>NC_141466.1:60804214-63204214 GCF_009769465.1 Tauraco erythrolophus | reverse complement strand
TTATTTGTACCTAAGCTAGCCTACTCTCTTTAAAGTGAAAAGAGAAAACAGGCCCTTGTACCCAAAACTGTAGCAGACCTTAGGAAGGAGTGAATTATATTTTGTAAGTGTCTCTACACTACAAGTGTTCATCTACATGATCAAAGAACTCAGTTTTCCTCTTTGCTTTCAGAACCTTCATCATCTGAACCACTTAAATGTCCTTTTGCCTGAGCTTGCCGTCTTCCAACCCTACACCCAAGGTCGATCTGGGGATAGTAAGCCCCAAAGACAATTTCACATAGGCAATGTGAGATTACAGTGGACCCAGCTCCCAAGTCCAATAGGACAGGCATCACAGCTCCAAATCACCTTGCAGAGTGCAGAGCACATACCGTTATCTTCCTGATATTAAAACACCATTCCCTGTGACACAACCACCATGTCACTTCAGTCACTTTGAACTGGAAAAGAGTCTCACAAGTAATCATGACATTCTAGGGCCAAGTGCTCTAATTTGTGGAAGCAAACTGTTTCTGCTAAAGTGGGCAGCCCTGTGCAGTGTGGTCATGATACACCCTGACATCAAAGTACAATGCTCTTTAGCTACATAAGTGAGGCTATTACTCTGCACTGTTACTAAAGGGATTTTAGGCATCTACATTATTAATATCTAAGAAAAGGTGAGAGAATTCCCTGCTGCCTTGGATGACATCTCTTGGTTTCTGCCTTTTCAGGAGGGAAAAGACCATTAGGAAGAAGATCAGGCCAGTGGGATGAACCAGCAGCTGTTGAGCGAGGAATGCACTGGCAGTTTCTCAGGACTAAAGAGCGTTAGTGCGTGAATCAATGCCTGCTGCTCTTGAAGCTAGTGCCTGGACCAATAAACCTTCCTGTTAAAATGAGCCTGCTGTTGACTGTTTTGTTGGTATTTTAATTTAAAACAATAGCTAATTAAATATGAAAGCAATTAGTATTTCTGTTCAAACAGCTGTCATGTAATGTCTGGTGCTGCAGTTATAATTCCCTTAGCAGTATTGCAAATTGGTTTTAGAAGCAATGGCTTTTGGGGAGGGGAAGGGGAAATAGAGCAATATTTTCTTATGGGCATTGAAACCCTGGCTAGGTGCATTTACTCTTTTGCTGCTATCAATTACAAGCATGTGGGATGCTTAGAAGCATAACTACTCCTTTGGATTCTGGTGGTACTTTAGGCAGCATTATAACCTACAGCAGAGAGAGAATATAGTTGCTTGATTGCTGTCTCCAGCTTTAATAGTGGAATATTTTTATGTGAGGTCTCAAACCTCAGTGCCGAAGGGTAAAGTATCGTGGTCTTCCTCTACCCTTGAGGTTCTTCTTACATCCCAGTTTGATGACAGCAAAAAAATGAGGACAGTAAGGAATGGTGAGGCACAAAGTCAGCTGGAATTCCTACTCTCCTCTGGCAGCAGATGGTAGTTTATGTAGGCAAAAGCTAAGGCACTCTTAGCTTTCCTACACTTCCTACCCTACCCCATAAGACAGTGAAGCCAGCAGGTTTTTCCAGTGATTTGCGTTTGCCGAAGACACCCTGGCAGTGACGGGATCGGCAGCCCGCCCGGGTGCAGGCAATGAACAGAGCTCCTCGTGTGTAGGCTGGCTGTGTGCATCTCATCTTTCACTCTTCATAGCCCTGTGTATCGGTTCCTGAAGGCCAGGGACTGTGGTGTAACTGCAGTCATGTATGTCTAACAACAGTCTGGGAGATAACACAATTTCTTTGTGCCATTCTTGCCCAACATTCCTGCACTTGAGAATTTACAAAGTCCAAGTTGTACAACTGCTACATTTTTTAATATTAGGGTCTGTATCCTGACCCACTGGAGCTATTAGAATTACCACGAATTTAATTGTAGTTCAGCCCGTACTTTTGTAATCTGAGGTGCTAAGTAGTGCTTGATTAGACATGTTTTTCACAAACTAATAGCAGGGATCCACAGTATTTTGGGTTCTTATTGATGTTAACATGGCTTTCTATCTTGAACAATCTACTAATTAATGATGTAGTTCAACAGAACTGCCATCACTATAAATTCCATTCTCACATAAGCATAGGGGCAAAAAAGTATTCTTATAGCAGACCCTCTAGCTGGTGTAAATCAGCAGAGTTTCCTACAAATTAGAAGCTCAATTTTGTTCACTGTGGCTGAGAACTAGGCTACTCTTGGATTTGGCCAGCAAGAATACAAAAGAACCTCACTTATTCCAAGTTTTTTATTGTGAATAAATAATTGGCATTGATCTATGTTCAATACACCTTGCATACCTTATTAAACACTTGTTTACTAAACAACCTTTACAGTTTAAAAAAAAAAAAACAACCAAAACTTCACTGAAAAATACATCAAATCTCAGTATAAATCAACCTAAGGAGGTTAGCAGTAAGGTGAGTGAAGTTCATTTAATTAAAAGATTGCTAGAGGGGAGACATTGGCAGATCAATTTTGTAAGTTTGGTGGAATTATGCACTGATATGCAAGTTTAAAGCTGCTGCCTCTGATTGCAGAATGTAACAAATGGGAAACATTATATATTTATGAACCATTCACTATCTTACCCTCTTTTTTTTAACTGGCTTATTGGAAATGAAAAAAATATCCATTCCAAGTTGTGACAGCTAGACTTAACCAGACATTACCAAAATATATATTGAGAAGGTGTTAACGTACATTTCAACATGAAATTCTAATGAAACTTCCACACAGTGGGAAGCCAGGGAGTAAGTTTTACGGCTGAGGACACACAGAACTGCTTTACAAGAAATTGCCTTTTTGATAATGAATATTAACTGATTATTTTTAGGTTCATAATTTATTAAATAGGTTGCTGCCATTGATTTGTACTCGGGGATTTTTCCGAACTTCCTGAAACTTTGAACCTTTTAGTTTCTCATTAAGAGGTATATGTTAAAAAATATAAATAGTGAAAATGTTAAAAAAGTTTTAGTAAAAACGTGTCCTTTTAACTAATCAATAGACCCAAGACCAGAGGCCTGCCAATGCATGTCCTTAAGCCATCTTAAGTGTTGAAAGCATGCCCCACATTGAGATCCAAAAGTTTTGGAAGAGTCTATAAAGGCTGTAGCATAACCATAATTGTGAAAAATACAGTATTTTCGAATTTTAAATATTTGTGCAGTGATCATATAAATGGCCTTTTATGAGTTCACATAAAACTGTGTTATTTTTATTAATATTACTATTATTGTTTATTATTATTGCAGCGTAACACACCACTTACTCTAGTTAAGGATCCCCTAACATTTCCATTACATATCCCATTTTTAGAGGGGTTTATGACTCAGTCATTAAAATTCTCTGCAGGCTAGAAATTGGTAAAGGAGCTCATAGTCTGAAGTAATTTGTTTAATGAAAAAAAAGGAACAAAATCAATCTGGTTGTTTAGAAAAATGGTTCAGGAAACCCACTACTCCATTAAGTAGTTCCTGAAGTTTGTTTATTATGATTCTATTTTTAAAAAGCTGTTGTTGTTTAGAAGAAAAGCCATGGGCCTATTTCATCAGTCCTGATTCAGTTTTTGCCCATAGGCTAGGAAGTGATTTACATACATTCAGACTTGATGCAAAACACTTGTTTTGAATTGATGGTGTCTTACATGAGGTTCACATATCTGAATTTTGAACATGCAGGACAACAAGAAATTTGGCCTTTTGACTTGTGGCTAGCCAATGGGTGTGCTAAAGCTCTGTCTCACAAGTTGATCAGTTGTATCATGTTGGAACGTAGGGCAGAAATCCCAGAACCAAATTAATATGTTTGAACATAGAGTTTCTTTGCTGCTTCCTTAGTGTAACCCTCCATTGTCTTTTGTCTGACTCCTAACAATATTTAGTTCTTCTTCTCATATATAGCTACCTTGATACAGATGTATGAAACATTTCATTGATAAGATTTTCAGTTATATAGAACCATGAGATCATTCAGGTTAGACTTCAGGGTGCCTCTAGTCCAACCTTTTCCTTCAGGTAGAATCAGTTGCAGTGTCCAGCCAGGTGCTCAGAGCTTTGCCCAGTCGGGTCTTGAAATCCTCCAAGGACAGAGACAGCACCAGCAACCCTAGGCAGCTTGTTCCAACATTGACCTCCCTTGAAGCCATCTCTTTTTGAGGCTGAACAAGTCCAGCTTCTTACATCCTCAGCTCTTCAGCAAGTGCTGTAGCCCCTGACTATCTTGGTGGCCCTCAGCTGAACTCACTGCAGTTTGTCAATGTCTTTCTTTTGTTATAGTACCCAAAATAGATGCAGATTTGGGCTAACGAGTGCTGAGAAGAGGAGGACAGTCAATTCTCTCAACCTCCTGGCTGCACCCCTGCTCATGCAGTCCAGGGTGCTGGTGGCCCTTGTTGCCTCTTAGGGCGTACCACTGGCTTGTGCAGCTCCCTGTCCATCTGGATCTATGGGGCCTTTTCTGTGGAGCAGGTCCACAGCTTCTATGGTTGCAAGGGGTTATTCTTTTCCAAAACATGGACTTTATACTTCTGTTTATTGAATTTCAACAGATTTCTGTTGAGCTATTACTCCAGCCTGTCGAGGTCAATCTGATGGCAGCCTGGCTCTCAAAAATATTGACTATTCTCCCCAAACTCAGTGTCACCTGCATATTTGATAAGCAACCATTCCTCCAGGTCATTGATAAAGATGTTAAATGTGACTGGACCCAGGAGAGAACTCATGGTGTTCCACTTGTTACTAGCTACAAGATAAAGTAAGATCTATCAGCCCTTAGCCTCCAACCATCCAACTAGCTTTTTACCCATCCGGTTGTCCACTCATCCAGACTATAATATCCTAACTTGAATAAGAATATTTGTGAGAGACCAATACCTAAAGACTTTCTGAAGTCAAGACAAATAATACTAATTTATCTTACTTCATCCACAAATCCAGTCATTTAGTTTATGATAGAAGGCACTCAGGTTGGTTAGGCATTTTTATGCTTGCTAAATCCATTCTGATCGTTCTCAGTCACTTTCTCCTCTTCATCTGCCCAGAAACATGAAAGAGTGTATGCTCAATGATTTCATGTGGACCGAAGTGATGCTGATTGTCTGTTCCCAATTGCCCTTTTAGCCTTTCTTGAGAATGTGAATGTACAGATGTCCTTTTTTATAAAAATGACTGCATAAGAACCATTACACCAGGCTACATCTGCAACAGCTTTCTTGGGCCCCTCTTCCCTCCAGGGGTTTCTTCCATGGTACTCTACCAAGAAGATCCCTGAAGAAGCTGAAGTCTGCTCTCCTGAACGCCAGGGTAGTGAGCTTGCTGTGCACCCTCTCACCTCCCTAAGGATCCTGAACTTGAACTTCACCATTTCTTGGTCACTGCAGCCAAGGCTGCCTTTGAGCTTCTTAGTCCCCACCAGCCCCTCCTTGTTGGTGAGAATGAGGTCCAGCCTCGTTGGTTCCTCTGTCACTTGGAGAAGGAAGTCATCATCAGTGCATTTCAGGAACCTCCTGTATTGCTTATACCCTGCTGTGTTGTCCCTCTAACAGATGTAGAGGTGGTTGAAGGCCACCATGAGGACCAAGCCTCATGAACTTGAGGCTGTTCCTATCTGTTTATAAAGGGTCTGCTCAGTCTTCCTGGTCAGGTAGCCTTTACCATACTCCCACTATAATGTCACCTGTCCCTGCCCTCCCTTTAATCCTGACTCATAACCTCTCCATGCTCTCCATTGGATTGAAGAAGGTTTTTGGCTCATGGGGTACAGTCACTTGGTGTCATAAGCATCACCTCATATCATCACTTTCATAATATGATCAAATTCTTAACTTATTTTGTACATATCCAGTGGTTTTGATTTATTTTCTTCTTTTTTCTTTTTTTCACAACCCTCCTTGTATATAAAGACTGCTACATCACTTGGAGTATAGATATCTTTTTTCTAGTCAGTAACTCTTTTATTGTCCCATTCCAGTTTCACTGTCTTTTTCTTCAAAACAAATGACTGAATAATGTGCTAGATGAACACTCAGTTGTGCCCCAAACACTGAAGTCAAAGTTTTCTTTTCTTTCCTAGATATACCTGTCCTCTTATATTGTATGGCACTATTTTGTTACCTCATACTTTTCCTGTGATTGACCAGAACATAAAGGTGGCTTAGTTCCTCTGTTTTCTAACTGATGGTTGCCCACATTATGGAAGAAATTCTTCCTGTTAAAATGTAAGTGCATTATCTGGCACTTTGTACAAATGTACAATATTTCTTATTTCTTTTAGTACAGTCTTCAAGCTCCTCTTAACAACAATGGCTTCTAACATTTTGCAATAGCAGCAGACTTGTGGCAAGATCAGTAATAAAGACATTATGATCAATTTCTTGAGCATCAGTTCTGGAAAAACCTCAAGAATAATAGTTGACTCAACTTCAAAGTTATCCCTAACCTGTTAAAGCCAATAATACTTTTTTATTACCTTCTTATGTTGTCCATATGTTTGCATCTAAGTCTTACAGTTATCTAAACCTTATGTAGTTTAAGCAATGATTTCCCATATGGCAATATGTCAAATGATTTACTGAAGTCCAGTTGGATTAAACCTATTGCCTTTCCTTTATCTAAAAAATCAATTAATGTCAAAAGAAATATCTGTTGAGACTAATGTGATCTATCTTCGTGAATCTATGTCACATTTTACCTTATTTCCCACTTACTTCCATATGTTTAATTATTAATCTACTTAAAATATCTTTTAGCTCCTGGATAATATGGCAGTCAAATTAGTGGGTATACAGCTGTCCAGATTACTTTCTTTCCTATTCTTAAGTCTAATAGCAGTAGTAGTAGTAGTAGCAGTAGTATTTATCAACATCATTAATCCTTAAAAATATTGTAACATTTCCAGAGAAGCAGATTTAATAGAAGTCCTTACTAGTGGCTTCCTGGGATGTCTGACTAATAGAAATCATAGAACCATAGAATATCTCAAATTGGAAGAGACCCATAAGGATCATCAAGTTCAACTCCCTCCTCCTCACAGGACTACCTAAAACTAAACCATACGATTAAGAGCGTCTTGCAGATGCATCTTCAACTCTGACAGGTTTGGTGCCAAGACCACTTCCCTGGGGACCCTGTTCCAGTATCTCCTTCAGATGAACTGATGATACAAACACATATTCTGAAGACAAGAAAACTGAATATTTTAATCTTTAATTTAAACAAGCATAATACTGAGATGTTAGACCAAGATATCATATTTTTCTGACTAAATCTTTAATATATAACTATAATAACATATAGATAATTATCTATATCAGAAAGTAGAGGATAAAAAGTGAAATTTGATTACCTTTTCCCATTCAATTTTTTGTTTAGATTTAGGTAAAAGACATTATCCTACCACAAAAATCACTCTGCACATTAGTTTCAAGTCATATTTAGTATTTTACACAGTTGCATTTGAGTGGCCTCTTCTAGTCCTTGAGTATACAGTGAAATTAACTTTCCAGTAAACTTTCTGCTTCCTCATAAAACTAGTAAATAATCATAGGTCCTTTTGTATATGATTACATTGATTGTAATGTTTAAATGACTAGGGGACCAACGGGATGTGAGGGGTCTTCTATCTGCCAGGTCTTAATGCATGTCTTGGCTGCACCCCATCTGTGTGTCCAGATAAAATGTGAGTGTAAATTACTCCTCTTGCTCTTTCATAATAATGTTTTTGTGAAATGGAAACCCAGATGTGTCAGTCAGAAAGGATATTTATGCAGCAATCATACATAAATAGCATGATATGGGTCATTTAGGAGGAGAATGGAGGAAAATATGTCCTAATATTATTGGCAACTGCTCCAGACCTGCTAGGACAGTTGATGCACGTCCATTTGGGGTCCGGATGGTGTAGTGATAGGGATGTAAGAGGAATACACAAGACCAGGGATACAGAAGCAGGAGCACCCTCCATATAAAGATAACTTGCTGCAGATCTGCCCTTAACAATCTAAGCCAGTTTCCTGCATCTTCACTCCTGGTATGTGGACACGATGAAAAAGCTCTTTCTTATCCCGCTGGGTGTTCTGAGGGTAATTGCAGGGAAGCTTGAAAAGGCTCATATCCTGTCGTGTACGGGCTGTACAAGAAGTTAAGACATTGGGAACATTGCACA
Source organism: Tauraco erythrolophus (assembly GCF_009769465.1). NCBI lineage: Eukaryota > Metazoa > Chordata > Aves > Musophagiformes > Musophagidae > Tauraco > Tauraco erythrolophus. The sequence goes on along the minus strand of NC_141466.1, from coordinate 63,196,061 downwards.
GTGTGATAAATATTGACCTTTTAAGTAGCATTAACACTACAATCATTCCAGTGTATATCCAGAATGATGTAAGTCAACACACTGGAGAGTGTTATTCCAAATACGAGAGGGCACATTTCACCATCACTGCACTCTGCATGTTGGTGACTTTTGATTAACAAAGGTCTGCAAATAATTTGTCCCCATAAAAATAACTTATCTTCAAAGTGTATGCAAAATGTTGTGTTAGTTTTGGCAAAGGAAAATTTTACTACATAATTTAATAAGGTATCAAAATTAATAAATATCAATGTTCCTTATGAACGTAGGCCTAGTGAGTTAATTCAATGCTAGGACTAGGACTCATGGTTACAAGCATCTGGGACAGAAAAAACAGGCACAATTGACATACCTGCAAATGAGAGAGTGAAGACAAGGATGAAGTCATATGGAATGCTTGTGCTTGTTGTTAATCCCTGACAGTACACATACTGTATCAGTAGTACTCCTGTAGCACACACTGTCAGCATATTTTACATCACAATCACATTTGAAGTCTGTGGTCTAATCTCCTGACCTGCTGCACGAATTTTCAACATTCTTTAGGGATTAAAAGAAAAGTGTTTACAACCTATTTTTAATTTCTTAATGTATTTAGTGCAAAGTTAAATATAGTTTGGGTTCTGAGTCACTTGCAATTGATAATAAATATAGTTGCAAGGAAAAAGATTTTTTTCCCTTGAAAAACTATAGCGTTATGTTAGGTTGTTTTACAGCACTTCTCACCCAAGCATATTGCCTGAATTACACAGAACAGTGAGTGTGCCCTTTCCTTCCATTCCTTCCATTACTGCACCTCGCAAAAACACTAACCCATAGCAAGTAACACTATTGGCAAAAGGCAGAGAGGGAGGAGATGCAATCACACTGGAAAGGTCTTCAGAGAAGGACTTACTCTGACCTACTCTTGTAAAACATTGCAACAGAATTTGCCAATAATCTTTACCATTGTAGATTGGATATTTAATTTAATCTAAAAAAATATGCAGCTAGCAAAATTTGCATTGATTTAATATATTCAAAGTATCCTTTAAAGGCACTCTGCTATGTATACCTCTCCTAAACCAGCTGAGGGAGCTCTAACGAGTGGAGTGAGAAGAAGAAACAGGAGGAGGAAGGACTGTTTTTTATCTCACCTGAAGAAATATCTCAGGTGTATTTCTGAGGTTGGATTCCCTATGGTTACCTTTACACTAGTAAATTAAATGATCTTGGGAAAATTATTGGCCAACTGGCAGGAAGGAGCTTACATCTATCTCAGCCTCCGAAAAGAGAATGGCTGCATGTGAACTGCCTGTTGGAAATAGTGTCTAGAAATCTAGTGTTCTCAAGGTCTATTTAGGAAATTGCTAATTGAGACAAATCCAAAGCAAGCCAGAGACTGTTCTAACAATTCAATAGTTGAAGTATAGATAATATAGATGATTGTATTGGAAAGCCCAGAAATATACTGGGCACTACTTAGTTTGATGGTATGGACATAGCCCCTAAGTGCACTTAACAAACTGTCACAATTCAGTTCATGCTGCATCCCAACTGAAAGATCTGAGATGCATGTAATAGCCAGAACACATCCCCTGTCATCAAACAGTATCTGAACAGTAACAGATCATCTGAACCAAAGAGCTGCTGGGTCATAGGACAAATGCCTTGAATTTTCAATATTGGTTGCCTTGACATACAGGCAGTAGTCTTGCTTTTTCAGAAGTTGAAAGGACCTTACTTTAATTTCTAAAAGGTTAATAATATAGCTAAGTTCCTAACTGTAGCATCTACTAGAACTGAAAAATTTAAAGTCTGGTTAAAAGGAAAAGAACTTTTTATCTACCTCTGCAAACTTCTCAAAAACAAAACAAAACAAAACAAAACTCACCAAAACCCCACCAAAATTAAGCAAAAACTGTATTTTGCTGTAATTTGTAAGCAGAAGTCTTAGCAGGCTTTTTCGGCTTTATTTATTGCAACAGTGAGCAGAAAGATGACAGTACTGCTTGGAAACTATATTTGGAAGAGAAAGTGTCTGCATGTAACAAGCAGAAAAAAAAAAGGGCAAAAGGAAAGAAAAAAGCTAGAGCATCAGGCAAAGATAAGTGATATCACAATGCCAAGGCTCATGGAGGCCAACACGCTTTAAAAATGACTGAAGAATATTTATCCTGACCCTAAACAATACAACCATCACCACAGAGGCAAGATGCAGCTGATAACATCGCATGAAATTATCGATTAAATGCATTGATAACCTTTATTAGCCAAAAGAACTGAACAAAAAACTTTTGGTCATGTGAATCTTAATTCCAGTGCGTGTCACAATTGTGCTACAGTTTTGATTAGAGGCTGAAGAACCTCCACCATAGAGGTGTGTGAGGAGCACAACAGTCACCGCTTGGTTCTGTTAATAATTAATGACCAAATGCCTACAGTGCCACCCACAGGCACTTGATATTTCTCCTGGTTACTAAATACGTTCCTGTCTTACATTTCTAATCCAAATGGAATTGATAAGCAGTTGTGGGGTTTTTTTCTTCCACTGGACTAAATCACTCTATGACAAACTTGAAACCCTGCCCAACTATTAAAAGATAAAACAGAAAGAGGGGAACAAAAAAAAGGAGGAAAGAAAAAGAAGAAATATTTTCAAATTCTATCACTAGTTTCAAGTTTAATGCTGACATGCCTGCCTAAAGCTTTCTACTAAACTGGGATGAGTAGTCAACATCTGTTCTGAATTATTTATTTATTTTCGATTGCAGAAAATTGGCAGTTCCAATGTCCCTAAGAGAAGGATAATTGTAATTATCTATGATGTTGTAAAAACTGTTTCAATGGCTCAGCAGTTACTGAGGGTCTGGGGTTTCTTCTCTCCTTCCAGCATATATATTCCAATGTGTGCATTGATGTGGAAAAAACAAACTTTAGAGTTCTTTTTCGGAAGTTTTGATGTCATTTTTTCCCCTCCATACCACTTTTAATAGGCTATGATCTTTTGCTAATTAGAGGTTCCAGGACATGCATTTTAAATACACTACTTATTATTAAACCTGGTGAAATGGTTACTGGTCCAAGGTCTCCATCCTTCAATAGGCTGTGTTTGAAAACGCTGTTGCACCTGTGTAGATCTCCATGGATAGTCAGGGGGGCCTTCAAGACAGCAAAGCACTGGAATGCCTAATATAAAATATCTGAAAAGATATTTAGCAGAGCTAAATATTGTAGTAAATTCTAATAATCAATTATATATAGTTAGCAAATGAGTAAAAATGCTGATCTCTCATTTCTGTCATTTTGCAGGAAGAAGAAAGGATCAAATGTAAAATCCAAGAAGTGAGTAATTTTCTCAGAAACTCATTTCTATTGCTATTTGAAAGAAAACCAAATAAAATTAATATCAAATCTTTCATAGGAGCTTGTGTCTTCAGCTTGTCAAATCACCAAGTAACACTAGTCAAATTCTTATTGCCTGTCCTTAAGTAAAAAGTAGACAGACTGAGAAGAGGACTGCTTGCCCTGGAACTAAAGGAAAGAAAAACATGGAAGATATTGCCTTATACATCAAGGGAAAAAATGCATCAAATCTGAACACAGAAGATAGTGAGATATGGAATTGTTAAATACCTATGGATTAAGATAGAAGGCATGCATGACTCCTATAGAGCACCAAGTCCAGAGAATGTGTTGATGGGGAATTATTAACCACATAACGGTGACAGCTAAATGTAAGGTCTGATGGGACTGAGGGATTTGAACTAACTTAACATCTGATGGATAAGGAAAATATCAGGAGATAAAGGCTAGATCTGTACTAATAAACTGAACAGTGCCAGGGATCATTCTCTGACATTGAGGCCAATTGGCACAGTCCAGTCACATCCATGCTATTAAACTCTCTTAGCCTCCAGCACAACATGGTCAGATCTGCACTGCCATTTGGGAATGGTCCCTGACCTGTACTAGCTCCTGAACTGGATCCAGAAATTATCTAGCTAGTTGGCTCTGGCCGAAAGCATGATCATTAAACAATTCACCAGCAGAGATGACTGAATTCCAGTGCTGGTTCTAGCTCTAGTTCATTGACTTATTATCTGTGCACAGCTATATTTTCCAAAAATCCTTAGATTGCATTAGGAAGAAAGTTTTATTTTAAAAGGTGCAGAAAGTAGTTAGTGGTACATGATACTGAAAAGATCATAATTAAAAGACCTTTCCTTTAAATAAGTTTGTTATGAAAGCAAATTTATTATGATTAAGTTAACAAAAGAATGGGAAAATAGGCCAAAATAGGGAAAGAAGAGTTACTTGGGTAAGTTAGCTTTTCATAGCTGAAAGATACCCTCAAGTACTTTATAATATTAGCTGAAGCACCAAAAATTATTTCCACAAATGTATGAAGAAGAGATGTTCTGGAGAACATGAGAAAAACAAACAACAAAATACTGATATTTAGAAAGGGAAAGAGGAGATCCCAAGGACTTAAAGAGCATTTCACCTCCTTTTGATACCTCAAAAGATATTGAAACAAAATAGTAATTTTTTCGTGCAACTGGTGGATAATAAGGTGCTAAGAAAAGGTCAATATAGATTTGTCAGGATTTGATAAAACATGCCAAGTCAGTCTAATTTCCTTCTTGACATGTTAACTGGCCAAGCAGATATGCAAGAAGCACTAGATATGTTTGATAGTCTGACTTATGTAAGTTTTTTGATACGGATGCACAGGGCAGTCTTGCAAGTAATATTGGGAAATGCAGTCTTGATCAAATGCAGTCGATGCAGAACTGGTTGGAAAAAAAAAATACTCAGAGCAGAGTTATCACCAGTTTTCTGCCAAACTAGGAGACTCTTTCAAATTGACCTCACGTATGGCATTTCTGAGACACGTATTATTTAATATTTTCATTAAAGTTATAGACTACACAATAGTGAATATACTTACTAAAAGTCGAAGGGCTTCAGGCTGGGTACGGTTATGTCATTTCAGAGAACAGAAGAGTAACTCAGAGAGATTATAGTATATTAGAGAAATAGTCTGAAATCAATAAGAGGAAATTTTTGAAAGGCAACTACAAAGAAGTATATTGAGGAAGGAAAAATAAAAAGATGCTAAGAAAAAGGAAAATAAAAGAAGAATAATATAGAAAATGGGAGTTGTTAAATGCAAACTGTGTATGGGTTAAATATGCAATGTTATAAGAAAAACAATATCATTCTAAAGTGTATTAATTTCAGAGTCATATGCAGGAATTAAGAAGGTAATTATTTAATTCTGCTTGAACTACCAAGGTCTTTGATCCAGTTCAAGTTTCTAAAATTTGCACTACTCATTAACAAGCAGGTCGTTAAACTCTTTAGACTCTAAAAGAGATCAGCAAAGATAACAAAAGATTACAAAAGGATAAATTTGTCAGGAAAGAATGAAAAAACAAATGTTTAGTCCAGAAAACAGAAAATTAAGAGATGTAAACTGTATTCAAATCTATTAAGCAGACACAGGCTCATACTGGCATTAAAAGGGTTTCTGAGTCTCAAAAAAAAAATCATTTCATCTATTTAATTTTTTAATATGTATGTAAATCCAAGTTTTTTTCAAGTTTGTGATGAATCAAAAGTTCTTCAGACTGTGCGGCTGCTCATTGAATTTGATGTTACTTGTCAGCTTCACTGCCAGTATCAGCTTTCAGGGTCTTTGGCTTCAGGGCACACTTGCCAAAATTGTCTGCTCCAGGCTAGGGATCCATGACTTTGAGCATCCCCAGGACAGACCCCCTACTGCTGCACTCCCCAGAGCTATAGACTCCTTGGCTTCCATCGTCCTTGGCCCTAGGGCAGGCTGTCTGTGCTACCCCTTGGCATATACACACCCTCCAAATGCATCTCAGCAGTCTGAAGTCTTGAAAACAGAGAAATGAATATAAAGATTGCTATTATGGTTTCCAATGCTGAAATTAGGTTTATATAAGAGTTAATTGTTACTTCTTGTGTTCATTTACAAATAACATTTCTCCCTCCTGCAGGAAGAACAAGAAAAGAAGCAATCCCAAATGTTATAATCAAGGTCTCACAGTACCTGCTGGATAGGATGCAACAATGATGTTACGCTGCCAAAGCAAACCTAGGTGCAGATTTTATGAGCGGGAGGTTGGGAGGGGAAGGGAGGAAGCAGTAATCTCATTTTCTGCACAAGTCCTCACTGAGTGCAGGATGAGTCTACGGGGTGAAGAACATAGTCACTGCCGTGTAACTCCACTGTCCATCAGGCACTGCCCTTTCTAACTCACAGGTCAGATTGATTCAATTGTGAAAAAGGAATCTAAAGATATGTGAGGAAAACAAAGACGTGACATGCTGGTGATGGAGACTGAAATATACACGTTTGCTAAACCACAGTGAGAAAGGAAAAATATTCTCGAGGAACATACTTCCCCTGTTTCAAGGATTTAGGAGCAAGCACTGTGTGTCAGCAAGGTGTGATATAGATGGAGCTTTGCTTATTTAATAACATTTTTTCCTAGCCTTGAGGTAAAGGGTTTGGAAATCTTTGAGTATATGACTGTTCACGAAGATGCAGGATCCATGCTGAAGGCATAGATTTAAATACATCTGTGGGCTGTACTCCTTTGGTCTGTGACTTGTACTTCTGCAGCTGTGGTACATCCCTCCATACCAGGCTAGTGAGGAGGGAGCGCAGGCCATGCTGGGTAAACTTTTTGTAGCTTCAGACCCTTCATCCTCTGTTACACTGGTGGAATTTATGGCTGAATCAAGCCTCTATAGTGTGAAATGCTAATGTAACCCAAATACATGAGCTATAATCCATAGCCTGGAGGAAGGTCTCTTATCCTTACGTCTGGGAGTGTGCTACTTTTGTGCTGCTGAGTTGATTTTGCTAGTAAAATAAGGCAGCTCCTGCCTCCAATCATAGGTGTATATTGTATGCATGCTACTCTGCTGAATTTCATATACCCTAGGGCTCCTCATGGTTTAGAAAAAAATAAGGAGATCAGGACAATGCTGCAAGGTGATACTTGATATAATGAAAATCTAGCAAACTTTGGTGATGTTAAAAGCAACTAGATGAGAAATTGTTTTGACTGAAATAGACATGAACAGTCTCATATGCCTAAAAGATTAGAGGATTTATTATACTCTCAAGAAAATGATAGAAGTGCCTAGTGTTCTGGCCACCTGCTGTGTCCTTAGTGAAGTGAGATCCAGTTTAGTTCTATTTCAATTTCTTAATTATGGCAGAACTGTTTTAGCTTTTCAAAGTCCAACCTTTGAAAGTCATAAGGCTGAGATTCTTGGGTAAACACAGGCACAATTCTGCACAAAAGAGCAGATAAGCAAATACATATAAGGCAACTGGCATGTTGCAAAATAATTATTGTCAGTTTTCTCCTATATCTTATTTGTTGAGAGGCAGTGGTTAATCCCAGATAGTTTTTACCCTCTTTAATAAGGTCGGGGGGAAGGCAGAGGGAAGAGGAATAAAGAAATACATCTATAGCTAATTCCATGTTGAGCTGAGCTTGTTAAACCAGACACTCTGAAGCTAAAGAGTTTCACAGAAGAAAAGAGGAAAGAGCTTTTTCAACTTCCAGAGAGAAGGTAGCAATAAACTGGCTTGATGATCACTGTTGTTAAATTGAGCCCCTTGGGATGCCAGGTAATTTGCTAGTAACGTGAAAGTCTTGGTCTTTAGCAAGCCTGTTTGAATGACTGTCTGGAGGTTCCATCTTTATAGTCCCAAATTCTCTAGCACCTTTCTTTGCAGGGGGACCTATTATTCTGCAACAGTCAGTTGATGAACTGCCGAAAGTTAGAGAAGGCAAAAGGCCATTTTCACTGCATGGGCTAGATTCAAAAGCATTAAGACTAGCAGGTTGAAGGGAGAAGAGATGCTTTATTGTTCATCCCTAGAGCAACAGCAGTGTCACAAAAGAGATCTTCAGAGAGAGAGCATGTATTTACAGCATTGGGAAGCTTTTGGAGATATAATCTGTTTGTAATTAAATTGCTAATTTACCAAAACTACAGAAAGTTTCTAGAATTTCTTCATATTCTGAGAAGTAGCTCAACTAGTCTGTTAACTCTATATCTATCAGTAAAAACTATTTTTCCCCAATAGCTCAGCAGAGTGACTTAGTTTCAGAGTTCTTTGGTTTAACCAGTCCGTACAGAGACTTTTCTTTATATTTCACCACTCTGGCCTTATAGATTGTAAATGCTGAACAACTCAAGGATCTCACTGGATTGTTTCTAGTTACAGTTGCCACCTCTTCCAGAAGAGGCAATTATGTAATATTAATTTCCTGTTTTCAAGGTTGTTGAGTTTTCTTCTCATTAACTTGGAAATCTCAAGACTTTCCATACCCAAACCCTCTTTCTCAGAGAAGGAAAAGAAGGTACCTACACTCCTACTTATCCCTGATTAAAATTTACCATTCCAGCTGTCAAGGCAAGAGCAGGACAACTCAGTCTCACATGTCATGGTTTCTTATCCCTATATTGAGAATATCTGTAACAGTTTTACCTTTTCATTAACAATGACGCAATAATGGATCTTGTTTGCTCCTGAGTGACAACTGAGCACTGATCCAATCTAGCAAAGAGAACTACAATTATAAATTAGAAAAGAAAAAGTGGTGATGTTTTAATGGTGCTGCTTAAAGATTATTTGATTTACTGACATAGCAATGGGTGCCAATATCGAACAAATACTTACAAAATATTTCTGCAGATATGCACTCAAGTAAAATAATTGAATTCTCCGCAGTAGCTTTTTTACTTCCTTTGTGTTTGCCTTTTGTGAATATTCTATAAAGTGAATTTAATGGCAGAATGCATGTGATAATAGTCAGTTTTAAGCAAATATTGGAGAATATTCTGAGCCTATAAATACTGAATTTGGAGATGCAAATATTAACATTGTAGTTCTGAATATTTTCAATGAACTTGGCATTAGTACTCTTCCAAGTATTTTTTTTTTTTCACCAAAACCTCATAATTTCTGTTGCACTCTGGGTAAGTAAAATCTATTTCCCTCAGTCTTTGACAAAATGGAAGTAGCATGGTTGTGGAAAACAAAAGTAAGACTTTTCAACAGAAACTGATGCTGTTGAATCAAAATGACATCTAAATACAAGTCCGCGATCTATGACACTTAAAACCCTGTACCCTACTATATGTGAGCATCCCGGGTAATCTCTTATGTAGTCACACACCTCCTCCCACCCTGGAAAGGTCATAAAAATCTACAGAGTAATCAGAAACACTGTTGTTACATCCTTCAGGTCTACTACTAGAAAACAGTGCTAGGCATTTTTAAGTGTATTTTTATATTTTTACATGATATGCATGTGTACCTGGAATCTGTGAACTTTGAAAGATGATACAAGCCCATGAGAATTACTATACTACAGCAAATACTGTCCAGCTAGTCCGATATTATATTTCTGACAGAAAGCCAATAGCAAACACTTCAGATAAAGAGAATAAGAAATCCTCTTATGGACAATTATGTTATAACCTGGCCAGTCCAAAATTCTTTCATTTAGTGGTTGTCTCATATTCTGAAATGCTTCCAATAGTCAGAGGTTACTATTCCAAAAGTCAGAGTTATAAAATCTTATTTTCTCTTCTGATAGTCCAGATTTTTACTAGGAAAAAATGTGTGGAAAGTGCAAGTCTCTTCTTCATTATTTTACACAGGAGGGAATGGTGGTGGTGTAGGAATGGAGGAGAATAAACCCTAAATTTTCAGACAAGCAGATTTCACAATACAAATATTCAAACATTTTTATTTAAACTAAAAATCTATGTTTCTTTAAAAATTGTATTTTTGAAGCTATTAAAAACCCCAAAACAAGTACTATTCTCAGATGATTTTTAATTAAATCCTTTCTTTAAAAGACTATTTTACAAAATGAAAACTTGAAATTTTCTTTATCATTAATTCATCTCCTGTTTAGTTTAAAGGGTGACTGTTTCTTGAGTCTTTACAAATTTCCTGCAATTTTTCTCATCTTATCATTCCCATCTCAGAGTCTTCTCAGAAATTTTTTCACATCAGGAAGTCATCTAACACACAAATAAATCAAGAGTTGGATTTTTTTTACTTTTGCTGAGCTTAGGTTAGGGGTTGGACAGGGTGTGTAAGATATGTTTACAGAGCACAGATAGTCCATGGATTCTCTAGAAATATTAGTCAGTTTTCAGTAGTTGTCTAAAACACAGTATTAACATGTATCCTGGGCTGCATCCAAAGCAGGATGGGCAACAGGTCGAGGGAGGTGATTCTGCCCCTCTACTCAGCTGATGTGAGACCCCACCTGGAATACTGCATTCGAGTCCCCAACACAAGAAGGATGTGCAGCTGCTGGAGCAAGTCCAGAGGAGTGCCACGAAGATGATCCAAGGGCTGAAGCTTCTCTCCTATGAAGACAGGCTGAGAGAGTTGGGGCTGTTCAGCCTGGAGAAGAGAAGACTCCAGGGTGATCTCATTACAGCCTTCCAGTAGTTAAAGGGGGCCTACAGGAAAGCTGGAGAGAGACTTTTTCCAAGGGCGTGTAGTGATAAGACAAGGGGTAATGGCTTTAAATTAAAAGAGGGGAGATTTAGATTGGATATAAGGAAGAAATTTTTCACTCAGAGGGTGGTGAGGCACTGGAACAGGTTGCCCACAGAAGTTGTGGCTGGCCCATCCCTGGAAGTGTTCAAGGTCAGGTTGGATGATGCTTTGAGCAACCTGGTGTAGTAGAGGGTTTCCTTGCCCATGTCAGGGGTGTTGGAACTAGAAGATCTTTGAGGTCCCTTCCAACCCTAACCATTCTATGATTCTATGAAAAGAGAACAATGAAATGTGTGTTTTAGAAGGGAGAGTTTGAGTCAAGTTATCTCCTGTAATACCCTGGTTTCTTGCTTATAAGTTTGGGGTGAGTGGTTTGTACTTTGAAGGATCTATTATTTGCTCTTTAATAACGTTTTTATTTTTCAGGATCTGCTGCTTTATTATCTCTTTCTGGTTGTGGGAAAATAACCCAAATTGTGAAAATGGAAAAATACCGCTTTGCAAAGTTCAGCTCAAAAGCTGCAATATTAAAGGTAGCCCTGAGGCAAGGCGCGGCTGCTGCTCCCAGGAACACAAAGCAGTTGGCACGGCCAAGGCCTGCCTTAGCTGAACAGAACATGCAATGTCCTTGAAATGGGGAGCAGAGTGGTACAAAGGTATCACAGCTCGTCCCTGTTCTCCGGGATAGAAGAACGGCTGGCAAAGGTAACTGCACAACTGTCAAGGAAGACGGATCACAGCCCTGCCTCAACAATGGTGAACCTAGCCTAACATTCACCTAGGCCATTTGGGCATGTTAATATTTAACAGGTTGCCAGATGGCTGGCATTTGGGATGAACTTTGCTCGTTATAATATCATTATAATACCAAAACACACCTCCATCCCAAAAGCTACCCATCTCCGGGCTGTGACCACCCCTCACTGAGCCGGCGCCCTGAAATTTGTTTAACCTGTACCTTTAAATTGAAGCAAGGAAAATTTACACCAATCCTAATAAAGATATGTATGGCTAGAGTCACTCAAGCTCCACCTGAAAGTAATGAAATAGTAAAAAATGGCTAAAGATCAAGGGTATGTTAGGGAGAACACCCCCATCGGAATGTCTGGGATCAGTCGACAGGCTGAACCTCTCTTCTCCCCCACACAGGGACGCCTATTGGGTAAGAACACTGTGTTATGCGCATTTAGTTACTAACACCTTGCTAGCTATTTATTATTATCACTGCAGTATTTTAATCAACGTTGTTTTTGTAGTCAATCACTATCACCGGCTATCCACGAATCTATATTCTGTCACGAATAAAATTATATATACATGTTTCCGGAAACTTTTAATTATTGTAAGGAGTTTGGGCCATAGTACTACTGGTGTTAGCCTATAAGTGGGCAAATCACCCTCTGACTCACCGAGGCTGCCAAGGAAAGGCAGGGGGAGTCAGACCCAAGGGTCTTGTTGGACTTGGGAACCTGGTATACTAGCCAAAATTATCTCCTGTTCGTCTGTTGGTGATCGGGTTCCACGCCAAGGGTCTTGCCTGACTTGGGACACTGATAGACCAGTCTTTTGACCTCAAAATGTGACACTGGTATTTAATGTATCCAATTACCAATACATGTCTTTCAAGTGTCCTTTCTAATGTATAACAGCAGAAAGTGTTAATTATGTCCCAAACAGCCTACTATATACACAGTCTATGGAGGAAAAAATAGAGAACATAAATGTACTCACAGTATTATATTAATTACTATGAGAGTAAGAAGCCCATATGCTTTAAAATTTGTACATATGTTCCTTGACTATTTGCTCTCCCCAGTGCAAGTGTTTCTATTAAAGCTGAATTTGTCATTTTTTTAATCTGTTCCTGACAGTTGGCAAGAGTGTTGTTCCTCCTGTCTGAAGACTGCCAACCTAGCTACTCAGGGAGAAGTAAGGACCTCTCTCAGTGCTCTTGAAGGGATGGTGCTGAATTCCCTTTGCCACATACTTAAGATCTATATAGAAATATATTTTTTCATTCCCAAATTGATTAATTCCTTCTCTCTTTCTTCCTGGTAAATCATCTCTGTGCAGTAGGCTAATAATGATATTCATTGAATAGGATCAACTTTGAAAGCTGTCTTTTCACTATATATCCATATACAAAAACCTTCCCCTCTCCATCACTTTCCCCTGTAAAAGATCGGTTACAGGTACAAGTATTACATAAAACCCTGAAAAATGATCAGTAAACTCACTTCTACATCTAATGATGACGCTTAAATTTCTCTGCCCCCACTTTGAGTTGTTTCTTGGAAGTGTTATTTAAGCATCCTACATGAATTCATTTGCCACAGAGACAAATCAGAGAATGGAGATCTGATAGCCAGGATCTAAAACAAAGTGGGAATACTGGTAAGACAGTCCTTGGAGTGCACATGGATGAAAATGCAACAATATAATTTTCACCAATGCCTCATGTTGCCAAGAATCTGCTTGGTCAGTGATTCAGACAGAGATCATTGAGTATATAAGTGTATCTGAGATAGCTATTGTTTAGTCATTTGGGGAACTATGACCATCCACTTGTTGATTGCACCCAGATCAATAAAACAGAGTTGGAGCTTGTTCTGTTACCCTTAGGGTAATTGTCATATCCTAACTGTGTCCATACTCTTTTATCCTCCAAAACTGGAAATGAGGGGAATAGCCACATGCAAACTCCCTGTTAGCTACAGTTCTTGACCCACATCAGCTGCTGTACAAGGCTTAGGAATTGTTGAAAGAGTGATAGATCTCAGGCCAAAACTGTGCTGCGAGTCTTTCCATTAATTTACCAGAATGGATGACCGAATGCATTGCCTATGCTTGGATCTGATTTAATTTCCTACTATTGGTCTACTCTGTGTGAATACTTACAAATATATACCTTTACATATGTATACACACATACATATACATAAATGCATATATGCGTATATGCACACACGGTAAAGAACTGTATAAGAATAAAGGGTCTCTAACAGACTTGTAAAACTCAGCTTCAAGCTCCATGTCATGGCATCTTCACTGGCTAAATTAAAGGCAGTGTGAATATGCTGATACATGCTGCAATCACACATCTTCTTACAGTGGAGACATACCGTAATAATGAGTGTCAGTTAAGGTCTTGGTTCAGCTCTAATCATTTTGCACTGCTCTGTAGTACAGTGAATGCATTTCATCTGCAAGTGGAGAGTGCTCCCAGCAGAGGGAAATTCTCTACTTGTATAAAGTCAGCACAGTTGATTTCCACAAATGCCTTGTCAACCCTGTGGGATGGACATACACAGGATGAATAAGAGAGCAGAAAGAGTCTTTTACCGGTCTCACAAAAATGTTATAAGTTAGAAGAGCCCTCAAGCTGTTTTAAATGAGGTCATACTACTACTGGCTTTCCTATATTCCTTTCTGACTACAGGAATGTGACCATGTTTGTACAATTTTTTAGAATGAAGCAAAACAAAGCAATCCTTGTGTATTAACTTCTTGTCTGCAGTATGCTGAGCAGAAACGGAAGGTGGATCCACAGCATATATCTTCTGTGGAGAGGGAAATGGCAGGACGGAATATATGTTCGTGAGTAAAAGTAACAGAGTTACTATGGATCCCCCTTTTTTGATGCAGAAAAAAAGGGATCAAGGTAAGGGAGAAGATGTTGAGAAGGCTGAGGTTGTACTGACTCACTCAGAACAGCTCTATGTCACCTTTATGACTCAAGTATATTTTTTATCAAACATTAAAATGAGTTATTCTATGATAAAAAAAAAAATGAACTCCAGTCTTCTGTGCATTTCTGTCTTATATACACCCATTTGTTCACCATAGAGTTTTACTACATTTCCCCTGTTGTCCAGATGCCCTTTAGCCTTTCAGATGTTCCTTCAGCTTGCATTTGCATCTTTAACCTTCACATTTTCCATCTGAGCTGTTCTGTTACTCTTGCTTCCTCTGATTCCTGGCAATGAAGGACGTAGCATGAACAAGCTTCTTCTGAGCGGTACACAGGCCAGCTGGCCAGCCAGGATTCACAGGATGGTTGTCTAACAGCAGGTCAACTGACCAAAACAATGCTCTTCCTGAAGATGCCACTCCCTGGCAGTGGGACACTAATCTGAGCCTTTCTCCTTGGCCAACCTTCTGATTTTGCTGAATGTGTAGGAATTCTATTATCCTCCAGGGCGCAACTCTTGTGACAAATGTTGAAACTGGCTAATGGATTCAAAAGTTATTAGGCTGGTATAGCAGATAGCAGATAGTGTGGTCGTGTAAGCTTTGTTTCTTCAGGAAACCAAGCTAAACACAGATTTGCATTTTGTACATTACAGTCACAAGACAGCAAGATAGACATTACAATATAACATCAGACTAATTGTCTGTTTTGTCTAGTATCCAGTGCCAGTGCTATTTGCTTCAGATGATGTTGCAAGAAATATTGTAGTGAGCAATTAGGGATTAACCTCTCCATAACAGAAGTTTCTTAATTCCCATCAGTTAGTGATTAGCTTATGCTCTGAAGCATGAAGGTTTATATCCCTTATGAATTTTTGTTTAATCTAATATAATTGCGGATGTTCTTGTTATCCATATAACTGCTTATTCTGGTTTTTTTTTGGTTTTTTTTTTCCTTTTGATCCTGCTGTGTTCTTGGCCTCAGTGATATCCCATGGTAATAAATTATTATGGAAATAAAATTTTTATGCCCAGTATTGTCCTTTATTCTACAGCGTAATTACAGGGAAGTACGTAGTAAAATGGGAAGTTCTGTAGATAGGAATATACACTTTGTGTATAAGCATTGCTTTCTAAGCAGAGCTATGTGAACTCGGTCAACATCCAAGTATCAAAATACTACATTGTTATGTTTACTACAGAGGGTAGAATTCATTCTGCTTAGCATCGGTATCTGAGTTCATCATCTCAGACGCTGTTTAATAAAGAAAAAGATATTATGGAGGGCATTATATCAGATCTATTGTAGATGCCCATAGTAAGAAGAGATGAAACACACCTTGGAAGTACCACTTTCCCTCTGTTCACTATTATAACAATTTTGACAACTATCTCAGGTATAGACGTTTATCATATAGACATCTTTTTTTAGTCAACTTAATATTTCTCCTGATGAGTCATTACATTCTCAAAATTCAGGGTAGGGGTTTGGATACCTCCAGAGAATCATTTTGTGTAAAAAAGTCTGGCTCTGCAGACTGACTACATGCAGAACTTAACAAAGATGGATTCCTAACTTCCTGAAAGTCATCACAGAGGTTTTTGTCTTGTCCAATCATGCTAGCTTTCCCTATACATCATTTCTCAATTTAGATTTTACATATATGTGTGTACATTTCTAATGATAAATCTAAAGTGAATATTTTCCTCAATTAATCAGGCACGACTGTTCCTGGAGTCAAAGTGTCTTATAAATGCTCTGCCTTCAATTCTGGGAAGAGAAGTAACATACCTTCACTGTAAATTTAATCCCCACTTTGTGTGAGGAACTGAAGAAGACAGAAAACCAGATAAGTCAAGGTTAGGGATACGACACCCTTACCCCTGGCATCAACAGGCAATATGGTGGAAGAATGGTATGGCAGAAGACTCATCACAGTATCAGTAGTGTCAACTTCCTGACCATTCTTTCTTCATCTGGAAAGAGTGAAATGAGAATGACAGTGCAGCAGCATCTCTGGCTTTGAAATTCTGGTAAAAAATACTTTTACCAAAGATTTATGAACCCGCTGTCATCACAAGTGCCTCATTTCTCTTTTACAGTCTTGCCTTTTGCTTTTTTTTTTGTGATCTGAGACACATACTCTACTTTTATTCCTTAATTAGAGAGTGTGAAAGTGTAACCTTATGCATATCTATGTTTTTGAGCAGCTTTCAAGTTCACAAGGAAAGGTTGCCAGAAAGAAAGCTTTCCCAGTTTGAACAACAGTAAAAGACAGACCTCTAAACTCATTCATTAAGGGTTGTGATTTGGTAAGAGAAATAGCAGAAAAACTCTAACCCCAAAATAACAGCTAAAACCCACACAAACACACTCACAAAAGAAAAAAAAAAAGAAAACACAGGAAAAAATGTTCATATTTTTCTTCATGCTTAATGACCTGATTCAGTTCACTGAGAGGTCAGACGATGGTTAGAGACCAGGGAGGAAGAGGTGGGAGATAATCTTCCTGTGCTGGGAGCTGCTAGACCAACTCAGCTTCTCCACCCAAATGCTCTGAGAGAGCCACAGAGGCTCACATTTGGGTCCTTAATTAACCGTGGGTTTCAACAAGAAATTAGAAATCAAAATGGGGATTAGATGAGTAAATACAATTGTAGCTCTGGACCATACACGTTAGTTAACATGACCTCTGTGCTTATACTCCAAAGAAACTGCAGGTCATTGGCTGTGACTTGCTATCAGAAGCTGTCAGCAGCTGTCTACCAGGCTACTCTGCTAACACCTGTCCTGTAGGATCTCAGAAGGGCTGGCTAGAGATGAGTTTGGTAGTACATTCTACTAGAACTGAAATGTAAGATGGAAATGTTGTAACCAATTTTTTTTTGTTATATTACAGTTCAGAGAATAGAAAAATAGTTTATTTCCAGCATCAAAATAGTGAAATAATTAATTTTTTTCAAAGCTTCATTTCATTTCCTGTGATAAAATTCAGTAGTTGAGGTTAATAATTTATGCAGATTTTATTTGTTGTTCTGTTGCTTTTAGTTACCTAAGGATTAGAAAGTAGTTTTGTTACAGACATATAGATAGATTTGATATTGTTACAAGCTTTTCAGTTCACCTTTTTAACTTTTAGCTATTTATTCATGTTTAGTTTTACAATTACAGTCTTATAATTTTACTTCATATATAAATAGGTAGGAATATACATTGTACTATCATTTCCAGATTGATCTTGACTTATTTTACTGTTAGTGAGCAACAAGGAATGAGGATTGCTAGAAATTTACAAGGACATTAACAACTGATGAACCTGGAAGTTTGACTGGATGTTCTTCATTAATGCTGGGTCTCACAATGCGTAGTTAAGATGATAGGTAAGAACTGTGACCACAGCTTTGTCCATTTTAGTTGTGTCTCTCAAACTGAAATGAGAGCTAAGATGGCTGATTACTGTTAAGAATAACAAGCTTCACAAAGTGGTTTGTTTTTTTCCCCAAACAACAAAAGGTGTGATTCTGTGGATGGCTTCAGTAAGAGTGGCTCTATGATAGTAGATTTTTGTTTAAATGGATTTGCTGAAAGATTGCTTGGATTAAGTATGATTTATTCTATTTTCGGTCAGAGAAAATAGCTGTTATTTTGCAGTAACATTTAATAAAGGCTTTCTGCAAAGTAGTCAATGGTGTTAGATTATATCTCTGTTACAACATTAGTAATGGAAAATGACAACCTAAAAAATAAGGTGAAATCAATATGTTTTTATTTAGAGAAATAATTTTAATTTCCCAGAAAATAATAAGCCCATCACTATATGTTAGTTTGCATTTATTTCTGAAAATGCAAAATAACAACATCGTGTCTGCTTAATTCTGTTTGACAATAGCAAAATAAATTTGTTATTGTTTATTAGAGATTTTCAGAGTCAGCTAACTTATCTTTGATTTGAATTTCAAATACAACCTTTTTAAAAAACATAACCACAGATATTCATCTAAAATATTGATAAGAAATTTACATTTGAGAATATCTAATTGTAGTCCCTACTCCCACATTAACAGTCACTTGCTGTTTGCTTTTTGGAAATTACAATTTTTATTAGAATTAAAATCACAGTGAGCTGACACTTTCAGGTATATTTCAGTATACGTCATTTTTGCATATGAAAATAAATGCATAAAGGTATTTGAAAGCAAAATAAAACAAAGCAAAACAGTATCTTTATTTTAGAAATACCTTTCATTGTTCGCAGAAGTAACAGATTCTTGATCATAGAGCCTTTAGGCACTTGAATTTGAGCAATTATAGCTAACTTTTAAATTATACCTAATTGAAGCAATACATCATGGTTTCATACATCTGGAAGCTCTATTTTACAATCACTCAGTTAAATAAAATCTTGGTGGTAGAAGAAGAGGTGGAGGAAGAATGAGAAATACAGACTATTATATTACCATATAAGGAAGATCATATTTTTGTCTTAAGTACATGGTGGGAAGCTGCAGAGAAGACAGAGCCAGACTTTTTTAAGGAGCGCGTTGCGGTAGGATGAAAAGCAACAGATACAATTTTCTGCAAGGAGAATTCTGCTTAGATATTAGGAAGATTTTTTTTTTTTTTTTTACTTCACAGTGAAGAGGGTCAAAAGAGGAAAAGATTGCCAAGAGAAGTTGTGAAATATCCATCCATGGCTAAGCAAGGGTCAGAGGCACTTGATTTGACTTTGCATTTGGATCTAACTTTGAAGTTGGCCCTGCTTTGAGCGGGAAGTTAGATCGCATGACCCCTGACATCCCTTCCCATCTAAATCATTCTGAGTTTATGATTTCAAATAAATGTAGCCTGAAAATCCAAATAATAAATCGGAAGAGAACCAAATATGAATTGAAGTTCAAATAAGTGGTATAGGACACGTAATTTAAATTAACACCATGTAAAAAGGAGCATTGTTCTGTTCAGTCTTAGCCTCATGCTTGATTTATTGCAATATTGTGTTTTCAAGTGTACAGCTTGCAGTTATCTGGGAAAATTCCTGACGTTTAGTAGTGTAAACCATGCATGTTTGGTAATAAGATAGGGATAACTGACTAAGATAACTGACTAAGTTTTGTGAACAAAGGGTCTAGATTTGAGACACTTTTGCAGAGAAGAGCTTCCAAGTATATCACAAGATATGTAGGCAGCTGCAAGGCGTATTTATGAGGGTAGTGAGTATGTACATTGAGTATGTAGGAAAATGGAGGACAAGAAACACTGGCTGAACAAGGATTAGCTGGTCATGTATATTAGATTAAAAATATATGCAAATATTTTAATAAATTTGAATCATACTCCTTATATTTATCTAATACACCTATAATTAATTTGTTCTTGGGGAATGTAAGTTGAGTAAATCCACTGCTCAGTGATAAGAGTATTTTTTCTTTTCCAAAGCTGCAGACAATGATTGCAGAAATCTTTATGAAATCCATCAGAAAAATAACTGGATATCAAAAGGAAAAAATCATGACTGAACTTGATTGATTAGAAGTAACTTTATTTATGATACTTCTAGCTTGAACCATAAATTTAACGAGTGGACAAAGCAATTCAAGAAAATGAAAGAATCAGATCTATTACGTTCACTTCAGCATACATCTGAAATGCCAGTGTATTTTATTCAACATCTCAGAAGTTATGATGCATTTCTTCAGAGCCACGATGTGAATTTCTTTTATCATGCAAGCTGATGATCATTTTGACAAATGTCTTTACATAATTTCCTTCCTTCTTTGAAGTATTGGGTTCTGGGGGTTTTTAGAAGGAAAAAGACTTTGACATCCTGTTCTCATTGAATGATAACAGGAGATGGATGGCTAAATATTTACTGAATATATGTTGTTGTGTATATATATTAGGGATTGTGTTGAGAAGCCTGTTTAATGAACTGTATATCCTGGATAACTTTTGAAGCATTTTAAGAAATATGATTACTTCTATTGATTTTGAGATACTAATTAATCATAGTTTCCTCATGTATTTTGTAGAATAATCTTCTAACTACTGTTGCTGAAATACATTTAGTGAATCATCAATTATTTCTTAGACTTCTGAGGTGATATAAATTCCAGTGTTTTATTGAATGCCTGTGAGATTATCAGTCTGTCATATTCCAGGATTTTTCTAAGTACAAGAGAATGGTCAAAAGACATATGCAACTATTTACAAATGTAAGGCAGAAAAACTCTTTAATAGTGTTCTAACGCCTCAACAAAAAGGTGGTTGCATTCTGGTAGCTTTCCAGATCCTTGCTGAACTTCACATTTGGCAGGTGCTTGGCTTCTGCAAAACCTCCCAGTCTCAGCATCAAGCCTGGTTGTTCTCATAATGTGAATTGGACAATGTATGTAGGAAATGCTTCTCAGAGCAATTTGGTAATGAAGTAATCCCCTGTAGCAAAAAAGATTTTTACAGTATGAGTTAACAGGGATACTATATGAAAAATATTGATTTTGCCCATTCAACTGATAAGAAAATTGTTGAATGAAGTGGTAATCATCACTGCCTCCCATAAGTGTTCAGCTCCAGGAGGGGAACTCATCAGGCTGATGCACATTCCTGCAGGTCTCTCTATACATAGACAGGGGGTTATTTGGTGTCTCTTCTGAGATTAGCAGCACCTGCCATGCTGAGCAGTAGGAAATGCATGGCATTAAGAAATGTGAAGGATAAAGAATCAAAGGATAACAGAAAACCTGCCTGTTGCCTTTGGGAGGTCTGAGTTGGGTGCTTCCATAAAGCTGGAAATGAAAGTGATGTGGACGGTAGGTCAGAGCCTCCTTGTAAGGAGGATGTGGCAGCAGTGGCTTTTTCCTTTTGAACAGCAGTTTATATTAGGTTCTCATCATGGAAGGTTTTGAACCTACACGATGAATAAACACATTAGCCACCTGGCTGTGGGATATTATAGGAGAACATATTTCCATTCCTCCTGTTAAATGGTCCCACTGTGCAGACAGGAATGTAAATCATGGGGTCACAGAGCAAGAAAGAAGTAAATCTCCAATCCCTTGTTAATTCATTCTGTGAAGAATCCTAGGCTATTTATACATTTAATGCCAGCAAAACACTCACAAAACCTGTGAAAAATAGGACATCTCCCTCACTTGTGCCAAACGCTTTTTCAGAGATGGCTGAAAAAGAGATAAAAGACTTATTAGGGACTGTGTCTAGTGGATCAGAATAAGCAAATCTGCTTCTGATTAGCTATCAAACTACAAGATGATCAATGGAGGACTGTAGTTCAGTAATAATTTCTTCTTTTTGAATCCATACTCCATTAGCTGATCAATGCATTAAGCTAAAGTAGCAGATCTGCAAAGAACGACATATGCATATCAAGAGTTTGTAATGTAATCTATGAAATTCGTTCACACCAGGATATGATTTACAAGGAGTCTATTGATTGGGGAATAAATGTTATTTCACATTTAATAGAATACATTTCAATAATGTGAGAGCTCCAACTCCTGGGGTTTTAAGGGTCCTTTTTTCTTCTATACAAAAATCTGCATCTTTCCCAGTTACTGTGATTTTATTGTATCGTGCATACTACCCAATAAACTTACCAAATTTCCTTCAGAGCTGTGACATTTTCCATTTTGCTTGTAGTCTGATGCAAATATGGTTACTGACAAGGACTTTTTAATTCTTTGAAAGCTGCTGTTTTGGGAACAGAACCTTCACTGGTTTTGGCCATCATAGATCTACAGATCAAAGGCTAAGAAGCTAATTTGCCAATTAACAGTATGTAAGGACTTGGACAAAAGCGCTGTCCTCTTCACACAGCTCATCCTGAAGGAGCACAGGACATGCCACGCCTTGCTGAAATTAGAGAGGCATTTTAGAAAGGTGTTGTGTTATAAGGCAGTGAGAATTTGTCTAGGAGCTCGCTAATGAATTTTTCCATCAGTATGCCGTCCCATTTCGTATGTTTCTTTTGAGTCTTTTTTTTTTTCTCTTTCAAATAAGGCAATATTCTTCTCCTTAGATAGTCCAAGGTTAACAGTATTCCTTATAGTCTCATAATATTTTTCTGATTGGTTATACACCAATCATTTTTTTTCCACAGAAAAGCCTTCAATTAACCCCCCAGTGATTGGGAGGTGGAATTTCCAGATTAGTATTGGAGAATTCCACCTCCTATCACCAGGGGTTTAATTGAAAACTTTTCTGAGAAAAATTAATTGGTGTAAAAACATCAGTAAAATAACCTAAAATGCAGGGGACATTGTTAATTTCAGTCTATTTAAAGAAAAGACAAAAAAAAAAAAGAAAAAAGATTAAATAGGAGCATTGAACAAGAAATAAACAAAATTATTACAGCAAAACCTAGATTAAAAAGAAACTTGTGAAATGGCCCTGCAAAGTCGAAAAATGCAGGAAAATCTTCTTTTAATTTAAATTACAATATGCTAAAAACAAGCAAGAGAAATTAGCTCCTTTTAGAAACTATTTCACAATCAGGTGATTTACTTAAGATTCAGAAACATAAATCACATTTTAATAATCTCTCCCCCAGTATGAAGTCTCTATACAATCTGATATGTAGATATTTTTTTTAAGTAGATGCTTTCTTTGCATAACAAGAAGATGCAATAAATTAAATGGAGCCCAGGAAATCTTATAATGCAGCTGGGTAATGAAAGAAAAGGTGCAATTTGAATCTACTATTGCAGATACATATATCTTTCCTAATAACGGGAAACAACCAGTGTGAATGGATGGATCTGTGTGCAATAAGCCTGTCTGAATACAGTATCTTTAATATTGCTCAGATAGGGTTTTTTTTTTTTGCGTTAAGCATAATAGACTTTGACCTGCAAATTATGAAAAAGATTAAGATATGCATCAGCAAAGAGATTTATGTCTAGTGTTGACAAATTATTCATTAAAGTTTTATGTAACAGGCCCAGAGAGAGTATTAAATAGGATTATTATGGCAGTTCTTATAAATGCATTCATCTTGACTAAGAAGAGGTCGCGATAAAGTTTAGGACTGTTTACTTACAAAGCTTGTTTAATTAGGAAAAATAGAAATAAATGTTCTCCATTTGGCATCTTTCACAGATTTTATCTTTATTACTTCTCTCTCCCAATATTGTGAAAGATCAACATCAATAAAAGTAAGTGTATTACAGGCAATTTGACAAATCATTTGCTTAATGATTTCTAAATATAGAGAAAGATATAAAATTTCCTTCTGAAATAATAGTACTTTTTTCCTTGTGAAAATCTTATGTTGTGAGCGTACACAGCTCTGTGTCTGGTGTGATCATTAGTAAATAAACAAGGTAATTATCTCTGAAAAGAGTTAGTTTCAGTGAAAAACAACTGTGTATTCCTACTATAAAACACAGCACTTTGTGCTGTACTCTGTTATACATTATACTTTTCTGCTGTCAGGTGAAAATTCAACCAATGCCTATTTGATTACTTTGGAAACATTTGAATTGATTTTTATTACCTAATCGTGTACATCTATAAGGAAGATGTATGACCACTCTTCTTGGGAGAACTGAACAACTCCTCTCTCACTTTTGATGGAACATGTAACACAGGCAGGTAGAAGAGAGAGAAAAACACATTCTGAAAGGAAAAAATGCTACCGAGATTGGGGGGAAACAAGGACAATACTATATTTTTAAAAGGTTTCTTCTTAATTAATGCGGCATCTTGTTAAGTGTTCAGAGGAACAGGAGCTTCTTTAATAATCACTGAATACCTCAAAATTATCTGCAAATAGTGATATTTGCAATAATGTAATTATTTACAGAAATTTATTTCTTTAGAATTCTTAGGGTGCATATGAACTGTAGAAAAGCAAGACTTGATTTGCTTTCTCTGAACACTGGTTGGTTGCCTGACTTCCATTCAGTAGCAGTCCATGGAAGCCTCCCTGTTGATGAAAGTTCAGAACCAGCCTGTTTGCATTACGAATACTGAAGGTAAGGCTTTATAAGCACACTCAAAGAATAAACACTACTGAGTTGCACTCTCTGCTTCCTGCTTTGGCTTTAGCCCAGCAAGAGAAGTTTTCATATTTTATTTTATTTTTTTAAGTGAGGGAAATGGTTCTCTGACATATATTTCATTACTTGTACACATTTAGTGCAATACCACAAATAGAATATTAAAACATCCTCTGAAATGTTCTAGTGGGAAGGATGAATCTCCTCTGCATGCAGAACTTCTGTTTTCCTAATTGCATCATGGATTTCATCCTACCGCGGAACTAGCCTGTATGGGCACTTTAGCAATTGCTCACAGGTGTTTCGATACAGAAAGTGGTGCAGTTTGCTTTCGACTATGCTGTTGTGAGTGGCCCAACAATCAGTTGAATGATTTAAAAAGAAAAAAAAAAAAAGATAAAAGAGTGGCTATAGCTCTTAAGCACTGTTTTTTGATTGGAGACAGGAATGTTTTGTGGGAGGTTTTTGTTTGTGGGTTTTTTTTTTTTTTTCTGTACTTTCCTGAGCCTTCATGTGCCTTTATGTGTTTTTTGACTGAATCAGTGACGGCCATATGCAGTGTGAAGTGTTGCACATGGGAAGTCTAAGTATCAACACATGCATGAAAAAGATGACGTCTCCTTTTATTTTTCTTCCTACAGTAATATTGAACAAAGTAGGAAATCAGAAAAAAAAAAAACTTGTGTCATGTCTGCAGGACAAGTTTACAAACTTAGCTTCCATCTACATAAGAGTATGCACTCTGTTGATGAATTTGGTTGTAGGAGGAAAAAAACCTCTGTCCAAGTATTTTCTTGAATCCATTCCTTTCTTTTCCTTAGAATTTATTCTTTTTAGGAAAAAATATTTATCGAAAATCTAAAAAGGGATAGAGAGAGACAATCTAATATGTAAAAAGTGTTTGTCCATTATATGATTCTAGCAGCAGTCCTGGGAAACTCATGCAGTTTTTAGTAGATGCAGATTCCACCATAATCTTTCTTCATCATTCCTGCAGCTCTGCTTCCAAGATGCATCGAAAGCAAAGATTTTACAATGAGATTCCCTTATGTAAAATCATTTTCATGGAAAAAAAAAAAAGCATTTATTCTCTACCTCTCTGAAGAGTTGATTGTATGCTTAAGCAATTAACACACTATCCTGCTCTTGTAGTTCCGTAAGAATGATACGCAGGAACAATCATACATCTTCTTATTAAAGCTGACTCATTTCCAGGAGCTATCCACTTAAAACAATGGCAAAGAAAACTCTAAACTGATCAAAATTAGATGTCCCAGGTCTCATCCTGCACCTATCCAAAAGCGCGAGTAAATGTATTAGTAAAATAGCATTCTCCAGCTCTATTGTGATGGAGAAGCTGAACAATCAGAGACATTCAGTAAGGAGGGGCAAAACTCACATCCTGGTACAAATCTAAGCTCCTCTAAAATAGATTTATGCACTTCTATGTCAGCACAATACATGGCCTGGAAAGTCACATATAAGTCACATAGTCAAAACATTAGTATTCTTCCCATGCTAATGCTAAAAAATGTTCCAATTGTGCCAAAGACTATTCTAGCACTGAGTATATTCACTTTTGCATGGTATCTCTCATACAGTCTAATTCTCATTATCAGAAATGCTATCTATTTGTTGTACATATATTCTGATTTCTGCTTTTTATTCCATCATTTCTTGCATTTTAAACTGCTCTTTGGCCTTCCTTCCTCAATTTGCATATATAATCCTTTTCATATTTTTTGTTCTAAATCAATTCCTATAATCCCTTACTGTGTAATAGCATTTGTCATCAATAGAAATGAAATCCCCAACACATTGAAGGAAAGAGAATTTGCAGGTACTGGTTTCTAGTAGCAAGTTGTAATAGAAGCAGTGGGGAATCCTATTTGCATAAAAAGATCCATATTTGATGCAAACTGATGCAACTTGCATGATGGGTATAAAATTTTCCTCTACCCTTGCGCCATGGGCACAAAGCAGATAATACTCTACAACAGTGTTACAGAATTATTTTTTATAAGCTCTTGTCTGAGATGTACAATAAAGGAAGGAGTGTCTTTTGATAATTAGGGAGGATGGTTCCAAGTCTCCTACTATCAGCACGGTAATATTAGAAATTAAATGCAATGCTACAATTCCTGATCACAGAAAATTCCAACATTTGGAGAGGAGATAGACTGAAGTGTTTCACTGTGAAAGAAAAGCAGAATTGTTTCAATATAGGTTTGTTAAAATACTTACAATAAAAAGAATAATAATAAATAAATAGTATTTAACCTGACAATCCAGGCTGTCAGGTCATCCATGGGTCCTGGTATTTTCGTAGTTTCTATATGACCTACAAGAGGGGACATCTGAAAGGCCAAGGAATAACTGAGCAACAGCTAGATGGATATACAGATAGCGTACATGAAAGGGTCTGAAATCACTGAATTAATCAATACATATTTTAACACTCCTCGACCAGACCAAAAAGTTTGAGCTAAAAAATTCTTATTTCTCAGCTCCATGTCATTAAAGCATTGAGATTTTCTGGCAGTACTCATGGTGTGGTTCCTGTACCCCTGCATATGGTAAAGGAAGTCAGGTTTCCCCACTGAATGTATCAGCAGAAAAGCAAGCAGTTTCATTAAGCTCTGGCTGAATATCACTGGGTGTTTTTCAAACGCAATATATTCCTAATAAGCATTTTGGTCTTGCTGAATCAGCTTCTTCTGGGAAGAAAAAACTCCTAAACAACTTTAATCTGTACCCAATAGATATTTCACCTTGAGGATTTGTCAAGTTAATAGAGCCTACCCACTTAGAGAAAGAGGGAGGAGGCCTTTCTAATTGGTGCCTAACAGCTTACACTTAAGGGTCATTAAGAGGCAATACTAGAGATAACAGCCTTAATGGCTCTAGCCCATTCTCATGGGGAGCGCTCAAGGTAGCATGAACAAAAGGGAACAAGACTGAAAGACCCAAAGACACAGCGGGATAAGGGCTAGCTAAGAGATGCAGATTGATTTAGTTCTGCCCCAGTAACTTAAGAGGAAAATTTATCTCATTTGGCTTGTAGTGAAACATAAGATTAGCTGCGACTAACTACAAGATGGATGGAGAGGTAGAATGTAAAATACATGCATGATTGTTTTAAAATACATGTTTTCTTTTTTTCTTTTTTTTTTCTTTTTTTTTTTAGATACGTGTGTGTTACCAAATGCTGAATAAAATTGTTTTGTTTTAGGGAAGAAGTTGATCAAACCCACCAGCTGAAGTTTCTGAATGGAATAAACCATAGCTGCTGAAACCCATTCGGTCCAGCCCACAAAGTGAAAAGCATGTAAAAAGAAGAGCACGACCCCTTCCAAGGATTGCAGTTTCCATGTTGTGACAAGAAAGGCCAAAGATGGTTCCCTCTGAACTCTCACACCTCACCTGCACACCAGATGGTGAAGTTCAGCTCTGGAGCTGTCTCATGGCTGTAATATAAAATACAACAGCTTCAGTAACTGAGGCACCTCAGCTGCTCTGGCATCTTGCCCCTTTGGATAGCGTAGTCATGCTTAGTGGAACCTGAGTGGTGCAGAGGTTCAGCTTACCCTGTCCTGAGATGGGTTGTTTCTCATAATTCTTCTCCGTAAATCCCCAAGACAGCTATAAAAAGAGGTGAGGCTGAAAGGTCAGACAATTAGCTTTCCTATTTGTGAAGAAATAGCTTTTCTAAGCTTATTAATGTAAAAATACAGGATGAGATCGTCAGTTGTTATAAATCAGTATAGCTCTGCTGATTGCAACGAGGCTGTGCTGTGTTATACCAGCTGAGATTATATTGTCTCTAATATTAAATAAGAATAAAAAGTTTTATACTGAAAGAATCGTCTTACATTTGGTGAAACACACGCTGAAATGCCAGATGCATGTTTTCACAAGAAGATTTAATTCAACTTCCATACATCTTCCTGTTACCTTAAACGTTATTGATCTTCTATAGGATGCCATTCCTGATGGATGGTCCTCATTGAATAGGTTTCCAATATTTTTGAGCTCAGAAAGGTTCAACTAATCTAATTTCCTGTCTGATACAAGCCTTGGACTTTTATTCAGTATCCACTATGATGAGTCTAAAACTTTGTGTTTGCTAAAGCCTGCCCACTACAAAGACATCCTGCAAAACACTTTGGGCTTCAAAAACCGGGAGAATAAGTTACTCTGTTCCTTTCTTCTGGTGTATGGCTTACTTTGGTAAATACCTGTGGGGTTTTTCCCTCCTGTGAATTTCTCTGGTCCCACATTCTGCTTTTTTCTTTTTTTTTTTTTTTCTGTATACTCAGTTTTTCATGTCTACTATCTATTTCATGAAGTATAAAAAAGCAGATTATTTGTTCACAGTCTTAAGTTGGCATCATCACCAATTTGAGTCTCAGTTCGTTAAAAGATTGAGATTAGCTCCTTCTTCTGTGTTTCTGTTTTCCCCAGAAAGTCTACATAAACATCAACACTTCTAGTGATAAGTGGCTGCAGAATCACCCCAATGTTCAGACGCAAGACAATAATTATGTAGTTTGGAGTGGTCAGTCTCGCTGACCCTGAGACCCTCATCTTTATCATGGCTTCATATGGTAGAGAAACGCCATGAAATACATTTCTTATACCTCAGGTTGCCAAGCAGAGAAAAGAGACTTCGGAAGTGTTCTCAAGGGAAGAGATTACAGCAAACTATGGATCTTATCCCTTCATTGTGCATGTGTCTGAATCGCAAAGCAGGCTGGCAAAGCAGACCTCAGAAGTTTCTGCTGTGCAGTCCCTTCTCCACGCCAACAATTTGTATTGCCAAGATTGCCTTTTGAGTATAGTTTCCGTGGTTTTCACATGGTGAAAACCTGACATGGGGATCAAGCTCGCCATGCAAATGCATGTCATGAGGTTGGAGAACACTGGTTTGCCCTGGTATTTTAGTTTCCTTGGCTTATCCTCATAGGAATAAGGAAGTTCATCATCATGAAGTTTATCCTCTTGAAGTTCAAGAAGGCCAACTGCAAGGTCCTGCACCTGAGTCAGGGCAATCACCAGTATCAGCACAGACTGGGGGATGAATGGATTGAGAGCTGCCCTGTAGAGAAAGACTTGGGGATATTGCAGGACGAAAAACTAAGTATAAGCTGACAACGTGAGATAGCAGCCCAGAAAGTGAATCATATCCTGGGCTGCATCAAATGATGTTTAGCTATAAGTCAAGTCTCATTTTGAGTTATGAGGTGATTCTCCTCTGCTCTTGTGAGGCCCCACCTTGAGTACGGCACCCAGCTCTGGGACCACCAGCACGAGACAGACATGGGCCTTTTAAAGCAGGTCCAGAGGAAGGCCATGAAAATAATCAGATGGATAGAACACCCCTCCTACAAAGAAAGGCTGAGAGAATTGGGGTCTTGGAGAAGACAAGGTTCAAGGGAAACTGTATTGTGTCCTTTCATTATATAAAGGTGGCTTATAAAACAGAGAAAGACTTACTAGACCCTGTAGTGGCAGGACAAGGGGCAACAGTTTTAAACTGAAAGAAGGTCTATTTAGATTGGACATGAGGAAGACATTTTTTACAATAAGGGTGCTGAGGCACTGGAACAGGTTGCCCAGAGAAGTTGTGGATGCCCCATCATTGGAAGTATGAAACGTCAGGTTGGATGGGGCTTTGAGCAACCTAATCTAGTGCAAGGTGTTCCTACCCACAGGTATTGAGGTTGGACTAGACGGTCTTTGAAGTTTCCCATCCAACCCAAACAATTCTACAATTTTATGATTCTATGCTTTTTATTGGCAAAACAACATATTTGAGTTGTAACTAAGCTACTGTAATAGCAAAAAAAAAATCATAAAACACATTTCAGAATAAATCCTGGCATTTTGTAGAGTGCAGCTAACACCAGTACTGCAGCATTGAGAGGCTTTGGTTCACAGCTGGATGCACTCTAGAGCTTTCATCCCTTAGGAATGTACAAATTAAAAATGATATATAACATTTACCATTGGTTACTATAGTCTTAACCAGAGATGTTAATACATTAACTGTACTCTCAATAGACCCAGGTAATAATTCAGCCGGCATTCTGCAGTTCTGATAAGAAGAGTGTTTCTTAATGGCCAAGGACAATACTTAGTTTTAATTATATACCCTTTTTAAGTATGTGACTTTTTTGAGATTAATCATATATAAGAGAGTATTGTGATTATGGATACCTTCCATAATCAAGACTTATTTAAAGAGTTTCCCAATCATCAAAACAGAATTTTGTGCTAAGGTTACTCTTAAAGTTACCGTTGTAATCTTGACATCAGAACAAGGAAATCTAAGTAAGGATGTATAGTAAACCAAAGCATAAACTTAAGCAAAGCTATTTTACTTTCACCTTCAAAACAGTAAAATCAAATCATTTCTCAGAGTAACTCAGATACCAAAGTCCTTTGTAGTATTCAGCTTCATATGTTTCAAGTCTTGGGCTTCAATTTTCACAGCATGCTTACAATTTCCGTCACATAAATCATAGAAATTGAAAGTGGATACTATACACAAACAGTTCCTTATGACATTTCCAGCACACAGTCTTCATTATGCTTCTTCATTTCAAATAAAAATTAACTACACTTGAAGCTGTGAAATGATGTTGATACATTATGCATATAAAAACAAGACTAATCTTTCAAGCACATACATCTATTTTGGATAGCACTAACTATCTGCAAAAAGACAGGATGATGATATTAATACAAAACTGGTTCTTTTTTGTTCTTGTTGTTATGTGCCAGTGAAAGTAGCTGAGTGGATAATGATGTTAGAGGATGGCCTTCCAAATGTGCATGCTTTTTAGTTTTTATTTTGTAGACGATGCGGAATGTTTCTATTTTCTTCTATTTCACACATTTTTCTGTTTAAAAATAGAAAAGTCACAAAATAAATGCTTTGTTCAAAAATATTTAAAGAGTTTAACCTAAAAACTGAGAAGCATCCTACATTTGAATGAAAAATTAATATTGCTATCATTATTATTATCACTGTCACCATTAGGAGGCTCAACATTGTAACATCTTTTAGGATGACATTGTAAAGACACAAAACCTGCAACAATCTTTGTTTTTTTCTCAGAACTCAAATCCAGACATTCTGCTTTGGGGAAGGCTGACATTGTTTGTTTACTTATTTTTTTTAAACACAGTTCAATCTTTCTTTTCCCATCTCCTTCTCTGCCAATTTATATTTTATTTAGCTCACTTCCTTTCTCTTTTTTGACTAGAAACATTCGTAAAGAATTTTTCATAGAAATAGACACATTCCTTTGAAAACTTTCTGACGTGAAGAATTATCATTTTACAAGAAGAATGATATACCAACAATTTTTTTACTAACTCTACTTTGAAGTCCATCACTATTGTCAATATGGCTTCAATCCTGAAAAATCTTCATCTCTATAGATATCCCAGCAGGACTGGAAAACAGACATATTAAAGTCTAGAAGAGGACTTTTTCTTACTCACAGAATAGACATCTTTTTCTCAACTGGTTGTGTAGACTTTCATAAAGTGCAAGGAGACTTGTCCAAGGGAGCAGACAGATTTAATGCAAGAGTCATCTAAAGAATACAACTACATAGGGTAAAAGATTTTTTTTTCCCTCTAAAAATACTGGTTTATCTCCGCTGACTATAAAGAGCATGTAAAAGGCTAACTCAGATAGAGTCAGATTTTCTGTAGATGACTCCTGTCCCAGAAGTCAAAGTCTCTTAAAAAATGACCATGCAAATTCATATGGCTATTGTTACAAGATGCAGAGTTCCAGAATATTACTTAAGCTAGAATAGCTTAAGATTGCAAGATAGATAATAAAAGTATACCTGTGTGCATACATACTTTATAGGCATGTACAGATTTACACATGTATTCACATATTCTTCACATTCACAAACAGTAATACTTCATAGAATCATAGAATCATAGAATGGTTAGGGTTGGAAGGGACCTCAAAGATCATCTAGTTCCAACCCCCCTGCCATGGGCAGGGAAACCCTCCACTACACCAGGTTGCCCAAAGCCTCATTCAACCTGGCCTTGAACACTTCCAGGGATGGGGCATCTACAAATTCTCTGAGCAGCCTCTTCCAGTGCCTCCCCCACCCTCTGAGTGAAAAATTTCTTCCTTATATCCAATCTAATCTAAATCTGCCCTCTTTCAGTTTAAAGCCATTGCCCCTTGTCCTATCACTACACGCCCTTGTAAAAAATCCCTGTCCAGCTTTCCTGTAGGCACCCTTTAAGTACTGGAAGGCTGCTATAAGATCACCCCGGAGCCTTCTCTTGTGCAGGCTGAACAGCCCCAACTCTCTTGGCCTGTCTTCTTAGCAGAGGTGTTCCAGCCCTCGGATCATCTTCGTGGCCCTCCTCTGGACTCACTCCAGTAGCTCCACGTCCTTCTTGTGTTGGGGACTCCAGAGCTGAACGCAGTATTCCAGGCGGGGTCTCACGAGAGCTGAGTAGAGGGGCAGAATCACCTCCCTCCACCTGCTGGTCACGCTTCTTCTGATGCAGCTCAGGACACGGTTGGCTTTCTGGGTTGCCAGCGCACATTGCCGGCTCATGTTGAGCTTCTCATCCACCAGCATTCCCACGTCCTTTTCCTCAGGGCTGCTCTCAATCCATTCTCCGCCCAGCCTGTACTTGTGCATGGGATTGCCCTGACCCACGTGCAGGACCTTGCACTTGGCCTTGTTGAACTTCATGAGGTTCTCATGGGCCCACCTCTCCAGCCTGTCAAGGTCCCTCTGGACGGCATCCCTTCCCTCCAGCGTGTCCACAACACCACACAACTTGGTGTCATTTGCAAACTTGCTGAGGGTGCAGTCGATCCCACTGTCCATGTCTCCAACAAAGATGTTAAATAGCACTGGCCCCAGTACTGACCCCTGAGGAACACCGCTCGTCACTGGCCTCCACTTGGACATTGAACCGTTGACCACAACTCTTTGAGTGTGACCATCAAGCCAATTCCTTATCCACCGAGTGGTTCATCCATCAAAACCATGTCTTTCCAGTTTAGAGACAAGGATGTCATGTGGGACAGTATCAAATGCTTTGGATAAGTCCAAGTAGACAATGTCAGTTGCTCTTCCCCTATCCAGCAATCCTGTAATCTCATCATAGAAGGCCACCAAATTAGTCAGGCAGGATTTGCCCTTAGTGAAGCCATGTTGACTGTCACCAATCACCTCCTTATTTTCTATGTACCTTAGCATAGTTACCATAGTTATCTGCTCCATGATCTTACCGGGCACAAGTTGAGACTGACTGGCCTGTAGTTCCCTGGGTCTTCTTTTTTCCCCTTTTTAAAGATGGGGGCTATGTTTCCCCTTTTCCAGTCAGTGAGAACTTCACCAGACTGCCACAACTTCTGAAATATGATGGATAGTGGCTTAGCAACTTCATCTGCCAGTTCCCTCAGGACCTGCGGATGCACCTCATCAGGTCCCATGGACATGTCCACCTTCAGGTTCTTTAGATGGTCTCAAACCTGATCTTCTCCTACAGTGGGCAGTTCTTCATTCTCCCAGTCTCTGCCTTTGCCTTCTGCGACTTGGGCTGTGCAGCTGGAGCTCTTGCCAGTGAAGACTGAGGCAAAGAAGTCATTGAGAACCTCAGCCTTCTCCATATCTGGAGTAGCCAGGTCCCCCGTTTCCTTCCGGAGAGGGCCTACATCTTCCCTAGATCTCTTTTTATCACTGACATATCTATAGAAGTTTTTCTTGTTGCCCTTGATGTCCCTGGCCAGATTTAACTCTATTAGGGCTTTAGCTTTCCTAACCTGATCCCTGGTTGCTCGGACAATTGCTCTGTATTCTTCCCAGGCTACCTGTCCTTGCTTCCACTCTCTGTAGGCCTTCTTTTTGTGTCCAAGTTGGTCCAGGAGCTTCTTGTTCATCCATGCAGACCTCCTGGTGTTCCTACCTGACTTTCTTTTTGTTGGGATGCACCCCTCCTGAGCTTGGAGGAGGTGATCCTTGAATATTAACCAGCTTTCTTGGGCCCCTCTTCCCTCCAGGACTTCATCCCATTATTCTCTAGCGAGGAGATCCCTGAAGAGGCCAAAGTCTGCTCTCCTGAAATCCAGGGTAGTGAGCTTGCTGTGCACCCTCCTTACTTCCCTAAGTATCTTGAATTTCACCATTTCATGATCACTGCAGCCAAGGCTGTCCTTGAGCGTCATGTTCCCCACCAGCCCTTCATTGTGGGTGAGAACAAGGTCCAGCAAAGCACCTTTCCTTGTTGGTTCCTCTACCACTTGGAGAAGGAAGTTATCATCCATGCATTCCAGGAACCTCCTGGATTGCCTATGCCCTGCTGTGTTGTCCCTCCAACAGATATCAGGGTGGTTGAAGTCCCCCATGAGGACCAGGGCTCGTGAACGTGAGGCAGCTATCTGAAGATGGCCTCATCCACCCAATCCTCCTGGTCAGGTGGTCTGTAGCAGACCCCCACTACTATGTCCCCTGTCCCTGCTCTCCCTTTAATCCTAACCCATAAACTCTCAGTTGGGACCTCATCTGTCCCCAGGTGTAGCTCCATGCACTCTAGCTGGTCCTTGACATAGAGGGCAACCCCTCCTCCTCTTCTCCCCTGCCTATCCTTCCTAAAGAGCCTGTGCCCTTCTATTCTGACACTCCAGTCATAGGATTCATGTGTCAAATGCCTTTGGTATAATCTTAATTACATCCCTGTAACTATTAGAAGTAATTTTTAATGCTGCAAATAAGCATTCAAGGCTAATAATACAAGTATGTTAAAAAAAATATCAAATGACTTCCAAAAAGCTCTTAAAATTAATAAATATGTATGAGACGATAAATGAGTCTGGTTGTCAAGTACTCCATGAAGATACACAAAAGATTTATTTTTTTCCAACTGAATTGTCTTGCAACCTAAAGTCAAACAAAATGCATGGGTTTGATCATGACTCTGCAGCACGGTCCTCAGGAAAGGGGCACTTTCCTCAAAAGGACTTTAGGATTTCACAGAGGTGGATGTCACCTACTGCAGCTCTTGCAGGTTTAATTCTTGCTCAACTATGCCACTCATGCGGCCTGTGGGCAACAGCTGAAGGAGAGGCACCAGTAAAAAATCCAGATTACCTATTACAGGTGCCTGTATTAGATGTAACTTTACTTGGACAGTAGATAAAACTTCTTTCTAGATTAAAACACATAGGAACTACATGAAGTCGGTAAGGGGCGTGAGCCACTACTGGGGCCTCATCAAAGAATTGCTTATGCAGTTTTTTCAAGCAGGAAGTTGAATGGACTCTAGTCAGTTTCAGTCCAAACTGCTGGGAAAATAGACATAATGGTATTCAAAAACTCTTGCTTGTAGGGTGTTGAAATTCGAATTTATAAAATGTTCTGTGATCTTTGATTAATTACACGGTTCAAGGTGTTACATGGCTCACTATTTTAGTGAAAAACTACTCAGGTAAGAGAGGAGTTATTTTCTTAAAGAAGAGAAATTATGTAGGAAAAAAACTACTGCATAATGAGAACATATGTTTGGCTACGGGGTTGCATAAGACTGTAAGGAACCTTCAGCAGGAAAAATATATCTGCTACAAGGTAAATCAGAGAATATATAGTGTCCTCGAAGTTTGCAACCATATGTTCAGTTCAAAGATTAAAACACTGGTGTCAATTTTTCTGGATTCAGCAAATATGAGAAGTTTTGTGCTACAGATCTTTGGCTAATTCATTTGAATGCTTAACATCTTTACCTTGAATATAACAGAAGTTTATTGAGCTTTGTCTTCTTAGTTTGTCCTTTTTCCATATAGAATTACCTGACTGATTCTATTACGAAGTAAAACAACGTCACACCCAATTTACTGCAATGTCAAAAAAAGTTGAAATGGTTAGACACTATCTTTTTACTTTTATTTCTAAATTATGATATATTCATAAAACCAGAACTTCTCAGCTAGACCTATGGACCTGAAATATGGCAAGACACATGTCATGTAAAACAGGACTTACAGATCAGTTTTTTACTGTGGAGTCAGGATATGAAGATACGACAGAAAAATTTTGAGATACTACAAAAATAATGACTTACTGCCTGTCAATAGAGGCTGTGGCAGCTGAAAATAGCATGAGTGCTATCACCACCCATCTGATGGACTGTGATAATTTAATTGCAAATGACCATAAGTCCATATATTTAGGAGCATTCATATAACAAGTGAGGATTACAACTACCTTTTGGCTGTTCACAAAAGAAAAACCTGATCTTAAAGGCTTTACAGAAATCAAAGCCTCGTTACAAACATAAAGCTGTTTTTTGCCCATTCTGACTTGGGAGCAGTATAATAAACAGCGCTCTGCCTTTGCACTTCATGCAGTGACGAAACTGAAACATTCCAGAGCTGGACCTCAGAGCATGCCCTGATACACCACATCTCTCTCCATCTGTCTTATAAGTCACTTTTATATGTTGACAGACTGCAATAAAGCCTTCTCTTATCCAGGCTGAACAACTCCAACTCTCTCAGCCTTTTTTTCATAGGAGAAGTGTTCTATCCCTCTGATCATTTTCATGGCCGTCCTCTGGACCTGCTTTAAAAGGCCCATGTCTGTCTTGTGTTGGTGGTCCCAGAGCTGGGTGCCATACTCAAGGTGGGGCCTCACAAGCGCAGAGTAGAGGAGAAAAATCACCTCCCTCAACCTGCTGGCCACATTTCTTTTGATGCAGCCCAGGATACAATTCACTTTCTGGGCTGCTATCTCACATTGTCGGCTCATATCTAATTTTTCATCCTGTAATATCCCCGAGTCCTTCTCTACAGGGTTGCTCTCAATCCATTCATCCCCCAGTTTGTGCTGATATTGGTGATTGCCCTGACTCAGGTGCAGGACCTTGCAGTTGGCCTTCTTGAACTTCAAGAAGGTCGCAAGGACCCACTTCTCAATCCTTTCAATTTTCCTGTAGAGGTCATCCCTTCCCACTCAGCTTGTATTCATCTTTTCCTCGCATATGATATGTTCCATGCTTTAACCACTTTTGTGGCCCTTCACTGCATTCTCCCCAGTCTCAAAGTATTTTTCCTGTAGAGAGGAGGACAAAATGAGGTATAGTTGTCTCCTAAGCAGATACCAAAAGAATAATCACTTCCCTCAATCTGCTGGTTAATACAGTTTAGTGTGGGGTTAATCAGTGTAGGGGTATACTGCTCACTTCTTGTCTACCATGACAAACTCCAGGCCCTTTTCCAGAGTGGCTTCCTAGCCCCTACCTGCACTGATGCATGGGATTATTCCATCTTAAGTGCAGGAATCTCTGTTTGCCCATATTAATGTTCACGAGATTTTTGTAAACCCGCTATCCAAACAGTTGAGATGCTCTGCCTTTCCCCCATCAACAGCTCCCCTCGATCTGTTGTCACCCTTGAACTTTCTGAGGGTGGTTCCATCCTGACATCTTGATCATTAATAATTATATTAAACAGTATCTGTCTCAGTATTGACATCTCAGCAATGCTGCTGAAAACACCTGCTGGCTGTAATTCAAACTGCTGATCACTAGTCTGGTACAGTTTATGTTAATTTTGCTTTTAATTTCTTATTCATGCAACCACAGACTCCTGGTTTATATAAAAAGCGTGAAGTTTATAATTAATATAGGTCAAATGACAAGATTTCTGTGATAATGAATCCAATTACTATACATTTGTGTCTCTTGAGATTTTGACACTCAAGTTCCCAAATTCTACATAAAAACTTTTGTATACAACACTATGTCTGAGCTGATGAGAAGAGCAAGCCAATTAAATGGCATCAAGAAATAGTGTTCTCGGTTTACAAGAAAAATGTGATGAATGTATCATTTAAAAAAATACAAAATGATCATATTCCAAAATTTATCAGAATACATCTCGAAGTCTTTCCCACTTGTTTCATCTGTAGCAAGGGAAAAATCATATTAACTATTTTCACCATTTAATCCCATATAAGCCAATAGTTTGTGCTTATTGCCAGTTTAGCATGCCATAGTTGTGATCTTATATTTACAATGTGCTCTGTGAATTACAGACTTTCTAATGATCTCAAAGTAGGATGGACGAGAACTGCCAAATTATGCCAGTTTAGAGCATAGTTATTTCCCTCTCTCTTTTTGCTGTTATAGGGATCCTTTCAAAATGCAATTTAAATAGCCCTCAAAAATGCACAGTTGTCTGGATCAACAAAAGTTTGTGATACTATCTTAGAAAATTTTACGTGAACTGAGATGTAATATAGAAAAAAATCAAATAATGTAGGTATTGATTGCTGGTGATGGATTGCAATGTTTGGTCAGAGTGAAAGAGAGGGAAGAACTTTTTATATACACTTTTCCCATGATATGTGAGCCACCAAAAGACAAATTTCACCATCTGCTTTCAGCATTCCAGCAGCATCAAATGAATACTTTTGTCTCAGTCGTACAACATCTGGACTAAGTCCTCTCATGCATCTCATTAGATAGACATATTTTCTAGTCCCAGTTGACTAGGGTGTGCGTCTCAAGAAGAAATGTAGAGGTGAAAGGAACTAAAAGTCTGTTTCTGTGAGCAGATACAGACAGAACTACTCTAGTCATCCAAAAAATGCACTAGCTGGGAAGCAGGTGTCCTCCAAAATGCATAAAACTGTGTTAGCTTGGCTCTGTGTCCAAATCAGTAAAGTCTGGGAAGCAACTGTAGAAGCAAGGAAATGCCAGCTGTGGTGTAGAGCGCAATAGCTTAGGCAGTAAAGGTAATGTGGCTGAATGGCTTAGTAGCTGGGGCTGATTTACCATAACTGGCTAAGAAGGGAGGGCAGAGGAAACCACGTGTCTTTGAACCAGACCCACGCAAAGGCTCTTTTGTCCTAAGAAGCCATATCAGTACATAATCTTCCTCACAAATGAGCAGGTTCTCCAGGCTCTCACAACACAGAAAGAGTACAGAGAAGTAAAATAGTTTCCCCTATCAAGTGCAGAAGAGAAGCCCCATTTCTTTGAGATGTTTTAGTATATATGTCAATCCTAGTGTTAAAGTTGGAACTTTTTGAAGAGATAATTATCAGAGGAAATGAAAAGGATGCATCTCAGCAGACACTTCAACAGCAACACCTTTATCCAGGGTTATGTCCTGAATACTCATTTGCATCCTAAATCTTTGCAGATTCAGTTCTGTAGCTCTTTTCAGACCGCAGTACTTATGCACAAAACTTATCCCATTTAAATTAAGACTTCCTTCCTAAGCAAGTTCTTCTCAACATAGGTAAGAGTTACAGAATTAAACTTGTAGAGTTTCCAAAGCATTCAAGATATTGGATTCTGCACAGGGATAACTGGATGAAATTTTGCATTAAACAGGAGGTCAGGCTGGATGATCTAATGGTCCCTTCTGGCTGTAAAAGCGATGAATCTATGAGAAAAGCACTCTGAGATCATATGATGAAAAGCACAATTAAATTGACAAGTGTTATCTTGATGTTCCCATTACAAATCCCCTGAGCAATCTATCCCCGTCTTCCTCACGCCACCTCCTCTATCATTAGATTCCAGGAGAACATACGCTCTGTTAAAGTCATTGCTGCTAAAACCATTTTGATAGCTGGCTCCACACAGTCTCCTGTTAAATCCAGTGTTCAAGGCTATGAGAGTGCTCACTTCTTAAGTGAAGACGCATTTCTCCAAGGCATTTCACGCTCTCTTCTTCCTTCAGATTGCTCAGCTAAAGGCTTTTTCAGGACTTTATCAGTTATTAATAATTGTGATGATTCATGATTTATTCATAAGCATTTATACATTTGCCATATGCTGCCTGCACATGCAAACTCTTTTTTTGAACCACGCGAACGTAGCACAGTGCTTCTTACAATTCGTATCCAGTAAATAGATGATAGAGAAAGATTAATGAAATGAGAAATACAATAAAACATCCTGCAATGGTTTCAGTTTTGAACTTTTGAATTAAATGTTGCAGAGTAATTGTCTTTAGCAGTATCAAAATAAAATAAGCAGGAGGGAGAATAATGTGAAAGGCAAAGTTTAATACCACAAGTAGCACCTTATTCTGCTTTTATTCTGTCCCCTGTAATGATAATTTTGGAGAGTAAGAGTAAATCTACTCATCGGGGAAGATACAACTCAGGACAAATAAAGGTGGTAGTGTCTGTAGTATCATCTTAGTTGCTCTCTTCAAGCTTTCATATTAAATACAAGTATTTTTGCAGTGAAACACTGTAATAGCTGCTTGGAGAGAGGGGAAAGGGAAAGATTTGAAACGTAAATCCTTCATAACACCTAACAGCCACAACCTGAAAAGAGAATGTTACTCCTTGTTGATAAAAAAAGTTTTTCATGGTGATGTCGCTAACCAAGAAGTAATTTCTCATAGGCACACTATGACACCTTCCACAGCATGCTGCTGTTCAGATGAAATGCCTGGCTTTTATGAGAGGGTAATTATTTAACATAAATA
Source organism: Tauraco erythrolophus (assembly GCF_009769465.1). Classification (NCBI taxonomy): domain Eukaryota; kingdom Metazoa; phylum Chordata; class Aves; order Musophagiformes; family Musophagidae; genus Tauraco; species Tauraco erythrolophus. The sequence continues at coordinate 63,155,241 of NC_141466.1, read as the reverse complement.
ATGTATTCCTGGTTTTGAGTGAACATGTTCATTAACAGTGAGATGGGCTCTGTGGGGGAAATGATCATGTGTTCCAGTGCAGAGTCTCAAAGCAGAGGGACCAGCTCTGATCTGACTCATATCTCTGCTCGTCCCACTTTCTGTTGCATTTTAGCTGAAGCTTTCGGAACAGAATGTTTAAATTTTTACTAACTGCCTTGAAAGTGAACATCTGAATTTTTATTAACTGCCTGTAATTGCCTACTATTATTATTCTGTAGGACGGTCTAAAATACATTCAGGTCCTTGTCATGTCTACAGAACCATGGGGTACAACCTAAACTGTAAACTTATTTCTATAAACTTATTTCTTATTCCCCACTGCAAGATCAACTTTACCTATGTCATTCCCGCCTTTTGGCTGCCTAACAGTTTCTTGAAGACCTCCACTAATTTTACAAACTTCCAAGACAATTTGTTCCTGTGTTTCACTCTCTTCACCATTAGAATTATTTTTTCCTGGTCTCTAACTTAAATATACCTTGATAATTATGTTTTTCTTGTTCTTCCCACCATGAAGTCATAAAAATGATATTTAGAGCAATCTTTGACATTCCTAATAGCATTCATGTACTACTCTTTCACGATTCTTGAGAATCGTAGGCATGCCAGTGGAGGCACCCACCAAATGCAGAGGTCTGCGGGAGATCTGCATGCACTATTTCATTAGAGAATTCATAGGAAAAACACTTGCAGGGCCTTGAATTTCCACTGTTACATTTTGCTGGAAAAAAGCTAGAAGATAGTTTTGAGATTCGGAAACTCAGATCATCTGCATGAGATGAAATAACTCTGGACAAAAGATTTGAAGTCATCTTCACCTCTCCATTGCTTCCTCACAGAGCAGATCCAGTCTTACTCTCAGTCTGGTGACTTCCTGAATTTCGTACAGTCTTATGGAGAAAAGTCTATCACAATTTTGCACTCCTTATAGAAGAATCAGTCAGACCTAAAGAGTTCCAGTCTAGCCAAGACAAGCACAAAGTCATCCTATTTGCTGTTCTCTGGCATCCTTTTAAAAAGATATAACACAGGGCAACAGTGACCAGACTAGAAGAACCAGTATCACTCTCCGGATAGCCCAGCACAGAATGTGAGATCATGTTGTCCGGAAGTATGCTCATAGTCTGAAGGGAACTGCATAAATAACCCTTCTCCTTGCAAACATTAATGCTAAAATGAATGGGTTTGCCATGTGGGTCTTTCTAAGTCTATATTAATTCCTGCTGTCTACAGGAGATCACTTCTGCTGAATAAAAAAAAAATGCACACATCAAAACCATTAAATGCAAAATATTACAAAAATAAAATTTCAAGTAATGAAAACATCAAAAAAAAGATGAAAAAGACCAAAGTCCAGAACTATAGTTTTATAGAAGTGTAATGACATTATGCTTTACATGTTTTCACTTAAATGACTGTAAAATCATGTTTCAGTGGATCCCAGACACTAGAACTTCCTTAGAAATTTTCTTTTAATGAGGTTTTATTTTGTTTCTTATGGTATAAAAAGGATATGTTAATGATTCTAGTTGAATGCATCCAAATACCAAGAATAATCTGTTAGAGGAAAAATTTAAAAAGAATAATTGAAATGACTAATTTCTACTCATCAGAAATAGATCATATGCATGTGGGTGGAAAAATATTATTTCATTATTCATTTGCAGTATATATAATGATCATTTCACAAATTCAAGCTGATCTTCATTTATCATCCATACGATAGTGTATTTTCACATCTTGGGTTGCATATACAGGATAGAGAACAGTTAATTTAGAATATTTATTTTGTAATATCATTTTACACTCTGGGAATTATACATTAGTTTTAATCTATTTTAACAATGGTAATGCCACAGCTAGAGAAAATAGACAAGATATTTGGGCGCTAATTGGGCTTTTTATTAAGTTGACTTGATAGTTTTTAAAAACATGGCTGCAATGAATTTTCAGGCATTATTGTCTGTTCCTGTCCATGTTAATCAGTATCCTGTAGCACAGTAGGTTTTACATTTAATGCAGCAGTACAGAGCTCTTGCCAGCATTCAAGCAATTGATTCCGTAGAAGGGGCACAATATAAATCAAGTGCAGAGTAAAACTGCTGTTCTACAAGCTTGGAATAAGAGCACCCTTTTTCTTATCCAAGGCACTCAAAGACTCTCCTGCTGTGCTTATGTTGATTGTACTTCCTTTATCTTCTGTTCAGTTTTGTTTTTCTCACTTTTTTTCAGTGCCCTTAGTGCTGGTTTAACGTGCACCCTCGCTAACCAAAGTTCACTTCCATTTTGTTCCTTTAAAATTTTGAGGAGGTAAGGAATGGGGATCTTTTCCACCTTATTGTTTCTTGTAATTGTTCCTTCCTCATAACTACGTAATAACAATGAAGTTACTAGAAAAGGAAGTCAATTTATTTGACCTAACCCAAATTGTCAAGACACCTTCTATTCCTGTTGTCTTCATGTGTACATTCTATTTGCATATCATGCATTAGTTAAAAACTGACTAGTGACCCAGAAATATCACTAAGAAAAAAATGCCATTCAGCCCAAGTGTCCCAAAAGAGTGTCTACCTGAGTACCTACGTTCAATATATTTTATCAATTATCTGCAAGCGAAATATAAAATCATAAATAATGAAGTAAAACACAAATAAGATGAAAAATTAATATGTTAGCAATAAGAATGTTATGCTGCTCAGTAATCCACATTAATCCGAGGAGAGACAAATGTAGCATCATATACCTGGAAAACAAAGACTTTAGACTGTTCCTACAGAGTATGTTCTAGGAAGCAAAAGCTTTGAAATTGACAGAGACTGTGATACAGAAAAACGTGATGAATTTAAACATTGGGGAAAACACTATAGGTAAAAGTAAAATTTTATGGAGAGAAATAGTATTTACTTTTGGTTACAGCACTAGTGGGAAAAATAGTGTTTATTTCCAGCATTCATGTTTCACTAACAATACTGGAAAGTTCTGGAGGTTCAGAAGAAAACTGCAGGAATAATGTATGGTCTGCAAAATTTCTGTTTGTAAAAAGCTTTAAAGGCTCCATCAACAGTTTATCCCAGAAAAGGTTACAAGGTGACATAATCACAATCCATAATAACCACATGGGGACAAAGTGAACAAAGTCATAACAGGAGGCAACGACCAAGGCAGGACATTTATTAATAAATATCAAAAAAGCAGAAACATTTCCTACAGGAATTATTGCCTCTTCTTAAAGTCTTTTTTTTTTTTTTTTAATTTTTGTTTATTTGTTTGTTTTTTTGTTTGTGTGTCCCCCTGCCCCTTCTGAATTATGAAAGCTTTCTGCCAGCTCTGGGAGAAAGCTGAAGCCAGAAAAAATTATATCAGAACTCAGATGCACATATTGACAGTGAAATGAATACTGGAACACAGTGAAATCCTGGATTTTCCTGGGGACATTTTTTTCTGGGGAAAACCCTGGTGAGACGAAGCCTATCTAAATGTAGACTATTGTAAGCATTGATATCTATATCTGGACTTTCTTGTTATCTAGAAACTCTTTATATTCATGATTCACCTACCCTGCTTTAGAAATTTATCCTGTGCATTACACCTTGGCAATGCCTATACCTTAGATGGCTAGAACATATCTATATGTTTGACTCGTTAAAATCAACCTTAAGAGAAATGACTCCTCACTTCTGTATCTTCAAATTGAGTCAGGTTATCAGAAGATCCGGTCTTGGTACAATTATTGGGGAAAATGATGTGATTTATGATATTCAGGACACCAAATCAGAATTGTCCCACGTGAACTTAAAATATATGAGACTTAAGAACTCCCCAAAGATCTTACCTGCTTTTCATTGTCTAGCTGAACAAAGACCCAGCTATTAGGTTTGTTTCATACTTCTTTTTTTCTTTGTCATCAATGTCAAAGCTACAGCTACCTTCCAGATCTTTCTACAAGTGTTTGCAGACAATTCTATACAGGATGTCTCTTTTTTTTAAAGTTTGAGAGGAACAGAGAGAAAAGAGCATCCTTTCCTGCTGATGTTTCTGAGAAAAAAAAAAAAAAAAGAAATGCCAGATTTATGACATTTTAACCTGAGCCTATGTCACTGGAAATAGATAAGAAATCACAGTATAATCTGTTTCTCAGTGCTTTTACTGGAAAAGAAAATTGCCAGTTTGTGAGTTACGAGTCTGTAGACAGGGCCAAATTTGGCTTGTATTCACACCAAAGTAACTTAATTGAAATCAGTGAATTTACACTAATGTAACTGTGAGCAGAAATCAACCTCTTGTACCTACTGGAACATAGCCCAAAAGCCACTTGACTTACTTGTGCTTAAGGCTTGCTCTGCATTAATGTCTACTATTTTACTGGCAGTAAGTTATGTAATATTCATGGTTTAATGGTGCATATTCAACAAATAGGCTGGGTAGATGGCAGCAGACCACATCTAAGCATTACTACATATTTGCTTTGGTGACCTCTGTACACGTTCAATCACATGAAGTAGTTACAGCTGGGACTCCAGTAAGGAATTCCAACTTCCAAAATGTTCCCACTGCCACTATACAAATGCCAGCAAAGAGCCTCTGTTGTAATTAGCCTAGATTTCCTTACAATATCTCGTTACAAAGGAGTACCATGAATATTCATGGGCAATTCATTTGAATTACGAACATTCATGAATAAATCATTTGGCTGAAAACAGGGTACCGTATGTTGTGTTTCATGGCTCTTGTGATTTATTCCATAGGGCTACAATTTGTAATATTATTAGCTATCATAAAGTTTATTTTTCAAGCCTTCATTTCCAGCTGTGACCATGGCACTCTGGGGATCAGATAAGCCTTTTCTTATACCTTGGTAAGGTCAGATCCCAGCCTAGACACATAATGCAGATTTACCGCTCTTCCACTATACCCTCTCATTAGTGCTTTTGTAAGGTGCCTTTGTTCTCTTGGTGTATGATACCAACCTCAGACAAAGGGGATATAAAGTGGATTGGTGGACTGTCGTTGAGAAGGGAGACACAGTGCTGGAGTAAGCAGTGGAGCAGATCACCCAAAGACGTTTTGCAGTCTCCATCCTTGGAGGTTTTCCAAGATGAGACTGGATAAAGCCTTGAGCAACCTGGTCAGATCAGGAAACACGAGATAAGAACTGGTGTGATGTTAACAAGAACATCTGTGAGCTAGGTGGTTTTAATATGGCTAGAGGTAAGGAAGTAAGAGTAGTATAAAAAGTGATTTATCCTAATAAAATTTTTCATGCCTCTGTTTTTGCTCTGTCATGAGAAAAATCAAACAGCCTGTTGCAATGCTGTCCTTTAGAGAAGAGGCCAAGAGAAACCATTAATTTTCTCTCCTTTTCTGCCTCTTTCTTTTCTGCGGGTACAGCATTCTGCATTTCGGCATCCCTTAGAAATAACTGAATTAGCAATGATTTATTCATACACTCTTGCTGGGCATTAGCTAAGTTCGAAGAGCAGAGACAATATCACATGACCAAACACTGTTCAAATGGAGAAAAGCAATACTAGGAGATCAAGAGATTCACAGGTTATAACTGCTTCTCAGTAAATGAGTTCCTCTGATGTGGTTGAATAATAAACAGATGCAAGGCAATCAAGACCTCATTATCAATAATATTCAAGCCAAAAAGGAGGATATGTGTTTCTGAACAAACTATCGACTGCGTGGAGTCAAAGCATGTCCTAATTGTGTAACTAAATTTCTCAGCAGTAGTGAGTTAGTCCATGTTGTTCTATAGTTACTTCATTTGGGTACGATATAGTGGCCTGAAGACAGCTTTCTTCCTCATAGGTATTGCCATCTAGATTCTACTTGCAAGAGGTAGAGAGGCTTCCACTAAAAGCAACAGATGTATTCTACAATAAAAATGGTGTAAATAAAAAGCAAAAGTACAAACAGACATCAAAAAGGCGATAGAAGATGGAGGAAAAAAAGGAGTGATTTATGAAGTAAAATATCTATGTATCTGTGCATAGACTTAGAGAAGGTAGGAAACGAACTTGAACTCTCGGTAAACAGTGACGATTATTATCTATCCTAAAATCCATTTGGGATGACTCCCATAAAAAATTCTTTTCTAATCAGAGTCAGGGTCAGTATATCGCTGATGTTATGGTCTTTAAATGCTTCATGCTATGAAAAGAAGATTCTGATATGGCACACCTGATCATAGTTACACTAGTCACAGACATGAAATAGCTGGAAAGAAGATAACTAGTGATTGATTGGGGTGTGGAAAATTGTATCTGAGGAAGAAAAAAATTGAAGGACTGTTTTTATGTTTTACATAATCTTTTGCTGCCACTACATAAACATACGGAAGAGAACAGTGGTTAAATTATCTGAATTAGAAGGAAGCAAAGAATAGAGAAAGAAACCAAATGAATGACTGGAAATCACCAATACACCTGAAAGAAATCTGATAATTACTTGGCCTCCTGTCTGAGTTCACTGAACTTATATTTACAGAAGTTAACTCCTTCAGTATGTTTTGACTAATTGTCAAAGTAATGGCTAAATTATAAAAAGACTGTTCAGACATAGAATATGGATGATATAAACTGAAGGAAAGTCTGCCTATATCTGCTTTCTGTGACAGCTGAACTGACTGTGAATGTGAGAATAACAGGACAGCTTGCAAGCAGTCTGAATTCAACATAATAAGAGCTGCACATACTGAAATACAGAAGAAGCCTCTGATTTCAGAAAAGCAAATTTTGGAGAACTGAGAAATCTATGACTTGAAGATGCAGAAGTCTGTTATTAGTGTTCCTTAGCCTCCTCCATACTTTTGGAAGAGAAGGTAGTAGAGACTTGTAGATTATCCAAATAGCTGACCTAAAATTTCTTCAGGCCTTTAGGAGTCTGCAGAATCAGAATTCAATGGCAAGGCATGACAAGATACCAGAAGAGTGCAGTTTAGAAGACTGGAGGAGAAAAGACTAAGGGTAAACATGATGTGGGAAAATAACTGAAATTGGGGGGGGAATGGGAAAATATTGTCCCACAAAGTTCAGCTTACATCTCAACATAAGCTGTAATATCAGAGCAGCTCTGACATGAGACACAGTTGCTGCTCCCAGGAACAGAACGCACTTGGAACGAATAAGGCCTGCACGATACCCTTGAAATGGGGAGTAGAGTGGTGTGGAGATACCACAGCTCATCCCTGTTATCAGGAATAAAGAGTGCCTGGTGAACATAACCACATAGTTGCCATCAAGAAAGATTAATCGTAACTGCTGCCTCAGCAGTGATGGTGAAATTGTGTCCTAAAGCTGAACTTTGCTCATTATAATATCATTATTCCAAATATTCCATTATTCCAACCCTCCAGTTGGAGAGGGTCCAGAGGAGGGCCACAAAGATGATAAGAGGGCTGGAGCACCTTTCCTATGAGGACAGGCTGAAAGAGTTGGGGCTGTTCAGCCTGGAGAAGAGGAGGCTCCGGGGTGACCTTATAGCGGTCTTCCAGTACCTCAAGGGGGCCTACAAGAAAGATGGGGAGAGGCTGTTCAGGAGGGCCAGCTGTGATAGGACAAGGGGTAATGGTTTTAAAATAGAGGGAGGTAGATTCAGGTTGGATATTAGGAAAAAATTTTTTACCATGAGAGTGGTAGAACACTGGAACAGGTTGCCCAGAGAGGTGGTGGATGCTCCATCCCTGGGGACATTCAAGGCCAGGTTGGATGAGGCCCTGAGCAACGTGATCTAGTTGGAGATATCCCTGTTCCTTGCAGGGGGGTTGGACTAGATGACCTTTGAAGGTCCCTTCCAGCCCTAACCATTCTATGATTCTATGATTCTATGATTATAATACCAAAACACACCTCCACCTCAAAAGCTACCCGCCTCCGGGCTGTGACCACCCCTCACTGAGCAGGCACCCTGAATTTCTTCTAGTCTACATCTTTAAATCGAAGCAAGGAAAATTTACACCAATCCTGATAAAGGTATGTATGACTAGAGTCATTCAAGCTCCACCTAAAAGTAATGGAATAGTATAAAATGGCAAAAGACCAAGGGGATGTTAGGGAGAAGACCCCCATCAAAACATCTGGGATCAGTCGACGGGCTGAACCTCTCTTCTCCCTCCCATAGGGACGTCTATTGGGTAAGAGCTCTGTGTTACGCACGCTTAGTTACTAACACCTTGCTAGCTACTTAGTATTATCACTGCAGTATTTTAATCAAAATTGGTTTTGTAGTCAGTCACTATCACCGGCTATCTACGAACGTATATCCTGTCATGAATAAAATTATATAGATATGTTTCCGGAAACCTTTGAATTATTATCAGGAATTTGGCCCATAGTACTACTGGTGTTGGTCCCTAGTAAGTGGACGAACTGCCCTCCGATTTCGTGGGCTGCCAAGGAGAGGCAGGGGCAGTCGGACACAAGGGTCTCGCCTGACTTGGGAAACTGGTATACTGGTCAAATTACCTCCTGTTCGTTTATTGGTGTTGGGTCCCTCGATAAGTTAGACGAATCACCCTCCGATTCAGCGGGCTGCGAGCGGGAGTTGGACACAAGGGTCTCTCCTGACTTGGGAAACTGATAGATTGGTCTTTTGACCTCAAAACGTGACACATGATAACAGGGTTTAATATGTAATAGTACTAGAAAGAGGAATGTAAGAAAATATTTCCAATATCTATTGGAGATAATGGACCTGAGTTGCATTAAAAGCAAGGTTATACATTAGGAAAGTATTTTAAAATAAGGAGCTTTTAAACTCAACATAGAATGGGAAAAAGACAACCTTATATTGAAATGGGAAAAAAAGCAGGCAATCAAACAGGCATACGGGAGTCATCTGAATGATGAGCAAATGTTTTTGCCAAGGCTTGTGAAGGAATAAAACCACTTTATAAAAGGAAAAAAATATATATATATTCTTTATATTTTGAAGGCAGTTGTTAATGATTTGTATATGAAGAAATCTTTTTTTTTGTTTGTTTCTAAACTTTATGTGGTGTAATGGAACAGATCTATCTGCCTCAGTTTGTCTTTCATTACTTCTTGGGAATTCCTTGGTAGATCTCCCTCATCTTGTGCTGAACCTTTCCCTAACTTTCTCCTCAAATATGTCTGAGAAAATTTTTGCACCTAGTAGTTGACTTACAAGTTGAAGTAATCAGCATTCATATTTAAACTGAACAAATCCTGAAACAACAATTACGGGGTACTGCCTAGGGGAATTTGTCTTACTGGAATCAAGCATCAGAACAGCTGATGAATCATTATGAGAGATAAAAGGCATACAATTAAAAAGAGATGCTAGATATTTTAATAAGAGACCAAAGCCAGACAGCAGGAACTGATGCTGTACCAAGAAAGAGACACTGTTCTTTGTTACAGGACGAAGCATTGCCCCCATGTGAAAACTAGAAAGAGATAGAATAAGAAAACTTTCCAGTTTTGACAGCGACCTATCAGGCTAAAAGCAAAAGTAAAATCAGACATAAGAAATTACTTCTAAAAATGCTTTATTTTATTGCATTTTTAAAGAATTGACCTCATCGTCAAATGACTTTTCAAAAGAAGAGTGTCAATTGTTAGAAAATCCCATTTTTAAGAACTTCTTTTTCTTGATACTTTGTTCACCCTCTTAAGATGTCAAGCCAAGAAAAGCCCACAGATCTTATGAAGAAACTGTGGTTAGTCACAAGGAAGGAAAGAGGGTGAATATGTGAGGAACCAGCTACAAGGCTTAGGAGGCATGGACTGCAGAATCATGCAGAGGAGTCAAAGCCTGGCAATTAGGTCTAGGAATCCAGTTAGAGCAACTAGATAGAAAAAAAATCTGCATTTAGATCCACTTACAATGAACTAGTGTCACAGGACAGCGTTAAGTTTTGATGTGTGTCTAAAAAATGATGGAAAAAAAGCCCTTCTCCCATTGTCATATGGATCTAAGGTTCTTTGTTCAATCATCCAGCTCGAATAATAGGCTGTTAATAACAAAAGACTAAACAGTGAACTGCAGTCTGCCTTCAAGTCATACCATAAAATGCGAACTTATAACTCAGGCTGCATTTTTTGTAAATGAGTGACATAGTCAGATAAATAGTAACAAGTAGTGGCTGGAAATTAAGACGTTCCCTTCCGTCATCTCAATTATTTTCCTCTTTTAAAGTAATTCTGTAATTTTATTAAAATAGAGGTTAATATATCTGTGAAATTAACATGATTCAGAAAATCTGAAATTGTTTAAACCTATGAGCAAGGAAAAATTATGTTGAGGAGGTAAATGATACCACGCATTAGTGATCAGAATATAAAGTGGTATGAGCGTCTTGTAAAAGAGAAAAAAGACTGTTATTTGATTCTAAACTTTCTAATTTCCACTCTGCATAGTCTGTTAAATGGACCCTGATTTATATTGGCTGTGATTTACATTTGGCATTACTCTGGCAGCGAGCCTTACAAAGAGCCTTAAACCAGGAGTAAATATATAGCTCACTGTAATTTAAGAACATTTTGAGGTCATTTTATGCTGGCAGAGTGTAAGAAGATATTCAGGCTTTTGGTGTCTAGACTAACAGGGCAAAAAGGCCTTCTATGATTCTGACAGAGCAAAGATTGATGAAGAAGTGAGACAAGCAGCCACCTCACCCTCACCCCAACACTTAGCATCGGCAGAAGCATCTGAGCCGGGTAGATGGGGCACCTGACCCCATGAACAGGAACAAAAACTACTGCTGCTCAAAGCTGTGTCAGACAGAGCCAGCATTAAATCCACCCTGGGCACAATCCAGCTGACCCTGAAGACATTGACTGCTTCTGAGGACAAGATCAGGTTTCTGAGTTGCAAAACTATTCCTAAGGCCTGAATTGGTTTCCTACTAAACCAGCAATATTAGTTTGACTATTAGCATCATCAGGACTGCCACTAATAATAAGAGGGTTGGAATCTTGCTGGATTGTTGTTATTTTTATTTCCCTACACTGAAATAACATTTGGCAATGGTATAGGAGCCATCGTATTTCAGACATGTAAGATATACTGGAGATACATACATAAATTATTATTATACGTAAACAATACAGCTTTGGGTCATTCTTGACCTTGTGGATCTTAATTCTATTCCTTTTATTCAAGACAATTCTGAAGTATAACTTCTTGAAAATATATAATACTTCTTTTTAAGTAAATGAAGGTTGCAAATATTCAAAAGCTGTACACTTTAATTTCATGGCAATTTAAATTGTTTCTTTCAGTTTTTAGCTTTGAGGATTGGAAAAAAATCAACAGAAAACTGTCAAAACATGAATGGATGCAGTTCTGCTATTGCAGGGCTATTTTTCTCTACTGGATAGCACAGAATTATTCAATCAAAACATATTATGTCATCTCAGATAATGAGGGTTCCTTTCAAATGAGACCTGCCTCTCATTCTTATGAGGAAACAGACAGCTCAGCTCTTTTTATCCATTAATATAGAGAAAATTAATAATCAATTAGAGGTATACTCTTTTAGCTTCTTTGTCCTGGGTTCAACAGTATCCTTTTGAGTCTTTATGTCCTTTAAAAATTGATTACAAATGTTCTGGCTTATCAGGTTTACCTCAAATGGGAAAAAATACATATTTAAATCACAGTGTTGCAACTATTTCTTAATGTTACCATATGATCAAATGGGTGTTGAATATCAATAAATAAGCATAATGCTAGTCAATACTGTACATATGCTAATAAGTCATCTGAAAGAAAACCCATTCAAATGCCACAACAGCAGCAACACTCACATCTATGCAATAAAACACGACGTGTAATTCACAACTTAGAACTCCCTACTGTATTTCTCCACTATTCACAGTCTCGTAGTAACCAATTCCTTTTACAAAAGCAATTGCAAAAAGTTATGCCAAACAGCTTTACATATTTGTACCCACTGAGGATTTGTTATAAACTTGCCAATCTCAAACACATCCTTAATCTCATTAAAGAGTTATCTTTTCACCTAGGGAACTTTGGCAAAATTAAAAGTTTAGTTTCCTTTATGATATGGCTGCTATTACTTTGCTTGTTGCACAGCAACTTTTATTGGAGGATCTCAAAACAGTTTACAAACTTTAATAAATTAAGCCGCTTATCTCATTTGTCACATAGATAAGTGTTATTATCCCTCCTTTGTAGATACAGAAAAGTGAGGTTTAATAGTCCATGAATTTATTCATAAAGGTAAGCATCCTGTATAGCAATGCTTGGAGATTGTAATAAAAATTAAATTTCACAGAAAGCTTTGGTATTTAATATCAAACATGCTTTCATCATGAATGAACATGAAACAAAATATCAAGTTCAGTTCATAATTTGGCATCTGACTATGAAATCAAAGTGTATCACCTTGAGAAAAACACCTTTTTCTTCTTCCAAAAATAATACACGAAAGAAGCTAATCCTTCTTTTGTCTTCTGTGAAACAGAGAGTGAAAAACAACTAAGCCAAATAGCAAAGCATTCTATCTATTCAAGATGCTAGGAGATAATAAATTGCCGTTTATCTTCCAGGCCTTTAGTCAAAATTATCCAGAAACTAGAAAGGTAAAAAGGGCAGCACAAATTTTTCAGCATTTTATTCATAAAAAGCTTTTACAGTTTCAGAGCACTGGGAATGGAATGCTATGTGTTAAGTCACACATTCTACCTCTTCACCTCTTGAATTTTCCTTTTCCAATGAAAAGCTTTCTGTGGGCTTTATCAATATTTCTGGTTGTGCTCTAGAAGAACATTTTAGTCGTGCAATGTTCTGATTTGTTCAATTCAGGTTCTTCTAATAGTCTTGTTGGCTTGTCATTTGAGGACTCTGGTCAATGCCTTTGAACAAATAGCTAGAAAAGATAACGTGGCCAAGACCTGGGTGCTCAGAAAGTTGTCTTCTCATGGTCTTGATCAAACTGCCACCTTCATCTTAAGAATAAAAGGGTAACCACCACATGAAATCAGACCATAAGTCAATCTACCTCAGTTTTCTACTCTGACAATGACCAAAATCAGCAGGATGTAAGGACAGAGCTATTACAGATGTTGCTTCACCTGTGTACTCTCCTATCCTCCAACCGTCTGTTTCTCAGGGATGTTCTTGAGCCAGATGTGCTCTCTGTTTATTTAGTAAACATAATTTTTCTTCTGTGAACTCAGTCTGTCTTCCCTTGAACCCAGTGAAATCCCAGTTCCAGGTGAAATCTTCAGGGTTTTTTTAATACATAAGGAAAGGATCCTAAAGATTCTGAGAAGGCTGAACCTAAAAAAAATAAAAAATAAAAAAAAGAGGAGGAAAATGTGATTTTTTATTACATACATCTTTCAGCTGCTTCACTTGAGATTGCACTGAACTATTGAGTAAGGAGGAGTAGCTGATCTTGTCTCAGTGATTAGGACATTCACCTGGAAGGCAGAAGACAGACTCACAGCCTTCATGTGTTAGTTATTTAATCGTTATTACTAACTGTGACAGAAAACAGAGGGAAAATCATCACTAGCATAATCAAAATACAGCAGCCACATTCCCCTAAAATGTGAATCAAAGCTACAGAATAGGGATATAACTCAACAACTTTCACACAGAAATTTCCCCGAGTGCAAGGTGCCAGATGGTACCTTTATGACCTATCTTTTGGGTGGACTGCATCTCCTGACACAGTACAAATACAGTGAGATTTACCTACATGGAAGATCCTTGTTGATACTTTCATTATTCACAGCTTAATCTAGGACTTTAAATCAACTTCTTACCTGTAAGATAACCATCAGCATTTAGGTGGCTTTGTGCATGCCCACCATTTCACAACTGCTTGCCCACGACTTTAAAACGCAGCTATATTTTTTACAGAATGCCATTGTCACTTAGATAAAAAATCTGGACACTTTAAGATACAAGCCTGAATATTTGGACCTTGGACTACTGCATTTTCTTTACATTGGTTACAGTCACATGCTTTTCAAAAAAGCTATTTGGTTTATTTCTGTCAAGGGGATATGTATAACTTCTGTTGGCAGAAGTCAATAGTTGTTTTTCGCTGCCTTGCATCGGCTTGAAAAAGCATGGATCTATTTTGCAGTTCAGTGGATAATCCTGAGGGGTCCTAGAATTTCACAGCAGGGATCACAAATGACCAAAGTGCATCAGGTCTGTATCATCCAGAATACATATTTTTCGCTCGCAGATTTACTTAATCTTTTCAACAACACAGAATGAGAGCTATTTAGAGCATTCTGTGCTCCAGTCCGGAGTCTGCTCATGCGATGCATATTGATCAGCTGATTCTCTGTGCGAAATGGCTCTGCTGGCCAGAAGTCTCTGCTGTCATGCTGGAAGACAAGAATATTCAGTATAGGGTAAGGTATGAACGTTTCTGATGACCCCATGATTAAGTTTGTCTATCCACCCATTAGCACTTTGACCTTTTATTTGGCGCTTGAAGAGTCTGTCTTTTCCTGCACTCAAATCTTTCCACAGATAAGCTTTGGCTGGTGGTGCTTTTGATAAGACAGGAGTTACATGGCTTTAGCTTGATGGATTCAGGAGAATGAGCATCTGTCTTTTCCTATTGTTCTTTCATTGATCGGAAGGAGTTAGTGGGTTGTACATGCCTGTTTCTATGTGTTCATGTTAACAGACCTTCCTTTGTTCTGACTGTGCTGTTAATATCTTAGCTGTGCACAGAAAATGCAAATATTATGTCTTATGTTTTTATCAACGTTATTAGCATAAGAAGTGCATTCAAAGACCACATAAAAATTCACCTTCAGTTGATTGTACTGTTTGGTCCTGACAGCAGTGGCATTTGTGTTTCTATTCTTTCTAAACTAGAAGTTAAAGCTCTTAACTGTGAGATTATACTGCTTAGTTTGAAAGCTTTTGCGAGCCTCTGTAGTATAATAATTTTACTTTAGAGAGCATGTAATTTTAAGTTCTTGCATAACACCACACATTTTTATGGTATTACTAAACTTTGTAATTTTATTTCCTGGTGACAATTAAGTGCACACCAATGTTATGGAATTTTTCCCTCCATCACAGTTGAGTGAAATTGGAATGGAGTATTATATGGTGGGTTGGGAGTTCTGATCTCTGGAAATGTAAAAGGTTTTCTAGTTCCCTTGTTACGTATCCATTTCACACATAACCAAATCCATCAATTTGTTCATTTTTCCCTTCAGCAACCTACAAGCTGTAACCAAAAAAATGTAACAAAAACATATCCACTGTGTGCTTCTTATACATTCCCTTTCTACAGATACAACTGACAGTGTTAAAGAAAATTAACTTTGATATTTCACAGATTACATCTGTAAAAATGAATCTATTTTAAAGACTGTATGTTTACAGAGGCTCTTCCAGGCCAGTAAAGTAAATGTTATTTTGCTGACTTGAGCTAGACACTATGACCTGACCTGATGCCCTACGTCAAACTCCAAGCGAACACACATCTAAAAGTCAATCTGGTGTAAAGCAAAGAAGACCCCATGCATCACCACACTGCCTGTAGGGTGATACAGAGAAAACTTTTGGTGCCTCGGTATGAGCCCTTTATAACTACAGGTCACACCACAGCTCCCATAACACCTCAGAATTCAAACAAAGAGCCAGTCATAATTCCCACTTTTAAAAAACATTATTTTTGGTAAAGATTAGGTTTCAGTTCTTTTTCTTTCACAGAGACATTTATTCTTCCTCTTCTGGTAGAATCATAGAATCATAGAATGGTTAGGGCTGGAAGGGACCTTCAAAGGTCATCTAGTCCAACCCCCCTGCAACAAACAGGGATAGAACTTGAGATGGTAAACCATCTCAAAAACAGTTTCAGCCATAATTTAACTCTGTACATCATTTTTGTACTAATATCTCAGATAAAACCATGCAGATGCAATTCCGCATATTCATATTCTTTTTTTCTGAGTGAAGGCAACGTACTGAATGACTTTTATTTACAGAAAATCACATAACAGTTATCTTGTCCTGTGAGGCCAACCTAATGTGTTAGGCTGTCAAATCACAGATACTATAGAAAGTGGTACCAAGCCATGTTTAGATATTGTTTTTCCACTCATTACCTAGCCATCACATACATTATTCAAAATAATCAATTATACTATGAAAAATAAATAAGACTATTCCTCTGGGGTGCATTTGCACCTCCATGCTAGCTAATGTTATACAGTCTATAACTACCATCAGAAAACATAAAAAGAAAAAAAACAAACCGAAACCCAAAACCAAAAAAAAAAAACGGGCCAGGGAATAGAAGTCTCTGGGGAAATACTCTGGTAAATCCATTTTAAATATATGCTCTGCCTAAGGCTGAGATGTATATACTTACACATATACATACATATATATATATATTAGGGACTCAGTTGACTATAGAAGTTAGACAAAGAAATGTGAGTCAAAAAGTCTGGAATTGGATTCTTTTCCTGCAGTGACTATCCACCAATGTTAAAGGGGTTATACCATCTTAATAAAAAACTGGAATAGATGAAAGGAGAATCAGACTTTTAGATTGTATTTTTATCTCAGTTATGATTATTATATAACCCTGAGAAAGACATATTCTATCTGCCTACAATCGCAGTATACAGTAAATCTAATAGTAAATGTAACTGCCTATGAAATATAAGCATGAATATTGTTTGCAAAAATTAAGATTTCTGAATTAAATCAACGTAATACATTTACAGAAATAATGAATGACAGACTCTGAAGGTACCTTCTGAGTTCAAGCTCCCACTTTTTTTCAACTATATTAGATAATCTTGCAAGGACGTTTAAAACTAGGACTTTTCCCATACTGACCATTTTTAAAGGTTGTTGCAGAATCTTAGTTTATATATAGTTAAAAGCACCTTTCTGATTATCATTCTTAATGTGCTCATTGCAAATATATGTCTATTTTCTCTGATATACACATCACCTTAACAACCTTTTTTAGTCATCCATTTTTCAGGCTAAATGGACACAGCTCTTTCGGTTTCGAGTCATAAAATTGAGCCTCCTTCTACTTTATTATTCTTGCAGTTCTTCTTTATTCCATATAAAGGAAGGAATATTTCCTTAATTCCTTTGGATGTATCTTACACATTTTGAGTCACACACTTCGATTTTCACATTATTCTGGGATCAACTAATATGTTCAGATATTTCTCCTTCTCACTCTTTTTCAAAGGTTGGCCTCCAAGTAAAGCAGGAAACCTTGTTATTAATGTAAAAGTGCATAACCATGCACACAGATGTATTAAATTTGCCTCTATTCTGTAAGTTCAGTCCTCAACATCGTCCAGTTTCTCCTGTATGGTATTTTCGCCCCCTACTACACATACGATGTCTCTCAACATAATTTCAGCTACGAATTTCATTAGTCGATACCTATTTTGTACAAAGTCCTTAATCAAAGTATTTAATAAGATTAATCCTAAGATCAGGCCTTGAAGAAACCACAAGTAACCTTTCCCTGTTCTGAAATGTCCCCTTCTAATAATATCCACTGTCTCTCTTGGCCAGTCTTTTACTTATATTACATTTTTAGTTCTAATCCCTATGTTATCCACTCTAACTAGCAATTTTCTATCTGACACCATATCAAATGATTTAGTGAAATCCAGACAGATTAGATCTACTGTGTCCTTTAACTAAAAAATCAGTTATCTTACCACAGAAAGATATCAAGTTACTATGACACCATCTATCTTCATAAACCTCCTTTATATTTTTATCTTATTTTCCAATTGCTTTCATGTCTTTAATTATTATTACCTTAAAAATGCATTTAAATTCTCTTTGCACTATGGAAGACAGACTTTCAGCGCAGCAGCAATGTGACCATGTTATTTTCTCCTTTGTTATGTATAGAATACTCACACACCAAAAAGGTATCTTGAGGAAAATGTGCAATGTACTACTTTTTTTATCTGTGAGTGTACCTGCTGAAAAAACAGTTTCCTCAGTAAATAGTAGTCTATATGAATATGTCCTGTTCTTGAAATTTGCCTTGAAGTTATGGGTTAAAAAGATTCCATCTCTCTGCCTACTGTGGAAGTATCAAAGATGCCTTCAAGGCTTTATATTTACCTGCACTGAAAATAATTTAGGTTCACCATTTCACATAGCTGCAAATGTCTGTCACTCCTAAAAATGACATGTAAATTCCTAAATCATTTAAGCATTTTTCAAAATATTGCATGCAACTGCTACTTGGCCAGAGAGAGAAATAAATTCCAGTTGTGCTAACTACCTCCTTCAGAGAAGTTGTTGTGTTATTTAATTAATATATATTAAAAAAGAGATTGTCAGATGAAATACTCTGTTAACATACAAATTAACAATGGATTTGTCAGATCTTTCACCAGCTAGTGATTATTCAGCTTGTCAGGCCACAGAATATTTAAAGGAAGGTATGATATGAGCCAACTTCTGTAACTGACTAATCATCGCCTTCGGGGAAATTGGCCATCCACATAAGGGAAATGCAGTCTCAAGAACTCTTTCACAAAACTAGGCCAGAAATTTTTAAAGACTTTCTCAGGATATTGCTCTTTCTTGCATTTCCTGACTCAAGTCAGGCCTGGAATCTCTTTTCATCAGATATTTGTAAATTTTCCATCCATTTTTTTTTTTTTAAATAAGCCTTCTAACTAAGGAAAAAAATGCCTAAACCTCAAAATTATTTTACTTAATGTCTTATTTCAGGTAAGTTGAATTACTTCACCACAACAAGAAAAAAATGTTTCTCTTGCATTGTATCCCCATGCTCATCCACAGCCTGGTTTCACAGACTAGGGCACTCTTTATCCCACTCTTAAAGGTGCCACATGAGAATTTTACACACAGGCCTTAAAAAGAGAGAATGTGGATAACAGAGAAGTACAATTTCCATAAAACATCTATACATTTCCTTGGTATAGCACAACTTGAACCCAATATTTTACTAATCTCAGTATTCCGTATTTATAGAAAAAATAAATTCTGTGGAAATGGAAAAAAAAAGGAGAGAAAACAAACTTCCTTATCCTTAAGTTTTATTCCTACTTTTGTCATTATTCTTGTGTTTCACATAAAACAACAACTGTTTTCTTCTACAGCTGTCTTTCTGATTTAGGCATGTAACTCTCACTTCTGTTTTCGGTGATGGTTTTCTTAGCCTGATCCTCTTTAATCAGTAGGAGGAGTTTTGAACACCTACAAGGATCAGTTCTGTTCAGGTCTATGCAGCTTACTCAAGAAAATAAATTCTCTTTGTCATAACTTTCAAAAGGCACTGACTTTTCTCCGTTTTATGGAGTGGAAAATGAAGCACCTATTTTAGATTAATTCCCTAATTAGGAGACTTAAACTAGGAAACAAATTAAATAGACTTGATCCTGCACTTAATTTCTATCTTTGTGCTATAGCATATCTATACAAAGGTGTATCTTCTAAATAAACATATTTATGAAATAAAACATGCAAGGGCCTTGATCCAATAGAACACTTGATGATGTGCTAAACTTCAAACACATGAGCCGTAGCTCTGAAGTCAGTGGGATTATTTCTGCAAGTATTTCTATGGACTAGAGAGAGAATTTAAGAACCAAGCCTTGCTATTACTGTACATTGCATTATTGCATTAACCATTTGAGAATACGTCTGAGTTTTACATTTTATCCTTTTCATAAAGAATTTTACTATAAAATGTTAAATGGCCTTTTCAGCTGAAACTCCGTAGGGCTAAGAAGGCAAATCCTTTTGTGCATACTATATTACTTCTATTAAAATGATCTGAAGTACATGTATTTCTAGTGACCTGTCTGCAAACATCTTGCTGAAAAATGTCACAATTAGCAGCAGACTCCTGCTGAGGGTTTGATTGCACAGTAAGAAACTAACTTTGCACCTCTGGAAGTTTGACTTTAACTGAAAATGTCTCACTTGGTTTCAGTTTATTCCCCACTGAGCATTTGTCTGTATCACAACGTCATCACAGAATTTAGCATGACAAATGCAGTGGTTCCTATGGGAGAGAGCATGAAGAAAAGAGAGGGATACTGTTCAGATCAATTCCTAGGCAGCAAAGAAAATGACATCAGCATATAGGGACTATTGCCCTGTAAAAGAAATGAAAAAATGATTAACAGGTTGACGGATGGCTGGAGACTAGTGAACAGACAAAACAGTTGCCAGGAATTTGGAGAATAATGTAGTGGGGTTTGCACCAGCCTCTGCTAAAGGATCTAATTCCAGGAGTTACTGATACCTTTGGAAATTGCTAACATCCACACTTGTAAAAAGGACTGCGCAGCTGTAGTCAGGATGTGAGAAGGTGCTGATTTATTGGAGGACTTTAAGGATTAAGCCTGGCAATTCTTGTATTTTAGCAAATTACTAAGCACCAAGTTAGATGCTATGAATTCCCACATGCATGTTCTCAGTCTGCTGCGATTATGAAGTGATGCACCTTAACCTAGCCTATAGTACAAATGTCTTGAGATAAACCATTTTATCTCAAATTTGAAAAGGTCTAATAGCATTCTGTTGTTGTAGATCATCTGAATCCTTTTAATTCACTAGGAGACACACATATCCAGCTACCTCTTTGAGTTTTAGATCCTGAATAACACTGATAACTGAGAAACAGCCTAAATTCTCCAGATGCTCAATTACTCAGTTACAAAGTCTCTTAGGTGTGCCTGAGCATGTGCAAAACCACTTGAGGCCCTGGTCTCTCATAGAAGCTGCTGGAAGTTAGAAGCTGTGTCAGGACAGATTCAGTTCCTTGATACTTATCATTATATATCTTACGGGTCCCTCTTCAGGTAGGACGTCAAATGTCATTAGTTACATCCATCCTCCATTTAATTTGAAACCTAAGTTCTCAGAAGTCCTCTGGGGAGACCTTCCTACCATCAGGATGTCTGTCTATTCTAGATCTTTCTTAACGACATCCAATGAACATCTTCCACTGTCCAGAAAATTGTTAGAGCCTGGTTCCTAAATATCCTGCACCCTGGATGAACTTCTATAAGCCAGCAAGGTTTACAGATACTTTGTTGATTTCCCTTTTTGCCCATGTGTTATCTTACTGTATATTCATTGATCCATGCAAATTGAAGGGAAGACTGAGAGTATCCTTCAGCTCAGTGACTGCTCATTGGGACAATGGGTTCACTGATAGAAAAGAAAGCCCTGTTTGTAACAGATGTGCTCCTTATAAACCAAACATCAATATGGTCCGTATGTGGCTGTGGCGACTGGGAGCCTGGAAACACCAAAGCCCGCAGAGGAGGATTTCTGCTTATATCTCTGGCTCAAAAACAGGGAATAGGCAATCAGTCACCGGTGCTGCCACATCCGTCATCAGCTATGTTTCCACTTGTAAATTAAAGGGAGTAAGATACATTCCTGTAGTCATGGAGATTTGTTTATTTGCTAGTGCACGCTGTGGTGTAATCCTGGCCCACGTCAGCAAGCGCTCTCCAAGACAGAGTCCAAGTATGGGTGTCACCTCTAAGAGACTTTGTCAAAAGCAGACTATGTGAGGTGTACCACTTCACAAGTAGAAAGGCAAGATGCATGGACACAAGGCCCTTGCCTGCAGAGCCAGAGAGTGGGTCTTGGCCCATTTTATTCACTGGTAAGGTCACAGCATCCTCCACGAAAGCTGTGAAACATGGGTTTAAGTCCAAACAGACAGAAGAGGAACCTGAATTTGGCCCAGGCACTTCCAAAATAAATGTGACAGCTATTATCTCATAGCTGACTTCTCCCAGAAATGTGACTTGAAGTCATTGACTTTTCTTCCTGTCTCTGTCAGATGGCTTTCTGAATGATGTCTGCTGTGACGCTAACCCTTTGGTCCTGAACTCTGCTGGTGTTTTGTTTTGAGGAGTGAGGGGCTAACTCAGGAATTTCCTTGAGTAACAAAAAGCCTAGAAGCTTCCTGCTGGCGCTAGGATCGTACCTTCTCCTGCCCTTGTCAGTTTCTTGGAGGATAAAAGCTGTATGTTCCCTGTCACTGACATGTGCAAGAATTATAACCAGATATAGCCTGTCTGGCTGATGGTTTCATGAATAATTATGGCAGATACAGCAGAACACTGCACTTTGGTCTAGCCTGTTCTACCAACTCCTCCTTGCCAGACTAAATTTGCCTACTGAAAAAGCATCCTTCAGTTAATTTAAAATATTTTCAGAACAATCGGATTTTTCCAACATTAATTAGCACATGTTTTGTTTTATGAGTCTCACATAGAAAGAAGCTGGGGAATTATTTAGCTTAAGAGAAAATATTAGAACTTGTCAAGATCTTTACTGCTGTTGTTGTTGTTGTCATTGTACTATGCTCTATTAATGCAGATGAGCAACAAATATGCTTCTATAAATTGAATCTGACTATGGCGGCCGCAAGAATAACCCAAGGCACAAAACTAGGGGAAAAAAATAGAGAGACAGAAAATCTCTCTCATTATTTTACTATAAAAATCTTAATTAGTCCCAAAGGTTTTTGTTATAAAATTCAGGTAGGTAAGGCATAGAAACTTTTTGTCAAGCAGACTATGCAAAAAGTAGGACAGTGACACAAAAAGAGTTGCAAATGAAGCTAGACTTGTATTCTAAGAAGTGAAATATTTATAAACCTACAGAGTTATCTGCCCATGGAACAGGTAGGGTAGTATAAATAAATTAAACTGCAAAAATTAATGCATTCTTTTAATTGAATTTATACTTGAAAATTAATAGAATTCTACCAATCTTTGAGGCAAAAACTGTCCATATGTTTGCTTCTATATTACAGGGGAAAGATTATTAGTGTGGTGGCTATAAATTAAATCTGGAAGTTTGCAGCAATTTGAATATCATAGGGAAATTATCTTTCCCTGTCTATATCTTTCAGCCTCCACAGCAAAGACTTTAAAACTGGGCTTATAATATTTTTTCCTTCCCTGAACTATTACCCACAGCTATATTGTGGCTAATCTAAAAGCTCCAGTTCTAGAAATGTACAGAACAAACCAGTAAATGCATGATAACTTCTGGCACCTCATGACAAGAAATTGGTACTTGAATGTGACACATGGAGAAATACATCTTGCATTCCTGCATTATCTCTCGACTTGACCTCTGTTTAGAATCTGTGATTAAGTGTTCATACCAAACTGTGCTCCACTGCAAACTTGTATTTGGTGTATGCATTGGAAAACAAAAAGGCACTTTTCTTGCTCAAATGGTGGAGGCATCCTCTTGTTTTAAAACAAGTCTGCAGAGCTGACTCATTTACCTTTGTCATGATTCAGCATACTACCGTTCTGACACGCTAATTGTATCTTCTTCTTTTGACACCTAAAACTTGTAGTCCAACACTTGAGTGTTTTGGTTATAAAATTAACAGGTAATCTTATAAACTGTTTCCTATAGGTTTCTCTAGGCTTTCTCTGTAGAAAGCTAGTTGCAATCTGAGTATGGCAATGAAATCTGCTTTTGTGAATGACAAATGAGTAATCTCTGTCCTTTTTACAAATTCCACATGGGCTGAGCTCTGAGACTTGTGTGATGTCAGGAAGCTGTACATGCACACAGAAGAAAAAAAAAAACAAAACCAAAACATATCTATGGGTCCTCAGTATTGGGGCTAGGTGGGGTGACTGTTATCCACCTAACTCCTTATTGCAAGTCTAGTCCTTAAAACCCAAGTCTTATTCATGTCTGTATACAGATGTGGAAGGGAATGGTACAAAAAGCCGATTTATGACTTTATATTTTTTTAAATCCTGTTATGTTGCACAGGGAAACAGGATGCACCTTATTTTCTGGTCAACTAAACATTAGATCATATTCCCTTCCCAGTTATGGCCTTTAACCATTTCAAAAGGGACAGGGGAGGGAAACAAATAGCAGTGGGAAAAAAGCAATCTTTATTTATGGCAATACAGACATCAAAATTGCTTTACCCAGCTAGAATTCCAGAGATGCACAAGCATAGATCAGTAAAACAGCAGTTCCTGCTAGTTTTTGATACTAAAGAATGGACTTTTCCTCAGGCATTTTCTTCCCCATCAGCTCACACAGCATTTTCTGTTTATTCACTCAGTAGTATTCATTGATCAATTACTCAGCTGTACTTGGCATAAGGAAAGTAATAGTTCACTGGTGAATCCAAATGCAGGAACCATGCTTGAGTTCAGTCTTTGTGCTATTAAATACCTGTGCACTGTGTTTTATTTTCTGTAATCTACCAGATATCTTACAAGTGATAATCCAATACGTTATGTGAAATAAGAAGCATTCATTATTTCAATTGTACTGTCACTTTTTTAAAAAAAAAAAGTATACCCCAATAGTGTTGGGAATTGTTATTTATTTATGGAGGCAGCAGTAAGAAAGTAGTCTTAAATAATCAACTTCAAAGCACAGACCTCTGGAACTGGGATAGTTTTGTCAGAGGTTATAAATATAGGATGTTATCTTCCATATGTATCAGTCACTAGTTGGGATGATGACACTTTTGAAGTGTTACATAGCTATTGACTAAATTATATTTTTATATATGTGTGTGTGTTTATAGAGTGAAAGATATGAGTACAATCTAGGAATGCTGCAGTCCTGCTCCAGATAGAGGAAGGGTGAAAAGCTAAATTGTACCAGCTGTCATGGGAACAGTGCTAATGTAGAAGCGATGAAATCCTTTTAGTTCTCATTGGTAGTTCTGTGACTGTGTGTTTTTATGGAGAGAAAGATAGATCTACCCTGAAGACCTTCTTAAAAACCTCTTAGGAAGAATATAATACAGAAATAAAAGAAAAGGGGAAAGCATTTCATAAATAATAGCAGAAGCCTAATATATCCTAAACATTTACAGAAGGGAATATTTTTAATACATATATTATAAAAGTTCAAAAAGTCTTAAGCTAGGGGAAGGCCAATTGCATAAAGCTTTCTGAACAGTGTTTCAAAAATGTAAAACTTCTGAGATTGTATTGTTGTTAGAAAACTAGACCATAACTCCCAAGACCTTATGAAAACATTTGCAGAGTTTGGCCAGCTGATATCTTTGAGAACATAACTCAGTTATTTAAAAACTATTGTGAGGATACTTGTCTGTGTCAGCCAAAATCCAACATCCAGAGCAAACTTCAAAAGCAGACAAAGCAGGACAGTTGCAACTAAATCTATATGAGCCTGTGTTCTCTGGACTGACCGAGTTCATTAGTGGTTGTAGGATGACAACATGCAGTATCTAACAAAATACAACAACATAGATTTTAACACCATTTACTGTAATCAATGGGAACTTTCCCTTCTGGACAAGTCTGGGCTGGGTGGTCTCGATTATATGTTTTTTTAAAAATAATCTTTTGTTAATTTAAAACAAGTTTTAATTCTGGGAAAAAAAATAATCATCCTTCAAATCCTTGTAAAGATGTTTGTTTCAAAGACTGGGTAAACATAACTAAAACCCCTCAGACTGTTTTCAAGATACAGAGGGGTTTTTAAGCTAATTAAAATACAATGCAAAAAATATTCTTTCACCATTACTTTCACAATCCATAATCCTAGTCCATAAATTCAAGCATTACGTATTTATTGACATATTCATAAATATAATTATTAGATGCCTCAATTGCGTATTGTATACAGAGTTTTCACCTCTCCCGATAGAGAGGGAGAGAACTCACTAGTAGGAGAAAGGTGAAATTTTATTTTTGATTCAACTCTGTTAGTTTATTCTGGCTGCTCTTCCTAAGAATTAAATCCTCGACACCCGTGCTTATACATGAATCTATTATAAAGAAATACAGTTTCGGGTGAATTTTACCAAGTTCTGTAAGCTATTTTTTTCTGTTCTATTTCTTTTCCGTGACATGGCCGTATATATTAGTCTCTATTTACATGTAGCTCATGATCTTTTCTTCTGAAGAATGTCGCACGTTATATGGATATTATACAACCACTTATCCATTATCAGACCTGGGCAAATTATTAGCTGGAACATTAAGTAAATTTTTCATACTTGAAAGTTTGTTAAGGAAGGTCAGTTCCACTGCACTTTAGGATCCAGGCAATTAATCCCATCTCAGTTTGATAGATGTGAATCTGCTGCTTATCGTTACTCTTAGGCGGAGGCAATAGCGAAGCAGAGCCTGTGTTAGAGAGGTGTAAACACACACGTGTACGGTGTAAATACACACGTAACAGATACCTCCACAGAGCATGAACAACACAAATGGTCCAATCCTATTCCTCCTTTCTGTCCAACTAAGCTTAACATTCATTGGTGGAAGGCATGCACGTCCCGCACTCTCTTAACTTACAGGCACATCACACTCTTGAGGATCCTGTGGGTCTGGCCCAAATATGACTCCATCTAGATCTCATGCTCAGATCCTGGGCCCCTTCATTCAGTTTTGAATCTCATCTCGTGTTTTTCCAGAATCTGATTTTCTCCTACTAGCTGGCCAGCACAGCTCAAAGTTTGCTAGCAGAACATGCACACATGTCCATACACAAATACAAGAGACCATATTTGCACAGGAAATAGATAGAAATAGAGTGCGTCAAGAAGGCAGAACAGAGTTCAATGATCAAGTGCAGGGCTTGAAGAGGCAAACATACTGACCAGCCACTTGCTTATGTGATGCCTCAATCTCCCTTCCTCTCTTTTTTCTGTGTTTCTTTTTTCTGATATACCTTGATCCCTCACTTCCTCCAACCTTATCCCTCTCCAGATAAAAAACCTGTCCCTAATTACTTTTTCCCAAAAGGCCCACTTTGGCTACACTGATACCCAAATTTGATATTTCCGTCTTTGTTACCTAGGTCACCTTGTTTTTACATGGTACTTCTGTTTGGCTATGTTGGCTCTGTTGGCCTTGCAAGACTGGTCTCCAAAAGGGTCCCAAAGCTCCCCTCCAATTGTTTGTGAAGTTCAACAATTTCTCACATAATTTGCCCTCAACTATCTGTGAAATTCATCCATTCCTTATGACACTATCTGTAATGTTTATCAGCTGTTTCATTCAGCAGTTTTTCACGTCAGCTTTAGTAATTTCTTATATTCTGTTTACTTTGCTAAACTTCAGGCCATGACCTACTGGTCTACGAGCATGCTCTGACAAAGTTTAAATTTTAGTTGTTATTGCCAGAAATTTTGTTACCACAAATATTTTTTCCCCATTTGATTTCTTTTCTATATAAGCATTCTCCTTCTAATTAATTCAAATAATTGAAATCTTGATTTTTTTTCTAGATTGTTACCATGTGCTATGCATGATTTCTAGAAAAACTGTTCCTCTAAGCAACAATAAATTATTGAGAAACTGTTTTAAAATAGGACAGGAACGACAGATAGTAAATAACTTATTTTCTGATACAAATTTTCAGACAATCGATTACTTCAGAAATATTTTCATTGATTCCCAATTTACTTAGCATTCACCTACAATAAAATAGCCTATGTGTACAGCCAAGTAATTCTATTAAAAAATTTCTCTTCATACAGCTAATCAACATTATTCACTGCCAAATTTTGTCTACTGCTTTCAAGATACAAAAAGGCATTCTTATACACATATTTGCTTTTTTCTCGGCCAACAGCTATCTTTATTTAGACTGAGTAATATGAGACACCAGGGATACTCCAGTTCTCCCATATGGGCCAGTGTTTACGGACTCAGTCCCTCCTAGTCAGTCAACATGCCAGAATTTGTGCTAAAGTAGATTAGTTTTTAATCATTTGAAACCGGAGACAGACAATGGATCTTTAAAACATCTTCTGTGATTCAGTGCAGACTGGTATTTTGTAACTGTGAGTCAGACAAGATGCAGCTCAGCGCACACTCTCTGCTACATGCAAAACAAACTGTGCATTAAATTGGGAAGAACAACTGAATTTCACAGTGGGAAGAACGCCTTAGATTAAAATGATGCATAATCATAGATGTACGATACTGTGCTTAGGCGCAAAAAATGTTTCAAGAGAACGAAGTGCTAGACATAGGTATTTAAAAAGCTGTTTATTTGCTTTATCATTTACAAACAGGTGAACAGGGAAAAAGAGACTAGCAATCTCCCTTAAATTAATTTTCAGCTGAGGGGGTCTCTTGTATTAAGTTGATAAGCAACTTGCATTGAATTGCTATACAAAAACTTTATCTAAGCAACTCGTGAATCTAAGGTTATCTAGAAAACAAGAAAAAAATTGTATTTATGAAGTGAATATTGATAAGAAACATGTAAGTGCTATAAGTCAGATAAGTTAACCATCTAATGTAAGGGACTGCAGAAGCCCTTTAATTGAACTCTAGAGCAATGCTTGAAATGTGGAATTTTCCTTTCGCTTGCTTGGCAAAGCTTTCTCGATGCAAGATACGAAAGTATTCTCTTTATTAATGATTGTTATTCAACCTGCTTTATTAAGACCATTTTTTCTCCTTTAAATCTGACAAACCTGAACTTAGGAAGGGGGACAAGTACTTATTTTTCTTGTTTGACTGTACAGAAAAGTTTAACCTCTAATTTTCAAAAGACAGGGTTGGCTCAAATGGTTTTTTTTAGGCTCAAAAAAACTCACATGAAATTCCTCTGCCTGACTGCTATCAGATCTGCTCTACACACCCCCTTTTGCCTTTGTCTTCTTCAGTTCTCTTTCTAGAATATATCTTGTTCCTGTTACCTGTTGGTAGCCTTGTTGCTCATTTTTATTAAGACACAGTTGGTGTATGATGAAACTGACAAAAATATCAAGAGACCAGAGTTGAAGGAGCTTGTGGATTAGATAGAGACTGTAGAGTGGTGGTTGGAGTCCACATTCCTGAATGCTGATGATGTCCTCAAATGCTGAAAGTCCATTTGCCTGAGTGCTGAACTGCTTTTACACAGAAAGAATATTTTCATCACATTAGATAAGGTTACTGTTTTGTTTTAAAAACTGCTTCGTTTTACCTTCCTCAACTTTTAATTTTTAAATGGTTTCATGCATTTTTCCCCTGAATAAGCCCTTTGTCACCTGCTGTAGAAGTTTTGTGTTTCCTCACATGAGATCAGACATCTTTCCCAGTATTTCCTTTCAGGGACAATCATGGAAAGCAGCTAACTTTATCTGCATATCGTGAAAAGCTACTGAGAGCAAATTTAAAGAATACTCTTAAAGGAAACAGTAGGATAAAAAGGTCTTTTACCCTGTCTTGGTATCTTACCGAGTCTTTAATTTCCAGTCCTACTGGAAGCCACACATCACGACCTTGCTAAGTGGGTGGAAATCACGAGGAGAAAAATAAGAAAAGGAACTTGTCGTGGGTTAGGCCGATCCGGCAACTAAACCCCACGCAGCTCTCCCACCCCAGTAAAATGGAGAGGAGAAAAATGTAATAAAAGAGCTGAGGATCAAGACAGGAACAGAGGAGCACCCGCCGACCACGGTCCCGGGCAAAAGAGGCTCAGTTTTCTTAAAGCAAAACTATTTATTAACAGCTACCTAGAAAGAGAAAAAGCAAACAAAACCAGTTACTTGAGAGGATAACAAGAAAACAAGGCCAGGTCTTAAAACCAACACCACTCCCCCCCCTTTGCCTCTTCTTTCCGGCTCTACCTCCTCCCCCAAGCGGCGCAGGGGGCAGGGAATGGGGGAGTGCAGGTCAGTTCATTCCAAGTTGTTACTGCCGCTTCTCTTAAAGGAGAAGGAGTCCTTACATCATTGTCCCTTGCTCCAGTGGATCCCCTACTCACGGCAAAAGCGTGAATCCTGCCCGCTAGGAGGCAAATCCTTACCCCATCGGATTGCCCCAAGTGTGGGCTTTACCAGTCCTGGGCTTTTAAGGAGCTGTAGCCACTCGCTCTGGCGTGGGTCATCATGCAGACTTTAAATGCGCTCCGGCGTGGGTAAATGCGCCTCCGTACAGACTTAGATGCGTAAATGCATAAATGCGCAAATGCGCCTCGACCTGTGCCCACGATTCACAATAGTCTCAGGCTCAGGCATCTCCTTTAACAAAGCACCTCCCCATCGGCGGGGGTCATCCCACGGGCTCTAGATGCGTACCGTGCTCAGGCTCTGGCATCTCTTCTCGACATGGATCCTCCACGGGCTGCGAGTGGGCCTCTGCTTGCTCCACTGAGGACTGGTTGCAAAGGGGCTGCTGGCAAGGGGGACTCAGCCGCGGCACACATTGTTCTGTTCCATCTTCACTGACCTCTTATCTGTGTGGCCGTTTCTCTCAGATCTCAGTCCTTTCTGGGGGAACTCGGCCCGGTGGACACCCCGGGAGCGGGGTTCTCCTCGAGTTCCCCAAGCGGCTCCGCCGCCGCCATCCTCGACAGGGCAGGCACTGGCCCGGAGCGGGCACCAGCCCGGCCCAGGCCGCCAGCCTGGCCGGGTGCCGGGAGTGGGGGCCGTGCCCCCCTCCCTTCTCCTTGCTCCTGGGCACCGGCACACCTTTCCGGTTCCTTTGTCCCGACGTAAATAGGGCAATTCGCAGAGGCGCCGATTGGCTCAAGCCCCGAGGGGGACGGGAGTCCGGTCTGATGGGCAGCTTCTGCCACCGGGACCTCCCCCACCACTTCAAACCATGACAGAACTGAAGAAAGAAGGAGAAGGAAACTATAGGTACAATAGCAAGGACAATGAGTAGCTCAAAAGCAGAGTTTCTATTAGTTCAATGGATGGGTTTCTGTTTTTCTTACTTGAATGTCTTGTGATTGGTGCAGTCTATAAGAGCCACCAAACAATTTAAATGTTTCTCGAGTAATTGAATGATTTGCTTATTGAAATCCATATATCTTCTACATCTTTGCCTTTTTTCCATCCCTGATTTTTCCAGTATTATTATTAAATCCTGAGCTCTTAATTATTTGTGTTTCAGTATTGTAAAAATATTCATATTTTTCCATTCACTTGGATATTGTAAAATAGACAATATCTTGCTGTAATATTCACATACCATAAAATACTGAAATCAGTAGGGTTGCAGAGAATCTGATTTTGCTGATCTGAAACAAAGAACAATGTGAATTGTAGTGCTGATCCTAGTAAATCTCTGTCACACATAGAGGTGACAAGTGATCCTTCGGACTGTGAAGCTAACTTCCAAATTACTTAGAATCATATGCACAGTCAAACTACAAATATTATCCTAACCAAATGAATTCTCATAACTATATCCAAGACGGTATTTTATAGTCCTTATTTCTGAAATTAAAGCAGAAAATAGCATTTAAAATGATACTATGGTTAAAAAAAATAAGGGTCAATGTACATGTAAGATTAAGTCCACTAAAAAAGTTATGGTGCTCTTGCATAGAATATTATGCAATTAAAATGAGAGCAAGAACTTAAGAATTGATGTTTTTAGCATGGTTTTTACAGAAGATATCGCTGCATTAATTTGCACATTGAGCTGCTTGCTCATCTGCAGCCATTGTGTCTGAAAGAGAGAGAGAAGCAATACTGATTTTGCCTTTCTGCACCCTATTTCTGTTATATTTGGTGTACAACTATTTCACCGCCTTGAATACAATCCATGTAAAGTTTTAACAGGAAGCTCTTTCAAAAGTGTGTACTCTGCATTGAGATGATGGTGGCCAGAAATGTATTCATCAGGATGTCACATTCTGGGGAAGGCAATGAAAAAAAAAAAAAAGCCAGTGAAGCTCCAAATTGTGTTGCTTTAGCAATGAATGCCCCCAGATATCCTGAACCTTAAAAAGATCTTGTAGGTGACAATTTGCCCTCATTTATTTGATGGGAATCCCAGGACACCGATGATAGGTGGGGCTTATTGGAAACTTCATCCTGAAGCTTACCAAGATGTCAAGCCAGAAGGCTTGAAGCTACAGGTTTAATTCCGATAATGCTGGAAACTCCAATATTAAGTATAGTACTGTTATTTTATTTCCTCTTAGTGTTGTCTACACTTGGATTTGCAATACAGTGTTTTCTCTTCTGTTTCTTTTTCACATTTACATCCTTAATTTGCTGAAGTCCAAGTCAGAGAGGAATTTTAACACAAAAGAGAAGGATTTGAGGTTTTCAGAAACTTGATCTAGATCTAAAAAAAACATATTTGGAAATATATTTGGAACTATGAAGATAACAAACTTTTCAAGCCTTTAGAAAATTAACATATTTCATCCTTTACACAAAAAAAGGTAAGTATTAGAGATCTTTTTTCCTTATATGTCCATGTAAAACAAAAAATATTTTTATTTTACTTTGTTATTTTTTTTTTATCTACTATGATCTATCAACCAAACAGAAATTTAACGGAAAATATTCCATGCTCACAAAAAGATTTTTGGGTTTCTGTGAACAAAGCAAATAATTATCAAATATATATCAAAGTATATTTATTGGTGTATAAGTTTACTTACTCATGTATCTATTATATATCTATATTGCAAAACAGGAATTTTCCCTCATTTTTTACTGAGCTTTTTGTGCTAAAAATATCTCTATCCAACCAACTCTTTCTTATTACAAGAAGAATCTGAAGAGTCAAATTATGGCAAGTGAAATTAGATTAAAGTGATATGAAAAAAGTAAGTCTCTGACTTCCTGGATGACGGAAAATCTGAAGTACTATAAAGGAATAAAACAATAACAATATGTAGCTCTAATGATCTGATTTTCATTTAAAGATCTCAAAGTACTTTGAAAATGGAGTTAGTGTCACTGTCCCCAAAATTAAAAAATGTAAAAAGAGAAATAGTGAGAAGATGTGATTTGTTTGAAAGTGGCCAGTAGGCTTGAAGGAGAACCACATGGGAATACTCTTCATGTTCCCTGCTTCACCTGGAGCTTTCATCACTACTTAACATTTTTCAGTGTGACAGGGTTGAAGGCTGAGAGGAAAAATAATGTCTTTTTTGTTTCACTTTGTAACAGTGCAGTTAAAAGTTATTTCTAGTTTGCTGCTTTGACTGTTTTCAATGCTTCATTTCTTCAGATGCAAGGATTAGCCTTTGCTTGAAAGTTCTTTCTGAGTCTATGAAAAAGTATATAAATGAATGAACCACAACAACATTACGTTTCATTATTCTTTGCCCTTTACTACATACAAAGTCTCATAAATAAGTAACAGAGTGCAATCCTCATCAACACAGCCTCCAGCACTTCTCATTTGGAGCCTCACTCATCAAAGGGCACTCTACAATAGTGCCTGGGCTGAGGTCATGGTCCAAGGGAGAAGAGATTTTCTTCACACAGGCAGACGATAAAATTGTTCTCTAGCTTCTGATTCAGTGAGAAAAATACATTAACTTATATAGTTATTTTCATACTTTGAAAATCTGTGATAAGAAATCTGATCTTGACAGGTGATAGCTTTTTTTCCTGTGGCTGAAAAAGATATTTGTGAAGATAGCAAATGTAGATTTGTGCATGTTTTCCATTTATGCATTAGAGTAGAATAGAACAGAATAACAGGTTCTTATCAGATGTAAATCAGTGTAACTACACCAATATACATCAACTTTCCATAAAGTTATTCAAAGCAGAACTGTTAGAAACTATCTTTCTCCTCATAAATTTCTGTATGCATACATACATACATATTTATATATAAACTACTTATTTATTTCCATTTAGCACAAACTGACATTTTTACTTTTTGAAAGCTTTATGGTGGCAATTATAACCAACTGCTACTTGAAATATTTCAGGTGAAATCACCCCTGTGTATTCATGAAGAGGGAAAAGTGCATGGTTTATATTGCTCATTGCTCTGATTGTCCTTATCCCATTTCTTTCTTTATAGTTTAGTAAGTGCTAACAGACACATAGATGTGGATGCCATGACTAGAGCTCCTTTGGTCCATAATATATAGCTTCCATGTTTCAGGAGAAGATTTGAACCTGGACACATTTTAGATCCCTCCCTCCACCCTTTTTTTTTATCTGTAAGATTCATATTGCAGGACACGGTTCAATTGGTATCTTCCATCCCTTATGGGATTTCCATAAGGAATGTGCGTACCTTTAAAATGTCATAGTCTGATATTCAAGTTACACTGGGAAGTTGGTTTGAATTCTGTTTTCCCATACACAAAACAATCTAAGTTGATACATGACTTGGATTAAGTTTTATAAAGACTTACAAGCTGGGAGACAGTGTGTTCTCAATTTTACTGAAGACTTTAAGACCAAAACTATCAACTACTTATACTTCATTAGGTGGAATCCTTTAGTTTATCATAAAACAGAAAAAAATCCCATATTATTCACATATGCTGCTATTATCCTCTTAATTCTGCAACTACAATTCACATTAAGCAGTAGTGTTGGTGTTGTACCTTGTTCTCAAAACTTGTTGTGTTTTGCTGATGGACTTCTATTCTGCCTGATTATCTACCTAAAAAAATCTTAATAGTGTCAATAGTCTTCTCTGTGAGAAAGTAAAGAAAAGTCTTAGTACCTTCTGAAGAAAGAAACGAGTGCAGATGGTCACATGAAATTACAGCTTACACTCTGGATGCAGCTGTTATTAATTTTAAGTATTGAGGTAGACAAACCAAGATGAATGTTCACTGTTAGTACCTCCTACAGTCCCAGGGAGAGAGGCTCTCTAGAGGGTGATCCAGCTCCTAGACGGACTGAACTAATCTCTTTAATAACTCATCTTTTTCCCTGGACCATAAGGGCTATCTGTGCTAATGGATATTTAATAGGTTAAATATCAGTTAAGTATCAAAATATAGAATCATAGAATTATAGAATCATAGAATGGTTAGGGTTGGAAGGGACCTCAAAAATCATCTAGTTCCAACTCCCCTGCCATGGGCAGGGAAACCCTCCACTACACCAGGTTGCCCAAAGCCTCATTCAACCTGGCCTTGAACACTTCCAGGGATGGGGCATATGAGGAAGAATGAATTAGAACGTATGCTTCTATTCTGTTTGGTTTTTTTTTTAACAAGTATTTAGTCTCTGGAAGAGGTAGTGTGCCTGCTAAGCTAGTGGTGATTACAAATGCATATGGAACTTCACAGATCCATCTTCATCTCTCATGACTAGGCAACCCTGCTGCTTTACTTACAATGATAACTTGTAAAACTGTTCTCCGTTGCTACGTGTAGCATCTCCTCACAGCAAGCCATCCCCTTTGTATTATGTAAGTTATTTTTATTTTGTTCTTGAATGTAGCTTTAGCAACTAGATCTCAAAGTTTAAGGGTACGTGCAGCATTATGCAGCCCACTGTAGTCTGCTTTTCAGCTTTCTGACTTTCCTAGGGCATTCATCAATTTAGTTGCAGAATTCCAGTCTGGCTGCTCAGTTAAAACGTGTTCTTTATGTTGTGGTGTTACCAGTTTTGGTCTTCTTGCTCCCCTGGGCTGCTGATTTGCATATGGTTGACAGTTTATTTATGTGTTGCTTGTGGTTTTTTATAGAGTGTTAGGGCTCAAATCTGTTTGGAGGAATTTGTACACAAGCAGAATTAGTTAGCATCCAACTCTGAATCTAATAATTAGAGATGAATGAGTACACAAGTACCCATGCTCACCTAAGGCTTTCTGAACCAGCAGAATAATTAACCGAACACCTCAGGCATGCTTGCCTTAAGAAGAGATCTCCAGAAACATAATGCTACAGTTCTGTGAGGCATCAAGGCTGTTTTCCTTAGCTGAAAAATATATGAACATATTCCCTCTTTACTTTGATTGACACTCGGTTTCTATCTAATTGCTTCTTTTTCTCTTAGATCTTAATCATATGCATCACACTTTACAGAGAAAAATATCAAAGATCAGAGGGTGAGAAGATATGAAATAGGTTTTTTAGCTGACCCATTGTCACGCATAAAGATGAACATAAAATATGAGGCCTGTGGGGGTTTGTATCTCCCTTAGCAGTAGAAATGCTGGAACAGTGATGAGACAAGGGGTTATGGGTTTTAACTATTTCTTGACAGTCTTCAGTCAACAGACCACTTTTTGCAGGCACTATATTGACTACAGAAACCTAATAACTTACATAGGAACTGCTCTTTATCATGCATTCTGTTCTTATATCAGGACAGACAGAAAAAGAGAAATATTATTAAAAAGAAATAGAAAAAGAAATAAAATCTATTTTCTCCGTCATATTTATGGAGTATCATAGTGTTATTTAACTTACTAGTATTCCAGAGTAAAATCTTAAATTAATATGTCATTGATTTCAGATTTACTGCGTATGTATGTATGTGATGTATATACGTGTGTGTATGTCTAGATGTATTTGTTCAAACATAATTCTCTCTACTAGCAGGAACGTTTTCTTGTCTTCAGTCTGTGACTATTGGACATCAACAGATGACACAAGCTGTTTTATTTGTCCATATCTATTTATTGTAAATTATGCCAGCAGTTATGATAGATGAGAGTCTCAGATCAAGTGTTTGAAAGCATTCAAAAAGACAAATTAAACTACAGTAATTATTAATAAATGTATACAGAGCAAATTATTGCACTTTATAATTCATTATTTGTCCATAACTTGAGTAGTGTGTACAGTACATGTTAGAAGTGGAAAAAGTGCAAAGGACAAAAACTGTTACCACAGCTGTAGGGAATCGCTTTTCAATAAGAAACAGTTGAACAGTCTAGGTGTAATCACCCCGGAAAGTTTCTAAAAGATTAGTAGCATGAGAGGATGGTAGGAAATGACTGCTCACTGTCTTTTCCAGTATGGGAACTAGGATTAATTAAATGAAGCTACAGGAGATGACAAAGCAAACTTAACGCGTTTCTTTGTGCAACAGTCTGCAGACACGAGCAAACACTTACTATGAGAGTGGTCAAACACTGGAACAGATAGATCAGAGAGCTTGTGGAGTTTTCATTCTTGCAGATATTCAGAACCCAACTTGACACACTTCTGAGCAACCTGCCTTAGCTGACCCTGCTTTCAGCATGGAGGTTCGGCTACATGATCTCCAGAGGTGTCTTCCTACCTCATCCCTTCTGTGAGTCTGTGAAAATACTTTTTAGATAATATGTGTGAAAAAGTTCATTTACTTCCAAGCACAATCTACTTTCTGGGGTTTACTTCTTCTTGGTTTCTTGACTTATTACAGCACTTTTCATCTTCTCACTGTCAGTGGTAGACTGTGCAGCGTGTTTATGTGTGTACAAGATGAGAAAGATCTACCATATTATGAAAATTCATGACTTACAGATCAGTATGCTGTTATGATTTCACATCTCACAGTCATGTCTGCAGGAAAGGTAGACCAGACACATTGTGATGCTTGAACAGACACAGACACACAATATTTTTTCCCTGACAATGTGGAGGAAACACAACTTTCACATTGTGGCTATCCTATCCAACACCATCTTATCTTCAGTGACTGTCATCCCAGTTAAGTCAATGAAACCTTTGTTGGAACAATTTTCTGAAGTCTCCTACGCATACTTATTGCAGCCACCTTCAGACTGCAGGACATTTACTTAGCAGATTTGTTAATAAAGATATATCTATTTATAATGTTTATGTGTCATAATTAAGGTGAGACAAATAACAAATACAAATGTCAGGTAAGGTCTCACTTCTCAATCTTATGAGAACATACATAGGAATTTTCACATTGGAAAAAAAACCCCACATGTCAGGCCAACATTATGGTGAAATTTCACTCAGAATTAGTTCAAGTGAGGTTCCTTTAAACTAGATTGGATTTAGCCATCTAGATCTGCTAGTAAATATTGATTCTCAGCTATGCCTTTATGATGACTGGGTTAAAAATGGCCCAGAGAGGAAAAGAAATTAATTGAGGAGGTTCAGGTACACCTTTGAAATCTCTTCAGGCTCACATTTATGTAATTCCTTTCTTCACTATTAGCAGACCACACATTCTGTCTTATTTTTCCCAAATAAAACAAATGTTAACAACAGTATGACAGAAGGTTCTGAAGTTGATAGCCTCAGGAGAATTTGGAAATGTTTGGAAGCTGTCCAGATATCCTCAGAAACCTTCCTTTGTGTACCTCCTCAAAACCTGACATTTCCACACTGAGGACAGCTACCCGAGAAGTGTAAAATGTTTGTAACACTTGGTTTGAAGTTTCGTTGACTGCTGATTCTGTCTTTCAAAGGACTGAGACATATATGTGAGTCAACATTAGATATTTAGGGCCTGATTTGCAGCTGAAATAAATTGGCATAGTTCCATTGACCACTATTGAATATAGCTGAAATTATACAGGAAAGTGATAGGCAAGAAACTAATGAAGAGACATGAAAATGCCATTATTGCACTTGCAGTTGAATATCAAGCTGGTATTTACTGCAATAAATCAGCTTGTAAAACATCTTCATTGCTAATTGCTCTTGTCTTTGAGGCTATTAGTAATGTAATATTTCATTTAATTGTTTAATAAATTGAAATTTTAGTAAATAAATATTTTAAGAATAAGCTAAGCTTTTAAAAGCAACTAATAGCAAGCATATGAATTGCTTAAAAACATTCATTTGGGTTTTATTTAAATCAAAGAAAATGAAGACTCGTCACTACATAATAATAATAACAACAACAAAACCAGCAGCTAACACATGGCAATTGGTACAAAGCAAGTGGCACAGAGGAAGATACAGAGTACAGCCTGTGTTGTCTGTGAACCGTCTGTGCTTTACACATCAATCATCTCTCACCACTATGATGGAATGTAGTCAGCTCATCCATTCAGAGGAGGAAAACAAGGCTATTTCTTCTTTTCCCTGTTGTGCAATGATTCCAGAGTGTTTTCGTCAACACACGATTCTTGCTGGTCAGAAAATATAATGTTCACATTGCAATGCTGCCCAGTATGGTACTTACCACTCGTATAGACTGGGTTTGAACAGGATTACTCTAGTCTGTAGCTGGTTGCTTGTAATTTCAAAGATTCTGGGGAAAAAACATACTATGGCTGAAACCAGGATGCTCTTACAGTCATCCTCCTTACTCTGATACTGAACACATCCAGAGAAAGGAGAACTACAGCATAACGTCAGCAATTTTGTATGAGGCAATTACACAGCACGATGCATACACAAAGTGATTTGCCAAATACACATTCCAGCAACTGTAGCATCAGTCAAGGAACTCACGGAGAAGAAGTAGTCATATAACCACTGAGAAATACAATTTAAAAAATGCTATTAAATAACATTATTTGGGGATATTTTCCTTAAAGTAAGTGAAGGAATATGTAGGTCATCCTGGATTAAGAAATCATTCTTCTGAACTTCTAATCCCCTCTCTAGCACTACTCTCAACATAAATTCAGTTTAGATTTTATGAGCACTATTATACGTTTTAAAATGATGAATGAATAATGAGAAATGATCCTGATCATCAAGCAAATCATTTGAGCCAAACTTATCAATTACTATAAGCTATCATTTCAGCTGTCTATGATACAGCACTCTGTAGGTTTCAGTATGCTTTTGTAAGTCACGTTCTGTACAATGACTGAGCCTAACGAATGGTAATAGGAGCATAATACATTCCCTCCATAGATATATAATATAATGAAAGGGTATTCATTAATTTCAACACTTCCCTCAGAAACATGGTAGAGTTTCTGGTGAAAGCATA
Source organism: Tauraco erythrolophus (assembly GCF_009769465.1). Taxonomy (NCBI): domain Eukaryota; kingdom Metazoa; phylum Chordata; class Aves; order Musophagiformes; family Musophagidae; genus Tauraco; species Tauraco erythrolophus. The sequence continues at coordinate 63,115,643 of NC_141466.1, read as the reverse complement.
AGAAAAAAGCGAGTATTTTCTCTTCTAGAGGACCAATAGATTTTGACCAGGGCACTGAAATAAGCAGTAGAAGACTCAGCTGATTTGATTCTGCTGAGCACTTGCTGTAGGGAGATGTAACTGCTAACAGAAGATGCAGGAGAAGGGTTATGCAGTTTGGACTAGTCTGTCTTTTCTAGCATTGTTCTGCAACATGGGACAATGTCAAAGCAGAGATATTTACTGTCTGACATAAAACCAAAAATAATCTTGATTGTGGCTTGCATGTCTTAGTTTTCTTTGCTATGAAGTTTAGAAGATCATGTTTCATCCCAGGGAAGAACGAGTGTTTTTGCAAGCAAGGATAATAGGTTCCTATCTAGTTGGGATACATAGCGGCCATGTAGGTAGCATCTTTTGAAGATGATTGCATGTGTATATGCATTTAGAACAGCCAAAGTATTTAAGTGTTTCTTCTTCATTGCTAATTTAAGTGAGAATTGAGATTTCTTTGGGATGCAGCTTCCAGTTAATTTTAGAACTCAGTTGATTCAAGCATCTTCTAACTTCAAGAAAAACAATCACTACAGCATAGAGATCTTATCAATCATAGCGAGGTTTGCATGCTTATTTAGCTAGCTTGTAATTAAAGGCAGCTAAAAATATCATGCATGAATGGCAAGTTTCTACTTTTTTCATTTAGCTCATCTCCTTCAGAGAGAAGACACAAGTCCCATCAATCACACAGTTGGTAACTGAAGTCATTATCCCTAAAATTAAGGCAATTATATACAAATGAATATTAATGAATCTTCCAGTCAAAATCCAGGTCAATTTCCAAGAATTTTAATAAAAATATAGAGAACTCCTCTTTTCCATTTAGTCTTTTGTCAAATAATCACTACCAGAAAGGACACACCTTTTGTATTAGGCTAGCATCATGGATTGAGGTTTTAATGAAATTAATAACAGTATTTTTCCAGCATGGTGTAAAGTGATGTGTTAATTAACATTGTTCTTACAAAAAGTGGCACAATGTTACACTAACTTAATGTTGAAGTTGTCATTTCCAGTTGCCATTAGCTCTATTGTAAGAAGAAAAAGTATTGTCAGTGCATTGTGCGTAACCAAATGAGTGAAACAAGACTGCGTTGTTTTAAGGTCTAAAAAAAGTGTACGATCTGAACTCTTACAGATCAATGTCTATGATGTTCCCCACAGGAAGACCGTCAGACAGTTTGTCCCCTCTTGTCTAACTCAGATCATGCTTACTTACAGTCAAGATAAAAGTAAGGGGAGAAGGAATCAGTCAGAGCAGTTTTCTTTGAACTGTGCTTCACCCATGTCTTTGGAAATGATCTCTATAGCTTTAAGGTAGGTTGTGGCAACTGGTAACTGCACATGGATATACAGCACAATAGCAGACGCAACTGCATCTCTGAATTATTTAAGGAGGTAGAAAGTAAGGCACTTCACGAAGCTATGATAATACTCACAGGCCAATGGTTTTGGGAAAACCTCCCTATTGTAGCTATGAACCTTTCATTTTGACAATACGCTGAAAAGATATTTTAATTTACATGTATATATCTATTTACTGTAACTGAAAGCATACTGGTGATAGTAGCATTTATACTCCATCCCTCATGTTCTGGGTTTATGTGGTGGGGTTTTGGTAGCAGGGGAGGAGCTGCAGAGATGGCTCCTGTAAGGAGATGCCAGAAGCTTCCCTGGATCCAAAACCAGTCAGACCAGCTTCTGGCCACGTAAGACTCCCCTCCCCTCTGGCCAAGGCCAAGCCAATCAGTGCCTCTGTGAATGCCATATTTAAGAAGGGGACAAAGGAACCCAAGCCATGCAGGACCTGAAGTGAAGAGAGAGGGTAGATGGGGGGCTGGCCTGTTCTGGGCCACCACCACTCGACTAGCGATGGCCACTGCGGCGCGACTCGTAGAGCTGTGAAGCGTCCCACTCCCGGGGTGTCCACTGGGCCGAGTTCATCCCACCAGGACTGCCCAGGTTTGTTGGGTCATTTGCGCCCGGCGTGGCTGCAACAGAGAGAGGACTGAAACCTCAGATAAATGGCTACGCAGACACCAAGGTCAGTGAAGATGGAGCAGGAGGAGGTGTGCCGGAGCTGGGGTTCCCCTGCAGCCCGTGGTGAGATGGCAGTGGCCCTCCGGCCACCTGTGGAGATTAACGGTGGAGCAGAGATCCACTCAGAGTCTGTGGAGAAGCCCACACCAGAGCAGAGATGCCTGTACTTGAAAGAGTTCATGGAAGACTGTCTCTGTGGGAAAGGACCTCACATTGCTGGAGATTGACAGTGGAGGAGAGAGGCATCTGCAGTCTGTGAGAAAGAACTCCACACTGGAGCAGGTGGCTGCACCCTAAGAAGCCATGACTCCATGGGACAAAGCCTGTGCTGGAGCAAACTGATGGGTAAGGATTGCGTTCTGCAGGAAGGACTCAGGTTGGAGAAGTCTGTGGAGCCTTGAGCAAGAAGGGACCCCATGTCGGAGCAGGGGAAGAGTGTAAGGAGTTGTCCCCCTTTGAGGAAGGAGCAACAGAAACAGCATGTGATGAACTGATCTGCAATCACTGTTCCCCGACCTCCTGCACCACTGGAGTGGGGGAGGAGTGACAGTGTGGCCACGTGGCAGCTTAGCTGCAGGCTGAGCTAAACCACAACACTTCATTAGAACAATTAAAAATGGAGGGAATGAATCACCTGTCATGTGAATGTCCAAAAAAGAGGGGGATAAAAAAAGACCTTTTTTTATATATATCTTTTACAACACATTTATTCTTTTGCTTAACTACATGGGTAGATGGAGTCACTGGTATACTGATGTACACTTGAATAAGCAAGAACAAGTTCAAACTCTTTATTATTGTAAATATAGGGGGAAATTAGGTAGGCAGAATGCAATCACTCAATCTGGTGTTTTGTTAAATAGAGGAGTGAATGAAAGAATTGTTTAGCTGGTAATTCAACAGTTCTTTGCTCTTCTGAAATTACTTTATACTCAGCTTTAGCAATAAAAAAAGAATACATTGCAAGGAAACAAGCGTTGTATACCTACAGAGAACTCATGTTTCACATTTAATCTTCAAATTAGCAAAAGTATCAAGAAAACCAGCCTGCCTTCATTTTGAAGCGTGCAAAATGGAGATGGATTTGAGAGTTAACATGTTTGGGTTTGTTTGGGTTTTTTTTCCCTTTGCTGGTTAAAATAGAAGAGTTATCTGTCTTGAGTCTAACATTACCATGTCTGAAACAATTTCAATTGACTAAATAAAATCCATGGACTGGGAAAGAAAAAATGTATTGATTGTAAGTTTCTAAAGTCCCAAGAACAATTGCAAGTCACCCATGTGTGTTTCTACCCTGTGAAAACACTAACTGGGCAAATACTTTCATTCAACCTGATAACAAAATAAATTGTAGATAGATGTCTTCTTTTATAATAATTGATTGTCTTATTTAGTGAAAGAAGTGCTTTTCAGAAATAACAACTGTTCATGGTCACAAGTATCCCCAGATCTTTTTTTTTTTTTCCCCTAATGGGAAGAAAACTTTGTCTTTGAGGAAAAAAGTACTTATAAATATTGCATATGACTCAGTCATGCTGAGGAACACTTTCAAGCAAATAAGGCAGAAACAAATAAAAAAGCTAGAGGGATAGGTAAGCAGCAGTGGGAGGAAACAATAATTTCAGACTAAGTCTGAGGTTTTAGTTTCACAAGTATTTATTTTGGCATCAAAGTTTACTTGTACATACTCTAAGCCTCACTGATCATCACTGTCTCATCTCAATTCCTCAAACAAGCCAGTGAAACCACTGTTTGGTGTCACACTTCGAACAACATCAGATAAGCTAATTCAGGTTAAAAAATCTCACAGCTTTATGTTGTTGTTTGGGGGGGGCTTTTGGTGCTGAGAGAAATGACTATAAATGTTTTACCTGTTTAAACTTGCCCTGGGATTTCTATATTGCTTTATATCACAGCAAGCAGGATGTTAAACGTTAGTGTTTCAATTAAGTAGTTTAATGGTCACTTCAGATCAAGGTAAATTAAAGATGGTCGCAAAATAGTCCATGACAGTTTTCTTGGAGTCAACATCTTTTTCTAATCCTGATTCAGACTGAAAAAGTCCTAAAATCCAGCAAATCTCAATTAATTAGTTATTATTATTGATAATATTACTATAATAAAATACTTCATATTGGCTATACATATATATTTAATTTTAGCTTTTTAAAATATTCAACCTATTGTACGATGAAGTAAAACTCAAAAATGAAATAAAAAACTTCTACTTCAAAATCTCAACAAGAAAAGGTAGGTAGTTCCAAAATGGGTGCTTTGAAGTCGTTTATTTTAAATAGGAGAATTGTTAAAAGTGACATTTACCTGCAAATTATTTTAGTCTTGATACGCTGTAGTTCCACCCACCTGTAACTCCTCTGGTTTTATGTTTTATAAAACTGCTGTAGGCCTCTAACCTGTGAGAGGTATGGTCATATCTAATGAAATAGTTGGCTTGTGGCTAGTATGACAACAAAACAAGGCTTCACTTGTCAAGGAGCCTTGCATTTGCTGTGGGCAAAGGTCAGGGACACAGAGAATTACTGGTTACCAGTTGACATGTGGCTACTTGTAACTTTTTGATAATTTCCTTGTGTTTGCTCCCTGTGTCTCCTGGTGATCAGCTCATATTTCTGTAACAGCAGTATTGGTAATGACTATTGGGAGTGACATCCTGAACTACTGAATTCAGGCTCCGTTAAGGTCAATTCCTACATGGTATGATCCTTTCAGAAATGCTTTTGTTTGATCTTAAAATTTTTTGGTCTGCTACTATGTTTTTAGGAGCATTTTTTCTGATTTTGAGCCTGTATTTGTTCATATTAGATATACCTCCATATTATTTATTTATTTCTCTTAGAGGTTTCCTCCTTTCTTCATTTTTTGAAACAAAGCACATCTTTTCTCAGACTCTGCCTCAATAAGCTATGCAAAATAAGTTCTTTTATTTTCCCTCATAAAGGAGCCCCTGTGCTCCTTTTAAAGTCCTATTGAACCACCAGTGCACAGCTCCAGGCCTATTTCGTCTTTCCTGTGCATGCACTGGTAAGTCTTCACAGGTATGGTCTCAGTAGTGCCTCATGCAATCACATTACTGCTGGAAATACTTCTCCAGGTGTAGCCTAAGAGACACTTTGATCTTTCCAAGGATACCTGATATTAATGGCCCATAATCACTATATCCACCTTTCTTTTCCTCTCACATTTCTAACAGGTGAGTTCCCAAAGAGTAGCAGACATTATGTTTCCTTTAGATACCCAGAAGACATTGGACTTTGTAATTTACTCTCCTTCTTTTTCTACTACTGCATTCCTGCTCCTTTTAAATGGTATTTTGAGTATTCAGTACATCTCCTCTGTATTGTCTCTTGACTCTCTGACAGTTATAATTATTACTAATGTGCTTCTCCTTTTGTGGCAAATTCACAAATGCAAATAATGATAATAAAAAAACCCTTGTCTGATCATTTTTGTTATTATCACTAGAATACTTTACAGTACCTTAATATTTATTTTGAATTCTAGACCCCAGACCTAGATCTGGTGTCAGAGCAGCAAACTTGCTAATTCTGTATACAGAAGCAAGATGCCTGCTGTTCTTTTACTGGAAGTTTCCCTTGATATTAGTCCTTTTGCTTTCTCCCCTCCTTTTCAGCCTCACATCTCCTGCCCCTGACTGGCTTTTTGTTCCTTCAGTAATGATGAAGAGATGCTATAATGGGACGAAATTACTGCATGAGCCACCTCTTGGGAGCCCATGATAGCGCTGATCCACAATATTATTTTCCAGCTATCGCGGTAGAGGAAGGTACAAGGTACCTATGTGAATTCTTTCTGTACTTTCATTTACTTGCAGTGTTCTCCTTTCTGGTTGCATTTCAGTGGTAGGCACAGAGCTCCCTCTACACGTTTTGTCAATCAGATAAAACACCTTTGGATGCTGCTAGATGCTGCTAGATGAAAGGTACTAGACAAACATAAGTCATTATCATTAACTGCTACAGCTCTCAACTACAGCTAAGAACCAAGAAACTAAACCAAGCTGTTAGGGACCATCTTAGTATTGATAAAAGAAAATAGTTGACATTTGCTGCTGGCAGTTTTACTTAGAGATATGTGTCTGCTAGTCTGAGAAAGATATCATCAGCTGTGTGAAGTCTGAGAGATCTCAGAGGAAGCAGAAAGAAGAAAGGCCTGTAAAGGACTGAGGTATTTTTTCTTCGTGCTTAGAAAGGGAGAGAGCTTCTGAAATACTAAAACAACTAATGGGACTTACTGGCAGACACTGGTAAAGGAACTGCAAGAAAATTTGATCTTCCCTGTTATGAGTCATGACCTTGAATGTTACAGCTTCTGCATGAATAACAGCATAGTTGTAAATAGAAGTGCTTCAGATGCAATACTGACATCGAATTCGACACAGAAAGGGGCAATATGGGAATGCTTGAGAAAAGATCTAATTTGTCCATGTTGTATCTCTTTTGAAAACAATGGACCTGAACCACAGGTGAACTTGTCTCTCATTCTTTAAAATACGCATCAACTACAACATCATATACGTAAATGGAACTTGTTAATGTGTTCCACTTGCAGAGGAGAAAATAAATAGTTAGATAAACACTTGGGGAGAGAAGACTAAGTATTTGATCTATACCTATGTAACAAAGCTGCCTACTCATGTTCTCTATTTTCCTGATGTTCCATTAAATTACCCATAATTTTAATTGCTGGAGGGAATCGCATCATTCTCCATCAAAACTGTCTGGGTTTCAGGACAGTTCCAAAGCAACCCAAGAAGCAGAGGTTTTGAGACGGGATGAGTGTGTCTTTCAATTCTGCCTACATATCAAACACCTTGTGCCACAGCTTTTTTCTGAGTTTTGGTGGTCTGTCTTATGCAGATTGTAATTCTACATTCCTCATTGCAGTCTCTGAAGCCTTTCAGATTAAACATTACATGGCTTTTATGTATTCTTCCAGTTTGAATAACAAAGATGCCCTAGAAATTGAAGAAAGGAAGAGGATTTGGCCTCACTCATGGTTTCAAATATTACCTGTTCCAAAAGTATTGAAGTAGCTGCTCTCTGGTACGATAACTTTTTTTGTTTGTTTTCTTTGGGCTATTTATTTCTATTCAGGACAAAGCTTTGTATCCCCAGAGAGGTGTAAAAAATGACCCTCTGGAAAGCCATGTTTCCATTGTCCATGTAAAAAGCTTCAGATGAAAGATTAGATTAGATTTTTCCTGGACTGGTTCTACTCAGTCTAGGTTCTCAATTTTAAGATAAATAAAATGGACTGAGCTGCAGCCTGAGAGATCAGTAATAAAATCAGCTGCTCCTCCCAGTTTTGGGTCGTCACGAAACTCGCTGAGGGTCCACTCTGCCCTGTCATGAGCCTTGGTGAAGCCATGCTGAGTACTTCTGATGAATTTCTTGTCATTAATGTGCCTGGAAATGGTTTCCAGGATTTGCTGCTCCATCGCCTTCCCAGGGATTGAGGTTAGACTGACCAGTCTATAGTTCTGTAAATGTACCCTACTTGAAAATAGAAATTACATTCGCTTTCCTTCAGTCTTTGGGCACTTCTCCCAGTCACCATGACCCACCAAAGATTGTTGAGAGCAGCCTTGCAATGACATCTGCCACTCCCTCAGCACTCATGAGTGCATCCCATCAAGGCCCAAGGACTTACATATGTCCAGTTTGCTTGAGTATTCCCTGACCTGATTTTCTCCCACTAAGGACACATCTTCCCTACTCCAGCCATTCCAGTTGGTCTCTGGGACCTGCGATTCCTGAAAGTTAGTCGTGCTAATAAAGACTGAGGCAAAGATGGATTTCAGCACCTCAGCCTTTTCAGTGTCCTGTGTAATCAGATCCCTCCTCTCATTAAGAAATGGACCTATGTTTTCCCTGGCCTTCCATTTGTTGTCTACGTGCTCATAGAAGCCCTTCTTGTTGTCTTTGATGTTCCTGGGCAGATTCACTTCTGTTTGGGGTTTAGCTTTCCTAACTTCATCTCTGGATACTTGCACAATGTTTCTGTATTCCTCCCAGGTTACTCATCCTTGCTTCCAGCTTCTAAATGCTTCCTTTTTGTGTTTGACATGAGTCAAATTTGTTTACTTTCAGGATTAAAAAAAAATAATAATTTGGAAAACATGAGATGTTTGATTTACTAAAAGAAAGAATGTGCTCTTGCGGCCCAGAAGGCCAACCGCGTCCTGGGCTGCATCAAGAGGAGCGTGGCCAGCAGGTCGAGGGAGGTGATTCTCCCCCTGTACTCTGCCCTCGTGAGACCTCACTTGGAGTACTGCGTCCAGTTCTGGAGTCCCCAACATAAGAAGGACATGGACCAGTTGGAGAGGGTCCAGAGGAGGGCCACAAAGATGATAAGAGGGCTGGAGCACCTTTCCTATGAGGACAGGCTGAAAGAGTTGGGGCTGTTCAGCCTGGAGAAGAGGAGGCTCCGGGGTGACCTTATAGCGGTCTTCCAGTACCTCAAGGGGGCCTACAGGAAAGATGGGGAGAGGCTGTTCAGGAGGGCCAGTTATGATAGGACAAGGGGTAATGGTTTTAAAATAGAGGGAGGTAGGTTCAGGTTGGATATTAGGAAAAAATTTTTTACTATGAGAGTGGTAGAGCACTGGAACAGGTTGCCCGGAGAGGTGGTGGATGCTCCATCCCTGGAGACGTTCAAGGCCAGGTTGGACAAGGCCCTGAGCAACTCGATCTAGTTGGAGATATCCCTGTTCCTTGCAGGGGGGTTGGACTAGATGACCTTTGAAGGTCCCTTCCAGCCCTAACCATTCTATGATTCTATGATTCTATGAATGATAAAATGCTCAATTAAAGACAACAGGAAGAATTTGGATGCCCCATTACTGACGCCTCAGCCTCTGCTAAAAATCCAACTTTTCTGTAAAAAAAAAAGCAAATATAACGTGCATGAAATGAGCTCTGTATAGGGATATATGAAAGTAGCTACCATCTACCTCTTTGAAGAAATATTACACTAAAACAGTACCTCATTACAACACCTTTGCAGGGATCTGGGAGTTTGCTCAAGAAAAAAATGGATATTTATGTTCATTGTGCTTTAAAAATCATATTTTAAAAGACTCTTAATAAAAGACAGTCTGTGACCTTTTAGCTGTTTCACTGCTATTGTGGGAACGACTTTTTCATTTTATTGTAATAATTATGTTAGCAACTTCTACTTTTTCTTTTTTTTAATTGACAGTAAGTATGATTAGGAATACAATAGCACCACCTGAGGCACAGTAGCTGCCTAGATGGCTTGTCAGTTCGTAAATACAGGGTCAAATTTAGCCTTGCTGTGAGTGAGTGTACTTTAATTATCTGTTATTTGTTGTAAGTTAAGTTCTGACAATATGCTCCATACTAATAAGAAAAAAAAATCAGTCCCACAAAGGATTCACAAGCCAAGAAGACATTTTTGCAATTCAAATTTATGATCTGTTTAAAGTATGCACTCATTTAATTTAATCCTTTTAAAATTACAGGTGAAGAAGGCTAAAAGTCTGTTCTTACATTCATACGTAGGTATCTCAGTAGGAAATACCCTGAATTTCAAGCGCATTGAAGACCCGTGGTAGTTTTCTGAAAACACTAAAGGTGCTAAGTGCCAGTGTATTGCCGAAATGGCTAGTAAGCAAAAGATTTATTACCAGAGTAGGTTTGATGGTGAGAGTTGCTTGACTGTGAGTGTGACATCAAAGCGTTAAGTCAGAGTATAAATGCAATTTAGCTAAGTGAGTCAGATTCATTACATGTGTAATATCAGGGTGTACTGATACACCACTCTTTCAGGTTCAGCTGGGTAAACTTAGCTAAACAGCTGACTGAGTAGATAATGTAAAAATGCACGGAACTGCTGAGGTCAAATGGGAGATCAACTTGTTTTGGCTGCTGTACTTTCTGTCTTAAATGAGTATCCTGTTGTTCTGCAGGCTGCCTCTTGGGTATAGGTTTTGGTACTTAATAGGGACATACAGAACAAATATGGTATGCCAAGACCTGAGGGCTTGTGTGACCCAGTAAAGATTTTTCACCATTCATGTTATCAGGGAAATTAGGAAACTGCATGTAAAAAAAAACCTAGTGAAAGAACCCTCCTAAACATCAGAATAATTCCCATTTTAGAGACAGGAAAATGAAGCTTATGCCTGTTAAATTCCTTCTAAAAATCAATGATGAAATAGATTGTAGACCTAAAAATGTAAACTACAACTAAGAGTTTGCATTAGAATTTAAATTGGTGTGCAATTTAATTGCAGTTTGTTGTGAATAGTGCTATTGGTAAACAGGCATTAAGCAATGATTAATTTGCACATTTTTTCAAATTTCAGACCTTAATAAAGCAATATTAGTTCAGTTTGGTTTGTAGGGGATTTTTAACTTCTCTTTTTTTTTGCTGTTATCCTTTGGATTCATCCTTATTCTCCATCCACCAAATGTTATTTCCTGTTAAACTGTACCATATTCTCAAACAAACAGATCCTACCAATTCACTAAATGAGAGGAATGACTAGTTTTCAAAAAGCAGATCCCCTGTAATTTTGCTTTCTATGAACAACATAGAACAGTGAGAGCCATACATTATTCAAGATATCACAGGCAATTCTCGAGTTAAAACATTCTTCTAATGAAACATTTTTAATTGAATGTTCTCCTACAGATTCATTAATCTAATTCCTATTTTCTATACAAGTGAAAAAACAAGCAGATTATAACAAAGTCAGTCACTATTTCATCATGTCTGCGTTTTGTCCTGCTAGATAACTTGCAGTTTGGCAACGGCTATAAGATCAACGCAGTCAAAACCTTTCCCTTCATCTGCTCATCAAGTTACAAGAGAAAAACCTTCCTGGATATTCTTTGTCTTCATTGACTTTTAAATTATTATAAACAGTAATCACAGAAAAAGGCACCCCCTACCACTCCGCTGAGAATTTGAGAGAAGTCATAGTGAACTTCTGATCAAGTTAATAGTTCTATTCTTTCTTCCTTTTTTCTTTTTCTCTCTTTCTTTCCCTCCCTCCCTCCCTTCCTTCCTTCCTTCCTTCCTTCCTTCCTTCCTTCCTTCCTTCCTTCCTTCCTTCCTTCCTTCCTTCCTTCCTTCCTTCCTTCCTTCCTTCCTTCCTTCCTTCCTTCCTTCCTTCCTTCCTTCCTTCCTTCCTTTTCTTTCTTTCTCTTTCTCCTTCCTTCCTTCCCTCCCTCCCTCCCTCTTTCTCTATTTCTCTCTCTCTTTTTCTCTTTTAAGAACTCACTGAATTCCCCAACCTAGCCTGCTTAAACAAACTTTCTTAAAGTAGAACAGAAAAATTGTAAAGGGAAAAGCTTAGGCTGAAAAGACATGTGAAGATATATATGAGACAGGTTATATATGGAGATATATATGAGACAGTCTGGGTTAAATAGGAATACTACACTGTTTGCGAGTATCATGTCTGTGACAACAATATTTATTTCATATTCTCTTCTATATCCTCATTGTCATTTCTGTTAAATCACAGTAGTGGAAGACTTTGCAATGCTATTGATATTGGTGGTAGTAATATCTTAAGCACTCAGCAGAGCACAGAACATCACTGTAGTCTGTAAGAATCTATGGTGCACCTATATCTTGCATAATATGTACTGTTCTGGTACACATATCTGAAACATAATAGAAAAAGTGAAGTGAAAAAAAGATGGTCAGAAATATGTAACAGCTTCCATAAAAGGAGACAGTTAATAGACTAGAACTCAGTTTGCTAGCAATATGAGGAAGACATTAATCACAGTGACGTGCTGCATTGCAATAAGAACAATTATTCACTATTTGACACAATTCAAGAACTAAGTACGACCCAATGTATTATTAGACAGAGAGCTTAAAGCAAACAAAAGTAAGTGCTTTTCACACAGTGCATCATTCAGCTGTAGAATCCATTGCCATAGATTGCTTTCAGAACAAAAACATAAATGAGTTTTAAAAGGTCAGACAGTTTCATTGGGAATAGATCTGGTGTTGGTGGTAAAACACGGTTCAGATGTAATCCCTGACCCAGATGACTGAATACCAGAAGCTGGTAGGTGGCATGTGAAAAGAAGGATTATCTTAAATATATGTGGAGACTTTTATTCAATCGGCCTCTATTATTGAGCCATTCTCAAAGACGGAAAACTGGGCTAGATGGATATTTGTTCTAACTCAGAAAAATTCATTTTATATTCTCTGTTATTTTACTACTAAAATAGACATTATGATTCTGAACTATCTTATTTTATTAGGGAAATACGCAACTAGTTGAATGACAACTACCTGAACCGAAGTCTAGTAAATTGGAGATGACACTGTTGATAACATTAAATGTTTGGAAGAAGTAGTCCAACTGAGGGGCACCTTCCATCAGCAGAAATCTCCCCTTCTGCCAAATCTTTATGCTAGTAGAGAATATAAAGTAAGAAGCAGAAGGGAAAAAGAGACTGCAGATAAACAGGTTAGATGAGTTTAGATAAGGATTGGCTGAGAGTTAGTGTTAGCCCTTAGTTAGATGTGAGAGATGAGACAGGCAGGGACTGAGTTAAAGACAGAAAGGAAAATAGACAGGGACTGTGTGGGAATCTAAGTTCAGTTAGACTGAGGAGTTCATATACAATGTACAAGATTAAAACAGTGTATGGAAAAGTTATAGATCAGTTCAGATACAAAGCCACAATACTTGTACTCGAGCTATAGAAATTTGGTCATTGAAGGAATGATGATAAAGAGTCATGTTTTAGGAGCCTTATTTGAGGTCTGTACTAATAATATCATATCAATGTCTAGGTTATGCAATAATTATATAAACGTTTTTAATCAGGTTATCTCCAGGATATGTTAATCTTGTGACTCTTGTCAACACATTATCTACCAGTTGCCTTCAGAGGTAAAACTATTTATAGAATGTTATTATTACACATGCTCCAAGGTGCTGAGGAATTCGTTCAGGAGCTGTGTCTGCTCATGATAGAATCCGTATTTTTTAATGATGAGGCTAACTGGCTAATCTGACTTCTGTTGTCCCCCAAAACTGAGGTCCCTGACCCATCATTAACTCTCAACTATGCCTTGGAAAGGTCTGTGAAACTGTTAAGTATCCTAGGCTAAAGTGTGCCTACAGCTATTACAAGAATCAGCAATATGAATAGCCAAAATGCCGTGTCACAGTTAGCATACATACAGTGATGTCATTTTTCATTCAGATTTGTACATCAGCTGCTAGTTCTATTCTTCACAGACAGCTGATGGAAAGACCTAATGCCCTAGGAGAGGAGGAAATATAAAAGGAGTAAACGAATTTGTTGCTTTCTGTTTCTTGCCCTCTGTTGTCCTTTCTGTGCCATGAAGATGGGAACAGATGAGGTGAGATCCTGTTTGGGGTAAAATGCCTGCATTGAGTTGTCTGAAAGTGGGCTACATGACAAAATTCTCATTGTAGACCTTAAACAGGGCCTGACTGGCTCTATAGACATGCCTAATATCATATGAGATGCCCTAGATCACTAGTTTCTCAAGTGGGGTGTGAAAGACAATCCATTGAGATGTGGGAAGAAAATATATTTTCTATTATTAATAAATAAAATAAAATATTTTAAATAGTGTTTGTTTCATCTTTATCTCACCCTTTTCTAGTTTATATTTTTGTGTATGCTTTGTAGGGTGCATAATATATTAATAAAGTAGTGCACGTATATATTTTAATAATAAATAAATATACATATTTTGGGGTTGTGCACTCAATTTTTTTTACTGATAGAGGTGCACAATAAAAAAAAATTTGGAGACCACTGCCCTAGAAAATCTGAGTTATCTGCAAAGGGATGACAGGTATGGTGGTGACCTACAGGAGAACCATACCCAACAGGAGAGGTAGTAGGAAGCCTAAAATGGTGCTTAGGGGATTGTGTAGGCTTCTGGTGCCATTTCAGACAACTAAGGAAGCATCTGCATCCGAATAGCAAGTTCATCATATTTGAGGTTTAACTTCAAAAGTGCAACTCCTTTGCGCTTAGAGGGACTGGTCATCTGACAACTGAACACTAGCTGTAATTCACTTGACTTGTTTGAAGAACCTTTCAGATGCACTTCGGCCAACTAACACAGGAAAGATCAAGGCATCATATGTTTGATGGGTGAGTATGCAAACAAAACCTTCAGTGATGCATTGTGTGGTTAAACAGACAAATACATGTCTTCCATGAAGGGAAGACATCTCAATAACAACACCTGGTAAGAAAGATGCAAAGTAATCTAGCACTTGAGTGTTAGGTTGATGACTGACAGGAAATTAGGAAATGGACTTAAATTACAAATAACTACTTGGATGTTTTGTAAAACACTAGGTGAGAACAAACCTGCTATTGCCATTCAGTGGGAATGTGATTTCAACCAAGGGGAAAAAAAAATAAACTTGCTTTATACGAAAACTGTCTATATATCTGCCTCTTTTTAAACTGTTCTCTGAATTGAGTCCATTTTGGTGTCTTTCAATCCGCCTAGTGAAATAGGATAGTTAGTTCAGTACATTAAAAGGAGGACTGTGACACAAAATCAAATGAAATTAAACCGAGTCAAGAAAGAAGAGTTACCAGATGTCACTGTACACCTAGACACTACAGGGTGTCCCTTAACTACTTTTTAAACGCACTCCGTTGTGTCAGTGCGTAGTACACCATATGGCAAATATTTTAGCAAAATTCCTTCACATATTTTGTTTTGCATCACAACTTAAATGTAATTTAAATGTATTTTTCTGGTGGATGAATAAACCTTTTGGTTTTTTTTTTCAAAAGGATTAATTATGTTTGGAGTCTACAATTAATTTTGTTTTCTAAAAGTGAATTTAGGGCTTGATTTAAATACCAGTGAAATCAATGTGTTCCCACAATATTTTATAGAAGGTAGCAGATAAAGTCCTAGAAAATTAACTTTGTATGTTTTTCACTAAAATCAGTTTACCGTAGACTGTCATACAAAAATTTCCCAAGATGCATCTCTGCTCTAAGACTGAGAAGTAGAAGCATATTTTAATTTCATATCTACTCAGACTTCCTGGAAAATTGAATTATTTTCTTATTAAAGTTCCTTTAAGGTCTGAGCTGAGTTACGTTTTGTATCCACAGTGACCATTTCCTTCCAAAAAGTATCTTTAGAAAATTGTTAATGAAAAATGGCATTTGCTTACTCAATAGATCATGGTATTAGAGACTCATTACATTATTTATTTACTGAAATAATGAGACCATCTGGGCTAGATGTCTACCCAGGCAAGATTATTTCCATCCAAATATTTTTTCCAGTCTAGGCTTAAAATGTCCCAAGAGACAAATCTTCCTTTAGAAAATGTTCTACAGCATCACACATTGATAGAAAAAGTATGTTCATATATTTAATCTCAATTTTGCTACTTTCATTTTCATACTACTAGTTAAACTCTATCTTCACTAAAAATACTTTTAGCAGGTATTGACCCATTTCTAATATTTGGTATAATTCCTTCATTCTCAGCTGTTGTCTTCTGTCAGCCAACCAGCCATTTTTAGTTTTTCCTTTATTACCTGTGTCTTTCAATCTACTAATTTGCTCAGAGCTGGATGTATATTTTGCAATGTAGTCTTTCTGATTAAAATCCAAAAGTTCACTTATTTTTCCCCTAATGTATTGCACTGCATGTTTACACATGCACACCCAAAATGGAACAAAAAATGCAGAGGTTGTCTATTGAATGGGATTTTTATAGTAGCAGACTGTGATTCTTGAAAGGATTTTGAAATCGTAGCTGACAAATTTTAATTTTCCAGAGTTAAAATGTTGTGGCAAGAAGATTCATTAGGTCTAGGTACCAACAACGAATAAGGAAATGATTAAATTTTCTTACCATATCTGACATTGCTGAATCAGAAGCTAATATTCCATACAAGTCTGGTGACAGAATTCTTTTCAAATAGTGCAAAGTTGGCAAAAGGGAGAGAAAAGAAGTCACAAAAGTGATCTAAAGGCTGAGAAAAATCCATTAAAATTGTAGTTTTAAAGATGTCAATTCTTTAATTCATCAAAAGATGATCACTATGATCTGATATCCCCACAAAGAGGAAACATTAGCTTCCTTAATAAGTCAGAGAAAGTCGTGAGGAACATCAGTGAATGAAGATAAGATTGAAACTTTCAATTTAGAGTTTAAGTTCATATTCTTAAGTCAATGTGAATCGAAGAAAAATACAGTGGGAGAACTGAATTTTATATCTTTCAAAGTCTTCATATGAAGAATGCCACTCTTCTGGCACTGACAGACTCTGTGCAGAAATAACTGGATTAAAACCTGTGCTGTAGAGGTGGATAGCCTAGGTGCTGCAAACACCTACTGCCTTTGGTTGCTGGCTAATGGCACATGTGGCATCAGCACTTTCAAAGAGTAGTATTGAATCCACAGAGATATAATGGATGTTAGAAATAGGTCTGAAATTGGGAACAGGAAGGAAACCTTTAGACCTTTGTGTTTGAGTACAACTGATAAGAAAGCTGACACAGCAAGGTCCTGAGAGTGGTTTTTTTGGTTGGTGCACCTACTCAAAGGTCCTTTTCATGTATCTTCTCTGTTATTGAAACCCAAATTAGATAGACACAGCTCAGGTAGGACTTTACATCACCTCTCTGTCTGCAGTCTAGACGCATCTTCTGCTTCAATGGTGAGAGCCATGGTAGAGGGCTGAATCCAGAATTCCCACATGCTGCTAATTATGTCTGTGAAAGTGGTTGCAGCTTTTTTAATTGTAAGCTTGGCTGAAAATGAAGGGACTGTCAATTGCTTGTTTATCTTGAGAATAAGAAAGCAGGAATACGTGAATACTAACTACAGGATAATAGGGAAAAGAAAGCTATTGGGCTCACGCACAATGAAAAGCAATGGAGTCTAAGGTTATTTCCCTGTGCATGGTGCTCAGACTCTGGAACTGGACTGTGGGCTGCAGGGTTCTGTAAGAAAGCTAACTCTTAACTTAGCCATTATTTGAAATATCTCACTTTATACGACAGTTCTTAATTTGCTGTGTTATACAACAGAGTCTAGTTAATTTTTAGCTCTGAGTTTGTTTATTATGAAATGTTGGTTTTATGAGATAGGATAGAATTAAATTGACTTCAGATGAGATAGGAAGAAACCGAGGGATTTTTGTTCTAGTCCTCTGTCTATCTCTTTGATCCACAGTTGTCCCTGTATGAATCATAGTCACATATTCAGGCTTTGTCTAACAGGTCAATTTCTTTTCTCTAAATTAGGCTGTATTATGTGGAAGTACCATATATCTCTGCCACTCCTGCTGTAAAGTTGTCTAATCTTCTGCCTCCAGATGCACGTCATCCCCGCTCTTCTGCTCAAAAAATATTTGATACTAAATATATCTTTCAAAATGACAAACTATTTTTAATTTAGCCTACTATTGTCACGGATTGCCACAGGGAACATACGGCATCATTGCTGCTGCCATCTGTAGGATGCCCCGAGGAGAACAGTGATGCGCTTCCCTGGACTGCATGGAATTAAAATAGACCGTTTTCATCACTGGGTGAACTAAACTCCCTAGACAAAATAATTCACGGACTATGTGAATATTAAAAACATTTCTGATTTATACAAAGCAAGAAAAAATTAACATCCTTCTAGATACTAAGAATCCACAAGGTGATAGGATGAAAACAAACTCAACAGAGATAGGTATTGCTCTTTCCACCCCCACCCTCAACCTCTTTCTTCCTTAAGAACTGGTAGCTGAATCTGTGAAGTTGATTTATTTGCTTCTGCTGTATAAACCTGAAATACTTTACTGAGTATATGGGATTTACATCTGAGTATAGTTTACAACAAAATAGTTACAGGTAGAATAAACTGTGAAAAGAAAACAAACTCAAATGTGTCATGTACATGATTTAGTCAAAATAGGCAACCATACAGTGCATGTTAAAAATGTAGATAGGTAATTTTTCCTTTTCAGAGAGTAAAGGAAATAAATGGCTTTTAGCGACAACATTTACTTTGCAAATCAGTTTACATTATGAGATTTGCCTATACACAGTCATCATTTTCATTAAAAAACATTTTTGTGGGTAAAGTTTTCTACTGTCTAAGTTTCTAAGTGACTTGTTAAACGTTCACTGAAAGATCACTGGATCTCATAGTGAAATTTAAAATTTCAGTGTTGTGTGCAATTTTCAAGGTAAGTTAGGACATAAGTGGTGAGACTGCACTGTGCGAAGCCTGATCTATCATCAACGGGTCCTGGTCCTATGAATCTACATCATACTGAAAGACAAGGCAAAACAAGACTTTCCTTTTTATTAAAATACCTTAAAGTTCTGAATATTTTCTCTTTTTTTTTTTTTTTTATCTCCTTTCTTCATTCTTTGTGATTTTAACTACATTTTCTTACTTTAAAACTCTGGTTTAAAATCTACTCTCTCATATAAAATCTGTTGCATATTGAATGCTTTTCTGATGTTTGTTAAAGACTTTGCATTCACCTTGTAATGAAAGTGGATGCACAAAATTATAGTCATAATCTTTTAAGCAATGTGTTTCTCAAAACTACAATGCTTCTAAACCCATTTATATTAACTTTATTTTATATGTCTGTGTATTACTTAAGTTCCATGTCGCTATTGTTGGATTTTAAAAAGCAACTGAAAAAAATATTGCTGTAATCATCTATCTATTGCTGTAATCATCTATTTTATTCAGCTTGCCTTACGGTGTGACTTCGCTCTTGCATATATCCTTTGGAGATCTGTATGACAAAATTATAATGTATAGATAGGAAAACAGGTATTCAGTCTGTTCAGGAAAAAAAAATCAACTTTTTACTCTTTTGAAATAAATGAAGATTCCTCAAAATCTTTTATGCCTCCACTTATTTATTAGGAAATTAATGTCAAAATTCCAGGGTCTGCTAGATTGCAGACAAGTATTTCAAGTATCAGATTTAGTCACTACATCATATTTTGACAAGATTCTTGTTCTGTTTTTTAGAAATCTTTACCACTAGAGAGTTTCATAAAAAAAATGCTAAGTTTCCCTAAAGAATGTTTCTGATGAAAACTCGTGACCTGAATTAGATTCAAGTGAGATGGGGGATGTAACTTCAATTGCTTCTTTTTAGTATCTTATCTACAGTCCAATATATATTATGTTACAACAGTTCCACTTGCTCTCATTCATAAATACATTCTGCTTATTTTTGTGTCACTAATACTTTATTCTGCTTTATAAGCCACCTAAAGTTTTTTATTGAGGTTGTTGGTCTGGTTTTGTTTTAAATAGTTTGAAGTATTCAGGAAAATATCTTCATGATTTTTGAAGAACAAAAAAATCCATTAACCTTCAAAATAATTGATGTGTTTTCCAGGTTACTGATTTATTAAGACACTTTGTGCACCTGTTCCAATCATTAGTGATATATTGTTTCACAGTAAACACTCATTCCATCTTAGTTAAATAATTTTATTTGGTTGGATTTATTATTATTTGCAAAAGCTTGCTAAATTAGGATCTGTTACATTTTTTACTATGTAATACATTTTTCTAAAAATCACATTTAAAGCAATAAACTGTGAACACAAATTCGCCTGTAGATATTGAACAAAACAGTTTTCATACGCAATCATCTGCAATGAAGGTCTCCATTGTAACGCTGAAGATCTTGACTCACTGTGGAAAACATCAGCCAGGAAATTCAATCTAGTCATAAGTAGTTCTCCCAAAAATTCATATAACACACTATTCTGGGCTTGCATACTGAAGTCGTATTCTTAAAGCATCAAAAATGCAGGACTCTGGAAAGATACCACAAGGCAGCTTTTCAAATAAAGTTTCCTGTAAAATGGAAATCATTTTATCTGTACAGTTCTTTAACATATCCACTGAAATCACTGACTGCTTTAATTATCAAGAAGGAGCAAACCATATGCAGATTTCCTTTCACCATGCTGGTAGCCAAAATGAACCAGTTGTAAATGGTTTTATCTGTGAAATAGATACTATCCACTGAGTGACAAATACTAATTTCTTATTCTGAGCAAATCAAGTTTACTCAACTGTCTACAGTCTGGAACTCTCCAGCTCATCAGAAATGCCTGGATCTCAGTGAAATTTAAAATTTCAATGTTGTGTGCAATTTTCAAGGTAAGTTAGGACCTAAGTGGTGAGACTGCACTGTGTGAAGCCTGATCTGTCATCAACTGGTCCTGTGAATCTACATAACCAAGGGTCAGAGGACAGATTAGTTTAGGACCTGAAAGCAGTGCCAATGTCAGATACTTGTCAGAGAAAGTCCAATGTCACCCACATTCCTGTCCTGTCTCTAGTCCCAGAGTCAGTCCTGAATGGAGCCTCTCTAATGACAATGGTTTTACCTTCTTGGGCATTGTGATTTTCTTTATCTCTTAACCAATGTTGAAGTTTATAGCAGGAAACTGGTTTACTGTATTGTGGCTCTCACTATCTGAGACTGGTGTTCAGATCCTGTTTTCCAGCTCTTGGGACTCTCCCTGTATATAAAGGGGCCTTCCACTTTTGTGTGTCATATTTCTCAATCTGACAAGAAGATAAATTTGTCAGAATACCATAAAATCACTTTGATACCTGTCAAGATTTGAAAGAAACATCTTTAATCTATCAAATCAGGGTGAAATGGTGGTTTACAAAAGAAAAGATGAAAACTCAATTATAGATTATATTTACCAGTTGCCTTAATCCCTACCTTCTCAAGTGCTGGGCTGCTTTTGGAAATTTCCATTATGTCCTAGGTTACAAAATGTAAGATGTGCCCAAAGTATGTATTCTATCACCATCTTCATGAGCAGTTGAGACCAGGTGGGGCAATGTTTTCCTTGCCTCCTCCTCCCAGACTATCTGCTGTTAATGGGCCCATCAATGCCTTGCCGTGACTCATGGATCACTCCCTCCAGGAGCCATCTCTGTTTGATGGGCAATCAAGGATCTGCCGCCAGACTCACAGAACAACACCAGCCCCATCTGAGAAGCTCCAGCCGGGAGCGGAGGGGGCGCCTCGCGGCTGCGCCCGCGAAAGCGGGAAAGCGGCGGCGGCGGCGGGTCGGGCTGTGGCAGTCAGCGGGGCAGAGGCGGGCACTGCTCGCTGCTGGGTGACGAGCTGGGGCAGAGCAGCCACTCGAGGCCGGCTGGGTGCCTTCCTCTCCGACCTGGGGGGCCCGGGTCGGTCGGCACTGACCCTGCAGAGGAGCAGTTTTTTCCTTCTCCGCCGGGTTCCCGGAGGCAGACCGGGCCCACCCGCGGCACCGCCGGCCCTTGGGAGGGGGCCCGCGCCCTTCGGCGGGATCGCGGCTTCGGCGGAGCCACGTCTGCCGTGCCAGGAGGGCCGCAGCCACCATTTGATCGGACTGCTGCCCGCACCCTGACCAGCAGGGCGTCAGGTCGTATTCTGACTCTGTCAGTGTTTTTTTTTTTCTTTTGTGTATTATTGCATTTGGGTTTGTTGTTGTTGTTTTTGTTTTCCCTTCTCTTTAATTTTCCTAGTAAAGAACTGTTATTCCTACTCCCATATGTTTGCCTGAGAGCCCCTTAATTTCAAAATTCTAGTAATTCGGAGGGAGGAGGGTTTACATTTTCCATTTCGAGGGAGGCTCCTGCCTTCCTTAGCAGACCCCTGTCTTTTCAAACCGAGACACTTGAGTTCAAATATCTTGTTTAAGATGTCTTCAGAAACCTACTCCTGTCCCAACTCAAGCTGAATTATCTCACTTTGAATTTACCCGTGAATTTACCCTTACCTTCGTAAGAAATGGATCCTGTTTGTTCTGTCTAGGAAACAAAAGCATCCCATGGCAGAATCACTACCTACATCCCTGTTCTTTCTTCATTTATGAAATTGTTTCATGAGTTTACACCCCTGGCTTTGGACTTTCTCTCCTCCCACTCTCTTCCTCACTCTGCATCCAGCAGCCTTCAAATCATAACGAACATTTGGATTCCGTGATAAGACCCTCCTGGGGTTGTAAGTCTGTCCCACTTTTTCTTTAAAGCACATACATCAAAGGAAACCAGAACTCTCTACATGCAAATCACGATCATGTAAACATTGCTGTATTCGAGCACAAAATACTTAGTTTATGATGGTGATTTTTATTTATTTGTTTATTTGAATAGACAACTGTTGGTAACGTTTAAGAAGATGGCTTGAAAAGAAACATCTAGCACTTTGCCCACTGTGTCCTTCATGGGTAAGTCTTTGTCTTGTTCTCACGCCAACAATTTTCAGTGGTTCTGAAGCTGCACAAATTCTGTGCCACGATCTCTGGGTTTGAGGGCTTGTTCATGGGTCTGCTCTTACCAAAAGCTGGCTCTCTCTTCCTGTTGTTCCCTACATGTGCTCCCTGCTTATTGGGTCCCTGTCTGCCTAATCCACCTCTTGGAACTTCTCTCAGTCCTCTCTTTTCTACAAGTCCCACCAAAGCCACAGTTCAGTAGGTTCGACTGCCTTGGCACTGTGTTTTTCACAAAACCGGTATACCCACACAGTAAATTAAGAACGAGAAGAAGACAGATAAATACCTTTTGCTACTGCCACATGTGATGAGAAATTTTAAATGCTTTTTTTTCTAGATTTATTGAAATTATTTTACTGTGTTTGCAGAGTTCTTTTATGACATTTAGCACCAAGTCTTTCTTTACTACAAAGGAGGTTATTGTCCCCTGTAATCCATGCTTTCTCTCAGCTTGGGCGATTCTGCCTCACAATCTTTTTGGGAATTAAAAATGCCTGATCTGTGAATCCCAAATAGCCTGAGGCAAGTGATAGCATCTCTAGGCATGTTCAATGGCTGAGCTTCATGCAGCTAACTGTTTTGGGTTTTTTTGTGATGAAAAGATCAATCCCTTTTACATGTGAGGTGTAAGCTTGATATACAGTACATCTCTCCTGGACTCAAAGACTATTGAATTCATCAGCATCTTAGCAGATATACAAAGAGATTTTAGATCTCTTCTTTTGATGTATGTGCCTAATTTCTGTTTAAATTGCATTTTAAGCTCCTATGTGCTCCGTTGTATTTCATCTTAAGTCCTGTACCAAAATTGACAGAAGAAATCTGTAACTTATTTGGGAAGTACATAAGCCTTCTGAATCTCAGTCCAGGGTCTTTTGCAGAAGCTTTTTTCCGTCCTCCAAAAAAAAAAAATATGCAAAGAAAGGTTTGCAGAAACTTTTTTAAGCAGTCACACAACTCCAATGTCTTTGTGTATTTAGTTTGCCTGTGCTGTCTCCACTTTGCTGCAATTATTGTACAATCCTCTAGTACTCTATTGGCAGGCGTCTGCTTCCAATTTCAAGAAGGTAAACTCTTCAATCTCTCATGCCTGAAGGCAAAAATGAAAATCACTGAATAGCTTATCCAAGAACTACTTTTTTGCTGAGACAGCTCCCCTTGTTGTCTGTTCCACGCAGGAACGCAAGAATTGGTATTGTAATCCATTTAATATAACAATGAACTTGGGTTTTCTTGTCAGCAGGGAGGCAAAAAGGGCTCTTTTTGCTAATCGCCATCTGGATTCCTTTTCTTTGCCAAAAATCTTCATCTGTGATCAAAAGCCAGGAGCGGTGTTATATCTTTACTTCCAAAGCAAAGTTTTTATGTTAAGTAATAAATAAGAGGGTATTGTAGGTATCCCCTGAATTAGTAATCTACTTACCGTATTTTCTAAATTTATAAATACACATGTAAAGTCCAAAATACAAGGTTATGTGAGGCAATTCTGGCAAGAAGAGATTCTCAGTTAAAGGGGTGATGTAATTTCAGAACATTCTTTAAGACAGATTCTCCACAAGAACTCTCTTATAACAAGTTTCAGTCTTAAATTTTTTTATTAGGAAACAATCTGCTTTTCAGGTAGTTTAGAGAGCCTGCATGTATGAGTCAAAGCCCTTAATTTATCTAACAGTATTCTGTCTTCTACAGGAAGGTTTTGTTGAGGCAGAAACCACCTATTTTGTTAGTGTAATCTATATGCTTGATACTGTAGTATTTACCTTGTAAGCCCTTCAAAAGAAGAAGAGAAGCAATAGAGAAGAAAAAATGGGTTTAGACTAGAGTGCTCTCTGTCCTCACATACACTGAGTCAATCAGAACACAGATGAGTGAGGAAATTATAAATATAAGCATTAAGGACCGCCTGGAGGACTCAGAGTCTTTCTTGAAGCAAGACTGAAATATTTGTTTCCTGGTCCAGTGTTGGTGCCATTTGGGCACAAACTTACATGTTGCTGCTTTCACCTAAATCTGAGGATCTGTCAGCTATTAACTCAAAACCTGCTCTGCTGCTCACTGTGAAGGCTCCTCGCTGTTTGCTCACTGACAGGGTTGTGAAGTGTTTATAAAAGGACTGAGAAGCTGCCATTCTCCTCAAGCTCTGCCAGCTCCAGGAGATACGCACTGCGTATCGTGGTTACCCCTTGGAGACTGAGAAAGACGTGAGGTCTTTTCTCTCCCTCGGAGGTGAGGGAGCTATGTAAGTACACGAACATATAGCAAGCTGAAAAATGTCCTAATGTAGTACTTGAGCAGGTTTAGCAGCAAGACGGGAGAAGACTATGTATGTATCTCTCTTGTTTGCAAGTTAATACTAATACTCAATGTATAAACCCAAAGTTTATTCAATTTTACATTTTTATTTTCAGTGAAAAACCTGTTTTCCTAAGAGAGCAGTTGACAATTGATAAGGGAATTATTCATACCTAAGTTTCAGACATTACTATTGACTTATATACAGGCATGGACCCTCCTTTGCCTATGTGTGTGCACACCCACATACACACACGCGTTTCAGATTCAGCTGCATATGCTGCTTTCTGAGAAGTCCTCAGCAGAGATAGCTTCAGCCAGTACCTTGGGGAAAACAGGAGAGTAACACAATAATTGCCTGAGCCTCAGCATATCTGCATATGCTGCTATGCTAGCAGTTAGCTCAGTATGGTCCTAAAATTTCCGTTGGTCTCTACAGATGATGTAATGAAATTAATATCACTATGAAAAGTGTCATCTGAAGGTGCCAATACTTTGTCTGAAATGAAGCAGTGTGTTTTGGGTTAAAAAGGCTATTACTGCAGTTCACACTTGTTTTTGTATGTTAGAAGTTTATCTTACAAAGAAATGTGACTTGAAATATAGTGAATTGAGAGTCTCAGGCTGAAAAATTTTATTCTACTTCCATATCAAGACAATCATGTCCTTGGCTACCATCTTAGCTAACAGAGTAAGAACCAAAGTGGAGACATCCAGCATGACATGTGTGTGTTGTTCTGGTTCTTCGACTTGGACACTAGCAGCAATCTCATTATAGGTTTTTTGGGAGAGCAATGTGCTAGCAGCAGATGTAGTATTCTTTCTCCTTCCTATGCTACAATTTGTTTTTCTGCTGTGACACTAATCAAAGGGTCTGTATCAGGATCTGCAGGAAAAATAACCAAGATGCCATCTAGGCAGCTGAAGAAAAGAAGGGACCAGAGAATGTAAGACCAGACATGTTTCTGCAACAGTGGGCAGAGCAGGGGTTACTCAGAGGGAGTTCTGGGAACTATAGAAAAGTTATTAGGATCAACTGAGAGAAAACTGAATTAAATGTTTGGCTTGAATTGAACAGAGCTGAGAGGATTATTACTATTATTTTAATTGAAGACACCTGATATATTTCTCCAGGCTAGATAGGTATCATATATCATAGTGCCGAAGTCCCTTTGTATTTACATTTACTTCTTCATAGATGGTAGCATTTCTCATTTGAATCACCATGTGTGTAAGTCATACTTACATGATATATTTTGTACAGTGTCTATAGGAAATATAAAGAGTCCCTGAGAAGCATTTGGGTGTTCAGTTCATTCCCATTCTGTAACATACAGATGTGATGGAGACCGTGCCATAGCTGCATGTGGATTGAGGTTTCATAGGTATCTCAGGCTAAGGCGAGGAAGTGGGGTTCATTGATATGCCAGTTTCATATCACTGAGTAAGACTTTTATTAACTTCAGCTGGAAAAGTGTCAGGCCATAAGACTGACAATCTGCCAATCTTCATTCTGCACCAAGAAGGGATTTGCTTTCAAATGTGACATTTTTAGGTGCCATCAGATGTCACTATAGGTAGTTTTAGGTTTTCACTTGGATTAAAGAGGGTAATTTTCTTTGTAGAAGTGCTCTTTACTAGCAGTGCTGCAGTTCATATTAGAAACGCAGTGCAATCACCAGAAGAGACTATTTGGCCTTTGCCTTTGAAATCTGACTACGATTCTTCCATACACAACTGCTGCTTTTAGTTGCACTTATGCCAGCAAACAAAACCTTGAATGATGCTGAAATTTAGCAACAGATGCATTAGGCACCTGCCTCTACTACAAGTACTGTGCTAATTACCAACTATCAGCTGATCAATTTGCCTGAAGGTTTGAGCTTTGTATTCCCATCATAAAAAAAGGAGTTTAGTTCCTTGTTCTTCATCAGACCTATCACTCCAGCATGGAGTTTGGCTCAGCCAGAGGAAGATTTATCACTTTGCACTCTTTCCTTGGCCAGATTAGACCAGGAGGCTGTTTTTCAAAACCTCTGAGTGCTACGAGCTCCAGATGAAGGCAGTGGGAACTGCAGATATTTAGCAAAGCCTTGAATTCTGACCTTGCAGGTTTAGGAGAATCAACTTCAATGTAGTTTAGAGCTTCCAGGGAAACAGGACATATAGAAATGAGTAAAAAAAATGAACCAACAACAAAATGCTTTCCTGTGAATTAAGAATACCAACTATGTGATCTTTAGTCTTCTCTATACTTGTGTTGTGGTTTAACCCAGCAGTCAGCTAAACACTACGCAGCTGTTTGCTTACTCCTCCCCAGTGGGACAGGGGAGAAAATTAGGAAAAAAAAAAAAAGTAAAACTCATAAGTTGAGATAAAAACAGTTTAATAAGACAGAAAAGGAACAGAGAATAGTAATAATAATAATAATGATAAAAGAATATACAAAACAAGTGATGCACGATGCAATCACTCACCACCCACTGACCAATGCCCGTCTAGTCTCTGAGCAGCAGGCTCTGCCCCCTGGCCAACTCTGCCAGTTTTATTGTAGCATGATATCATATGGTATGGAATATCTCTTTAGCCAGTTGAGGTCAGCTGTCCTGGCTGTGTCCCCTCCCTCCCAGCTTCTTGTGCACCTTCTCGCTGGAGGGGCAGTGGGTGAAGCTGAAAAATTCTTGCCTTTGTGAAAGCACTGCTCAGTGGTAACTAAAACATCAATGCGTTATCAACATTATTCTCATTCTAAATCCAAAACACACAATTATACCAGCTACTGAAACAAAATTAACTCTGTCCCAGCTGAAACCAGGACTTTGTTCCTGCATTTCTCCTTAGAGTGGATACTCAGTTATTTTATTTTTGTTTTGGTTTGGTTTATTCATTTATTTATGAAACTTTGACAACTCATAAGGATTTAGTCTGAAAAGTAAGAAATATACACATATGTTTTATTATATATCCTGGGTGTTTTATGGGAGCTGTGGATCTTTGTGATTGGCTGCAGTTCTGACACTGATTGATAGATAGATGGGCATTACATCACATATACAGAAATAAACCTTCTGCTTTCTGCCTTTTGGGATGAATAGAAACTTTGGAAGTGGTGCCAGACAGCAGTCCTCATACGGCTGCAAAACTCACTGAAATCAGAGATGACTTTTCTCACTGATTTTTTAACACAGGAGCAGACCAAAATCAGACTCCAAGGGAAGGAAATTTCCAGAAAAACATTTTTCTGACAGCAAAGTTAAATGAGCTCTTGATCAGTTCCATTTGTACAACTTTGTTTGAAACAACCTAAGAAGAATGGTCTCGCATCCAGTCTTACCGAGAGATGTCAACATCATCCATGGTACTTCTGCAAGTACTACAAAGAGTAAAAAATGAGAGTAAATAATCCTGCTGCAATGTATCTAGCAGCAGGAATGGCTTTCCTAATTTTATGCCATTCTGAGGTTCCTTGGATACCTACCCCTAACCAGTCACATTTCACCAGACTTGGGCATAGCTGTTACTATCTCAGATGGGCAGAACACAGTCAGAATCTATTCCATTCCAAAGGCTTTCATTAGCAGTAAAGTCATGGAGAGTTTTGCACTGAAGTTTTTGTTGCCACTGTTTATTTTGCATGAATCCTGCTGATTTTTAAATATTTTTTGGAATTAAAGTGAGTTTATTCCGTAGCCTGAGCAAAGAACTAGGTTTCCTAGATCTGAGCTGGAATAAGTTGTTCAGACTACACTGAACAGTTTTATGCCAGCTGAGATTTTGGATTTTACTACTTAGTCACATCACATTGTCTCTTTTCATTCACGTTTCTCTCAACCAGTTTAGTAACATTCATCTATTCTTGCAACAGAGCTAGTAAATTTTTTCTTCATTGAAATGTACTGATTAGTCAAAATTGAATGCTTTGTAAGAGGAAGGCATCAATTTTATCAAAATTATACAAAAACAATTACAGATTCATTTCATTTATGCTGAAACATTTCATTTTACTATTATTTTATTGTCATACATTGAGCATAATATTTTTTGTGTTATGGAAAACTCTTCTGATCAGGCCATTCTAGTATTTACCAAAGTACTATTTATTTCCCTGTGACTTAATTACAGGAAACATCTTAGTATCTATCTTCTCTGTTTCAAGTTAGGATGAAAGAAAGTTCAAAACGTAACAACTTTTTGCAGACTTGATCTTCTGGGACTTTGAGATGTTCTTTGAAAAGTAAGTTGGTAAAATAAAAGCATGGCATAAGATATTAAAAATAATCTTTATTCATGTTTCATGAAACAGACGGTAAGGCTCTCTTCGTAGTCCCTGAGCTCCATTTATGGACAGGATGCACTTATAAACTGATTAGAAAACATTCTGTGCTTGGTGAAAGTCCTCTGGTTTCTTTACTGGAGACTCAGGTCACTGTAAATATGATTACATGAAAATGCATAGAGTACACCATCACATAAAGCTCACTTGTTTGGTTTTGACTCAGTAACACTAAATTAGTATTCATGATGGACTCTCTGACAAATAGGGTTATTATCAACACATGCTGTAAACATAAATCAGGTGGATATCAATAAAATTGTATTTTTGTTCTAGTCTTGTTTACAGATCTTCCTTTGGAATGCCACATAAATACTCCAAATGCTCTCAGGAAGCTTGCCACTCACATTATTAGTTTTCTCTGGCTTAGAGCACTGACACTGATCATTTTCTGACAATGTTTACCAACAACAAAGGTGCCCTATTGATCAAACTTTCTCTCTTTTACACTCTTTTATGTCCACGAATGTTTTACATCACTTTGCCTTGAGCCAAATGGAACTATAAAAACACAGCACGCAGCAAATGATGTAAATAACCATTAAGGTTATGGTTTGATGTTGTGAATGACAGCAACAAATCACTGCAGGAATTTGAAAGAATCAGTACTTTTAAATTTCAGGAGAAAATATCAAAAGGAAAAAGAAAAAAAAAAGTAGTTTAACTTTGTATGTTACGAGCCCCTGAGGTCTGGATTGTTCAGTTTTGGGGGGATGCATTCTGCCAGCCTTCTCATGCTGACTCACACTGTAATCTTAGGACATAATTATCACAGTGAATTAGTTTATCTGCAGATAAATGCAATTTTTGTCTGCAATATGAATAGGACAAGAACTGAATAGCAGAATCTGGCCCAGAGTGATTTGCAAAGCCTCAGATTGATTTCTTTGAAAGAGCCACATCAGTTAGTTTGTGAAAAGCAAGTGTCTAAAACTGCACTTTCAGCTGGCTTGGGGTTTTTCCTTCCATTATACTGACAACATTAGAGACTTTTATACTCTATGATGACTCCTCTTTCTTGGCAAACCAAACATTTATCACACTGCCTTTGGATAGACTTCTTTTAAGGCTATATTTGAAGAAATCTTAGTTTTTAGCAAGCAATACAATAAGAGGTTTGGATCTCCAGAATGGATTCCTCATTTACAGGTTTGTACTTTTTTGCAGTATTTCCCCCCACCCTCTTTAAATAATACACTAAGTTTTGGGAGAGATAATTTCTGTTTGTCAGACTAGCTGCTGAAGGATGCCCTAACACTTAACACTTTTTTTTCTTCAGTTCTGTGACTCATCAGATGTATACTAACAAGTAAGTGACCTTGCATAGATACCACAAATGTTGTCATTTTAACTTAAGACTTTGGTTTTCCCCTGGGATTTTTTTAGACACACCTTTTTTTTTTTAAGACTATTATTTAAAACTGTGACTTCATCTGCAAACATCCCATCTGAGGACAGCCTGCAATAACATTTATAGTTAATCATTTGGGAAAGTTCTTCCCAGAATAGGACAGTTTTCTGAATGTGGACTTCAGCCTGAATTAGTCTAACAATGAATTGATTTGCTTTCTATCTAATTTAAATTACCACTTGATTAATTTGGAAAAAATAACAAAGTATGGTGAAAATATAATCCAGGTAACCCATAATTGGCTGCAATATGTCTGACGCTACTCACTGAGTACACGAAAAGGAGCATGTTGGGAGAGCAAGAAAGCAAAGAGGTTTCTCATACCAATGTTACGGGGACAATACATTCCTGCTTTTTGAGCATCAAATCTGAGTGTCTTGTGAGACATATATTGGTTTGTTCATAAATGAGAAAGAAGGGACACTCTTAAAAATATTTGTTTTACCCCTCAAACTACAGCAAGGAAAGCTGAGAGTATGATGCATTGGTAGAAGAGTGAAAGATTTTAGCTGCAATTCCAGAGGCGTAAACCAATCTTTGGATTTATTCCAGTAACGTCTCTCAGTTAACCCATTTAGAAATAGATACCTGGTGAGACTGAGTTATCCAAGCCTCAGGAATGTTATACTGTCTCCATCATCTCCTTGTGCACTTTTGTCTATAGAAAATGAAATGACTTAATGAAAAGCCAAATAAATCACACTGCCTTTCTGGATTGACTGACAGGGCTGTCTGCCTTTCCAGAAAGTTGAATTCACTCAGATTTGGAAATTTAAAAAAAATAAATAAAAAGCTAAAAACTGGACTAAAATATGTGAAATCAAGAAAACCATTTGTATCAGACTTAAGTCCCAGAGACAGAGTAATACAAAGGTTGAGATTTCACTGGCAGAGCAGCAGCATTGGCATTTCTCTGACTTTGAATTGTGAAAATCGCCTGGTTCAGCGCTCCCAGTCAGAGTTGCACAGGGCAGATCAATGCCAGCCTCCAGTTCCCAGCACTCCTACTTCCATGCCCTGTTCTTGCCCCTTGCATGGTTGTCACTCTTTTTGTGTCAGGAGCGTGACTGGCATTTACATAAGCTTCTGGTGAAGGAACCGATTGCTGTTTCTCTCATATTGGCTGCGAAATCTCACCACAATGAGCATGCCGTCTGGTGGCATCTCTTGCTGGAGAAGGGAAGGCATTAATTCCTGCCTTTTAAAGGTTCTTTTAAGTTGTAACATGGAGAGGAAAACTTTTAAATGTAAAAAAAAAAAAAAAGTGCTTAAAGGAACAGATTAACATGTAGTCAAATTTTCAAGGATACCTCAATTAGATGCCCAAAGGAACATACCAGTCAAACTGCTCACCAAAATCCTCTTCTTCACGGTGTGGACATGGTCAGATGAGAGCACTAAGCATGATTCCAGACACATTTAATATTCAGACATAGACCATTATACCTATGCTGGTTTTGGCTGGGATAAAGTTTCTTCATAGTAGCTAGTATGGAGCTAGGCTTTGGAATTGTGCTGGAAATAAGATTGACAACACAGGGATCTGTTAATTATTGCTGCTGAGCGGCTCTTACACAGAGTCAAGGCCTTTTCTGCTCCTCACCCCACCCCACCAGTGAGTAGGCTGGGATGCACGAGGAGTTGGGAGGGGACATAACTGGGACAATTGACTCCAACTGGCCAAAGGGATATTCCATACTGTATGACATCATGCTCGGCATATAAAGCTGGGGGAGAAGAAGGAAGTGGGAGACATTAAAAGTGATGGAATTTATCTTCCCAAGTAACCATTGCATGTGATGGAGTCCTGCTTTCCTGGAGATGGCTGAACACCTGCCTGCCAATGGGAAGTGGTAAATGAATTCCTTGTTTTGCTTTGCTTGCATCCATGGCTTTGGCTTTATGTATTAAACTGTCTTTATCTCAAGCCGCAATTTTTCTTACTTCTATTCTTCTAATTCTCTCCCCTGTCCCACCATGAGGGAGTGAGCAATCGGCTGCATGGGACTTAGTCGCTGGCTGGGGTTAAATCACAACTAAATCAATAAGAAAAAAATAAATTCTTTTTAAAATCTAGTCTCCAGCACTTTTCTACTCAGCTGAACTCAGAACTCTGTGTTTAGTACATCTGCCCAACACATCAAACCATCAAATACAACAATCTTGCATAGCATCAGGTCTGCAGGAGGTATGATACAATCACATCAGTATGGACTTTTCCCCCTTCCAGTGGTTACAGCTGGAGATGATAGATAGGCCATGGGTTTAGCAGTGGTACATCAATCTTCCATTCTTTCATTTCATAGTTCTTTCATTTCTGTCCTGGAAAAATGTCCTTATGTTAATTTCTTTTCGAGTGGATGGCTAGATAGACAGACAGACAGACTCCTATGTTTTCTTTTTCATCTTATCAAAATTGTGATTCAAAAAAAATTCTATACATCCATTAAAATGACACTGACTCTCCCTGGAACAGAAAGGAGAAATAAACTGGAGCATTAAATAAGAACAACTTAGGAACACAGCTCATCGAGAATTTATCTTAAGAGGATACAAAATGAGTCAATATTATACTGTATAAAATAAGATGATATTTCAGCAAAAAAAAGCAACCTCAGCAAAGCAAATCATTTCAAGCTTCAGAACTTTGTGCTGTCTCAGAGCTGAGAGAGGTTCAGAACTAGAGTTTCTATTTGAAATATTGAGAAATACAAATAAATAAATACGTGGAGGTCAGCATTCATTTTGCAAAACTGTTAATGGACTGTTTCCTGTAATATCTGAGACAGCAATATGTTATGAAGCTTGAAATGTCTCAGAATGTGTTTTTGACCAGGCTGCACTTCCTGATAGGAAATCTGCTTTGCCTTTCCTTTACTTTGCTCCATTCTGTGGCACTATGATTTTTTTATCAAGTAGAATGGAAACACAGTTTTTAAATGCTTAACTACTGCACTTTTTAGGAAAATAAGGTTAAATTATCCCTTTGGGGTACAGTCATACTCTTTCACTGCTATTCAATATGTGGGATAAACCATTATCTAGATCTCAGATTTATAATGAAACTTCCTCCCCCTAGTTCTGTATCATTTTCAAGATGTAAGTCTCCTTCTGGCTTTCTTTTGAAATGGTAGTATATTTTTTAGTGTTTCAGAGAATCATATTCCATCTCCATAGTGCTAGTGGTAATTTGGAGCACTTGGGTAACGGTGGGGAAAAAAAAATAATGCAGAGCACATTGGAAAGAGAAGTTCAGGGATACTTATCTTCAGGGAATAACTGTCACAGAGTCTTTCAGGTGGTCCTGCTAGGATGTTGGGAAGATTAGTAGTCACAGAGCCTCTCCCTTGGCCCTTTCCAGCCCAAGATCATTGACTTTTTTCTGCTCCTTCCATCAGATCCAACAGTGCTGGCCCTGAGTCCAATCTCATAACACAGCTGGACTCACATTTTCTCAACCCAAAAACACCCAGGGGTTTTAGCACTCTGTTGCGCTGCACTCCCAGTCCCAGGAACACAGTGCAGCGACACCACAGAGACCTGGCTCAGAACCAGAGAAGGTCTGGCAGAAAGCAGTTTTTATTTTGAACCAAATTAATCCTCAGACGACCGTAGATCTGGCATGTGCAGTAAAGCCCCTGCTCTGATCCAGGACACAGACCAGCACAAGAAAAGCTCAAAGAGGCACTGGGCAAATAGGAAAGACAGAGAGTGGGGTGGGAGGGAGAGATGAATCCTGGGACATCTCCAACTCCTCGCTCAGGATGTTGTCACACCTGAGTCCCTGTTCATTCTACTACAGCTGCACACTGGGCATAGTCCTTGAGCAGTCAAGTCTAGATTTAGCTGCACAATATTCTGAAGGGACCTTAATTATAAAATAGAATTATAAATCATAGAAACAGGGTTTCACCAGCAGGCAGCGCTGTATTTTAACACCAAGTTCCCAATTTTGCTGGGGTCACTGCATGACCTGAAATGTTTCTGCCCTCTCCAAGGAGTGACACGAGAGGGCAGCGGCAACTAGACTGGGTGCTTCTGGGTGAGAGCTGCCTTGTGTCTCCTTGGCTCCGGGGCTGATGGACTGGATGTGTGGCAGTCCCCACATGTCTGTGGAGACATGCTTATTGTCTCTCATCAGGGGGATTAAGCTAAGCCTTGCCTGTGCGTGTTCGAGCTGTTAGATTCAGTGTCCTGACAAATCCTCTAATTTCTATGAGCTGGCACCTAAAAGACAAAGAAAAAAAAGGAGAAAGGACGTCTTTAGTTACATTTTATCTTCTACATCAGCCTATGCAGTATCAGTGGAGAAGTTCTTACCGTGTCATACTTAATGCAGGGGGTTGCACTTAGAGTTACCACATTTGGAGAGAAACATTAAATAAGAGAATTCCTAAAAAGGCTTTTTTTTTTCAATTTATTTTGACATTTGTAGTTTCTAAAATTTTAATTATTTATACTGGTTCACATTTCTCTAGTCAGTATACTGTATGGATATTTTGTTAAATAGTGAAATCAAGCGTTATGTTTCCTCAATACTGACATTCAGCTATTTAATCTTTGCTGAGAAGTGGAAAAGAGTCTACCATTTTTCATGTTAATTATAATGTAGAAGGATTAGCTAAATGCATATTAGCTTCTTTTTTTCTTCCTTTTTTTTTTTTTTTACTGTGATACTTTATTAAACCGTTTCATTAACTATTTCAGTCTCCTTGTAGAGCTTAGTGAATGTTTTGCTGAATCATTTATTCACTAAAAATGTTGCTTCGGTGTGACTGGTACTATTCACAGTAAATTCAGAAAATGATTTGAATCTAAAACTGAGGAATATATTCATATTTACATTTAAATTTGCCCTTATGTTGTTGAATAAATGCAGAAATATCGGCCTGGAACAGGTCTTGCATGTTCCTATATCCATCCAGACTTCGCAATTGTTATTAATTGCTAACATTATTTAGAGATCATCTGTCTTACACATTTGTTAAAACCAGATCTTAAAATACTGCTTAGCATCTTCTAACAGATTTGTCCTGATTGGAAAAGACCAAAAGCCACAACCAGAAAGTAACATAGATATGTACAGAGCATTGCCAATGTCCCACCTCCTTTCAAAAAGAGTGATCTTGTTTCTTATTTCTAGACAGTCTTGGGAAAGCCAAATACTTTCCTACTTGGAAGGAAATAAAGCTTTAGCTGTTGGCCGATAGAACGTAATGGAAAAATTTCTTCTGACTCCAGTTCTAATAATCACATTAACTTCATATATCTGATCAAGACACATAGATCAGACGCCCAACACATGAACAACATTAGGAATGTCACTAGTCCAGCTAACATGAACTTTTCATTAACCTATCATCTGAAATGGTTCACAAGGACTGGTGAAAAAATTCCCACCACTTCCCACGAGCTAAGCTAACTATCAAGCAGCGGAAAATATTTATTCCTGGCTGCAGGAATTATCTAGCAAAAACCTCAGTGTTTACAATATACTTCAGTCTAAATACAGTACAAATAACAACCAGCAGTTAACAGTTTCAGAGTTCCTTTTGTCATGAAATTTGGCTGAAATAATATGTAAATAATTATTTCAAAGAAAGTCACAATCTAAATAGGTGTGTGTTAAGTCTATATTTTATGGAGGATGCTTAAAAATTATTTCCTTGTGTGCCAGGGATATTTTTTCAATTAGTCTACTGTTTATCCAACTAATCAAAAAATAATAAAAACAATCCCTCAGTTGCTTCCACTTATCTATAAAAGGGTTAATATTTAGACTGGAATTAACAGAGTTTCTACTGTGGACTTTGAGAAGATTTCTGAAAGGCTTCAGAATTTTCCATCTCTTTTTGAAAACTAGGGATTGGCACTCCTATTTCTGCCTTTGAAAATCATCCTCTCAATCCAAAACTCCGAGAAAATTTAGTACCAACATTAGAAAAATGCAGAACCATGAGTTCTCAGTGAGTTACATACAGGTTTATAACTAACTGTCCCTCATTCTGTCCTTCTGTTCAACTTGGACAATGATCATGACAAAATTCAGAAATCTGATAGGAGGGATATTTTTTGAGCTGACTGAAGTTTTTCATATTTTCAAGTAATAGGATCATTAGGGATAGTATTCAAGGATATAGAGAGCTAAGATTTAGGGAGAGGAAGGATCTTTTATTAACTCAACTTTACAGTTTGAAAACCAGACATGCTTCAGGCATACAAACCTTTTTCTTGTGCCCTGGCAACTGGTCTCTTTTTATAACTGTATCAGCTAGTTTAATAAAAGATATTGCTTCTCCCTACAAACCTTGTCTTTCAGATTTTAGGACACATTAAAGCAAGTTCTGCCCTGCTATGAGCATTTCACAAAATTTTTATTTCAAAGCAACAGTCAGCAAAATGCTCTGACTTCAGCAAGTGATATAGACACACAAAAATGTTGACTTTACATTCCTTTATATCTTTAGCCTCCACATTCCTACTTTATCCTCCTCATGCCTACTTTCATCCTTCCCCTCTATTGCCTTTACAAAGTGAAAGTACTAATTACATCATCCCTCCATCTTATGGACACAGATTAAAACCAGCAGTGGTATGTCTAGTGAACTCAGTGGGACCTTTCTTAATAGTTTCTGCAAATTAAATAATACTTGTTCCTGTAGATGATATCAGTAGTTGAACTTCACACACATTTGCCTATTTCCATGACTTTTATTTAGCTATACTTCATAATGTATTTTTTAAAGCTACCATCAAAAGTATTTTAAAGTGATACTTTAAAAAATGCCTGAAGAATACCAGTGGATTAATTGTAATGCGCAAATGAACTTAATTTCTTTCTGAAGTAAAAATAATCCCATAGTATTTTTCCTTTCTTCTTAACCTTATTCTGCTATTCCTCTCCAACTCATTGTACTGCTCCTGTCCCACGATTCTCACTTGCCCTAATTATATTTATTTCTTATAGCTGGAGAATAATTATGAGTCAAGTATGTGGGAAACTTTTAATTAATGCTAATTTTACATTTAGATTATGCCTGTGTACCCGTATATAAATAATTATATGCAGTTCTGGAGTTATGGAATTTTTTAACCCAAAAGTAAAAATACCCAGAGTCCCAGTCTGGGAATAAAGCATCATTCTGGACAGCTGGAAAGTGGACATTGTACTATTTAAAAATCAAACAATTCAACATATGACTAGGAAGAGCAGAGGATAGAAAAAATTGAGTGGTCTGATCTCTGTCATAGGATTTATGCATTTTTTTAAAAAAAGTGTTTAAATATCAATTGCCAGAGATGCAACAAGAATGTTTTTTTTGGGAGCCCTGTTCAGTAGGAGGGCATAAACTGAGGCACTCCTCTTTCCTGCAACTCATTTCTCAAGACTCTCCCTGGGTTGTGTCCCTGCCCTACCATGCACTGTCCATTACAGAGTCAATAACTCTCAAGCTGCCCTGGGAGCAGAGCTGCACAGACAATCTACAGAGTTAGCCTTTGTGCTTCCATGCCTCAGTCTGGCCTTTTCTTCCATGACATACAATGACCAAAGGTAGGATTCGTCTGATCACTTGTAGGCATCTACTATGGAGTAGATATCTCGACTCTTTATGATCAGCAAAGAGGTCAGGACACTTCAAGGGTGAAATTTATCACGTCAGTTGAAAGTTGGGATCCGAAAGTGAACCTTATGCACTTAAAAGTGCCTATTTCTCATTACTGCCTATAGCGGGCACCTGGGTTGACTAGGTTGTGGATAGATGTCTTTTACTTAACCACTTTTACCTAGAAATATAGATGGCTGGTACATCTCAAATGTACTGGGTCAGGATATTTTCATGAAATGTTCTAAAAGTCATACTTCAATTCTGCCTAAGTAGTATTTTAAGCTCATAAGTACTCTATTTGTTTGAGTTTTAGCTAACTAACCTCCTTATGCACTTCTGAAAATCTTTTCAGGTGTCTGTCCTCACCTTTGAAAATTTGTTTCTTAAGACTTTAAGTCCAATTCTAAATTGCTTCTAAATTCAGGGGTTTCTACTGAAAATGTTGCTCCTGTAACTTATATAACATTTTTTCACAGATAAATTACTAAGTGCTCCAAGACCCATCTCAGAAATTACTTCCTCCACCTCCTAATAAAATGGGGACATCTGAAAACTGGAAGCTGATTAATTCTCTTTTCTGCTTACCAACATTCTTTCTGCTTCTGTTACTTAAAAAAAGCCTTGTTTGCACAAAGATTTTCCTTTATAAAGGCTTCAAAAACTTTATTACAACTGAAATTACATTAATTCATTGATATTTAAAATATGGATAGTCAATGGGAATAAAAATGTATTACTGTAAAATTTTCTGAAGTATTATCAAAATGTAAAATTTTGTTGACATTCTGAGGTTGGATAAAATAAGGTAAATAAAAGGTCACAAGTATCCTGAGTTTTTGTTTTTCTAATTTTAGAATAATTCAATTTTTGGAAATTTTTAAATAAACCTGATTTTTAAACTTTTTCTGTAATTCTGATTCTCAAAGAGAATAAAAATTCTCAAGAGGATAAAAATATTCACAATTAAAATTAATTATGCCTATTTTATTATAATTGTGATATACAATAAACACGTAATATACAACAGTAATATAGAGCACTTTCCAAAATTTAAAAAAAAATCTTACAGGCCTGCAAAATTGATAACAATTTTAGTTTTGCCTGAAGGTTACTATTGTCTTTAAAATGATTTATGTAGTCTGGTTTTGCTGTCCCAAAAGTACTGCAAAGGAGGAATTACATCTCAGGGAAAGTGGAAATTTCCTCCTCTTTCTTTTTTACCTCCTGCTCCTACGCTGCAGTAACTTACTCCCAGGGTCTGCCACCAACCTCGTTTCTATTGCGACAAGTCAGAATTGGATGAGTCAGTGTCAAGGGAGGATGACAGTCAGCCGCTGTGCAGCTCAGAGGTACCAGGATCTGGGATTTCTGGAGGGTTAGCAAAAGCGTTAGAGGGATGCTGGGGGAGCACAGAGCATCAACCACAGATTAGAAATACATGAAGCATGATGCAAAAGACTGGCTGTGTCTCTGCATTAGCACTGGGACTGGAACAAAAGGCTACAGCAGCAACTGGGGGTGCTGATAGACCCACAGTGCTCACTACAGAAACTGAATCACAAACTCAGAAATTTTGATAACTGTCCCTGACTGTAACTCCCATCAATCAGTGGCAGAAATATCGTATGAACCTGTGTGTATTTTCTGCTTGCATTTGAAAATAATGTATTTATCCTATTCCATTAGCGTATTTTAATAAGCATTGCTTTGGGACAGTATGCCTGCCAATTTATGTTTATAAGACTGTCAACAGAATTTACATGCCTAAGAAAATATGATACAACATTGCCAAAGCAGGGACTGCCTGTCAAATGAGGTTGTCATGGAGAAATGAGACATAGGAAAGCTCATACATAAAGTGGCACATAGAGAATGCCAAGGATTTTTTATTCCCCCTGTTGAGCTCAATAAATATTTATTTCAGTAAATGAAGGGGTAAGGAAATAATGAAATTATGAGCCATATTGTGTAGTCACTTTTATTTAGGAGAACTTTTCGTTTAAACCAGCTCAATATGAAACAACAACAATAAAGTTCTTGCCTTCTGTATAGTGGTTTTAAAATCAGATTTTAGCAGTGTAAAATTTGCCTGCCAGTGCCCTGTCCTGCCCTGAAAAAGAGCAAGTCAGGGACTAAGGGGCATTTCTGGAGTGTGCCTTTGGGCTGGCTCAGTGGTGACCACTGGAGCGGTTCTCAGGGGTGTTTGGGAATGATGTTAACTAGGCAGCTTGTTGTGGTTTAACTCTGGTCAGCAACTAAGCCCCATGCAGTCAGTCACTCACTTCTCCTTGGTAGGATGGAGGAGAGAATCAGAACAGTAAAAGTAAGAAAACTCATGGACTGAGATAAAGACAGTCTAATAGGTAAACTAAAAGCTACACGAACAAACAAAGCAAAACAAGGAATTTCTTCACCACTTCCCACTGGCAGGCAAGTGTTCAGCCATCTCCAGGAACACAGGGCTCCATCATGCATAGTGGTTACTTGAGAAGATAAATTCCATCACTTTGAATGACCCCCTTCCTTCTTCTTCCCCAGCTTAATGTGCTGAGCATGACGTCATATGGTATAGAACATCCCTTTGGTCAGCTGGGGTCAGCTGTCCCAGCCGTGTTCCCTCCCAACTCCTCGTGCACTCCAGGCTACTCGCTGGTGGGGTGGGGTGAGAAGCAAAAAAGGCTTTGACTCTGTGTAAGCACTGCTCAGCAGTAAGTAACACATACCTATGTTATTAATGCTGTTTTCACCACAAATTCAAAACCTAGCTCCACACTAGCTACTACGGAAAAAAAAAATTAACTCTATCCCAGCCAAAACCAGTACACAGCCCCTAACAGCACTTGGGATTCAGACCTGTGCTAAGGTGGCTCAAGAATTTGGGGATATTTAATGACTTTTTTGAACCCCTGCTCATACCAGTACTGAGCAGTTTAGTATTTCAGAGAAAAATACAGAGACAAGTTCCTATCCAGTCTGATGAAGCAGGCAATGCAGTCTCTCCGAGAGACTTGCAGTGACACCAACTTGACATGTGTCAAGGAGATAGGAGCTAGCCAAGTGCTCTGGAGCTGTTTCCCCTATCATAATCTTAATTACTCCAGGGAGAAGATTAGATGATTCATAAAATGGTGATTATATAATGAGAGAAAACATTGAGGGGAATATCTCTTCAATTTCCAAACTCTTTAAGTGGAACTAATTCTCCCTAACTTTAACTCGCTAAAAATTTATTATCAAAATCCAAGCTAGACATCTAGGCTTCTTTAACAGAGAGATACTGGCTTCTTGAGACTATGCTTTATCATGTCATAAATGAGGTGAAATGGCTTATCCCCCAAAAGCTCCTCTTTCCTCCAGTGGTGATGTAGGTACCTTAGAGAGACTTGGCATTTAAAGGACTGAATTTCTGAGGATTAAAGGCTGCCCTGGGCAAGGGTTAATACTTGTGGACATGGACTTGCAGTCTGATGTTTGTGTTCTTAACTTGCTTCTGCTCCGAAGAAATCAAAGACCAATCTGCAAATTCTTTCTTTTGTATCCAGAGCAAATCAAATTGCTGGTGACCTCTATCGGGAGCCTTGAACAATCAGCAAAAATAGCTGAATCAACATGGGAAAAGAAATTAAAATATGCCATTGACCTGGACCATCCATAAATAATTATTATCCATTCTTTGTGGAATTCCAAAGCTACAGCTATTTCCTAGGCATTCTCAACACATCTACAGGTATTTTTGTATCCAGTCCAACAACCAACTGTCAACCAGTCCACATGGTAATTGAATAGTGCATTTTCCTCCTCCTACCTCCTGCATAGTTATGCCAAATGAAATTCATGCGTGCAAAGTGGTAAAAACTATCCAACACTTGCAGGATGGATAAGTTAATATTTTGCTTTTTTTGAGGTTGAATACACTCCTAAGTATGAATCTATGCATTTTTCATCATAATTAGTTTCACTAAATAACTAATCAACAAGTTATTGTAATCTGTAAGAAATATAGAGCAGTTTATCCTGTACTGTATAACTTTTGCAAGATGTAACAGTATGCTAGCAAATTATAAATACACTAGAATAATTTATTTATTATATTCCATTAGTGTATTTTAACAAGCATTGCTGTGGGACAGTGTGCCTGCCAATTTATGTTTATGAGGCTGTCAAGATAATTTACATGCCTATGAAAATAAACAACATTGCCAATGCAGGGTCTGCTTGTCAAATAATCTTGTCAGAAAGAAATGAAACAGTACTGAGCTGAAGACTAAAGCATATTCATTATTGCTGGCTACACAGATTCTAGGTGACACAATGAAATACGTTTATGCCATTTTTCATGTATCATATGAATAAAAAAACAAGGGAGTGGGGTACTTCAGGCTGCCATATATTGTACTGTACAAAACAGATTTAGCACTCAATCACTCTTGTTTCTTCAAAATAATAATAATAATAAAAAAAAGGAATACCCGGGTCCCAGTAACATTAGTGGGTAAAATAAAATGTATTATTCATCTGGAAAACTGAGAATGCTACACAAAATCGTGACTACTTCACAATGGTTAAGCTGAAATAAAATAGCTGCAGAGCTGTCTAGGGCTGAAAAAAATTACTGGAAAGAGTTCATTCAGGAGTTCTGACTAGATAATTATTGAGCTACACTGACAAACTCTACACTTCCCTGCCAATTACACCTTCCGGGCCATGGCTTTTAGAATAATTTAAAGCAGGGAGATTTAGAATCTTGTTCTCATAATTCCCCATAGACAGCTAGCTAACTCTGCGTTCCCTTTTCCAGGAGAAAAAACGCAAATGGAGACTGTACTCTCTTCCAAATTTTCCCTAAGCATGAAACTACCCTTGGAAACAGCCCCAGAAACAAAACGTATCCAGGAGGAAAAAATTACCCTAAATCATCCCAAAGCAGAGAAATAAGCCTCCCACTAAAGTCTTCAGAATGATCACTGTTACCAGCAAACAGTAAGAATGACTTCAGAGAAAAATGGATGAGTCCTACAAAGGTGGGTCAGTGTCTATCGAAAGGCTGTAAAGGTATTCATATTTACGTGGCGAGATTGCCTGTACACAGAGCAAGCAGTTCAGACGTGAATAATCTCTACAGTGTATAGCACAGAGCGTGGTGGCAGCCGATGGTATCAGCAGAAGCAAGGAGCCAGACAATAAGCATGTGGATGATGAATGAAGAATAGAGATATGGCTGAGAATCACGGGAGAGATGATCATTCAGTACGAGTGAGATAAATTAGAGGGATACAAGACGAAACGCTTAGCTGGCTCAGATATGTATATGCACAGAGTATGAGTCAGTTGGCTGCTGTAGGGATAGCGCTGCTCCAAAGGGGCCACGCTGCCTGCAGCCCTGGAGAGGGAAGGTGGGCTGTCCATGGAGCTCACTTCACTTGCCTTTCCCATGAATAAGCACTATAAACTGAAGTACTAGGAACTCTAAAAGTCTGGGGCCAGAGAGATCTGAAACTGCTGCTTCAGGCTGGCCTGGACCATCTACTGCTGTCCCCATCTGAACATCTCTCATGTAGGGACAGTGCTGTACTGGCACCGGACAGTGCTGTACTGGCACCAAGAGAGGCAAAAAAGCAAGGTCCACAACATAATCCATGCTGCCATCCTTCCTGTACTTGTAATAGATTACAGAAAAGACAGCAAAAAGATGTTTGAAGAGTCTTTCCAAGCTGAGGTTTCACTAGAGGTGATGCACAATCATTTTATAATGATGGTCTGGTAGATCTGCCAGTGGACTGTTTTTTAAAATGGCAACTACATCCTTTCGTTGACAGCTGTATTATATAGTTAATGTTTGAGTAGAAACCTTGCCTCCAGAAACAGATGGCAAGACATACACAGACTTTAATGACACTAGGCTGCCTTTCTTTACAACTTTCTTGATAGAAGTATAAAGCTTATCATGTAATTGATTGCATTTAGATAGATTTTGGTAGGGTTGTATGAGAGGAGTTAGTTGCAAGTTAGAAAACAAAACAAAATTTTTGCTTCATCATTGATTTTTAAAGTTTGTTAGATCCCAAATGCAGAAATTTGGAATGGTGATTTTACTGTAAGGGGAAAAAAAAGTGATTTTGAACAAAAAAATTAACCAAAATATAGTCTTGCTCTCTCGCCACTTTCTAATTACTCATGACAAGCTTCAAATCTTATTTGAGTACAATCCTACATTTGCAAACACAAGTAAAAGTCTCAAAATAGTAACAAACCAAACATCTAGTGAAACCAATACAGGTGCTGTATGGAGGTGAAACAATATAGAATCATGGAATTACAGAACAGTTTGGATTGAAAGGGACCTTAAAGATCACCTAGTCCAGTCACCCTGCCATGGGCAGGAACTTATTTCACTAGATCAGGTTGCTCAAAGCCTCATCCAACCTGGCCTTGAACACTTCCAGGGATGGGGCATCCACACCTTGTTTGGGAAACCTGTTTCATTGTCTCACCATTCTTATCACAAAAAAATTTCTTCCTTATACCTCATCTACATCTACCCTCTTTCATTTTAAAACCATTGCCCCTTGTCCTGTCACTACAGGCATTGGTAAAAAGTCTCTCTCCCTCTTTTTTGTAAGTCCCCTGTATATACTGAAAT
This sequence comes from Tauraco erythrolophus, assembly GCF_009769465.1. Taxonomy (NCBI): domain Eukaryota; kingdom Metazoa; phylum Chordata; class Aves; order Musophagiformes; family Musophagidae; genus Tauraco; species Tauraco erythrolophus. Next base: position 63,070,944 of record NC_141466.1, on the reverse strand, counting down.
GCTATATGCTCTGGACTATGCAACACAGTTAAGTAGAAGCAAGATAAAATCCATATAGACGTAATGCTGTGATTAATAGGGGAAATATTTTCGCAAGAGAACTAAGGATAATTTAAAGTAAAATTTGTCCAAAGTTTCCCAGTACACATCAGTCCTGCCCCATAATAACCTCTGCAGTTCCAGCACTGGGCCTCTTGAGCAGGTGCTTCCAATTGTGTGGCAATTTCTGATTTGAGCTGTTATCTGTAAGAAATTGCATCTGGCTTTCTTCATAGCACTCTATCACATCACCACATGTCTCTGTGATTGATTTAATTAACACTTTTCTCCAGCTCTCTCTCCTTTTTGTAAGCTTCCATCTATTTATTTATATTTCCCCCCAGACTGTTGACTCTCGAGTTGTGTAAAATATTTTTAGATCCATTACAACTAATGTAAAAGTAACACAAATCAAGCTGCCTTTAACTTCTCAGGCACATATATACCCTATTTTAATGTGGCCATTTATGCTGCTGTGTAATACATCTTCATAGTGTTGGCTTAATCGCGAATGACAAGTGTTGAAAATGTAATAAAGACAGGGACACATTAATCCATTTTGTATGAAAATGTGAAAAGGTAATCAGATTCTGAATGGCTGTATGCTTTAAAAATATACTGACTGAGATTTCTTTTTCCATTCAGGATTCTCACCAGAGATTCTGATTAGAAAGATTTCAGTATAAAATTGCCTTAAAATATTACAATTGTGCCAAAAAAGCACTGAGGAAGTTTTATAAAATGAGAGATGAATCTCAATCAGTAATGTGATGACCCCAAAGCTTCTGAAACACTTTAAATAATCAGGGAAGTCTATATTCCTTTTCTTTTTACAGAATCTTATACACCTTGCCCATGGGCAGAAATGCAGGCTCTATCATTATCATTTCTGTTTCTGAATATCCAAAGCTAATTAAATAATTATTGCTAATAATTATTCCAGTCTCCACAGGCAGCCAAGGATACCTTCATACCAAAATGTGTACAGAGAAATGGCATCTCCTTTTTTTTTTTGTCCCCTGCAAAAACAAGAAATAGATGGAAAACTAGTATTCTGCTCAAACAATGTTCTTGTAGCATGTTCTTCCCCATCCATCACTGTGTGTAGCCTGTGTTTCCCATGTCCTAGAAAATTTATGCAGCCTGACATAATACTTTTTGGTTTTTTTAGGAAAAAAAGAATCAATTCTTTGCATTTTCCTTACTTTTTTTTTTTTCTACCAGCCTACATGGAGACTAAGGTATTAGCTTTGAGATCATTTAATTGCACCAACTTGCCTCTTCAAATAACTCTCTTACCTAGGCTACAATCCTGTCATCTGTAATACTTTAAGATTCTCTTAATCAAATTTGGTAGCTCAAAAGATGGCACTTAAATCTATTCAGTGGTATTAATTTAAAAGTATTTTCCCATAGGTTCCATAGCTATTTCCCATTCCAAGTAGAGGGAACATCTACTAGACCAAAGTTATATTTCAAAATGAAAAAACTTTTTAATTGTGATCATTCTCTGTTCAGGCTCTAAATTAAATGATGAAATCCACAGAAGTCCTGATGAAACTGAAAATATTTCTTTAGTTATTTAACTTTGAGTAATTATAGTTCAATGTCATTTTAACTCTTGAGCAAGAGATGATCTGATTGCAGCACTGAAAATGTAGCTTCTTATAGCACAGTATCACTGGTATAGTTTGTGTGGTGCATTTATTTCCTTGTGCTTGTTTGTCAGTGTGAAGTATTTTAGCTGCAAACATCAAGGTCAATTTTTCAGATGCTTTACGCAGTTTCCTATAAGGCCTCAAGCAGAGCTGATCGCTCTACACGTTCTGCCTGTGAATTCATAGAATCATAGAATTATAGTGATTTAATAATTTCAGCAATCATGCACTTACTGTTTCATTAGTATTTCCAAAATAACTGAAAGATTTCAGCACAAATTTTGGATAGTTTTGTTCCTGCATGAAACTTGGTAAAGTCTTTTCAGTATATGAAGAGCATTTGCAATATATGCGCCTAAATGTGGAGTGGAAAGGAAAATGATTAGAACATTTCCCACAAGCCTGTGCAAATTATATAAAATCAAGAATTGGCCTTGTCAATCATTTTTCATTTAACACTTTCAATTAACTTGAGATGCAGTAGGATGCCACTTTAAATTACCTACTTAATCGAGTAGGAAGAGGAAGGATTGGCTTCCCGCTGTGGCTAAGGCAGTCCGAAACCAAAGTGGATTCAGCTCTACCTGCAGAGCTCCTCTGTAACCTAAAGCTGTTTGTCTTGCAGCAGAGCCACAAAGTTAAGGATGATGGTGGATCATCTCCTGCAGAGATGGGTCATGGCCCTGCTTCAGTGGGTATCTCCAGGGAGTTGCAGTACTATTTCTAACCTCCTATGCCAACCATAAGGAAATCCATTTCAATCTTTGCTGGCAGCATAGTTAGTAATATTTTCTCTAAACTACAGTTCTGTCTTAACCTCTATCTTGTTTCATGTTAACTAATGTTTTAATGAATAATGCTGAGACTATGTCCATATTTGTGAACTACAGTAATGGCATTTCAGGATTAATGGAGATGAGGAGAGCATTCATTTGTCTTTCACGGTGATTGTTTATACAAGGTTTTCCAGAGTCACAAAAAAGGTTATAAATGAGTGAGCACTGGAACAGTACCTCCGGAGCTCTGCTTTGTAAAGAAACTTTAAATAGAAATGAAAATGTCACATTCATGCTCAGTGCATTCCACTCTTTTCCCCTTTAATTTCTAAGAGAAACTCAGTTTTGTTATAAGGGTTAGTACAGTCTATCATATGCTGGTAAAAATATTAGATAAATGCCAAACGCAAAGTTCTACAATTATTTCTGACTCACTGAATCTTTTGCATCCTACATGATCATTTCAATGCTTCTTGGGAACAATAAAATAGAGTAATTGTTGGGGGCAAATTCTCATCTTCTCCCATGCAAGGACATGTAGTTCTGCCTCCTGTAGTTCTAGACTATTTCAAACCAGACAGATAATACAGAGAGTCCAGGTCAATACAGATCCTTCGGCAGTAATTCATAGGTATGCCCAGCAGAATAGGAGCCACCAGCATGTCAGGGTGCTTTGAACATAGTGGCGTCATAATAAGTATGGCACCAATCATTCTTGCCCAGCTGGACTGAGTTGAGATAATGAACTACTACTAATTACTAATCAACTCAAGGTACCTATCCTGCCTACAAGAGGCAGGCCATTTCCTCCTGGCTGTGGAGGATGCAACAGTGTCCTTGGTGCTGCAGCCCAGGCTGGTGAGCAACAACTGGTGACCCCGACGTGATACATCCGTGAGACCCTGGGAAGCCCCAACTCCCTCGCCGAGCCGAGAGCCCGAGCCAAAAGAGCCGGAGCCAGGAGCTCGAGCGAGAGTCCTTCGGAGAAGAAGGTAAAGCCGCAAGCCCCGACGTGGTATTCGCGGGAGGGAAGTGTGCTGGAGTTGGATGAATGGGCCGGGTCTCTGCTCACCCATAAAGCCTTTGTGAAAACAAAAAATGGTAAAACAAAAAGGGGGAATTATGGCACCAATCATTCTTAACCAGCTGGATTGAGTTGAGATAATGAACTACTACTAATTACTAATCAACTCAAGGTACCGATCCTGCCTACAAGAGGCAGGCCGTTTCCTCCTGGCTGTGGAGGATGCAATAGTGTCCTTGGTGCCGCAGCCCAGGCTGGTGAGTAACAAATAAGAATATCTAAGTACAGGATTAGAGGAGTAATTTTGAACCTCAATTTAAATTGGTGCTGAGCAATACTTCTGTGAAATCTGTATTTTATACATATACCTGTCTTTTAGATCAGGACATAGATGGTTTCCAAATTAAATGCTTTAGGTCCACAACATAGGTAACTGCTGAGTATATATACAGTGGTAGGTATAGAAATGAGTTGGTTTTCATCATGCTAGACATGTGAGCCAGCTAAACCATTGAAATATTTTTTTCATTTAGGAACATTGGTCATTTAGTCATGTTTTCACTTATAATATATGCTCATTTATAATATAGATTGAGATTTGCAGTAATTACTGTCTATTCCTGAGCTAAGACATGATACTTAATTATATAAGTACCCTCCATCTGTTTCCATGGAAAATGGAACAAGGTGACCTTTGAACACTTTTGGGGCTTTTTAAAACTATTTCTTCTGCTTTGCATCCAAGTGGTAAGAGACAGTGACAGTGGACTAGATTCATAACTAAATGGAAGTGTCTACTTCTGAGTTTGTTTTCTGGCCTTTCTTAATAGGAAAGACAAATAGACACTTAAGCAAAAGATCTGTCCTATCTCAAAGAAGACATCTGAAACAAGGCAGGTGATACTTCCTAGAATCATAGAATGGTTAGGTTGGAAGGGACATTAAAGATCATCTTGTTTCAAATCCCTTGCCATGGGCTCAGTTGCTCAAAGCCTCATCCAACCTGGCCTTGAACACTGCTGGGGATGGAGCAGCCGTAACTCCTCTAGAAAATCTGTTCCAGTGCCTCACCACCCTCATCATAAAGAATTGCTTCCTTATGTCCAATCATTTTAAAGCCTCACTTGTTGAAGTGAGGCTATTTTCTCTCCTTTAGCTAAGAGGCAGCCCAAGGTGATTAACACACATGTAAGCATCTACAGAGACTTAAATTTAGAGGAGATTAAGTTCATTCTGTGTGTAGCTGAGGGAGTGATAATTAGCAAATTGTATCCCAAAAACAGGAAGATGAAGGTAGGTACTTAACATGAGTGATTGAAGTCCCTTTCAGCATAACCAAACATATCGTAAACTTGTAGTGACACAAGGCTGCTTATGAAATCTGCTGTCACAGGTACACTGTTATCAGTGTTTAAAAGTATAGATGTATAGACAGACACCTAGATGGGCTATAACCACATCTCCTGCTATAATGTTATCATATTGTATATAAGACACTTATTATGTGTCATCTGCAGGCAGAGTCTGAAGAAGGAAAAAGCAACGCAGCAAGAACAGTCTGCTCTCTCTAGACTCTGCTGTTCCTTCTAGTAAATTGTGATTCTTCCACAGTACCTGTAGAGAGATTAGATGAGCAAAAAACTAAATACATTTTGACTAGGAATAAAAATAGGAAAGAAAACTAGGATTGTGAGCCTGGCTGTTTCAACTGGGATTATCTGATAGGTGGGATTTTATCCATTCCAGTTGCCAGTTCAGGAGCTTGCAATCTTCTTACCAACCTACGTGCATATTTTTGATACCATAGAGGGTCACAAACAGCACTAGAAGTTTATATTTAAACAACTGAATCGATCTCCTAGCATCTGCTAGGACTCTGCTTTCAGATTAAGTTATCCAGATATTGGTAACTAAACGACTGGATGTTTAAGACAGTGCTGGTATAGCACTTGATTCATAGAATCATAGAATGGTTAGGGCTGGAAGGGACCTTCAAAGGTCATCTAGTCCAACCCCCCTGCAAGGAACAGGGATATCTCCAACTAGATCAGGTTGCTCAGGGCCTCGTTCAACCTGGCCTTGAACATCTCCAGGGATGGAGCATCCACCAGCTCTCTGGGCAACCTGTTCCAGTGTTCTACAACTCTCATGGTAAAAATTTTTTTCCTAATATCCAATCTGAATCTACCTCCCTCTATTTTAAAACCATTACCCCTTGTCCTATCACAACAGGCCCTCCTGAAAGCCTCTCCCCATCTTTCTTGTAGGCCCCCTTGAGGTACTGGAAGACTGCTGGGACAGAACTAGTTTTTCTTTTTAGCAGGTAGAAAATCTCTGTGCTTTGGTTTTAGTCTGGGACTTGTTATGAGAAGAGTGTTGATGGTGCACTAAAGTTTATAGTTGGCACTGAGGCCTCAAGAACTTTGCAGCTTCCAGTGTTCTTGCTAGTGTGCAGGAGCACAACAGGCTGGGGGGGAGCGTGGCCAAGATTGTGATTTGAATTTAGGCTAAATTGGCCAATTAGTATTCCATATCATGCAGCATCATGCCCAGTATAAAATGAGGGTCAGCCGGGAAGAAGGGCTTTTGCTCTTCCGGGACTCTCACTTTCGGACTCTTGGAGTGCTCTCTCTGTCTCGCTCTCTCTTTTCGGGCCTCTCATCTGTCCGGAACTGCAGTGTTGGGACTGATCTGTTTCAAGATCATTAGTTCAGGACAGAATGGGCCTCGATCAAGGTGCGGTGAGCAATTGCACTGCGCATCACTTGTTTCTATATATTATTATCATTATGTATATATATTAATATATTATTAGTAGTAGGATTAAATTGTTCTTATCTCAACCCACGAGTCTCTTTCCCTTTCCCCCTTTACTTCTCTTCCCTATTCCCTGGGGGTGGGGGAGGGCGAGCAAGTGGCTGTGTGGCGTTCAGTTGCTAGCTGGGCTAAACCATGACAACTCACCTGCAAAACACATGCCTCTAGTGCCATTTGAGACATCTTCTGCCGTGTAGGGCTCAGACTTGTATGAAGCTTGTAGATATGCCACAGGAATTACAGGAGGCCTATAGCCACCTGGACTGGCATCTGGAGACCAGCAGAGACAGCTTAAGAGTATCTCCCATGGTACTAGATATGTATCCACAGGTAACTGAATCAAGCCTTAGGTAGTATATTTAGTGGAGTTTGCAGAATAATTCAGACAGCCCCAAAGTCCACTCATGGATGGTCAGCTGCAATACTTTCAGCTTAGCTTTGATATCTGACTTTTGGACAAGCAAAGTTAGTTGAAAATGATGTTACCAGTTTTGTTTCAGCTGGATGATGACCGTGTGTTAAAGAGGATCTTGGCTACATACCATGGCTCATGTGTAGTATAAGCTTCCATGGGGAAGTGCATGTTGGCCACAATAATGAACCGAACTAGGTAACTAATGAATAAATAAACAACTCCAGTTTGGCTGATGAGGGTCTTTCAGTCTCTGACAGTGCAATTTGTCCATTGCTTCATATTTTGTAAGGCAATTGTCACTCTAGTCTCTGTATCAAGCTATGGGTATCACTAGCCACTCTTTAATTAAGTTACAGTAAGAACAAGTTAGAAAAAAAAGCAGAGTTTAAAATCAAGAGTAGAAATGCTAACAGTATTAAATTCAGTCAAGTAGACAAAGCTGATTAGACAGAGCAAATCAGTTTAAAATGATCCACAAATGATTAAAACAATTTTTGTTTGAATCAGGTACTGTCTTTAAAACCACATCTGCAATCTGTACAGTATTTAGCTACACATGACAAAATAAGATGTCTTCTGCTCTGACTAGAGCTACTTTTGATCTTGAAGGATTTTATAGAAAACACTGGAAAAACACTAATGCTTATTTTCAAAACGTGTCACCTAGAAGTAGATATTTCAGTATCAATAATTACATCTTATAATTTAATAAATAGCAGCTCTTCTAGATGACTTGTAATTATCGTATAAAATGTAAATTCTATTCCTGTTTACTTGAATCACTTAGGACTAAAGGGTTATAGTCTTACATTAGTACCTTATTCTACAAATCATCCCACTGATTACTTGTAGATATATATTCCGCTGAGTACACTCATCAACATTGTTACTGAATCAGAGAAAATAGGATAAGAAGGGACTTAGAGGTCATTCAGTCCATTTTCTTGTCTCAAGCCACGATCAGCTATACTTAGAACAGCCCTAATGGGTGAGAGAAATTTTACGCTCTGCAAAATCTCTTTCAGTATTGCTTATTCTTATAATTAGAAAAAATTTCCCTTATGTTTAAAATAATTCTCCTTTACTTCAGTTTAAGTCCACTGCTTCTTACTGTACAATGGACATAGAGAAAGCTCATTTGTCTCTTTTCCTCTACCCATTTGTTGTTTAGGTTGTTGAAGACAAGTTATCATCCCTCTTTTAAAATTTCTTTTTTTCTAAAGAAAGCAATCTGAGTGCCTTCAATAGGTCAAGTTTTCTGGCCAGACCCTGAGTCCATTAGTAGGTCTGAATTTCTCCAAGTAGCCTCATCAGGCCTCCAACCATTGGCCCAGGAGCATCATGTCTGTGACAAACCCAGGCCTTGCCTGGCATGGTATTGGCAGGTCTACATTCTGCCTTGTCCCCTGCTCATCCTGACTTGTTTGTTTGACTTCCCGGATTGACCTCAGACATTTTGCACTTGTCTGATGCTCACCAAACTGTCAGTGCAGACTGTTACTGCCCAGACCTGACCCTGCTTGTGTATTGTAGGACTGAACCCAGGTCAGGGAGGCCACCATCCTACCTGTGCTATGGTCACCCTTGGTTGCCAGCTTGGCTTCCTTCGTTGTACTGTTCTGTTCTTGCTACTCACTGACAGAAATGTTTTGTTTCCCTACTGTTCGAACTTCCTTGAATTTTTGGGTTTTCTTCATCTTTTTTGCTGATTTGTCAAGATCATTTGATATTCTAGTCCTTCCCTCAAATCTTATTGCAACCCCTCCTAGCTTAGTGCTGATTAGTAATTAAATAAGTATACACTTCATGCTTTTGAAATAATTAAGGGAAATATCGAGTGGTGGCAGAATGAAGACAGACCCTGTGAAATTCCACTTACGGCATCCTTCCAACTTGGCAGTGAACTGTAATAGCTACTCCCCCAGTATGATATTCTTCCCTTCCAGCAGTGCCGTATTTCCTTAGCTTGTTTAAGAGAGACCTGCTGAAGCTTAACCACATGATCTCTGTTTTTTCTCTCTTTTTTTTCAGGAAAGCCCTTAAATTCTCACAGAAGGAAGCTGAATAGATATGACATGATTTGTTCTTGGCTGTTCTTCATCTCCTTATAAGCATGTACCAGCTGTATACAAGTATTTCAATTATTTATTCCAGTATTTTCACAGGAACTGAAGGTCGGCTGCTAGGTTACTCCTTACACCCATTAAAAATAGACAATACTTTTTCCTTTTCCAGGCTTCTGAAGCCTTGCTAGTCCTTATGACCTCACAAAGTTGCTGACCCTGAGACTATTTGAGTCAGTACCATAAAGTGAATTTCATCAAGCTCAGGCAATTCAAAGCATCTAATTTATCTAGTGAGATTTTACCCCTCATCACTGAGTGATGTAATGAGCTGTCTGATGAACACTGTTATTGTCAATGAAGGCTGAAGCAAAAAATGAAGTAAATGCTTTGGTTTTTCTTTGCATCATCTGTCGATAGCTGTGTCTCCTTGTTAAGCACCAGATCAGCTCTTTGCTTGATCTCCCTCTTCCTTGGTATTGTACTTAAAGAGGATTCTTGTTTTCTTGTCATCCTTGCTAGAACACTTGCTACATTTTTCCTTTTTAAATGTATATTTTTTGACACCTAATAGGAGCACACTGCTTTTTCAAGGGTGCTAACCAGGTTATTTGAGTATCTGAAGATTCAGTTCAGGTGCTTAAATGCAGATTTACATCTCCAACTTCAAACTTTGAAGTCTGAAAATGTTGGCTTATGTAAAGAAGTATCACATCCACTTAACTGCTCTCAGCAACAAAATAAGAGAGGAGGAAAAAAAAAGACAAATACTACATCCAATTTATCAGACCTTCAATCTTTTTAAATGTTGTTGTTTTCTTAATTTATTTAAAAGGAATAAGCTCTTTTAATGCTTTTGCTAATTCTTCCAATAAAATACTAATTTCTTTTCCTTTCACACATGTAACAGTCAGAAGCTTATTTCTTGATTTAAAATTAAAGCAATTACTTACTGCATTATTTCCTTAATAGAAAAGCCTTAAATTACCTCCAATTTAGAGTGCCTCAGTGGTTTCTACGAAGTGGTTATCAATGGTGTCTAGCTTCATTTCCACTGCAAAATAGAAGAATCTTGTTATATTAACTCATCCTCCTCTTCCAGGCATTCTGAACAGCTTTAAATGATTTTTTTTTCCCTTTAAAATAGAGAAAGAAAGATTTATCTAATGCTTAGGGCTACAAACTAGGTTTCCAACAGAAGTAACTCCACATGACTCCTGTTTGGGAGTGTTTCATGACCAGAAAATAATACTTATGGCTTGTCCACACAAACATTATTTCTGAGTTGCCTAAATGCATGGGTATTCTATTATAGGACTTAAGAAAATTACTGATTCCATGGACTGCAAACTCTGTTGTGCATACATTATCTTATTCATCTGTGAAGACATATTTGGATTCATTACACTCACAGAGATTCTCATTATGTGCCAGAGTAGGACTATACTAAATGACAATGCCTTATTTCAGCTGATTTATACCATTTATACAAGGAAATATTATAAGGACTTTCATATTTGTTATTGTTATACATAATTTATTCCTCTGGATCCAACATTTTTCATTGATAGATAATGCCCGCTTGTTTTCTTCATTGTCTATACCAATCAGAATGCAGTGCTGTGCCACACTGTGTCAGAGAGTTTCATGGGTATTGTATCTGTGACACAAAGTCTGGATGCAATCACAAAAACTTTTGCAATGTTATAAAGGATATATATTTTTTCTCCTCCTAATTCATGTTTTGTAGTTAAAGAGCAATTTTGATTTATGTTCCAAACATACTGACAGAAATGGTACCCAGGTTGTTTAACATCAGCCTGAAACATTAAGTAAGTCATAAACAATGGATAAGAAGACCCTATAATGAATTGCACTGGGCTCAGTTCCACATTCATTTCTGATTCCTGCACAAGGAAATCATCATGTAGAACTTCCTTCTTTCTATTATTCTATGAGGAAAAAGAAAAAAAGGAAAAAACAAAAGGGAAAAAAAGAAAAAAAAGGAAGTGTAAATAAGAAGTGGCCTAAAAATTAAATAAAATATAACATCATGGCCAGCCTAGTTAAGCATAGTAAAATGGATATATATTGGATATAAGCAAGGAATTGAAGACTCTCGTCTGCATTTTAAAACATTAAAAATAACATAAATAAGCATTTAATTGCAAGGACAAAAGAGAAATTATTCATTAAAAAATGTTTTTCAGGATGTGAAATGTTATTTCCCAAATAGCAATTATTATACTAAAAGAACGATTCTTGTTCTGTGTATTGGTATCTCTCAAAATAAATTTTTCCATTCTGGGTTTTATTCAGTGGAAGGGAGGAGCTGAAAAAGTGAAGTTTTAATTTTTTTGGTTTTAAAAATATTGCTTGAAGAGTAGTTGATATTGACCGTTTCTGGCATTGTCCAGTGGGACTTTTCTACAGCTGCAGAGAAAGATGTGGTATTTTTCCTATTTCAGTCATACTAATTTTTCATGATGACAGTCACAACTCAGTGCTCCTCAGCAATCTAAAACAGCCAAGCTCAGGAAGAGGAAGTGAGCAGCACTGGGACAACAGATGTGACCCATTTCTTACCTCTGTTACAGGTGAGCCAATAGACTCAGACTGAGGAGGAGCACCTATTTTTTCTACAGTTATTCATCATTATTTACCTTCCACCTGCACTCCCAGTCAAAGCACTCGACCACTGAGTCTACATGTTGGTTTTACTTTACTTAATCTAACATGTACTATATGTATTTGAAGTTCATGGAATAATTGATTTTATAGGGAAGGGACTTCTGGCAAGGCCAGTGTCATGGTTTGATGTGGAGGGGGGGTGGTTCTGGTGGCAGGAGAGGGGTTTTTTTCCCTGCGACCTCCCCGGTTTTGGAACCAGGTTAGGCTTAGTTCTGGCCACCAGATCAGACTGCCATCCCCCTCGGGGTTGAGCCAATAGGGCGCCTCTGTGAATTGCCCTATTTAAGTCAGGACAAAGGAACCGGAAAAGGTGCTTCGCCCAGGATCGAGCAGAGAAGGGAGGAGGGCACTGCCCCTGCTCCCTGGCTCCCAGCCGGGCAGCTGCCTGCGTTGGGCCGGCGCCGCCCACGGAGGATGGCATCGGCGGAGCCAGCTGGGGATCTTGGGGGCACCCCACTCCCGGGGTGCCCACTGGGCTGAGTTCACCTGGAGAGGACTGAGATCTGAGAGAAACAGCTGCATCGACAGCAGGTCAGTGAGGATGGAGCGGGAGGAGGTGTGCCGGAGCCGAGTTTCCCCTGCGGCTGATGGTGAGATAGCAGGCGGCCCCCCTGCAACCAGGACGGCCTCAGTGGAGCAGAGACCCACTCGCAGCCCATGGGGAGAAGATGCCTGAGCCTGAGGATGGTCGTGTTGGGGTGCACGACAAGGCAGAGAGGCATCTGGAGTCTGCGTGACGACCCACGCCGGAGCGAGTGACTACAGCTCCCTAAGTACCCGAGACTGTGGTAAAGCCCACACCGGAGCAATCTGTGGGGAGGATTGTTTCCAGTGGACTGGACTCACGCTGGAGAAGTTTGTGGATTTTTCCTCGTGGGTAGGGGATCCACTGGAGCAGGGGAAAAGGGTGTAAGGACTCCTTCTCCTTTAAGAAAGAAGCAGCAGTAACAGCACGGAATGAACTGACCTGCACTCCCCCAGTCCCTGCCCCCTGTGCTGCTGGGGGGAGGAGGTAGAGCCAGGAGGAAAAGGAAGGTGGGGGGGGGAAGGTGTTGGTTTTAAGATCTGGTTTTGTTCTTTCTGTCCTCTCGAGTAATCGGTTTTTGTTTCCCTTTGTCCTTCTAAGTAATCATTAATAAACTGTTTTGCTTTGAGAAAAGCCCTGTCTGTTTTGCCCAGGACCATGGTTGGTGGGTGCTCCCTCTGTTCTTGTCTCAACCCTCAGTCCCTTTGTTGTTTTTTTTTTCTCTCCTCTCTACTTTACTGGAGAAGGAGAGACTGTGTGAATTTTAGTTGCTGGATCAGCCTAAAACCACGACAGTCTTTTTTTGGCGCCCAACGTGGGGCTGAGGAATTCAAGATAAGAATAGTGATTGGGAGAGGTAACGGGCAAAACATGGACTTCACAGTGCTGAAAAACAGAAGGACCTTGGGAAACTTTGATTGTTGTGACTGGTGAAGGGACAAGGGGTGGATTGTTTGTAAAAATGTGTGTTGTTCTTCAATGTTCTTGTGATACTGTGTTCTCTTTCTGTAACTAAAGTTGTGCCTAAATATGGAATTCGCAGAGGTGAGGGGTGGAATGTCATGGTTTGATGTGGAGGGGGGGTAGTTCTGGTGAGGAGAGGGGTTTTGCTCCCTGCGACCTCCCCGGTTTTGGAACCGGGTTAGGCTTAGTTCTGGCCACCAGATCAGACTGCCATCCCTCTCGGGATTGAGCCAATAGGGCGCCTCTGCGAATTCCATATTTAGGCACAACTTTAGTTACAGAAAGAGAACACAGTATCACAAGAACATTGAAGAAGAAGAACAACAACATACATTTTACAAACAATCCACCCCTTGTCCCTTCACCAGTCACAACAATCGAAGTTTCCCAAGGTCCTTCTGTTTTTCAGCACTGTGAAGTCCATGTTTTGCCCGTTACCTCCCCCAATCACTATTCTTATCTCGAATTCCTCAGCCCCACGTTGGAGCCTATTCATGCTGCAGTCAATGTGAATAAGAGAGTCTATAATCACTTCAGTATCATGTTATTGCTATGATTATCATTAAATGCATCAAATGTTTCTAAAAGCTTCAACTTCCATCTTTTCAATGGCAATGGGGACAAAATATGTAGGTAAAGAAGTGTTCCTATGCAGGACATGCATGACAATTGATAGGCAGTCCCATATTCTTCAGCAGAACTCACTAGATGAAATGTTTTTGACTTATGGCTATTCCAGAACATGCCTCCAACAGGTAGATCCCAGCTTACATGGCTTTTTGCACAGGAAATTGTCTGGAAATCAATAAGTTTATCTGTGATAAAAAAAATAGTCGTATCAATAACAACTTGGTTCTACCCACAAGCTTTCTGTTAGTTTACTGAGACTGGGGAGTAGCCAGTTGTCGTGGTTTTGGACTGAGGGTCGAGACAAGAACCGAGAGGGAGCACCACCCACCGTGGTCCCGGGCAAAACATGACTCAGGCTTTTTTTTCTTGAAACAAAACAATTTATAACAGTTACTTAACAAGAGACCAAGGGAAAAAAAACCAGTTACTTGAGAGGAGGAAAGAGAAAACAAGGCCAGATCGTAAACACAACAACCTCCCCACCCCTATTTCCTTTCGTTCCTGGCTCTACCTCCCCCCCGGCAGCGGCGGCGCAGGGGACAGGGATGGGGGGAGTGCAGGTCAGTTCATCCATGTTGTTACTGCCGCTCCTTTCTTAAGGAGGAGTCGTCCTTACACCATTTTTCCCTTTGCTTCGGTGGATCCCCTACTCACGAGGAAAAAAGCCCCAAACTTTTCCAGCCTAAGTCCTGCCCGCAGGATTGCAATCCTTCCCATGGATTGCACCAGTTCGGGCTTTACCAGTCTCGGCCTCTTAGGGAGCTGCTGCCACTCGCGTCGGCGTGGGTCGTCCCACGGACTCCAGATGCCCCCACGACCTCGTCGTGCATCCCCTGCTCCACGACCTCTCCTGGGCTCAGGCATCTCTTCCCCGACGTGGGTTTCTCCATGGGCCACGAGTGGGTCTCTGCTCCGCCGAGTACACCCTGGCTGCAGGGGGGCCGCCTGCCATCTTCACACTGATTTGCAAGGGAAAGCTTCAGCTCCAGCACACCTCCTCCTGCTCCATCTTGACTGACCCGGTTGTTGTGGTTGTTTTCTCTTAGATCTTAATCCTCTCTAGGGGAGCTCGGCCCTGCGGGCACCTTGGGAGCAAGGTGCTTCCCGAGCTCCCCATGTGGCTCCCCCGGCGCCATCTTGAGCACATGGCGCCGGCCCAGGCCCGAGCAGCCGCCGGGCCGGGAGCCGGGCAGTGCCCTCCTGCTCTCTCCTCGCTCCTGAGCAAAAGACCGCGAAAAGGCCTTTCCCGCCCCTTTGTCCCAACTTAAATAGGGCAATTCGCAGAGGCGCCAATTTGGCTCAACCCCCGGGGGGATGGGACTCGGATCTGGTGGCACAAGGAGCAAATCCCCTCTCCTGCCACCAGAACACCCCCCCACATCAAACTATCACAACATAGTACTCCAGATGCGATGTTGCAAGAACCAGGTAGAAGGGAACAATCATTCCCCTTGACTTCTTGGCTATGCCTTTACTACAGTTAACATCAAGCAAGCATGTCAAAACCCCAGCTAACATTAAGGCATAAGTTATTGACTGCTTCTGTCTTGTTCATCAGTTCTCCCACCAAATGTTGTTAAACGCACCTATTTCCTCAGAACCATTAGTTCATCAGAACCTCAGAACCTGGACCTGGCTTAAGGGGTTCTCCAGTTGAACTGCAGCTGGTTTTGCATACCAGCTTTTAGATTTCTCCCTGGATACATCCCTTAATGCTAAATTCAAGTTTCCAGGCCATTGCGTCCCGACATCAGAAGCTATATGTGTTCTGCCAATCATAATAGTTCCGCTCACATGCTAGGCAACGAGAATTAAGAAAGTAGGTGGTATTTTCTCTCAATTTGGATGGTAAACAAATCTTTGCAAATGTGAAGAGATAAGCATTTCCAACTTCTTCTCTGCCTCATCTCTTGGGAGCAGTGCCACTTTTCAGAGCAACAACATGTATACTCCTGGAATCCAGAACCCTCTAAAAAAATTAATTTCCTCAGCAGCTGATCTACAGATGAAGAAAGAATCTGTCAGAGATAAACAGAGTTGGAGATGTTCTCCCTACAGTCAGCTCCAAGAATTCAATCCTCTGATATCTCAACATCTTTTTCCTGTGTATCTTACATCATTCCACTTGTTGCATACTCATACCGCTCTTCTCTTATCTTCTCTTATCTTCCCTGATAAGACAAACATGTTAACTTTTCTCTACTTCTTGTCCTCCATCCCCTTTAAGAGAAGAAATTGTGCATTTAACACTATACAGTGCAAGATGATACATTGATTCAGTAACAAACAATGTCCATCAAAGCTTGCTGCTGCGTTTCTGAAATTTAGGATGATGTTACAGACAGCCATGAAGGTGGCCAGCCACTCTCCTTGCTCCTTCAGGAGTCAGTATCCAGATCATACAACTCTTTAACGGGAGAGGGGCTGCAGCGTTTCAGATGTCTTCTGGTAAACTTGCCTCTCCTCACTGATTAGAGTGGACTGTGTCAAATAATGCAGTCAAGTGAGTGTGGTATGTAAAGCTTGATAATATGAATATTGTATTAACAACATACAAAGGGCTTTTCTGCAGGGCTGGAAAGGAGTAGTGAACTGCTATAAGCATTTGTCTAGTTTTCTGGCAGAGGTGCACTGAATTGGGGAATAGATGTTTTTTCCAAACTTAAAGTGGAAAGTGCAAGTCCTAAAAATTAATTCATTGTTTGTCCTCTTTGAAAAGAAGGAAATAGATTTTAAAAGCAATGCCATTGATTCTTCATTATAGTGTAGGATTATGAGATCCTAGCCGTAAAAAGCTAAGGCTCTTTCAGCATGTATTGGATTTAGAATCAATAAAATAATTACTTGATTCAATCTTCGGTACTAGGTCAATTCATTATATTTAAAATATTATTTCTGGCTTCAAGGATTGTTTTACCTATATTGCACAGCAAAGTAATGATATAATTAGGAAGAAATTAATCACTTGGCCAAGGTAGTTTTCCATTGCATTGAACAAAAAAAAAAATAGAATGAATGAGTATTTCAGTCAGGATCACTATATATATTTTGCACACCTAGCTAACTAATCAAGAGTATCACCATTACGCCACATGTACAGGGAAAAATTCACATTGTCTAAATCAGATAAGGATCAAAGCAGTTTATTGAATTGCTAATGCATGTAATTAATTGGCATCAGGAACTATACATTCAGGATCAATATCAGCAATACAACCACATAAACCATAATACTATGCACCCTAAAAAATGTTATCTAGGTGCAATAATTTCTAAACATTCCTTTATAACTAATTCCAGGATTTAGAATCGCATATGCACACGTTCGCTTACACGGTTATGTAAACAGACACCCCCCACACACACCTCACAGGCCATGTGGGCTACCAGCATCCCTCTCTTTGGGATGTACGGTCCCTGCTTGCATCCCTCTCTCATGGGAGATGTGTATGATCCAGCTCTATGTGCCCATGTTGCTCTCCCTGCAACCCCCCAGGCCCACGCAGGGCAGAAGCCCCTGCGAGGCCACAGGCACACGCTCAGGGGTCCCTGCTTGCTGCCTCTGGCTCTCCCTCTCTGGCTGGGTGTCATTTTCCCCAGCGTCCCAGGGGAGGATGCTCAACCCAGCCCGGGCAGGGTGGTGGTGTCACAGGGTGACTTCTGGCAGCATTAAACCGGTTTTAAACTACTGCTCTGTTTCAGTGTCTCTTATTTTCATCTTAATGACTGTAGCATCAGCGTCCAGGTAGATTCTGACTATTCCATTTACATTTTGACTAGACTGGTATATTCCGTTGTGTTTAATTCATGCCTTTCTGTGCTGTTGATAGAATGACTGTTCATTCTATCTCTTTTAAATTTCTTTTTCAAGACCAAAATTCATACACTATATTCAAAGAGGTCAGTCCCTTGTTCTGAAATTGCTTAGAGTTATTTTTCCTTTTTCTTTTAGAAAAAGGTCTTTCTATCTGCCTTATAAGTGTGTCTTACTAAACCAACCACAGCTGCCTCAGCTTTGTTCAGGGTTGGCAAACTGTTTTCTAGCCTCAGCACCGATCTGCATGGTGTGGTTTATCTTTGCAGACTGGCCTCAGGCTCACCATCACCGGTCCCCATAGTACCAGCTGCTGATGGCACTGAATGGTAGAAATAGGATAATTGTGTGGCAAGAAGTGAGGAACCTGAAAACATTTGCCTTGCCTAGCATCTTGAAACACACATTCGCCTTGCCTTACCCTGAAGTTTTCAGAAAAAAATACAAATCTGAAAAATTTGCACAGATGTTAGTATTCTCTCTTCATCAGATTATATTGAGATAACAAAATAAGACAAAGGAAACTTGTGAAACTAGGAATATGGAGGAATTAAGGAAACTTTTCCTGTAAGTTTCATCTCGTATGTTATTGACTTTGATGTTTAAGAACATATGGACTTTGAATGAAGATTTTCCACAATTGCAGGCACTTCTAGTGGCTGTATTTTGAGAGGATTACCTACTGTCTAAGGAGAAATAACTATATCCTGAAGCATTTTTCTGAGTGGCAGCATGTGAGAGATTCCTCTGCTCTACCTACCTACTATATTTAATTAAATTTGGAGGAACTAAATAGGTCTGAGATGTTTACTCTCCCTGTAGAAGTCAATCAACAAGATTAAACTTTATAAAGGAATTGGAGGGACAGACAGGCAGACACATACATACAAACTGTGTGATGATTTTTAAGATGTTAGATTAAAAAAGGAGATAAAGGGGGAAATGCTTTGAGGATTTCGCAAGTAGACACATTTTTTCTCATCATTGAAGAAATAAAATAAAAACAAATCCACATATAAAATTAGAATGGAAAGAAATTTTTTTTTTTTTTTATCCTGCTTGGTATTTTTATCAGAAGCAGATACATCAGCTCTACCTTTTAATGATGTTCAAAGCATAAAATATCGGAGGATTTAAAGCATTCTAACTTTTATTTAAAACTGTCCTGCAGGGACTTCTACTACTGCCAGCATTTTCATTACAGAAAATCTCCCATCATGTTGAAAAAATCCTCTGTAATTTGAAAGAAATTAAATTAAGTTAGTTCTATAATATGTAAATAGAGGTTTAGATTAATTAACCCCAAACTGCACAAAAAAATAATGAAGAATACGAATATGGAGTTAAAATCATCCTATAGAAAACAATATAATATTATATCATTACTCTAGGGAAAAATATCATCATTAAAACTCTAAAAGTTTTATATATGCTAAGAGTTCTTTTATGTAGAATTTCATAGTACTAGCAGAGAACATTCGGAAAACACAGAGCTGTTTTTAATAAAAAATCTACTTCTTAAAGTCATTTTTTATTGTCCCTCCCTTATCTCCTCTAATTTGGCAGCAATATTATTGTTAAGGACCAGATTCTCCAGGGTTGTAACAACCTTCCATTGAGTCAGTGGATACTAAGTAGCAGCTTGTAGGGCTCTGTGCCTGGTTGCAAAAAAGACCTCCAATCAACGACCCGTTTGAAATAATCAAGCAAAGAGTTCTGTGTTGCACCCTCACATTATGCAGTGGTACTACTTAGTGATCCTGGGAAAAGTACTCTTTTCTGTTCTATAAAGATGTGAAAGTTGATTGCTTAGCATAGACAACATTGTATTTATATTTTTTTTCTATATTTTTTTCCAGACAAGCTGTATTGAAAGCTCTTTAGGAGACAGAAGATTTTCAGCTGTTTACTTCAAAAAATTAGTTGCTTTTTTCCCACTGCTAAGACTGTTGCTGTCATCAGCTAAAAGTGTATAGTGGTACATTTTTTCCATTTGTTTCTAGATATTTCAATGTATATTGCAGCATGTTTGGCTTGTACATTTTCTTCCTCAGCAGGTAATTGACCTTCCTTTTGCTGAGACATCAGAAATAATTTTAAACTCTTCACTTTGTGCAAGTGCCGCTGAACCCAAAATGAAATAACACCAGTGAAATGTCAGAAATGGGTAGTGTGAAACTATCAATCAGATGCTAATCCAGACAATATTAACTCTAGCTAAGCTCAAAGAATACTTTAGGAAGAAGATTTCAGTGCTACAACTTTTCAAATTAAGAAAAATTATTTCACATGTGTTTAATGCTTTGTGTTAATTTTGCAATAAATAATAGCAACAATACTATAATTTTTATAGAAAGAAATTACCCATCGTGCCCTATGCAACCTAAAGTTTGACGGAGATCATCAGATACTCAAATTCCTAAATAATGTACTGAACAGACAATCTCTTTGATACCATAAAGAATAAGCTTACAGAAAAAGATATCCAAACCACACTATCAGCCAGTTAATTCTGAGTTCTGCCGGGCAGCCTGATAACTAGACTTTTTGTGTAACTTCTCAGTAGTAAGAAGAAAGGAAAGCAGCTCAACGATTTCAAAGCTGAAGGCAGAGGTGACAACTGGTTTGTATTATGTCAGAAACAGCTATATGGACCACAGATACATACATACAGTCCAAAGGAATAAAGGACAGAGGATGTGTCTAGACTGCTTAGGTCGCTGATAAGCATCTCTCATGTTCACATTCAAAAATCATAAGGCCCTAGGTGTCTGATTTCCTAAACAAGCCGTGCTCTCCTGTTTTATTTTTTCTGCTTCGATCATTCTTCAAGCTCTTTTTCACATTTCTTTCACTGATTTCGTATTTCTTGATAATGAGTCATACGCAGTCAGATATAGAAAAAGTCTTGGCTGCGCTTTTGTTGAACACTTGCTTTTCATCACTAAATATCCCTTGACTGATACATCGTAAGATTGCACTTGCCCTGTCTGCTCTTGCATCAGATCGGTGGTGCACATTGACCAGACTATCAACTGAAAGTGTCATCTCCGCGCAACAAACATCGTTCGTGCTGATAATTCTTCTTAGTAGTCACTAAATTTATCAGAATGCCTTACATTATTAATTGACTTATAACATATCTTACTTCAGTCCTTTGGGTCTTTCTATGGTCTCCATGTTTTATTTCTCATTCTCATCACTGCTTATGTCTTCAAGCACTATTATATGGTCATTTTATTAGCACATTCTTATGGCAAAGTCATTAAAGGAGGTACAAGTTAAGCTTGATCTCAGCACAGTTTTTTTGAGAAAAAAAAAAACCCACAAGTCACCTCTTTATATTCCTGAACAACCTCTTATCATTTCCCCTTTAATCAGTTCCTAGTCCATCCTTCAATTTCTACTACTCTAATCCAGTTTAATAAGTAGCCTATTAAGCAGCATCAATTTCCTATGCTTTGCTGAAAATATAATAGATATTTTTCAATTTCTTTGTCTAGAAAATAAATTATTTTAACAAGCAAAAGCTATCATGTCAGTCTGTCATGTTCTTCTGCATTGCATTTTTTCCCTTTCTGTATATCTCAGTATTTCTAATTATTCTTTCCCATGAAACCTGCTAGTCTTGCATATGGCTGAGGCTAGTGTCTATTTCAATTACTCCCAGCTGGCCTTTGTAAATATTTATCACATGTGCAGTTCTGAAATCAAGCTTTAATATCCTCAGTATGATGGATATTGATACAAATTTACAATTAATCTAGCGTACCATTTATTTCAGTATTCTGCAGTAGTGTTTATCCATTTTACAATTTGCACTTGCAATTTGGTTTACCTTGAGTGTGGTAATTCAGTTTATAATTTTCTTCTTAATGTGTTTGTCTCAATTATATAACCTCTGTGTATCTTGCTTTGTACCACATCCTCCTTTTCAGTGAAAGACCAGGTATATGTTTAAGGTTTGGACCATACCTATTATTGTTCTTTTCTTGTTTCTTTTCTAAATATAGGTAAAAATCTTTATTAATCTCTATTTGTTCTTCACAAGGTTGGACTCAGCTTGACTTTTGACAGCTTACATTTTATACTTACTTTGTCTGAATCAATTTCTGATTTGTAGGACTTGCTTGGAGTTAATTTCCCTTTTTCCATTCATTGTAGATGCTCAGTTTATACATAATATCATTGTTGAAGTTGATATTTATCCAATTCAGTGTGTACTCCTTCTCTGCTTTGCTACCTGTTCATGGACTACAATTAGCAGATAATTTTATTTATTTTTTTTTAAAGATATTTGAAGCTTCCAGTAAATTCAAGCCTTTGATCTTGTTTTACTGACTAGTTTTCTTGATTTTTTGAAGTTTGCTGATTTCAAATCACAAAGGGAGAAGGCAGGAAACATATTCACTGATTAAAAAAAACCCAAAAATTTAAAATGAAGAAAGAGATTGTTTCAAAAGGATGAATGTCCATGCCAATGCAAATCAAATAATGCAGAAGACAGACTTAGGGCTCTGTTAAATGTTGCTTTCCATTTCATGTGTGTAAGGCTTTTTATCTGTCACTCTCAGAACAGTTTGTAAAATTAATCAATTGAGAGCCATAACCCTCTGCAAGGTAGACAATTATTACTCTCATTTACAGATGTGTAAACAAACATTCAGGTTAAGTGACTTGTCCAAAGTGAATCAGTGGTGGAAGAGCAACTTCACGCTCCTGAGTGACAGTCCTGTAGATTATACCTTCCCACCCACTTAATGTTACCTATGCAAACTACTGATATGAAGGCAGATTTGCATGTCATTTTTCTACGACCTTTTTTTACCTATCTCACATTTAAATTTACCTGCTCCAAATGGACACCAATCAACCGTTATCATCACAACGATAGCATGAACATTCAACAGACACCTTTGCAAAGCCAACAAAGAGAGCTCAATGGTGACTGAAAATCAATAGAGCAGAGAGAAGAATAAAAATTATTTTTGTAATAACTTCTTTTGAAACGAGTATTCGAGTTGCATGAGAACTCATGACTCAAATAGTGTTGCATGGTCTTATGAATAGTAATGAAATCAAATCCTAAACAGAGGTATTAGATTTTAATTGAGCTATTCTTTAAAAGACTTTTTTTCACAGTGTCAAGGTCATATTCTCACAGATAAGGAGTTTATTATACAAGAGGAACAGTGATAATAGGCACTGGAGACATATTGAGTACATGTGGCATGCCACATGAAAGAAGAGAGAAAATATACTAAAGGCAATAATTGAAGTATACACAGAAGACATTCTCATTGATAAGTAGTTTAAATTATTAAAGCATATAAGAGGTTATTAAGTAGAGAGTGTATAAATTACTTTTTTGCTGAATATAACTTTTGTTACCCTCCAAAACTTATTCTTCTTTTAAAATGAAGTTTAAATGCAATTCAATTTTTAAATGTCTTTTGAAATTTCTTTTAAGATGGATGAGTTATTACAAATGTAGCCCTGATGCATTTGTGATCAGGTCACCTGTACGAGATCTTTATTGTCTTTAACTGAGAGTCTGAATAGCACTGCTTTGAACAGAACAGACATCTTGGCTCTGAGGACTTCCCAAGGCTTCCCCAGACTCAGCAAAGCCTTTAAGCATGAGCTAAACTTTAAATACATTAGAAATACCAACTTCCTTAAGGATTTAATCATTTACTACTGAAGTCAATGAGATTTAAACCAGTGCATAAATGCTTTAGTATAACAACTCCTTTGCTTTCCTATTTGTCTGCATTACATCATACTAGGATTCATGCTGGTTTATATTGCCCTATGGAGCATCCAGCACGTAGTGTCTGCCTTCTCCAAAACTTGTGCCCCATATAGCCATTATTTCTGGTATTACATCTGGACCCTTTTTAGGTTTCAAAGCACAACCTTTTTTCAATATTGTTTTTTGTTAGTTGATACAGTTCAGGATGGTCCATTCCACAGGGAAAAGGAAAAGTCATATGAGTCTGTGGCAAGGAGTTTCCAATTAAGCTGTGGACTGTGCAGAAGAGTGCACAAAAATGGGTTCTCCATGTTAAACTGGCTGTGTCAAAGGAGCACATACATTTTCCTGAAATGGAGTCCAGTTTTAACTCCTTCTCCAGAACCTTCCACCTGAATGCACACCAAACCATCTGCCTGCTGATTTGCAATGCTTCACAGAAAATGTATTTTTAAAAATGTGAGTGTCAGAGTCCTTTCTGATTCATTGGCATAATTTCTATTGCAGAGAGGATACCATTGTCTTTTTTTCTCATTTAACCTTCCAATAATCATATTTTGTTTATTTCAGCCAGAAGCCGTACTAATAATTATAACACAATGTGCTCATACAAAAAGGAACAGATAATAATCATGGAACAAAATTAGAAAATATTCATGTGCCCATATGGCACACAGAAATTACTATCCCATTAGCTGTTAGCTCTCCATTAGTAAAAATTGGAGTCAATTTACTACTGACATGTCCATGCAAACAACCTAACTTCTATAATAACTTATCCATAATTTTCTAGTCAGGAATCATTTCAAGCACAGCAACAGAGTATTATCCGTGTCAAGATTTCACTTCTTGCAGTCTCACATCTTCACTGTTGACATATATTTGTAATCACAATTGACATCAGCATTTGCAGAAAAACTGGTTTTATCTCATTGTTTGTCTCATTTTCACTTCTTGCAGAATTTCTGGATGCATTTTCTACATTAGTTTTAGTTCAGTATTAGATTTGGAACTGTCTCTACATCAATTCTTCATTAAAAGTTATTTATCAATACAAGCACTTAAGCTAAGCACCTAGACATATTTCTAGATTTCAAGTAAAAATCTCTTTCATTGCATTCTGGGATTTTCTCCAGTATTTTTCTGAAAGTATCAGAAAAACGTGTTATATATTCAGAATGTTTTTTTCCCCTTATATCTCACATTTAACAGATAATTAAAAAAAATGCAGATATTGAATTAATTCATATATAGGCAGAATCTAATTCCAAAGATATAAATCTTTGAGAAGACGAGGGGTAATGGCTTTATACTGAAAGAGGGTAGGTAGATATAAGGAAGAAATTCTTCACTCTGAGGGTGGTGAGTCACCTGTTTCTGACATACCAGAAAATTTAACTATTTTGCTTGTGTAAGGAATCGAAGCATTAATTCTTATTCTCTTAGTGGAGTACAGAAGGATTAACTTTACTTTTTTTTTTCCCCTCCCCCCTCCCTGTTTTCTCTAAATACATAATTTTCTTCTTGACACTCTGAAAAGTTCATTAAATTCTGAAGGAATATGAATATCATCACCAAGTGCTGAAGACCCTAGTTGCTTTTGTAAAAAGCTTTTATCTATTGTTTCATGGCTATGTAGGATTTTTCTGAGCCATGAGACAACGGATATCTCCCCGTAGTTCCTCCAAATAGCATGGAATTCTAAGTGGCAGTTAGAAGGATTCTCATGGCCATGGTTCCCATTGCTCTGAAAATATCTGATATTTATTTCAGAGTGCAATTTTCATCTACAATTTTTCTGGTAAGCACTCTACCTTTAGATGTATTCAAGCTAGCCATAAGCATTAAATTCTCTTCTTTTTTTACTTTCATACTCTATTGCGGCAGATTCAATTACCACAGGAATGAGAAAATATTACAAAAGTTTTACAATGACATATTCAGTATTTGCTTTAAAATTAACCAGAATTTCTAGTGATTTTCATGTACTGATATACGAAATGCCACTGTTTTCACTGAGCTTAGAAATGAATATATGTCTACAATGCCTTATATATTATGTAGTCTAAGGATTAATTTTGAGCAAATACTAATTATTAAATATGATTTCTTTTTTCATTCCTCTTAGCCTTGGACACAGTGTGATATTCATGTTGATCAAAGTTTTTGTATATTTACTGGTTTCAAAGACCAGCTCTTTCTGTGCAATGTTACTTATTAATGACTGATTTTTCACCTTCTTTTATACTTACCAGTATGGTATGTTTAAGAACAGTATGGATGTTTAAGAATAGTGGTGTTTAGATGGATAGAATTTACAGAAACTGTATCATAACCAGTTTTTATGGTGTGAAGACTTTAATACCTACAACAGTCTATGTGGCAGAGGAAACATGACTGAAATAATTTCTGCTTACACTAAATCAAAGACAAACCTTGATATAAAGTAAGGATCTGCTCATGTGGGTAAGGTATTCAACATTGTAACTAGGCCAGATGGTAGACCAATAACACACGTTTCACTGAAAGGTCTGAAGTACTGAAATAGCCATCTCAAGGCCAGGTTGGATGAGGCTTTGAGCAACCTGGTGTAGTGGAGGGTGTCCCCTCCCATGGCAGGGGGGTTGGAACTAGATGATCTTTGAGATCCCTTTCAACCCAAATCATTCTATGATTCTATGATTCTATGATAATGTAGATTATGTCCCTACATATGTTTTCCACTGAGTGGTTGAAGACCAGCATAGAAGCCTTAATGCAGCGAGATTTATATCCTTTCTTTCTTATGACTTTTCTAAATTCATTAAAGTTATGGTAAATGTATGAAAAACTTTGACTGGTTTGGTTTTCAGGAAACGTCATAATTTGCATTTGATCTTTAACTCCGAACACATTAAACCATGGAATAGTATTGGATGGGTAGTAATATTCATCTTTCCAAAAAATTACTGATTTTTCTACTGAATACAGTGCTTCTTTCCTGTATTCCAAATGAGTAATATATATTGCAAGGTCTATTAAAAGAATCACTTGGAATTTTGGGGCAGCTATATCTTTTTTTTTTTATAGTTATTAAAATTTAAAAAATTACCTTCTGAAGTTACTTTCAATCAGTTTCAGGTGTACTAAAGAGGAAACATTTCTAAGGAGTAATTCTTTGACTTTTAATGGTGTTTTCATGCATCCAGTTTTAAGAAATTATTATAACCCAGTAGGTTATCTAGCTCCTAATTGCTCCCTGTAGAACCCGGAGAGTGACAGACACTTCCAGAGAATGATTCAGGTTAGGAACATAAACTAAGTGCTTGCACAAGGTTACCCAGCTGCACCATCTCAGAGCCAGCCCTGAACGTCAACAGCCAAACCCCCTGGAGTGGGGGAAGAGGTTGAGGAGCTGCCAGAGCTGCACTCAGAGCCCCAACAGCACCAATCTGTGATAGCCAGTGAGCCTGAAAAGGCTGCACCTGGTGCTGAACCCTTGTGATTTCACTGCTGCAGGAATGAGACATAATGAGGTACATTCCAAAGATCAGATGGAAGATGCAGAGGTAATTTGTGCTCACACGCATACACGATGGAGTCTTGCGCGTAAGATGTGCTGAGGTTTCACCTACATGCCTTTCATGTCTCCTGTCATCTGTTGAAGAACTGCAGGCAAATTAACACTCAATCAATGTGATTGACAATAGGTAGTTTTTATTGTGTTCCCAATGACAGAAAAAAATAGCCTACAAATCATCTATTCCCTGCGTTTTTATCTTTTTCCTTTAAAGCTATTGTCCATACAGATGGTAGTCCTCATTTACTTGTTTGTTACAAACAAATGTCAGATGACACTGTAGAATAAGGGCTTTCTGAGAGCTGTTTGTGGCAACCAGTCAACACTTGGTTTGTGTGATTGATTAACTACTCTGGGATTTTCAGAAACGAGCGGGACTTGATGTTCAACAACCAGAAATGGGAATGAATTTTGAAAATAACCTAGATGGGCATAGCAAAAGAATGATAAATAAAAGGCTTTCTATGTCCTTCTATCTCTCTGATAGTAATTCAGGATTTTTAACATGTGGGCCCACTTATGGACATTAACTTTAAGTGGCCCACCAGTTAAAGGACATTTTTTCCACAGTTTTCAGCTTGTACTTATTAACACTACAATCCATTTCTGCAAAGAAGATTGCAGCTTTTGCTGTGTTCATACCATAATAAAAACTGAAGGCTCATTTAGGTACCTAAAAAGGCCATGAGCATGTTGAAACTGTGGCCTTAAAAGTGAGATTCAGTGGAAATCTACCGGAAGTTCCAGCCAGAGCTCATTTCATTCTCACACTCTTTGACTGATACAATTTTTATAAGAAGGCAGAGATCTTAATTAATGCTGTAGGGTCTAAGGAGCATGAAGGAGATAGAGATCATAACAAGATGATAACTGGGACTATGGAACAGGAAAACACTGTAAATCATTCCCTTTTCCCTTCTCGTTTCCCTTCCTCTTCCTCCTCCCCTTTTTTCTTTTATCTTTTTACCTTTTTTTATAACCTGTCTTTCTAATGATATATATGAGAATTATCAAAATGTGTCATTCCTTCCCTGACTGAATGAGAAAGCATTTAGCTGCTTTTAAATTTTATATTTTTCTTGACGCATTAACTCAGAATAATTTCATTAGAGTGCATTAAATATTTCAAAATGTTATTGTTGACAAAGTTTGTCTTGTACGAACATTTATGAAAAACTAATAAAAATGGATATTATTGAAGTATATTTATGTGTTTTGTTGAAGAAAAAAATTGCAGATACTGTATCTTTTTATGGTCTTCATATCAATATCAGTAGAGCAGTATCAGTGGAACATCAGACCTCATCTGATGAAAGCAGCAGGTAAGGTCTCCAAACCTCTTATTCATCACTTACATCAGCCCTGGGGAAGGACTGAAAACTGTTACTTACTAAAAGGTTGAGGGACTTCAGCTGCTTCTTTGTGTATTGTTTGTGTACCCTAGCATTTCCTACATCTTCTAGAACATTTCTGGTTTTTTTGTTCCTCAGGTCCCCTTTCAAAACTGTATATTTATTGCGATCGAATGTACATAACTATATGCAGCTCTGTGAATAAATGTTGGAAATTAATATTTCACTTCACTGAATGCTCTTTCTTGAGAAAAATAAAGCAGCAGTTCCAGGAAAGACATGGACTTTCCTACTACAGTCCACTATAGTCACCGAAAGATACAGTTTGAACAGATTTCTACCTCTTCAGCTGTACTTTGCAGACCAGTCACAGGGAGATATGGTTAAAAGCAGAGACACACACTGCAAATGGGATTATTCACTCAACTCCTTCATGGGTTTTGGCTAACACATAGCTCATGCAAAAGCCTGTTGTGTGTTGAGAGCACAACGTTAGGTCAAAGTGAGGGCAACATGTAGGCAGGACACAGTAGCCAGAAAGGGCTAATGGTCATTATGGAGCTATTATCGCTGCAGTTTGCTGTCTCCTGCAGCCATAATCCTTGTCTATTGATTATCTGGCAGTTTATAAGGCTAATACTTCTGTGCTACTGTACTCTGTCTTCTCGCTCCATCTATCTCCACTATCTGGCTGTTTTCTCTGTGTCATGTCTCTGCATGATATCGTTGCCAAGTACCTCATCGGTTCTCTGTATGCGGCCAGTATAAGAAACATCATTAACTGTTGTGATATTCTAATATTAGTACTGGTCAGTCAAAGGTATTTCTGATGTAAGAAAAATAGAAAAAATACATGAGCTTCTTGAGTGTATGCAGAGGTCTTTGTATACATTTATGGATTTTGTTGATCTTCTGTTGATGTTGTTAGTAGCATACTGAAGAGCTACAACCTCTTTTGCCCTTTCATTTGGTGACATAAGAACAGGGAACATGGCTTAAATGCTCTATTTCCTGGCTGAGTTCAGGTACACAGATGAAAAAGCAGGCTGATCCTCAGTCTTGAAGAAGTACCACATGGTGAACATCCACATTCATGCTGATGGTTGTTTTGCATATTGTCCTTTACTTCCTCCACAACAGCTGCTCATTTTCCTGTAGGCTTTAAGGAGAAAGTCATATTTGCTATTTCCCTGCCAAAAACCTCCTTCCTCCTTCTTCCAATTCTCAACCCACAGAAAGCTTTCAAAAAGGTCACACAAGCACATGTGATATCAATGTTTGTGTGAATACATGCTTGTATGCATATTCATGAAAATTTCACTTTTGACAAATTTTCCAACAAACAGAATTTTTCTCATATGAGTGCTTTAAAGCAAATAAATAGGGTCATAACTATCATGAAAATATTTTTCTTGCATTTGAGGGGAAATGCTTGCAGGTACCATAGCATTTTGCTGGGCAACGAACAGTATAAATGAATGTGTCATGTAATGAAAACTGAAGGCAATGAGAAAATTAAGTCCGTGAAGCTATATCAGCATATAGACCAGCCAGACATTCTTAGGAGAGAATACTGAGCACATACTATATTCAGACTAACCTCAAGAGGAGCATAATTTACCTATACAGCAGCTCAGATATTTCAAGCCTGTAGCACTTCAGTTTCTTTTTTTTTACTGAGAACTAGATCTGCAACAAAATGTCATAAATCAAACTCCTTTTAAAAATTGATCCCTCTACCCTTTTCCTTGTTTTCATGAGGTCACAAGGAAAGAATATAGCAGAAAATGATGTTTATGGCATATGAAACATCCATTTCAAATGCAGTGTCTTACAGGAAATGACCAGGAAAAAATGTAGATCAACAGGAGGCAGATAGAAAAAAAAAAGTTAAAAAGAATTTCATTTATTTTCTACAAGTGTGTAAGATCCAGCAGAGTGTTAGGTGATTTTCTCTGTAGAGTTCCATAGCCCGGTATGAACTTCAGACAGATACACAGTGTGAATCCCTGCGATTTGTGTTAGTTTGCCGTACTTTTCCACTTCTAGGAGTCAGGGGACAGATACTGAGCGCTATTTTTGTGGGAAATAGGAGCTAGCATCATACTTGTTCTAGCATAGTCTCGCATTTATGATCTTCAGAAATATTAATTACAATTTTATTAAAGAAAACTAACAGGCTAGAGACTGAAAGAATAAATATTGGTATTAGGACAACAGTAAATGTTGCAGAAAAGACACTAGCTAAAAACCAGGAGATAGGTTTGGCCGTTTAGATGTATTGTCAAAGCATAGACCAGTGACTTCTCTGATATCTTTTTTACCTCCCACTCTTTCTCTGTAATAGCTGCTTAGAAGGACAGCTTGCTGAAGTATTGTCTGGCATATTAGGGTCTGAGTCTCATTATGTAAATATTATGTAGATTTCTAAAGAACCAGATGCGGTTGCAAAGTCGAGAGAAGGAATACACAGTTAAATGACTGCTTTCATATTATGGGACCTAGCATATATACATCTCTGCATGGTGATTTTAAAAGACAAGGTGTAAGATAAACTCTATAAGCTTTCCTTTTCCAAGTATATGGCTACCAATTAGTATGTGACTAAGAATAAATTTCTTGCTTAATTACTAATTTTTTCCCAATACTGTTCTCATAATTTCATTTTATTTACCGTTATCTTTCTCCTTTGGCTCTTTCCTCCACTCATCATAATCTCATCAGAGTCATAAGTTTTTATTATGTTTTCTTTTCCAATATGACTAACTCACATTCTCCTTCTGAGAACATATTTAGTACTCATTTATAACCACAAAATACAAGCCAATCTGTTGGATTTTAACAATTTAAATCAAGGGCAAAAGAGTCTTTACTGTGCTCTTCTCTCAAACAGAGTAGAAAATCAACTGTTTCACAAGTTATAAGTTAAATTCCTAGCTACATTTTCAGAAACCTTTTTTACAGGTGAATTTATTCCAGAAAAAGATAATCAAAGCCTAATTTCATTCTAAAAGAGAAGCATATTAAGATTTGGATTTATTAGATAGGCAAAAAGAAGAAACAAAAGCTTCCATTTTCCAAGAAAGGAAAAATGGTCTTCATAAGTTAGGAATCCTGCTTTACACTAACCTGGTAGCATGTTACGGGTGACTACTTTTATTTCAGCAAAAGAATAACATGATACAAAAGTCAGTTCTAAGTAGTCTAAGCCTACTTAGGTGCCGAACAATGGAGACAGTAGTATCCTTTTACAGTAATTTATCTATATTGCAAGAAGCAACAAAGTAGCTGTCTTTAAAAAAAAAAAGGAAAGATCCTCCTCTTGTTCTAGTTTCCAGGTAATTGTTAAAGATGGGGTATCTGGCAGTTTTGTTGACTAGATTTGATTGGTCTAATGCTCTATACATGTGGATGTTCACTTGTAGTTTAACCAAAAGAGAGAGAGGAGGCTAGTATATCAAAACAATCAGAAATTCCTTTGCATAAATTGAGGTGTTAGCTGCCCTTTGCAGTTAAGATGTTGCCTCAATGAATATTAGTCATGAGACAATGACAATGTTAACTTTTTCAAGTATAGTTGTTCTTTTTAACATACCTGCCACCCACATAGAAGCAGTTTAAAATGAACTACTAGACCTTTCCTGTTGGCATCGATTTGTCATTATGCAAGTTGGTATCAAACCAAAGGACTGCCAACTCTTAGTTGTGATCAGCATGCACATATTATATGTTCACATTATTTATTCAGATCAGGATTCCTGGTTCATAGGTTTCTCAGATGAAAGAACTCATTGCTGAAAATTGGAGTTTTCTATTCATGTAGTACCCTTAAATAAAAGCATGTGTATTTTTTCAGTACTTCAATATTTGTTCATGTAGTGAAGAATGTAATTCCAGCAAGTACACAAGGGAAGTAAAACAGCTGAATATGTAGGACAGATAAACTCTAATACTGAATAAGCAGGACTTAAGTTACTTTTACAATCACTATGGCCCACTTACTAGGATGCTTTCTAGTAGCAATAAAATAAATGTTTTCTGAAGGGAAGAAATATTGTGGTTTGTGTTGCCTGAAAACCACTGTGCAGCATATTATTGTTCTGGTTGTCAAGTCTCAACATCTGTTGTACAGCTTAAAGACCATCACAATAGATACCTAAAGCCATACTCTTTGTCAGAAAGGAAAACAAGGTAAAATTTTTTGTTCTCTTATACTGTGTTTTTATTAAAATATATTTAGCTTAGGTCAAATGCTGTTCAACAAATGCAAGTCAGTGATTTTGCTGCTTTATCATATAATTTATTCACCTCATTCTTGTAGTATTCAGGCATCATGAACAGAATACATTATTCAACAAATACCAACAATTACTCCTTGAATAATTTAGTTGATGAATATTTTATTCTTGTGTTAAGACCAACTCCATGTGAGAGAAGTAATACTCGTGCACAGCCTTTTCTTCTGCTGGATCTTTATGAAAAGTTAAGATAAACCCAACAGCTGATATAGAACTTCTTTTGTAGCTTTGGGGTGCAGAGGAAGGTAAAATGCATTATGATGCATTCTGAATCTTGTAGAAAAATAAGTGACTGGATATCTGGGTATTATTATTTAATTACTGCCTGGGTTTGATTGTAGTAAGTAACGAACAAACACAAAGTACAGAATGACTGACATCAAAAGGATGAATGTTAAATATGGCAGGTAACTGAAGGAGAAATAATAATATAGTCCATTTGAAAAAGAAAAACATCGAGGGGAAAAAACCTGAAGCAAGAATTCAAGAAACCTTAAAATGTCAGGACTTAATGGACTTAAGTTTTGGGATTTCTTTCTAAATAAAATACATGAAGATTTCTATGATTTGACTGCAGCTACATCTTCTTCTGTCAAGTCAAAATATTCCATGTGAGACCAGGTCTTCTTGCCTCTTCCCAGACAGCCCCTTTCAGGAGTCAGATAATTCATATGTACTCAGTACAGCAGCATTCTCCAGATCTGACAGAAGATTTGCTAGATATAGATGAACAACCTGATCTGTGATTGGCTGAGGCATTTGCCTATCCCAGAACAGGCAAGAAATTGTGTGTCACACAACAGTAGGAGCACGCGTGGTTTTTAATAGAAACCCTCTCACAGTGCAACCTCGCTGGAAACAGATTCCCAGCTGTGAGGATGTGACACATCTGGGAGCATGCATCCCAGATAAAAGGACGTAAATGCATATGACAATCATGAAATCGGACACATCAGATGCCTGTCAATAGGCTCTCCCTATGTTGTATGACCCACTGAGTAGTCTCACACACTGGGTCTCTATGACAGTAAAAGAGCTGCACACAAGAAATCTGGAAATGAATTCACCTGGCAATTAAAACAGAATTTTGTGAATCCCAGTCCTATGGCTTCATTACAAAATCAATAATTTTTCCTGGGTACTAGCATATGAATTGGTTAAGTTCTTGCAGTGCATGCTATATATTACTGACTCGGTGTCTACTGATGGATAGTTTATCAGGTATCTTCCTTGAGAGTGCAGTGGCTGTTGCCTTAAAATGTTCACTAAATGTAGACCTTCATCAAGGTGAGACTGTCTTCTGTTTAGATAAAATGATTATAAGTGTTTGCTTTTGAGATTGTAATATCCTCTGTATCAGTTCTTCTGCAAGTACATAATTAACCTGTCAGCCCACCCTGCAGTAGTAAGTGTGATAGACGGGAAATATATTAGGAAATAACCTGCATGTGATATGCTTGCAAGACCTACTTTATCCTTCAACTATTTTTCTTCTTAATTAGCACCCAGGTAATGACAGACCTTAATGAATTAGCATATAACTGCTATCAATATACATTATTTTTTCATTCTGAACTGCTTATTCAGATGAGATGTAAAAGATCTGCTCTGGGTATTTTGGAAAAGATAGCAGTCTAAAATAAGATGGACATGTACTTTTGAAAAGTCCAGGACTTCCAGTATTTGCAAAGACTTCCTTGATAGATAAGATGTAGCATGAACTACTAAGTAAAAAATCCTGAAGAAGAAAGACCAGCAAAAACAGTGTCTCAAAAATGTTATCATCAGAAAAAGAAAGTGTTTACGAGTCAAATGGAAAATGTGTACAAAATCTAGCTTTGAAATAATACACTGTCACAACTACTGGAGGGCAAAACAGGTATTTGGTGGAATTGATGGTCTGAAGATATCTGAGTAATGTGAAAGTTTGTTTCTACCTGCTGCTTTTGTATGCACTTCACCATTCAATGTCAAATGAATGTACTCATTTATCTGAGTACCTTTTCACTAGATAAAATTTTAGAGGGTTCATTTTGGATTATCTCTTTTAACAGTCAAGAAATGGCAGCAGAAGCAAAGGTGGGGGTTGTAGTGGCTATATCTTCTAAATCTTAGAAACTAAGTCTCCCCCCTTATAATAGTGGAAACAATAAAAACAACCAACTAAAGAAAAAAACTATTCAGAGGCTGGAAAACAAGTCTTATGATGTGAAGCTTAAACAACTCGATTTATTGAATAGAAAGGTTGAGAGGTGTCTTGATCACTGTGAATAGGTACTGACCCAAGGAACAAATACTTGATAGTGGAGGTCTTTCAGTCTTGGAGACAAAGACCTAACAAGACCAAATGGCTGGAAATTGGCCAGCAGGTCGAGGGAGGTGATTGTGCCCCTCTACTCTGCTCTCGTGAGACCCCACCTGGAATACTGTGTTCAGCTCTGGAGTCCTCAACACAAGAAGGACATGGAGCTACTGGAGCGAGTCCAGAGGAGGGCCACGAAGATGATCCGAGGGCTGGAGCACGTCTGCTATGAAGACAGGCTGAGAGAGTTGGGGCTGTTCAGCCTGGAGAAGAGAAGGCTCCGGGGTGATCTTATAGCAGCCTTTCTATACTTAAAGGGGGCCTACAGGAAAGCTGGAGAGGGACTTTTTACAAGGACGTGTAGTGATAGGACAAGGGGCAACGGATTTAAACTGAAAGAGGGGAGATTTAGATTGGATATAAGGAAGAAATTTTTCACTAAGAGGGTGGTGAGGTACTGGAACAGGTTTCCTAGAGAAGTTGTGTCTGGCCCATCCCTAGAAGTGTTCAAGGCCAGGTTGGATGAGGCTTTGAGCAACCTGGTGTAGTGGAGGGTTTCCCTGCCCGCGGCAAGGGGGTTGGAATTAGATGATCTTTGAGGTCCCTTCCAACCCTAACCATTCTGTGATTCTAAATTGAAGCTAGACATATTTATTCAACCTTGAAATAGCACAATAACTGCATTTTCTTAGCAGTAAGGGTAATTAAACATTGCACAACTCACCAGAGCTTCGAATCCCATAAGAAGATTTGATGTCCTTCTAAAAAGGCATGCTCTCATCTGACTTCTCAGGAAAAAAGTATGACCTGAAAAAAAAAACAAAAATCAAACTTAAGATCGTAATTTGTGAGTGAGAGGTCTATATATGCTACAGTAGCCACTGTCTTCTAGTGATAGCAAATATAGTAGACACAAATCATGAGACACAGGGTCAATTCGTGTGGGTGGAGAGACACACTAGGATGGCTACACTATCATAGAAATAGTCTGGATAAATATAGACAGTTCTACACACCACGTTACAACCAAATGGATTTCTGTATCATAAAAAGCCTTTGCAAACTTTTCCAGGGAAGGTGGAGAATGTGTTTTCTACTCTGAGATCTGTTGATGGCACCATCAGCTTTATTTCTAGCAAGTCCTGCTGTTATGACTTGCAGAGCAGTTACTGGAATTCTGGCCCTTCTACATGAAATGGTGGTCGATCTTCTGCGTTGTTGCATACAGTCACGTTTTAGTACTGTGGTGGGTTAGGCCGCTCCGGCAACTAAACCCTACGCAGTCCCTCTCTCACGCTCCCCTGCTCCCAGGGATGAGGGAGAGAATCAAAGAGGAAAAAGAAAAGAGACCTGTGGGTTGAGATAAGAACAATTTACTACTACTGCTACCAATATATATATACAGATATGTACAAGGATAAGCATATACAAGTGAGTGATGTATGGTGTAATTGCTTACCACCCCTTGACCAAGGCCCGTCTCATTCCAAAGCTGCCATCCCAAAATGGATAAAACTTGATACTGCAGTCCCGGATGAATGGGAGGCCCCGAGACAGAGAGCGAGAGAGAGAGAGAAAACACTCTTAGAGCCCGAAAGTGAGAGTCCCGGAAGGGCAAAAAGCCCTTCTTTCCGACTGACCCTCACTTTTACACTGGGCATGACGCTGCATGATGTGGAATACTAATCGGCCAATTTGGCCCTCAATCTTAAGTTCAGGTACAAATCGTAAGGAGAGTCGTGGACCCCTTGTCCTGGCTATGCTCCCCCCTTATCCTGTTGTGCTCCTGCACACTGGCAAGAACACAGCAAGCTGAAAAGTCCTTGAGACCTCAGTGCCAACTATAAACATCAGCTTGCTATCAACATTCTTCTCAGAGTGAGCCTCTGAGTAAAACCAAAACACGGAGCTCTTCTAGCTGCTAAAAAGAAGAGCTAACTCTTTCCCAGCTAAAACCAGGACAAGTACACCAGATGGAGTGACCACTCTTTGTGAGGCTGTTAACTCTTTTGTGTCAGTCCAGGCTACCCTTTATTCTCTCACCTGGATTTCAAAAAAGGTGATAATTGTTTAGGCTTATTCTCTAATAAAGGATAAAATTAAACACTCCTTTTAAATAGAGATGTTTTACCCGTTTCTGTCAATATTTTCCTATTAAGCAAAAATAAATACATCTCAAAAACTTGCTAGAGAATATATGCTGCATTTTGGAACACTTACTGGATCTGGATAGAAGTCATGTTTTTTTGAATGAGAGTTTATATCATAAAAATATGTGATACTTCGTCCTCTGTAAAATCGTGCTGGATAAAGAATATATGCCTAAAACTTTCATCTTCAACTGTGTAGCAGTAATTGCCATCTCTTTCCTCCTCAACTTTCTAGACTATAAGTGTAACTGAGCAGCTATACTTCTCTGGGAGGAAACTGATTAATAAGCTCTCCGTTCTGCACAGATTGTCAAACAGAGTTTGTTTTCTGTCAGGAGAAACACATCATTCACATCACACAGAGCCTGAAAAGCGTAAGAGAGACTGGAATTCATGGCCAGGTTCCCAGATGGAGCTGGGCAAAGATGCTGCAGTCTAGACTTTCATGAGCATTGTTAAAATCGCCTTTCTAAATCTCAGCTGTAGTATTGTTACATGGTAAGAAAAAGAGGAGCCTGAGAAAGACATAGGAAGTGAAAGGATGTTGGACAGGGACTTCTATGAAACCACATTCCCTCAAGCATTTGTATTGGAGCTACTCTTAACATACCTCTACAACAGATTTTGTTAAGTTCAGGAAGCTGTGAGGACTGTATATTGCTAACTTGACGTGACGTCTCAATCATCTTATCAAAGGGTTTAGCTGGGACAAGAGCAAGAGATGAGCAGCTCATGTACATCCGTCACAACTAAGAAATGTTTGGATTACAGGAGACATAAATTTGGAGTATTCTAATCACAGCTACAAGACAGAGAAGGAAGAAAATAATGGATTATTTTTAGCTATTCCTATTGTTAAAATTTGCATTTGAAATATCTGAGGGGCAGGTCAAGAGTTTGTCTTTTTAAGTCTTTCCCAGATATGACACGTTAGAGGAAATGGATGGATAACTCGTGCCTTCATATGACACCTATTATTTACACATAATGTTTGTCCTCCAAGGTGATTTTATTTTTCATTTTATTAATCCTTATTAATATTAAGAGAGAATAGTAAAATACTTTTTTTTTCTGGAATGTATAAATACTATAGCTAATCATTTCCCAACAATTTATCATAAAACAGCAGTGACATTTTCAGCTCTTCAAAATTATGCAAATTATTGAGTGGGTAAGTACAGTAGCTCTTTTCTCTATTAGAGCACTGCTGTTTTAAAGTGGTATTGCATGTCAAGGAGGGCACGATGTGAGTAGTTTGATTAGAATTATCCACCCTCCACCCCATCTCTCTGCTTCATGCAACTACATGGTACAGACACCCACTGTCCTTTATTTAAATCACATTTGCATTTGTACATCATGGAGATGGGCTAAAAAAAAAAATGTTATGGAAGGAAAGTAGGCAATTCCGACCTGCATTGTTTCATATTCCACAGCACCATCATGCAGTGTACAAGTAGGGAGTCTCCACACTTCCCTTTATAGCATGAGGAACAAAAAAAAAGGAGATTTTGCAATATAAAATCGAGATTAGATTTTAAACCCGGTAGTTCATTTTGCTCTTCATAAGCTGAACTCTTTCTCTTGTCATAAAATTATGTTGATTGTGGAGTTACTCAGATGAGGGCTGGTAGAGCTGAATGGCAAAACAGAAAGAGCGGACCACAGTCTTTTCCTGTTCAGTTCAACTCTGGAATGGTGGAAGTTCATTTCCATTCACCTGGAGGTCAGTTTCAAAGATGACTGATAAAAAACACATCCACTGTTTTCCACCTTACTAGACTTAGTGCAGTAGTTCTTCCCAAATCCCTGAAAGAAGTAATAACTTTCTTCACCCCTTTCCTGTCTGTAGTGCCTTAGCTACCCAGCCTAAGAACACTCACAGCAAAGCTGCTGCTCTAGACTGCTCCACATCATCCTAGCTACGTGCATCCACTTGGGATTCTCCCATCTGTTTTCTGGTAGTGTTTGTTTGTTTATTTGTTGTTTGTTTTGAAACCATCTGCCGTCTCATACCTTCCTCTTCAGCTCCAGCTCCATTAGTGCTTTGGAGGAACAGGCTACTCTTGAGCTTACTCAAGGCATTGGTGCTTCAGGCAGTTGCTGTGTGACCTGGTGCTCAAAAGCCCTGCATGTACCAGTGTGCCCACAGCATACAGTGCAGCTTTCTTCAGAGGTACCAGCCTGAGGAATGAAAGTGGTGCTGGCATGAGGTTGTTGCCTGATGGAACAAATCCTGCTCATCAGCAACACTCTTTGGGTCAAACAGATCCTGTTCATGACTTTGGAGTTGTCTCTGCATGAACACATTTGATGGTATCTCAGTAATGTTCACTATGCAGCATAGATATACCTTTAATTTGTATACTGTCAGAGATGACATTTCTGTCTCAATCTGTTCATAGAATCCAGTACTATAGGTCCATTCAAGAAACCTTTTAGTTAAATATAAAGGTCTACATGCAATTAACAGCATGAAACAAAAGGAAGTCAAACTTGAAAGAACCAGCTCTTCGTCCTTTAAAAGCTAGCTACCAGTTGCTTTTTCCTGTCCTTCTAAGCCAGTTAAGTGGAAACATAGCTCCCTGGAACAACCTACATGTGAAGGCTGTTAACATTACCTGGTGCACATTCCTACTCTGTCTCTCAATGTCTCATCAAGATATTAAATTCTAATAGCTAAAAGGTCTCATTTCCTTTCTAGCATTTGGACAGATGGATTTTTTAAGCTTTTCAATAGAAGAAACAAAGCCAACTATACACTTATCTTTTATTTGCATTTAGCTTCAGAAATTAAAATTTCTACCCTAATTATCTACAACTTTCCAGTGCTTTTTATTCTGTGTAACCTGAAGCATTTTTGTTTCATTTTAGCTGTTTTCCAAATGATTTCATGGTCACAATGGACTTCCATACAGTCTGTTTAAGAACAACGAAGCGTCTCTCCTTCCAAAGTAATGCTGTGGTATTCATTGCCAGTTCATGCAAGCAGAAAACAAGCTATAACATAAAAGCTCTTCCTATACATGGAAAAGTACTAGTTCATTCAAGAAAAGTGAATATAAACAGAAAATTCATTTGCACATTTTTATAGAACCATACAGTAAATTTAAAGAGTTTTGGGGTGTTCTTTTCTGTCATTTTTCTTTCTTCCATGTTGAAAATTAAACTCTGTAATACAAGCCCCAACCCAAACACTGATATATTATATTCTTAAGACAGAATAGACTTTGTTTGCATATTTTTTGTGTGATTTGTGTTTTCCCAAGAATTTACTGAAACGGTTGGTCTCTGCCTTGCAGCCATATTCTGCCCTCCCCACCTCCAAACCCCTGACTACGGAACTTGAATTCGATAGTGAGGTACAAAGACAACACACAGTAATATCTGAAATCCACAGAAGAGCATCAAGGTAAGTTTATGTAAGTGAATGAAACAGTGTAAGGGCTCAGACACCAGGCAGCTCAGACATCTACACTGTTCAGCTGTTAAACTGCTCTTGGTGCACTTTTGTCCAGGGCCAAGTTAGCACGCTCCCAAAGCGTTCCCAAGGGTGCTCAGGGGGTCAGAATCAAGGAAGGGCAATTCCCATTAGACAGCTGAAACTCAACCTCCTGGTTTTGGAAGATGAGTATTTAGTAGAATGTATGTGGCTAGATGGTACCAGTTTGCCTCAGGGTCAAAAACCTGTTGCCCCCACTATTCAATTTACCGGTATAGGTGCTGTCGCAGGCTCCCACCTATTTCCAGAGACAGAAATAAAGTCTATACAGGCTTTTCTTTTCCCTATCATAAGGACGCAACACTCCTGTTGACATTTGTGTTAGATGTGAAATTGGCAGGATGTAACCAAACAGGAAAACAACAGAAGGTATTGTCCAAGCTCCATCACTTGAACAGCTGGTTCAAAGCAAAAATTGCACTGTGAATAAAGAACTTAGAAACTAGTGAAATCGAGGCTTGTCTACCCCTTGCAGACAGTCCTTTGAGCTCCATGCAGACAGAACTGCCATGTTTTGAACATTAAAAACAAAGTGCTTTTTTTTCTCTGTCTGTAGGGGCATGTGCTCCATGTTGCATTGCAGACATGAGACCGCTTGTGCTTTCACCACACCTTGTTGCTGTATCTTTTTATGTCTGTTGGTTGCACTGGGAGCAAGGATATGGCAACCTTCTGTGTAGGTACCACAAAGATGAGACAAATAATATCATTGCTAATACTAGACATACTTTAAGACATCTTCATACAGCTAAAAAGGCTCTTCAGTGAACGGAAGGAGAGTGAGAAAGACCTAAAAATTTATCCGTCACAAAACATAGAGCTGAGGAAGAAATGTTCAAGAGAAAGTTAATACATAAATCTCACACCGTGAAAGAAGAGTAGGTACTTAACTTCGGGGCAGGAAGGGATGAGGGTGGCGAAGGATATTCTCCATGTTTAAGCACCTAACCCAGCTTTCCCCCTCCGCCCCTTAAACATTATCATTACTCTTTTTGACCAATGACAAAGCATTTACTCCAGAAATATTCTGGTTCAGATCCTACCTGAAAGTTTTCATGCCCTACGTACCAATAGGCAGAAATTCTTTCACACAATTAATTTCTCTTTTGGGGCTGAGATCTTCTAAATTTAAAAAAAAACGTGAGTGATTCAGATTTTAAGTTCCCAGCTTGTGAGGTGGTTATGTTTTCTTCAGGAAAGCAGAGTCAATAGCACTTGGATTTAAACTTAGGTTCAAAGAGTATTTTACTGAATCAAGGCTGTAGTAGCTCTGACGACGTTGATTGCTCAGTCCATAACAGTCCAAAACTGATGTAAAGATTTAAAACAACAAGAGCATAATTTTCTTTTTACTTCTGACATTTAAGGAAGGAAAAAAAAAAGTAAAAAATGAAAGACCTCAGTTCATTTAAACTTGTGTAAGTTGGTCTTAGGAACCTGGACCCTCAGTAGACCTCTAACAAGGAGGGCTACCCACTTGCTCTCCAATACTGCCTGCCTGTGAAAGCACTGAAATTTCACCACGCGTTATTCATGCTCTGAAATTTACTTACATATGTGCAAACGTGGGGCACAGGTAATCTTTCTTCTATCCTTCCAGTTGCGAGCAGTGACACTGGAAGAAGCAATGCATCTGGTCGATTAATATGTGGCTAGTGTCATCGCCACAATTATTTCAGCTTTTTCGATAATGGGATGGGCTACACAACACCAGACCTACTGGCACCAGATGGGACTTGCCTTTCTCAGAGAGGAACAAGGGTCTTAGCGCAACAGCTAGCAGGGCTCATTCACAGGGCTTTGAACTAGATTCGAAGTGGGAGGGGGAGGTAATATCAAGAATGATAAAGACATGCTGGAAG
This sequence comes from Tauraco erythrolophus, assembly GCF_009769465.1. NCBI lineage: Eukaryota > Metazoa > Chordata > Aves > Musophagiformes > Musophagidae > Tauraco > Tauraco erythrolophus. Next base: position 63,028,748 of record NC_141466.1, on the reverse strand, counting down.
TACCTGAAGAACAGCAGAAAGGAATTCCAGCCACTCCAGCCAGGAAGTCAGATTCATCTGGGGCCCAACTTAAATGCCTTTATGCCAATGCATGCAGCATGGGGAATAAGCAAGAGGAGTTAGAAGTGTGTGCACGCCTGTTGGAGTATGATCTTATTGGCATCACAGAGACGTGGGGAGATGAATCCTATGACTGGAGTGTCAGAATAGAAGGGTACAGGCTCTTAGGAAGGATGCGCAGGGGAGAAGAGGAGGAGGAGTTGCCCTATATGTCAAAGACCAGCTGGAGTGCGTGGAGCTGCACCTGGGACTGAGAGGAGCCAACCAAGAGCTTATGGGTCAGGATTAAAGGGAGAGCAGGGACAGGAGACATAGTAGTAGGGGTCTGCTACAGACCACCTGACTAGGAGGACCGAGTGGATGAGGCCATCTTCAGACAGATAGGAGCAGCCTCACATTCACGAGCCCTGGTCCTCATGGGGCACTTCAACCACCCCGATATCTGCTGAAGGGACAACACAGCAGGACATAGGCAATCCAGGAGGTTCCTGGAATGCATGGATGATAACTTCCTTCTCCAAGTGGTAGAGGAACCAACAAGGAAAGGTGCTTTGCTGGACCTTGTTCTCACCAACAAAGAAGGGCTGGTGACGCTCAAGGACAGCTTTGGCTGCAGTGGTCATGAAATGGTGGAATTCAAGATTCTTAGGGAAGCAAGGAGGGTGCACAGCAAGCTCACTACCCTGGATTTCAGGAGAGCAGACTTTGGCCTCTTCAGGGATCTCCTCGCTAGAGTACAATGGGATGAAGTCCTGGAGGGAAGAGGGGCCCAAGAAAGCTGGTTAGTATTCAAGGATCACCTCCTCCAAGCTCAGGAGCGGTGCATCCCAACAAAGAGAAAGTCAGGTAGGAACACCAGGACGCCTGCATGGATGAACAAGGAGCTCCTGGACCAACTCGGACACAAAAGATGGCCTACAGAGGGTGGAAGCAAGGACAGGTAGCCTGGGAAGAATACAGAGCAATTGTTCGAGCAACCAGAGATCAGGTTAGGAAAGCTAAAGCCCTGAGTTAAATCGGTGTTTACGAGTGGTGTTCCTCAGGGGTCAATACCAGGGCCAGTGCTATTTAACATCTTTGTTGGTGACATGGACAGTGGGATCGAGTGCACCCTCAGCAAGTTAGCAGATGACACCAAGTTGTGTGGTGTTGTGGACACGCTGGACGGAAGGGATACCATCCAGAGGGACCTTGACAGGCTGGAGAGGTGGGCCTGTGAGAACCTCATGAAGTTCATCAAGGCCAAGTGCAAGGTCCTGCACGTGGGTCGGGGCAATCCCAAGCATAAGTACAGGCTGGGAGAAGAATGGATTGAGAGCAGCCCTGAGGAAAAGGACTTGGAAGTGCTGGTGGATGAGAAGCTCAACATGAGCCTGCAATGTGCGCTGGCAGCCCAGAAAGCCAACCATGTCCTGGGCTGTATTAAAAAAAACGTGACCAGCAGGTTGAGGGAGGTGATTCTGCCCCTCTACTCTGCTCTCGTGAGACCTCACCTGGAATACTGCGTTCAGCTCTGGAGTCCCCAACACAAGAAGGACATGGAGCTGCTGGAGCGAGTCCAGAGGAGGGCCATGAAGATGATCCGAGGGCTGGAGCACCTCTGCTATGAAGAGAGTCTCAGAGAGTTGAGGCTGTTCAGCCTGGAGAAGAGAAAGCTCCGGGGTGATCTTATAGCAGCCTTCCAGTACTTAAAGGGGGCCTACAGGAAAGCTGGAGAGGGACTTTTTACAAGGACGTGTAGTGATAGGACAAGGGGCAATGGCTTTAAACTGAAACAGGAACAGGTTGCCCAGAGAAGTTGTGGATGCCCCATCTGTGGAAGTGTTCAAGGCCAGGTTGGATGAGGCTTTGGGCAACCTGGTGTAGTGGAGGGTTTCCCTGCCTATGGCAAGGGGGTTGGAACTAGATGATCTTTGAGGTCCCTTCCAACCCTAACCATTCTATGATTCTATATACACACGTGCAGAATACCAGTTTTTGCAAAAGAAACACTTAATTCTTAGAGCGGACCTGAGGCTGCACCTGCACTGGAAAGTTAAAGAGGGTCAAAGTACATGGATGAGCACTCTCATGTGGTCATCTGTAGTGTGAAATCAGTAGGAATGAGGCAATTTTAATCCAGATGCATTATAACACTTCAGAGAGCAGACTCGGGAGCATCACTCTGTCTCCTTTTGTTGAAATCAGCTCTTACTTGATGGTCCAAGCACTCTGTCAGACATGGAAGATATGACTGAGCTGAGGGAACTGGAGACCCTCACACTCTGTAGGGAAAAGATACAACGGGGTGATAAATGGGCAATGCTGACATAATTTTTTTTTAAGGGAACATTTCTGTTAGAAGCTATCAGTAGAAAGTAGCTCACGTTTCTTGTTATTTCCCTGCACTGTGAGAAGAAATATTGCGCTTAATTTAAGCAGAATGGATCACCCTGTAGTTTTCTTCACTGACTTTATTGGGAATGTAGATTCCCACTGACCTGCTGAAGATGAAACATCATCTTATCTAGGTGCCTAGGTTACATACACAACCAAGGCTCTCTGCTCACTACAGACCATACAGCAAAATTCAATTTCTTTGCAACTGTGTTCCTTTGAACTAGCTCTCCTCTTAACCCCACTGATGTTATGATTGAAACTTGAAAGCTAACCCTCCCTTTTTGCTCCCAAAAGAACAGAAAAAAAAAGTACTTCACCAGGTCACCTTTTCACTAAATTCCTTTAGTCTGTTTTAGTTTCTGTCTGTCAGAAGCACATAAACTTCATGTACCAAAAGGGAGGAAAGCTAGAAACTCCCTTCAGCATTTTTCTAAAATGTTTATCTTTTAAAAGCTTCATACTATCCTGAATGGCCTTGAATTCAATTCACTTTTGACTGGGATGCTATATTACTATTTTTTAAAATCAATTTCTCCCCAGGCTCAGTGGGCTAGTGACTGAAATCTGAAAGCTTTGGAGAAAAGTGTCTAAAATAATATTAAAGAAAATGTTCATCCTATTTACTGCAAGTCCAAAGTCTGTTTTGGTGAGTTTTCCTCCATCCTCGTCCTTTAAGCATCAGGAGACTAAAGTGTTTGTCTTAAAATATAGTATTACCTTGATATATCATGACATAGAACACCAAGTTTACAAATTACTGCACTTTTCTCTTTCTCGTGACATCCTGAATGGTTTTAATCCACAGCCATGTTCAGACATGTCATCATTGGTCAAACTTTCTTCACAGCTTTGCAAATTGTTACAGCCTCTTGTGCAGACATTTACCTCTGTAATGTGGATGTGAAACAGTGCTCACCTGAAGTTATCTCTGTACCTACTGCAACGGTATTAACAGCAATCCAACACGTAAAGCTGGGGAGAGGAATGTTTTCTTCTTTCTAACAGTGGAATGCAAAATGGTCTTACTCATGGTAACATCGTGCCATTACAACTCAATGGGCTTCAGCAGAGACCCTCCTGAATTACTTCAGGTAGATTAAGCTTAAGTCTCTAAATGTTGTATTTACTGAATATCAGTCATCCAGCAATCTTAAAGAATTTCAGGAACATTAGTTAAGCTGCAGAATCTCTCCTTCCATGGTTCCCAAGTGGAAAATAAATTATAATACAACTGGTTATGGACATTTAAATCAGCAACCGGGAATACTCCCCAAATTTCTGCAAGATCACACAGCAAATCACCAGCAGGGTCAGATACAGAACCGAACACCCCACCTGCTCTCTTGGGCTCTGGTACTAGACATTATATTCTCATTTGGAACAATGGATTTAAACTCTTATAGATTATATTTTCATCTTAAACTCTCTCTTACCTCGACTGGCTGCTGAGTTCTCAGTCGGACCATTTAACATAAGTGCCTGTTCTAGTTATTCAGTCCATTAAAACAGAAATCTGACTGCATTACCCAGAACACACTTAAGCCTCCCACAGCCCTGCTTAGTGAGAAAGGTAGCCTGCCAATGTTCTCTCTACAGACTTGCCTACTAAAATCAACTGGGAGTTCCATATTAAAATGTATGAATACATATTTTTATACAAACCCAATAGCCAATATCAGAATTATCAGGTAATTTAGTTAGGTAAGCACTTGCTTATGCAGATTGAGTTAGATATTTCATTACTCAGGGTTAATTCCCAGGATGCTGTCAGCAAGCTGCTTAACTCCTTTCTCTATCTGTGTAGTGCTCCACTGTAAAAACACAGACTTCCTTTTCTTTGGTTGTAGGATATCCTTGCTATTTGAACTAATGTGGACAATGGGGGCACAGGTTACTTTGTGTGTGTGGTTCCTTGTCACATGAAGGCAGTTAATGTACGCATGAGAAAGACAGGCAATTCCCTAAACTAATATATAGGGGGGGAAAAAAAATCCAGGATAGTCCTAACGCCTGTTTTACTCAAGTCTTAAGAAACTAGGTTACTTTTCATCATTGTCACCACTGAAGGAAGTTTAGAGCTGTGAGAGGAGATAGGTGCTGCCAGGAAGTGATGTGTTTAAAGAAATTGTGTAGATGGCAAAAGTCAAGGCAAAGTCGCAGTCCTACTTTCCCTGCGGAGGCAGTGGAACCAGTAAAACTGATTCTGAAGTATTCTTCCCAAGCTCTTCCTTCCACCACTTCTGCTTCACCTGCTGCTATGACATGACCATGATTCAGTCCCTGCTCTTCATCCTAAGAGCAGCAAAATTAAATTTTGCCCTTACTACCCTGAACTGACTCTGAGCACACACCTTTCCTTTGTAAATTCAGCAGTCGGTCAAGGAATACGCATGCCTTACTAGTCCACAGTCCTGAAGATATTTGAATGCTCTGAACACTCACATACAAATGTGTGCATTTGCAAGACCTGAGCTCTATAAGAATAAACATAATCAAATTCAGGCAGCATTTACTTGCCAATTACTGGCAGATTTGCACTATTTATGGCCAGTCCGTTATTACATAGCACTACAAATTGAATTTGTTACAGGAGATGTTAGGAAGGAAGGATCTTTGGCTTCAATCTATCCAGAACAAATGGGCAAATGGAAAAAATCAAATCTGAATTTGTAGTTACAAGATAATTTGGCCAAATGTTAGGCTATACTGTCCTAACTGTGAAGCAAAACATGATCTAACCTATCTCAATGCATTGAGATTATATAATTTGATGATAACATCTAACACTGTGGTGGTACAAGCAGCCCAGTGTTCAGGACATACAGTTTTGATTAAAAGCCTTTTTTTCTTTTCGTTCAAATATCTTTGTTGACTTAAATCACACATTTATAATGTAAAAATGAAAGAAACTGTTCAAAATGAGAGGAGAGATGCCTGTGGTACAGCTGATTTGCCAATTGCCTTGATTACTGCACAAATGTTCAGTACATTTTCCTCCTCAGGGAAATTTTATCTTGAAAAACTGCAAACAGACAGACAAACACACAAATGCACACACATACAAGATAATTTGTATATTAAAATACAGGAAATAAAAATACCCAGTGAATAATGTGGCATTTGCACTACAATGCATGCAAATTAGTGAGAAAGGATGTAGCTTTTATCATTTCTACTCTCTAAGCTAAACAGTCCCAACTCTCTCAGCCTTTCCTCATTTGAGAGATGCTCCAAGCCCATAACTGTCTTCATGGCCCTTTGCTGGACTCTCTTCAGTAAATCCATATCTCTTCGTACTATTAACTAGTACGAAGGAGAAATTCACAGGACAAAACCAGTATTGGCATCTGCAAAGAGAACATATGCCACCACAAAACTGGCATGGGCCTGCAAATCTCTTGTATAGGATTCATCTCATCCAGCTTCATGGATAAGATCCTACTTAAAACTAATGACGCCTAAATTCAAGTCCACATGGAACAGTCTAAATGTATGCTAGGAGGTGGAATTTGACAGTTTTAATACAGTTGTCTACAGAGATGCTCTAAGACATCCCACCTACCTCCAGCTATTACTAGCTCAAGAAGGGGACATTTCCACTAATTCCCTTGTCATATCTATCTGCCAGTCTGGTGTGGATGCACTGAATTCTTTGGGTTTGTCTCAGACATAGTTGTGTGGCTATCTAAAGCAAGCCCTTGCTCTTCATTAACTGTAATGGGGTTATAATATGCCTGTAAAATGCTAAAGGTAGATGATTTACTCTCAGTTTGAAACCCACCACCACTGAAATCGACAGTGAAGATGTCTACATTGAAGCCGTTTACTCAAACTATCCTGCAGATCTTTGTGTAATCATTGGAGAAAATGAGGCCATTCTAGAATGTAATTTGTCTGATACTTCTCGTGAAATGACTTCTCCCTCCTTTAAAAGGAGATTTTCATATTTTGTCGGAGATATTCTGTTCTTTATTTCAACACTTGTAGTACTTCAGTGTGTATGTGAACATCCACTTTGCAAAACCGTAGCTGACTGACTTTGTTCTTTCCAGGCTTTGCTCCTTGGGCTTGTAGAAGCACAACACCTGCTTCTTGGTACTGCAATAAGGTAAGCTTGTCCATGATTCTTTCCCAGTGAACTGCAGAAGGTTGTTGCTTACCCTCTGGGCAGTCACAGGAACGTGTTTGAAGGAAGGTCTGCTCCCAGTTGTTCAGGTAGAGCATGTCAAAGCAGTGTAAAGAAAGGTCATCCAAAGTAATGGAGACAACAGTAGACTGGGAGTCAGAAGCAGTATAACGCTGTTCCAATCAGTATTGTCTCTGAGTTGAAGAGCTGTAATGAGAAAAAGGGATTATTAACTTTCACATGTTAAAATGACAGCTAGGTTTTTCCCTGTGGATGCACGGTATCCACACATGGCATAGCACAGAACAACGAACACTTAACTAGGTGCTAAGTATAATATCTTCTTACAATTCCCTTTGCCCAAATCTTGACTGAAGGGTGGGCGAGAACAGTTTCTGACTAGGGTGAGCATAGTATAAGGTCATCTTTAACCCCTTTGTGCATATTGCCATGATTTACAGCAATGAAGAACATAAGGCTCAGCAAAACTTCCATAGACAAATTATTGTCCATAAAATTGTATAGAATATATTCATTAGAATTCTGGGACTGGTTTCAAAATATTTAATTTTTAAAGTTTCTGAGGTTAACCCTGAAAATTTCCCTTTCCCTTTGCCATCCTTTCCTGCGATCAAAAATTCTCAGCCATCACAAACTGCACATCACACACATTTTCTCGTAACATCTCGTATAAAACACAAAGTCACCTTGCAATTTTAGCCTCAGACAAAAACAAACACACACAAAAAAATCCTTTTGCTTATTGCCACTAAATTTAACTCTGAAAGGAGAAGTCAATAGAACAGGAAAGTCCTTTAATAAGGCCAAGTGCAGAGTCCTTCACTTGGGGTATAAAAACCCCAAGCATCGCTATAGGCTCGGGGAGGAGTGGCTGGAGAGCTGCCTGGCGGAGAAGGACCTGGGGGTGTTGGTTGACTACCGGCTTGATATGAGCCAGCAGTGTGCCCAGGTGGCCAAAAAGGCCAATGGGATACTGGCGTGTATCAAGAATAGTGTGACCAGCAGGAGCAGGGGAAGTGATCCTGCCCCTGTACTCGGCACTGGTGAGGCCGCACCTGGAATATTGTGTCCAGTTTTGGGCCCCTCGCTTTCAGAGAGATATTGAGCTCCTGGAGCGAGTCCAAAGAAGGGCGACCAAACTGGTCAAGGGGCTGGAAAATAAAACTTATGAAGAGAGGCTGAGGGAGTTGGGGCTGTTTAGCCTGGAGAAGAGGAGGCTGAGGGGAGACCTGATTACGGCCTTTAAATACTTGAGAAAGATGGTGGGGAGGTAGGGGAAGGACTCTTTACATTAGTGATGGGTGATAGAACAAGAGGAAATGGGCATAAGCTTAGTCAGGGGAGATTCAGGTTGGATGTTAGGAAGTATTTCTTCTCTGAAAGGGTTGTCAGCCACTGGAATAGGCTGCCCAGGGAGGTGGTTGAGTCCCCATCCCTGGATGTGTTTAAGAATAGGGTGGATGATCTACTTGAGGATATGGTTTAATGGGGATTAGGGATGGTTGGACTCGATGATCTCTAAGGTCTTTTCCAACCTAGAAATCTATGAATCTATGAATCTATAAGACCTCCATTGTAATCTTTTTCTTTCTGACCCTTTCCAACTCTGTCTCTTCTTTTCTCTCTTCTGTATCATTAATCATGCCTTATCGTAGCTGTCAGCAGAGTCATCCATCTATGGGACATGTCCATCTATGTCCATCCATCTGTGACAATCCTTGTCACAGACCTGTCAAGAACTTCACCTGGCCTGATATTAATAAGTTTTGTTGAAGAGATACAAAGTCTTATTATTTAGAAATGCTAGTTTTAATCTTCTTGTTTGCTTGTTTCTTACAGTATTGCCTAACTTTTTCATGACTCGAAATGATGGGATGGGAGGAGGGATACCTATGAATCAAATTTCCAGAAGACCACAGCTCACATCTTCGCTTTCAGTTATGGCCACTGGTCCTTGTCACACTTGACTTCCAGGGTCTTTCTCAGTACTTGACTTGCCACTCAAGGAAAAGAAGAGGGATACAAACACTGTCTGTTTTCTGAGACAAGTATCAAATAGACTTCAGTGGAGCATATATCTGACGGGAGACTACAGCTTTCGGATTAGGTGAAGGCGAAATCATACTGGACATCAAAATGTCTGGTCAAGATTGATCATTTATGGGGGAAAAAAGAAACCAAAGGGAAGTACGTTAGAGCTGTGGATGTGTTTAGACATAAAAGGTGGTGAAGGTGGGTGTGAAGGTTGCCTTTACTTGATTTCCAGTGATAGCACTGGTGGGAAATGCATTTCAGTATCCTTCATTGGTTCTGATGTGATACATTGCCAGTGAACGTTACCTGACGCAGTCAGTGTTCCATCTTCATCAGCTGAGATTTTGATACTTTCTCTTCTCCCCTAAATTCATCACACAAAGAATCACATTTAGAACTTATGCTACTTCTTTTTCACAGTATTACCACATAAAGATTCAAGACCTGGATGTACTCAGAGATATTCAGGAAGTGCCTGTCTTTGTGATATTGACACCCTTGGGCAGATACAGAAGATACAAAATGTGAAAAATGTGTAAACAAATTTGTACTACTCAGGTTCAAAATTAGGATCATGAAAACTTCTATTCATTTTCTTCCTGACCTCTAAAAGTACCTCCAAGTTTCCTGAGCATGTTCTTCTGCACATGTCTTAATGTCTTGGTAGAACTGAGAAACTCATCAGCTATCTGACATGTAATTCCAGTCAAGTAGATCCTCCTCTACTTAGGTACCCTAATGTTTTCAAAACCAGGATTGGATTCATCTCACATGACCTGAGTATCTAGAAACTAACAATCTTCTTATTAACTCTCTTCTACTGATGGAGTCTAGCACCCCTGCAGCTGGTTTGTCTCTTCCAAAGACATCCCTTACGAATCACCGTGTGACAATACCTGTCCTCCACTGCCTAGAGAGAGACATTAAAGTGTCAAGTTGAGGAAGCAATTCTATGCAACATTATGTTTGACACAATAATACTGACACAAGGCATGCTAACCTTCTCATGCTCCTGTCTTGTACCCTCTACTTCCTTCACATGCACTGAAAGAACTGCTATCTTTTTTCAAAGTTATGTTCTTAAGTTCATGCCTTAAATCCATGTTGCTGATAAATCAAATATCTTACCAAACCATAGTCTTGGACTTTGATAGCTGATTTGTGAATGCTTGCATGATATATCTTTTACCAACGCACACACTAGTCTAAGGAAGTCTGGAAGTTCTAGGAATCATACTTTTCTCTAGTAGGTTTACTTCTGATCCGAGGGCTGCAGCACCTCTCCTATGAAGACAGGCTGAGAGAGTTGGGGCTGTTCAGCCAGGAGAAAAGAAGGCTCCGAGGTGATCTTATAGCAGCCTTTCAGTACTTAAAGGGGGCCTACAGGAAAGCTGGAGAGGGGCTTTTTACTTTTACTATCCCTGTAGTGATAGGACAAGGGGCAATGGCTTTAAACTGAAAGAGGGCAGATTTAGATTAGATGTAAGGAAGAAATTTTTTTACATTGAGGGTGGTGAGGCACTGGAACAGGTTGCCCAGAGAAGTTGTAGATGCCCCATCCCTGGAAGTGTTCAAAGCCAGGTTGGATGAGGCTTTGGGCAACCTGGTGTAGTGGAAGGTGTCCTTGCCCATGGTAGGGGGGTTGGAACTAGATGATCTTTGAGGTCCCTTTCAACCCTAACCATTCTATGATTCTCTGATTCTGTCTTTACCTTCTAATGGTCAAAACTCAAATGACAAAGTTTCCTGCTTGTCTGGAGTGGGAACAGTCTCCCGAATCCTCTTGAAGCTCTTCCACTATAAAGAAAATATTTTATTTTTTTTTATTGGCCTAATGATCCTTTCGTCAATAGAAAGGGCAAAGTTCCTAGGTGTTGACCAATTTAAATTACTTCTTTTCCAGTAGGCTGATGTTTGTTCTTCCTGTTTGGGTCACCCCTTTTCCTCAAGGGAAATAAAGGTGACCAATTCATGCTTCGTTCTCAGAGCCAGGTACCTTGAAGTTAAAAATACCAAGAGCAAGCTTTACAGTGATTGATCTTTTCAGGCTTACCCCTGCTTAAAATAGAGTACATTTTCAATATGTTAGTATAGACCCTGCTTTTCAAATACCCCTCAAATATTGGGGCACATCAACTGGAGGATGAAGAAGGTCTAGATCAGATCCAGTGTAAGTCCCTAGTTTGCAAATAAAAATATTGATTTGAATGAACACTAATTATAATTGGGGAAAGTTCAGCCATGGATTCAACAGAGGGGAAAAAGGCTAATGCTTTTAAAATGTAGCCTGATTAATGAGCCTGTCATATAACTTATTTATAGGTATGCTGTACAAAGTATCATAATCTCTGGAAAGATTTACAGCAAATTAAAGCCATCAGAGTTTAAAAATCATAAAACTGATTTGACTCGAAATGATGTTCCATACACGCCAATCAGAGGATTATAGCTGAGCCAGAGAAGTTGTAAAGAGCAAATGATCTCAAACTTTTTCAGGGTGTGAGTCACATTTCAACCTCTCGACTCCCACTTTCCCCTTCTACTAGTCAACACATAGAACATTTCAGAACTAGGTATTAGCCTTGTTTAACAGCAGCAATTGCCTTCTTTGAATAGCAACATTCAGAAAATATTTAATGTAATTTTAGTTGGTTTTAATGTAAGACAGCAGCTGGAAATGCAGAGGAACCTGTGCTTTGCTAGGCAGTTCTCTACGGACCTCCAGCAATTGCTCCATGAATCACTAATGGTGCGTGGTCTACAGTTGGGAGCTATTGATTCAAAAAAGCCCGAGCAAGTAAACAGATAGACCTTGTAATATATGGTGAAGGTCACTAAACATAAGAAACAAAATATCTCCTACAGCAAAGTGCATGAAGTATTTGATATCCTGAAAGTTAAGAAAAAAATGTGGGATATTTGGGATACTGTATTTAGCGGAAAGGAAGAACACCAACACAAGCAGAAGCTCAGGCGTTTAGGAACGAGATATAGATTATCTGGGAAGTGAGAAAGGAAGGAATCTAAGCTCTTTTTTTTTTAAGAATGACAAGTCCCTTTAAAGTAAATAATCTTTAAATCCTGACGCCAGTGATCTCAAAGGCCATCCAAACTAAAACAAATGGAATGGGGGACAGATAAGCCTTTTGTAACTGTAAATCTGCATCAGAGAAGATGGTAGCCAACAAATGTGAAAATGTGCTTCTGATCTTTAAAGAGATAGAGCGGAAAAAATAGTAGTCTGGCAGGACAGTGCATGAAGCCGAGTGTCTAGATATGCTATCATACCTGGAAAAGGAGGAAAACCAACAATTATTACAATCACTCAGAAATTAACACAAAGTCAAAAGAAGAAAGTGTTTAGAAATTATTGATTTCCCAGCCTGCCATAATGCCTTTGGATATCAATATAACATTTGATGATACCAATGTTTGTCTTTTGTTCCTCTCAAAGCTCTATAGATGTTAACTTGCAGGCAGCCTTGCTGGCACAAGAACATAATGGCATATAGGATTTTGGCTGTATTGAGCACTGGATAATTCTGATGACTTCTAAACCCCTTCAGCCTAGAAATGCTTTATTTTCAGGTTCCACTATAATTAGTTACAAAGGTTATTTGAGTGAGACGTGAAGCAAGGCTGGAAGGTTATTGTTAAATGAAATCAATTTCACCTACTTTTTCTCTTGCTCTGATATTTTCTTTTAAATCTATAGTGAAGAAATAGACTATTTCAGACAGTAATTTACCAACAATTACTTGTTCAGTAGTTTCAACAATGCATTCAGAAACAATGAAGGGATTCAGCTGATGCCAGCCTTTGGTTGAATCCTTCTCTGCATCTGTCAGTCTGTTCCTCCACCAACATTACATATTCCAAGCATGGCAAACTTCTTCAGTTTGAAGGAAGACACTGCTGACCTATATAAACTTCTCATGCTTTAACTGAAGTTTAAGCAGAGGCAGCATGTCCCACCAGCTCTATTCAGCCTCCCAGACCTGAACAGCCTCATACATTACTGATACTCCATAGTTTGTAAGATCAAAAGAAAAAAGACGTATCTCCAGAAAACCTAGTCTAGTTTTATAGTGCAAGAATTCTAAACAAAGGTCTCAAGCGCATCCCATGCTCTTAAGTGGGGTGGATAGAAGAAACGTTCCAGCAGAAGCAGTCATGGAATCTTGGTTTAAGAACCATGCTAGAGTATTGAAATTTGCTCAGGGGTATCACAGACACGGTAGCTACTAACAGAAAAAGTGAGTCTCCATCTACTTACTTCCCTCTGATTCACAATATGTGAATGTCACAATTATTCCTATTTTGGATTCTGAAATTAATTTTTGTGTTTATTTGTTTGACTGAAACTTGGCAGATACAAAAAGAGCTAACCTGAGATGGATTTGTTTGCACTTGCATATACGTATACAGACTATGAGGAAAAAACAGGACAAATTTTAAAGCTGAAAAAATATGCTTTTGACAATTGCCTAATCCCTGACTAGAAAAGATAGCTGCTGAAAGTGTATCAGTGATTAGTCTCTTGACCTTTCTCCAACTTGAAGTCATCAGCTATTGTTCACCACTGATAATAATAATAACCTTTATTTTAAGAGGTGACTGACAGACAAGCCTTAGAGACCATGATCTTTCACAAGAGCAACATTCTTAAAAAAGAAATCATATTTAGCAGGCTCAATACAGTGAAATTAATTCAGAATTTTTATGTCAAGTATTAGTAACATTAAAGACTGTCTATGCAAAAAAAAAAAAAAGAAAACGGCTTTGAAAGGAAAAAGCTGTAGCAGAAGGTTGGGCAGCAGAGCAGTAGAGTAGTAAAATTTGTTTGCCTTTTATCCCATTTTTTTTTTTCGCTGAGAAGGTAGAAAGTTTCCAAAAGTTTTCTTTTCCTTTGCTGAATTTTGAAATGGGAAGAGGAGGGAAATCTGAGACTGTATGAACTGTCACAGGGAATATCCTCTCTTTAACAATGGTCAGTCCTGAATCCTTAGATATGAACGCTATTATAGTTCATTTAAGAGGAGGGGATTTCTTCCTAATCACAGCCAGCTATCATCTCATGACCTGAAGCTGCAGTGGCTGCCCCCTTCATATTTTCATTCTTCCTAGTGTAATTGCACATGTTACTCTAGACCACGTTCGAATGGAAGCCCCTTTAAGGGAAACCCCAGGAGGTGGGGCTGATAATAGAGTAGGTGGCTCTCATTCCTCAGAGTCTTTATTGAACCAATCAGACAATATAGTGTTAAGGGTCACAACGCAACAAGCAGTGCACTGTTCTGAATGAAACGTAAATTCAAAGGCCTGAATAACTGTGGTCATTAGACAGATTTTATTTTCAAGAGTCAAGGAGCTTGGTCCAGCAAGACCTAACCTGGAGTATTGTACTTTTCCTTCCTGTTCGTTCAATCAGTCCCTTAGTCTGTATGAGTACTATATAGGAGGTCTATGTGTGTTTAAATAACATTCTCCTTCCCCCGTGGAAGGAGCTGGTATTCACCAGTGGGATTTTCAGTTTGATAGAAGAATTTTATCCAACCTGATAAAACATTATGATCATAATTTTCCTGGAGGGCTGCAGAGTATTTGTCCTTAAACTCAGTATGCTTCCAATGTTCAATGCATTTACCCTATTACCTCCTATTAACCTGTGGAACGGAAGAGACAGCATGAATACTGGGAAGATCAGGAACTAGAGACTCATCTGAAGGAATGTCTCCTTTGCCTAGCAATAATTGTATCCCAGGCTAAAGGCTTTGAAATGTATAAAACCAGTTAGCAGCTAAAATGAAGTTATTAGCTCTAAAGGGATTCTTAGGTATTAGTCAATTATAACGAAACATTCATTGATCAAAGCTGGGATCTTAAAAGGCTTGAAGAACCTGATAACCAAATCCCACTGAAATTCAAAAAAATTGAAAATCTCAACCTAAATTGTAATTTGGATTTGGAGTCAGGTAGAAAATATCTGCCAGCAGAAAAGGCTCAACATGAGACAGCCATGTCTGAGTTGTACTAAGTACCTTGATATATATGAGTGCTGTGAAGATGTCAGCATTGTAATCTTCAACCCATGTAGCCAGAGAAGGATTCAAAAGTCAAATGACCCTATCATGTGGCTCATGTCAGTCTCCATAGACTATGACAGATCAGATGGCCACTGGACAGATCATCACCACTCAGGGAACTCTGTCACTGGCTTTCTGCAAGCTGATTCTTGCTGTCTCACCTACTTTATGTGCAAAAATTGAGATATTTTGACTTGAAAGTTGTTTCAAGAGCTACTAATGAAAGCACTGGACAAATATTTTTTTGTTGATGTGTTTTTTATGGCAGTTGTAACAGAACCACTCTTCATTCATGTGCAATTTACTTTGAAGAGTCAGCATCTGTTTCTAGTTATGGATGATACCAAAATATCAGGCATCCAGCTTGTAGCATTTTTTAATGTAGAGAAAATCCATTTAAAGAACATTTCTAATGTTTCTAAAATATACTAGTCATACCTTTTTCCACCTCCTAAGTTTTGAATACACATGGGAGCTTGAGCGTTCAGGTCTAAATTGAGTGGATCAGCAAAGTGTATTAGAGTCAATGAAGTTATGTGGGTTTATATTATCTAAGAGTATGGCCCAAAGTGATAAGGATTGGCAGCAGAAAAACTGCACATACACGCCCCCGCCCCCCTTGAAACACGTATTTGTAAAACTGCTGCAAAATATTATTCTTTCTGCTAAATATGTAGTATATGAAGGATACCTCAAATTTTCACGCTTGTATAAAGATTATGCAGTTTTAAATGCCTTTACTAGTCAGACTTAATCTACCCAGTCCAAAGACAAGCTGTTACAATTGTACATTGTACAGCACATTTGTGTGTGTCTCTGTGTGTGTATTTGTGTGTATGTGAACAAGAGAGAGAAATGCATTTACAACCATAGAAGGCCACCAATTAGGCAAATTAAAGTATACTTTTTTCCATCAAAATCTCTGATTTTTCTTTTGTCGTTTATTGTTTATTGGAAACAGTCCTTTCTCTAACACTACCCACAATGGATTTTGCAAATTTTGTGGCTTATGTTGACTGTTTTGCAATTTATACTAGTGTGTAAAATATTCCCAGCACATACACTTAATCAAAACAAGCCCAATTAAGCTCAGTACTCCAAATTCCACCTCATTAGCTTTCTGTTCCTAAAATATAACAGATGTGATTGCTGCGGGCCATGAGTTAAAGACGAATTTTTCAGCTAAGCACTTACAATACAACCTAAAGTTATATGAAGATTTAATTATTACTTTCATTTTCATGGCTTCCTGTAAAAGCTCATTTTTCACTTAATAGCAATAGCATTCCACTACTGCACTTTACCCACAGTTACAGAGAAAAGTATCTAAATGAGGAAGAAGGGAGAGGTCAGGGGTCCTATTTTTACTCTTGGCCTCACATATTGGATGGGTGACTTCACAAACTTGCAGGGCTTTTATCCTTTCAAAACTAGTAGAATTCAGAAAGGAGTCAGGATCTCAGCTTGCAGAATATCACTTCTGCCTAAAAACTCTGTGCAACTGTGTGAATGATTTTGCAGCAGGTTTACTTGGCATACTTCAAAAAGATCTGATGGCTTAGTGTAGCAGCAATGGCTGGCTAGTACTCCCCTCAAGTAATTCTTGGTAGTTCTTAGCTGGATTTTAACTTGAGAATAACTAGCTTTCATAGTATCTAATATAAGGAAAACTACTATCTTTTTTCAGTAGTCAAAAGGCCAAAGAGGATTACTGTAGGACTGACAGCAGGGATACGAAGGGGAACACTGCCAACTGTCAGTAGCTGTATTTCTTCGTCAATACTCCAGTGCCAAGCTGCTGAACCTCTCCCACACTTTGTCCTTGTTATGGGAGCTGAAGCATCTGGTGGATCAAGAATAATCACTGGCCAAACCAAAGCAGTTCCAAGAATAGTCCAGATGCAGTGATCTGACTTGTCTACAGCACAGCTCATCATGGAGATTTCCAAATGACCTTGCAGCTTCCAGTAAATGAAACTTCTTCACAGATTCTGTACTGATGCGTTACTCGCACCATACTCTGTTCTAATTTCCCAGTAGACTGGAGAGTAAATCTCATGTAGTCAGGACCCACTTTCTCAACCTGTTCAACCAGTGTGGTTTTTGGCTATATTGCATGAGCCAAGAAGACAACACTCCCAGGGTTCATGCACTGCAAGATCTGCCCCAATGCCTCAGCATCCTGGTTCAGTGAAGCTAACTTTGCATAAAATTGTGTATATAATATATATATGCAAAACCAGGCATAAAACAGTCCCAACAATATCCGTAGCAATACCAGAGACTCTAAAAAGGCCTTTAAGTACCTTCTTTGCATAAATTATTACATAAGGTGCAAAGCAGAACTAAAGATTAAAATTATATAAGTGGCCTGATTCACGATTCTTGCTACATTTCTGTGTTGGACGACATTTTAAAAGTCCGTGGTTGCTCTCTCAGCAGGATAGGTATCTGAGATAACATAATTGAAGTCAATGGAGCTACACATTGACATAAAACTAGTGTACTTAATAGCAGGTTAATGCTCAGAAGAAAAGAGAAGCCAAGCTTTTTCTTGAAAGATTTTCTCATGGTTGAGATCTTCTCTTGATTGTACTTTCCCACTGCATTATTCTTTCTTTTCTTCTCCCCAAAAGATTCATCAAAAAAATGAGCATGTTTCCTTTGTGGAAACACTGAAACGAGGACATAGCTTTTCTGTTTGTTAAAATGTGGAAGGAGATAAATAATGAAAATTTCTAGTGATTAGTCCCTAAGGTCTTTATTTATGGATCCCTGGCACAGACACACTTCAGATAATAGCCCAATTTAATATTTATGATGTGCTAGGTTTCTCTAAATATATAAATTTGGCAATTATCATGGGAGTTATCCCTTATTTATCTACTTTTGACTTTTAATTAGTAGAATTGCCAGTTAATCATTAACTGTCTCCTCTTCCAAAAAACACCCTATCTGCTGCTTCTTTGATGCATGTGTCCCCATTGTGTCACTACTCCCATTAGAAGATCTGTCTTAGTTATTCAAATGACAAGATTTCATATAAAAATACTAGATCTACAGAAGCAGTCTCTCAAAGTGACGTCTCACGCTGACTGGGCACCCTGCAACTACTATACTGTTAGGTATACATCAGCCTTCAGCAGACCAGGCATTAGGGGACTCACTATGGTGACTGATGAACCCTCAAATCTTAGTACTCTTTTTTTTAAAAAAAAGAAAAATATTATATCTATGTGAGTGGGTAGGGGAGGAGGAAGCCTGGCACAGCCTGCTTAATTAAACATAATAATCTTCAATGTAAAGATTATCCCTCTTTCTTTGACAATATAAAATAATGTCACAGAAATTATACCTTTGTTAAAAAGTTCTCTCTAACATTAATCAAGTCACTTCCATAGAGAGATGAAACTACAAGCTCTAACATGTTAACATTCAGCAATGTGTTACTAATAGCATCATTAACACATACCATATATAGCTGCACAGAGTGTCTTATACTGAGCCAGTGCCAAGTCCCAGTTTGTCAAGTTGGGACATGGGAACGGCAAAATAATTTCATTCGCTCCACCAGCTAATTAAGATGGAGCTTAAAGCATGGAAGCTGAGAACCTTAGCAGGTCTGCTGTGCCATTCCTCCAGGGTGACTTTGTAGGGAATAGTAAAAATACTTAATATAGTCACTGTTGCATGTTAAATGATTGTCAGGGAAGTGCAAGTGGTACAGGTTGAATCAGTAAAGGGTGAACACTGCCATTATTGTACAGTACTCACTTCTCCCCTCCCTCCACTCATTCCTGGTCTCATATTTGCCCATGTTTCTATAAAAGAATAGATTTATTTTTATTTTTTTTTAATATAGAGGATCTTGAGAGTTACTTTAAAATCAAATTATCGTCCTACGATATGCTGTTACCTGATGCGTATTGTACAATTTTACCCATGAGAATGTGATGGGGAATTAAGACCCGTTCATCTATTAGGTTTCCTAGCAATTTCCATTATGAAGGAATCTTGTGGTCTTCTCTTCTGAGGAATTCTCTCACCACCCATCTTTACAGCAGTTCTTAGCAAATGACAGAATGTCATGTCCAGGTTCTTGTGCACTTGACTCACTATGTTATTTTTTAATCTTACACTGATATAACTATTCTATTCCCAAATCTGCCCTGTAAAATCAAATTATAGTACACTTTAGCCAACTGTGTGTTCTCTAACATCTGTAGCCAGCTTGTCATAACACCAGCATTATCTAAATAGGTCTTAGCTCAGCATGCAAGACCTCAGAGTGGTGATGTGAGGGACCATCTTCAAAACACCATGTATCCAATCACGAAGAGAGAGAAGCAGGTCTACATAGTCATCCTGCAGCTCCCTTTGTACCAGACACATCTTAATCAATCCCATAGGTAAGTCCGTATGTGATTGCTGCTCAGAATTCTGCCTCTCAGTTAAGAAAGTATTTGAGGCATTCTGTTTTATGATATTTCCTCCTTCATGATGACTTACTTGAGAACACACTAAATTTCACAAAGGTGAGGTATATATGATAAGTTAAGCACCAAGAAAAACAAAACAAAACAAAACAAAAAAGTTCAATTAATTCTTCTTTTTATTTCACTTTTCTCCTGGCTATTTCCTTTTGTTCTGTTCTAAATCTTTTGTCTGATTTCTTGGTGTAAAATTTTAGAGACTGCCAGCACACCTTCATGTGGCTGCCTGGCTTTTGCTGAGGCAGTTTTTATCTTTCTTTTCTTCATGTAAAGTTTGACAAATACAGCAAAAAAAAAAATTAAATTTAAGGATACTTCATTCTGTTGATATATGTCGTGGTTAGCCTGATCCGGCAACTAAACTCTACACAGCTGCTCTCTCACTCCTTCCCTAGTGAAGTGGAGAGGACAAAAATGTAAAACAAGGACTGAGAGTTGAGACAAGAACAGAGAAGGAGCACCCACTGACCATGGTCCTGGGCAAAACAGACTCAGCTTGGGAATAAAGCAAAACAATTTATTAACAGTTACTTGAACACATAAAGAGAAACAAAACCAGTTACTTGAGAGGATAAAAAGAAACAAAGCCAGATCTTAAAACAACACCTTTCGCCCAGTGGATCCCCTACTCACAAGGAAAAAAATCCACAGACTTCTCCAGCATGAGTCCTAGCCGCAGGATGCAATCCTTCCCCATCGGATTGCTCCAGTGTGGGCTTTACCACAGTCTCGGATTCTTAGAGAGTTGTTGCCACTCGCTCCGGCATGGGTCATCACACGGACTAGATGCCTCTCTATCCTGTTGTGCATTCCATGCTCCACAACCGTCCTCAGGCTCAGGAATCTCTTCTCTAATGTGGGCTTCTCCAAGGGCTGCGAGTGGGTCTCTGCTCCACCGAGTCCATCCTGGCTGCAGGGGGGCTGCCTACCGTCTTGCCACCGGTTGCAGGGGAAACTCAGCTCCGGCACACCTCCTCCCACTCCATCTTTGCTCACCTGGTGTTGGTGTGGCCATTTCTCTCAGGTCTCAGTCCTCTCTGGGTGAACTCAGCCCAGTGGGCACCCCGGGAGCGGGCACTCCCCGAGTTCCCCAAGTGGCTCCGCCGCTGCCATCCTCAGCGGGCGGCGCCGGCCTGGTGCGGGCAGCCCCTGGCCAGGCGCTGGGAAGTGGGGGCAGTGCCCTCCTCCCCTCTCTCCTCACTCCTGGGCAAAGCACCTTTTCCGGTTCCTTTGTCCCAACTTTAATAGGGCAATTCGCAGAGGCACCGATTGGCTCAACCCCGAGGGGGATGGGAGTCCGATCTGGTGGCCAGAACCGGGTCTGACCCGGTTCCGAAACCAGGGAAGCCACAGGGAGCAAATCCCCTCTCCTGCCACTAGAACCCCTTTACATCAACCCATCACATATAGTTCTTTTAAGGCCACTTCTGCCACACCATACAACAGCAGGAGGATCTGGCTTTTTACCTTTGGTGTTGGTTTTCTCATTTTGACATTTGATCAGTTTTGTTGCTCTCTTTCTTTTTGTTTCAGTTTTGTTTCTCTTTCTTTTGCTACTTTCTTTTGATTTATTCCTCCATTTCTAGTTATGTCTCATTCTGGTTTGAATCCAATAAAATCAAAATAAAAAAAATCTTACTCTATACTATTTTATAGGTTACTGAAGAAGACAGCAGAAATGTTTAGTATTTATTCTGATACTCTAGCTCCCACAACATTTTCTGGTTAGTTTTAGTTTTATAATTTCTCAATGCAATAGCTGATTAAGAGTCACTTGCAGTAAAATTTCTTGTAGTCAGGGAACTAGAAAGTTTGCAACACAGTCCTGTGTATTTTGAAACACCAACCATTAATGCCAAAGTCAGAGCTGCTAATGTCTGAAAACTTTTGCTTAGGGATGTAAAAGAGAAAAAGAGATTTTCTGAAAATCCAGTCCTAATTTGTGATGCTTATCACCAAAAAACATATGGCCAGATCAAAAGGACAGATTCTAAGCTGGTACAAATTGGCCAAGCAGCACTGTCAGCAGGGATACTGGATTTATAACAGCTGAGTATTCAGCCTATTTGTAGTTATCTGGCTGAGAGTATGTACGTTATAATCAAAGATCCCAAGTAATAGTCTTTCAGAAAGTCACAATGCATTTTTCAGCACCTGAAAACTCACAAATTTGTTAGTATTTTTTTCCCACTTCAGCTCAGATTTCATATTACTCATATTTTAGTTCTTTATAAAAATGAACTGCACTTCATCTCAGTCTATACATTCAATAAACTAAATCTAAAAGCCAAAACTGTCTTAGAGACAAAGAGAATTATTCTGCTATAAAGCAGTAATCTTTCTCTCACTTTTTTGAATTTCAGTAGGATGAAAAGAAGCTACATTTAAAAACGGGCTGGACAATGTTAAAAAAATATATTGCTAAGAACAATCTGGCAATGGGAAAGTGAACAGCCTGACCCATCAGCTTCCCTTCCATCTCTAGCTGTTATGATTCCCCAGGTGCTGAGAACAGATGATTTGGTAGCTTCAGAGATGAAACTGCTTGCTTTGCTTTTCAGCACATCTGTAATGCAGCGAACAAAACATATATATTTGTATGTATGAGATTTACATTAGAGACAGACAAAAGCATCTAGAGGGTGGATTCTCACTATCAATTAGAGGTATTATTTGCACAGAAGGAGGTAACCTGTTGAATATGCATTGATGTGAAATAAAAAGATAGCATGAAGAAAATGCAGATGATATGACTGGTTTAACAGAAAAGAAGAAAAGACTCGAACAAAATAAATTATAAGAATGGAGAACAGAGGTGCTTTTGGTACTGCAGAGGACAGGCAGGTGTTTAAATTAAGAAAGTTTCATTATCATGACATTGTGGAAGCTGAATAGGAAAAGTGACTCATGCTACCAACTTCTGAATCTCTTGATCAACTAGGAGAAAAATGATTGCTCAAAAAGTACTGATTAAAAAAAAAAAGAGGACATGAAAATAACAAATTTCTGTAAGATGGAGAAAGCAAACAAAGCATAATGTTATCACAAATTAGACCATCTTTAGCAGAGACTGAAGCAGCAAGAAATATAAAGGTCAGATATTGAAAGACATCACAGGCTGGATCCAATCTAATACTTAAATGTCTGAAAGCTTTAGTATTGCAACACCCATCGTTAATGACAAGGCTCTGTGACATCCAGCACTTCAGGTGGGCATGCAGGTACCCCCTGCAGTGAATAGGGGCTTTCAACAACCTCAACGTCCATTACACTTTGTACAGAGGCAACACAAAGATACTCATCATTAGTCAATTGGAAAATAACAGTTTCTGCTCCCAGGGCCGTTCCTGTGGTCAAATTAAGCAATGATTGGATATTAAAAAATTCCTTGCAGTCAGTCCCTTTTCTCTGAGGCAGCAGTATTCAGCACTGAGGTGCAGTTACACCACTATGCTCTTTCTCTTTTTGGACCAGAGAAACTTGAAATGTTTTATACACATTGACATCGCTTCAAAAAGGAAAATAGAGCCAAGAATTCCTTCACTTTTTATGAACATAACACATTCCAGTGGGACACAGGTAACATCCATTTTCAGGCAGAAAAAGGAACTGAACCTGGGTCATCTACTTAATGATCGCATGTTTTAAAAATACTAGGCTACTATGCAGCAGCAGATGGGGCACTGATCTGATTACAGGGGCTGGACAGCAGTGAGGACACTTCTATTACTTAAACAGAAACATGTACACCTGGATGAACATCTGGAAATATTGAGCAACTGTATCAAACCATCTTATTCAAAGAGGCCTTGTTGAAGTATATCCAGATCTCCAAAACCATGCATAACTCTTTCTGTACTATTTTCAAAAAAACATATTAACACTTGCAATTACATTTTGTGCAGACTCTAATCCTTCCAGAAGATGTTTAGAGGTGTTCTGCAAATGGCTGATGAATAAACATGTTCAGCAGAGACAGGCAGAGAAAAATCCAGTTTCTGCTATACACTAGGTTGCTTAAATGCACTTAACTGGAAGTACTTCTGCAGATTTGCAGACCTCAAGCATGATAGGAATATGAAGGACATGAACTGAATTGTCTGGGGTGTAGGAGCCTATATGGAGAGGTAGCAGCCAAAAGTGAGGAGCAGGAGCGCTCAGTAGCCTCTCTCCTGCTGCCCCATTTGGCACCCTGCTGTGCCTCTCAAATGCAGAGAAGAGGTGAGAAGACAAGAAGCAACAGAAAGCTTCAGTTAAAGCCCTTTCCATCTCCTCCCAATCTTCCCTTTCTCATCATCCTGTTGCAGCAACAGACCGGCTTTAGTGTTGAAGGAGAAAGTTGCTCAGGCTGCATTTGTTGATCAAATTGTCATGCCCTGGGGAAAAGCTAGCAGGGCAGATAGAAGGATCCTTGAGGCTGGAGCTTGTCTGGAGGCCATCTGTTTGACTGACCATGATGACCTGCAAGATGAAATCTACAGCACAGCTGACACTCTTACCAGACAGTTGGCTAAAGGAATAAAGATAGTGGGTAAATACAACTTAGTTTTGATTTAGAAATGGTATAAAGAAAAAAAAAATCTGTGCTTAACTGAATCAATATAGATACTCAGGATTTGATTTCACAGCAAAGTAGCTTCATCAGCTACTTGTGCTAAAGGTTAATTAAGATTCTATTTGTCAATATATAAATATGGGTATGTACATTTCTGGGAATTTTCACCAACTGCAAGATTACATATGCTATTAAGTGTTCCTGAAATAATGCTTTGGTATGTTTGGGTACACATTTCTTAGCTTTTATTGCCACATTATATTAGACAGCGTGATCCCAACTATGAATCAAGACAGTCTCATATGTAATCAGAAAATATGCCAAAAGACTCTAAGTCCAATATTCATGGAGATAAATGCAATTGTCTCTATTTAATTCTATGAAACAGGTCTAGCAGGATTCCAGATCCTTCCAAATGTATAGCTTGTTATAAATATAGAACACTCTTGATAAAGCTGTACGTATGGCAGGATAAACAGAATGTTCCCTTCTGCCTCTAAAAATGTAATATTTCCCATTTTTATTTCAATGTGAAACTCTGGAGGAGAACTTAAACTTGGGAATTATCAGTCTCAATTAAAAATTAATTGATAGGTGGGGATTGTTTTCTATATTAACATTTCAGGTGTTACTGAAATTTCTTCAGGAATCAATCAACCTATTGATAGTAAAAGTATGCACAGGGAAACAGTATATGCAGAATATACCACATAAATCCAGAATGCATCTAGAGGAAACACAAAATTGTTTTGCCTTTATGGTGGAACATTTTGCCATCATTACCTTTTCTGTTTGCAGGTACAGAAAAATAGAGACACGGGACTCTTTACTATGCACACAAAAAGAAAACACTTTGAATTATACTTCACATAGGAAAATGGAATGGTCTGTTCTATTTATTTTTATGAAGTGCAGAATCATAAGACCCTACTTTTAATCCTATGCCATAATGAATCAATAAGGGATGTGCAATGAAATAAATGGAAGGCAAAAGTAAAGTAAAAATTGTGAAAGTGAATACTTTTCACAGCATGCTGTCATCCCTTGGAATTAACTCCAGCAGGAGATTATTAAGTCAAATATTGTTGAAAGATTTTTAAAGGGCTGAATAATTTTATGAGTAAAAACAACAATATGAACGTTAAAGTGATCTATTACTATGCTTCAGAGGGTAAATTGATAGCTGCAGGGGTCAAGAAGATATCCCCTTCTCTACCTTCCTTTCCACACAACTGGCTAAGTGCATTAAGGGCTTTTCTTCAACTTCCCCTCAAGCATCAGACATAGGTCACTTCTGAAGGCAGCAAAAATGCAAGACTCAACAAATGAGAAGAAACATAGGATTTGTCTGATCCAGTATGACAAATCATATGCTCCTTCTCATCATCGTTATCATCATCTGAACATATTTTACCTCCAGCGTAAGAGGAGATTGCTTTTCTGTGTTCACCACCCCTATGGATGCAGCATAGGTACTTGGAACTTTGCTGTTCTAAGTCACTTAACATTTTAGTTCTCACATCTTATCAACACTTACCTCCGAGACTCTAGCTCTTCCTTTATTCACTTAGTAGATTTCATGAACTTTCCAAGCTTAGACTCTGAAGAAAGCTGAAAAGCCGAAGGAAAAAAAAAAAAGAAAAAACCCCAAACCACACCTCTTGATGCAATTTTCTGCTCTTGTCACCATTAATTTGCCTCAAGAGGAGGAGAATGACAACCTCTGTGACACTATTCTCACTCTGCTTTTGAAATCTTCCCAGTGACCAGCAGGAATATCAGGAACAAATCTTTATCCAGTGCAAATTTCTGCTGGTTGCACTGGCCTCAACAGTTGTCTTATGATGCATTTTTGAGATATTTTAAAAGTCTTTCAGATCTCTTTTCTCAATGTTTCATTTGTTAAAATTCTACGAATACTTCAAAGGGAGTTAACAGAGAATTTAGATTCTTGAGTAAGCAAACAATCTCTCAGCCACTTTTGAAGAGCAGTCTGATATAACTTATCTTTGGGACTGCCCACCACATAGTCATTGTGGGTTTTATGGTGCCGTATTATTGATTCTGAGAGTTTTGTGACCTACTATGTCTGATGGACGAGGTAAAAAAAATAATGATTCAAAACACAAGAGTAAAATAATGGGCAGGGATTTATTATTGTTGTTGCTATTGTTCATTGCAAAATTCACAACAAAGAAATGCAGTAATGTGTACAAACACTGTGCAAAATGATAGCATCACAAAAATCTAAGACAAAGGCTCCTCCTTTTACAAAATTTGTTCTCAAAGTTTGTGAAGAATTACAGATTCTAAATTCATGCCTCAGCCTTGCATTTAAGCCTGTCTGTGGATGACAGAAGTTTTTCAATATAGCCATCATGCTATATATAAACAGCTGAAGGATATGTTTGAAATACAGAATAGATATTTAAGGCAAGATTCACAGCATCTGCTGATGTATGTCTGAATTACACATCAGAATTCTTGAAAATGGAACACCTGGCCCTACCTGGAGCTCCTGGTTAGTTTTCTAGGTTCTTTGTAAGTTAGTGGGAAATTTAACGTTTCTGAAGAGACCTGAACAGAAATCAGATGTAGATAACAGTGCATCCAAACGCTACTTTTCTATGAGGTAAGACTGACTGGATGCTGCATCTGTAACATTCATATTTTCCTTAAAAAAAATGCCTAGCTGAGTAGGTCTCAACCTTTTAAAGGCATCATCAGAAGTGGGGAAGGGTAAAGTCACCAACTTTCATACAACCGTTTATTAGACATATAGTAAATGTAAGAAGCAATATTACTCTGGAGCTTATTGGTACAGACGTTTGGCAAGGAAGGTGTAGACTTGAGTTCCAGTCCTTTATTTCAGAAATCCTTAGTATTCTTTGTGCAGAAACTACATGTGACTTCCCCAACCAAGCGCTGCAATATCACTATTCTATAGTTAATTTACCATCCTCAGAAGATGGTAGTGGGAATCAGATTGCTGACCTGTAAGGAAAGTGCTCTGACCAAGACTGTTTCGATAATGTGAATGGAATACATATTTACAAACATGTCCTGCCAAACTTGAAAGTGACTGGTGAGTTTTAGGTGCCTTATGGAACAAGGTCTTTCTTGGTTATTTTTTTAGACTTTGTTTTTAGTTTCAGCTTTGTCTCAAATAAGTCTTCAAAGCTGGACTCTTGTACCAATGAACCAAGTGGAACCTGCAATCATGCTTACTAAGTTAGAAGTGACAATATATGAACCTTAAAAGATTATTTTCCACATATCAGATATTGCTTTATTTGACAACCTCAAATGCCTTTAATGCATGTATTCAGTAGTATTAAGCTTTACATCTTACAAAACAGAAAATTTGTAACAGATAAATAACAGTTTCAGAAAAATATAAAGCACCTTCCAGAGATTCATATGCAAACTGATTTTTTAAAAAGTTTGTTTTGTTTCTATAGCTCTTGAGCAAGAGGACAAACATTTTTGTTTTAATATATTGAACATATATAAACATTCCTGATAAGGTAATAAAATAGCTTCTTTTCAGTGATCTAAAGGGGAATAATAAATAGATCAAGGTTTAATGCTAGAGTTATTGAGAAAAGGAATATCAGCAGTAGGGATGCAGGTTGGAATCCACACGGCGTATATGAGGTTTGCATCATTCTGCCACTGTGGATTTCAGCTGTGGTTCCCAAACCAGTGTGAAGCTAGAGTAGGATATTGAGGTTAAAAGAACCCCAGAAATAAGGGAAACAACTACAAGAGTTTGTATTTATTAAAAGCAAACAAATTTTCAATCATCAAGTTTGGGGTTTTTTTAAATTTTTATTATTGTTTTTCATAACTGCAGCATCTTTTAAATTGTTAAATAAATTACTTTCAATTAAAGTGGATGGATGCAAAGTCAAGACTCAATCTGTCAGGATAAAACTCACTTAGCACTCGTAATTCTTTCCACATGTGCTGGATTCAAAGCTCCAGGTCACAAAGAGATATCGACCACCTTCTACAAGCTTTGAATAAATCCTGTCACGAGGTAAGGTGACTGCTTAGTGACCCACACTGACTTCACCTTTCTTCTCAAGTGCAAAATATTCCTTGTTTTCAGAAACATACCTGTTCTATGCAAGAACATTATGAGTAACTGTATACTTACAATAGCAGTGAAATCCTCTTTTTGCTATTCCTGTGGAAGTCCTGGCAATTTTGTTCCTCCTGTACAGCACCATTCAATACAAATGACTTGTGGAAAACCAAAACGACATATCTATTTCTAACAATAAATTGGACGTTTGGACAAAATGGTCAAATTGTAGGCAGGAATGAAAATAAGAGTTTTGCTATTTGATGTGTAAAGACTGTTCACAATTAATATAGGTAAAAGAGCTCTAATTATGTTATAAAGCTCAACAGTGAAATATTCCAGTGTGTGTTAAGTTGTTGCTGCTTTGTAAACAACCTTCTTGGCCTTTCAACGATGGGAGTTCTTTTTCTTCTACTTCACTTTGCATCACTGAGTGGTCTCAAAACTTTAGCTGTAGTAAATATACATTCCACTTCATTACAGCATATAAAACCCACTCGTTCTAAATTATCTCTGAATGCTACTGGCTTACCACCACATCAGTCTGAACCAGAAATCTTGATTCCTTATCTGTCTTTGTTACCTTCAAACTTCTCATCTTTTGAAATTCAAGTTCAAATGGTAAAAAGTCTTTTAGTGTTTAATACACTTAGCTACAACTTTTTTTCTTTAAAATCTACCTCTTTCCAAATATTTCAGTTGAATGTTTTTGTAGAAATGCAATAACTCGTTATGTATACCAGAGAAAATAATTTCAAAAAAGATCCTTAGTCCTTTAAAAAAATGTTTCTTGGTTTGTTTCAATGACTAAAGTTTACCAGGGTTTATATTCTATTCATGTAAATTGCACTTAATAAAAGCTTGTGTAAAACTCTTCTGACAAAGGGCACTATCCAGCTTGACTGCTCTAAGAACCAGAACAGACCTACCAAGAGACAGAAGAATGAACTATCAGAATATAGGAAATAAAATACATCATGACATAAGCTACTGACAAGTGTTGAATTCTTACAAGCATGTTCATCTTGGAAGAAATGGGCACTGAAAATACCCATTGCGCCTAGGCACGTCTCTGTCATTCTCATCTCCAACATTATTCTCCCGTTCAGAGGGACTTCAATGTAAACCATGAATCTATGTTAAGTATCATTTACAGAGTGCCAGAGGCAACTGTGCTCTGACCAGGACTGCCCATGCTAGAAAAGTTGTCAAGAGAAGCAATATTTTTTGACAGTCCTGAGTGAATCTAAGCTTATTCAGCTGCAACTCTCTCTTTTGGGATGGAGTAATAAGGTCTATAGCCTTAGTTGCTTTGATCTAGTGACCTATTGCACTATATTACTTGCCAAAGTAGACATAGTCAACAACATTAAATGTCCTGCTCTTCACTCTCCCACACCTCTAGGGGAACAGAACACTAACTGTGTGAATTAACAATCCAGCAAGAACTTCATCAGAAACACACATCTTCCTTGCTAGCTTCCTAGTAGTCATCATGGAAGGTACAGCAGCCACAGGACCACTTTATTCATTCACAAGCACCAACAGCAAATACAAAGGGACTCATTGTTCAGTAAGCTTAACTGTCTCTTTAAAAAAAAGAATAAAATGAACACTATACAAGTTGCAACAGTCACCTCCTTATATATCAAGAGACTTTCTCAAACAGCCTTTGTAATAGTTTTGTTGTAGCTATATTCCAGATGTTTTCCATTGCCTATCACAAAAGCAGGAGAAAAAAAATATCTGTAAATTTACTTCTCTGAACGTTCAACATTCAATTTTAGTTCCTCTGAGAGTAAGGGGTGCACACAATCCCAAAACAGCTATCCAGCCGCCCACTACAGTGCATGAGCAGAGCAGGACAGCTAATAGTAAAATACATGCCAACTATCAAGTTGGGTGTTTAGGTGTCTATATTAGGTAAGAGGGAACAAGGAAAGAGAGAGGAGGAATCCTAACGCCCATGTCTCAAAAATAATTCCAAACCAGGCATGGCAGGAACTTAACAAAAAGGCTCTTTTACTTAGATATATGAGTCCCTTACTCAATAGAGTGTTTTAAAACCTGTGAAGGACATGTGCCATTTATCCAGTCCTAGAATGAGCAGTCTCATGTTGTCTTGTATGCAATTCCTGATCTTCTATATACCTTCTTAAACCACGCTCAAGATAAAGCCTTTAGAGGAGATGGTCAAAGCGGAATTTCACATCAAACAGCTCAGTGGCACCTGAGTGATTCTACATGTGCTCAGGTTCTTACAGGACTCTGAATGCACCTGCTGACAGATGATCTTAATATTCAACTGAGGAACTTAACAGATTGAAAGGTTGCATGTACACAATCATATGTCTTTGAGAAACTGTAGAGACTGTATGCCATTTCCCACCACAGGCTGTCCTGAAGAATCTGATTTCAGTGCTGAGTTCAGAGTGATTGGATGTGGTCATGGTGTGTGGATCTCTTCAAGTTGGAGAAGGGATTTCATCATGGGTGAGGTACTTCTACTTATATCCATGTCACTATACAACCACCATAAATAAAGTTATGCTCCCCAGAGGCCTTGGCTCCACGTAAGAATAGAAAATGTGTGACTCGTATGAAGCCATGATTGCTCTGATAGTGTTCTTCACGAACCAACACAGCTGACTGCACTCTCAGTGTCAGATTGATTTCTGGGGTCGCCAGACTTTTGAACCAGCCCTTATTTTGGAGGTTTCTATGTCCTCAAAAATGTCAAAATTTTGACAAAATGGATCATCTATGCTTCTGTCAAGAACACCTAGATTTATTCTATTTTATTATGGGCACTCAACTTAGGTAGGCTGAATCTATACCTCTGTGATGGGCATTACAACTACAAGGTGAGACAGTCACTGTCTCTCAGCTGAGGAAATACTTTTATCGCACATGTGCAAGAATGAGTTTTTCTGAGGGCTGTTTAGGAATTATCCCATTTTCTTCATGAAGATTTCATTTCTTCACCTAATCCTAATTTAGATAAATTACTGAGTAGGGAAGCAATTAGTACTTAATGCCATCATTTTTCAACTGTTCCAAATCCAACTGTTGTGACTTTTCGAGATATTGAGAAAGAACATAAAGAGAAGTGATGCAGTATGAACAGTAGATTGAATTGCTATAGTTATTATTACCATTATAATTGTTATTATATGTAAAATATTAAGAGAGGAAGATATACATATATAGATATACTCTTAGTTATTTTCTTTTTCTTTCTTTTTAACTTGTTAATATGTACTTTAAGTATAATGCAGTCAGCTTTTCCATTAGTAATTATTTTTGAATGATGGCTTTTTCCACTCACAAAAAGGAAAAAAAAAGTTAACATGGAACATGTTTTCAAATAAAGAAGAAATTAATCTCAAGACAGTTGCACTTCTTGCTCTGTGACATGACGACTGCAAGTTGTTATGGTGATACACATGAAATAAGGAGTTCAGAAACGTAATGGAGTAACATGGAACCTGCAGCTTTGGAAGAGTTGATCTTATAACAAATTCAGTTTGAAGAATAATTTTTATTTGGTGAATATGTAATGTTGGTTGCATATATAAAGCTGAAAATCCCAAACCTTCTCTGCTTCTACACAATGCTAAGTAAAAATGTCTCTTGTACAGGAGCTCAGGACTGGAAAGGACTCATTGGCTTGGCAGAAGCCCACTGGAAGGGTGATAGTCAGGGAGCCCCATCAATATTAACAGTATTTCATTGTATTATCTCTGTTGCCACTGTCAACCAGTAAATTAGGATAAAGAACTACCAGGAAAGATGAAATAAAAATCTGAAAACCATATAATTAAAATTTAGGTGGGATAAAGATCATATGGAATGAGAATTGAAAACTTATCTTAGTGGCAAATGACACATACTTTTGTGGAGGGACAAGTTTGTATAATCAGATGCATCCTGTAGTGAATTCCCATGTTAGCAAGCACTGTAAGGAGAAAAAAAAATAATTGTAGTAAGAACCTAAAAATCTCTAGGTCTATCTGAACATTTAAAAGTATTGAGAAGGAGAAGCAAGGTGTTTAAAAAGGCAATATCTACTTTCCTTTTAATATTGCCTGGTTAAATCTGATTATTTCATATTCCCAAGTAGGAGGAATAGAATTGTTGATTTCACCTTTTTTTTTTTCTTATGTACAACTAAAAGGCTGACAGATATAAAAGTAAGGGGAATATAGCGGAACCAAACTACTTTGACCTGGAATTGTTTATTAAAGAAAAGATTTATCTGACACTTCCCCCCAGTGTATGGTATTAGAGACTAATTTTTGAACTAATCTAATTAAAGACAATTTTGGGATAGTGGTACTTCTCTAATTGTTTCTGAGAAATAAGCGTTAGCAATAGAGAGTGTTGTGTTGTCATAGCAACAGGCTTACGGTAATGACTTCAGAAATAGAATTGAATTATGTCACAATGGTGTTTTGGGAACAGCTGCTTCTGTGCAAGTTTGGTTAGGAGAGACAGAGATATGTATTGTGTTGGCTGTGATGAAACTACACAATGGTTTGTGGATCCCAACTTTAGGTGCATATAAAGAGCCCACCCCGCTTCTGTAGGTGTTTTGATGCTTGACTAAGGTTAAAAATACTTTTATTATGGATATTTCATTATTATTCCGCAGCTTGTGTAAAATCCTTTCATATAGAGGCACTTCATTCAATGTTGTAACTGCATACAATGACAGATCAGATGTATGGGTGAGAACCTCTGTACATTCTCTTTTTCCTACATGTGATCAACAAACAAAGTAGATGGAGTCCACTGTGATCCTTCCGTAGTTCTCAAATACTGAAGTATAAACAAAAGACTTAAGAGTACACCTGTCATATTAAAATTCAGGGCAGCAATGTACTTCATCAAATGGGTTGGCCTGTTGAGTAGAGTGTCTCAGGATGTTGTTTATGAAGATGCACTCCATCTGCTTTCAGATTGGCACTTGCACTGAGTGAGATGCCTGACCTTACCTTTCGTTGTTTCCTTTCTTTTTTTTTTTTCTGAGTTGTCCTAGTTTTAGCTGGGACTAAAACTGACTCTCCATTATGATTTCATGGTCTAGAAAAAGTGAACATTGTGCAAGATAAAAGGATTTCCTGTTCATTAATTATATGCTATTAACTTGGCAACTTTGGTTGTGACTTAGAAGGCAAATACCTGTCCAGATTGCAACACTGAAGTTCACAGAATTGCACAGCTCTTGTAAATGTGAGTCAGGGTAGTTTATAGAAAGCAGGACGTCAGATGGTAAAGTTAATCTCCAAAACATCTCCCTTTGTGCTAATGTAGGAAAGGCAACTGAACGTAGGAGTCCAGATACTGTAGAAGCCGGAAAGCGTAAAGGAAACTTCATTCTGGCTCACAGAGCTCCATAGCCAGGTGTCAAGTATGAACCGAGTATTTCTTAGTTTCTTGAGTGAGGAAAAAGAAAACAGAATGAGAATGTAACAAGAAAAAAGAACTGTTAGATACATAAAAAAATAGTAATAATGGTGAAATGTTCATCTGAAATATATTTCAAACAGAGACAGAAACTTTTTAAAAACTAAAACCCAATACTCCATGAATAGAGAAAATGATAAATTTTCATTTCCTATGGAGTTGCCTCTGTTGTTGTCTAGGAAGAGATGACTTCTACATGAAGTTTATCTGACAGTTGAAGTTTTCATAATGTCATTCTTCCATGTGTATTCCTTACTGTTTGCTAAAGTCTGAGGTCATACTGCAGACAGCTGTACTTTATTCTCTCACGTATTTAGCTGTCTGTTTTCACAATATGCCTAGGAACAGAGTATCTTCGAAAGGACTATGTCTATGTTAAAGTTCATTGAACTTGGTGGACAGGTTAAAAAATTATGGACAAGCAAAGAGGAGGAAGAGATAGACATAAAATATGATCACTTAAGTTCTACTTCTCCAAGAAACCTCAGTAGGAAAAACAAAACAAAACAAAGCAAACAGAAAACTAATAGCTCAGTGGAGACATCTGAGGCACAGTGAGAACATTTCCAAACAAAAATATATCACAGGACTAACACTTTGAGGTTAATTTCAAGCAAATGACACAAAAACAAAAGAGCTTGAATTTAAAACGGAAAGTAACAGGTTGTTGTACTAAGATACCATGTTTGATGACTTCATAGACCAGATGTCAGGACTACAGCTTGGGAATACCATCGCTGAGAGTTTGATTTGAAAGGATGAGACAGTAATTTTTCCTGGGTTGATAGAATTCTGTTCTACAGTCTGTTTTCTGACCCTCTTTTGGATACTTCACTTCGTCTGTCCTGATGTCTCTGGTGTGAATGAGAAGTCATAGTGAGAGGGATCTCCTGTTCATAACTTGACCTGGTATATGGCAACTTTCCTAGTAAACTGTTGGTGTTCGTGAGGAGGCAGCAGTTCTGACATGGGCATTAAAGTACTTATAGATGATGATACGATGATTAAAGTACTTATAGATGGCTTAGGGGTGCTACGGCATATCCATGGTAATCCCTAAATTGTGACACAAGACCAACAGATTTTGGATAAAGCAAAGCAAACTAGAGGACATCTTTATGTCCCAGTAATTTTTATTTATTTATTTATTTTTTAAATTCCTCATTGAAAGAAACTATGATTCATTAAAACATGTATCTGAAAACAGAATTTTATGGAAATGCTTATGGACATGCTCCATAATGTGGGTTTGAATCTGTTTAACGTTGCTGTGCTGTAGGAGACCCAGATTCAAATCTATGTTTCCCCTGATAATAAGGTGTTCCTGGCCAGTTTTCTATATGATTCTTTTTTTCATTAACAGTATCCAAAACACTACATTACAGTTTATCTCCAGACTCAAAAACTTCACAGACCAAAACAGAACTAAGATGAGGAAGAAAACAGGGAATGGTGATGAAGATCTCCAATTACTGTATATAAGTTTTGTGAAAGACTTAGATGCATTTCTGTGGTGTTGAGAGTTTAGCTTGAAACACCTGATAAACGCATCAAGTAGCAAGTACAATCTGTTTTTCTCTGTTAGAACAATCACACTGTTTAGATCACTGATTCGGTATTTGTCTGTCGGCAGCTGTCAATGTGTACAGCTAGTCAAATAAGCCCTGACAAAATAAAGTTACACAGAAACACGTAGTTGATTGAGTCCAATTGTCTCATTTCAAACATCTCAGCTTTAACAAGCTTTCACTGACTACAGAGCTCTGTTTGCAGGTAACTCTTTTTTAATTCTGGATAGATTTGCCATAGGGACAGGGATTCCACAAACTATGAAATATTCAAATCAGATTCATACAGCTACTCAAGGGCCAAGTCCTCTGCAACTGCCCAGTGAAAACTACAGTATCATCAGTTTAATGGCACGGATTATTTGGGAAATTGACAAGAACACCAATTGCCCTAAGCAGCTACAGTATTCAAGACCTACTACTAGACATATAGGGAGAGCAAATGCTTTTGATTCAGTCTGGACAGGAAACTAACATTCATTTAAAAATGTCTGTAACTTAAAATCCCTACTTTTTAAAAAGTTCTACACTTAGACTTGAACTTGTTCCATTCCCAGCACTTCCTAGCATATACTGTTCCTGAGAGTCATCCACACAAAGTATCCATTCAGGGACACCCATCTGAGTCAAAGTTACATAAGATACTACTAATAATCATAAGATACTAATAATAAACTATAATAATGAATGCTTTAAAATAGATTGTTTTTCCTTAAAACTACACTCATCACTTCCTTATTCTTCCTCACTTTGAGCAGAAGCTGCTAAGCATCACAGTCTATCCTGATGATGGTTTACAAAGTGTGATCTGTATCAAATTCAGAAGAATGACATTGTGAATTCTGTCAGAGGCTTGAGTGAAGCATTATGCCTAAGTTTCCCGGTTTCACAGTCACAGGAACAGTCCTATAATCGTTATTGCTTATTTGCTTATCCTTCCTCTCTAAAACAGTAGCTATTGGACTGTCTTCTACAAGTATTGAATTGTAGTACTATTGCTGATGGCTCAGCTGCATGATCTAAAGAAATATGAACACAAATTCAAAATTTGCCAGCTGCTACAACGATCTTCTTTCAAAGGACAGTGTGAAAATCCAGCCTTTAACTATGTTGGGTTCAAGAGTAAAAAGCCTAGAAAGCATATGCAGAACTGGAAGTAGTGTTCTAGAAGTAAGAAATATAATATCCTTTCAAATTCAGATAATATGAGGATAAAATGGGCTTAAGGGATCTCCAACTAAAATAATACTGTAAAATACAATAAGATTAAAAAGATGGTAACACTGCAAATATGTCAGTTATCTCAAAGTAGCCCAATTATAGACCAAAATTTAGCTTCTTCTTGTCCCTGTAACTGAATGGTATAGAACAGAAAGTCATATTTTGAGACACACGAGTAAAACACAGCTGTCCAGCCTCTCCAAAGAAAGTGGCAACAACGACAATGTCCTCTTAATGCTAAAGCTATTCTTATGGTCCTTCAGCGTTCATATCTGTAGATTTAAAAACACAAGCAACTACAAAGATATTTTTAAAATGTAAATCCAATGTAGTTTTTTAAAAAATGTTTATTTCTCATACACCAGTCAGTTCAAATGAAACTACACATTCACAAAAAAAAATTGTAGAGTCAGAACATACTCATAAAACAGTGAAAATAAGTCTTCTTGCATGGCTTTTGTCCCATCTGTCTGCATCCATCTGTTGTCTCTTATCTTATTCTACTTTTCGTAGTAGAGACAGGTTTGCTTCATTATTGATCTGTATGCATCCAGCACCAAGCACAATGGGGTTCCAGTCAACAACCAGAATTTTGAGACACTGTGGTTAGAAAATATACCTATAATAATACATGAAGAGGTATCATTTATGAAAATGAAGTGAACAGAGAATGCAAAAGAAAACTGCATAATTGAAAAGCACCAGGGAGAGATGGATTTTACAACTATCGGTTAATGATCTTAACAAATTTGCTCAGATTCTATCCACATAACATGTTAAGTAAGGGTACAACTAGAAGGATGGTAGAAGTAAGGATCATTTTCTTTAACTTTTTTCTGTTATATCATAAGAAAAGATTGATAAATGAGGTCAGGTGTGGCAGAAATAAGACGAAAAGAAATAGTCATTTAAAAAATTAAGCTACTTGCTGCTATGTTATAAGAATGTTAAAAATAATTTGAATCCTTCAAGAACAAAAAAGATGGGAAAGAAAACGAACATCCAGCAGTGCATATTTTCAGTAGGCTGTGTAAAGACTACAGCATAGCGTACCATCCAAGTAAATTATAAGACTATTTGGACTGATGTCTTGGTAAAATTGATGCAAAATTCTATAGATAAGTATCTACTATATCTGAAATATTAATTAAAATACTGGACAAGTTAGGTATACAGCCTATCAACAGCAACTCTTTATCATCCTATCTCTTTCTTAAATGCCCATATCCAT
The DNA here is from genome assembly GCF_009769465.1 of Tauraco erythrolophus. Taxonomy (NCBI): domain Eukaryota; kingdom Metazoa; phylum Chordata; class Aves; order Musophagiformes; family Musophagidae; genus Tauraco; species Tauraco erythrolophus. The sequence goes on along the minus strand of NC_141466.1, from coordinate 62,991,415 downwards.
TGACTGAAAAACACTGATACAGAAGGAGGACTGCTTAATGACTAAACAAAGGAGACTGGCTTCACTTTTTTTTTAAGACAGCTGACATTTGTATTAATTAGCTAAAAATTATTTAATCTGTGTTTAATTTCATGAGGTATTAAAAAGAATTGCACAAGTATTGCAGAAGATGTCAATTGATAATGAGACAATAGCAGATAATCAGAATATCGATTATAGGCTTTTGAAATTCCTTACAAAAATGTAATTTTAATAAACAAATGAAGAAAGCATAAAATGAATAAGCTTGAAGTACAAACAGATATATCAGGAAACAGTTTTAACCAAACAAGGAATTCACGACTATGTCTCAGTGCAAAAAATGATGCATCGAGAGGTGGAAGTGAGGATAAGCTGCAGGGGAGGAATACAGAAATATTGCCAGAGTGTGAGGGATGGTGTTAGGAAAGCCAAAACTGAATTCATGTTGAAACTGACAAGGGACATCAAGGGCAAGTGGAAAAGCTTCTACTGCTATATTAATAGCAAAAGAAACAAGCAAAATGTAGGGCAGGTGACTCAGCTACAGTGGATGCAGCTAAGACTAAAAGTACTCAATACCTTCTTTACTTTTGTCTTCACAAATACAGTGCCTGAGACTTTTGTGCCTAGAAACAAGGTTCAAGGAAGAGGGAACTATCAGTGCTGCAAGAAGACCAAGCCAGGGATGTCTTGAGGAATCGAATTCCTCTCAAGTCTATGGAAATAACAAGGATGCATCCAAGGTTGCAGAGGGAGGGGGCTGATATCATTGCAAGGCTACTCTTTCTCAACTTTGAAAGGTCCTCAAACAGAGAAAGAGAATGTTGCACAGATTTTCAAAAAGGTCAAGAAAAACGGTCCAGAAAACTACAAGACAGTCAACCTCAACTCATTCCTGAAGAAAACCCTGAAACATGTCCTTTTGGAAGCTGTTTCTTGACATATGAAGAGCAGAAAGTGACCCAGAAGAGTCAGCATGGATTCCCCAAAGACAAAATATGGCTGACCTACTTGATTGCCTCTTTTGACAAAATGACTAGCCTTGTGGATGAGAGGAAAGCAGTAACTTTTGACAGGGTTTCCTCCATGTCTTTAAGAAGACATGATATGAAGTTATGATCTGATGAACTACTAGAGGAACTACTAAATAGGTGAAATACTGCTTGAATAGTTAGGTTCGAGGAATCATAAATAATCGTTCAGACTCTACCTGGTGGGTGGTTACAAGTAGAGTTTCTCAGGGGTCTGTTCTGGGACTCATCTGATTTAGTATCTTTATCAGTGACCTAAAGAAGGAGGCAGAAGTAACCTTCTCCAAATTTTCAGGTGACACTAATTTGAGGTGGACAGTAAAGGGCAGGGCTGCCTTAGCTGACAGCAGTAATGGAGGCTAGCAAGATTCTGAGCTGTATCAAGAAAATCATCCCCAATCAAGGAAGTGATGATTCATCTTTTCTTTGCACTTATTTGACCATATCTGAAATACTGCTTAAAGTTTTGGACTTCTCAATACAAGAAGTGTGCTGAACAACAGAAATAAATTCAGCTGGTGGTCCCAAAATGGTCAGGGCTTGAGCACTTACCCTGTGAGGAGAGACTGGAGGACTTGGGCTTTTTCAGCCTGAAGAACAGGTAGTTTGGGTGGGGTCTAACTGCAGCCTTCCAGTATCTATGAGTAGCTTACCAAGAGGATGAAGCCAGTCTCTTTACTTTGGTACACAGTGAGTTGATGAGAGACAGTAGTCATTAACCGAAATGGACAAGTTCTCATTGAATACAAAGAAATGAATTTTCACTATGACAATTATTAAGCATTGGCACAGGTTACACAGAGAGGCTGTTAATTTTCAGTTCTGGGAGGTTTTCAAAACACTACAGGATAATTTCCTAAGTGACCCAGTCTGAATACAGCATTGACTGCTCTAAGCAGGAAGCTGGGTTAGAGACTTCTGAAGGTCCCTTCCAATCTGAATTATACTGAAGACATAGCTCTATAGAAAGAAGACAATAAAAATAAAAAAAGAAAAAATGTGCTATATGACATTATTCTACAGCAAAATGTTCAAATAGACATCTAAATATTGGAGGAACAAAAGGATGTTAGTGCTTTGCTAGACAATAACAAGTTCATATGTGAAAGGCTTCACGTTGAAAAGAAGAGTGAAAGAAAAGGTCTAAGAGCACTCTAGATGTTCTGGAAGAGAAAGATATAATGGAAGCAAATTATATGGAAGTAGAAGATCGACTGAGAGGACCTTGAATACTATTCCAAAGTGTAACTCCTAGTAAGCGTAAGTCATTAGACTGACAGCAAAAGCAAATTCAAGGAGGAAAGGTGTATCAAATAGGTTTCATGGAGATTTTTTAAAAAGAAAGAGAGAAAAAAAAAGATATGACAAAGTATAGCTTAGAGAAGTGTGGGTTGTTCAGGGCTTTTATGTTTATTTTGTCTTGTTTTTAAGAGGACACTTATTTGCTCATGAAACATCAAAGCAGCACAGAGGATAGGCAAGGTGCAAGTCCAAAAGATAGAGTATATGGTCAGTCACATTAAAGTGGATGTAACAAGCTGTCTGGAGAAAAGCCTGAATATAACTCTACAAATTTAGCAAAGCTATGTAAAATGCAAAGACTACAGAAAGGAGAAAAATATAATTTTAGACCACATTAGGTCTTCTAAGAGAACAAGACCATTAAAAGATTATGGAATTTTTCAATCATTACTTTGAAATGTCTAAATAAAGTCATTATAAAACGGAAGAGAAAAGCGATTTATCTTAAATTTGATTTTTTTTTGTTTGATGAGAATACTGAATTTAAAATAAAAGACTAATAAATACATTCATTTATACCAGGAACTTAAAAAATCCTTTGGAGTTGAAGGAGTATAATCACAATACTGATTCTTTGTGATGCTTCGGCACTGCGGGCAAATCACAGTTGCATTAGATAAATGGAAAGCTGGCTCTGTCATAAGCCATGTGTCCTTTCCTCAATCAGTATTGCTGGACACTTGAAAATAATGGGGAATTAATTAATTTCCCAAATTCACTAATGCTTTAGTCTAAGTTAGATTCACATTAAGATTCTTTTTCTTGTGAAAATCTGTGTGATGAGGATTAATAACTTCAACAGTACTTCTCCTTCTGCTTCTAATCACAGTAGTAATTAAGAAAAATCATACTCAGATGAAACAGTGCATGTGAGGACTTAATATTAATGTTTGTTACTTAGCAGGTTTTCTGATAGCACTGATAACAGCAGTAAATAGTACATGAGTATTTTTAAACTGGAAATATCCAGCTGCCAATTCTCATATCTGCTAATCATGAGAATGTTGCATCATGCTTTTTCTGTAAGCTCTGCTCACATGCACTACCCCACAGAATATTGTATCCACTCGGTATACCCAGGGCTACTCAGAAGTGGAATGATTTTGTCCAGTTTGATAGAAGAGTGATTAAAATCACAGCCCTTATCAAAGCAGTAAAACATATCTCCAGATCTTTACATTCCCAGTGGCTGCTGCCTCCTACTCCTATCTTACGCAGGGAAACTATTTCTTTCTAATTGCAGAACTAATAGTTAAAATTTGGAAACATACCCCTGAATACCAATTGAGTCCTTAGCTGCTCAAGCCACAGTTTAGCAGCTAAAGTCAGAGTCTGACTTTTTCATAAAAAGTGGGATAGAAATTTGGCATAATAAGAAATAGAAAGGATATTTCCAGCCAAAATTTAGTTCAAATGAAAACAAATACAGCAAAATGTTCCAGACAGTAAAAAAAAAAACCCTTAGGTAATTAAGAATGAGGAAGATATTCTGACCTCAAGAGCAGTTTACCCACGCAAACTCAGAATCAGCAGAATGTTGCCACCCAGTTATAAAATATTTTTACTCTATTTATCCTCAAAATGTCACCATGCAGATTCTTTGGAAAGATGGAGCAGGAAGAATATGAGTAATGTGTAAGAAACACAACCTATCTCCCAATCTTTTTCTATATACTATTTCTGAAAATGTCACTACCATGCTGAGTCTACTAATAGGATCATTAGCTCATCCAATCAGGCTCAGAATCTAAAACTGAGAAATATCTCTGAAGAAATAGCTAATTAGGTGGAAGATGGCATGGTCTTGGCTCTGAAAAAGGTCAAACTAAAAGTAAGGCTTACAGAGCAGAATCTTAACAACCAAAACATACTGTTGAAATACCAGGAAATAGGAGTGCAATGGGCATTCACAGCCTATAGCCTCTCACAGGTAAAGTAGTACGTGGAGAACCAGATATGAAACACTAACGGATTTCTCTCCTTTATCCAGCTTATCATATAGCTCTCCATGGGTGCTATTTTCCATACTGGAGGCACATACCTAGCATACAACCAGCAACAACCACTGCCTCCAAGGCCCTTTCCCAAGTTCTATGATTTTTTGATAGCTTTAGTTGCCGTCAAGTGTTAAGAATAGAAACTCAAATTTCCTCAATGGGGAAGAAAAGAAAAAAGAAAGAAAACAAAAAAAATTGAGGTAGTTGACATGAAAATGGACATCGCACAGTGGGGCCTGGCAAAATGCATGCTGTCCTCAGGGTTATTAATCTGGGCTACAATTACACTGTCCACCTTAGTAAATCTACACCTATTTCCAGTCCCAAATCAGTTCAAATTTGACTGTATCTGTCTATCTATCTGTCTGTATGTATAGGCATAACACATTCAACAGAATAACACAAACAATCATAGAAACATGAAAATATTAGATAGTGAGGAGTGCGATAAAATATCCCAAACATTGGGAATTATTTCAATACACACAAGATGGCAATTTCAATACACATAAGATGGCATAGGACGCCTATTTTTACTCACTATAAAATGGTGTGTTGGGGAGAGGAACACAGCAGAAGGAAAAACTACTTTTCTTTTTAAAGCAAAGATGCCAAGGGATTACAGGGATCACAGGATTTTAATTGACTCCTCAAGGATGAGATGAGGAAATACGAGGATGGTTCCTGATCACCATTTGTGAGGAAGTCAAATGGGGGAAAATATAAAGACAGAAAGAAAAGTGATGTCAATAATACCAGTTTCCTTGGGACATTCAAATACAGGCTAGAGACCTGTGAGAGGCTGAGATCAAAGCATGGACAGAAAAGTTCTTACAGGATATCTCCAAACTGCTCAAATTTAAGGAAGACATCTTTAGAATAAATATTCTCTTCATTCATCTTTCAGCTTCATCAGACTTGAGCTTCGTATGGGCTGGACAGGAATCCTGGAAGCTACACGTAAGGTTTACACAATAGAAAGGGTGGACAATGAATTCTTGGAATTGTTAATGGAAAACAGAGAAAATAAGAAGTCAAAGCATCATATGTTTGAGATTCACTTCGTCGTAAGATAGCAAAAGAACTCAGGCTTAATTTAAACTAAATAGGACTTGCAAACAGCTGTAGAAAGCCTAGTGCAACCCATTTCCTCACTTACATGAAGAAATGAGAAGAGATAGGAACATTGTGTATATAAAAGGGTCAGAAACTGCCAGAAAACTTCCAATTCAATCCCACACTGACATTAGCAGAAAGCAACAAAACCAAGTAGACAGTATAACAACCACTTTATGATTACACCTCTGTTAGAGCAGCTGGCAATGTAGCCTATGCAGCTAGTAGAGAAGCTGGAAAATGTCCAAGGACTGAAAGAGGCACAAGCACAATACTCACACGCTGCCACACAAGTGGAAATCTGTGGATCTATATAAAAAAGAAGCTGCAAGGAAATGACAAGATTTGCAAATGACTGACCTTGTCATCAAAGGTACTCATGAGTACTTGAGGTAGGTCAGCTGAATTCTTAAAGAAAGCGGAAGATCTACGTATATATAAACAATATCTGGCTGCATTAATATGATTGAAGGTGATATGGTACACTGGCAAAACGAACAGCTTAGTAATGCTGTTTATACCCCCAGAAAGAGAAGTCATTATAATGCAACGCATTAGTGAAGTTAATAACTTTGAATATATACAGTACAGGCATCTATTTGTGAATTAGTTGCATAAAGTCACTTTATACTCACTGGAAAGGAAGTTTGCAGAAAATATAAATAAAAGTACAAAATTATTAACAATTATTACCAAGTAGAATCTGGCAAAGTATGTGGCTTTAGGTGTCTCTCATCGCTTGGTACCTCTTTTATCAGAAAAGGAAATCCCATCCTAGAAGAAGTGCAGCTGCCGCTTGAGTATAATGGGAAAGAAATGTTTCACAGTAATGTGATGTGCTGGTTTTGGCTGGAATAGAGTTAATTTTCTTCACAGTAGCTAGCGTGAGGCTATGTTTTGCATTTGTGCTGAGAACAATACTGATACTGCACTGATGTTTTTAGTTATTGCTAAACAGTGGAGCTAATGATTTTTTTTTAGTAGTTGATATAGTGCTCTTTTCAGATTTAGTATGAGAACAATAGTGATACTACACTGATGTTTTAGTTGTTACTAAGCAGTCAACTGCTCTACCAAGTGCACAAGAAGGTGTGAGGGACCACAGTCAGGACAGCTGATCCCAACTGACCAATGGGATATTCCATACCCTATGACAACATGCTCAGCATATAAAGTTAGGGGAAGAAGAAGGCAGGGGAGGATGTTCAGAGTGATGACATTTGTCTTCCCAAGTAACCGTTACACATGATGGGAGCCCCTTTCCTAGAGATGGATGAACACCTGCCTGCCATGGGAAGCGGTGAATGAATTCCTTGCTTTACTTGCTTGTGCATGCAGCTTTTGCTTTACCTCTTAGACTGTCTTTATCGCAGCCCACAAGTTTTCTCACTCTTACTCTTTCGATTCTCTCCCCCATCCCACTGAAGGGGAGCGAGAGAACAGCTGTGTGGGGCTTAGTTGGCAGCTTGGGTTAAATGACGACATGTGGACATGATAATACTTTTCTTTGTTGATCAGTGAGTTCAATATAAAAAAGAAAAAGCAGACACTTTTGAAGGAAAAAATGATTGCACTTAAATCCAGAGTACAAAAATTTCAGCTCAGATACCCCAATAAAAACATATTATATGAGTTGAAAAGACGCTTACAACAGCAATTGCCATTTTAAAATTTTCACTTAAGCAATTAACTTCAAAGGAGTAGTAGGAGTTCAAAAAACAACTTCAGCTGCCTGTTGACTCTGGCAGAGATTACAGCAAAATCCACTTCCAAATCGTAGCAAGTATTGAGAGTTTGAAAAGCAGACAGCATTGTCTTGTGATGTGGAGCCTATAAAACGGTCTAATGACACAGAAGGCGAAGTGTTCTTGTAGATGATTCCTTATTAGCTAGCGTGTAACTGTTAGAAATGCTGACGACACAACATTGCAGATTAAAATCACAGGTTTTGTAAAGCTGAAACACCTGGACTCTTTAGTCAATACGGTGACTTCAGTACCAGATCACAATTAAAACATATTGTAAGACTAGTATATGATAAAAACCACAAACTCAACAGAGATAGTTGAGACTCATTTGTTCTAGAGTGTCTCGGTTTGAAAAGACAGGGGTCTGCTAAGGAAGGCAGGAGCCTCCCTTGAAATGGAAAATGTAAAGCCCCCTCCCTCAGAATTACTAAAATTTTGAAATTAAGAGGCTCTCAGGCAAACATATGGGAGTAGGAATAACAGTTCTTTACTAGGAAAATTAAAGAGAAGGGAAAACAACAACAACAACAACAACCCAAATGCAATAGTACACAAAAAGAAAAAAAAAAAAAAAACCACCAAACCACTGACAGAGTCAGAATACGACCTGACGCCCTGCTGGTCAGGGTGCTGGCAGCAGTCCGATCAAATGGTGGCTGCGGCCCTCCTGGCACGGCACACGTGGCTCCGCCGAAGCCGCGATCCCGCCGAAGGGCGCGGGCCTCCTCCCAAGGGCCGGCGGTGCCGCGGGTGGGCCCGGTCTGCCTCCGGGAACCCGGCGGAGAAGAAAAAAAACTGCTCCTCTGCAGGGTCAGTGCCGACCGACCCGGGCCCCCCGGGTCGGAGAGGAAGGCACCCAGCCGGCCTCGAGTGGCTGCTCTGCCCCAGCTCGTCACCCAGCAGCGAGCAGTGCCCGCCTCTGCCCCGCTGACTGCCACAGCCCGACCCGCCGCCGCCGCCGCTTTCCCGCTTTCGCGGGCGCAGCCGCGGGGCGCCCCCTCCGCTCCCGGCTGGAGCATCTCACGTGGGGCTGGTGCTGTTCTGGGTGTCTGGCGGCAGATCCTTGATTGCCCATCAAACAGAGATGGCTCCTGGAGGGAGTTATCCATGAGTCAGGCGGCAAGGCATTGATGGGCCCATTAACAGCAGATAGTCTGGGAGGAGGAGGCAAGGAAAACATTGCCCCACCTGGTCTCAACTGCTCATGAAGATGGTGATAGAATACATACTTTGGGCACATCTTACATATTGTAACCTAGGACATAGAGGCAGAACACAAACCTACTCCTGACAATTATATACCTATTCAGTTAGCCACAATAAGACAACAAATAATTCTTATTCAGGAAATCTGATTTTCCTTGATTACCAATTAAGATGAAACATATTTAGTATATGATAGTAGTCATGCAGTCTGCAGTAACCTCCAGGTGACCACATGCTTCAGCAGTTCTAGACCGTACATTTACAACGTCTTGAAATCAAAGAAGAGGGAAATTTAGGGGAAAAAAAATCTTATACATCACACAAACCTCTAAAAAATTTAATTTTGTATCACTCCAACCTAACAGTGCACTGAAGTACATATTCATGTTATTCGTTCAAACCCTGTAAAAGTGAGATTCATCTTTCTTAACTTTCAGTGTCTGAAGGCTGGTTTTAAAATCAAAGTTAATTGTCTAGGCTATATTTTGGAGAGAGATAAAAATTTATAGTAGATTGTCGGGGGAGTTCCTGGCTGTCGGGGGAGCTCCTGGCTACTACAATAGAAAGCACCTGTGCCTTGTTAGGACAGGTGCTGTGAGTCACGTTGGTCAGCCGGAAACCACGTGACTCATGGATGAATAAAGGTGGGGCACTCCCAAGAGGGAGTGGGGCAGTTCCCTCTTGGAGACTGGAGTGATAGGAGCCCCTGGAGAGCAGCATCTTGAAGCTCTCTGTTGGAAGCCTTTGGTTGTGACAAGGACCTTTGGAGTGTGATAAAGCCTTCTGATATACGAGGAAGATCACAACAACCTTCTGGGTTGTGATCCCCGAAGATTGAGACACCAGTAGTCCGCAAGAATTGGTGACCCCGACGTGATTCGTCGGAACAGGAACCACTGGGACTGCAGAACGAAGCTTGAGAGCGGCAGGAGCTGCGGACTGACCAGTTCTGACTTAGACACCTGGAACAAGGTGAGCCACTGGGAGTGAACATGGGTCAGAATTTTGTAAAAGAAAGCCAGACCTTCACCTTTCTCAAATCTGCAGGAATGGCTGCGGGGCTCAGTATAAGTAATGAGGATTTATATTACCTACTCAACTGGGCAGCGGGACATGAAGATCTAGTCAACCTTACCTTTACCTTTAACCTAGAACTTTGGAAAAGGTTGGGGGATAAGTTACTCTATGAAGCTGTGGTTAAGCAAAAGGGCCGGACCGACCTGCTGCGTACATGGGAGGCCCTAGATAATATAATTCAAAAGGGGTCAGCAGAAGAGGAGGAAGAGGAATCAACAGATTATGTATCTGCAAGCGAGGGGTATGAAGGGAACAACGAACTATCTGAAGGAAGACTAACCCCAGACAGCGTGGACAGCGAGTTAGACGTATCCTCGCTGTTCACAGAGATCAATAAAGTTGCGGGAACACTGCAACAACCGCAAACTAATCCGGAAAAGACCCCTGAAGGAATGTTGTGGCAGCTGCAGATTAAGCAGCCAGAACAACCAGGGTGGATGTATCCAACCTCATCAGAACAGTGGATATATCCACCACCGACGTGGTATGACAGGAAAACATAAGAACGACTCCCCCATGGTTTTGTTCCAAGGCATCTGACAAATGGCGATGAAAAATGGAACTGGAACATTAGAAAGCCCTAAATGCTATTAGGTATTTTTTCAAAAAAAGAAAGGGGGAATTGTCGGGGGAGTTCCTGGCTGTTGGGGGAGCTCCTGGCTACTACAATAGAAAGCACCTGTGCCTTGTTAGGACAGGTGCTGTGAGTCACGTTGGTCAGCCAGAAACCACGTGACTCATGGATGAATAAAGGTGGGGCACTCCCAAGAGGGAGTGGGGCAGTTCCCTCCTGGAGACTGGAGTGATAGGAGCCCCTGGAGAGCAGCATCTTGAAGCTCTCTGTTGGAAGCCTTTGGTTGTGACAAGGACCTTTGGAGTGTGATAAAGCCTTCTGATATACGAGGAAGATCACAACAACCTTCTGGGTTGTGATCCCCGAAGATTGAGACACCAGTAGTCCGCAACAGTAGATCATTCATTCCATCTATTTTAACCTCCTATTTTAAGATAGGATGGTCTGAGTTCTGACGGCATTCAACTCTCATTGTTTACTATAAAGAGAAGTCTGATGACCTCCTTAGACTGGATGTCTAATTTATAGGTGGCCAGAAGTTGAATTTCATCCCCATATGCATTTGTAAAAGAAGATTCAAAACCTAAAACCATATAATGCATTTTCTTGTCTTTATTATGCAGAAAGAGCAAGAGCACTGTTTTCTTGAAAGTTGCTTCTCTTGGTGGTGCTGCCATATGCTCTCCAAGCATTAGACGGATGGCTGGAACACTTGCCTAGGAACTGAGAAATCTGGGCTTAGCCAGCCGTACTCAGGGTAGTGTCAAAAACAACAGTTGTTCTGGATAATTGAACTCTTCCTCTCAGATGTTAAACATAGTCAAAACTTACAGAATTCATGGGCCCAGAAGAATGAGCCATTTCTTATCTTTTAATGAAAAAATATTCTAAAGTAATGTTGTCAAACACAGGGTTGGAAGTAGGGACCAGAATACTGTTTCTTTCTCCACTTGATTTCACTAGTTGATGGGTCACAAAAATTAGATTTCTGCATTTGTGTTCTCTTTTTAGAAGATAAAAAAAAAAATTTATAGAGGACTCTAGTCACTCCAACATAACAGTTAGTTCAGCAGTGCTAATATCTCAGCAAATATGCATATGTCTGTGACAATAATAAACAGCTTTTTCAAGTGTCAAATCTCTATTCAGGCAGGTAGAGTGTGAAGGTGCTGCACTGGGTTGTTGGGAAGCTTTCTGTTTGATGGAATGTTTATACACTAATAAGAGAAGAGTAATCAGATTTCTCTAGTCTGAAGGTGTGAAATGAAGCTGAATAACTTTATCTTCATATTGGAGAAAGGAACAGAAGAAACATATCACTTGAAGTGTACAACACACTCAGCTTTACTTCATATATGTGAAATACTCAAACAAATGTATATTATTTGGCTATGGTTGGCTAGGCTAATATTAAAGTTCTTCAATTAACTTTTGTCAGGACAAAAAACCAAACTGACAAAAAACCCCCCACAGAAATCATCTCAAACCTATAAACTTAGTAGGAAAATACTGCATACCTCAAGAGAAACGTAGCAACTTGAATTGCATTTTCAAAGGACAAAAAGGATTTCTTTGCCACAGTGAGTCCCAATGCTTACTCTTTTGGTGGCAGAGGACAATGTCAGTTCCACTGATCTGAACACAACTAATACAGAATATTTAAACCGTGTTCAACATTTGTGGCTCCTCAATTTTTATAAAAATTTAGACTCATCTATAAGTCTGGATTTTCATTGAAAAGGAATACAAATCTAATAGTTTTGCAGTAGATAGGAAAGCAAGGAACAATAACAAAACTTTTGGTATTGTTGTTCCTACTGAAAGTTCACAATAAATTTCAGCAGTCAGAAAGTGAGATACCCCTAAAAAGTCAGGAGGAAGGGAAGGGAAGGCTCTGCTTTTTCATCTTCTGAAAATTAGAAGAGAGAATTGCAGCATCTTCAAGCTTTAGGAAAAAAATATTTATAGAGTGCAGTAAGTACAAGCCTAAATATATAGCTATAGAATTCACTACAGAAAGAGAATGCAAAACTTCGTTAGCCTTTTGTCAAAAGAAGTTTCTGGAAGAATGTTTCAATTAAATATCAATAAAAATATTTTCTTAGTCTTTGCCCTTTATTTGAAAGATATTAACTATGCCAAAATGTCACTAAAAGAACTGGCCTTTTGAAAGCAAACAAAGATAACTTTAAAAGTATCTCAGGGATACTTTGAATCCATGTTAGAGAATACGTCTAGGTGTGCAATCCAGCCTCAGCAAATAATAGCAGTACAAAAAGTAGGGCAAGAGTTGGGAATTCAATGTGTTTTGGAAAAAAAGATGGAAGAACAAAGTTGTGTTGAATGTCTCAAATTATAGTGGGATTATGTTCAGGCTGGGTAACATCTTTTACATTTGTTTAGTTAATTTTAATTTTGATGGTAAGATTGTTAACAAAATTTAGGAATTCTTAACAGTAGAAATCCAGAATGACATATCCACAAATTCCTTGACCTGTCAAAGCGAATGAGCAGCAGATGCTAAAGATATATCTTGAGCGAAGTGACAACTAACCAGTGTTCAAAAGTGTCCTTCTATAATTCATTTCAAACTATGCAATTTACATATTCATTTATATCTATATATGGTTATACCATCCACAAAGTGTTGGGATATCTTATTGTATTTAAGGGATCTTGAAGTATCTTAACAAAATCTGTGATGTGAAAACAGTCTAGCCTGCACATGTCATTTCAACATAAACACATTCCAAACCAGGAAATCAATGTACCAGAAGAATTTATTAAGGAAACAATTATCTTCTTCAGTGTCAAAGGTAAATTATTTCTAGTCCCATATCCAGTCAACTAACCAAATTTCTATCCATCTCAGTCTCTCAGAAGAGCAAATTAGTGTGAGAGAACAGGCCCTTGCACTGGAACTCGATTATCTATAACACATAAATACTGAAAGTATTTTAACCCTGGCCAAACAACACTTTCAAATGACAGCTGTATTTGAGAAGGTAGCCTGGATGAGGAATCATTTTTGTTAGACTCTTTGCATGTGGCCACTTTGTTTTAGAGGACAAGAGATATTAGTCAAATGAATGTGCTGCAATTTTGCCATTTGGCTTTAAGGCCAGAAAGCAAGCCTTGGCACTGTTTGTTAATTGAAATAAACAGCCACAAGCCATAATATTTTCTATTTATACTCCTACTATTTTCAATATTGCAAAAGTATCAGCATATATTGATATGATTTTTTTATCAAAAGACTGTTCACCTCATTAGGCTTAGATTATAGAAAGAGCTCCTTGTTAGAGAAGTTTTCAAGGGACTTTGATGAGTAAAAAGATATGGCATGTGTCATCTCTTCTTGACATCAACCATCCAATTATTTCAGAAAGGAAAGAAAACTGTTATGAAGCATATATACCCATTATGAATAGTGGGCTTGAAACTGATCTAACCGAGAGAAGGATTTAATAGCAGTCTCTCTTAAGAGAGATAGTCAAGTGATTGTACAAGTAGCAAGAGGTTGAGTATATATATCTCTGGGAAAACTCAAAGCCAGTCTTAAAAGTGTTACACGGCTCCTCAGAGAGTTATCAACTCCATCTGTTCTGCCATTAGAAAATCCAAAGACTTAAGAGGCGATAGAAGAGTGTGCCTCATTATAAGGCCTGGGAACATGTAATAAATTTTCTTATATATTTTTGACTGCAATGATAAAAAAACGTAAAGTTGCCTTCATTTCCTGAGGCCCAAAAGAACAGTACACTGGTATTTGTATATCATGGGAAAATACTCTTGTGGGTATGTAAGCAGATTTTCCTCACAACATGAATTTTAAGTTCACTGTTAAGCATTTTGTAAGTTTTAATTAGCCTTTTTTTGAGACAAATCCACACATAAACTTCTGCTTTTAAGAAGAACTTCTTTTTTTACAACATACATCTTCCACCATGCATATTAATGTCAAGAGAGCGAAAGAAGGAACAGGACACTAAGAAGCAAGTTCAGGTAAGCATTGACTCTCAGAAAAAACTATAGCCAAAACTAATGCTAGGTCGTTGCTGACCAAATTAGTGGGAAAACCAAACCAAAACAAAAACTATCTATCTACTAAAGATTCACCTTGCCTTAAGAAAAAAATAGGAGTTCATTTTTTGTGGTAACTGAAATAACATCATGAAAGCTTTTATGACGACACTGAGGAATAGTTGAAATGTCTGATTTGACCAGAAAAATTACTCTTAAGACTTCTTAAGGGACCCTATTAACTAAAGTCACAGAAGCATAATACTACTCAGAGAACCCTGATGAATTTCTCCCCTCTGCTGAGAAAAGTGAAAAGATTTATTCAGGAGTTCTGGAGACGCTACTTATCTTTTTATATCTCCACTATGAAATTTTATTTCTTTATAACTTTTAAAATTAAATTCAAGTTTTGATCCACTATAGACCCTAAATCCATTTTTGTAGTGTTATTTCAGTCAGTTCTCTCCCATCCTCTGTTTGTACGCTAGATTATTCTCACTTTAGAATGACATCTTGCACTTGTTCTTACCAAATGGTGTATTTTTTTCTGAGATCTTGTATTAAGATCATTTTGAACTTTATTTGCATATCCCAACATAGTGACAATCCTTTCGACCTTAGTTACTGGCAGATTTAATACATCTACTCTTTATTCTAATGTTTATTCATAAAAGTACTGACGAGTACCACACAAGATAGATCTTGGCAGGGACTAGCTTGATACAATCTTGTGTTCTGAATATGAACTATCAAAGACTGTGCTTTATACTCCACTTTTTAACATCTTTGCACCTATACTAATATTAAGCACGTGATGTTTCCATAACAAACTTTTAAGAATGCTACATGAGACAAAAAAAAAACCAAACCACAAACAAAAAACACTTAAAAAAATGAAGATATATGTCAATGGGGTCATACGAAAACAGAAGACGTATGATTGTTTCTGTCCCCATAATCTGCTACCCTGCTATAGAAAAAAAAAGAAACTAGATTGGTTTGATACAAATCACACTGGATAAGCCCACATTGGCTGTTACTCACCATTTTGTTGTCTTCTAGGTACCTCGTCTGATAATTGTCTGATTATCTTTTTACGGTGTTTTTCTAGGAAATTAATAATGCTGTTTGATTGCTCTGCATTTCTACAGCTCTTCGTCTACTTCGTTAAATATAGGCACTCTATTTGCTTTTTTCAACCTTACAGTATCAAGCAGAACTCCATGGCCTTCCCAAAAAAACTGCTCAGAGCTCTAAAATTTCATCACCTTCTTCTTCATCTCACATAGTGTTGTTGCCTCAGAAAAGCAAAAAAATTGTAAGCTCATGTGAGCCGAATCAAACTTTAGACAAATGCACACTATGAATCCAGAGCATTACATTCATCTAGAGAAAAGAAAGAGAAAAAAACACTTTTCATCAGATTCAGACATTTAGGTTATACATTGAAGAACATTTCAAGTGTATCACTCAGACAAGTTATACGTACGTTTTGCAATTTGTAAGTTACAAGGACACTCAGAGGACTAATGGCTCCCGCTATTTTGGCATAATAGAGTATGAAGATCCAGGAGATGGTAACACTGGATGTTTTATTAAATGGATTGAAGAAACTCTTAAATCAACTCAAGAGGAAGTAAAGAGAAAAAGCCAAGAATATTGGGCCCAACAACAAAATCTGAAACTGGAATAGAGATGCAAAAGGTTTAATATACATTTGACTGTGGAGTTCCAAGCTAGACAGTTTCCAAAGTGAATTTTTATAAATTCGTGCTTACATACATATATATATATAGTTACATACACACTTCTACACAGTTTTTAAATCATGTCGCTTGCCTTCTAAATAACACAAGAAAATATGTTCAAGTGTGTGAACAAGAGACATTAGAAAAGCAGGCAAAGAAGTCCTTCGTGTAGTTTCATTTTTATTTAGTATTTTGAAAAGAGTTAAAATCTTGAAAATACTTGAAGTTCTGTTGCTGTTGTTGCTGGATTTTGCCTTGTAAAATCTTGAGTTCACAGTCAAAATCAGACCTCATTGTTGTTTTCTATCCACTTGGTGGTATAAAATATCCCTTTCAAGCAATCTACAGTCTAATCAGACAAGACAGAAGAATGGGAGGGGAAGTTGACACAGAAACGTAAAGTGACTCTCATCACATCATCTAGTAGATTGATGGTAACGTTGGAAATTCAGTCCAAATTTCCTGAATCCTAATGCAATTCATTTTTCCATTGTACCACACCGAATATTTCCTGATGTGTAAGAAAAGTTCAAAACATATAGACTGTGTGAATCTTCATGCAGAATATATTTAATTAGCTTTTAATGTCTACCGTCATTTGATATCCAAAGAGGTTTTGTAGTATTAGATTTTATTCGACAATTAGAAATAAATATCAAAATTACCAATCACAATTTAAACAGAATGAGGAATGCAGTAAAAATATGTTTGTAGTCTTAATTTGTGTTATACATAATTGCCATAATCTTGCTAGAATGCTTCAGGATAACTGAAGAGACTTCTGTAAGAATAAAGGACATTAAGCAAGGTAATACATTTTTGAGGGTGCTATATAAGGTGACACACTAACTGGAATCAACAGAAAAAAACTTAGGATAAAGAACCAGAAGAACTTTCATCCTTGAAAATTTCTTCGTTGCAGATCACAAGGAAAATTTCAGTGCACCATTCATTATTATTCAAGCTAAGCAAAAAAAAATCATTAGAAACACATTGAAGGTCTTAGGCCACACCTGGCTGCAAGTGAATGCTTATGTAACTTATGAGTCTTATACTGGAATAAGCAAAGGAGAGAAAACTGGTTATAATTTGGGGGATTTTTGTTTTTCTGCTTCCATATATATAAAAGCTTTGAATTAAATAAATGCAGTTCCAAATATTTCAAAAGTGTAAGCATCTCCACAGCCCTCTGAGTATTCTGAAGCAAAGTGGGCCATAGGAATAATCTTTTTTATATAATCAGATGTTTCCTTTGAAAAGAGCTATAAATATGTTACAAGATGTTACATGACTGTTGTGCACTTTGGAAGGTGACCTGCGACAGCACCTGCTTTCTTTTCCATTTGGTGTGTTCTTTGAGAGCAGGACAATAAAAGGAGGTCTGTAATACTGATGCAAGCATGTCTATATAAAGAGAAATATTTTGTGTCTATTATCATCTCCCTTACTTTTTTCTTTTGTCTTGTCCCTTTACATTGTTTTTACTCTTCTCTCCTCATCTCATTCAGAAAATAAGAAGTTCCTCAGCTTCTTGAGAACAAGAAGAGCATGCAGAAGGAAACATATTTGATGGGATCCAGCTTTTGACAGAAGAAAAGATAATTTAATGGCCTAAAGGAAACTTTTAAAAGATGAACAATCTCAGTAAGGTAAAACTCTAGGAACAAAACAAGTAAAAGGGTCAGTTCTGGAGTCAGTAAGATTTTTTTCTGTATTCTACAGGAAGATAGAAAAGTTAGCTGGTTAACAGAACCAGATGTCTTGGGCATAAATGTCATTAATGCAGCTCTTGCCTTGATATGCTTACTAATGATCCTTGTACTCTCTCACCACACTGCCAAGTTCAAAAGCTCCAAAATAATGACAGTTTTTCCAGTTTGCTTTGCCTTTGGGGAAGACTTTGGGGTTGTTCCTAAAAGCTACCTAAACCTAACTAAAACTAAAAAGTTACCTAAAAGTTTCACCTTCCCCTCATTTTGAACTCACTCTGACCACCCCATGTGTAGGAATTTGAATGGGTGAACTGAAGTCTGGTTATTTAACCCAAAGGAAGAAGTCAAGACGATATTCATATCAGCTCCATTTCCTGGGGAATTTCCCTCTTCTCAAATTTTAGTGAATTCACCAACATTTTACTCCTGGCCCACATTAACCCCTACCCTAGGTTGGCCAATGACACATTTCCTGTATCCACTTCAGGCACTCCCTCCTCCACATAGCATATCCCTTTTATCAGCTCCACATGATAACTAGTTTTTCACCACCCCTTCTTTTCTCATTCTCAATCCTGGGAGACAATGTTAAGAGTGAGAACTACTTTTCTTTCACAGGCTGAACTATCAGAGGTTGAAAGGCAATGAAATTAGAAGAAAGCACCTCTGTGGATATGATAGTATATGCCAAAGATCACAGAGGGAAAGCATTGATCTGAAAGCAGTTGGTTCATAATTTCAGAAAATCTGAAGAAAAAAGAAATTGGTAAAATTTAACTGCAGTTCTAACAAGGAGTCTGGCAAAGCATAAGAACTCTGTCCTAAAGGCACTTCATCCAGGAAATGTTGAAGATTTGCTTAGTAAGACGTTAGGCAGTTTTAGTTTAATACCTATCTGTCAGTATTAAAGGACAAAACTGAATTGATTTTGAACACGAAGGAGCACACACATATATATGTGTGTACATATGTGTATATGGATGCATAAATATACATATATTTGTGTGATGTATGTGCCTCTACTGTTCCTTCTCTAAATTGCTCCTAGGTCCAGCCATAATACTGAATTAAAATCAAAATAAACTTTAGGCCATAGGATCCCCAGGTGAACTAGCCATGAAGCTGGTTATGCACAATCTTTAATGCAAAATGTCTCTGCTTCAGGGAAGCTAAGATTTAAATTAATGATAAAATATTTTCAATAATATGAAAATGACACTAAAAACTTTGAAAGACCTTGACTGACTAACTGATTACAGGGAAAGGGAAAACATGCTGAACTCTAAATAGAGTTTTATGTGGGCAGTAGAAGTCTTGTTCTGTTCCTATTTGTTGAAACAATGTATTTACATCGTTATATAATTAGTGTTCTCCCTTGGGATAGTGTGAATAGGTTATCTGGATCAACTGAGCAAAATCTTTAGAAAATGAAAGGGATTCTTTTTCCACTATAACTGACAGGGAAAACACTTGCTAAGGAAATACTTTAGATACTTAACTCTGTAAGCTTTTGTTACAATCTAGAAGAATTTACTCTTCTAAGTAGCCTTCAGGAAGTGCTAACTTTGTATGAAAGAATACATTCTCTTCTAATGTATTATGCTTCCTGGAAAAAAGATATGATTTGGGAAAAAAAGACCTACAATAAATCCATAGACTTATTACAGTTTAACGGCAAAGTGAAATTCACAGCTACAAAATTAAGTTTTGAGGATGTTTAAACTCTTGGTTTTGATATTGTATGAAAAAAATTTCCAAGTTGAATATCTTTAGGAATCAATGTGCTCTTAAAAATTTTGTGTTGTTTTAAGCCTCAGATGACAAATGTAACTGGCTGGCTGAACAGAAAGAAGTATCCCAACTTGCATATTTTAGAAACTTTGGGCCAAGCTGTAGAACAATTGAAAAAGAAAACTGCATTTTCAGTCATGAAATTCTCTGGGTGTAGTAGAGATTGATGTCTAGAAAAAATAATTATTTGATACTGTATTTTATCAGATAACAGTATAAAAGTGAAGAATGTAAAGTAAAGCCAGTCTCGATCTTTAGGTTTCCTCTGGAATAATGCTTTAGCTGGTTCTTTCTCAGCCTTCTCCCTGTTCCCCTAGGATATCTGAAGGTTGGCTGTACACTTAAATAGTGTCTTTTAACCACTCTATGGAAAATTCTAAGCATTTTCATCAGCTATAAAAACAGAAATGCCAAATAGGACAAGGGGTAATGGCTCTAAACTGGAAGAGAGTAGATTTCAATTACATCTAAGGAAGAAATTCTTCACTCTGAGGGTGGTGAGGCACTGGAACAGGTTGCCCAGAGAAGTTCTGAATGCCTCATCCCTGGAAGTGTTCAAGGCCAGGTTGGATGCGGCTTTGAGCAACCTAGTGTTGTGGAGGGTATCCCTGCCCATGGCAGGGAGTTGAATCTAGATGATCGTTAGGGTCTCTTCCAACACAAGCCATTCTATGATTCTATGAAACAGAGGCTCATCTGGGGCTTCAGAGCACTCGTGAGATCACTTAGATCAGGTGAGTATAGATACTCTAGTGGAAATGCAACACACTTTGGCACCATTTTCTCTGACAGCAACGTACATATTGGCTTTTCAGGTCAAGATAAAACACTTCCTTTGGCACTGGAACTTGCAGGCTACCAGTTTAGTGTACCTCTTGCATGTATCTGCGGTGGATGGAGGGGAAGATCTATAACATATTGATGCCATATTCACTGTAAATTTTAGGAAAGGGAGCAAGAAGCTAACTACCATATCTATCTGTCTGTCTATCTATCTATCTATCTATCTATCTATCTATCTATCTATCATCTCTCTATGTTTCTACAGTGTTAAAGAAATATCTTTTGTTCACTAACATTAATTTTCTGACTATTCCTAATGTGTGGCCTATACCTCGACATTGTAACAGTGTATGAGTACTTTTCAGCTCATCCTTGCTATTGTTACTTTATTTTAAAAATAATTGTGTGTATAATTACCCATTTTTACTCTTTTTTCATATATGCTTATTCTATTATAAAATCCAGTAAAAAAATGAGTGACTTGAAAAGGAAAGAGAAACCAATTTAAAATAAATTTTTAGATTAGATATTTAATACTGATATTTTCACTTCCTTTCAAATATAACACTCAACAAAAGAAACAGTAAAAATGCAAATATTATTTCTCTTTATAATGAAATTTCATTGGACACTAGTTCTTTGCCTAACCCTGGAATTGCCGTAGGCATTGCAGCTGCTTACTTGCTCTCCTTCTTGTTATTGCTTTCTTTATTAAGCATTACTAAATGTTTTTGAATGTTTAATGTTAAAACCTTTACGTTATTTACCTCATTAGATTTCAAGAGAATAAGGCATTTGTTTCATATGGCCATGCTTTGCCATTTTACAGGGCTAACATCCAAAGTTCTTAAAGTCCTTTCATCAGTAAATTGTACATCTTTGCTATCTTTCTGTCTTCATTAAGCACTATTAATTTAATTTACACATTAGGTGAACAAGAACAATTAAGCCAGCTGAAGCCATATTGGACACAGAAAGGATTTGCTTATGTTAGGAAGTAACTCAGAGTGGTTCAAGAGTGTACTTTAGATAGATTTGCTCTGGTACCTTGGACCAAACATACCCACTGGATATTTCAAAGCTGTCTCAATGACTAGTCATTATTTATTATACCCTCTAGTCTCCATTAGAGGGCAACAAACATTAATTGCCCATGTGGAGAGCAATTTCTCATTTAGTTGCTTCTGACAGAGGTTTACTTCCTATGTACCAAAATCGCCTTGCTAACCAAAGCAGAGTGAGAAAATGGAAGTAGTTGAGATACTTCAAAACTGTGCTACTGCTTCGAAGGAAAACTTTAATGTAGATGTGGATGCAGACGGAAGACGTGTCCAAGCCAGGGCAGAATTGAAATACATCCGCCTGAGGCTCAGACAGAAGCCAGTGATTCCCAGTTTGTGACTGTTTGTTGAATAGTAACGCAGCAATTGAGAATAGACTATGATTAAAGGCTAAGATTACCATGAATGAGCCAGTGGCATGAACTGCTAAAGCAACTGAAGTGGTTTGAAGTTACCAGTAAACACCTCTCTTCATTTCCACATTTAAACTTCTGTCAAAAAAAAAACCAATTCTGCAGTAAGGTGTCTGGCTGATAGTTATATGAATCATCAACTGTTGCTTCTTTTCTCCTTAATCTTTTTTTTTACTAGCCTGTCCTAGACTTGAACTCCTTTAAATAGGATCTTCATCTGTCCTTCTTGGAAGCAAAGCACTTAAAACATACAATGTGCTACCGTAAAGAAAATAACAAAATAGATGACATTTTGGATCTAGAGCCAGATATGGATGTTGCCATTAATTCCACAGCCTGATTTATCACTGCAATCTTTGTATTACACAGTGCCATCCATAGTTTTTCATATATAGGGGTGGCTGAGTAGTTTCAGGAAGGACTTTCATTAATAATTGAATCAAGATTGATTTGCTGTATTGCGTAAGGTCAGATGGTTGAATAACATATGGACAGCAGCTTCATAGGGGAAACATTTTCAAAACTTCCAAATACTTTCTTTGTAAATAGATATAACTCCTTCTTACCTGCTCTCCAATTACAGAAGTTTCTGCCACCTACT
Source organism: Tauraco erythrolophus (assembly GCF_009769465.1). Taxonomy (NCBI): domain Eukaryota; kingdom Metazoa; phylum Chordata; class Aves; order Musophagiformes; family Musophagidae; genus Tauraco; species Tauraco erythrolophus. The sequence goes on along the minus strand of NC_141466.1, from coordinate 62,969,211 downwards.
TAGTAAGCAGAAGTAGTGCAATGGGATTTACATGATCCAGCTATACCATAAATGTCACTTAGAGGAAGCAATCAATTTACAGTTAGTTCAGCATCTGAAAATAATTTATCCAACTTTCTGATCAACATAAGTGTGATGGTTTGATGTAAAGGGGTTCTGGTGGCAGGAGAGGGGATTTGCTCCCTGTGACTTCCCTGGTTTTGGAACCGGGTCAGACCTGGTTCTGGCCACCAGATCAGACTGCCATCCCCCTCGGGGTTGAGCCAATCGGTGCCTCTGCAAATTGCCCTATTTAAGTTGAGACAAAGGAACTGGAAAAGGTGCTTTGCCCAGGAGTGAGGAGAGAAGGGAGGAGGGCACTGCCCCCACTTCCCAGTTCCCAGCAGGGGGCTGCCTGCGCTGGGCCGGTGCCACCCACTGAGGATGGCAGCGGCGGAGCCGCTTGGGGAACTTAGGGAGCGCCCTGCTCCCGGGGTGCCCACTGGGCCGCGTTCGCCCAGAGAGGACTGAGACTGAGAGAAATGGCCACACCAACACCAGGTCAGTGAAGATGGAATGAGATAAGGTGTGCCGGAGCTGAGTTTCCCCTGCAACCGATGGCAAGATGGCAGCGGCCCCCCTGCAGCCAGGACAGACTTGGTGGAGCAGAAACCTACTCGCAGCCCATGGAGAAGCCCACATTGGAGAAGAGATGCCTGAGCCTGAGGATGGTTGTGGAGCATGGGATGCACGACAGGGTAGAGAGGCATCTAAAGTCCGTGGGACGACCCACGCCGGAGCGAGTGGCAACAGCTCCCTAAGAATCTGTGACTGTGGTAAAGCCCGCACTGCAGCAATCCGATGGGGAAGGATTGCATCCTGCAGCTAGGACTCATGCCGGAGAAGTCTGTGGATTTTTTCCTTGTGGGTAGGGGATCCACTGGAGCAAGGGAAAAAGGATGTAAGGACTCCTCCTCCTTTGAGAAAAGAAGCGGCAGTGACAACATGGGATGAACTGACCTGCACTCCCCCATTCCCTGTTCCCCTGTGCCGCTGGGGGAGGAGATAGAGCCGGGAAGAAAAGAAAAGGGGGGGGAGGTGTTATTTTTAAGATCTGATTTTGTTTCTTTTTATCCTCTCAAGTAACTGGTTTTCTTTGTCTCTATCTTTTTAAGTAACAGTTAATAAATTTCTTTGCTTTAAGAAAGCTGAGTCTGTTTTGCCCGGGACCATGGTTGGTGGGTGCTCCTTCTCTGTTCTTGTCTTGACCCTCAGTCCTTTTATTATATTTTTCTCCTCTCTACTTCACTGGGGAAGGAGTGAGAGAGCGACTGTGTAGAGTTTAGTTGCCGTGTCAGCCTAAACCACAACAATAAGGAAGTGCAAAGCAAGCGATGCTTGACAGAGGAAAAAGAAGATGTGTCTCAACTAAATGGGGAGGAAGAATTCAGTCAGCTCTTAACATATTATTTGCTATCTAATTTGTTTTCCAAAGAAGTAATGTTTATTTAACACAGTAGCCTTTTACTACATGCAATGCTAATGGAGGTTAAATAAAAGACACAAGTGCAGCAAAATCCCTCACTTACTTCTCACACAAGGACAAAACTGTTATGTGAGAGAAATGTAGATTAATTTCTCAATCCTCACAGCACTTTTTGACACCACTGGCTATGGGTTACCTCTCATGTATTTGAAGATTTTAGTGGGACTGACTGATTTAGATTTGGATAGGTTTAAATCATACTTGTCAGTGTGCTATTAATTTTTAACCACAGTCATTTTTTCCCTAGACCTGTTAATATGCTAGGCAGTCCTAGAAAGCATAAAACTTTGACCCATGCTCTCTAGCATTTGCATACAGCACTTTCTGTAGGTGCTTTATTCAGTAATCAAAATTCTATCTCCTCAACAGCGTACAGATACAGGATTCCACGAACCCAGATAAAAAGGCCTTCAAACTGGCCATATGATTATCAGACATATACTCTTTTATGTTAACTGGTCTTTTCCTGCTCAATTCAGATGAAACATAAATAACTTCATCTGACTACTAAACTCTGCAGACAACCCTCTTTCTCTGGAGGTGCAGTGTGGTGGAATATGTTTTTTCCTTCTAACCCATCGATTGTTTCCACATCTTATCTGGACCTTGAGATCTCTTTGCGAGTCATGTTAGTCAGAGAAATACAGTAAGGTTAAGATCACCATTGCTTCGGCACAACACAAAACTTTGTGTGGGGCCTTACTGACAACCCATTTGGGAAAAAATGCAACCTCATCTTTCCGGAATTTCAAAACAGACCACTACAGAATCCCAAATTGACTCAAGTTTTCAAGCTGAGACAACTTTGTAGAAATAATAAAGCTATTTCATCACCATTGGTCAAACACTGAATTTACTTTTCAAAATATACTTGGAAAAAAATACTTGGAAGAATATACTTGCAGACTTCAAAACTGGTACTTTCATTTGAAAACTCTCACATGATCTTCTCTAGAAATACTAAACTTTTAGTCCCTGGAATTATGACTCACATTAACTAATCAATGGTATAAAGTCTGTCGAAGAGACCCGTTCCAAGGGTCTGGAACTGGAAAAGGTGCTTTGCCCAGGAGTGAGGAGAGAAGGGAGGAGGGCGCTGCCCCCACTTCCCAGTTCCCAGCAGGGGGCTGCCTGTGCTGGGCCAGTGCCACCCATTGAGGATGGCAGCGGCGGAGCCACTTGGGGAACTTAGGGAGCGCCCTGCTCCCGGGGTGCCCACTGGGCCGTGTTCGCCCAGAGAGGACTGAGACTGAGAGAAATGGCCACACCAACACCAGGTCAGTGTGGTGAACTCTTCTCTCTGTCGAAGAGACCCGTTCCAAGTTCTGCAAAGGGTTGGTCAGTTTAAGAGCTCACCTCTAACATCCCTGTTGGAAGAAGAATTCTTTACTACTTGAGATGACTTCTGTGCATGTGTGGTGCGTTGACCTTGGTTGGATGACAATTGCCCACCAAGCTGCTCTAACACTTCCCCTCTTCAACTAGACAGAGGGGAGAAAAATACCACAAAAAGCTCATGGGTTGAGATAAGGACAGGGAGAGATAATTCACCAGTTATCGTCATGGGCAAAACAGACTCCACTTGGGGAAAACAATTTAATTCACTCTCAATCAAAGGTCAGAGTAGGGTAATGAGAAATAAAACCAAATCTTAAAACACTTTCCTTCCACCTCTCCCTTCTTCCTGCGCTCGACTTCACTCTCAGCTTCTCTACCTCCTTCTCCTGAGTGGTGCAGGGGGATGGGCAATGGGGATTGCAGTCAGTTCATCACACATTGTGTCTGACGCTTCTTCCTCCTCACACTCTTCCCTTGCTCCAGTATGGGGTCCCTCCCATAAGAAAGCCCTCTATTAACCACTCCAACATGGGGCCTTCCCATGGGCTGCAGTTCTTCACAAACTGCTCCAGGGTGGGTCCTTTCCACGTGCCCTTTCCACAAGGTGTAGTCCTTCAGGAACAGACTGCTCCAGCATGGGTCCTCCACAGAGTCACAAGTCCTGCCAGCAAACCTACTGCAGCATGGGCTCCTATCTCCATGGGTCCACAGGTTGTGCCAGGAGCCTGCTCCAGCACAGATTCTCCATAGGATAATAGCCTCCTTCAGGCACCCACCTGCTCCAGCATAGGATCGTCCACGGGCTACTGGTAGATACCTGGTCCATTGTTAACCTCCATGGGCTGCAGGGCACAGCCTGGCTCACCATGGTCTTCCCCATGGTCTACAGGGGAATCTCTGCTCCAGTGCAGATAACAGTCCTGCACATCCATTGGTCAGACTTACAGAAAAATGAAGCAAATGATGGTGAAAAAGATTTAGCTCTGGAAATATCATAGTATGTATTCAGTTGAGACTTGTAAAAGCAGACTGCAGTCTCAAGCAAGCCCTATTAATTTTCATAGTCACTTGGGAAACTATTATAGAAAAAGCAGGCAAGCAAGTTTCCTGCATGGAAACCTCACTTCATCTGTAGAACTAAGCACTTATCCTGGGACAACCAATCAGCATTTAGACTCTGCACTAGCCTTCTTGCTCCCACCACCCTCAGTTTTTCCTTTCTTCCCAAAGATCCTTTCTCTCGTAAAGAAATACAACCAGAGAATCAGAGAGCTGTGAAGAAAAGAAATCTCCTGGTCAATAATTTTTTTCAGACAGTGTCAATAATACCCTAACCATCCAGACAGATGCTTGTTTAAGTTTTTCTTTTAAAAAATCTCCTAATACAGATTCTGTATCATTCTCATGAAGTCTGATTCAGTATTTGACAATCTAAATTATATTTATTTGTTGTACATTAAACAGTTTTATTTCCTGTCCTTGAACCTTTGGAAAACGAGCAGTTATTTTGCTCTTTATAAAAATGAGATTTTTTTTTTTTTTTTTAATTGAAGAACTGCCAATCCATTAATGTTCTCTTTTCCGGACTAAACAAACTACATTTTCTAAATCACTTATGATATTTTCCATACTCTCCAGGCCTTTTCAATCAAATAAAGAAGGAACTGGATTCAAAAAGTGATTGTTTCCCTTAGCTTACATATTTTTTTTTCCATTTGCTATCATTATCTCCTTCGTTCTTTCTCTTTTTCTGTGACATTTATTATTTTCTACATCCCTATCCAAACCAGGCTTGAATCCTCTTCCATAGTTTATATCTCACATATCAGAAACTAAATATACTTTTTTTTTTTAAAAAAGGAAGTATGCCATGTTGTCCTCATTGCTCTTCCGAGCACCAAAATAATCCAAATAATTATTTAAATGAGTAATAATTACAATTATTGGTATAAGTTATTACTTCCACCTTGAAAACTCACTCTTAAATTTTAGATACCACAATTATAAGCTTCCACATTAGTATCTTTTCAACCAAAATTTAAGATTTTGCCACCCAAATCTGTATTATTTATTATCAAAGGTTTAATCTTCACAAAAGTCACAGTGAATCTTTTATTTTTCTGCCATAAACCTCCCTGTTGTTAAAATTAGTGTACCTAACTTTTATTTCTTTCATCCTTTTCCTGAGGTTTTTGGTTGGATTTGTTTGTGTGGGGTTTTTTTTTGGTTGGTTTTTTTTTTTTTTTTTTTTTTTTTATTGGAAACTCTTTAGTGCAAGAACTGTCTCTTACTATCTTACTATGTTTGTAAAGTATGTAGCAGAATGAGGCATTAATCCCACGTGGGGGCTCTCCTGTTGTGTTGCCAGGCAAAATATTTTAGCTCTAAAATCTCCTAGAAAAATATTTTTCTTGTTACTGTCAGTAATAGCTGTTTTAGGAAAAAAAAATTCAACAAAAAAGTAAAAGTAACTTGGTAACACGTTCAATCTTTCATCTCAATGGTCAAAAATCAAAAGATTTAATCTGATAGAAGACAAATGTTTCAGGGAAATAGAAAATGCATGTGAAATATGGCTTGAAAGCTCTCCTGTGAGAGGCTAGAGAGGACACAAAGCTCTTTAAGTGTGTGGGGGGAGCACTTTCTGTGCCATTAGTGCTTGATTAGATAGTATAACAGATAATGTAAGAGAAAATTAGACTCTGACAAGAAGCAATTGAACCTCGAGTTTTGACAGTCATCTGTTGGACACCTTATCACTTTTATCCTTAGGGCCTCTTAGATGACACATAAGAACTTTGTTCCAGTGGATAATTATCATAAGTGCATAGTGAAATGTTATGCCTTTTTCCAAAGATGCATCGGTTAACCCCAAGCACTGCCACAGTGGAGTATTTTTGAGGACCTGATTTTGTCTACTGTACAATACAGCAACTATGGTCCAGCCCCATGCTGGACTGTGGTGGGTTGACCTTGGCTGAATGCCAGGTGTCCACCAAGCTGCTCTATCACTTCCTGTCTTCAACTGTATGGGAGGAGAAGAATACCACTAAAGGCTCATGAGTCAAGGCAAGAACAGGGAGAGATCATTACCAGTTACCATCATAGGCAAAATAGACTCAACTTGAGTAAAATTAATTTAATTTATCACCAATCAAATCAGAGAAGGGTAATGAGAAATAAAACCAAATCTTAAAACACCTTTCCCCAACCTCTCCCTTCTTCCTAGGCTTAGCTTTACTCCTGATTCTCTATCTCCTTCCCACCAGCAGCACAGGGGGACAAGGAATGGGAGTTGCTGTCAATTCATCACACGTTTTTTCTGCTGCTTCTTCCTCCTCAGGGGACTCCTTACACTCTTCCTCTGCTTCAATGTGGGGTCCCTCTCACAGAAGACAGTTCTCCATGAACTCTCCAACTTGAGTCCCTCCCACTGACTACAAGTTCTTCATGTTCCAACACAAGTACCCCAGTGAGTGCAGCCCTGCCAGGAAACCTGCTTCGGCATGGGCTCCTCTCTCCTCAGGTCCACAGGTCCTGCCAGAAGCCTGCTCCAGCAGGATGACAGCCTCCTTCAAGCATCCACCTGCTCCAGTGTGAGGTCCTCCACAGGTTGAAGGTGGATTTCTGCTCTACTGTTAACCTCCATGGGCTGCAGGGGCACAGCCTCCCTGTTGCACAGTTTTTTTCTTCTCCATTCTTAAATATATTATCCCAGAGGTGCTACCACCATTGCTGATGGGCTCGGCCTTGGTCAGTGGTGGGTCTGTCTTGGAGCCGGCCGACATGGGCTCTATTAGACATAAGGAAGCTTCTAGTAGCTTCTCACAGAAGCTACCTCCTGTTGCCCCCCTTGCTACCAAAACATTGCCACACAAACCAAATACAAAGACATACCTCAGAGTTTAAAAAAGAAAACACAAACACAACTTTTGAGATGAAACTAAACACGATACATCTCCTTTGAAAAGGAGAAGTTTACCACATTGCTTAGAGAATGTCAAAGCTGTGGGCTTTGGTTGCAGTTTCAAGCTAACCTTTCAGGTGTACACTGGAATTGTACATAAAGTTGTGCAGTGACAATCACTTCCAAATATTTCAGTGAGGTTGCAGGAGTCTTTTTCTCTAGTGATATATTCAGATACTAAGTTTTCAGGCTCATATGTGAGTGGTGCTCGGTTTTCATACTCTCAGGCTCATTCAGAGTCCACAAAGTGTCTAAAAACATAACCCTATCTAGGATGCTAACAGTATCTACTCAAAACAGCTGGTTATGTAAGGTTTGCATTTCAGAAAATCAACTGACTTTATGACATTACTGTCATTTGGGAGATTTAATGTCATTAATACACTGTATTAAATCTAAATCCTAGGAAAATTCCAGTTTCACTTAGTGAATTTAAGGCTAAATTTAATCGCTATCTACACACGATTTTTGCTTTTCTCTATCATCATTAAAACGAAGGATAACTATATAAAAATTGATGCAACGATTAATTTTTTTCTAAAGCACACATTCCGAGGACAAGGGCTTATCAGACTTATGCTTTTCACTGGCAATAGAAAAATAGTTAAAAATACCGTAAATTAGCTACCCAGTAGTTTATTATTGTAAGTAATATTATCTTAAAAGTGATTCAGAATAACATTTTGGTTGTTGTTTTTTTTTCTTTACTTTTTCTAAGTAACTAGAGAGCCTTTGATCTCAGGAAAGTCTATTTGTTTTCTGTCATGGGAGAGGGAATGCACACCCAACTTTGGATGCAGCTTGCTGGTGTCATAATTCATTCTGAAACATGATCCGTACAGATTTGCCCACAAATGTAAATTTGGTTGGTTCACCAAGTTTTAGGAAGGGCCCACACAGTGAGGCCAGGTACCTAGTCTTCCATCTCATATGTTGATAAACTGAAGCATTCCTGACCAGAGTATGAGTGGTTTTCAAAGGTCATATTTGTGATCTGTTTAAAAGAGAGGTAACACTATTTTTTTCTATCTGACTTTTATTTTGCATTCAGCCCGACATAGGTATTTAGTAAGACAATAGGTAAATTCATACAACAAAAAATAAATCGCTATGTAATTTTGCAAGGTCAGAGTAACCAGGAAACTATTAGAGGTGAATTCATTGTTATTCATTTCACTTCGAAGTTAAATGTCAGTTCCCATGACCCAGTAAATGGACTGTAATTACTGAAAGTATATAAATGATATAACTGGAGAAAAATCTGACTCCTGTAGGTGTTCTTGAGGAAGGTTTTTTTTCATACATCTGGGTGATTAAAAAATTGAGCTCCTGGACAGCAAGATCGGTCAAATTACTTCCCCATCTCCTGACAGAAAAAATACACTTTGAGGGGCCTTATTAAGCAATCTATCTCTATTGAGCTCATTAAGTTCTGGACAGCTAATAAGAATATAATAGAATCTTGGATGTCCTTTATAACATAATCTGACAACTTGAAGCTCCACTCCAACTTCATTTGGATGGGCAAACAATGAACCATATGTTAGTTTCAAATTCAGCTTAGCTTCCTTCTTGTTTTAGCAGGACTCTTGCATTTGTAAAGATAGCTTAAATAAAAACCCAGGTTGCCAATTCAGCATCATTCTAACCCCTTTTTTTCCCTTGTGTATGGTGACTGTCACAATTCATCTCACTTCTTACTTTGCAGAAGACAAGTATAGCCACTTCTTACAAGATGCTTGTAAACATCTATGCACAAAAATCCATTTTAATGCATAACAAGAAGTTGGTTTTGTCTGACAAAACATAGCACTTTACATTCACAAACAATGTCTACTGGCACCTGACACACTATATATTTCTATACTTACATTCATATCTCTCATTTACAAAGGTCTTTTAGTTGTCTATAGATATAACCTGTTCTTCTGCCCATTTACTTCCCCTTTTTTGAACATATGATGCTCTGACCTCTTGTTCCTTTCTTTTTCCTGTTGGATCAGAGATCAGTTCTGCTATATTAATCCTTATTCTAGTATCAACTTACTTGGTAATAATGCTGTCAGAAACCCGACACATAAGTCACCATCCAGTCTACCTAAGTGGCTAACAAGATTTTTCAAGCACAGCAGCCTTAATAACCAGTGACACTCAAGGGAGAGAGGTGAATAATGTTGGCACCCATTCACCTGTGACTCCTTACCTCAGTGATCATATGCTAATTCACAGTAGTAAAAGCTTCTCAGTCTGCAAGACAAGTCTGAAGAAGACTTGAATTCTCACCTCAAAAGTGAGAGATAATTTTCCTGATCTAACAGCATAAGTCTCTTGCTTTTCCTGGAGAGAAGGAGCTCTCCTTGCTCCAAGTGTCCACTGTGCTGTGTATCTGACCTGTACTGATTCCCTTAAAACTGTAGTTATCCTCCCCTTTTCTTAGCACCTCTTACAAAGGCTGAGGTGTAGAAAGCTTTCCTAACTACTGGAACTGGATTTTGGGTTTTCTCAAAGCTCATTGTCCTGGTTTCAGCTGGGACAGAGTTAGTTCTTTTTAGCAGCTAGAAGAGCTCAGTGCTTTGGTTTTATTCTGAGACTCATTATGAGAAGAACGTTGACAGCACACTGATCTTTAATAGTTGGCACTGAGGTCTCAAGGACTTTTCAGCTTCCCATGTTCTTGACAGTGTGCAGGAGCACAACAGGATAAGGGGGAACGTGGCCGGGACAAAGGGTCCACAACTCCCCATATGAGTTGAACTTAGGTTTAGGATTGAGGGCTAAATTGGCCAATGAAATATTCCATGTCATGCAGTGTTATGCCCAGAATAAAGGTGAGGGTCAACCAGAACTAAGGGTCTTGGCTGTTCTGGGGCTCTCACTCTCAGACTCTTGGAGTGCTCTCTTTCTCTCTTTATCTCTCTCTCCCTCTCTCTCTTTTTCAGGCCTCTCAATTGTCCAGGACTGCAGTGTTTGTATTTATCTGTTTTGGGATCGTTAGTCCAGGACAGGGTGGGTCTTGGTCACCAGGTGGTGAGCAATTACACTGTGCATCACTTGTTTGTATATATTATTATCATTATACATATGTATATATTCATATATTAGTAGTAGTAGGATTAAATTGTTCTTATCTCAGACCACAGGTCTCTTTCCCTTTTCCCCTTTAATTCTCTTCCCCACCCCTTGGAGGTGGGGGAGGGTGAGTGAGCAGCTGTGTGACGTTTAGTTGCTGGTCAGCCTAAACCACGACGCTCATCCTCCTTCCCATCCAAACAGCTCTTCCATGAGAGTAGTAGCACAGTGAGCTCAGATACGCCACTGACCCAGAAAGCACTGCAAGCAGGGATACAGCACTGGTGTTGCTGCAAACTCTTCACTACTAATTCAGCCACCCTGCTGATCAGATGCCCTGTATTGCTCATCAGATCATCTGAATATGTCTTTCTGAGCCAAGTTTTTGCACTGGTGATAAAGTCTTGAGATACCTAAAGGCATGAAAGTCTAGATTAGTGTTTTGGGTGTATGGAGAGAAGCTATGTATGACAGCAGTGCAAATAAACTGGCTGTTCAGAGGAAGAAACCTGACATCAGAGGTTATCCAAGCTGCTGATAATGTCAAGGGCTGGTATGGTAATGAACTGAAAGATTCTCTAAATGTGAGAAAATGTTTACAGCTGGAATTATTGAAATTCATTTTACTTTAATAAGGTGAGACTGGTTTCCTGCCTTAGACTATATTTGTGAGTTACTGGGAGTGAATCGAGCTGGAAGAAGCAACTTTTATTATCATCATCACTGTTCTTGTCTTTCAGATTTCTGAGATCTTCCACAACGCTACTCTGACTTCACTGGGCAAGTCATGAAATGCATTCTGACTGGAAAAGAACAGAAGAAAGAGAAAGAGATGTTGCAACATCTCCATTGCCTGTGCCAAACATTGAACATCATTTGTAATGTCAGACTTCCTCTTTTCCACAATTTTCCTTCAGCCAAGTAGTCCTGCTTGTCAATCCCTTCAGCTAATGTTCTTTATTTTCTTAGAATTCACCTTTTCCAGCTGCTAACCTGTGACCAAAGTAGAAGGAAGCTCCTGTTTGTACAGCCTAGCAACCCAGCAAGTGCATCAGACCTTGGTGTGCATGATCTGCTTTTCCCAAAGCAAAGTCAGAAGCAAAAATCAGTCCCAGAAACAGAACCTCCTTTTTTATCTTTACTGTTCTTTTCTCTCCTTGTTTATGTTCATTTATTTTGCTTTATCTAACAGGAGATAGGATCAGACTTCAACTGTAAGATCTCAAGTTGCCCTAAACTCTCTTTTCTCCCTTCAAAGAGAAAAAAAAAAAAAACAGTAACAAAAAAGACAACAAACGTGACCCGTGCATCTTTTTAACCATATGTGTTCATTCCAAAGGTAATACGAGTTACTTATTTTCAGGCTTAAACAGGCAAACTAGTCTCTCTGTGCTATATGGGAGTGTCTATACTGCAAGACCATACTCAAATGCCCTCACTAGTGTTGCCCGTTCTTGTTCAGTCCCTTGGTATTCCGGGGACGTAATCTGTGTCTCAATTGCACATTGAGGATGCTTTGTGGATGAATTTATGTTTCATTGCTGGAGGTTGCTGAGATGCATTCCCAGGATCCTAGTGTCATCTTGACTTCTGCAGCGAACCTTGATTCATGTCTAGAGCAAACATGTAGGTTTCCTTTTTTTGGACACCAGATTACATTGAAGTTTGGTATCAAGAAGACTGATGTCAGCATGTGGGTGCAGTGAGGACGTAAGCATGAGCACTTGCAGATTTGAAGTGCCCGAAGTCCACTGGTACAGACATCATTAACCATTATTTCCAAGTTAATCATGTCAGATCTCACCTGTCCTACCATTAGGCCTGTGCGTTTTCTTCATAGTGGGCTATCAGATCAAGAGAGAGGAGAACTCAGGCTAGTCAGCTAATCCAGACTGATCCCTCAAGAAGCTCACGTGACAGAGGTTTATATGTCGATGGGAAGAAATTAGAAGCAAATTTTGCAAGAAATATGCAAAGACAGGAATATAATCTTTAGCTATGTCAGACAGGGATTCCTCTGAGCATAAAAGAAGATAAACAGGAAATGTTAAACAGGAAAGATTTATTTTTTTTCCTTTTGCTGTCAGTTTTTTTTTCTTTCTTTTGTAAGCAAATAACAGTAATTTGACTCGAAACCCTAAGCCACCACTGACTATTTAAGCTTATAGCAGTAAGAATTTTGTTAACGTCCTAGTCTTCAGGGTCTTGAGATCCAATCTTATCAGTCATCTGTACTTGTGCAAAACAGTCATAAAATACTACCGGCTCCAAACTGCAAATGTATTAGACCCAATTTACAAGATGAGACAATTACTATGTAACAGAGGCTCAGAGGTTGTGAGTCCTGTCTTAGCTTGCTCTTGGCTCTTAAGAAATAACTCATCAAGAACAGCAAGATAGCCTTCTCTTTTTTTAAAAAAAAAAATAAAACCAAAAACAAACAGTCAGCCACAAATAGAGCGAAAGCCTGAGATACACCACCGAGTTTTTGTTGTTTTGTCTGTGTGGTGGTTCATTTCACTGGTATCTCTGTAACAAATCTACCACAAAATGGTACTCCACAGCTGAACATTCATGAAGATAATGGCTGACTCAAACCAGCTTATCTTTCTTTTGTTCCAGTCTATCTTATATCCATTCCACTTGGTCCTTGAGAAGGTGAAAAATGAAGCTCACTTCTATCTCTTGGCTAACTCATACAATACCTCTTCCTCCTAACAGAGTGTGCTTTAGCCACTGATGTGTGACTGGAGATCACAAGCAACTCCACATGATTTTACATGATGTACAAGCCTGGCTCTCCTGCCTGCAGTATAAACCACAAAAGATTTAGGTGGCAAAAAACACCCTGAAACATAAAGACAAAACTTGACAGCAACAAAACAAAGTGTTTTTATTACTTTGTCACTACCTGAACTTAAGGGCATGGTTGTCTGAGAAATCAGAATGCACCTTTTCCTCTACTTGAAATGAAGCAACAAAATGAATCATGCAGTGGTTTGTTTTACATGAAATAGTCTCCCATGGTCTCCTGGGAATGTCAGTGAGCCGTAATAGGCACTGGGATTTTTCATTGGATACTTGCACTTCTGAGGAAACAGGGCCTTACATCTGCTGTACCCATAGCCCTCAACAGAGTTACTTGATCCTTGGTGCTGTGGATGCATAGAATAGCTAGCAGCATTCCTCTCACGGTTCAGAAGAAAAAAAAGAAAAATAAAAAGAAAGAAAAAAAAAAAATAATATCTCTTGCCTTTTCTTTCTTTCCTTACATACCTCCAGAGGATAACATCTTTCAAAACTTATATCTTACAATAGGGAAGACAATAAATGTCTGCTTTTGAAATAAGAGCTGTTATATCTTATAAAAGTTTGAGGAACATGCGCAGATTTGCAGGTTTATGCAGTATATATAGCAGAGCCATGTTTTCAAGATCACCACTGTGCAAACAAGAAAATGTAATGGACCAGAATTTCAAAAGAGTTTAAGCTCATCACCATATTATTGGCACATGTTATGCTGAACTACAGACTGTGATGTCTGATTTGCAGGCTGAATTTCTACTGCAACATATTAATAAGCTCAAAAATAAAGGAAAATTCAAATGTGATTGTAAATTATTTCAGAGCAAACATGCTGTCTAGCTGAAACTTTAGAGTTTATCAATTACATTATATGAAAGCAATAGCCTCCATGTTACTAACTTTTCAAAATTTTAGTATTGTTGCAGACATCTACATCAAGTGAATTAAAATTCTTGCGCATTAAAAAATTAAGCTAGTATTGTCAAAGAAGGTACCTGACCTAGATAGCTCCTACCTATTCAAACTTCTGACAATTCCAAATTAAATATCTGCTTGCTGTTCATTATGCTTCAAGCCACATCATTATTTTGGTACATATAGCTACTCGTCACTGCCCCCAGTAATCATATAGGACTCTCTCTTTTTGAGAATCTTGAAGCCTAATAGTCTTATTATTTATTTATGAATATTTACCTTTTAATTCCTCACATTTTGAGGGAATTCAGTTTGAGATAACAACTCATACTTCTAGGTGTCTTAATCAAAAACAGAATTCACCCTTTAGGTCTAATGCAACGTCATCATCTGCTGTCAGGAGCTGTTCAACAGTTCATATGATTCAGAAATAATACATTGTAAGATCAGAAGGTGAATACTACATTAGAACTGTCTTCCAGATGGAACTTCTTTGCCTACAAAAATCAGACTTTAAATGTATCTTCATTTCTAAAGGGGAACAAAAGTCAAAATCTAAGGTTTCCTGCAAGGCACAATGTTCCAAAAAAACTTTATTTCAACTGCTCTGTTGCATTTCATTTTGATAAGGTAGAAATCTGCTGTTCTGATAAAGTTGGAAAAGTTGCATAACCTTTTTTATTTTTACTATATATTAAATGATAATATAAAATAAATGTCAAAATGAAATGTTTTGACCTTATCAAAATGTTTCATTTTGGTAATTTTCCAGTCAAGGTTTTCAATGAAATTGATACATTCTTGAAAAACATTTAGATGTTTTTAAATCGGCATTTTCTTCTGGCAACTTGTTACACTGGAAAAATCCTGACTAGCTTTCATCAACAGACACTGCCAAATACGACAGTTTTCTCCTGTAGATCTATATAACTGTTTGTTCTGTTTCAAGGTCTCTTTGTGAGGTAGATTTGCCTTCACTGAATCAGCTAAACCGAAATGTCTTTTTGTAAACCATGAGTGTGGAGAGGTGAACTGTGACTTTTGCTGCCTGTGGTTTCCTTGCAGCTCCCAAACTGGGGCTGTTTCAAATGATCAATGATGTGACATAGTCATGCTGGGTGATTTTGGGACCTCAGTTTTGGATGGAAAGAAGGTAGGAGCTGTATGTAGATCGAAGCCAGCTGTCTATCTAGTCTAGTCCCTCTGTGATGAGTTAGATAGTCATCACCATCTCTCCTCTCTCAAATTTGTCCTTCCCTCGAGCTCTCTAAGTATATGCATATGTGGCTGTTGGCTCTAATGGCTCTTGACCACATGGAGACTCTGGTGTGCATGTCCTAGTGTGACCACTGTTGGCACGTGGGTGTTTCAAGTGGTTTTAATGTTGTACCTCCCTGAAGGACAACAGAGGCATAAATTCTGAGATGATCAAATAGTTTATTTAGGTATGTTTAATGGACTCTTAAAAGATACGTTTATTGGATATGAAAAAGATATAGTCAGAGCACCCAGAAATGAAATTCCAAGTGAATCTGTGGCCTGGGGAATTAGAATTTCTTCATAACAGTCTGTTAATTTGGTTTCGTGCTCTCCTATGGGGCCCAGAAATAAAAGCCAAAACCTTGCACAATGATAAGAGCATGCAAATCATGACCAAGTACAGAAAATAGTGACATCAAATAAAACCATTGGCAATGGCTGATGCATCTCAGTGCTGGTAGGGAGCTAAAAAACTGTCACCAGCTAACATTTACTATGTAAGACACTTTTACTATACTCCTGTTCATTTCTAACTTCTTCACTTCACTTCCTATCTTGATTAAAAGGTTATCTTCCATCTTCATAAATGTTCCAGTTGAAAAGTTAAAACTTCTGTTCCTGGAAGGACAGGATTTACAGTCACATTAACTTGTCTGTAAATAAGAGCAGCAGTGAAAAAGGCAAAGAAAGGAATGATAGAAAAAGGGACCTGAATAAAACTCTTAAGTCACTTATGTAGTGTTCTGCATCATGTGGAACATTCAGGAGGTATATTTCGAGCAATGCTTTTTTTTCATTGTGTGCAGAAAGCATTCTAATTGTGTGCATTTATTCTACCTGAACCTCTTACAGAAAATAGTGTACTAAAGGATAGAAATAATTCCAGTTTAAGTTAAATACTAAATACTAAAACCAATTCCTTATTCCCTCAAAATCTCTTGTTTTACTGTAACATGACAAAAAATGTACTTTGGTTTCAGGACTGGCAAAGGGGATGGGGTTGGATGACAATCAATTTTATTCGTGAATGTACATTAGAGACAACTGGTGCATAATTTAGATCCTCTCCTGGCTTGTTGAATCTGCAGGCAGCCATGCTTTCTGTAGTATTAACATTTTGATTGAATGAGCAGGGTCAAAACCATCACTTTTCTCATCTAGGGAAGGAAAACTATTGCAAAGCCAATCATCAATCAATGTATGTAATCAGCCTTTTTAAAGTACCTTGGGCTTTACACATAACTGGCTCTCTGTCATAATAAAATCTAAATATCAACATCTTTTTCATTCAATAGTCCTACCACATATACTATAAAGTGTTAAAAGGCCAATAAGGACTTGAAATGTGTTTTGCCATTAACAAGATTATTGCAATGGATTTATTCCAAAGGTTGCACCATTTCAACTCCATGACCTTTGGTACGTTAATTAATTTGCATATAATTGTTTATACATTATTGTAAGGCATAATAAAGTCTTGCTACTTTATTCATTCTCTTGAAGTTAATGGCTTTTAAAATAAATCCAATAAAGTCAAAGAAAATGTCATTAATATCAAACAAGTATGCCTTTCAATATAATTTAATAGTCACTGACACTCTATAAGCCATAGAAGCACCATGCAACTATCTTTCAACAAGGTACTGGTTTTCAGCAATGTACTGAAGCCATCCAAAATTATGTTGGTGGCAAGTACCAGAGCAGTAAAGGTGGCTGGTAATTACACAGCAAATTTCATTTGTATTGCTTCACCAAGGATATCTAATTTGACACACGGGAAATGGAAACACTAAAGGTTAAACAACTTGCCCAGGTTTACATAATGAATCAGTGGCTGAGTCATTTCCAGAGTGAGAATATTGGTTGCTTATCGCTGCATTCTGACCCCTTCGGTCTTACCACCCTCATAGAATCATAGAATGGTTAGGGTTGGAAGGGACCTCATAGATCATCTAGTTCCAACTCCCCTGCCATGGGCAGGGAAATCCTCCACTACACCAGGTTGCCCAAAGCCTCATCCAACCTGGCCTTGAACACTTCCAGGGATGGGGCATCTCTGTACATCCCTCTGTGTGTGATAGTTTCAGGATACCTTTTCTATAGACTGGGAGTTTACTGGAACAGGATCTGGTTGGTGGGTAAGTTCACTTCTGCCAAATATATCAGGATCAGACTTGTAATAAGCACAATATCATTAGTCCCCTTACTTTCTGAAGAGTAATAGTGATGTTTATACACTTTAAACAATCAGACTATCATTATCAGATTGCATCTGCTGTTAATATAGATATCCATCTGACACAATTTTACCTCTACGCAAATACATGCCCACGCCACAGTGAAAGAAACAGCATTAATCTCCTACAGCTAGGTGACCACTGTATGCCCAATTCCAGATTGCAGTTTTCTTGAGTATTAGGATATCTCTATTGGACCAAATCACTGCTTCCTCTGTTAACTTAAACATCAAATAACATCTCACAGTTACAGAAACCAGTGGAAAAGTAACTTATGAACTCATAAGACACGCAAACAAAACCTATGTCCAGGAGTAGTGTATTCACTTTCACAGGCTAGTGTAAGATCCAAATATCACACAGCAGTAAATTTGTGGAGCATATATCAGCCCAAGCTAATAATTTTAAGGTCTTTGAAGCTCATATGGTATTACATCTTCTCTTTGAACTTGCTGCAGAGAATGGTTCTGTAAAACTCAAGTAACATGACGTTCTCTGCCACAAATAACCTGATTGCTGAATGGTATGTCACTTGATGTCTCTCTCACTGTAATTGCAAATCAGAGAATTTGTTTGCAATAGTTCCTGAATCTCTTGGATGTGTTCCAGGTCCAAGGTCAGAAAGTAGACACCTAATGGTTGTCCTGTAGATCCCAGACCCACATCTAAACATCTACCATTCATAGCTCAGAGAAGTATTATGAATATTGTAATTAAAAAAAAATAGTCAGCACTAAATGTAAGATCCTATCCTATCATCCTTGTCAGGTGAATATCTGTATCTTTGGAAAGTTGACAGAGCCATTACCTGGCTATTCAAGACAGTAATCAGATTTTCTGAGCATCAATCAGCAATCATGAAGTCAGGAACATTTTATCATGAAGTCAGGAATACAGAGGGTTTTCATAAGCTAATCAGCAGGCATCAAATAGACAATCAATCTAATTAGTGACTCACATTTGCGTGGCAATCACAGCTGCCAAACCTAGACAAATTTCATTAGTAATGAAATCCAAGAACTATGATTTGTGAAACCTATCATCAGACTGGAATTGTGGTTATTTTAAAAGGAGAATCGTTATGGTAGTTTCGGACATTTGAGAAATGTCATTTGTATGGTGGGGTTCACTGTCTGGTGTTCCTTTTGTTTTCAGGGTAAATCAATGCCCAGGGTCACAATTTTCAAAGAGCTCATCTCTCACTGTGGACTATAATTTCAAACAAAGATGGTGTTCAACATTTAGGTACTTCTTTTGTATTCAAAATGTAACTAAAGCTTTTGCAGCTCCTGATTTCCTACAGAGTTCTTTGAAAAATACTAGTTATATTCAGAGTACTTCTAGTGCAGTAAATATTTCTAGAGCTGAAAATTTAAGATACACACATATGTGCATATTCATGCATAAATTAACCATCTACATAGGAAAAAATAACTAACTAAATCAAAAGGAGAAAATGTTCCTGACATGCAATATGCCACTTATTGAGAAGAAGAGGTAGCAAATTTGTCAAGGAAATGTATTTTTTTCTTGAGGAAGCAGTGTCTCTTGTCCATTAAACAGAGATATTTGCTGGGTTACTTTCTTTGGCTGTATACCTTGTCCCAGTCTTCAACACATTGTAAAACTACAGGTATTGCTGGTTTTGGTTTAGAGTGAGGGGATTGACATGAGATCTTCTCCAACTCAATTTTATTAAGACTAAGGTACCTATGCGTTACCATTCTAGAATCTAGTCTCAACAGCTAGTATATATTGATTCCTTTAATCAAGCTGTTGAAAACATGGTCTCTTATGACCCTGTAGTCTGAGAAACTGAAAGAAATACTTGGAATTTCAGATCATTAATGCCCTAGGTGTTGCAGCTGTGGAATCTAAAAAGTTGTAGTGACCCTGAGGAGGACTCTACTATGATGCTATTTATGTATTTAGGGTCTATCAGCCCTGTGTGATATACTAGCACCTTACCACTAGATTCACACTTAATTATATTGCCTATTTTAACAGTGGTACATGTTTTGGCATTATACTCACAGAATAATGGAAGTACTTGATATACATGGAAAAGAGAGATACATATCTAGGCTACCATATAAAATGCAGTTGAAGCATCCTTAAGAATCAGCTTTGACTATTGGATCACTACCTTATTTGAAATGTTCGCAGGCTTTGACTGCAACAGTCCTGGAATTCTTAACACAACTAACCCAGCTGCTGCTTACTACCACCAAGATTAATGTTACAGTGAGCATACTGCTCATCATCTTCTTAAGATAAAGATAAAGCTTTAAATACTTAAGATTAATCACATATCTATCGCTAAAATTATAATCGTAGTGCAAAAAGTCAGATTTCTGTGTTAACAATATCTAAGCATTAAAATGAGACCTATGTTTAAATCAAATTTAAATGGATGAAGGTGGCCAGGAAGCTCCAAAGATTTGAGCTTATCCAAGCTTTCCTAGGAAAATTCAAGATAAATCAATCACTAACTTCTATGTTTTCTCATCTTGCAGTTTAATCTTTCGTGGCATGAGGTTGCATTCCTGATTTTAACACCCTTTCCTTGCAAATGCACAATGTTTAAAAAAATGGCAGAAATACAAAATATTAAATAAAAGTTGCTGTAGAAGGGAACATGTAAGAAACTTGGACTTTTTTTCTTTCAAACTAAGAATCACAGTGTGAATTGGACTAAATGCCAAGAATAAAGTAACAGCTTAAAATGAACAGTTGAAATTAACAGGTGTTGTAGCATATGCTAGATTTAACTGCCAAGTATTTCACACCTTCATTAAAACCTTTCATGTCAAATTTAAGGCAATGTTAAAATAAAGAGGAAAAGCATAGCTTAAAAATGAATAGCTAATTGTTAAGTTTCAGAATCAGGATATATGGTGGAAGATAAATTCTCAGTTCATTTTTTGTAGGAATATATTTTAACTGGGAAGACACTCAACTAGAGTGCATCACATTCGATTTTAACTCACAAAACTTTGAAATTAACCTTTAGAAAGTAAAGTAACCTACAAAGTGTTTCAGTAGGGGAGGTAATAGAAAAATAATTCAGTACTGTTTTGTAGGGGTATGATAAAGGCAAAGTAGACCTGGAGCAGCGAGGTGCACAGACTGAATGCTGAATGATCTGCAAACCTGTAGCCCAGATACTCAGTATTACTTTTGCTAATAACAGCCACAGGCTTTCTACTGAATTTGCAAGGTCTCAGGACTTGTCAGGATAACGTTGTGTTAACTTATCACGGAAACAGAATTTTTTCTCCTGATCAAGTGACTGTGGTTAATTTGTTTTATTTTACTTTTCTCATTATCATATGGTACAATCATATTTTCATACAGATATGAGTAACGAGTAGTTATTCTGTGCAGAACGAAGTATTTCTGACTCTAACAATGTAGCATAGAGAAATACAGACCTGATATGACAGCAGAGGCTTTGAGTAGTGAAGAGATAGGATATGAGGTACAAGAGTAACAGGATGGTGTGATAAGGTGTTGGCACAGGTTCGGCACTAGAAATCTCGCTGCTATAAACAACTCACCAATGCTTAACTAAAGAAATGCAGACCTGGAGCTGGATCACATTGGTCTTAGGAGTAAAAAAGAGAAAAAAGACAAATACTATCTAGCATACATAAAAGCCACCATATACAATAAATTCAGTCGTAACATGCAGTTGCAGACTAGTGAAGAAAAAGAAAGTGTACAAGAGTACTAACACACATATAAAAATAACCCCACGTGGATCCTTGCCACAGAGCTAAGGAAGCAACAGAGTGGAAGGGTGAGCATGACTCCAGGAAAAGGGGTAGAAACTGAGTAGTGTGTGTATAATATTATTATAAAAAGAATAACAATAACAATAATAACTATTATTATTAATATTTTCCAGTATAAAAGTGTTATTTGTTTTTATATAATAATTAGATCTGAGTTAAGACTAATTTTTGGATGAAGCTGTTCAGATTTCTTCTATACAATCAATAAATTCTTGGCTTTATGCTTAATTAGTGTTTGCTCTCTGATCACACACACGACTTTAAGCATAACAGACTCCATGGAGGAACAGAGACAGCACCAGCTCTCCTAGAGTTGTACTATTTTCCCATTCATAGCAGATATATTTGAAAATTCCACTTGAGTTTAGTACTTGGTGAAATCATCATCAATTAATTTTTAAGGCAACATTTCCTGTACAGAAATGTTTTTCCCCAAGTTGGTTTTCCATTTGGATTTTTTTTTGTTTGTTTCCAGAAAACTACATTGATAAAAATGTCTAAATCAATGGGCAATGCATTTCTACATTATTTATGTCTTTTTATCTGCAGCTTGGAATTACAGTTATACATGATACAGACTGATTCCCTGGGTCACTGAGCCAGGAGTTGTTTTTTATTCTGAGATTATTATTCTGGGAGAGAAATACAAACTTTGTATTATATGATACAAACATGACTTTTCTTTTTCTTTTTTGTTTCCCCCCAGATGTGTGTATTAAGAAGTATTATCATTTATTTGCACTCCAGTAACACATGGAAAATCAAAGCTGTGTTCTTATAGGTATTGTACAAATATATAACAAAAATGTGCCTCCATGCTTTACTTAATTCAAGTAAAGAGACAGGATTAGGCTGTTTAATACAAATGAGATAGGCACGTGGGAGAAGTGTAACTTTCATGAATAAGAGAGCATGTATCACCGATGCATATTGGTTGCTTAATCAGTCCAAGTATTTTAGAATTTCAGAACTGGAGTTGTTTTAAAATTGTAGGGTAATATATAAATATTTGAATTATTATTCAAAGGAAATAGGAATATTTGAATGTAGCACAAAATTAAAGAAAACCTTACTGTTCAGTGTACTACTTGCTTCCTGGCTTATGCAGCTATGCCAAAGGACAAATGAGGGATATAACATCAAGTATCTTCTAAAAAATAGTTAATTCAGGGAGTTTTTATTCCCATTTCGGAAGTTGCTCTAGAACTCAATTCCTCTGGTAGCTTCGTGAATATATTATGATAATGCAATTCTAAAATATTTATTTTAGCTAATAGCTATTTCCTTTAGGTGAACGCAGACTGTGCTGAACAGTGCTGTAAAGAAGAGACAAGGAATGGAATCAGAAAAAAAGTATGTTAGTCATTTTGGATTTTGAAAGAAAGCAAAGTAATTTTTTGTTGCAGATGGATGTTTCTAAAATACATTGTCCTTAGCCAATGACGAAATGTGAGGGAAATGTTTAGATATGTAGCCAAGCATGAATGCATATCTCTACTGCTAATAGAGCTGCTTATTATTTTTCAACTTTTGATAAAATCATAACATAGTAAATTTTAAAAGGTCATTGAGTAAATTTTTCCACTTTCCGCATTTTTCTCTCTGGCTGGTCTTTTAGAACAAATATATGTTATGATACACTTTTTCTGTTTTGGGATGGTTTTTCCCCTCCTTTCTCCCTTCTGTTTCCTAATTTTTTAAAACTATAGACAGCAATTTAGCTGGTGGAGCACAGCAACACCTGAATAAAATCCAATAACAGCACAGATACAGAGTTAGAGGTATTTCTTGAGTTAGTGGATTGGTGGGGGCATTCTTTATGTTGAAAAATTACCATCTTCTGAGGTTGAAAATGCTTTCCATTTAATTTTCTCTATTTTCAATGGAAGTGGTAAACAAAAAGTAATGATTTTCCAGTTCATTGTTTTTCCTCAGCTTCACTGTTTTTCTTCTCAACTTGTAAATGGAGGAAAAAAGAAAAGGACAAAAATGGAAGTTAGAAAAAAATAGATAACAATTATATATTTTTAAAGTGCATTCTTTATATATTAAAATATATATAATATTTTATGTATTTTCTAAAATATATATAATATTTTACTTCTTTTCTGTTCCCATTTTTGCTTCTGATGCTCTTAGAAAGTACAATATTCAAGTACTCTACTTATTTACTATGTTAAAAAAAAAGACAAGAACTGGCTCAAAGTATCACTAATAATAGAGATTTTTTCAAGTTTCATGCAATGTTCTGAATCCTTAACCACTGACTGAAAGTCTTTAATACATTATGGTTGCATAGTAACCTAAATAAATCAAATGATTTGTCTCTACCTACTTGGTAGCAGACAAGGCATACATCACATCAAACACCCTAATAAATAGTACTCAACTGTTCCAAGAACACAGCCAAAGTGCCAGAGAGGCCCATCCATAGAGAGAGCTCTTCATGCTCAGGTGTACAAGCATTTATACGTTTGGAGATTTGAATTATCATTGCTCATATATCACGTATGATTAAACAATAATTTAACTCCATCATTATACCTATATCTTGCTTATTGTCATCACTAAATTTACAATGAAATTATTAATGGAGGGGAGATTATCATCTCCATGTTCTCCTGTTGGCTTGTTTCAAGAGAAAAGATCAGAGCTATGGAGACAGACAACACTGACAAATTTGATATAGACTTCAAAATGAAAGTCTGCATGGATGAAGCTTTCTGTGTGTGTGTATAAAAATACAGACTGGAGCCTTCTGCTAAAATCTGAGCAATCTGGTTTCCAATACTTTTAAACAGAAGCTGAACAAAAGAGCTGACCACAATAAAACAGAACTTCAATGCTTTACTGTCAATCTAAATTCCTTGTATGGAACCTATCATTTAATGTATATTTCTAAAAGCAATTAAACCAAAGCACAGACAATCCACATTTTCTAAAGAATAGAATGTAATTCTGTATTTTAATTATATTACATTTTTAAATTATTTGGCATGGAGCTTTTGCTAAAAAAGAAAGATCCTTATGAAAAATAATTTTTAAAAAGTCAAGTTCATATCTTCTAGCACCATGCTTCGAGTTGCAATAGTCCTGGACAATCACAAAATATATTGCCTTCTGAGTGGAAAACATACTAGACAAGCATCCTCTCTGTTACAAAAATGAGTCACAGGCGATTCACAGCTGGGTAGTCTGATGCTGCCAAATTTTATTTAAGATAATTAGATTTTAGTTAGACACTGGAAACATCACAATTTTTTAACCCAGGTTTTGTGTATAAATTATATATTTTCCCAAATATCAGCATTTGCTATTTTGAGTTTGGATGAGTAACCTGTGTTTAGCACAGTAGGCAGACCTTGTACTGTCAAGAGCCAAAACATGCTTAGTTCACATTCTTCTACTTCAGGAAGAAGCCTTCACTATAAGGCCCCCAGGGAGCACTAGTATTTCTGAAGCCATCACAGCTCAATGATGTAAGATTGCTCCTTTTGTAATCTCCAAAAAAGTTTCACTTTTTTTCAGAGTGACTCTTAAATCAACTGAGTGAACTTTCTGAGCGGTCCCTGAGTTCCCCCAGGTTGGGGGTCCATGAAATGAGGTCTTTATGTGGAAGTGCCATTTTGCTCAACTGAAGATCCCAGAAGGGAACTTCCTGTTAAGTAGTGTAGGGACTCCAAAACCCCCAGAATTGTGATAAATTTGATTGTTTCCTTTTTAATACATAGTAGAGGAAAATAGTCAACTCTCCATTAAAAGTCGTTATCTTAGCATTCAAACTGCAGCCTGGGGAGATTTGCATCCTGCAAGAGACATTTGTGCTATTTTTAGAACTTTAAAGAGGAAAATTAATTACTTACTCTGCCTATATTTGTCTTCCATAAAGGTGCACAGCCTCTGTTCCATTGTTTTAGGCTTGCTGTGCTAAATTGTTGTCCACCCACTATAAGGAGGATGAGCAACTTGTTGCTGTCATGACAGTCCAGTCCCAGCTACTCTGATGTGGGTGCAGCCCTCACACGTTGCCATGTGCAGTACATGCTGCAATCAATCAGGAATGACCCTGGCCTGGCAGAGGTAAAAGACCACAGCAAACAGTCCATGCCTCCCTCTAAGCAACTACTCACCATGAACGCTGAGGTCTCACAGTCTTAAGATACACATATGCTGGGGGCAGGTGGAAGGGAGAGAGAGGGAAAAAACGAAAAAAAATCGTAAGCAAAGACAAGTAACAGGGCACTCCCAGCTTAAAAGGAAACATTAATACCCCATTTAAAGCATATTTTCCATTCTTTGGCTTTCTGGGAAGTAACTTATTCCATTCAAAGGAAAGGTCACATGCTGGATACCTGCTCTCTTTGCTAATTTTAAATATGCTAAAAATCAGTCAAATTTGTTAGTGTAAACACATATATTCCTCTTGTTAATTCAGCCTCTCAGGAACTGAGATGATGACAAGGGATGCAATACTGGAAAGAGTAACATCCTTGGACATAGGTACCTGCTGCCAGATTCCTGAGAGTTGCTATAAGCAGTGGAGATTGCAGTTCATGTGCCTTGAATCCTTTACAGCCCTTGCCTACAGAAGTGTATCTTGACTCAGAAATAGCCCTGTGAGTATGGAAAGAAATGAGTTCATCTTCACATCTTGTGCTTTAAGCTTTGTCTTGGGGCTCATAGCAATTTCTCTGCTGCAGATTACATGGCTGGGTACCTCCGGGATCCCTTCCCAATTTAAAAAGGCCAAGGGAGCCGTGTATAAAAAATGAACTCTTCCTGGCATCTGATTCAAGACATTGCCTAGTCACATGTTCCTCCATCTTTCTCTCCAATACAGAATAAGACAAATATACAGCTCAACAGATTCTGTGAACATCCTTGCCATCAGCTCGAATATTCCTATTTCCCGCAGGGAAGAACTGATGGAAGGTTTTGTCTGCCTACCGGGTCCATGAGAAAGATCCCTAGCACTTACTTCTTTAACTGTGCTATTATTTTATTATAATTACTCCTAATTCACTTTCCGATTTTAATTGATACATCAGCACTGTCTCTTGTCTCTATTTTGGTGAAAAGATACCACTCTGGCTGTGGAAGGCCTTGAGCTGCAGATCATCATGCATGTGGGATATCAGATGGGGGAAATTTCACAGATGTTGCGTACGTACGTGTGTGTGTATCTGTCTCTGTGTATAAATCATATCTTAAGGTTATTTTCAGTATTCAGTTTTGGCCATTGCTGGAGACAGGATACTGTACTATAAAGGCCTATATTGGACTGGTTTTACTCAATAAAGCAGTTTTCATGCATTTGTAGGCAAAAAAATATATGTCAAAATAGCTAATTACTGCTTTTCAGCTCTTGGTTTTGACTTGGGTACTGTCCATTTGTGTTGGTGGCCCTTGTGAAATGGATAAAGTAGTGTCTTCTATGAGAAAGGCATCCTGGTAGAAATGACTTCAGCATTGAAAACTTTAAAGATGAGTCACAATTGTGTAGGTTTCTGTTGCCCTTCCAAAAAATGGAAGATGAAGAAATGAAATGTCATTATGCTCTACATCTCTTAGACAAAAGAAAAGCAGAGCTGGGTTTTTTTTTTTTTTTCCTGTTTCTCCAGCAGCTTCTGTGTATAAATTATACATTTTCTTAAATATCTACATTTTCTATTTCAGGTTTGAGATGATAACCTGTGTTTTTGCACAGTAGGCAAACCTCATGCTGTCACAAGTGGCAGTGATACAGCCTCACATTTCGCTTCTCTTCATCCCAAGGATTCCTTTGCTATTATGCCATTAGAGATAATGTGAAGCTTTGAATTGGAACAGCATAGACACCAGTGATGCATAACAATCTTTCTAGCCAATGAAATGCCACTGTACAATGGGATGTGCTCAGCCACACCAGCCCTTGTTGAGAGGAGATAATAATTTCTGTAGAGAACAATGTCAAACTGTAACACCTTTCCCAGCTAAGGAGCTGAAGGAGCCGTGTGTTTCTCCTCTGAGAATAGGGAAATACACATGTCAAAACTGCAAAAGTAACGTATGTGCACTAAATACCGTTAGAAACAGTTCTTGCTGCAGCACCATCCCCAAAACATCTTGGATGGTGAGGCAGGGAGTGGGGGGACTGCATGTGTTCTGTGAATTGCTTACATTTTGAAGCTGTGGCAGATGCACCCACCCTGACAAAGACCTGGCAAAAGCCCATGAAAACTTCCCGTCACAGCTCTTGTTATGCCCTGAGGTGGTGGTCAGCAAGTACATATTCTGGTCAAAAGGTGAGGAAGTTGGGGTCCTCAGTCAATGGAAGGGCCACATGACCATAATTAACCACAGATCAGATTTGACTAGGGTATAAACAGAGCCCCACAGGAGAGCCATTTTGAATTGTTCATCCTCGGAGTAGTGGGTCTGCAGTCAGGGAGTCTCCCCTTGGATAGAAACACCACCCAAAGAAACTCCTAAAGATTGAGACCCCTCCCTTTTTTAGATGAGTGATTATGTGTTTTGGGTCATCAGCCATAAACCTAAAAGAATTCTTAATTCAGTTGCATATTATTAACTCCTGAACAACATTCTGAACCTGTGGATTGTCAATGTTTGTTGGAGCTTCAACGAGGTTTTGATTAGGGTAAAACTTATTTTGATTTTGTTACCATCTTTTAAAAAATAAATCCTGTTTCTAGCTTGTTATCAGCCTGGCTGTTTTTTTGTGAATTTCCACAACAAAACCACAAAGGCTCAGGGCCAAAGGTGCTGTCATGACTTTCTGATTGTAGAGCTCAGAATGGCTGTACACTCTACAGGGCTCAGTGCACGGATACGTGCCCAACTAAGTCTTACAGCAGATGATCACTATTAAAATCTTTTAAATCTTTTATGAAAGATACAGAAGACAAGCAGACGAAGTGTTTGGTATGTGAAGTATTCAAGGAGACTTTCATTTTAGCACCATCCATTATTCTCCTTTCTTTTAACTGTAGAGTATTTTCATGAGGAAAATTCCCTGGTTGATAGTGTCTTTTTATACAGTAAAGATGATACGGGCCAGCAGTGTGCCCACGTGGCCAGGAAGGCCAATAGCATCCTGGTTTGTATCAGAAACAGTGTGGCCAGCAGGACTAGGGAAGTCATTGTCTCCCTGTACTTGGCACTGGTGAGGCTGCACCTCAAATATTGTGTTCACTTTTGGGCCTCTCACTACAAGAAAGACATTGAGGTGCTGGAGCGTGTCCAAAGAAGGGCAATGAAACTGATGAAAGGTCTAGTGCACGAGACTTACGAGGAACAGCTGAGGGAACTGGGGTTGTTTAGCCTGGAGAAAAGGAGGCTAAGGGGAGACCTTATTGCTCTCTACTACCTGAAAGGACATTGTAGCGAGGTGGGAGTTGATCTATTCTCCCAAGTAGCAAGTGATAGGACTTGCTTATGTTGTGCCAGGGGAGGTTTAGATTGGATATTAGGAAAAATTTGTCAAGCATCGGAACAGGCTGCCCAGGGAGGTGGTTGAGTGGTTGAGTACTAAATGGAGGTATTTAAAAGCCATGTGGATGAGGTGCTTAGGGACCTAGTTTAGTGGTGGACTTGGCAGTGCTAGGTTAATGTTGGACTTGATGATCTTAAAGGTCTTTTCCAACCTAAACGATTCTATGATTCCATGATTCTATGACATTAACTAACTCCCTCTTTGGGAGAGAAAAATAAAATTAAAAGTAGCTGACATAGGCTAGAGCTTTATTTGCTGTCTCTTTTATTGGCCTGCTCGCTTGAAAATAAAATAGGACAAGCACATACACAAAGAGAGTGGGGAAAATAGCTGAGAGAGAGGAAAAAAAAAAGCTTCTGTTTGTATTGTTGACTCCAATTTGTAACCTTGCTGCTGGAGAAAGACAAGCACAGTGCATAGTCTTATCAGCCACTCCAAAACCTGTCAAGCTTGAACCACTGTCAAGTTGTTTAAGATATTACTATTAGCTGCCTTTCTGGTCACAGGGTTAACAAAGCAAACAAGCAAACAAACAAACAATACAACACACACACAAAAGAGAAAAATGAGAAAATAAAGAAAAGATAAAAATAAATAATAGAGAGGCTTGACCAAGCTAAGCCAGATTCTATTTAAAGAGGAAAGAGGAAGGGATGGAAAGAGAAGACAAAGATGAGGAAGGACAAGGCTGAGAGGTACAATAAGGGCACAAGTCTCATGTTGTAACCAGCTTTCTGGACTCAGCCAAAACTGATGGAAGAAATGCTGTTTCTGCACTCTTCCTCTGTGTCTTTTTTTGTCCACTCAGCCCATCTCTGTTTCTCTGATTTCTTAGAATCAGAAGCACAGAAATATAAAAGTGTCATTGCAAATTCTGAGTGCCTAAAATACGGTAAACCTGGCAGCTGAAATGAAAAATGTTATTCCTTTCTGTTTTGTTGTCCTCCCAGCAGTACTGTCAAACTATCACTGCCAAGTATAGCAATTGGCATAATATCCCATCTTCTCATATTTTTATTCATCTGTTAAAGTTAATTTTTGACGTGCCACTGTTGCTCAATTGTTTTCTCATCTTTGTTCTTCTAATTTACCAGAAAATCAGAATCATCTTCCAAGGTATCAGGAGGCCTCCTTGTTTGGACTGATTTAATTATTTACATGTAAGTTTTATTTACTTTCAGAAACAATGTTTTATAACATGTTGCGTTGGTCTTTTGCTGTCTTGAGTGATAGAAACCATAGTTTTTTTTTGCTGCAGCCTGAGTGAAATAACTATTTCAATATGTCATCCATACAGTCCTGGTACAGTGCACCTAGGCTCAACTTCCCAGCCAATGCAAACTGTGGAGTATTTTATGCATCCTTTGAAGCATCCTTTCAGCGCTATGGGGAGAGAGAAACTTCCAGAGCACTTCGCACCTATTGCACTTACAAGAAGCCCTCAAACAAAATAACATACCTGTTCTTGATCCACATCTATACGAAATATGAATTGTGCACGGTCTGTCAGGAACTCCCTATGAGACATTTGGGTTGACCTCTGTGTTTCTTTTTCCACATCCTGAGCACACTGAGCATGCTAGTCCCAGCAGGAATGGAGGGGGCAGAATGTCCTCGGATGGCAGCTGAGCACGGCCTGGAGGTCTTCATGAATCTCAGTG
Source organism: Tauraco erythrolophus (assembly GCF_009769465.1). NCBI lineage: Eukaryota > Metazoa > Chordata > Aves > Musophagiformes > Musophagidae > Tauraco > Tauraco erythrolophus. The sequence continues at coordinate 62,939,145 of NC_141466.1, read as the reverse complement.
TATCTCTGAGAGGCAAATGTCATGTGTTTATGTTTGAGAACAGGAAGTTCTTTGACATTCAACACCAGCAAAGTGTTTCTGTATGTTACAGCAAGTCTGTTTTCTTGACTTATGGCCCGTATCTTTATTATTACCCCCTCCTATTCTTTCCCTACTCTCACCACAATCAAATTGTGTCTTATCTCTAAGAAAGAAAAATCATTTTCTGCTAATTCTGAGGCAGAGTGAGCATCTCACTGAGGAAGGCAGCCCCAGACCACAAGAGTGTGAATCTAAGACATGGCAGTAAGATCTGGCTCCAGGGTCAGGTAAGCCAGACAAAAGTCAAGAGATAAAGAAAAGCATTGGCAGCATGCTTTGCATTGACCTTGAGAATGACCAACTGAGTGAGGTAGCTATGTGCTTCAACCTTGACTGGGCACATATCTTCGTTTTGCCTTTGACAAATAGAATCATAGAATCATAGAATGGTTTGGATTGGAAAAGGACCTTAAAGATCATCTAGTTCCAATCCCTCTGCCATGGGCAGCAACATCTTCCACTATCTGAGGTTGCTCAAAGCCCCATCCAACCTGCCATGACTTAACATGGTGACAGGGAGAAAAAGAGGTGAGGAGAGTGCAACAGTGTCTACCTCTCCTAATTCATGTCATCCTTCAGCATAGATAAATTTAATTTATATCCCTGGAGAATGTATTTCTGAGGAAAGGAAAGCTTGGAGGACAGCCACAAAATCCATGGGACTCTAGACTCTGTTCTATACAGTTCTAATCAACTCTGCATCAGATTAAAAAACAAACAAGCGAACAAAAAAACCCCAACAAACCTCAAAGAACTAGTTTTATACTACATCAGATATGTAAACTGCAGAGAGGAGGTTAGACATATCTTACTATACTAAAACCCAAGCCTGCCAGAAGATTTAGATGGTTGCATATTTCTTCCTTTACGTCTAATATGGAAAAAAGAAAATTCTATTTTTGTTATTAGGTTTAAAAAAATACATTCCCACCTTTATGCCAACCAGTGAATAATTGTTTAAGTTTTCCAGGCAAGTGCTTCAGTGTTGAATCTTTATTTTAGCTTTTAAAGACTTAAGATTTAGATCAATACTTATATTTAATTACTTGGTAGTGTATTATCTCATTTAGATATTTCTGATAAGTAAGACTTTTAATATCTTTACTTTTCTTGCTGTTGCTTCTTCAAAAGAGCATAATTGTGATTCAAAATGAGACTCCTGTCACATAAAAAAAAAAATAGCCTGTTTTTCTTAGTACGTTTAGCAGTTGTTTTCTGTCTTTCATAGACCTACTTGACCATAAAACAAGAGAAATGAAGTGAAAGCAGGAAAGCAGTTCCAGGAGTGAGTCTGGATCACGTGGTATATTTTGTGTTACTACAAATGACAGGTATAAAGCTGTGCATTGCATGACTTTATGCCAGCATCTACTTTAGAAGATGGAGGAAGTTGGTAAAAGGGTGTCATGGTTTGATGTGGAGGGGGGGGTGGTGGTTCTGGTGGCAGGAGAGGGATTTTGCTCCCTGCGACCTCCCCGGTTTTGGATCCGGGTTAGGCTTAGTTCTGGCCACCGGATCAGACTGCCATCCCCCTCGGGGTTGAGCCAATAGGGCGCCTCTGCGAATTGCCCTATTTAAGTCAGGACAAGGGAACCGGAAAAGGGGCTTCGCCCAGGATCGACCAGAGAAGGGAGGAGGGCACTGCCCCCGCTCCCTGGCTCCCGGCCGGGCGGCTGCCTGCGTCGGGCCGGCGCCGCCCACGGAGAATGGCGGCGGCGGAGCCAGCTGGGGAACTCGGGGGCACCCCACTCCCAGGGTGCCCACTGGGCTGAGTTCACCTGGAGAGGACTGAGATCTGAGAGAAACAGCTGCATCGACAGCAGGTCAGTGAGGACGGAGCGGGAGGAGGTGTGCCGGAGCTGAGTTTCCCCTGCGGCTGATGGTGAGATAGCAGGCGGCCCCCCTGCAACCAGGACGGCCTCGGTGGAGCAGCGACCCACTCGCAGCCCGTGGGGAGAAGATGCCTGAGCCCGAGGATGGTCGTGTTGGGGGCACGGCAAGGCAGAGAGGCATCTGGAGTCTGCGTGACGACCCACGCCGGAGCGAGTGGCTACAGCTCCCTAAGTACCCGAGACTGTGGTAAAGCCCACACCGGAGCAATCTGTGGGGAAGGATTGTTTCCAGTGGGCTGGACTCACGTTGGAGAAATTTGTGGATTTTTCCTCGTGGGTAGGGGATCCATTGGAGCAGGGGAAAAGGGTGTAAGGACTCCTTCTCCTTTAAGAAAGAAGCAGCAGTAACAGCACGGAATGAACTGACCTGCACTCCCCCAGTCCCTGCCCCCTGTGCTGCTGGGGGGAGGAGGTAGAGCCGGGAGGAAAAGGAAGGGGGGGGGGGGGGGAGGTGTCGGTTTTAAGATCTGGTTTTGTTTCTTTCTGTCCTCTCAAGTAATCGGTTTTTATTTCCCTTTGTCCTTCTAAGTAATCATTAATAAACTGTTTTGCTTTGAGAAAAGCGCTGCCTGTTTTGCCCAGGACCATGGTTGGTGGGTGCTCCCTCTGTTCTTGCCTCAACCCTCAGTCCTTTTGTTTTTTTTTTTTTTCCCTCTCCTCTCTACTTTATTGGAGAAGGAGAGACTGTGTGAGTTTTAGTTGCTGGATCAGCCTAAAACCACGACAAAGGGAATAGGTCAAACATGTTTTTATATTTCTAAGGGTAAAAAATAAGCTAAAAAGACATTATAATCATGTAGTAACTTTTCAGTAATTTCTGGTTTATCTCAGTTGTCAGATTGAAAATCAGTAGTAGTTGATAGTTGCAGAAAGAAAGGAGTCAAAATAAACATGAAAGAGTTACACGAGAAAGAAACAGTCAACAGAGGGAAGGAAGATCGATGTGAGACCCTCAGAACATATGAACTACAACTGTTCTTCTCTCATTTCCATCTAAGGGCTGCAGTTTTGGATTGGCTGTCTCCTGTCATTCCTGTTTCTAAAACCACACAGTAAAGAGAGTCATCCTTCAGTAGATGCTTTCAGTTTCCATGGATTTTTTAACACAAATCTAGAAATGATATGCTATGTAAAAAAGCAAAACAAAATAAAAGTTAGCAACATGACTTGTTCCACTGTAACTTTAATATTTACCTTTTGTTCTTCTCAGTTGGCACCCCTGCCTGACTAAATTTGGGGAGTTTGATCAGGAAAGGATCAGACTTTGACTGGAATGTTGGAATGGAAGGATGCAGGCTCTTCAGGAAGGACAGGCAGGGGAGAAAAGTAGTAGGTGTTGCCTTCTATGTCAATGACCAGCTGGAGTGCATGGATCTCTGCCTGTGGATGGATGAGGAGCCAACCAAGAGCTTATGGGTCAGGACTAAAGGGAGGGCAGGAACAGCTGACATTATTGTGAGGGTCTGCTACAGGCCACCTGACAAAGATGATCGAGCAGATTAAGCCCTCTACAGACAGATAGGAGCAGCTTAACATCCACGAGTCCTGGGGGGCTTCAACCACCCAGATATCTGTTGGCGGGACAACACAGCAGGGCATAAACAATCCAGGAGGTTCCTGGAATGCATTGATGATAACTTCCTCCTCCAAGTGATAGAGCAACCAATGAGGAGAAGTGCTATGCTGGACCTTGTTCTGACCAACAGGGAGGGGCTGGTGGGGAACGTGACGTTCAAGGGCAGCCTTGTCTGTAGTGACCATGAAATGGTAAAGTTCAAGATCCTTAGGGCAGCGAGGAGGACACACAACAAGCTCACTACTCTGGATTTCAGGAGAGCAGATTTTGGCCTCTTCAGGGATCCGCTTGGTAGAGTACCATGGGATAAAGCCGTAGAGGGAAGAGGGGCCCAAGAAAGCTGATTAATATTCAAGAATCACCTCCTACAAGCTCATGTCTGATGCATTCTAAAGAAGAGGAAATCAGGCAAAACACCAGGAGACCTGCGTGGATGAACAAGGAGCTCGTGGACAAACTCGGACACAAAAAGGAAGAGGGTGGAAGCAAGGACAGGTAGCCTGGGAGGAATATAAAGAAATTGTCCAAGCAGCCAGGGATCGGGTTAGGAAAGCTAAAGCCCTGACAGAATGAAATCTGGCCAGGGACACCAAGGGCAACAAGAAAAGCTTCTATAGGTATGTCAGTGATAAAGGGAGGACTAGTGAAAATGTAGGCCCTCTCTGGAAGGACATGGGAGACCTGATTACCCAGGACGTGGAGAAAGCTGAGGTATTCAATAACTTCTTTGCCTCAGTCTTCACTGTCAAGTGCTCTAGCCACACTATTCAAGTCACAGAAGGCAAAGGCAGGGACTGGGAGAATGAAGAACCGCCCACTGTAGGAGAAGGTTCAAGACCAATTAAGGAACCTGAAGATGCACAAGCTCATGAGACCTGATGAGACGCATCCACAAATCCTGAGGAAATTGGCAGATGAAGTTGCTAAGCCATTATCCATCATATTTGAGAAGTCATGGCAGTCTGGTGAAGTTCCCACCAGCTGGAAAAGGGAAAACATATCCCCCATTTTTAAAAAGGGCAAAAAGGAAGAATCAGGGAACTACAGGCCAGTCAGACTCACTTCTGTGCCCGGCAAGATCATGGAGCAGATCCTCCTGGTGACTATGCTAAGGCACATGGAAAAAAAGGAGGTGATTGGTGACAGCAAGCACAGCTTCATTAAGGACAAATCGTGCTTGACAAATTTGGTGGCCTTCTACAATGGGGTTACAGCATTAGTGGATAAGGGAACAGCAACTGACGTCATCTGTCTGGACTTGTCCAAAGCATTTGACGCTGTCCCACATGACATAGCATCATAGAATCATGGAATCATAGAATCATAGAATCATAGAATCATAGAATCATAGAATCATAGAATCATAGAATCATAGAATCATAGAATGGTTTGGGTTGGAAGAGACCTTAAAGACCATCTGTTTCCAACCCCCCTTCCATGCCCAGGGACACCTTCCAGAACTAGATCAGGTTGCTCAAAGGCTCATCCAGTCTGTCCTTGAACACTTCCAGGGATGTGGCATTGACAACTCCTCTGGGCAACATGTTCCAGTGCCTCACCACCCTCAGAGTAAAGAATTTCTTACTTAGATCTAATCTAAATGTACCCTCTTTCAGTTTAAGGCCATTGCCCCTTGTCTTTAAGTACTGGAAGGCTGCTATAAGGTGTCCTCAGAACTTTCTCTTCTCTGGGCTCAACAACCCCAACTCCCTCAGCCTGTCTTCATAGCAGAGGTGCTCCAGCCCTCGGGTCATCTTTGTGGCCCTCCCCTGGACCCACTCCAGCAGCTCCATGTCCTTCTTACATTGGGAGCCCAGAGCTGAACTCATTACTGCAGGTGAGGTTTCATGAGAGCAGAACAGAGTGGGAGAATCACCTCCCTTGACCTGCTGGCCATGCTTCTTTGGATGCAGCCCAGGATACTGTTGGCTTTCTGGGCTGCCAGTGGGGGGCCATGAAGATGATCAGAGTGCTGGAGCATTCCTCCTATGAAGACAGGTTGAGAGAGTTGGAGTTTTTCAGTCTAGAGAAGAGGAGACTCTGGGGAGATCTTATAGCAGCCTTCCAGTACTTAAAGGAGGCCTAGAGGAAAGCTGGAGAAGGCTTTTTTGCAAGGATGTGTAGGACAAGGGGTAATGGCTTTAAACTGAAAGAGGGTAGATTTCAATTAAATATTAGGAAGAAATTCTTCACTCTCAGGGTGGTGAGGCACTGGAACATGTTGCCCAGAGGAGTTGTGGATGCCCCACCCCTGGAGGTGTTCAAGGCCAAGTTGGATGAGGTTTTGAGCAATCTGATCTGGTGGAAGGTGTCCCTGGACATGGCAGGGGGGGTTAGAATTAGGTGATCTTTAAGGTCTCTTCCAACTCAAACCATTCTATGATTCTATACAGTCAGGTTCCTTACTTATTTAGACTCATTCAGAAAGCTTTCTTAACAAATCTTCAACTATTAGGACTTTAACACTTTAACAGTACCCTTTCTTCAATCTGTGAAGCTTTGTTGGACTGAAATTATTTACTAAAGGCCTTGATCCAAACCCTGTTGAAGCCAATGAAAGTCACTCCAATTATTTCAACGGAGCTGTATCCGGTCCATAAGGCATTGACTGCTTGAAGTTGTTTTGCAAATGCTGAATCTCTCCTTATATACAAAGCACAGTCAGTAATGAGAAACAGGCTGCAATGGGGCTGAGGGAGTATATAGTATATGCATACATCACTTAATTAAACATATCTTTCTATACTGTCTTAAAGCATTTCCCACACTAAGTGCTATTCATGTTACTCATAGGAGATTTAGGTTTTTAAAGTTGCACACAAAAATGTCCCAGCTGTTCTATAGACTATATCTTATAGTACTTGTCACTGTGTGTAGGAAGGGTAATTAACCTAAAGAACATTATATTTCACTGCCAAATGTTAAATGTCAGTATTATAAATTTCTTAATATAAACAACACATTTAGAAACAGTAGGTGAGATAGAGATGGAGTATTCTTTGAAAAGGTATTTCACTAAGGGACTGGATGGCCCAGGCAATTGTTAGAACATACCTTAAAGTCATCTTTTCAAATTCTATAGTGTATAACAAATCAGTAATATCCAGCTGTGATGGGAGGTACTCAAGGACTTAATACAGTAGATCTGACTGCACACGGAAGTAGTCCTGTCTTTTCTTAGTCTCATATTATTATTCATAAAGAGCCTAATTCCTTTGTGAATTCTATGTTCTTGATATGGTTGAAATATGGAATTTCTGTCCAGTGAGACATTTCATTTTTTTAACAAATATATCCCAAATTATATATATATATATATATATATATACACATATACATATATACTTAGCAGTTTGGGTTTTTTTTCCATGGTGTTTGATTTTTTTAAAAAAATAATTTTTAAAGGAATAAAACCTTTGGTTTAATTGGTTTAATTCTCTAAAATCAACCTTGAACTTATGCTTTTCAGGTATTCCCAGTCTCTCTTTTGTTCCAAAAATGTTAACTGAACTTTCACAGATTGGAGAGGTTTGGGCAAGTTAAATGAAGTTGGGTATTTCAGTCAGGGAACACTCCTGACCTGTGGATTCTCAAGTCCAGTGTTCAACAGGAGCTAAACTGAATCTTTCAGACTAGCAAATCAATTCTCTGAAAATGAAATTAATTGGAAATGTTTTTCAATGAGAAAATATCCAGCCAACTCTGATATGTTTACTCTTTCCTATTGTGTGGTCTTTGCTATTTTTATAGGACTAAGTAACATAAACTTGATTCTTGCTAGTACTATCAGAATTGAGTCTAAAGTAATTTTGTGGCCACCAAAAGTGGCCTTTGCACTTAGGCAAACCTTGCCTTATTTTCCAATAACAAATTTTATCAGAATTCAATGATGAGAGTGTAGATGGCTTTTCTGAACAGCTCTTTCATTCTGATTAAGGAATTCTGACCGCTTGCTCATTGTCTCAGAGTACTTTGCCTAGAGGGCAAAGAACTCAGGACAGAAAAAGACCAAGAAGAAGTGAAGGAAAGAATAAAAAAAAGTAAGAAGAGTATAGAAGAATAAAGAATGTTCTGAAGTAATTGGATCCAACTGTAACAGTAGGGGCATCTATACAGAAAGCATTTCAAATTCATTCTGAAAATCTCTGATGGAAGATTAGTATTCTTTCCCAAGTCTGATACTCTAATTAAATCCACTAAGTTCTGATTTAGAACCCTTCAAGCCGAAAAAGAACAACAAAAACACCCATTATGATGAGGTCTGACTATGACCCACTGCTCTCAATATACATTGTGCCAGCGGCTCTTACAGGAGTAGTTCTGGGTTTATGATTCCTTGCTCTACAAACTCTCATTTCTATAGTTCCATGGAATTTTTGAGAAGCAGTCTTAAGTCATAATTCATCACAATTTCCCTTCAACACAGCACAAAAAGCAATAAACCTGACATGGAAGGCACCAATTTAAAAGGAGGGGACAGTCAAAGGCTTGGGTCTCTATTTCACATTTCGTTCTTTATTTTGCTTCTTTTATTCAAATTCTCACTGCAGTCAGGATTTTGAAAATGAGAATTCTGGCTACTGACAACACATGCAATTATTACTGTGACTGTTCCATGGAAAAAAACGTAGGTGCATTGTTTTGTACTTATTCATCTGGAGAAAAAGCTTTTCTCAGCATCATGACAATTATTTACGAGATGAAAATTATGAAGTAGTTCATCTCACTTTTCCAACTGTCAGTTTTCTTCACTGTCTTTTTCTCCTTGCGGAAAGTGAAAATGTCCAGTATGGCTACCAGTTCTGTCCTTACGATCAGGTATGGAAGAAACCACTAAAAATCCTTTCTCTAAGTTTGAAAAATATTTGAAAATGTTGACACAAACTTGTCACACAAGTTTCTTGTCACTGTTACAGAATTTTCATATGAAAGATACCCTAAAACACATTTCATGTTGATACTACTACAAGCAAATAACTTGCAGCAATGCTAACTGATTTCCAAAGGTTTTAAACAGATATTCCTGAAACTAGACGTTTTGATTACAAAGATAATAGAGCAGAGTACACCATAAAGATAGAGCTTTCTAGTTTTATTAGTTGCAAAATATTGACAGGCAAAACTCTACATCTAGAATGAATTTTAACATAGAGTTAAAAAAAAAATGAGTAATGAACTATTCCATCTAAATGTAAGTTGAATATCTATGAAAACGATCTTTAATTCTGAATAATGCATTCTAAGTAAATTTTGTCTGTTGAAAGCTAAGCAATTTCTACACAGTGATAAAACCTTATGTCCTGCCTACAGAGTTACATCAAAGGTTCCCATTGGCAAACCTTCTTGCCTGAGCTCTCATTATTTACTCATGGATAATACGGGACCAAACATTTACAATAAGGCAAAACCTCTTTTTTTTTTTTAAAGGACATTATTTGTAAAAGACATCAGGAAAAATAAGGAAAGACTTAACTTTGATTCATTAAAGTGTTGCGTTTATCTGAGAAATGTGAGGATGACAAGCATGTATAAGTGCATAAATACCCACATATTTGATGTTCACATGTTTTTTCTGGTGATCTTATCAAAATGTAGTTCCTGGTTGATGAAAGAACTAAAAAGTTTGTATAGCCACAAAGAAGTAATCTTCTCTATTATTAATGTTATCTTCAAAATTTCCTTATTGTTTAAGAAAATTATAATTATAATATTATATTTCAGGATGGAATCAGTTCCTTGCTAATAGTGTATTCTTTTATCAGCTGCATAAAAATGACCAACTGGATCACACAATTCTGAGCCCGCTATTGATCAGTGGTTTTCTCTGGAAATCACTCAGGAGTTTGCTCCCACAGGATTTAAGTTTCATTCTCGTGGTCCACAGGAAGACTCAGATGCCCACAGTATATATCACAGACATCACCAAGAAGCATCATGCAGCTACTGATGTGATATATTGTCCTCTAAGGAAGTAAAAAAGTAAGATATTTTGAAAGATATGTTATGGAGATAAGTCTATCTTCTATAAACTTTTGATAAGACTTTAAGCCTGTAATTGTATTTCTGATTTTTTTCTTAATTAGTCCCTTATAAAATATGATAACGAGGAATTTTTTTCTTCAAGTAAGAAAAATTATGTACTCCTAAGCACCTGCACAACTCCACTCTTGTAAGTGAAACTTCTGGAAATTTTCATAGGCCTAAGTTACCGTAATAATGAACTAAAAGCAAAGAGGGTGCATATTAATACATTTCTGTCTTGAGAGTGACCCATTTATCAAAGAGAGTTATCCCAGGTACATAGGTCACTGTGAAATCCCTTCTCATTTTATTTCTCCTATATATTAAAATTTCTTTTCATCATAAGTAGACTTAATAGGAATAAAGTTATGCATCTACTTAAATGCTTTGCAAGACTGAGGACTTCTTCACTCCCTATTTAACCTAAAAGTAATTCAGACAAATCTGAAACACTTAGAAAAAGAAAAGCTGGAATCAACAGGGTTCTTTGCTTTCACACTGTATAAATTTATGCTGGAACATAGGCACTGACATTTCATTCTTAGCTGTTGTCACACAATACTGCATAGCAGATCAAATGTAGCAATTAAAAATGTTTTGAAACTGCAACTCCTACTCCATAAATTACTGCAGTCTTTTGTTACAGAACAACCAAGTCAACTTCCTGTTTGTGCTTAAACTATTCACAGCTTCAGCCGATGTCCTGCAGTGTCTTTTCCAAAGGTCACACCATAGTTTTCGATTCACACATTTGATTAAAAATATAAGAATCACAGTGTCCTGGGAAATGGTCTGCAGTAAAAATAGACCAAACTACCTGCTGTTTCCAGAATAAACCAGGTTGCTGCCTCTTTTCCCCATTCGGTTAGCATTACAAAAGGAGGAGGACATATGCATGTCTGCAGAAATCATACTACTAAACTAAGGAATTATATGCAAGGTATTTGTTTTATAATATATATTTTTTTAAAGCACAGCTTCTATAAGTGATAAAAATATATTCCAGATAAAATATGCTTAAGGAAAACCAAGGGACAGAAATGTAAGAGTACTTAGATTTTATACGGACTAAGGTCTCCTCTCATTATTCTTTAACTTCTGCAACACATTTTTGCACAATTGCCTTCAGACCATATTGTCATAACTTTATTTACACTGATGAGCATCCTCCCTGAAGTCCTTTTTGCATTTAATGAAGTTACTCTGGAAGAGACCATTCAGAGAGCACCTATATGTTGTCCTTTCTTTCTTTCTTTCAAGATCACATCCCTCAATATGTGTGGTAGGATAATTAAATGTCTACTCCTATTATCAATGATCCTAATACTTTTGATGTCTAACAACTAGAAATTTGAAACAGCATTTGCAGCACATGGTGCAAAATCCTGGCCCACAGTGAGTGCAGTGCAGGAAGAAATGCCATGGTGAAATACATCTCTGTCAAATTACAAACTCCTTTGATGATTCCTTTCCATTTTCAATTTGGGAACTTCATTTTATGTCATGAGCTCAACTCACCTAATCTCATCTAATCTAAAGCAAGATTATGATATTATCTGAAAAGATATTCACACCAAACCAGATTACTATAATTTAAAAAATCATCCCTTTGCTGTGTTTTCAGCTCTTCTGCTGCATTGTCTAAGGAAAGATTAATACGGAATCTCCTAAAGAGGAGATAACTAAATGTAAGAATAAGCATGTGGGGTGAGGGTTCGTTTTCACGGCCCAAAGGCTGATCTGGGGAAAGATCAGGGGTTCCTTGGAACCCCTGCTTCCTGGAGGAAGATTTGGATAGATTCAGAACTGGAAAATCCTGACTAGACTTTATCCAGATCCTGTAGTTACACAAAGAAAAACAGGGTATGTGGTGTTGAGACAATTTATGACAGACTGGTGAGCATTTTGAGTGGGAATGGGCCAAGTTTTAAGAGCAGATCTAACACGTTTTCTCAAATGTAAATTGGATTAAAAACTGTTCCATTTTACTTACTGTACTGTGAAATGACATTCTAGTTTATTAGCATTAGTATTATTTTTATCTTAAGAGTGACTCTGTGGGAAACTTTACATTTCTCTAATGATTTTCATTATAGCTTTAGCTATATTTAAACTGAATTTCCATGTACATAGAACATTGCATTCCTCTTTTAAGCACAAAGAAAAGATGTCAGAACAGATTGAAATAGCTCTTTTTGAGCCCTCACTGTGACTGCAAGCTCGGACCATTGAAAACAGATACATGTCCGGGTAAACAAATAGCAGCTTTGATCTCATCAATCCTGCTTTCAGAAACACAAAATACTGGCCAATCTCTGCTTCCAGCGATAATCCGATCCCCTCAGTTACACGTATCAATCCTGCTATGGGGTCTGCCATTGTGGAGCTACAAAAATTCTCCTTCTCCAGGCCTCATTTTATCTGGGTTGAAGCTGAAACACACAGTTCTGTAATGAATATTATTAAGCTGATAGACTAGACGTTAACACAATCATTTACATGGGTATTTGGTGAAGCAAATGCAGTGATTTAGTCTAATGGCTCCATTACTGTGCTGAACATTGGTAAAGTATGCACTGTCCTTTTCAGGATCTTTGCCTCAGAAGAAAAATAACTCCAAGTATTGATATTCTAGTTTGAATAACCATTCTTCTAAGTTATTCTCTTAAAAAATACTTTTTTTCATCCCCATTAAATATATTTTCTTTGGTCAACATAAAATCTCAAATTGCAATATTGGAAAAAGAAGCCTTGCAAGCCTCTACTTTTATATTCTCACAACTTAAAAATAGCCACAGCAATCTTCTTTGCCACTATATTTTCTGAAACTATACAGTATAACAACACTACATCGTTTTGATAGCTCACAATTGCAAGTCTGCTTTCCTGATCCAATTTCAGCTTGATATTTCTGCAATAGATCATATCACAAAAGCACAGCAGCCAGAGCAAAGATTTAGCATAATTCCCATATTTAGGGTTCTGTCAACAGATGTTGAAAATACAAAGAAACTATTTTGAAAACAGAAGTCATGGTAAACGGACATTTGTCTATCAAGCCTGAAAGTGTGGCTGGCTACCTGGCTTGCTAGAGATTGCATACATTATTATCCTTGAACTGTAGCTGTAAATGCACTAGCACACAGTGATGCTGACTGGAGAAATAAATCAGTTTGAAAGTAACCTACTTCTTTCTTTCAAATTACCATTAATAACATTTTGCTTTTGCAAGATTAATGCACCTTAGCAGACAAAGATACAGTGAAACCAATTGTCTTGTCTGTGCTCCAGCTTTCAGTCATGTTGCTGTCTTTTTCTTCATTACTTATGTATGCGTATATTTCTAAGCAAATTTAGAGCTAGGATGTACAGTACAGAAGATAGGGCAGATATAGATGAAGCAGCAGTAGCAAAGTAGCTTTCCTAATATTTTCCTTGTAAGAAAAAGGGAAACCATTGTGATTAAGAAACTGTCTCTCTCCACATGGAAAACTAAAACTAATGTTTTTTATTTTTTCCCTGAGAAAAAAAAAGGAAAAATATCAAATTGTATGGTGAATGTCATCCCAAAACTTCATAGATTCAGTGGTTCTTTGATGACTAGCAGGTGGTTTTTCTGACAGCTCTGGGTTTTGGGGTCCCAGTACTTCCACTGTGTAGTCCTAGGGCACACAGGCTTGTTACAGAACAGCCAGGGCTTTGCCACTGGGAAAGTCGCTTTAATCAAGTAAAGCTCCATATGTGACAGCACCTTCACTCTTAAGAGGAATCACAGAAACAGATGTTTTCTTGCCCAGTTTTCTGCCTGAATGCCACTGTAAGTTTTATAAGCATTTTTCTACCTTCTTCGACTCTGCCTGCTGACCTTCTTGAAGTGCAAAATCCTACTTAAATGAGCACACCTCTGCCCGAGGTCTAGGTCAGCATGTCCAGCAGTGAGGGGTTATCTGCACCTTCACAGACCCCTGCCTGGCTCCGAAGATCACAGCCCTAAAGCTGGAATTCATGGAGTCTTACAGGTTTTCAACTCTACTGAAACATGTCAAGACTTCTAGACTGCTTTTTGTAAAACCAAGACTTGAGGACAAAATTCTTGGAACAAGCTCTCATGATGGGATTCATCTGAGCAAGAACAGAGCGAGGATTCAGTTCACGGTTAAGGACATCTAAATGAAAGTGCCTAGAGGCACACTTAGGACCTCACCTGCCTTTATGGTTTATGCAGAATTACTCATTAGATTTCAGCCACTGGAGGCACAGCTCAGCTGCATAAAATCAGACACCTAGTGCTACTGGAGATGCCCTGTGGTGTCTGAGACATCCTTATGCAGTTGACAGATACAACACAGGACCTGCACAAGATAAATCAGCTGCTGCAAGGTGGAACACACCAGCCCAGACAGCAATAGGCACTGTCATGGGAGCAACTGAATTCATATCTACTTTAGGGTGGACTGCTTCCAAGCTCCAGTATCTGTATTGATTAGACTTCTGTTGACTATAATTGGGGCTTTGGATCCTTGCATGCTTGTATTCGCCTACTGATAGACACCTGTGTTTCATTGTTGACCTATGTGTCTGCAATATAGATTCCTAAATTTACATGTATAAGTTTGTGAGCTGATCCCATTTCTATATCCAAACTAATCACCTGAAGCTCTCTTTAAGGTAAGTCAGGAGAAAGATAAACTTCTAAAGTCAAATTCTTCCTGTCTTAGTGTGATAATTCAGAGCTTAGATAGGCCAACTTATATTCATTGACATCTAGGGATCTTTGGGTAAATCCAGGGGCAGGTGTTTACATGTAGGACATATGAGGGGAAGGAGTCCCTTCTCAAAACACAGACAGATTTGTCATGTTATATACTGTGGCTTTCCTCCATTATCTCCAACTGTTGGCCCAGAAGAGCAATAGCCTCTGTAGCCTCTCTGCTAAATCTGAAAGCCACATGTGAAGGACAAAACGGTTTCACTTTTTTCCCCTAAAATGCTTTTGTTTTGTTTTGTTTTGTTTTGTTTTGTTTTGTTTTGTTTTGTTTTCCTAAATAGGAAACTGAATGGCAATTATCTTATGTAGAGAAAATGCTATTTCCCTTCAGTAGGTGAGTAAATGTGGTTTTTTGTTATAATAGGTGCCATCTATTGGTTGGTAAACTGCTCTTTTTTCAATGAGATGTAAAAGTTGCCATCCCTCTCTTTAGTGGCTATTCAACATTTCCCAGCAAGGAACGTATCTTTCACTGAACCTTAAATTCAGTAAATTGATCTATACATTAAAAATGTATATGATATGAATATCTAAACAGTCTAGTTGTTCAGTGGAATTTATGTGTATGCTTCTGGTTCTTCACTGAAAACAGACACAATAAAACACTCTAGAATGACCATCCATTTGGGTTAATTCCTAACCTCTTCAGAAATACTAGCACACTATGGCAACAGAAGTAGTTTTCACATACTCAACTTTCATACACTGGAGAAAGGGTCACCTTTTGGCTTGCCCTGAAGGATAATGCAGGGTCAAGCTCTTTGTCTTCCCTTGCTGTAGAGTTTGCTCGTTGTTCAGTCACGATCAGAGATTTATCTCCAGAGAGATTCAAAAACAAAGTTAGAACGTGATTTTGGAAGAGTTCTGTGCTTAAAAAAAGTATAGATCTAGACTCATTCTCTTATCTCAATATTTCATCAATAAAATGCAAATAAAAAAATATTTCTTTTTCTGCCTGCCTTCATTTAGATTTATCACTATCTCTGGAATCCTGATCTCATTCACACCCTGAGGCCTGCAGTTGCATTTGCAACCATATCACTGGTTATGAATTTGTTAACCTTCCGAAGTATCGGGGAGATACTAGATAACAATGCAGAGAGCTAGCACTGAGTGGGAGTACTGTGCCTAAAGCACGCAGATGTTCTACAGCTGTGTTGTTCAGCAAATCACCAGAACTCACCTGGGATGTTCAATGACTCATAAATTTCATTTCCTTCCCTGGGCTATTCAGACTGCTGGCACCACAACCATTTCAGCATATTCCCTGCACACATAGACTTTCCTTCCTTGAAACCTTTCAGTGAACCAGATTATTTCAAAGCTCTTGCTGCTGTCTATTTTAACGCTGATCTTCTGTTTGCCTTCAGAACCTCTTTGGCCTCCTCGCCTATGTATCTTGTCATTTCTCCTTGTCAACGTTGAGTACCACTGCAGCCGCAGAAGGACAGTAGATAGTAAAAGCTCTAAGGCTAAGTGGGTAAGTGAGAATGAACACAAAAGGACATTTAATTCAGTTTGATGTTGTAGGTGACATTTCTAATTTTCAAAAACCTTTCAACCCTTGCAAAATGCAGAATGAGAAAGTTTCTATGAAAGACTGGCAGACCTGTCTGCATTTCTACAAACGCTAACAAATTACATCTGTGATGAAGGTCAGAAAAAGGCTGGATGTTTGTCAGAGAGGAAAGAACTGAAAGAAAATGGAAAGATTTTCTTCTATTGGGAACAAATCTCTGCGGATTAACCATTTCACTGGATTACAGTTAGGTTCCTCCTTGCTTATGGTCTCCCTGATTCCAGAAATCTTATATGTAATGTAGCATGAGAGTCTTATCTACTGAGGGTAGGACTATCTCCTCGAAAATGTAAGCTGTGGCTCTGTATCGACTCAGGCTGAGGTGAGCCTCAAATGTGTGTTCTGTTGCCTGAATAAAGTTACTCTGATCTGTGCAGAAAAGACAGCCTCTGTGCTCTTCAGCTTTGGTATGATCTTTCTCAGGAGTTTCAGTGGAGCCTCCCTGTCCTCAACTCCTGACTACTGACTGCTTTTAAATGTCAGCTAAATATCTAGATGTTATTTGGTTTATTTCTGGTCACTGTGCTTAGGCTACTGGGAGAAATTAAAGTCCTAAAATTGAGGTGTTACTAGGTTTTCAGCTTTTGAGGATAGGCAGCCCTAGATTATAGTTTATCTGGACATCTAAATCCATTCTAGTTGCCACAATAGACAGTTTTCCCAGAAAGTAATGGAAGGATTTAGAGAATTTGTAATATGTTGTGGGAAGTTACATGGAGAATATTGTACCTTGTAGAGTTGTGTGAAATCTAATTAAATATCAAAAGGCATATTATTCTATTTTTAAATTCTACTTTTCCACAATACCTTCTGTATCTTGCCCAAATTTGCATCTTTTAATTTTTAAGCATTTCAAGGAAAATATATCCCTCCAATCCAAATGTCTATTTGAACATGAATTTTCACATCCTTTCAACATGAAAGACTTATCTATAAAATGTGATCACTTTCACTCAGCAAGGCAGATAGACTCGATGTTTCTTCCACCTTCTTGGAATACAACATCTAATTTTACTTGAAAGTATGTGTACTTACTCCACTCAGATAAGCTTATATTGATGTCTGTAATAAAATACCCAAAACCTGAATTGCTACCAGCTTTGCATTTCATTAGAAATGCTTTGTATGGCTCTGATAAGTATTTGCCAGTTTGGATTTTATCCAGACTGTTAGAATCAATGCCTTTGATATCTCAAAAAAAACCCCTGACTGTTGGTCTTTATTGATAATGGATCTCCAGGCACCAGGTTTACATTTTATATAAGAGTTTCATGCTTCCAACAATATTGTGCACTACAGTACAGTGCTGTGTCACTGATTTAGTGCCTGCTTCCTCCTAACTGCAGCAGTGGTGAGCTGCTTTGCAGATGTGCTCTCTACAGGTGTGATTCAGAGCTCTTTGTAAATACGATTCTCATTGACTTCACATTTTATAATAACATTTATAATTTTTACAACACATAAAGGCCTCAGACAAGACTGTCACCAGTTATGTATCTCATCAGGAAAAGATGCCATCCAGAGGGACCTTAACAGGCTGGAGAGATGGAACTGGGAGAACCTCATGAAGTTCAACAAGGCCAAGTGCAAGGTCCTGCACGTGAATCGGGGCAATTCCAAGCAGAAGTACAGGCTGGGCAGAGAATGGATTGAGAGCAGCCCTGAGGAAAAGGACTTGGGAGTGCTGGTGGATGAGAAGCTCAACATGAGCCTGCAATGTGCGCTGGCAGCCCAGAGAGCCAACCGTATCCTGGGCTGCATCAAAAGAAGCGTGGCCAGCAGGTCGAGGGAGGTGATTCTGCCCCTCTACTCTGCTCTCGTGAGACCCCACCTGGAATACTGCGTTCAGCTCTGGAGTCCCCAACACAAGAAGGACATGGAGCTGTTGGAGCGAGTCCAGAGGAGGGCCATGAAGATGATCTGACGGCTGGAACACCTCTGCTATGAAGACAGGCCGAGAGAGTTGGGGCTGTTCAGCCTGAAGAAGAGAAGGCTCTGGGGTGATCCTCTAGCAGCCTTCCAGTCCTTAAAGAGAGCCTACAGGAAAGATGGACAGGGACTTTATACAAGGCTGTGTAGTGATAGGACAAGGGGCAATGGATTTAAACTGAAAGAGGGCAGAATTAGATTAAATATAAGGAAGAAATTTTTCACTCAGAGGGTGGTGAGGCACTGGAACAGGTTGTCCAGAGAAGTTGTGGATGCCCCAACCCTGGAAGTGTTCAAGGCCAGGTTGGATGAGGCTTTGAGCAACCTGGTGTAGTGAATGGTTTCCCTGCCCATGGTAGGGGGGTTGGAACTAGATGATCTTTGAGGTTCCTTCCAACCCAAACCATTCTATGACTCTATGATTCTTTGTGCATTGCTAGTAACAGTTCTGAGTTGCTCTGGAGTTTGACAATATCCCTAGCAAGAGGCATCTTTTCTCTAAACAATTTATGATGCCAGTTGGAGGAGAGAGACGATCAGAGACCCACATAGAATCATAGAATCATAGAATCATAGAATGGTTAGGGCTGGAAGGGACCTTCAAAGGTCATCTAGTCCAACCCCCCTGCAAGGAACAGGGATATCTCCAACTAGATCAGGTTGCTCAGGGCCTTGTCCAACCTGGCCTTGAACGTCTCCAGGGATGGAGCATCCACCACCTCTCTGGGCAACCTGTTCCAGTGTTCTACCACTCTCATAGTAAAAAATTTTTTCCTAATATCCAACCTGAACCTACCTCCCTCTATTTTAAAACCATTACCCCTTGTCCTATCATAACTGGCCCTCCTGAACAGCCTCTCCCCATCTTTCCTGTAGGCCCCCTTGAGGTACTGGAAGACCGCTATAAGGTCACCCCGGAGCCTCCTCTTCTCCAGGCTGAACAGCCCCAACTCTTTCAGCCTGTCCTCATAGGAAAGGTGCTCCAGCCCTCTTATCATCTTCGTGGCCCTCCTCTGGACCCTCTCCAACTGGTCCATGTCCTTCTTATGTTGGGGGCTCCAGAACTGGACGCAGTACTCCAAGTGAGGTCTCACAAGGGCAGAGTAGAGGGGGAGAATCACCTCCCTCGACCTGCTGGCCACACTCCTCTTGATGCAGCCCAGGACGCGGTTGGCCTTCTGGGCCGCAAGAGCACATTGCCGGCTCATATTGAGCTTCTCGTCCACCAGTACTCCCAAGTCCTTCTCCTCAGGGCTGCTCTCGATCCAATCACCACCCAGTCTGTATTTATGCCTGGGATTGCCACGACCCAGATGTAGGACCTTGCATTTGGCCTGGTTAAACTTCATGAGGTTGGTACGGGCCCACCTCTCCAGCCTGTCAAGGTCCCTCTGGATGGCATCCCTCCCTTCCAGCATGTCGACAGCACCACACAGCTTGGTGTCATCGGCGAACTTGCTGAGGGTGCACTCCATGCCACTGTCCACGTCACCGACAAAGATGTTGAAGAGGGCCGGGCCCAACACGGACCCCTGAGGGACGCCACTCGTGACCGGTCTCCACTTGGACATTGAGCCGTTGACCACTACTCTCTGAGTGCGGCCATTGAGCCAATTCCTTATCCACCGAGTGGTCCATCCATCAAACCCATGACTCTCTAATTTAGAGAGAAGAATGTCGTGCGGGACAGTGTCAAAAGCTTTGCACAAGTCCAGGTAGATGACATCCATTGGTCGACCCTTGTCCACCGATGCTGTCACCCCATCGTAAAAGGCCACCAAGCTGGTCAGGCACGATCTGCCTTTGGTGAAGCCATGTTGGCTGTCACCCACCACCTCCTTGCTCTCCATGTGCCTTAGCATGGTTCCCAGGAGAATCTGCTCCATGACCTTGCCAGGCACAGAGGTGAGGCTGACCGGTCTGTAGTTGCCCGGGTCCTCCTTGTTCCCCTTTTTAAAAATGGGGGTTATGTTCCCTCTCTTCCAGTCATCGGGGACCTCGCCAGACCGCCACGACTTCTCGAATACAATAGCCAGTGGCTTGGCAACTTCATCCGCCAGTTCCTTCAGGACCCGCGGATGGATCTCATCAGGTCCCATGGACTTGTGCACCTTCAAGTTCCTCAGATGTTCTCGAACCTGGTCTTCAAGTACAGTGGGCGGTGGTTCATCCTCACAGTCCCTGCTAGTTCTTTCCACAGCTTGGGTGGTAAGACAAGAGGCTTTACCATTGAAGACTGAGGCAAAAAATTCATTGAGTACCTCAGCCTTCTCTATGTCCCGGGTAACCAGAGCACCAGTATCCTTCCGGAGGGGGCCTACATTCTCTTTGGACTTCCTTTTGTCCCCTACATACCTATAGAAGCATTTCTTGTTGCTTTTTATATCCCTTGCCAAATTCAATTCCTTCAGGGCTTTAGCCTTCCTCACTTGATCCCTGGTCACTCTTACAGCTTCTCTGTATTCCTCCCAGGCTATCTGTCTCCGCTTCCACCCTCTGTAGGCTAACAGTGTCCAGGATTACCAGATATGGGTACAAAACTGAAACTGACTGTATTTCGAGCTGGTTCCTCAGTGACTGTGTTATACATGCCACTCTTACAACTCTTTTACTCTCAATTTTACTTTCTTCTTCAAGGTAATGGCATTCTCCTTCCATCCCCATGCCCATTGAGTCAGGTGCTGCACAAATATGTGTGGTACTGAAAAGGTTAGGAACTTAGGGAGTTTGGGGGTCAAGCTCTAAGTTGACAAAGGATGAATTCTGTTTCATTTAGTAAAAGATGACAAGATTGTACAGCATTTCTTTGCCATGCCAGTAACATCAATTTTTGTTGGTAATGTGCTTTGGTAATAACACCAGGAAGATAGATGCTCTTGTATGTGATTGTAAAATTAAAAGCATCAAAATAGTGATTCTGGTCATGAACCGACAGGCATGTCTAAGCACAGGTGTGTTCAGACCCTTGCAGATTATTTCACACATCAGCTCTGGATATATACAGCAGCTATAGGTGAAACATCTTGATCTGAATTAACTTAAACTTGCTATTTTGAAAAAAATGGGAAAAATCACAACTTCAAGTAATTTGCTAATTTATCCAACTTTAATATTTTTTTTTTTTGTAGAAAATAGAACTTTTAGGTAAGGATAGTGAAATTATTTTCCAAAGTCCCATCAACTTTGGAATTGTTACTTTAACATAGACCTAGAATGTTTTCAGAACCTGTTTAGAATGAGAATAACTAAAAATCAGATATACAACTTCTCATAATAATGACACTGGTTTTTAACTAATACTGTCTTACAATTTTACTGCTCTGCGTGAGAAATGAAGAATCTTTTACATCCATATCATTCAAATGAATGTTATTGCAGCCAGCAATAACAGAATTCCTAACAACAGAATAACAATTGTTGAGTGCATGTAAAATTTCAGCTGATAGATACAGATTGAAAAAACAGTAAAAGCTTCAGGCAAAACCCATCATTATTTATTTGAAAGATGCGTAATCAGATTTATTGAGCTGATTAGAGTGATAGAGACTCTAAGACTTGGCAAGGCACCCCCAAATTTTCAAAGATTTACATGTGGATTTAGCTCTTTGCAGCTGATAGGAGTCACACAGACTAAATTACATGCATTGCTCTGAAAATATAAGGAAACGGCCATTGAAGGGGAAATAGCTCCGAGAATGCTGTATAAGGAGACGTGTTGTTTGCATACTATTATATGGAATTGCAGGCTCTGCAGTAACTCCTAATGGGAGAAATTTATCACTGCAGAGAGGACCTGTCAAAGCAAAGATGAGGACTGACAGACTGTTTGACAGAAAGGAAAGAAGTGACCAACCAAAGCCTGTTCCACAAATGGAGGACAATATGGAAGAACAGCACAGAGATATTTGTGGGGAAATATGAACATCAAGAAAGGTGTCACTGAACAGGACCCACTGTAACGGTGTGGGGAGAGAGGGAGTAATGTGCCCAGAATATGCAGAAGGACTGATCAGAGTGAGAACATAAGAACTGCATTTTATATAAACTAGCAAAAGGATATCAGAGGTATAGACCTGACAAGTCTGAGGTGAAGGAGGTGAAATCTGCCCCTCTAAAATCAGACCAATATGTTCTCACCTGTGTGACAATGCCTTCTAGAGCCTCTCCAGGCCTGATCCCAGTACTCCTCATCCAGCTACAGATATTGTACCAGTGTGGTGGGTTAACTCCAGCCAGCAGCTAAGCACCATGCAGCCATTCGCTCACTCCCCACCCCAGTGGGACTGAGCAGAGAACAGGAAAAGCAAGAGCAGTAAAACTCATGAGAGGAGATAAAAATAGTTCAATAAGTGAAGAAAAGAGTGAGAAAAAGGGATGCAAAAGCAATCACTCATCACCTCCCACAGCAGACCAGTACCCACAGTCTCTGAGCAATGGCTACCTCTCCAAAAACTCCCTTCCCTCCATTTCTATTGCTGAGCATGACATTATATGACAAAGAACATCCTTTTGGTCAGTTGGGATGGACTGTCCTGACTGTGTCCCTTCCCAGCTTCTTGCACACTCCCAACCTACTTGCTGGCAAGACAGAGCAGAAAAAAGAGAAATCCTCGATGCTGAGCAAGCATTGCTCAGCCATAGCCAAAACATTGGTGTGTTGTCAACACTGGTTTAGTCACAAATCCAAAGCACAGCACTGTATGGGCTGCAATGAAGAAAAGTAACTCCATCCCAGACAGACCCAGTAGAGTCAGGTATATTGCTACAGGCAGTACCTTTAGGTGGCTATTGCTAGATGTATTGCTCCTGCTAAACAGCAAAGCATGGTTCCAAGCTGCACCTTGGCACATTTCTGAAATGACTGACCTTCTTCTGCCATCGCCTCATTGCGCCACACTGCACTCAGTTCTGCACTCTTTTCTGCTTTAGAGAAGTCAGTGGAAAGGTTATGCTACTCAAAATTTAACCTGATGTGAGCTTGGGTCCAGTATTGGTCCAGAGAGGAACGAGGAGCAACTAGGAATGAGGAGGGAAAGAAAAGAAAAATGTCCAACTTTAACACCCACATGAAATTTGAGGTGACAAATGCATGATGGTGTTTGAGCCAGAGCTGAAAAAGGAAGTAAAAAGAACTTTCCATTTAATTTGGACAATATTAAGTTTCAGGTCATGGGAAGAGAGTTAAGAGGAGATGTGAAAGTCATAGACTTAGACAAATATGTAAAACACATACTAGATTTGAACAGAGAGCAGCACTAAGAGCTGGAAAATAAATTTGTGAGACAGTATCAGAAAGAAGGCAACAGAATGGTGTGACCTGGTGAGATTACAAAAAGCAGAAGTGTAAAGAGAGTTATATATTCTTTTCCCTACTTACAAATAGGGTTTCTGACTTGATATACTGTCTGCAAGAGTGCCATCTGGTGATCCACAACTACATTACAAAAATGACCTTCCCAGGCAAGCTACAGTTAGAGCTAGAATACAGATATTTCAGTAGCTCAACCCTCTGCTGGTTTCATTAGACCAAGGCACTATTATATGCATTGTTCTGAGAAAAATAAAAATTATTAGAACTCACAGGGGAAAAGGCTGGAACAAACATAACATTTGAATAAAATACAAGCAAATCTTTAGCAAAGCTTGCATATAAGGTATGCATGCCAAATCCTGTTTATGCTATAAGCATGGAATGGTGCTTTATATAAAAAGGAGAGTTTGGGGGAGTATTTATACAGGTTTTTAACACTCTAGTTAAATTTTCACTCTAGAGTATATAAAATGTTAGGTAGTAAGCAGTAAAGGCAGATTCAGTAAGGCTAGCACTTTGTCTTTGGAGCTCTTTCTAAATTTACTTTATTGTTGTTCAGTTTGTCTTCTAACCTTTATAACTAAAATTTGCTGGCAGTTACCCCTCTGGCTGCCTGAAAAAGTCCTCAGAGCCAATGTAATCAACTTTGTTGTTTTCATCTTCTACAAAGACTGAGGAGAAAATATGAATTTGAATTAGTGTTGATGATTTCTTCATTATCACAAGGGGAGGTCCCTGTTTCTATCAATTTGGTGTTTATGTGACCTAGAGGATTTGCTTTGTGTAAAATACGAAATATTTCATGCAGAAAACTAAGACAGAACTAATACATTGAGAATCTTTAGAAATGGTCTTGAGAGGAAAATTCTCATCAGAATTACGTAAGTGGTTCATCTCCACTGTTTAGAAAGGAGTGACTCCATGTTTAGACCAACATGAAATGCTAGGTTAGTGTTGGATCCAACTCATAAAATACGACCCTAAATAAGATGCACTTCAGTTTAAACTGTCCCCTACTGCAGGAACATCAGCTTTGAGAACAGGCAAGCTATCCAGAGGGGAGAAACAGAGGGCCTACGTTAACCGTTCTAACCAGAGGGTTTGACAGCTCATTGGTAAACCAGGTGATTATGATGCTACTTGTAAGGGAATGGAGACAGTGAGACAAAGTGACCTGCTGAATATAATACAGTAAGTCCTTACCAGAGCTAGTAACAGAGTCCACATAAGCCTCCAGATCTGACCACACTGTCTTTCCACAGAGACCTTTGACATCCCAAAGCAAAACCTAAATCTGGGTTAGGAACTGCGAACACTTGGAAAATAATTTCCATAAACAACACTAATTGTCAACTTAATCAGTCACATTTATCTTCATTTAGATGTAAGTGAAGATTACGTCTCTCCAGGGGGTAGGAAATAGCTGAAATAAACACAAAGCATTGTCTTTTGAGACACTAACCACAAGCAGTTGCTCATTAAAATCAGCTATATTGCAGACGACTGGGAAGTAGTAAATGATGCACCTAGATCGAAAAAGGAATAGATTCTAGCAATAGCAGTCAGAATAAATTTTCCTCAGTACCTGGTAAAATAGATGAAATACTCATTAAAGACAGAGTAGCCAAACCGCACATACAAACAGCAGTTAGCAGGAATTAAGCAGTGCAGTTTGGAGAAAAACAAGTCTTGCTCTATATATCTAGAATTCTTTTATTGCATTAACAAAAGAGTCAGTAAAGAAGAGCCAGTTAAAATAGTTTATTGGAACCTCCTGGAAGCCTTTGATACAAGTCTCTTACCATAGGCTGTTAAAAAGACAAAAATTGACTCCACTGGGACCAGGATTTCTCTCCGAGCAGCTGGAATGTACAGTATTTTTAGAAAATGGCAAGGCCACAGAAATCCAGCTCAATGGAGGAAGGATCGATTTCACATGGAAAAAAGTTGTCAGTGAGACACTCCGAACTTCCACGTCTGGCCCAATGCTGTTGAGTGATCCATGTGAAAGAAGCACTGAAACTTCTATCAGTAATGGATAAATTCAGACATTTAGAGAAGACTTTGGGAAAAACTTGAGGATACCTAGTAATGATACAAAAATAGACATAAACGTTAGGCAACTTAGCTTGTAAAATGGATTACTTGAACCTTCTACTAGGTTTTAAGTGAATTGTAACAACTAACAAAATTAACCACTTGACAACAAAGATCACTTCAACTCCTTAAAATAAACAGGACCTCAGGCAAAAATTGTATTCTGTTTCTGTTGTCCTTCATTGCTGACTAATTTTTGCACTTCTATTAATAAAAATAATCCCTGGTTCCTATGTATTTATGTTCCAGAATTCATTTTTTAGTAACAAAAAGAGACAGTAGGCTCACAATTTTTCATATAGTTACTGGGTTGACACAACCTTTGGATATATGTGCATAGAAGTTCAATATATGCAAATCTTTGAGTGCAGCGATACATTGTTAGGACAGCAAATTTGTTCTTCTTCAGTTGAATTTACAACAAAGCATGGCTTGGAGACAAGAATGGCAGGAGGATTAAAACTTACAAACTTTAAGTAAAGTGAAGAGATACTGACACTTTTTCTGTGGAACAACATGTATGCCATCAATGAAAGCCTCTTTTTAACACCTCCGAAACACTGTTAGGGATTCTCATTTTTGCGTCTATCAGATCTCAATTGTCTACTTCACAACTTGATGCTTGCACATCCGAGTTATTGGAATGGAGTTGTATAATTTCAGAGAGAAAAGCAGTCTAAGCGAGTGATCTCAGTGTTGATGCAAGTTTTCTGAGAAACTTCGCTAGGTAAAAGCCTCTGTCATTCAAGTTAAGTCTTACTTTTGCAATAAAGGCCTATTATACAGGAACTGGACAAATATGGAAATGAATATTAACTCTGTTTAAAGAACGTTTAATCTAATTTGAAAGATCAAATTACTATGACAGAAAAAAAGGCCAAAAAAATGAAGGCTGATGACAAGAGGATAGTTTATCATGCAGCTTTATACACAAGCTGATGTTTGCTTCTTATTGGAAAGACTGTTTGTGTTTCCTACACAGACGCAGGTGAGTTAGAACACAAATGTTATTGCTAATACAACTAAAAAGGCCTAAAAGTGAGACAGGAGCAAGAACTCTGAATCACCCACCCAGATATCATGAATACACAATCACAGTTGTTATAAATATACACTTTATACTACTTCTTTTATGGATATATACAAATATACACATTCTACACGTATGTGTAGGGTGGCTGAGCACAGGCTTCTTGTAATTCCAGATGCAGTTAACCATTTTGACAATGCAACCACATGGCCATGCCAGTATAAAGTGCTCAAATGGATGTCCTTTTATTCCTGAAATTATGTACACATCTTTCTAGAGATCAAGCCCCAGATCTCCTTCTTTCCCATGTGAAACCAGTTTTAAAGAAGAATGAGAACTACTTCAAAATGAATGAAAGAGAATTCCTACGCTGATAGTGGTAGTGAATAATGGCCATGACTAGCACTATATATTTTTCTTTTCTCTCTTCTTAAATCTTCAAAATGAAGATAAAGCAAAAGCTCCCCTGAGAGCCATTCACAGGGATTTTATTCCTGTATTGTCATCACACTGTCCCTCAATCCCAGCAAGCCAAAACTACCATCACCTCACAGTTAATTGGATCTCATTGTGCCTGTTTCCCATCAAGAGTGAGGTTCACGTATTGGTCTCAATATATTAAGTGTTTAAAAATGGGTTCTCAGAGTGTCTATTTGTATGAAACATGTATTTTCAGTGAATAAAAGGTTACATGCCAAGGTTTGAACTGTGCCCTACAACTCCTCATAGAGTCCTTCACTCACAATAGGTAAATGATTTCTTAGTAGTGGAATATTAACTTCCCACTTAAAATTTGCATTCACACTTGGTAAAGACTTTCATTTCCTGGCCGTGAAATGAATCTTTTTTGTCTTGTCAAAGAGACATCAGCACTTTTAAAGTCAGAGTGGAGGAGCCATTAACCCTTTGGAGAAGTGCTAAAAATTGGTTAAGGTATCGAGTTAAGGCTTAGGAAATTCTTCACGGGCAATTGAAAACTGTTTAAACAGGTGAGCTGTCCTAACAAAAGCAATTTGAGAAAAAATGAAGACCTTCATCCAAAACGGGGTTTCTTTTTGGCAAAAAGTACATAAGGGTCCTTTTCCCCCCCAAAGGCTAGAGCCTGGATATGAGAACTACCAATTGCAAACCACTGTTGCTTTCACTGCTCCTAATCTGGGATTTTACTGTCAGTTTTTCATATCTACACCCTTCTTCATGACACACACTCTACTAAGTTAAATGAGAGCAAGACTGCATATTGCAGCCATTTCATAAAAAAAATAAAATAATCATTGTTTATCTCTAACTTTGCTACTATTTCAACTAAATTATTTGGTTTACATAGTGCTTTTAAACACACAGGAAAGAATGTCCTCTATGATGTCTTATTCCAAGTTATCATCACTTCCAAGTAGCTAAGAACACAATTTCATAAACAAGCATTTCCTGAGATGTTAAATCACTGAGTCAGGAAGAGGAAATATCTACTGTTGTTAAGTTTATTCTCAAGGATCAAACACTAAACAGTAACCAGATTAATACCTGGATCTGTTTAGTATCATAGTTAACATGAAAAGCTGTTAGATTTTTTTTTACATCAATTGTGTATATATACATATATATATATATACACATACATATATACATACATTTTCACAAAACTGTTGCCATAAAAGTCATCATTTAATTTCCCTGTGGAAAACACTCCAATAAGAAATAAGTATGTATGGTCTGGGAAAAGGCAAATTCACCTGCTCTCTGAGAGGAACAGTACCAAGCTATAAATCTTTCTGGAGAGAGGAATGCAAAGAAATACTATTAATTAAGTTTTCTCTGAGTATTCTAGTCTTCCTCCCTGAGTTAAGTAAGAAAAAGAAGATAGGTTTGGCTGGCAGATGTGAGTTAAGAGAGGTTGTAATCTAATCTGATACAAGTGGCTCAGAAAATGGGATGTGCTCTGAATTTGTGAGACCTGGAAAATTATATTTGGAGAATTAGTTCAAATTCATTCTGATTTTTGAGTCTTTAGTGGGAACAGAAACCATCTTTTCAGGTTTTGTCCATAGGACTAGGAACTTTCACATACATGCTCAGACATCTTATTTTAATAGTGACATACACATATACCTTACTCATAATCAAACACTTCATATAATTATTAAATCTTTATATTAACATCACATACACAAATTAAATCATGAGACTGCCTAAATTGCTGCTTCAGAAAGATCTCAAATTATTGAAGTTCTCTCTTGTCATTTCTATGACTACTTTTATTATTGTGAAAGCATGGCTAGGCTGTACCACAGGTAGATGTTGTGCATTATAAAATTGATAGGCAAAGATATTCCTTGCTTGAAGAGTTTCCAACATAAATAAATGAGACTTAAAAAGGAGGTGAGAAATAAGAAGTTTTGTTTCTTTCTTGCAAATGAAAAACAGAACCAGAAAGATATTGAATTGCTTCTGCATAGGAAATACATGACTGAGTCAGAACAGAAGCTACACTGAGCACTGAGGATTTAGTAACTAAAGCACAAGACCATCCTGAATTTCAGAACTTATTAAAAAAAATCCTATCCTTCTGCCCAATCCTGCTTTCAAATCTGTCAAGGTTCAATCACTGAAAGTGCAAAATACCTGGAAACTTCTTTATATTTTTGCAGTTCAAGAAGAAACTCTTAATTGCTCTCTTATCGATTAAATTTATGATGCAATTTCCACCCTAGTTTATGACATTTTATCTAAGAAAATATCTCAAGATTTCTTTTAGCTTTGCTTTACATCTTCTTTTTATCAGTGTTTTAATGTTATGTCTTTTTGTCCTCATATTCTTTAAATCAGCTTTGGTTCCCATAATTTCTGTAATTCTCAGAATGAAATTCGGAAGGCTAATTCCAGTGAAGCAAACAGTTAACAACAAAAGCGAACTTATATTCAAGTCAGTATGTGAAGACAGTGAGATAAGCTGGAATTCTAAGACTATATGAAAGGAATAAGAAATTTAATAATAAATCTATTAATGAGCTGAATAAAATGCATTTAATTAGACTGTTGCCTGAGAAAAAAAATAATTAAAGATCAGTGTCAAAACCCAGCTACCTTACCCCTGAGAACAAGCAGGTAACGTATCTATATCTACATTTGCATTTATGTATCTGTACTATTTATGTGTCTCATTCAACTTGACTAGGCCATGCTGTAGGCTCTAGAGACTAAACCACATTCATTCTCTCCCTGAAAGCAGTTATGTATATTATTGTAATACAAAGATGTTTGGACAGGTTTTTAGAATCCTTTTGTGTTTTGTATTTTGAGCCAGAATGACATTTAATATTAGCGTCGAAATGTATCAGCTACATCATTGTGATTTATTTTTAAAAGATTCAGCTTCTAGGTCATCAGAACAGGAACTAATTACTGATTATAAATTTTTCAGACTCTGTTCTACCACAAGCTTTCCACACTCATAATAACCTCAATTCTCATGCAGTTCCACGTTCTTTTTTCAGAGTTACAACTGTGAACAGGACATATTAGGACAAATGAAGACACTCATCGCAAAAGCACGTTTGATACTAGTCTAAAGCAACATTAATGCAAGGAAAGCATAGGAGCCATAATGGTGACTCCACAGGTCTGGCCTGTACCCATCATCAAACAGAGCTCAAGGAATCCAGCACCAGCGGGGCTCGAAGGTGGTACCTTCACATGGTGGAATTTGGCATCATTTTGATATGTCGTGTGGACTTCCCCACAGCTTTAGTACAGGGATGCAATCGTGCAGGTAGATAACTCCGTATCCGTGTAATCTTACGCATGTGTGTGATCACACAGGAGTCACCATTGCTGTTCTTGTGCTCAGAGCAAGTTTGGGAATTGGTTAGATCTTGCCAAGTCTGCAGAGTTAATCACAGCAGTGTGAGTCATCTCGCCCACAGTGTCTGTGCCTGAATGAGCTAGTCATCCTAAATCCCTTTTATATTTAAATGAGGAAAAATGAGCACTACTAGGGTGTGATTCATATGGTCTGTTTGAGGAGTCTACATTTCATCAGAGGAATTGGTTGCAGTTGAGCAGAATTTAGGACGGGAAGAGAACCATTTCTGAGCTTAGCCCACATTATCCCTGGAAAGAACAGCTTTGGTCTGGTCATCTGTTCCCTTTACGACCTGAATTCTTGCAGGCCAGAAATGGGAATCAAAACCTCCTCTTAACCAAAAATCTAGAGATCCCTCAGACTCACAGCAGCAATGCCTCTCCCTCCATTTCTCATGGGAGACACGAAATCCCTTTACGTCATTCATCTTTTTCCCTTTTCAAGCCAAGGTGGATCCTTATGCTATTTCTTGCCCATTCCCATGCAATTCCTTGCACAATCAGCCTCAGACCCTCTCTTTCACGCATCCCAGAAATTTTTTGCTCTTGGAGTGCTTCAGACGGTCTCTTCTCTCAGAAAACCCTGCCCTTGACATGCCGCACATGCACGCTGGGAATAAAAGTTGAGCTGGGACCGAGTGCAGGTAAAGAGGTGTCTTGGCTCACAGACTGGCAGCAGGTACTCCCAGAGCATGTATTTGCCTGGCAGAAAATTCAGAGGTGTTTGTGAGAGAGCAAGGTGCTGCTGCCACTGGTGATGTGCGTTTGCAGGAAGTGTCTGGTGCAATGAAAATAAGGATTAGAAATGTCAGATTTGAAATGCCATATATTCCACCTCTGGGAGGTGTAGGCAAACTATCAGCTTCACTTTCCCCCCTAAAAAAAGGTGAATAAAACTCCCTGGTTTCTCTTTCCATGGGGGAGATGCTAGTGACAGAACCCCCCCAGTGGTCTCGCTGCTGGCTTACATGAGGGAGTAATTTTCACTGGAAACTAATCTTTACTGTGTCAGAGTCTCAGTGTCAATTTTATGTGTTTCTTGCTGTCACTGCTATTTTCCTCAGCAGCAGTGCCACTAGCCCTGCTATTAGCCACTGCTGGGCTTTCCTTCAGAAGAGCCCAATGTCTTTTTGCTCAAAAAGTTACAGAAAGGGCCAGCATTAATAACAGTAAAATGATGTTGAAGGCATTGCTGCTGAAGGGTAAAAGAGGTTAACTGGGCAAAGCTATGTTGGCCTGACCCAGGCAGGATCCCAACAGTAGGCTTAGAGTTCACTAATTTACATTCACATCCTAACCTGAGCTTTGCAAGTGGAGCCCATTTCCAAAGACCTGTCTAAATAGGAGCAATCAGGAAAATGAGCCTGACTTAACCGAAAGTGTGACTTGAAAGTGGATTAGCTGACGTGCATTTGTGAACACTCCTAGGAAGAATAAAAGTGGGCTTGTTTCTATTTATTTTATTTCACTTTTGGCAGGGAACTAATTAAAGTAATATATTTTTATTCTCAGAAAAGATGTTAGCTGTTGGATTTAATGGAATCACTTTAAAAGCTGAGCCATATTAATGTTGGGGTTATTGCTTGTAAATGAGATCTATTTTAAAAACTCTTACCAGAAATTCAAACTTCCCAGTGTCATCCTCTGGACCTTCTTCTGCAGCAACCACAGCTGAAACCTTGTATGAAGTTCTCTTGAATGCCAGAGGCAGTGGGAAAACATTTTTGCTAAATGCTAACTGTAACAAATGGAGGGTGGAGAGGTTAAATAATCAGATGGAATAAAGAATGAGCTGCAGTTGTGGCAGCTGAATTCTGTTCCCTAATAATGTTCTTCTCCGAACCCCAGGAAATTAGGATGCATAACTCTTGCTGTCATCAACCTTGCTTGCCGTGGACAAATCTGTAGACACAAACCTCTACTAACATAAGGACCACAAGGAACTGTGGTTACTCTGTTGTTTGTCTGTGGGATCTGCATAAATCACTTGTAATGATAATCCCAAAGGAAATGAAGTTCAATCAAAGGCATCCATTCCTTTAACGAATAGAAATGTCCTTGAAAGCCGCAAGATCTCTATTCTTTCGTATATTCTACCTCTAGTTTGCTTAATACACATCTTTTCCCCTTTTGTACCTGAGTTTCTCCCTATATGCAGTGGTGTACATGTTCGTATCTTACTGAGTTATTGCAACAGGAGAGCTCTGAATGGCAGATGCTGTTTAAAAAGCTACAGTTGCAGTAATCACAATGCAGTAATTTTACATAATAAACAATTTCAATATACAAAAATAGTCATATGCATCAAAATGTTCTATATTTTGTGATACAAATATATTATCAACATTTTAAAAAAAAATCAAAGTAATTGTCCAGTAAAAGAGGAAAAATACTCACCCACCTCAGTATAAATCTGAATAATAACAATTTTGTAAGACTTGTTCATCTTTAATCTCTTTCAGGAGCTTCTGCCAGGCTGCACAATGTAGACTATTGTTTTCCTCCCCCCCTCTCCCTTTTTTCATTCCTATTTAAAAATCTTTTGGCTTCATCATAATCAACACAATATATGTGCAATCATGAAAAATAGCCTGCAGCTCTGCTGGATGAAGCATATCAGCTTGTTCTCCAATTTTAGAAAATTCTATTTTATGGCTATCACAATTGCAATGAAGAAGCAGAGTTGCAAAGAGAAGCTGTCTGAGAAACATGCATAACTCCATCTTGACGCAAAGACTAAATGATGACAAAACAAGGTCCTTATCAAATCATTCAAAAAAAAAAAGTAATAAAAAGGTATGATTCACCAGGGAAGCACTCAGACTATATTGTTATGTATGTTGTTCGAGAAAGTAAATTGACAAGTGGAGAAAGAAACATAACCTCTGATATACAAGCAAATCTGGAGTTCTTTCATGGGGTAGAAGTTGATCCTAGTCCCTGCAAAGCCAAAACGTAGGTAAATACAGCAAGAACGTCCTGACCTTTCATCCCCTTATTGCAATCCTCTGACTTGTAAATTTCCTGCTCTAGTGTCTTTCTGTGAAATTTTGGATTAATGATGCAAAGAAATATTTGCCTTGATAATAAAGAGTTTTCAGATTCTCTGCCTCTGTTTTCAATGCCTCATTATCTTTATTTACAGTATGTGAAGTCTGTAACTTGACAAGACTCAGTAACGCTTTACATTTTACAAGTCTGGAGACAAAGCATCCTGCTTGTCCTCTACACATGTTTAGTACTGTCAAATCATTAAAGCTCTCCCAAGGGTATCCCTCCTTGCCAGATTTGAGACCTTATTAAGATTTACAGGAGGAGTTTGAGATTGGTGAACAGCAGTAGAAGCATATTTCCCAACTGATTTTGCACCAGACAGTAGCTCCCAGCCTTAGAAGTTAGTCTTATTTTGCTGAAATTGCTGTTTCTTAGGGCTCATAAATAATGATAAATAACAGTGACAAAAAAATGAGCTGAGAATAACAAGAGAAACTAGAGGATAATCTAGAAAGGAATCAAACTGAAAAGTGCACTGGCCTGATTCAAACCTCACCGAAGTCAAAAAGATGCATAGGTTGAGTTCAATAAGCGCTGCACCAAGCTATAGGAGCAGAACATGTGTGAGAGGCTTTGAAGCCCACTGACTGCGTGGAACTCCCAGATGTTGAAAAACCTTTCAGTCTTCACTCCCATTCCTTATCCTCTCCTGGCATGTAGATCTCAAAAACAGCCCCCAATCCTCCACAAACGTAGATTTTAATCTCTCCTCTTCTAGAGAATTACTCACACAGAGCTCAAGATACAGTAGGCAAAGTCATCCAAGTAATAATGACTATAGAACAAGATGTCAAAAGAAAAAAATCAACAGCCACCCCCACCTGCAACACAACAGAGTTTTTCTTCCTTGATATCCTTAAAAAAAAATAAAAATAAAAAAAAATTAAGGCTGAAAGCGTCTAAGATTGTTCACAGAAATCATAGTGGGAAGTAATTAGATAAGACAGTGATGGAACCAGCAGACCTGGAAGAAGAGGAAGCTCTCCATCTTGAAAGAAGGGGTAGGACAAATAGAGACAGGTAAGGTCACATATTTTAGAGTCAATGCCCCTGGTAAAACGAGATGTAACTGTTGAATGTCAGCATATGAGATCATGGAAAGGAGGAACTGGAAGTGAATCTTAGCAAATGCAGCTGGCATGGGGGTGGTGTGTTATAATAACTCTAATTCTGTCCTTTGTTGTGCTTACACCTTCTCCCACCTTAGTATCTACATGCACTCATGCAGACAAAGAGACACTGTCTCCTGCTCCCTGAATATGGTTTTAAAAACAGATTTTCATCAAACATTTAGTAGTTTATTCTAGATCATATTTCTCCAGCTTGCATATACAACTGGCATGTGAAAAAAAGCCTAAATAACAATGTTGAAACAGAAGATGCCTGCTGATTTTCATGTGCTCAGTAGAGAGAGAGTTGAAGCTATGGGGAAAACATGGAGAGAAATTTATGGCAGGTAGATGTATCACGCAGAAGAAGAAATGAAAGTCTCATTGTGAAATCAAAGAAACACAAAGAAACTGACCTTTCAAGTGAGTGTTTGATGATTTCAAGATATATTGGAAGTTCATTTCACTCTGCTGCAAGATTTTAGTCTGAATTGTTTCATTTTATAGTAAACCTAATGCAACATCCCTTCTTAATATATTTATTTTAATGGTAAAATTTCCTCTCCTTCATTCCCAGATATCATGCACCTCTTTAACTCCTTTGCATTTCCTTTTTATTTTTTTAAAAAAGCCCTGAACCTCAGCAGGTGGCAGAGAAAGCCACTAGGACAGCAGCTGATTAAAGTCCATTGGAAAGCATCTTTTCCTTTACCTGCCCCTCTGAGGGCTCAACCTTGGGCTCTGCCACTTAGCCAGCTATTTATTTTTTTATGATGTTAAATTCGTGCTTAGAGGGCCTTACTATCAGTCCCTCTGTTACCTTCCCCCCCGCCTCCTGAGAACCATGAGGAAATCTGCTGCCCCTTCACCTTCAGTCCCTTTCTTGCAAGTGTCAGCTTTGTCAATCACAGAGATGATCCAGCTCATGAAAATGTGTCACAGCAACCAGAGTTTCTGCTCTGACCTTCAGCTCTGCCCTCTGCTGTGACAAACAAGTTTCATTTGCCACTCAGAGATATCTGTTTATTTCCAGCAAAATGTAACTTCTTGCTTCCTAGGTGAAATAAAAAAAAAAAATCTAGCTGAGAAAATGTAATAATTTCCTGATTTTACTTCATTTTTTGTTCAAGTAAAACTTCTTTATATACCAGAAAAAAATCTATATGAGTCATTAAAATCAACCCTTCAATTAGTTTTCATCTCTTGTTTGCTGGGGGTGTGGGTTTTCATACAGAGAACGTACAATGCAGAGCTAGTTACAGCCAGTAACAAAGAAATGGATTTTCAGATAAAAAAGGTACTATTGTTTCTTTGATACACTTATGCAGGATCTTGTTATTTGCCATCCATGAGCACTCAAATGATATCTGTGTATTTTGTAAATATCCTCCAACTGAAGATTGTTATTACACATCATTACATGTCCAAAATTCTTGCTGAAATCTGTCTGAGTTAGAGGATAATGGATGTGGATGGCTATTATACAGCACTGTAGGATGAAAGTTTCAAAGCGTCCAAAAGATTCAACAGATGAAGAGCTACACCCACCTCCAGAACAGACATGAGGCCCAAAACAGATGGACTAGAGGCATTTGAGAACGTACCTGAAGACTTTGGCACTTTGAGACAAAACTACCTCTCATCTGACTTTAACCTGAAAGTTTCCCTTGAAGCAATCCGTTCCACTCTGCACATATCTTATGCTGAACACCTGGGAGCGTTTATGCCAGCATAAATTGTTTTAAAATACAGAAACAAGGGATAACAATATCTTAATAGGAACGGGAAAATGTAGATAGATAAGCCAATACTTCCCTTCTTTTTGGTTAATGTCTCTTTCTTACTGAGTACTCAGCCTCCAATACTGTCCTGGTCACTGTGTTTCTATCTATGCCAATTTTAATAACTTTAGAGCAAAATTCTGTGTTGTCCATATGGAAAATACATTTTCCAGTCACTGTTGTGTATATCTCCTTTATGGCAGTCTTACTGAATTACATAGTGAAAACTGAGTAGTTCAGATATAACCCCTGCATGACATGATTGCATAATCCATGATCATACCATAAAACTGTTTTCTGAATAACAGCATATAGACTTTGTTTGAATTTCCTTGGATAAAACATGTTTTAAAGAAATGTATAAATATCCACTGAGCACCCACAGACTTCTGTTTCATTGCTTCTGAATCCCAGCACCTAATCTTGCTTGTATGTCATGTACTATATTACAAGGAAATGAAATGCAATTCAGTAAATTATCCACTTCAAGTTGTGGCCATTTCAGTAGATAAAAGAAGGGTCCTTTATCTTCTATTTGTTTTAAATCCCACTAGGATGCTGGCTTATATTTAGTCTTAGCTTGGGCTTTGCTGTGAATCTTCAAGAAGGCTTCTCAAGTAGAGTTATAATGAGCAGAGCTGTCTTGAACAAAAGTAATCTCTGACTCTTAACACAAACAAAATTTATTGCACATCTAGTGGCAGCAGCACTGTATCTAATTCCTGGCAGCTGAGACTTTGGTAACTAATAGTAGTGAACCTAACATTTTATTCTTGCTTTTAACAATTATCTAATCAGAACACTCCAGAAAAGGGATTATCGTTAAACCAGGAAACAACAGCCTGCAATGTGTGAACAGCTGGAACCCAACAGAGTCATGCTACAGTACATCACCTTGGAGTTTAGGCTACTTATCAGAATATTAACACAGAGGATTTCTTTTTAATCTGTTTATTTTAAGACTCCAGAATTATTAACGATTGTTTGATCTACCAGTTAATACTAGTCAGAGTGAGAGACACTGGGAGCATAGTGTTCCATAAGGGTGCATCACAGCCCCTTGCCTTTGGCCCCTAGCTCACAGTGTACATAGATCAGTATTTTTCTGCTGGCAATTGTTGATGCCAGACACCTAATCCTGTGCTTAAGTAATACTAGCTCTGGTCTGATGTTCAAAAGTGCAGAAATTTCCTTCTGAATCCATCCACCCTCTCTCGAATCCAGACTAACTTAACTGAGACGAACAAACAGAAGATCCAGGGTGTAATTTTATGCACTCAGACTTGGAAACTGTTTAGTTTTCCAGAAGAAAGGGTACCCATTGCATTTTGAATGGATCCCATTCCAGATAAACAATCCCTGGCCAGTGCTTAGCTTCTTGAAAGATCTCACTGAGAAATTTAACTTTAATAAAAATTATTGGTATTCATCCTCTCTGAGAATCAAACCCTTAATTAGTTAAACAATTATGTCCTAATACATAACCACACACATGTTTTGAAGAAAAGAAACCACATTGACTTTAAAAATATTGCCATCTACTTTCCCCCATTCATTTGACCTTGAAATTAAAGGCTTTTCTTTTTCCTGGCTTTACTCACCTGATGTATTTCAGAGCAGCAATATTACTGAAGTCAATAGAAGCATTGACATGGGTAAGCGCTACTCAAGATGAGTAAGACTTGCACTATCAAGCCCTAAAATTGCTTGCTTACCAACAGCCTATGGACGAAAAGATAGTGGTGCACATGAAAAGGTGAACTAGGTTTGATATAAGAACTATATGTGCTTCCTCTGATGAAAATATTATTCTACTCTACTTGTAGAATAGAAATCACTGGCATTAAGAAGTTTTTGGTGGCTAAATTCCTGTTTGCTGCATTTTAAAGAGAATTTTGAGAAAAGGGAAAATATTTCTTTAGGAAAGTATGATATGTTCTCAGAAAACAGTAGCTCAAAATTAAATATTCTTGCAAAGTTCACACCCATAGTGTATTAGTAATTAGTACTATAACTATTTAACCCCTAGGAGAGGAAAGTAATTTCTGCTTTTAAACATTAGCCGACTCTATCCTAAACCAGACGTTTCTGACTAAGCCTAAACAAAAGGAGTATATTGTATACATTAAACAAGGAATATTTAAACATCTATCTGATTCTTCACTAGGAACACTGCTGCAAGTGGACTAGAAAATTAAGCTTTTCATATTTGCTTCCTGGTGGAAACTATGTAAAACAGAATAATAAATGATTGTCACTTCATTTCAGAACATAAAATTAATCTTAGAAAACAGAAAAGTCATGAACAATATTGCAGCAGTATTTCATGGTTCACTGGTTATTATCACTTGCCAACATTAAGGTCACAAAAGAACATTTCTCATTTGTTGCCTAGAGTATCTGTGACTATATTCCTATTGTCAAACCTAACCTTTCGGAGAACCACAGAGGAGAGAAAAGGGGGAGGGGGGCAGGGGAGGAAACTATTTAGAAGTGCATTTTCTTTTGCTGCAGTATGTGTGAAAAACAATATTTAAATCAAAAGCCTCAAGCTGCTGGAGATAGACCAGGTCACAAACCTTAAATATTTAGTCCCTGTTGAGAGCAAAGCATTAACAAATAAATTAGCAGCAACCAGATAGATTCCCTAGAGTCCAAAACCACAACTGCCCAGACCATCATCGGTAGCCAAGCCTCCACATAATTTAAAGTTTTGTTAAAGTGGACAGTGCAGAGAATAAATGACTTTGCAGGGTAATATAGAACCAGTTATTTCTTGGTCAGTGATTTGAAAGTAACCATTGCTATTGGTGTACACAAATAATAAATATCATCTTTATGGTTCATCCAGAACACAAATCCAAGAAATTCGTTTAAAAGAATGGTTGTCTATCCATCAGTTATACAGAATCCTGTCCTTCTATGCCTCTTGGGTGAGGGACTGAAATAAATTGCTTTGCTCAGTCTTATGTCTAATAGAAAAGTACCCACTTCATTCAGTCATGACATTTATCACTAATTTATCATTTTAGGGTTTGGGAAGGAGATTCAGCACAGTGAAGAGTCTGTAAGAACTATTGCTTTATTCCTACTTGAATTTATTCTAGAAAGACACTTTCAGCCTCCATAAAAGGTTCTCAAATGAAGACACGTGATTAATGACAGCAGGATGCACCCACTGTTGCAAAGCTTAAGATCTACTTGTTATGTAATGCAATAGACAAAGAGACTAAGTCTGTGCTAGTAAAATTAAACTTTCTCCAGATCATTCCCCCATCAAGAAGTAGTCTGAGTCAATGTTTTTAGACTCTCTTCTCCTTCAAAACAAAATGTTTGCACCCAGAAAACTATTTGAGAATGGTCCTCAGCTCATGCCAACTCTCAAAATAAGCCCACAAATTATTTGGTAGAGTGCTAGGTGGCACAGACTTCCAGCATTCCAGAAACCCGTCCAGCAGTTTCACAGCACGCACAATTGAACTGTAGTGTCTGGGAAGGCTTACTAGCACTCTTTCCTTTGCTAATACAGCTGTAGCCAGAGTCCTCCAGACTTTCAGTGAGGTCCTTTACAAGATCGTTCGACAGTTCCATTAAAGAAAAGCAACTACTAAACAAAACCAATCTACCCTCTATCCCAACAGAAACTACATCAAACTGAGAATTAGTGAACAAATCATTCATGTTCTGTATACTTAAGAAGAAGTAACTCTTCAAATATTAAAAGATCAGATTTGAGTTTGTGATAGTGGAATATTAAGCATTTGGTAAACTAAAGTATCTATTTCCCCACCGATGTGTGGGTGATTTATGAACAGAATTTCCATTAACATCAATGGTCGACCCCCCAGTGCATTGTATCAAGGGCAGACTCCTATATCATCTGAGTTTGTTACTAATTTGAATACCTGCTGTGAATAGACCAATCCACAGACTCTACCACAGCTTGAGGAGTGGAAAAAAATCCCTGCATACTATAAACAGACTCCCTACTTTGATTTTATTTATTCTTTGTAATAAGATACAATATTCTCTAAAGTGACATCCTGACTGAAACTTAGTAGTGAAGGGGTAGGGGAAAATAAACTTGCCAGACTTGTTCCTATTTGCTATTTTTTGTTATGGGGTCATGAACTCTCTCCCCCTTACTTGAATCACTCTAAAATAAAGTGTGTGGCTTTGATATAAAAGTGTTTGTGTTTTGACAGCTTTTCTGCTCTGCTTTTTCAACCTGAGTATAATGGGCAAACAGCAATGAGTTAGCAAAGTGTTTCCAATTAGACATATAGGGAGTTTCTCTGCCAATCTCTAGAGAGAGGCCCTGCCTGGAACCCCCAAGTGTTCTCCTTGGCCAGAAGTTGATTTTGAAAGCTAATTAATTCTTGCATTAAGCAAAATTTTAAAACATCTCTTTTTGATATGTTATTCATGATGTAGAGCAAGTATTCAGGAAGGCCACATTATCAGCAATGATAGCTTTTTTTGCATTTTTTTAAATTCTAGTGTTTATATTAAGGGATCCCTAAGCACTTTATAATTATAAACCTAAGGTGGCAATTGCTACCATCACTGGGATGAAGCACAATGGCTGGATGAACACCAAAGATGCATATCTCGCTGTCTTCCACACTTTTTCCACACATTCAGTTTGGAGAAATGCAAATAAATGAATAAATACATTTGTAGTGAGTTATAAATAAGAATCCCTTAAGCCCAAGTGAATGAAGCATTACTTGTAGGATGACATCCTCCTGTAGCTACCTGGAAGTCTCTGCAGTTGAGCAGAAAAGGAATAAACATTTTACCATATTCAGCAGAGAAAGCATTTAAATTCATATCTGATCTAGAATCTAGTCAGAAAAGTTTTTTTCCTGAACACGCCATTACAAAAATTAGAACAATGATTGATCTTTTTAATAAATAAAGAAAAGGTCAGAGTATCTTCTTTCACTATCATATTTCAGAAGAATCTGTGCATAAGATTGGCTCTGCTATGAACCCTAAACTGAGGACATATTTACTGATAGGTCTGTTAAGGTTCATGAGGCTTTCCATAAACTCGAACTGAGATCTATTGTCACTTCCTGGTGCCAGAGAAGGATACAAACAGCATCTTTAGCAAATCAGGTGAAATACAAAAGGTTTTGTTCCATTTCTGCACAGAAGTATTTTTATCAGCGTCAGTTAAGTTTTGCTTTGATATTTTGAGCTTCTTTCAACTGAAGAAATAATGTCAATGTCTCATCTTTCCCGAACTGAAAGAGAAACAAAGTCCTTAAGTGCAAAACCACAGTTTCACACAAAACAGATTAAAATTATTTTAAGCCATCCACAGTGAGATGATTAATTGATAAATGATTGATTACGGAGAACTCAATAAGTGCTAAAGAATTCAGTACCAAACATTTAGGGACAGTAAGAGTTTGCTCTGGTTTTGGCTAGTATACCAGCAACAGTGAGGAACAATTTTTCTTCTCCAATTTGATCTAGTCAGAAGGTAGATCTGCCTTTCGTGCACCAGTTATACAATCATTCATGTTTTTACAAAGAAATCTGTCAATAATGTACATTTCCTGACAAGAAAATATTGATAAAAAAGGTTTCTATAAAGAATCCAAAGAAGAAAACTGAAAATTGGAGGCAATCATGCAAAATGTTGTCTGAAATGTTGTAAGTCAGTCAGGTAGGTAAGCTCTGGAAGGCTGATAATTATTACTATCCAATCTCCCTCCTTTTGTAGGCCATCCCCTACAGGATGCTGAAATTCATATGGACACCATCTCTACTCTCTGAATATATTTTATTAAAATATTTATTAAAAGTCTGCCCATGGACCACATAGGATTAATAAATAAGTCTCAAGCAGCTAAAAATGTCAAAGAGAAGCTG
This sequence comes from Tauraco erythrolophus, assembly GCF_009769465.1. NCBI lineage: Eukaryota > Metazoa > Chordata > Aves > Musophagiformes > Musophagidae > Tauraco > Tauraco erythrolophus. The sequence goes on along the minus strand of NC_141466.1, from coordinate 62,897,170 downwards.
TTTGACTGACCAGAAGCAGGCTTAAAGAAAGAAGGGGATTTTGTACCAGAGATAAGATATTCCTCTTTTCTCTCTGCACAAGTTAAGAGAGTTATAATTCAACAAGTTCACATTAAATTATTAATACTGGTTTGTAGTAGCAATTGATAAAGCAGATGAAAAAAAAAAAGGTAAGAAATTCATTAATGGCTTGAAGCATTGTCTCCCATTGTGAATTTATAACCCTTAATCCACAATCTGCTGATGTGTAGAAGCCATGTGTTCTCCCACCGAAGACACATCTATTCACCCATCCTTTGACACTGCCTTTGCTGAGGTGACTGTGGTGGCAGGCTGGGAGTGCCCAGATGGAGTTTTGGGATCTGCCAAACTGTTAGCAAACAATTTTGAGATTTTCTTTTCCAGTGGTTTTCAGGGACATGGCGAGTTCCTGTTTGGGCAGTGGTGGACATAGCCCATGCCCGTGTCTTTCCCTGCAGAGGACACTGTATTGAGGCAGCCTAAGATTTCCCATGGCCCTGCCCAGCTGAGGCAGCCCTTCTGAGAGTACAGGCTCTGAGCTGGTGGTAGTAGAGCCCCACTCTCCTCCCAGGAAGGTGAGCCATGTTTTTGAGTGAGTAAAATGTTTTGAAAAGTAATGCAGTTTTTTCATAATGTGGTCGAAACTGTCTGACTGGCAAGACAGAGACATATTTCTCCAGCCAGTCAGTACTAATGGCATCCACATTGCCTTTGCTATGGTTTTGTATGGAGTCTGGACTCTACAACCTGACCCAGTGATGATGTGGAGGAAAGTTTTACTATTTTTTTATTGTTTTATCCCATAATCCTCTTCCCACTCATTCCCCCTCCTGCAACACTGGCACCACCTGAGCAGCAAAAGAAGGAAGTTAGTGAATGAGCTCTGACTTGGAATCAGTGAATATTTTATTCCTTTCCTCTGTTGCTTACAGAGAGGACAGGACTATATTCAGTGTCCTCCTGTTGAATAAACTCATAAATTTCAAGACTCTCACTACAAGAAGGGATGTGTGGCAAAAGATTGTGAGTTCTCTATTCCTTTGCCCCATCTGCAATCAAAGTTGGCCTGCTATAGTCTAGATATTATACATATATACACATACATATAACCAATAAACGTATACATATTTATAGACACACTTTTCTCCTCAGAAATGTTTGACAGATAGAAATGAGACCCTGGTTGGGTAGATCAGATCTCCCATAGGGTGAAATGAACATTTTATTTCCTATATCCTTGGGTACTGTCTCTTGCTCACATGCCTAGGATCAAACACTTCCAGATTTAGTGTCAGTAAGGAATTTCCATTAGGTAAGGTTGGTTGGGACTCAGCAGCAGAGGATACATGTGCCCTGTAGGCTCATTTAGATACATTTTATCCAATTGATTCCCTGTCATTGCCTTGGCCTCTGGCATTGTTGGTATTTCAATTTCACCTGATCTTTACCTATGATGCATTTATATTTATATCTATTGAGAATTAAGTGCTTTAGCTTATAACTGAGGTTACTGAGTTCAGTATAGGGACATATTTCATGTCCTGTCCCTTATGGCTTTAAATTCCTTGTAAGATATAGTGAAATACTTCATAACCTGAAACATCATATACTTTCTAAAGTAAAACCTTTCTACAGCTCATATTTTGCTAATGAAGATAGGAATTCATCTGACAGGAATATTTTTCCCAAATGGAGAATTCAGAAGATAACACAGAGTGCACTGATTTCTTTCCATCACTTCTTTCATGCACATTTCTCATTCTCTCTCTCTCTCTGTCATTTACTTCACTTGTTCTTTTCTGCTCAATATACTAAACTGAAGGCAGAATCAGGTTATTAGTCATCTGTTTGTAACAGCGGAAACAACATAATGAAAGGACACCCTTTCATTAATGTCTTTTCTGTCCATGCCTATTGCTCTACTAATAATGTGGGAAACTCAACACAGGTCAAAACTCATCCCGACCCTTCAGCTACTGTGTTGGCTTCAGAATCTCTATTATTGTACAAAGAGAAGGGGAGAGGCTGTTTGAAAGTGCTGTATTTCTATCACTCAATTTTCCTTCTTCTCCAGTCATTCTCAAAGTTTTGGAAAGTACTGCTCTACAGTTAAATACGCTTTGGACTGCAATTCTGAACAGCTTGCAGCGACTACCACATAACCTAATGAATGTTCTACTTGAAGGCTTGGCCTCATTAATTGGCACTGCGATATCCTCCTGATCTCTTCCTTCCTGCTTCCCAAGAGAAGTGTCAACATTTAAAACTCAAGATTTGTCTGCTGATATTTTTGAAGTGATAAATAATTTAATTCCTAAGACTGTGAAGTACCTATTCAATCACAAACATCATTACAACAGAGCTGGTCTCTGCAGAGGAAGGACAGAAAAGCCAAAAATCTAATTGGGGTTTTCAGGACTACTCACCAGTCTATTTCTCAGTTATGCTGAGTAAAGGGCTAGGTATTGCAATATAGGACTATGGAGAAACCTGAGCTAGCTTGGGTGGTAAGTTCAATACGGACAGGGTAGGATATATCTTGTATGCCTTTAAATAGCATCTGCAAAATGAAAATTCTGTCATCTAAACTAGTATCATGACTTTTTATGATCAACAAGGAAAAGCAGGCTTTTCTAGAGCTCAATTCATCTGATGTATTTTAGGTGTCTGTTCTAGGGAAGGATGAATTACTGCATGGAAGCGCGTTGTCTTCCTCGTAAAGAGAATAAGAGACAGACTCTCATGTTGCAGCAGTTCAGTTCCATTCTTGGGACCATGTTCAGTTTGAGTTTCTTCTTCAGCTTCTCCACCAACATCCCAGACTGCATTTCTCACTGATGTAGTCACAAATCCTTCAGCTCCAGATCAGAGAATTGTTCTGGGAATTCTTCGGCAAAAATATAATTTGCATTTGTAACGTTATTCTGGTAGCATAGGCAAGAATTAAAAAAATTCCCAGTAAATCCATCTAGTTCAAGTGTTTGCCATTCTATGTATGGGAAAGTGATCATTTGGCTCACTAAGGACATATCTAAGAGCACAAAAGAAAGAATTTCTGATAGTTTCTAGACACAAGCCAGGGTTCATCTGAAACTGTTAGTAGTTCTTAGGCTGGTAATACTTTCTGGTGTTGTAAGAAAAAGTTAAGACTTTTTATTTTATTTTAAAGATATTTTATAAAAAGCCCCTAGATTTCTTAAAGCTATTCCTGTTTCTGTCATTCACATGATTTAGCTTTACTTTTCAAAAAGTTATGTTGAATATAGTCATATGTAATTCCTACTCCTCTTCTGCTTCTTCTCATTCTGATTCTCAAATTCTAAGGACAACAGAGCAATAGACCTCTCTCACCACAGGGGACTATCTATATAAGGATTACAGCCTTTAAAAAACCACAATTCAATGCATAAAATATATTACTATTCCCTTTTATTTTTTTTTTCAAATCTAGATTTTAAATTACTGAAGGAAAACCTGTGTATAGAATTCAGGTGAATAAATAATGTAAAAATAAATGTCCTTCATAGCATAGTGTTAAAAATATAAGGAAAGAGCAATAAGGAATGTCAGGGTGTTACCCCAGGAATGAACTGTGCTTGATCAATCTATCACGATCTTGCAACTTTTCTTCTTTCTTGATACATTCTTATGACCTACAAAGAACGCAGAAATATAGATTCTTTTCAACTTTGCCACTGCCCACAAAGAAATCTAATGGCTGAAAAGGACGGGGCATCTTATCAGAGCATGTCAGACTGAAAAATATAAAAGAAAAAGTTCATTAGAATTTGTGGCCAAGGGAAAAAAATCCCCTTGCAAAAGAGGCAACTTTCTGCTTGCAACCACGTGCTTCAAATATCTCCGAAGTAAAATCAACACAGAAGATGGCTTGTCATGATATCCTGGAGAAAAAAAAAGTATTTTTCAGGCAACTGAGGTAACATAAAAATCAAAGATATATTTATGAAAGGCAAGAAGACCTATCTGAGCAAAAGCACTGATGTTTGAAGGTGTATGAAGCATTTCATTTTTCAAAATACCAACATTTTCCCTTTATCTACATACACACAATCAAATAGGATTAAACTGTGTTTGTCAGACTCATGCATTTACCTCACTGAAATCCAGAAGTAAAGCAGATGCCACATGAGCCTCAGCCTCAATGAATTCTACAGTTATTAGTTAGATTTTAATTTACTGCAACTCTCTTCCTAATGTACTGACAATTAATTATTCTATTGGCTATTCAAAAATTATGGCAGATTACTCTGCATAGGAAATACATGCCAATTTACAATGTTGTAGCCCAGGAATGATATCAAATATGGTTACTCCACTCTGCCCACTTAATATCCAACATATGGTGCAACATAAACTTTTATCAGACATCTGTAATAATTCAGTCTCCCCAACTCTGCTATTGTCCTGCATAAAAGGATTTAATTCTGAATGTAACAGTATGTTGTTGTTTTTAACACGGACATCACAGTTATGAATCGAACTGTCTGAAGACTCTCTACAGTCTGTTCCCATTAATCTTGAGGAATGCTCTCAACCACTAACAAAAATAATGAAATAACTATGTTAGAAATTTACAAAATATATTATTCAGAGAACTTAAAAATTCTCACTCTGAAGTGATTACACACAAAAACTACACACACACACACAAAAAAAAGAAATGCGTATTTCCATAAGATGCATACTATGCAAAGTGAAAGTCAACAGGAATTAAGGTCTCAGGTAATATTTCCTTCTTTTTTGCATTTTTTTCAGGCTCTGATACATTCCATTCACTTGTTACCTCCATATATAGAAAGACAGAAGTGTACTCTCTACTTGCTGTTGTTTTCATATTCCTTTCCTCTACAGACAGATCTCCATCTGTTGCTGACAATCCACTTAATCCCCACTTTTTCTCTAAGCCAGCATCTTTAAAATATAAGCAATCCTTTTCATCCCTAGTGCAAGCATGAACGGGAGTAAACCCTACCAGCTTGATGAGAATCATAGAGAGGTTTCCCTGCTGATAAGGTGCTCGTTATATCCCAGACCGAAGGTTATCTCAGTAATAAAATACATATACATCCACTTACACAGAGAATATCCTCTGATTTTACTTCTGGCAGTCCGTTCAGGCACTATCATAAGGATAACCTGTTGCACTCAATGTATATTATTTTTACATACAGCATCTTCACCCCTCTAAAGGGTCTAAGCCTTTGAAAGTTGGTTACATAGCCAAGTAGCTTGCACACAGAGTAATCAATGCCTACAACATGAAGACATGGTCCTCCACATCCTGGTATAAAGAGCACTTTGGAAGTATAAGAAAGGAGATAGAGTTCTATGAGATCCTTGAAAATGATATATATCTAAAAGCATATACCCAGATACATTGTAGATTATCCAGACACATACCCCAGTGATATAGTTTTCACACGTTTCACACGTTTTCATAAGAATATCTTCCACTTAGATGTGTCCGTAAACCGGAAACTTCTTCTTTTGGGTTGTCTGCCTTTCTGACAGTCTCTGAACCTCAACATAGATTTTCCCCAAATCACCTGTTGATCACCTCCACAAATCTACCCTCTATGAAAAATAACTAATACTTTCTTAACTACATTTTTAATTCCATTTTATTTTGTTCTAAGATTTTATTTTAATTTTAACTTCGTCAATTGCCACAGTAGTTTATGTTTTTCTTAGAGATAACTGGAGAGTCAAGAGTATCAGTCTTTCTTTATTAAAACAAAAGTAATAACTGTGGACTCAGTGACGAAAATTGTAAAACTTGTAGGGTCAGAAGTCGCCCATGGTTAATTGCAAAATGAAAACTGAATTAACAATAGTCTCCACATTTTTAAGTCAGTCCTTTTTTTTTTTTTTTCAGGCTTAGATTTTGAACAAATAAATTTGGCAAATTCAGCACACATTCCAAATCATTTTTTCAACTGGCAAAAAGAAGTTGTTCCTTTCTGTAAGAGGACTCAGACCTTGTCACAACCCTGGCTTTGTTGCCAATTTGGCAGGAGCCTGGAGGCCTTAGTGCATAATGCACTGGCATTTACATATAAATTGACATATTTTTTATCATTCCGGATATTTGCTTGAACATGAACTCTGTGTGAGATGGGAGTAGAAATCTGCTTGTCCAAGTTCAATATCAAAGCAGATCTATAAATGATCAGCTCTGCCCTTACCCTCAGGGTCAGATAAAGATCAGTGAAAGGATACATTTTAGGACATGTTTGCCACACATGATGATATTGAGAGGTACTGAAACACAAAGTAAATCAGCACATAATATACCAGCTGTTGCATCTTTGGATCTAGTGCGAATGGCTTAAGAGCTATTGCATGGAGGACTAGAGCCATTACGGGACATCCTTCTTCAGACTTCTTTGCACTAAAACAAAGCCATTCTGTAAATACTTTGCTCAAACATGAAAATAAACAGTGGGTGCTCAGAAGACAGTCTGTATCATAGCTTATCTTCTTCATAAACATTAACTTTTTAGGGCGTACCTATTTCCAAGTGTCTTTGAAATTCTGAATGTCCTTTTTTTCAAGTGACAGAATGAGAGTAGCTATGAAGATCTGCATGCGTACGCACTTGATACTCATCTGTGCCTCTCCCCAAAGCTGAAGGACAAAAAAGATGGGCTGTTGTCATTGCATTATCATGCAATTTCTGTACAGCTTTCTTTAGTGTTGTAATGCAGGGGGTCAGATAAAATGGCCAGGAAGGTTCCTTTTAATTGGAAAATCCATTAAATAGACAGGGAGGAGCGGGAAATGTATACTGTGAAAAATATCAGCATTAACCTAATTTTTGCTTCAAGATCATATGCTGGAAAATATTTACCAGAAATACACAGAGCTAAAGGCAAGGGTCAAGCAGCAGAGAGCTGAAAAGATAGTGTACCATTAATATGAAGGATTAGAGTCAGCATATGACTGAGAATAATGCTGTGGATGCTCTGGCAAAGACACACATACAAAAGGCTTCTAAATTAAATCAATGAAGCAGGAGTTCTGATAGTTTAGCAGCACACTCAGTTTCAGCAGGCATGATGCAGCTGAAAAAGGAAAAAAAAAAACCCACACTAGGGGAAAAAAGTAATAAACTCTTGCTACCCATGGGCAGACTTCACAGCAGTTGAATAAGACAAATAGAAGAAAGCGTCCACTACTGCCCAGAGGGAAATGTAATGACCCATGTTATGACCTGCCATAGAGAGAGCCCTACGGAATAAGACAGAAGCAGAAATCTAGGAAGTTATGTGAAGATAAAATAGGATCTGAATTAAGTGCAAGTCAGCAAAGCACTGATGGAATTGAAAGAAAATTTTGATAAAGCACTACCGCTCCCTTCCCCCACTCGAAGATAAATTATTGCCCAGTCTACTCAAATCCAAACATAACATGTAATGGGAAAAATATTGTAACTGAATTGTCACATTAGCATTGTTTATGCTAGAAAAAAGGTAAGTTTAGGAGTCTCAGAACAGAGATTGAGAGTGGCCCAGCTGTTACATCCACATCATATTAACACTGAGCCACCAAGACCGTTTCCAAGTCTAAGACAGTATGGTTTTGTTCTCTCTGCAGTATAAGCCCTCAAACTTCATAAAGGCTTTAAAACTTTACTGCCCTTGCTGAAACAAATCACTGCTGTGAGAGAAGTCATTGCTTGTGGAAAGTTTGACTTATCTTAAGAACTGCTTTTTTTCTTCTTCTTGTATATCAATATCAAGAAGTGCAGGCAGGGAAGCTTTCAAGAATAGAAGAGATTTCCCTGTGTATAAGATCCATGTACATCTTTGGCTAGAGTCCTTCTCAAGTAGCGGGAAAATAGTGAAGAAAATATTTGAGTTATGGATTAGAAGCACAGTTATTCTCCTATTTTTAAAGGTCTCCTGGGTTTATTTATTTTCTGAAAATAATAGAACTCATTTTTCATCATGCAATGTAGTTAAGCTAAGCATCAGCATGCACTTATTTTCTACTGCTCTCTCTTTTTCTTTCTGGCAGTCTTTATCTATTTGACAGGAGAGATTAACATTGTTCCTTTGAAAGAAAGTATCCGGCCCAAATTTTCTACCACAATCTCATATCCTACCTCTCCTTTTAAAACCAGACTGAAAAAGTGAACTTTTCATGGAAATGCTAACATGAAACATGTTGACTCATCCTTCCTCTTCCCCTTGAATTGCTGAAATATTTGTTGACTGTGACCTAAATGCGTCAATCATTTAGCACCCTTGAAGTTATATATTCCAGTACTGAAAGTTTCTCTGGAAAAAGGAAAAAATTATCTCCACTCTGTATTATAATCTAAAGATTATAATACACAACCTCAGTGTACCTCCTTTGTATCACTCCTTCTATATTTTTTTCATCACAGGCCTTCTTATTGATCTCCCGTACAAATAACAAATTCTTAACAATGGACTTGCAGGCATCAAGATGTTTACCTAAAAGATGGGGAAAGGCATAAAAAGTATTTATTAGCTCCTTTATTTGCATCTGTGATAAGGGCAGGAGAGACTTCTTCTGAGTTGAGAATTATAAACTTGACCCAAAATACACAGGTTTTTAAGCAAGAAAACAAAAATAGGATTGAAAGGTGGCTGTTCAACCTTTTATTTTTTCCTCATCCTCACTAATCTTTTAGCAATCCTTTTTGCATCACCCTCCTTCTCTAACAGTTAGAAAACATAATCTAGTTTCTGCCTTCAGTTTATTCTTTGGCGATGCATAACTATTTGTTCTTGTAGTGATGTTATCTTCTGCCTTTAATAATTATTTCCCTTCCTTGTTGTTTATTCTCCTCAGTTTGCTTATAAGAATCAATTACGTCCCTTTACAGCCTTTGTTTGAAGAGGCTAACCAAGCTATGCTCTCTTGAACACGTCTATATTGCCTTCTGTTGCAACAAAGCGTAGTCCCGAGATCTCTGAGCTAGAAGAAATACAAGCTAGTCTGCCTATAGGATTCATTGCAATATTGCATGGAATTACCAGTTTAAGTTTAAAATTAATATGGCCTCTCTTGTGCAGTACTACATTCTTGCTAATAATTTATTTCCTTCTGTCTTCTAACCTTCTTCCTCTCTTCCTTCTCTGCCCTGAACGATCAACTTACACACACATTTCTTGCTTTGCCTTTACTTTATCTCACCCTCCAATAACTTTCATCTCCCATGGAAAAGAATCAGTGAATTAGTGTTTTAATATTATCAGGGGGGGAACATAGAGTGCAACAGAGAAGAGGAATGCTGTACTCTTAAAAGGGATCAATTGACTAATGTGGTGCCCAAAAGGCAGAAGATAGTTAAGACAGACGATGTGAATCATTTTGCATTTATTGGACTGATAATAGAAGACATTGAATGCACATCACATCTACTAAACTCAATAAAAGTTGAGAACAGCATTTGTTAAGATCTGGATGGAAGAAGGGAAGGCAGAGGGAGATGAAAGTAATTAAGATACTGTGAAGAAGCATGATAAAGTCACAAAAATTAGGAACAGAAGAGATTTTAGGAATGGTTGTCTAGTTCATTAATACCCAAAACAACATTTTCCCTTGTAGCACGTATTCTGAAGATTCTAAATTCAAGTTCTAAACATGGGCCACAAAATGTCCTTGCATGGTGAAGAATGGGCAATCCTAAATTTAGAGCTCTCTTTCAGCCTATGGAACTGTTTCCTAACTGCGACAAGAAAAACAAATGAAAAAAAAAGTCCTACAACTAAAACAACCTTCCCAATTGTAAACAGCAGACTGAATGCTCTGGAACTGGTTTTTACTAAAAAAAAAGACGGTTTGGGAAAAAGAGGGGAGAGGGGAAGAGATCACATAGTCCTCTTAAAGGCAGGTGGAAAACTCTGCTCAGCACCACTGTGGTGGCCACCTGCTGTGCTCTGAATGGTGGGTGATAAATAGCACGCAGCTGTAAAATGGTGGGTCAGGCACTCTGAAGCTCTTTTACTTCTCATCTCTGCATATCACAGACTCGCGTTGTGTCAATTCACGTCTACAGAGATCATTAAACGCATCTTCCGCACTTCTCTGCTGATAGACATTATACATTCTTTTTGAATCCGTTCCTGCAGTACTTGGGACTGAAAAGACCTTCTCAATGAAAAATGGATTGAATGAGTATCTTGAAAATTTTCCTGAAGACTGTTTAAGTTGGAATCAAACTACTTTGGTTTGTGTCAGGGAAATCAATGCAATATTTCTTGAGACACAGGAAGGTGAAATATGACTGCTTGGAGTTCAGAGTTATCTTTTCAGTCTGAAAAATAGACAGTCATAGGGTTATAGGTGAAATATGCAAGTACCTCAATCTAACTGACATACTGCTATAAAGAAATTTAATTTTAATGGGAATTTTCCCCAGCTAACAAATGACTAAGGAGCACTGCATAAAGCCCAAAGGTAGTAGCTAGTATTTCAAGGACATCTTTTTTCTCCTTGAAGGAGACTGGACTATATAACATATACATGTAGCAGTTATGAAATATACATAACCGGAAAGGTAGAGATAGAGAATAAAATAGTGAAATGAGTGCATTTGCATATCTGGAAATCATGCCAGTCCCTCATTTCTGTACATATCCTCACAAGTGAAGAACTGCACTGACAGTCACACATGCTAAAGTCACAAATCATGTTTCAGAAGTGGCTTTGAAATCTTTAAAAATTCCCTTGGTAGAAAACATGTCGAAATACTCAAGATGCTGTGGGGAAAAAAAAAAAAGAGGAGAAGAAGAAAAGAAGAAAAAGGAACATGAATCTGTGTAAATGTCACTGTGCTGATCTAAGGTTTTAGAAAGCCTGGACTCTCTATGAGAAAGCTTAGAAAATCTTGTTTAAAAAAAATAAAAAACTAAACCAAACCAGTAGCAGATCAGAAACACAAAGTTGCTGGACATCTGTCTCTAAGTCTAAAGGTGAAGATAGAAAAAAAAAAAAAAAGTATAAGTTTGGGTTTCGGGGTGTGTTTTTTTTTCAGGGAAAGAAAGAAAAAGACTGAGCAGTTAAGCCTAAATAAAGGAAAATATGTTTGTTATTACAGGGCATGGGATATACTGTCACAGCCTTACAAAGCAGAAATGCTTACATAGAAGTGCAGGTGGTAAGTCCAGCTGGTGGCCAGTTACTAGTACCACCACCACGGTCAGTACTGGAACAATGGGACAGAAGGTACTCTCCAAAATTTGGGTGGAGAAGTCGATCTGCTGCTCTTTAGAGGGACTTTGGCCGACTGGAGAAATGGTATGACACCAAATGCAAAATCCAGTATTCAAGACAGATCCACACTAGGCAGGAGTGCAGGCAGGGGCTGGCTGCAGAGAGCAGTCAGGAAGAAAAGGACATGTTTTAGCAGCAGAATAAAACACCGTGGCCAGACTTTTCCCTTCCTTTACATAAACTTTCATTTCTTTCTTTTTGCCACTCATTTTAAGAGCCAGAATATAGTGAGAAAACAAAAATTTAAAAATAAAAATTGAGGGGTTAATACATTTGAATATTACAGAAAGCCCTTCCATGTGTTTTGAAAGCCATTTGACAACACAGAGCAGGAGGTGTGGTGCCCTGTAGTTCAGAGGGTACATTGTTTACCATGAAATGCCGGATTTGCATATGATAAGTACTTTCTTTTATTAAAAAGCAATGCAAATAGTCACACAAACTCCTCTGTAAATAGCAAAGGAGAACACTTAGCCACCCATACTGAGGACTTACACCAACCGAAATGGCAGCAGAATCTGGCCTAGACATTATAAAATAACCACCTTATATTTGAGAAATTTCTCTAAATAATTTTTCTTTCCTCTGGTTGATGGCAGTTTTGCTCCTTTATCACCTGTACAAAATCAAAAAGAGGTGAGCTCCTCCTGCATATGAGAAAAAAACCCTCTTATTTAAAAATAAGATTTCAGACTTTTGTGGCTTAGGAAACCCTACTGGCAAGCAAAGCTCACAGAAACCCTTAAAAACTATAGGATACACAGTTTATCTTTACTCTGATTAGATCTTCCATACATTTTAATCTCTTCTCTTTCTTTACACACTTTATAATAACACTCTCTTCAAGCAAACACTCTTTAATCTTATAATTTGAAAACTAATTCCATTTCAGCTGTCTTTTTGGCAAGTGACCTTTTCTTCTTCTTTTGCTACAGGTAAAAAAAAAAAAAATCCTGTCTTTCTGATTTTTATCCTTGCTCAGCATTCTGGATCTCAAAACTGTTCATCTACTGAGGTTTTTGTCAGCAATAATATTTCTCATTCTGAATTTCTCAGTGAAGAAACCTTAGAAAATGTTCCTTCAGGAAAGCCATTTGATTAATTTGTCTAAATGCATTTCCTTTGTAAACCAGGTTGATTATTTCAAAATGTCAGGGTCTGGGAGCAGATTTGAGAACTATCCTGGCAAACACTATTGACCAGATTAGAAACAAATTGTAGAGACATGACAGCAAGGTGGACCAATGACTAGCCTGCCATCTGTCACGGATGGATTAAAACAGCCTTTTTGTACTGATATCTAGGAGACACTAATTCCAGTCCAAATACATGGATTGGCTCATGCAGAAGGAGATTTACTCAGAGGAAAGTTTTTTCCTGGGTGGTTGAAAGTCAGCTGTCATCTCAGGAACACAAATTGCTCATCTCGATTACAGGAAAATTCTCATGTCCTACATACTTTATTCTAACTACCACATCTAATTAGTTGAGTCAATTGTTTCAAATGATTTGCATACGTCTTGAGTGGACTAAAGACAAAATACTTAAGAGCTGTAAACCACTGGTTTAATTTTCATAGTGTTTTTACCAGTAAAATGGCCATCAGTCATACAAAGCCTGAAGGATTTTCCCACAGAGAGGAAGTTAACAAAGGAAAATTTCTCTGTCAGTTAAAGCAGCACGAATCCAATTTAACTCCACTGGTCTCATACACATCCACTCCTGACTGAAGCAGTGTTACTACTACATAAAAAAAAATCTTCAGTCACACCACCCCAGAAACTAAGCTGCCTCCATTCTTTGATGGGGCTTTTAGATGGAGGCTTGGACTGCGATGAATAACCTTTTCGGAGTAACAGCTCTCTCCCTTAAATGCAGACAAAATCCAAACACTATTTAGACTAGATGAGACCAGTACTATTTGGCACTTCTGTTAGCAGCCTGATGATGGGACAGAAGGTACCCTCAGCAAGTTTACAGATGACACCAAACTGGGGAAGCAGTCAACATGGTGGAGGCTGCCAGTCCGAAGGGCCTGGACAGGCTGGAGAAACGGTCTCACAAGAACTTCATATGTCGTGGTTTTTTTGAGTATCTCATTACGCAAAAGATGTTGACACACTAAAGCAAGTTCAGTGGAGGCCACCAAGCTGGCCAAGGGGCTGGGGCACACGGCATCCCAGAAGAGGCTGACAGAGGTGTGTCTGTTCAGCCTGGAGAAGAGAAGGCTCTCAGGAGAGCTTAGTGTTTGCAACTACCCGATTGAAGGACGCAGGAAGGAAGAGAGAGTCTTCTCAGAGGTGGACAGCAGTAGGATGAGAGGCAACAGAGACAAGTGAGAACACGGGAAATTCTGATTAGATATATAAGAAAAAAAACCACCATGGAGGTGGTAAAATAATGACACAGGTTTCCCAGAGAGGTTGGGGAACCTCCACCCTTCATGGTGTTTGACAATCAACCGGTTAAAGATTTGCATAACCAAAGCATAGTCAAAAAGGTAATGTCCAATACTAGGCTGAACAGGGCAATAAAATAAGTCAGTACCTACGAAAGAACCCTCTTCATATTGGGCTAAAGACTAGGAGAGTAGAGGAGAAAGCACTGATTACTGATTACATCTGTGGGTTGATGCCTTAAAATAATTGGTGAAGAGATCAGTCCATCACAGGATGACATCTATTCCCTATTTCTCTTCACCAGCCAGCAGAGCTAGCAGGATCTGAGAAAGCTGAACTCTGAAAACAAATAATTCCAAATTTATACTGTCAGCTGCTGCCCACGCTATAAATAACCTAATTTGCCATCTACACAAGACTACAACTAAATTATTCTAACAACACTTCAGAAAAGATGAATTTTCAATAGTGGCTAGATTATTTGCAGCTCCTGAATAGCACTTAAAGGGCCAGGAACTTTTTTCAGTCCGTTCTCTAATTTAGAGACCTACTGAATGTCAGGGAAAATGTTTTGACTAACTGAGATGGTTTCTTCATTTACTATAACGGGGGAGAAAGGGGTAAGATTTGGCCAGGGTAACAGTCTCTGATAACCCTCGTGCACCAAAATTCCTCTGCAGCTATCTAGGAGAGGAAGCTTCAGCAGCAAGTCAATTGTTACACATGCAGGTGACTCAGTGCCTCAGGAAACCTGCACTTTTTCACAGTGCCTCCTCCTTCGGTATTTACTCCTTGCCTGTGCCTTATCTAACCTGGACTATAGTCCTTCTAGTAATCTCAAGAGAAGCAGGACCTGTTCCTTGGTTTTGAGGCCAGCTGGCATAGTCTGTCTATGCCTACTTAACATCCTTAGGCACGTGGGTGGTTTTGTCCCTAGCATCGTTTGGGAAGGGTCCTTAACTCTGGTTGGCTTACTAACTGTGCTGGAGAATTACTGGAAGGAAGACCAGCTGGCTCAAGACGAAACTGTACCAGGAACCATTTAAACAGTTCAACAGTCTAGAATATCAGATTATAATGCCTGGGCCACTGAACATTTATTAAAAATCCTCTGTTTCTCTTCTACAAGCCTACCTGACAAACGCTTCAGCTAACTTAGTGTGTCTTTACATTAGCAGGCACAGCAACCCAAAAGGAGAGATCTGCAGAAGGAGAGAGCTGGTGTTGGTACCCTGTCCTGCTCACTATATATGTTTTGGAGGGTTCACTCCAGTCATAGAATCATAGAATCATAGGATGGTTTGAGTTGGAAGGCACCTCAAAGATCATCTAGTTCCAACCCCCCTGCCATGGGCAGGGACACCCTCCACTACACCAGGTTGCCCAAAGCCTCATCCAACCTGGCCTTGAACACTTCCAGGGATGGGGCAGCCACAACTCCTCTGGGAAACCTGTTCTGGTGCTTCACCACCCTCAATGTAAAAAATTTCTTCCTTATATCTATTCTACATCTCCCCTCTTTCAGTTTAAATGTATTGCTGCTTCTCCTATCACTACACACCCTTGTAAAAGTCCCTCTCCATCTTTCCTGTAGGCCCCCTTTAGGTACTGGAAGGCTGATGTAAGATATCCCTGGTGTCTTCTCCTCTCCAGGCTGAACAACCCCAACTCCCTTAGCCTGTCTTCATAGGAGAGGTGCTCCAGCCCTCGGATCATCTTCGTGGCCCTCCTCTGGACTCACTCCAACAGCTCATAGTCTGCTGTGGCTCACTGAGCTTCCATTACTGGTTGGACAACATTAGATCTACATCTTTCGATTCAGTTTCATTGCAAAGAAATTCATTTTGGGTGCTCCAAGACTGATTCCCAGTGTGGAGCAAGGCATGGTAAGCAAGCACTTGCTTCAGCGGCACACACTTCCTCTGAACTAAAATGTTGATGTAGATGCATCCTGACAGGGCATGCAAAAGCTCCCAAAAAATACCATCTTGGATCATCATAATGAAGAAAGTAAATGTGTGATGTTCAGTGTAAGTCCTCAGTAAAAGCATGAAACATTTCTGTCTGGAAGAATATCTGCATATCGATCTGAAAGCAAAGTGACAGACCTCAGAAGTCAGATTTGTGACGTTTGGCATATGGCATGTGCTGAAACAGCATCAAGCTATTCATTCATTCCTGGTTTTGGAGTAGGGAAGGACAGATTCCCCACTTTTAAATGCGGAGAATTACCTGTTTTTAAGCTGTGACTCCTGGACAATACACTGCTTTCTGGTAGGCTTTCTCAATTATGTTGCATTACTTTGGAGACCACTTCTCTGATTGTCTCTTTTGATAAGTTACCTTCACATTTAACAATAAAACTGATTCCTTTAATTTAAAGAAATTAAAAAGATATTATAATTTTAAAAGTGTAAAATAATATGTGTAGGTAAGCTGTAAATGTGTGTGTTCCCAGCCATCAAACATATTCTGTGCATCTACATAAGTGGTAACAAAGTGGAATTTAAGAAACAAACATGAAAAATTCACATTGTGGTGAGAGGACAATAGGAATGATTTGAAAAGAGAGAGGTGCAGCTGGATAGAAGAAAAAACTTTTTCTTCAGGAAGACAGTGTAACGTTGGAACAGGTTGCCCAGAGGTGTTGTGCAGTCTCCATCTTTGGAGGGAAGATCAAATCCCGGTCTGATCTCACTGCTGACCCTGCTTTGAGCAGGAGGTTGCAGACCTCTGGAGTTCCCCTGCCACAGGAGTGCTATGATATTTAGATGCATCAGAACTGTAGGAAGAGGATCTGGCATACTGTTATTTCATCATTTCTCGGTCATGATGTCAGTGCCCTAAACGGCTCATACCACCTCATTCTGACCACATGTGACTACATATATGTGTACATTTTTACACATGTGGAAGGAGGAAATGAACACGTTAACAAAAGAGGGTAGCACATCCTGTTATTTCTCATCACAAGGAAGGATTTTTCATAACAGTTAGAAAGTTTCAGTAAATATTAAGTGGACAAGATACCGAGAACACTGAGAAGTTAATTATTTCCCGTTTGAGGGCTGCTAGTTATAATTTACATGCTACATTTAACGGTTGTATGGCAATGATATATATTTACATAATAGTATTCAATAGTATACGCTTAGCTGACAAAAAGATAAATGGTTGATCATTTTCATACGTTAAAAGCATTTCTAGCAAGCAGGATGATTAAGCCATCCAAAAAAAAAAAATCTATTTTCTTTGAGATAGCTTTGATAACTACTTTTTTCCTCCCCTAAGGACCTTTGAGACGTGAAACCAAACAGATGGTCACACTGATCATTTTAGATGATCCACAGCAACAGGATAATAAAAGTATTATGATCAGCGTGACCCGCATTGAAGGAAGGAGTCATACTCTGCCCAGCTCTGACCCTGTTATTCTGGTGTGTGACAATGCAGGAGAAGTTATTAGATTTCAGATAGCCTCAAGATCTCTTATTGATTGCAAAGGCAGGTTCCTCTTCTTACTGACCACATTCCCTTTGTGTGCTGTAAACTTCCTTATTTGTGCTTTCTTTGGATAAGAATTTATATAGGTTGTCTATTTCATTGTTCTGATGAAAGTGGTTCAGAAAGAAAAATCTGTGTCTACAGATATAGGAGTAATGAGCTAGGAAGCACGTATTTCACTGTAGTTTAACTATCTTTCAGATATAACCTTAAGAACCCTTCAGAAGGACATTTTATGCTCCCTCACCTGTGCTTTTTTTAAATGAAGTTCTCACTTTGCAGGCCTTACTTTGCAGGATTCTTACTTTTTGAGTCTTTTTAAGCATTTCTCAGACAATTATGTAGAGCAGAATTAATCTAAAAGTTACACGACTTATCAAGGCTAGTCATCTAAGGTTCCTCTCCTGACACTGGTGAGAGACTGGCACCTCCAAAGGGCAATTTTCATCCCGTCCAAAAATAAGTGTATAAAAGATTATAAAAAGCATGAAATTAATTCTAACAGTAATGTTAAATTTTGAACTTGGATACAATTTCTACTGAATTCATGTCATATCTATACTCTACATGAACTTCATCTATTGCTTCATGTGTTAATTATTCTCATCTGTATTAAATATTCTGTATAACACTTCTGAAAATTATTAGGACAGGCCAATAACTAAGAGCAAGAGCTTATCATGGTTTTTAAATGTCCTTTGAGGGATTTTTCATTGGAAAATGTTGATTAATTGAAACTGATCCTTTGGTACAGGATGGAATTTCTGGTAAAACATACAAAAAGACAGCTACTCTTCTCAGAGCAGTGAGTAGTCTAGTTGTAATACTAATTAAGTGTGGAAGTCTTTTTCTTTAGGATGGGAACATTATCCAATCTCTGCCATTCTAGATAACTTACCTATTCCATTGGGATGTGAGGTGATTTCATGGTCTAATGAATCTTTAATTAATGATAGAGATTTGGAGAATTCTAGCGAATAGTACTGAGGACAACCAACAGCTTAGTGCTGATGTAGCTCACCTGGGTCTCCTGCATTTCCTTGAAGCTTCTTAGGTACCAGACCTATTTGGGGATCCCTTCATTTTTTCTCACTTTTCATTCCCCAAAACAACCAAACAAACATTTCCACAAACTAGCCATAGACAGTCTTTCACATACAAATTTGTTTTCTCCCCCAAAGGAATAGGGTTACATTTCAAATCTTTAAAAATTAGGATTGAAAATAATTTCTAGACTTCCCAAACTCATATTTTAAATGGAAAAGATGGGTAAAAGATGATGTAGTTCGTTATAACATACAAGCATAGTGAACAAGCTTGATTTAAAAGCAAGCCATGATTTACAAACACGATATTAATTCTTTCATGGCAAAAATATGTAAGAAGAGAGGCAGCCTCATAGGACCTGGTTAGTGGAAATACAGACACATTTATTACAGGGAAGTGCAGCAGAGAATGGAAAAAAAAAAGAAAGAATAAGGAGTGTCACAGGCAGCAATGGAGTGAAGTTGCCTGAAAGAGGTTGACAAAGCGCAGGGCTGAAGGAACATTCAGTCAGCAGAGAAACTTTTCAGCCCTTGAATTGTCCTGTATCTGCCCAGGAGGCTGGTGATTAAGCTTTGGTGAAGTGAACTGTCTTGCATATTTTCTCCAATTTCCAAACCGATACAGCAGAACTCAGCTCAACTTTTGGCATCGACATTGCAGATACGTCCAACTAAGACAGCCACCCAACGATCCTTTTCTGAAGAAAAATAGCTACTATTTGGTTGCAATTCACCTGATCTATTTTCATTGTATTATGAATCACATACTAGAGGAAGACAGTGATGGACTAGCTTGGAAGCAAGCATCACTCTTAATTAGAGCGGTGCTTTGGTTTCTCTGCCTTTCCTCCATTACCTAACATCTGCATCGTAAGAAGCCACTGATTTGCCCTTCCAGTCAACTCCTCCCTGATAGATACATTTTTATAACCTTTATGGTTTAAACTGTTTCACACAATGCACGTAACAGTATTATTTGTACATGTAGCTGTCAAGCTGATGAACACAGATGTATTGTCAGCTTTTGATAGAGGGTATACTTCACCTCTGCAAAAAAAGTATTGGAATGGCAACCAGTTATAAGAATAACATTATTGTTCAGGAATATCAGTGAGAGAAAACCACGCACTCCTTCTATCCGACCTAGTCTCCTTTCCTAGTTTCCTTTGAGAGGTCCTGGCAGTCTGGTGAGGTTCCTACAGATTGGAAAAGGGCGAACATAACCCCCATCTCTAAAAAAGGGACCAAGGACAACCCAGGAAACTACAGACCAGTCAGCCTTACCTCTGTGCCAGGTAAAATCATGGAACAGATTCTCCTGGTAGCTGTACTAAGGCACATAAAAAACCTCAAGTGGTTGGTGACAGCCAACATGGCTTCACTAGAGGCAAGTCGTGCCTGACTAATTTAGTGGCCTTCTACGACAAAGCTACAGCACTGGTTGATGTGGGTAAAGCAACGGATGTCGTTTTCCTGGACTTGTGCAAGGCGTTTGACACTGTCCCACATGACATCCTTGTCTCTAAAATGGAGAGACACGGATTTGACCGATGGACCACTCGGTGGATAAAGAACTGGCTGGATGGTTGCACTCAAAGAGTTGCGGTCAATGGTGCGATGTCTACATGGAGACCAGTGTCAAGTGGTGTCCCTCAGGGGTCTTTTCTGGGTCCAGTGCTGTTCAACATCTTTGTCAGCGACATGGATGATGGCATTGAGTGCACCCTCAGTAAGTTTGCCGATGACACCAAGTTGTGTGGTGCTGTGGACTCACTTGAGGGAAGAGATGCCATACAGAGGGACCTTGATAGGCTTGAGAAATGGGCCAGCGCTGACTGCATGAGCTTCAACAAGTCAAAATGCAAGGTCCTTCACCTGGGTCAGGCCAATCCTAGGCACAAATACAAACCGGGCACAGAGTGAGTTAAGAGCAGCCCTGAAGAGAAGGATTTGGGGGTGTTTATAGATGAGAAGCTCAACATGAGCTGGCAGTGTGCTCATGTGGCCCAGAAGGCCAACTGCATCCTGGGATGTATCAAGAGAAGCGTGGTCAGCAGGTCAAGAGAGGTGATTCTCCCCCTCTACTCTGCTCTTGTGAGACCCCACCTCGAATACTGCGTCCAGTTCTGGTCTCCCCACCATAAGAGAGACATAGATTTGTTGGAGCATGTTCAGGGGAGGGCCACAAAGATGATCCAGGGGCTGGAGCACCTCTGCTACGAGGACAGGTTGCGGGAGCTGGGATTGTTCAGCCTTGAAAAGAGAAGACTTCGGGGGGACCTAATAGCTGCCTTCCAATACCTGAAGGGAACTTACAGGAAGGCTGGGGAGGGACTTTTTACAAGAGTGTCCACTGATAGGACAAGGGGAAATGGGTTTAAGTTGAAGGAGAACAGATTTAGATTAGATCTTAGGAAGAAATTCTTCAGTACGAGGGTGGTAAGACTTTGGAATAAATTGCCCAGAGAAGTTGTGGATGCCCCCTCCCTGGAGGTGTTCAAGGCCAGGTTGGATGGAGCCTTGAGTAGCCTGATCTAGTTGAGAGGCGTCCCTGTCAATGACAGGGAGGTTGGATTAGATGATCTCTAAGGTTCCTTCCAGCCTATGCCATTCTATGATTCTATGATTCTATGATTCAACATCTGAGATTTCTGAGTCACACAATGTAAATTCTGTGACCAGTAGTCTGACAACTTGACATCTATCCCAAAACTTTTCTTGAAAGATGCTACCACTTCTATTACAATTCCAAAATATTTCAGACAGGCGTATGTTTTAGGATACATCAAATATATGCCATGAAAAAAAATATTAAAGAACTTCTAGAATAATTAGATACCATGGAAGAGGATTTGAAAATACACAGCTCTTTGCAGAAGAACAAAATACATAAGAGTGGGAACAAGAAAGAGAAACACCTGCATTCAAATCTGGCTTATCATCAGAAAGTAATCTAAACTCTGTTACTGTATGTTTAAAAAGAGCATAAGAAAGTTTAGCCAGTTACTTTGAGCAGCTGTCATGAAGGTTATTTAGTGAACAGAGTCTTGATGATGTTACATGGTGAAGAACTCTCTATTCCACATTATTTAGCTTTGATGAAGAAGGGTGGAGATGTCACTTGCCAGAAATTTCAACCCACTTGAGAACAGAAGGGATATAATCTGTTACTATAGTTTTTAGATACTTCCCATAACTGTGTGATAAAAACCTATTTGCTTGATACATGTCGTATACCTATTTATTGGGTCTGTATAGTTCTGCACTTTGTATTGGTAGCTGGAAAAGTACGGATAACCCACCAGTGTTTTGGCTATTGCTGAGCAGTGCCGGCAGAGCATGGGGACTGTCTCTCCAACATTTCCCCTTCACCACTAGACTGGGCGGTGGGCAAGATCTTGGGAGGGGACATAGCCAGGACAGTTGACCGAAACTGACTAAAGGGATATTCCATATCATACGACGTCTGCTCAGCAATAAAAGCTAACAGAAAGGAGGAAAGGGAAAGGTATTTGTAATTACGACATTTCTCTTGCAGAGCAACCGCTACATGTATTGAACCCCTGCTTCTTGGGAAGAAACCGGACATCACCTGCTGATGAGAAGTACAGAATAAATCTTTTCATTTCCTTTCCTTCTGTGTGCAGCCTTTGTTTTTGCTTTACTAAACTGCCTTTATCTTGACCTACTAATTTTTTCCATCTTATTTCTTCCACCCTCATCCCCATCCTGCTGGGGAGGGGAGTGATAGAGTAGCTTGGTGGTCACCTGGAATCCAGCCAGAGTCTATTCACCATAAAAGAGGACAACATTGGTCTGAGACCTTGAACTCCTCTCTTTTGTTATAACACTTATTATATTGTATAAAATGTTACCAAAAATGAAGTGAAAGTGGACATAGAAATAGGTACCACTGGGGAAAAAAATATTAAATGCTATATATACACATAGCTTTAAACATAACAGAAATACAATATATTAAAAAAAAAAAACTTTGACAAAATGAAATGATATGCAGAGAAAATAATTTTTAGCATATGTCTGAGTCTAGATTAGTACCTTTTCATGCATTCTTTCATGTCTCTTTGTGATTACTTGGATATTTGGTTACACTTTTCAGAGAGTTTATTCATCAAGTATACTAGTAAAAACAAGGCAAAAGACACTGAAGACTTACAAAACAGTGCAAAAACATCATACAAATGTTTACCTGCTAGAGGCAAAGTAAACCAAGGGAAACATACAAATGAGAAAGGTACAGTCCCATCCAGTACTACTTTGAATAAAACAGAATTATTTTCATTAATTTCACTTAGCAGAGAATCAGGTGCAGAAAGAGAGAAAAACTAGTGGCTAGTGCTGCAAGTAAACAAAAAGGGATGGCAACTCTATCCTTGAGTCAAATTTGGAATAATCAACCACTAAGATTTCTCAATGCCTAATGCATCTATTAAATTATGTTATACACATTAAAGTGTGTATAACAAACTGTGTTCATCACAGAAAGCCATAATTTTTGACTACTACTTATATAGGTAGCACAGAAAATTTTTCCAAGTAAAGAATAAACTTTTCTACTTCGAGACATTTGTACATGTGTTTCTGAGTTTATACGGGCACATATTTTCTATATTATAATGCTATGTCTCAATGCTCAGGGCTTTGAAGAATAAAAGAATTTCCTTAATGTGCTAGATACAATCTTTGGTTTTTTATGGGCTTATGAAGCAAGCACTCATAGAAATGCCAACTTCCCTTTAGGGATTATTTATATTTAGTGTGAAAAGTCATTAAAATTTTCCAATAAGCCAACACATCCTAATGATTAGTACCACTTCACATTTCTATTCCTTCTCTTTATCAAAGCAAGGAGAAACATAGCATTAATCTAAAATTTGACATACCGATATACAAGAAGTATTAATAAAGCAGTTGAATAAACCACTTTCTTTATCAGACCACAAAGATATATTCAAGTGTAAGCACTGAACTGAGCTTCTTCCCAATTACTTATTGCAGAAAATAACTGATTATTAATTAAAGCCTTGTTTGCTCTGGAGATTTTCTGCACCAATTGCCACCGTAAGTGGCTAAATAACAGAATCATTGCAGCAAGTGTAGAGAGGAAAGGCTGATATTTGCATTAGAAGTGTTTACCCCTTTCTTCCCAGTCTGAATAGATCCAGCAGTGCAAACAGCTGCTTCATTTGATTACACCAAGGATTTCATGAGAGCAACGACACTGATAGTCCCAAATAAAAAAACCTAAGACCTCACCCCCTTGGGTTTGTGGCTTCAGTTTTGCCTTCTCGCGTCCCCTCGCATACACAAATATTATAGTTCAAAAATTAAACAGGTGCATGAAAAATGGCAGGTGTTCTCTCCGATGAGCCCTTTTGCCTTGCCATGCATCTGCTGTCTGAACTCTCAAACTCCCTTGCTGTTCAGCTTCTCAAGCATCTGTCATTTGACTTCCCAACCTTGCCATTAGATGCCTTCGGTGTTATATTTTTTTCCAGGATAGATGTTTCTCAAATGTTACCTCTGCCCACAACAGAGACTGCAAGGCAGCAAAACTGCAAGTAAAGATTTCCTTTTTTTTCTTTCTGTAAGCAATACATCATATTAATGTTAATGTTATGCCAAGATGCTCCTTAGATCCCAGATATTTTGCCTGCTTGTTGGGGAATCAGACCACATGTGTGAAAGACGAGGTATGTAAGAGCAGTTCTTACTCCTCATAACACTTAGCTCATTGTGCTGTAAATATTTGGGTTGTTTTCATGCTCCCATTGTTTTTTATGAGTTTTTGATTGATTTTGGCTGAATACCAGTCAAAATTTTAACACCTTAGAGGCATCTAAGTTTGTACTTACGAAGCTACATAAAACGGTCTCATAACCCGAGGCAGTGAAAAGTCAGAGAATTTTGTGGAAATTGTAGGTCTTTAGTAACTTTGAAAATGTGCCTTTTTTACTCAAGAGGTGAACTGTGGAGTCTAATCTATGTACAGTCTAAATGACAGCTAATGTGAGGGCAGATTTCCTGCAAATTGTTTACACGCTTTTCTTTGCTATATGCTCAACTGCTTAATTGCTGTTACTATTTCAGCAGTGGCTTAAAGGGTCCAAAGAGTCTGAGCTCCTGATGCATACACCTATTAAGAGAAACTCTCTTCCCCCAAAATTTAGAGATATAGAAATAAGGTACAGCATTGTATGCCAAAGACATTTCATAGTCTATGGATGAGGAGGCAGAAAGAAGTAGTGAATGGTACATTTGTTCTGCATAGTATTTGCTACTCCTTGGTAAAGATTATGTGCCTGGGCTGCGACTCCCTGCATAAACCAGGAGTGAGTTTCACTGGATTCATTTTTATGAAAGGCTGCGACCATTCAATACTTTTGTCTGTGATTTGAAAGTCAATAAAAAACTGTTGTTGATAAAGCTTATAGCTCATGCAAAGAGAGTAAGAATTTTAATAGTGATAAGGACTTAGAAATGAGTGATTTACATAATTTATTAATGTGATCTATTCAAACAAAATAGTGTCTAAATGAATGAAAGTACCTTATGTGGTATATTAATGTATATTAAAAACACATAAAAAAAAGAAGAACCCCCCTCCCAAATATTGCTTAAGATCTAAAACCTAATGTCTCAGGATTGAATAAACCAGTTATCTTCTCTATAACTAGATTGGAGAAAGGAAAAAAAAAAGAATTGTTGATGATAATTATGCACTGGGGAATAGAATAAACTCCTTGGCTGCCTTTAAATCATCTTTTAAGAGACCCATGAAGTCTTCTTTGAGGCTATTGTTCAAAACTTGCAGGCACATTCTTCAGATTACGCAAGAGAGATGCCCAAGAGAAGAATGCACACTGAAAGTAAGGGAGGAGGGAAGAGGGAAAGAGAAGAAAAAGGAGAAATGAGAACAGATTCCGCTTATGGTCACTCCCCAGGCTCCTGGTTTAGTGTAGTCTAAAGATAGATCTTGAGTATGGACTACACAACGAGACTTTTGGGTGTGCTGAATCATACTACATTGACAATACAAGGCATCGTGAAATATTTTCAAAAAATAAGTCATTGCTTGGTAGGTATAGCAGTCTGACCCTAAGACTTTGTAACAAGATTTGATTGCCATCAGTGTGAAAAAAATATTTAACTTTCTATACTTCGAGGAAGTTAGAAAGACAAAAATGCAACTGTGACATTTGAGGAAATGAAAAGTCAACATATAACAATGTAAATCACACATAGCAAATACAGCTATAATAAACATACCTTTATCCATCTTAGATACAATGACAAATACTTCCAAAATTCAAATTATATTTTACAGCCTAAGTAAATATTAAAAGGCCGCCAAATCTGCTAGTATAAATCCCCATGAACTCTCAAGTTTTCACCATGTGCATTAAATAAAATGAGAACGAACCATGAAGGCATTTTTGCTCTGCTGAGAGAACACGTAGGTAAAAAGAGATAGTCTTACCATCTGTCTTCAGAAGTGCTGTATTTCTGGAAGACCTGTGGAACTGTGGGTTTGTCTACAGACAGGTTTCATATTATTTTACTGCTAAAGTTACAGAAATGGCCCTAAATTATTTGCATGGTGATGGCATCTGCAGTGCAGGAATGGCAATCATCAATTACCAAAGACAGCACCTCAAAGAGCTTACAATTCCAGAGAAAAAATTCCATTATGAGAATAATTTATATTGGGACAGGTGTGGTCACTCTTGTAGCGCGTATCACTCACTTCAACTGGTTAAACTGTGTTTTTGCAGGCCATGCTAAGGAAAACACTTGGCATGTAAGGAAAGGTTGGAAGGGGCTCTGAGCAACCTGATCTGGTTGAAAATGTCCCTGCTCATTGCAGGGTGATTGGACTAGATGACCTTCAAAGGTCCCTTCCAACTCAAACTATTCCATGATTCCATGTCAGCTTTCCGCAGCGATGATGTATGTACATGCATTTACCTTCTGCGAAACGCAGTGTAACTCCTCAGCGAGAGGCACGTGCAGTGCCATCAGGGGTGAGCGTGCACCCAGGTGACTCTACAAAGTGACATCCCAGTTGAAGGTCTTGACAGTTCATATCCTTGTTTTCCCCCATCTTTTTTGTGCCCACGACATCAGACCGCTTCCTTAACTGTTAGTAATCTCAGTCTGTCTCCATTAATAATGTTCAAGCATTTCGTGCAGAACTGCAGCAGTAATCAGTGTTGCAAGCTGTAATCCTGTCTGCACCACACACAGAGCCTTAAAAATCCTTTTTCTCTGATAATTTGAAGCTTTATGTTTAATATTTGTTGCAATGCATAGTCTCAAGAGATGACAGCGGATGCATGATAAATATGTTATCTCCCCTCCAAACAAACAGACATCCATCTGTCTATCCAAAAGAAGGTACTTGCCAGCTGTGCATGTATAAAGAGTAAACGTAAAACCAGCTGTTCAGTCAGTTCATCCCATATAGTGAGGTTGTCACTGTAATCACTTTGGCTGGGAAAATTTCCAGTCACCACACTGCTGCTCCTCATGAATCACACTTGTCAGGAAAACGTCAGCATCTTTTATATGGCATTTGGTTATTTTTAGGATGAATGCTACGAGTGTATTTAGGGCGATTACTTTCAGGACTTGAGAGAAATCAATTGATAACACTAAAAAACATATGTCTGGCTCTCCATTGAAGGAGCAGACTTGATGTTTGAATAAAAGTATAGAGTTGTCCTTCCAGTGCACTCCATCACAACAAGCCCCAACAACAAAGCTTCAGACAATTTCCTGAATTTCTGAAAAATGGACAAGTTGGAACAGCCTTGAGAAAAGAATGACGGTGACTGGTCAGAGATCTAGAAAATATTGCCATGACGAGAAATCTGAACAACTGGTGCTGTTAAGGAAAAAGGAAAAAAAGACTGAAGACATGAGAACACATTTCAAATAGATTGAAGTCTGTCACAAAATAAAAAGCAACAATTTGGTCGTGTTTAAATTTAGTGGACAGACTGTGGCAGTAAAGATTCAAGCTGGATATTAAAAGAAAATTTCTACGGATTAGGACAAATGGATTAGCTAACTTAAATTTAAGCATATGTTATGTGTCTAAATACCTGGAGAGAATCCCACGCACCTACTTGTAGAATTTTTTTAATTCTCTTCAGAGATATACAGATATAGATACAAGCTATAGATTTTATAAATATACAGGCAGTGTGATAACAGCATTTCAGTGGAAAATTAAATGTGCCTAATGAAAGCTCTGTAGCTATTTGTTAGTATGGCTAATCTACAGAGAATGGATGGACAACTTGCATTTTTAACTGAAACCAGAAGTTTTGATTAGGCACAGGTACTGCAATGTCAGGGAAAACAAGTGAGTGATGCCTTCTTCCAGGATCAGTGGTGTCAAATGTGCCTGGTTCAATTTTTCATTGATGCTTTACCTGATAAAGAGGATTTTCTGCATCCTACAACAGTACCCCAGCCCATGAATTGCACATGAAAGTCTTTTTCTCCTCCTAAATTTCAGCACTCCAATGCTTTTCCAAAGTATCTTTGGTTGAAATTGAAATATATTTGATGAAATAGCACATTTTCATGACATTTTTGAAGGGAAAATTGCTTTAGTAGACCACCATTTTTCTGAAGCATTCAATGTTGAGAAATAGTTGAGAATGTTTCTTTAACTAGGTACTACATTTTTTATCTAAATCAAAATATTCCTGGCTACAGGTTTCAAGGTCTGCACCTGAAAATATTAAGTTTTGGAACATAACTCTATTTCATTGTGTTCTGACTTTCAGATTATACTTATATTAATTAGTTATTACAGCTCTGTATTTCATAAGGTAGATGAACAGGTGATTTGTATGTGTTTGAGATTATCCAGACAAATCAAAAAAAATTGAGTCATTATAATCGTGGTTAGTCAATGTTTTCTAATATAAATTGTTGTTAATGTCTGTTCTCCAGGAAACATCAACATTTTGTATCCATTTATTTTGAAAACATTTTTGAAATATGGAAATGTCTTGGCAAAGGGAAATTCTGTTTTTACCATAATCGTAGATAATGTAATCAGGGCTCAGCTGCACTATTCAGAGCTGTACTGTCTCAAAGCTCAAAGATAGATTCCTTCTCCATAGATAAAATGGAAAAAAGCTATAAGACATAGGAAAAATGAGTTACTGAATACTAGAAAAAACTGTGAAAGACTCGTTTAAATTAACTGTAGTTCTGATTAGCCTCATTACAGGCACAGATATTTTTGCATGTTAGTCTCCAATATTCCTCTGATCCATACAACCCATCGTAAGACAAAGTTAAATAACTGAAAATTTACTCAGCTTTTTCCCATTTTTTGCTAGTCCCTTTGCCCTTTGAATTAACTCCGGTCTTAAAATAGGATTTACCTGGATTTATCATCATTGACTTCTGCAATACAAACTATTCCTCTGGGGTTCTTTGAATTCTTCTTAGCGTGTCATTTCTAGTATGTACACAATCAGGTGAGTCTGCAGTTTGATTTGGTTGCATTCGTACATGTACACATCTGGCCACTCAGACATAGTTTCACGTTTAACAGAGTACACCTAGGAAGAAAGAGGTGCATCAAGGAGGAGTCATGAGGAGCAAAGCCAGGGGAGCATCCAACAAAGTCATAGACAGGGTTTTAGGAGATCATTCCTTTCATAGGTTTTGCAATAATACCTCCCAGTTGGTTATGTAGAGACTTTGATTTGGTGAGAACAAGAGCTGATTAATTACATCAAGAAAACTGGGCTCTGCAAACCCTGTAGGAATTTGTGAGCTGAGCCCCAAAGTTTGCTTAATACTTGTTGGATTTGAACAAATAGCTTCAGACTTGCTTGGAGGACAGAATTATTTTTTTTTTTTTAAAAAAAGAAAGAAACAGAAGTCCCCAATCACTTTAAGGGAAATCTTCCACAGCCTTCTAACCATCCTGTCTAACTGACAAAGCCTGGAAAGGTCACCTCCTATTTTAGTGTCCTTCTAAGCTACTTGCTAGTTTAGAAGTATCTGTGAAATGCTTGTGAGCCATTTTTTGCCATTATACTATGCTGCAGATGCAGAAAAGAAAATAACCAGCTTTTAGGGCAGACATGTCCAGATCAAGTCCACCAAAAGTTGACCAAGATCATCAGTTCACTGTTTGCTGTATGAACTATGATAGGAGAAAAAAAAGGCTAGTAAGTCTTTCCAAATACAGGCATAACTAAAGAACAGAGTAGATCGCATTGTCTTTTGGAGTTTTCTTACAAAGATTAGTATACTGATTTCCATGGAGTTTTACACCATGAGGCGTAAATATGGTATATATCACTGAAAACATGAGATAGAAAAGAGATTATCACTGAAAACATGAGATAGAAAAGAGATAAATTGAATGTTCTTATGAACTCTCAATTATAGCACTCAGTTTATATGTTTCTCATCAGTTCTTTTTTAAATATCATGGGGTTTTTTAGAAAAAAAAAAAGTGTTTGGGCAAGGTGAGCATGTCTAGCTGTATGTCATGCCCTTGTGTCCTAGGTTAAGATTTAAGATGTGCCCAAAAGCATGTATTCTATCACCATCTTCATGAGCAGTTGAGACCAGGTGGGGCAATGTTTTCCTTGCCTCCTCCTCCCAGACTATCTGCTGTTAATGGGCCCATCAATGCCTTGCCGTGACTCATGGATCACTCCCTCCAGGAGCCATCTCTGTTTGATGGGCCATCAAGGATCTGCCGCCAGACACCCAGAGCAACACCAGCCCCATGTGAGATGCTCCAGCCGGGAGCGGAGGGGGCGCCCCGCGGCTGCGCCCGCGAAAGCGGGAAAGCGGCGGCGGCGGCGGGTCGGGCTGTGGCAGTCAGCGGGGCAGAGGCGGGCACTGCTCGCTGCTGGGTGACGAGCTGGGGCAGAGCAGCCACTCGAGGCCGGCTGGGTGCCTTCCTCTCCGACCCGGGGGGCCCGGGTCGGTCGGCACTGACCCTGCAGAGGAGCAGTTTTTTTCTTCTCCGCCGGGTTCCCGGAGGAAGACCGGGCCCACCCGCGGCACCGCCGGCCCTTGGGAGGAGGCCCGCGCCCTTCGGCGGGATCGCGGCTTCGGCGGAGCCACGTCTGCCGTGCCAGGAGGGCCGCAGCCACCGTTTGATCGGACTGCTGCCAGCACCCTGACCAGCAGGGCGTCACGTCGTATTCTGACTCTGTCAGTGTTGGCTTTTTTTTTTTTTTTTTTTTTTTTGTGTACTATTGCATTTGGGTTGTTGTTGTTGTTTTCCCTTCTCTTTAATCTTCCTAGTAAAGAACTGTTATTCCTACTCCCATATGTTTGCCTGAGAGCCCCTTAATTTCAAAATTTTAGTAATTCGGAGGGAGGAGGGTTTACATTTTCCATTTCGAGGGAGGCTCCTGCCTTCCTTAGCAGACCTCTGTCTTTTTCAAACCGAGACACCTTGGAACAGTGGAGCCTCCATGAAGCCAAACAGCTTCAAAAATTCAAGGTGTGGCAAGCAAAGGGAGGGTGAGATTCAGGAAAGAGATGGGAGTCTGTAGATTGGTAGAGTGCTTGAAAAACTGCTGAGAGAAACAGGAAGAGATACAGTCAGAAAAAACAAAAAACACCTGAAAGTCACTGGAGACTTTGGACCAACCAGAAAATCAAACTGTTAATAAATGAGTTTGGAAGAAAGGAATTGCTCTGCAAGGCCACAAGAAATAGGTGATAATGTGCCTATGAATATATTTTCCGTTCTTTCTCTTGTAGTCAACTTTGTAGTCATTTTAAGCTTTACAGAACCTAGCTCTCCTAGCTTGTTCAAACTTGGCTTTTGAGATTATAAACCCCCTTGGTGTTTTGGGTACGCTCTTTAATAAGAAAAATGTTTAGTTAGATTCACCTGAGAGCTCTGGATTCTGTTCCAAACCTATTTACACGTTTGACTTCCCGAACAACCTCTGGCAAAGTTAGCCACTGTTTAGCTGTGCATTGCATACGCTTTATCAATAGGATTCTTGATCTTATCGCCTCTACCATCCTTTTCAGACCTCTCTTTTTTTTCATACATGAAATTCATGTCTACAGTTGTCCTTGTGAACATCCTCTTTACCTCTTCCTAAATCATTACATAACCTGTTTGAAATGGGGTTTTTAGGATTGCAGGAAGTATTGAAGATATAGGAATATTATGGATTGCGACTCTTACATAAAGACGTGTTCTATTTTGGATAAACTGCAGTGATAACTTTATAAAATCAATCTGTCGTATTTGTGTGATTATAACTTGAGTTCAAGAAGTGCTAATGAAATTATTCCAGTCAACAGTGAATTGGTAACAAAAATATCAGCAATATAAATAAGTAAGTAAATGAGGATTTTCCTATTTCAGAAGGCAGACTGAACACTCTCCTGATGAAAGTCGACAATAATGTTAATGATTAGCTTGCGAAGAAGAATTTCAAGTGAGCTACACAGTGTTTCTGCTAGAGAAGTTAAAAGAAACATGGTAAGACATCTTATGTATGGGTATTCGGGGAGGGACACACATAGTTCACTGGAACATTTTTTGCTATCTGACGTCAGGGAAAGTGTTTATTTAGTTGAGGAGAGCTTTGCTGTACACTTTGTCAAGCTTCTTGCCTATAGTGTACCTAGGTAGGTCTGATGACATGTAAATAAAAGTGATAGTCATAATAGCATTCTATGGTACAGTTTATTATTCTGTTAAATGGCTATAACCTGTCTCACAAAGCTTCTGTTGACCTTAGTCAGTCTAGGATTTTTAAGGCACTGAATATTACTGTGTTGAGAAATCTACCATCTGTTCCAATAAAGAAGCATGAAAGAATATTATTTGGTAAGAACAATGAGCAGAGACCGTGAAAAAAAATACTAAAAAAAAAATGCAGGGAATGGATGCAGTGACATACAGGACTAGAAATTTATTTTGGAAGTCCAGTCTTTCTGCTGTCAAGTGTTACATATAACTCAGCCTTGGCTGGAATTATTTTGTACAGTATCAAACTCCTTACAAGCCCACAATTGCAGGATCAGACTGATTGCATTCACACATTGATTTTCATGCTCAGATTCATTGATTCATCTCTCAGGAGAAGGACTTCTCTGAGACTAGTACTGTTAAACTAACATGAGCAATTGTCAGTTATCAACACTTATGCTCCGTGTTTCAACTCTCTGAGAATTAGCTTTGTTACATCACCTCTGCACTTACTTATTGCTTGAGTTAGACCATGTTTCCTTATTCCCAACATGTACAGAGGAATGCAGAAAGGATGGAAGGACAGAAGAATAGACAGACAGATGAATGGAGTAAAGGAAGGAAGGAAAAGAAGGGAGGAAGGCAGGGAGGGAGGAAGGAAAGAAGGAAGGTAGGTTGATTGATTAGTTCTGTAACCTCTGTATATCAGAACAACTCATTTGAGAAAGATGGTAGAAATGAGCGTGGCGTTTGGTCTCTGACAGGTCCACCTGTAGAGAGGTCTTTGGGGACAAGAATCTTCTAAAGAAACATATAAATGTATGAAGCAGAGCCAACAGAGAACTGAAGGCTCTTTTAAGAATAATACATTCCCTTCTTGTAAAGGTCAAGTTGTGTCTGCTGTTCTCAGCTGGCTCTGGAGAACTCAAGCTTGGCTCCATGTGTTACCACAGAAGCTTTCCAGAACATTTTCCCCACTTAAAGAAGAAAACAGCAACAATGCTAATTGAAATAAGCTGTCACAAGCAATGAAATTCTCATTAACTCTAATTGCCAGTACTTTCACTTTTCATAATAGTTACGAAAGGATAAATCAAGGGAATCAAAAACTTTAACAAACCTGCTAAGAAATCCATACATTTTGACATCCCCTGCCCCCTTCAGCCAATGTAAATAGCAGAAAATGAGATCCTTGCTGTGTTTCTGTAAAAAGAAAAAGACAAGAAACAGCAAGCCTCCACTGACCTTTTCACCTCCATTAAGCACTGACTCCATATGAAATCTGTAAGTAGCTCTATCCTATATGAGATGGTGGAAATTTCTAGCTTGGAATACAGGTTTCATATTTTGCTCTGCATCTGACTTACCCCCGCTTAATGAAATCAGATAGAAAATGGGTTTTCTTAACTTTGTGATCTGCAAGGGAAGAAAGGGTAGGCCACGTCCCCTTCCTTTGCTCAATCACATGTTCATCAATTTTCTTAACAGGAAAGACACTTGATTGGCACTAGTGTAAGATATGACAGAATCCATCCCTGGAAAACTGGACCTCTCCCTAGCACCACTAAAAGGAATTGATAATCTGCCAGGCAAAAAAAAACCCACCCAGCCTAGTGGTTACAGACTAATCCCA
The DNA here is from genome assembly GCF_009769465.1 of Tauraco erythrolophus. Lineage (NCBI taxonomy): Eukaryota > Metazoa > Chordata > Aves > Musophagiformes > Musophagidae > Tauraco > Tauraco erythrolophus. The sequence goes on along the minus strand of NC_141466.1, from coordinate 62,863,555 downwards.
GAAATCATTGGGTTTATTGCTATCTCTGCTTCTGTAGCCCTAAACAAATCCTTTCATCTCTCTCTGCTGGTTTTCTTTCCAGTCTTTCTCTTCTTCTAATTTAAATACTCTTCAAAATTAGTAAGCTTTCCCACTTCATGTTTTGTAGCAACTACCACAGCTAACAGGAACTCTATATTTGTTTAAGCAGTCCAGTAATGTTACAATGATTAACAATAACATGAAGAGGTCTGGTTATCTTTCTTGAGTACATCTTCATACTGTTTTTTGAGTTTTTATCTTTGCTGAAATAAGACTTTCACATGCTTACACCACAATTTTTAACATTATTAATTTGTTGAAAATCTACTAGTGGCTAGAAAAGGCAGAATATAGCCTTGATATAGATCTGAATCTGGCTTCCAGTGGTATGACTGACAAGGACCTTCATGTGATAATGCTCAAGAAAGGAAGAAGATTAGATGGAAAGATTATGGTCCTATAAAACATTTTAAGTTACTAAAAATTATCCAAGGGATGTAAATAACGCTATTTTCATATGTCCTCAATATATTTTTCACTTTAGACATCTGTTTGAGAATTACATTACACCTGGAGGCTTCATTTTGTTACAAGCATTAGCAGATGCTAAAAAAGCATTTTAAACAAACTTGCAGAACTGGGTGGTACTAATGCACCATTTTGAAAGAATCCTGAGAGATTTTAAAGAAAACACACATTTATAATAATATTTGAGTGACTCAGTTCTTCTGGAACAGCGATATATATTTTCTGATGGCCTTTTTGTTCCTATTTGTGGGAGGAATCCAGTTTATAAACATACAGTTTGAACATTAGAGGCAGATGTTTCTGACTGATAGCTTGGAGAGCTGGATATTGTGCTTTTAATCTAGATAACTGAAGGGCATCAATCTTGAAAGCATCGAAGGCATCCACCTGTCTCTACTGCCTCGATACAGAGCTTCAACAATTCCTTCAGTAGGTCAAAGTTAAATGCTTAAACTGGGTGGATGGGACATCACTCCATTATTTTCTGCTTGTTACATTGTCTTTAGATCTATTGAGTCCTCTAGCATGCTAAACATGATATAATCAAAAAGGAGATAAAATCCCATGCCCAAAAAAGTCTGCAGCCAAAATAGAGGAGACAGAGACATAATGGGAGGGAGATGGAAGCAAGGAAGATGATGTGAATTTGAATAACAGGTTAGATGTGAGGCTGAAAAGAGAAATCATGTCTAGAAAGTCCCAGTCCAGTAACTGGATCTGCAGATCACGCTACCAGTAACACCACATTAAGCACAGCTCTAGAGACAAAAGGGAGAGAGCACATCAATGGCAGCAAAAGATCTAGAATGAGACCTCTACCTTGGCAATCCCAGAAATGGATTCAGTCTAGGAATAAGAAGGGGAAGCGTACATTCCTGGCTGACTGCACAATGCAATAGAGAGAGGAAAACACAAAACTGGCATCCTGTTCTGAACACTAAAATGTTTCCTTTTTTCACTTTGGTTTCTGATATTTTATCGTAAAATAAGCTTCCAATTTTATCATATGCAGACAATACATAACAAGACTTATTTATACTGTTAATAACTTCTAAGTCACAGTCTTTTTTTCTTTTTACTGCAGAAAAGCTACTTCCTTTATAAAGTAAAAGTAAAAAAATAAAAAAAATCTGCTGCTCGGGGTTGTCTAGGAGCAATCTGCATCAGTGATTGGATTATGTACTAACAGCATTACTTATTCCCATCTGAGAGGTACCCTACAGGGAAAAGCTCCAAAGAAAGACACTGCATTAAGGGAAGATTTGGAAGTCTGATTGCATTCTGTTTCCATCTCTCTGCAGGGCTAGCTGTCAATGGCATTCAGAGCCGCACAGCAGAAAAGGAAAAACAACTCTCTCTTTAGCATTGTGAGTCATCAGTGATTGAAAGCATCTTTACCCCAGTTTAAGGTCTGGCCAGGGGATGTGATCCAGAGTTCACTCACTATTTGCGTTGACTTCATACAGGTTCAACTATGGCCTGTATTTTTCAGTTGGCAACTGATTATTTTACAGTATCATGAAAGTGAAGGAATAATGTGTTTAAATCTTACAGTGAAGATGCAGTTCATAACTATAAACATTCTCTAAAGCAGTGAATCTGGATCCAGATGGTATACAATATTAAACCAGAGAATCCGGATCCAGATGGTATACAATATTAAACTAGTGATATCTCTCTAAGCACATTTAAAAATAATTAATATTACCATGGATTTCCTCCAGACTTCTTCCCTATCATGAATATAGAGCAATATGTTCCCTTAGGAGGGGAAAATTGCAAAGTTTTCTGTTAACCACTAAGTAACTTATTTACTTTCATCATTCAGTGATTCATTACATCAAGGCTTGAATTCTAAGGGCTGGAGAGACCAGCAGATCTCAATGGTTTTCTGTTGGACAGCTTCATGGAATAGTTTTTCAAACGTGGGATAGCTCCCTCAAGTGTCTCCAAAATTTGTGTTGCAGTCTCTTAACTCTCTGGAAGAACCACCTAGACCCAAAAACTTAGGTAATTTACAGAACTTAAAATAGACACATTAATATGTAGGAACACAAAAAAATACATAGAAATATGCCTGGTCATAACTGAGTTTCAATTTATTTTGATGTATATGATCATACAATCTGGAATAGAAGAAAATCTCCACACTAGAAAGATTCTGACGTTTCTCTCAGAGCATATTTCTAATTGTATTTTTTAAGTTTCAACGCAGAGTTACAGAACTACTTGTTTAACAAAATGTTTTATCTACACAAACAGAAAAGAGCTGCACTGCTTGCAAAAGGTAGGAGCATTTAAAAAATCTTAGTCTTTTTATATCACATATCACAGAGCAGCAGCTGGTTGGAAGAACAAGAAGTAAAGATGAAGAATGCAAATACATCTACAAATTAAAACCAAGATTTTTTCAACAGAAGTTATTGCTCATGAAACAGGGAGATTGGTGTCTATTTTAACATTTGAGGGTCAGAACCTCCAGAAGTATCAGATAATCTAACTCCAGTAAAGTAAATATGTAGCAATTGAACATCTTGTATGTCATCCTCCTCTTCCTTCTCTTCATCTTCCTCCTCCTCATATTTCCATTCCTCTTCATTCTCCTTCTCCTTTCACTTTCTCCTTCTTGTCCTTCTGCTCCTCCAACTCCTTCACCTCCTTCACCTCCTTCTTGCCTGACTCCTCTTCCTCCTTTTTTTTCTCTTCTGTCTCATGTTTGTCCTCCTACTCCTTTCCTGTATCTTGTTTGTCTATCTTCTGTTCCTCCTCCTGCTCATCCTTCTTCTCTTTCTATTCTTCCTCCCGCTCTTAGTCCTGTGCCACCTATGAGACAGCAGGAAAATAAGCTCCTTCCACCAGGCATCTGGTGGGTACCTGGCCATTACTAAAGTGTCATTATTTAAGTGCTGGTAGTTTTGGGTCTATAGGGCAGGTGGAAGACCCAGGCAGCAAAGTGAGGTTTGCACCATTCCCATACAATTTTATGTGTTGTATCAAGGCAGAAAACCTCAGCTCCACTGGAGGGGAAGGTGTCATTTGTCATTTCATCCACAAATTAGCCCTTAGAAGAGAAGAGGGAAAAAGTGTTGCTTGATTTTATAGACAGTGCTCTGTGTGCTGCTGCGCTTTCCTGTTCTGTGATGGGGTCATCACAACCTGGCTGGCCAGATGCCTGGGACCTTCAGGGTCTGTATGGAGGAAAGAAATCAGCCTGGCACCTAGGAATCTTGCAGCTGATAGGCAGAAGCAGAAGTGGGCACTTCTGTCTGTAAATGATACTCCTAAAGTATTATTGGGATGGGAAGGGGGAGCATCTTGCATAGGAAAGGAGGGTGCATCGCTCTCCGATTCTTGAGGAGGTCCTATTCCAGTTATGGTTTCAGTGGGAGTCCTTCCTGAACTATTGTTTCCTGGGAGGATAGTGCGATGATAGAGGTAAGGTATCCTCCGCTGAACAGTAGGCTTGTGGGCCACCCCTAGGGGAAATTCTCAGCCTATGAGGATAACTTTCAGAATGGGGAGAGGGGTATTGTCACAAAAATTTGCAACTGGCCCATGCCATCAGAGGAGAGAGGCTAGGACAGAAAGTCTAGAATTACAAGAGTAATTCTCTATTCACGCACTAGCTGTCCCAGTCAAACTGGGGCACCCCAAATGCAGTTTCACGCATGGTTCTTATGCCTTTCAAGTATTCAGGTACAACATGATTTGATCAATCACTACTTAATACACACATATACTGCTGTTTTTCAAAGCAGCTCTAATTCTATGGCATCATCACCCATTTGCTTCTTTCTGGAGTTAAATCCAGTTGGTGACTAGTTACAAGTGGTGCTCTCCAGAGCTCAGTATTGGGGCCAGTTCAGTTCAATATCTTTATTGATGATCTGGATGAGGGGATAGAGTGCTCCAGTATGTTTGCAGATGACGTCAAGTTGGGCAGGAGAGTTGATCTGCTTGAAGGTAGAAAGTCTCTACAGAGGGATCTGGACAATTTTATAAGGTTCAACAAGGCTAGGTGTTGGGTCCTGCACTTGGGTCATGTCAACCCCATGCAACGCTACAGGCTTGGGGAAGAGTGGCTGAAAAGCTGCCCAGCAGAAAAGGACCTAAGGGTATTGCTTGACAGGTAGCTGAATATGAACTGGCAGTATGCCCAGGTGGCCAAGAAGGCCAATAGCATCCTGGCTTGTATCAGAAATAGTGTGGACAGCAGGACTAGGGAAGTCATTGTCACCCTGTACTTGGCACTGGTGAGGCTGCATGTTGAATATTGCATTCAGTTTTGGGCCCCCCACTACAAGAAAGACATTGAGATGCTGCAGTGTGCCCAAAGAAGGGCAACGAAGCTGGTGAAGGCTCTAGGGCACAAGTCTTGTGAGGAGCGGCTGAGGGAACTGGGGTTGTTTAGCCTGGAGAAAAGGAGGCTCAGGGGAGACCTTATTACTCTCTGCAATTACCTGAAAGGTTGAAGCGAGATGGGTGTTGGTCTCTTCTCTCTTCTCCAGCAAGCAATAGGACAACAGGAAATGGCCTCAAGTTATGCCGGGAGAGGTTTATATTGGATATTGGGAAAAATTTCTTCACGGAAAGGGTTGTCAAGCACTGGAAGAGGCTGCCCAGAGAAGTGGTGGAGTCACCATCCCTGGAGGTACTTAAAAGTCGTGTAGACATGGAACTTACTTAGAGACATGGTTTAGTGGTGGAGTTGTCAGTGTTAGGTTAATGGTTGGACTCGAGGATCTTAAAGGTCTTTTCCAACCTAAATGATTCTATGATTCTATGATATGCCCTTAGGATTTCATATGCATAATTTGTTTATTATTTTCCTTTATGCAAAATAAAATTAGCATAGAATATGTTTTGCCCTTTGTGTATGAAAAAATGTGTAGTGCTTTCCATTGTTGAGCACTACTATTTGTCCTCATCTTTTTTTTATTCAAGTGTTTTAATGCTTAAAAAGTTCTAACATCCTAAGGGACTACTGAATGAGGTTTTCCTTTGCTCAGTCAGTATCTTCCTATACACATATACAGATTAAAGTCTTACTGGTACGAAGTCAGTTACCACATCTGCATTTTTTTTTCTATTAACATATTTCCAGGTTTTTCTGTCAGTCAAGATTAGCACCATATAATCTAGGAAGATTCAAGTACAACGTATTTTTAAATTACTTAGCATCATTGTTCAACTTATTACAGAATGTATTAGGCTTTCATTTTGGTTTTAAAAATTGAGTTTTAATGTTAACTGTGCTATTTACTTGCTTTTTGAATCTGGGTAAGTCACTTTATCTTAATCTTCTCTTATTGCTGTCTTCAGTGAGGATTGCTGAACACCCCCAACAACTTGTAGTGTCACTGTCATCAGAGCAACACTAATAGCAAACAGCACTGCATTACAAAAATATCTCAGAAAAGCAGAAGTGAGAATTTATATATTGCAGTTTCAAATATTTAGACAATTGACAAATATTTCCCTCATCTCTGCAGCCCTACAGCTTTGCACACCAGCCTAGAATATGTTTTAGAGGCAAATAAAACAAAACAAAACAAAAACCCTCACATAGATTAAAATGTGACAAGGTAATATTGCTAAAATGTTAGGTATGTTAGGTATCTACAGAAAAGGAAATTACAGTCTTCCTGATTGAAGCAGCCTCTCACAGGGTCATCAAAAGATTTCAAAACAATGAAGACAAGCGTCAGAATATTTTGAATTCATCTTGACTCTGTTAGCAATGATAGCAGATGATCTCACTTCCAAAGTCAGAAATAAAACCAATCAATCAGCTGCAAAGGCATTTGCTTTTTCATATTTTTTTTCTTTTTCATCTACCTACTTCTTGTCCTTCACCTTGCTGTGTCTCATTGATGAACGACATAAGCTTGGAAAAAAGTTCTGCATTCTTTATTCACATATTTTGTTTCTTTTAAGATACAGATTCTTTACAGCCTGAGATAAGGATATTGCAGACTTCAGCTTCATGGGAACAGATATTATGCTGTGATACTGGTTTATCATGATCCATGTTTCTTTAACAGCACCTTGAAATGGCACTACATGTTTACTTCCTTGTTTTCACAGGAGCAAATATGGACCTTGGATGAGCTTGAGGGAGGAACATTGCCTTGTGATGGTGAAGCTGAAAGCTGGGACTGTGTATGGCACTGCTTACACAAACCCATCTCATTTGAGAAATCACCTATTGAGTAATGTGATGTAAGGAGAAAGGGACCAGAGGAAGAGCTGCACGCAAGAAAAGATGGAATTTGTCTGCTCACACAATGGAGAAAGGTCTGTGATGCTGCTCTGCACACCTAGATCTGCTGAGCCTGGGGTCCCAGGAGAAGGCCCACGTCAGATCACGGTGATGCGGGTGATGCGGAGCAGAGCGGAGCTGAGCTGTGGATGCACAGGCTGCGGGCACTGCCCGTGGGGTCAGAACACAAACCGGGAGCCAAACGGGCAGGCGTGCTGGGAGGAGCTTGGCAGGGTTGTCGCAGGTCCCAGCCAACACTTGCCAGTTCAGCTGCCTGTAAGAGCCTGTTGGGAATTTCCTAGGCCAAATGGAAGAGTCAGAGACCCAGACCATAGCCCATAAAAGAGGAAAGACACTGGGGAGCCCTTAGGGGCTTTCTGTTATTGCAACTGATACGAATGTCCTGGTGTCAGTTGCAGCCGCTGGCAGGATGAACCTAAGAAAATTGCATGTTTCTTTTTCAAGCTAATGGCAGTAAATGGGAGAAAGGGAGATTTCTGCTTTCTCTGCTGGCTCCTCAGGGAACCATAGAGAACATCCCAAAAGGAAAGAGATCAGCACCATTCGTTATTCCTGTATAATGCCTGCCAATGACATATCCATCATGTCTAAGCTTCAATCAGCCTTCAAAATCCTGTATGTCACTCCTCCAGCACTACTCATTTAACAGTACCCATTACCCAATCCATTAGAGAGTGCCGTATTTTGGCATAAAGAGGACCCCTAAGTGTTTGGTCCAGCCAGATAAAACCCCCATATAGTCTCCTGCCCTTTTTGTAATGGTTAGGCATCACTTAACTGCTGTGGCAAGAGAGAAAACCGAGCTTTTTTCTACTTTTCCTTTCTTTTTTTTTCTTTAATACACAACTCTGTGTAGGTCACTGATTACTGAAAATTGTAAGCTCACTGTTCTTGGAGCCCACAAGTTTTATCCTTCTAGTTCAGGTTGTCAGCTGAATTCACTCAGTGATGATCAGAGCATGAGCAACATTGAGCGCCAATTAGCGATGTCCTCTGCTTCTCTTATCTGCCCAATCTTTAGATGACATTCATTGATGTAATTACACCAGAGAGACTGGAATGACATGGGTCTATTTCAGCTGAGGATCCACCCTACTGAATACACTTGAAGATGGGAGTTTTCAGCTAAGACATGATGTCGAAGAATAGAAAGCACTTTTTTTTAAACTGGCATTGAAAATTCTCTTAAATAATGGGACTCAGTGTAACATTCATTTGTATTAGAAAAGGACTCTGATTTAATCAAGCCGTATTTAAATCCCTACTAGAATCTTGCATCTAATAATGCTTTAGAATATTTTTTTTATTCCACTTACACCATTCCCACTTAGGATTTAGGCAGAAAATAATGAGCTTTAGGAATAGGTAGGTGTTTAAACCTCTTCTGATCTTGAAGAGATAGAAACAGAACAAATGAGACCCTCTGTCACTGAGCTCTGATGTGGTGGCAGAAGCAGGGCTCTGGGCAAGGGATTGTTTCTATACACTTGATTTGCAGAGCATGACACATGCAGGAGCACCTACTCTCTCACATTTGTTTGCCTGATTTTGATGAGACACACAATGAAATGGCACATCTAAAGAATGACATAAAGCTTTGCCCATGGCGGTTTTGCACCTAAGCCAGCTGTAGCAAATTATATCCTATCAGAGACATCAGGACAGCAATGAAGGCAGTAGCAAATGCCACGAGCTAAAGATGTCAGCACAGACCATTCAGAGCTTGAACCGAAGCCCACTGCAGACTTTCACATCACAGCAAAAGGCTTCGGATTGCCCTGCTGAACACAGAACTTGTAAAGATTTGTCCTTCATCTGGCTTCCTTCTTTTCCTGGCTGACAACAGCCTAAGAGGAGACGTATGTTCTCAGGAAAACAAGACCATGTGGTAATAATATGTCATAATGAAGCATTTTAGACTTCCCCGTTATAGGGAGTATTGCCATTCTTAGATTCATCCTGACTATTACCAATATCCCATACCAGTTTTTAGAGAAAAAATCATTGCGGGTCTTCAAACAGTTCCTTAATGAGCATCACTTCGGTGCATGCATCTTCATTTAGTATATTAAAAGTCAGTTTCACAACAATCTCCACAATGTTTAGCAAAGTTTTTAAAATATTATGTGATCTCTATGTATTCTTCACTAGCAGAGAAAAACCAAGACGTACATCACTAAAGAAAGTTCACAATTTCAGTAAAGTTTCTTCAGTTCAAACATGACCTGGCAAAGGAGTGAAAACAACAGGATGCACATTTAACCTGTGATAAATGTAGGTCAATTTGATTCCATCTATATCACATTGAAAGAGGCCTAAGCTAAGTTACTTTACCTTGCATTTCCCAAGGACTAACATGAAGATCTTTGAAAGCTACCTCAGCTCAGCTGGCCCTCCATAATCTGCTGAGATGGAGTAATATATTTGTGATTTGAGCCTTCACTTTCCTTGTGCTGAGAATCTTCAGGATGAGGACAGATAGCCAGACTTAGGTATTAAATAACTTCCATGGAAAGATAAAATATGCAGCTCAACACCAGCTGAATAGTAAGCAAGAAGGGCTTGTAATAGCAAGGGGTAATCTTCTGGTTGGGACAGGGCCAAAAATACATCAACACGGTTAATGCATGAAAAATGGCAGGAAAAAACAGCAAAGATTGGGAAACTGCTGAAACGAGCACATTTAAAATAGACACCCTGCATTGAATGGGACTAACTCTGATGAAAATATATTTCCATGTCTCTTGTGGTAATTTTTCTGGAGAAAAACATTACCCAATATTTCATGTAGGAAAGAAATACGGAATCCAGCCTTTTGCAGAGTTCATGCTCCTATTTTTAAACCTCCTTCTCATTCAGATTTCCTCCATTTTAGTAGGTTAGAAGTTTGCGTTTCCTGCTAAAATTTGGACTTTTACCTTTGCAGTAAACACTCTTTGGCAAATGCGTTATAAATAACAGCAAAATCCCTCTTGGCAGCACATCCCTGTGCTTTAAAGCACTTCTTTAAAGTCACTGGACCTGGCTACCAGCACTAACATCCTTGGAAAACAGGCACTTTACCTCTGAACACAGTGAGGTCTGATTCTTCCACTAGTCTTAAGTAGGCTTAATGCCCTGTGCACTCTTAATTTTTAACAGATAGATTTTCTACCTCGCCACACTTCACCTTTTCAGTGCTGCCATTCCCTACAGAGCAGCTGCCAGATGTAAACCTGTGGGAGGTTTTGTGTTAGTCGTAGACAAAGTGATTCCTTGCACTGGTGTGCTCAATATCCAAAGCATTTTGATGCCCTCCAGGATGAAAGGTGCGATGTAATATCATTATTGTGACTGTACCATCAATCCCTGCTGAAAGAGGCTAAAGGATCCTTCATTATCTTGTTCGTGGAAAGTGTTTGGTTTTACTGTTTTAATTATCCTCTTAGTTTCAGTTTCTTTCTTTAGATCTCTTTGCTATTTGGCCCTTTTAAGTGGTTTCTGCTACAGGGAGAAGGTAAAGAACCAGTGAAACCCTATGGCCAACACTGCATGCAGGGCTACCAACTCAGAAGACAGTAGTATACCTTAATCACTTCTGGGAAGAAGAAAGAAAAGCAGAAAGGAAGGGGAAGGGGAAGGGAAAGGAAGGGAAAAAGCTATGTCACAAGAATAATTGTTGGACCACATATCCAAATGCTGTTCTTCCCATTTGTCAGAAAAGGCTGTGGGGGGAAATCAAAGACCTCTCAACTCTGTTAACCCCTTTCTCGGAGGAATATAAACAGTGTGCTGACTTCAAGGTCCTGCTCTAGTTTTCCTTCTTTGCCTCACTCTGCTTTTGCCCTGCCAATCATGACTCTTTCAGGTAAACATATTAAACTTCATTTGTAAATATTCAGGGTTTAGATTACTGAGCCTTCCAGCAAGGTTCCCAAGGGCAGGACATGTGAGTGGCTGGTTGGACCTACTCAGCAGCAAGCTTTTGCTTCACTTTAACACATCCTTTTATGTATAGTGACAAGAAAGTGGAGAGGGGAGGAAAAAAAATTATTAATTGGAAATTGAAGAAAGCCCATGAAATAAAGCTCTTGGATGTCTACTAAAAATCACGGCTTTGATAATGTCTTCTAAGTTAAGATATAACTTATGGTATCATTCATCTTTGACTTTTCATTTCTTCAAATAAGGGCTTAAAAATAATGGTTTTCACTTTCTAAAGGAATCAGGAAACCCAGCTGAGTACTTACTTTAGCCTTCACTTGCAAAAGAATATCATAAAGGCAATAAAAATGTGCACAGATACCAAATGAGTGTAAAGTCAAATTTCTCAGATGCACAGTAAAAAAAAAAAAAAAGAAAAAGAAACTTATAGCCCAGACACACTAAGTGAAATTCATCTGCCCTGGCACTGGTGCCAGAGTTAGTGGCATAATTCTACATTGTCAGTAGAGTGAAATAGGCACCTCCAGGAGACAATTGTTTTCATCTAGAGAGAGATGCCTGTGACAGGTCACATGAATTGCCCTTTGGAGATACTTATTTCTCTCATTAACTACGGAGACACTCTACAGTGACAGTTTGAAGTTTGACTATTCCATTATAGATGCCTTAAATAAGGCTAGATTAATCTCACTGAGAACGACCTTCCAATATGAAATCCAGGTGTCTATCTATTAAAAAGCTCTAGAAGCACCAGAAAACTCTAGTTAACACCAATACAAGCTCAGAAAAGAGAAAATAAAAAGGCAAAACACATTATAGCAATTTAAAATAGAAAGTAAGAATCCAAGGGAAAGAAAAGAATGACATTAAATAGGAAATATTAGGCTAGAGAGTAGCAAAAAGCTAACCTCAGCCTATACAAAGTCACCTTTGAATAGTCACAGACAGTTAATGCTGCAGGGAATGAGTTCCAGAGTCTGAAAATGTCACTTTATGCATTGTTAAAAGCACCTGTCTTCAACACAAAAATAAACAAACAAATGGAAAAACACTACGTGTATTATAGCAAAAATGAACTGGGTGTTGGGTTTTTCTTTTTTTCAATGTTGCAAATGCATGTTCAAGGCATTTAACTATTAAGAGAAACTGAATATCAATTTCATTTCTATGTCTTGAAATCTTGCACTAGACAAAATTGACTTTCACTAATCAAAAAATAGTCAATGCCATCTAAAATGTAACAGCCATAGCAGCAACCATTAAATTTGCCTTTATCTTAAAAAGAATAAAACAGAGAAAATTCCCAGCCACATTATAGTAGCTTTGATCTTTAAGGAGGTATGCAAAAGGACTCTAGAACAGCAGCTTTGTCAGTGGAGCCTTTCAAGTGCTACAATCAAGATCAGCATTACCACAGACTTTTGGCAAGTGTTATGAAATACAAAACATGTTAGTAAGCCAGAGGTTTTCAATGCACCTTGGGTCAAAACACAAGATCTTTTCTAACACCCAGCTCACTAAAAACTCAGTGGGAATTTTACAGTGGGAAAAAAGATTATGAAGAAGATCATACTAGGTACTTTTGAAAGGCATTTAAAGAATAATGCAATCATCAGGCACAGTCATCATGGGTTCATAAAGGGAAAATCCTGTCTAACTAACTTAATATCCTTCTATGATAAGGTGACCCACCTAGTAGATGAAGGGAAGGTGGTGGATGTAGTTTTTTCTGAATTTTAGTAAGGCTTTTGATGCTGTCCTTCACAGCATCCTTCTGGACAAGTTGTCCAGCTGTGGATGAGGGGGTTCACAGTGAGCTGAGTGAAGGACTGGCTGAAAGCAGAGCTCAATGGGTTGTAGTGAATGGGGCTACATCTGGCTGGTGACTGGACTCTAGCGGTGTTCCTCAGGGCCCAATTCTAGGGCCAGTTCTATTCAATATATTTATCAATGATCTGGTGAAAGTGCTGGAAGGAATGTCCTATAAGTAGTGGCTAAGGACTCTGGGTTTGTCTAGTTTGGAGAAAGGAGGCTGAGAGGTGACCTCATTGCACTCTACAGCTTGCTGAGAAGGGGAAGTGGAGAGGGAGGTGTTGATCTCTTCTCCCTGGTATCCAGTGATAAGACCCATGAGAATGGCTCAAAGCTGCATCAGCAAAGGTTCAGACTTGACAGTAGGAAACATTTCTTCACCAAGAAAGTGGTTAAACACTGGAACAGGCTTCCTAGAGAGGTGGTTGATGCCTCAAGCCTGTCAGTTCTTAAGAGGCATTTGGACAATGCCCTTAATGATATGCTTTAACTTCTGGTCAGTCCTGAAGTGGTCAGGCAGTTGGACTAGATGATCGCTGTAGGTACCAACTGAAATATTCTATTCTATTCTATTCTATTCTATTCTATTCTATTCTATTCTATTCTATTCTATTCTATTCTATTCTATTCCATCCCATCCCATCCCATCCCATCCCATCCCATCCCATTCTAAAATCTTGGGGATAAAGATTGTTAAACATGCTTGGGGGAGCTGGACCTACTTTTAGCCAGCAACAAGGGAGTCACGACACCAAAGGACAGCAAACAAGAGGAAGCCTGACTCTGAAGCTTTCTGGTTCTGACAAGGCGTTAGGAAGGGGTAAACACAGCAGGCATCCCCAGCAGATTTACTCTATACCAGCATGGATATCCTTCCAGGAAAAGGGCAAAGCAGTTTTCAATCTACTGTTTTGCCTCCAGATCAAGTATTCTTGTGTCTAGTATAACGAGGAATAATGTCACTGCTTTCCAAAGAATGAAGGCTGTTCAGCTTGTCATGATCATGACATGTCTGAGCATCCAGGACAAACACCAAGCTACCCCTCTTTGATGTCAGTATATTATTAGTGGGAAAAGGGGACTGGGATCCTAACTCATCTTGCTGAGTCGTTGTGCTGGGGACAGAAATTAACATTTTAAGCATTTAAAAGGGATACCTCAATATAAAGGCCTGCTAGTATTCAATGAGCCTGCATTGCTTATGTGTCAAACAACTTAAAACCAAGTTTTGATGTTTTCCAGAGTCCTTTTCAAAACCTCCTTAAAGGTCAAATACCATTTACTTCCTTGAAAGCATCGGGGACAGACAAGAGTTCAGCTCTACAAGCTGCCTCTTAAGACTGATTTTTAATGCAATTTGAATTTAGATGCAGCTTGTAGCTAGATGGTTGTAAAGTCAGAATAACTTCACTGAAGTGTCTTCTTAAGAAGAAACTGTAACTCTCAGTTGCTATGCAGGTAGACTTTTGCTGCTGACTTTCAGTAGGAGTTTAGGCTCCAGGTTTTCAACTTGCATGAACTAAATGACAGTATCATCAATCACTTGATTTCTCAGTTTACCTCATTATTGTTCAAACAGTTTTATTTATCTGTTTCCTGCCTCCACTTAATAATAATGTCTTATGAAAATTAGTTTTTGAAAGACACAAAACAAGAAATGAAAACAGGACCTCCTATTGCCTCTCCAAGTAATCAAAATCTGAATCTAAATAGTTCTATGGCAACAGGCTGAGAAAAGTATGTTTTCAATTACTTTATTTCCACATATAAACTGCATATCCAAATCACGCTTCGTAAATAAGTAAACAATTTAATTTGGTTGATGGTTTGTTGGTTGGGTTTTTTTGGAGGGAGGTGGTTTTCTATTTTCTTTTTTGGTAGGAAATAAACAAGAAGAAATGGGAAATAATCAAACCCACCCAGCACCAGCAAACTTTTCTCATTACATTGTGAGCAATAGCAAGATGGGGAAAATAGCAGATTATTATGTCTGATGAGTATAATTACACTTTTTCAAAAAAGGGGGGACATCTAGGTTTATAACTACACCTGCTTTTTTTTAATAGATACCTTTAAATTCCGCTGAACATGCAGCAGCAGAAAAATAATTCCTTCTCGCTGTTTGATGGCCTCCAGTAATGCTTAAGAAAAATTGTTTTCCATTCCACTGAACTGTAAAATAAACAAAACAAACCCTTCACTAAATGCTCTAAAGGCCAAAGGGTCTCAATGAATGAACTTCAAATGGCTGCTTTGCTCATCATAGAAAAAATCCATTATGTGACTGTGTTTAGAAATAGTCTAGCATATTTTGTGTGCTATAGCATTTTAAAATAATAAGGTTTGGAAATAAATAATAAACCGGTGAAGAGACAGAAAGTAAGTTGCTCCCTAAATCTAAATACAAATGTATTTCAATGTCATTTTCTATACACAGAGAAATGCATAGAACTAAATCAGTTCTATCATTTATAGTGAACGTTATGTTTTCCTGTACTTTTCAGCTTACTTTCATTCCTTTCATGAAAGAGAATCTCATGACCTTTTCAGTATTAGCCTCAAGACATAGCTGAGCTATTCTTTTCATATAGAAACCCAAGACCCCAGCTGGCTAGCATGAAAGCTAACTTTGCCAACAAATCTCTAAGAAAACATGTGATAATGTTCATCTGTATTTTTGGGATGTTTTTTTTCTTCTTACAGAAGCTATCAATGCATCTAAATATAACAGCTTTCTGTGGGTTTTTGGGTTTAACCAGGACCCCCTGAGACCAAGCATTAATTAACATGCTGTCCTGAGTGTTATAGGCTAATAAAAGATCGAATATACAGCAGAATCTTAAGACTTTCTGGTAACGGCTGCTGTTTTACTGCATTTATTAGAAAATGTACTAGTGGTGTTTTTAGGATTCCTAACCTCTTATTCATCAGTGGAAAATAAAATCCCTGTAGTATCTCTTCTGTTGTAAGCTCCATTAGGAGATGATTTCCAGTCTCTCAGTAGGATTTCCAAGAGCTTCACTGCGAAGTTTAGTTTTTATAAGGGATTTCTTTACAACAGACAAACAATCAGGACAGAGCTTTTCCTTAGAAGATTTCTCTTCTCCAGTTTTGTCAAGTAGCTTTCTTCTACTGGCGTATTCAATGTTCCCAGGATTATCTACTAACAATCTTAGTAGGTAATGAAATATAGAAGTGCTTGAAAATCCAGGGATGAACTTCACATAATACTCCTCAAAAAGGGCTTTGAAACACTACCTATTTCATCCACAAGGGCTCTTTAACACCTACTCTTGCACCCATCTTCATTCACGGGCGTTCAAGTTCAGCATCCCTCCGATGCTCATTGGAGCTTCTGTCTGACCAAGACAGCCGCATTGCTAAAGTAGATTTAGCTAACAGGAGCAACTCCAGACGTAGTTTCCACTTATACACTCCTGCTGTAGCTATTGGTAAGAGCAGAAGCCACTCAGGTTTGTAGCTTCTATAGGAGGCATTCAGCTGTTTGGGTGGTGTATATCCTTTACTAGTTGCTGTACCTCATCTTCAAGGAAAACCAGCAGGTTGGAAAGGATTTGATCTGCAAGATGCCCCTGGAGCACGCTGAGGGAAAGAAATACAAAATAGTACAACCTTTTCTTTCACTTTGGAAGTAGTGGTTACAACACGTTTCAATGAACATTACCTGATCACAGACATTACATGGAATCTCCCTCTGTTAACAGCTTTGGACCTTCCATCAAGCCAAGTCCTATCACCCCCTACCCACACACATCAGCATCCTTGTCTAATATTAGATGCTCTGAATAGGTTCTTCAGAAAGTTACCATTAAAACTTGGTAGAAGAAGTGTCAAATTACCTGTGCAATTGGATTGGATAGCCCTGCAGGGCAATATGTTCTGGATCACACAGAAACTACAAGGGGTCATGCATTCAATTTTGTTTCAGAAAGTACTAGGGAACCAGTTGGGGAGCAGGTAGTGCCTAACTAGATAAAGGACAACACAACATCACTGCTCAGGCCATTAGTAAATCATTTCATCCAGTGTAAGACTCAGAACTATGTGACACAGCAGCGATCAGATGTGGAGGACAACTCAAAACACAAAGGGAAGGCAACACTGAACAGTATACAAGTATGACTTTGTCATAGAAGCGCACATCACACAGACTGGTATTACTGGCAAAGTGGAACAGAATTTCTTTAGCAACCATTCCTCTCTAACTTGTACTTGGCAACTGCTGAGATGCTATTATCAGGATAAGACTATGACTGCTTCCAGCCCTACGCTGTGTGGTTGCATTTGGACATGGAGGTATAGGGAAATGATAAGACGACCTTTTAAACCACTGTGAAGCAGTCACATGAAAAATTCAGTATGTATTGATGCCCTGTGTGTTTTTCTAAAACCTTTTAAGACTGATTTCTTGGGTAGGCTCCCAGCATGAACTGGTCATTAGAAAGAACAGTTGAAGCAACTGTCATCAAATGAAACATCAATGACATCAAAACCATAAATGCACTACTTTTCCAGCTCTGCCTCTAGCAGTAGCAAATAACTATTGAACCTGCAGTACAATCTTCCCAACAAGCACGTAAATAAAGCCACACCTAGTAACGCTGTTCTTGATTTATCAGACGAAATTCTGTTCTGTCCTAGTAGATATGAAACTTTTCTATCCTTCAAAGTAAACATATGCTAATTCCAGAAAGTTCTGTTTTTGAAGGAAAAAAAAAAAAAGTTGCTTTCCTTCTCTGGCATGGAAGTAGTTCTACTAAAAAATTAAGTTGCTATATACAATATTTAGAATTGCTACCGACTCTGAAAGCTCAGATAATGCCCACAGAAATAACATGTCTGTCATACATTTCTCTTGGGTTATGGTGCCATTTGCCAACTAGGGGAGACCTTTAAAAAGAGAAGAGCTATTCAAGATTATTCTTTCAGTACTCCCACAGAAGTCAAGACCTGAGTAGCTTCTTAAATGTTGGCAGAAGGCAGTATACAGCCATTTAACACTTCAGCACATTTTTAATGCACTTTTGACCTACAAGCTTGCTGTGGAACCCAGAATAGGATTCATACCCACTCAATACAAAGTAAGTGATAGGAATATTAGAAGTAAGACCTTGTCAAAGCTCGCAGAAGATACTTCACATCTAAACTAAGCACATTCAGAAAACAGTGAAAGTCCTGATGGACTACGGATTTTTGTTGAAAATTAAAGATACAAGTTTTCTATGGTCTACAGCTATAATAGCATATTAACCTGCAGCAAGACATGGGCACTAGATTCCAACAATCCATATTATTCAGGGTTTGGAAATGGTTACAGACACATTTGACTTTGGCCACGGTAAATTTAATGTATCTACACCATTACAAATTTTGATAGAATCTGTCAGTGTGGACAGTACCCAGCCTTGAGACTTGAGCACTACGTATTTTACAAGTATAGAAGATGTCTTAACAGCCTAAATGACAGTACCTGCCTGTCTATAAAGCCTGTTTCTTTGCATACTACTCCATTGTATGGGTAAACAGAACAAGTACTTGAGCTTAGTTGTGTGAAGTGACTAGAGGTGACTATTCACTAGGTATTTAAGGGTTGTTGCCCTATCCTCCTTTTTGCTGATTGAAGTGCAACATTAACATTCTGATACATAGCTGTTCTGCAATCAGCTTAGGATTTCTATTCATAGAATCATAGAATGGTTTGGGTTGGAAGGGACCTTACAGATCACTTCCAACCTCTCTGCCATGGGCAGGGACACCTTCCACTATATCAGGTTGCTCAAAGCCTCAGGTTGCTCAAAGTCTATTCTCTCAAATCTTCCAATCCCAAAGCCTAAATTTAAGACCCTGGAGATCCATAATCTTCCTACCCTAAGCATCTCTGTCTTCATCAACATACCTAGAGATTTCTTTCAACTCTTCTCCTTCACCTTGTCTCAACTCTCCTCTCTCATGAATCCTAAACACCCTCAGTCCTCCCAATCCAGCACCACAATCCCTGCCCTAGACCAAGCTCAGTCTTCATTTTGATTCATTCCACCTTCTACATGTTGCTCCATCATGTTCAGTTTGACAGCCACTCCCAGTGATGCAAAGTACAGGCTAATCTATACAGCCGAGCCTGCCCTCCTTTCTTGTTCTAGTGCACCTATAGCCCAACTTTGGATTCTGACGTAGAATTGTAATATTCAGACTTCAAATCCCATCTAAACAGAAATCTAAAGGGAAAGAAGACAAGACAGACAATCTTAGTGGTATTTGAAAATCTCTATTAGAGTCTAATCTTTGGCCCATACTTGCCTTAGTTGGGCACTTAGTTTAAAGAATGAAGTTGTGGGAGTTTTTTTTTTTTGTGGCTTTTTTCCTACTAATTGCTTGGTAAAGGGAAAGAGAATGAAAAAAAATATTTTAAGAGTTGCATGATTTCTTTTGAGAGTTCATATTGCAGTTTGTGAGTTCTATTAGCATTAAACATTAAGAGCCTTAATTTTAGAGTTCTCTATACTGGCACCTCATTTGCTTGCATTATTAAAAAATTTGAAAGTATCTACAGCATACATACAAGCATATGATTTTCACACATTCAAATAAATAATGTAAAATGAGGAAATATCTACAAAAGTAATCAGAAGATCAGCTTGCAATCTTACAATTAAGCAGCTTTGTGACTTGAGTTAAAATACTTAGATCATTCAGAGGAATATTTCTGTAATAAGAAAATAAAGCTTGCTTGCTTTCGATGAGAAAAAAAAAAGTCTTTGTTTCCTTTAAGCCTTTGCAATAAGCTTCATAGTGCAGTTAAGGGCAAAGTAACAGCCATTACTTTCTCAAAACTTTTAAAAAATAATTGTTTTAACATTATTTTACCTGCTCTGCCAAAGCAAAAAAAAAACCACAGGTTAAATCCGAATCAGGTCTCTGTGCAAAAAGCTGGAAAAAAATTGTTCTAATACACAATAGGTAGTTTTTGTTGGGCGGGTAGCATCCCTGGTCAGTTTTGTGTTTATGGCTCAGTACTAGTGAAACATTTTATTTTCACATCTTAAAAGATCATTTCAGGGCTGAACAAACACAGCAGATTCAGCAGCAGCTGGAATACAACTACTACTGTTCACCCTTTGGAAAGTTTATGAAAGCGCTGGCATGGTTCTGAAATATTAAAAGGTCTTCTGAAACTCAGAGAGAAAACAGCAATGTAAAATCAAGGGTCTGGTCTGGCTGAGTGGATAAAGTGCCATCCTTTTATACTGGGGACCTAAACCTCTCAAGACAGTATGTGGTATGGAATGGGTTTTATGGTCATTGGCTAGTGGCTGTGAATTTTTATCAACAAAAGTAACATTATTCAGACCAGGACAGAGGAAGAAATCAAAGCGTAACAAGGCTTGTGTTATGAAAAGGCACAGTCACTCGCTTGGAAATAGTCTTGAACAGTTACACCTGACCCAAAGCTCTTGATTCTGGGAGAGAGTTCAGATCACAATTTGCATTCAGATGTTTCGACTTGACTTAGCTCTATACATCTAACAAATTTTCGACTTTATATGGTTCCGTATTTTATATGACTTCACTACCACAGCACCAGAACACCTCAAGTTCTGATGCACGTATCATTTTAACCCTCTAAGGTAAGGAACACCTGGACACAGACATTACTTACATTTACACAGGCATCTTAACTTGCAGACAGAATATCCAGAGTGCTTAAAACATGATGGCACTAAAGCAGGAAAATTGTTAGTCCATAAAAAGTTTGAATTTCAGCGTAGCAGCTCTGGCAGTCCTTGGGAAGCAAGCCAGGACTCCAGATCCACCTCGGGGCATGCCAGCTCATTTCATGCATGTGTTCGAGGCTCAGTCCTAAGAGAAGGCAACTTGATGCTGCACGCAAGATTCAGGCTGAGGTCAAAATGACAAAACATAATCACTCTTCCTCCCTCAAGCCCTCACTTTCCTCAGCCACATCTTTAAACATGTCTCTGACTCTTCATTTCAAGAATTTGTACAGCGCTGATGCAACATCCAAGCATAAGTACAGGCTGGGTGGAGAATGGATTGAGAGCAGCCCTGAGGAAAAGGACTTGGGAGTGCTGGTGGATGAGAAGCTCAACATGAGCCGGCAATGTGCGCTGGCAGCCCAGAAAGCCAAATGTATCTTGGGCTGCATCAAAAGAAGCATGGCCAGCAGGTCGAGGGAGGCGATTCTGCCCCTCTACTCTGCTCTCATGAGACCCCACCTGGAATACTGCATTCAGCTCTGGAATCCCCAACACAAGAAGGACATGGAGCTGCTGGAGTGGGTCCAGAGGAGGGCCACAAAAATGATCCGAGGACTGGAGCACCTCTGCTATGAAGACAGGCTGAGAGAGTTGGGGCTGTTCAGCCTGGAGAAGAGAAGGCTCCAGGGTGATCTTATCGCAGCCTTCCAGTACTTAAAGAAAGCCTACAGGAAAGCTGGAGAGGGACTTTTTACAAGGGCATGTAGTGATAGGACAAGGGGCAATGGATTTAAACTGAAAGAGGGGAGATTTAGATTAGATATAAGGAAGAAATTTTTCACTCAGAAGGTGGTGAGGCACTGGAACAGGCTGCCCAGAGAAGTTGTAGATGCCCCATCTGTGGAAGTGTTCAAGGCCAGGTTGGATGAGGCTTTGGGCAGCCTGGTATAGTGCAGGGATTCCCTGCCCATGGCAGGGGGGTTGGAACTAGATGATCTTTGAGGTCCCTTCCAACCCTAACCTTTCTATGATTCTATGATTCTAACATTTATGTATTCATGCCTGACACTTTTGGGTATCTTTACAATTTCCAAGAGAAGAAAAAACCTTTGTTGTTGCTCCAATGGTTCTGCAGTTATCCTCATGTGAAGTGGGAAAAGGGAAATGCTATTTAACATCATTATCAGTCTTCCCTCCTGCTACAACCTAACAAGCAGCTATCAGCCTCACTGCTCTGTATCTCACTGGTGGGTGGCATGAAAACTTTTTTAAGCAACGTATTGCTCCATCCACTCAACCAGATAATGAACTGTACTGATCTGTTCCTAACTGGTATTGTTGATCTCATCTACTTCTAACATATCTTCACAAATATTTTAATTGCCAACAGTTAACTGCAGATATAGATGAAGAAGGCAAAAAGATTGTCAGGACTGGTTTCTTCCATGCTTCTAAATGGATTTAGTGCTAGCTAAGATGCAGGGCTTGGATCCAATATTGGCGTGAGTGATCCCACACTAAGTTCATGTCTTAAATACATGTCTCAGAACACATCTTCATTGTCCTATACTCTGTGGATTTTTTCCTTCCCAAGTGCTTATCCTCTGATCAACTCACAAATAATAAAGTAACTTTCATTATTATTTTAAGTGAGGTAGATTAAATGAGTCATTTTCTAAATTTAATTTTCTTTCATGAGAATTCCCTTTGAATATCACAGTACCCCTTCTCTGGACTGAGTTCAGTTTTGTGAAATAGGAAATGTCATAGTGGGTAAAATTCAGGTTCATCAAACCCAATAAACCATCTCCTGTAGCGTAGAAGTCACTGTTTGTGGTTGCTTAAAGAAGAAGCATAAGAAATATACCTCTTGCATATGAATCAAAAAAAACCCTTAATATTATATAGAATATTCATTGATTGTCTTTTCTTCTAGCTAATTTTCCAAACCCTTTTGAAATCTACTTTATCCTTTAGGCACTACAAAAATATTCTGACAGTAAGTTCCAGAGTTGAAACGTGCAGCGTGAGAAAAGAATGAAAACCTGAAACTAGCAGCATGATAATTTCATCAGTTGGCCCCTCATTCTTCAAACATTGTCAATAGCAAACATGGCAGTTCATCTACTCTGTGCTATTTATTATTTTATATACTCTATAATTTTGTCCCTCAGTCATTTTTTTCTCCCCAAAGACCCATAATCTGAGCCTAATTGCTCTTCATACAAAAATCTCTTCATTTTAATCTTTGCTGCCCTTGTCTGTTTCAACAATTATTTCTGCTGGAAAAAAGGAGGGCCAGAACTTCATATAGTATTCAGGACATGAGGTGATCCAAGCTTTATACAGAGAAAAAGTGATGTCTACTATTCTGTTCTTGATGCTTTGTTTGTTGTTCCTATGATCTTCAGCTTTCATTGAGTGCCTTTCAAAGAGCAAACCAAAATAATGTTAAATGCCTTTCCAAAGTACCTATACCTCATTTATGAACCCATGGCATTGTAAAAATTGTTAGGATTATGCTTTCTCTGATCTATTTTTTTTTTATTTATCAGCATTTTGTCTCCCTTTTTATCTCTAACCACTCAAAATCAGAAGATCTGTTTACCATTTTGGTGTCAGTGTTAGCTTCTGTCAGCATCATGAATTCTGTAGTATCAGCAAACTTG
Organism: Tauraco erythrolophus; assembly: GCF_009769465.1. Classification (NCBI taxonomy): domain Eukaryota; kingdom Metazoa; phylum Chordata; class Aves; order Musophagiformes; family Musophagidae; genus Tauraco; species Tauraco erythrolophus. The sequence continues at coordinate 62,840,582 of NC_141466.1, read as the reverse complement.
GTCACCTCATTAACCACCTGATTTTCCAAATAATTTGTAACTGTGATGAACAGTACAGATCCTATCAAGATTCCCCCTTTGTCTGTACTGACAAACTCTTTGTGTTGTTAAAACTGTAAATCTATCCCTACCATTTATTCCCCATCTTTTCACCTACCATTCTGCTTTTCCCCATACAACATTCCAGGTCCGTTTTTCCCAATTACAAATGAGTAGAGTGTAATTGGTTTTATTTCATAAAATGAGAGATAAAGCCAATTCTCTGACGTTTCAGAGTCCAGCAGCAGAGCAGCAAAATGAACTCGTATCTTCTGTCTAGTCCAGACCATTAAGCTGCCTCCTTCCTTGTACCACTGCTGTTGAACATAGTCAGAACACATTTATACTGAATTTAAACATGTGTCACCAACGTTTTTCCCCAGAAAATGAGACGAGGAATGTAGACTTCAAAATGGATAAGGGAAGAGCAATTGACATAATCTACCTGGGCTTGTCCAAAGCATTTGACACTGTCCTGCATGACATCCTTGTCTCTAAATTGCAGAGACATGGATTTGACAGGTGGACCACTCAGTGTATAAGGAATTGGCTGGATGGTCGCACTCAAAGAGTTGCAGTCAATGGCTCGATGTCCAAGTGGAGGCCAGTGATGAATGATGTTCCTCAGGGGTCAGTATTGAGTCCAGTGCTGTTTAACATTTTTGTTGGTGACATGGACAGTGTGATTGAATGCACCCTCAGCAAGTTTGCTGACGACACCAAGCTGTGTGGTGTTGTGGATACGCTGGACGGAAGGGATGACGTCCAAAGGGACCTTGACAGGCTGGAGAGGTGGGCCTGTGAGAACCTAATGAAGTCCAACAAGACCAAGTGCAAGCTACGGCACATGAGTTGGGGCAATCTCAAGCATAAGTACAGGCTGGGCGGAGAATGGATTGAGAGCAGCCCTGAGGAAAAGGACTTGAGAGTGCTGGTGGATGAGAAGCTCAACATGAGCCAGCAATGTGCACTGGCAGCCCAGAAAGCCGACCACATTCTGGGCTGCATCAAAAGAAGCGTGGCCAGCAGGTCAAGGGAGGGGATTCTGCCCCTCTACTCTGCTCTCCTGAGACCCCACCTGGAATACTGTGTTCAGCTCTGGAGTCCCCAACACAAGAAGGACAAGGAGCTGCTGGAGCGAGTCTAGAGGAGGGCCACGAAGACGATGTGAGGGCTGGAGCACCTCTGCTATGAAGACAGGATGAGAGAGTTGGGGCTGTTCAGCCTGGAGAAGAGAAGGCTCTGGGGACACCTTCTAGCAGCGTTCCAGTACCTAAATGGGGTCTACAGGAAAGCTGGAGAGGGACTTTTTGAAAGGGCATGTGGTTATAGGACAAGGAGGAATGGATTTAAACAGAAAGAGTTTTTCAGATTGAAAAGATTTTGATTATATCTAAGGAAGATATTCCTTATTTTGAGGCTGGTGAGGCACTGGAACCAGCTGCTCAGAGAAGTTGAGGTTGCTCCATCCCTGCAAGTTTTCAAGGCCAGGTTGGATGAAGCTTTGAACAATCTGATCTAGTGCAAGGTCTCACTGCCCATGGCAGAGGGGTTGGAACCTTGTGATCTTCAAGTTCCCTTCCAACCCAAGCCATTCTATGCATCTGTGATTCTGATACCAGTCAGTATCAGCAGTCAGCAGTCATCTTCTTGACTGTCCATTCCTGTATTTCCCCATAGTCTTCGAGTCTATCAGAAAACCCTTGATTACCTCCATTGCATATTTTAAATTTCTATCTAATTTCTATTCAAATTAATTTTCTTTTCCTAGTCTGAGTTACATACACACAACAGAGATACAGTAGCTGAATGAACATTTTTTAGCTTTATGGGACAGTTACTTTTCCTTTTTCTGGTCTAAGCTTCCTCCTTCAACACTGTTTCTCCTTATATTTTCTACAAGTAAATATTTAGCTTAATATACCAAGTAAATTGTCTTGCAAATTTGGATGACCCCATCCAAAATCAGAAAGAATTGTACATAACAAAACCTTGATGTTTAGAACATCAGCACTTTCCTTCATCATACAGTATCCATTCCTAATCAAAAGGAGTATTTTAACCAGCTGAATCAAAGCATATCTATGCCTACTCCTGCTCTTCTTTATGGCTACCCCATTTCAGCAATTCACATTTTCACTAAGCGTGTTGAGGATATGAAAAGACATTAAAACTTAGTGATGTGACAACATTGTAGAGGTGTATTAACTTAGTCGGCTTTCATGCTGACTCTGCAGTGATAAAAATGAGATGAACCAGTGGGTAAAAAATACATAGAGATATAATAACCAATCTGCTTCTTTCCTACTCATCTCTGGCTTCATGATGCTGAAAATCTCACTGGTTCAGCCTGAGGAAAGAAATCTTTCCATAATCCTACAAGACTTTACAATCTACCATACAAATCAAAGTAATATGGTAATCAGCAGATAAGCACAATAACACATGTGGTGTTAAATGAAGTCTCTTGTTCTCTCATGGGGAGGAAGAGAGAGACTTATTTGTTCAATATACCATTATAAAATTATCTAGTTTTAAGAGGAAAAAAACAACAGAGAGCACATTTTAAATTCTTATCTTTTGCTTTTTTTTGTGAAACTTATTGATGAATAATTTAGAACTGTGTCTTAGCTATTCTGCTCTCTATAAAAATGTAATCTGACTTAATTATGTGTCATCACAGTAATAATAGTAAAAGAAATCCACTCAGGGGATGAGTATAGCATATAGTGTTTTATGAAAAGTCCAAAAGACATTATTTTAATTTATACAAAGTGGGGTTTAGCACTTGAAATGCTTTTATTCACAAAATTGTTTCCAAGCATTTCACAGGCCTCCTACCAGTAAGGAGAGCTGCACAACAGATGAACGGAAAGGGTGGTGGCAGCCTTGGTTAAAGGCTGACAGGCTGATCATGAGGATTTTATGCACTCATTTGCGAACTTAGGGTTGTTAAGGAATATTTTAAGCATCAGAAACAGAGGAGATGGAAAACTTCTCTTAACCCAAGGAGAATCTTTTTAGTTGACCCCTATCCATGCCACGTCAACAAATCCATGCTGCACAATTAATTAAAAACAAAATTAGCAACAGCTTTTGCTGTTGTTTCTTCAGCCAAGTGGAGAAATGTGATCACACCAAGATAGCATTTAAAGCTATCTCCTAAATCCGAATTCACATACACATTTTCATGAGAAGAAAAGTAGATTGGATATATACGTGGTGACTCAGAGAAGTAAAGTCATAAACAGTACAGGCAAGAGCAATAAACATTGCATCATCTAGGGCAGAGGATAACATTTTTATTTCGTTAAGGTACAGTAGCACATATCACCAAACAGACATTCTGTTGCTAAATTATAAAATCCACAGTGGCTAAAACTACATGTTGTTACTGAGAGAGATGAGCAACTACAGAAAATGAAGCCAGCAGCTTTCCTGCTCTACATGCACACCCTTTCTTATGTGAAAACTACAGAGCTCCTCTGTAAAAAGGAATATTCAGAACAGTTTGTATCACAGTTAAACTATCTTTATGTCCAGGTCACACATGCCTAGGGAGATTATTGTACTTCCTGATGGAGAAGGGGCTCACAACCAGGTGACTAAGGCCATACTGTGAAAAAACAGAAGTTTAATAATGAAACCATAACCCAGCTCATTAACTGTAATTGTTTCTGTCCTCAGAGAGCTGACACAAAACAGCCTTGTTTTCTAGCACGGAACACCTGCCTATTCCAAGATGCAATCTCTAAAATGCAGAACGTGAAAATTTCAAATATTATTAGTGCAGGAAAACCTTATTTATACACAACATATATTCACAACTGCTTAGACTTCTCTAGAACTGCCATGATTTGTTTCTAAGAGAATGCATACAGGTGATTTAAAAAGAGAAGTTGCTAGAAAACAGTATTCTAATTTAATTTTCCCTTGTTAATCCTTTTATCTTGTAAGTTCATAACAGACACAAGTTGCTCAATGGACTGCAGTTATTGCACAAGGGCCTGAATGTTGTTCAGTAATCTAGGTTACTTTAAGAAAATTCAAATGGACCAAGCTAAAAAGTGAAACTTAACTTTCAAAAACGGACAATGATTTGGAGCAATCAATTAAAAACTCCTTCAAATGCCTCATGTTTAAAGAGGAAAAATGATCAGAACTTTCTGAAGCCCAACCAGCAAACCAGAGCACTCAACTCTGCACGCAACCTCTCTGTCCTCTCTGGGGCAGATGTTTAGTGCCAGCCCTCTTTACTTACGAGCCTTTTGAAGACCTTTAAGTTTTGCCACTTAAACTTCTTCTCCTCATTTCGAGAAAAGATAGATTATTGCCATTCTTTTGTCATGGTTAAATAATTAATGTACTGGCCTCTCTATCCATGTCACAGTCTCAGTAATGGCCTTTGTATTGTTTCTTATTCTAGCAGTATGTGCAACTTGGAAGTATTCTTGTAATATAGATTAAAAACTGGTTTCATCCAAACCGAAATTCCTTCGCATACAGTTTCTCCCAATCAATAATCCTTTTGGAGCTTTAGAAGCAGATTTCCATTCAGATTACAGTTTTAGAGAAAAACTCATGGAGGTTTTCATGATATCGAAGCTAGTTCAAGCTACAATGAAAACTTGCTTTCTTTTATGACAAAATTGATTCACTGCAAACAATATGTAGCACGTATATGAAGTCTGTTTATATAACATTTCCTTTGCGCAATCAGGCTTCCACACATTCAGAGGAAACGGAGGAAATTTTAAAGTATAAGACACTTCAAGATTTGAGTGGTTGATTTTCTTTCTTCTGCTTTTTTTTTCAGGTTTATAAAAAGTGGTTTTATAAAAAGTCAAAGGGTAGAATGAATGTAAGTAACTATGCTAATTGCATTGTGAGTTTCACTGCATATCAGAAGGGAACAAAGCAAAGATAAAAATGGCATAAAACAATGGGCTCAGGAAAAGAGACAAAAAAACCCCAAAAAACCATGACAGTCTGAAAGAGCTGCTGTAGCAGAAGGAAATAATTCACTGAAAAGTTGATGCTGAAAAGAAACAGAAATGAGTAGGTTGAATTGATGGGCATCCTTTCTCCCTTTAGCAATGCAGAGTTCAGCTGAAGTAAATTGAGTGCAGACTGTAATGTCAGAGACATGCATAGAAAAATGTCTCAAATGCACAGTTGTCTTCTATGGGTCCACAATCCTCTTTCTTTCTGCACTTTCAGCTTTGATTCTCCATTTGATTGGTTTAGTGTTTTAATTGACATGAATGTGGAAGTGAGGCTAATAGGAAGTCAAACTTTGTCCGAAGTGTTTATAAAATACAAGATTTCTAGAAAGAATTGGTATTTTCTGGTAGGATTTAGTCCTTTCTCTTTAATTCCATCCTTCTGCTGTAGACTGTCAGTAGACTGCTAGGTAAGTAGGATCTTGGGTATCTAATTTAGATACCTAACCTTAAGCAAGAAGAACTTCTTTTATAAACCTTCGAAGGCACCTATTTTTCTCTAGACTGTTAAAATGAAAGAGTGATCTCCCTCACAGCCATGTGGGAAATCACGTGGCCAAGGCTAGCAGTATGAGTGTTGGCTGTACATTGCCAGGTATGCTGGTATGTTTTATGGGAAAAATCAGCATGCTAAAGAACCAGCAGTCATTTCACATGTTTTAAAACATGCAGCAACTTATAAAACTTTGTAATTGATTGCATTAATTTTTCAAGGAAAATCATTCAGCTCAAGAAATGATAATGAAAAAGCATGACTTTAGCAGCACAGTTCCAGTTTGCTACATAAGACAGTAAGCAGGGATAGTTTAGCAGAAATCGATGCACTTGGCACTTGTAGCATCTTCCTAGGGCTTTAGGAATTTCAGGGCACAATAAATGTAGGGCACCAAAAACTCCTAAGGCTAAACGTATGTATCAGACGTTCCTAAACTCTTTGCTAATAAGATCACTACTGTTAAAGAAGTTTTAAGGAATTAAATGTCATTGCTCAGATTCTCACAAGGAACCTACCAAGCCTCATTACTAGTTGATGGGAGATTAATGTTGTGGAAAAAGGAGAGACTTCATGGTATTTATTAGCTTGCATGAGACATCTCTGAGATAGATAGAAGGAGAATACAAAAGGGGTTAAAGACTGCTGCAAAGTCTCCTACTGAGATAACTTATTACAGAAAAGGGTAAGTGCTAAAAAGCTTTCAAGCACTGCCTCACCTGACAAGGTTGGGAAAGTATGTATTATCTGAAAGGCAGATCATACTTTTGAGAAGTAAGGAGGATGATTCTTTTTTGGCTTGCAAATATCTACCTATCAGACAGGAGGGGATTTAAATGGGAGTGTTCATTTGTCTGCTGCTGAGATAGACTTACTGGGAACAATTTTAACAGACAACACAAGAATAGCTAGAGTAGCATGAGTTCATCTTTTCACCAATTCAGGTCTCACATCCTTGTCTCTCCTCCTCCTCCAAAATAATAAATATGTTAAAAAATCCGAACATAATTCTTCTTCATCATCATCACTAGGAGCTGCTGGATTAATGTTAGTTTTAAAAGTCAGCATACTTATTAAACTTGCCTTATGAAATCCATAGGATGAGAGCCTTTAGGTCATTAACTTTAACTTCAGACCAGCAGCACGTAGGAACAGCTGGGAACAAGGCTGTGGGATTACAGTCCAGCAATTGGAGCTTTACAATATACAAGAACAAGCAGTTCTCTGGGATAAAATGAATTATTTATGAAGTCACACACTATATACATTGGGTGTTCTTTTGTCCTGTTTCAGTGCCGAGCTATGGAAATCTGCTACTGTCTTAAAGGCTTGGATTACCTCAGGAAGGATGAATTAAAATGTAAGAAATTTCAGAAGGTAGAGGAGTAGCCTGAGCACATGGGACACGCCTGAAAGTGACCCACTGTGACAGTGGGCGCATGACTTGCCATGGATGATAACTGTAACCTGTTCCTGTGTTTGACCACACTTACAATTCAAAAAATAAACAAGTTCTTGTGTTCAGATGTAATTTCATCTGCTTTAATTTGTGTTCATTTCCTCCTGTCATGTCACTAGGCACTAACAGAAAAGATCCTGGCTCCCTCTTCCTTGTTCCCTCCCATCAGGTATTTACACACATTGATAAGATGCCTCTGAGCCTTCTCTTCTACAGGCTGAAGAGTCCCAGCTCTCTCAGCCTCTCCTCATGTGAAAGATATTCCAGTCCTGTAATAATCTTTGTGGCCCCGTGCTGGACTCACTGCAATATGTTCATATCTCTCTCCTGAGGAGTCCAGAACTGGACACAGTACTTGAGCCACTGCCTCACCGGTGCTAAGTAGAGATGAAGGATCACCTCTCTCAGTCTTTTTGCTGTGAAGTTGCTTTGCTAGATTGTAGTCATCTTGCTGTCCACCAGGATGTCAAAGTTTTGCTCAGCAAGCTGCTCTCCAGCCACTCAGCCACTAGCATGTACTGATGCATGGTGTTAACCCTCCGGAGATGCAGGGCCTTGAATTATCCCATGTTAAACTTTGTAAGATTCCTCTCTGCCCATTTCTCCGGCCTGTCAAGGTCTCTCTGAAGGTGCTACAAGGATCTGGTGTACCACCCAGTCCCCTCAGTTTTGATATCTACAAACTTGCTGAGGGTACACTCCATCTGCCTGCCTTTTTCCCGTAAGGTCATGTGAGATGAACTTCATCCTATGTGTGCATGTGTTTACAGCATCCACCTTAATGTGGCCCTCAACTTAATGCAGATATATAGTTTGTTATAACATAAATTACTAAAATAATAAGAACAACTATGTTCTGTAACTCTTCCTTGCCCCTCAGAAGTAATGAAAGTCACCATCAGAGCAGAGGAGTGACAGTCAAACAGCAAGAAAAGGAGAGAAAGAGAAAAAAATTAAGCTGGAAGAAAAAGATTATTCCTATAGAAAAGAAAACAGGTCTTGTCTACAAGAAACTCAGGAAATTGAAAATATTAATAAAAAGTATGAGCTGAAATAGATTTGTTAAATCTCACAAACCTTGTGTAGACTCATTTTTTCAAAACTGAAGCTGTTAAATTCGACTTGGCTTAATTCATTTCTAGTATCTATTAAATTAAACAAAATTAACATCCTCTTTACTTCTAACAAGGGTGTCTACACAGAGATTTAATGTGGCTGAAGTGTGAACTTTGACATTTAATTTGGATCGACTTTCCTAAATGTCCTAATGCAGAAGAGTCCTATTAGCTTCCACAGTGGTAAAAATTAAAACCAGACAACAGGCAATGGATGCTAGCCAGGTAATGGTAAAAAGTAATTAAAAGAAGACAAAGAATCTTTCCAGAAGGAATTATGAGAAGCCACAGATTCTGGCCAAGAGGTGATCAAAGCTGTTACTAGCATACAGGAAAAGAGCCAGTAACAGATGAAGGGTAATCATAAAACAGATCAAATACTGTCAGTTAGAGACTGGCATCGCAGAAGATCTGGAGCACACGAAAAGACACAGAATTACTGTTTTTAAATGCCCAGATGGAACTGGCAAAAAGGAAGAGAAAAAAACAGCTAGACTATTACAGATAGTCAAAGAAATGGAAGGATTTTTAAGAACCAGAAGATTCTCTTAGGTCTAAAAAAAAATTTAGAGACATAGTTAATGAGCTTTTAGAGATGCAGATCTGCCAAAATTGGAAGCTGGACGACTAATTACCTTGTAGAGGGGAAAGACACTTCGGTTACAAGTGACCGTGAGGCCTTTCACCTTTATTCCAGGACACAATGCAAAGACACTGAGACTCATACTGTACCTGCTCAGGTAATACAACTATTTATTACCTGTAAGGGAAACAGTGACTAATTCACACAGTGCTTGCTACCTATTTCTAACAAGTAGTAGATTGTACAGAAGTGAAAACTGGGTCAGATTTCTGACTTAAATAGATTCCAAAATAAAGGAAATTCTTAGCCAAACTAATCATACAGCAGCATAGGCGTATGCTTTGACTTCTTCTAGAACAGTTCTCTGCACCTGTACAGAAGGACTCTTTACAAAAAAATTACAGCTTCACCTGTTCTCCAGATGGGGCACAGTGAATGAAAAGTAAAGCTACAGCTCTACTGATAAGCTTTACTATCAGCTCCTGCTGTCCCTTGTTGCAAACAATCCAGGGAAACATGGACCAGCCAGCTGACACACTGAGTAGCCTCTTTCTATTGACGCTGATCGCATCATTCTTCTGTGTACTGAAGACTTCTGAAAATGCTGTTTTTACAACCTCAGCAGCCAAATGAGACAAATCCTTTGAGGGATTGTCCTTTGTCTTACTCTCCAGAGTGAAATACTGTTTTAAAAGAATAACCAGCTGATACTTTTTTTCCTCACAAATTTCTGAAGCCGTAACATAGAGCCAAATCAAGCAGAGCCAAATCAAGCAGATAAACAGGTTTCCAGAAAGCACCTGCTCCTTCTTATTTACATGCTCAGACCCAAAGCAAAAGATGAACAGAGGCAAGATTCAGCCTGGAGACTCCTTGATAGTAGAGCACAGCAAGCTGTACAAAAACCTCAGGCTTTAGTGATATGGCAGTGGAGCCCACACAGGTAAATTGAATAGTGCAGGAGATCAAATATGAAGAAAATGAACTTAAATGAATTGTCAGTGTTTGGGTTAGAATTATCCCAGAAAAGTGCAGGACAGTCAGAAGCTGAGAAAAGCTTAACTTAGCCTCTCTGTCCAAGACAGTTATACATCAGTTTTGCCAATGTTCTTGGTTTAGCTGAAAGCTTGGTTTGCCATTTATGACGCATAGATTATATGTAAGCATATTTTCTATACCCACCACAAGAGTGCCAAAAGAATATAGTTTGTAACCAAATTTATGCCAATACCTGCTCTTAGAGCCCTCATCTGTTACCTTGCTAAAATTTCACACTTCATAAAGTAGGAACTAAATCTAGCCATATGTGATTTGTTCTTACCTAAATTAATTTACAGCAAAAAGACTTATTTATTTCCTGCCCTTGGTATAATCTGATTGGCTTTTGTGACAGCTGTAAAAGGAAAGCTGCTAAGAGAGACAATCACATCTGACAAAGAACATGCTAATGAAATCAGGCTTTCTAAAGGGAAGTGATTTTGACAGATTAGAAATTATAGCTTTGTATGGTTACTACCCAAGTTGTCAGCCCCTCTTCCCTCAGTAACAGCAGTCTCTGTTAAATTTAAGGAACACTCTATCTGCTCATCATGCTATATAAAATCAACCTCTAGCCATATCTGGGTGATTTCCTACAGTGAAAGACTCAGAAACAGGAGGTAAAAATTCCCCACTTGGCATCTTAATCTTCTATTAATGATGCAACCTGTACTGTACCATCTGAAAAACATGAATCAACACTGAGCCCATCCTTCCACAAATAGAACTCTTTACCCTATAATGTGGTGATCTTTCTCTTTCTAATTGCTTCTTACAGATTTTAAAAAGGCACTTCAGTCCTTAAGTGTAAAATTTGCATTCAAACTACCATACAAAGAAATACTAACAATGATTTTGAAGTAATTCCTTCTAACAAAGAGCACAGACTTCTGATCACACACCATCGGAGAAGATGGAAGTGTACACGAAGCGTTTTTCTTATCTCATTAGCAGCCATTAGAAACCCACAGGGGAAACATAATGACCAGTGGAGAAAGGGCAGAGCAGACTTCAGTGAACAAAACAGATGTTTAGTGCATATAGATATTATCCAACACCATCATCAAACTAGTGAGTTTGGCCATTTAGGGCATCTCCTAGGAAACCATCAGATAACATTAAAAGATATTGACTAACATAAAAAGAGCTGCAGGGGAAACGGTGTATATTTGATAGAAATGGGATGTGCTTCTAAATGCAGCAGTTCTAATTTCAGTTGAGGAAAACAAATGGGTCTATTTTTCTAGATGCATGTGTGGGTTTGGTTAAAAGGCTTAAAATTTGCTGTACATTTCTGTATCTTGACACTGCAGTCTTTAACTAAGTAGGGTATAAAATGCAGAGCAAAAGCACATTGAAAAGCAAAAGAATACAAAAAATGTATCTTAAATGTGTCGCAATTTGTACGACACGTAACATTGTTTTGTTGTTCTTGATATTATTTTCTTTTTCCTGCCAGTTCTTTCTGGCTGGAATTTTCCACATAGTTTGAGAGTTATAAAACTGGCAAAGGTATTGGGCATTTCATTTCCTTTATGGTCCTTTGAAGAAATCTTCTTCACATTACACCAAAAAACACTTTAATTGATCAGGACCAACTGGTGATATGTCCATCATATCATGTAAAGTATTCTCACTCGTAACTACATTTCAATCTGTGTTTTGTCCGGGAGGAGAAGGCATTCAATTTACAGATACATTTTCATTTCCTCTATCCAATTTTGTGTCTGATGAACAATGTTGATTGCCTGATAGTTTCTTTTCAGAGTGTTAAGGACACCTTTTCCACTGTGATTACTGTTTTGCCCTCTCTGCAGTCAGTGAGCGGAAAGGTTAGCTCCGAATTTGGCTAATGAGAACTTTGCTGATCTGTTCAAGTTGGCTGTTACGCCTTTTTGGCATGACCAATCAGAGCATAAAGTGCAGAGCATAAAGTGTCGGGAGATTTGCTGTCTTGTCTCCAGCCCTGGCAAATGACTTCCTGTGGTCTACCAGACTATCAATTCTCTGCCCAGTGGCAAGGGAGTGTGGCGCATACTCACCTCTAGATAAATCACAAGCTATTCATGCATGTTATGTTCCTTCTTCGGTTTGGTACATTTTCTTAATGTGTTCAGGTCAAGTTGTATCATCAGTTTAGCTGAATTCATAAAATTAGGGGTAAGGCCAAAATTTAAATGCAGGGATAGGGTACGAAGAAGGGAAACACTTAATGAACACTGGTATTTTTTTTTTTTCTGAATTGAGACTAATCTAATATACAGAGAGTTCTCTACAGTACAGCTGCATTGGATCAATAATGGCAGTTTTAAAGGCAACCAACCCAGTCCCTGCACGCCATGGAATTAAGCTTGACAAAGAGTTGGGGGGAACTGGGGATCAGATAAAGGATCCATTGCTGTAAAGATCTACTCTCTTGATCCTCTAAACCATATGGCTGCCCCAGCTTTCCCTAGCTCCTGTATAATACTCCTGTATATAGCCCATGTTTTCCTGGAAGGCTGTGCACATTAGTGTGCAGAGTATGAGCACGGCACCAACACATCACTTAGGTGTCCCTGTTTTGGGAGGTGATTGTCATCTGGCTAACTCAAGGACCAGATTTATGAAAAGACAAAGGCACACCTTCTTCTAATTTGACCCAAGGGATCCTGTTATATAACAGACAAGCTATCAAAAAAGCCTCTCTAAAATATAATATAGCTGAACTTCTTTTGGTGTTTGTATTTTATTTTCCAGATGGAGCACTGCCAAATAACAGCTGCATAGACAGTTAAGCTTGATCATTTACAGAACTGTAAAGGGTTTGATTGATCAGCTTAGATGTCAGCAATTTTGTAATATGCTTGGGCACCAAAGGAGCAGAGCAGGTTGGGAAATGCAAAGGGGAAAAAATATTGTGTATTCTGATTGTGTCCTTCGCACAAAATTACAAGCATTTTCAACAACAAAGTAATTCACTTCATCCAATAGACTGCCTGCAAGTTCAGGACAATAAAACTGAAGAGCATCTTTAACTGACAATTTAAGCTCAAATCATTTTTGACTGGCAAGGTGTGGTATCATCCAGAAGAATTGATGCTATAGTAGTAGCTTCAAATTACGGGGTTATAGTGTGTCTACTCAACATGCAGCTCTTATCAGGAGAGATAAGGGGAGGGATAGGAAAGAAATGGATACCAATAAATGCCTTCTGTGAGCTCTACAGTTAATTAAGGATAAGAATTTGTATACATATTTATACTTGAATAGAGCTCAATAAAAATTAAAATGGAAGATTTTGACTGACACTGAGTACCTATTGCAATTCTCCTTTCAGCACCATTTTCCTATTCAATCTTCTGCATTATTTTTTTTAAGAAAGATCTGGGGAAAAAAATGCATCTCCTTGTCAGCAAAGGAAATTTGAAACAATGTCATTTTCTGAAAATGGTGGTTTACTGAAATTACATGTTTGTGTTAAGCCAACCCATGCCACCCCCTACCCAAAAATAATTCAAGGCAGGTTGTTGTGTCAGCAGTTGTCAGTCTTTGTTAGTAAGCATCAAGGCTGAGATAACCACTAATGTCCTTCTCTAGCTGATGAGTATAAAGGGCATTAAAAGCAGAGACTAAAACTCAGTAGTTTGGAAATAAAAAAGTAAAACTCTCTCTTAGGATTTCTGTGAGCAGTAGAAATGTTAGCACTTTTTGTAATGGGCTTCTCACCCCAACAGGGCTAAATTATAGTCGAATAACTGTAACCTAGAAATCCATCCAATTGTAAGAGTTAATTAAATATTACACTAAATGAAGTAAAATAACTACACGGAAAAATCCCAAGTAGCTTAAACAGAAACAGTCTACTAATACTAGAATATACATATAACAATTTAGAAACATGCGAGATTAGAAATCCCTGAATCAAGATGGATGGGTTAAAAGTTAGACCTAAGCACTAATCAGGCCTTGGTTACTCCACCCAGAAAATGCCTTTTAACATTTTCAAGAAGAGGCTTTGTGGACTAAAATCATTTAATATACGGCCTCTAAAATTACTGTTTCACATCTCAAAACCTGGCCTTAACTGATAACCTTTACTCACTGGGACATTCATATCAACACAAATACACCCAATGATCCCCACTGGATCAGCAGGAATGCCAGACTGATACAAACAGGAATCCATATGGGTTTATACCCCGAGACTATTGATACTGGCTTTTCTCCAGTTATTATCAGGATGATTGTATTGCTTCTCTAAATAATGTGTCTCTTTTGTCAGAAAGAAGGAAAGTTTCACAATGACTATCTCAAGATTCAAAATTGGAACTACATTCCATTTCTCTAACTGAGTATCTTTTTAAAAGGGACACACATAGACATTGATTAATTAGCTCAATACTTTCATAATATCACGTTTTTTGCTTAATTCTTCTTCTTTTGTGCACTTCTTAATTATGTATTTTCTACTTTAGAAAGTGCATTTCTTTTCCTTGGTATTAATTTTCTTACTTTTGTGCAAGATATGGTGGTTGAAGGACTCCTCACTATAAATCCCTCATCAGGTTTAATAGTTTAATGCTGCACGGTAACAAGGTTGTGTTAAAGCAATTGACCCTTCGGATCAGCTGATTCCATGGAAATTAGAACAGAACTTCTTTACTCCTTCCCCCTCCCACACGTCTTATCTAAGCATAGCCACCTCAAAAGTAGGCATCTATTCTAGAGAGTTGGGTCCTCTCTACAGTGAATAGCAAGAAATAGGTACAATTTATCTCACAATACTTATCTCAGGATAGGGTCGATTGCCCTCTGCACTGCCTACATCTCTCCATTGACTTTACAGGAAGCTTAAAAGAATTCACTTAGAAAAGACATCTAACTTTCAGATGGATAATGTTAATCGAGGTGAATCCTTGCTGGATGTCAATATATGATTGCTACAACGCTGGCTGTCTTATCCAAAATGCCACCTCCATCTCCATTGTCATAGATGACGCTGACTGTAAAGTGCAGATCAAAAGATACAGCAGATTGGGATGAGTTCCCTTTGTAATGCGGATTTGCCTGAAAGATACTGTGATTACTGCATCTATACAAGTAGTGTTAAAAGATGCACTTGTGCGCTATTAACAGGAGTTTTAACTCAGAATGTTCTCTAAAAAATACTTCTATTCACTGTTCAGCATCATCTTCACTATGCTCCAGAGCTTGGCGCTTTTATTGTATTAATGTTTATATTTTATCCATGGTAGTTCTTCTCATAAACAAACCACCAGCCAAACGCTTCCTGGCTTATTGCACCAGAGCTTGACGATGTCTGGCTTTCAATCACAGCTTCTCCATCTCTCTGAAAACATCCTTGGTCTTCTGGGTAACACAAGCCCTGTGGCAGGCTAACCTGTTCAGAGAAAAGGTCGACTAACTGTCAGAGCAAAGCAGGAAGAAAGCAAAGCTCGCTGCACAGCTGAGAGCCGTGAAGCTGCCAGGAGGCTGGGGAGCTCCTGCAAAGAAACTCCCTGCCTTCCATGCCACGCTCTGCTTAGGTCTCGGAATTTTTAAACCTTCACATTTCCAGGCACTCTCCTCACTTTAAATAGCAAACAGGAATCAATTTAACTGTCAGCTGGAGAAAGCACTCAATATGTGAGACAAATGGGGATTTGGTTTGGGGCCCGGAGGTGGGAGGCAGTTGTCTGAGACAACTTCAGAAGACAACTGCATAAATAATGTCAAGCTTGCTTTCCCCTACCATATTTCTAGGTTGCCCAAGGAAGTCATCAAGGTGAGTTTGACAGCGATCACAAGGCTGGGTCTACATACGGTCTGCCGGGGTGTGAAAAACTGAGAGACGTCACACTTGAGAATACCTGAAGAGGACAACTTTGCTGTGGGTAGGAGGTCTCGATTCATGCTGAGAGAAAACCTTGCTCTGCCCTGCAGCAGCCTGGGCTCCACAAACCATGCCATGGTTGCTGTGAATCCATTCAGCTCCAGCAAGACCCTTGCAACAGCCAAGCCCTGGCAGTAGAGCAGGGATAAAGAAACTCTCAGAAAGCCATTTTGATGGCCAACACTTCATCCTCTGACACGATACAGTTGTAAGTTACACAGGAATTTCACAGTGTGTAATAGTAATATGCACAAGGTAAAAACTTTAAGTCATTAGCAGTATAATTTATTAGCCAAGTTGTGCCAATGCCTATCAATCAGACTTTAAGGTTGGTTCCAGAGAGGTTTTTGATCTTCCTCATATTGCTTTGCTTTTCTTCTTCCATGGCACCATTAGCAGGCGACAGTTACATTATATATCTACTCAGTGCTCTGGTGAGAGGCCATTATGTTCACAGATCATTACTGACATCCTGACATTTGTCATCTCCTTTCATAGCAGTTAAATCTTGCTTTATCTGTAAATGTCACCACGTCATTTATTCATGAAAAGGGGTCACATTCCCAAAATAGTACACTCAGCTTTTAAAAGGGAAGTTGGTTTTATTCACTGTGGTAATCCTTGGACAAACTTCACTGCTGTTAAGTACTGACTTTTTTACCCTGTGCGGTTGTTTACATCTCCACATACAGATTTCAGGTTTGTTTTTTTGAAAATAAAACCCTAACAGGAAGGCAAATGATATGGATGAGAAAAACAGGTGTTTATTTTTTCAGCTTCCTACATTTAATCCACAAGGATTTATCAGCACTGAATTTACTGTTGTGAACTATAATTTTGACATCATACTGGCTGAAAACCCACTGGTTGACTTTTTACGAAGGCTTTGGCATGTAGTTCTCAGCTGGACTGTATTTCAGCCTCACAAAAATGTAGTTTAAATAATCCTTGATAATAATACTTTCTCTTTTTCATCTTCAAAGGTCTTGAAAGTTTAATTAACAAAATTCCAAGCCTACCCTGTGAGATACATGGACATTCTTGTCTAAAGAGTAGAGAAAAGAAATAGAAATTGAGGAAAGCAGGATGCATAAAGGACTCTTACTATTTTTTGGAAGAAAAGAATCAATCTCAAGTGCAGAGTCTGAATTTAGGAGGGCAGGGGCTCCCGCTTGCACTGTTTATGTACCGACATACATCCTTTCTGTAAAAGGATTTCCCTTATCAGCTAAACTTCTATCATGCTTCCCTTCTATACCTGTTCAGACACTAGCATTTTAGGGGATGATTTGAGGTGGCTGTGTTTTCTTCATATTTATGGATTTCTCTTTCAAGTTCTTGTCCAGTTTTCCCTTCCACCTGTCTTAACAACCAGGTATGTCATCTGGAGCTTTGCCTTACTCAGGTTATCATTGTAGCACTAGCATTACTTCTGGAAAAAAATGGGCTGTGGCCAAATTTTAAGGCCAAATTCTAAGGCAGCACAAATTATCTTAACAGTTGGGATCCATATGTATATTTATATATGTATATACATATTTATATACATGTAGCTTATCTAGTGATCTGCCATCTTGAGTTTTTCTATAGTGATAAAAGAGTAGCAGCTCACTTCCCTACAGTAATTTCCAAATCATTTTACAAGCCGTATGAAGTATATGCAGCAATTACTTTTCACACCACTCACAGCAGCTGCTTTATGAGCTCAGCAATGCTACACAATAGCTGAAGGTAGAAAGCAATAAAAACTAAGGCCTGAGTTTACCAGGGGGGTAAAAGGGCTGCAGTTCCTCCATTAACGTTGCCCCCTGAAGCATATAATCAACAGCTGGATCCATTTCTGAAACTGTCACTTGTCTTTGAAAACAAAGAGAATGGTTTAAGTAAATAGAACAGTATCATAGAAACACAGAACAATTCAGGTTGGGATGGACCTCCAGAGGTTATCTTTGCTGAAGGCAACGCCATATTAGATCAGGTTGCAGGGCTTTGTCCGGTTGAGTTTTGAGAGAGAGCACCAACAACTTCTTTTCCAGTCTTTGACAACCCCCACAGTGAGAAAAAACATTCCTTTTATCTAATATGAATGTCCTGTGTTTCAGCTTTTGACCTTTGCTTCCCATCCCATCACCACACGCCTCTGACACCCAGAGCCTTTCCCTCCACAAGCTGAACACATCCATCTCCCTTAGACTCTCCTCATACACCTTGTACTCCAGTCTCCTGACCAACAGTGTCCTCAGCTGGACTGGCTCCAGTTTGTCCGTGCCCTTCTTTTATGGGGTTGCTCCAAAGAGCACATGTGTAGGTAGGTGCTAGCAGGGTTGCTGTCTCACATATGTCGAATCAAGGGAGAGAATCATTTCTCTCACTGGAGAACAGCTCTGCTGAGGTGAAATCCTGGTCCTCCAGGTGTCACTGGTGAAAATCCTGCGCATTTCATCCAACAAGTGATTTAGGTTGCCATAGTTTCTGCTTCAAGTTTTCAGTGTCTTGTTTCCTGCCAAGTTTCCTGCCACTTTTTTTTTCCTCAGCATGTCTTTACAACTTCCAGTTATGTGATTTTTGAGACCAGCTGGAACATAAATGCTCAGAGTCGAAGAATAAATAAAATAGTTGCTTTCAGAAAGTTAACAGACTAAATTCTCCTCTGTGTCAGCTATCAGTTGAAGTCACGGTCATTACATCTACTTAAACCAGCTGAGAATTTCATCAAGTATTTGACCACAGCTTCTGATCGCACCAGGTGCAGGATCAGCTTTCCTGGGGAAATCTGTAGTATTCCAATTATGCTGAGTACTCAATTTAGACACACGGTTACTTTTTAACAGTATTGACCATATTGTATTTTCCAAACAATAACAACCTCTCTTCCTTCCTGAAGATTGGCTCCTGAAATTTGTCTCTATAGTGCTTTTTGCCAAACCAACAAAGGAGGTCACAGAATGAACCTTTACTTGTAACTCTTATATTTGAAAGACTTCAGTATTGATATAAGAAAAAGAAATACTGTCATTGCACAGATTTGTATAGAATTTATTAAGAATAGAGTACATCCATAAAACTTCCTGAAAATAGCTTTACTGCATGTTCGAAAATAACCTCTACTTAGTGCTGGGCTAGGCTTCAGGGGAAAGTTTTTCCTTCAGGATCTCTACTGATCATATTGTGTAAGACAACAGATTTACTCTAAAGAGATGAAGGGTTACACATTGTTTAAAGATTTCACTGCAATAAGGCAGAGTAAGTAATAATAATCAAAAGGAGAGGGACTAAGGCTCTGAAAGGTTATTTTGCTGTAGGTGTACTTTGCCATGTGAAAAACATAATGGATGTAATTCTGGTTTCACGCAAGCCAATGGCAGGTTTGTCACAGGCTTGAGCGATGTCCGGAACTGACACCATTTCTCAGGCTGCCAGTAGTTTTTTCCATATACCATGCAGTATTCTTGGTGTGAACTGAAAGAGCCTACAATTAACTTCACTTCAGTTTATACAAAGCTGTATTTTTTTTCTCTCTCTTTGTTCTTTTCTGCTGGATTTTTTTGTAGCTTTCCTAAATATACTGGAAAGTCATACATAGAATCATAGAATCATAGAATGGTTTGGGTTGGAAGGGACCTCAAAGATCATCTAGTTCCAAACCCCCTGCTATGGGCAGGAACACCCTCCACCACACCAGGTTGCTCAAAGCCTCATCCAACCTGGCCTTGAACACTTCCAGGGATGGGGCCTCCATAACTTCTCTGGTCAACCTGTTCCAGTGCCTCGCCACTCTCAGAGTGAAAAATTTCTTCCTTATATATAATCTAAATGTCCCCTCTTTCAGTTTAAAGCCATTGCCCCTTGTCTTATCACTACAAGGATATGCAGGAAATGTTTTTGTTTTCAGCATATTACTAATATATCTTTGTGTGTGTGTGCACGTGTGTACACATGTGTGTGTACAGAATCTTTTATCAAACATTAAAATGATACTGTGGATATTAAAAGAATTCTGTTTTCTCTACTCACCATGAAGCCTATTTTCTCCTGATAACTACAGCAAACTCTATTGACCTCCAGAGACTTGCACTTATATTACGCATTGCCTGTTAAGACAATTGGAAAAACAACTCCCTGCTTAAGTAGAAGCTGCATTGGTACATGTGAGATTCCGTTCCTGAGTCTTTAAAATGAATTTTGAGATCAAATGCTGACAAGCCAATTGCTATATTTCTTATCACCAGATTAAACTAGTAAAAATGATCACACACCCCTCCCCTAAACAGTCCGTTTTGTTTAAAAAATGCTTTTATTTTGTCTCAGCACCTTTAATCTCTATTATTTTCAGAAATATCCTTATGTACTCATGCAAATCAAAATCATTGGCTTCAAACAGATATCTGCTATTCCTAGCTTACAGCATGTTTCTATTACTAGTTTCATCTACCCACTGACCAATTGTTTGATTAAACACCCCTCCAGTTTATGGTCTCAAAACGTTTGTTTAAATCCAATGCTGACCAGTGATAGAGCTGCTTGTTGAACCGTAGTGCCTATCATGTATGAAAACTGAATCACAATAAGGGATGCTGAAGCAGGGATAATCCACTTTTTTACTGACATCTGGCTTATAGCTATGGCTCACATTTCATGCAGAGACATCACTCGCAGTGAAATTGAGTGAGTGGTAAGTGACAAATGGTGGAAAGAGTACCTTCTAAATTCAAGAACTGGTAGATGTTTTTATGCTCTGGTTCACAAAGATGACTACACATGCCGCTGGTATTCTGGACAACACTCCTTGCAGCCTGAAGCACGAGAGGTGACTGCGTAGAAAATGAGGGGAATATGTCATAAGACATAACTAAAGATGGATGGTCTCCTGCCACGTGGCAGGCATTCAACAGAGGGTCTACATAGTGAGACTCAGCACAGCCCCAGCTTAAAGTCAGGTGCCCAAAGACAGGTAAGGAAGTGCTGGAGTTAGCTGAAACCTCCGGATATCTCTATGGACACCAAAGAGGACAGTTATCCCCCTGCTCCTCCCGCCATCCCGATATGGCTCACAACTGGGAGAGTTATCAAGCACAGGGATGTCAGCGCCAACCCACAGGGTCTGCCAGCAAGGAAGGTATCTCAGAGCTGCCACTTGGCATTTCTGTGAGACTCGGATGCAGAACCTGAGCACATTCTGAGCACAGATCTGTAGCTCTTCCTCTGCCTAGTGATTCAGTAAAGGATTTGGCCTTCAATTACAAAAGCTAGGGATTAGGCTATCCCCAGCCTGTGGAAGAGCAAGCATACGGCTCCTATGTTCCAAGAATATCCAGATAGCTGGCAAGCAGTCTGCCTGTAAGAGCTGAGTCATGTACATGAAACTAAAAGGAAAGAAGCCAAGACTTACACTGTACTATCTAGGACTTACAAGTCAGTAGGAGGAAAATCCTGTGATCTGTCTCCTCCATAGACTATCCAGTTGTCTGTCATTGTGAAGAATGAATTCAGTTTACTGTTACTGCCATGCCTTTACATCACTGCACAAGTTTTACTAAAACTCAATACAATCAGATAAGTTCACTCAACAAACTGGCCTTGGAGAGGTTTTCCTGAATTCTACATAATTTAGACTTCATCATTTTGCTTGAGTGACATTTTTAGTTTTTAAGTGTTTTGCTGGTTTCCTAACTGTACCATACATACGAATAATTTTGGTCCACTGTTGCTGCCAGCGGACCACACAGTGGCAGCGCTACTGGTCTACAGAAGACATGAATTTCTGAAATGCTTCAGAAACAGTTCAATTTTCCCCAGCAGAAATGTGTTCCAGACAAAACCCAACATTCAGTGAAACTCAGTTTCCTTTTCCCCTCCGTGCAGAATTTACAGTAGCATCAAAGGGACCCATTCACATTCACGGAGGAAAAAAAACATACATTAGGGATTTATTAGGGAACCAGGTGGAGAAAAGATAGCCTTTATGTAAGTGTAACATCTGTGGCTCACTCTCCCAGCTGCAGAGAGTGAGCATATGCTGAGGACATTTGACCAGACACGTCCAGAGCTAAAAGCATGAACACCAAGCCTGTATAGTATTGTATTAGAAGTTTCTTTCTCAGCACAATATGTTCAAGTAAAGAGAAGACATCTCAAAATACATTTCATGTATTAAAAATGGTTATATTATATGCTCACAGGTAAGTTTTATTCCACCTTCTGAGACGTGTTATGGTCTTTATGCTAAATTTTGAATAGAAGGAATTTGATGTGGGATGAAAGATTTAAATAGTCCTAAGAATAGCGGAAGGGTTTATTGGGTAATTTCCTTCACCGTCTCTTTTACAATCCTATTTCTTAAACATCCCCCACCTGTGCTCCTACCACGCCACAAAAAGTTGGCTGACATTTTCCACAGTGCTTTACAAATGTGGCAGAATAAGAAAAGAACAGAACAGATCTGCAATTATAAACTACTGTATTTCAAGATACTTTAACACAGGTAACTGCATGCCATAACTTACTGAATCCTAAATAAATCCCTTTTCTGATCCTCTAAGGATTACTGAAAATCCAAATAAACCATCTGGCTATTACACATTCATTTGCCTAGCAAGTATTTTGGATGCCCTCCCATTAATATGTCATTAGAAAGAATATTTAGTTCAGTGGGAGATGAAGCATCACCACACAGGTCATGCCTAAATCAACAGAACAGCTTGTCTCTCTCATAGCCAATCTACGTATAATTGATTTTCAGCATCCACGTTCAGTGAAGAAAACTGTTTCTTTGAGAGATTCGAGTGCCACATTTCACAGCTCTCTACGCATAACTTTGGGCAAGGTCCATCTTCCACTGCTAAGACATCAGTGAAAAATTATATATTGTAGCATTTCCAGACAATGTTCTACCTATTGCAGCTAGGCAAAAAGTCATAAAACAAAGTTAGAAAAATGATAACTGAATTTATTAAAAGCTGCTTTCAAGCTCCTCTTTTCAAATGCCTTACGCTGACTGTCACCCACGCAGCACCATGTTCAGTGTTAGTGAGAGGTGTTAAGCAGACTCGGTTTCCTCTTCTTCCTCTGCACATTCTTGGTTTTGGAAACAAAGAAATTCCCACATAAGCTGAACACACAAGCAGACATTTAACATTATCACCAGTCTGAGGTAATTTCCATAACAGCAAACTGCCATATGATTCCAGCCTAGGCCACAGTACTAGAGCCGAATTACACATCATCAGTGTTTAATTTGGATTCCAGTCTGGTTATAAATCTTAGCACATAGCTACTTCATTGCTAACAAGGCGTCACACCACTTTAGTACAAACACCCACAAAACTGCAAAGTATTTGAAACAGACTGGGTAGAAATTTGTCGGTTTTGGATTTTCCAAGCTCACCCACAGGTAATGATGCAGATACTTGTACAGATCCTTGGAAACAGCCCTGCTCTGAAATATTCCCTCCAAGAGGGGAAGGTTGCATGGCCATGATACTGCACCACCTTTGTAAGAGGGGACTTCTGTACAATGTGAACAGTGGGGAGGCATCACCAGAGCAATTTTCCCACACTTGCTAAACCCACACTTGAATCTGCTCCAACTGCTATTGATGTCAGTGGAAATCCTTCCTTTTCTTTCAGCAACAACAGGATTATGTGAAAAGTGCTTTTCCTCCAAAGACCACATGTTCTTGAGCAGTTTTGTTGTTCAATTTGTATTCTCATTATATTCACTTCAGTATAAGAAGTGCATGGAGGAGTCTGGGGGGTAACACAGGAGGCAGGCACAAATGTCAGAATTCTTGAGCCATAGGAGATGAAAATCACAGAAATGTAATCTTAGCTGCAAATTAGCAAGAAAGAAAGAAACTAAAAATGTTCATTTGAACTTATTCTGTTATCCAACATTACGATAAAGCAGTGACAGTCAGCACAGATTATTTTTATTTTAATTCTTCGGAGATAATTATTATTTTACCTGAAAAATCCATGAGACATTTGAAAGGAGCACTGGTAGAAAGGAAGCAAGCTTTATGCTGTAAAATGCATCGCTATCAATGAATATATAATTTGTGCTTCAAGCCCACAGACAGTAAAAACACAAGTAAAATTCCAGAAACACACACACACACACAAAAAAATTAGTTTGTGGCAAATAATGAATTGCCAAGTCAAAGACTATAGAAAATATTAGGGATATACTTTTTCTATGAATGATGCTCAAGAGGGAAGAGGAAATGGGAGAAAAAAAGAACTGCTATGAAATGTAAGATGGGTCTTCTCATGGGTACCATTAATGGAACAGCAAGAGGAACACTGAAATATATTGCTCACTTTAATATCCATTCCTCTTGCCCTCCCTTCTCTCTTTATTCTTCTAGACACATTCATCAATGAGAAACAGGTTCATGTTACAATCATTTACCTATCCACCAACCTAAATACCTTAAATAAAAATAAAATAAAACGATATTCTGGAACAGGATGAAGTAACTGCACTCAAGCTTTAATTTATCTTTTGAATAGCTTTTGGGTTGAGAAAAAAAAATGTACAAAATCTATTTTAAAAGTCCTCTTTCCTTCCAAAAACATGTAGCTGTGAAGCACTGACTAAAACATGTATCTTGAGGAAACAGTTCTCTAGGGACCATTTCTAAACACATTTAATCTTGGAGGCTAAAACCACCATCTTGCTATTTCCTGGTAATATGCATTTAAGAAGATAGTAGATCCCAGCTTCACAGTCATTCCCATGTAGAATGATGACCAGGCGGACAGCAGAGGAAGGGGTAGTGGATTTCACAATGGGGCTTTACAGAGGGCTGACTCACACCCAGTGGGACACATACACAAGCGCATTGTGACATCTGGGCCAGTATGTCTGGACCTGAGTCATGGGTTATGTATCCTGGACAGGAACTGAGCATCTGAAAAACCTGGGTGTTTGCCATCCTGCTCGCTTCTCTAATACAATTTCTAATGTCATTTAAATATTAAAAAAAAAAAAAAAAAAAGCGAGACCGAAGGCAATAAATCTCTGTAAGCAAAATACAACTCCAGCATTGAAAAAAACAGGTTATAAAAATCATAAGATTGAGTTAAAAATAATTTAAATGTAGTTTAAAATGTATTTACCTCTCTCCCTTGCTCTCTCTGCCTCTCCTTTTCTCTTTCCCTCTTCCAAATAGATACAAACACTCTAGTTCTTTAGCCTGAAGGTTCATTTTTCTCAAAATTTTGTCACTAGATTTATTTCACATTTTTTCCTTTAGAAAATAAACATCATCAGACTCACTGGTACCAGCACCTTAATCTCAAAATGATTTAACGTATTTCATAATAGCAAAGAAAGTCTAAGAGTTGGCAACTTTACACAGAAGGAACTTTAAAATCACATCTTTTCTTGCTATCTTTTCAAGATATTCATGCATTTCCCTCTTCTTGACTCTAGTCCCTTTTACTCTGCTCAGAAGCTTCTCTAAGCTGCTGGCTGACCCAGCCATGTCAGGAGCACACACTGTACTGCACACTTTGTTGTTGCTTTTTCTTCCCTGCATCAAGGAAATAGTTGTTCTTTCTTTGATCCTTCTCTCAGCTGCATGACTTTTAGTTCCATCTGTCCTGTATGCCGTTTATAAAATAACGTTTTTTTTTTTCCCAGTTCCTGCCAAATAACCTTATTTTGATATTCCCCTCTTTATGCTGAATGCTCAGGCATACGTCTTTCATAACTGCAGGGTGTGTTTGGTCCTTTAGGTTGTAATTGAAGGCCTCGCTGTAGACCAAAGGGTGAAAACTTATGTTGTTGAGGGCAATTTATCTGCGTGAGTCCCATTAATGTGAATGGAAGGTAGGTGGCTAAATCCCAATACAGCTCACAAAAAATACATAACTGACTCTCCGTTCTTCAAAAATAATACACTGGATGTATTATTAATTGTATAGTCCAGTTTACAGGGACTGAAATACAGAGTTGTTTAATTTTGGAGGTTGCTTTATGTGAGTTTAAAATTAAAAGAGCAAGTTGCTGAAGATTAAATAAAAACATAACATTAAATCAACAGCAATACATCAAAAAATAAATGTACCTAGATAGCTTTAATATTCCTTTATACTTAGAAGTAAGAACTTCAATATTTGTACTGTTCAGGTTATTTGTCTGAATATTGATAAATTCTTCTTGCTATGGTAGGAATTCGCATGCTGAAGATTACCAAGGACAAAAACATCCAAGAATTTTTTTTTGTAATTTACAGTGGCCAATGAGGAAAGTTTCAAAGAATAAGAAATAGGCCTTGCACTTCTGAGCTAGTTGTTTTTTACTGTCATTAATTATTGATTTGTCTATTTGCCATTTATGCATTGCCCTACCTTTCATTCTTACCTTTATTTGTACCTCTTTATCTCCTCAATTTTTCATCAACTTATGTCAAGTTTTTTCTCCTGTATTTTGCATTCCAAGAATTACATCCCTATTCCACATCATTAAGCTGTATGATCCTTTCTTAATACAATTGCTACATGGAGACACAGTACCAGAAGGAGTCTAGTGACAACCAGAGGATGCAGCAGGTTGTAAAATGACCTTTCAGTCACACTGTGCAGCACAATGAGGCCAAAACTACTTAAATTGGAAAGAAGGCGGCACAGAGAAGAGCAGAACTAATAAGTAATTAATGAGCACCAATATATATCCAGAGTTTGTTTCACTATGCAAGTGGCAAGCTTTCAAGTGCCATGACTAGCTACAGAATGTATTTCTATGTATCCAAATACTTAACAATTACCTCCTATTAAATAATGATAAGTAATATGCTACATGGTCTCTGTATTTGGCAGAAACAAATAGCTTTTGCCATTCTTGTGTGGCGTGTGCTTTCTGATGATTGCACTATCACCTGAACTCTTCATAACATATTTTCAATTTTAATTTTTTGTGATGCTGAGCAAAACCACTGAGTTACTCATCACAAGTGATGACCGACTCTCCATCTGCAACGCAAATGTATGGGGATATCTATGAAAAAGAGCTTTTTCACAGCTTCACGAGCAAGCTAAGAAGCAACGAACAACTGGAGACATACACTAACAGAAGGCATGGGCAGCAGCCAGGACAGCATCTCCAGGCACTCCATATGTGGACCCTCTGTTGCCTACAGCAAATAAACTTTTGAAGCCAGCAGTGGTAGGAAATCTGACAGAACGAATTAAAAAGTGGCAGTGGGGAGCCAAATACTGCTGTAACAGAGGTAACAGGGAACTCCCTGAACTCTGGGTAGGACAGGCAGTAAGAGGGTTGCCAGTGATAGAGAAAAGCAGCAGAGGGTGGGGATGGGTACACAAAAGGTACTTTCAAGGCCAGACAAGGCAGAAGTAGTGGACAATCATAATTACTACAACTGCCATTTCCAGGAAGCCATGAAGAAAATGTTTCCCTTGAGGGATGACAGAAATACAAATTCCTGTATGGAAGCAGGTCTGGAACAGCGGACAGCCATGAATGTATGGGGATGATCTAGTGGAAACGTTCAGGAGCTGTCAACGAACTGCCAGAAAACACATCAGAAGAGAAAACTCCGCAGAGTGAATGACGAGTGGGAATGAGGCTCCAACTGGACAAAATGCAAGCGTACTAAATTTGCCTAGAAGTTCCTCAAATCCCATAGTTAGGTAACATTACTTATTTTCCAATAAAGGAACACAAATGTTCTGAGAATGCTCCCTATTTGTATTAAAAGCTGATAGAAGAGAATCATAGAATCATAGAATCATTTAAGTTGGAAAAGACCTTTAAGATCCTTGAGTCCAACCACTAACCTAACACTGACAACTCCACCACTAAACCATGTCCCTAAGCACCATACCTACACAGCTTTTAAATACCTCCAGGGATGGTGACTCAACCACTGCCCTGGGCAGTCTGTTCCAATGCTTGACAACCCTTTCAGTGAAGACATTTTTCCTAATATCCAATCTAAACCTCCCCTGGCCCAACCAGAGGCCATTTCCTCTTGTCTTATTGCTTGTTACTTCGGAAAAGAGACAGACACTCACCTCACTACAACCATCTTTCAGGTAGTTGTAGAGAGCAATAAGGTCTCCCCTCAGCCTCCTTTTCTCCACGTTAAACAACCCCAGTTCCCTCAGCCACTCCTCATAAGTCTTGCGCTTCAGACCCTTCACCAGCTTCGTTGCCCTTCTTCGGACATGCAATAGGTGCCAACGCATGGCAGTCACAAACCTTTATCAAAAATTCCAGCAGCGTACAACCAGTAAAATGCCTTGTTGTGCACCAGAAATGGCTTCCTGCATGCAGCTTTTCTATACGTCATTCTTAACACCACTCTCTATTTTCTCATGTTTTATTATTTACCCTGTGAAGTGCAAATTTCTTCTTCTGTTCTGAAAGTCTTGTCACACGTATACAGACACTGTAAGATAAAGTGATAGCTTTATACACAGTTCTATTATAAGAACTTGAACATCAGCCCAAATTACCTGTCATCAGCTGTTCAAGTCTTCTTTCCATTACTGACAAAACAAATGAACAGCTGCTTTCTCTACAAACCTGCGCACTGAAAAAAAAAAAAAAGGTACACTGATAAAAAAGGCTGTAAACAGCAAGCAAAATATATATAAAAGTTCTGAACATAATACCAAGTGTGTTAAGGTTGCCTGTATTCCTGGCTAGCTAAACAGAAGAGTCTCCTGTAAGATGTAATTTCATGAAATGGTCTCATTTATAAAAGCATTTCAGCAGCAGCTGCTGTACAAAGATGTAAAGAAACAATTATTTGTGGATATAAGCCTATGGTAATTTTTTTTTTAAGTACTGGAAATAAGGTAAAAATACACAGGTATCACGAAAATAATTTCATGATTAAATACTAGGACATCAGTTTCTATTTATTTAGGACTGTTTGTAAGTTTTTCAAAGTTCACTAAGTTTTGAAAAAATATCATTGTATCATTTAATTTCTTTTCTGTATGTAATGTCATGAAGACAAAGGAAAGTGCGCCTTTCACTTACTTTCCAGTCAAATGATTTTTTTGGATAAAAAACGAAAACATCCTTCCCTTCCTGGTCTTCTACTTCCAAACTTTTTTTTTTTTTTTTGGTGAAAGAAAGAAGGCTAAAAAGAAAGAGAGAAAAAAAAGAGAAAGTGGCAGATAAATAAATATATATTAAAATAAAAAATATCTTTTTTTCCCAAAACTTAAAGAAATTAAATTGGAAATAAATCAAAATATAAATTTAGATCCAAAACCAAATAAAAACTATTTTAACCAAATGGACGGCAGTGGGAGCGATAATTCTACGCAATTATTATTCATTTTCTCTCTTTATCATCTCCCTCATTTTTCGCTTTCCTTTTTGCCTTAGTTAATAATTTCTCCCAGGCCTCTTTGGAACTTGAAGCAGCACTGATAAATGTACAATGCTTCTTTTCTACCCTATGAAAACAGGTTTTGAAATTCATAGGTTTCAAAGCCAGAATGAATAATTGTGAGTCTTCAGTCTGTTGCTTGGTGCATCCCAGGCCACAAAATCTCACCAGGAATTTAACAAAGCTCATCTCTTCGCTTTGCATGGTAGCACATCATTTAGATATGTATTCAAGGCAATGGGAAGCTTCTATATCCCGAGATAAGCTTTTACAGTCACTAGCTGTGACAGTCACACAGCTTCCTACATACAGATACCTCCAGTGTAAATAATGTGCACTTTAATTTCTGCACTTTTGCTAGTTTAAGCTTTCAGTTGATGGATGTTACGTTGTAGGTTGTTGGGTTTTTTCGTTTTGTTTTGTTTTGTTTTGTTTTTTCTGGAAGATTAAAGAGCCTCCTACTATCAAATACTTCTTCTTCAGAGGTAATCACAGGTTGCAACCTCTTAACCTTTCTGGGTAAACAGAATTGATTGTACTTCTTTAGCTCCACACTACAAAGCACCTTTTCCAAACCCTGAAATACTTCAATAGATCTTTTCCAAATACTTTCCAGATTGTCAATATTCTTTTTGTACTGCATTGAGATGATATCATCTAATTTCAGTTTCACTATCTTTCCCCGTAGTTGATGGAGGGAAATTCAGCACCTTACAGTGATGTTTCACCTCACCCTAAGAAAGGCATTTCAGCTAGGTCAGCTGAAGCACACAGGAAGGTGTCTGTTTTCTCTGTTGACTTATAAAAAATCTAGTTCCAACTCAGGCATCTTAATTTTTGGATGCCTTTAGGGAGACAGATGAATCCCACTCAGTGTGGGCACCAGGGGACGATCCAGCTGTTCTATGCAATTTCAGACACCTCGGGCATCACACCTGGCTGCCAGTTGACACTGTGCCCATGGATGTCATGTCACATCTGCCAGTTGCACGCGATGTCTCTGAAACTATAGAACATCTAGGTATGTTCCATCAGGACAATTACTGTATGAAAATATTGTATAATATGATCAAGACACAGGATCATTTGAAAAAAAAAATATTTTCCATAACATTGCATTGACTGACATAAATTATAATTTGAATCTTAGTTCAATTCATCCAAGAAATTTTTCCCTAAGTAAGGTTTGGGCTAACTAGCAAATTGTTCTCAAGGCCAATGAACTTAATATTTGCTAATATAAGGCCATGACTATTTTTTTCAGGTTTCCAGCAGTTCCACAGAATATTTAATTTGCTAAAAAACTGGATTAATTCAAGCAGCTCCACAGACAACTAATCTTCTTGACTGTGAATTATCTAATTCTGTAGATTTAAAAATATTTAGTGTGGCTGTTTAGCACTCTTCCTCAGAAGTGGGAAAAAGATAAAATATTTCATTCTTCTTTTAGAAAACAGACTTATTTACTTAATTCTGCATTTTCTCTACCAAGATTAACAATTTTACCCTACATAGTTCCATAAGACTGTAAGCATTTTGTTCCTGCCTAAAGAACTTCCTGTTATCTTTGCCCTGTTACCCATAGATGTTCAACTGATCCCTTTAGTTTTCTTTATCAGTTCTCTCCATTATCTAATACTGATTTTATTCATTGCTATCAGGCTTCGTATTTTTTCCATTATTTTTTATCACGGACTTCACCTCCCTCTTAGCCAGGATTGCTTTTTAGCAGAAATACCTTTTGTCAGTGCAAAACTCCTCTTCTTCAGGTATCCAAAAACTTTTAAAAACTACCCTCACTTACCAGCCATACTTTTTTCTTAAATAATTTTCCTCAGTTTTGGTGCTATTAGTTTTTCTTTTGGTGTGTCCATTTTATAACTAAGAAATTAAGAACCTGGAACTAAGGTGTGTGTATATAAAGTCAATTAATTTGTTTTGTTCCAAGTCATTCTCGAATCTTGTAATAAAGCACAGATTGTCTACTTTTGGAGAATGAAAAAATACTCTTTCTTTAATTCTAAATTTTCTAATTGGAATTTGAACTCTAAATTAACATGAAAACCTTTTAGCTCTTGAGGGATCTTTAGGGTTACTGTAACAAATAGTATAAAGACACTCTAAGATTCTACAGACATGCATGGGATACACCTTACTTGTCCCAGCTTTCTTAGACACTTATGTTTGTGACAGCCTAGAGGTATGTATCATTCCCTATCAATTCCAGGAGTCAAGTCAAATGACTTATACTGTGTGCCAAACTTGCAGATCACTAAAGTTACATAGAAGAATCCATCTTGTGTTGGGATGCCTCTAAATGATCTCCTTCCTAAAGATCCCCTAATAGAATCATAGAATGGGCTGGGCTGGAAGGGACCTTATAGAATATCTAGTTCCAACCCCCCTGCCATGCCCAGAGACACCTTCCACTAGATCAGGTTGCTCAAAGACTCATCCAACCTGGCTTTGAACACTTCCCAAGGATGGGACATCTACAACTTCTCTGGGCAACCTGTTCCTTCACTAGACATCAGAACATCGGGCAGTAAAGAAGTGTACAAACACATGAATATTGCATCATATAGATGCTACTACATCATCAAATCACTATCTCAGAAGGATGGCAATGATGAAGAAAGCATAAAGATACAAAATGACATTACTGTGTTTCAAATTACCTCAGATATTAATCCTTCTTGCTTGCTTGCTCAGCTCTGTCAATATTTGCTTAATTCTACAGTACCAAGAGGTTTTTCAGGAGCCATCAAATAGGGTAGAGGAAAACTAAAATATGAATAACTCTTTAATATTCACATTTGAAAATTCATTTTTTTTTTTTTCCTTTGACTTGTTTCTCTATTAAAGTATTTTGTTCAGGAGTGTAGTTGGAAAAGGTTTGGGAAGAAGCTTGGATTTTATTTTCAAAATTTGAGCAAGTCTCAGTTTAGGCTATAGCTTTATCCACTCGAAGGGACTACAGTGCAATTTATGTTTGCTGTGTTAAAATCAGTGGCAGTCCTGATTAAGAGTTGTTACATACAGCATATAGAACAGTCTTGGGACCTACATATCAGTTAAAGAACCCATGACAAAAGAAATGGCCATGTCTCTGAAGCTCATCAATAAAACATTCATATCCTTGATCCAAATTTTGCACAAGGCACTTAAAAAAATTAATAAGTCTTTGACCATATTATTTCATGGCATGAGCTGGCAAGAAGTAGAAGTTATTTCTATTTTTGATTACTATTGGCACAGCATTGAGAAGATGCAGAGGAAATTACACACCTTGCACAAAAGCAGTTGAAGCAGTAATTGGTAGATTTTGGTTCTTTGGATCTTTTTGCAGTGACAAGACCTCTTCTTTGCTACAGGCAGAAGAAAGTCATTGTGGGTTAGATTTTTCAATGTCTTAATGGAGTAACTGTCATGGCAGGAATACTAAACATACATACCAAATTTTGCAATCTAAAATCTAAAAGCCTCCCAAACATCCTGGTTTTGACACTTCGAGTTAGAAATGGATCTTCAGAATTGAATGTAAAAGTAAGAAATATGTATGAACATTCATTTTCTGATTAATTAAGAATTAGCAATATTCATCGTTCCTTTTGTCTGTTTACATGTATTTCTGTTACCATGGCATTATTAGCAGCTTTATCAGAACTGCAGCCCTACTATGCTAATGAAACAACAGAAGACATTTCCTGGATATTAAAAGGAGCTCAGCACCAGCGCCCTTTGGGCCAGATAAGTGAAGGGACTACAGTAAAGGTAATGAAGCCCTGTAAACAATACCTATTAAGACCATGTCCATAAATGTCACAGATCGGGAATCTTTTCAAAACAGTGTCACAATTGTACACAGTGAATCCTATAGCTGACTTGTTCTGAAAATGTGGTCTCTGTATTGATAATCAATATGTTCCATTGTGACAGAGAAGACATATAAATGAACACCTTCAGTTTAGATTGGATTAAAGAAGGCTGCAGTAGTTGTGTGGGCTGTGTGGCAAATGCTGCTTCTTTTCTAATTGAGTCACTTTCTTTCGAAAAAGTCAAAGATCTCCCTGGTGGACATAACATGGGGTATACTAGAAGGATAAGGTTAAAAGAAAGGAGGCTAAAGGAGTCCAAGACATTGTTTATTACTTCTGAACATTTCTGAATAAAGAGAGTGTTAGCTTTTCAATAGAGAGAATGTAGCAGTCTCACTCCTGACTGTACTGATTTGTAAGAGTCTCTCTCCCCTTAATCTTATTCTTTTCTCTTTAATCTGTATGTTTTACAAACCTTATCTTTTCTCTGACCCTACCTTTGGAGTTAATCCCTCTATGCCCATCTAGGTCTATTCAGTCTTAAAAAGACACTCATCGTTTCCAGTGGCACCACAGGGATCAGGAATGTGCAACATCCATCTGAAGGTCTTTCCATTGCCTCTTCAAAATCCCATGTTCTGTATCCACAACCAAAAGGTTGACATATGTTGAGTCTCCCATGTTTCCTAAAAACTCAGATGAGGGGGAGAGAGACAGAAAGAAAGAGAAACAAAAAGAGAAAGAAAGAAGTCAGGGGAGGAGAGGAAGAGAAAGAAGAAAAGGAAGAAAATAACATTTCTCATTAGTGCAATGAGAAATTCAATTCAAACTAAGTTTCATTTACAGGAACATGTTAACAGCAATACTGGAAAAACTAGATACAAAATACAATCAGACTCTGGAAGTTAAGCGTTTCCTGGGCTCAGGGTATGAAAGGCATTGCTTACATTTTTAGGCATCCAGGAAATAACCATGGCCTATAGCTCACTCTCATCTTGAAAATAAATGTGAGAAGAAGGCAAAAATTTCATGAAATGTCACAATAACCTCAGAGAAGAATGATGGACAAGATAAACAAGTTCTGTGCAAAACTGAATCAGAAGGCTTTTAGTTCAAGACTGGCACTGTGCTAGGATTTTGTCCAGTAAATAAGAGAACAGAATAGGTAAATCATGTTGCTGAACTAGAATTCTTTCATGAACAAATTGATGAGGGGACGGTTCTTCCCTCCTCATGGCTTTTTCTTAAGTTTTAAAAAGAAAGGCTTTGCAGAACAAAATGGCAGAGTGAATTCTCAGGGCTTCAGACAGCCTGAAATTTTCTTCAGGGTTAGGATCTTCTCAAGATGTTCTTTCAAAGAATTAAACAGGGTTCATTATTTCTCAAAAAAAAATGCAACTATTGCAGGATAAAATGTTCCGGAACATAGCTACTTTTTTCTGTAGTAGATTCACGCAGAAGCTGGGAGGTTTGGGTTCCAGGCTTGTAAAACACAACTGTACAGTTTTTTTTCTACTTGTATATGAAAGGACTTCTAATGTCTTTGATATCATCATAAAAGAAAGACAGAGATTCTTCCTGTGCAACTTCAAACATTAACTGCAGTTGTGCCTTGTTCTGGCCAGTGTAATGTCACATTCTCATTAGCTGCGTGATTTCTGGCATGTGCCATTGTATTGGGAAGTGTCTTTTTTTCACTTACAATCAAGTGGTCATCGCTTTTAACATGCAACTTTGAAAGCTGAATACATAAACAGTCTTTCTGCTAACATATTTGTTTTATTATGTGAGATGACAGACAGCACAATATGGAAGACTGAGATTGAGAAACATGAATTTGGTAGGAAAAAAGAATTTTTCTTAGCTGATTGCAATCTGATACATATCGTAGCTTTCCCTGCCTCCCCCAGCTTGCTGTCTTGTCCTGGTCTGTTTCTCCTCCTTGTCTTTCCATTTATATACTGCTGTCTTGAACACATTCTGGAGAACAAAGACACAAGTGCAACTCATCAGATTAAATACAGTGTAAAAATACTTCTTTTTTCCCTCGAGTCTTTTGAACTTTTAAAATTTCTTTTCTTAATTAAAACCAAAAAATTAAAATAAATTTCCTCCCCCTGGCTCTGTTCCACCAATCTGTGGAACATATTCGTGGCAAAGGGCATAACCTTGCCTTATATTCTGTGAATAGGACTGCTGGGCCCAAGTGGGCACAGTGGTTTACCATACTAATCAATTCTCAGTAAGTGTGAAGGCAGAGGGGGCATTCATAAATATGCTGGCAGAACATAACCTTTCCACAAAGACACCCATCAGTGAAATAGAGCACAGATCCAGAACATGTCAAGGAGATGAGCTGTGGAGCAAATAATGCCATCTGTACTGCTCATGATGTTCTTGGACCAAAGTATCAGAAAGATATAAATGAATGCCACATCTATGTTCGCAGAATACAGCCATGATTGATAATAGGCTACCAATATCAATGGGACTTTTTTTAATACAGTGGAAAATAAACAATTTTGGATGAGAAACTTTCATGTGCGCTATCAGAAAATGAATAGTAGTCTACAGAATCACTCAACATATAACCTTTCATTATGCAACATATCACCAATGGAAGAGAAAATAAATATCAACAGATGACTTCAGTAAATTCCTCCATTTAGAAGTTTGCTGTATTCACCATTTACAGATGAAGACTTTTCAGACAATATGTCATGAGAGGCCAATTTCAATCTCATCAGGAGGATTTGGGACATCTGACAAGTATCTCTCAGGTATTCCAATTGCTGAAGAGAACCCAATTCCACATTTTCAAAAGCAAAGCCACTACAATTTAAAGCATGTCCATTGTACAATGTATTCTGGATTAAGGGTATGAAAGATTAAAGGGGCATGACTGTGATGACACTCTGCATTGATAGGGAAAAGCTAATAAAGTCTGCCTGGATCTCCATACCGTGGCCACTCAAGGCATGAGGTTCACTTTGAATTTTTATGGTGATGTAATTTGAGGTATTACAGTAAAATAGCCAATTTCTAATTTCAGAAGATGATAACTTACTTAAAAGCTACACAATACTTCAGTGTTTTCATTTCAAAATACATTGTGCATTTTTTCACCTCCTTAAAGGCATTAAGATAAAATTAATGCAGACCATGTTACTCATACATAGTCATAGTCACTTCGCACTAAAAGGTTAGCCCCGTAGTCCAGGCAGTTATTATCCTGAACAATTACCAAAATAAATTATAGTAGTCACTGCTTCAAAATGAAATTCATCAACTCTTTCTGATATTCTTAGAATTGGGACTCTTTCTATTTTTTCCATAGATTCAACAATATCATAAAACAAAAAATTGCTTTGCCCTGACTCTACTGGGGATCAACCAAGTTGTATGTAAATGAATTTTTTCCACTGAATATTATGTCTCTTTTTTTAAGACTGATCCAGACTCTGATTATTGAGGAGAGCTGGAAAAGAAGAGTGAAGTCAAAGAAAGTTGTAAGAGAAGAAATAAGAAAAAGACCAAATAAATAAAATAGGCTGTCCAGGATTTTTCAAAGTGAAAGTTCTCACCTATAAATGCATTCATCATCACTAGACAAACACCATGTGAGGCATATTTAAGTTAAGCTGTTGATTTCATTCTGTTACCATTGTTTATTTTGCTGTTTATAATGTGCTTTTAAAAATTTTCTTCCTCCTTCTGTTTCTTTTTGTTCTTCTCTCCTTAAACTTCTTCTTCTTAGAAAAGGTGGAAAAAGGTAAAGATCCCCAGGAAAGCAGCAATTAGTAAATAGACATATATCCGCAAATAAATTTCCTCATAAAAATATTTGTATGAGGTACCTTTTTAATAAACATTCTTACCAACAAAACTTGAAATTAATAGTTATAGATAATAAAACAAAGGAGATGTTAATACAGCTGAACTTAAAACCAAAGGAATTGCATGTAACATTTCCAGTTCTAATATGGACTAAAGCTTTGGTCCAATATTCATACCACTGTGAGACATAAAAAAATATTTCATGCTCTACAGAGCAGACATACAACTTCTGACTGAAAAAAAATTTCACTAAAAGGAACAACTTTCTTAGTAAACTTGTACTCCAACTTGCAATATGAGGTAAATCAAGAAAAATAAAATATATATTTAGTTAGCTCATAAAAGCTTTCAAAAGCAAGAAGTGAGGTTCAAAGACATTTCAGCTCAAGGTGGATTTTTTTTTTTTCTATAAAAACATGCAAACATGGGAATCCCTCAAAAACCCTGTCACCAAATTAGTTGAAAATTAATAATTTGCTTTAAAAAGATTTTTATAGTGCCGTGCTTAAAACCTTGAAAACTAAGAAGAAAGCTTACTCTTTACTGGCAATATTCAGTACATTTTCCAATTAAGAACACAGTCATACAAAAAATAACCAGGCTAATTTGTTTTTTACAGATTACCCACTAGAAAATTCTTCACAGCATTTGTGAAAACTAGAATTGTCTCTGTAATATAGAAGGTGCTCTCATATTATTTTAAATTAAATCATTAAAACCAGCTCATGCAGGATGAATATGGGTTGAGGCAGAAGAACCAAAGAGCTAAGATGTCCATTCGCATGCCTGCACTTTTGTGAAGGTTACTTTTATCTATTGTGGAAGATATAGGTGCTGGCTGTTGGAAGTTTTTTTCCCAGTCCCATTCCATTTAGAGAGAAAACAGAAGAAAGCTAGTGGTAATTCTTCTGAGTCTTGCTAAGTACTTTTTCAAACTAGTAAGTACTTTAACAACATAATGAAATGAAGCACTAGTGGATATGACCATATCTCTTCATTGCCAGGGAAAAGCTACTCACGTAGGTCTGCCTGGATGTACAAGCCACTGTTATTGACACTGGGGTGAACCACCTCCTAGACCTGCTTATTTCTCATCCCTGACTGCAGCGACAGCTCAAATGAATAGGCTATATAGATGCCTAAATAGTAGAAAACTGAAATCAGAAAAATTGAATCCCAGCTTGTGCATACACCTCACCAATGCAGCATTCTTCTTGTTGGTACATCCACCACATTTTGGTATGAGTTAAAAATTCAGTTTTGTTTTGATAAGTTCAGTGTATATTAGGTATTATTAACAAGCAAAGATTCTCATTCTGTTTGTTTTTCTGGATACTGTGAAACAAATTTATGTTATCTCAATGAATAGTGTTTTCAAGGGCGCTGATTCATTAGCATCCAACAGTGATGCTATGGAATTACAAATGGAGATCACAGAAATACAGAAAAATAAAGCAATGTCTGGAACATCAAGTATAGAAGGAAATGATTCTTCTTTTTTGGCTTAAAAAGATCAATATTTGTCCTGACAATTCTGATTACAGACTTCGACCAACAGGCACTAATTATGTCTTTTAAAGGAACCGCTCATTTCAGAGTCAGATGTGTAGTTGACGAGGCCAAAAGATACTTTTTTGGTCACCTAGAACAGTTTCTCACAGAAGTCAGACTCTATTCTTGTGTGAATTCTTGATTCTGATCAAAAGATGTATCTCAACAGAAGATAGCTTTTAGAAAACAAAACCCAATCCTGATTTTAAATTTACCACTGATGACGAATCTTTTGGTAAAGTTGCATTTAAAAAAACCACAATTTTTATTTCAAAGACACATTCACGTTTCCAGTCTTAGTTCATCTAACTTCAAATCCTAGATGAAGATTCAAGTTATATTTTGCTGGTTAGATGGAAGGATGCACTATTGCAGCTTGCTCACCAAACAGACATTGACTCCCTAATCTTCTCTTTGATAAGCTAAATACATGGAACTAATTTAGTCCTTTAGTATAACATGTTTTCCAGTTCATTAATCATTCTCATAGCTCTTCTCTAAATCTTCTCCCATTTTATATAACTCTTCACTGGATATCAGAAATGATCCTAATGCAGAGGGGTTAGTGCAGAACCCAACAATACAGTAATTTAATCTCTCTATAACTTCTCATATCCTCTTGTGAATTCATGTAGTGGTCTCATTAACCTTTTTGCCACAGTGTTATCTTTAGCAGCTCATTTTCATCAGATTAACTTCCATGACCTACAAGTCCTTTTCACACTCCCTGCTCCCAAGAACATATTTCCAATTCTGTATGTATAACTGACTTTTTTTTCTGGTCCTGTGACTATTTAATGGACAATACCAGGAAATAATTTGCCTGTGCCACAGTTCCAAGCAATCAAGGTGCCTACATTTTACTAACCTATTTTCTTCATTATTTACCTTTTCCCCTATATTTTTCTCAATCGCAAGCTTTAGCAGTACAATTCTGTATTTTCCAAATTGGGATAATGCATGTGTAGTAAAGAGTGGATGCTACTGGGCTTCCCTGAGAGGATGGCTGTCTTCTAATAATTCCCATTTACAACTTGTGATGGGTTGATCTTGGATGATGACAGGAGCCCACCAAGCCACTCTCTCACTCTCCCTCCTCAGCAGGACAGAGGGAGAAAAGATGAAAACACATGGGTTGAAATAAAGGCAGTTTAATGAAAGAAAGCAAAGGCCATGTGTGAAAGCAAAGCAAAAACAAGATTTATTTTCTACTTCCCATCAGCAGGCGATGTCCAGCCCCTTCCTGGGAAGCAAGGCCACAGTACGCATAGCGGTTGCTCAGAAGATATAAGCCTTAATAATGAATGCCTCCTACCTCCTTTCTCCTAGCTTTTATTGCTGAGCATGACGTCATATGATATGGAATATCCTTTTGGTCAGTTTGGGTCAGCCTGTGTCCCCGCTGTGTCCCCTCCAACCTCTGGACCACACTCAGCCTATTTGTCTTTGGTGGGGGAGGGTAGAAAGACAGCCTTGATGCTCTGCCATCACTGCTCAGCAGTAGCCAAAACATTGGTGTGTTATCAATACCTTTCTACCTACAAATACAAAGCACAGCACTATGAGGACTGCTATGGGAAAATTTAAGTCCATTTCAGCCAGATTTAATACACAACTGTATTTTGAAGTTGATAAATTACTTCTTTTCCACACTTATTAATCCATTGAATGATTTTACACCATTCTTCTTACTTAATGAAATATTGTCCTGTAGCAAATCAAATGCCTTGGAGATGTCTAACTATATTAAATAGATTTCTCAATCAAACTTGCAATCTCATAAAAACGCAGCATGCTAGATTAACAAATCCTATTAGCATATCCTGATGCTGATTTAACTCTTTTAACTCTTAACTTGAACTGCATCAACCATTTCACTATTGTTCCTGAAATCAATGTCAGGCAAACATGCTCATAATTATCACTGTTATCCTCTGTAACTTCCCCAAATATTGGTGCATTTATTTTCTTCCAAACCTCTTTTGTTTTTTTTCAAGCTAAGGCTTCTAAGACTAGTGGAAAACAAGCAAAAGTACTCCAGAGAGAGATCCAGCCAGGTTTTTCAAAACTATTCAGTGGGAACAGTTAAATCCAGCTGAATAAAAAGTACGTAACTTATGTCTTGTATACATCAGTTTTCCTGTTGAAAAACAAAATGTGTTCATATAGAATAATATATTAACATAGTATGATATGAATGAGCCATTCCAGTTTTTTCCCAGAGAGAGTAGAAATATTTATATAACTCATCTAACCAATGTCCTGAATTCAGCCAGGATCATATGTGAAGGGAGAAAAAGAAGCACATTTTGTTTTAACCTGTGTACTGTTTTCCACCTCTGCCTAACAAGGTGTACTGGTTTCAGCTGGGACAGAATTAGTTCTTTTTAGCAGCTAGAAGAGCTCTCTGCTTTGGCTTTAGTCTGAGACTCGTTATGAGAAGAATGTTGATAGTGCACTGACGTTTATAGTTGGCACTGAGGTCTCAAGGACTTTTCAGCTGCCATGTTCTTGCCGGTGTGCAGGAGCACAACAGGATAGGGGGGAGTGTGGCCAGGAGAAAAGGTCCACAACTCCCCTTATGAGTTGAATTTAGATTTAGGATTGAGGGCTAAATTGGCCAATGAAGTATTCCATATCATGCAATCTCACGCCCAGTACAAAAACGAAGGTCAGCTGGAAAGAAGGGCCTTTGCTCATCCGGGGCTCTCACTTTCGGACTCTTGGAGTGCTCTCTCTTCCTCTCTCTTTTCAGGACTCTCGCTCATCCGGGATCGCTGTGTCAGGACTTACCTGGTTTTGGATTGTTAGTCCGGGACAGGACGGGCCCTGGTCACCAGGTGGTGAGCAATTACACTCTGCATCACTTATTTGCATATATTATTATCATTATACAAATATATATATTCATATATTATTAATCGTAGTATTAAATTGTTCTTATCTCAACCCACAGGTCTTTTCCCTTTTCCCCTTCAATTCTCTTCCCCATCCCCTGGGGGTGGGGGAGGGTGAGCGAGCGGCTGTATGGCATTTAGTTGCTGGCTGGGCTAAACCACGACAAAGATAAGAAAAGGTTTTGACTCTGTGTCTACTTTGCATGTCCACATAGCAGTATAGTTCCCATTGATGTCAACAAGGATTACAAAAACATATGTGGACGTGACTATGTCAGTAAGTAAAGAAATTGTCATTTAACTTAGCATAAATTTCAGAACATAGGCGATTCAGCTTGCATTAGTTATCCAGGCTGCAGCCCAGGCCACTTGCATTTATTTTCTGAAAGAAACAGAAAATTATTAGCTGGCGCAAATACTTCTCCATTAGGGCTGGAGCTAGATTATCTATTCTCACTTACTACTTCTGAGACACTATCAGATTCTGTTACTGTGGAAGAATTTTAATGATTGTTTATTTGCTCTTGAGTTACAGACACCACTAGTTTCATTACTTTCTGCAAGTTTTCTAATAGCTCAAAGGTTTGGGTGTTTGTATGTTGATTAATGGAACTGAATTGGCAGCTGTATGTTCTGCAATCTATTCGTAATATATGTTCACTCTAGGTTTACTAGAAAGGCGTAATCTGCCAAATGTGCATTTACCTTCCCAATTCCCTCAATACTATGCCGATAAGCATGGGAATAAACACTGCCAGATTGCCTGACACCACCACGTATCCGTTCCACTTAGATTGGGGCTACAACTATTCTTGGCAATACCATGAACCTGTCTCAGCTGCCCAGTCTACAGAAGGGATATAAAACTATTTCTCTTTTGGCTACAGATGCTTTCTTTTCAGCTCAAGCTGCAGAGACTTCTGGTTTTAAGTTCAAAACGTTCCTGGGCTAAATCTCAAATGACAACTAAAATGGCAGCTGTCACCCTGTTACCATGCCAGCAGAGTCTGAGGCAGCGATTCTCACACTAACGATGGGGGAGCACAACATGATTAAGCCACGTCGAACTTCCACTGACACCGAGTCCGCCTTAGTAGGAGTATGGACCATAGCTGTCTGCCACCGCCTCTGTCTCCGAGCACAGACGCTGCCTATCACCTCTTCCAACAAAGGATAATCTCTAAGCTGGGGAAGGGATCAGTTTAAAACATTTTATTGTACAGAATATATCTAGACAAAGTCACGGGCTGTATCTGAGAACTAACGAATTAAGGCAGGTGCACGTTGGTATACAACATGTAGCATGTTCCACAGCTTTGCCGTGTGTCTACGCTTTATTTAAGAAAAGTAGTAAAATTGTGAGTTATTCTGCAAGGAAACCCTCTGACCCGACAGAACTGAGCCAAAAAGCAATTTGTATTTGAAGGCAGTCTTGACTGCTGTGAAAGAGACCAGTGCATATATTCCAGTTTTGTAAATAGACTCTTCTATTCAGACCACATAGAAAACCACCCACCACCATGCATAGAACATGTCTTAAAGCAACAGAACATAGGGTAGAAAGTAGAGCATTTAATTTTTTAGCTTTGTCCTGATAGTTGCAGCAAAATTAAACTTAAATCTGTCCTACAAGGTGCTTTTTCCAACTTGCTCTTCAAATCTCCAAAGATAAAGATATCGGACACATTGCACTAACAATGCCATTTGCAAATTCACAGCTATGTCAAATTACAATCTGAAGGCGGAACGTTTTTCCTGTGTTAATAAGGATTCCAGATCAAATACAATCAGAAAAAAATAAATATAATTCAATATAAACTTGAAAGCTGACACCAAGTAGTTACTCGGCAAATTGAAATAAATTATGTGAAAAATGAAAGACGAAATTAAACAGAAAATATCTCTAAAGATATCCTACATTTCAGTCATAGAAATGTAGTCTTGTTTAAGTCATTCGTCAAGGACTAACACTCAGCTACTGTCCCAATTTCAGAGATCAGAAAATTGCTGCAGAGCAGTTAAGTTATTTGCACTAAGCTGTAGAGAAAAGGAATTTCAAGCGATGCTTTTCTGGCTCCTACTCCTGTGCTTTGGAAAAATCTTTCTAATCTACTTCATCTGCATTATAAATATAAAAATATTACATCATCCTTAGATGCAGCATCTTATTACTGGCATGTAGAGTAAAACCTATATATTAATGGTCATATTAGATCATTAATATAAATGATATTTAGATGATGTCATCAATACTATAAAACATTAACATAAACTATGAGTACGTGTGGGTGCTTAATAAAGGTATATAAGTTCACTACAGGTACATTTTGAATATCTTTAAAATCATGTGAACTGAAGGAAATACTGTGCAGTTTCTTTCTGCTTTGTTTTTTTTATTCCTCTGTTCAGTCACTCCTATTCTGCTGCCTCCTTTGTAGGGACAGGCTGAAATAGATGTAATTTATTAGGAATCACACAAAAAAAACACAGAAATGAGCTCACCAGACCAGGAGGAAATCTGTGGCTAAGATCCGTCCCTTATAGATATTCCAGAAACTAGTTCAGCTGATTCTTAGTGTCATGTCAGAGGGAAAGTGTCCTCCTCTGAAACACTGATAAGGAACTGCACAGAAGTGAACAGATAACAGCCTTGTTATTGTACTATATCATGTTCCAAATAAACCCCAAATATTTAAATTCATAAGCATCCACAATAAAGCTGCACAAGTTGCACGTGAGATACATCACTTGGTGAGATGAGACAAGCAGAAACGTATAAATAGGTATTGTGCAAATTGAAAGTGAGGAGAGACAGAGTGAGTGCAATACAAAGAGACTTTTCAACACTATCAAGAACCTCACCCTAAACCCCTTCTCCGCGTAACAGCGGCATCAGGGGAGCAGACGACAAAGTGCTAATGGAATAAGAAGACATATCACAAACCTCAGGAAGCTGAGGCAGGAATCTACATTATAGTCAGGTTATTGTGACAGTTCATACGAAACATCAAGGTATGTGCCAGACTTTATCGAGTGAAGGGTAATCATTCAAATTGGCATAAAAGGAAAACCTCCTTTGTTTTTATTTTTTCAGGAACCTATTGCACGTGTGTGTGTAGCTGCATACACGCACAGACACACACACGCTGACACACACAGAGAATCACACTACACTGTAGCCAAGCTGAGCAGAGACTTGCATCACGCACAGTGCATACATCAAATTCTAGTCAGGTGCAGGAAAAGAAA
Organism: Tauraco erythrolophus; assembly: GCF_009769465.1. Classification (NCBI taxonomy): domain Eukaryota; kingdom Metazoa; phylum Chordata; class Aves; order Musophagiformes; family Musophagidae; genus Tauraco; species Tauraco erythrolophus. Next base: position 62,796,252 of record NC_141466.1, on the reverse strand, counting down.
GGAAAGGAAGATGTAGATGCTACAAATAAAAAAGAGTTCATGACTGTCACATCAAAAAAAAAAAAAGACCTGAACAAAACTCAAGTAATATTAAACATTTAAAGAGGACTGACTTGTTACTGTATGCTTTGACCAACATACAGTACAATCGGTTTTCTTAGCATCCACCACAAAGCTAATATATGACAATGATTCACAGTTCTGTGTGCATCATGTCTCTAGGGACGAGTAGGGGAAGAGATGGTCTTTAAGGGGATGGAGATGGAGATGGAATGAGTGGTGGAATAAACAAGCCCCTAAAAGTGGGGAAACCGAGGCATTAAGTTTGGACTGTTTGACTACACCAGTGATAGAAAAAATATTCAGTCCTGTAAAATTTGGGCTTCAGGTAGGTCACCACACTGGTTACGTGATAGTAAATCAAGCTGCCTTAAATTGATATCATGCTACAGGCTGAATTATTTCAAAAATCATCTTTTGGAAGCCATTTTAAAACTAGCTAAAATACAACCTTTTCCTAGACTTGAAAGTTATTTTGGAAGACAGAAGAAGAAGAAGTGGGCTGTAGCCAATTTCTGGCTGCTGGTTAATTCCTTTCTTGCATGGAAACAGATTATTTTGACCAATATACATAGATACACTCATGAATAATTCCTGCATAATTTGGATTGCCAATAAAAAAATAGTAAAAACAGTGGTGTGTCAAACACAATGCTGTGCACAAAATCAAGCATCTTGACAATCAGAATGTAAATTGTGATTAACTTTTGTAAAAGATGGAGCTAAGGTAATGCAGTCCTAAAGATTATAATGTAACCGGAACAATACCTGGCCATTTGCTCATGGTGATGTGTTTGCCATCAAATGTAAGACTTTCCAAGCACCAGGTCCTCACCAAATTGCAGTCTTCAGTGTCTGCTTACATTAGTATCATTATCATAATGAGTTCTTGACAGATTGGGTTTCATGTAACATGGGTACTCGGAAAGAGAGAAGAAACCCTGTTCCTGGAAGTGCCTTTCTATCTCCCATTTACTACAGAGGGACACTTGAAGGGCATGCTTAAACTAGACATCAAAATTTTTTATTGATGGAAATGAGTAGGATAAATCTCATATATGTTTGGCTCAAATTAGACTTTTCACTTCCTTCTGAGGTAAAAAATTAGTTCAAATATGAATACCGCTTTCTTCCTCTTTCTTTATTCTGCCACTATAGAAAGTAGACATTATCAAAACATTTCATAGGTTCCTGAAGTACAAGAGGGCTCTATGGTGCACAGATGGCCAAAGAGTAGAAAGCAGGTTTTTTTTTCTTTCAGTCTTCACTTGATACAGTGGCTGTGATTAGATGTCTAACACAATTAGCATCAACGACAAAAGGGTAAGAACTCGGGATGGAAAAGGTAAAGTACAGGTTTAATTCTACTTTGAGAAGCTGGATGTTTTTAAACTGGCTAGTCCTGATGAAATTCACCTGAGAGTACTTAAAGAACTGGATGAAGTGATCTCAGAGCCCTTAGCAATTATTTTGAGAACGGAGTGAGGGCAGGTAAAGTTTCAGAAAACAGAAAAAGGCGATCATAGTTGTTATCTTTAAAAAAGTGAAAAGAAGTGTAGATCAGTCAATCTAATTTCAATTACAAAAAAGAAAAAATACTGGTTCAAATATTCAAACATCTGGATGGTAACAAGAGGATAAGAATCAGCCAATGTGGATTTGTCAAGAACAAATCACGTCAAAGCAACGGAGTTTTCTCCTATGACATGGTGACAGGCCTGTGTATTGAAAAGAAAAATATCTTTACTTTAGTAAAGCTTTTGACAGTGTCTTTTGTGACATTTTTCTATGCAATCCGAGGTCTTCCTGAAATTGCCATAAGGCAGGGACACAACTGATTGGGATACTATGCATGAAGAGGAACTGTTCAGCTGGAAGGATGTAACAGTGAGGTCCACTGGGGACTGATTTGAAGTCTAGGTCTATGGAACACTTCCAATAACAAAAACAGCAGGATGAAGTAGGGAATATACTTGCTATATTTGCCGATGATTCAAAGCTCGGAGAGGCTGAAAGAGCATGTGGATGACGAGGTTAGAATTCAAACTTTTTATTAGAAATTGGAGAAATGATCTGAAGTGACTGGGATGCAATTTAATAACAGAAAAAATAATCAAAAGTTCTCCACTTAGGTAAGAGTAATCGTCTGCACAATTATAGAATGAGGAATAACAGTTCTGTGGAAAATGGATGGATGGGCTATAGTGGATCATAAACTGAGCATGAGTCAGCAATGCTAGGCTATTTCAAAGACAAAACGGAAGCTTCATCCTGGAAGGTTGAAGACATATATAAAGGTATATACAGAAAACAAAGGAAATAAACTTTCTATTTCACTCAAGTGCTTTGTCTAGATTTAGGATATATTCAGGAAAGATGCTGACCAACTAAAGAGACAAGAATAATCAGAGGGTTATAAAACATGACCTTTGAGGACAAACCAAAATAAGTTGGTTTGTTTAGTGTAGATAAGTGGCATTTGAAGAGCATTTTGATGGTCTTCAAATACTTTAAAGGATTACTGCATAGACTACAGGAGCAAATTCAAATAGAAAAGGAATAAGTCAATAGCCTAAAATGCAGCAATGGAGATCTAAGTTAGATATTAGGAGAAAGAATGGTAAATATTGTTAAACACTTGAATAAATCATCTAGAGAAAATATGGACTTTTCAACACCGGAGATATTTAAGAATCAGTAGGCTGAACATCTGCCAGGGATGGTTTAGGAACAGTTGAACATGCCTTGGGGCAAGAGTATGTACCAGATAACCTCTCAAGATCTCTTCCAGAAATGTGATTTCTCTGTGATTTTTAATGTGTTTGACTCTCGTGATAATAGACACGTGGAACGCGAGAAAGGAATTTTTCTAGCAATATGTACGGCAGATCTAGTTTACTTATATGAATGTAGTACCTCTGTAAAATATTTATTGATGTGACTGCCTGGACCTCTTTGTCACACTTTGTATTTTACAATGTCTCCAAACGGTCTCCTTTTAAGTCAAGAAAGAGTGCACTGGAATTCCTGAAATGAAGTGACAATATTTGCCATAGGCACATGTAAAAGAGAGAATAGCACCATGGAAGACCTGGAAGAGTGTTCCAAATTGCCTTAATGGATTGAGGTAGACATGTATCTCAAATCAAACCGGTAACATGCATGAATTTGCCAGTAGCTGTCAGCATCTCAAAAAAAAGAGAAAGATGGGGAAGTAACAGCTCTAGTTGCTCTTGACATGATTTCATTTAACTCACTAGGTCTCTGACCTTTCAGCGTTGGTGGAAATGGAAGTGGAAATGTAACACTGAGGGGGAAAAAATCATGCAAATAATAACCTTTAAAACCACCAAGTGGGTCTTTTTTTTAAAGGAGAGAAATCTGATGATCCAATTATGCAAGTCATTAGGAAAACAATGCTGAAATTTTGTGGCTAATGGGATTTTAAGTTATATTGACAATGAAAACCAATTACGCTTTCAAAATTTTTTTTCTCTATCTGCAATTGCATTATTTTAATGAAATGGCATGCTAAACCTCAAGTAGCCAAATGAATGTTAATTATGGAAATAGTTGAGTTAACAAGAGAACCCTTCTCTTTCCATGACCTCATAATTTCACAAGTCTGAATAGAAGTATAAAGTCATTCATTTTGCCTCTAAATTGTTTGATGTTGTAAATATAGCAATCCTCAAACTCTTCAGAACTCCTACTTTAGAATAAAATTTAGATTAATTTTCTTAAGAAGTACAGTGGAACCAGAGCTCAACCACAGGATGAAAGCAATTCCAAGACTTGGGAATATTTAGATAATGACCCAATTCTTCCAGGTCAGAACTAATTCTAGTTTAACACATTAAAACTTTTCTGCCTTAATTGATTTTTCCACTATCTATTTATCTTTCTAATTGAATAGTAAGGTACCAGGTAAAAAAAAGTCTGTGAAATCCAACCAGTTCATGTAAGCAATTTCAATAAGTGAAAGGGTTGATGGGAAATTTTGCAAGGTTACTGAATAATTAATAAAAGTCACAAAATTAAAACAAGTTTTTGTCAGTTGCTAGTGTCACGAAGTTAATGGCAGAATAGATCTATGATTCCCTAAAAGATATTCCTCACTGCAACAAGAAATTTTAGGTCTTGAAGAGTCAAATATGCAGAGAATAAAAGAATCATAGAATAGTAGAAGTGTCTGAGTATGAAAGAACCTTTGGAGATGATCGGGTCCAACCTTCTATTGAAACCCAGCCTTAGCCTGGTTTATAAAGCACTCTGTCAAGCCAATTCTTGAACATCTCCCAGCAAGAGATTCCACCACTTCTCTGGGCAAACTACTCTAATATTAGATTGTTCCTATGATAGAGAATTTGCTTCTTATCTATCTACTTATGGAATTCCCCCTAAAGCAACTTGTGCCTGATGCTTCTTGTCCTGTCACCATGCATCCCTGTGAAATGAGTGCCTCCATCTTCCACATAACTATATTTTAGGTATTGGGAGACCATGATTAGAGTTCCCTGGAGCCTCCTCTTCTCTGGGCTGAACCTCTATTCCTTCAGCCTTTCTTCATATGTCAAGTTCACCAACACTCTAATCCTCTCACTGGCCCTTTAGTAGATCTGCTTTAATTTTGCACAGTCTCTCTCGAACTGAGGAAACTCAAACTAGACATGATAGTTTAGGCATGGCCTAACAAGTGCCCAATGGGATAACCACATCCCTTAATCTTCAGGATATAGTCGTGCTAATGCAGCCCAGAACACAGTTTCTGCAAGGGAATGTGTCATGGGAGCACTACAATCTTGCCTTGATCAAGAGTTGAGTGCCTGAATATAATCATAGAATCATAGAATCATAGAATCATAGAATGGTTAGGGCTGGAAGGGACCTTCAGAGGTCATCTAGTCCAACCCCCCTGCAAGGAACAGGGATATCTCCAACTAGATCAGGTTGCTCAGGGCCTTGTCCAACCTGGCCTTGAACGTCTCCAGGGATGGAGCATCCACCACCTCTCTGGGCAACCTGTTCCAGTGTTCTACCACTCTCATAGTAAAAAATTTTTTCCTAATATCCAACCTGAACCTACCTCCCTCTATTTTAAAACCATTACCCCTTGTCCTATCATAACTGGCCCTCCTGAACAGCCTCTCCCCATCTTTCCTGTAGGCCCCCTTGAGGTACTGGAAGACCGCTATAAGGTCACCCCGGAGCCTCCTCCTCTCCAGGCTGAACAGCCCCAACTCTCTCAGCCTGTCCTCATAGGAAAGGTGCTCCAGCCCTCTTATCATCTTCGTGGCCCTCCTCTGGACCCTCTCCAACTGGTCCATGTCCTTCTTATGTTGGGGACTCCAGAACTGGACGCAGTACTCCAAGTGAGGTCTCACGAGGGCAGAGTAGAGGGGGAGAATCACCTCCCTCGACCTGCTGGCCACGCTCCTCTTGATGCAGCCCAGGACGCGGTTGGCCTTCTGGGCCGCAAGAGCACATTGCCGGCTCATATTGAGCTTCTCGTCCACCAGTACTCCCAAGTCCTTCTCCTCAGGGCTGCTCTCGATCCAATCACCACCCAATCTGTATTTATGCCTGGGATTGCCACGACCCAGATGTAGGACCTTGCATTTGGCCTGGTTAAACTTCATGAGGTTGGTACGGGCCCACCTCTCCAGCCTGTCAAGGTCCCTCTGGATGGCATCCCTCCCTTCCAGCGTGTCGACGGCACCACACAGCTTGGTGTCATCGGCGAACTTGCTGAGGGTGCACTCCATGCCACTGTCCACGTCACCGACAAAGATGTTGAAGAGGGCCGGGCCCAACACGGACCCCTGAGGGACGCCACTTGTGACCGGTCTCCACTTGGACATTGAGCCGTTGACCACTACTCTCTGAGTGCGGCCATTGAGCCAATTCCTTATCCACCGAGTGGTCCATCCATCAAACCCATGACTCTCTAATTTAGAGATAATAACCTGCAGATAGCAGGGCAGTGCAAACAAGACCTGAGTGTGATGAGCCTTGATACAGGCATGGATCAGCAAGTGACAAGAGAACAATATCTGAAACCACCGGAAAGATACACCATGACATCAACAAGGGCTGACCTGATTGGCAGCCTCTGCCAACATCTGGCTATAGACACATGCACGGACAGACAACCTCCATCCACCCACCCCCTTCCAGGTAATAGAGATCATGGAGAAACATTTTTACGAGGACATCTGACACCATATAGACGCAGTGGATGCCAGGTGGGACCATTACAGATCAGTGCTGAAACACCTGCCAGTCAGTCTCCTGCCTGTACTGCTGCTTCTGCTCCAGGTGCTGGACTTCCCTTTGTCTTTATATAGACTATGTTAGGAAGGAGATGGCTTTAAGTGGTCTGACTGTTCTTTCCTTAACCTAACAATATGCAAGAATATAAAAATCTTGCCAATTTGCCTTCAGCAGTTGTATCACACATGAGTGAAAGAAGAGGTGTAGGCTTCCCTTCAGTGTAATTGCAATTCATTTCTTTTGCCAAACAAAAACTTTCCTCTTAAAATGTGCCTAGGTCTGCAACAGTATCAGATAGCTTACAGTCTACTGTTTGGCACGTGATTTTGGCTGTGAAATCAGTCATTTGGCTTCAAAAATATTTTTAGGGCTAAACTTATTCGGAGGCAAAATAGTCAGGAGTGAACACAGACTACAGAACAGTATCCATGCATCAGAAAAAATATGTTTCCACCAAGGCCATAGAGGTTTTCCATGAATGTGGACAATTTATTCATAGTTTTGTATGGTTGTTCTCCTCATCACTCTTGAGCTGTTTGTTATACTGAAGTGCTTTGGAGCTGGCATTATCTTTTAACAAAAATAAGAGATAGTGCTGCTGCAGTGATCCTAACTTAGTGACTTTCAGAGGCCAGCTGGTTCAACCTTCCCTCTCTTCTTATTGCACCATTTGTACCAAACTGCTCTCCTATGTTAACAGACAAATTCCTCATTGCACCATTTAATTTTTGCTCTCATTCTGAAAGTTGTATCACATCAGAAACTTTGAAGATCTAAAAGTGATTGAGGATTTATTAGATCCCTGTGTCCAAGCCTACTTGCAATGTGCTTCTTTCAGCAGCTACTGTAAGATGCTAAAGACAGTTTGCCTTTGATATGAGAAAAGGTGCTTCTACCAGTGTCTGAAGACAATTCACTTGCAAAGCCAGATTTTGAGACACTTGGTAGACCATATGCATTTTAGGGTTTTGTGCTAATTAATCCACCTCCAAAATTTACCATAATCATCTCACATGCTAGATACTGCTGTCCCCATGTGCAGATATGTCACCTCATTTATGATGTGACAATGAGACATCCAGGAGAACACATAAAGAGTGAGGCTTCCTGAAAGTGGAGGGATTTGCTGACATGATAAGCACTTGCCACCTGCAACAACCTAAGGGAAGACCAAGAACAAAACCAAACCAAACTATATGTGACAGATACTACCATGTCTCGTAATGCACAACTGGAAGGTGATCAGAAATTATGGTGATCAGGACAGGATCTGAAGCAGTATTGAGGGGAATAGGAACAAAGTCCAAACACTCAGAGAACCTGCTAAACAGCTCACCTGCAATAGTGAGAATAAAAGCCAGAGGCTGACTGAATGTCGCAGATTAAAAGGGCAACCAATCTGGTATCCACGCTCAGGCAGGCTTCGTTGAACACCGATGTACTGATATATTAAATTTACGATTAATCAGATTTTTTTTCTGGAGGGGGGGTTTCTTGCTGTCCTAGGAAAGGAGATGTGTGTCTTCAACAATGTCTGCAATTCATCTCAAAGAAATGCTTTGTTATTTATATGGTTTTGTATATAGATTGCTCACTGGATGCAACACATCAGGGATCTTCCTTTCTGCCAGACTCTACCTACCTGCCATTTCTTATTACCAGCCAAATAAAAGACATATTAAAATACTTTTTTTTTCCTGATTGAAACACCAATTTGAATTATACTTATTATCCTTTGCTTTACACATACAAAGACTTATTTCTTCATTCCAGCATAGAATATTGACCTAGCTTTCATAGCAAGAGCTATTTAAAATTCATATATTTTGATGGAAAAAAAGATAGGTGACAGCTACTTTTAATATTCTTTTTAAGAGCATCTATAACAACAGCTAGAGAATCAAGGTAATTCTGTTAGCCAAGAGAAGTAGATCAGGTTGCTTATTTCAGTCTCATCAGTTCCATCTTTGGTTTTAATAAGATATTTTGAATGGGTTGATTTTCCTTGAAGAGCTTGCCATAACTCAACTTAGTCTAGGTGTCCTCAATTTCTATTGAAATCAAAAGAATTCAGACATCATCTAGAAAATTTTAGTGCTCAAGACTCCAAACAGATCCTTTTTGTACCATGTATTTACTGAGATCCAGACCCTAGACTCCTTGCACAAGAGCACAGTCCAGAAGAGTAACATGAGCAATGTATGAAAGATCTCAGATGTAAGTAATATCATCTTTTTCTAAGATGAAAGTCAATTTAAATTTCCATTTTATGCTAAAAAGTCAAATCAATTTCATATTGCCTTTAAAGATTTTTTTTTCCAGGACACTTAAAACTCTCATTAAGAAAATTTAAAAGAAAGAAAGAAACAAACAAAAAAGCCCAGAATTTCTAAATCTGCCTGCAGTTTTGCATCAAGCAGCATGGCAGGATATGTAAGTTCAGTGCTATTACCATCAACTCAGTTGCTCCCAATTTGTGTTAATTTAAGCCCCACTGCCGAGCCAATGTCAGAATAAGCCCGTAACAGAAGTGCATGTGACTGGATGGGAGAGAAAGGACAATATCTCTCCAGAACAGCAACAAACATTGATCAAGTTGAATCCACAAGGGGAGAGAAGATTAGCATGGGGACAAATTTTCCACCAACTAGTTTCCATGCTTTGTGCCTGCCTTTACCTTATTTTACACATGAAAGACAGAAGCAGCTTTGCTCCCAAAGAGGAGAATTTAACAAAGAGGGCAGATGTATTTATTCTTTCATCTGTAACAGTATCCTGCCAATAGATTAAAGAGTCTGTAGCTGACTTTTTTCAGCACACTCTTCAACAGGCAATAGTTGTGTTCCCACATTCAGTAACACCACCGCTCCTGCAGAATCTTTCTCTGGCAGCTCAATCCAGCTCCTCAGGAATGCAATCCAAATAAAGTTTTTTAGTAACCTGTATCAATTCCCCAAAACACATTGCAGAGAGGTCAGTGCAGAGGCAGGATTGAGTCAGAAAAGAAAGGGTTAGGAGTGGCTATCCTGGCATTGCCATCAGTGAAACAGGGGATGCCAGGTATGAGACAGGCAAGGGTGCCAGAGCAACCCCAGCCTGCAACTCATCTTCAAGCTACTCCCCCTCAGGTTTTTCTGTGCTATAGAACAATAACACGAATGTCGTCAGGAACATAATAACAGGATGTATAAGTAGTGCTGTGTAATAACTTACTTCACTACTCACTTTCTTCTGAACTTTGTTTTAACTCTTTTCTGAAGATCAAGACCTGATCTCTGTTTCCATAAAACATTATTAACCTTAGACGACGTATGTAAAAACTCATAAGCAGTTATCAGTAACTCCAGCAAGTTTTCAAAGAAAGAAGCTTATAGTTTGAGTGAAACTCATTTCTATTCCCAAAAGAAAGGAGTACGTACAGTATTCAGAATAACACTATTAACAGACAAATTTAAAGATGCTAGTCAAGTAATAGTCTGTGCTTATTGCTGCTACACAGCTCTTCTCAAATGAAGGACTTCAGAAAATCACTGCAGATTAGTGCACCTCTTCCCTTATCTCTTCCTATTTCATATGTGAACCGCACCTCTGGTCAGTCTTGAAAGCTTGGCAGTTAATTTACAGAAAAATTTTGTGGCCACTTAAAGCCATGGGACCACCTCCCTCTAACTCCTACATTGGATCTTCACTCTAAAGCCTGGTCAATAACTGAATCTTTCATGGTATCACAGAAAGTTGCTATGGCAGCAGGCATGGTTACACAGCTCAACCCCGGGATCACTGGGTTTTCAGGGATGACGGGCTGCGATGGCTCTCTCTTTCTCCTCAATAACTCCTTCTTTGTCTAACCTCATGGAGACCCAGTTTGGTCTTGTTAGGGAACTATTCCCTGTTCCCAGAGGATGTCATGGACTGTTCAATTTTTAACACAAGGTCACACGAAGATCTCATCTCCTTTTCTACCACTGGGGCAGAAGATGCAGGTGGGGACTCAGCTCATCTACAGTCACTTCTTCTCAATGCTGAAGCAGAGAGACTGTGCCATAGCTTGAACCCCCCACAGGTACAAAGCAGAAGGTAGATAAGGAGGCACAGAGGATTTGCACAGCAGAAAGAAGGTCTTGCCTCAGTAGGATGGGATGTAACAGAGTATTGTCAGAACATGAGTGGTGTTCTACACTAATCCTGGTAGAACTCAGTACTTCCAGATCCTTAGATTGAAAGTCTTCATCTCCTCTACTAGAAACACATACTATTCCAGGGAATATCACAACTTCTTCCTCTCTGCTGCTTTCTCCTTCTCTAGGCTAAAAACCAGCCTAACGTTCATAGAAAATGTATGTGAGTCTCATGTACATGTTCAATTTCTGGCATATATATAGTAGTCCATGTACAAAATGCAACTTTGCCACATTTCTCAAAAAGAGAACACATGCCAAGTGAAAGAGGAACTTATAATAACCTAAAAAATAAAACATGAAGAGTTATCGTTTTGTTTGCCGGTACAGAAACAAAGAACTAAATGTCTGCATGTAGAAATGGCTCGTTTCTTTCCCAAGCAGGAGGAGGGAAGTCTGTCTACAGCTGCAGAGGGCTGAAGCACAGCCCTCGTGCTGGGTGGCAGGGATGTACATTTTCTATACCGGAGCGCCATCTAGCCCAAGGAAATAAAATACCACCTTGGTCAATGGCTGCTGAAGGACACTTTCTAGTGTTAAATGTTAAGTTCATAAATAATTTCTGACCCTGGATGAAACTTAGCTTTTGGCTTGTTGTATGACATTTTAATCTTTTTTTTTTTCTACACCATAAATGCAGCTGAGCAATATATAAGCTCCTCTGAGAGCTATCTACTACAGGAAATAACTGACATATGCTATTTTCATTATTTCTCATCCAAACTGAAACTTGAGATAACATGAAATAATGAAATAAATGAAAACCCAGGGCATGCACATTTTTGTGGGTGTTTTGGTAGAAAACTGAGAACTTCAATAACAGAAGAAAGGAAAATTTAAAAAAATCTAATAATGAAAAAAAGCTCTTGCCAGTTTTGCCAGTGTGGAATTTTGTTATAAGGGGAAAAAAATCTATAGTGTATTATATTATTTCTTTTTTATTTCTAGAAATGTCAAATGAATTCCTTAGCTATTCCATACAAAGTTCGATTCACTCGTACCAGATTGAAGTTTATCTAAATTAAATATCTGGGTTCGGATACAAGTGAGTTTAAACCCACCGGGGAAAAAGAGGCTTTTAAAAATCTAGATAGCTTCTTCATGATGATGTTCAGTTTAGTCAATTCAAAATGTGATCACAGGTCTTCTAAAATGTAAGTTTTCAAAGACATCGTTGCTGATATTGTTTCACTGTTTTTCCTTTACAGTTCACATTCTGTAATTTTCTGAGGATTTCTGGTTGGTTATGTTCATAGCAAGCGAGAATTACTTCTAATATGAAGTGAAGGCACATCTACCTTTGAAATTTTTCACAGAATGAATCAACCTCTCTATTGATTATGAGGGAGCCTACATAACTAGTTTAACTTCCACTGTGTACACCTCAGTTTTACTAGGACAGACTTGTTTCTTCAAAGAGTGTACTTGAGCCCCAAGATTACTGGAGGTATTTTTTTTTCATTTCTATAAGAATTTTTTACGTAATTAATTTTTTTTTTAGCTTCAGGCATGTCTTCTTACACAAAGGATAACCTAAATCCAAGTACTAGATGCAAACTGCAGCAGTGTTACAAAGTGGTACTCAGCTATCCCTGAGAAACCCAGTTCAGGAGTCATGTAGATCCACTAAAAAGGGTTCTTTGAGAGTCTAATACACCCCATTCCTCGGCTAATGACACAGCTAATTCAGGGCTTGTGTATCACCCCAAAGCACAGTACTGTGACTCAAAGACATACTCTAACTCTTAAGTTAATGGATAAAAGCTTCTCCTTCAAGGAAAAATACCTGTGTTGCTGTCAATAAGAAGCTGACAGTAACCACACCTACATGAATTTTAAATAGTATGTTTCTGGGTTTTTTTTCATAATACTACTAAAACCTCGCTGGTGTACAAGTGGCCCAGCACTTTTTAAAAAGACTAGTCCGAAGGGGAGAAAACTTTAGGAAGGCTTGTAGTCACAAAGAAAGTCAAATATGTGCCAACAGAAGGGTCAAGATTTCCTTGACGGTCTACAAGCCCACACCAACTGGAGACTCTGCTAATCCACAAGAGCTTTGCACAAATGGAGTTTCCCTGGGCATGAATTCTGATCCAGGAACCCACTGTGGAGCAATAGTACCATGGTGTTTCACAACTATCCAAACAAGTTTGTAAGCTTTTTTTTCCACAGTGCACATACCATCCAAGTTGAGAGCTTTTATCACATATACCTAGCAATCCACAGGTTACTTCTCCCTTTTTATGATACCATCATTACTAAATAATTTCAGTTAATTAAAAGATAATGATTAAATTTTCTAACAGGCAACTTTTATTTGATGGTGAAATTCTCTCCCTTTCAAGCTAGAAGCTGTTAAGATGTGTGTGTGTGCGCGTAAATGTGCGCATCTTTACGTTTGTATCGACCTGCAGAGCAAACAATAGTCAAAACAAGTCATATAAATCTTCTCGTATAATGTGCTATATAGCTGTGCCTTTGCTTCTCTTCAGCAAAAGAGGAATTTTATTATAAATCATCGTATATGCACCAGTTAAGAGGTGCAAGTTAACCTTCTTAGTAGTTTTTGTTATTGTTACTTACAATGATATCAATTACATTGAAAGAGTCATATTTTTCCATCAAAAGTTATAAATATTAAATACAAAGTCTTTATACTATCACTTATTAATTAGAAGTGCTGCATTCATAGGTAGAACCACTGTACTATTAAATATGACTATAACGCTATGTTGGATAGGAAAGGAAGGAGGAGCTCTATTTTGCATGTACTCAATGTCTAATTAGGTTTCATATTTGGGCTTTTGACCCTGCTTTCAGCTGGGAGCCTGAATTAGCAATTGAATTTCTGTTGGGCTGGTGACCCTATTTGCAGTGTCACAGCCTGAGCTAGGAGAAACAGTTCCTTGGGAGCCCTTGGCTTGCAGTTACATGTTCTCCTTGTACTCACTACGACTCCCTGGGGGACTCAATTAGGGTAGGATCAAGTTCATCTTTCTTGCACCAATCTTGCTCCTGAACTTCAAAGGCCTAATGAGGCAGACTTTCAGAAACAAGTTTCATAATATCACTGAGGAGAGGTAGGTGATCATAAAGGCTTTCCAGGGAGACAAGTCATCTATGAAATCCAGTACCTCAGACTAGACTGGCAGATTCTCCCTCTGGAGCCCTTCAGAAGCATCTGCTCTGTCTACTGACCACACAAGCAGTTTAGATATTTATCTCAGGAAGACTTACTGGTAAGACACATAAAATATATTAGCAAGTCTGATGCCTACGCGTGGTGGGCTTGAGCCTAGCTTTGTTATCATCATATTTTAATTCATGTCTCCTATAGGCTACCAGCATACACATTTCACCAATTTCGACATATTTACTCATTGAAAAAAACAGGCACAAATAGGCGGAAAAGAGAGAAGAGATAAGATGAGGCCTGAATTTAAATGACTGTCAAGTATGAAAAATCGAACTTACATTCCCAATGGCATCCATCACCTCTGAATTTTGCCCTTAGAATTTACATTTTATCATCCTCATCAAGATCCAAAAAATGCTTCCCTTCTCTTCCCTTCCAAAACAACTCTAAACCTTGCAGCATAAAATATAGTATAGCCACCAAGGCACCAAGCATAATAAAATCTAGCAACAATAACTCAAATATGTGTCTCCTTGTCTGAGTCACTTTAGAGACATCCAGAAACATAAATATATGTTTTCCCTGAAAGGTAACAGTTTTCTTCCTTTTAATCTGAAATAAAATTCTGTCCCCATCTCCCAGGGAACTAAAGGTGACAATAAGAGCTTGACAATGTTCAGGAGATGTGCTTTTCACATTAACATTGCCAACAGCTGTGCCATAAATACTGGGTATACGGAAAGTGCATTCAATCATTATAGGAGGTGCAATTTAAAATCTGAAATTCACTCAAATAAATCAGTAGAAAAGAGTTAAGGGATCAAAGTCTCCAAAACCTAAAATGCACCGCTTCTGTGTTCCAGCTTTATTTGCAAGGAATTCTAAAACCTACTGGAACAAAATATTCCCCTTAATGTTCTGTAAATCGCTTATGAAATATCAAGCTTTGTTCCGTTCATCTTTCCTTTTCCTGTGCTACCCCCTTGCCAGACGTCAAGGAGATCATGCCAGATGTCTGCAAATTCATGGCTTATGAAGGGCAGGATTGGATGAGTGAACGAAAATCATGCACAAAAGACAAATATATTACCCTCTCCCAACCTCCTCTCCTTTATCATCACTGATACACAGTTAAACATGTTTCACACAGAGAGGAGCTGGGAGCCAATATGAGCATCTTGTAATTATTTGAGAGGTAGTACATGCTGTCGGACCTCCTGCATTCAGCCCTGGAGATCCTTCGTTCTGTTCCTGAGGATATTTGATATAATGGCATTGACTGCATGGTTTCTGCTAGGTTTGCTCTGTGCATTAGAGACCTTACAGAAGGGGCTACAAGGATGCCTTGCCAAAGACACCCTGTCAGTGAAACAATGCTTGTGCCCTGCTGGCATACACAGAAAGTGCCCCAAAATCTGGAGGGGTGCCATGAACTGCACTAGTGATTCAGGTCAATATTCTTTCTGTTCTTACAGCCCCAGATACTTGGTGAAAGAGTGTAAGGAGCAGAGTAAGTATAGGATGCAAAACCTTTCAAAAAGCCAGCAGTGAAAACATCGGAGAGTCCTGAGCCAGTTTGCATCCAGGACACACGTTTAACAGAGCACAGTGAGCCAGCTGACATTTCTGAGGTATACCTGGTGACTATTTCATGAGCAGATGGGAAATGCCATATTCCTTAGTGGACTGTTAACAAGGAAACAGCCTGAGACAACACTAAAATTATTATTCACTCGCTAAATTCCACAAAAGGAGTTTGATCTGTACCACAGATATTAAAACTTCTTCTATCGATTTATCAGTTCTACATATAGACTTTTTGCTTTAGCATCTCCATTCTTGAATGTCTAATGCAAGATAATTGAGGTAATTTCCTAATATCTCCTTTTAACAAAATTAGTTCCATTAAAAAGTGAAGATAAAGATGGGGGGAACAGAGGAAGATACAGAAACTGCTATAAAACATAACTGATTGATTTATAGTCTCTTTAATAGACTGATCTAATGTGTCTAATATGTCTATGTCTAATTCCAGCCTCACTTGAAAGAAAGAAAAAAAAAAGCATTGCCAAAGGATAATCCATTTTTATAAGCCAGAAATTTCAATAATAATAAGTTTCTCCATCCACATCTTATAGGCTGTCCTTATCAATAAGCACCATGGAAAGTTCAGAAAAAAAGAGTAGAAGAACCAGGTGGAAGTATAGAATAAAAACACCCAACCTCCAGTAGTCCCACAGCATCAGGAAAATCTATCCTGCAGTCATCGCTCCACTCTATTCACACTTGTAAAAGATATCATTAAGTTACATATTTACAAATCTAGAATGAGCTCTGTTTCTTCAAAACCCAGTCCCAGACTTTAACAGTCACCCCGATGACTGTCCCGGATCACTGCAAACAGGAGTAAGAATTAAAGCAGGATGAAAACGTATCACAGATTGCCTCAGAAAGCAGTCCTTGGGGAAGTGCATTTGTAAATAAAAGCGAAGTATGAGGAATTTATAATTCTGATCTCCCATTCAATTTTCCCCTTTATTGAAAATAGTGTATCAAAATACGCAAAATGCCTCTGCAGTCTGACGTTCTCTTTCAGTCTCTCGGTGCTACTGGAAAGGAACAGTCTTTTGATTTATTTTGCCCTTCAGAGCCTATTACTATTATCCATCTAAAGTACACGTGTTCCTTCTTTCCAGTATACAGAAATGTCTCTTGTTTCAAAAAAACATGCATTTTTTTAATGACGCACTACTCTTCACAATATTTTCTATTTCTGAAGCAATTCTAAATAAAAAAAAAAAAAAAGAAGAAAAAGGCATATATAGGAAATTTAGGGAGCTTTCAACATGGCACAAAAGCTACCGTATTATAAATGACCATTTCATAAAATGATGCAGTCCTGTTTGATTTCAATCATAGTTAAAAGTAAAATAAAGCCATTTCCTGGTTGATTTCAGTTGGAATTGGAGATAGTTTTTCAATATGACCCTCGGCAGTGCTTAAAAAAGTGGGGGGAAAAGGCAGATAAGGCACTGAATGAAATAAATGGATCCAATCTGAACCCAGTTACTTCACAAGTTGATAGCATATTGGAAAGGCAATGCGCAACCGGCAACCTCAGCCATAAGAAACCTAATGATGGATGAAAATGAAAAACGTCAGAATGCCTATTTATCTATGAGAATTAGAATCCTTTAAACAAGTTATGAGTGAAAGAGCTGTAGCTAAAACGGATTTTAAGCCAATTAGAAATGAATGAAAAACCTAATTTAAATGGACATCATCTTTTACTAATATTAGAAAAACAATACTTTCTACATTTTATTAGAGGTGATAAATCTATTGTGGCACCTGAACAGGACAACTATTTCATACAACAAGGCAGTTTCTTCTGCTTAACAAATAGCCAAAACTAACCTTCATTTTTTAATTTTATTTCCTGGCAGTAAATAATTCATAATTGTAAATTATTCCTATCACTGTTACCTCTAATGGATGGGTTAAAAACAAGCTTCTATTGGCATAATCAACAAAAATATTTTGGATTTTACTGTATCATTATATCATTATATCGAGGGCCATTCTCTCTAATAATTCGAAAGTTAAAAGTTGTTAATCTGCACGGTGCACATTAGCTACAAGATGATGGATTTTGGTCTCCTCTACACCCCTGAAAAGTTATGTATCTTTACATTCATAGGAATGTAACCGAGATCACATCTGTTCTACTACATCTAATGTCCCAACATGTTTTTGACATCAGTTGGCCATTGTATTGCGTATGGCAATCTTGCCATATATTATCTTCTAAAAAGCCACGGGTGAGACAAAATTCAGGTTAAGAACTCCCCTTTCTGCCTTCCTACACAGCTACACACAGAGTAAAGCAGAGAGAAGCAAAGAAACCTGTAAGGTCAAAGACTTTAGCATCTCCTGGCCTGCCCACAGGGGTGGCTGTCCCCTTCAAGGGCTGGCGAAAAGATGCATGGAGAGGAAATATACATCTTTCTGAACCAGGAGGGGAGGAAATCTTTAGGGCTTTACACTGCAGCCACCATGGACAACAGTGAAGAAATGAGCCCTTAAAAGCTTTGCTGATCCAAAGGCTGGAGCTCAGTGCAGAACATAAAAATAGAATATAGAGTGGTAAGAGGCAATCTTCTCTTTTATTCTCTCTGTTGATAATAGATGAACTACATATGGAAGATATCTCACAAGAAGCAGCGTGATTGCAGAGACATACTTTCCTGTCATCTAACGCAGTTCAAGCCTACTGATTTCATGGAGGTTTCTGTGACATAAATGAGAGCAGAGAAATGTCCTTCTGGATCAGAATTAATATGCTGCTTTCCTTGGAAGCTGTTACTGTACATGCAAGCGAAAACGGTGCTAGACGATGAGCAATGATACTTCCAATCCACAAATAAACAGGGTATTTAGTATTAGTCTATGGTATATCGCTACATTCATAGAATCATAGCAAGGCATAGGCTGGAAGGGACCTCAGAGATCATCTAATCCAACCTCCCTGCCATGGGCAGGGGCGCCTCTCAACTAGATCAGGCTACTCAAGGCTCCGTCCAACCTGGCCTTGAACACCTCCAGGGAGGGGGCATCCACAACTTCTCTGGGCAGTTTATTCCAAAGTCTTACCACCCTCGTACTGAAGTATTTCTTCCTAAAATCTAATCTAAACCTGTTCTCCTTCAACTTAAACCCATTTCCCCTTGTCCTATCAGTGGACACTTGTAAAAAGTCCCTCCCTAGCCTTCCTGTAAGTTGAATTGGTTTAAGGTCAAACAGATACTGTAAGATTATTTTTAAAATTATTACATATGAATTGGATCTGACCACACGGTATTTAAAAAAAAACAACAAACTATTACAATAAACATAATGTTTCTTTCCTCCATTGGCTCTAATCTGATACAATTTTAATGTACACAGACTTAGATTATGCTAACCTCAGTATGTGTGATATCACTTCATAGAAAAACAGGTGAATCTATTTGACAATAAATGAGAAAGTAATGATTTTTCTTATAAATGCATTCCAAAGCGTAGCCATTAAACTGATAAAATTTAAATCTTTAGCTTGAACAACTTTTACACTGTCACCCGAAGTAAAATTTCATACTTCTAATTCTCAGTCATTACCAAACTTTTCCTTAGAAAATTAAAAAATATGTATTTTCCTTCTGAAAGGAAATACAAAAGCAAAAGCTTACAATACTGCCATTTGAGTAATTGTACAAAAACTGCTTTTCCCATCCATAATATAAGATCACTTTAGCACTGAATGAAAATCTTCAGTTGGAAGGCCACAGTGTGTTACTTTACTTCCACATACACAGCTCTTCCCCACTGTCACTTTGCTAGTATGGCATTTTCTTGTTTGACTGAGGACATCTAACTCAATGCTAGGAACACTTGCTTGGAATAATTACAAAGACTTCTAGTCCTCAAAGAAGCTCTACAGGAGGAAAAAAGAGAATTAAAAAAAAAAAAAATTGAAACAAACTGAAAATCTCCCAGCAAGTTCTTACTCTCTAAATGTTAGCTGTTTTTCCATACTCCAGATTTTTGGAAAGATGTTGCACAAACAGATGCTCCCCTATACAATCTCTTAATATGCTAAACATCCATAACTTTTAAAAAAGGCCTTGGAAAGATCTCTACTTATACAGCTTTCATTACCAACATCCAAATCTTATAGCTTTCAGTATATTCCTCTCCACAAAAGCTGGTGAGCGGGGCTGGTCTGTGGGATGTGGACAACTGCTGGAGGCTGAGGCTACAGAGCATCCCTAGGCTGGGACGCACAGCCGCGTGGTAAGAGGGTGCAAGTGAAGGAAAGGACAGGACAAACTCTAGCCGTGAGTGACGACCTTTGAGATCGTAATGGTGGCTCTGCTAAATAGTAGGGAAAACTGCATGAAAAACTTTGTTCTGTGGAGCTCTGTGATGATAGCAGAAGGAAGGAAATAGCTCAGGGTTAGAGACACCAGGATCCTTACAGCAGAGAAAGGTGACATTTTGCAACCTATCTAAATGATTCAGGCTCCTATCAGCATTTGAAATTGAAAAAAACAAAACAACAAACAAACAAAAAACAACAAGAAACAAAAGAAAAAGCAAAAGCCTTGGAGATAGGAAGAAGGTCCTAATCAGATTCATGCTTAGTGCTATGTCATGTGTCATAGACTGGCTGTTGGCAACTTCTGAAACAGAATCCTTCAATTGCTGTTGCAGCAGGACCATAATCCAGGTGTTTCCAGATGTGTCTGAGGCATTCAGCTGATGCAAAATTTCCTTATAGAGAATTTCACAATCTGCAGGTGGAAAACTCACAGAAAGGGACATACAGAAGCTCTAGCAATGTCTTCCAAGTGGCAGATTAAGTCATGGCTGGATGAAAAGGTTCTTGCTTTCCTCGGCAGCTACAGATCACACAGACCATCTCCACCTCTTAACTCATTACTAATTTGAAACTGTTCTAGGATCACGGTTGGGACATAGTACACTGCACAGCAGAAAGAGGACTATGGAAAAATGGCTCTGCAGTTTTCCTTCTTGAGCAACACTGATATCCCTTGTATTACTGTTGAGTCATATTTCTAAACTCATCAAGAGTTTTAAACCATCCTACTGATCACCAATTCTGTTGCAGTGAGCACTGCAGAATACACTTAGCATATGCAAGGCTAATTAAAACAAAATTCTAATTAGTACCTTTCTTGTTTTGAATCCATACAGCATCATATATTGAGAATTAATTAAAAAAATAAAATTAATTATGCATTGGTATTTGTCGCAGGTTATCCGCAGACAATCTATGTAAAATATGATATCTGGTTAAAGATAGGTCACCTATTAATTAAGAACATTGTGACCAAACTAATGGATGGAGGTCTTAAGTAATTCATAATATTGCCATTAATGAGAGCCATGACTTGCATTTAAAAGATATTAATGTGTACTTTGAAGAAATAATGGTATCAGAGCAGCATCCGTTTACTCTCATCAAGCTCAAGCCTTTTCATAAACACAGGTTATTCTCTTTTGAAGACAACATATTACCAGCTACATTCTCTTCTTGACGCATGAAGATCTACACTCTCAACCTGGCACCTTTTGAGGAGAGACTATGCCCTGTTTTATTTCTCAAGTTCATTTAATTATGTTTATTTATAGAGGATGGGACAAAAGTATTTAAAAAGCAGTGAGTGCACTCCTGTTCACATTCTTCAGTGTTGAGAATGATGTCAATGTAATCAGCATTCTTAATTATGTCCTTGAAATGCGAGAAGTTTGCAAATCACTTAGATGTTAAAACAGAAGAAAAATGATTTTATGAAAAAGAAAAAGAGGCAAGGGGTCATTTGAAATAAGAATCCATTCCTTAGAAAGAAACCCTAATTTACAGAAGGTCCTGATTACTGTTGCTTTACCAAGACCTTGCTAAAACAGAGAAATGATTTATTTGTGGCATGACCTTGACAAAGCTACTCCTTTCTGCAAGGAGAAAATTGAAAAGTAATAGCTGGCAATGACACATTACCTCTGAAACTCAAATCTGTATATTCGGATTCCTGTCATTGTTTTTTATTATTCTTTTTTTCTGGAGTAGGAAGAAAATGTTTGTTGAATTTCATTCAAGATTCAAACCCCTCAGGTATAGAAGGCTGGGTGTTGAGAAGATGGAAGATGTTGAGTACAATGAATTTTTCGCACCATCACCACAATCATCCCCTTTGGGAGATGAAGAAGCATTGGCCCAGCTTCCTGCAGAATCACATCTTTAGTAATTAGTTACCTGATCCAGCTTTCTATGAATCGTAGAATCACAGAATTGTTTGGGTTGGAAGGGACCTTAAAGCTCGTCTAGTTCCAACCCTCCTACCATGGGCAGGGACACCCTCCACTACACCAGGTTACTCAAAGCCTCATCCAACCTGGCCTTGAACACTTCCAGGGATGGGGCATCCACAACTTCTCTGGGCAACCTGTTCCAGTGCCTCACTACTCTCATTGCAAAAAATTTCTTCCTTAGATCTAATCAAAACTTACCCTATTTCAGTTTAAATCTATTGTCCCTTGTCCTGTCACTATATGCCCTTGTAAAAGTCCCTCTCCAGCTTTCTTGTAGGTACTGGTAGACTGCTATAAGATTACTCCGAAACCTTCTCTTCTTCAGGCTGAACAACCACAACTCTCTCAGCCTGTCTTCATAGGAGAGGTGCTCCAGCATGAAGTCAATGGGAATCTTGATTTCAATAGAACTGTACTGAGCTCTCAATAAATTCGGTGTGACTTTCCACTGCATAAAGACTGCGGGGTTTGCCATTAGATTAATTGCTATCTTTTAAGGGGCCAGATTTTGCAAATTGAAGAATTCTCTCAGCTCTTGCTAAAATCAATGGGATTCACAGGAGGTGCTAAGCTGCAGGTTCAACACCCCATCTGTATCCTGCCTTTTGCAGCAGCTATAAAATTATGCTAGGAGACTGGATTATGACAGCCTTGTGCAAGCAGATATGCTTAATGACTCTTTTAGCTAATCTGCACAATTGCCTCAGTACATAGGACACAGTTCTTAAAAATACTTGTCAGTGTGCACAGCAAATGTTTTAAAAGTTTAAAATCTCTAATTAAATACATGAAACAGGGCTTTGGGGAAAACAAAAAGCCCAGCATACAATTAGCATCCTCTAAAAGTCTGAGGTAGAGTAAGATCATCACATTCTGCCCCAAGGTAGCTCATATACTTCTCTCATTTTACACATCTCCTATTAATAGGCCAACTGAGTGAGAAATAGAGTAACAGTGGCCAAATCACAGATAAAACTCCAGGAGAATTTCTGACAGATTGCAACATAATTCCACCCTTTCTATTTATTTGTTTGTTTGTATTTTAGTTGGCAGACACTTTCACAGATCCATTTTTAATGCAGAAATTTATTATTTGTTCCTTTAATGGTTTCATAAAATATTTACCATGGTCTGTTTAAATAAAGAAATGACATCATGCATTAAAAATGAAAAATAATGTGTCTGTAATAAGCTAGAGGTTACATTTAATGAAACAATGCCCATAAATGAAATTTCATTGTGAGTGCTGATGATGCTCATTTCAGATGAATGCACTTTGTATTTATTAGTTTTAAGCGTGTTCATCCTCAGCTTCTGTAATCAGAATTACAATATCCACTCAGATGAGAAAAGTAATTAAATCATTAAGACATACTTTCTTAGGGCTGGGTGATTCTACGGATACGCAACAGTTGGCTGGCTCCTGCCCTAAGCCCCTAGTGCAATAGATTAATTGTTTTTTCATTAGTTTCCAGGGGATATCTATCCTCATAACAATATGCATGTACAGTCTAAGTAAAGGCTATGTGCCTCCTGCACACTCCAGCAACGTGTGTATATCTTTGGGCTACCGGTACAAAAGGCAGCAGATTTCTTCTATGAAGAGCCATGGAAAATTACTTGCACATCATGCTTCAGGCAAGACTCATGAATGGCAGAGAGATGGCTACTGGACATTGTCAAAGTTTGGTAGACGTTGGACCCTGACAGTATTTGTTTAACCTATATTCAGTGAATTAGATGCAAAGCTGTATATATAGAATTCACTTTACATACACTATTTCAGTAGAACCCACTCCACAGAAGGATAAAGTATGAAGCCTGCATTCATATATTCAACTACTTAGTCCTTATATGTTGCAAGTTTTCCAGCAAACATCATGGAAAAGTTCAGGAGATTCACAGTATTTTAAGGTTTGCACAAATATTATGAGTCTAAGGACAGAGCAGACCTTCTGCCCTGGATGGACCATGCCTATACAGAATATTATCATGCAGTTACTGCACAGCATCAGCCCTGTGACACAACAGAAGAAAGTTTCAATACACCTCACTCGTCCCCATCTCTTACATCTCAGTTCCATGCTGTCTGCATTGCCAGCATACAGATTATGAAAAACAACATCACTGAGGTAGGAATCAGATGTCATCATCATAGTGGGTAAAAGGAGCTGATGAAAGAGTTAAATACTTTCTAACATTCCTTATAAATACACTCTTATTTTGGTGTTTCAATCAGTCCTCAGAGAGGGAATTTCCAGAAGCCACCCTCCCAGAGTTAAGCTCCTAAGTATTATTTGCATGTATTCATTCACGTATGCACCTGTTAAGTCTCCAGTACTGGTACTCAAAATAATCTGATTTTAGATGTATGCAGTGAAGATCTACATCTCAGATAGTCACCTTGTGTTCTCTTTATAGTCAATGAAAAGAAATGACACAGAGCTGTGGTTTGTATATGCAGGGAGAAGACACGAAAAGCCAAAGCTCAATTAGAGTTGAAAGTGGCCAGTGTTATGTCAGGTAAAAGGACTTGTTAATAGCAAGATAAGGTCTAAAGAAAACATTGAACTGATACTGTTGAAGATGGTCATCTGACTAATAGGAATGAAGAAATAGCACATGCATTCAATGCTTTTTTTGCTTCGGTATTTAACTATACTGGTAGATGTTGGGCTGCCTGGTCCCCTGAGTCAGAGGACCACAAATGTGCGATGAGTGAATTTCCATTAACGGACACTGAAACTGTAAGGGACCAGCTGTATCAGCCGAATGTTCACAAGTTCATGAGGCCTGATGAGATTCATCCCAGAGTACTGAAGGAGCTAGCAGATGTTATGGTAGGATCCCTCTCGATCATCTACAAAAGGTCTTGGGAGGTCCCTGCTGACTGGACACTAGTCAATGTTATTACAATTTATAAGAAGGGCATGACGGAAGACCTATGAAACTACAGAGCCGTTAATCTAATGGCAGTTCATAGAAAAATTACTGAGAAGATTATACTGGGTACTGTTGAAAAGCATTTAAAGAATATTGCAGTCATCATTGGGGGTTGGACTAGATGACCTTTAAAGGTCCCTTCCAACTCAAACCATTCTATGATCCTATGATCAGGCACAGTCATCATGGGTTCACAAAGGGAAAATCCTGTCTAACTAATTTGATATACTTCTATGATAAGGTCACCTGCCTAGTGGACGAAGGGAAGGCGGTGGATGTAGTTTTTCTGGATTTTAGTAAGGCTTTTGATACTGTCCCTCACAGCATCCTTCTGGACAAGCTGTTCAACTGTGAGATGGGCAAGTTCATAGTGTGCTGGGTGAAAAACTGGCTGAACAGCAGAGCTGAAGGGGTTGTAGTGAATGGGGCTACATCTGGCTGGCAACCAGTCACAATGGTGTTCCTCAGGGTTCAATTCTAGGGTCAGTCCTGTTCAATATATTTATCAACGATCTGGATGCAGAAGTTGAATACACCATTAACAAGTTCGCTGATGAAACCAAACTGGGAGGTGCTGTTGAGTCTCTTATTTGACAAGAGGACTTGCAGAGGGATCTAGACAAGTTGGAGGATTGGGCAATCATCAATGGCATGAAATTTAACAAGTCCAAATGCCAGACTCCGCACCTGAGATGGAGTAATGCTGGGCACAAATATAAACTGGCAGAGGAGTGGCTGGAGAGCAGCCCTGAAGAAAAGGTCTGGGAGTGCTGGTTGATAGCAGCCAGCAGTGTGCCCTGGAAGCCAAGAGGAAAAACCGCATCCTCGGGTGCATCAAACACAGCACAACCAGCTGGTCAAAAAAGGTGATTATCCCACTGTATTCAGTGTTGGTGCTGCTTCATCTTGAATATCATGTGCAGCTCTGGGCCCCACAATTTAAGAAGGATGTGAAGGTCCTTGAAGGTATCCAGAGGAGGGCAACAAAGCTGGTGAAAGGGCTGGAAGGAATGTCCTATGAGGAGCATCTGAGGACTCTGGGTTTGCCTAGTTTGGAGAAAAGGAGGCTGAGGGGCGACCTCCTTGCTCTTTACAGCTTCCTAAGGAGAAGAAGTAGAGAGGAAGCTGCTGATCTCTTCTCCCTGGTATCCAGTGATAGAACACACAGGCATGGTTCAAAGCTGCATCAAGGGAGGTTCAGACTAGACATTAGGAAGCATTTCTTTAATGAGAGGGTGGTCAAACACTGAAACAGGCTTCCTAGAGAGGTGGTCAATGCCCCAAGCCTGTCAGTGTTTAAGAGGCATTTGAACAATGCCATTAATAACATGCTTTAACTTTTGGTCAGCCCTGAAGTGGTCAGGCAGTTGGACTAGATGATCATTGTAGGTCCCTTCCAACTGAAATACTCTATTCCATTCCATTCCAAAAACACTTATAGGAACCGATTCATTCGATCCTAAAGCACATCTCTAAAATGGGTCACTGTTCTATAGATGTCCACCCTGCCAAATCAATCCTATTCTCAAGTATTATTATCTTCTCCTAAATGTAAACCTAATCTCTATACCACAACAGTAATTCTTCCAGCGGTGATTAACTTCTATGGAAAATTATGAGATTTATAACGCTAAGGTGCTTTAAATTTTACTATTCTACATGACTGTGGAGAATAAAAAAAAAAAGAAAAAAAAGATGGAGTTAATATGGTGTTAAGGTGCCAAAAGTAATATTAACACAAACACCATGCATATTCTGTAATTTTTCTTTTAAGTGCTGGGCTGGAAACTGTTTTCCTGTTCCACAGAATATTTCCACATTTTTAAATATTCCAACTCCATATGAGGACAAGAAAAAATTATGTGAGGAAGAGAGACGAGAGAGAAAGGACAGGAAGACACCCTCTCAAGCAAGACCCTAAGACCAATGATTAAGCTTTTACCCTAGATAAACATGCTCCCATCCACAGCAGTAGATTGAACCAAGCACAGCGAAGACTTGAAAGTACATCTTCTTCAGTTGTCCAGACTATTGGCTATTCTGTGCAGTCAGTCTCTCTTCTTCATGAGACACTCCCTTCTGAGCCTAAGAAACCGTTTTCCAATAAAAAATTAATCAAAATTTTATTTGATTCCCAAAACAGCTCTACTTGCTACGTTTTGCAACTTAAAGCAGTAATAATCTACATACTTCACTAGAAAAAAAATGGAAGTTGGAACACTTATTAGAAACTTTCTTTTGTATTATATTTTGACATTTCAGTGGTGAGGAACTTAGAAGTTAATAGCAGCAGATTACCAAGTATTTTGTTCCTCTGCTAAGAAAAATAAAGGAGAAGGGGAAGAGCCCGTGCATAATAAGTTGATTTTAAAATGTTCCAGTTAGACTTTGAAGTCCTTCATTCACTGAGTTGAATGTTAGTGAGTAAATTTACATTTTCTGTGAGCTCTGTGTTAAGCTAGGCAAGTAAAAATTGCTTTTTCAATCATGTATAACTCTTTATTTTTATTTTTCCCTCAAACCAAGAAAAGCACTGACTTCTTATATAAAAGAATCTATGTGTGAAAATCTGAGTTTCAAGCTTCAAACATTTTGCTGTAGTTCTGTTCAAAATAAAAAAATGTAGTTATATATATTTTTAAACAATAGAAAAAGTATTCTTTGAACACAAACCTATAACTCAAAAATAGCTGAAGGAATCGTATCTCAACGATTGTATCAAATTCTCAAATATACTGTTTTCTCAGATACAGAGAAACATGAAAAACATCAAGGTCCTAAATGAGTATTTCAGAAAGCCATCCAATTTTTTAGGCCCTTAATTACTTCGTATATGACCAGTGACTGCTATTAAAGAGCAAGAGTAAGCCCCTGGTCAAAATAATTGCATTATAGAATATACCACACTTTTAGTCATCATTTTGACATCTGATAGATACAAGGCATTGATTTGACAGTAAAACTATAAATTCAGACCATTAGAACTTCATTTCTGACATTAAAATGAGAAAATCACATTGTTATGAGGACAGAATAAGTCTTCTGATCAATATGCACCTGAAAGATGTTCTTTGAGAGATGAAAAATAATTTAAAACCAATTTTGCTATGATATTTGTATGCTACTTTGTCTTTATTAACTAGCATGCTTAAATCTCTTAAAATGGAGATTAACCTTAAGCATTATATAACTTGCAAGTAGTTTTTCTCTGAGTTTTTTAAAACTCCTAACTAAACAATAACACCTTTTGTCAGGCATAGATATAACTGACTTTTTTGATAATTTTGAAATTTGACACAAATATTTTTACATTTTGGGAGAGAGTCAATATCTTACATTGTACAGACAAACAGTTTTAAGATTGGCCACTATTTTAAATGTTATGAAATTCTTCATGATTCATGTCAGTGAAAATTCTTCATAATCTTTTGCAATATTTTTGAGCTGCTGTGGTGAAGCCGTTACCTTCGCAAGGTAAGAAAAGCTGCAACAGGAACAAAGGAACACATGAGAATTTAAATATCTACAAAGAGTGAGCTACAAAAATGTGGTAATCAAAGGCAATAACATAGACACAGATGGTTAAAAGGTTAAAAAGAAAGAGAACACAAGGAAAATATCGTGTCGTTGAAGGCTTGCACAATAAAGAACTTAATACAGCAAGAAAAACAAATTGCTATTAGGAAAACAAACCTGCATCCATCCTATAGTGTGACTGAAGAATTCTGAGAGTGGACAGCTGTGACTGCAAGAATAACAAATAAAGCAGGTTTGGAACTTGTCATTGGAAAAAATTTCTAACACTTTTCCTTTAGGAAAAATCAAAATAATGGCTCCTTAGATGCCACTCTGGAAGGTTCCTGTCCATTTCCCTTTCTCCCAACTGACAAAATGCTTCCATGGCCAAAGACAGAAAGCTGAAAAATTCCACTGCAGTTTCCTCAAATGGAATTTTCCATCAATTCTTAACCACAAAAATTCCGTGGACTTGCCTTCTCATCTTGATTAAGGGTTATTTTTTAAACTATTTTTTCAAGGGAAATAATTCCCAGTTTCTCATCAGTCTTAATAATAAATATTGTGTCATTAAAAATATGCTTTTTGTTTCTCACTAATGTCTACAACACAAAAGTTATCATTTTCAATAATTTTGGGATCTTTCTAATAATATAGGTACAGACAGAAACAGGGGAAAACTGAGAATACAGAGACCTTAAGTGAAGGAGAAGCCATTGTGTTTGGTGTGAAAATATAATTTTAAATAATAGTGGTAGGAGTTCTGCAAGGGTTTGTGGGAACTATTTGCTGAGTGTCCTTTATAAGGCTACACTTATACAGCTATGTCAAGATTCCACTTACATGTAGTTTGAACTGCATACAGATATACATGATACCTGACACAATACTTTTATACTTCTCTTTAAAATTTAAAGAGATACATTACAGTCACGTTAAAGAAGCAATAACTGAAATATTTGCTCAACAAATTAATTGGACAAATTTTGCCTTTATGTCACTTATGAAACGGTCAGAAAGACTACAGATTGCTTTATTTATACTTACTCAACAACAGTTGAATGAGATCAAGCCCTAATAACTCTAATTATTTTATTTATAATTTGGTAACATTTTGGTACAGGAAAAATTGAAAGCATTCTCCAGAAATTGAGAAGTAATTTACCTGACAATTTAGAGAAATTACTTCCAAAAGGTGTTTAGGCTGTATCTATTTGCAATTTGTTGGCTATATCAGCCAGAAAGCTAAGACCTCACTGCAGCTTCATGAATAGTTATCTAAATCATGCAATAAATAGCATTACTGTTTCCTGACTATGTGACCTAATTGTGCTAAACTGCTCTCCATGTTGGCACAAATACAGCATTGATTAAATAAACCTTTTCTGAAGGTTTACAATTCACCAGCTCCAAAGAAAGTTTCACTTGTACAAATGTTCGCAGACAATAATGAGAGAACATGCTGAACTGAAATCTATTTGGACAATTTTTCAGCAGCAGATTTCCATACTACCCAGTCATCCCTGTTAGTTTGTGGCACACAGTGTCTGACAACTGAAAAATATGTAAATTACTCTATACTTGTTATGAACACTCCTCCAGATTTTGTTCAAAAGCTGTAACAGATTGGCTGCTCAGCATAATTTTTTGAAGCATTTGTAAAGCTGGTACCAGATCGCGCCCTCTTTCCATATGTACACCCCTCATTTGACTTCCATGGCAGAAACGCCCATTTAGCTACATGAAGAAAGCCATTTAACCTCAACTCTATTTCCCTCAACTCTATTTTCCTTCCATTATATACACACACTACACAGAAATTTTCAGTCTTGGTTATTATTTATGGAGAGCTTTCAGGATTACCTTCTGTGGGAGGCTGACCTTGTCTGGATGCCAGGTGCCCACAAAATGCTCCAGTGTGTGTCCCTTCCATGGGGTGCAGTCCTTCAGGAACAGACTGTTCCAGCTTCGGTCCCCCATGGGGTCACAAGTCCTGCCAGCAAACATGCTCCAGTGTGGGCTCCTCTCTCCACAGGTCTACAGGTCCTGACAGGAGCCTGCTCCAGCACAGGCTTCCCACAGGGTCACAGCCTCCTTCAGGCATCCACCTGCTCCAGCGTGGGGTCCTCCACGGGCTGCAGGTGCACCTCTGCTCCACTGCAGACCTCCATGGACTGCTGGGGCACAGCCTGCCTCACCACGGTCTTCACCACAGGCTGCAGGGGAATCTCTGCTCTGGCACCTGGAGCACCTCCTCCCCCTCCTTCTTCACTGCCCTGGGTGTCTGGAGAGTTGTTGTTTCTTCCACATATTCTCACTCCTCTCTCTGCTGCTGTTTTTGCCACAGTTTTTTCCCCCTTCTTAAATACGTTATCACAGAGGTGCTACCACCGTCACTAATCGACTCCGTCTTGGCCAGAGGCAGGACCGTCTTGGGGCCAGCTGGGATGGGCTCTATTGGACATAGGGGAAGCTTCTAGCAGCTTCTCACAGAAGCCACCCCTGTAGCCCCTCACTACCAAAACCTTGCCATGCAAAGCCAATACACCTTTTACAGCTGATTATAAAAGTAATCACATGCCTCAGACCAAAATGTAGCACTTGAAATTAAAACACTGCTTCTGATTTGGAAGATATCATCTACTTGAATAAAATCCTTCATTTGAAGCACAGAGAATCTTTTTGTGATAGAAAAAAATCCCAAATTAATTTAAAATTCAGAATAATCTTTTTGCTGAAACCACTTGAATATGTATGCAGCTTGCATTGGATAAATATTGTCTTTTTAATTAATTGTATAATGAGATGTGTGCATTGTGAAAACGTATATGCACATATTACTTCATTAACAGCCATTTGAACCAGTAATACTCAGGGTTCAAAGCAGATTCTGTTCTTTACGTGCATCCTTAAGAGAAGCCTAGATTCCATTTGGAAGAGAAACATTGCACTAAACTAAATTGATTCAAGCAATGTCAAAAACATGTTCAAAATCTGTCTCTCAGATATACAGGGCAGCCTTCAGATGTCGCACCGAGTTCTGCGCTAATGCTCTCTGCTCTACACAGGACCCTCCGCAGCCCCCATCAGCAGTACAAACTGAGTGGCTAGTAGAAGGCAGAAGGAACTCCTGGTAGAAGGAATAAAACGTGCCACCTCTGAAACAGGCAGTTTTTGATGTTCACTCCCAGCTTTTTAGTCGGTACCTTGACCTGATAAGCCTCTGGGAATGTTCCACCATAACTTTTACTTTACTGGTGTCCAATGCATTGGGATCTGAAGCAATCATCCAAATAGTAGAACAGACTCTTTTGTCTTAAATTAAGGAGCCAGTTAAACTGTACAAATTTTACACGTGGTTTATTTTTCTTCTCTATAGACGAGCCTGCATTTATTATATAACAGAAGGTGGCATTCCAGATTGTTTGCAAGATGTAGACACAAGGGTTTCATTTTTAGCACACTTCGTAAGTATTTTGCATAGACAGATGAAGATGCATAACACACTGTAAGCAAAAGCAACATTTCATGCCTTCATTTCATAATTAGGCTTAGCTTTTAACAAGTCACATTCTAATTCCCACCAAGCAAGTATGAAGAGGGCATCTGATCTCAAATACCTTATTCATGCAAAGAATAGGTTCAGCTAAAGTGCAACAATGAATAAAATATGGGAAACGTATTTCTGAAAGGTTATTTTACTGTGTCACCAAGTTAATTCTGGCACAAGATGACTCAAACCATCTGCAGCTTGAACAAGAAGAATTAAACATTTTGACAGGCCTGAAACCTCATACTTTGATTTTCCATTTTTTAAAATCCCAGTCTAATTCCATCTCACTCCTCCCTTTTCATAATGCGCTCCTCGCCATTATCTCTCCATTAAATCCACGTACTGAAAACCCCCCACTGTTTGACACTCTTAACCACAGGTTGCTCAGGTTGAAATGAAGTACAGGTTAGTCGTTCAAAAACAGTCACCTTGCTCAGAATGCAGACTCTAGAACTTTTTGCAAGGCTGACTTAGAGCAACCTTAACATATTACCCACAGTTTGTGTGAGTTTGAAATGCAAATGTTTACTTTCTACTGTAACATAAACATGATTTGTTATGCAGGGCACTGACACTTCTTATCATACCTCTAAGAAATGGTATAACTGCCACTCTTAAACACATTTCTTAACACCAGAATGCTTGAAATTTATACTTTGGATAACAACAGTGTATAACAGTGAATGCGTAAGCCAATATGCACTGACCCTCATTTGGAAATTTAGGCTCTAATTCAGGAAAAAATCTGCAGCATATTCTTCTGTTTAAGAAAGCATTTAAATATTGTTCTCTATGAGGACAGAATTCTTAATGTACTTACAACGTTGGAGAGTATCACTGCATCCCATCCTTATGTATTTTTTTCTTCCCCTGTCCCTTTTCCTCGCCATCTGCCTTTCAGTGTTAATTACATTTATCTGTCTAAAATTTTACCACATGCTGCATTTTTTATTGAGCCAAATGATACAGTGCACATGCATTTTACTGGCGAATTTATGGCTAGAGGGCCCTCTTTTTTCTGTCCTTTACGGAGAAGAACAGTTCTAGTTTTAATGCTTTGGCACATAAGCTTTAATAGCATCCATGCATCTGCTCCTGAACTCCACGCTTAAGCTCCCTGTGTATCATCCAAGACAGAAGCTATAATGCAGAGAGAACATTTCTCATCACTCCATTTTCACACTTGTTTCTCAATACTTTTCATTGCCGCTGAGCACCTAGTCCTAAAACCTGAAAGATAAGTGAAGATACACAAAAGAAGGCTTCTCCCTCAACAAAAAGCCTCAAGCTTTCAAACAGATGAAGCTAGGCACCCAGAGACTTGGCTCATCCAAATTCCTGTCTGCTTTGAGAGTCTTAGCCTTTCCTTGAGTTTCCCTGAAACCATTGAGTTTCTGGGCTATGCATGTGTGAAAGGATTTCTTTCTGCTACTCTACTTCCAACATTTAAATGCCAAAATTATACATATGAAGAGAAAATAGGAACAACCTTAGCCAAACAATTATGGGCAAATAATTATGTTTTTCCATTAAAATCTGAATTACGTTCTTCTAGGATTTATTTTCGGTTTTACTATTTTCGTGATTGTTGCTTAATTTGTAGCTGATAGATCCAAAATACTTTTCCAAATTGGATGCAATTTCTACGCTAAATAAAAAGGCACTCTGGAGTTCTAAGAACATTCCTTAAATGTATGGGCCGATCCAACAATAAGTTTTAAGGAATAACGCCATTAACTTTTCGTAACGTCAACCAATTCTTTTTTTGTAAACACATTATACACTTCTGTTTGAACTTAATCACTTACTTAGCAGCTAAATAATTATTTCAAGCTAATGAGAATTAGTTTTGAAGTTGTTAGTATTAATGAGAAATCACCATATCCATATTAGTATTGCATAGTACTAAATAATTGATACCTCAGTTCACATTACTGCTTGGAGGATAGTAGCAGCAAACAAAATTATTAGTTTCATTTTGTCAGATAACTTGCAAAGTACAATTTTTTTATGGTTTTTAAAAGCAAGTATTTTGAAATGAAAATAAAACTGTACTTCATTACGACAAAAAAATAACCGCCTCCAGATTTAGAAGCATAATGTTGTATACTTATTTTAAAGATATAATAGAGAAGGAAGGACAGAATCATAAGAATTCAGTGGGAATGTGGAGCACTCAACACTTCCTAGGAGGTTTTCAACTACTTTTAGGAACAAGCCCTAGAGGAACTGTTTCTTTCTTTCATTCAAAATCTGCTCTATTCTCTTCCAATGAAAACAATTTGTGTTTTGCACCTCTCAAGATTGGGCTCATCGTTCCCCGTTCATTGAAATTTTAAATCAGTTTCTGTTTTGTTGTTTTTGTAAAGTCTTCTGTGTGGTCAAACAGCTTTTCCATTAAACTAACAGGAGTGATAGATGGCACTTCCCAGGCTGCCAACTATTTCACAATCCATAGTATCTTAAAATTCAGGAAAACATGAGTATGAATGTTTCCAGTCCAAACAGTGTTAGAAGGACAGCATGGCAACACAAACAGGGAGCCAAGTTCTCCTCTGTTTATAAATTACTAGAATTCTCACTGCAAAAGAAATTTGCTGATTTACACCAGGTGCCACTGTCTGTAGAAGGAATTTAATTACTTTCTGATAACATAACTATCATTTTTCTTTTAATGTTCCATGACTTAATGATGAATACACTCTCATCTCTTAATCTTTCCATGCAATCTGAGGTAGTTTATCCCTCAAGATCAAATGTCTCTTTATATACAACCTAATGATATTAATTTCTTTTTTTTTTCTTGTGATCCAGACAATATGCTTAGGAGTACTCCTGCTCTAGGTTTTGTAACTTTCTGAGGTTCAGCTTATTCACCTCTGTCTTTCTCACATTTTCTTATGAATACATCATACTAACTGTCGCTAGCAGCTCCAGGTAAGCTTCTTAGGACAGAATTTCCAGGCAGTAGAATTTTTAGTCCTTTTTCAGTTCAGTTGTTGTTGTGGGATAACCCTGGCCAGCAGCTAAGCACCACACAGCTGTTCCCTCGCTCCCCTGCAGTGGGATGGGGAGTGAATTAGAAGGGTAAAAGTGAGGAAACTTGTGGGTTGAGATAAAGACAGTTTAATAAGAAAAGGAGAAAAAAAAGGCAAAAAGAAGCAAAGAAAAACAAAACCAATAAAAACAAGTGATGCAAAAACCCCAGTCGCTCACCACCAGCCAAACAATGCCCAGCCAGTCAGTTCCCAAGCTACGGCAGCCCTGACAAAATCACTTCCCTCTGTTTTTATTGCTGAGCGTGACATCAAGGACCTGGGGGTGTTGGTTGACTACCGGCTTGATATGAGCCAGCAGTGTGCCCAGGTGGCCAAAAAGGCCAATGGGATACTGGCGTGTATCAAGAATAGTGTGACCAGCAGGAGCAGGGAAGTGATCCTGCCCCTGTACTCGGCACTGGTGAGGCCGCACCTGGAATATTGTGTCCAGTTTTGGGCCCCTCGCTTTAAGAGAGATATTGAGCTCCTGGAGCGAGTCCAAAGAAGGGCAACTAAACTGGTCAAGGGGCTGGAAAATAAAACTTATGAGGAGCGGCTGAGGGAGTTGGGGCTGTTTAGCCTGGAGAAGAGGAGGCTGAGGGGAGACCTGATTACAGCCTACAAATACTTGAGAAGGGATGGTGGGGAGGTGGGGAAAGGGCTCTTTACATTAGTGATGGATGATAGAACAAGAGGAAATGGGTATAAGCTTAGTCAGGGGAGATTCAGGTTGGATGTTAGAAAGTATTTCTTCTCTGAAAGGGTTGTCAGCCACTGGAATAGGCTGCCCAGGGAGGTGGTTGAGTCCCCATCCCTGGATGTGTTTAAGAATAGGGTGGATGATCTACTTAGGGATATGGTTTAATGGGGATTAGAGATGGTTGGACTGGATGATCATTAAGGTCTTTTCCAACCTAGAAATCTATGAAATCATATGGTATGGAATATCCCTTGGGTCAGCTGGGGTCAGCTGTCCCAGTTGTGTCCCCTCCCAACTTCTTGTGCACCCCTAGCCTCCTCACTGGGGGAGCACAGTGAGAAGCAGCAAAAGCCTTGACACTGTGTCAGCCCTGTTAACTAATAACTAAAACATTCCTGTGTTATCAGCACTGTTTTCATCAGAAATCGAAAACATAGCACCATACGAACTACTATGAAGAAAATTAACTCAACCCCAGCCAAAATCAGTACAGTTGTACAATCTGTAGTTGGCATGGCTTTCTCCTGCTTTCCCTGAAAAACTATTTCATGGTCTATTCAAACTCATTGTAAGGAAGCTTTTCTTTGCTGTATTTTTCCTCTAGCAATTCTATTGCCTTTGGAAAAAAATTTATTCTTTTAAATTCTTGATGCCTTTCCATCCATCAGTCTATCACCCCTACTCCCATATAAGCAAAACTTTATGTAGTTGGCACTCTCATCTGAAATCACACTTTCAGTAGCCCCACAGCTATTTTGTTCTTTTGATAGAAACACATTCTACTGTGATATTCTTTGCCAACATGAGCTTGTCATTCTACCTGACCTGGTCATGTTTTCTACATCACTCTTAGCTACCCAGTCATTTTACACCTACTTGTTTCTATGGGTAGGCACACGATGATTTATCTGAGACAAACTCTCTGTCTTCTAGCTTTCCAGCACAAGATACTGTGGATCTTTCTACATTAATGAACTAACCCAAGACAATCCTCTCCGTGTCCGTACCAGAAACTCCCCTTGCTCTCAAACACAAGGGCCACATTTAACTGCCGACAAGGAATGATCCCTGCCACAAGTCTACTCCTGGGCCATGCCTAGGAATAGCCTGGAAGAGCACTGGTTAGCCCAGGTCAGAGGCATACCAAGAATCCTTATAATCATAGTACAGTACAGTCAGTCAAGTTACAATATCTGGGCCCTTGATCTTGATTTGTTCAAGTACTTGCATACATCTACCGTAAATCCCACAGTTCAAAATTATTTCTTCAGAATGAAAAGGTGTTTCCTCTTTTCTGCTTTCAGGGGTCTCAAAAATTACAGGCTTTCACGATGAAGAAAGTATATTAGGAAATGTTTATTCACACAAGATGGACTTGAACAAGGAATATCAATCATGGGAATTAGAGTTAGCAGGTATTGGTTTTCTTCACATAAAATCAGAGAATCATGTTCAGAACCACATGGCTAGACCAAAATCCTCTCTAAAAGGAAACAATTTAAATCACTTGTGTTCTTCAGACCATGGTGAGCCTACTATGTCTATACTTAAAAAGGTCTTTTGAAAATACTTCGTTATGACCATAAAAGTTTCTAAATTAGATGAAGGGAATGGCCTCTGTGGTTCAATAAACAGATGCCAGCACAGAATAGCTTTAAAAATATATAAGAAAAAACAGATCGCAATCATTATATACTTTCTCTTTTGAAATAGTGCGACCTTCTTGGGCTATGCTTTGAAATGCATCTTCTAGATCACTTTAATCACTGGTGTACTGAATGCTCTAATTACCCATTTCCATGTCCATTCTGTGTCTGAATCAAACAAAATTTTATGGTTTTTTTTTTAATACTAAATAAAGATAATTACAGATTGTAAAAAAAAAAACCCAGTGGAAAATATGTTTCTTTAGAAACATTTTTCAATAGTAAATTTTCAGTTCTTTCAAAATATTGCTTTTTAAACAAAACTAAAATGCTTCCTTTTATTTTAAACAATAATATTTCATTCTGTTCTTTTTATCATTTCTGCTTTTTTATTTCTCATTCAGTCTTTTTGAAGTAAAACACATAAATCAACAAAATAAATTTTTGGTGGAGATTTTGGAAAAAAAAAAGTTATTTATTGCTATTTGATAAAAGGAATGGAGAATTTTCAATTCCTAGACCTTAATGCCTTCCTTTATCATTAGGTTTCTTTACCATTATTTGAGATGTGACGTGCTGGGAAAATTTTTAGAGACTATGTAAAGTATTGGCACACTGTGATGTTTTTTATGGGAA
Organism: Tauraco erythrolophus; assembly: GCF_009769465.1. Taxonomy (NCBI): domain Eukaryota; kingdom Metazoa; phylum Chordata; class Aves; order Musophagiformes; family Musophagidae; genus Tauraco; species Tauraco erythrolophus. Next base: position 62,758,701 of record NC_141466.1, on the reverse strand, counting down.
TGGATTGTTATTTAGGGAAAATAAATGTTTGAGAGGGAGCCTTCACAGAAGAAGAAATATTAAAGGGAACTAAGATTTCGGTATAGTTCTAAGAAAAGTTTTGCCTGATTAAAGACTTCATGTTTCAAGCAATTTTTAACAGGAACTGGAAGAGATCACCTGTGCTACTGAATGTAGCTTCTGCAACGGGACACTCGATGAAAGATTTGTTGCACATTTACATCAGTTGTCCCCACAACAAAAACCTACAACCTAAAAGAAGCTTACAACCCCTACAACCTAAAAGAAGTTTATGACCTGCAGTAGAAAACTGAAAGCTACAACCATGGTGTAGGGAATTATCTGAAGGGAATTTGCAGAGACTGAGGATGTCACCAGTGTCCTACAGCACTTTTGTTATTTAGAATTTATTAAATAAAGATTTACCATTACTCAAGCTTAATCCCTGCTGTTTACCTTCTCTTGTATTAACTCATCTTGTGCAAGCACAGATGAAACACATGCATTTAGGAAGCAGACCACATCCTACAATATGGAAGAGTGGGTCAAAACCAGTACCTGACAGCCTGAGCTGTAGATTTATGCTGTAGTTTCTTGGACATGTAATGGCTCCAGAAAACAAGGAGAGGGTATACTTCTTTTGCACAAAGGTCAAGGGAAGGCAAATCTTTTCATGCAATCTCCAGTAGTCATCTATAGATCAGCAGGGAAAAAATCCACTTTCCTTTCCCTAAGCAACCACAAGCCCAAAAAGATGTCATTAGCATACAGTGTGATCAAGTGACTTAGTCTTGTCGCAAAGACATCAAATGTCCCAGGACTTCCATCACAAACCTAATTTCCAGTCTCCCCAAATTCACCTATTTTGATACGCACTGCCTTTCAGTAGCTTACCAAGCATCATCTTCAAACAATTTTGATTCCTTCTCCAGTTGGCTAGGAGTGGTTGGAAGATCATTTCAGTAATTCACTCTTTCCTTTTTTTTTTTTTTTTTTTTTTATTAAACATGTCAAAGACCAAATTTGATCTTTTAACTTCAGAACTTTTTTCTTGTTTGGTATTTGTTCTCCAAAGTATTTGCAGAAACTTATCCCTTTTGACACTCAGTCAGTTAGGTTAAAAAGCACAATCTTTGTACCTGCTAAATAAGGTTTAACCAATGCCTTTTACACTGGAAAAAAACCCTGAAGGCCAGTAAAGTCCTTAGCAGTTCATAGCCATCTTCCAGTTAAGGAATGATCTTTTTTGTCTTCCAATTTAGAAATCCTCTTTTTTAGAAAAAAAAATTATTACTGGTTTCTCAGCGCCCAGTATTGTAATTTGAAACTCTCAAGTTTCAGCTCACACTTTTTATTTCAGTTGCCTGAGTCATCTGATCCCCTTTGCTTTCTTTTAATGGATTATTCCCTCTTCACACCCCTATTTCAGCATTACCTCCCAGCTTTATGCCCAGTTATGAATTTTAGAACCACATATTTAGTTCTCTACATTTGAGTCATTAACGAATACATTAAACAGGATCTGTCACAGATTGATCCCTTGAGGATATTAGCAGTAGCCTTTCTCCATCCCAGTAGCCCCTTCTGCATATCCTCCCCTTTCAACAACTCTTTAATCCACCCTACGTTCCCTATAAATTGCCATCGTCTCCATCTAGAGTATCAATTTCCTGTGCAGCATTGTAGAAAGTGCTTTTCTGAAATCTAAAGACATAACGCCACTGCATTACCTTACATAAGAAAAATAAAACAAAATAAAATAAAATAAAATAAAATAAAATAAAATAAAATAAAATAAAATAAAATAAAATAATAGGCTAATCTGACAAAAAAAATATCTTTGATAATATTCTCCAGTAATTTATCCAGTTTTCCATTTGCCTTCATTCCTTAATTATATATTCCTTCGAAATCTCTTCTAACGTTTTGGCTAGTACCAGGGCTGGTTTTAGGTATAGACTTGGGAGGCAGCTGCTAATGATAGCCACTGTTTTGATGCCTGTTTATCCTGGCCCCACTTTCTCTGTGTCTTATCTCTGCTTCCCTGAAAACACTGGGAGCAGGAGCCGAGAGAAGGGAGAAGAAATATGCGTCACCTGCAGCCCTTTGTTTTACCATCTGACCAGCTCATGCTCTCAGTGCCATTGGAGGGCTGGAGGTAGAGCAAAGAAGACAGAGAATGGAAAGTCTGGGAACAGGGTGAAAACTGTGAGTTGCCTGGTGCCCCGTGCGGAGAATGGAGCAAATCCTCATCCTGCCATGAGGGAAAGAACATGAAGGTGATCTCAGAGGAAGAGTAGGAGACTGTGTCCTGTGCTGTTATGGACTGGAGAATAAGTAGCCAAGTCAGAAGAACGGTACCCTATGGAAATAAATCTTACCCTGGAGGAAGGTAAAGGGATACATGAAGGAAAGAATGGATATATGAAAAGGTAGAGACACAGCTAGAATTTTTTTATTAATGATCTCTGTGGAAAACAGAAGAGGCTTTAGGGAGCTGAGAAGCCTGGGAGCTATAGTCCTTACTTCTCACACCCAGCAAGGTAGGCTCTCTGTGTCCTGAGCACATGGTCCATGCTGAGCCTGGGCCAGTATCCTTTCTATGAAGGAGTGAAGGGTCTCTCCGGAAGAGACCAGAGATTTGTCTGGCAGGGTAGGGACAAAGGGAAAGCACCTCCGACTAGTCTCTTCCAGTAGTCCCTATTTCACCAAAACTTGAAAAATTTCTTGAAGCCCTTTATTGCCTACTCTGTCCTCTCAAAATCCTTCTTTGCTCCATCACAAAACTGAAATGTTACCACGAACAATGAGGAAAAATAAATATCCCTGATGCTCACCGATGCAGAGGAAAAATTCAGTTTTGCTCCCACAGTTAAGAAGCCCTGAGCTGGCACTGATGAGAAATAAGAGAGTAGAAGACTGGGAGGGAGGAGGGGGAGCCATTTTTAAAAGATTGTTACTGGTTTTGGTATTCTCTAATCATACCATCTTAGTGTACCAAAAATGTTCATTAAAAATCCTTGCTGCTGGCCTTGCTATTTCCTGCACTAGTTCCTCCTGTAATCTAGAATGGAGATTATCTGGATTTTGTCACGCTGAACAATCTAAGCTTTGCTTCTTAGAGCTACGTTTTGCTGCTTCTGCTTTGCTTAGAGCTACTACATGTAGTGCAGTTACAATGACTGATTTATAATTGTGTCGGAGACAGTGTACAAAATACAAAACAAAGGGTTAACATGCTAATCTTCTTGCACTCAAACAGAAACACCCCAGTGGAGTCAGTCACTGAGATAATGAAATTATAGCTCAACAGAAAGATCCTGAGAAAAGAGTGTAATGGTTTTAATAAACAAGGATTGCTGATGTTGGGGAGGGAGGCTTTCTAGAGGCTTAATTAATCAAAACAGCAAGGGAACACCTAAGCAACAATAAATAGTGCAAGTAATTGTTCTTTATGCAAGTACATTACTGAGCCAGGATGTAACTTCCTAATTTAGCTGTGGAATGATATAGAGAGTGCAGACTGTATACAATGTCCATACGTTCATAAAGTCATAGATATGTTTTAAATCATCTAACTAAATTATTACTCTGATGATCGGCTAGGAAATGTGGTTAGGAAAGCAGAGTCTATCTTTTAAAATGAGATGTCCATTGTATTATTTTTCTGTAAGGGATTTTACAGTAAGAAACCGTATCTGGAGGTTGCATCCAAGGCACTTTGTAAGAGCTTGGACAGTGTCTTGGATGGTGTCTTTTCTTTCAAGTTTAATAATATGTGATTGTTATATCCTACAGAAGGAAGGAGTCATTCAGGTGAACACCTGGTTCAGAGCAGCATTTCTTCCATGTAACCACGCACTCTCCATGAGAAATATATTACTTTAACAACACTTTTTATGACATCCCGGCGTCAGCGGAACCAGCTGTCGAGGCTAATGGAAGTACACAATCCTCCTGATGATTTCTGGAATAATCCAAAGGAGAAGATGATGACAATTACCTTTGAGACACCTGCCTCTAAAATGGCACATGCTCATTTTAAACAGCCTGTAATCTCACCTTGAGTGACTGCCAGGCTTCATTTGGATCCTTCATGTTTAATATATTATTTAGATTGCATGGTTTTAGGCCTGAAAGGAAGCAATTTAGATTGAAATTAGCAATAGAGTGTGGAATTATACTGACAGGCAGTGGAAGTTTAGATAGTTATTTCAAAAATATCACTCTCTGCTCTACATGTACATCTATGGCACTAAAAATGTTTAGAGAATGTTAAGACATCACAGTTAAATGCTCAGAAATAACAATTGTTAAGATAAGATGTCAGGCTCTGGTTTTGTTCCTTTCTTTGTTTCCCAGTGCATTACCAGCACCGGAGTATCACACACACCTCTGGTTGTTGCCCATGATCAAGCTGGGAGAAACTCAAGAAAGGCCTGTAAGGCTGATCGAGGGAAAGGAGAACGTATTTTATGAGAGAGAAGCAAAGGCAGGCTTTTTGGCTTGTTTGGTCTAGCCAAATGAAACTTGAGTGGGAAAAGGAAGCTGATTAGAAATCTCAGAGATGATATAAAAAGAAGAAAAAAAGAACTATTTAAATCTAAAGAATAACGTTGGTACAAAACCAAAATAGTATAAATCTGCCACAAATAATTTGTGACTGGAACAAAGGTCGTCTTAGAACAGCCTCTTGATAACAGACGTAACAGTAAAAACCTTGCTAAATTTTAACTTTCTAATTGCAGTAGTCTTGAATCTTAACACTGTAAAACACTGACTGTTCTCATTTTAGATCATGTGAGATGCAGCCCTATGTCCTTTAAGTCTTGATATGGGAAGAGTTGTGATGATCATCTCCTTTTTGTTTTTTTTTTCCTGCAGACAAATGGGTCAGGAAACTTTCAGCCAAACTGGTGAAAGTTTCTGAAAGTAGAAGGTAATATGAGGACCACTTTGACATCCAGAAATATATCTGCTAATGGTGTTCACTGTGTGTCATGATATATGGAATTGCCATTCATCTTAAACAGCAGGCAGTTATTCAAGGAAACTACAATTTGCAGACACTGACAAGTTCTCATGCATGAGTTCCAGCTTCATTTCTTTTGCTTGCTGGGGACCACATACCAAAACCAGACCCTGATAAATCAGTTACATTAGTCTAATCTTGAGGTGACACAGGCACGGGCATGCGTGGTGAGACTTGTATAGAAAAGAAGCAGGCACACTTGCTAGTCAACATTGGTTTTAGTTGCTTGTCTTAGTCTAGCAATATTATGTTTGTTTTATCAAAATGCAGCCAAATGGCATTTATCATTTAACCATCCATCCATGCTTTTTAGAATGGTGCTCACATTATTACCTATGCACCAATCTTAGTCATACCTCTCATCTGCAACTTTATATTGTATAGTTAAGTTCTACAGAGACCGGAGAAAAAATTCCACTTACCAGCATCTTCTAATTTACTTTTTCTTTACAGCAGCATCGATATAGCTTTTTTATTTTAGACAACATATCTTTTCTTTTCAACCCAGCCAGCCTTCAGTGGCAGTGTATATTTTTAGGAAGCTGTACAGCCATCTGGAAAGGTTTTATTTTTTTGTTATGTTTATCCTTTGCACTTTTCAGATTTCTGTCAACGTGCATGGTAAGAGCTGCTATAATACTCTCCATTCTTGTGTGGTTTGAGAGCCGTACTATGTGGCTTGCAGTCTAGACTTCAAGCAACCACCAATTTGTAAGACCAATGGTTGGGTTTTTTTTGCCTTTGAAGACTATTGTATTAAAGTGTCATAGGTGTCACTTCTGTGTCAGTTTTGCTCATGGTTTATTTCAAGAGTGGTTCATCAGAGACTATGCATCAGTTTTTCATATGCATATATGTATACATACATAAAAAAATAAAAATTCCTGAAAACGCTGACTTTTGCATTACAGGTTTTGCAGAGTTTTTTTCTCTCTACTCCTATCATCTGCCTTGTAAATTAAACTATTTCCCCTGTTTGGGAGAGTAGAAACTCTGAAGTTTTGCAGTTCATGTATGGTTGTATTTTATTTTTCATGAACACTAATAACTTGCATAGGCATGCCATTATTCAACCTACACAATTAAAAAAAAAAAGAAAAAGTGGTGCCACCTCCAGGTACAGACATGATAACTGTTTCAATAGGTAAAAGCAGTAAATAAAGCAAAATTTTAAAAAAGTAGCTGAACCTGGGGGAGATGTTTGTGAAGGTGAATTGTATTAATCTCAATCTGAAATTTGAGATGTCTTGACTGTAAAAAGTAAAAAAGTGCCAAAAATTACCTAATGATTTAAAAATATTTTGAAAAAATCTCCGTAAACATCTATGCAAACTACTGGAAGGAAAAATACTCCAATAATTTGCTATCCTGGATTTATCAGTCTTATGGTATGTGATCCACATTCACAGATGAACTTACTTGCCTAACTTTTAGGGGTCTATGTCCCAGAGAGCATCAGTAGCTCTGAAAAGGGTTTCTGAGTATTGACAGCAGTCAGCAAGCTCAGCAAAGAGCTACCTGCATAACCAACAGCAAATAACAAAGTGGGATTTGTGCCTGAAAACATGTCTCCTGAGGACTTTGGTGTTTAGACCTATATTTATCTCGCGCATCTTTAGAGGCATGCAAGGCAAGTGACTAATCTAATCTGGGAGCTGATGCTCCCTTTGTAGTCAATGAAGAATATGCAGAGAGTGATTCATCCTATCCCTAAAACTTGAACAAGCATTTCAGGAAACTTTACTAGCAAAAATATGTATACCTGGGGTATTATATACAGATTTTAATGACTGTGTGCTTGGAATTCAGAGTTTAATTTCAATCTCCTAAAATTAAATTTTTGCACAAAGGTCTGTGGACAAGGACATTAGCGTCAGAGTCCTGTCTGTCCAGCAAGGATATCAATAGGTACCTTTATTTCACTGTTATGGTTTGAAGTGGGGGGGGAGGTCCGGGTGGCAGAAGCTGCCCATCAGACCGGACTCCCGTCCCCCTCGGGGCTTGAGCCAATCGGCGCCTCTGCGAATTGCCCTATTTACGTCGGGACAAAGGAACGGGAAAGGTGTGCCTTGGCCCAGGAGCAAGGAGACGGGAGAGGGGCACAGCCCCGCTCCCGGCGCCCGGCCGGGCCGGCGGCCCGGGCCATGCCGGTGCCCGCCCCGTCAAGGATGGCGGCGGCGGAGCCGCTTGGGGAACTCGGGGAGAGCCCCGCTCCCGGGGCGCCCACCGGGCCGAGTTCACCCAGAAAGGACTGAAATCTGAGAGAAACGGCCACACAGATAAGAGGTCAGTGAAGATGGAACAGAACAACTTGTGCCGTGGCTGAGTCCCCCTTGCGAGCAGCCCCTTTTGCAAACAAGTCTTCTGTGGAGCAAGCAGAGACCCACTCGCAGCCCGTGGAGGATCCACGTCGAGAAGAGATGCCAGAGCCTGAGCACGGTACGCATCCAGAGTCCGTGGGATGACCCCCGCCGATGGGGAGGTGTTTCGTTAAAGGAGATGCCTGAGCCTGAGACTATTGTGAATCATGGGCACAGGTCGAGGCGCATTTACGCATCTAAGTCTGTACGGAGGCGCATTTAAGGTCGATATAACGACCCACGCCGGAGCGCAGGTAAAGTCTGTATGATGACCCACGCCAGAGCGAGTGGCTACAGCTCCTTAAAAGCCCAGGACTGGTAAAGCCCGCACTTGGGGCAAATCCGATGGGGTAAGGATTTGCCTCCTACCGGGCAGGATTCACGCTTTCGCCGTGAGTAGGGGATCCACTGGATCAAGGGACAATGGTGTAAGGACTCCTTCTCCTTTAAGAGAAGCGGCAGTAACAACATGGAATGAACTGACCTGCACTCCCCCATTCCCTGCCCACCTGCGCCGCTGCGGGGAGGAGGTAGAGCTGGGAAGAGAAGGCAAAAGTGGGGGGGGAGTGGTGTTGTTTTAAAGATCTGGCCTTGTTTTCTTGTTATCCTCTCGAGTAACCGTTTTTGTTTGCTTTTCTCTTTGTAGGTAGCTGTTAATAAATAGTTTTGCTTTAAGAAAAAAGCCTCTTTTGCCCGGGACCGTGGTTGGTGGGTGCTCCTCTGTTCCTGTCTCGACCCTCAGCTCTTTTATTACATTTTTCTCCTCTCCATTTTACTGGAGTGGGAGAACTGCGTGGGGTTTAGTTGCCGGATCGGCCTAACCCACGACATTCACACAGCAAGTTTAGGAGGATAAACATATTTCTATGAGTTATTCAGATTTTGCAGCAAAAGGCCATGTAGGTACCTAAGACAGATACTTTATATCAAAGGAAAATTAAGATTCTTACTTGGAACTTGCCTTCCAGCTAACCAGCTCTTGAGTTCACCAGTGAGGACTCTACCCTTCCTTTACACAAGCTAAACAGAAAAGCCAAATTACAGCTAGCAAATTTTCAGTACCTGATTCTACCTCTGTATTACACGAGCTTGGCAGTGCCTCTGAAAAACAGCATGGATCTACTAAGCCAGATCCTCCTTAAACCATTTAACTTGTGCAAAGTTTGACCAGCCTTAAAGAATAACAGAAGGAGAAAAAAAGCCCTGTGAATTGCTACGCAGAACAGCCTGTTAAACTGTAGGCCAAGCAACGTCAGCATATCAAGGAAAACAGCTCTAGGGAACTCTGAACATCATCTAGCAGAGAGAAATTTTGTATACAATGTAAATATTGGACTGCCTGTCTTTCTATATTGTTATTGCTAAGCTCTTTACTGTTTAACCTGTGTGGTACAGTACCTGTCAGTCTCTGTTGTATCTGAAAGTTCCTGTAAACAAGCAGCATTATGATAAATCTCTTGAGTTTCCCTGAGGCATTTTTGCTGCTGCTGGAAGCCTGAGGTCACTGTGCAGTCAGTCCTGCAAATATCCCCCTTGACTATCAGCTAAGAGGGCACAAGTCTGGACGCTGTGATGGTGGAGTGCTTTAATAAAAAAAGTTGCAATACAGAGCTTCGGGAATCAGCATGTTTAGCAAGTTTGAGAAATCTTTTCATTTCTTCTAAGGATCAGGGAAAAAAAATCGTATCTGTCAAACCATCAATGTGCAGAAGAAATTGTCCCTGAGCACATGCTGTTAGTGAGCAGGCAGATCTAGCAGTGAGAGTCCTGCAACTTTATCGTGCTCCACTGACAAGTCACACGAAGGTCCTTGCCTCCTCCAAGGCTCAAGCTACAAGGAAACTAATTACCAGTTTGGATTAAATAGATAAATGAATAAAATTGGACATCGTTTTTTTCACTGATAGAGACTGGAGGTCAGGCTCAAACAACCTAAGGCATGCTAACACCTAAAAATGAGATGCTTAGATTCAGCACGATGATTCAGAAATTTTGAGTTAGTCATCTTGGGCTCTCAATGTAGAGCTACTGCTGAAGAGCAACTCTCGTAGCTTGCACACTGACTGTGGAGCCTTCTAGAGCTGGACGGTGATTAACTAATTGTCCTGTCTATTTGCTAGAGACAGGATACATGCAGCCTAACTTTCAGCATCTAAAAGTCAGTTTTCTGTCTCTAGCCTACCCCTGTAGTCCACAGAGAAAAGCAGGAAGGTTAAATCACCTTCCCGGAGACATGTGCCACGAGATGAAGTATTTCCCTAGATGTCCTATTTGTCTCCACTGACTTAGGCTTACACAGATAACTTTCGAATGTGTGCATTTCAGAGAGATGAAAGTCATCGTAGCTGCCTTAACCCCTGTCAAGTTAAATAAGTGTATATATCGACATAGCACTATGAGAAAGATGTTAATTTATTTGCACTGACTGGATCATTATGGGTATTACTAGTGTTTCCTATTTGTCTATTTATTTACCTATGTCTGATTATTTTATTTATTTTACTGTGAACTAAAAGAAACCTGTGGTTTACCAGTTGTCAATGAAGTTCTTCTGTATTTCCCAAAGTATGTCACACTAAGAGAAATCCTGACATTCCTGACATCACAGCTCATGAGAGATTTCTAACTTGAGCAGGTGAAAAATAAGTATTTACTTACGTGAAGCACACGACTATCTCAGTGGCAAGTTTAAATCAACATTTGAATGGCTATGCTGTGGCTCTGTTCCCTTCTTCCCCTCCAACCTACCTATATCAAGATCTCTACTGGAAGTCAGAACACTGTCTTGCAGCTTATTTTTCAAAACTATCTTATGTCACAGAATGGCTCACCTTTCCTATTTTACAATTTTTGTGTGTGATAAGTAATATTATACATCATTACACATATGAAAACTTGAATATGTTCTACTTACAAAACTTAACCATGAAACATGAAACCACCATTATCCCAGTTTTCATTTCCGAGATAGGCAATAGACAAAACCTTATTCCATGTGGACTACTTAGACAGGTGTGTAAAGAAAATAATATTGTTAGATTTCCAGAAAACCCCTCAAAAGCTTCCAAAGACCTTAAGAAAAAGTCTTGCTTCTAGTTACATTAGATCTTATGAGAATAGGAAGAAGAGAAGACTTTGCTTGTGCCATTAGGAGGACATCAACAACATCAGAGTAAAAATGTTCCAATTTCTTTGGACTACTTAAAACAGCTGGGAGATTAATTTCATGATCAAGGAAGATTCATTCAGTCCATGTTTGGAGGCTAGCCTGGCATAGAATGAAATATGGGATTTGCTCTGAAACTCTGAAATCTCCCAGAGTAAATTTGGGAGGATTTGCAACACTCCATTGCCCATCCATCTCTCTGTCCTTGCCCCCATCAGTAAGGCCTCCTCAGGCAACTACCTGGGAAGCGATATAGAGACATACATAAACTGGGTATATAGCCAATATTTTTTATCACTTCTGCTAACAAAAATTTACACAGACCCAAGCGCTTCTCCTATTCTCACATTTTTTTCATGACTGCTCACTGCAGACCATATGGGATGCACTTACACTGAATGCTATCACAAGCTGTATGAAATCTAGAGGCCCCTGTGATCTATCCCAAAACGTCCACAGTGCCCTTATCAACAGTCTGTTTGCACTCACTCAGGAAGTCCAAACAAGCAGCTGAAGATCTCCTGGGCGCTTGCAAGAACCCCTGGCCATCTTTGCAGCTACAAGATGAAACAATCAAAAGCTTTGTAACATGCTGTAACTACCCCTGACACAGACATGCACAACGTAGGCATCTACCATTGTACCCCTCTGCAACTCCATGGCCCAAAGGCACTTGTATCAACAACTAATGTATATTAGGGGGGCCATCCAGAGTGTCCTTGACAGGCTGGAGAGGTGGGCCTGTGAGAACCTCATGAAGTTCAACAAGGCCAAGTGCAAGGTCCTGCACGTGGGTCGGGGCAATCCCGAGCACAAGTATAGACTGGACAGAAAATGGATTGAGAGCAGCGCCGAGGAAAACGACTTGGGAGTGCTGGTGGATGAGAAGCTCAACATGAGCCGGCAATGTGCACTTGCAGCACAGAAAGCCAACAGTGTCCTGGGCTGCATCCAAAGAAGTGTGGCCAGCAGGTCGAGGGAGATGATTCTGCCCCTCTACTCTGCTCTCATGAGACCCCACCTGGAACACTGCATTCAGCTCTGGAATCCCCAACACAAGAAGGACATGGAGCTGCTGGAGCAAGTCCAGAGGAGGGCCACAAAGAAGATCCGAGGGCTGGAGCACCTCTCCTATGAAGACAGGCTGAGAGAGTTGGGGCTGTTCAGCCTGGAAAAGTGAAGGCTCCAGGGTGATCTTATTGCAGCCTTCCGGTACCTGAAGGGGGCCTACAGGAAAGATGGAGAGGTACTTTTTACAAGGGCGTGTAGTGATAAGACAAGGGGCAATGGCTTTAAACTGAAAGAAGGGAGATTTAGATTGGATATGATGAAGAAATTTTTCACTCTGAAGGTGGTGAGGCACTGGAACAGGTTGTCCAGAGAAGTTGTGGCTGCCCCATCCCTGGAAGTGTTCAAGGCCAGGTTGGATGAGGCTTTGGACATCCTGGTGTAGTGGAGGGTGTCCTTGCCCATGGTAGGGGGGTTGGAACTAGATGATCTTTGAGGTCCCTTCCAATCCTAAACATTCTATGATTCTATATGGGCAATTCTTACCACCTCGAAGCTGCCTGCTCAGCTAAGTATGATGCAGCCAAGCATCTCTCTCCAGCCAAGCTCTTTGGGGTGGTCAAGAAAGGTCTCGCAACCAATGACAAAGAACAAACTCATATACAAAACATCCTCTGCACACACAGATGCAGTTGTTCACATTTCACACTTAATAACAGGTGTATCTTGTTCTTTAAGATCCAAGAAGAAAAGAAAACATGCTCACAAATGAAGCATATATGTGTATCTTTGTAAATATAAATCAGAATACCCTTTATGTGTGAGTCAAGCTTTATTCCGTAATGTAGGAAATAAGAGTCTTCTCAAGAATGGTGTCATGCAGATTTCTAGTATTTGTTATCCCAAGCAAGATGATGAAGTTACTTCTGTTTTCCACACAAAAAAAAAAAAAAATGGGTGCAGTGAAAATTGTGTGTGAGTTGCCAGCACATTTGTGTTTTGAAGGGTTATTGATGTGAATAGTAGGTGAAGTGTAAAGAAAAGGCTCCAGCTGTTTCTTGTTTTGAATTCTTCCCTGGTGCAGGCACCGAAAGTAAATACTGGAATGGGAAAAGTTAAACTCATAAGTGGCCCAGTTACACTCAAAGAGAAAAGAATTAAAACCCTTTTTTGTTAGTGTGCTATGCGGTTCTGCAACATTGATTTTATTCACACATAGTGCACAGCTGTTTATCGAGTCTGACCCTTGAGGGGACACTGAAGAAACACTGGAAATGAAACCACTCAGAAAAAAAGACAGTTTTGCTTTCCTGTTTACTTGATAGATGTTTCCTAGTTTTTTAAAAAATAATAATAATCAGAAAAAGAATGAAGCATTTCTTATATAACAGTGACTTGCAAATCATTGTTTCAAATATTAGCATAATCATTTCAATACTTCTGATGTTTTCCCCACCTCATTCTCCAGAACAGTTGCTTTCACTAAAAATGAAAATAGTGGAGAAGCTACTGTTGTTATTGTTCAGGAGACTGTAAAATAAAACTAAGCAATGCTGTCCTTTATTAGAATGATTTAGTAACCAGACTATCTCACTTTATTTTTTTACCACCTTAAACGCTACTATAACCAGCCTTAAATATGTCATTCCTATTCTGTTTGATTGTTTTGTCAGAATAAGAAATATAAAATACATAATGGATTCAAATAAAGAGAGATTGAAACGCGGTGAGCACATTCAAATCCCTGCAGATCCAATTTTGTGGGTAGGGAGGATGACTGGGAAGTTGTTGCCTACGTACTTTTAGCTAGACTCCTGCAGAACCTCCCTTACTTAATACAATTCTTCTTGAATCAAACAGTACCATTATTGGAATATAAAAATTTAAATAAAAATGTGAGCCGTCCTTTTGCAGCTGAAACTTTTCTTTAAATTAATAATACTGAAGACAATAAACGTACAAAAAATGATGACTTCAATGCCCCTTTCTCCTTAGGTGCCTCTAACCTGCCAGTGGCAAGATCTGCACAGCTGAAAGCAATTTCTACTGCCACCAATTCTGTATTCAGTGCTGGGCAATTCGTCACAACAAAAGAAAGGTAAATTCTATCAACTTGACATGGCAGACATCTATACTTTGAGACTTTTAGGGGATTCAGATTTTAAGCATTCCTTTCCCTTTAGTTTACTTTATATTGGTATAGACTCAGTGCTAGTATGTATGTCAAAAATTGAAATTCTAAGTCTTTGAGTAAAGAGACATGAGTGGTCACGTGAAGGGAAAAAAGAGAAATGTTCTTCTCCTGAAGGATGGCGTGATAAAATCATAAACTACTGTGAGGATACTACCAGCAAAACTAGTGTTTGAACTGCTGGAAGGTTCAAAGAGCCAGGTCAAGGGGACTTGACAGAACACAGAATCCAAGATACAACCAGAGACAGAGCTGTCAAGAGCTCTGAAGACAGTTCAAACTCGGAGTTGCTTAAAGAAAGAGCCAGTGAAAGATCTGAGTGATGAAACGACTGATATATCAGAAAAGCAATTTCTAGATCTTTCGATTAAGGATGCTGAATAAATGCAAAACATTATTAGTTTCCAACAGGATGGTCAGTTGGCCATCACAGGAGTGGTATGAGAAATGCAGATGTTAATTTCTAAAAAAATAATTGGCATATCTAGTTCAGAGTTAGTGAGAAATGTTCCCAATGTGTTAACTTTCAGATTACTGCACCAAGACAAATGGGTGCAGGTTTTTCTTCCTCCTTTTTAAGCCATCTAAGCTGGAGGTCAAATGTTTGGACAAAAGTAAGTCTATGCAAATTTGCCTTTTGTTGTATGTAGACTATCTTTTCCTATTATATTATTTCTGAGTTTTATGTTATAGTTTTAATGCTCTTAATCTTCTCCTCTGTGATATCTACAGGAACAAGGACAATGGTGGAAACCTTCAGACTGAATAGTTCAGCAGCTTAGGCCAGCACATGCATTCATCAAATGCAAATAATGTCCATAACAGTCTATGTTATTCTGATTTATTTCAACAAATCTCAAAAGCTGTATTTAAAAAAAAATAATCTCAATAAAGGGTTTAATATTTTGCTCCAATTAATGCACTTCTTTGGCTTAAGCATACTGTCCAATCATTAAATAAGCTCTACCAACCTCGTTGCCCTTTAAAGAATCTGTTGAAAGTCTTTTCCTCTGAAAGACATGGAAGAAAATAGTGTAAATTTAAAAAGAAAGGAAAATAGTAAGCTACCCATTTAAACCTGCAGATTATTTAACAGTCCCCTTTTATAAATCAAATTTTATTATTAGAGTCGAAACCTCACCTTGAAGAACTGTGGATTGCATCATGATAGAAGGTCTCTTAAAGCTCATGTGGATAAGAGGATGAACCCTAGAGATGTGAGCACAAGCTTTCCCCCGCTTAGCATTTCACACGAGCACTGGCACCAAATGATCTGCTTTTCATATACAATAGTACAAGAGACGTCAGGCAATTTTCAGATCTTATTTTAAGGGCTACATTCTCCTCCTCCTAACCACGTTGAACTACATTTTACTGCACAAGTGGTCCACTCTAAGATATTGATAACAATAAAAGCAGGAGAACCTGCCCTTAGAGCATTACACATCAGTCATGTACAAAGAGCACTAAAGCACACGGTTTTATCATTAACTGCGTAGCTCTGTTTTTATTTCAAAAGTCTTTGGTTACTTTTCTAACGATTCATAACCAACTCCTTAGACAGCCACTCCCAAGCACCAAAGACCATCAATGAGTGGAGGTTAAAAAAGGTAAATCTGTAATAAAACCAAAGATGCACATTTCTAATGACAAATAGTCAACTCATACTGAATGATGTCATGTGATAACTTCAAATTAAGAAGTCATCACATCTTTCTAAAATTTCTTCTATATCTCAAGGAAAAAAAAATCAAAAGATTGATGTGGATAATAGAAAAAAAAAAAAATCCTTAGTCCTGTACTGAAAACTGAAAGCCCATCCAGACCTAGCTGGCCTAAGGCACTCCAGCCCTTTTCAGCAGCACACAAGGGATGAATGTGACCTAGCATCATATTTAGATGCAGTAGTAACCCCAGCAAAACTCATTAGGTACATCTTCACAGCTTTATAAGTAACTGCAGGTTTCATGCCAAATCTACAGCAAATCAAAATCTGTAGCAAATTCCTTAACTGGGTGGCTACCATGCACTAGAAATCTAACTACTTGATCATAAAAGTCCTTTGGGATCTTAAAAACTGATTTTCTAATATTTAAACTTCCATTTTCCTTCTTTTGAAACACTGCCAGTTATCATTTTTCTACCAGCGCATCTCCTTCCACTCCACAGCTCCCTCTCTCTGCTACAGACAAATTCTGTGTTTGTTCCCAGGCCCAAAACAGATGTCGCTAGCCCTGGCTTGAGCCTTAACTCCTCTTATTCCGTCTTTCAAATGAACAGCTTTTAAATGTATCTGCTGATGGGATATGTCAGAAGCAGCAACAGGGCTGGCATCCCTTCTTTTGCCCAAAGTCCTTTAGGATGAAAATCAGGGAACAAATGAAGCACATTAAAGTGCAGAACAGCAGACTACTGCTCTATCTCCTATGAGACCCCTTTGCTCCCCATTCCCACTACAGGATTTTTTCACCTATGCAAGATCACCTCATCCTTTTTTTTGAATAAGCTTCTGCACAAACTAAATCATCTGATTCACAGTTTCAGTCTTTCATTCCCTTTATTCACTTACAACTCAGCACCCACATTTACTCACTTACCGTCCCTTTCCAACTAGTCTGTAGCTGAAAAATGGTATTACTGCAGATGGTTTTATGTTCCTGTCCCATTACTGAAATTCTGCAGCCAGATTAGTTACAGGGCAATGGGTCCTTACCTCTTTTGGTGTCCTCTTCATTGCATAAAAATGGAAAGAAAGATGGTAGAGCTCCAATTTAATATTATTCTCTTCCATATTAATAAATAGCTAGCCTGGAAAACCAATTTCCTCCATAAATGTGCAGATTGTTATAGATGACACTGCCTATTAGTATTTGCATTTAGGGACTTCCACTTACAGAAAAGCGTGCAATTATGTCTTTGCTATTAACCATGCTACACAAAGATAAATGTTATTTAAACCTGCTGCAAATTCTAAAGGCCAAAGAGTTTTTATAACTAGGTCATTTTTAATGAAAATAATTTGAAATTGGTCAATTCCCTGCTACCTAAAAGAAGAATCAGGCAGATAGAACATATTTAACTTTACTAAATTCCACCATTTCATGAAACAATTCAGCATTATGTTGCTAAATCTTATACTATATACTTCTCTTTTTTCAAAGAATTAAGACTTAGCCTCCTCAGATCAACTTGGGAAACTTTTTATTGCAAGAATTATCTACAAGAAAAACTGAAAAATAAATGGGATTATTTTAATTTTTCTGCAAATAGCTTCTTAACGCTGAGATCTTCTTTTGTCTTTTGCAGCTTTGGTTTAGGAAAAGTTAATGCAAAGGCTCCACCTGGTGGCAAATCGTATTCTGTTGAAATCAAAACATTTCGCTACCTGGTCAACGTAATATTTTAATCTCTCTCCTACTTAGTCTAGCCATTGCTTCAAATCGGTTCTTATCGTCAAATAGGGAAAAAAAAAGAAGCAGCAGAAACAATATCTCTAATCTACTGAGTATACAGTGCTATTCAGAGGTACCTCCCAGGTTTGTGATTCTGTACAGATTAGCGTACTATTTTGTGTTATTTTGTGTGTATTAGCACACTTTTTGTCAGTGTCTTGTTACTCAGTTTTGATACACAAAATCTCCAAGGAGCCCAAGTACGTGGAGAAAAATGTAGGGAAAGGTTTGACAGGGTAGTATATAATACAAACTGAAAAACTCTGCAACTATCTCCTGTCAGAAATGAAAGATTTCATATTAGGTTTGAAGATAAGGTACAGGACACCCTCTGAGCTAAATTAAAACAAATAAAAATTGTAAATAGAGGAAGAAGAAAGTTGATCAAAGAATAAAGCTCAGAAAATTCATGTAGCAGACACTGGAAGAGGCGAAACTTAATCACAATTTTAAAGAAACCTGTTTGTGCACTCCCATTTGCCACACATGATGGCTGAATGGTCACTTAGCAGTCGTTGCAGAGGATGACAATATATCATCTGGTGATGAAGATATTTTTGTATTACAGGATTGAAATTGCATAATTATTGGCCAAAAAAAAAAAATCTGTTACAAGTAAAAGTTCACAAAAAATATAGTAATTGTTTGAATGTACTATAAACTACAGGTTTTTTTCTTGATGAAAGCATTGAGGCCACATTGTAAGGTTAATGCAAACATTACATAAATATATTTCAAACAACAACTTAATTTCCCCTGTCTCTAAATCTTCCCTGAAACATTCTTGTGCAGGATGCAGTTCTTCATCATTAATCTGCTGGTTTGAACATCTCTGGTCAGCTAAGCCCATCACTAGTACAATTGTTCATTGTTTTTGACAGGGACAAAAATAATAGCATGCCCTAATCACCAGGACAGCTTTGGATCTAATGATCCAAAATCAAATAAATGTCTACACTCCCTTTGGCATCAGCTATTAAATCATAACTTGTTGAAGCGGATACTGTGGATTCATATTGTAGAATTGTAAATTTATAGGCCATTGGTCCTTTAGCCATTTTGAGAGTTTGCACCCTGATTGAATACTTGCAAAAGAAATCAAATAGAATGCTATGAAGATTATCAAATTTTTTTGTTTAATACAAAACCTTTTAAAAGCCACTGTAGAAGAAACTGTCTCCTCTCATGGAAGAAAACATAAGGAAAGCTCAGATCATCTATGCCTCATGAGTTTATTATGGAGACTAAGCTAGGGATCAAAAAAAGTGAAGAGTTTCCATGTGAATGGGATAGAGAATGTCTGTGAAACTGTACAATGTTGCTCTTTCCAGAATAGCAGGTCAGAAAACCAAACAGCCGTCTCAGATACACCATCACTAATGCTGATGTAACCATTCTCCTACATCCTTTTATTGTTGGGCTATTCCACTTTGTATGAGATAGCTATACAGTCACTGAGGCAGAGAATAATGAAGTCTCAACAAATATATCCAGACTTTCACAATGGAGCTTCAAGATTAACCTCCAGGCTCACGTACCCATCTAAACTGTGGCTCAGTCCTAGGTATGGCCTGAGATCACCCTCCAGCACACAAGTCTCTGCTCTACAGGTACACTGAGCTCACCACTGGCAGCACTTCTGTGGACAGAAGAGAGCATCATGACTACAGCAACTTTCAGGCCACTCATGGATACTTAGAGTCAAAGTTATAAAAAATTACAGTTAAGGTAATCGTCTTTAACTCTAAAACCAAAAAGCAAAATGAAAGCATTTGCGGGGATACTTCTACATTTGTCAAATTACTCCTGATGTTGTATTAAAAAGCTATTTCTTTTCAGTCACATTCAATGTGATATGCATCAATACAAAGACCTACAAACTCCTATCATGGGAAAAAAAAAGTTCACTTTAAAAACCACACAGAAGTATTGTAGAAAGAGCAGCATGTACAAAACATTCTCTCATAAGAATGAACAAGATTTTCCTAAATTCACTACATCACAAAATAAAATCATTCAGAAGCAAAAAAAAAACACCTCTGAGGTCATCTCCTTCAGCCTTACAGGAAACAGCCCAAGCTAGCTCCCCTCAGGCACTTCATCTAATCTAGTTTTAAATAAGCCACATAATGAGGCTTCTACAACTTCCCCTGGGAACTTACTCTACAGTCTAATAGAATTCACTTTCAGGAAGTTTAAATTCTTTTAAATTTCCTCCTATTACTTCTAGTTACATATATCATATTATACTTCATACAGTAAAACTTTTTAAAATACAGTAAATAGTAATTTGTCTTTGTAAAAAAGTAACCCTTACTAATTTCAACGAGGTTTTCTTTTTCAAATTAATTTAATTTTGTTGAAAGGTTACAAAGTAAAAACTGAGTAAAAACGTCTCTCTATATATATTTATATTTTTATATATCTATAATCAGGTCTAATAACATTGTAAGGTATTCTACAAACATAACTCACTCCAAAATTCACGTTATTAGTACCAAAGAGATCTGTTAGGTGGAAGTCCATTCCCTTAAACTGAAAACCTCTTTTTTAAAAATTCTTGGAGTGTAAAAATAAGCGGGAAGGGGCAAAAACTCACAGTAAATTCTTACTGCCTAGATGGAACAAACAGCCATTGGGAAAATAGGGTCCCTGTTTATTAACAGGCCCTTTTAGCTCAGTCAAATTTACACTTCTAATCATATACAAGTGTGTAAGACACTTGCTGGGAAAAAGCCATTACACAAGAAGACATGTAAATTTGAAGGAAATAAACTAGGAAAAGGGTTTTTTTCATACTGTAGTATGTTGCCTGTCATCTTAATGATGGCGCCCTGTTATTGATAGCTCTGGTAAAAGACATTTATTCCTGGAGAGTGGCATGGAGGTAATTAGTTGTGTCTATACTATATCTATGCTATATTATTGTGTATGTATGTGTGTTGCTATAAAGTAGCTAACCTGAATATGATATAAAGTCTAGTATCGAGCACTAATCCAGTTGTCCAGATGGGACTAAGTTCTTAGTTACCACAGAGAAACCATCTGTTCCCAAACTGAATCATCTAAAACTAGTTCAGGTATGTCTACAATACACTGCGCATAATCCAAGAGAAAAATAGTTATCAAAAAGTAACTAAGGTTGGAACGGTTGTTTCAAGGCCATTTGGTCTGACCCCTGTTCAAAGTGCAAGGGCAACCTGTGCTCAAAGCAGGGATGACTTCAGAGCCAGGGCAGGTTGGCCAAGGCCTGGTACAGTCAAGGCTTAGTATGTCCAATGAATGGAAAATCCACAGCCTCTCCAGGCAAACTGTACCAGTGCTCAGCTAGTCTCGCCAGGAATAATGGGGTTTTTTTTGTATCTGACTGACATTTTCCTTGTTGCAAATTGTGTCTGTTGCTCCTCAACATTCTACTGTGCACCCCTGAGAAGAGTCTGCCTGTGTTTCTCTGTACCTTCAGTTTAGGTAGTTGAAGACAATGATTAAAATCCAGCCCAGTATGTGAGTAGACTTCCTCACCACACAGGCACACTGCTCACCCATATTTAACTCACTGTCCATCAGAAGCACAAACATCTGATATGGGATACATCCACCTTCTTTTTCTGCAGAGCTGTCTTCTAGCCACTCAGTTCCCAGTTTGCCCTGTTGTACGGCGTTGCTCCAGTCCACGTGTCCCTCCCTTGGACTTGGGTATGTCCAGTTGGCTCAAAAGTGGTCCCTAGCTCAATCTTCCTAATCCATCCTCAAATATGAGAGTGTGTCAATTTTTGGTGGGAAAAAAACCAAAAGATCAGCAGGAAGTTTAACCATAAAAATACATTAAAATATTTCTGAAGAAAACTAACGGCATTTAATAATTAGAGTGCATGGACTAAATTTAATGAAATCTTACAGCAAGCATTGAGCAGAATTGTACTGTCCAGGTTCAAATTTGTTATTTAAAACACCTTGTTCAGCAGCTGCTGTACCTGCAGGCACCTGCAATTACTAGCTGCCTCCCTGTCTGATTTCCCGATTCCCCAGGCATTAGGAATGGTGCTCCTGAGCATGCCGTGAACTACTTCCGTCTCAGCACCTCAGTGCTTATCTCCCACGTACAGTCAGTTGGAATCCAAGCGTGGGCTTTTTTCAACCCACATGCTTTAGGGGCCAAGCATCCCAAAAGCAGGTGTTCTTACTTTCTAACCCTTAGGGGTCCCCAACTATAAAAACCCTACTTTGAGAGACCGCTTTGTATAAATCATGGGGCAGTGCTCCTGGCGTTGGTTTGGTTTTTAACACGAGTTGCCAGCGAAGACAGTAGTAAACACTTACTAACCAAGAGCTTCATGGTTAAATCATTCAGCTAGAAAATTAGAGATGTTTTCAGCTTTAGAGTGTCCAAAAACATACCTTCCATCACCAAGCTATAATGCCATAAGGGATGCTTTCATTCCCTCCTCTTGAAACTATCCTACTGTGGACAAAACAGCCAATAGGTCACATCAGTAAGGTTTTAGAGAACATAATCTTAATCTCTCTAGTTACAAAATCATATTCTTTCCTCTTTTGCACAAGGAATCCCAAGTGCCTTGTGTATGGATCATCTGGCTCATAAATCCAAATCAAGTTTCTCAGCAATGCCCAGCACACAGGTGACACAGAGGGCGTTGTAGAAGCAGCCCAGCTTTGTATTGCCTTGAGGCAGAGATGACCCACGGGGAGCTGTGTAGATCGCTCAGCCCTGAGTTGTCTGATGAGTCAGTGCTGCGTTATACAAAGAACCAAAACTTGATTTGAGCCTTGAAATCCCTCCACAAAAAATATGCCCTGAGTCTCAATTCAACCATTGTCCAGTTGCCTGATATAAGGTATTCAGGCACAACTGATAAGGGGAAACTCCCTGTCACACCCTTAAAGACCCTTGAAGACCCTCAAAGACACACACCCCCCTCAGGTACAATCGATAAGGGGAAACTCCTCCCTGTCACACCCTTAAAGACCCTCCTCAGGCACGGTACCTACACAGTCACATACATCAGGGGATAAAAGCCTTACAATTTGGGTTGGAAACGGGGAATTGCTTCTCCAACTACACAGCTGGTCTGTGAGGAGATTCTTTCCCCCCTTGATCGGGACGCTGGCCAAGGTAACTTCCCTGGGATTGAGAGCCCTTACCTGAGGGGGTGATTTCTTTTTAGCCTGCTTTAAGTCTAGTGCGCTTGTGTGTTCTCTCTCTCTTGTGTGTGTAATAGTGCGTTCTGTGACTCTGCTGTGCTGCAATAGTGCATTCCGTGACTCTCTTGTGTGCTGTGGTAGTGTATTACAATAGTGTACATTTTGGTCTTAAATTGCAATAGTGCATTCCTCCATTGTATGTATAAGAACCTGTAATAGTGGTGCATTGAATCTGCAAGTGCGGTTCAAGTAAATTGTTATCTTGGACCTTACAGTTAAACCTGTAAGCGGAGTGCAAATGAACCGCTTGCTTGGACCTTGTAGTCGAGTCTCTTTTCGTCACACCTTGCTGCACGGCTTTGAAAATAAGGGAAACTATTATTTCTCAAAATGCCATACAGTCTGGTAGGTGCTTTCCCTGGGTTGTGGCTATGGGTTTAAGAGGAACTCGTTCTTGGAACTCCTAATAGCTGAGCAGGTGACGTAAACAGTGCACATTGTATGAAAAATCACTATTATCTTCTTAACTGGTGGATTTGGTTGATGAATGACTGCTCACTGTGTTGAATGAGCTATTTGTAGGCATGTAGCTCAGGGTAAGACTCTGCACAGACAGAAGTCCCTACTTAAACTCCACATAAAGCACCTAGTTCTAGAAAGGCGTAAAATTTGGAATACATTCTCAACCTCATGGTTTTCCATGTCTGATATGTAGATTGTTTTAAATATCACACAGAGAGGTCAGACTTTTTCCCCACACAGTCTACAGGAAGCCTTGGCATTCCCCAAAGGTTTCTGTGCCTGGGACAGGAAACCCAAAGATGAAATGTTGACCAAGGCCTTTGCTGGATCTAGTGCTGTAAACTTTTTGTAAGACATTACTTCCCATTAAGCACAAAATAAGGCATATTAAGTTTCAGGCAAATTTTCAGCCTAGCTATCAGAGCAGACTCCACAGCACGAGGGAGATGTTTCAGGATATGCTCTAAAAGACTCACGAGTCGAAGGGAGAGATGCCTGAACCAGCCAACCAGAAACACTTGAGTACAGGCACCTCAGATGTCACCCTTCTTTAGCCAACTTATGCTACAGATAGGTTCTTCCATCCACTCATTCACAGCCTTATATCTCCTCATAAAATTAGAAGTCTAATTTGACTCATACTCTAACGTGCTTTATCATTTAAAACACAAAAGGAGGGTACACTCTATTATGAAGTGGGCTGGTGCATTGTCGTGGGTTAGGCCGATCCGGCAACTAAACCCACGCAGCTCTCCTAGTCCAGTAAAATGGAGAGGAGAGAAAAATGTAATAAAGGAGCTGAGGATCGAGACAGGAACAGAGGAGCACCCACCAACCACGGTCCCGGGCAAAAGAGGCTTTTCTTAATGCAAAACTATTTATTAACAGCTACCTACAAAAGAGAAAAGCACACAAAAACGGTTACTTGAGAGAATAACAAGAAAACAAGGCCAGGTCTTAAAAACAACACCACTCCCCCCCTTTGCCTCTTCTTCCCGGCTCTACCTCCTCCCCCCAGCAGCGCAGGGGGCAGGGAATGGGGGAGTGCAGGTCAGTTCATTCCAAGTTGTTACTGCCGCTTCTCTTAAAGGAAAAGGAGTCCTTACACCATTGTCCCTTGCTCCAGCAGATCCCCTACTCACGGCGAAAGCGTGAATCCTACCCGCTGGGGGGCAAATCCTTACCCCATCGGATTGCCCCAAGTGTGGGCTTTACCAGTCCTGGGCTTTTAAGGAGCTGTAGCCACTCGCTCTGGCGTGGGTCATCAACAAACTTTAAATGCGCTCCGGCGTGGGTCGTCATATCGACCTTAAATGCGTCTCCGTACAGACTTCAAATGCATAAATGCGTAAATGTGTCTCTACCTGTGCCCATGATTCACAATAGCCTCAGGCTTAGGCATCTCTTCCCGACGTGGGTCATCCACGGGCTGCGAGTGGGTCTCTGCTTGCTCCACCGAGGACTGTTACAAAGGGGCCGCTCGCAAGGGGGACTCAGCCGCGGCACACGTTGTTCCGTTCCATCTTCACTGACCTCTTATCTGTGTGGCCGTTTCTCTTAGATTTCAGTCCTGTCTGGGTGAACTCGGCCCGGTGGGCGCCCCGGCAGCGGGGCTCTCCCCGAGTTCCCCAAGCGGCTCCGCCACCGCCATCCTCGACGGAGCGGGCCCGGCCCGGCCCGGCCCAGGCCGCCGGCCCGGCCGGGAGCCGGGAGCGGGGGCCGTGCCCCCCTCCCGTCTCCTCGCTCCTGGGCCAAGGCACACCTTTCCGGTTCCTTTGTCCGACGTAAATAGGGCAATTCGCAGAGGCGCCGATTGGCTCAAGCCCCGAGGGGGACGGGAGTCCGGTCTGATGGGCAGCTTCTGCCACCCGGACCTCCCCCCCCCACTTCAAACCATAACATGCATTCAACACAAGTGAATAAAACACAAAGCTAATTCAAACTCTATTTCAGACCAAAGTTGGAGTTTTTTTCTTTTCTTATTTTTGTTTTTAATTTCTTTCAGGTGTGTGCTTTAATCCCAGAGCTATCAGTCGTTTGATGTCTCTTGCTGAAGGTGTCCTTTGCAGAAAAGGATCCAAGATTAGTTAGGGAAAATAAAGTGTGCAAAACACAGGGAACATGACTGGATTATAAAAGTCCTAGTGACTGCTCCCGGAGTTGTTTCATCAACGAGTGTTTCATATAAAAAAAAAAAAGCATAATAATTCCTTTGAGGAGAAATTGGAGCAGAGGTTTCCCCCTGCCCAAGAAATTGTCTAGGTCCTAGACTTGACTCCTGTGGCTAGAGAGCCACATCACAGCTCTTTAATACTTTTTGTACAGTAAAACAGCTTCAAGGGGGTGAGTAGCAAGCTTATAGCTCAAAGCTAGGAAATGAGAGATGAAGGTTTGAACCCTTGGATGCAGAAGGGGGAATACTGGCTTAATGCAAAAGTAAGTGAAATTCCACATTATATGGAATGTCAGATTAGAGGAGATCAATGGCTCCATGGCTTAAAAGAAAGTGAACATAATTAAAGAGCTTGATCATATATTATGTGTTAAGTTCAAACTCCTATGAAATCGAGGTGATTAAACACTAAAGAATTAATCAGAATCAAAGTCTGTCAGTGTTTTCTCTCTTAACACCTTGATATTTCTTTAAAGTAAATGAAAAAAAACCCATAACATTAAACTCATTCAATCCCCACCTTCACTCCATTTTTTTTTTTTATTTGCAGCAAAATAATTCCACAGAATTAGGTCTAGTTATATTTCAGGGTCACGCAGTTGGATTCCTAATGTTTACTGCTCACTAAAAATTACACTGCAATCACAGTTTTAATTCCGTCATTATGCAGCTCTAGACATAGTAGTCCCAGAAACTTTCTTATTAAAACTGCAGGAATCAAGACAGCTGTCCCTAAAGTCAGTTTCAGAGTTGAATAAATAAATATTTTAATTATTTTGTTTTCAAAATGTTATTATGGAAAAAAAAAAACACGATTATTGAACAGCAAGAAATAAGAAACAGTATTTTCAAACAATTAAGAAACAGGCATTTACTGGGAATTAATGAGAACATTCATTTTTAAATGCTTCTGAATATTCAGTCTGCAAATATAGGATCTATGTACCTACAGAAATCAGGAATTTGCCACCAAACATTTTCCTGTATCAGGCCTCCCTTAAATTAGCCTCTCCAACCCTTTCCTCCCCACCCCGCCTCCGAGTTTGCTTATTCCAACGTTTCACCTTTTCTCAGAAAAAAGGCAGAGAAATCATTGCTTAAAGGAAACCTCAAATCCGCGGCGCGGAGCCACCAGAGGTCAGTGCCGCTCCCAGAAACCAGCCGCCTCCGGCACACGGAGCAGGCGGCGGCGCATCCCTACGGGCCTCTTACGAGGCGACGGCCGCCATCCCAACTTCCGGACGGATGCAAAGAGGAGTTAAGCTGATGCCACAAACGCCTTTCCCGTCCAGTGTTTCCTGCTGCTGAATGCTAAAAAATGCATTCCCAGCTGTAACCGGAGCAGCTTTCCCAGTCTCTGCTATTCTCACTCTCAAATCGGCCAAGTAAGGCTTTTCACAACTACAGAGGTGGTGTTTTTCGGGAAGCCCTGCTCCCGCAGGAGTACTCAGAGGGTATCACAATACCCGATACAATTTGCCCTGGCAGACTGCATTGCACCCCACTTACAAACAACTCCTGGACTTTCAGAGGAAGAAGTCTTTGCTCATCTCGTACCTCCATGTATTTCTGCAGCACTCGTACCTCCACGTATTTCTACACTCCGCCGAACCCCGTATTTTATATCAAGGTGTAAAATACAAAGCATAGTTGACACAGGCCTTTAACACCTACAGGATGGAGTGTGAGATGACACAAAACAGTGATGGACCACATTGGCTGGCAAAACATTTAAGATCACTGACTCACACGTAAGCATTTCTGTAAGGGCCATATAAGCAGGTGTCTTAAAAATTCACTCACTACCTTCTGTAACAGGGATATTTGCACTCCTCTAGTCAAAATATTTCCTACGGAAAGACTGCAAGTTGGGGACAATGAGTAGGTGCTCATACATATTTTCAAGAATAATTATCCCTTCAGATTTACGCAATTTGCCAACATGCGAGCACTCCGTACAGTTACAGACAGTTGGTGAAAGAGACTAGTACACTGCTGAGTCTACAGCAAAGGAACGTATGGAGATGCTTTTAAACACCTTGGAGAGGGAGGGAGGGGCAGGGGATGGGAGAGATGAGACAAAAGGATGTGCTTTAAACTTCTATTCCCAAAGCTACCTCTCAAGTATCTAAAGGGATGTAAACCACCTGGAAAGCTGACAGGCTTTCTGCATACCTGAACCTATTGGGGCACCTCTGCCCTAACAGTTTCTTTCTATAAACACAAGCTGTTTGGCAGAGAAGGCTTCCCTCAGTAGAAGTTTCCAATGCTGGCTGGAAAAAGTCAGACAGAATACCTGTGTAGGCTTCATTCATTTGCCATTTACACTGAAACTGGTAGTGGAGATGGCTTGAATGAAACTGGCTAATCATGTTCTAAAAACATTTAGGGACTCTCACATGCTTCATTCCAGAAGCAAGGCTTTGGAAGCTACTAAGGTATGAAAAGTAGCTGCAGCACTAATAGGATAATTCAAGCGAAAAGGGATCTTTCGAGTTCACTTATTCAACGTCCTACTCGGAGCAGGTTCAGCTACGAGGTCACACCAGGTTTGTCAGAACTTTATCCAGTTGGGTGCTGAAAACTACCAAGGACAGACACTGCACAATCTCTCTGAGCAACCTTCTGCAATGCTTGACTGTTCTCATTATGAAAAGGTTTCGCTTTCCAGTCTAAACATCTCATTTGAATTTACAGCCATTTGTCCCTGTGACACTTTGTCATGTTTCTGCTGACCCATTCCTCCAGCCTCTCCCTCTGGATTGCAGCTTGTGGCCCTCAAGGTGTATCAGCTGGTCCTCCCAACTTGGAATAATGTGCAAACTTGATGAGCAAGTACTCCATTGCCTCCTCCAGGTCACTGATAAAGATGTTTAACAGGACAGGACCAGGATAGACTCCTGGAGTACTCTACTTCTTAACAACCTCCAGCTAGAGCATATCCCATTAACCACTACACTCTAAACCCAACTATCCAAACACCTTTTTACCCACTTAGTTCTTGACTCATCCAGAGAGTAACATCCTACTCCAGGTACAAGAATATTTTTTAAAGTCTTGCAGAAGTCAAGGTACATAATGTTCACTGTTCTCAGGTTGGTCACACCTGATTTAGCCATGGTAAATCTGTCCCAACTATTACCAATCACCTAGTTTGCCTTCATGTGCCCAGAAACGTGTTCCAAGACTTGCTCCATGCTTTTCCCAGGTACCAAAGTGGGATTGACCAAACCTGTATAGTTTCCCTGTTGTCCTTCAGGCATCTTTTGAAGATGGGTGCAACACTTGTTTCCTTCCAAACACACGGGATCTCTCTTAATCTCTATGAAAGGACATCAGCCAATTCTCTCAGCGCTTTCGGATTTAGCATGTCAGGTCCCATGGACTAGTATCGGCTGAGTTCTCTTCTTGTAGGCTTTGACATCCTTTGCAAATCTGAACTCCAGCTCTAGTTTCTACAGTTTATATCCTAGGCTGCATGCATTTGTATATACATATCTGACATAGTCTCCCTTCTACCATTTTAGCATTCATGAGGCCTCTCTTGTTCCTATCACATTGCACCTTTTTCTTTCCCCTGCATCCACCATTTCTTCACTTAACTGTGAGTCACACTCCCTACCCTTGTTCCTGGTTTAAAGCCTTCCTCACCACATTGGCTGGCTTGTTGGCATAGATGCTCTTTCCTCAGAGCGGATTGTGGATTCTGTCAGGTGGATTCTGTCTGCCCAGCAGCCCTCAACTCTCAAAGAGAGTCCTGCTGTCATAAAACCAAAATTCCTGTCAATAACATCAGCTCCACAACTAGGTATTAATCCACAGGAACAATTTGCTCCTCCCCCAGCCTCTTCTCTCCACCATCACAGCTAAGAACATCACCTGGATCACCTTTTGCTCACAGTTACGAGCAAAAGGTCCTCGCAGAGCACTAAGCCTCTTAATTACCTACAGTGTTTGGGGGGAACTGGGACGGTGGTGAAAACTGTTCAGAGGTGAAGATACCATGTGAGCACAAACCAGATTATTCTGTTGCTCTGGTACTGGAAACTGCACATAAGCAGCTGCTTGTGCTTAATTAAGAGTTAGGTAAAAGAGTAATGACCAGGTCAGATAATTTTCTCTAGGAAGTATATAAAGTAAATGAAATGTAAGTGACATGAACCAAATAATCAGAAGGCAGTCTTGGGACACAAAGCTGGTGACATCTAGGTAACTGTACAGTAATACCACATAGTGCCCAGACTGCTTAGGTAACTCAGAAACAGCAAATCTATGTACAGATGTAGGACCAATGGAAAAAAGTCCTTTGGGATGAGCTTTTTATTTGAGAGGAGTATGGGTAAAGATCAGAAGGCACAGGGACAGCAGAAAGGCAGGTTCGGGGTGGGGGGGGCAAGGAAAGAACAAGGTTATCGTACCTTGTTCAAGCACCTTTCCCACTGCAGAAGTGCAGCTGTCTATGGACGGTGGTGAAGCTTATCTCCAGACTGTGGTCCACAGCTAACAAGGCACACCCAAGCATGCATATACAATCCTCTGTGGACATTAAGGGGTAATTAAAAGCAACATCAGGCACTCTTTTGCATCCTTAAGTTTGCTTTTATGAAACAGATGATCATTTGTTTTAAAGAGCTCTTCTTCATGCTCTACACTCATATTTAATTTCCTATCTTTTTATTGCAAACAGACCTAAACTTCTGCCTGAAAGCCAAAACTTCGGTGCTCCCTAGCCCATACAAACATTCACAAACTAGTCAGCTATTTCAAAACTCTAAACCACCCATCCCATATCTCCAGTGAAACCTTTCATTCTTGGCCTCTCTTCCTACATGAGTCCTTAATTATCTCAAATCTCCTTCTCTCATGTCCCACTATTTCTGCTGGCTGAGGTCTGAACACATTTACCTCTGGAGACAGTATACGGTTACTCCAGATCAGCCAGAAAGGATCAGCAAAATCAGCAAGACGTACTCTTCCTCTAGGGAGTAACGCTGCATGGTAAGTTACTAAAACCCAGGCATCATCTTCTACAATTATACTATCTTAAAGCTCCCTTGGGATAACAAAACAGAAAAAAAATACACACACATCCCTCCCCTTCCTCCGGTATCAAGCAAGCTTTATAGAACATTATAAAATCATCTACATATTCCTTTTAATGCAGTTTTAAGTGTTCAGCAATGCACATCTTTAAAAGTAAATAATGGGAAATGTTTCCTAAAGTAACCGTATATGCATATTAAGTAATAGCATTATAGTGTGTGCCTACCTGGCATATAAAGCCTGGTTGCCTTTTACAGCGTGCCAGTGAGACTACACCTGACCGGCACAAAGCAGATGAAGGCTGTGCGCGGTGTGCATCTCATGTAGAAAGCTGTACAAGTGAGCAGGCAGAACGCCTGTGCCGTTTGTGCAGCGTTCCAAAGCAAACCCTGGTTCTGTGCAAGCAGATACAATCCACTCCACAGCTGCTGGCCGAGAGGGCAAGGATTATTCCTTGGCACCATCCCACAAAGAACATACTGATGTACCTTCAGATTTTTTCCTATGCATTCACCAACAAAAAAGGTCACAGAAAGCTTCAAAACACTGAGAATGACTTAGGCAGGCAAGTTCACACAGAAGAGTTTTATTATTCATAACAAAAAGGCAGAATACTGAATACATCAGCGTACATGGGAACATTATTAATTCCAAACAAATGCAACCAGTTCTCTACCACTTTCATGGATTAAAAAAAAATAAAAATCAAAGTAATGAATGATACAGTATAAACAAATACAGAAGTACACTCAGGAAATACAACCAAATGATAAACAGTAGTTTCCAATTAAATCTTACCAAATCAAAGCAGTGGTTTTGCTCAGAATTATGCTTTCCCTAAAACAAATATGAAAACACAGCTAAACTTTCAAATCCTAAATAAATGACAACTTCTTTCAACAACTTACAAGTATAGCCTCTCCTACTTACAAGAAACTCGCTGTTACGGCTGAGGTTGGGAGCAGGGGAAGCACACACCAAAGAAAGAAGACTGAGAATAAAATCCATAGCCAGATATCTCAGAAACTTCATGTAACAATCATAATGTGATCTTATAATGCACTCCTGAAAATCCTATCAACAATGGAAACAAAAGACATTCTCTATATTTGTAGGTGTAGCATAATCCTGAAAATATTTTCAATTATCTAGATTTTACCTTAAGCACTTTGGGTATCAGATCCTCAGAAAAGAAATTACTATCACAAGCTAGACTTACTATGAAGTGAAAATAAAATATACATTCTTGCAAATAAATCTAATTCTGCAATTTGCAGAACGTGAGACTAGTATACACACACAGCTGTTCAGTTTTTCTTAATCATCTGCCATTTCTAGGCTACATTTTGCAACATTAGGTAACCAGTCTTCTACAAATACAAGTTAAAACACAATACCACTTACATTAGCAAAAACTCTAACTTAAAACATGCAAGTTGTATATTAACACCACACCAACAGGACTGGCGTTTAGGGTATCCAAATGATCTGTAAAAAGTCATCCAAGCACCTGCTGTTCCAACTGAATGACAGCCGTTAAGTCAGAGGCAGAGTTAATTAATCCCTAAATTTTCATGCAGAGGCATTAAGTATTACTTGGCACTACAACGAATGTAGCCCAGTGAAGTAAATGTAAATTTATCACTCAACATAAGTAATGTTGCACAATACAACCTTTATGTTTTGTCGTTAAGAGCAAGCAGTATGTCAAACTATTGACAAAGTACATGACAGGTAAGCTTATAATTTTAACTATGAAAAACCCTACAATAATATTACAAACTTGTAACTGCCATATAAAGGAAGTAGTTCACAATCACAAATGGTTACCTGAAAAACCCTATTTAATCGATACATCAACGTAACACTTCTGATACTTTAGCTAATATTTACTTAAGAAATTTTACCTTACGCATTTTCTGATTTGTTACTAATGGGCACCTTTCACATACACTGAAAATACCTGCATGCTTTTTGAATAATTCACCAGCAGAGTTAATTTTGCAAAGATCAGCTGCAATTGTCTCATCTCTTATTCATTCTAATTTGCTGGACTTGTCCCTCCTCTAAAAATAAGTAAATAAACAAACTCTGTTTTCCACATAAAGCTTTCAAGTTTTCACAGGAATTAAATACATCATAATATGCAGCTGTGGAGGGTGGAGCAGGAAAAGAAGAGCGTTTAACTTAGATCTTTTTTGCACATAGAGGTGCATTAGCTGTATTGTGTATTATTAGGGATGTATTCTTTTTTCTTATTATTTAAATTCAAACAATCACAGGGCATACAAAAAAAAAAAATAATCCACAAATCAAAAAAAACCCCTCACACTTCAGGCCTCTTCAGGCTTCGTTTGTCCAAACAGTTGATAAAGGAGGCAGGGGGAGGAGAATAAATAAACAAGCAAAAAAAATGAGAAAAATATCTGACACATTCTCATAATTTCATAATGGTTATTAAAGAAAAAAAAAGCTCTAAGATATATACAACATATCATCACTTTTCAGTTTTCCTGAAACTACAAAGAACGAAAAAAGGAAAAGGTTCTGAATGTTTTCCTTCAAGATACAGATAGACTAAGTCCACACAGAAAACCTCTCTCTTTTGACAAATGAGTGGGGAGGATGAAGGAGAGAGATCAGCTCAATAAGCACTCTCAGCAGAATGACCCCCATTGTGATGCCACTCAGACACCGCCTGAACAGAACCCTGAGACTGGTCCATTGCATCTTTACACCAAGAGCTAAGTGAAAGCAACTTAATCAGTGTCTCTCCCATAAATGAGGATCCAAGTTTTTGGCTTAGTGTTAGTAAATTTTCTCCTAACAAAAGAAAATACACTCACATGGGAACTTTGGAATTAGAAACAAAGAAAAGAATGTGATTGGCATCTTTGTTTTCTAAGCATCCAAAACAAGGAGACAACACTACTGTAAACCACATGTTACTGCAAATAAAGTTTTTTATATGTACGTATACATGCAAATTGTAAAAGCATTCTGACAGAAAGGCTTGCCAAAAACATGATCATCTAAATAAATATAACACAAGATCTCAGAGGAAAAAAAAATATATATATACTGAGAGCAGCATCTGTTGGTTTTTTTTAATGCCATGAAGAAGTACTCTCATAACCATAGTCTATTCCTTCTTCAAATAATTCTTCTGCAGGGATCTTCACACTGTCTTTCTAGACTGTGGACCAGCGCTTCTGGTAGCAGATTTTCTCTGTATTCAGTCAATTTTACTTTCCTTGTCATCACAACACCAAAAAGACAACAACTTCTCAGTATTGTCCATCTTTTGCAGTTTTTCTTTCAGTGTTATATGAACTCAGATCCTTTGTTAATATTCCGGTACTCACTTATTGAAACTTCACCACAGATAGTCCTATGCTTCAGACACTTTTTTGTTTCACTTATTTGCTTTATTTCTGCCAGACAAGCAAGAGTTTTCATCATAATTGTCATCTGGTTCACAAAGGGGAGGACAGTAACTAGAATTTGGACACTTAGACTGCAGGCCTGTTTTTTCTGATTTAATTCTATCAACTCGAATGAGGCAGCACTTACTTCTAGAATAGACTGCATGGCCAGCAGCAATTAAGGCATCAGCTAGACTGCACTCCTCATACCAAACATCCACCTCTAATTTCATGTCAGAGCCATAGTGTTTAAAATGAAATATCAGACCCGGTTTACTAAGAAGCTTCTGAAACAGAAGTTTAGCTTCATCACTCCAGTATTCCCCCTTGGCAGGAACTGTATCATGTAAAGAGCAAGAGTGGGCTAAGCGTGGTAAATAAGACAGACTTTCTGGAACAACTTTAAGCTTATGGATATCAGAATAAGGGATGCTCTTCAGAAAGCCATAATCAATAAACGTAAGAACAACAGATTGACTTGTTACTTCACTAATTTCTGCCCTGTTCCACTGTGCTTCCAGGCCAAACTTGATTAAGCAGCTACCACCAGGAGTCACGAGTTCTTCTGACAAAGCTGGCAAGTTGTCAGGAAGGTCAGAGAGCAGCAGAAACAAGTTTTTCATGCAATCAAATGAAACTTCAAACTGGACGCAGAAGTTTGAAGGATCAGTAACTGCAGTTGCAAACCCAGGACACCTTCTGCCACGCTGCAGCAGCAGCCATGTGACTGAATTTATCTTGAATGATGTATCAAATTCCTTACAGTCTGTATTACTGGATTCTTCTGGTCCAACAATAGTTGGATTATAACTTAAAAGCTGGTTCAAATAGTCCTGAAGCAGAATTTCTTCCATTAAAATATCTACTTCCCAGATATGAGAGGATTCCAAGTATGTCAAAAACAAGATCCTTACTTCACGATCCAGGAGTGCATTTACTACATGGACAAACTGATTTTTCTTAATTTTTTTAAACGAAATCCATTTACAAAACACAGCTTGTTTAGGAATACTTTTAATCTTGTCACTGAGCATCTTTGCATTATTTAAGGGCACCATCTCACGCTTTCCATAATCCATGAAAAAAACTAGCATTAACTTCTCCCTGACAAATTTCTTTATCACTTTTGATCGATACCACTTCAAGTTGCTTTCAGATTTTGTCATGCATTCCAATCCTTCTTCAATGTTTTCCACTCTGATCAAATCACTCCTTTGTGCTTCTTTGACAAGCATTACATTTAACTCATGTAATATTCGCAAATTTCTAAGTAACTGTACATGAAACTCTCCACTTTCTGAAATACTAATTACTTCTGCTCCTTCCACCTGTCCAGAATTTAGATCCTGAGGAAGGACATTTAAGGGTGTTTTGGAACTGGTTTTCATCCTAACAGCCTCAGTTTTACTTTGACCACGTAAACCACTCCAAGACTTTCCACCTTTAGGATTACCATTAGTAATCAGAACTTGTTCTGGCCTATTTTCCCCATTATGCATTGACGTGTTTTGCCACCTTGTCCTGCCTTTATTCTGCAGAAGTTCATTAGACATAGACTTTCCATCGTAAATTACATCTATTTCCCATTGCTCTCCATGTTGCTGTAAGAACTTGCAAGTGACTGGCTTGTTACTTATTTCACTTACAAAATAGGAAGTACTTTTATTAATCCAGCTTTCATCAGGAACACTTTTTACTTTGCTAAGGAAACAATGAACGCTGAGCCTCGGTAAAGTTAAGAACTTTTTCTGAATCCTGCAGATTTTTGAAGGACTTAAAATTGCTGCATTACCATAGTCAATGAACTCTACCTCAAAGGAGTTTCCCAATTTCACAGTTTTAATAGCTGCTCTATAGTAAAAACAACCAGTGTCATGCTCTGCTACAACAAGATCCCCTACCATGAGCTCATCTAAGCAATTCTTGTGACCTATATTCACCACGCTTTCATTCAATTCTTCTGCTAGTTGTCTTATTAAGTTTTCATCCTCTGCAAGCTGAATATAGAAACTTGATGGGCTATTCACATGACAAATGTACCCTGCTACTTCAGAATTCGCCTGAATACAGCGTTGAGGAAGACTGATTAATTTAGGTGTATTTTCGTTACTCCTTTCCTGCTGACCTCTATAACTTAGTCTTTTGTTACGAGATTCAGAGAGGGTATTTCCAGTTATTTCCTTTGAATTTAAAGCAGGATGACAGAGTAAGCGAGAAGCAGGCTCTCCAACCAGAGGTTCCTCTCCATGCTCCAGAACGGCACTGACAGTATTTCTAAAACCTGGTTCTTGACTGTCCTGTACAGCTAGCGGTTTTGAGGACCCGCTACACAACTTTTGTGTGCTACATGCACTTGGTTCTTCATCTCCAAAATTCTGTCCAACATCTGTCCGACAATACTTATCATATACTTGGCATTTCACTTCAGTTTTCAATTTAACTCTTTCGGGATTTTTCACAGTTACTTTATTAATTTCTTTGTACTCTTTCACGTGACATACCACTCCATTACTTCCAACAAATTGTTCTGCATTATTTTTCAGTGTC
The DNA here is from genome assembly GCF_009769465.1 of Tauraco erythrolophus. Classification (NCBI taxonomy): domain Eukaryota; kingdom Metazoa; phylum Chordata; class Aves; order Musophagiformes; family Musophagidae; genus Tauraco; species Tauraco erythrolophus. The sequence goes on along the minus strand of NC_141466.1, from coordinate 62,722,619 downwards.
AATTCTTCTAGTATTTTTTCCTTAATTTTCTGACTGACTTTGAGCTCTCCATCATACAACTCCACAACAATCTGTCCATCTGTTGTTCTGGATACAATTACAGCCTTCAGCAGTTTACCAATAAACGTTCTCTCAAACCATCTAGTAACTCTTGCTGGAACTTCTGTTTCCCTAAGATCTGACAGACAGCATTTAACGGCTTGCATGGGTGTGAATATTAGGTCAGTGGCAGAGTCTGGAATGGGCATTAACTGGTCTCTCTCTACAATGTTCTTATTTCCAAAATCCACAAAGTCGGCACATAGACAGGATGTCGATTCCACGGGAAAAGCCAAAGCTCTGTAAAAGAGACCATCTTCAAAATATCTGGCTATACATAATGGCGTATTGCTGGTACCGTATTTCGCATTATTTGACATTTTACTTATGACACTAACCCTCTTCATCAATGCCTCTATAGTTTCAGTGTTTCGATTAAGCTGACAATAGAATTTTGAAGGACTATGTATGTGAGTTATATAAACCTCCTCCTCACTTCCAATTTTTATATTAAAAGACGAGTAGCAAAAACTGTACAGAGTACCCAACGACGCAAGGTTTCTCAAACCCATATATTCAGACTGGGTGAGACCACGTTCTCTGAGGAATTCCTCTGCACTAATAAATGGAGTCTGTAAGTCAACTATATTGCATAAATAGTTGGGGCTTACAAGAATGAGAGCGTAAATGATGCAAGTCAGTGGTCCTCTAGAAGCAGAAATGAAATCTTCAAAATGCCTACACACTTCTTCAGAACAATTAAGGGAGCCAGTCTGTAAGGGTACATTTTTAAGTCCACATCGAAAAGCCTGACTTTCCAGAGTTGTGAAATCTGGAAGAACAGCTTGAAGATCTTTAAGTGAAACTCTTTCCCGATAACCATAGTCTACAAAAACCACATCAACTTCGTTTCTGGACACTTGCTGCACAACAGTTGCTCTGTACCACTTCCCGTCTTTGGGACATTTAACAACACAGGCAACCTGTCCGGTTTTGTAAGGACTGCTATGCTCTTTATAGTAAGTCTGAATTTGTTCCATTAAGTTATTTAGCTCTGGCAGCTTACTTCGCAACTGACATGAAAAATCTCCTGGGGAAACAACGTAAGAACATACCACTTCAAAAACAGCTCCTGGTTTCAACACTAACTGTTTATAAAGTAATTTCTTCTCATGTATCAATTTGTGCCTTTTAGAGATAGCACCTTTTCCGAAACAGGACAGCACAACAGATTCTCTCAGCACTGAAGGCACACTTAACGATTTTTTCTTCTGAAGTATCTCTCCATTTCCAGATACCTTATTTTTACAAATATTACAGGTGCTCTGTCCACTATTTTTTTTTTTAAACTTGTGGCGATTCAAGGCTTGACTTTTTTTTGCCAAATCTCGAACAGAACCTGGTGTCTTTTCCCAGTGTTCAGCATATCCAGCTTGAACCATGTAGGTGGCAACGTTTCTTACCTGCGAACCATTCTTATATTGCGCACTAACAATATACCTGTTGTTTTGCTTTCCAATGACATGAAACATGAGTAGTTTGTCGAACACAATGTCTTTGAAGAAATCAGTTTCCCTTTTAACCCATACACCATCAACAGGAAGCGTACAAGCAAGTGCACAACACATAGCTAAAGCTGGTAAACCAGAAAACTCAGGAAGCAATGTTTTCACATCATAATAGGGTACTGTGTCTGTATTTCCAAAGTCCAAAAAAAAAACAGTAATATTTACATGAAGCACTTCAGCGACAACACCCCGATAATAACACATGTCTTTGCTATACCGAGCACAGCACAGCAACCCAGGTTCTGGGTTTTTAAGGACCATTTCGTCAGCTCTGCATGGATTATAAGTTTCTGCAATCTTTTTCATCAAGGCTTGAAATTCATTCTGATATTCACATGTTTGAATCCAGAAGTCAGATGGATTTATGACATATACCACAAAAGCAAGATGGAAAGAATTCATTTGCATTTCTACTCTTTTGCAGTGGCTTGACAAAGAAATGTCCCTTTCAGGTAAGCAGTTTTTTGTATGTTTATTTCCAGTACTATTCCTGAATGAGTTGCATCTCTCATCACATGGTTTGTAGTTTACAGCAATAGTTGTGATTTGTGTTTCTGAAAGCGAGTCACATGATGCAGCTGCCTCATTCAGGTTTTCTGGATGCTTACAGTTACTTCCAAGATTTTGTTTTTGTAGTGTAATGTGATACAAGTGTTCAACGTCATTGAATAAATCCACATGGACACACACAGAAGTCTGTCCTATCAAGGCCTGTATAAGTTCTTTCAGTTGAGTTTTTATTACTGTTTCATCCTGACTACCAAAGCAAGAGAGTGCACATGGAAATGAAACCATCGGTAATGCCATGAACTCTATTTTAAGTTTCTGAACGCAACTAGATGGCACCGTTTCAGTATCGCCAAAATCCATAAACCAGACTTCAATATGGTCAGAGAGAAGCTGTTTTATCACTCCTCTATGCCATTGTCCATTTTGCCTTTTGGCAGCACAGAGTAGCCCTAAACTATCAGAAGATTTATTGTTTTCTGTACTGATAGCTTCATAGTACGAATGCATAGCTTCTGTCATATCTTCCAGCTCTTTCTGCCATTTCTGTATCTGACAGTAAAATTTATTTGGGCTTAGTGCAACAGTTATTTTTACATTTTCTTTACTGCCAACAGGTAGACGTGGAAAGAAATCACCTGGAACTGGCCAAAAATCTGTTGGTTTCTCAGAAGTACTGAAAGCAAGCAACTCCTTGACAGGATACTTCCGTTGCAACAGTTTTGGCACTCTCTTACAAAGCATTTCCTGGGGAAACACTTGTAACGTTTCTACAATAAGACAAAATGAATCTCCATCTATAAATTTTCCTAACTGCAGTTCACGAACATCACTAATGATCTTTGGTACTTCTAGAACAAATAGTTGGCATGGTGTAACAGCTTTCACATGACCTGTAATCTGTAATCCTACCAGAGATGAAAAATAGTTAATGGCTTTTGGACTCCATTTTTCTCCAAGAGGAAGTATGCTTGCAAAAACTCCCAAAATCACCTTTGGAGGCAGCTGAAAAAATTCATCACAAACAGAAGCAAGATGTGTTTCCTCAACCACTAGCACTTGCCCAGTGTCTATAAGAAAAGCCTCACAGATGCTCTCTCTCTTCTCCAGAACTCTTCCTCTATGCCATTTCCCTTCTACATCTTCTACCAAACAAGATCCACCAATGTTAACATTACCTTTTACTTTGGATACACGTTGTATTTCATTTTGTAGTATGTAATAGTCAAGCTCACATCCTGCCTTGTACTGACCCTGGAACATTATAACCAAGCATTCGGGATGGCATTCTGTATGAGTTATCTTCAGATTTATATCTACTATGTTTGATGAGGGAGTCAGAGATTCCATTCTCTCTGCAAAGAAAGGGAGTAAGATCAGCCTGATAATTTTACATATTTTTCCTTTTGTCAACTAATTCCTTACATGCAATTTGTTTTCAGAATGCTTTAATAGCATATTATCACACTTCTGGTAAAAGTGTATTCTAAACATTTAACAATGTCATGTTTTATGCAACTGAGATACATTTGACACAATTCTCTTTGTAAAGGCATGTCCAGATAACATCTGGAAAAAAATTACCTCTGGACCTGCTCTTTTACCTGGACTAACTTTATCATTTGAGAATAATTCATAACCAGAAAGCTATTCCCAGAATAACACAGAGAATTAACAATTATATCAAAAACCTGGGGAGGGGAGGAACAACACAACACAACATGGACATGCAGGGATGCGGAACAGGACAGGACAGACAACCAGGAAGATAACTACATTTCTTCTCACAGAAAAGTATTTCTGCTCAAAGAAAACAAAAGAGTAGATAGCAATTCATGTCATTCATACAATCTCTGCTTATCTTACAAATGTTACCTACATCCAGTAAATTTAACTGCAAATCTCTCTAAAGGAGATCAAATTCAGTGTTTCATTGCACTGGATTTGCAGTTACAAGGAGAGTTTACCTGCAAAAGCATTTCCAGTGTTTCTCTCTTTCTTTTTGATATGTGAATGACCAAGGACTCATCCCTTACTCACTCTGCTTTTTCTGCTTACATCACTTCAAGTCAAGGACATATTATAGCTCTGTGTTTTACGTTTACTTAATCTGGCTGTCTAGACACTATTAGGTACAGCTGTAGCTTAAGTTTTCATAATTGCAAAGTTATACAGATATGTCCAACATTTCTGCACTGCCCATCAAATAATAATTATGCCAGGTGTGTTTCGCACTGTTCAAACTGTTCAGATACTTCTCTGACCTTCATCTACAATCTGGTCTTCAAGATCAGCTTCCAGTTTGATTCTGATTTGCCAATGGATCTCTACTTTCACATTGTTTAAAAAGGCTGTGCATGTCCATAATTTAATCAAGCAATTCTATGAAACAAACTGCTGTTCTAACACAGTAATTAAGGGTAGACCACATCTGTCAAACGCAAAGACACTGAATAAAACCACAAAGATAGAAATTCATAAATCAAGCATATGTTTTGTCCAGTCTATGCAAAGCTGAAAGTGAAACTGTCAGTTTCAACTACAAATTATTAGAGCACGATCTTCCTCAGCATGCAAAAAAAATCTTCACAATAGTTTTTATCACAAGTATATATGAAGTAGCTAGCGATCATAATATCAGTCCTCAGAGTAAACACTGATCCCAATCATTCTAGTTCCACAAAACACAAAAACGAAAAAATAAATGAGCACTCATACTGTAAAGCATATCAGAACATCTCAGGCAGAAGGAAGGATATATGGTTTCTAAAAAAAAAAAACCCACCACACCACAAAAAACACCCAACCAAAAAACCCCAAACCACCAGCCAGTCAAAAGAAAACCTCTAAGTAAAAGCAGTACCCAATCCAGATCTGACAAACACTTTTTTAAATGAGCACCCCTGTTTTTCACTTCTCCCTGTAATAACATAGAAAGTTAAATTCTGGGTTTTTATTAAACAAAACAGCCTTCAGGAAAAGGTTCTATCTGTCTGGAAGAAACACCTGATCATTAGAGAGAATCAAACTTTTGAAATTTTACCACTAATGCTTGGGCACCTTTCTTTCTTTCCTCCACTGAAACAAACCACTGGTTGCAGAAACACTAACAACTGAAAACAATTTGTCTATCAATATTTGCTTGCCTGCTGTCACAGCCCCAACAACAGCGGCACACTGATACAGGCACATTTCTACAGTTTACAAAAGGACCTTTTGCTTTTTACTCACCTGTATACCAGTCCGGGCTTACTCATTCAGAACACACCTTTAGAAACCTCATCTCTAAGAGCTGCATCTATCTACAACGAAAGATGATAGAAAAATCATTAGCAAAATACACGCAAACCAAGTTCTTGTACTACTTCTCTAAAACCTCCTCCTGCCCAACGAACACCCCTGGAAGAGTCCCTCATACCCAGTTTAATTATAATGTTAGGACTTCAAAAATTACAAAACTTAAGCTTCCCAAAAGCATGACAAGGCCATTCTTTCTTCACTGCAATTCAAAAAACACACCAGTCAGAAGAACCCTACACAGATAACCCATCACTTATTTTCTAAGCAAGAGTGGTCACACGTCTTTTTCTGTTTGCAATGCTTCAGCCACCAAAATCGATACTCCATTGCGCACTACTACCATACAGACTTATAGCGTAATAACAGGGCTTTTAAACGCAATCAAACGCAGGACACAAGCGACAGCTAAGAGCATCCGCGGCGCTCTCCAAAGCGGCAGCTCCGGCCGGGGCTGTCCGACGCCCCCGGCAGCGCCCGCAACAGAGGAGCGGAACGGAGCGGGGCGCCGGGCTCGGCCCCGGCCCCACAGCCCGGACCGGCGGGCGGGCGCCGCCGCCGCCGCCCGGTGAGACCCGCCCGTGACGGCCGCCGCGCTTCAGCAGCGGCTTCCCTGGCACTCGCGCGCCCGAAAGCGACGTGTGACGGCCACGATCAGCCAGCGCGCGATCGCGTTTCACCTCCCCGGGACGCGCCCGACAACCAAAGGCCCCGCGCCGGCACTCACCCCGCGCTGAACAAAATGGCGGCGCGAAGCGCGGCTCTCACACGCTGCTCGGCAACGCGCATGGGCTGTAGCACCACGGGACGCGCCAACGCCCTTTCGGTGGAGGGCGGGGCTTACGGATGATTGGCGGGAGCGCCGCGGAGCGCTCAAGCCAATCGGCACGGCTCGGTGTCAGAGGTCCCGCCTCCATGGCGGGCTGAGGGCGAAAGAGTGCGGGGCCGGGCCGGGCCGGGGCGGGGTCGGTGTCGGTGTTACGCGCTTCTGCCGGTGGGTAGTCGGGTGTAGGTCGTTTTTCTTTTGGATTTTTGCTTTTTTTGTTTGCTTCTTCGTTTTGATTTCTCGTTCGTTCGTTCGTTTTGATTTTTTGTTCGTTCATTTTGTTTGTTTTTTTTTTTTTCTTTTCCGTTGTGTTTGCACGTTGGCGCTCTCTGTTATTTATAAGGTGGTCTCTACGCTATATAATATATATGATATATATATGATATATGATATATATCCATCACTGAACCTACTGGAGCTATCTGCAGAGGACTCGAGAGCTCTTATTCTTTCCCATCGTGAGGAGGAAATTCTGCAGGTTGGGAGGACTGTGTCTTAACCAGGTGCAAAGTGCTGCCCCGCTTCCTTTTGCATTGAAGTCTGGTGGTGGATTTTTGTTGTTTGGGTTTGTTTTTTTTTTTTGGCAGGGAGGGTGGGTGGATTTTTTTACTAAGAATACACGCTCAGTGAGGTGGTCACAATAAGAAAACTTGATACAAAGTATAGTCCTACAAATACCAACAGATGCTGGTATATCTGTAACCAATTTCACCCTTTGGAATGAGTTGACATATAATAATCCACGTATAATAATTTCTAATGACTTACCTTCGATTTTCTTTTTTTTTTCCACTGGTTAGAATTGCTACATCATAGTTATACTTTGCAAAGTTGGGAGAGAGAAAAGTTGCTTTTACAATTCTTAGGGAGAGTAGTAATCTCCAAACCTTCAGCTCTCGTGAGACCCCACCTGGAATACTGTGTTCAGCTCTGGAGTCCCCAACACAAGAAGGACATGGAGATACTGGAGCGAGTCCAGAGGAGGGCCACGAAGATGATGCGAGGGCTGGAGCACCTCTGCTATGAAGACAGGCTGAGAGAGTTGGGGCTGTTCAGCCTGGAGAAGAGAAGGTTCCGGGGTGATCTTATAGCAGCTTTCCAGTACTTAAAGGGGGCCTACAGGAAAGCTGGAGAGGGACTTTTTACAAGGGCATGTAGTGATAGGACAAGGGGCAATGGCTTTAAACTGAAAGAGGGCAGATTTAGATTAGATCTAAGGAAGAAATTTTTTACATTGAGGATGGTGAGGCAGTGGAACAGATTGCCCAGAGAAGTTGTGGCTGCCCCATCCCTGGAAGTGTTCAAGGCCAGGTTGGATGAGGCTTTGGGCAACCTGGTGTAGTGGAGGATTTCTCTGCCCATGGCAGGGGGGTTGCAGCTAGATGATCTTTAAGGTCCTTTCCAACCCTAACCATTCTATGATTCTATGATTCTAACTACAGCTATTACATTGAAGTCTGGATAATATATGTTTGAAGCAGTATCATACCTACTTGAATTAGCCCTAAAATTTACAGGAGTTCTTAATTTCATTTTGCAGCTAAGCAGTCATCTTTGTCATGCTTAAGCTTTTTTGTAAGAGCTACTCAGAACAAAGATTGTACATCTCTTATCACTGGTACACCTTTACTTTTATATTTCTGGACAAAATGTCTAGTTTATTCTTGCATTCTTGTGTTGGCCAACATAATTCCACTACTGGGAAATTACTTTGGATGACATTGTCACCTGGTCTGTTTACTTTAACAGAAAATAAGAATATCTACTGATTCTGAACTGTGAAGTTGCTTACTTTTCTTCCACAATGTAATGCAGTACTGTCCTGTGCACTCCCTCCGTACCCCAGTCTTCCTATTTTGGACTTTTTTTGTTGTTGTGGGTTTTTTTTTGTTTGTTTTTTTGTTGGTTTTTTGGTTTTGGGGTTTTTTTACTCGCGCAACCAACATACTATTAAGCCCTTCTCAGCTTTTTTTTTTTTCCCCTAGATAGCAGTAGCTTCTCTTTAGATGGCTCCTCCAGAAGGCCTTTCCACAGAAAACGTGTCGCCCTCACTGAGTACATCTTACAGAAGGTGCAGACTTCAGAAAGCTTCTCAAGTCTTACAAGTAAATGAGTCTGTAACATAACAAGTCTGGGATGGTAAGTAATTTAGCAGCTTAGTATATGCCACACTTTTTTTTTTTCTTCGTATAACCGTTTTCCTGCAGATACTGTATTCTGTATTGGTATACTGACTGAGCTTAAATGGGCTCTCTTTTAAGACTATTCTAAATTTACATTTCCTTGACTATACATCTTATTACAAGAGAACTGTTTTAAGGAGATGGACATCCAGTGTACCTAAGGACTTTGGAGGTCCTTACAAAACAGCTAAGTGTACTCGTGTTACTTCTAACAAAAAAAATAGAATACCAGTATATTTAGCATAGTAATAGACTGATGAAAACCTTGTAATACTGAAATTTTCCCTTATCTAAGGCATTTTGAAGGTCTGACTAGATTTATTTATATAGTTTTTCTTGGTGTTAGATGGTCAGATTTCACATGCATAGAAATTCCGTTAGTCTAATTAGGCAGAGTTATGTAAGAATGGACTTATTTATAGAGAAAAAAGGTAAGACCAAATCTTTTAAAGAAGTTACATTCTTGCAAGGTTAGAACCTCAGACTGAAATCTAGAACCCAAGGTAGGCATCTTTTCATCCTCTACTGCGTCAAGGGAGAGTACTACCTCAGAATGGCAATTCAGAAGACTCAGGTACTAGATAAGGAGCAGTCTTGAGCTTACGAGTACTAAGTATTACTAAGGGATGTGGGATATGGGTGTGTTTTTCCTTGTAATTGAGGTTGAAGTCAGTCCTGTTCTGACTGTCATCCAAAACTCACTCCTGAAAGCAGAGCACTACCTCTGCTTTTTTAAAGGCAGCAAGATCTACATTTTTTCCTACTCTAATTACAGAGGTGATGGCAGCTGTAATATAATAATCTTATGGTTAGAGCAGTCAGAAACAGATTCTTGCAGCGTGAGTGAGTTTAAAAAATGTGTACCACTTCCCTGCACTGTGCCTTAATTATGGGCAGTTATGCATGGTGGAATACAGCATATCCCTCTTGTTTGAAGTTGTGCTACTATGGGGCAGGGGTGGTGGATGGAGGAAACAAAAGACGTGACCAGACAATCTGTCAGGGCCAATTGGATGCTGGAGCTTTCTCACCTTTTTCTGGAAGGAAAAAAAAGAGCTTTTTTGCTGTTTGTGCCTTTGTTACAGAATTTCTTTGCAGTTTAGATCGTTTCAGCCAGTGAAGGAATTATATCTTTTCTGACATAGTGTGGGATTTTTAGTAGGTCTTTGGTTTGCTCAAGACTTGTTTGTTGGGTTTTTGGTGTTTTTTTTTTTCTGTCCCCAGGCTCCGTATCTACATTGGAAAGTGTCAGGTATGCATAAAGCACTGCCAAATCTCAGAAGCAAGCTCCTCCAATAACATTTGAGACATGAAGAGTCACTATAGGCCATTGTAAGTGTTCAGGAAACACATAACAGCCAAAAGCAGAACTAGTACTGTTGTGATGTCCCAGGACATCCCTGTAGTGTACTTTAGCAAACTTGCAAAACCTATGCAGTGTTTACATTTGAATTGTGAATGTTTTAAAATGTTGGTGAAACTACACATTCCACACCGATTAGTACTAAGTCTGGAGGCCTTTTCCCAGCTTTGTTTACTGTGTAAATAGTACAACCAACTCTGAATTTTCATCTTTTCCATTTTGTTGATCTTTACTAATTTTGTGTTGCTGTTATGCTGACAAAAAGTTGTGTTTCTCTTCCTTGTCATTATTGTGAGGAAGCCAATAAATATTTTTGCTGTTTTTTCCAGTGTGGAAGGCTAACAAACTCTATCAAGTTTGTTTATATTCAATTGACAGAAATAAAATTTATAAAGAATTTTAATGTGTGAAGCTTTACTCTCTTAACAAATCTTGACTAAAACAAAACTCCTAAAGTGAGCCTCAAGTTTTTTGTCTATATCAAACTACTGAACAAGTTGTACTTCACATGTTCTGAAATGTATCTATGTTCACTCAGAAATGTTTTCTCATCAGGAAAATTTTTCTATGACTCTTGTTTATGCCTTAAAAATAGTAAATGAAATGTAAAACTTTTCACTAAAAAAGCCGCCTGTGCTCATGGAATGAAGTGGCTGTTTATACCTATTTTTATTCTCTAAGAGGTGGTGGTCTGTTTCTGAGTCTGACTACTTCAGTACACTTCTATGTGAGATTCCTTGTGAAGGAATGAATACTAGTTTTCCTTATAGATTCAAGTGCAGTATAAAGAAAGTAAAAGTATTCTTCTAGCACAGTTTAACAGAATATTGTAAATGAAGCTGTACTGCCAGTTGTGTGCCAGGAAGTAGAACCTAGCACTGTGTGAGTGAGCACCGGTGTTGAAATCAGATAATGAATAACTAATCACAGTTATCACCAATTTCCAACACTAATTTTCCTAAAATTTATTTTGAGGGGAGGCAACATTAGACAAAGCTATCCTTTGTTGTAAAAACTAAGGGGTATTCCAAAACATACTACCCAGAGGATGACTTTTGAATAACGTGGACATTCATCTCCCAGTCTAAACACAAACAGTAATCTGCAGTCTTCATAAAGTGTTCTTGGCAGTTGGTAAATATCTATTTGTTTTGATTTGAGCAGTGGAAAAAAAAAAACAAACAGAAACACTGCAATTATTAGGATGCCATATACAAAGAGGAGAGGAATTATCAGCACCTTCTCTTCTGTTTGATTTTAAAATAAAAGTGAGCCTTACTGAATTCCTTGAGGCGGAAAAAAAAAATCAGTAACCACCTACCTCCAAGGAAGGCAAGAGGTACAGATTACAAAAGGATGGGAGTATCTCCTGAACAGAGGAACAGAGAAGGGTTTAATGCTTAATCTTCACCTTAATGTTTCCTTCCTGGGTGACTAAATAGCTGAATGATCATGGTGCGAGTTCTATGTGCTGTATGCTGACTGCAATGAATCCCATTCTGAAGCACCTGACTTTCACAAAGAATTATGTAGAGATCGTAACTGCTTTAATTCCACATGAGGAGAGAAGGAGGATTAAACAATACATATCCTGCTTTTAATCTCCGTAACTGTTCTGGGATCTGTCCTTAGCATAGCTAAGATTATTTCTGAATATTAATATCATAAAACTGTTACTAAAATAGGTAACTGTTACACTTTTTCATTTTTAGGAAGGACAATCTGTCATAACAAATTACCTTGAAATTGTCTCCTGTGGAATTTGATTAGGTCATGACATAGTAAAGGGTATGGGCAAAGGAACTTACGTTCCATGGCTTAGTTCCATCCCTGTCCAGCTTGTGTAAACCTGAAAATGCATCAGTGGTTTTTGATTGCCAGAAATATTTTTTTATTGCATGCAATCAATTTGCTTTTCTAAAAGGCAATGCAGCATTCCTTGTAATAGCATTTGTTTGAAAGGGAAGATGTACGTAACAGAAGTAAGTAAGAGTGAGTGACAACAGCAGCAATACAGGATATTTCAAAGTTCTAAAAACGAAGACTGAAAGCACCTCCACCTAATATAAATCTTGCAATAAATATATCATTTTTTCCAGCTTAGGTAAGCCCATATTTGTTGTTGAAATAACGACATTTACATTGGAAGTAGGAGATATGAAAATAATTACATTGTTCTATTACCTTTTCCTGAAAAAAAATCAGTGTCTCTTCAGAACCTTTTACACTACAAGATCCGTGTAACATTGGTTTAGGTGGGTTTTTTCCACCTCTCTGAAGTCAGTCCAAAAGGTTTGCTGTTTTCTGTAGTTGTCAACAAACTTGAAAAACAGTGGCACTCGAAATAGTCATCTCAAAACAAAAGCTTGTGCACTTTTTCCTGTTTTGTCTTTGAAAGTGTGTCCTCGGTGTGTTCCATTTATGTTTCTGTGAACTTGAGTGGTAGCCACTAGGTGTCAGGAGCAACCACAAGTTTAGGGGACGCTGGAAATACGTTGTGTTACTTCAGTAGAAGGAAGGAGCCCAGGAAAGATTAATGCAGTCTGACCTGTAATAAAATATGAGGGTGCATGTGCTGTAGAGTTTCACTAGGAGGGTCATCACGTTAATCACACCATCTGAAACCACTGTAAGTTTTTTCAGGTAACCTGAACGAACTCTTGAAATGTTTTTAATCTATTGACAGTACGTATTTACTCAATACGCAGTCAAAATTTCATTTCAAATATTTTACTAAATCATATGTCAATCTTACCACCATTATATTTTTAAAAATTATTTTAGTATGATCAATTATATGAAATCAGTCATTAACTTTTGTATAAAAAAGCAGAGGGCAAAAACAGCTTCTACAAAATACTTTTAGCAGTAGACAATAGTCGTTGTTGCTTCTTTAAAATATACCTTGCACATTTCAGTTGCAATAAGTGTCACAGCAGAATGGAGATATGCCCATTTTACAGGTGAAAGAACAAATTGAAACTTGTTCTTAAACAGTGGGACAAAGTGCAGAAGGTAGAATTTCTAATAGCGGCCTCCCAAAATAAATTAGTTTCGCCATACGGGCTACACCATACAGTACAACTGTGCAGGTACAGACCCATTATTAGTGGTGAGGTTGAGTTTCTCTGCTGTACAATTCGTATGGTGCTGTGTGGTAAGGTTGTTCCACTATGTCATCTCACACATCAGTTAGGCCCATCACATCTCATGCAGACCACCTCAGTTAGACCACATCTCATGCAGAGCTGTGCATGAGAAGACCCTGTGCTGCAGTTTTACCCTAGTTACTTGTATCTGTTGTGTGGGATGAGAGAATGTCAGACTCCATCTACATTAGCAATTCCTGTGGCACAATCATAGAATCATAGAATAGTTTGGGTTGGAAGGGACCTCAAAGATCATCTAGTTCCAACCCCCCTGCCATGGACAGGGACACCCTCCACTACACCGGGTTGCTCAAAGCCTCGTCCATCCTGGCCTTGAACACTTCCAGGGATGGGACATCCACAACTTCTCTGGGTGACCTGTGCCAGTGCCTTAGTCAGAGTGCATCTATAAAGTTAACTGATATGTGCTGGTGACCCAATGTCCAAGTCAACAGATTTTAAAAGAGGGAAGATTATTGAAGACTAGCTCTAGTGTTGTCAGATGCACTGGATGTCTGCTAGTGATCAAAAAGCATTTTTTGAGTTTGTTTGATTCCAAAGAATTTTTTTTGTGCGCTGTGAAATAAGTCTGCAGTGCTAATCAAAGCAGAGTAAGTGGGAATGCTGGGGAGATTCACCTCCTGTTATAAGCTAAACCTAATGTAAAAGCATCCAGAGGGAAGCTAGACTTAGGCACTCTGTGGGTAAATTCCCAGTTCTTTAGCATGGTGGTAGAAGAGCAGGATTAATTGAGAGACTGAATGACCATACAGGAAAAGGAGTAACCATCTTCAGAACTTTAATAATTTCAGTTCTTAAGAATCGTATAGTCTGATTTTGCATAGCAAATACTATGTTTCTAAAGATCTATAGATCAAAAAGTTTGAGTTTTCTTTTTTTTAATTCAGATATTAGCTTATTCTGAGAGGGAAAAGGAAGTGGCATATGCAGTGGCAATTCTGTTGTTAGAAATATTGAATAATGTTTCTGATGAGTGGTGGAACGAATATTGCAGGTAGTTAAGGTGGGTGAGCTAATTGAATTGTGAGTCATGAAATCAGGAACTAAGAGGTAGAAAAAGACCTGTTAAATCATTTAATTGTCTCTGAAGAGACAAACTGAATGATATAATAGGTTTTTAACATTATCCATTTCTATGGTCCATATCAATTAACTAATTTCTGGCCCCAACCCTACAAGCTGTATGTGAAGAAAGAGCTGCAGCCTCTTACGGAGTTTTATGAGCACCATAAGTGTCTGCAGAGGTACCCCTTTTGGATTATGCAGATCTAACAGCACTTGTGTAGTGTTAATTCATACTCAATTAAAATCTTAGCAAATCTGTTTGTGAATTTTACATGTTCAAGTAAAAATCAAATTTCTCACACTTAACAAAAGAATTGTGTTTTTTTTTTCAGACACTGTCTATACGTGTGTCTAGTGGATGCATAATGTTTAAGAAACATAGTCTTACCTATGAATAATTGTCATTTAATCGCAAAAATATATGTCAGAAAAGAAAAAGACTTTGGTTGCTTAAGTTTCTCCATCTTATAGTTCAGATTTATAATCTGTAAAGGCCTTTTTATTTAGGAATGTTGAGCATCTCTATTTCCCACTGTAGCAGTGCTCAGCATCTTTTTGAAGCTGACATCCATGGTTTAAGCTAGTCCTGTGTTTGTTTGTTTTTTCTTAAAAGCCTTACAATGTTAGACTTCAGTGTTAATCATTACATCCATCTTGTTAAATATTTTACATCTTGTCTCTGTTTACAAACAGAATGAATTCTTTAAAACTCTTTTCTAGCATTTGGCGTTGACCATTTGTATGAAATTTGAAATCACAATGCAAACAATAGCAATGTTCGTCATAACATATGATTGCTTTTCATACTTTCAGCATAACCTGTTCTTTCATACTAGCACTTTTGGATGTTCATATGTTCTCTTTTTAATAAATGACCAAATCATACCTTAAAATAGATAGAGGAAGTTTGCCGTGTACCGAGGTATCTGCATGCATAATTTCATCCATTGAGAGATTACTTTTGAAATAGATTTTAAGTTAAAATATCTTAAAACCACTTTTTCTGGTAAATTAGCTATTTATACAGCATAAACCAAAAATACTTCTGCACTATGGCCTTTCAGACAATATAGTGGAAAAGTATGATATACTGTAGCAATTTTAATTGCTGCAGGGTGCTGATCCATCCTTGGAGTGGAAGTACAGGATTTTGTCATCACATGTATTAAAGGGGCAAAGACAAGCTGAAAATCACACCAGCACTGGGAGAAAATTTTGTCCTTATTTAAGTCAATGGCAAAAGTCCCACTGAATTCACTGAGGCAAGGATTTCACTCCATGTATTTAAGCAACAAGAAAAGTATTACATGTGTTACTAATATTGTGTGGAAAGTGAAAAACAGAAAGATTTTCAGTAACTATTTGGCTTTTCATTGTTTGTGCTGCAGATTGGTTTCGATTCTCAAGCCCCCTAAAGCAAGAATGATACATAGGTAGTTTTCACTTTAAGATCTGCTTGCACTTTCAGACTTGCTCAAGTGCATCCATGTGCCTGTCAGCGTTTCACTGAATTTTTCATCTGTGAATTTGATTGTAGGATGAAGACTCCAAAGATGATGGTGCCACAATTGAAAGGTAGAATGTACTCATGGTTTTTCATTTGACATTCACTCCCGCTTGACCTAGAGCTTGGCCACATTCAGGAAATTATGTAAGTAGCACCTCCCTGTCCAGATTTTGTGCTAAGCTCTTTTCCCAGCATTCAGTCTACTCCTAAGTTTTCCCTTCTCTGTCATGTAAAGTGGTATTTCTGGACAGGTTAAGATTTCTGCTTCATATAGTTTACTTTTACTTGCAGTCTAAATTATGTAAAACACATTCAGGCCTTGTACATAGTAGATTTCGAGTAGCAGCTCAACTGCCTTAGTGCAAAACCCAGTCTCCTTATGCTCTACACAGATGTGCTGTGAGGTTTGCCAGTGCATCAGCGTTTTGTCCCAAAACAGCAACATCAAAACCAGTGGCTAAAAGGGCTGAACAAACATGGATCCAAATATTACCCTATGGATTTCCATATACATTCTTATAACAGTACTTTCTTTCTATACACATTTCTTTATATGGTAACAGAGAATGTTCTAAACTAAGAAGTTGTAAGGCATTACTGGATGTTGTTAACAAAGTGTTTCA
Organism: Tauraco erythrolophus; assembly: GCF_009769465.1. Taxonomy (NCBI): domain Eukaryota; kingdom Metazoa; phylum Chordata; class Aves; order Musophagiformes; family Musophagidae; genus Tauraco; species Tauraco erythrolophus. Next base: position 62,706,471 of record NC_141466.1, on the reverse strand, counting down.
CTTGTGTGTTAAGAATAGATTCCAAATACTTAGACAGCAGTCATCTTCAAAATGAGTACATTACCAAGGTGCAGTTATGCACAGCTCATGTACAACCTGTGTGCACAAAATGAAATTAACTCTAATTCCCACATGTTTGGTAAGCATATGTATTACCAAAGTGCTTGTACTCATGTTTTATGTAATGCATGATCTTACCTTGCTATACTTAATGTGGTAAGACCAGCATTTAAGATAACCTAGTCTGCTCTTGAGTAATAAATGGTGATGACCTGCTAAGATTGCTACTGCCGCATCTGCAAAATACAGAGGTAAATATGAGGTCAACAAAAGAAACCTCACATACAAATTACCCTTATATTCTATAGAGATTTTTTCTTTTGTCTTGTATGAAGAAAATGCAGTACTGATAATCAGCGTAAAACCTGAAAGCTTTTGAAAATAGAGGCATGTAACAGAAAGGGATCTCCTGATCCATCAAATCTAATCTGTTGCTTCCACGAGCTGTCTTAAACATGACTCAGTTCATACTTTACAGGCTTCATGTTAAATTTATTTGGTTTGAGGATTTTTTTTCCTTCTGCTGTTCTTGTTGAAATGTTCAGATGCAAAGTTTTTTGTTGAGAAATAAAATGTCTTTTCCTTACTTGATATTTGCATGTATGGAACAATGAACAGTTTGAGTTCAATCAAATGTTAGTATTTGTGAAGCAAGTTGCTAAATTCTTAGTAGATTTGCAATGCATAAGTCACAATTGACCCCGACAATCTTCATAAAATGTTACCTATTAATTCATGCTCCAAAATCTGTGAATAGAACTTTATCAATTAAAAAGAAGGCACAAACAAACAAAGGAACATTTCATTACTTCTACCAAGTTTTAATATTAAAGAAGTTATCTCAAGGATAAATTAGATAATATTTTGTGAAATTTGTGTATAACTTTATTTTCAAAATAAAGAGGAAAAATTACCCTTGTGGAAGTCAAAAACAGATTTAGCATTGAATTTCGAAAAGTCTAGATTTTTTTTTAGTGGCAAGTCTGACTATTTTATGTAAGATTTGAGCAAAAGGGAGATAATTCTTACATATAGAGTGCTCCTTGGCATGGTTTTGTCATGAGTCTACAAACACTCTTTTAAAAACTTCCTCGTCATGATTACAGACTCAACTTGGATCAGGGACTATTTTACAGTAGAAGGTTTGGGTGCAGTCACCTTCATAGAATCATAGAATGGTTTGGGTTAGAAGGGACCTCAAAGATCATCTAGTTTCAGCCCCCCTGCCATGGGCAGGGACACCCTCCACTAGACAAGGTTGCCCGAAGCCTCATCCAACCTGACCTAGAACACTGCCAGCGATGGGACATCCGCAACTTCTCTGGGCAACCTGTTCCACTTCCTCATCACCCTCAGAGTGAAGAATTTCTTTCTTACATCTAATCCAAATCTATCCTCTTTCAGTTTGAAGCCACTTCCCCTTGTCCTATCACTACATGCCCTTGTAAAATGTCCCTCTCCAGCTTTCCTGTAGGCCCCCTTTAAGTACCGGAAAGTCTCTCCGGAGCCTTCTCTTCTCCAGACCAAAACACCGCAACTCTCTCAGCCTGTCTTTGTAGGAGAGGTACTCCAGCCCTCAGATCATCTTCGTGGCCCTCCTCTGCACTTGCTCCAACAGCTCCATGTCCTTCTGTGTTGGGGACTCCAGAGCTGAATGCAGTGTTTCAGGTGAGGTCTCATGAGAGCAGAGTAGAGGGGCAGAATCACCTCTCTCGACCTGCTGGCCACACTTCTTTGGAACACCTGGGGCACAGTTGTAGTCTCTATGCGTGGATTTTTAAGAACCTGACTTCATTCCCACTGAAAAGGGTACACAGTGATTTTTCTAGATATTTAATTGGAAAAACTACGTTGTCACTTCACTAGTGTAAAAGAAGAGTTATTAGAAGTAGAAATTACTCAGTTTCCTCTGCTTCTGCAGAAAGCACATCTCTATTAGAAGAAAGCAAGCAATTTCTGTTTTGTCGAAACAAAATCGATTTGAAGCTTAGCTGACAGGTTATTACTGCAGTTTTCTTTGTTTCACGGGATAATGCAGGGGACTGGAGAAGGTAGGAGGAGCTTGAGGGTCACATGCATTCAAATGGTCATAGTGGTTCATGGAAGTGATTAGTTTTCTTTCATGTATTCTGTGTCAGGACGATCTTTCAGCTGAACAGGTCAGTGTGGCCTGAAATTGAGCTTTATCACTTGATCTGGGACCTGAAGTGTTTGCTTTGAATAATTCTTATCATTCCCCCTCCCCGTACCCTGAAGAATTACACAATGTGCAATACCTCTGAAAGGTCTTATCAGGAATCTTTGGTAGCAACAGTAGTCAAGCCTTAAAAGGCAAAAATATAAATAATTGACAAAATACGAAATTGTTCAAGAACTCTATACCACTGGTAGTACATATCCAGCAAAATAAAAATCAGAATATAAATATAAATTGAATATAATCAAGTTTATAAACAGCTTCAAACTGCCACCATGGATAAACAGCAGGAAAGAGATGATTGCACAGACTTCACCATGCATTGTGCAATCACATTGGGGACCTTAGACATATACTTTAGTTGCTATCCTGCTCTGACATCCATGGTCTTCAAATAATGTATTTGGTGCTTGCTTGAATCATTCTCCACACACCTTCAGTTGCAGTGTCAACATACACCAGAGAAAAGCTGCTATGAATTCTCACAAAATAGCTAGACTGAAAGTCAAACCATGTACTAAGTTCTTTGAGTTTCAGTATTCACATGTGTAAAAAAAAAAAAACTTAAAAAAAAATTGGATCCAAAGATTGTTTCAATGAAAAATATTGGTTTGAAAATTCATATTTTGCTTACTAGTTTTGGGATTTGGGGGACTTCCTCACCACCCCACCCCACCCCCCCAAAAAAAGGAAAAAAAAATGCATATTTGGGAGCAATTAAAACATTACTAAAATCTGAAAATCAAACACAGGTTTGAAAAATAACACTCTTTACAATCCAGAAACTAAGAGCTTTAATAGATTGGGGACATTTTCTGCTAAATAGAAGAAAAATAGCCTTACTAGGACTTCTGTTCCAGTTTTAAATTTTCCGTGAATACCAATTAATACGTTTCTGTCGCATTAGCTATGAACTTCTGAGTCTCATGCAGAAACCTGTCCTGTCTTGCCTTTGTCCTTGGCTTTGCTGCTTACAGTGAAACCAGGATATTTCAGAACCAAAATATACGTATGCACTGATACAGATTCCGAAGTCGCATAGAACTTCACAACTTAGTAAGTTTTGAGGCTGTATGGGCTTTCAAGATTTCTCTCTTAAGCAAATAAAACCTGCCCAGTTAGTTAGCATATTAAATACCAAACTGTCTTCATGGTATCTTTTCTCAGTTCTTTTTAAGCAGGCTAATGTTTTCTTTTTTTACCACAGCCACTTAACATTTGTTTATCGCATTACTTACCTTAGAATAAGGTATTCTTTTTACCTTAGAATTACTTATTACTAATTCTAAGGTATTACTTACCTTAGAATAAGGCTATTCTATTCACATAGATGCCCTCAAAATCACAAATGTGGAGACAGCCCAGTCCTGGTAAATTGTTTTTCATTTAGAGTTTTAATATATATTAAAAATTGTACTTGGATTTGAAACAGAAATATGACTTAAGTGCTAAATGAGGGGTAGGGCAATGCTGTGATGCCAATGGTTCTCTTAAGATCAGTTCATCTCACAAGGCTTCCACCTTCGTGAGCTGAGTTGAAATGATGTCTCAAAAGCTTTGTTTTACCCTGGGTAGGAAAAAATCCTATAGAGTTAACCACAAGTGATACCTAGTGCCATGTAAAGCGGTGACTGTCATTTTCTATCAAACTAGAAGCAATCTTAGGATTGCTAGATTGCAATCTAGATTGCAAAAGTCTGCATTTTTGTTTCCAGCTGTATCAGAATTGAAGAAGACTTGATAATTGGCATCTCTTATGTATGCCTGGTCTAGGAGACTCTCAGTGTATAAGAAATTCATAGCTGCTTCTGAAGTATTTATTTATCTGTTTTATTTTTTACTCATAGGAGATGGTGAAACTTCATGCGCGCTAATTGTCTATTTGCCCAGATGGACGGAGACCACATCTCAGGAGTCACCTAACACCTGATAAAACAGTGACTTGAGAAAAGGAACCTTGCAAACAAACCTGAAAGGTAAGGATGTATTGATAATTTTCAAGAAAAAAAGTCATTTTGCAGACAAGCTTCACAAACAAGTCTACAGAAAATAGGCTAAAGGGTAATGATGCTAGTCTATGTGACTTCTTACATGAACCTTTCATTGGAATCAATAAATTAAGTCAGTCATGGTAATTTCAGGGAGTGAATCACTGAAGATAAACGCTGTATATGACCTAATGGTAAAGTAGAATAAACGAAGATTGTTCAGTCTGCAAAACAGCACCTTAAAACTTGGAGGACTGTCTCTTTAATTTGGTAAACGTGTACACTGTAACTATTTGAGCTAATTCACACTAGAAATTGTGTCTATCTAGAAATTGCAAATCTTAATTTATCTTGAAGATCACTATGTTGCTATTGCTTGTAGATTATTGCCATGCAATTAATGATGCCATTAATTACATTCATTGCCTTTGTTAGCCTTGGTAACAACTAATTTGCATTTTTCTTTTTCTGACTCAGAGATACAGATACTGTCTTTTATCATTCATTTCATTTGATGTTTTTGCTCTTTGCCTAGCAAGAGCACTTGTCCAAGTCTCACACTGCTAAATAATTTCTGTTAATTACAATACAATATTTCTGATTTGTCACAATTTGGTATCGTGGAGCTAAAAAACATAGACGTTGCCCTGAAAAATGTGCACATTGATATCTATGTGGATACTCCTTATTCATGCGGTTTGTCCTACTAATGCCAGATTTCTTGGCCTCTGTATTTAATTGCCAATATTAATTCCAGGAGTCTTAAAGAACGTAATTTAATCACTTGATGCTACTGAAGCCTGGAAGGTTAGAGCTAGTGGGTGGTTGTTTTTTGGACAATGGAGAACATTAGGCAAAAGAAGAGGGAGCAGCATTTTGTATATGAAGTAATAATAACTATCTCTGTGCTGCTGGCAGCTCTGTAGCAAGTGACAAGTTGGAACTAGATGATCTTTGAGGTCCCTTCCAACCTAAACCATTCTATGATTCTATGGCAATGAATGTCTGTGGATGGCTGTTCTGATTGCATAGTGCCTAAATGTCATGATCAGATACTTCTTCCCTCAGTGTCCCCAGCTGTATGATGTTATTTCTTTTCTGTCACATGATCAGAGGTACTGCAAACACAGAAAACTGATGCATGTCCAGTGTATTTCTGAGTGCTTCTCTGAAACAGCAGATTTTTGTGATGAATTGCAGCGCACCGCTACTGTATAGCATGGACACATATTCATTACCCATAATGTACCCCTGGCTGTGCCAGAAGGGCAACTTAGAATGATGGTGACTGGGAGTAGAAGGCTTCCATCAGCTCAACTGAAAATCTAGGTCAAGACAGGCAGCAGTTTGCATGAACTGTTCAGATGACAGTATTTCTGTTCCTCACCTTGAGTTGCTAGTGTCTTAGTGCCTCACTAATTTTCAGACTACCTTTGTGCCTATCATATGACTGGGAAGAGAACTTCAACCATGTCCAATAAACAGCAGATATAAGCTGGCCACTACTGCGGGCACATCCAGCTTCTGTGAGACTTGAGAGAAGTGGAGACAGTAGAAGCAGACCAGATAAATAGTCACATAGGCTGTTATAGCCCTTCGTCTTCAGCTTAAGCTGTCTTCATCTAATCATAACAGTGACTATTGCTGCCGTCCACAGAACTCCTGCTGACAGTAGAGCTTAAAAGAATAGCCCATCTATTTCTCTTCTTTAGATTGCTGAAGGAGAAGAAAGCAAGCTGTACTTTTATGGAGGTTTCAATACGAGCAAAATACTGGAGACATCATTCCACCAATATTAAAGCATCCTCATAACATCTTAAAATTAGGGAACAATCATGAGCCAATTAATTATATATTTAGATAGGAGAGTGATAGCATACTAGGTTCTGGAAAACCAAAATACAAACGGTCGCACAGGTCTAAAACTGTAAGTGGGGACAAATACAATGGGATCAAATATGCAGAAATGGAAAACTGACGGGTGGATTTCAGAGTTTAGGCAGTGAATAAAGGTTATAAGGAAAGTAAAAAGACATAAGGAGAAAACCACGTTTGGGAAACTTAAAGACAATTTTAGAGATTTTAACTATGTCATGAATAAAAGTATTTGTTAATGTGGTTTTTTTTTCTGTTTCTAGAAATGCAAAGATATGCTGTCAATAATAATGCAGAATAGACAGAAGTCTTCTAGAAATACTGTTATTTTGATTTTGGGAAAGCATATTAGGTGATGCTACAGTAAGGTCATGATCAAATATTTTCCACTCCAACAGTAACTAGTGAAGATATTAGGTGTCAGCCATTATAATGCATACTTGAAAATAAGCATTTAGGAGTAACTTGCATGCAAACATGTTTTGATTGTGTCTTTTTTGAAAACTGCCAGAGGAGGCCTCTGCACTTTTTAATCCTGATTTTAATAAGTCTTCATATACCTCTCAAGAACTGGAAGAAAGCTAGCACTGTGTCAACAGACAGCTGTTGTTTACATAGACTGTAGGAAGGTTTCAAAATAGTGTTTCGTAGCATCTTGCAACCAAACTGAGGAGGTGTGTACTGGGTGAAGTGCAGCTAGACCAGTCTAAAAGACTTGGCTAGGCTGCAGTGCTTCAGAGAATAACAGTCAGAGGTTAGAAGTCTTAACTGATAGTTGGTTGCTGGTGGCTTTCCTTGGGCCTCAATACCTGATCCAAAACTGTTCAGCATCTTTATTAATCTGAACAACGGCACGTTTATCAAGTAAATGGGTGACAACAAATAGGATGGTAGTGGCTGGAGGGCAGGGCTGCTAGTGAGAAAGGCTTTGACAAGCTAGAGAAGTAGACTAACAGGTACCTTTTGAAGTTCTGCAAAACTAAGTACAGGATTTTATATCTGGAGCAGGGTAAGACCATGTAACAGAACAGGCTGAGAACTGACTTGGTAAAAAACAGCTTTGCAGAACGGGAACTAGTAGACAAGTTGAACATGTGTGGGCAGTATGCCCCTCCAGCTATGAAGGCCTACCTTATAAGAAGCTGTATTAGCAAGAAAGTAGCTAGAAGGTCTAGGGAACTGATTATTCCTCTGTGTTGAACACTCTGAACGCTGCATCTGGCATACTGTGTTCAGTCATGGGGCTCTGAAGTAGAAGAAAGACTGGAGGAAAGCTGACAAGGTGGTTAGAAGTCTGGAGCACATGATGTATCAGGTGAAAGAGCTGGTTTTGTTCAGCCTTAGGAAATGAGACCTATAGGTTGATCTTGTTGCTATCTCCAACTACCTTGTAGGTACATCTTTGACAAAATGAAGCCACACACTTCTCAGGGACTGACAGCGAAAGGCTGAGCGAAATGAAGTGCAACAAGGGAAATTCCAGTTAGATATGCAAGACAAAGTGTTTCATGGGGGGGGGGATGATCAAATGGTAGCACAGGTTCCTCAGGGAGTGTGCGGAATCTCCATCCTTGAAGATTATTTAAAAGACATGACCCTAAGCAACTTGATCTAACTTTGAGGTCAGCTCTGTTTTGAGAAGTGGTTGGATCAGATGGCCTCTTGAGATCCCTGCCAGCCTAATTTCCAGTAAAAGGGATCAGTGATTCAATGCTTGACTCCCATAATTTATGGACTTTCTTGCACACAGTTTGGATGATAGGATTCTCTTACACCACAAATCAAGATACAAGGTATGTAAGATATCCCTTTATAATTGTTAAAATAATTTAACTTCTCTGTGAGAAAACAGGAAAACTAAAACCTCAACTACACAAATACCACAGAATCTCTCAAAAATATGAAGGAAATGTGAAGTTAATGGCACAAGTTATCATAATATTTCATCTAAGTTGATATCAAATATAAGAAAGAAATATCTTGTATTTAGGTGGTACAAAATTGATAGATGCAGCTTTTGAAAACCTTCTTCAGCTGTCTCAATTGGATGCTTTTAAATTCCTGTAATGTCACTGAAATGCCTCTGTATTCTGAAATAATTTTTAAAATGTTTCCTTTCAGAACTAAAGGATATAGTTCAGTCTCGAAATTAGCTTCTCTTCTTAAGTAGCAGTAACTCCAGGATTGCTAACAGCGTTATCATTCATGCTGGTGCTTTTTAACTAAAATATCCAATGTTACATATTTACAGTTTATCTTCACTAAAACTTTTAAGTGCTTCAGGCATCAATCGTTCTTAACTGCAGTTCTACAGTTCCATATAGAAATGATGCATATCTGCCTGTCATAGGAATGGGTTCTTGAGTTAATTTGCTTTTGGCCCTTTCCAGTAGCAGTCTATTGCCTGATCCTTTCGTAGGGTGGAGCTAAGGTTTTGTTGCTCTCTTTTTTCTGTTTATTTCCTTCCCACCTGGGGATCAAAGAAATGAACATGCGCAGACCCTGTCTGTGTGTAATGCTAGAACACTGGTAGTGGGGCAGAAATAAAACTGAAATCCAGTTAGCCCTTATCGTAGTCTTATACATCAGCACATATTTGAGCAGTGAAACAGTATTGAGCAGAACCATAGCTGTATCACCAGCTATCATAAGAAATTAAAAGGAACCTCTTCCTTGGAAGTAGAAAGACTTCAGTGCCAATTACTTATAGTGTATGGTGGTCTTGTGGGTAATTAGGAAGCATTACAATGACAGCTCTGAAAACTAAAAAATGGACACAATAATAATGAGATTTTAATAAATTTGTACTGTTTCCTGGTAAAACTAAGATCTTGTCTGGGAGCAGAACATAAGTCAGTTGATTTCCGTACTGTATTAGGAGTGTGCATATTAAAATAGTTGTCAATGAGTGTATGCTTGCTGACTTGGTTATCTCACTTTTCTGGCTAGATTTTATAACTGCTTTTGTGAAATTTTTTCCTCTTTATAGTTTAATCATCTAGGTAATGGTAGAACGATGAATCTGTCCTAGGTATAATAGTTCAGATTCAGTTTTGTTCAAGAGACTACACTGCTATTTCCTGCCTACTGTAGGGACTTGGAGGGGCTCAGATAGGTTAGACTCTGTAGATGCAAATACAGTGTAGTAGATTCCTAGCTGAAAACAACTTTGACTAGCACCCTTGTCAAGTTGAATTTTTTACCACTGCAAGACCTGTGCAGTATTTGTACAGCGAACAGAAGTCTTATCAATAGTGCTGACTCTACCACTGTTTATCAGTATTGTGCATGTAGGTTAAAACTGGTGTCATTGAGCAAACAAACTCAATCCTGAAACCAGTGTCTGCCTGTACCTCCTGTTTACCCCAGTCCTTATCAGAGAAGTTATAAAGAAGCTATTCTATCTGAACTCATTTGGATTATAAAGAAGCAACAAGAAATACCATGCTTTAATTACTAAGATCCCAGATACCTGGACTTTGCACATAACAGATCTCTGTTGGCTGCAACCTTTGCACAGCGCAATAAATACGTCTGCTGCGTGACAGTGAGCTCATTGAGTTAGTAACAGAAAAACAAAGAAATGGCTTGAAGTTAGTCATGTAAAAATATTCTTAAACACAGAAGGAACTATTGCTTTACAGCAAATGTATGTTCTAATTTATTTGAATAAAGAAGTTACCGTAATAGAGGAAAAAAGTATTTGTCTTTCAGTACTGTTAATTAATCAGAGTTTTATAGCAATATATGAATTTTACTCAGACACGGAAGTCAGATATAAACAAACAGAGTAAAAAAGTACCTTTTTTTTTCTCCCTGGGAAAAGCACAGAAAATACATGTGATATTTTCATAAATTTCCTCTTTACATTTTTCAGTCAAAGAAACAGACCTATAGTTGTAGAGCTAAAAATAGGGATTTTTAAGGGAAATGGGCCTGAAAGAAAATTTCTTAAAACATCCAGGCAGTGAAGTACAAGTGACATAAATGGGATTGTGTGAAGTAGTGGCATAAATGGAAAACATAAACTGGTATTCCTATCAGGTGCCTTTCTGTATCATAAGATTCTTAAATGCCTTTGGAAAGCTAGTTCTAGCCATTCTATTTTCATTGGTTTTATTTGTTTTAGACTAGAAAAAGAAATGCAAACTATTAGCAAGTCACTGTTCTTTTTTCTTTAAAAAAAGCAACCCAGATGTAAATTTCAGAAATATTCATATTTTGTTAATTCGTAGTGTTCAAAGTTATCTGGTTGTTTGTAACATACCTGTTTTACAGGGACATAGTGTAGAATACTATGCATGGAAGTGCATTGGACTAACACAAAGCCTAAATTTCATCCATTTGCTTTCAAAGGGCAAGGTAAAAAAAGACCTTTGGGCACATGAAATTCAAGACAGTTAGGATTTTAGGCAGCTAAGTTCATTAGAGTTGTTTATATAAATCTTATTTGGGCACCTAAGGTTTTGTAAGTACTTACTATTTTAGTGAAAAATGTGCCAAAAATGTTTTACGTTTCCTGAAGTATCACAGTCTTGGTTTCTCAGTGCTGCTCTCTTCCTTAAGACTGTTTATGATTTACAAACAAGGCGTTTCAGCGTCAGCTCCTTTGAGAGGTCAGTTCAATCAGTGATCTCTTGGCATTTCTAACACACATGGACAGCATTTATTTCAACACAAAGTACAGTCACAGACAGTTTAATCCAAAAGTACAGCTGGAGGAAGCATCAGACTTGTGTATAACAGTCTGGAGAGTTAAACCAATTGTCCAGGAAATGGAAGTCAGGGTTTCCAGACTCCCCTCAGTCCATACGTGTTCTACCTGACTTTGCTCAGCTTACAGGTGACTGGTCTGTCCTTAGCTGATGATAGACAAAAGTGCAATGCGACCCGGTCACCACTCCTCTTGCTAGATAATTTAGTAAGCTAATTTGAAGAACATTTTATTCTTACTTTTACTCAGATGTTTTACCTATATAGCATAGCCCAGCATTTCATGCTCAGTCAAAATTCCTACCTAGATAAGGTAGGTCCTGAGCAAGCAAAGAATACAAAGCTAAGCTCTGTTTCTGAAAAGGTTTCTGCAATCAGGATATCCTGTAACTTAGAAAAAGAAAGCTAAAATATATCAGACACACAGAGCTTTGAACTATAAGAGTAGTCCAAAAAGTTTAAAACTTTTCCGGCTTTGAGGAGGAGTAGATGTAAACTGCAGACAGATCATAAGGATTGTAACCAAAGGCTGGTCCATTTCAGAAATCCATGACCGAAATAGTATTATTTATTTAAAAAAAACCAAAACCAAACCACCTCCAAAAAACCAAAAACGACAAAACCAACTAAATATTAGTATTCAACTTTCAACTCATATACCAGCTCAATTTATTCTGTCTTCAGTATTTATTTCATGTTAGCTAAGCTGATCTAGCAGTCGACGTACATATGCTTAACCCTAAGGAGGCGTGAACTTAACCTGACATTAAGTTTCATTTGTGGCAAGCTGGGAGTGAGCACATGGAGAACTGGTCCAGTAACGTGGCTGTTCGACTAAACCTTCGTTCTATTCCTAGTGGATAAGCATTCAGCCGTATGAAAAAAAAAACATATATGTGTTAATATGTTTTATAATTCACTATAGAGCAGTGGGAATGGTTCACGACCTAAATTGTACTAAACTGCAAAACCTAAGATTTTGAACCATGAAAACTAGTTCTTCAATTTATCTTTAACAAACAATATTTCCTTATACCTCTGTGTAGATGAATAGTGTGGCACTTACTGACATTCAGAGAAACAAATGGTTAATGATGAAGATAGCAAAATAATCTTTGTAGAAACAGTGACCACCAAATAAATGTTTAACTACAATAAATTTGCCCTAGATTTCTTTGGCAAAATAACGAGGGCACTGAAAAGTACACAGAAGTTTTCCCTGCACTTTTCATTCCCTTTTCATGGAAAACAATGGTTTAAAATTAAAGAAGAAGAGCTCCAATCTCAAAATAGTTTGTTTTCTATTAGAATTTGTTTGTTCATGAGAAATTCTTCTTAAATCTGTGGAGAGTTTTTTAGGAGAAATTTTGTGTCTTAAAAAGGCTTTTAAAAGCTCACAAAATATGTGATGAATCTCAGTTTAAAAGATCTGAGTTCAGCAATTTTCCTTTCTTTTTTTTTTATGGTGCATTTTTATAAATATTTGTGGCTTCCAGATAGTATTAGAAGGGAGCAGAAGTGCAAACCAACCACTGGGAGGGTCCGTAGATACGTGGCACATAATTGCTTTTAGCGATCCAGTAGAGCTGTGAACCCAATAGACTCTGAGTGTAACTTTGGACCAAAATCTTTATACTCCAGTAGTCTTTACCTGCTGTCACCTATTCTGTGAGTGGTTTGAGAGTCTCAATCTGAACATGTTCTGTGCCAACCCTTGTCCAATTCGAAGGTCTGCGAGTGTGCTGATTGTATAAAGACAGAGCAACCGGGATTTTTTAGCTTAACCTCTTCCTTTAACAGATGTTTTTTAATGGATAAGTAATGAAGGCTTACAGGACTGCAAGATTTTTGAAGAGCCTGCCTAAGGCAAGCTCTATTCCTCTCTGTGAACAAAAACTCAAAGGATGAAATCCTGGCTCTTTTGCAGTTGATGGCAAAACTCCCATTGACTTCAATGGGGATAGGATTTCTTCCAAAGTGCACGGAGTATTCCCAAGTCAAAATGTAAGCACACCGGCTTATTAATAAATGCATAATAACACAGCAAGCCAAAGGCAGTATAAATACTTAAACGGAGTGTGATTCAGTTTAAATGCCAATAGCAGACTTAGTTTTGGAATCTGTGGAGGATCCAGATGCCACAGCTAAGATCTCTCACGTTCAGACATCTGGATTCACTGATTGCTATTCAAAAGGAAATAATTAATAAGAAAAAAGTGGCAGAGTGGTGCAATATATGTAATGGCACAGGACTTTATAGTGATTATGAGCTATTTTTTAACGTTTAAGTAAGTGAGAGCTGGATTCTTTTTGTACGGTGCTTATTCCACTTTTTTCCAAGAGAAAGTGAAAAATAACAACTGGAGTTAACAGAGTGCATATGAAAGTGTCAGGAAATTTTGAAATTGTGATTTACAAACATGAGAGAAGATGAAGATTTTAATTAATTTGCTTTTAATTTTATAGCTGTCTCTACAAATTAGTTGGCTTTAGTGTATATGTTTGAGTTAGAGAGGAGTATCTCACCACTGACTGCTTTCTACGAAAAACCAAGTAATACATGTTTTCTAGATTCGATTTAGAAGGGAGACATCTTTCTTCTGTGCAGTGTAACTCTGGCTAAGTGTAGTGGTCTATTCATTTTCTCTGTTCTGCAAAGGAACACTTCTGCTAATTAACTTGATGCAAATGAGAAGATCGTCTTATATAACAGCTGAATTTGCCTGTTGCTCTTCAGTGTCTCTTATCAATGGCTAGTCTTGAAATCATTCTTCCTGTCTGTAAGGGCCACAGGAAAGATGCTTCATTCCGTAAAAGAGGCGGGGTGGAGGGGAGAGGTCTTTCTTATGTGTAAGTTGTTTTTTCTGGGTTTTTTAATCCTATCTTTGGAGGACTGGTGACCCTAACTGGGGGTTGCAGCAACAACCTTTTAACAGAGGTCTGATAAGCCTGTGAAGTAATCACCTTTTGTCTAATCATTTCCACTGCCATATCTTATACTGGAAGCATTTGTAAGTCAGGGAGGGAGGTACTCAGTAAAAAAATTTTCTTTGCACTTATTACAACACAATTTTTAGCTTAAGAAAACTATTTTTCCCAGTTTGTACAATCTTAGGAAGACGTATCATACGTTTTGTATAAGACTGCCACTTGAAATTCACACGTCTGCTTGTGACCCTAAGCTTGGAGCAGTGCTCATTTCTATACTGTAGACTCTAAACTTGAGCAAATATTCTCTTTTATAATTTATGTTAAGAGGCAGGAACTTTACACGTGAACTGAATAGTTATTTACAGTGAATTCATTATCCTTGATACAAGCCATGCAATTCCCTTACACTGCTTTCCTGAGGAATGGGTAAAGGATCCCATTTCAAATTATAAAAGGCAGTTTGTGTTATATTCAGTCTCTTAACTAGTAAATATTTTATTATTGGTTTAGAAAGAAAGGGGAATTGTGACATAAACATAGAAAGCATATACAAAAACTACTTAGATATCTATGGAGCAGTAACTTAATTTCATGTTCCATAGCTTTTCTTATAAGGAGGGGAGTAATTAAAGTTCAGACCATTTAAAAACACCCAGAGGGTGAAATTCAGCTCAGTTTATGTAACTGTAAACACACAGTCATTAGGCATCTATTTTAAGTGACTCATCAAAGTTAGACTAGGTTAGATGCACGGAGTTAGATTAAATAATTCCTAGGTAATTAATGTATTTATAATCTCGTTTAATTTCAGCAGGACTTAAGACTCTTGAGGGATGTATTGTAAAAATTCTTAGACACTAAAATGAGAAAATAAGCACCTTCTGAGATTTTATAAAATCTTTTTATACTTTGGAATTTAGGAGAATGCGTCTTATAAATATTTAGTATGTAGCATTAAAATCTGAACCAGCTGCCCAAGATACCTTTATATTCAGTGGAAAGAAGTAGGCATGTTTAGCATGAGTCACTGGCTTTATATCAGATTTACCTTTGGGAGGAGATGACTTTTGCCTAGAGATCCCTTTTTCTCCCATTAGATATGAGAGGAACCTAGGTTCTAGATGAAATACATATATTTGTATTAGAGATTTTAACATGAAGCATTGTGCTGTAATGTGGAATCTACTGGTGTAGGGTGTCCTTTTCTGCAAGTCTAGGAGGTTTCAAGTAGATGAAAGTAAAATGTTCATACTTCAGTAGAAAAATATCCTCCCAGGTTAAACAGGAGTAGACTTCATAGACAAGGAAGAAATTTACTATCTAGTGTACACCTAAATGTTTTTTGAAATGAGGTGGATAAATCAGTAATTTCCCACATATTTTTTTCTGTGGTTTGCTTTACTCCTTTTTCTACGTGTAACACTGTGATTAGAGCATCTACTTGGTTTGTTGGAAACAAAACATTCAGTTCCCTTCTCTGCATGTAAAAGGATAAAAAAATCATGCTGGTACTTGTCAGAGGAACCAACAAGCTTATATAGTACATCTATTTTAATCCTTTAATTCGTGCCTGTTCCATTTTGTATGTTCATCATGAGGAAGAGAGTAATTTAAAAATGAGAATATTCATTTTGTTCTTTCTATATGAGGTTCTAATAATTGTTTTCTCTAGCCATCACGTGTGTAATGGGACTGGTCTGCCAGTAACTGGTTATCTGCGGATGAACTCTGGCTGTATTTGGAACCCTGAGGGAGATCTATTTTTACCCTAACCAGAAGACCACAGGACTCATGGCACTGAGGAAATTGAGGAAATATAAACTATAAAAATGAGAAAAGAATAATAAACAAAGCAAAAAGAATGGAAATTTTGATATAACACAGCTTGCAAACTTTATTATGAGAGAAGAGAAGTAGAATGGAAATCTTGCATAGGTTTTAATCAATTGAACAATTAAGAATACTTTGACTCCGTGTCAGGTTATTTCAGTATGGGCCTAGTGCAGCCTCTCTACTCACACATACTTCAGAAATACAGGCTATAACCTTCGGTGCATTTTTGTGTACCTGTCCTTATTTTTCAAGATGTTGAAGATTGTTTCCTCAAGTGTCGTTTGCTTGCTCCTCAGCTCTGGAAACATCATCTGCTGTCTCCAGCTGGGCTACCAAACAAAGAATTGACATGGAAGCGGTCACATTTCTTGGCTCTGATTTGTCCATGTCCTCAGGTTGTGCTTTTGTCAAATGACGACTCTGTAGTTCAGAAAGGCAACAATGTCCAGGGACTTCAGTAATGCTTGCAACACATTTGACAACAATTAGTATAGGAAGAACCATAATAAGGTATTTAGTTATCCATTTTTTTTAGGACACAAAGCGTCCTTGTCTACTTCCATGGAACGTACTAGTGGTGCCATATAAGGGTGGTGAGACCATGTCAGCTGTAATGGAGCCTGCCCTGATATCCGTTGAAGTTCTTTCCGTCAGATCTGGCTCTTTTTTATCTAGTAAAATAGCTTTTGTCAATCAACCATATGATGGCAAATTCCCTAATATCAAAATACTACTTATTTAGTTTCTTCTTTTGTAACACCTTCATTATCTGTTAGGTTAGCAAGTTTATGCTGAGTTTCTTTACGGTGATCTTTCTTCTTTTGATCCCATGCACTTTGCTCCTTGACCTCTTCCTCAGTTAGGCTGAGCTCGGCTTGACATCTGTCTGGATAATAAGGACGGCAGTGCGTGGAGATGATCTCGAACTTGTGTTCTGCTCTCAAGCAGAGCCAGAGCAGGGCAGAGCTCAGTGCAACTTGACTGTCCCATCATTCACGCAGCTTCTGAGGTGGGTTTTGCTGCTTTCTCTCAGCATTTTTATCATGACTGATAAAAATCTAAAATTGCCCTTCCTTCTATATTGGTACTTGGATTGTAACAAGACACTACAAAATTGTTAGCAGCTGATGCAGAAATAATTGATGCTGTGCATTTTTTTTATGTCTATAATTGCATAAATCCATGTATAAATATGAATGCAAATTCAAAGACAAAGTATTTTTGATGGCACTGCTTACTTTCTTGGAGATATTCCATGGAAGCAACTAATTCTCTGTCCAAGAAGCAATTGTTCTGAGCCTGTGTCTCTCTCCAGGGTTTCACGTAAATTCCCAGTCAAATACAGGGCACACATTTCACATGCAGTGAAATGGTAGGTCAAGGATTATTACCTTTAAGCAATTTCAGATACTTGAGGAAATTTCACTGTTGTGACCAAGAACTCTGGGAACTAATTTATGCCACAGTTTTCCAAATATGGTAGTGAACACAAACCGTCTCACTAGTGCCTTTAAAAATCCACCGCAAAAAAAGAATGAAAAGTACCACTGAGTGGCAATAGGTTATTAGTCTAACAAGGCCAAATATTTTTTAAAACTTAGACTCTCAAGTCTATATTTAGTCCTGGAAACCAGTAGTCTGATTTTCATTGAAACTAAATTTTTAATCAACTTTTATATTGTAATGTAGGCTACTAGATTCTGAAAAATTCTCCATGGTGTTTATTTTAATTGGTTAAATATGCACTCATATTTAGCACAGTTAGAAGCCTCATTTTAATTATCACCATTTTTCAAAATCTTGGCTCAGCTCTTTCTCAGATCCATCATTAACTTTCATGACTCTATCTATATCAAACACCAATAAATATGTAACTTAACATGTTATGTCTCTCTTTTAGCTATGTTCATGACATCATGAGTTTTTCACTGTGCTAGTGAAACACAAAATAAATATTGTCACCCCACATCACTTGGAAATCATTATTTGGCTGACAGAAGTAGCTAACTGTAAGCCAATGGAAAGATATCTTTAAAATATTAATAAGAATTACTATGGCTAATGACATCATAATAGATTAATATACTCCCCCCTGCAAATATGAGAATAGTTGCTGCTTTCTACCAGTAAAGTGTCAACATTAATATTTTATAACAGAAAAATAAATTAAAGTTCAAAGAGTTAGATGAGTTCTATGGTCATTTAGCAGTTCATTGAAATGCCTTCTATTCCTCATAATTCTTTTCTTGCCACAGAATGTTACAAATTGTCAAGCATGTTCTAATAAACAGCAATCTAAAAGGTTGATTTTCTTAACAAAAAGACCCACTGTAGGAAAATTTTTTTACCAGTTTTTTTGGGAGAAAAGCCCATGAGGGGCAAAATGGGACCAGACAGAGTGTGAGTGTCAATAGAGGCGGCTAACCTTCCTGCTAAAGAAAGTTGAGATGATCCATGAGTGGCTTCTTACGGTGTTGAAATATACATCCATGGGAATGACTGTCCTTAAATCCTGTCCACCGCTTACTCCAGACCTTATTACTTAGTTTAGGGGAAATTATTTTAAACATCATTCCTCTACATCAATTAATACTATGGAGTATAGTGGAGGATTTCCCATGGATTTTCCGTGGCAGGGGGGTTGGAACTAGATGATCTTTGAGGTCCCTTCCAACCCTAACCATTCTATGATTCTATGATTCTATGAGTGTTTAATAAAAACAGTGTTTTATAGGCAGATTTCTTGGGAGCAGGCTGACTAACTTGGGTTTATCAGATAGTTTAGAGGAATAACATTGTCAGACCAAACTAGATACCTTCTTGAAAACTGATGTTTTCTACCAGTTCCAGTCAGTGTGGAAAAACAGATCTGTTTCAATATTCTTTTGCATCATAAATGCGTAGATTTTTGTCTGAGGTGTAATGAGGTCCATTTCTCTAGTCAAGGCAAAATTTGACTAAAGGTTTTAAGGGAAAGAATCTCTCAGAGAAAGGATGTATCCAACTGTAGAGCAGCTGCTCTGATAGAACTCTCAGATTTATTACTATGATTGCATGCATTTTTGCATATACTGATACCACTATGTACATTATTAATTGCAGAGATTATGGAATCTTCATGAAAAGAGGATAATACCCCTTAGGCACCTAATTTCCATTGATACCTGTTCTTGGTGCCTTTGAAAATCTTGCTTTTTGTCTTCCTCTCTGTTTATGATTTCCCTGACATCATAATGCGTCTAATAAGAAAACAGACAAAGTGCATTGCTGGGCCTGAGTATGTCAATGTCATAACAGTTTAATAATCTGTGTTTTTCTGCATAGTTGTCAGCAATTGACACTAGACACCGTTCTCACTTTAGAGACAACATTCCTGAAATCTTTGGTGTAGGTTTTTAGTGGGATTTTTTTGATTTTTGGTTTTTTAAAAACCCAGTAGTGTTTGAGGAAAAATACCATCTGATGTTGCAATGAGGGACTTCACCTTTCAGAGTAATGTTTAACCTTAGGGGTAAATGTTCTCAAACAGAAAAGTTTTTCTGTAAGAACTCCATAGATTTAGTCTACTGATCTTGTAAAAGAAATAACCACTGTGTATTTTCATCATTTTCTTAACTCATTTCTACTTAGCAAAGTTCTGCAACATTTCTGAAGCATAAAACTAGAAAGGACTATTGAAATCCTAAGGACCAGAGTGCTGCCTGCTATCACAAGCAACTGTGTTTTCTTATGCTAGTCATAAATGTATTAAACTAGGCTCTTAAAATGTTTAGTTTTGGCCTCTTAGATACTACCATTCCTCTGCAAAAGCTCATAGACTGATGCCTGATTTCCAGTCTTCAGCCTAGATGTACTTTTGACTGCTTTATTTTGGGCCTTTAACAACATCATCCTTAAGCTTGTATGGCTCTTCTCTCTTCCTGTGGATTTACAGGGATCAGTCATAGCCCTCACAGACTTTTGTAGGATAGAGGTGTCAGGCTGCTTTGTCCTCTCTTGAAAAAACGCTTTTTGTTTCTGTATAGATTCAAATCATCCTTCCATTCCCATCTAGTTTGAATTCATGTTTGCTGAATAGGGGTAACAAGAAGTGCTTAGAATTTTCTACATGACGTCTCAGCAGTACCAGGGAAAATAATCAGTAATTGCTGTTATGTTCTAATGAATAATAGGTAATACATCCATATCGCTAGTACAAATAGATAGAGTATAACTGATAGAGCGTACGATGGCAGCTGCTCTCCACTTATCCTACAGCTCAATATTCACAGTTATCCTCCCCATAAATGATATATAAATGCTTCCCTTCCTCTCTTTTTTCCCCAATATACAAGGTTCTAGCTTAAAGCAGAAGTTCCTCCTATCTGTTCTTGAATGACCTTTCCCTTTGTACTTCTGAAATTCATGCTATTCTTAATGTTCTAGTTCTTAAGATCATTTAGTTCCTTCCTGGGTGACCTTCTAATCTCTTCTGTGTTGATTGTAGGCTAGATCCATGAAAAAATATAGGATTCAGTCAAATTTTTAGGTTCGCTGTTTTTGCTGAGTAGCTCACTATCTCTGATGGCATTGCCATTGCTAAGTACCTCTCTGTATCACTAGAAAGTTCCATAGCAATTCTGTTCCTGCATATGCCCCAAGCTTTGATAGTGAGAATTGAGATGGCTGTCAATTTGATTTTCAGACCAAGCTTAACATTATCTTTCTATCAACTCCTTTCTTCCTATCGTTCCTTTGCTTTTCTTTTTTTCTTTTTTTTTTCAGCACTCATGCTTTCTCTCTGGATTTTTGGCAGTTCTTCCTTAACCCTTCCAAGATCAAACTTTTTTGCTGACCGGCTCCTTTTTCTTACTCATTGTTAATGTTCTGCTTATTTTAATAGTATTTTCTGACATAGTTATTTATTCTGTTAGGCTTGGAGTTCTTCTTTTCAATATTTTTCCCCTTGTTTAATATGGAAATTCCAAAGTGATATTGCAGTAAAGCATTTAGTTACATTCTTCTTCCACACAGTTAAGATCATGCTCCTTCATTTGAATTTTTTCCCTGAGAGTAGTTCTCTTTACATACATGCTTGTCTGTGGCTGAACATTTATCGGTTTCCTGGGAATGCTCGTCAGTAATCTACCTATTTTCCTTCCCTTGTCAAATCTTTATCCTCCTTATTTGGAAGAAAAAAATCTCTGAAATTCTACTAGAAGAATCACTGGAAATAACGCTACCTTCTTGAAAGTTTTCCCTAAACTGACATAATCTAGACCTGTTCCAGTATGAAACCAGCAGAGTCATTGCTTTCAAGCTTACCTAAAAATTAATAGAGAGATTTTCAGGCTTCCTCATATCCTTAATTTGGCAAACATTGCATACTTTTCTTCACTAGATACAATTAGATGACAAAATATAATGACTTTGATGGCTTATTAAATATTTCTTGGTAAGATGCTTCCCAGGCTTTAAGACCTGACCTCTCCTGGAGTTTAGAGGAATCTCAGCATTTTTCCTCCCTGCTTTTCTTCAGTCCTCAGGTCATGGCATTCCATTTAATCTTACTGCTCTTTGTATATTATCTTCATGTCTCCTTGGACTCTACTCTCCCAGGCTACACCTACACTAGTAAACTGAACAGAGCTATGGCGATTGGGCAGTACTTTTTCTCACAGCTAAACAGCACAGTTAACAGCGTGTTTTTAGCCCAGCCCAACGAGCACTTTCCCAAATAATGCCCAGGCATTGCTTCAGACTTATCTCAAGTCAGGAGCCATTCTCAATACACATATTGCATGTAAGCACCTTTTTTGGTGACATGAGAGAATTTAACTTGATGGACATGGACTGTACCATAATCCTTGGCCTCGGAGCCAGAAAGTGATCCTTGGCCCATTTCATTTTTCAGTACAAACCAACCCGATTGTCCTCATAACCCTTTTCCCCTAGAACTAGTTTCATTTCTGTTCTTCTTTGCCAGACTTTTTCTGATTGTGACTCTTATTCTCCACTACAGCAAATCTATTTGTCAAATCAGACTTTCCGTAGGAAAGAATATCTTAATTTCTCTTTATGAAAGTTACTATCTGAATTTCTGGGCAGCCCATTCAATCTCCTAACTTCTCTGTTCCATCCCTATTTGAACACCACCTTTCCACTCCTCAGACTTTTTTCCCCTTATGTTCTATTTTTTAAAACACATAGCTCCATTCAGGTCCTCATCCAAAGATAATACACATTCTAGATTTCTGGACCTACTCTCTGCAAACCATCATCGTTTTCTCTTTCTGGACTCTTAACTTTAAAGAAAGAGGGAAAAATTCTGATCCAAAGTAGCCTGTTTGTGGTCTATTTGACTGCTGACCATTTGGTGTTTCCATCTAATCCTAGTTCTGTGCTGTGGCCGAGTTAGATGTCCATCAGCAGTGAGTAAAGGCAGAAAGCTTCCAGCACACACTGAGCTAAGAACTGCAATGGAAATGTTAAACCCATGTGTAATTTCGTTTCAGAATAATTTTTTATCAAAGTGTAAAGTCATGGGGAAAGTTCAAACGCTTTCCCAACATAAATCTCAGATAACTGAAATTCAACATTAGGCTTGATATTAATCCCATGAAACAGAATAATAAAAATGCTTACATCTGAATTTCTAACTGCAATTTCAAAGAACTGGAGAAGTTTTACATTCTCAGCTTTACCTATTTCAGACTCTACCATCCATCACCAAGGAACCTGATTCTACACTCTACATTCTTCCTTAATCTACATTCTACACTCTTTCTTGGATGCATCAGGAATTATTTCACTTAAGATACAGGAAAAAAAAAAGTCTGTTGATGCAAGTGTGTTGAGAGCAAATTTTATGTTAGAACGTACTTGAATCTTTGAAATTTATTTTCTAACTCCACTAGAGTCATGTCTCATGAATTAGCATATGTATAAAATTGGATAGCTATGTTTCAGCAACTGATTCCACATACGAGCACCCCTCAAATGTCTGCAGGAAAAGTCTGAGTCTCTCAGTGCTTTTCATCTTTATATTTGCAAATGTTTCGTGTGCCTTTATCTTATCTCTCATCTCCTCTTCAAAGCAACCAATTACAGTCTCTTCAGTCTCTCTCAGACCGGAATATTTTCCATGGCTCTGACCAGCCTATCTCTGATCCTTCTCATTTTCAACTATACGTTCTTTGAACTGGAACCACAAGAACTGAATAATAGCTCTATTTATTTCTTTTATTATTGTTACTGTTGAGAACATACCATTGTTTGCATTACTATAACACTGTTACAACATTTTGACACTGTTCTCCATTCTGTTCCTTTGCTATGTTACTGCTTTGCTTCTTTTGGCCACCTCTACACATGGACAACAATTCTGAATTGCTCACATCTGTGTGCAAATTATCTGCCCTCCAAATCCTTGCTATTACAGTGGAACACATCTTATCTAAACTTAGCATCTGAACATTGTAGGCCTGAAGTCTACACTGGACTAGGAAACAGTGCACAAGCATTGCATCATGAGCTTAGGAAATGGGCAGAGAGTTATTTCAGAAAGCCACACAGGAAAGCACTCCGAGGTTACGTGTGATTTATGCAGCAGAAGTGGCCATTTTAAGGAGCTGAAGTGGTATGTGATGAGAATCTGCTAGGTTGTTCTCACAGAGGAATTCCGAGTAGGATAATGGATTACAAGGGCTTAGTGAACAGGAAGATAAAGAGAAGATTTCAGCAGTCTAATACCAAAGCATGACTTAGCAAAATGCTAACTATGAGGAAGAAGTAAAGGTGACATTGGGACAGTGTGGAGTATAGGTGATATGCTGAAACAGAGAGAATAGGAAGAAGAAATGAAAGAATAGCACTAGGAAATAAAATTCTTTAAGTGCAATTGTGGCAATGAAAAATCAAACAGAGATACCGGATACATGGGGAAAGACAGTGAAATGTCAAGGAATAGAAAGGCAAATGGTGGAGCAGTGAGCAGAAAAGTAGCCGCTGAGAGCATCAAATAAGAGCAAAGAGGCAGCTTCAGAATTGAGCCAAATCCTCATATCAGATAGAGTAACATAACTCCATCGTTGTCAACCAATTCATTCCTGCAGATAAAGTCACTTGTAGTGTTACATTTCTCTAAGAAACCTATCCTTTTTTATTAAACTATGTCATAATTGGCATGTTGATACGTTGGGGTTTTATGCCAAAAAGTATAATTCAGAAATATTCATTCTTGCCAACTAAATAAATATTTAGATGTTTTATTTAATTTGATTAAGCATGTTTTCAAATAACTTAGCAAAAAATAACTTCTGGAGGTTTTCTTTCTGTTACTAAATAACATCTGAACTAAATAACATCCGAACAACAGGATGTTCCCTTTCTTTTCTGAGCCCCAGCTGCTATTGAAAGATGAACTTTAACCTATTTTTGCAGCATATACCTTATCTTAGTGTTAAATGAGGTCTGGTTTCATTTGAGTGATCAGCCTAATGAATCACTACAGTGTTGATAGCAGAGACGATTGGACAGTCATACACAAACATAAAACAAAATGCTCCGTCTTCACTGAACCCATTATGTACAGGAGTTTTAGCTTAAGAGGCAACAGTTTGCGACTCATTATTATCCAGAGAGACATATTTTTCAAAGGTGCTGTGGACTGATTTTCAAACTCTCAACCCCCAAGAATCTATATCAGAAGGAATTCAGTGCCCAATGTGAGAATCTGACCACATAATTTGATACTTCAAATTGGAATCATGACATGATGTCACTCTAGCCCCTGGGACATCATCGAATGTGTAGACAACACCAATAAGGGGTAGCATGTGTACTTCCAACACCATTCTTTCTGACTGTATGATGGAGTTAACAAAAATAACATGATTTTACTAATAAAAAGGTACTAATGTTGGAAATAAGTTTTAACCAAAACTTTAGATTTGGAAACTCCTTGATTTTGGCAGAAGTCTATATTAATCAATGCATTGAAGTGTGTATCTGTAGACAAGTAAGGAAATAACCATTCCACATGCAAGGTGTTCACAGTAGAACTCCTATTTAGTGTGTGAAGCAATAGGGACAAGTTAGTATTCTGAATAAATACACTTCTCTTTTGCTGATTTATATTCCATCAAGATCATATTCCAACAAAACTGAACATTTAACTCTTGCTAACATGGATTTTAGGAGACACATTTCCTTCTTCAGCAATACAGTAACAAAAGACAAGTCTTACCTTAGTTAGAAGATTGCCACTTTTTTCTTAGTTAATCCAAAATGATAGCTTCCACATACCCAGTGCAAGCTGTTGAACTCATTCTACCAAGAACAATGAATTCATCTTTTGTTATGGCCACGTGCAGAGGTGGATTTAGCTATACATACTTCACTGACCCACCACAGACCCACAACAGAAAGTATAGATGAAAAAAAGTTGCCGTCCCCATCTCCTCACTTCTGCTCTCCTGCCTCCCCTCCTCCTCTTCCTTCCTTCCTTGCTTTCTTCCTCCATCCCTACCTCCTTCTTTCCCTCCTTCCCTTTTTATTACTGTATTTTTACCACTAACTGAATGAAAGGAGTGAAAGAGCATGCAGAAAGAAATAAGAGCTCATATATAAGCCTAAATTGTGCTATAGGGATATAAAGTCCTTTAAAAGATAATACAGTAGAACTGACAATAAGATCACTTCAAACAGGGGTTTCTGGAATAAAAGCAATATTTGAAGAGGATAATATTTGTCACTGCAATTTTGCTGGAGAGGAAAGGAGTAATAAGAAATTATTGCAGGAAAGAGGATACTTACCAGTAAACCGAAAAATTCATGAAGTACAGACAAATGCTTTTACTTAAAAAAATACATGAAAAATATCTAAGATTTGATAGCACATTTTAAATTAGTAGTTTAGATTACCTGCAAAGAGGAAATATGTAGCATTTTCCTGCACCACAACGTTTCTTAGCTAGGTAAGGATATAAATATTTAATGTAGTAATTAAACATAGCTCAAATATCTGTCTTTAAAATATGAATTCAATTCCTGTCAGTTCTACCTTAATCTAGGCTGCTATATTGAGTTTAGAAAGGAACCCAGAGAGAGTAGAAAGACTTCTGAGAACACTTTTCTAAAAATCAAGCATTTTCATCAGTAGAATTGGACTCTTTAATTAGTAAAATACTCAGGTATATGGGTAAGTGGAAGATATTACAGTGATAGAATGTGAAGCCTCTTTAGGGATACAAGGCAGGGTTTTTCTCAAATCTCTGTGACTCTTGGCCTGTCGTAGAGTTTATAATCACAATCACTACAATAATGTTTCTAATTTTGAAAATATATTTACCCTGGGAAGCAAACTGAACCCACTGCTCATTAAGGCTATATTTCCAAAGGTGACCAGAAAGTGAAAAGCCTTTGATGTCAGTACCAATAAGCTGAATTACTTGTCCCTTTCCTTTCCAACTTTTCAGAGCCTCAAGCCTAACAGGTGCAGTTCATCATCCAGTAATGAAATTTATAACCTGGTCCGTATATAAATTAAAGTTCAGTCCCCACCTGACAACCGTATCTACTATCACTCTTGTGGCTTCATACATTTCATTATCGTTTCTGGTAATGTCATGCCAAAAGTACTGACTCATTTTTTTTCCTTCCTTATATAGCATCAGCGCCTCAGTAGAATGAAAAAAAAAACAACAAACTCTTCCTCTTCCTCAGGTGAGGCATTGGGTAACCTATTTCCTTAACTATCATGTGCAAGCTTAGTCCATAGAGCCTTACTTGTGGCCTTCGAGCAGCTAGTATGTCACAGGGGTCATCTTCTGCCATATTAATTATCTAACATTAGGAGAAAGCTAGTAGTGAGGGCTTCCTATGCTCTGTAAGGCAAGTTAGTGATGGCTAATGTGAAGACATTTTCCCTGTCTAAGGAGAACAGTGCCTTGGAAAGGCTTAGGAATGATCTAGTAAAATTCCAGGTAATATTGTGTGCAAATCTGTGTTGCACAATACCAATCAGTTAAAACTATCAAATTGATGGATCAGCTCAGACACTGAGTGAAGGTGACCTGTCAGACCCTTTGACTTTGAGTGATTATTAAACAGGTCTCAAAAGCAGAAAAAACCTGAACAGAGTGGTGGAAAAATGGGCTCCCAAAACAACTGGAAAAACTTTAAACGTTACTCCTCAGTGTATTTGTGAGCAGCAGAAGCCAGCAAAAAGAAAAACAGCAAGGCAGTAGTTCTGTAAATGATAATTCTTACATTCAAAGCTTCCATTTAATTGATGTGCTGAATGCTAAGTAACTATAGTGTGCATATTTGAGGAACTTGTTATTCTGTAGAAAATTAACATATGACAGATGAGTATTTGAAAAAAAGTAATAAAAATAGGAAAGAAACTGTTTCTGTGTTGATGAACTCAACTTGTAGGTCTGGAAAACAAATTGTCTCTGAGAAGTGGCCAGATGCGGAGATGAGGGAAAGCATCATAGAAAGCACAGTGGTGGTGTGAATTAATTTTGGGAAAGCAGTTGGAATTTTGCAGGCAGAGATGGCATCCTGTGTACATGAAAGCCTGTGGAGACAGCATGAGCTCTGGCAGTATGAAGATGATGGAGGGTTGAAACCATGGGAGAGATGAAGCAAAAAGGTACAAAGATTTTCAAGTTGGAGTCCTCAAAAAACATGGTTCACTGAAGCACTTATTTCATAACACTCCACTGGAATACGATATTTTGACAGGGCTGGCCATACTGAAACATTGCTACCTGGACAAAAAGGATGAAGAAAATGCCACTGTTTTAATGGAAGTTACGAGAACAGCAGCGTGTAATTTTTCTACGGGAAATCCCTGGATTGTCATTGTGAAAGTAAATGAGTTATTTCTTATTCTTACCTTTTTCACAGATGCACTGAACATCTGTCCCAGTGTTGCTAGTACTAAAAGAGACAGTAGAAGATCAATTTTCCAGTGGTGAGCTTAGAACGGGGCATCTGAATGGAAAATATAGATAAATAAGAAGTTGGAAGAAAAGAAAAAAAAATTGAAAAGATGCTGGTTCAGAAATACATTGAGCACTTTACCATGTCACCTTGTTGGTGAGAGAGAATAAAGTAGATGTTTGCATCATCTTTGTAGGAATCTCTCAGCAGAATTCAAAACTGAATTTAGAGATCCCAGCCTACCACAGTTCAAAAGCACATTTCTTTGCCTAGGGACAAAAGAAAATGAAGGAACTGGAGAGGTTTAATACTTTGAAAGGAGAGTGTGAATAAAAGGTTCAACAGAATCAGTACATTTTCTTGTTAGTGCAAAAAGAAGACAGACCCTTTGCCCAGGGATATACTCAAAAAGACTAAATAAACATGTAAAAAGGAAACATTTTCCACTACCTACAAGGAGAGAAATTCTGGAGGAGATGGCTATGCCAAATATTTTTCTACTCTTGATGCCTCAGCAGGCTTCTGGCAGCGGTTCTTAGACAAACAAGAGTGTATGTTTATGCATCTCCAACACCTCCTTTGGGAGACATGGTTTCCCCCAATTGCCATTGGGTTATAGTTAGCACCACAGGTGTTTCACCAGAAAATACAACCATTTTTCTCTGATGAGGGACATGCTCAGACCTGAACAGATGACACTGTGATCTGGGAAACACAGTAGTAGACCAAGACCAGTGTTTCCAAGGAGCTCCCAAAGAACCAGAAGTGCTGGTCCTTGACCTGAATGAGTAACAACAAAAAAGAAAATGTGAACACTGTAGCAGTTATATTTGTTAGGAAAGAGAAGAAGAAAGGAGGAATAAAAAGGAGAGAAAGGAATGTGGAAGGAAGGAAGGAAGGAAGGAAGGAAGGAAGGAAGGAAGGAAGGAAGGAAGGAAGGAAGGAAGGAAGGAAGGAGGGAAGGAAGGAAGGAAGGAAGGAAGGAAGGAAGGAAGGAAGGAAGGAAGGAAGGAAGGAAGGAAGGAAGGAAGGAAGGAAGGAAGGAAGGAAGGAAGGAAGGAAGGAAGGAAGGAAGGAAGGAAGGAAGAAAAAGAGAAGAGAGAAAAGGATGGAAGGGAAGGTACACAAGGATTCTTTGGAATATAAGCAACTTAGTACCAAGCATAATTACTTCCATAAACTGTCTGTATTGCTGTCTTGCAAAAGTCGTTGAGTGAAAATGAGATTCAAAACTTAGTAAAGGATCTAAATGAGTTAATTGAAGAGGGTCTTATCATAAGACTGCAGTGACAAGTCCAAGATAAAATTTCTAGTGGATGTGTCCAGTGGAGGAGTTACCACGTCCCTCTTAACAGTACTATCAAAACATTTGACCAGTGATAGAAAAAGGAAATGTCAGTATCACCAAGCAGGATAAAAGACCGTACTCTAAAATGTATAATATATAATATGTACTATAGAATAGAATATAAACATAATATTATACATATAAGTATAGAATATCTAATTAAAGGATAACTGATTTTCTGCATTTATATTACTATTAGCAAAGCCGTTGTTGGCATTGCTAAAACAGGCAAAACCAGTTCCTCACTGGAAAAGTCAAGTGTAGGAAGGAGAAAATTCAATTTCAGATGAGTGATTTGATGCAGCTTCCTCTGTGCAGCTGTGGAAAAAAGTGTAGTGAAGTGAAGTCTGAATACAAAATTTGATAAAATAAATTGTTCTCTCTAGAATTAAATCTAGGCTCTGAATGCCAGGAGAACTCCTACAACTAAGGCTTTACAGAAACTGAAGTGTTAATGCACAGTGTGGCTAAGAAACAAATTTGAAGCCCAAATCCTATCAGTTTAAGGGGCTCAGTTAAAGTCTGAGTGTTAGGCAGATTTTCTGTTTACTGATGCTCATGTGACAATCCCTAAATACAACAGAAGAAATGTTTCAAAGATGCACACTGAAAAGAAAGCCATCAGTGAATGTATTGCCACACTACTGTGGAGGCCATCAAGACATGCCATATGTACGTACCATAAACACAGGACACCATAGCATGTGTTATAGAATAGGAGCTATTAAAAATGCTTTCTTCTGCTGACTCCCAGCTATATGCTGGCATTAATTTACTGTGCTCGGTTTCCTTAGCTTTTCTGGATTCTACAGGTAACTGTGACCATCAAATCCATTTTCATTGTAAGTGATACACTCATGTGTATGATGTGCCATGGCTTATGAGTGAGAGTTTAAGCAGTTTGAAAGTAAGCAATGCATGTACTCAGACCTGAGCCCTGCTCCTGCTACACATATTATCTTTGCATCTAACCCACATGTGCAACACACACGTAGCTGAAGCTAGGACTTCGTACTCCCAGCTACATGTCCCAACATGTGCAGGAATGTTTAATTATTTACTTGTTCAATTTTCTAGCTCTACAAACTTCAAATCATGGCTATATAGAAGTCCAGGTTCATCAGGAAGGCTGCTCCCAACCAGAATTACATGCAGCCTTATATATAGGGCACTTAAACATAGGATCAGACCCTCTGTCATGATGGCAAAACCGGACACTTATCTACTTCTCAAGCAAGTGCTGTACTTCCAATGGAAATGCAGCTTTTCCAGTCATTTAGAGTGCAGCAGTGCACCCAAATACATAATTTCTTCATGTGTATGTGAGGAGACAGTAGCCTGTTAATACTGCAGCTAGATTGAAATCCATGTAGGACACAATGTCAAATGATCATGCCTTCATCATTTCATTGGACTCCACTGTACAAGGCCCAGAGCATCTTGATCTATTAAGATCTATTTTGAGTGTGGAGTTGGACTAGATGACTTTTAGAGGTCCCTTCCAAACCAAGTTTATTCTCTGATTCTACAATTGCTAAGACTTCCACATCATGTCAGAGATTTTCCGTATCCATAATACCTATGCGCAAATCATCTCGCCATACAAAATTAATTCATCATGTCAGAAATATTGTCATAATTTCTACATTTCATAAGACTGTTAATTCGGTCCATACACGGTATGTCTGATGAATGCATGAAGTAGTGGACTTTGTGAATACCCAGTCCATGCGTGTACATGTGACACCTTCAGTTTATCAGTCATCTTTACATATATGAGCTGCACTTACTCTGTGTTCTACAAAGAATCTGTTCATGTTCTATGTTTTTCATTTTTAGGTAGTACCAACGTATAGAGATACAGAACATCCTAAACCAATGGCAAGATTTTTCAGAAAGAAAGAAGATGTAATTGGCAAAACTAGTGAAATGTATGACAGCTCCAGCTAGCTTATTCCATCAGCATTAATAAATGCCCTGCATTTGCATCAGTCAGCCATGAAGCTTCATTTCAGTAAAGCTTAGTTACCACATGCTGATGGCATTTTTATCTCCTTTTGGGAGTCTTCTCCTTACTAAGTTCTCCTAAGAAAAAAGATGCGAAATGTCCAAAAATAGTTCCTCTCTAAATATAATTTCATAATTGTTTTTAATAATGTTTAATATTGGTAAATAAATTTTTTGAAGAGAATGGTGAACAACCTTAATGGTCTCTGGCAGTACCTAGTGCTTCAACAGTGCTACGTTACCATGGTGAGCACCAAGACCCAAACTGTCCCTATTGCTGAGTAATGTGGACTAAAGGAAAAAAAAAATTCTTAAGGGAAAAGAAACATGGAACACAGCATGCACCTCAGATGGCTCGATCCAAAGACAGTTGGAGAATTTCCATGTAGGTATTTATTTTTAGATCACGACCAAATCTATGCACATTAGAGTTATACAGCATATCCCAAATATTGGAGCTACTTCCAGTGTAGAAATCAGACAGTGAAGTTTGATGTTTCTGATCCTTTCTCTTTTCAAATCTACACCAATACCCTCTGCCTGTCTTTGTCATACAGAGTGCAAAGACACAAAGGTGTAAGACCTGTGATGCAGTCACTGGGCTTCAGAATGGTTTAATCTCTGAAGTCTTCATTTCACTTCCAAGAGATGCACTCAGAGAAGAGTGAGACTTAGCCAAAAGTAATTGAGAAACACAAAGAATGAAATGAGATAATACGGTTTAAAACAGCTTGGTCTGGTGGATAAACTGTATTCTGAGCTCAAAGCCCACAATTTCACAGAAATAGCTGAAATAAGAACTTTATGTTGTGTAACTCCGTGTGAATATTGACTTCTTCCAGTGAGCTGAAAACATAGGATATCTGTAATGATTGAATAAAAAAGGTGACATTTAGTAGTGATCACTACTGTAGGTGATGTTTTCTGGCACCTGTTGTGAAAAAACTGCTGTCCCTTGACTAGGTAATAGAGCAATATAAATCTGTCACAGTAGAGTACTGAGTACTCCAGAGCTCTATTTATCTGCAGTGCTAAAGTGAACAAATAAATAGATTTTAAGTAATAGTCAAAATCTCTTGATGTTTGAATGCAGAAAGGGATCAACTACTATGGGCAAAAATATGATATTTTTGTACAGTCTCTTTGGTAGAATCATAGTACAAAGTAAAATCAATGTTATATGTCACAACGCATGTTGAGGCAATTGTGGACATGAAGTTAAATGTTGCTTTTGGGAAGTGAAAAAGTAATAATCTCCTATTGATTGTTTTATCGTATCTGTGATTGGTATAAGCCAAGGACAGAAACCAAAATGGAAAAATCTAAGAAATACCTTCTTCATGATGCCTCCACTACTGATGAATGCAGGAAATAAATTTCTGCAAGAAATCTCTCTGAAACTGAATGCTTTTGTTAATGTCATCAGACAAAATCCTGATTACAAGAAAGATGTGTCCCGTATTGGAAAGTGCACCCATCATACATCAGTGCTTACCATTTGGTTGAATGGATGTTAGGAGTTACATGATCGTAGTGCATCCTGGGAAATGTAACCTAACTATGAAGCCCAAGAGAGAAAGGGTATAAGAGACTTTAAAGATAACTGCTGTGATGCACGGTAGCATGGTAACATTTCAAGGGAAAAGAAAATACCGCTTAGCTAAGCCAAAATTTGATTTTTGATTTAACAGACTAAGAGGAAATATTTGGATTTGGGAATGTCAAAACATTTCCATTTGATCAGATATGTGATCAAATATATCAGTAAAATTAACTTTACTGAACAAAATATTCTTTACTATTTCTGTTTTTACTGTAATTAGCTTTGATAGATACGAGTAGAGAGAGAATTCAAACTACTAGAATTTTTCATGACATAAACCCAGTCTTTTTACCAATACACGTATTCATAAAAAGAGGGTTGGTTTGTATTTTGATAAGGTTTATCTTCTTCATAGGTTTATCTTCTTTAGATAAATTTTATCATTTTCATATTTTTGCTATTATTAGCAAATAAAAGGAATTGAGTCTAAAAATAAGGAAACAAAAGAGTTATACAGAGCTTACTTTTGACATAAACATATGATTTACCAGAATATTGGAAGTACATGTAAAATTATTTTTAGAAAGTTTTATGATGAAGTCTGGTACAACAAAGGAAAAACTTTCATTCTCCTGCCTGTAAATGGAAGATGTCTAAACTGCACAATACTCTCTTTTTCTCAAATACTCATACTCTTAAGCCTCTCAACATCTATACTGAAAGCATGCTGCAGTCATCATTTCTTCCAGCTATAATTTATGCATTGTAATCGTTCCTGTGTAGACGTGGGAAATTTATTTGAATACATTGTTAGAGTCTTGTAACTGAGGGATTTTGCTTTTAAAACTCTGCTAAAGAAAAAAAGCCAATGACCTGGAAGAGTGACTTATCTCCAGTATATGCTCAGTCTTCTGCCTTCAGGGACTCCCAGCAACGAAAGCAGAGCATTGTCTGGAGCGCAGTGAGGATCTGGGACTCTCACCTTTGGACCTTTGGCAATTTGCTCTGAGCTTTCTAAACCGTTTGCCTCAGCTGCTTGCTACATACTATATAAATGAAGGTCCAAGTCAGAAGGCTCACTCTCCCTCTGAGGCGGTAGGGAAGAGGTGAAGGGGAGAGAAGAAAAAACAGGAAAAGAAAGAGCAGCAAGAGGGTTCGGGGCTCGCCATGGGCCCTGTGCAGCTCTTGCTGCTCTTGCTGCTGCTCAGCAGTGATGTTCTCACACGTAAGTACTGCCTTTTATGTTAGTGCTTTTCACTGCTTTATTTATGAACTCATTAAAACAGTAATACAAAAATCAACAGGACAATGGCTTTTAGAATTAGAATAAGCATGGCAAAGATGTGATCTCTTCCTTTTGTAGGACTGTACAATCACAGGAGAATCCCAACATAGAAAAAGTCACAAATGTTACCTGGTGTCTTTTGATCAGATTTAATGTAGCTTGGGGATACCATACAGACTTCTCCCAGCTGTTCATAACCTATTTTGTGGCAAATGTGAAGATAGAGAGCAATAAAGCAAAATGTGTTGGGCAGACAATACTGACATTTAAAATACAATTTTGTATTAAAGGGACATAGTCATCAGTAGTAGTATGAAAAGAAGTAGGCCAGTAGAGTTTTTTTCCTAAGATCAGAAAAGACAGCCTAAATGAATATGTTGCTGTGGATTGTGAGCTATCCTCACTTCCCAAGAAGTGGATTTTTAGAATATGACACTGCAGTGTTATTTAAGACTTCAGGAGCCTTAAGGACAAAAGTGAGTCTGGGGCCAATTACGCAGGTCTGATTTTATATGCAGATTGGATTCAGCATTAATACACCTTTGTTGAACTAATATGCTGTTGTTGACTGATGTTATACAATTTGAAAGGATGCACTTGTTTCTAATAGTTACTAATAATGTTATTACTGTTACCATTGTAATAATAGTAGTGTTACTGTTGCTATTGCTGTTACTGTAACTAATGTTAGGCACTATTTTTATTGAGTGGTCAACAGTAGAATTCCTAGAATGAAAATCTGGAAAGTGTGCCAAAAATATTGTGAAAAGTACTGGTATTCATGTGTGATATCCCAAAGATTGAAATAGCATCAAATGAATGCAGAAAATTTACTAGATTCTATTTTATTGTATTTTATTGTTTTAAATAGAGTCATCTGGGACATACCTAAGACAGATTGGGGCAAATTATTCTTCTTAACTTGAACAGATTTTCCTCCAAAGAATGAACTCTCAATATTCGGAAAGGATTTAATAGCAGAGAATTGTAGTATTAATCCTCAGTTGTCCTTTTTTAAATGTACAAAAAGCAAAATATAACCATTCACCCATTATGCAATATTTTGTGTGCTCAAATAGACTAAAATTTTAAGGAAACCATGTTGTATAGTACATTTCATCTGTCTACCTGTACATTTTATGCCCATCATTTATAAACTTTCTATTTCACATACTGTAGGGCTTTTAAAAGTACTTGTTAACCTAAAAGCTGATCCTTCTCACTTTAAATCAAAATTATTTAATTTGGTGACTTAAAGATTCTATTCTGAGGTCTTAGTTCACAATATCAAGGAAACTACTGTAAGTCTTACTAGATTTGACTCTCTACTGTCGATGGTAATTTCAGCTTGGTTATTTATATCAGTATGCCAAACTACATCAAAAGTTGGTATGAATTAAAGAGATGTTACAATGAAAATGTAGTATTTCCATTTTTATTTCCATAGCCATTGTTTTATAGCTATAAACTGCTTTTCCAGCTTTTAATTCTTGATTTTATTCTTTACAGAAGAAGAAACACCTGAAAGTGGAAATCCAGGATGTTCAAGTAACTGATTTCTTGCATCTACTTTTGTTACCTTATGTCGCTATATTAACTGAATATGTCTTTCAAAGCTTGACTTTCCCTATTCCATAAGTCTCTTCCCCTGAAATAGCTGAAACAAAACTGATGGCAATATCTGATGCCTTTATTGCTATTTATTTTAGGTATTTAATTGTCTATAAGGTTCGGCTCAAAGAATTTCAAATTTCCTGAGATCAGAGAAGCTGAGATTGCATTTCTAAACTTTTAAAAAGCTCTTATTAAGAAACTACTTTCCATTGCTTTGTTGATTTCTTCATTATCAGGTGCAAATTCCTTGATCTAGAAATCCCTATTTATCAGATGTGAAGCTTTAGCACTGAGGCTATGTACCTTACACTTTACCATGGGCTGAATCTCACTTCTTGTTTACCCTTCACTGTGGCTGCTAAACCCACAGAATTGCAGTTGGATATCCAACTAAATACCTGTAGAATGAATCATCAACTCTGTCAGCAGGACAGCAATTTCTTTAAACAAGCCAAGACTCAGGAAATGCTGACTTTATGCTCTGTCTTTGTAATGAACTCTGACTGGCCCTGACTGCTTGGTTAGATACATAATGTTCCACCATAGGGTCAAAGTACAGAGTGAGTTATCTTGTTCTTTGTCCCTTTGGATCTTCAGGGTTTTTTTCCCCTTGTTGGATGCTTTAGCACCATCTCCAGGCAATTTGGTTTATTTCAGCGCCTGAACCAACTCAAAGAATTCTGGGCTTCATTGCCAATTGTTGTGTATTTTTTATATAATGAATTATTTAGTATTTGCATTTTTTCTAATCTTATAATTTCCCTATTTCTTTTCCATTTATTTCTATTTAAAAGCAGGAAATGAAGCAATAGTTGCAAAAATTTCTGAGAATGTACAGTTAAGCAACATTATAGTCCAGGATAGCTAAAAGTGACAGGGATCGTGTTGAAATTTTTAATAGCAGTTAATTTTAAGGTTAATTAGATAACTTAATTCAGTTTTCAAATGTTTGTAAAATGCTGATTATTATATGATAGCTAGTATTAATTATATTAATTCTGTTGAGCAATTACATGAAAGTAATCTCAGTTAAAACACTATTAAAGTATGTAAAGCTTGTAAAAATGGTCATCCAAGGAAGAAATACAAGATTTATGGTACTATTCTATTCTCGTCACTAAGTATGCAATTCTATGAATTTATAAAAGAGGAAGAGTAAGCTACATTCATGCTGGGTATGGCCAAGCAAAGTCATACAGATTTGGTGGTAGATATGTGGGTTTACACCGAGATGACTTTACCTTTCTTTTTCTATAGAAGTAGATCAAGATTCTAATATGTTCAGACAGTCACGAAAAATTCACAGAGGAGCAATTTTGGCAATTGCTTTTCACTCAGCATCACAACAGCATCACAATCCCAGTGAGCTGCTCAGTCTAAACAGAAGGAACAGTAACTTACTGGTTCAGTTAAATCTAAACTGCAGTGACACAGTTACTTAAAATGCCTGATCATCATATGTTTAGATTAAAATGATGCCTGCGGTTATAATGGGAGTGAATTGTAATTGAGGACATTGTTTGGCCTACATTATGCATTCCACACACCAACAGAAGATCTTATAGCCCTGTATATGACACTGAGACAAAATATGTTTTTTCTTTATGTGTCTATTGCCATGTTCATTCCTGCTTGTAGGGTTTAAAATTACAGAGGATTTGCCTCTGAAAGCAATGGGGACAGATTAAATACAGGTGAAATTTATCCCTTTGAGGAAGCCCATTAAGTTTTGGGACTTCCTTTGGTAAAAAGAAAACACCACTGCAAATATTTTTTCCTGCCTTATTCTTACTGATAAATTAGTGCTTTTGCCTTTTCTGGATGCTTTTCATATAAGTAAAGTTTATGTCCGTTAAAAAGAGTCTAGTAAAATTTGCTAAGCTAATAAGTGAATTAGAGAAGATCATGTTTCAGGAGGGTCTGGGGCAGAAAGATAGTCTGTAGAGTCAGGTGAAACAGTATTGAGCAATGCTAGTTTTGGTTTTCTCTCTCTGTGTTTATTTGCTTTCATTCTCAGTCCTGTGACTTAGCTAAAGCAGCTCCTTGCATTTGAACTATGATGGAAAAATCTGAGCTGAAACAAATCATTTTATTACCAATTCGAAAAGTATCATTTGATTGGTTTAATTTAGAAGCAGTAGGGTCATTTTTAAAACAGTTCCACATCTTAAGTTTTCTCTCATTTTTGTCATTATCTTTAATGGGGCATGATTTGAAGGCCAGATGGGGTGATATCATCAGATCTCATCAAATAGAGCAGTAGACTCCAAAACTTATGCATCTCCTACAAGTTATGTCTTATGCTTCAGCAAATATCCAGCTGACATGAAGGCATTACTTCTTTGTCTGAAAGCTATTCTGTAAAAGGAAGTAGTGGGAGGGTCCTCAGGCTTCCTTTATATGTGGCATTCATTTTAGTTACACAACACAAAGCGTGTATTGTAAGGATCTCCATGTGCATATCTTACCCAAGTCATAAAAGCACTCTTGTTTTCCCAATTGCAGAAGATACAACCAGGTTTAAACTCTTCAGAAAATATGTTTACTTATATGAAGCAGAAACATCAAATGGGATCACGGGAACAGCAGATTCTCGAAGCGGTTCAAAGATCACTTGCAAGGTAGGCAAAAAGGAGTAAATACAACCCATTGGGACTCTATAGTGAATAACATGGGAGCTGACTGCTGGGGAGCATCCTTCAATATTTTCCAAACAAGATTATTCTTTTGAAAGGCACATGTTGAGAGTCCTGAAGACTAAGCCCTCCCAGTCCTAGACAGAAGGCACTGAGGATGACAGAAGTCCTTCATACCACTGTGCCAGTGCATTTCAATCCAGATCTGGCTGTACTTTTACATGAGAGGGGGAAGACCTGGTAGTTCAGTTTTCCGTAACTCCCAGGCCAAATTTACCGATGTCCGTTAAATAATTTTAGAAGTTGAACTAAACCAGCTCATTGATGCCATGAAAACTACTTGATAGCCTGTTGATGGTAGCAGTCAAGCCAGAATCAGGGCTGTAGGAGTAAAAGGTCCTGTAGGCCGTTAAACTACACAAACTGTCCCTCTATATTGCTCAAAACTTTCCCATTGTGATTTTTTCCTGAAATGGAGTAACTGGGAAAAAGAATTTTTATTTAGCATACACTGTTCTGACAGAGTCTAAACATTTATCAGTGTTAATGACTCAAGTTTTCATACAGTTCTTCTAGTACTATAAATTTTCAGATACTGAGTT
The DNA here is from genome assembly GCF_009769465.1 of Tauraco erythrolophus. Classification (NCBI taxonomy): domain Eukaryota; kingdom Metazoa; phylum Chordata; class Aves; order Musophagiformes; family Musophagidae; genus Tauraco; species Tauraco erythrolophus. Next base: position 62,667,908 of record NC_141466.1, on the reverse strand, counting down.
GGTTGCTTACCATGTATATAGCATACTCCATGCCACCAGCCAAGCAAATACCTGCTTTCCTATCTTCTCCCTCAAGTTATCTTAAATTATATAGAGAACTTTGGAATCTTTCTCAACAGCAGGATGATTCTGATACTTTAAAAAACCCAAGGAATACCATATTTTCAAAACTGTAACTGGATTATCCTAGAAACATGATAACGAAAAAAGGATAAATGCATCATACTTGTGTTTTCAGGTTGAACTGGAGGTACCACAGCTGTGCCACTTCATCCTGCGGACAACACATTGCTCCCTGAGGGAGACATTTGGTGTTGACACTGAGGGAAGGGCCATGCTGAAAAAGTCAAAGAACTCTGAGGACTTTGCGAATGCCATGTCCAAGTAAGCAATATCAATTATCATCAGTACTTGTAGCCTTAACATGGAACAGGCTGCAATGTTACAGTCCACCCTATGTTTTCCAGGCATAGAATACACTTCATGATAACGTGGTAGATATACAAGCTGGTTCCACAGCAAAACTTTCCTTGATATAATTTAACGCTAACTTGGCACAGTTCTCAAATGCTAGTAGGGAAGTTTTTCTTCCATCCAGAATTTTCACCTGGAATGTTTTCGTCATTTATGTCATCTACATCAGGAAACTGTTGAGTAGTTCCCTAAAAGATTATTGCAAGTGGAATATTCCTTCTTGTAAGCGAATTCTCAAATGACTGTGTGCAGCCACTTTAAGATAATTTCCCTTTGCTGACGTGGTACAGAAACTGTGCAATAGGAAGGCATTCGAGACTGAAGTCCAGATCTCCTATCATGATCTTTAATGACTTGTGTAACTAATCTTTTCCTTACTTATCTGCTTTCGTAACTTACTGCTACTACTCCCTCCACTCAACTAGTCTGGTGCTTGTCAATGCGTGTTTTACTTGTGCACCTTTATGCTTGTTCCAGTGCCTCAGTATCCACTCCATCTTGTTTCACAAGCCATAGATCTCAAAACAACTTGAGACAGTGGTAAAATATGTTTTTCAGAAAAAACAATCAAGGTTTTATTTAAAGACTGGAACTAGTAGAGAATCTTTCCCATCATTTGTAGCCTATTGCAGTAGTTAATAATTATCTTATTCTAAAAATTTACTTATCTCCTCTCCGAATTTGTGCAATTCCAACTTCCAGCCATTGCTCTTGATATTTGCCTGTCCTTAGATGGCGTAGTCTGGTGATATCAGAATGTCCTTGGTAAGAATTTTGCTGCTTTTGAAGTAGTATTCTCTAATAGTAACAACAGTGAATAGTAAATAATGATAGATCAAGATAAACATGATGCTTTAGCTATAGCCCAACATTTTATTGATAACATGTTCTTCGCTGAGTGGCTTTAATGTGATTTCACACTAATGTTGGGTTTTTTTGGGGCAGGCATGAGCTAAAATTCAACATTCAGGATGAAACAAAAGTCAAGCTGTATCCAGAGAAGGATGAACCTCTGAATGTACTGAATCTCAAGAGAGGGATCATCTCAGCTCTACTTGTGCCAACAGAAACAGTAGAAAACATAAAAACGATTTCAATGGTAGGTGTTTTGAAAGCATTCACTTTATTTCCTTAACAAATGGAAGAAATCTCTCTGTAGTGAGATTAAACATCATTAAATAAAAAAAAAAAAAGAAATTCAGATGAGAAAGGATGCCTTTCAGCTAGATCAGAAAATGTCTGACAGCATGAACAAAGACACTGATTTCTTTCTTCTTTCCAGGATACTGTATATGGAAAGTGTGACAGTGAAGTTGAATTCAAATCTAGAAAAGGAAATGTTGCAGAAGATATTTCAATTAACAGGGACCTGAAAGCCTGTGGCAACTTCAGTCCCATCAGAGATTATGTCAGCCCTATTGCCATTGTAAAGGGACTAGTAAGTACGCCATTAAAAATTATATTGCATTCTTCACTGCATCACTGAAAATGATAAAAACTACTACAACAACTAGATTCTGTATTTGTCTTCTAAAAGCTTAAATGGGTTTTCTGCACCTTTGCATTAGATCAGACTGTGATTTTGTTGGCAGTCAATAGATAAAAACAGATGCGTAGAAAGAGTGTAATTACCTTCTTTCATGTTCTTGTTATTTTTTGAAGGAGAGCTTTTCGTGGATAGATTCAGTGCTATTGATTACATGACAATCTGTCAGATCATATCCAAATTTTTAGTTTTATGCATCAAAATTTTCAACATTCCAATTTCATGTAAAACACGTCGACCACCACAACTCTGATGTGTGTATGATATGCAGAAGAGGGCTCTAAATGCCCCCAAGTAAATGGTTTGACATGCTGTTCAGGCTGCCTGTGAATCCACAATGTCTAAATGCATTTGCTTGCATGCATATTGGCAAGATTTCTTCCCAGTCTCATGGCATCTGTGCTTTTGAGTGTTTTCCCTCAAAAAAACCCAAAAAATTAGGATTTCATACCATGCTAAAAACACGTTTCATGATTCTGCCACTTCTCCAGCTTTTTGTAGAAATCTTTAAAATTTGTGTAAGAAGAGTGAAATTTAAAAGAGCATCTGCTGTTATGACAATCCTGAACTACTCTAAAAATTACAGACTCATTTCTATGAAGGAGCCCTTTGTTGTAGGCAGCAGGGGATCAATGATGAAGTGACCACTAAGCCAAACACCTTAGTAAGGCCTGATGGAAAATTTCAGTGGGATTTTTGCCTGTGAAGAGACTTAAGACTAAAGATGGATACTGGCACAATTTTGTCTTTGTGTGAAAATGATTCCAATTATGCACCTTTGTTTCCAATATACTGTAACTGTTAATGTTACAGTAAAACTGTGGCAGCCTTTAAAACTATGTTTGTTTCCTATACTGTTCAGTAAAATGACTGCCAATCTATTTATTTTACAGAACACCCCATTATCTACCCTTCTAAGGAGCACTCAATACTGTCATTACAATATTGATGCAAAGAAAAGACACATAAGAGATGCTGTCTGCAGTGAAAAACACCTGTTTCTGCCTTCCTCATACAAGTAGGTTACTCACTATTTATCATTACCCTTTTTTTATAAATATTCATTTTAAATGGTGACAGTATCACATTCTGCCCTGACTTCATCCCCAAATGTGCATTCTATTCTTAAGAAGGCAGGAGGCATGACAAGAGCCCTCAAAAGTACTTAGACGTAACTAAAGCACTGAATTTTTCTTTGTTTGCTAGAAATCGCTATGGTGTGATGACAGAGGTCAACCAGACTCTGAAGCTTGAAGATACCCCAAAGATCAATAACAGAAATTTTGATGGAGGTATAGCTGCAATTCTCAATAATACAAATATGACAAAATGTAAATGCAGGTTAAAGACAGGGACAATTTTTTTAAAAACAATGAATTAATTAAAGATGTAGTTGAGAGGACCAAAACAATTCATAATTTTTAACAAAATGTGATCAATTTTGTCAGGAAAAAGGTTGGAGTATAAAATGGGAAAACCCGAAAAGTTTAAAAATACTCTGTAATTTTAAATAATCTTTGTCTTTTAATTTTAATTTTGAAAATATTCTTTAAAGTTAAAAATTTATAGTTCACTTGGAAAGTAATTTTAATCTTATCAGAAATCAGTTTAATGAGCCCTTTTTAGCTAAACATAATTTCTTATGCAAGTTTTAGCTTCAGCTGCCAAATGTAAGCAGTCCATAGTTACTATATATTTGGTTCTGAAACACACTTTTTTCACATGCAGTTGTTACTCCTAGTCTTAATATCTAAGATATATTTATTAAAAGTTGAAAAAGCAAACTATGCTAATATAAAAGGTGTTAAGGAATCATCTTCATAAAAATTCAGAAGAATTTATGCAAGTAGGTATTATTCAGCTTTTGGGAGAATTACATTTCAGTTCCATTCCATTATTTTTAGAAACTGTTCAGCTGTTAAAATTAGACAGTTATCATCTGAAATAATCTACAGAGTTTATATTTATACTGCATGTATGGCAGAAGGTAAAAATGAATATCGCTGCTCGATAAAGACATAAAAGATGCAATGTTTTTAATTGCTAGATGAACTGGAAGAGAAGGGACTTGCACTGGAAAGTACAGATGCCAAATTTCACAGGCAGGGTGATGCTGTTCTGAAAATCCTTCAGGAACTGCAGAAACTTACAGCCACCCAGCAGAACCAGCAGAGAGCAAGACTCTTTTACAAATTTGTTTCTGGACTTAGAAGTTTACATAACTCCACTCTTGGCTCTCTTGTACCAAAGATGATGGAAACTTCAAGGTATGTTACAACAGTTCATTGTGCAAGTACACCACATTTCGATGCCATAGCAGATCCATTCTGAAGTTGATGATTTACTGCAAATGGTTTTAAATTGAAGGTTAATTAGATGTAAAGTGTCTTTCAGACAGGTAAGTATGATCAGAATTATCTAGAGAGACAAATAAGGAAGAGAGAGTAAAACCTGTGGATTTCACATTTTCCATCAGAAATGCCCAGTTAATGGGAACTTGAACATTAAATATATGAGCAAAATATAAGAATTCAAGTAGATCTGAAAGTTCTAACCTTCTATGAAGAACTAATATTGTTTTGATCATTCTCCCATCAAATCTTCCACACTTATTGGAGATGCTGAACTATAAATTAGAGTATAACACAGCCCAGTACAGGTGTTTTCTCCCCACTACCATCCCAAGTGTGTATGCCAGATGCAGGCCTGTAGATATGTTTTTATAGCCACATATCTTTCATGCAGTTTTACTCAAGGGCAATGATTTTAATTCCAAACCCCCTAGTCTGACTTAGAGCAAAGAACAGTTTTGAAAGTGAGATTTTTGGAGACACGGAAGGGCACAATTCTTTGGTCTGATCCTGCCCTCCGCTTCCCACCTGTACTCTTCTGTCGTATCTGGACTTGAGTCAGTTTACACATACTTTATGTCCTCATTCTGTAGAGGGACTAGAGCCTCAGTCTGGTTCAATATAGTATATTATAATACTTATAATTGTGGGAAAGTCTGTTGTGGAGAAAAAAAAGATATGTCGGTGTAATTATAGTATTGTTAATACTTTCTTGTTGTTCATAGCTAATCATGTTATTAGTATGACTTGTAAAACTGAGAAGCTTCTTTCTGATAAGCAATTGTGTTATTTGCTTCAAGTCATGCAAAAGCATATATAATTTACATTAAAACAACTTAATAAACCTGTCAAATGTTGATGTCAAACATACAACATGCAGCAATAACTGCAAACGAGCAATTAGTTAATCAGAGTCATCTCTTTTCCTTTCAGTTCCATCACAGTTCAGGCTCTGACTCAGTGCGGGACTCCAGAGTGCTATGGTGCAGTCCTTCAAATACTGAGAACTGGAAATGTGAATCCATTTGTGGTAGACTTGGTCACATATACCCTGGGACTATTGCCTTCTCCAACTCCAAAAAGAATACGGGAAATTCTTAACATGGCTGAGTATCAGCCAAGTAGAGCTTCGTTTTATGGCTTGAGTCATTCTGTTACTAAGTAAGTAATGATAGCATGTAATTGTACAAAATAACCTCAAGAAAACATTACAGTGCTTAGAGTAAGCACTAAGAGTAGTTACATTTCGAGGATTTTTTGTTATTCTCATTAATTTGCTCTTTGGGAATAAAAAATAAATAGGTATTTCCCATTTTCTCGTTTTGTTTCTAATGTGTTTCTCTATTTCTTTAGGTTCTACAATGAGAAGATGATTGTGACAGAGGAAATAACAGATGTTGCAGACTTCATGTTTTCACTGCTCGGCACTGATTGTTCTGGGGAAGATGAACTTACATACCTCACACTTCGGGTATTCCTATTTCCTTCTTTCCTTATGCAGGCTATTATTTTAAATTGTAGCTCATATATTACTCCTCTTGGTGGAGAAAAAGCATTTGTCATCTTTCTGTGTTTTCTTCACTGACAGGCTATTGGAAACATGGGTGCAGTAATGGAGAAGGCTAAACCCAACCTGAAATCTTCTCTTAAGACATGTATCAGAAATGAAGCTGCATCACTTAAAGTTCAGAAGGCAGCCATCCAGGCATTCAGGAAAATGACTGTAACTGAAGAGGTAAATTGTGTCACAAGAACTAGCATAAACTGCAGTTGACCTTGACTGTTCACAGAAGTTACTGAATATAAGAAAACATTCCCATTATTTCATAATTTTGCTCTCTCCCTTTTAGCTGTCTCCATTTTTTTTTAGAACTCCTTTAATTACTTTAGTTTCCATCCACATATCTGAGAAGTTTTGCAGACTTCTGACTTAGTGGGTGTTGCTCCTTTGAGATGCAGTTGCTTTGTATAGATAGTCTCAGTTTAAATGGGAAGTTTGTATCTGTTCCTGTTAGAGTGTCTTAAATAGAATTCTACTTATTTAAAGGTGGTTTTAACTAACAAATTACTCCACATTTAAATAGTTTTAACTAAAAAAAAATCAAATCCCTGTTTTAGATGGCATTTTGTTGTTATTGTTATTAATAGTACTAGTCAGATTAATGTTTACATTACAGTGACATTAAAGCACCTCCTACAGAATGGGTGTCATTATACAGAGCTGTTCAGCTTAGTATAGTGAAACAGTTTCAATATCAACAGGTTTCTACTCTAAGAGACACGCTCTTGTTTCCAGACAAGGCTTAACAAGTCTGGAAGCCTGGAAACACCTGGAGCTTACATGCTCAGATTCAGTTTAATTTAAAGCATTTATTTTTTTTAATTGTTATTTATTTTCAAACTATGTTTTTAATTTTTCTGCAGAAGATTTTCGTCACCTTTGTTCTGCAGACCAGAACACTTCTGATTCCCAACAATCAAATCTCAGCATTCTGAACAAAAAAGTAACCTGCCAGATATAGGATAAGAAAACCAATTTTAATAAAACCATAAATTCTATGACATTTTCTATCAAAAGAAACTTTATCAAAATAGCTTCAATGAAGCATTTTTGGTCAATTATAGAAATAAGGTATAGAAATAGTTACACAGTTCTGAAAAAATTACATCCTGGAAATTATTCCCAAAAGAGTTTAGCAATATCATCTACTAGCCAGCTCATCAGTGCAAACCTTTCTCTATTTATGTAGGACCGTTCAGCCCTTCTGAAAGTGTTCCAAGAAGGGGATGCACCTACAGACAAACGTCTATCAGTCTATCTCTTACTAATGAAAAATCCTTCTCCAAGTGATCTCGCAAAGATTTTGAAAGTCCTCACGAGGGAGAAGAACGAGCAAGTGAAAAGCTTTATTGCCTCACACATTGCCAACATCCTAGAATCTGAAGAAGTAGGCATTGAAAAGTAAGTAAAATTTAGTTATATACTGGTCTCCTAGGAAGAACAAATTTCTGACCATAATTGCAGTGGTAGTTATTTAGCAGTGTGTTTTTTGCTTGGTATTTGTTTGCTTGTTTGTTTTGTTTGGTTGAACAAGCATATCAACTGAGTGAATCTATGGCTTTGTCAGAGCAGTGCCAAATTACAGTCTTTCCCTTAAGTCTTATTTTTGCTGTTAATATGTGCAGAGAGCTAGCCATTTACAATCATCTCAATCGTATGAATGTCTACAAGTGACACAAGAAATCCCTCAACTAAGACTAAATGTGGGTTTGGAATTTATACTAATCATATTTTCACTGCTGTCCTCTTTTCCTAGTCTAAAAAGCCGAGTTGAAGAAGCTCTGAAAGGAAACCAGATTCCAACAGCCAAAGATTTCAGAAAATTCTCACAAAATTATCAGCTTTCCAAAAGAGTTTCTATACCTGGAGTTGATCCTGCCTCTGCCAAAGTAGAAGGAAATGTAGTATTTGATCCAAACAGCTATGTTCCTAAAGAAACTATGCTAAAAACCACCCTGGATGTGTATGGATTTGGCCCAAGCGATGTCTTTGAGGTACAAAAATTATCAAAAACTTTTGCCAGTATTCAGCTGTTTTCTTTCTCGTTTCTGTTTGCTTACAACAACTTTCTCTGAATAATGTGTTGTTTTTACAAGCTTTGGGAGAAATCTAAAGATCACTATGCTTACAAGGGGACTTTCATTTGATCTCAATGGGCTTTAGAGCAAGCCATCCGTTACGTGATGTCACTTGCCACTGACTGGCTGGACAACCCTGTTGGAGTTATTAAAAGCCTCAGCTTGGGTAAAATGAACCCAACTGTAACAAATTGACTTCATGCTAATGAATCATTACTGGCACACTGAAGTACTCATAGTAGATTTTAAGTGAGATACAGCCTATGTGTCAGTTCTTTGTTGAACTTCACCACAGAGGCAAAATAACAAAATTAATTGCTAGGCCTAGTATTCTGTATCTTCCCTTAAAATCATAGACTCGCAGGATAGACTTTAAATGCATTGTTTGTTCCCCAGAGAGTCTGTTTGTTGTAAAACTCCAAAAAGTGGGGAAACTCAGTTATTACATTGTCCTCTTTGTTTCAGCTTGGCTTGGATGGACAGGGGTTTGAACCAACGCTGGAAGCTTTGTTTGGAGAGAAGGGATTTTTCCCAGACTCCGCAAGCAAGGCTTTGTACTGGGTTGATGGCAGAGTGCCAAAGCAGGTTTCCAAGGCGCTTTTTGACTATTTTGGTTACTCCCAGGATGGCAAGCAGGATCAGGTACAGCTTGAAAACATTCTCTGTGCAGCACGGCATTCCTATCTTTACACAATAATTACATCACTTCCCTCTTTATTGTATATAAGTCTTATTCTCTTCTGATAAGCTAAAATAGAAATCCTTAATGCTATTTAACTTTTTTTTTTCTTAATTGTATGTGGGAGGAACCTTTGTCTAGAGACAAATATGTAAGAAGTGCATATGCAGATTAGCTGACATTCACCAAGTAACTCTTTTAGATATGTGATTTTACAGATTCCTCATAAATCTGTTTTACTACTTTCTGACTGAATTTTCAGGATGTTATGAAAGGAATAATGCTAAACCTTGAAAAATTGATAAAAGAACTGAGCAACAAGGAAGCTCCTGAAGGAAGAGCGTATCTGAGAATAATGGGAGAAGAACTTGGGTACATGAAACTCAATGATTTCAAATTGCTGGGAAGCATGATTTTAAAGAGCATTAAAACTCTTCAGACTATTCCCGAAATGGTATGTTTCTGGTGCACCAATGTGTATTATTAATTTGGGGGTTTTCTACAAGATTTTTTTAAGGTTTAGGTTGAGTTTCTCTATGATGTAAAGAATGGATATTTGATACCAGCATGGAGATAAAATTATTTTAAATAAGATATCCAGATTTAGTCTGAAGGACTCTGAGAAACCCATGAAGACTCCTCGATAACCAAGTGGAATCCTCCTGGAAGATGAGTGAGAGGAAGGAAAAAGGGAAGGTTCAGATCTTATTACATGATTGAGATATCTACTGGAACAATGCCCAAAATCTTAGTGTTGACCATTATGTTATAATACTAAATTTCTAATTATGAAAACATATATTACTATTAAGCCATAGTTCATCCTGTTAAAAGGAAAAGAAGATGTACTACAGTTTAGGAATATTTGGTAAAACCTTTCTTTCATTGAAATAAAAAACCACTTTGCCATTGACTTTGGAGAAGCCAGAATGTTACATGTTATCTAAACTAATTCACTTTTATATGTCTATGTTAAGGTAAATGATCTGCGTGTATCAAAGCAGGTGATAAAATCTAGTATTCGTTTAAAGCTGAGATTTTGATAAGCAGTCTTTAGTACATTTTTTGAAGCAAGGAATCTGTAGAAATTAATTTCTTTACTCTATATGAAATTATGCAGTTACAATCATTCCATGATCAGTTTTTAAAGTACAAAATGTACCTACTCCAAAGTTTAGATTTGTTAGTGTTCATTTCCTTGTTTGATTCACAGATTGCACAAGCCATCTCAAAGGGCATTGACAGGGATTTATTTGTCCACTACATGTTCATGGACAATGAGTTTGAGCTCCCAACTGGAGCAGGTTTGCAACTGAAGTTTGCCTTGTCTGGAGTAGCAACACCTGGGGCCAAAGTGGCTGTGAAGCTTCATCAAAAAAGCGTAAGTCTCAGCAACTGTCTATATTTTTTCTCCTCCTAATAATCTACAATCTTATCTAGGGATAAAACTGTAACAACGGAAGAATTTTTAAGACCACAAAATACTCTTGAAAAGAGAAAAACGTGTTACTTATTAGAGACCTCCAGTTAATTTGTGGATGACATTTACATTAAGAAGTAATACATATGATAAATTAAGTATGTGATATAATAAAATTTGTGAATTAAAAGTACTTTAGTTACCCTTTCAAAAATAATCTTTTTAATCTCTGTTTATTTCTCTCCCCCTCCTCTCAAATGAGAATGGCACAAAAGCTACAGCATGGAGATTTGCTGTTCAAACCAAGCAGTTAATAAAAAATTTTGATGTGGCCAGTTGAAAGTGAAAATTTTGATTTTCAGTTAAAAGAAACATTGAAAATTGAGTTAAATGAAACATTTTTTGATCTGAAAGGAAACATTTTAAAACTGTTACAAAGTAAAGAGCATGTGACATTAGTTAGCCAGTTCAAATAAAAAAAGTTATTTCCGTTAATTTTTTTTCACTTCTAATAACTTTTTTCTCTAATTTAGTCAATATTTTTTATAAATTTCTCAATAGTTTCAATTCACTTAGACTTTTAATTTTCCACCATATATGTGATATAAAATAAAAAAATATGTCTTCAAATTTAGTACTGGTTGCGTTTTAGTTACGTTTGGAATCTTTTCCAGAATTTTGCATTCTATCCCATCTTTCTGTAATGGCCAAACCGAAAGCTTGCAAATAAACTGGTTTCTGTTTAGAGAAATTAAAATCTTGGATCCATTTCTTTTTTGTCAAATAGTTTACTCATTGGTTTTGAAAATTGCTTTTTTTTTTTTTTTTTACAATGGAAAATTGGCTCTCGTCTTCAGTTTTAGAAAATAAATACAAGTAGCTCCATGTACAAAATCTTTCTGAAGCGTGACTATTTTTACATAGAAGTAAGTAAGATTCCTTGGTGTTATCATCTTGCTGCTACATTACAGTTACCACTTACATGGTCCCTCTGCTTATGTGACTTGGGAATCAAATTTTTTGAATAGCAAAATAAATTATGTAAAACCTACCTCTAGATTATCAATATAGTACATTTGTTTTATAAAACCATTAAGAAGTGTATTGGGCAAATAAATACAATGTTTTGTTTTTATTAAATAGATGCAAGCAGAATTCATTGCTAAACCGTCAGTAGCAATTGAGTTTGTAACACACCTGGGAATAAATATGCCTGAATTTGCTAAAAGTGGCGTGGAGATGAATTCTAATATATTCCATGAATCTGGAATTGAAGCACATGTTAGTATGAAAGCTGGACAGCTGAAATTCAGCATTCCTGCTCCGAAGACTCCAACAAAGCTCCTAAGTATCAGGTAGTGAGACCTGAAGGAGAACTTTCAAAGCTATGTTCTTCCCTTTTTTTCTTGATTGTTATTGTGATTTAATTGAGAGGCTAGGGCAGGCATGGAGAAATTTTCAGTTCAGAAAAATCCCAGACATTGTAAAACTGGGATAAGGTCTTTTGTAAGATAAGCAATGAGCCCAGATCAGTGGCAACTGGGAGTCATGGCTTACAGATTCTTTGATTTGTCACTATTTTCTGAAATTTTCAACAAGACTCTCACCGTTTCTATTATTTTGTTTTCCTTCACATAAAATGATTACAAAAACAATGCCTATTTTTAGATTTAATTTAAATGAACTACTTACATTAATTTTAGAGAGGGTAAATGGTTCAATACACAGAATTATAATTGCCAATAATAATACTTATAATAATAAATTATTTGATCATTCAGTCACCAAATGTTATTTCATTAAGCTCTTACCTTAATAAGTGATTTTTACTCAGAAAGTAAGCTTGTTAACAGGGCAATGTCTGAACACCTGTCCTGGGAATAAATGGCTCACTTTTCTGTTCCAGCAATACGCTACATTTGGTGTCTTCAGCCAAAACTGAAGAGATTCCACCTCTGATCGAGAACCGAGAAACCTGGACTTCTTGCAAGCCTTTCATCGCTGGTCTAAATTTCTGCACCAAATTATTGTACTCTAATGCTAGTGCCACAGAGGCAGCTCCATATTATCCCTTGACTGGAGAATCTAGGTAAATCCTATCAGCTTTAACTATGTTTATTCTGTGTTAACTAACCTTCCATCTTAGGGCTTAGTATCTACAATACCCTCTCACATATCTTTAAAAATCTTTCCAAACAGACTAGCAGGAGCAGCTCAGAAAAAGAGCTATTGAGAATGGTATAATTTCTGCTGTTTGTGGTCATGGACAAAATAGTTACAAGGCATTTGTTTACTCCTTCTTTAGATTTGAAGTTGAAATAGTGTCCACAGGTGAAGTGAAGGAGTACTCTGCAAGTGCAAATTATGACCTGCAGAGAGATGGAAGTGACCTGATAGACACCTTAAAGTTTGCTCTCCAGGCAGAAGGTAAGAGTCTGAAAAAGCAATATGGTTTAGCTCAGTTCCGAACTGTGTCATTTAACGGGAAAAAAATTTGTATGAATAAATCATAATAGAATTATTTACAGTATAAAATAGAATACTATTTTTCCACCCAAACAGGTCAACACTTTAACTCACATTTCATTTCATATATGCAATCTCAGTGCAAGATTGTCATGATCAGAGGTTGATTATTTTATCCCAAAAATGCTTCCTCATGATTTGACTAAAAGTGTGATGTTGGTGAATGGAAGCAAGGAATAGAAGTTAATGGGTTCTATATAAGCAAAAGAAAAATAGTTTTGATGAAATATGGAAGTAAAGCATACAAATTGAGAAGAACTGCATAAACAGCAGAAAAAAAAACATTTTCAAAGGGAGAATCTGTGGGATGGCAAGTATGTGTAACAGAATTAGTGACGGGATTAGTGGATCAGCCCATTGTGGGTTTAGAAAATGAGGAGAAAGAAGATGATCCATTTTCTGATTTAGACTCATCAAAGGTTGCGTTAGATCTTCAGGGTGATATAATTTTCAGTTGATCCTTTTTTATTCGTCTTTTAAGAAAAATCCAAACAGATTCCATAGTTGTGAATAACCAAAGTACATTATCTTTTCCAGGTGTAAAGCAGCATGAGGCCACGTTGACCTTCAGGTACAACAGAGACAGAAAGATTTTGACCAGTGATGTCCACATTCCAGATGTTGATGTTGACTTTGGTACAAACTTCAGAATTACTGATGAATCCATTTCTGGGAAGAAAGCATATACCTTTGTCTTAGACTTTAACAACAAGAAGATTTCTGAAGTTACTCTTACTGGCCAGATAAGGTAACTCAGAAAACCACTTAGACTTTTACAGATACAATTGAATAAGATATCTGAAGGTTTTATTGAAGGTAGAAAATGTTGGGAAATTTTATCCCATTTTGGAGAAATTGCTTATATATAGGGACATACAAACTTGTCATTCAAACCCTCTTTAAAAACCCTTGAAGTATTTTATTTGTAATCCATCATGTATACATCAAATAAATACAGCTAATACAACAACTGATCTTTCCTACTATATGTATGTATATAATTAGTATTACAAGATCCTTGAGCTAGTTCTTCCACGTTTGCACACACATGACTACAAGAATGACATTGTACTAGTGTTATTGCAGGTGTGATAATCCAAAGATATAAACAAGGCAAGGTTTGTTCAGAGAGGTATTATCTTTTACTGGATATGTTCGGCTCTAAAAAAGGTTATTACATCTCCCCATGAAGAAATCTAATGGCACTCAATAAGCAACAAAACCAAAAATAGCTGAGAGCTTCCTGTAAAAATTCCCACGCTTCATGATGAGAATATTTCCGGGAACATCTACAGGGGAGCTAACAAAAATGTTCAGCCTGCCAGGGTTTCTAAAATGGTCTGCCTCACAAGCCCATAGTGAAATGAACTGATCACATTCTTTAATAAACCTCAATCTTCCATGGAATTCTGTGATCTTGATGGTGCCCCAGGGAGTCTTTGTCTTTGCTGTTCATGCAGAATTGCCTCTGATATCAGTGGGAGCTTTGGACAGATGTCAGGGACCTCAATTCCCTTTCATTTGCACTAACATGGTATGAGAAGTTTGCTCAAGTCAACAAAGTTACAGATATATAAAATAAATGTGAAAGAAAGGAAAATGAAGCCCAATGGCATAATATATTTTGTGAAGTGTTTTGTTTCTATGTGATTCATGGCCACAATCTGTATCCTTTAGTAGAGAATTCAGCTTGAGTAAGGAGTTTAGAATTTGATTCAGGTATAACTTTACCAAGACAGGTACATGTTTCCATCCATTTCAGTATTATGGAATTAATATGGAATTGTTATTGTGTATGTCTGCACAGTAGCATTATAATAATTTACCATAGATTTCCCAAAGTAACTAGCAGAAGCTGAAAACATTCATTGAATTGGAACAGAGTTTACAAGTTGGATTGAATCTATTTTTCTTATAACACCTATCATGCCTTTACTGTAGATTTAAATGCTGAAATTGCTCCTGAAACGTAAGTGAAAAATTAAATGTTTTAGATACACATTTACTTTTTGCTTTCACAGATATGCTGGAATGGAAGAGGCAATGTTAAGAGGCACCATTTCTATTCCTCGCCTGCAGAGTGAATTTAGAACTGAAGCATTGGTGAATTATTCACCAGCCAAAGGATATCTTCAGATGAGCTCCACTGCAACAACTCATGGAAACTCAATTTCAGAAAGAGTTCTTCTCAGATATGGTAGGGGCAAAAACACAAGTACAACCTATAAATTTAAACATCTTGTTACATTAGTTTATAATATATCCCTAAATAGAATAAGAATATTACTAATTTTACCCTTTTCTTCTAAATTTGTGACTTTCAGATTCTGAGAAAGTTGAGCTAGAATGGAATTCAGGCGCCAGTGCTGCTGTGAAAAAAATGTCTTCTGGCTTCTCAGTTGACTTTTCAGACTACCCAAAAACTTTAGAGAAGCATGCCAATGAACTGCTGGATCGGAAAGTGGCTCATACAGATATGACACTGCGACATATTGTGTCACAATTTATTGTGGTATGTTTCAACTTACAGTACATATTACAACTTGACCACATAGCCCTAGTGAATTCTTTCCTTCCCCATGGAAGCCAAAATGGGAACGAGTTGTAAAAGCACTCATCAGATTGAATAAGATATATATTTCCAACTTCGAGGAAGCCACTTTATCAGATGCCTAGGGCTTAGTATATGGCTTTCAGATAACTTACTGTGAAGTCCTAAAGCTTGTTACATACTTCGAAAAACTTGTCTCCTCATTGCAGGCGACCAACACTTGGCTGCAAAAGGCATCAAAAGATGTTCCTTATGCCCAGACTCTGCAAAACAAACTAAGTGGACTGCAGGAACTGAACATTCAGAAAATCAACCTGCCCGTTATCACCATTCCTGAGGAACTTTTCCTGAAAAGGTAGGGAGAGAAATTAGGATAGTCATAGAGGAAACTATGTGTTATATAGTAATGAGAACTGAACAAAAATACAGTGTTCTACAATCTTTACTCTGAACCACAGAACTAATGAAGCCAAATTTCCCATAGAATTGTGTCCTGTATCCCTACAGACCTTTTGTCTTTGGCCATAACCCTAGTATCTCTACTTTTTCCTGTGCAGTCCTACTGGACAGTTCTTCCCATTCCCTTACATATACTGGTTGACCTCCACCAATCATATTCTATGATAATATAGTACCCTGACCTCTTCCCATGTCTGACTCCATCTGTCACCTGCTCAAAGGCAGCACATACCGTGCTTACACACATGTAGACTGGATGCTTGCACTGGTTTGGGCTCATCTCCTCCGCCTAATAGAGAGTTTCACAGGACTTGTATGAACTTAATTACCCTTTAGGCTTTTACCCTTCTGTCAAATTTGATAGAAATCATCCAAGATGTTAAATATTCCTAAAAAGTAGGGTTTGACAAACAAAAGGGAGACTGGAAGGCAGATAAATAGTATATTTCTTCAGTTTCTAGGAAGCTAGACTATAAATCAGCCAGAGTTGATCTAGACTTTAAAATGCTCATGCACCTGCCAGAGTTTGCTCTCATTACAGTTCCTAGCACATATTGTTCTTGCCAGTTAGCGTTCCTATCATATTGCTGCTCTACCTATGCATTCAAGGAACAGTGTTGCTTTTTAGTATCTTTAGAATGTGCCCATAGCTGCAACTGAGATAGATACAAACATGTCTGTAGAGTTTTTCCATATGCTAGGGAAATATTGATGGCTGAAATGAATGTAAAGGACAACAGAAGCTAGTGTAAGATTGGATTACAAAAACAGAGAAGTCTTGTGTTTTATCTCTCTTAGTACTGCTTTTCCGTTTACTATCTCTCACTGCAGTAATATGAAACTGTATGTTAATGACACATCTCTATTGCTCCCATTGCATCCCTAAGCTAAGTATAAGCAAGGAAAAAACTACTTTTTCTCCTACGTTCTTATCAGCAGTGCACACTAGAATAATAATTATAATAGGAATTTCTACTACTCTGTGATGTTGCTTTTTTAACCATTTGATGCAACATAACAGATTTTTTAAATGTTTCCTTAAATTTTATCTTAGAATGTAGTTCTAAGTGTAAAAAGAAGATTTTGTAATATAAAAGAGAGTTAAGCAAAAAAAGAAAAGCATCTTTGCCAGGTTATTGTTCATGCACAAATTAAAGCAGAGTTTCCTCCTGTTTTGCCTTCTCATAATTACACTTTTTTCTCACAAACTTTTCAGCTGACGATCCATTTTTTCCAGTCCTAGCTCCTGGTCAAATAATTAGATTTGTATTTAGTTTTATTCAGAATAAAATAAATGCTGAACATTTGGATGAAACTTTTCAAACTACTATAATCAGAAATAGAAATTCTTGATAATGTAGGTTCTTATAATTTCTAATGAGACTTTTCATGTATTTCTTTAAAAATATGTCACTTTTTCAAAGAATATAATCACCTTTTTCTGATGCTTGGCATCACACATTGCACAAGCGGTTTTGGAGGAATTATTTTTCCTATATGTCAGCTATTTTCATTCATTCCTTCATTTTAAGGATCATTTTCATGCCAATGCATCTTGAATGTCTATAAGGCAGATTTGGATTCTCAGAGTAGAAAATCAAATGCAAGATTCGTAGAAGTTGTTTATTTAGCCCCTTGAATGACATCCTCCACCTGTGAGCTAAAATTAGTTAATCTCTGAACAAAGAATCAGGAACCTTTGAATTCTAATGCAAGGTCTTACAGAAAGAATGTGTTTCTGGACTACTTGACCTGTCAGTCTCCCTGATTATGAAAGAAGGAAAAAAAACATTGACAGAATTCACTGGTATCAAAAACTTTCAGTAAATTCTGGTAGATGAGTGCTTCAAAAATGCTGGTAATAATAGATGATCATTACATTTGTCTCTAAACTGAAAGTCAAGACATTGATATAAGCATGTAAGTGAGCTCAGTGTTATGGGAACAGTAGGAATCATGGAAATTTCTGTATACACATCGTGGACTTACAGGTTTTAATAGAGTCACTATTATCTTCTAGTGAAGGCCGGATCAGATACAGCTGGAATAAAAACAGTTTTCTAATTAACATCCCATTGCCGTTTGGTGGAAGATCATCCCATGACATAAGGATGCCACAGACTGTTAAAACACCTCCTCTGGTAATGGAGTCAATGGGAATAAGTGTGCCGTCTCAGGAATACAGAATCCCGACATTTACTATTCCGGAATCCTATCCTGTTCGTGTGCCTTTACTTGGCTCTTTAGAGCTCTCTGCCAATGTGTACAGCAACTATTACAACTGGACAGCAACGTACACTTTGGCTAATAGCACCACAGAGAAAGCATCCAGCATAAGAACTACTTATACCACAAATGCTGATTCAGTTTTTGAGCTACTTTCCTACAGTGTGAAAGGTAAGAAAGTGTGTTAATACTGCAATGTTGGCAAAACTATTTTAATGACTTTATTTTCCATGTATCAGGATACAGCACATTCATTTTCCTGTTGCTTATTTAAAGAAAGGTGGTGTATAATCTCAAATCACTTTCTCTTTGTTTTTAGATATGTGAATCTGTTTATTCAGGCACTAAAGGTGAAGTCAGATTAATTCAATAAAGACTTGTAAGGTCCATATTTTCCTAGACATTCCCTACTGAAGAAAAAGTCCTTCAAAACTGAAGGCATGATTCTATAAGCGCTTAGTATCTGACAAGTCAAATGTTTTCAAAAACAAGTGTGCAGGTGTATGTTTAGGTATGATCACAATTTATTTCTCACTATATTTGTGTGTATATATATATATCTAAAATATTTTTTAATTATTTATTTATGTTCATATACTGCCATAACTACATAGCAGTTATCCTGGACTCAGACTGGATAGGTCTTAAAACTGGTATTTTTAAGGTAGTTACTCTCAAATTGCAGTTTGAGTTCTCAAATTGCAAAAAGACAAGGTAACTTCAGTCTTTTCTAAACTCTGCGCCATAAATGAAGCATGATAAAGAAAACATTAAAAAAAGAGAACGTTAGATATGGATTGTTCTTGAGAGTCCATCTTTTCAATTTAGCTTTAAATAATGACATAACTTCATGCCATTTCACATAATTGTATTTAGTAGAGTACTGTAGAGATTTAATTTATTCACAGTTCAAAACTTCAGCCCCAAATATCAAAATAATAACATTTTTAATAGAAATATTCAGGATTACTAAAACATTTCAGCCTTTAAAACAAAATGGTATAATGACAGTAATTGCAATTCAAGCAGTAACATAAAGCTTAGTGGCATCAGATAAAGTCTTAGAGAAAATAAGGTATAAATTACACCATTATCTTTTGTCTCTTTTTCCTATTTCAGGTTCTGGAGAAGCATCATATAATAGAAATGGATTCACCTGTGCGTATGAAAATCACCTGAAGCACAGACTCTTAACATCAGTTTTTAAGTTGTCCAGGACAAAGAGTTACGAACCTAGTCCAGTTGCAAACTACACCATATCACTTATGGCATCCAGTACTCTGGGTCCTCAGCTTTCATTTTCCAGTGATATTGTTTCTGAAAAGACAAATAATGTGAATATCAATAACGTTAAGATGGAAGGACAGCTGGAAGTGGCTTCTGTCTTTGCAAGAAGTATTTACACTCTGTCAAGCTCATACAATGAAAAGAGACGGCTTTTAGAAGGAAAATCAAATCTGAAGCTGGATTCTTCTTATCTTCAGGCTACCAATCAGTTATCTGGCAGATACAGTGATGATTTATTTTCCATTACTTCAGTTTCTGATGTACAAAGCGGACTATTAAAAAACACAGCCTCACTGAAGTACGAAAACAGCCAACTGAAAATGACATCTGAAACAAATGTGAGGTATCGATATATTGCAGGTGTCAATAAGCTTGAATTAATTTTGTCAAAGAAGATGGCAGCACTTCGATCTGAGTACCAAGCCACTTACAGGCAAACCCAATGTTATGCCTTGTTTGCAGGTTCTCTCAATTCCCAGGATCTTATTTTCAACACTGATTTCTCCATGACTGATCAAAGAAATAGAGCTGCACATAAGTCATCACTCAACGTAAATCAGTATGGTCTAGCCAGCAGTGCAACCACAAACGTGCAGTTTAGTCCCCTGACAATGCAGAGTGAAATGAATGCCAAACTCGATACTGCTGGAGGCTCCATGTCACTATCCTCTTCTGGGCGCTATGGTAAAAACAATGCAAAATTCAATCTAGGTGGAAGAGTGAGTCTAACGGAAATAACGCTGGGAAGTGAATATCAGAGTACCGTTCTGGGTATGGACAACAAACATGTTTTAAACTTCAGAGTTAATAGAGAAGGACTCAAGTTTTCAAATAATTTGCAAGGATCATTCAAAGAGATTAAGTTGGAGTACACAAATGACTTGAATATTCCTGGCTTATCCTTAACGTTTGCTTCCAAGTTAGACAACAGCTTCAGCTTTGACAAGTTCCACAAGCATGTTTTTGACCTACAGCTGCAGCCTAGTTCACTAACAGCTAAACTGAGCAATAATATTAAATACACTCAAACAGAAGTTTCCAACAAAGCAGAACTGCTCCTCGAGCCTCTAAAGCTGAACTTGGGCGGCAATGTCAGAGGAGCCTATGGAGCAGATGAAATAAGGCATACCTACACCATTACATATGCTGATCTAGCTGCAAACTTTAAAACAGATACGGTCGCAAATGTTCAAGGCGCAGCAGTGAGTCACAGAGTTAATCTGAATGTGGCAGGACTTGCTTCCTCAGTTACTATGAACACAAACTGTGATTCCAAATCTCTCCGTTTCAGCAATGCTGTGCGTTCCACCATGGCCCCATTTGCTGTCACTGCTGACATACATACTAATGGTAACGGAAAGCTGATTGCTATGGGTGAACATACAGGAGACCTTTACAGCAAATTCCTCTTTAAAGCAGAACCTCTTGCTTTCACTTTCTCCCATGATTACAGAGGATCTACCAGTCATAGCTTGAAGTCTAGAGGAAGATACACTACCCTGCTTGATAACAAAGTTCATATGCTTTTTACTCCATCAGAGCAGTCAAGTGCTTGGAAATTGAAAAGTCAGCTAAATGATAATGTATATTCACAAGATCTCAGTGCTTACAATGATGCAGAAAAGACCGGTGTGGAACTTAACGGAAGAGCTTTAGCAGATCTCTCTGTAATGGATACATCAATCATATTACCATTCACATCTGAAGAAGTTAATTTAATTGATGTGTTGGGCCTCAGGGGGAGTGTGTCAGAGCCTCAAGAATTCAGCATCTCTGGCTCTGTGAAGTATGACAAAAATAAAGATATGCATGTTATTAACCTACCATTCTTGGAACATTTGCCAGTTTACTTTGAACAAGTCAGAGGCACCATTCTATCCACACTGCAGGCGATACAAAGTTACCTAAAGAACATTAACATAGAGCAACAGATGAGAAAATACAAGGCAACTTTGGATGAACTCCCACAGAACATTAATGATTACATGGACAAGTTAGATATTAAAGGCAGAGTTAGCAGCATGAAAAATAATTTGGTTGCTTTCACAAAGGACTACAGAATAACATCTGATGATCTCCAAATTATGCTGGAAAAAGCCATGGACAATCTTCAAGAAATACTGTCTCAGCTGCAGGTCTATCTGATACAAATTGAGCAATACATCAAAGATCGTTATGAGCAGTATGACTTTAAAGCATTTATTGCAGAGCTTCTGGACCAAATAGTTGAAACAATGACAGCTCTAGATAACAAATATAAGATAAGAATGACTGTAGTTGACACTATTCAAAAATTGCAGTCTTTTTTGCGCCAGTATTATCCTAGCAAAATTGGAAGCAGCACTTTGGCTTGGATTAAAAATGTAGATGATGAATACAGGATTACAGCTAGGATACAGGAAAACCTAGAACAACTCAAGATTCAGATTCAGAATATTGATATCAGACACATTGCAGAAAATTTGAAACAGCAGATTAAAGTGTTTGATGCAAAAGAAGTTTTAGAAAAATTGAAGGATTCATTGCCAATTGAAAAAATTAATGAAGTTCTTGAACAAATCAAAAACTTTATTCTAAATTGGATGGAGGAGTATGAAGTGTCTGAGAAGATCAGTGCTTTCCGGGGTCATGTGCACAAACTGATTGTAAAATATGAAATTGATAAGCAGGTATATTTTTTAATGGACAGAATGATAGAACTGCTTAACCAGTACAGAATAAAAGAAACTGTCCAGAAACTGACGATCTACCTGAAAAATATTGATGTGAAGTCATGCTTCGATAAAGTTATTGCTTTTATTGATGATGCAATCAAAAAAGTGCAAACCTTTGATTATGAATTGATGATAAAGGAAGTCAACAAGTTCCTTGACAAAGTTATTAAAAAGCTCAAGTCTTTTGACTATAACCAGTTTGTTGATGACACAAATAACAAAATCCGAGAAGTGACCCAGAAAATAAATGAGGAACTCAGAAATCTGGAACTTCCACAGAAAGCGGAAGCACTGAAACAGTATATCAGAGATTTTAGAGCTGTGATTTCAAAATACATGGAACAACTAAAGGACACCAAGCTTGCTGCAATAATTAACTGGTTCAAGGAGCTCATAAACTCAACAACGTTTGGTAATCTGAAAGCCAAGATAAATGAACAGCTGGAAGACCTGCGAGAGAGGATTTCTGAAATGGATATTTCCCAGGAATTCCAGTGGTGTCTTCAGAAGATAAGCCAATTCTACAGTTCTGTTGTCATATACATTTCTGATCAGTGGAACACAGCTTTTAAGAAAATCGTTGCTTTGGCTGAAGAGTATGATCTAAAAAATTGGGCTGAAAATTTAAATCAGTTTGTTGAAACAGGATTTAAAGTCCCTGAAATCAGAGCTGTTATAGTCACTATACCTGCCTTTGAGGTTAGTCTGCGAAGTCTTCGGGAAGCAACATTTCGAACACCAGACTTCATTGTGCCACTGACTGATCTGCATATCCCCTCCTATGAGATAAATATTAAGAGACTAAAGGACATGAGAATCTCAATGAAATTTACTACCCCAGAATTTACAGTTCTAAATACCTTTAAAGTTCCTTCCTATACAATTGACTTGAATGAGATTAAACATCAGATTGTGAGAGCAATAGACAAACTCATGTCTGGTGAATTTCAGTTGCCAGCAACTGATTTGTATTTTAAAGATCTGAAGATGAGAGATATGCCTTTTTCTGACATTGCTTTCCCAGAAGTACAAATCCCTCAGTTTCAAATACGAGAATTATTGGTTCCAAAGCTAAATCTAAATGAGCTTCAGATTCCTAACATGAAGATACCAGAGTTCCAGCTTCCACGTATCCCACATACTGTGACTGTCCCTACATTTGGCAGATTATCTGGTACTTTCAGAGTCACCTCTCCATTCTTTACACTATCTACACAAGCTGAGGTTCATAATACGACAACATCTGCAAACAGTCCAGAATTTGTGACCTCCCTTTCAACTCAAACAACATCTAAATTAGACTTCCTAGTTTTTAGTGTTATTGCAGATTCACGTCTCTTGGCCCCTGAGATGAAGCAGCTGAACCTTAAAAATTCTGTGAAGGTCAACCACAGGTTCCTTAAAGTTGATCACACCAATGAAGTTGTGTTTTTAGGGACTTCGGTAGAAGGAGAAGCTGAAACTAGGGCAAACTTACATACAACGAAGAATTCAATAGAACTACAGAATAATTTAGTGGTCAAGCTGCAAAGAAAAATTTGGATGCGGAGTGGAATGGCATATTCCCACAGATTGAATATTCCACAAGCTGATTTCTCCAGCCAGGCTGATCTGGTCAATAACATGACAACAGAGATAGAAGCAGGACACATATCATTTACCTCCACTGGTAAAGGAAACTGGAAATGGGCTTCTCCTAATTTCTCTGATGAAGGCACTCATGATTCGCACGCTACTTTCAGGGTTGAGGGCCCCATTATTACATTTTCTGCCAACAACAGAATAAATGATAAGTACCTGAAAGTCAACCAAGCTATGAGATATGAATGTGGTTTCCTAAATTATGCAACACTTCAAATTCAGTCTGAAATTGAGTTACAGCGTGTGGGACGTAGTGTTCTGAATGTAGAAGGCACAGGACAGCTTGGAGGAATGAAAGTACAATTAGCAGGCTCTCACAATGCTCGACTCAATGGACGGATTACTGGAACTGTAAATAATGAGGTTTCCTTCTTGGCACAGCCTTTTAAAATTCATCTGTTAACAAACAATGAAGGAAATGTGAAAATCAGCTTCCCAATGAAACTGACTGGCAAAATTGACTTCCTGAATAACTATGGTTTTGCACTCAGTTCCTCTGTTCAGAAGGTCAGCTGGCAAGCTACTGGCAGGTTCAATCAGTACAGATATTCCCATAATATGACTGTTGGCAACAACGATGACAGAATTGAAGCTCGTGTCGAAATGAATGGAGATGCCAACCTGGACTTCCTAAATATTCCTCTAGCCATTCCCCAGCTTCAAATTCCCTATACTGGAATCAAAACTCCTCCGCTAGTAGGTTATTCACTGTGGGAACAGGTAGGCCTGAGGAATTTGTTGAAGACAACACGACAATCCTTTGATTTAAATTGGAATGTTCAGTATGAGAAAAACAAAGACATGCATGTAATCCCACTTCCTTTAGCAGCAGTGCACGAAGCACTTAATAAATACATCATTTTCTTCAACAAGCATTTTGAGAGAGGAAGAAACACCGCTTTAGATTTTCTCACAAAGTCATATAATGAAGCCAAAACAAAATTCGACAAATACAAAATACAGACATCACTGAACAAGCTACCACGGACCTTCAGGATTCCAGGATACACCATTC
This sequence comes from Tauraco erythrolophus, assembly GCF_009769465.1. Taxonomy (NCBI): domain Eukaryota; kingdom Metazoa; phylum Chordata; class Aves; order Musophagiformes; family Musophagidae; genus Tauraco; species Tauraco erythrolophus. The sequence goes on along the minus strand of NC_141466.1, from coordinate 62,643,380 downwards.
CAGTTCTGAATATCGAGGTTTCTCCTTTTACTGCTGAGATGCCAGCCTTTGGTTACATGCTCCCAAAAGAAATAAGCACAGCAGGATTCACAGTCCCATTTATTGGCTTTTCAGTACCATCTTACACACTAGTCTTACCTTCTCTGGAGCTTCCAGTCCTTCATGTCCCACAGGATCTACGCACTCTGAAGCTTCCTAGATTCAGAATCAACAGTCCGGCAAACCACATCTTAATTCCTGCCATGGGAAACATTACTTACGACTTCTCATTTAAGTCCAGTGTCATCACTTTAACTGCAAGTGCCGGGCTATTCAATCAGTCAGATATTGCTGGGCAACTCAGCGTCTCATCCTCTTCTGTCATTGATGCACTGCAATTTAAGCTGGATGGTTCAACAAGCTTGACAAGAAAAAGGGGGTTGAAGCTGGCCACAGCATTGTCTCTGAGTAATAACAAATTTCTAGGAGGAAATCATGACAGCACTATTAGTCTCACGAAGAGGAACATGGAAGCTTCAGTTGCAACAAATGTAGAAATCAACACACCAGTTTTAAAAATGAATTTCAGCCAAGAACTTTCTGGAAATACTAAGTCTAAACCCACTCTTTCCTCAGGATTAAAATTAATTTATGATTTTAATACTCCTAAATATGGCACCAGTGCTAAGGGAGGAATTGCTCACAAACTTGCTTTAGAGAGCCTTACATCTTACATATCAGTAGAAACTTCTACAAAGGGGGATATTGATGGAGTATTTTACACTGGAAATGCATTTTCTGGAAGTCTAGACCATGAGGCAAACACCTATCTGAATGCTAATGGAGCTCGGTCATCTCTCAAGCTTGAGGCCCACTCCAAAGCAGATGGACTCTGGAACACTGAAGTGAAAGAAATACTTGCAGTTGAAGCATCTACCCGTCGTGTCTATGCCGTCTGGGAGCACAATGGGAAGAACTATGCACGATACACACCTCTTTTCACAACAACGGGGAGTCAGAGATGCAAAGCAACCTTAGAGCTGGCTCCTTGGGGTATATCAGCAGATCTTCAGATTCAAGCCACTCAGCCAAATTCCTTCCTCGACACAGCCTCAGTTAATGAAGTTGTCACAGTTAAAATCAGTACTGCAAACCAGAATATTGGCTGGAAGGGTGAAGGCCAAATTCAGTCATTATCTCTCAGTCATGATATGCAGTTATCAAATGAAAAATCAAAGGTGCAGTTTGATATTTCTGGATCTCTGGAAGGATATATGGACTTCCTCAAGGACATAAAGTGTCCCATTTCTGAGAAGAGTTTATGGGATATCTTGAAGTTGGACGTCACTACCAGTGCTGACAGAAAACAGTACTTAAATGGTTCAGCATCCCTCATGTACACAAAGAGTGACGATGGTTACTTTTTCCCCATACCTGTGAATAAGCTGACCGATGGCTTCACTTTCAGTATACCTGAGTTACACCTAAAGGCTCCAAGCCCTGTTCTCAGCACTCCAGAGTTCAGAGTTCCTTTCACCACTCTCCAGGTCCCAGCATACACCATTGACTTGCGCAATGTAAAAATTCCGCAGACACTCAACACAATGCCATTTGACATCAATTTGCCCACACTGCCAAAACTGAGATTCCCTAAAGTGGATGTAGGAGCCAATTATATTACATTAGAAGAATATAAAATACCATATTTTGAGGTGACAATACCTGAACACCAAATAACTGTGTCTCAGTTTACTCTTCCAAGGAGTATTTCTCTTGGCGGTTTTCATGTGGATCTGGACGAAGTAGCTAATAAGATTGCCGATTTTGATCTGCCTACAATTACAATTCCTGAACAGAAAATTGAGATCCCCCCTCTCAAAATATCCTTGCCTGCTGGAATTTACATCCCATCATTTGGTGCCTTGACTGGATCTTTCAAAGTTTCTTCCCCTTTGTACAATGTCTCCTGGAGAACAGACTTAACAAACAAAAAGGACTCTTTTGAACAGTCCATTGACTCTACCTGCAGCTCAACATTGCAGTTCCTGGAATATGACTTGAATGGTAAGACATTAAAATTCTAGATGCCACAATTTTGGGGGAAATACTGTATACTGGGTTTTTTTTCAGATTCTTTTTTTTTCCCAGCACTTTGTATATAAAGGTGTTGCCGTCTATTTGGCATTGTCTTTACATTATACTCCTTTTATCATCAACAGTATTTTTTCGTAAATTATTATCACAGTCTCAGACAATCACCCAGAAGGCTAATGACTAGATATATGTATAACTAATGGCATACTATGAAAAAATGGAAAAGATCTCTTTTCTGCGTAGCTGTTTCTTACTTTAAATTCTGAACAACATAACATTCCCTTGTTACTAATGATAATATATGTAAAGGAGATAAGACAGGCTGACTTTTTATCTGATTCAGTTCAGATAAAGAAATACCTAGATTTTCCCTAGGAACTAGGCATATTTGATTTCAAAAATATTTCAACTTGGAGAACCTTGAAGTCCCAGATAGTATTGAGTTCTAGACTTTGTAATAATACTAAAAATATACTTTAGAATAAAATTCTAAACGCTCAAGAAATTAGAATCCTCATTTATGATTTGCATGAATGCAAAATGTTATATCCATGTCGTTCTAAATATAGGGGAAAATTGAATTTTAAAATACTCCAGTTGAACAAATATTTTCATATGTTTGGGGCATTGTGAGCATGGTTTCTTGAGTCATAATTTTACATACTACTGAAACACCCCACAACTGGCCGATTAACATGCAACTGTAAATGTGTTTTGTACTGTTTGCTGGTAAGTTCTGGAAATACACACATTTGAAATCCTTTTCACAGTTATTTCAAACTACAAATATGAAGAAGGCATGTTTGTTATGAAGACAACTGGCAGCTTTTCACATCGTGACATGAGCGCAAACTACAAAGAAGACCTTACTGTTTCGGGAATTAGGTAAAGATTTGCTCTAATAATATAGTTTATAATAGACAAAATTGCCAGTGATGTATTGTTACTTTTAACTCTAATGCTCCAGAGTGTTTTGCTGTAATTAATAAGAACCTATGTAGCTACACTGTTGTTATCAGCTGTGACTTTTTTCCTTTCCAGATAGTTGGAAAGCTGTTCCCTCTCAGCATTTCTAGAACAGCTTTTCTCAGCAGCCCCATTTCAGAAAACCGCTGAGATTTAAACACAATTTTTTGTAATCAGAGCAGTTCTAGACCATCGACATAGTTTTTTTTTCACTGAAGCCTCTGTCACCACAAGCCATTAAGGAGTAATTTTTATTCACAAGTACCAGTAGGGATTCACAAGTAGGGATTATAGAGTTGCCCTTCTAACTGCCTGTTTTGATCTGCAAGTGTTGTGTTGATATATCAAAGGGAGAGAAGTCTGCAAAGGTGAGTACAAATGCAGATAAAAAATACTGCCTATACTGGTGTCAGTGGAAAAAATTGCCATCAGCTTGCGGAAATCTGTAGAAAGCCAACAGTGGTACAGCTACAAGTTTTGTTTTGCTGCTATAATTAACTGAAAATTCTCAACCGAGCTCAATATAATTTTATCTAAAACAGAAAGATTGGAATAACATGAAGTTTTGAATGCGTTAGGCTAAATCCTAAAAAATATGGACAATAAAACTCTACATTTTCTTTTAATGACAATGGCATTGCTTTCATACATATATACGTAAAATAATAGGTGGTATTGTATTTAGGCAGCAGTCTTCTGCTTTGTGCATTCCTTCATAGCTGTGTATTCACTGTTGTTGTAGAGTCATGGACCACACTGCATCCCTAGACGTCTTCAGCCCAACTTTTACAGACGTTCATATGCATTATCAAGGGACTGACAGAAGCTTATCCGGCTCAGTATCTTCACCCTCTTCTGGAACCTTGGGCTACCTTATTGAAATGGACGCTGACATTCTCACGGCGAAAGTGTACTACCGAGCTCGGGTAAGTTTGATACGAGCAATAAAAAGCAAAAAGGTTGAGTGTGGTCAGAGGGAAAGTTCCCTTTTAAAGTTTGTGTGTGTTTATGTTAAGACATAAATTAACAGCCCTTTGTGCAAAGAAAAAGTATATTACCAGTAATTATAGGTTTTTTTTCTTATGCTGGCCTTTCCAGTACTAAAATTAGCATCTGTGTGAAGAGGCTGTTTCAGCTTTTCCACACAGGTAATTTTGTCCTCTTCTACAATCAAGAAGACACACTCACTAAAAGTGAAGAAAGTACAAAGCCAGTTATAGATAAGCCACACATCAGGTTTAATGTGTACCGATCAGACTACTTACAATTACTACAAAAGTGGCCATTATAGGAATCAGGCCACTGGAAGAGCTCAGACCATCTGTAAAGTATCTTTTTTTAATCCATTAATATATCACAATACATCATGAGAATTAAAAAACTTACTAGATTTGGTAACAAAGCATGCTATTATTATTGGCATACTACAATTTCAAACTTAAAATCTTACCTTCCAAAATGATATACTAATTTAGAAATCATAAGCAACTCATAATTCTCTATTTACTACTCAAAACTGGAAAATTTGTTTATGTAAATAGATTCTAATTTGAGAATCTTCAATTACTCTCAGTAACTGTTTAAATTGTTTCATTGATTTAAATGATTACAACATGAAATCCTCTAATATTTGCATATGAAGAAAATGCTTTTTGAATTCACTTTAAATGATTTCAAGAATGAGTATAAGTCCAATTTTCCCAAGTAATTCACATGCTTTATGAGATATGATAAGTATTTAATACAAAGGAAGGAAAAATCTTATTTGCAGTCAAATATTAAAAAAGGCCAGACTGTTATATTCCAGTCCTGCTGTTTGAAGAGGCACAAAGTATCGTGATAAAATATAATTTCTTCCAAAATAACCTTTCAAGATGAGATCAAACATACAGTAGACAAGAAATTGTAGTGTATTTGTCCTAATATGTAATAAAATTAACGATGCAAAGATGAGAATGTTGAAATACACTCATAAATAATATCAGATTTGCTTTATATACAAGCTACCTTTTTCTTATCCTGTTCTATATTTTCAGTCTGCTCCTCAGAAGGACATCGATATATTAAAAAGTGAGATATCCTTCAAGAAACCTGACCTGATTCAAATGAAATTCAACTGGCAAGAGGATGCTGCCAAAGACTTGCTGTTTGGTCTAAAAGAAAAAGTACCTAAAATGACAAATGCAGCCTATAGGTACGTTAATCGGTATCATAAGGAGCATATGGGACTGGAAATCAGTGCTGCCACCTTAAAGATGAAGAATATAATGCGGAATAATGCTGACAAAGCATACGCACTTGCTGTAAAACAAATAGATCAAATAGATGCCCAGCTTCGCACGGCTGCCAATGAGGCCTCTGGCAAATATCAGGAGGTGAAGGTCAAAGCTAAACAGCTATATCAAAAAGCAGCAGATCAAGCTGAACAGTTTGACTACCAAAGAATAAAAGCAAAGCTTTTGGATGCTACGATAGACATAATAGAAGAGTATCACAAGAGAATAAAACACCTAATTGACTCAGCCATTGAATTCCTGAAGACCACAAAATTCCAGGTCCCTGGACAGTCTGAAAAGTACACTGGTGAACAAATGTACCTTATGACTACAGAAAAGGTAGCAAAAAGTGCTGATTTATGCCTTTCAAAACTTCAGGAGTACTTCGATGCCTTGATTGCAGCTATCAATGAGCTGGAAGTCAGAGTTCCTGCTTCTGAAACAATTCTTAGAGGTCGTAATGTACTTGATCAAATTAAAGAAATGCTGAAACATTTGCAGGAAAAAATCAGGCAGACATTTGCCACTCTTCAGGAAGCTGACTTTGCAGGAAGGCTTAAAGAACTGAAACAAGTAGTGCAACAAGTTTTTCAGAAGGTAGAACAAATTGTTAGAAGCTTGCAATCCAAAAATTTTGAAGACATCAAAGTCCAAACTCAACAGCTGTACAAAGATGCAATGACTTCAGACTATGCAGAGAAGCTGAGATCCTTGGCAGAAGATGTTAAAAAATACATTTCTCAGTTTAAAGATTTTAGCCAGAAGACGTTCCAGGACCTTTCAGAAAAGCTGCGCCAGCTGCTCCTCTGGGTAAAAGCATTGCGGGAGGAATATTTTGATCCAACTACACTTGGATGGTCAGTGAAATACTATGAGGTGGAAGACAAGGTACTAGGATGGCTGAAGAATCTAATAGATACACTAGTAGAATGGCACAACAAGTATGTTGGAGATTTTGCTGACTCAGTTACACGCCTGACAGACCAAGTAAGAGAACTGGTGGAAAGCTACAGCCAGGAATATTATGACCTTGTAACTGATTTTGAAGGAAAAGGAAAACAGAAGGTCATGGAGCTCTCATCTGCTGCTCAGGAAAAAATCCGATATTGGTCTGCAGCTGCTAAGAGGAAAATCGATGAACATAACAAGCAAATCAAAGAGAAGCTCCAGGAGATCTATGGGCAGCTTAGTCATACCCAAGAAAAGCTAATCGGTGAGGCCAAAAGGTTAGTTGATCTAACTATAGAAAATTACTCTGCATTCCTGCAATATGTCTCAGAGCTTCTTCGTTGGTTTGAGCAAATAACAGCTGAGAGCATAAAGCCATATATAGCTGTTCGTCAAGGAGAGCTTAGAATAGATGTGCCGAAGCCATTTGACTGGGAGTCCGTTTACCAAATGCCCCAAAAAAGCAGAGAGGCACTCAGAAAAAAAGTTGAACTAACACGCACACTGATTCAGCAAGGCGTTGAGCAAGGCTCCAGGAAATGGGAAGAAATGCAAAGATTCATTGATGAACAACTTGCCACTGAGCAACTGAGTCTTCAGCAGATTATGGAAAATATACAGCAGCGCATGAAGACCTGAATGGACACGCAGAAGAGAAGTAATAAGTTTGTACCACAATGTATTTAAAAGTAACAGCAATCAACATACTGGAGCTTCAGGTAGATACAGTTTGAATCTGAATTTGTAAATGACAACTGAATAATCTACACTAGGTTATTTTAATAAGCTTAATAAGCAAATAAATGAGTTCTTTATTACATTTCTGTGTCATTCCTTACAGCTACTTTTACTTGGGCCATAGGGCTTAATCCGACGATTTTCAAGGTCAATGGGAAGTCTTTGCTTTGATTTCACTGTATGTTGGACCAAGTCAATAATGTGCAATACATACTGTAAATAGACACAAAAGCTACGGAATACATAGAATAAACAGGTTTTAAGGTAAAGGTCACATTCATACGCCAGTTGAAGAACGACTTGTAAACACATGTATTTCCCAACACAGAAGTACCTTCATAGATAAGTTTGGGAGGAAAAGAGCATCTGCAAAACATGAAGAAAAAAATTGATGAATTCTGAAAATAACATCAAAAAGTGAAAAAGAACATAGAACTATAAACATATATATAAATGTGACTCCTGGTAAACTGCAGATAATAATGTTCTGTTAAGAAAAATAAATTTATCCATGTATGAGTTTTCAGAAAACTATGCCAAGAATTTTAGATGGGTTTTCTTTCTAGTGGCTAATTTATGATTCAGAAACACAGGTTTTTCTTACCTGTTTCCCCATGATATTTCTGGTTTCACATCAAATCGTCTAACATTTACTTATCACAAGTTTAGTTGTTCACTGACATCATTCAATATGATAGGAGTCAAAAAGGTTTCCTCTCAGTCTCCTAGACTGAAGCCTAGACCTCATTTAAATGAATTCTAGATTTAAAGATGAATTTAAATAATGTTGAAGAATTCACTCACAAAATAGGACTACTTTTGAGTGGAAAATATGTGGACCTGTTACTGTTTATTTTCAGCTGTTGGAATGTTATTATAGATAGTCCTCGAGAAAGGCGTACTCAGGCTGAAATAATGTTTCCTCTTTGAGAATAAACTCTTTAACAAACAATACTAGAAATTTTGTGTACATGTCTGTTTTGATACAGTCAGTTCACTCCATAATATGGTGTTGCTTGTTCATTAATGGGAGAACTGAGTCTGGTTTCATCCCATGGTACAATTGGTTAAATACATGAAGCAATGAAGCATCGGTTCACAAATACCCAAGTAAGTTTTGAGGCAGCAGGTACATGCTTACAGCACAGAGCAGCGCTATGCAAAGATGCTAACTCAGACCTTGGAAATGGGAGAGCCCAGTGCCCGAGTTGAGTTTGTGCAGCAGTAACACTTCCACCTCCACAGCCAGTCCACACCGATCTAGCGAGATCTCAGAGCAAGTTGGGCTATACGACTTTGATATCCCTATTGACAGATAATATTATTACCCGAGTGGGTCTGCCAGTAATGATTTTTCTTTCATTAGAATCTGGCAAGCACAGTAGTATACACACACCTATCTAGCTGTCAGCAGAGTGGGCTTCTCTTAGAAAGTAAGGTAAATCCATTTTCTCTTTAGAGCTTTCAGCCATGACGATAATATGCAATATAGCAATAATTTGCAGATAAAGAGATAGAGGAGTCCCCTGTGAATCGTAAAATGAGAAGTTTTCATTCTGAATAGAAATAATCTGAAGAGGTATAAAAATACTGTTTACACGTCCTACTGAATATCCCAGTAAATAAAGGTGTTGGCTGCAGAGCCCTTTCACCTTCATTCGCAAGGAAACTGAAGCCTGTGGGTCATCTGATCTTTATTTGATGTCAGATTGCACAACTTGTTTCCCTGAATTTCACAAATGTTTAAGCACAACCAGATTTCACAGACAGTGTCTGATTCTTGCTTCCCTTCCTCATGACAAATAGCCCTGTGAAACAAAGGACAATAGAAGAAATTACAAAAGTTATGGGAGAAGAGAGATTTAAAGTTTGTTTTCTTTTGTTTCTCCCTCACGGCTATTTATTTCTGTCCATCATCCATAGTTCTTGGAAGGGTTATAAATTCTAAAAAAGGATTTACTTATAAGGAATGGGTTAACTGAATGATAAATATGCCAAATAGCATAAATACTGGCTCTCTTTGGCAAGAGTGAAGCTTCCCAAGAGCAAACACAATAGTTTGCACACTAAACTGTGGTTAGAGGTTAGAGGAGATTTCCAAGTCTCATAGCAGCATCGCCGCCAATTGGATTAAAGCTCTGAATCCTGTAATCAGCGTGACAGCCATCTTGCAGTCATCCCACAGTTGGTTTTGAGAGGGCCTGGAAGCAGAATGTTATTCTCAAAAACGAGGTCTTGTGGAACTGAGCTGTTGTTAAATCTCCACACCGGGGCGGTCATCCCCTTTGAAACTCTGGTAATGTTTTGACGCAGAAAGGAGTGTGTATGTTTGCACGTGTGCATAGGTATGCAAGCATGTACAACCAGGTGTAACTTCAATTTCCATGGCTTTTCCTGTTGTTTGTTTGTTGGTTTGTTTTTCTTTCAGGTTCCAGCAAATTTTAGCCTTATTTTCTATGTAATACTTTACGGAAATGTAGACAAAACCACCATTATTCAAATTATGCTGTAATTCACTCCACTTATAAAACATTTGCAGTATAATAATTTGAAATATTCCATTTTGGCCTCTTTTTCAGTCTAGTTTATATAATAAGAAGTATTACATTTCATTAAATTGAATTGTGTGGGAGATAACTGGGAATCAGCAACTATCTGGGCCTCAGTGACACTGGTTCTTTTTTTTTTTTTCTATAGTTTTCATCATCTGAATTCTCATAAATGCCAGAGGGACTTTGCTTTATAATTTACAGCAAGTATCAGACATAGAGCAGAACTGGTTGTAAAAGTTTAATTAAGTGAAACATTTTAACAAGAAATTCAGAGAACAAAATGCCCTGCTCTAACTAAGTGATTGTAGAAATAACATTGACAAGAAACGTGTGTGTTCCTAAATGAAAAACTTTTGCAGACGTACGACAGCAAAAATGTTCCAGAATTTTAGATTATGCAACTAACTAGAGCTGTTCTTCTATTAAGTCATTTTAAAATACATGTATAATTTGCTGCACATACAGAGATTCTGCACACACATTCGCATCCACATGCTCCATGCAGTGCATCATCCACCTCTGGCTCTAAATTGTGCTATTGATACTTTAGAGCAACTGTCATCATGGGCTACTGATACCTTACAAAGTTTACAGTGAGACATATAGTTGTTCAGTAAGTGACACCAAATTTTGTACTACTCTTCTGCTGGCAGATTTATTGCTCAGATGGGAAACCAGAAATTATTGAAGGCCATATGGACATACAGAATTGCTTATATTCCATTTCTACACAGCCAAATCCTGGCCCAAATGAAATCGATGGCAAAGTGTCTATTGGCTTCAGCAGGAGTTGGCTTTGGCCAGTTATGTGTATAACTTGAGAAGCACTTTGGGATCCTGTAGGACAAAGGCTATATTATTATCTATAAAAATCTATACAAAAATATCATTGAAAAACCATGCAGACAGGAAAATTAATCACTAACAAACTCAAGACAGGTCAGAATGAAGGTTGCCTGTGTAATGCTAACCAGAGCCTCTTTATATATTTTTACCCAGTTTTACCTAGTATCACAGAGAAAGTCTGCCAGGACCAAGAATCCTGGGTTCTGGTCCCATGCCTTAGACATGGAAATATCCTTATACCTCTCATCACCCTTTCCCTCATTTCGTTATCCATCCGAGGCGTTAAGGGAAACTGGGACCTTGTAGAAAAAAAGCATATGTTGGAGGTTTGCAAGACCCAACTGGGCAAAGTCTTGAGCAATCCCGTTTGAGTTGAAGACTTCCCCTGTTTTGAGCAGGAGGTTGCACTAGAGACTGACCTCCTAAGGTCCCTTCCAACCTGAGTTACTCTGTGACTCTCTGTGACTAAACAGATATGGCTTTAGGTGAGGTTACTATACTTAACACCGTGCTTACACTTTGGTAAATGGTTTATGAGCAATTGGCTTCATCATCATTCTAATATATCATTATACAAAACCAGAGAAGTTTTATGGTATCCCTGCATGTAAACGCATTATCATTCTGATTGCAACCATGAGGCACACGCCCCAGTATCAAACTCAGCTGCAACCACCAATCTGATACTTTCCGTCACTAGCCTACCACTATTCTGGCAGCATCAAACACCACACATGTACATACCAGTGTATTTCTGATAAAACCTTTATATCCACCATTCAACAGTTCAGTTACAAGACTACCAGAAGTTTTAAATGCTATTGAACTGGTATAACGAAGGCACATTTCAATAGAAGAAAATTGAAATGGTGTGATAAAGGCAAACTAGTTAGGTCCATCCATGTTTTATCTTCAGTTCAAGCAACCTGATAACCAGTCATGGCTGAACTAAGGGGAAGCAGACATCAGGGCAAGTTTGCTAGGAGGCTTGAACCTCTGTCTTTGCATAGATAGATACTACAACAGCTCTTCCACCATGTTTCTCTTCCAGCTGTCTTCTTCCCAGCAAATTGCTTCATTCTTAACCATACATGAAACCCACAACATCTCTACCAAACTGCACGGTTCCCAGGGTGTTACCTGCCAGCTATCTGATATTATTCTTTGGCATAATACGTAATTTCCTTTGACCCTCAGTGCCTGTAATACTCACTCGTATCAGCCTGGACCATCTTCTGGAGAAATCTTCCTTAATTTCTCTTCAATATTTCTGGGTTCCAAGCCCACCAGAATTTTGGAGTCCAGGGGATTTCAAACTTGCTTTAATCCATAGTGTTGGAAACCTTGTCTTCCAGCTACTTTTGCCCAAGAAGCAACACCTCACTGTTTCTTTTATGGATGAGAATGTCTCTGCAGTGGGAATAGGCCAAGACCTGCCCTTGTCTTTACCTTAAAGTATTTTTCTCTCTGAACTTGCTATGCATTGGGATAAGTAATTGTGTTCACAACCAGCCAGTCAGTCCTATAATACTGAGTATGTACCTACACGAGTGTAAGTTTGGAAAACCAAGTGGATAGTGTAAGTAACAATGTAGGACAAATTCTTCACGGCTAATGCTATCATACCTCACAACCTTATCGCATACTTTTCCTCTGGTCCATACTCACTTTGCAAGCATACTAAATTCCCCTGAAGCATTCCAGCAACTGAAATCTTCTCAGCCAGTCCTGCATCTTTCGTCTTCTGTGTTATTCATGTCAATTTAGACAGAAGTACCCCTCTAACTTACCAAACCATGAACGCTTTCCCAGCATGCAGGAACTGACCACAAAAGCATGCTGTGCTTCTTACCATTTATATTCTGACAGTGTTATTTTGGTAGCTCTTAGAATGAACAGCAACATTGGATCTTCTCAGAAGGGCTAGAGAATGGTCATGTGCTAGTCTGGGCATTGGCAGTGAGAGAATCAAGCACACTGAGCAGCAGTACCACCACCATCTTACAGAAGTAACAAAGGTCGTGCGAGATGCTTACACCACGCTTCTGTTGTGAAGCATTTGCTGGGTGTTTTCTGTAAGCAGAGACCCACCACAAGTATAACCTCATTTTGATTTCCCAGCAAATTATTTCAAGAGGACATGCTAGAAACAATCTTGATTTTATAGATAAATCTATACTGCCTTTGGGACTCAAGGAGCAAGTTCTGATCTCTGAACAAGTGATATGAACTAGCTCAAATGTTATATAGCCTGTAAGAAACAGGGCTTGGAACAACTCTCTATTCAGTGTCCAAGTTCCTTAAAGAGGGAACTTTTGGTTGTTTCTGACTGGAGCCAAAAGCCATATGCAATATAGATGTCTCGGGGACCTGAGACTTAGCCTGAAGCAAGGAGTGAACCAGATGGACAGCAGAGAGAGCATACAGAAAGAAAATGCTCACTACATCTACCGTACAAACATCACGGTTAGATACTTAAAGGAAGCCACTGGGATGAGTAAAGATGGTCTCAATCAAGGAGATGCATGGGGAAAAGTAACAGATCTGCAGCCTGCCACTTCTGTAACTACTGTATGGGAGTTAAACTGAAAGAGACTGGGGACTTCTGGGTTTCTGGGCAGCCTGGTTATCCTTACAGAGGTAGTATTCTACTCTGGTTTTGGGTACAGCTTTGGCTAAGCATGGAAAGCAAACAGTCTACATAAAATACTTTTGTTTCCCCTGCTAGCACTACCTCTGCCGTGGTTAAGATATATTCCAATATTATTGCCAAGTAGAGGAAAAAAGTGGACATACCCAATATTTTGCAGTAGTACCATTTCTGGTATTTACTATGATCACAGGACTTTATTTCTAAAAAAGCTTGATGGTGTTTTTATTCAGAATTGTCTTCTGCAGAACACGTTTTATGTATGGCCTTGTATTCTACTTTACCATTACTTTGAAAGCACTAGCAATTATAGCTCTATTGGTAGGTTTCATGTCTGGAAGGTTTTTGTGCTGGAACCCTTAGAAATCACTTCAGCTACTAATAAACTGTTTTGTCACCAGTCTCTTAAACATCCCCACATGGCACCCACCAGTGACCCTGAAATGCCTCTAATATTCTGAAGTTTTAAATCCGTGTCTAGCCTGAGAATCAGTTAAGATTCAGTGTCAGTAACAAGATGACATTAGACCCCTATACTAAGGGAATCAAATCAAGCTTCTACATCCAACCAGAAAATCCCTGTTTTCCAGGTACGTGCTCACTCCCTCACACTGCACACTCCCATTGAGTCTGCATTGCATTATACTGAAAAAAAAGGAAAAAAGTGGAGAGGTAGTATCACTGTCTCTGAGGTTCAGCATAGATTACTACCTTTGAATGTTCTGAAAGAGACATTAATAAAAAATAATAATAAATAACACCTACTACTTTTGTGTTGTGTGACACTTCAGACAGACATGTCACATTGTGAGCAGGCTGTTTGTCTCTCCGTAATGGCTATTTCCCGGTTGTTATTATATTTGTTTGTTTATTAAGCCTTTGTTTTTCTCTATGGTAATGACTGGCTTACAACTGCTTACAAACAATATGGAAAGTTATGCAAAAGCATTTCATGTTAAAGTTGCAGAACAGAAAGCCAGCCAAATTTGGAGGCTCCCAACACATCTCTCACACATAGCCCATGTACGCAAAGCTATGAAGTCAAACGCATTAGAGCAGTACAAACCCCACCTCGTCTCTCTCTCAGACACATCCTCTATATGTGCACACATTCATGCAAACACACGCACACGTACAATGTATATTACAGTCAAGTTAAAAGTCTAAAGCTAATCCTTGATCCTTAGGTCATCCCCTTCATTTCAGCACATTGAGCCAGCCAAGTCCTCCCAGCATGCCTGTCAGCAGTCAGCTGACGTAACTCTTCCCACTCAGGTCCCATTAATTCAGCAGCTTCACCAGTGGTTTTCCACAAAATTCATCATCTAAAGCTTCAATTTTTGTTTAAACACAAAATCAGAAATTTATATTTTTAAAATGTTCTTGTGGGGCAGATTGACTTAATTTTGGTCTTTTAGCTGAAATGCGCTGATGAATTTCATGTACAATTTTGTGAAGTGATATGGTTGATCTTATTCAACATTGGCCAGTTCCACCTCCAAAAGATTTGAACTGAAATTTTCCAGTCTTTTTAGAAAGACACTTCTGTTTTAAAGAAGTTTGTTGATATTTTGCTGGCCTAGTAACCACCTGATGACTTCTTTGTGGCCATGAGTATGTGTGTGTCATAGAATTATAGAATGATCATCAGACATCACCAGACATCATCTGGACTTCTATGTCTTCTCTCTTAATATTTCCACTGAATGTCACTATCTTTCTGCTTTTTACAAATCTTCTGAATATATATCCCATGTCTGATTACTCTTACAACATATTACCCATTACAGGGACAGGATCTAGTTTAAACAGCTTACATTCTAGTTTGGGGTTCAGTTTCTAGGCCAGCTTTAGATCCACTGCATGACTAGTTCACCTCATTTTCTCGTATATTAGTTTCCCAGCAGCAAAATGGGAATTATACTTCTCTACTTTTCAATGCAGTTGTCAGAATAAAACTAATTCATGACCTGGAGATAATCTAATAATTCTAATGGTGCTGAAGACCATGAAGTAGATAGACACACCGTAATGGCAATGAGAAATCAAGATACATGTATTGACTTCTCTCTCCCATCATTATGTTTATTGTTTTAGAAACTTGGAGTTGATTTCATGTGCTAAATCACTCAGAAACACTCTAGTCCACCCCAAAACCATCATACATACCAAGCATCAAACATATAACACTCTCCTACAGATAAATGATCCGAGGAATGGACTCAACGGCTGCTAGCAGTTAATTTATATAGTGGTTTTACCATAAACTTTTAAGTTTGGAAATAATCTGCCACCCGTTTCAATTTTTGGCTGCCACATAATGCACCTTTGTGAAGTCACTTTTCTGTCTAATAGAGATGTTTCTTTTTACGGGTGAACATTTGTTTAAAAATAACAAATAGTTATCTCATTTACCGTTCACAAAAAGCGTGCCACTTAACTGTATGTAACCAAGCCCCATTTCATCTGGTTTAATGTTTAGCAAGGCATGCAAACTCGTCGATATTACAGGGAGAAGGTGATTTATTTAATAAAATTACATTACTTTTTTTTCCATTAAAAAACCAAATAATTGCAACAAAAAAGTGTTTAAAGTAGAAAAGCATAGCCTGCAAAGATTGATACCGAAAAGTCAGCACATACTGGAAAGTCTGAGCTAAGCTCAGCTGCTTCTTCACCCTCTCTCCATTTCTACTCTGTGTCTGGTGAGCAGCCAGTCTCTGTTTCTGAAGTCGAGAACTCCCTTAGTGATTACTGATACCCACCATAATGTAGTTAGCAGATAGCCCATTTGTTCGCTGTGGGTAAGTTTGCAACAGAACTTTTTTAAGCACACTTTTTTCCATTGGGGAGGATGAAGTTTAGGATATATATAGATATAATATGTGATATGCAATGTATAATGTATACATTTACATGTTTTATCTACCTATCTGTATTTTCCTTGTGAACAAGAAGTTGAACAGGAATCAGCAGTATGGTCTTTTGCCCAAGAAGGCCAACTGCATACTGTGTAGTTGTAGCTGGCAAGTCGATGAACACGTTGTCCTCTATTTGGTGTTTGTGAGACCGCATCTGGATTACTGTGTCTGATTTGGTGATCTCCAGTCAAAGAGAGACATGGACATGCCAGAATAAGTCCAGCGGTGACCAGCAACCCGGTCAGGGTGGAGCACGCAGCATGTGAACAAGAGGGAAACAAGTTTGTTGAGTCTTGAGAGGAAAAGACTAAGGGGAGACAATATTGCTGTTTTCCACTACCCGTTGCATGGTTATAAAGAATAGAGAATCACAGAACCATAGAATGGTTTGAGTTGGAAGGGATCTCAAAGATCATCTAGTTCCAATCCTCCTGACATGGGCAGGGACACCTTTCACTACAATAGATTGCTCAAAGCCTCATCCAACCTGGCCTTAAACACTTCCAGGGATGGGGTAGCCACAACTTCTCTGGGCAATGTTTCAGTGCCTCACCACCCTCAGGGTGAAGAATTTCTTCCCTAGATCTAATCTAAATCTCCCCTCTTTCATTTTAAAGCCATTACCCCTTGGTCTATCATTACATGTCCTTGCCAAAAGTCCCTCTCCAGCTTTCTTGTAGGTGCCATTTAGGTACTGGAGGGCTTAGAATCAAGTTCTTCTCAGAGTGAAATGATGAAAACCAATAGATAGAAGTCATATGAAGAAAAAAAGAGTCACCCTGTGAGTGGTCAAACACCAGCGCGGGGTCCCAGAGAGGCTGTGGAATCTCCTTCTCTGGAGATGTTCAGAAATCAGATGGGCACAGCTGTAAGGAACTTCATCTGACTTCGAAGTTGAATTTAACTTCAAAGTTGACCCTACTTTGTGTAGGGTGTTGGATTAGAAGATCTCCAGAAATATCTTCCACCCTGAATTTCTCAATATCATAGTAACACCTAAACCCTGTAAGCACCCAAAAAAAGTGAAAGGCTATGAGTTCACACCTATTTAATGCCAGAAATCCCTCAAAGGAAAGCTTATTTATTAATATCCCAGCCACAGGAAAATGAAGACAACACAAATGCATGTTAAACCTGGCTTCAGCGCTTCTTGTGCTCCCAAAACTCTTTAGTATAATATAAGTGGAGGAAGTTCACTTTTCCCACTCACATTGGAAGTCGCAGAAAACTGCTTTTGATGACATTTTATGGTCATAGACTCCCTGCTGTGCTGCTGTTGTTTATCTTAAAGACATGTAGAAACTGTTTTCAGGAAAAGACAGGCCAATAAATGTGATCTTTTGTTTTGACGTAATGCATTCCTCTTACTCGTTAGATGCCTTTTTGAGATTAACCTAAGAATGTTGCTCTTGCAGTCAACCAGATAAGACTTCTTTTTCCTTTCAGGGAAGGGAAGGGTGGGATGTCTATAATTTTTTTGGCTAGTGCAACACTGATACTTTATGCAATTGGGCCTTTGTTCTTAAAATAAACACATAAACTTGGCTTAAAATAAGAAGTAGTAGAATTTGTTTGTTATTAAAATGCACTTGTGATTAGCAGAACCATTAACCAGCAGCTGTCCTTTTGCACTGTGTGAGATGACCACACTTTCCCCACATATTTCTGAGGACAAGAATGGCATGTGCTATGATGCTAAGGATGTCAGAAATGTTGAGGATGCCTTTCGAGTTACGTTTACTGCTGTGTATTTCTCCAATTGAAGAGGCACTGTAAGAAAGCAAGGAGATGCTGAGCAAGTCAAGCAGCCTATGCCCAACTAATTTTATCTCTGAGCTTGTCTTCTAAGACCAGGTTGTGAAGCATAGTTTGTATGGGACAATGCCCTCTGGGAAATAAGCACATAAAAAAGACCGTTCATGCATACATGCACATCTTTCTAGGAGTGTCTATAGCACTGCAATATATGCACCAACTGCAATATGCACACCAGAGTTTGAGAAGCTTTTTCAGGGGCCTGTAATTGCTTTAATCCCTTGTATTGAAAGTCGTTTATGTCCTTTTCATGTCCCTTCAAATACTGCCCTAGAGTGTCTGGTAGAAACCTGTGGGGAATTTCTTCATATTCTACCCTTTGTTTAAGCCACTGATCTGGCTGCCAAAAGGCACAGTGAGAACTATCAGACCAAGCCCCTGTTAAATACTTTAACAGAATCAGAATCACAGAATGGCTGAGGTTGGAAGGGACCTTTGGAGGTCATCTTGTCCAATCCTCTGCTCAGGCAGGGCTGCTGAGAGTCGGTTGCCCAGCACCATGTCCGGATGGTTTTTGAATACCTCCAAGGATGGAGTTTCCACAGCTTCTCTGGGCAACCTCGCCAGTGCTCTGTCACCTCCCACAATAAAAAAGTGTTTCCTGATTTTCAGAGGGAACAGCCCGTGTTTCAGTTGTGTCCGTTTCCTCTGATCCTGTCAGTTAAAGAATGATGCAACACTTTTGCAGTGGATCAAGGAAATGGAAGCTAACTTATGTATTTTGTTCCAGTGTCCAACTGAAGTGTGTAGCACAGGCCAGTCCCAAGCAAAATCTGTGGTTCATGTCAGGGAGAGAAAGATGTCAGTCTTGCAGTTCGCATTGAAACATCCTCAGTGCCATCAGTAACTTGTGGATGCAGGGTTTGGAAGTGGGTGTGCCTTTAATTTCAAAGGTTTGAAATATTAGCTTCAGTCACTTGACAAGCATTTTTCTTCCAGAACCACGGGCAGAAGGAGATCGCCACCCTTTTAACTTGGGTATCGAAGGGGTGTCTGGGCCCCACATCATCTCCTGGCACCATCTCTGGTGATGGCCTTGTCACAGCGGACAGAACACTGAGGGTGGCCCATGTCACAGTGGGGTGAGTGGTATGGGTGGCCCTGAAGGAGTGTCTCCTGGCCATCAGAGAGACGTGGGATGAAGAGCCTTGACACTGAGAGAACACCAAGTAGGGAGACAAGGGCTCTCCATGGAGACGAAAGGTGGCTGCTCCAGTTGCTGATTCTCCTGTCCTTTGACAGCCTCAGCTTTGGATATGGGAATGAGACCACAGCCTCTGCCGCTCAGCCAAAGAGTGTTGCAACTTTCTAAAAGAAAAATGATCTAAGATACCAGGAAACACACTGAGCCCCAGTCAGTACCACATCATAGTCCTACCGACACCTGGAAGCTCTATTCACAATAAATCTGCCTAGCACAACTGAACAGACATCAAACTGTTTGAAGTTAATTTGTCTCTAAAAGCAAGTGTGATTGCAACTGGGGATAATAGCATTGCTATATAGATTTTTAGGGTGCAAAACTCTTGTTCAATATCAGCCAGAAAAGCTCAGATTCAGAAAAAGCAGTGCAGCCCATGGAAGCCAAGTAGTAGCTTTAAGACAGGGGTATTATCCAAAAGATCACTCATGATTAAGGGCATCCTGCACTGATGAATGAGACAGCAACAGCTCCAGTGAGAGCTCTGCCCTTAGCTAATGCCTTATAAACACATAAATGTAATGGGAGGGGGAAGAATTTTCTTAGATGGGACTTTTCCCCATATTCAGTACATGCACAGACCTCACATCGTGGCTTGACCTTCACTGGTCTAAAACACTTGAAGTACATTACTTTTGGCAGCTCTACAGTGGGGTCAGCAACCTCTAGCAAGAGCCAGTAACAAAGAGCTCAGGTGCAATAACATCTTAAATCACCACAGCTGCTTGTTTGGTGTATGTAAGTCACAGGTCCAAGTGGATGAGTGTAAGAACCTAAAGGTTACATCTATATTAGCAAACTAAACAGTGTCAAGACCATCAAGCCATCTGGAACAATCTGATTGCATCCTTAATGTTAAACTCTCTTAACCTCTAGAAGACTGCAAGTTGCCTACTGGCAATGATCGCTGGCCTGTACTAACTCACAAACCATACCTAGGAATTGTTTGGGATAATGTTAGCTGATCTGGGCCAAAACCACACCAAAGGCTATTCTAACAACTGAGTAACGTGGATAAGTAAGTTTCAGTGCCTGTGCCCGTACCTTGACACTGTTTAATTTACCAGAGTATATGTACCCATAGTTTTCCGAATGTGTCACTAATCCATCTGCTGTTCCTACATGTTTTGGTCTTTGAATTTAGATATTTAGAACATATGCAACCTGACAGTACCCCTTTACTCTACACACTCATAATTGGTGTGTTGGCATGCCGCGACCAAGCTTTCCTTCATAAATATACATTTTCTGATGGCTGCAAATGAATACATCTCTACTTGGAATAAAAACACCCATGTTTGGTCGAGCCAAGCATACTTTCAGAACTGAAGCAGTCTGGAATGCACATCTGGAATGTGCAACGGCGTTAAGGGATCCTGAATACCAGAAAAGCAACAAATTGGGCTTCTGGTGCACAACATTTACTATATTTCTTGCACAGGCTTTGATTTTCTCTGGTTGTCAAGCCTCTACAGTCACTGCTCTGGTGTGAAGTGTCTTGCTGCTTTTAACCCATCAAATCATGGTAGAATTCAGTAAGGTCTCTGGTTCTCATCCCACAAGCTGAAAGTAGACTTCTTGTACAACACTTTTCCTGGAAAAGTGAGGTCTTTCCTTCTTTTTGGAAGGGCATGTAGTGATAGGACAAGGGCCAATGGATTTAAACTGAAAGACAGGAGATTTAATTTAGATCTGAGGAAGAAATCCTTCACTCTGAGGGTGGTGAGGCACTGGAACAGGTCACCCAGAGAAGTTGTGGCTGCCCCATCCTCAAACGTGTTCAAGGCTAGGCTGGATGAGGCTTTGAGCAACGTGATTTATTGGAAGGTGTCCCTGGCCATGTCAGGGGGATTGGAACTAGGTGATCTTTAAGGTCCCTTCCAACTCAAACCATTCTATGATTCTGTGATTCTAAGATTCTATGATTCCTTCAACCACCCTAAATGCAAAACCTTTCTTAGAAACCTCTGAAAATGTACATCCAAGCGGGCTGCATATGTGCAGACCTACTCAGACACCAGTCACGCGTTTCAGCCTCCTACCACAGCTCTTTAAAAGTCCACAAGATCATACACACCACAGTCCCTCCTGTAACTGCAGCTGTTGCCTGAGCAAAAAAACACGAGTCTCCACATCCTCTCCACTCCCAGCATGTTTCTCATGCTCTCTGCCTCAGCGTGGAGAGCAGGGAGAGTTTGACTGGCAGGATGGGGAAGGTCCTGAGCACAGATAATGTGATTTTGAAATTCCTCCTTCCCCACCTCAACACCAGAAGCACCAAGGAAGGGTATACCATCAGGATTAAGCCTTTTCAGGACTCAAGGGGCCTCTTGGTGGCCCTGAAAATCACGTATGATCGCGGGAAAAGAAAATTCATCCTCATCCTCAGACCCTCAAAGTCTTCCAGATAATCAAAATAACACAGAAGTGTTTTTCCCAAATATTTTTGTATTTACTACCAAAACTACTACTGGTTTGAGCATTGCCTGTTCTACCCCTTACTGCTTCTACCTTTCCTGTGGAGAAGAGTACGGCGGGTTATAACTTATGGGCAGTAAATGCAGAAAGCCGAGTATCTCCAAAACAAGCCCAAAACATAACTTTCTCCCTTCAAGTTGTTGACTTCTTCTTTGATTTAACCTGCTTTCCTTTCAAATACAGCATGGTTTTTTTTGAACATTAACATGGAACATGCTTTGTTGTCATTTAATTACTTCATTCTTACTACAGATGCCTAAGCAGATCTCAGTTCTTTATATGAGAAAAAAATCATCTTTCACAGAAAAGCCATGAGCCACAGATTGCTTCCCACCTCACTGCAAGAAGTTTTTAGGCACAGGAAGATTCTACCTTTGTTTTCCCATTTTTTTTTGGCAATTATCATTTTTAATGTGATGTCAATAAATCCATTCAGATTTGGAGCCATGTTGGCTTGAATAAACAAGAAAAATTTCAGAAACAACCTTTCTCCTGTATTTGTTCCAATAAACAGGGTCATGTTATACTCAATAGTAATTATGAGGTGGTCCTATGAATTATTGTCCAGTGATTCATGTTATTCTATAGACTTTAGGTCATACACCTCATTTCAAGCTGAAAGTGCTGCAAATGATATATTAGGCTCTGGAGGAAGCAGAGAAAAAATATAGTGTACACTCCATATTGGTATCATGGGAGACCCAACTGTGAGAAAGCACTTTCCAGCAAAATATACTGAAATTACTGCAATGAACCTGAGCTGAAGAAGCAACTGGAGTGCATGTTTCCCTACTGACTTGAGGGAGGGAGGTCCTCAGCTTGTCAGCAGAAGCAATGACTAGGATTAAATCTCTGTAAGTTCTTTGTTCGGTACTAGACAGAAGAATAAGTGTAATAACATTAACATGGTCTTGCTTCGCAACTATGGCATCTGATCATTATTACCCAGCTGGACTGAGTTGAAGATATTGAACTAATTAACTAATTAACTCAAGGTACTGATCCTGCCTACAAGAGGCAGGCCATTTCCTCCTGGCTGTGGAAGATGCAACAGTGTCCTTGGTGCTGCAGCCCAGGCTGGTGAGCAACAACTGGTGACCCTGATGTGATACATCTGAGACCCTGAGAAACCCTGACTCCCTCATCAGAGCTGAGAGCCTGACTGAGAGAGCCGGAGCTGGGAGCCTGTGTGAGAGTCCTTCGGAGAAGAAGGTAAAGCTGCAGGCCCTGATGTGGTATTTGCAGGAGGGAAGTGTGCTGGAGTTGGATGAATGGGCCGGGTCTCTGCTCACCTTAAAGCCTTCTTGAAAACAAAAAATTGTAAAACAAAAAGGGGGAATTATGGCATCCAGTCATTATTAGCCAGCTGGACTGAGTTGAAGATAATGAACTAATGAACTAATCAACTCAAGGTACTGATCCTGCCTACAAGAGGCAGGCCATTTCCTCCTGGCTGCAGAAGATGCAACAGCGTCCTTAGTGCCGCAGCCCAGGCTGGTGAGCAACATGCAACAGAATTTATAATGATGTGACACTGTAGAATAATTGGCATACTTCATTCTCTCATCAAGTTTTCTTCAGTCTACCTGAAAACACCTTCTCTAGGAGGCAAATAGATGTTAATTTTAGAGGTGGGAAACAGGCATGAGCAACTAACAGTGAACTAAGTGTCCCATAATCACTTACAAGCCCAGAAATCCAACTGGGAGTGTGTGGGCCAAGGCACATACTATATCTTTTTGATTTCCTGAGCCATTTTTTTCTGTATCCAACTTGTATCTCTTAGAGGAATCAGTGCTCCTGAAGGAACCTAGAAAATCTCTCTAAGCTCTGTTGACTCAGACAAAAAAAAAAAACCACAAACTTACCTCTTTGAGAACCAATCAAAGCTGGCAGGAGGAGGAAGGAAACCCTCCACTAAACTGGGAAATCTAGTTTGCTCATCTTGATTTGTTTGATTTTGAAGTTTCCTGATTTTGTGTTTTGCCTTTGCTTTAAATTAAAAGCAGAGATAAGTGCCTTGTACCAGGAAAACTTGCCTCTATGAAGATTACCAGGTCCCTCCACAACTCATTTTCCCTTCACAAACACTAAGCACAATCAACCCTCCCTTTACTGCCCAAATTCATGACAGAAAACGAGCCCTTTTTCCATGTCAGTCCCATCTGTGGACTGGCCAGACACCGCTGCGAGGAATGGTCTGCAAATCAGGTCAGTGGCTCTGGCAGGGTCAGTTCATCCCAGCTAGCATCTTCCTGATTGTCTCAAACCTCATATCGCATCACCAGCGTGCTGGCGTTCAATATACATCAGGGCAAGGTCTGGGAAGTCCTCCTGAGGATGGCAGCTGAAGTGGGCTGCCCCACATGAAACAGTTCATCCAACCTAACCCTGCTTCCCATCCCACAGCTTGCAGAGCTCAGGCGAGGTGAGCGGTACCATCTTCCCTGCAACAAGATCCTGCTCTCGGAGATTTCCCAGACATTGCCAGAGATTTATACAGCAGGAAGGTGCATGTGCTTTACAGTTCATATGCATGAAGGATGATACATCCCCTTTAGGTTGGGTTAAGGGCACAAACTCAGATCAGCTTTGCCGTACACGCGCCCCCATTGCTCACTGCGTGATGATGGAGGAATGGAAACAGATCATCTCCAGCTACTTCCAGACGAGTCCCTCAGCCACCAGAACAAGATGTTTGGATGCCAGTGCCCTATAGTAGCATGGAAGCAATTCTACAGTGTCTGGAGGGCTGTCCTTTTCCCTCTGGTTCTTTCAACAGCATTTTCTACCAATCCACTTATCAGACTATCTGAGATTTCTTTCATGTGCTCATCTCCACCTATTATGCAGCAGGCAATGAACAGAGGGCTTCTGCTGGTGTATTAGCAGAGCCCTCAGTAGGCTGCAGGATGCATTATGGTTAGTGGTTGCCCTCCAAAAACAAGTTGCTATGCTACTGTAATATTATTGCTTATATTCCAGTGTTACAGTGTGGAATACAAGATGAGGAGAAACATGAAGTAATAATTTAGTAATAAGGATTATCCTCTGCTGTGTAAAATGATTTATCACTTCCAGACAGATTTACTTTTCCCTCTTCAGAAGGTCAAAGAGTTTATGGCAGGTGTGAGAGCTGCTGCACAAAACAGCCAAAAGTTTATACAGTGCACCTTTTAGTGGGTGGCCCCACCAAATACTTTTGCATGGGGCCTTGAAGTTGGCCCTAACGTGGTTTCCAAAACAAGGTCAAGCGAATGCGTTGGAAACTACTGCTGCCATCATTCAAGGAGCAAATAGCATCAAAACATTAGAGCTGTGGAGTAAAACGTACCATATGTTACTGCTGTAACCACATGCAGCTTTACTTCTGCAGCCTTATTAGCCCAGAAGACGCAGGCAGCAGGCGGAATGCAGAGGCCGAAATGCACCGGTCAGTCAGATGATGGCACTCCAGACCCGGCTCCAACGACTGCTTCCGCGCTCATTAAAACGTCTGCTCGGCCCTTCATTATTCTGCTTTCATTCTCCATCCTGGTTTTCCCCTGGTTACCTGGTTGGAAACTGTACCCCCTGATAATTCATACACTCGCGCAGACAGCCCATGGCAAACGTTGCTAAGAGAGGGACTGCCACCTGTTAAGAATCCGTGGTTTAGGGATGCAGTGAAGTGTGCTCCTTTCCCACACTAGTATTTTAAAAGGTTATAGATCATGTGTGCATAATAGGCAGAACATTAGGTCACTTGTCTCACTTACAACAATAATCCATTTTGATATGGGTCAGGTTGACACAAAGGGTCCACCCATACCAGATCTATTGACGAAACTGATCCCTTTCCCCCAAACTAATGAAATTTTCAACTAATGGGTACTTAAGTTAATAAAGTGTGCCACACATCTGCTAGAAGCCATTTGTAAAATAAAGCACTGGAGTTCAATTTTGAGATCATTGACATAATGTTTGAGTGGCATCCCACAGGGACCCAGCGTGGCACCAAATTAAGGAGAGTAACACAATAAACGTGTGAGAAATAACGTTAGTATATAAACAGTAAGTAGGAGCTTCTCTTTCTTTAAAGGAAGCGTAATACTACTTGGGGTTCATACCATCGCTAATGAATTGAACGGGACAAATCCTGATCTCCTCTTGCAGCCAATGAGCATTTGGACAATGACTTCAATAAGACCAGGATTTAACCTGGGGAATTATTTTGACGGAAATTGGCAACAAGCTGGTTTTTATAGCTGAAAAGTATCTTTTCACTGAACTTGTGCATGGCTAGAACTGTCCACTCCGCTCTATTTTGTCCTTTCTTTTACAGAGGAAATTGGAGGGAAGAAACATTTCAGCAGAGCCTGAGATTTATTTTTTAATTCCTGAAGTTACCTAGCTTGATGCAATTCAAGTTAAATGTCTCTTAGCAGTAACAAAGCTCTCCTTTTCTACAGCCCTTGGGGGTTAGACACAGGAGTCATTCTAGAATATCAGCTGAATTTTAATAGTTTGCTTTCCTAGGCCACTCACTGCAAATCAAGGATCAGCCTGCAATGTCAGTGACTGTTTTGTCATCTCCCGTGGCATTGCTTTTTTTTTAAAAAAAGTGCTTTTCAAAAATTGCATTATTTTCATAATGGCTAACTATTTAGCCAACATTTTTGCATGAAAAACATTTTCCATTTGAAAATTACATTGAAAAATTGAAATCAAGAAAGTTTTGACAGCAGTATTCATAATCCATTTTCTTTTTAAAAAGGTAATCCAAACATCTGAAAAAAATCGACAGATATTTTTTTAATGAAGAAAAATCATCTTTTTCTAATACTTCTGTCATAATTTGAAGAGAAAATCTAGAAAAATTGCTACATTAGTAAAACTAAAATTTGAACTCAAAAACAATGAGAAGGATTTACAGCTCTATTTACTAGTTACTCTTTTTCTCTGAGTTTATATAGAGGAGAGTTGGTTTTAAAAGCAAGATCTTTAAATCTCCTCATCAGCATATTCCTAATGTAGTTTTTCAGTGAAATGGACAGAGGCCAGGTGATGTGGAAAGGTTATACTGAAGAATCAGCAGAATTTATGACTGGATTTTGCCACAGATGAATATTTACCGTCCTGTTACCTGGTCGCCGACAAGAGCTCCAGGCCTGCCTTTGCACTGCAGATCCCACAGTACAACCCTTCAAAATGCTGCTAAACTGTGACTGCGTTTCAACAAACATTGGAGATGATTCAATGTATATTTTTTCCCAATAAATCCCCACCATTTTTAACCTGCTTCATTCATGCCCAACATAGATTAACATTGTAAACATGTTTGTTTCTCTCTTTTCAACCAATTGTCCTCCATTTCAACTTTTTGCTTTGGAAAACTGGAAACAAATACCCACCCAAGGTCCTGGACTGATCCTAAATCTGGCCTTAATCTAAATGTGGTTGAAGCCCCCTTAACCACTCCACACTGGTACACGTTCCCTCTCATCCCTCAGCACATACATACGCTGTTCCAAGAATAATGTTTCTCACAATATTTCCAAGCTTTCAACACTGAGTCCAATTGTCTGTTACAGTACACGCACGGGGGGGCAGGAGAGGGAATAGCTGAGGATGTGCAGAGGAAGAGCCCACTCAAACATGCTGTGAGGCTGTTTTTTTCCAAGCTGGTTCACTCCAGGATACGTTCATGCAATAATGCCATTTCCCAAAGCAGACCATTTCTGTATTTGTCATGTTATATCATGCAAATATATGCCTTCTGAGCAATGGCAATGGATTTTGAACCACATCCTGCTTTTTTCAATAAACATAACTCAAATGGACTCAGGTGTCTGTTGTGCCTGCTGTGGCTGCCCACAGCTGAGTGACTGGGTGGGCGAGCATGAACTGAAGTTTAGAGTTTAGGTTTGGTCAGGGCTATGTCCACACTCGCTTGGGTCACTCAGCTGCCAGCCTTATCTGTTCTACCCTACTCTCAAATACTACCCTATGGCTTTGCCTGTCCAGGCTGGAGCAGTTGTCAGTGCAAAGTGCCAAATCCTTGTTTTACTGAACCCCTCAGCAGCTGAATTTCGCAACCCTGAGTAGTCTGGCTCTGTCATCATGAATACCAAGGGCTGAACCTGGAAGCCCAACAGAATCGAGGTTGTAGCAGCTCCATGTCCTGGGTCCAACCAGCGGTGGGGCTGGGCATGTATTCCCAGTGGCACACGCACGAGCACACACAGACACACTCAAAACACACACAAATGCAAACAGATCCCCCTCTGGCTGATCAGGATGAAGGTTTGTTGGTGGAAGATATATAAGCGTATATACAAATTTGCAACGCGTATCCCTCCATCCGCTGGGCTCAGACACGTGGTCAGCCGAGCAGCTGCCTGCGATCCCAGTCTCCTCAGTTGCTGGCACCCGGACATACAAGCCCCTGAGGCAGCAGCCCCACTCCAGCTGCTACTACAGACCATCTCACAAACATGCACATAAGCACAAAAACTTACACATGGGTACACACAATGCATGTACAGCTCTCCAGCAGCTGGCCAAGACTCCCTGGGCCCCTCTAGTAGCCAACTCATTCATGGTCTCACTCTCGGAGACCCACACCACCCCAGCTCTCTGGCCATTTCATCTGCTCAACAGCTAGTCCAGCCCAATCTGCATCAGCAGTTGCACACCCGCACCCACCGAAGTTGCTGGCACTATGGACTCATGGACCATCTGACCAACAGTCTGACCCCCAGCTGCTGGCACCCGCACCCCCGTACACACACGGGTACCTTAAATGGGGAGTGTCTCACCCAGGAAAAGATTTAGAAATGGAGTTTAATGAGAAAACAGGACTGAATGCATTGATCAGGTGCCAGGAATGACCAGATGAGCACACTGACCAGCAAACTATTTACATGCAACTGGCCCCTTTTAATGCTTTGTCCCTCTTTTTGCCCATGCTTGTTCCTTCTCAGATCGCCTAAATCCCTCCCTTTCCCAACCTTTGGTTCATCCC
Organism: Tauraco erythrolophus; assembly: GCF_009769465.1. Taxonomy (NCBI): domain Eukaryota; kingdom Metazoa; phylum Chordata; class Aves; order Musophagiformes; family Musophagidae; genus Tauraco; species Tauraco erythrolophus. Next base: position 62,614,910 of record NC_141466.1, on the reverse strand, counting down.
CTAAACATCGCATCATAAGTTCAATGCAATCCTGAAAGCCATCCCGTAACATGTCCTGCACCCCTAGGGTAAATCCCCTTCTCAATCCAAAAAGGTGATTCAGCATTGACTCCTCATGTTGGATGTCACACCTGGCCACTGGGGCTGAGGCTCTCCTGGGATAGTGCAGGGAGGGGCCTGGACTGGATGACCTCTTCTGAGTCCTTAATTTGGGTTCCCACCTGCCTTTGTGCCCATGAGCTCCTCTGAGCTTGTAGAGATGGCCTGAGATGGGCTGGTGGCTCCTGGGGTGGGCCTGCAAGGAGCCAGGGCAGGGTGTTGTTGGGACTTCCCCCTCACCATTGCCTCTCCGTGCTCCTCTGCGAGTGTGCGGATAGCTTTTATCATGTAAGCTAACGTGAATGGTATGCGATCTTAATGAGTTCAAGCATGCTATTCTAAACTAGGACCAATAACAAAGTCCAGGAGGTTTGGGGATCTCAGAAGCTTGATGTTTTTTCAACTTTATCTCTGGAATTAATAAAAAATATTCCCTCTCTTTATAAACTCTGCCACAATTATCCTGTTGTAGAATGTTTCAGCTGCAGGGGTCAAATTTCAGAGTAGTCTGAGCATCACAAATTTCTGTAGTGGAAAAAACAGAACCAGCAGAGATGTGCTAACCTCACCTACGGAGCAGGGCAGTGGTAGGGGCCAGGAATATATTCCCAGCTTCCCAGGTGCCACAAAGGGAGGAAGACTAACTCAACATAAATCTCATATTTGACCTCACCTGAAATTCTCAGTGTTCATTTCTAGCCAGCAAAACTCTCCTGCTTTTCAATCTGATTAGACTGAGCCATTTTGATGCCAGGTGAAAGCTGATGTACTTCTCCTGGATTGGAGACTTAGCTATTGGTTTGTTTGTTTTCTCTGCAGATGGATCGTCTGTCAATTTTTCGTAAGCACACTGGCAAATCTTCCCTGCTTGGACTCACCATTAAAACGAAAAGAGAGGAGAAAAAAAAAAAAAAAGGATGAAAGAGAAGGAAAAAGGAAAAAAAAGAATCCAACTTGGCTTGTGACTTGCTCACCCGACTGACTTACACTTTTAGTTAATTTCAGTACATCACTTATTTGTTGAGATACTGAGTGATTTCATTTTGTGAAAAGAGAAGAAGGAAGGAATTTAAAAATCATGCAAACCGAAGAAATTTCTGTCCCTTTCCAAGACTACTTACTCACCTCCCATTCAGTGAGATCTAAGGAGCGACTGGGCTGGATTGCAACTTTACTAAAAGAGGCAGAAAGGCACACAGGGGAGAGGAAAAAATGAGGACGAGAGAGGAAACTGGGCAGGTTTATGAGGGTTAAATCATGGTGCACTTGGGCCAATACTTGTGAGGTGAGAAAAACCAGCCAAGTGCAAGGGCCAGCACCGGGGACCAGCCAGTAGGACCAGCCAGTCAGCTCGCTGTGGCTGCCTGCACATCCAGCACCATCTGAGGCTCTGGAAAGCCCTGAACTGGTAGAGGAGATTATGTACTTTGGGTAAAAGGTGGGTGGATTCCTCTTCCTAGGTATTATTCAGTTTCCTTTCTCTCTCTTTTTTCTCTCTCTGTCCAAAGAAGTTACCCCTACTCATTTAATCCTGTCTCGTGACCAAATTGCCAAACATTTTCAGTCTTCCTTGGGGCTTGAGTGTGCGATGCATGAGGGTTCTCAGATTTTAATCCATGTCTTGGTTGCTGGTGGGTAAATCCTAGCCAAAAGATGAAATATGTAAACTAAAGATGCATACATATGTCTATATACCCATCTTGTTGGGTTTTATGCAGGAACAGCACAGTCCCCACCTGCCATTATTCAGTTCATTATTTTTTACCTAAAATCTTCTGTCCTATGCTTCTTCCTGTGTGTTCCTGGACATCTCCCAAATGTTAAAGGACAATCCAAAATCTTATTTGGCCAAAGAGAGGAAAAAAATGTGATTTTCACAGCAGACATTTGTCTATTCCATCAAAGCTTGACTCAGTCCAGCACTAAATAGATTGTCCAGGCACTTGACAGCCGCGTTCCCGCAGAGGTAAATCTGTGTCTCCATACAATATCGCAATCTAGTCCACACCCCATACTTTCTTGGTCATTGCAGATGAAACACCAAGGGGTGAACAGAGCCTAGATGCTTTCTGGTCTGGAGACCATACTTAGCACTTCCAGTAATATCAAACCATTAATGGCAGTGGAAGTAGCCCTGGCTGAAATAGGCCCATGTAACACTTGGCAGCTTTCATGGAGAAAAGGCTCTTCTTCTATTTTATTCCCATTTCACACTCAGACCTCCATTGACTCTAGCTGATTTATATAATTACAAATGAGAGGAGAAGTCACCCTATAGGTTATAGCTCTGCACTCTCTACCAAGGTATGACTTCAGCTGGTGTCTTTGGGGATGAAACTGCTGTAACTAAGGACATGGTGGGACTGGCCTTTACCTGTTTGTACCAATCCTGGCACCTGAGGCAATGGAAAGTAACCTTCCCTCCCAGGCTGCAGAGTCAGCAGGTTAAGTTTTAGCAAAATCTTCTTGAAATTGCCAAGCAGAGCTGATTACAAAACAAAACAAAACAAAAAAAACCTTCTCTATTTCAAATGTTTTCATTTCAAAGTATTTCTCTTTTCTGTTTTCTTGATTCCTCCCCGTGTTTCTAATTCAAAAAGCATTATGGGAATAGCCACCAACATTTTTCATTTATCAAATACGGGAGTTTTGACACATGATATATTTTAACATAAATTTCCTTATGCTTTCTATAAAATGTATTTAAATAATATCGGGGAGATCACAAACTATTTGCTGGTGAAAACTGATGCCAAAAGTCTACTTGCCCATACTATCTTTTGGAGCGAAGAAATTGCCATCATATCTGTTATCAGCTCTTCCTTTTTAGGGAAACACCTGCATAATCTGCGCAGGGACATCTGGCAGAACTCCACTTCAACCTCCTCATGTCTCAGTGTTACTATTACAGCCTGAGGTTAAATTCTGCTGGCAACACACATTTATGTTCTGGAAGCAATTTTTTGTTAACACCTATGGTAGCTCTTAGCATCAAGTTACTCAACATGACAATTAGTAGGAATCACACCAGTGGTGCTCTCTTTTATGCCAAATTCCTATCAAGAAACAGAAAAGGGAATTAGCTACATCAAATGAAGAGAAGAAACACCATCTAAGCATCATTTGGAATGAGGAAAAAAGTGCCAGACTCCATGAATCCTGTTATAAATTTATTTGTGCTGTTGATTTTACGTGAGCAATGCTTGCACATTACGTATTCTGTGTATATGTCGGTGCATGTTTTTGAACAGAACTAAAAAATCTCCTTAGTCCTTTCTTTCTTCAAGATGGGATGAGTTTTTGTGTATCTGCAACTTTGACTTGGTACCTACACTCTCACACAGTTTTTCTTCTGAAAGGTCATATTATCCAATCAAATAATATTTGCTATGAGCTTAGCAAAAGAACTTGAAGTTCCTCCGAACGGACAATAATGTTTCCAAGTTCAGCTCTCACCTCTCAGGACACCCAAAAAGTGTTTCAGAGATTTTTCATGTGCACTTCAAAATTTGTCCCCTGCACATCAAATCAAATGAAGTTTTGGTGTGCAAACTGCGCAATACCAATAGCATATACTGCAGACCTCTGGAGTTGTGTTAATTACTGCACTGCCAACCCAAGGTAAAATCCCTCTGCAAATCCATTCCATGTACCTAGCTCATCACCTTTGAGTAAAAAGTTGCCTGGGATGACTGCACTTCAAAGTATGTGGCCACGTTGTACTGCTGCACAGAAGCAAGAGAGGAATCTAGATTAGAGCCTTTTAAGGATAAAGTTTCAGACTAAAATTATCAGTCTGTGCAGTAGCAGGCACGAGTGAATTGGAAGCAGGGAAGATGAGTTCAAGGGATTGGTATCTGGCCCCCATGAGGTAATCATGGCTGTGACCCTCAAACACATCTTGGTACCTAAATATTTTTTGTAGATTTTGATGTCAGCATCAACATATGAAGACAGAATCTGTGCTCCAAAGAAGATTAATTCATAAATTTCCTAATTAGATATGCATATTTCTAAAGATAATTATACATGCGTATTTCTGAAAAGAAACCACAAATTTTTTAGAGAAGAAGAGTGGAGGGACAGACACGTTCTGCTGCTGGGGAACTGGAATCAGATTGTGCAAGCAGCATCAGCAAACTCCATCTGTAATTGTCATCTTCCCAGTGGGCCACACTGTCAAGCATCTCTGAGATCCGTCATGGTCTCTTTGCTCTGTGGCGAATAAGGATATTCATCAAAAAGCTCCAGGTTCCCTGCTCTCACACATGGGTGGCTCCACTTGGGAGTGAAAGGATACAACTGTATTGGAAAATAGCCACATTATAAACCTAGCAAAGGAAGGGATTTTGTAATAAATGGGGAATATCAGAGACAAATGAGAAATAAAAAAGTAAAGAGCCCCCTCCAGTGTCACCGCATACGTGATTAATGAGACTTAAGGAATTTGCCAATAGACTCTCCAAGCAACTGAGCTTTGTTTCAATGGTATGCAGCCAGGTTGTATTTGTATTCAGAAATCCCAGCTGTACTTGATACCCGGGACTATCCCATATATGTGAAAAGAATTACACGCAACTCAGCTAAGAAAAAAATGAATCACCATTCAAATATAGGATATTTTTAAGGCCAGGATATTGCTACGGGCATTTTTGCTATCTAACAGTTTCTCCCCTCCTTCTTTTAAGTGGAATGCAGGGAAATTAGAAAGAGGTGAAGTTATTAAAAAGTTATAAATTTACAGTGGTCTTCAGAAAAGCTCAGTTTGGATGGTATAAAATGAAATGAATGTACTTTAAAAGAACAAAATACAGATACAACGTGGTGAAAAATGAAGACAATGACTGACTGCCTGACTTTTGTCTTGTTATCTAACTCACATGGTTAGCTTCTTCTTGAACCTAATCTCACTCTCAGTGGAAAGAAGACACACTTTCCCCAGGTACTTTATTTTTCAGACTGCTGGCTTCATATCTGAAGTCCCCTGTGTGTCTTGCATATTGGTCATCTTTCCATGTGTTGGAGGCCACACACTGGGTCTTTGAGATTGTGGCAGTAAGACTGAAGACTAATCGACTTCACATCTGTAGGAAACTTAAGGAGAGAAACCTGAATAAATATTTCAAGGCGTGGATAAAGTAGCATTTATACAATTCTGGTCCATTTCTAATACCCACTGAGATCCCTGGCTGTTTCAGTGTGAAGCCAGAAGTAAACCAAAGCTGAGCTCCTTTCCCATTCATAGTCGTTCTGTCTCTATTCTGTCTCTAAAAACAATATTTTAAAACATTTAAACCATATGGTCTCTTTATAGATAGTTTACATTTTTCTGCAGTCAAAAAAGTATTGATAGCTCCTTATTAACTGATAATATGGTATGATGATAATATCTCAATAGTTGGATAAGAACTAATATATAAACTACCTAGCCGAAAAATCAAGAATTCACATCTTAGCACAATCTAGAAAGGGCTACGGTGGTTGTATGCGGTTGGGATGGAATGTTCTACAAGGAAAGATTATATTTAGTCTGGCAAGGATTCACTTCAAAAGTGGTTTAATGGTAGTATACAAAACACAGAAAACTGAAATCTGGACAAAAGACAGAGGTATTAGAGAACCTAATTTCTTCAAATACTGTAAGATGATTAAAGTAAAAAAAACCAATCAGATCTTATTCTAACAGACAACTGCTGGTCTTGTGTAGCACTTTAGCCTTTTAAAAATAACCAGGAGAATTGCAGAACAATTAGTTGAACAAATATTTGTTCTTACGAAAAGCATATTGAATAGATTTGGAACACAGGATGCAAGTAATTATTAGAATCAAAATAGGCTAATGTTCTCCTGATGCTATTTGTAAAGCAATTTGAGTTTCATTATTAGAACGTGTATTTAACATATCATTTTGAATCTCATTACATGCTATTTGGACTAAACTTAATAGGATTATTATTTTTGGCATTCGTGGTCATGCAATATCCATAAACAATGTCTCCGAAACCTTTAATACAAGAAGCAGACATATGGTGTCAAGAAATGAGCAGACCTTTCTACATTTTTAACAGCACACTTATAACATACTTCTCATTCCTATATTTCTAAGAGTATTTGTGAATGTGTCACTATTAGAGAATTACTTGTCCATCTCTCTGATTATCTACTCTGTCTTCTACAGATCAGAATAACCATGGCTTGATTAAAAATTTTATTATGCTATTTATTACCCCTGGTTATAGTTCACTTTGAATTTTTTTCTAGCACATTTCTGGAGAATTACTTAATGCTTATGAGGTGATAGAGAAAAAATCTTAGCACTCATCTTGTTCTAAAAGTACAAGGAAAGGAAACAACATAAATCTAATTTCTCAAATATGAGAAGTCAGATTGTCTCCTCCCCACATCTATTGTGTTTTTCAATATACACCACAAAGCCCTCACGACTGTCAGTGGGCTGCAATACAGTGTCTTCTCAAGAAGGCAATGTAAACAGAGATATTTGAGATCAACCTTGAGTAGCCCAAAGTCAGATCAGGATGAAAGCTGCCCTTCTCTTCAGATATGAAACCACCATGCGGGTGGCAACAAAGCTTAATGTTCTTCCTGTTTATCCACTGGGGAACATATCCATTGCTTCTTTCAAGCTATGGGCCAGAAAAGAAGGAAGCAGAGAGCTAGAGAGCCGGAGCAAGAACCAATGGACTGTCTCCCGTGCTTGAGGTCTGCAGACATCTGTGAGATCAAACACAGGAGGAAAGCTGTGACAAAATGAGCTCATACACAAAAATTTGGTATAGCTTCCATTTTAGACTGAATGTCCATCATATGCTGATGTTACAAATGGTCAGTGAGCTTCAAGACGAACATTTATGAATGGATGTGTAGACACAGAATCATAGACTCACAAAAACACAGAATGGTCTTGATAGGAATGGACCTTTAATCTAGTCCAATCCCTCTGCTATGGGCAGAGGCATCTTTCACTAGATCAGGTTGCTCAAAGCCCCATCCAACATAACCTTGAATATTTCCAATCATGAGACATCCACAACTTCTCTGGGAAACCTTTCCCGGTGCCTCACCACCCTCATCGTAAAAAATTTCTTCCTTGTGCCGAATCTAAACCTACCCTCTTCCAGTTTAAAACCATTGCCTCTTGTTCTGCCACTATAGGCCTTGGTAAAAAGTCTCATCATCTTTCTTATAAGTCCCCTTTATATAATGAAAGGCCACAATAAGTTGTCTCCCAAGCCTTTTCCAAAACTTTAAAAGCTTGCTTTCTCCATACCTCACCAATTTCTGCTTGCTCTCCATCGCCCATCCCATAGCACCTCTTTTGAGAAAAGCTGAAAAATCACTTCTGTCACTTGCTTCTGCATCATGGCAAGTATCTAACTCAGCCAACTGGGAATCTGCCACGTTCCACTGGAGATGCCAAAGAAGAACACAGGACTTGGACAGAATAAACCTTTTGTAATACGCCAGCAAGAAATGTTTAGTGGTTTGATCCCTGTGAAGTCGTTCTTGATTGCCCTGATAATTTGTGCTGAAGAGAGGGAACGAGCCTCCTGACAGGACGTCAGATGAAGCCCTCTTTACAAGAGGTTGTATTTTTGTTGGGTTTATCCGTATCATTTAACTCAGTGTGATGTCTGTGGTATCCAGAAACATCTGTCAATTGATTTTGCATGGGAAAACGAAAGAAAAAAAGAAGTGAATATGTGTGGGAATATGGTGATTTTAACCATTAATATGGAGTCAGGAGGAAGTGTGGAAGAGGAATTGAAAACACCTCAGTAAATAGTTGGTGCTGCCTGTTATAATGTATACCAACCCCAACCAAGTGATTCGCTTCTGAGTTGTTTTCCTTTAATCTTGCCTTGACTGAGTATTTGTGCTAAATTACAAGCTCTTTGGGAGAGGGACCATGCAAATATTTAAGGAACACCTACGGCAAGAGGGTCACAATTATGACTTGGCAGCATGTAAGAAATAATGCAGAAAAGAAGAATGAGAATTGGGCTCTTGAAATGGCATTGTTCAACCTTCAGTATCCCACAAAGATACAATTGAAAGTAACTAAATAGTAGGCTTAGTCCCACAGGTCTGAAAGAATTCCTGAAAGAATTTCCAGCCTCTTCAAAACAACAAAGGAAGCTGCCAGTCTGGCATGTAAGGATAGATTGGTGCCTGGTGGAAGTAAATTCCTCGTCTGAAACATTTCAATTACATAGCAGGAAATCCTATAGCAAAGGAGTTTCTGCCGCATTCAGGAAGATTATAAGGGCTCGACTCTTTGCCTTGCACGGCAGAGAACACTGAGGACATTTCTCAGCCTTTTCTGAGCAAGAAAAAGGGCGATACTGTTCATTTACTGCCTTTCATCCTTAAACAGGTTCTGTGATACCAGACTGTACCCAGGTATCAATGAAATGTAGTTCATAGTGAAACTGGGTGCAAGTAAACAGGAAACAGGAGGGAGAGATGCCATCTCCTCTGAAACTAGAGAGGAGTCGGCCTGCAATTATGCAACCAGAAACTGGCCTAGGATGCGAAGTTTAGTAATTTGTTGTTTCCCACTGTTTGTTAATACACCCTCCACGATCAAAGCTTTGTAACAAACGTTGTTTTCATCAGAAAATTTTAATTGCCTAATAGGAAAATTTAGGCTTTTGTAATTTGGTGCAAGCTTTCAATTACGTTTCAAAAGAAGCGTGTGATTTTAACTTCTTGTATTTCAGCACAGTGAAAAACTGAAATATTAAGAATGACCACAGAACTATGTTGTGCTCGGCTCAAGCTTTTGTCTTTCATCTGAGACATTAATTTCAGAACTGAATGCTAACTCATTCAGTAACTCATTGGATTAATGGGCTTCCTACTGAATTCTCATGTGATTTTGAGAAGCACTTCATTAGTTGAAAGAGTCCTTTTCCAACACTAGTTTGGCATAAATTTGCTTAACTAATTAAATACGACAGAAACTGAGGCAAAAAATAGATCATAGATTCATGAGATTTACAGACAAAAGGAGAACATCGTGATGCTCCTGTCGGACTCCTTGCAAATATGGGCTAGAATGAGAAAAAAGGACAAAGACACAAGAAATGGGTTAAAGGCAACAGTTAGCAATGGCTTCTCTTTTTCCTTTCAGTGCCAAAACTGGAGATAAGTCAAAAAAGACATCTGATCATTACTTGGGAAAATCCGTAATCAAGCTTGTTATTAAATATGCCTTTTTCCTCTGAATGAGAACAGGATAGTGCTCTTAAGATGTGTTTCAATATGAAGCGCTTGCCCATAAACAGTTTTATACCACTGTGGCTAAATCAACAGAAAATTATGACCAGCAAATTGGTGCAGCCCCATAGTGTAAAAGGAGATCTCTCGAGGTGTGTATAATGCTGTTTATACTGCATGACATTTTAACTAGCTTTTTGTCTCTGTACGTCCATTCACCCAGCAGATGCCATAATGACTATAGGTCCACATATGCTTCAGATATCACTGCGTCCTGGCACTGTTAGTCCTACTAAGGGCTACAACATGTCATACAGTGAGGTTGGGAAAAGGGCTGCCACAATGTCAATGTGTCTGCCACCTCTGTCCTGTCTTCACCTGAGATGTCGTGGCATCTTATTCCAAATGCAAATGGACAAATGGTGTAGAAGAAAGGGGGAATAGATTTATTCTGTTATCTCTGCAAGGTGAGATTTTTAGCTATACAGCTCTATTCACAATCAACCTCTTCTTTCAGCTTCCAAGATGCTAGTTTGGAGGAAGGCAAAGAAATGGAAATTATGGGGAATATATCCTGCAGTTAATGTTAATTTAAATGACCTAAGGGGAAGATGGGCGAAAATAAGAAGAGCAGATACAAAGAAAGCATAAAAGTTGATCAGAAGAAGTAGAAAGGCTTTGGCATATTTATGAATATGATTAAAAATGGCTTTTATGCTGTGCTTAAATACTTAGGACATTTGTGCTTAGAAACATAAGAAGGCAAAAAAACATTCAAAATAGATTTTGAAACAATATCTGTCACACAAAGTGTATAAACTTTAATAACCTTTTCATACCATAGAATCATAGAATGGTTTGGGTTAGAAGGGACCTTAAAGATCATCCAGTTCAAACTTTTTTCATAAAAGAAACCACTCAGAGGTATCAAACTCTCCATGACAAGGAATACTCCTCTGCATGAGAGGAAACAGTTTCACATTCACAGAAGACTCTTGGAGCAAGCCAGTCTACACTCTCTGCCCGGCCAAGTCCTGCCATTGTTAGCACTCGAGAAGCAAGGAGGCTTGTAGAGAGTCAGGCATCTTTGAAGGCGCTGGACGGCTCAAGGCTGGTTCCCAGGGATGGATTGCAATAATAACATTGAACAATCCTCACTGACAGTGAACACAACTGAGTCCCTTGGGTCTACTTGGGAGACAGGCGATGTTGTACTGAAGGCAAACGCAGCCTGAACAACTCAGGCTAACCCTCAGTAAAAACCAGCTAATGCGCCAGAAATCCAGGAGCCTGAGTTTTCTGTGTAATACCAGAGAGAGTAAAAAGCACGAGGCTGCCAAAAGGCATAAAACAGAAATCGCAGTTTGCTGAGCAGTCGGGCTATTTTCACACTTTACCTTTTGTTACAGCAACCGATTCCTTACCAGGTTTCACTAGATTATAAAGCAGTGTTTCCCTCACAAGAAGTGTTTTTCTTTCAGGTTAGATACTGCTCCAGCTTGGACCACTGCACCCAAACCATCCTGCTGAACTCCTGGGACACTGGACTCAATTGCACGACCACAACTGGGCACCAAATTCATATCATTGTCTGGATCAGAAGTTACTATAGCCAGAAATAAAGATGTATGGCACTCAAACTAACTTTTTCCAACCTTCGCCACATCCATCTCGCATCCTTACACAGGTTTATTTTCTAATGACTACTTGTAGCCATATGCTAAGCAAATATATTTGCTCATCCTACTCCTCATTTGAAACTCAAACATGAAGAGTGCATTCCCAGAAGACTTCATAAATAACGAGGGAGGTCAAAAAGTGAGTCCATCTTAAGACCTGCCTCATTCTCCCCACGAGGGGAAATGACCCCTTGCTGATCGAAGCGGTTTAGAGAAACCTGCTCCTGCTATCCTGGGATCCGCAGAGGGGTACCCTATTCATAACATAAGCCCAGCTTTTACAAGAACTGGCAAGACACTAGAGAGCTAGGCAGCCTTCAAAGTGGACACACTCTGCGTTTGCAGTTTATGTTGCCATTCCGTGAGAAAGAAACACAAGTCAGTCACATTCAAACGAAGCCACCAAATCAGAGAGCTTATGTTTTATACGCTTCCACAGACAGTTGTGATTCCCCAAAGGACTCATATCTTGGTGGGAGCTTTTTGGAAGGCACTCTCTGAGTGTTATATTGCAGTTTCTGCTAGTGGAATATATGCTGGTGGTGTTTAATAGGCAGCAAATAGTGAAGTGTAACTTAAAGCTCTGCTTGCCATGACTAAGATCTTAGAAATTATAGCATCCAGAGGATCACCTCTTCTTGCTTGAAGAGGATACTCTGGAGTGTGTGGGAAGCTGCTATTTCTTGACAATTTTGTGTTTTGGAGTCTTGGGGGTTTTTATGTTAAACACAGACAATGGTATATTAGAAGCTAGAACTCAGGAGCCTCTCAGAGCACTATTCTGTAGGTGAATGAAATATTTGGGAAAGTTAGGTTTATTTATGTAAAATATTTATTTTGATATAATGTTTTCTCATGTTTTCAAAAAGAGAAAAATGTATTTTAGTCCACAGTAAGGACTTCTAGTGTTGGTTGTCAAGAAAGACAGCTCCAGTTTGGTTAAGCTGGTATAACTTGGACAAAGAGCAGGTCTAGAGTCCGGCATCAAATATCCTGAATGTCTATTCCACATCTGATTTTGGAAGAACAGTACCTGTAAAGGACATGTCTCAAAGAAAATTTCTTATAAGCCAGTAAATAAAATGATCGAACCTATGAAGCAGCTTAGAAATTTTTTTTGGAAGAGGAGAGAGAAAAAAAGAAATCAGGAAAAAGTCTGTTTTTTTCACAAAGTATGCCTCTCTACCTGTTTTCCACTACTCAAACTCAAATTCAAGCCATCTCATTTCAGACATTCAGCCTGACAGAGGATCTTACACATCTTTATGTTCCTTCTGTGGCCAGTGGATGGAGAGAAGGTTCCAGAGCATGGTGCAGCTTCTGAATTGTCCTCTGGAAGAGTCTTTTTTCACTGACTATTGGCAGCCTAGAGGCTTCTAGTCGTTAAATGGCTCTGGATATGCAGGATGGATCTAGGTTGCAGAACTCAGCAAAGCATTTGAAATGTTAACTTCATTTCAAAATTGCCAACATTCTAAAGCAAAATAAATAGAAATTGTTCTTATAAGTTCTCAAAATCCTGTTAGCCTTCAAGCTCATGCAGACTTTACTAACAGAGAAAACCAACTGAGAGCTCAAGGCTACAATCAGCAGCTTAACAAGTTATCACACGTGACTGTGTCACTGGTTATGTGTTGTTAATATCATTCCACCTCTCCACCCATGCACTTATGGTAATGAGGATACACATCCATCAGCCATGAAAATGAGGGCATTCTTTCTCCTTCACATGATTTTCACCTTCCTTTCAATCTCACACTACAGCTATATTCAGCCAGTAGCTAGCTTGCAAATAGAGCTGAAACCAAATATTAAATATATATCACCCATCAAACAGTTTAAATAAACTGCAGTTAGGTTGCCAGGTGACAAGTATACACATATAGATGTATATAAGCCCTATATATAATAGAAGAAAATGATGTCAACTTAATTTTCAATCTCTCAGGCTGCATGGTAATGACAATGAAAGATTATTTTGAATGTACATTCAGTTCCTGAGAGTTCATCAGCATTCATGGATGGTAACCCTGCTGTATTGCTAGGGGTTTTTCTCTTTTTCCTGGAGCCTGATGGAGTGAGTATCTTATGGACATTTATGAGGCAACTTTTCTTTTCCTTACTTAAAAGCTGTCTTCCATGCAGGACCGACCATGCCAAAATACACACCCGATTTATGCGGTGGATTTGTTGTAGCACAATTGCCACTACACATAGTCATAAATGATGCAAGAAACCCATTAATATCTCTAAGTCAGCATTCAAAGCTGTTTATTTAGATGTAGGCAAAGCCAGGAGGTGTCTGGATGGATCCCAGCCTGGACAATGAGTTCAGCTATAGCTTTGCCAAAGACAAACTCCTTCTCTGCTTCCAGGTGCTTGTCTACCACAGAAATTACTTAACACCTAAGCTGTCATTCAGTGACGTTATGAAAACGTCCCAGTTTCTTTAGCCCTTGTCTGCAGAGACTGGATGACCCCAGCTTAGTCCATCAAAGCAGTGGAGTGAGATTTTCCACTGTGCTCATTTCACTGCACTGGTGTGTAATTACGTTCAGAGGAAAATAAATCTTTCTAGAATAATCATTTAGCTCAACGAGCTTTAATCCAGCAGAGCATGCTGGCATCACCTACTTATATAATAAATACATGTCTAATAAATAAATGTCTAAAGGAGGCTTCATGGCAATAGAATCACATTAACAGGGGTCAGGGTTTTACATCAATGACTATTAGAGCCCTCTCCAAAGCAGTAGGCTGCTTTTCAGCTCTACTGTGGAGGTTTTGCTTTCTTACACAGCGAATGTGGTTCACCTCAAGGGAAAAGAAAACAGATCATTTGGTCGCTCGCAGTAGGCCTGCACGCCACACTGCTAATCATGAAGGACTCATGGAAATATACCAGGTGGAAGGCACCACAATCTTATCCAGCAGACCTTTACCTGGAGCTGGCTCTGGGGACCAAATCCTTCAGAGAATAATAAAATGGTGAGGGAAAACGCAAAAACAAAATGCAGAAAGATTAATTAAATAAAGGGCATCCTTCGAAAAAAACTGTAACAACTCTGTGAAATGTGTTTTCAACACCACAATACTCCTTCTCTGTTTTGTTTCACAGAAAAACCATTACATGTAAGTGTTGCCTTTGAAACTCCAGAGAAAGACACTGATGAATGTTACACAGCAGACCAGAGGGTGCCAAAACTAACAGATTTCTGTTTAGAGACCCTAACAGTGAAATCCCTGTGAAGTAGCAGAGCTTGAAGAGTAATTAGCCACAACCATAACAAAACAGTGAGCTACTCACCACTCAAATCTCTATGACTTCTCTGTTGTTAGAACTGACATTGATCTTGCAGGTTGCTGAGAACTGACTGTCCATGGAAAGAATTGCTTAGCATAAAAGCAGCCAAATGAATAAGATGCAAAAAGGTCATTTATTGTAATATTAAAAAAAAAATATGCTCAACATTAGTGAGCACTGTTTTACCTGTTCCCACCCTTTAAAGACTTCAGGTAAAATTAATCTAAATACAACCCTACTCATTTTGGTGTAGACAACATCAGGGATAACTGTGGCCCAGCAGTTATCACTTCATCATCAAGGATTAACTCAAAGACTTTTTTCTGCATTCTCATTAGCTGGGCAGAAGGAACTTTCTCATTATTTTTATACCTCACTGAGGAGAATTTTTGCTAATATATCCCTATTCTTGCCCTAAAAAAAAAGGAAACAATCAACAGAATTCCTGTTTGTATGTCAAATGAACTGACATTTCATTTCCTGCGATCAGATGCTTACATACATTATTTTCCTTAACCCTCAGTCAAGCAGAACCTCACAGAAGAATACCTTTAAATTTTGCAGAAACCCAATGTGAGATTTCCTAACACTTCCATGGGGTCTTTACTTACGACTTCTAAGGAAGACACCTTAAGAATCACAAAAATAGACAGATCTAGTTAAGTTGTCATAGGCTTTTTGTAGAGATGAAAATCTAACAGCAGGGTAGTATTTTATTGAATTTAGTCTACTTTTTATTGTACATATTTCAGCCGATTGCCATTTTGACTGTCCTGGCCACCCTTTTGATAATTCAGTTTTTGTGTAATTTCAACACATCAAGAGTGCAAACTTGGAAAAATGCCTTTCCCACCAAAACTACCCACAAATTGCAGAATCAACACTGAACTATTTTGTAGTGATTATTCCAGCGACATGATTTGAACTTAACATCCTCTGATCCAGAGGACAGAGACAATTTATTCAATCTTTATGAAAATAAAACCCAGCAATGTCCAAAGGAATTACCCTCTTCTGTAGGCTGAAACAATTATATAAAATGGTTTCCTTGTCAGCCACAGGAACAGTAGTCCTTTTGACATCACCATTTTTTCTCATGCTGTCAAACATCAGCCGAAATAGAAATATTAGGATTCTGCATTATAGCCTCTGACTTGCTGACTCGGAAGTGTCAGTGCTACTGTATGATTTAGTTAAAGCATCAACTGTCTTTCCAAACTGTTATTCTGTTTTATATAGCAGTTATTTGTATACTATTGCCTCTGCAATAAAATGTATAAAAATCTAGGTTTCAGAAAAGTCTGGTTTCAGGTCATTTTGAAGTAGAAAGAGAACTTTGTGCACTATCTAAAGAAGTTTGCCACTTGACATAGTTACACAAGTTTCTGTAATCAGACCGTGATAAATCCCATCACTGTTTTTAGGGCTGATTTTGACATTCCAAGGCTTTACCTTCACAGATACATGTGGGGAGGTCCTTGGTCCCTTAAGCAATGTCTACAGACTTTAGCATAAAATTGGCAAGATCTGGAGCCCTAGCTGTTCCATTAGCACAAGCTTTATCAGTGGTAACAACTTTGGAAATTACTGAGCACAGGTGTGTGACCTAGACAGCATGATAGCAAAATATCTCCGACTCCTCCATGTTACAGCTGTTATTTTACCAACACGGTGACTTTTTATATTACATATTTCACTCCTCCTTAGCTTCAGAAAGTCTCTTGCTGAAAACAGCAAGTGCATGAACTGATCTTACTGTTGATAATCTCCTTTTCAGCTGCCTTTAATCAGTAGCTGGTTTATCCCACTAATCTTCACCATGAGAGAGGAACCAGCCAACCTTCCAGCTCACAACTCATGTCCTCCAGATCCCAGTGGACCACCAGTCCTTCCAGGAGCTTCTTCCTCCAATTTCTCTTGGTAATTTCTCATAGCACTTTTTCTTGATGTAGCATGCTAGACAAAAACGATTAGCTCCAGGAGGACTCTAGAGAACAGCAATAATGTTACTGGAAAGACATGTGTGACTGGGTTATTTAAAAACCTTTCTGAATCTCCAGGTACAGTAAAGATTAATTGAAGCTGTGACAGGAAAAAAAGTCTGTTTTTATAGGAAGACACAATCTTGTGCAGTCTAGAACATGTTGATCTAGCTGTAAAAAAAGGAGCAAACATGTAACTATTCTTTAAATCTACAGGAGCAACACAAACATCAGGAACATAAATCTGCTTGAAGCTGAAGAAAATGTTGACAGAAAAATAAATGAATATTAATTCTCTACAAACAAATTCAGGTAGCAAACTAAAACCAAACAGCTAACTTTTTAATCTTTGGAGGGGAGCAATGCTGAAATGAGGGGAGTGGAAGACAAATAATTTCTACTTCCACTCAAGGGTTTCTAGTTTTATCAAATTACTCTCTGATGGGATTGCCTATGACAGCAGTGGACTTAGTAGTGTCTCTTTCAGAGAGACACTCTCTTTTTTGTACTCCTTCACCCAGATCCACTACTTCTACAGTCATCACTCAGCTCCTCCATGTAGCTTAGAAAAGACAGAGCTGATAGCAAGAAAGAAGGTGCCCCATTTTTTTCATACTGTTTTGCCACCCACTTCTCATATGCCATTGCTATGTAGCTCTTCTCATTTGATATTATTTTTGGTCATATTTTGCAGTAAATACGTCAAGACGTTTTCTACAGAAAGACAGCTGAGACACGATTGTCACTGGTCTGTGTAGTGACCTGCCCCTGCCAACTTCTGTTTCCAGAAAACAGGAAAACAGAGAACACTTTCAAAAGGACAAAAAAGAGGTGTTGTTACAGCTTAATTTTCTGTTAGCTAGGTAATTACATTTCCAAAATCTTTCTGAAACCTTTACATATTGCAGTTCTCAATTATCTATCCAGAGGACACTGGAAAGCGATAATTAGGTGTTAAAGACCAGCCATGTTCCTGCAGATAGCCCTCCTGCCAGCCATTTAACACTTCCACTGGTGCTAAAGCTATGAATGATGTGGTTTTCGACAGCATTTAGGTGCTAATAAATTATCAAACAGTTTGAAAGCAAGAGCCTGCCTAGATGGGAGAGTTTCACTATGGAGGCCCTGGGCAGTGTCCCCCCTGATGTGGAGCAACCCAAGCCATCTCATCTCGGGAAGGGTGCCACACGCTTGTTGCTGAAGTCACTGTATTTTCACGGCAGCAGAGGTGCCCCCGGACAAGTCAAGGGTGACTATCCCACACTTCCAAATGCCTCTTTTTGAAATGGAAAACTAACATATTTGTGGGATTAAATCTTGGATCCACCTCTTGTGTGTCCATAGTTTTATACCACCAGACAGGGTTACTCCATGCAGATACAGCCGTCTAGACAGGTACATTTGTCCTCTTCTCTCATTATTAAATGCTCCTTAAGTATGACTTACTTAAATCCTTTCTGAAGTAATACTAAGCCAGAAATGCTACCCGCCAGCCAGTAAAAGGATGTCAAGAGTTATAGTTTTTCTGGACTATGCACGCTACATTCACCTCCTTAGCTTATAGCAAATAAATTGTCCACAAGAAATAATGTTTATATGGATTTACAGTTTAAATCAAGAGCACCAAAAGTATTTCAGCATCTAAACTCCCATCTGGCTGCTAGCACACTTTTCGAAAGTACTAACTGAGTAGACATAAAGATGTCATATTAAAACTGCCCCTCTGCTCCAGATACACCAAGACCTGTCCCAGGACTGAAAATGACTTACCACTTTATGCTTCTTTGCCTATATGCCTCATACTTAGGTAGAATTTGCTGTGGAAGACACACAGCCTCTGTAAGTGATCTACAGTATGCAATACTAACATTTCTGATAGGATTAGAAATGGGCTCAACTGGGCTAAAACATGATTATCAGTGGCTAGATAGATAAATATCCACATGCACATACGTCAATGTACATTTTCCTGACAAGTGCTTGCTATGTTCTGAAGCTGTTTTTTCACTCAGCAATGGTATCTATCAGGGATCGCCACAATACAGCAGTATGGCTTTATGAGAGGTAGAAATCTAATAGGAATGAGATAAAGGCAAGACTCAAAGTCATGCGTAACATAGATATGCCTAAAACAGGTATCTATTTTTGCCTCAGGTGTTTCAAGGCATTCACCTGCTGTGTCAGGAAGCTGCCGGCTTTGGCAGGTTCTGCATCTTCCATGCCAACCTCCTGTGAGTACCCTGGTGTACTGGAACTGGCTGGGATGGAGATAACCTCCTTCATAGCCACCTGTACAGTGCTTCGAATTGGTGGCTGAAACAGTGCTGATAACACACATGTTTTTTTACTCTTTGTGAACAGAGCTTGCACAGCATCAAGACTTCCTCTCTTTCCCACTCTGCCCTGCTGGTGAGCAGGCTGGGGGTGCACAAGAAGCTGTGAGGGAACACAGCTGGAACAGCTGACCTCAGACAACCAAAGGGATATTCCATACGATACAACATTGTGCTCAGCAATAAAAGCTCAGGGAAAGGAGGAGGAACGGGAGGCGGACCTTCGTGGTTATGGCATTTGTCTTCCCAAGTAACCATTACGTGTGACAAAGCCCTGCTTTCCTCGAAATGGCTGAACATCTGCCTGCTGATGACAAACAGTGAACAAATTCCTCTTTTTGCTTTGCTTGTGCACACAGCTTTTACTTTCCCTATTAATTCATCATTATCTCAATTAGTGAGTATTTTTGTCTTCTACTTTCCATCCTGCTGGGGGAGAGGGAGCAAGCAGGTGGGTGGGCATTTGGCTGTTGGCCTGAGACAGCCCACCTCACCTGGATACCTAAGGACAGCACTAGATATCTATATTTAGGCATACAACTTGGTGTCCTACTGTTTACCCTTCAAGAAAGCTTTGTGCTAGAGTAACAGGTATACAAAACCTGAAAGAGTAGAAAGAAATGGAAAAGAAGCATAGCCACAAAAACTTACCAGTTACTTATTGTCCATTTTGTATGGTTACCCCAATGTGAAGAAAATGACAGGATAGAGGCTTACACGTCTCTTCCATTCATGTATTGCCTGAATCCAGCCCCATCCAAGTCTGTTTCCCTTCCTGATATTGTGTTTTCTCCAAGCTCTTGACCACCTAACAAGGCCTAAAAAAGAACCCGCAACCAGTTCTCTGCACTCCCTGCCTGAGAAGTGCTGGGCTTGTTCATTACAGAGTTTATTTGAGGATTCCATTTTAATGGATAGCCCAAGGAGAATTGCTTACTTATCTTCTTCTGGAAGAAACTGAGCCAAATGCCATACAAACGTACATTTGTAGTCCATAGCGGCATTGTCTTTGATAATCAAGGTTCTCTGCTGGCAACCAAACTTCTCACATACTGTAAATCTTCTGTGAAGAAATGAAAACAAACAGTTAAGGAAAAATCACTTAAGAAAAAATTTCAGCAAAACTGCACCGAATGGTTTAAGGCTTGTCTTTCTCTGTAAATAAAGTGGCGGAGAGAATGAGATGTTTCAGTGAAGTGCTCAGCTTCAGCAGAGGTACAGATGAATGAAACCAATGTATGCACAACTAGAAAATGTTGAATAGGGAAATTGTTCTAAAAATGCCTTTCTTCCTTTCTTCTCATCCCCCTTGTACATGCATTCCTCAGGAAAAGTGCTGGTTTTTTATGACAAAGGGATCTTGCAAGTACGAATATTCATCTGTCCCTTAGCAGACAGAAATGCTTGAGGTACAATGTAGCTTGTTCCATTGTATTGAAGTGGTCCAGTTTGTAAGTTTTGTGCAAAGGCAGCGAATGACTCAGGATTTATGCACTCTGACAAAGAACCTTTTCCCATCCACTTAAGGCTTTAGAATCCAGTACATGTATTCTCATTTATAGTATAGATATTTTATTTCCACTATGCCAATGTAAAAAGACCTTGAAATAAGTGTAATGGGTGTCTTATGGCCTCTACATCGCCATTATTTCATGGATATTTTATAGAATATTTTATAAGATAGAGTCTATGAATCCTCATCACTGTTAAGTTTTAAGAGCAAGCATCTGTCAGAGATTACACAGCTAGAACTGGTCTAGCCTCAAGAGAGAACAGATGAGACGATGTTTTCCAACTACGGAGTTTGTGGCATCTTGCTTTTTTTGTACAGAGAACAAGTAGCAGCTGTACTTGGGTTTACTTCTTGTACTTGCACACACCTACAGTGCTACTTTCAGAACAAGTATTTCAAGAACCTGGAAAGGGAAGCTGAATGACATCGGGAACACTTTCCGATTTTCATTAAATAGCCATCACTCTTTCTAATCACCTTGCTCTGAATCAGGTACTATGGGAGGTATTTGGAAATAACTTCTGATTGACTTTCTATTATCGTTTTAAAAGGTGATAAAATGGCTGGAATCATAGTGGGTGAAACCATCAGGAAATAGCTTTCTGCAACCCATTGACAAGAAACTTTGTTAACAATACATGTACAGCAGATAAAACGAAAATGAAAAACATATTTCAAATTCTGGAGTGAAGATATTCCCGCTTGGTTTTCACAGTTGAACAGAATAGTACAGAAGAGGAAGAGAATTCAGTGAAAAAAGGCAGAGACCGGTAGCAAAGTTGTTGATCTACTAGATTGTGCTGAGTTTATGTGGCAGAGTTTGGGTGGCAGGGGAGGTATGGCACCAATCATTCTTATCCAGCTGGACTGAGTTGAGATAATGAACTACTAATTAACTACTCAACTCAAGGTACCTATCCTGCCTACAAGAGGCAGGCCATTTCCTCTGGGCTGTATAAGATGCAACAGTGTCCCTGGTGCCGCAGCCCAGGCTGGTGAGCAACAACTGGTGACCCTGACGTGATACATCCATGAGACCCTGGGAAGCCCCGACTCCCTTGCTGAGCTGAGAGCCCTGGCTGCAAAGGAGCCCGAGCCGCCGGAGCCGGGAGCTCGAGCGAGAGTCCTTCGGAGAAGAAGGTAAAGCCGCAAGCCCCGACGTGGTATTCGCGGGAGGGAAGCGTGCTGGAGTTGGATGAATGGGCCGGGTCTCTGCTCACCCTAAAGCCTTTGTGAAAACAAAAAAATTGTAAAACAAAAAGGGGGAATTATGGCAACCAGTCATTATTAGCCCAGCTGGATTGAGTTGAGATAATGAACTAACTAATTAAGTAATCAACTCAAGGTACCTATCCTGCCTACAAGAGGCAGGCCATTTCCTCCTGGCTGTGGAAGATGCAACAGTGTCCCTGGTGCTGCAGCCCAGGCTGGTGAGCAACAGGGAGGGGCTACAGAGATAGCCCCTGTAAGGTGCTGTGAGAAGCTTCCTCAGTTCCAAAAGTCATCGGACCCACCTCCAGCCAGGGCCAAGCTGATAAGTGCCTCTGTGAATAAACATATTTGAGAAGAGGACAAAGGAACTTGCACCAGTGTGACCTGAAACGAAGAGAGGAGTGAGGTGGAGGGCCTGGTCCCCGGCCTCCCATGCGGACAACTGCCCGCACTGGACTGCTGCCACAGGGCTGGTGCTGGTCATGGTGGAGAAGCTTGGAGAGATCCGAAGTGCCCCGTTCCCAGGGCGCTCGCCGGGCATCCTACCAGGACCGCTGAGGTTTGTCGGGCTGGTCAGGCCCAGTGTGACTGCAACAGAAAGAAATCAGAGAGAAATGGCTACGCAGACACCAAGGTCAGAGAAGATGGAGCGGGAGGAGGTGTGCCGGAGCTGAGATTCCCCTGCAGCTCGTGGAGATTAACGGTGGAACAGAATCCACCCACAGCCTGTGAAGAAGCCCATGCTGGAGCAGAGAAGACTCTGCCTCAGGGAGGTCATAAAGGATTTTCTCTGTGGGAAAGACCTTACGTTCCAGGAGACTGACGGTGGAGCAGAGATACATCTGCAGCCTGTGGGAAGGGACTCCACATCAGAGCGGGTGGCTGCACTCTAAAAAAAACATGACTGTCCGTGAAAAGCCAGTGCTGGAACAATCTGATGGGTAAGGATTGCAACCAGCGGGAAGGACTCACATTGGAGAAGTTCATGGAGAGCTGCCTCATGTGGGAAGGTACCCCACTTTGGAGCATGGGAAGAGTGTGAGGAGCTCTTCCCCGTGAGGAAGGTGCAGCAGAAACAACGTGTGACAAAATGACCACAACCCCCATTCCCTGTCCCCCTGTGCCACTGAGGGGAGGAGGTAGAGCTGGGAAGAAGGGAGGTGTGGTAGGAAGATGTTTTTAAGATCTGGCTTTGTTTCTTGTTATCCTCTCTGAAGTAACTGGTAACAAATTAAATTTATTTGTCTCAAAGCTGAGTCTGTTTTACTCATGGCCATGGCTGGTGAGTGATCCCTCCCTGTTCTTATCTTTACTCTCAGGCCTTTTGGTATATTTTCTCCTCTCCATCACATGGAGGGGAGGGAGAGACGGAAGGAGTGATGAAGCAAGAGGCTGCATGGTGGTTAGTTGCCACCTGGGGCTAAACCATGACATAGGTCAAAGGAAAAAATGTGGATTTATCCTGAACAACAACCTGGACCTTGTATTTTACATCTTTTTTGCACTTTCCACTAGCAAAATAATGCCTAATATACTAACTAGATTGGAACTCTGCTTGTGGATTTAAGTTGCGAAGGCATTTTGAATTATTTCAGTCATTCAGAAAAAAAAATCTTTAAATTAAACCGTGTATCAGGTTTGGGCTTGAATGCTAGGGTTTAGTCCAGAGGCTAAAAATAAGAATTTACTCTACCAGGATAAGGTTTCAGAAAGCATTGCCATAACTGTTGATTAGAAACCAATACCATGAAAAGGTTGTTACATTTCCATGTGCAGATATATGCATGACCTTCATAGGCAAAGGCCCTGAGGAATATGGTCTAGCTTTGGATTCAGCCCTTCTTTGGGCAGAGGATGGGGCCAGACGACCTCCATGTCTACATTATTCTGTGATTCTATGAGTGGTAAACTATAATTTCTAAGCTGCTGCTATTTATTTATTGTAATTGGGAAGAAATTAATGCACTTTACTTGTCCTTTGGCTCACAAACTCCTCATCAAATTTGCTATTCAGAAGTATTGGATTCTCTCATGATTGCTGATATTAGGGACGAGATTTGTGTGAGTGACTTGTGATTTTGGGTATTTTCTTTTGCAAAACCTTTTAAGGGGCAGCTACCTCTATGTATGGCCAGTGGACCACTGCGAACCTGAGAGATGCCCAAATCCCTGATGGCGACAGCCCATCAACAAATTAAAAGGTATCAATGGAGCTGCTGCAATTCTCAATGCATGCACTCTTCCCTATTGCAAATATAATTTAATTTAGCTTTAAATGCTCTGTCTCTGACAGCCAGGCTGCATTACCTTGCCCCTTCCATGTGCAAACAGCATGTTCGCAGTCAGTGGGAGCACCTCAGATGCATTGTAGCTTGTCAAGGAACAGTGACATGATGATCTATCTGAGCCTTCCTGTGCTTCTTTCTGAACATTGACTACCTTCATTATTAGTCTCCTTCATTATTAATCTACTTAAGAAAGCAAGAAAGAATGACTGAGTAAGGACTGAAAGGTGATAAATTCCCAGAGCCGTTCTTCAGAAGGTCTAATGAAGCCTGGGCATCAGTCAGATTAGCAATTTGGCACACTGGTGGCTCCAGGGTGTAGTTCAGCCCCCCTGAAATTTGTGAAAAGTCTCTGGGAACTGGATGATGCCTTAAATGAACAAGGGCTGTTGTTCCGCAGATTGAGTGACATTAAGTATTCCCAAAGGGGTTTTTTTATTAGATTAGAATCAGTTCTTAAATCACTAAATTGTGTGGAAATTTCCCATTCCAGAAGTAAGCAAATATTCAAGAGTATATGTATTTTACTTAGCAGCTACCACAGAAAAATATACAAAGTGGAAATCTGTTAAATACAAAACCTAACTGGATATAAAAATGTGTTCCCTTGACAGGTCTGTTTCTTTAATAGAGTTTCATTAAAGAGAGCACCATTGTTTTATGGAATATTCTGTGGTTTAATATATAAAACATGCAGCCATTTAATATATCTCAAATAGTTCAGTTTTGCATTGTATTTTAATTTTTTCGTTATTGTATGTTTCTCTGTAATAATTCTCTGTAAAAAGGCTTCACTTTGCTTCAGTGCTTGTAAAATGCTTTCTTTGATCAGGTTTATTACCTTTGAGTTCATTTGTATTTATCCAATTCAGATAGGTGACACTAAAGGGCTAGTTCATTAACTAAGAGTTGACCAGATCCTTGGGACTGGATTTTTACGAATCGTAAGTTTAGAGTCACACTAGTAGGGGCTAAAGGGGGTCAAAAGGGTGAAAGTTGAGAGATATTTGTTGAGTTTTGTGAAGTATCTTAGTCGTTTCATTCATTTTGCCTAGTGGACTGGTAATCATGACAGTAAAACTAGAGCAGGCTGTGACACACTGAAAGGAAAGGAATTCCCTTAAAGCAAAAAGAATAAGATTCAGAAAAGCCAAGGTCTTTTAACTTCATGTCTACTGTAGTCACCCAATCCAAACCCTGAGCACAAAGAGGAACCTCCAGTTCTTAATACACATGTAATAACAATATCCGCAGAAAGACCAAAAAAAGTAGGTGAATTTGAAACGTTTCCTGGTTTAGTCCAAGAGATGATGCTCCTCTGCTAGACTGAAAGGATGTGAATCAGCCAGGCCCTTTTTATGTTAAATATAGTTTACTATATATAGGGAATTGTATGTATAAGTGAATTCATAAATACAGAAATATATGTCTACAGTATAGATATATGTGTATTAGACACATGTAATGCAAATGCATAGCTACAAAAATTAGGACTGAGTAGAATAGTCCAGGAAGCCAGGAAAAGCTCTATTTTCATTGTTATCCTGGTTGATTCATCATTTAAAATAAGTTTGAACAGATAACATAAATCAGCCTAAGTGCCGCAGTTGCTTCTGCAACTCTCAGCTTACCCAATAGCAAAAGGGTGTGAAGGACTGTATATAACCAGCACATCTCAGGGACAATGGAGGGGATACAACACTATATGTCTGTTTTAGAAATGCTCAATTTCACCTGAGAAATAAATATTTGCAGTGCAAATGCACTTCCAACCTGAAAAATCTCTGCCAATATTCAGAGTAGAAGTGAGACAAACATTTCACACGGTCAGAACAACATATGTTTGAAACAGCTTCTGTCAGACAGATGCTCCATCCTTTGATTCAAGACTGAAGGTCTTCTCAGTGATATTCCTTAGCTCACACATCAGTAACACAACTGATCCAGGCCAGACTTGAGTAAATTTTTACAATGCTTTTCATGGCATATCATATGATATAGCCACAGTAGTCTCTTCAGGTCTTGAAAGAGCAAAGCAGGAGGATATGCGTTCAGCTCTGAGTCCTCAGCACAAGAAGGACATGGAGCTGCTGGAGCAAGTCCAGAGGAGGGCCACGAAGATGTTCCGAGGACTGGAGTACCTCTCCTATGAAGACAGGCGGAGAGAGTTGGGGCTGTTCAGCCTGGAGAAGAGAAGGCTCCGGGGTGATCTTATTGTAGCCTTCCAGTACTTAAAGGGGGCCTACAGGAAAGCTGGAGAGGGGCTTTTTACAAGGGCATGTAGTGATAAGACAAGGGACAATTGCTTTAAACTGAAAGAGGGCAGATTTAGATTAGATATAAGGAAGAAATTTTTCACTCTGAGGGTGATGAGGCATTGGAACAGGTTGCCCAGAGAAGTTGTGGCTGCCTCATCCCTAGAAGTGTTCCAGGCCAGGCTGGATGAGGCTTTGAGCAACCTGGTGCAGTGGAAGGTGTCTCTGCCCATGGCAGGGGGGTTGGAACTAGATGGTCTTTGAGGTCCCTTCCAACCCAAACCATTCTATGATTCTATGATATGTAATATCTTTCAGGATACTTGGATACAGAGCCTCTGTTTCAGACCTGCCCAATCACAAGGTGAAACAGTTTTAAACGTTATCAGGAAAAAATAGGACTGATTCACCCAAGGCACTGTTACAAAATTCTTAGGTTTGCACAGTATCGAGTAAAGATGCCAAATTTAAAAGGGTACCAATTTAAATTTAGGTTAGCTTATTAAATGACTTGGCAATATTTCAGGCAACAGACCTGCCTTCTTGTTTCTCTTTCTTTGTTCTGGGGGTTTAAGATCACAGTTTGTTTCATGTGACCTTCAACTTGTCTAAATTCCAATTAACACTAGTGGAGGTATGCTAATGTACTCCAGCTTGGGCCTGACTCACCCAGCGATTTGGGGATTTTTCATAGGAGTGGTTTGTTTTCCATACAAACGGAAAAGGCTGATTGTGGAAGGGGAAAGTGAAACCACCACACCGCTTCCACACAGTGCTGTCAAATAAATTAACATTCCCGTCCCAGAAGGCGAATTTGGTGTGCAGACCTGTGAAGGCAATCGGTGTCTGCGAATGCAAACAGAGGGATGGGGGGGCAACTGTGGCTTGCCTGCTAGGGGCAGTTATTGTCCTGGTTTTCCCACTGGTTCTCCACTCATGTCCTGGTACTTCTTACCAGTTGTGATGTTTTCAGCCTCTGCTTGCCTCGTAGTGTTAAACGGCTCAACGACATTCTGCATTAATAGGTTCCTTTGTGAAGAATTCAGAGTATAATTTTCACACTGCAAGGAATATTATACGTGTAGCCTGGCATGCACACAGGCGTACAAGTGTCTCTAACCACTCTTCCACATTCCCCTTCCTACCCAACAGGGCAATAAGCCAGTATAAGCATATGTCTAGTGTACGTATGGCTTTAATGAGCAGAGGAGACAGTGCAGATCAGCCATAATATAGCTGGTGAGAATGTCATTTTTTCTAGCCAGAGCAGCATTCAGTAGCTGAGTCTTGTTTGTTATAGTAGCAGAATGTCACAGTCTCTCTCACGTCACGTAGTGAAGCACCATGCTGCTTTTGCCCTCTACTTCTACCTTGACCAGCACTGTTAAACACATAACCAATGGTACGAATGCTTCCATCAGCCCTACAAATACTCCATACTGGTTTTAACCACATGTATCATTGCAGCAGCAGCACCAGTTGGCATGCATCGTAATCCCATGCTGGCTTAGTTCTAGTGTTAATAACTGGTTCACTAATTTATTTAATAGAAGCAGAGTTCAGGTCCATGATGAACTCTGCCAAACTTCAGAAGCCCTAAAAATCCAGACAGTGAAAGAGTGAATTCTATCTTACACACAGAGTAGGTTATGAAAATTTTCAGACTCACAGCCTCAGTACTGCAGTCAGTTCCCTCGTGTGACTCCACTGATCGATTTCTTATGTGGAAACAGTAAAACTACAAATCTTAAACTCAGCTTGTGTCGAGGAACTCCAAGTATCTCAACTAGATTCTTTTTGTCCTGTGAAAAACTTGGTTATATACACTATAAAGTGTTGACAACATACAATTACTTTCTATCACCTGACTATACTGTACCATAGCAATAATAGCACTTGAAGATGCCAAAATCAATGTTTTGAGACTTACAGATATTGTGCTTTTCTCATTACAGAAGTTGAAGTTTTGTGAAGATAGTCCCTCAATTAAAGTAGCAATAAACCTCCATTAGCAACAGCTGAATGATACTGTTGGTCTTTCATTCATATACTTGTTCTGATGATCTTAGTGAACTCCTTGTACCACGGTTAATCTGTCATCCGGGAATGGCACTACACAGGCTACTTACATCAGGGTCAGTTCTCAAAAACAAAGTCAGCCTTAGACACCTTCTACAAGAAAATTTAGTAAGTTTCTCACATGGAATATCAACTATGCTATGTTCAGGCTCTTTTTCCACTGATTAATTGCAGATTTGTTTCCAATACATGCTGAGAAGACAACAGCAGAATTAGATCCTAATTCAGCAAAAATCTAAGCATGTAGTTAGCTTCCAGTGCACAAATAACACAACTACAGTTATGATTAATTGCTGAATTTGCTTTGCCTTGATGAAGCCATATTCGTAGAATGAAATCCAGACTGCTGCACTAAGGGATGTAGTAAGTAGTTTTCACCCATAGAAGATAAGATCTGATCCCTTATTCTGCTCTGAGCTACAATATGTCTACTAGCTTAATCACAGAGCGGATTCTGCCCAACCAGAAGATGCCTGCAAAGCCCCAACTGTTCTCTTCAAATACAGTTTGTTTAAAAGTGGATAATTTTCTGAGTTCACTTTTCTACTATGCGAAATGGGATCTCCTGACTCCATTTGCTTCTTCCATTCTCATGCAAACCTATGGTCTAGGAAACTAGATAGGATCTTCTTTGGGGAAACATAGCAAACGCAATAGTAAAAGATATCCCCCAGTAGGATACCCATCATTGTCAGTGACCTTAACTCTCACAAGTCATAAAAATTGTTTGATGTTTGCCACTACAACATTATTTACTCTTTTTCTGCACCACTTCTCTGCTTTCACCCATTGTTTCTCACGTCTAGAGGGATTGCTACCTCCTCTAGCCTAGGTTTACACAAAGCTTGGAGGACACAACCATATTTAGTTCATACATCCTCCTTAGGCAATTAACTATCAAAATTCAGAATAAAATAATATCAATGATACTTCGTAATCCAAGGTAAGTGTCTAATGTCAAATAATAGGCTGGGCTCCTTGTAGGTCAGTGGAAAGACTTCAATACCTAACTGCCAAGTGCCTGAGTGAAGGCATGAATTCTCCCACAGAACTTCTTAAACTTCTATGTAAAATCCAGACCTCCCTGCAGAGGCCAATCTTATATTAACTTCAGCAGTGCCAAGATTTCACCCTCAGTTTTAAGTTCCAGCAGGGTAGAAAGCCAGCTTTGCAGAAAGTGATGGAACTGGGAAAAAGGAGAAATTAGAAAGTTGAGTGTGCAATAACAATTAAAATGAATTATGAATTTCAACTGAGATGGAACTGGGGAAAACTGTCAATACTGACAGCACTGTTTCAGCTGGGATTTGATTCTACTTATTTTATGAAGAATAGTTTAGCAGAACAAAAGCAATTTAGCAGTGACTTTTCTGAAAACTGTCTCCAAGTTTGTCCAAAGACAAAGCCTGTTCTTCCTTTTCTTACATGCTTTTTTAACCTATTTACCTATTTTTACCTTCTACTCACTAACAATTTTCAAAGTTGCTCAGCTTGGTTCTTTGCTCTCTCCATAGAATGAAAGCTTTATTGTTCCCTGTGAATGCTCCATCACTTACCCCTCCCTGCTCCGCGTTTTGGCACAATTGGCCTCTTTTGAGCTTCTGTGTGAAGACCACCTGCAGCAGACCTTGAAATGACTAACGTGGAGGCAGGCTGAGATCAGCTTAAACCTGAGTTTCAAATGTACTCTACAACTCTTGCTGTTTCCTACTCCCCAAAAGGACTTCATTTCCTACACCAACTGCTAAAGCAATAGTCCCGAAAGAGGGAGCAATAATTTACAGTAACTCCTCTTAATACATGAACATTAATTTTATTTATTGTACCAAGAACCAAATTTACTAGAGACATAGTCCATGATTGGCATTTTGAAGGAAATATGGTAAATTACTCAAATCTATGGATATAGCTGCAGAGATTTATAAAACATTGCCTTCAATAGTTAGAACATGATATATGTCTAGTGCTGAGGTCATGTCCAATGTTCATTTTGCTCATTTACTTTTGCAGGTGGAGTTGAAATAGTTGCCAGTTCACAAAATGAAGGGCTTTTTTGATAATAATGTATTAGGAAGTAGGTTTGTGAAGCTAGACTAAATAAAACCTGTTGCTTAATAGCAAACACATAAACTCAGAAACAATAAAACTATTTGTGACTTTGTATTCTTGAAAAAGAAAAAAAAAGGATCTATTAATGGACTGATCTTATGAAGACTATGTACTAGTCAAAAGACATATTACTTGACTAGTCCCATGCCTGGTAGAGAGTGCCAAAAGGGACTACTCACCATAGTAAAGCACTGGGGCTGATGATTTTTACAGGATCAGTAATGATAGCTCAGTTCTCCAGCTATTCTGTTATTCAGGTAAGAGATAAATTGAAATCAACAAAATTGTTCAGGATTAACAGTAAAGAGATTGAGTGCAGAATAAACTCCAATAGGAAAATTTCTTATAGCTTGTTGCTCAACTAAGCAGATAAGAAAAAGCTGCTGTTTTCAAATATCCCAGACACAAAACAGTCAGACACATGGACCAATGCACGTGCTGGGGAAATGAAATTAGCAAGTGGTGTCATTTGTTTTAGCATATGATCACATCTGACAGGCATGAGCTTGTCTCTGATGTGTTTTTTTTGTCTGTGCTGGAAAGCAGAAAAACGTGAAGCCAGTTAGGAATGTTTCTGAATGTGATGATCTCCTTTTCTTCCCTTTCTTCCTTTTTCTTTTCTTTCAGTAAAAACACTGGAGATGTTTAAAATCCTTAAATCATACAAGGCATATTTTTAATATCTTGTACTAGGGATAACCTTTTTAATAGTACTGGAAATCCCCATATACCATATCTAGGTGTATACAGATGGATTGCTTCCATATGAAGACATTTTCTTCTGCCATTTTTCATTCTATTGCATGTATCTGTAACGTATGCTTTCTATAATGAAGAGCTATTCTTAATAACCTTGTATTTAATTTTATTTTATTTCAGAAAGAGCAGATGTGATGAAGTGAATGGGAGCTATTGGTTTAATAAACCACAGCCATCTTCCCTCAGATGTTACAATAAACCAGATTAGATAGAGCTCTAATGGAGAAAGCTCCAATGTTACTTCTGCTGTTGATAAATGGTCTGAAATTTCATTTTCTCTGCTCTGCGTATCTTGCATACGTGCCTGTGTTTAACTGTTTAGAATCTGGCACTATAACGACATGAAACCAAAGAATCCCAGGATCTCAGAATAGCTTGTTATACAAATGAAGATTCCTACTTGATAGGGAGAAGTGAAAGGTGACAAATCCTTCCCTCTTGATTAAATTATTTCATGAGAGTCTTCAGTACATTTCTGGCTATAATGTCAGTCAAGCAATAACAGAAAACTCAGTGTCATTATGGAAAAAAAGACATTAAAACCTTTTAGGGGTGGAGAGAAGGGATATGAGAATATACTTCAAAGAGATGGCCTTGTTTTCCTTTTATTCCCTCAGTATTTCCATGAAACCTAAGGCAATGACATCACAACAAAATAAGGTTGCCAAGATATACTATACCAAAACATGTTTTCACATGGTTACATTTTCTGCAAATTACAGTTCTTGGAGTATAAATCAGAATAATTGTTTAAATCAGAGTGACTGTTGAAACAGATTTACAGAGATCAAATCAAAAATGTAATAATTCTTGTGGTTTCACTAATGCTCAGAGCACCAAATACTTCTGAAAATTTTGGTTGTCAGTTATATATAGTGTTTACATTAACATGCTGCTTGAACAGAGAAAATATATATTTTAAGATGAAAACGTGAATCCAGGGTTACAAGAATGTTTCTGAAACAGCTAAGTCATCTTGTTTCAAGTAAAACCAGATGTTTGCTTAAAGTGAAAGGCAATCATTTCTTTTAATTATGTTCACTGGTTAGGCCACCAGGAATATCCATATGTGCACACAATGATCTGATTAAAATCAAAGACCTTACCATGGAGAAAGCAATCAACAACTGAAAGACCACCAAATGACATGCGAGGCACTGACCTGGATTCCACTACCTCCATTCGCTCATTTTCACTCAGCAAGTCAAACAGGAGAGACTGCTGGAGTCCGCCGAGGTCCCCTGGGTGAGTCATGTCCCCAGACCCTGGAGATATCTTCAGGGGTGATGACCTCCTAAACATTTGCTCCAAATTGATGAACCTGGACTAAAAACATTTCTCAACTTTGCACGACATTGATACCTGCAAAAACAGATCTGTGTGGAGTGAGGAAACAGCTGCATCGTGCTCCTTTGGTCATCTCAGCCTTTAGGATGTGTGATATTGTGGTGAGTCTAGTGGAAGAGAGGAAAACATGGAAACTCACAAGGTGTTTTGCATGAATACTTCACCAGAAAAGAAGTGGATGGATAAACGGATCGAACAAGAGGATTTTCGTGTTCTCCTGAAATCCTGCCTGTAGATGCTATTTGACTTCCCTCAGCAGAAACTGTAAGCACAAAACATTAGCATGAGGCTTCTTAAATAACACATGCTCTAACAGCTCTTCCTGTCCTGGATATTTCAAATACGCTTATCACTTGAGATTTTATCGGTGACTGATTGCTTTGAAGGTTTACAACACTTTTCATAATTTGAAAATTCTATTCAAAACTATGTTGCTGATGAGTACAAGGATCTATTCTTAGTTATCCTGTGAAGAAATACCAAAAGCTTTGGCCTGTGAGAGGTCTGCACCTTCTGTTGTTTACAGAGAAAAAAAACATCTTCTGGGAACGGGTGCTTCCCTCTAGTAGGACCTCTTCAGCTCCTCTGTGGTCATATCAGCAGACAAGAACAGCTCTAAACCCATCTATTTCAATGACAACTATGTATTGTATATAAAAAATCATACATTACATTTATTACAATATAAGATACACATAATATTCACATAAACACGCATGCACACAAGCACCACATATATGCATGTAATACATTGCAGCTG
This sequence comes from Tauraco erythrolophus, assembly GCF_009769465.1. NCBI lineage: Eukaryota > Metazoa > Chordata > Aves > Musophagiformes > Musophagidae > Tauraco > Tauraco erythrolophus. Next base: position 62,581,954 of record NC_141466.1, on the reverse strand, counting down.
GATATAAAATAACATTATATCCTCAGATTTTTTTATCATATTCTCCCTGGATCTGTACATTTTCTCCAGGAAGACTTGGCCAGTTAATGACTTCTTCTGTACATACTTTTCAACTGTTACTACCTCCGCTTAAAGGTACAGGTCTCATTTTTTCCGTGGCACACATCTTATCCAGTGAGCCTACATTTACCTTTTTCTGGAGGATTTTCTTGTGGTTGTCTATGATGTCAAGCAGTTTCTTCACCAGTTTATGCAAAAGAAAATAAAAGAAGGAAAGAAAACTTTGCTTGAGTACAAGATGTTCCCTGGCCACAGGCATTTACCAGAAAAGCTGGCATTTTCAGGTCAGACTGAATATATAATCAGGTGATAGAATGCCTTTACAAAAATCTGGGTAAAACATATGACTCTAGTGAAGCCATTAGGATTCTTAACCCTAATTTCAATGAGCCCAAGAAACACCCCTTTCTATTTTTCCATGCTACTTCTGTCATGATGGGGTAGTTTATTTTACACATATAGTTTCTGTGCTGATGGTGTTCTCCTCTCCTGTTTGTGCATGATCTGGGCTCAATTTCTGTTATTGTTTTGCTTTTGTTTTGTAGTCCAGTCTTCTCAGCAAAGCCTGTCCCTGAAGGAGAGATCCTTTCCTTCCATCCTCACTGCTCTGCAAGACAACCCTTCCCTCACCCAAACATAAATCTTAGAGTAAGTTCAGCCTCCACAGTGGTCTTCGATAAACATATGTATGTATATGTAGACACCCATCTCCATGACAATTTTAATTTGGTCTCATGAGTCCTATGGCTGTGTACAGTCTTTTAAATGCTTCTCTTTCACATGGCTTTACTTAACTGTCAGTGTTCTCTCAGGGCCCTTAGTGCATTGCGTCCAGTCCCTTAAAGCTCCTCTCATTGTTTTGACTAATAAGCAGTTACATTAAAACTTTAGGCCAGGATATTGAGAGGGAAAAAATCATGCAAACCCTGCAAATTTAGCAGCAGACACTTGATCTTTGCTGATTAGCTTGTAGATGATGTTGCCAGCAAGATCTTCTCCAAGGCATACTCCTGTCTTGAAATATAACATCTTCACCAGTTTTCAACATGAGACAGGAACCGAAACTAGTTAGCATTGGAGTGGATGACCTCCAAGTACCTCTGGCATTGCTCAGTGGAAAGTAGATGGCATTTATGCTGATATAGAAGAACAGCAGGCAAGCTAATTTGTAACCCAGCAGGATCCCAAAATATGTCCAAAATATTATTTATGACTAAAGTTATAAAATAGAGTTAAGGCAGATTTTATTGTTTACTTATCCAAGTCATAAAATATACAAGCACAGCAAATATAAACAACAGCAAAACAAGCTGAGCAGAGGCAAGCTTTCAGCTAGCTTAATCATCTCTAAATTCTAAATATTATCTCATGACGGATGGCTGCTGGAGTCCGTGGACTATACCAAATGCTGTTCCCTGTTCCACGCAGACCACCCCTATCGAAGACACTTCCATCCAACTGTATTATCACATATCCTGCCTTGAAACAGAAAATTTCATTTCCTCATCACCATTTGGTGAGTCTTATGCTGGAAAAGGGCCTATTGCCTACCTTTCATTGGACAAGCTTTTGCAAACGGATTGTTCTATTCCAGAGTCTTTGGTGGAGCAGTCAAGAATGTCTCCCTTCCTTACTATGCTGGTCTGGGTGAGTTCTTCTAGTGTAGTTTTTATATCCTTTTCATCATTAAATTCTAAACAATTACCAGTGGTATGTTCAGTGATAAAGCAATACGTTACATATACCGTGAGTTCCTGTGCATTCACATTTATTATTTTTCTTTTCCATACTGCTTCGGAAGCAGTACATACTTCCTTCTGTACATACTTCTTTCCATACCACACCACTAAGTATCCTACTGCTTATCTGAGAGTGGCTCAGGAAAAGGACATAAAATCAGAGGACAACATAAAAAAGGGTCAAAATAAACAGAACATTAAATATATCTAAGTGCCCAAGCAGGGTCCATCTACTCACCATGACAGACACATGCATATCTGGGTTTAAATCCTCCAGTGACTAGGATGCTACAGTCTCTCCAGACAATTTATTCCATTCTTTGACAGTGGCTTTTTCTCCTGATATATAAGAAAATTGTCCCTCATGGAGAGTTAAACTGGTTATTTCTTGTTCTATGCATCGTGGCTGTGAAGAGGAGATTATTCCACTTTCCTGTATTTTAAAGACTCCTAAAAACCAAACACTTGTTTTTGAGACCTCCTGACTGTATGGACTGGATTCAGCATATCTGGAATGACTTAATTAACAGAATTAATAGCCAATTGACTTGATCAATTGGAAGCAATGATCCTATTTCAAACTAGGCTGAAAAAAACACTTCTAGAACTTGCAGACAAATTCCATTTTCGATGGAAATGTCATTGTAAAATATCAGAAGTTTGCAAAATTAATCTGTTTTTACAATTACTTTGTGAACTTGGAAAAAGCGAGGCTAAAATGAGAAAAGTTCAATATTTTTCTTTTCCTCTCCGACTTCTAATTTCATTTAGCCAGAAAATGAACTCAGTGTTCAAAAAAAGTATGTTTTACATCAAATAATATCTAATTACTACATTTGTTAAATAAAGATTAATAATTAAGCAGCCTGAAATGCAATCACTATTACAGTTTACAGATAAGAGCAAAGCATTTGAAAGGATCTTAAGTAAACTACAAAAACATGGGCTAATCTTATGAACAAATGAGAATCCATAATCCTTCTTAGACCATGGTCTGCTGGTAATGCATTCGCAATTAAAGTACTGCATGATTTATGGAAGTCAAAAAGGTAATTACTCAAAAACATTTACACTGAGTACTTGTAACTAGCTCCCACTCTCCCAAAGGACAGGACTTTAACCATGGCCATGGCTCAGCTGAGGAGATCTTTGACTTGTTTTGCAAAATGTTTGCTTGACTTCTTCAACTTCATCGGTTAAATGTGCTTAGCTCAGTAAGATAACTGGCACACAAGGTTACACAAGATTTGTAATTACAATATCAATCCTTATAAGATATTTTGGAACAAATCGAGGAGTCTATTTTTATTCTATTTTCATATTCCTTGAGGAAAATATTCAGACTAATTAATTTCCATTAGCAGCTAGAACTCAGCACACCAATAAATATAATTACGATCTCTTTCCATTTTTAAAATTTTAGACTATTTTAGTCGGTTCTGCTTATTAAAAGATCTATTCAAGATATGAATATTAGTGACAATGACAAAAATTAAAATCTTTTTCACAAATAATCAAAATTCCAAAGTTGTTTTAATTTTAAAATCTTTACAATAGACTGCTTTTACCATGTTTTTAAAAAGCCAACATTGTTTAAAGTTGCCACGTTAAAATATATTGACAACTTTTTGATGGAACATGTAGGTTATGGTAAAAAAGAATCCATGAAGCCTTAAGTAAAGTATTTGTGAGTTTTCTTTAGTCATCATAATCCACCAGAAATCCTGATGGGATAAAATGTGGTAATATTAGATAAGAAATAAAGCAACTTGGAATCATGAACACAGGTTACTCCCAACATGTTGATCCTGCTTAATCATAATTGTTTAATAGGAAAGCTGGGAATGACTACTAATTTGTTGATATTGAGGAACAAGACGTGGTTCAAGGCTTATGTCAAACTAAGCCCCTGATTTATACTCATTCACCTGAACTTTCTGGTCTCCACTGTAGCAGAAATCCATTGTGGAACTACAAGTCGCAGAGTCGATTCACAGCACTGGCAGCATTTGTCTTAGTCTGAGAGATGGAACTGATTTTACGAGTGAAAAAATATCACTGATCTTGGGAAAAAACGCAAACAAAAATCTAGGACTTCCAAGTGTCTTGGAAGACACTTCCTGAGCTAAAAAAGTGAGAAATCATCCTCCACTAAGTCTTTTCCTGCTTATTGGTAAGTGCAGATATGTATTTTAAGGACTGCTGTAACTGATGGTGGTGATTCAGGTGGGATCTGGAATGATTGCACATTTAAACTCCATCAGTACAATGAACATGCAGGATCCACAAATGACCAGTACTTACAGTCTATTTGATCTTCACAATGCTATTGGGAAAATTGAGTACTAACAAATAACGAATTCACTTGAAAATCAACAAAAAGTTTTCTTCTGTGGTAAAAATCTCCACTGAATTAGATTCTAATTCATCTTTCCTTTTAAAAGCTGTAAAAGTCAGATTGTTGGCTCTGCTCTGTGATCTGCAGATGACTTTCGGCTAGTACCTGGAGAAGGAGAGCCAACCAGGGGCTGCAGAACCCGGATGCAGCTGGGAAGGGGCTGGAATGACAGGCTGTCCTTAACGGTCCTTTTTAATTACCAATTGAGTCAAGAGATGGTGAGACCTTAGTTCTGCAAATGCAGACAGAGAAACCTGCAAGCAGGACTTTGTCAGCTGCAATCTTCCAGCCCATTGACACTACTTACAGACCACTTCCATCTTGCAGCCAAAAAATAATCATAGTATTATATCAATATACACGAGAGAACGTGAAGAAACTGCACACATTCTGATTGGAGCCTGGCAGTAGCAGTACAGGCTGTACATACCATGGTGGGTTTAAGGCGGGGCAGGAGGTAAAGGGAAGAAGGTGAAAGGAGCAGTTCTTCACACACTGTCTATCCATCCAAGCAGTAGTTCCAGAATTCAGCATAGAATTCAGGTGAGAAGACAAGAAGATGTCTGTTAGTGGCATCACCACCATCACTATCATGATTGCATCTGCCCTGGATTTGAAAACAACAGCAGTCTAATGAATTCCAAGTAATTTCTCACTTTAAAGAATCCTGCGTGGGATAGGGGATGTGAGTCTCATGAAGAGTTTTATTTGGCCCACAGTCATGTTATTTTGTCACCTACCCCAGGTTGCCAATAAATTTAACCTTGTTCACCAAATTCAATCACATTTGTCAGCAGAACAGATGGTTCATACACAAAGATTAGGAAAAGACCGCAGATTAGCATCCCTACTGTCAGAAAAGCAGCTGCCTCTGCACGGTGGCGTTACTAGACACCAGAGAAGACATTCAGAAAGATTCTCCCCAAAGCAAGGCCTATTCCGGTCTGGTCTTCATGGGAATGATTTGCATTTTGTTTTTGTTTATTGGTTGCTTGCTCAGGGTCTTCTGAGGGAGCTGGATGTTTACATTATTTCTTACTTATGGTGAAATACTTTTTCTGAATACAAGACCTTGAAGAAATGTCCCAGATTTTCCGGGAAACATCTTTCGGGATAGTGGTAGAATTATCACATCCAGTTGATTGGTATTATTTTGTCACCAACACACATACTTTGTCCCCCACACACATACTTTGTCCCCCAACAAGTCTGTCTTTTGGAGTAAGTAAGAAACAACACTTTGTTTTAAGGGAAACAAAGGAGAAATATCATTTTCCTTTGTGTACCATGTATTTATTTCTTAAGTGCTCTCAGATATAGAGTTTAAATTTAAAAAAAAAATCAACTTCATAAACTTGCATGTGTTTTTTTTTCCTTTTAAGCTCCCAAAACTCTGCATGTAGAATTAAAATCACCATAAAACACAGCCTTAGGAGAAATAATATGCAGTAGGGTTCTATAATCTGTGCAACTCTATTTATATAAGAAAATTCTCATTTCTACAATTGAATTAGAAATTGGCATTATATACTTTATAAGTTTCAGAAGACTGAAAATGAGGATTTGAAGATAAAGTATTAGACCATTTCACACCAAAAGGTTTCTGAAGGATGCGTGTTCTGCTGGAGGCCTGTTCAGCTGAATGTTTATGTAGAGCACTTCTTATCCAAACAATGTACATGAAGCCTTTTGTCAAGTTTTTAGGTCCTTCTGGAATTCTTACAATTTCCTGAAAGGCAAACATTTTTTTCCCAAAGGAAGCAACTGAATTGCAACAAACTCCCTATTTCCCAAAATCAGGTTGTGAAGTTAGATAGTAGATCATGCATACTGGACGAAATCTCTTTCCATTATTTCTCCTTTGCTCTGATGTCTTTTTAGATGAGTTACACTTATGATCAGAAAGGTCTGTAAAAAATTCTGTTCTATTGTAGATTTCATTCTAAGCATTATGTTAAAATATGAACACATATCAATACCAGGTTACTTGAATTCCTAATCTTTAAACATAAAAATTTGTCATACACTTTGAAAGAAACGCAAGCAGTTCCTTGTAATCAAAAGTATCTCTCCATTACCTTCATTTTCATCTTTCCTGACTTACAAATTTTTAGTTCAATAACCAATTAATACACAAAGGCAACTTCTAATAGCTTGAAACCAGCTTAAGAGCTTTTCCTTTTCAGAAAATATACCAGTTTATGCATTGTCAAATTATGGAGCATAGTACTTCAGCATTTCTACATAATTAAATTTACAAAATATTTCCTTTAATTACGTAATGTTGAAAGTCTTTTAGAACATGAGAAAAAAAAATAATTTTATTACCTCTCTTTTTAGGCCCAGGATGTTTCTTCTACAGTGCTTTTTGTTGTATTGCACAATTTATAAAAACTGCAAGTTGCTAGAAACAATATTCTTTCTCATTTTGCACTGTATGCATACAAGCTGGCATTTCACAAAATTAACAGGCTGCAAATGGCAATAGAGTGATAAAGTGGCTTTTTTTTTTACATTTCACATTTTAAGGTACTCTTAGGTGTCTTGAAAATAATTTTACAGGCTCTGATTCTTCCATTATACTAGTAGTAGATGTTTATCTCAAATTTCTGGCTATCTCTGTGGTTTGACACATACATGACTGTATGAAAAAATAGGCCCTTCCCAACCATGACTGTAGGTGTCCTCACACTGAAAGAGAAACACATAGCTGGGAATACAAGAAGCTTTTATCCTATCAGGATGCTCCAATGGCTTTCTCTAAGTCCCAGGCAATACATATGACTGTCACAAGGAGGTGATCTACAGGAGTGACCTTGGATAACATCACAACACACTTCTATTGCTTCCTCAGCAATGAAGACTGGGTATTTCTTAACAAGAAAAGTTTCAGCAAGGAGGAAGGGGTTCCCCTTAAATGTTATGCTAGAGTAATTGTTACAGTCCATTTCATTTCATGCTTTCTAATATTTAGCAGACCAATAAGCACATCTGATTCACTTTTGTGCAGAGCACTTAATAAAAGCCTTACAGAACTTTTCACTGATACATGCAACATCGTCTCCCATTTGCTTATGGAAAGAGCATCTCCTTTCTTTCAGGAACTCACTGATAAAACATTATGACCCAAGCAGTGTCCCTAATGTTATATTTCTAACAGATATTTCAACCCACGAAAATCCATAAGTAATACTTAGATGCAAACTTCAGTCGTTATCACTCCTTCTGCCCTTTACTTCCAGTCTTATGTGCTCTCTGGGCTCAGGCTTTGTGACTCAAGCAGATCAAGTCATTTAAATAAATGTATGGAATAAAGGAATTGTTAATATTGAAATGCTGAGTATATAAGTAAATAAAGCTGCAATTATTTTACACACAATTATTCTAGAAATATATTTCAAGCTTATCTTTTGATCTGCTAGAGACAGTGGAATTAATGTCTGCATAAAGCATGTGAAGAAATCTAAGATGCTTTGATTTTAAAGGATCCTCAGCATTGATTTATGCATGCAAGTATTTACAAATTGTTAAAATCCAACTCTTTATCTTTCTTCTGAAAAAAGAACTTACTTTCAGGTGAGTTTTTCAGTCGGTGATTCACTCTTTGGTGCTCTTTAACCCCATCTCAGTGTTCTTCATAGATCTTTGCACTGTGAACGTCAAAATTAGGCTCCAGGGCAGTTTGTACCAAATTTGAGGAGCTATTGATGACTGAATACTTCTCTTTCATATATTCAAATATTATGTTCACTTTTGTAGCCATTAGTCCACATGGGAGTCTGTTTGCAGCTGTTTATCCACCATGATTTTAAATACTTTTTAAATGTATGACATTTTTAACTTGATAATGATTCTACTTAAAATTATGCACGGGGATCTATTGCTTAGGCAGATTAAATCTATTTAATAGGTTCTATTGATTCCATGCCCTTTCCAGCTTTTAAAATTAAAATATATAACACTGACCTTTTTCTCTTATCATCAGTGTAATATGTTGCTGTAGTGTTATTGCTGCATCGAAGTATTTTAACATATATTTTCATAAGCAAATGCTAGTTGTCTATAATTAAATTCTTTAAATTTGTTATGAATGAAGTTCACTAAGATATATTCCATGCTTTTGTCTGAAATCAGCATCTCACTGATAATCCTGTAATCATCAGCATCACCATATTTATTCCTTTTAGTATAGGCTCAGCACTATCTTTCTTCCAACTGTGGTGTTCCGAAAGTCTTGAAAGTGAACACTATTGATTCTAAAATCTTCCTTGGGTAGCTATTTTAAAACTTTCAAATGGTAAAAATATGGATCTAATGCCGATTGTTATTTAAGAACTTTGATTATTACTAGATAATAGTATTTTATATAATGGAAATGTATTATTTGCCTTTTTCTTTTCAGAACAAAAATATTTATTAAACACAGATGCCTTTTTATGCATTGTTATTTACTCTTCTAAAAATGGACCAATAAGCCTGTTCATTTGCTTTTTTTTCCCCAAAAAGTGCTTACTTCATATTGCCCTTAACACTTACAGCCAATTTCCTCTTCACAGTGTCAGTTTTCTACAGCTTACAACATAAAAACCCCAACAAAACCCACATTATAAATTGTTTTCTTGCTACACCTGTTATAGATATAGATATAGGTATTGTTACTGCTGCTTTCATTGGTAAGCATTTTGATTCTTTTAAACAAGCTTTTTGGTTGTGTGATTATGCTGTTTAGGGTTCGAAGTAAACAGTTTTTAATTACTATTCACATTTTTCTGATTAAATTTTTCCTCCCAGATGATTTGATTCCTAATTGCTTTCAGCTTGGTGAAATTGATCCTTTTAAAGCACAAAGGGGATGCACACACGCACACACGGACGCGCACACACACGCTACAGACATTCACACATGCGTGTGTGTGTGTGAGTATTTAGGAGTGCGTGCGGGTGTGTGTCTGCATGCGTTTTGTACACCCGTGCACAGATGGTTAGGATTTTATTATGTTTATACAAAGCAACTATAATCAAGTCACAAACACTTGAGCTGAACCACAAGTACTGGGAAATTCTTCTACTAGCTTGCCGTCTAACGCAGAGCTGTCCTGCACTGTGTGCAACACTTTCTGACTTAGACAATCAACATGTACAATATTTTGAAATTCTCAGAACATTCAGTACTGGCAGCACGCAGCCACCAGCCAGAATTTCCCAGCCTCCTGAAGTCCCCTGAAAGAAATCCTTCATCCTTCCCTAGGCACTGAAGACCAGTGCTGCTGATTTGATTTGGTCATAGTGACCAATACTGACAATAATTTAGAAATAAATGATCACCAGATGAATAGCAGCATAGTAGAATATAAATGCAAATTACAGATCTTTCCATTACTGAATTACAATCATGTTAATACTAAAGAAGATGGTCAGAAACTATTAAAGAAGCAGAGATTCGGAAGTTAAAATAAGCACATGATTTCCATGGGAAAAGATCAAAAAGCCAATCTGATCAAGCCCGACCAAAAGTTATACACTCTGTGGTGTCAGATAGATTTTGTGCTAGAAATTAGAAATAAATACATCTGTCTTATGCAGATAGGGGTAATTTATCATTAGTGGTATCATATTTTCCTATATGTAGTGGAATAAAAGTTTCTATCTCTGATGAATTTGTAAAAGAAGGGTTTGGCTCATTGCTACTTTTTATTTTGGCATTGTTTCTACAGCCATACATAAAAGTACCTCAGCAGTTACCCAAGATCTGTTTTGAAAGCCAGGGAGAGGTTGCATTGCCTAAACAGAAGGATTCAGTGTCATTTTAGGCACTGAGTTGTGTTCTACCTGGCCTCCACCCGATCCTGCAGAATGGAGCAGAGTTTCCTGAAGTCCTAAGACCTGTCTCCCAGCTCCATTCAGATAACTTGGGACACTTGAGGTACCTCAAATGCCCTGGGCACCCACGTTTAGGCAACAGAATCTCACTCACAACCCCTAACTCCAGGTTGGTTGGGCAGGATATCTTTCTTAACAGGTTGGTCATCTAAGAATTTTCAAAGTAAACTGTATGTTTCACATTTAAACATTTCATCTCTTTTTTTCTTTACTCTGATCTTAGTGTTCCCGATACAAAAATTTGCATTGTTCTCAGTTCAGATCTGGAAGCAGGGGTGTCAGCATTTCTAGCTTTCCTTTCTTCCCTTCTCCTGTCAGCTCAGTGCCTCCTAACTGAGTTCACTGAACCAAGTTCCCAAGAACTTCACAAGTTCCCCTTGCATGCAGTGATGCATGTCCAAAGTACATCCTTCTTTCTCCACCGAAAGTGATCAAATGTTTCATTAAAATGCAAAAGCCTTGCAAAGATTGGAAGTGGGCTGGACAGGACAAGATATTCAACTTTCCATCCCATGCAAGAGCAATGTCTCTTTTTTCCAGACTCTCTTCCTGCTTGCATTCAGAACATAAGCACATGAGCCCTTTCCTGGAGCTATGCAGAATACTGCCTGATCCTGATACTTTCAATTTCACAAACCTAATTTCTTATGTCTGTCTATCTGTCTGTCCATCTATCCATCTATCTACCTTTCTTATCTGGTTGCCTGATCATGAGTTCTTTTTTCTTGACTAGCAAATAATAATAATGATGAATAATGATAATAATAAATGATAAATTCTCCTAAATCTACCAGATTCCCTTTAATGCCTAATTATCAAAATACTTTTCAACCTCTCATTAGTCTCTGCAGTATAACCAGTACTGGTCCTTTCAAAACAGAAATCTTTTCATTTTGCAGAGCCAAGAAGGGTAATTGAGGACCACAACTGCTCATCAGACGAACCACATGCATATCTTTTTAGTAGGGCCTGTAGCAATAGGACAAGGCATAACGGTATTAAGCTAAAAGTGAGTAGATTCAGATTAGATATAAGGAAGAGTTTTTTCACAATGAGAGTGGTGAAACACTGGTACAGGTTGCCCAGAGAGGTGGTAGATGTCCCATCCCTGGAAACATTCAAGATCAGGTCGGACAGGGCTTTGAGCAACCTGATCTAGTTGAAGACATCCCTGCTCATTGCCAGGGGGTTGGAGTGGATGACCTTTAAAGGTCCCTTCCAACCCAAACTCTTCTATGACTCTATGTTGGATGTGATTTTAGCCACCGTGATTTTGAAATAAAGCGTTTATTTAAAGGATTGGGTTTTTATAGATGTTAGTTTGCTCAGAGGCAAATGTACCCATGTTAAACATGTATTTGCAGCATAATCTTCTCAGTGAGGAGCCAAGTAAAAATTAGTAGATTTATTTAAAAGAGGTCTTGGGATCACTCAATTGTCATCAGAAAAAGATGAAGGAATCTCTAGGGAGGCTTCATTCCACTCATTTCAGGATGGAATTAAACAACATTCTGATATGTCTGTTTCCCTACAGGGAGCATGTAGTTGTATATGTCAGACACTCAGCATTTAGACAGCTTAAGTTAACTGAACAGAATCCCATCCTCAACATGAAAGTGAGAAATCCCCTTTTCCATGTATCATTATAAATGACCATTAAAAAAACCCACATCTAGCCTCTGCCTTTGTTAAGAGATTGATTTACAACAGCCCTTAGGACATTATCTACTGATTATGATGACAGATTAATCAAGCAAAGTGTGTTAACAAAATTTATGGCACACTATATCACATCTACAATGTTAGGAAAATGCAGAAAAGAGTAGTATACCTTAATCTTCTATTTGAACACAGTTTTCATTTGGGCTTTTCTGACGCTGTAATGTTTATAAAACTAAATAATAAAACAGGATGTATTTACCATAACAATTATGTAGCAGCTTACATAGTGGTTAAAATTAATGTTCTCATTAACTACATCAAAAATCAAGCTATTACATGTAAGCATTCAGATGGCAGGCACAGGATGTGATCTCAAATACCTGTATTGGTTGGGTCAGTGCATATACTGATGTCTTGAACCATAACTAGAATTTCCAAGACCTGTCGATACACAAATGTAACATGTTACCATCAGTAGTAATTGAGAGGGGCACTCAGTCAGCTAATATTTCCCCAGGGAAGTACCACACCTTTCTTGAAAGCAAAACTATCTGAAGGCTTCCAGTGTGAAGATGAGCTTTATCAGAACACAATATGTTAAAATGGGAAAAGATATTAAATAATTAAAAAAAAAATCCAAAATAAATCTTAACCTAAACCCATTGTATCTTAATGTGGCAAGTTCTTTTCTCCCACCTTCCTAGCTGCTCAGTGTTTTCCTGATTTGAATAAACCTTACCCATTTCTTTGGGAACGGCTCCTTCTTTCTTAACCTTGCCTGTGTATTTGTTTCCACCTCCTCTTTATAGTCACTACTATGCCTTAAACGTATAGGCTTGTCTGTCCCATCATGTACTGCAGAACATCTCTCTGGCAAGCATCCCAGCTGACCTCCAGGGAATTCTAATTTCACTGTCCCTTGGGGACACAGATTTTAGCAAACGCTCTGCCCTGCTAGCAGACCAAAATGTTAACAAGTGGATAAAAATTTGAGCAAGCAAATTTTTGCAGCACCAACACTAGCATGTACAAGTTGTGAAACTCAGGCAGCGCCGCAGTGCACCTGAAATCCCACGGGACACTCTCAGCAGACTCTCTCTTATGGGAGGAGAATTTGTACCTACATTTCCACCGTTATGCTGTTCACAACACAATGCTTTTGTCTCATTAAATACCAGCTTACTTCTCGTCTCCTTGGAAGGACAGGTTAGCACTGTACGTGATGCAAAGACAGGAATTGGCTGCGGAACAACAGGCTACGTGCCCACGTCTAAACATGTGCACCTGTAATCCTCTGCCTTTCTCTGTTTCATCTCCCAAGGGTGCTTTAGGCCTTATTTCTAGGTTCATGTTAGTTAGCTATTATTTGGCTCTCCAAAGTTCTCTCCATAAGTTGACAGGGTGAGGATAGCTACTGTGTTCTAGAGTGACCTTCTCCTTAAAGGACTGATGAGAAATTCAAAAAGTCAATGAAAACGAAGTGATTTTGATTAAGTTCTCTTTGGATAACACATTTCTGCTTGTTTTCTAGAAAGAGAGCACCACATTACAAAAGCATGGAATAAGTGACTGCTCCAAGTGTGCTCCATCCTAGTCTTCAAGGATATTTGAATAGCTACAAAACCAGATATCCTTCTCAGTGATCTAAACTGGAGGGTAATATCAATCATGGTTTTGCCACTGAACTGCTCTGTGATCTTGTGCAATTAATTTCACTCTCTGGGACTCCTTCCAACCTTTTCTTTCTTTCTTTCTTTCTTCTTTTTTCTCTGCTTATCTATACATCTGGCTTTTGATTTGTGTTTGAGCAATGCTTGGTGCCTTTCAGTCCTGATGCTGGGTAGGGCTCCCATGAGCTACTGTAGTAGTATCATCCTCATCATCCTCAGCCACGCATGCTGGCTTTTGACCGCGTGTCCCGCAATATGCCTGAACATCAACGCGGACTCTGTGAAAGGAGTGAGACATGGACCTGACATACACGAACGTTACTCCCTCTGAAATCTCTGGAGTTATGTGTACGTCTGAGGGCAGAGTTCAGGCCATAAAGTTTAAGTACGAGCATCTGGGCACAATTTTCTCCAGTGAGTAGGATTCCAAGTTTCTGTAACATCTGCTGTGGGAACTGTAAGTACTTTATATTAACGTTTTACACTGTGTTAGCTATAATCACCTTTTTAATGGGAAAAAATGCAGTCATCTCCACCTGGTGATTCCAGTGATGTGGACACCTGTCTGCTAGGAATTGGACTGAGACCATCAACGCATTTCACATCAGTAACTGAAGGGCTATGAAATGGTAATGGCCTTAGGTTATAATTTGCAAGTGACCCATGCATGTTGTCCAGCAGAACATAATTTTAAGATAAGCTCTTCTTTCTCTGTAGGGATTCAGCTAGTTCTATCACTTAATATTTTTGCAAACTTTTTGGCTAAGAGATAACAAACGCGTTCACACATAGGTAAGGAAAGAATCCTTTAGCAGTGTTGTTTGTACAGAAATCAGAACAATGCTATAGAATCTATTATGATTCTTTTAATCTATTTCCAACTTATATATGCAAATATAGAACTACTAATGATGTTTCTTCCAATAACATTAGTAGTCCTCTTAGCTGTTTGTGGTTTCTTGATGTTTGTTGTCAATCTCATTATGCACATGGTCCTGATTAAAGAGAAGCACTTGACTACATTTTATACTTAAAGCTAATTTTTCTCATCTATCTCACTAAGAGAATAGTGAAAAGAAGCATAGTCACACAGCTCACGCTCAGGTGTATGTTGCCATTTGTAGACTGTTACTGGTACTTGAGTCAGTCAGATTAAAAGAAGCTGGAATAAATCTGCATTGTCCCTTTTTAACTACAGTTGTAAAATGTCATTATAATAAAAGATATGCATTACTTGAACTATAGATGGAGTTATAAAGAGCTAGATACATACTCAGATACATTTTAACTAAAAACAAATCCTGCAAGAATCTCTCTATTCGAGGAGGAATATTTTACCTTTCCTGCTCCTATGTTTACTTTAGTTCCAAAACAACCCAAAAGGCACTAATTTCAGTTGCATTTTTAAAATTAGTTCTTATTTCCTAGCCTGTGGAAAATGAGTTGAAGAAAAAGTAAAACTTAGTGGTAAACTTTTCCCATACTTTCCCATTTTTAATGTGATACACTGTTGATAACCAGCATACCATTCTCTATGAAAAGGGAATATATCTATTTGGGAAAACGGATGGTGATTCAGTCTATTTCAGTACTAAAGTAAATCAAGCCCTATATCTCTGTCTGATACAGTACCAGGCTGTACTCTGGTCTGGTGTCAGCATCAAGAGAAGAGGTTTCTGAACTTACAAAGACAGATGTATGGATATATACATGTATTACAGATGTAAACAGAATCTGCAAGATGGAATGTGTGCAATAAATCCCAGCATCCTATTGAAAAGCCATGCAGGAATCTTTTTACCACCAGTAAAGGAGAAACCACTAAGTAACTTTCATCTACCCTGAATGAACCTCAGTGTGAACCTCTGGAGCTAAAATCACCCTCACTCAGAAGAATGGCCCACAACGGTGTGTCACATGACCGCAAAACCCAGGAAGAAACTCCTCTCTTCCCCTGCAGTTGCAATCCTCAGGTCGCTGCACCTAAATACAATTTGCCTTCTTGGATGAACATGAATTAATTCTTGGAGGTTTTTAATCATGCACTGTGTGTTTGCTGAGTTGTAAAACCAAGGGACAAATACTTCTAATTGCCTCTGAGTCAGGGGTTAGTGGGCAAGATACTAATATGGCTGAAAAAGGTTGGTTTCCTAAAGTCAACTTAAAAGTCAATATGAGAGTATAATTTTCCTCTACTTGTGCTTTTCTTCCCACCAATTCCAGCTCCAAGCATTGAGATGGACTGATGAATGCATGTTTTTACTGGATAAGCAGGTAGGGAAGTCACAGACAAAAAAATTCCACAGAACCTTTATTTTTACCATACTTAAGTTGTTGCTAAGGAGTAGGTTTTCTTCCATGCAAAATAAAATGAAATTGAATAGACTGAAATTCTCCAGCTTAAACTGCATGTTATTAACACTGGCTAAGAAAAGTTCTAATTTTCTGGCACCTTCACGCATTATGCCTTCAAAAGGAAAAATTAATAACTTGCTTTTTACTGCAAGAATGGACCATAAATGGCATTGCCAGTCAACAGCTTTAAGCTCTTCAGTTGTCTGGTTGTGAATGGCCTATGAGAATCTTTCTGGATTCACCGACGTTGTGGGAACCTTCCACTTACACTTGGCTTGGGAAGTGTGAATTATTTTTCAAAGAGCTAGGGGATCTTGCCAAAGCTAGTATTCTGGGGTCCACATGTGTTAAGTGATCAGCAATTCTGGAATATGGCATCAGGAAGTCAAATGGGTGAAGCCTCTCAAAGACACTTGAGCCAAGGAATTTGAATTTGAATTTTTTCAAGAACAGCTTTAAAGCAGAGAAATGGCCAAGAACAGGTCATTTGAATTTTAGAAAAGTTTTGTCCAAGCTATGTGCATCACAAGCTGTCTTGGGGGATGCTTTTTGCAGCAGTCTAAGTAACTGAGTCGCTCTAAGTAACATGCACTTTCCTTAACATTGACTGTGTAAAATGAAATGTCACTGCACTCGGAACTATGACCTTTGAGATCACAAAAATACACACTTTCTACTAAACATTTTCTACATCCATTGGAATGACTACATGCCAGCTACTGCAAGAATCCTGACAGTGATAAAGCACCAAAAATTTACTGATTGTAGTCACTCATTGATTACATATCAAGAATGCAAATAATTGTTGTGCACTCTCTAATGTTTTAACAGGTTCTGGCTAGCACTGCAAAAATAACAAAAAAAACCCCAAACCTTTTATTTTTTTCTTTCACATTTTTTCACCAAAGCTCTAGATGCCAACTCATACATAATTTTAGGGCTTATAGCTGGAAACACCTAATCCTAACCTCGCTCTTTCTGAAGTGATGCTCTCATTTATGTGAACACATGCAGTGATGAGTAGGTTTCTAAGTATTATTAAACACATATTCTGAAATGTTTTTGAGACATTAATATAGTTGACTTTACAGAAGTGGCCATAATTGGGATAAATTAATCCAGCCTAAAGCTTACATATAACAGCTCTGATGAATATCCTCAAAATATGACTTAAATGATTCCATCTCATTTACATAGCAGTTAGCTTAATCACACATAATAATATGCAGATTATTTTCAATGAAGTTTGATAGCAATATCCACTATAGAGGCTATTGCTTTCCTGGCTTCCAGGAAACGTGAACTGTTCTTAGGAAACACTAACAAACATGAACACTGTCTCTGGGATCATTCCATGAAATTATTTTGATCTCTCTTTGTTCAGTGTATGGATTTTAGTACGTTGCTGTATCACTCTGCTAAATTAAAATCCCATGTAATGTCATAAATTTTCCGCTAAGTAAAACAGGCATTAAACATTAAACACTACATACGTAGAATATCTAAAAGAACCTGGTGAAAACGTACTGGACTTTGACACTTCTTCAGTGTACGTTTGATAATTCTGTGCTAGAAAAAACAGAAAAACAGTTACTATTGAAGTTTCAGTTCACTTGATCCGAAAAGTAAATATCCCAGGGGTTCTTCATGACGGCAGCTGTCTTAACAACTGATGTCCTCTATGTAATATACAATGTCATTGGCTTAGCAAGGTTTGACACACATAATTCCATTAAAATGTATGGCTTCATCAAACAAAATCATGTCTCCCTCCTTAGTTAACTGCCTCTCCAGAAGTGAAGAATACTGCTACTAAGGAAACAGTGGGTGTTTTTTAAGATAAGTTGATGTAAACATGGTAAGAAGAGGAAGGGCCGGCAAGCAGATGGTCTTCTGACTTCTCATTTTAGAGCTACTGTAGCAGGTGTTGAAAAAGCCTTCCATTCTCCTGATGTAAAAATGTCGAGAAAACAGCCCTTTAGGAAAACCACAGAAAAGAATAATGACTGTATATTCTGTCATCTATCAGTGTGAAACATTCAAAAATGCAATTTCTTTCATGGAACTGATTAATACTTCAAACAAATGTGGCCACACAAAGGAGATGTGGCTATTCACAGTGGCTATAAATTACTGCAGATTAGTCCAGAGAAAGGTCTGGGAAATGAACAACACTTTTCACAAGGGCCAGGATGTTGGCATGAAAATAGTTTGTATTTACATTCTAGCATTTTCGTAACATCAGATCAAGCCATTTCAGAATAAGTGTTCTTCTTCTGATTTTGTTGGATTGCAGACTTTTGTGTTTTTCTTGGAGATCTCCCTGCCACTCACCACAATACAAGTGCATGTACAAACACACACACAGGGCTAGGCAAAAACAAAAGTACATTGCACCCAGTTGTTAGAGAATATGTAGAATTATCTGTCATGCAATAGCTATGAATATTGAAAAAAGAAAAAAAATTCATTTAATTCCTTTCTTCCTTCTGTTTTTATATTTACTTGGGAAAAGCAGCAGAGTGCAAAGAGGTTGAGGAAAGATGGAATATGTTAAGAGCTACAATACAAAAAGGAGTTCTCCCTTAATGATTCTTTTCAAGTCTAAAAACCAAGTGAGATTCTAAATTTCTCCTCTTCTGCAAAACACTACTTTACGATCATCCCCCTTTCTGAGACCTAACATGAGGTCAGCTGGCTGGATAGAAGACACAGTTGTTTCATTTTATTGACTCCATAAATAGTCAAATAAGAATAATTGTGTTCAAGTTTCAGGGAACATCTAGTTCACAACAGACAGACTCAGTGGATTAACATCATAAATCACATCCTTTACTCTTCTTCATCATAGTATTTCTATGATTAATCTTGTAATTTAGGTATTTATCTCTACCATAACTTAATATCTGAATAGGAAGGATGCTGTTCATCTAACAGTCTAAATGACTGACACCGATTTTGTTAGTATTCATTTAAATCAATTACAAAAATATAAAATCATAGTATTCTTAATATAAGTATACTTATTCCAGTATCTGGGCTTTACTTCTGCTCAACAGATTTTCAGAAATAATCTCAGATTTTGAAAAGGTCTGGTTTTGCATATCCAATCTGAAAACCTTATTTTTTTATTTTGTGGGCCTCTTGATTTATTTGCCATTTTTGTTAACTGCAATTGAGTTACAGCTGACTAAGGCCTAGACAAGAAACAATCTTGTCTTAAATTAAATTAATTAGATTAAACGAATTTAAACTACATGAATCTGAGGCATCAAAAATTAGTAGTCATGTTTAAAATTTTTTAGAAACAAGCACCACTGGTCAGAAATAGTACTTATTTTACTTTGCTATACAGAGAAGAAGAGAACACAGAAACCAAAAAAAATGACTCATTGGAATTGCCTTTTTTTAGTATGAATCAAGAGTATTTTATGAAAATAGTGAAATTACATGAGTTTAGATATATCTGGTGCAAATAAAGGGAAAAAGTCTAAATAAGTAACAACATATATGCCTTTCTGCACTTAGAAACCTAAAATACTAATAATCTGTGAAAGAGAAGAAGATAAATTTCAATTAGATTTATCTCCTGCTTATAATCATAGACTCTGAATAATTTAGGTTGGAAAGAACCTCTGGAGATTTCGAATCCAGAAAGAATCCCCTATTCAAAGTAGAGTCAACTTAGATCAGGCTGCTCAGGCCCTTGTCCAGTCAAGCTTTGAGTATCCCCGAGGTTGGAGACTTGACAATTTGTTCCAGTGTTTGACCACCCTCATGGTGAAAAACTGTTTCCTAACATGTAGTTGGAATTTCCTGTGCTTTTTCACCTCACAACTTAATCACAGAACATCTCTGAGAAGACTCTGGCTCTGTCTTCTCTATACTATTACATTAAATAGCTGTAGGCAGCAGAAAGACCCTGGTTCCCCTTCACTGGACTTGCTCTAGTATGTCCATGTCTTTCTTGTACTGGGGAGCCCAGAACTGGATGCAGTATTCTGGATGTGGTGACACAAATGCCAGATAGAAAGGATGAGTCATAAAGTTAAAAGATATTCTGCTTTTTCCTTTTCTGCAAGACCGTTCAGAGAAGAACAAAGACAATATAAGAAATTGACTTTTGGAAAGCATTGACATTAAAGTCAGGTGAAGAATGAACACAATAGTAGGGTAAAAAATATTTGAAGGATATAACAATGGAGGAGAAATACTAATTTAGGATTTATGATGTGGGATATATTTGAAAAGATATTATTTAAGGTCATCTGCAAGAACAGATTGTTGGGATTAAATGGTTTAGAAGTCTCCAGCCTAATAAGATGGAATGTCCATCCCTTAGTACAGCAAAATAAACGGGACAATAAAGACTAGATCCAGTGCTTTCTGAAGACAGTGGAAAAAAATACATCAGAAATAACACAATCAGAACTGTAAGGAAGAAACACTCTCAGTCCTGAGATGAACTGGCATATCACAACTCAGCATGTATCCTTACAGCTAAATATTCAAACCCTACCCTTTTTGGTGAACTCATCATATATCCAATTGTGAATGGCTCCTGGCCCACAGCAACTCCAAACTGTACCCAGGTACTGTCTGGAAAAATGCTATCTAGCCCAGACTGTGTGAACAGCTCAACAGTAAGCGTGATTGCATGTCAGTGCTTGAGCCGATGTCCTGGATCTGTTTGGTCTGCTAATGTAGCCAAAAAATCCTGTGGAGCATCTCAAGAATCCCTTTCCCTACCTTCCCCAGGCGTTCAAATCCAGAAACATTTAGTAACAAGAGTTTAATGAATGTAAGTCATGAAAACCTCAAAGTAAATTCAAAATCTGTCTCACAAATAAGCAATTTCTGTCCTTCTGTCAGGAAAAGTAAATAAATAAATCAATAAATAAACCAGACAGAATGTTCCAAAGATCTACAAATCAGTATTTTATTGAACAAAGCAGAAAAATGTGTTTCAGTGAGGCAAAGAGTATATTAGTAACAGTCCTTATCTCCCATCAGAGAACAGCTAGCTGGAGCGTCCCTGAAGGAGAGACATCTATGTGGCGGCCAAAGTCCAAAACATCTTCAGCTTTATGGGGGAAGAGAGCATCTTTAACTCCAGTCTGGAACTAACCATCAGTCTCTGAAGTTGCGTCATCTACTTCCTGCGCAATGCACCACTTGCCATAAGAACAGATGTACTGGGTCAGATCAAAGGTCCATCTAGTTCAAAATCTTTTCTCTGACAGTGGCCAGTAGCAAAAATGTTAATAAATAGGAATGAGCGAAAATCAAAAGCAGAGATCCGAACAGCCACGAACTTTGAAATCCAAATCCTCAGTCAGGCCCTAAACTATTCAGAGAGTTTCTCTCCGTAAAACAGGTCTAGTCAATCCCCTCCCACCATCACCAGGTCCATCTGAAGGTACTGAATTTGGCATGTGTCAGTGGGTGTGAGTGGAAAGAGGCAGGAAACAGAGAGATGAATTCCACAACGTGAACTCCATGCTTTGTAATAAACATTGCTTTTAAAACATCGTGGAATTGGCTCAAGCGAGTTGAATTGTTCTGCTGCTTATTTCAATAATCTATTAAAGACATACGTACTTGCATATTCTCTCACTCTCCACCTTTTCATTTTCTGACCAGCTGGATAAATGTTGATAACACAGTAAATATTCCTATTTTTAAAGAAGTTCCATACCTCAAGGATGTGCGTTTATAGGATTATTGGACTTCTTCATGACATAATATAAAGTCTTCTGCCAAAGGATGGACTTGATATGAAGGCCAAATTTTAACTGGAAACACCCTTGTTATTGTAGCAGCAAAATGCCACACACTGTGTGTGGGAAGACTCTTGTCCAAGTCGGCCTTGCAGGGATTACTGAAATATGAATGCTGTTCCTAAAGAACTGCACTTGAAAATACTCTGATCACTTGTATAGTTGTGGATTAGTTTGATTGAAAATACACATAGGCATCCATCCTCTGGATAACTGGAGTATGTAGCAGAAACAGGATGCCAGAGATACGTAGATTCTTCCAAACTGGTGTTTCTAGTGCTGTTATTTACATTATAGCCATCATCACAGAGTTTCATTTTCAAAGATCACACCCATAAATCAAATCCAAGTGTGCTCAACTTGTTAACCGCTGCCAGTAATGAATCCCAGTCTTAACTCCAAGTGCGAATTGTCTTCTCAGAATAAACCAACAAAATTATCCTATTTCAAACTCAGTTATGACCACAATGTTTTGCACCTGCAGCAATAAAGGGGCCTAAGCAAGCCATTTTTCCCCGAGAAAGTAGCTCCCGCTATGGCAAAATGAGGGAAGATCCATTTACGTGAGTGAATGAGAAGTAGGGAGGTATGGGCAGAGATATGTCTCTGAGTCCCCTTACCCCATATGTCCCAAGCAGGTTGGCCACAGGATCAATAAAAGCACGTAAGAGTCCATTTTTTCACACAGTAAGAGGTAAAAACATGCGTACTCCTGCAAGGATGGCATTTGTTCATGGTCCAAAATACGCCTTAGCATTGAGGTTTCAATCCTGTGCTCATCAAAAGGCACCTTCCAACGGCTTCTCCTCTCACTGTTTCCATTCTCCTGCCGCTTTCAAGGCTAGGAGACTGACAACCAGACACTGGAAAGCATTTCAACAAAATGTTTACTAATGCAAAAAACCTAGCAGGAAGCCATGCATTTTTATTTAATGCCTATGAACTCAAATCAATGAAAATTTCAGTTCCTCTATAAATGTTTCAGCCAGCTCTGAGCAATATACAGCTGGCACTTCCTTTACTCCGGGAAGCACTAACCAGCAACAAAGGTTTCAATCCAAACTATTACGTTAATAGAGCAACAGCAGAGCACCATGCCATCTAGCTGACTTCTAAAGGTCCGCTCATTGCCACACCTGGCAAGGCAGTTTGCACTGATGCTGTGGATGTTGCAAGACAGAAGACTCAGGGTCACCAGGAGTAAACTATGGAGCCGACAGCCAAAGGAGAGGGACTTCTGCTCTAAACGTCTAAGCAAAGCACGGATGGTTCTCTTTGAGTCTCAAAAAGTTTACTGTCCCCCACATTTTTGAATTTTCAATAGAAGCTAAAGTTTTTCAGCCCTATCCTTAACCACTCCATAAAAACAGTGGGGGATCGGCTTGGCTTAACTTACATGAAGGGAACAGGGCTCACTTTCCAACCTGGCAGTGTCTCTCCTTCGCTTGCTGAAGCCAAGCGCGCTGCCAGCAAGCCCCAGGTGTGCGCCACATGAGCAGGTGAAGAAAATAAAAAATGTTTATGTGCATTGCGATGACAGTTCTGAGTCCCTATAAAGCATAATACATGACAAGGAGTGTGGTTATCCCAAGATACTAACATTCCGCATGTGCACAAACAGGCAGAAATCCAAAGGCACTATGCCTTCATCTTCTTGGAAAATTCATTGGACTGTTGCTCTTTTGCATGGATTTTTTTAAAAAAAAAAATTAAGATTATTTGGTTTCTCTGCTAAACTTTTTTTTAAAATACATTTTAATTTTTCTCAGAATAAACAGCAAGGAATCACTTTACAGGAAGACAGGATCTCCTACTGCATTTACACAACTGCATGAATTTAAGTGAGATCAGAATCAAGCACAGACAGGTCCTTTCAAAACCACTATTTAAACCACCCTTTGAAACCAAAGTTTAAACTGGAAACAAAGTTTAAATGGTGATGAAACTGCCCATGCTTATACAGCTCAAACAAGAAAGATCCAACACACAGCTTCCTTTGAGACAGCACGAAGCTGGTGAAGGGTCTGGAGCATAAGTCTTATGAAGAGTGGCTGAGGAAACTGCAGTTTTTTAACCTGGAGAAAGGGAGGCTGAGGGAAGACCTTATTGCTCTCTACAACTACCTGAAAGGAGGTTGTAGTGAGGTGGAGGTTGGTCTCTTCTTCCAAGTAACAAGAGATAGGACAAGAGGAAATGGCCTTAAGTTGCACCAGGGGAGGTTTAGATTGAATAATAGAAAAAATCTTTTCACCTAAAGGGTTGTCAAGTATTGGAACAGGCTGCCCAGGGAAGCAGTTGAGTCACCATCCCTGGAGGTATTTAAAAGACGTGTAGATGTGGTGCTTAGGGACATGGTTTAGTGGTGGACTTGTCAGTGTTAGGTTAATGATTGGACTCCATGATCTTGGAGGTCCTTTCCAATCCAAATGATTCTATTCTATGATTCTACATGACACTCCACCAATTTGTATGAAGTGTCCCAAACTGATACTCTGTTGATGAAAACCTTATGTATAACCAAAGTTAAATGAAGTCGAGGATAAAAAAAGGAACATCCTTGCTCTGTGTTCCCATGACAGGAGGCAAGAGGGTTTTTCTCTTTAAAGAACAATTCTGATTGTATTTGTGGTGTATCTTGAACACAACCTCTTCTCTTGGGCAAATGGGAATTTATATCACATGAATGCCAACATCTATCCACTAACGCACATTCTATCAAATTAAAATGAGTGATATTAAAAACATATGGTAGATATATTTGGGCAACCTGGTGTAGTGGAGGGTGTCCCTGCCCATGGCAGGGGGATTGGAACTAGATGGTCTTTGAGGTCCCTTCCAATCCTAACCATTCTATGATTCTGTGATTCTATATGGTAGAAATAAAACAAACAGCAGGCCAGACCACCACAGTCTCTTTGATACTTAAAGACTCTATGAACAGTGGGAGAGAAAGAGATAAACATGCCTTACGCATCAAATGAGGAGATGCAGTCTCAGGTCACTCAGGCCTTAGTGACCATGAATGGTAGAGTTCAAGATTCTTAGTGCAGCAAGGAGGGTGCACAGCAAGCTCACTACCCTGGATTTCAGGAGAGCAGACCTCAGCCTCTTCAGGGATCTTCTTGGGAGAATACCATGGGAGAAAGTCCTGGAAGGAAGAGAGGCCTAAGAAAGCTGGTTAATATTCAAGGATCACCTCTAAGCTAAAGAGCGGTGCATCTCAACAAAGAGGAAGTCAGGTAGGAACACCAGGAAGCCTGCATGGATGAACAAGGACCTCCTGGACAAACTCCAACACAAAAAGGAACCCTACAGAGGGTAGAAGCAAGGACAGGTAGCCTGGGAGGAGTATAGAGAAATTGTCTGAGCAGCCAGGTATCAGGTTAGGAAAGCTAAAGCCCTGATAAGAGTTAAATCTGGCCAGGCCACCAAGGGCAACAAGAAAAACTTCTATAGGTATATCAGTGATACAAGGACAACTACGGAAAACGTGGGCCCTCTCCTGAAGAAAGCGGGAGACCTAGTTATCCAGGATGTGGAGAAGGCTGAGGTACTTAATGACTTCTTTGCCTCAGTCTTCACTGGCAAGTGCTCCAGCCACACTGCCCAAGTCACAGAAGGCAAAGGCAGGAACTGGGAGAATGAAGAAGTGCCCACTGTAGGACAAGATCAGGTTTGAGACCATCTAAGGAATCTGAAGGTGCAAAAGTTCATGAGGCCTGATGAAGTGCATCCGCAGGTCCTTAGGGAACTGGCAGATGAAGTTGCTAAGCCATTATCCACCATATTTGAGAAGTTGTGGCTGTACGGTGAAGTTCCCACTGACTGGAAAAGGAGAAACATAGCCTTCATTTTTAAAAATGAAAAAAAGGAAGACCTAGTGAACTACAGGCCAGTCAGTCTCACCTCTATGCCTGGAAAGATCACGGAGCAGATCCTCCTGGCAACTATGCTAAGGCACATGGAAAATAAGGTGGTGACTGATGACAGTCAACATGGCTTCGCTAAGGGCAAATCGTGCCTGACAAATTTGGTGGCTTTCTATGATGGGGTTACAGAATTGGTGGATAAGGGAAGAGCAACTGACTTCATCTTGGGCTTGTCCAAAGCATTCAACACTGTCCCGCATGACATCCTTGTCTTTAAACTGGAGAGACATGGATTTGATGGATGGACCACTCGGTGGATAACGAATTGGCTGGATGGTCGCACTCAAAGAGTTGGGGTCAATGGCTCAGTGTCCAAGTGGAGACGAGTGGGGAGTCCTCAAGGGTCAGTACTGGGGCCAGTGCTGTTTAACATCTTTGTCGACGACATGGACAGTGGGATCGAGTGCACCCTCAGCAAGTTTGCTGATGACATCAAGCTGTGTGTTGTTGTGGACACGCTGAAGGGAAGGGATGCAATCCAGAGGGACCTTGACAGGCTGGAGAGGTGGGCCTGTGAGAACCTCATGAATCATAGAATCACAGAATTTCTAGGTTGGAAAAGACCTTAGAGATCATCCAGTCCAACCATCCCTAATCCCCCATTAAACCATGTCCCTAAGCAGTTCATCCACCCTTTTCTTAAACACATCCAGGGATGGGGACTCAACCACCTCCCTGGGCAGCCTGTTCCAGTGGCTGACAACCCTTTCAGAGAAGAAATTCTTTCTAACATCCAACCTGAACTTCCCCCGACTAAGCTTATACCCATTTCCTCTTGTCCTATCACCCATCACTAATGTAAAGAGCCCTTCCCTCACTTCCTCACCATCTCTTCTCAAGTATTTATAGGCCGTATGAAGTTCAACAAGGCCAAGTGCAAGCTACTGCACGTGGGTTGGGGGCAATCCCATGCACAAGTACAGGCTGGGCGAAGAATGGATCGAGAGCAGCCCTGAGGAAAAGGACTTGGGAGTGCTGGTGGATGAGAAGCTCAACATGAGCCAGCAATGCGCACTGGCAGCCCAAAAAGACAACCGTATCCTGGGCTGCATCCAAAGAAGCGTGGCCAGCAGGTCGATGGAGGCGATTCTGCCCCTCTACTCTGCTCTCGTGAGACCCCACCTGCAGTACTGCATTCAGCTCTGGAGTCCCCAACATAAGAAGGACATGGAACTGTGGTGGGTTCCGAGGAGGGCCACGAAGATGATGCGAGGGCTAGAGCACCTCTCCTATGAAGACAGGCTTAGAGAGTTGAAGACATTCAGCCTGGAGAAGAGAAGGCTCCAGGGTGATCTTATAGCAGCCTTCCAGTACCTAAAGAGGCCTACAAGAAAGCTGAAGAGGGACTTTTGACAAGGGTGTGTAGTGACAGGACAAGGGGAAATGGCTTTAAAGTGAAGAGGGAAGATTTCTATTAGATATAAGGAAGAAATTCTTCCTTATATCTAATCGAAATTCTGTAAGAAATTCTTCCTGAGGGTGGTGAGGCACTGGATGAGGTTGCCCAGAGAAGTTATGGATGCCCCATCCCTGGAAGTGTTCAAGGCCAGCTTGGATGAGGCTTTGAGCAACCTGATCTAGTGGAAGGTGGCCCTGCTCATGGCAGGGGGGTTGGAACTAGATGATCTTTGAGGTCCCTTCCAACTCAAACCATTCTATGATTCTATGCTATGACATTTTATACACCAAACTATTTAAGTTTCGTACATGCTAATACTTTCTGTTAAGGTTAATGTAAGAAAATCCCAAATGCATTATCTAACTACTTCAGATTCTAGAATGGGGTTTTGGAGTTGAAGAGAATGTTTGCTTTGAAGTATAGAAGAATCTTTCTTTTTTTTTTTAATCTGAAAGTACATGTTGAGATTTTTAAAAAGTATCCAAAGTAGTCATACACCTGCATGATTCAATGCCTGTTTCCGGTACGCTTGTTGGCATAGGGGTGTGTGTATGTGTGTGAGCAAAAGTAAGAGAGAGTGCGAAAGAGCATGTGCATGTACATGTTTTTCTTTTGTTTAAGCAGGGACATAAATTTCAAACACAAGAATGGGATCATACTAGGTTTAAGTTGAACAGCGGAAAACAAAACTGGCCTCTTAAGATTTTATTACCATCTTCACTTTTAAAAAAGGAATATCCTTTAAATTGTAATCTACAAAGTAAATGGAGTATATATATCTAGAACTGTATCTGTTTTAGAAACATGAAACAGCCCTACAGTTCAGGTTGGGAGGTAGAGAGCTGGTGGCTTCCAACCAAATGAGTTACTAGATACATTCTGTTTCCTGAACGTGCACTGGCTCTGCTCTGTGGATTGTTACCAGCTTCAGCATTTTTAAAATATTTCCCATTACCCTTTATTTGATATTTTATGCTTCCCCTCATAAACCCTTTAAGCAGATTAATTGTGCCTGTGATGTTTGTTTGTAAGTACAGCTGCTCTTCCTTCCAGTTTGTTTTATAATTGTGATGTGTCTCAAAGATATCCTCATAAAACTGACGGGTGGATCTGCAAACAACCAGAGTTTTATCAGAAAGGAAATCCAGATTAAAGTTATTGAAGAAAACATTTGAGTAACGCTCAATGTTTAAAAAAAAAAAGGCAAAAAGGAAAATTAAAAAAAATCCATAACTTCAGCTACATGTTTATTATATATACTAAATATTGTTAATCCTGCAGTTTACTTTATTCAGAATATACACATATATAGTTCTGGTAAAGCATGATATCTTAGAACAAGTAATAAATCCAGCCTCAAGAGCCTAAGAGTAATACTAATTGGTTCAGGGGCTGTCATGCCGTACCTCCAACAAGTGCTATATTTCAGGATTCTTCTGGTTATTAGTTGGAAAGGATGGGTGAGGTTTCAGACCAAAGCAATTGCTAACTATAAAACCAGATCAAATAAAGGCTTCAGTTTGAAAGAGCACCTTTAAAGTCCATTTGAGATACACTGTTCAGCTGTTAAATGTCTTGTAAGTTTTCCAAGAACTTTGGTGAGCTTTCTTCATAAAATCCATATTATTTTCATTGAAGATTAATGATAGGCTTATTAAAAAATCAAAAACTTGGAGAGGTTTTCTGTGATTATGAGCAAGGGTCATCACACTACATTACTTTGGAATGTTTTTATAAGCTTTGTCACTAGAACTACACTTTCAAAAAAAAAAAATCTCTGGACCAACTTTTTCAAGTCTGTTTTACATTTTTAAAGTATATAATCTATTTTTTCTCTTTCATTACAAGTACATGCACAGTAGCAAAATATCATTCCCAGTTCCATCCACGCAGTATCATTGGATCTAATTTCATTATCGTTTGTAACTGAGCAATCATGGTCAAATCGACATGGCTACTCAGGTATAAGACAGGGAGGATTTTGCCTGTAGACTAGCACAGGTCTGCAAATTGCAAATGAAGACAGAACATGTACGGAGGGAAAACGGAGCCTGATCCTCCACAGAGATGGGCTGCTGCCCTGTATTGGTCTGACCCAACACAGGATAAAGGGTACAGTGTTCCATATGGCTGCCCAAGTATTTCAGGATGCAAATTTGTGTTTATGGAAAACTTTCATTAAAAAAAAAACAAACAAGAAATCCTTTGAGACTACTACAGGTAGTAAAGAATGCCACGGGAAGCGAGAAACATGAAGCAGGGAACAAATTGTCCTGCCTCCCCTCGACAGGTGATCAGGGTGCAGTGCCTTCAATGCCCGCTGCAGTACTTTGCTTCTTTTCCTGCAGAGTAAGAAGTAGTATCACCTACTGTCATGTGGTAGAGCCAAGCAATCAGAAAAACAAATAGACACATCCAGGATGGGGGTCTGGTTAGTGACCTGACTTCTTCCCTGCCTCCATGGTGGACGAGAGGATTACTCTGCCTTTTACCAGGCAGCTGTCTACAACAGTTGTCTCTGTTTAAATGGACTCAGGAATCAGAAAGTGCGTCAGGTAAAAGCATAAGCCAAGTTTTCCACAATGCCCAGTTTAAGATATTCTCCAAGAAAGTCAGCTCTTCTAAGACATCGAAAAAGGGCACTCGGAATGTAATTAGCTATCTAAAAGTCCTGGTCACAGTGGCCTGGGTCCATGCCATTCCGGGGCAGTATGGTCACAAATGGGATTGGTTTTGCCTTCACCCATCAGTTGGTGCAGACAGGTATTTGCAAAAGGCAGTTCAGGTTTTAGAGAGCGATTCAGATGCTGAAGGAGACTGAATTACTCCTGGTGGTGCCTATTTTTCCAGTAATTAGAAAGAGAACAAACTGTGGCTATGATCCTAACTCAGGCACCTTAATTCAGTTACCTGAATCCAGGCCTCTGTGTTTAAATACCTTTCTCTAAACGTATGTAACTTAAGTAACCACCTGTAATGGTATGCATAATTTTAAACAACTTCTTAAAGCGCCAAGTCATCAATCATTGCTACAGAGTGCAACGTTTGACAAAGAATATAATTTAAAATAAAGACTTCTATCACTTCTACCCAGAGGAAAATTGAGACTGAAATGGTAGAAGCACACTGGATCATTTTGGGCAATTCCTATAAGCAATAGTGTCAGGATACCACATCCTGTTGTCCTGTTGCTAAGTATCTGAGCTTGAAATGAAGGAAGAAGCATAAACATCCTAAAACATTTTTCTAAAGAAAAAAAAGAAAAAAGCGCAGCAGTGCTGGAATAATCAGTTCGCTCTCTGAGAAAACCCTGTAATCATCAAGATACCCCTGCAAACAGCCCTTCCCAGTTTGCCAAAATCAAGGAGAAGAAAGTTAAAGATATTTGAAAGAGGAAAAACACAGATGTAAATTGTGGTTATGTAAAGTCTGTGCTGTTTTAGAGGACACAAAACATTTTGTTAGCTTAAGAATGAATAAAAACCTTATCTATTAGATTAAAATTCCTGAATATACCCTCACTGTTAACGTCTGTCCTTATCGTCTGTCCTAGTTCTCCCCCAGCGTGAGGAACTGTGTGCGCTTTTCATTCTTTACCTTTCTGCATCCATGTCATCCTTCCTCTCCACCTACGTGGGTTTTCCCTCTCTTCCTCAAGCTGTGCCGTTTGTGTGTGTGCTCCCCTGTTCCTCCTCTCCTCCAAATCAAACACTGTCATGCTCAGCTCCATCTGACCCAGGAGCCTGTGTGCCCCTTCTCCGGCCATGGCAGATGCACACTGGAAGCTGGAAATAAAATCATCTCCATTGCACAACTGGTTCTTCAGTCTCTTCCTTCTGTTCCATAACTGTTAGGTATTTCACAGCAGAGACAGCAAGGAACAACTTTTAAGATGCCCAATACCTGCCCGGTTTTTACATGAAATCAGTGGCATTCTGTCTATTCACACCAAGCAAATTCCTTGCGATTTCAGAATTCATTAGGCACAGCATTTACATGTTAGCATACAAGAGGCAGAAGCAGAAAAACGGCATCAGCTAGAGGAGCAACGCCTTATGAATGTTAAACCTCAATTCACATACAATTATTTGCATACCAGACCTGGAGATACGGATCAAATTTGTTGCCTTTTATGAGGCATGGCTTAAACAATTGACAAATCTTTTTCTAAAAACTCTACATGCAGAAAAATAAAAATGATGCTATTTCAACTTCAGAGTTAATTTTACTGAAACAAAGAAGACGAAACCTCTTGGCTAAAGTCATGCAGGTTTCCTTAGACTACTGAATTAAGGAGTACCTGGGCATGTGCCTAGCACCGGAACGTGATTGTTTGCAGCATCTGTCAGGTGGTCCCTGGTATAGTTCTGGTCTGGGACCAGCTAAAACACCTCCAAAACTGTTCCCAAGCACCCTTTGGGTTTTAACGTGGGTCAGGGACTATTGCCTGTGAGTAGTTTTATTATGATGTCCTGCTCTGGCCAGCAAGTGAGTTGAAGGGTGTGGATGTGCCCTAGGCTGTGCCAGCTGGTCTTGGGGACAGGGAATGGAACAGATGCAACTCTCTATATAACTGAAATATGCAACTATATTCATGTTGAGGTTTAGTCCAGTCGGCAACTAAACACCACACCACAGCCGCTCGCTCACCCTCCTCCACTCCTCAGGAATGGAGAAGAGAATTAAAGAGGAAAAGGGAAAGAGACTTGTGGACTGAAATAAGAATAAATTATTATTATTATTAATAATAATAATAATAACAATAATATAATGACTATATATATGTGTATAATGATAAGAATATATACAAACAAGCGATGCACAGTGTAATTGCTCATCATCTGATGACCAATGCCTGTCCCGTCCTGGCAAATGATCCTGAAAGAGATTAAGTCCTGACACCACAATCCTGAATGAGCAAGACGCCCAGAAAGAGAGTGAGGGAGAGAGAGAGCACTCCAAGAGTTCAAAAGTGAGAGTGCCCCGAAGAGCAAAGCCCTTCTTTCCGGTCAGTCCTCATCTATATGTTGGGCATGATGCTGCATGATATGGAATACTTCACTGGCCAATTTTGCCCTCAATCCTAAATCTAAGTTCAAATCATAAGGGGAGTTGTGGACCCTTTGTCCCGGCCATGCTCCCCCCCAGCCTGTTGTGCTCCTGCACACTGGTGAAAACACGAGAAGCTGAAAGTTCCTTGATGTCTCAGTGCCAACTATAAACATCAGTGCACTATCAACATTCTTCTCATTGCCAATCTCATACTAAAACCAAAACACAGAGCTCTTCTAGTTGCTAAAAAGCAGCCAACACCAGGACAACTCACTTTCAAGTCTAAAATCTATACCTCTGACCAAAATCTAAGTGTTCTGTTGCTTCCCAAATGTGAAACATCAAATAAAAACTGATATAAACTCTCACATTTCAGCTAGTCTTCTAATTACCTGCTAATAATTATGCCACATAGTTCTTCACCAGTGTGGCTATCACAATGGCGATTCATAATGACATGCGTATCTCCTAATACTTCCATGCTGACATTCAGTGACATTCAATCTGCAGAAGTTTTATCTGTCTCCATCATTGCAGAGTTAGGAGCAAACTCCCAACAGGTTCCTAGAGACTGCAAAAGGCAGGCTGCGTACGATGCTGCAGAAGAGGTGCTGGGGTCCTATATCTTTGCAGTCACCTTTTTGGTCTTCTCCTTGGTGACACCAGTTCCTGCAAAACTGACAATAGCCCGTGGTCATCATGACAATTTAGTCATTATGGTGGTGGACTCTGAAATCTAGAAGGCACTAACCTATTATTAACCCTAGTCACATAGTGCAGCAATCATTTTGAGTTACTACCAACCTAAGCCAGATTTGAACTGCTGACCAAGAAGTGAAAGGCTTTGCATCCTATTACCAATATCCTAAATCATCCAGCCTCCCCTGCAACTATATTTTTTGGATTATTATGTAGGAACAATAATAGAATACCCCATAAACAGGTTCTTTAGATATTCAAACATGTCAGGTTGTACTTTCTACATTTTCAGATAATTGTGGAGTAAATATTTGTTAAATGAAGTATTTTACATCTGTCTTGGACCAAAGCGATCTTTCTGTCAGTAATACCACTGAACACTTGTAAAAGTATGCCGGCCATTACAGAGTTATGCACTCTTGGCAAATACAGTCTTTGAACTCATGTTACTGTGCTGCCAATAAAAAATATGTTCTTTTTTATCAACTGGATGTCTTTCAATTATACAATCATTGTCTGACAGAAAAGCAGTTGAAATAGATTTTAAAATATCGTTTTTTTTAATTTCACACCAGTTGGCAAAAGGTTGACGTTTGTTTGCCTAACTCTCAAAGAGACATTTGATGTAGTTCAACAGTACAGAGAAAATACTGTATAAAGATCAAAAGGAAAAAAGCATGTACATTTTCCTATGAAAGACAACACATGGTCCTTGCAGAAGGAAATGCTTCATTTCTTTTCCATACATCAGAGCTAGTCCTTCACCTCATCATTATGTTCATCTACAGTCAAAGTGAATGGTGCTGGAGCTGGAAACCTGGGCTGACCATTGTTTTCATAACCCATTTTAATGCTATAGAACACTGAAAGCAAATATGTAAAAAGCAACTAATCATGCTCATAGCTCCCGTCTGTTAGAATAGAATAGCTGGTTCAGTCTAAACTGCCATTATACAGACACTCATATAGGCAGCCTAATTCAGACTACAATTAAAATTGCTAAATTATCTTTCCTATCACTGTAATCACTGAAACTCAGTGAAATTACTTTTCAAGGACATAATAGCATTCAAAACACTCACCACCACCTATTCAGAACCACACATAAGAATATGGATGCACTTTGTGTTCCACCATGCTACCACACTTTATCCATTCCGACACAGCCTCCCACATACCCTATATCTGCACAAACTTTACTTCATCCATAGGTTAAAACCGACAAAACGCACTTCCAATACTAAAGATGTGCTGAGGTGTCTCCATCTCTGAATTACGTGCAGCTCCATCATTTTTTACAAGTAATGCTAATTTTTTTGTTTGCATTCTGAAAGTTAGTTAAAGCTACATCCCTCTTATGAAGAAAGGACACGCTTTTAATTGTCATCCATGTAATCACTCTCTCTGTCTACTCTCTTTTCTGTGTGCAATTCTGCTAGCAATTGCCTAACCGACATGTGATTGCACTGATGTGTAAGGCACTTGATAAGCCTTCACTGCAAGTTGTTCGTTTTTAATGAAGGAATTTATCTTTCTCTTTATGGGTCGTTCCTCTTTCCACTGTCCAAGAGCATCTGGAAACTCTTTTCTGCCACATGTATTGTCCTATTTACCTTCTGCATTGTATCACGTGAAAATTTTCCCTTTCCATGTGCAAGATCTCACCTCATTTCTTCTCCCCAACTCACACCACTTAGTCAATACTTTTTCATCAGCCACCTTCCTCAGTGCCGTTCAGGTTCCTCTTGACTCCTTGCATCCTCATCTTTACAGCTACTATAATTATCTTTTCAATGATCTAATTAGTAGAAGGTGTGAAGACACCTCAGGTCCTGCCCATTTGTGCCTGATGGATTTGTTAGTCAAATCAGATACTTTTCCTTCCAGTCTAGTTCTCAGATAGAACATGTGCATTGACAACTTTCTCGCGTGGTGTCTATTTTTCACCATACCTTTGAGCTCCTATGAGGTCTTTCTTTTTCAGTGTCTACAGACAGTTAAATAGGCTGCAGTGGGCCACTAGCATGGGAAATACTAATACCAAAATACCAACCCATTCTCATGTTTTAATTCTGCTGCAGTGAAAGCTTCACTGATGGGCTGGTCTATCCACTTTTTGACCTCTCCCAGCAAGAACTATTAGGGGTGCTATTGTCATCTGTTTCCTAGGAAGATAACGTTGTTCCAAGGGTAATGACAGTAGAGAGAAAGAGGAAGGAAAGTCTCCAGAAGCCCAGGACAGCCACCTCTCTTCCTGCCTCTGCTGTGATGCATGGGAAACCTATACTTCTTTCTTCATCCTACTGTCTTTTGCTCATGGCAACATTCCCTAGAGAAAGGAACAGTTACTTGATCCACCTATAGGTGTGGGAGAGGAAGATGCTATAGCTGAAACAGAGGCAAGTCTGAAGGAATGATGGGTAGAAGGAGTAGGCTGAATATACTTGGGATTGCTAAGAGACATGCATGTAAGGAGACTATATGATCAAAACTGCTTCACACAAAGATTTGGATACATCAAGGGCTAAAGCATATATCCTTTATGTGCTTAGAGTTGTCTTTAGATAACTCTGATATCAACATTTCTAACCTTGACAGAATATTTTTGTGGTTCTGACTCAGGATTTATAAAACTCTGGACCCACATATGTCTTCATATGAGAGAGAGATTTGAAGGTGTCATAAGCATTCTGTAACACATGTAGCACATGACAACTCTCAGGTAGCAGTTGATGCTTCAGAAATCAGCATTTACAGAGAGCTATTCACTCCACCTAAGCCCTGAGTCCTCCTTTGAACATGCCTGTCTATTTTTATTGCATGTTACAGATGTAGGACAACTAAAACTGTAGGGCAACTTTTGGCAACTGAATTCCTAAATTAAGCACACCAGTAAAATGTCTGTAATTAGACAAGACAAAGCTGAATCCTAGAGTAACAGTCACCCATGACGAACAATTCATGCCACCTACTTAAGATAACCACATTACCTTTGACCCTGCCTATTTCGCTGTCTTGTATAGACAGAGAGTATAGATTACTATATTTGTATTCGAAATATTCATCTTAAATTATCTTGTTGGCAAAAGAAATAGACTTCTTCAGAGAATGATTCATTTAACTTAGAGGTCTGTTTTGGTAATTGCATCCTAAAAGTCTCTGTTCCTCTCCACTGACTATATGAGGAATTTTGATGATTTGCTCAGACTTGTCTGCGTTATAGCTACCTACATTTGGCTATGTGAATGCTGTCCGAGGTATCTACATCCTTTGACAGGAGGCTTGTGGAATTTAAAAAGCCAGAATCACATCACTTGATCCTCCTCAAATAACATACTGCAGCTCTACCAATAAATCTACAGCCATAAAGGGCCCAGCTCCAAACTTTTCCTCATTCTTATAACTCCTCTGTAACCAAAAAACTTTTCCATCCATGTAATATACTTGTGTCATGAATCACCAGAGATCTTACTTTCTTGTTTCTTTTATGGCATTTGCTGTGAGGAAGGCTCCTTGATGGTACAGCCCTCCATTCTGCACAGCTCAGTGGTCACCTAAATGATTAGAACAAATAATTAATTAATTATTAGATATGTTCCTTCTACAATAACTCAGCATAAAAGCTCAAATACACTGTGGAAAACAAAAAGTATCACATTGTGTTCTGAATCCATTATGTCTTCTATGGGCACTTTCCATACTTTACTCATTAGATATAACATGCCCTGATGATCAAAAGAGGAAAGATAGATACAAATGCAGAGCATAATCCTGCCAGGTGCTGAAAGGTGTTAGGCATCCAGTGAGGTTTTGTGGACGATAACCATGGACATTCTGCATCCATCAAGACTAAATTCATGTGAAATGTGCTTTATCTGTATCTGTATAACTTGTATGTACATGGCCATCAGGTTCCAGGGGAACAGAATCTCCCCAAGAAGTTGTCTTTCCAAGAAACAGAATAGAAATGCTACTTCAGGTCTTTCATATCCATCACTTTGAATAGTGAATTGACCTGAATAAATTGAATGTTAATGAGAGATACAATCTGTGGAATAAGGTTTCTTTTCACTTTATCATTGAAAAGGTATATATACCTTACACTCTGGCTTGCAATGTCAACCCTCAAATAAAGATAAAATGTGCCAATTTTAGAATGAAAAATGTCAATTATGAGCAACACCTCAGGTGAATTTTTAAATATATTTTACCAATAAAAACAAAAGAGAGCAAAAATCAAGTAAATGGACATTTTAACATAGATACACTTCTGGCTGTTCACCAACTTTAATAATCTAACCACTGTTGAAATTAAAATATCGTGTCAGCTTTTAATACAAACCCTACATGAGCTGCAAATTCACAATATGTGTTAAGTCTAAAAAAATCACCATCTATCATTGCACTATTTCAGCAGTGGCAGCTGGGTGTTTTTAAAAGGTTCCTATGAACACAGATCTTAGTTTAAATGTAATATTATGTTATATTACTCACACTTGAACTGACCTTCATAAATATCAAATCCTTACAATTATAAGTCCTGACATTTAATACTTTCCTGCAGACTAAGCGAGACCATGTTACATTATAAGGTCACTTGTCACTTGCAGCTTTTAGAGAAACTTATCACTTTAATGAAGACACCAACTCAGACACATACAGTAATGAAACTGTGGACAAACATACTTCAGATTGGCTCAAAGATGCATATTCTCACTGCACCATATAGCACTGAAAGACTTTAAAAATGCTTTGCTAGATCACTGCCCATCTGCATTAACAAGCAGCATATGCTTTGCATTGTTACCATAGGAAATGACTTTTAAAGTGATCCTAGTGAACACTGAAGGGTTAACCCTTCCTGTTCTCCTGGGATAAACCTAATAGGCTTCTCCAAAAGTCTGCTCTTCCCCAAGCAGTAAAGAAGCTGCTTTTGCTCACTTAACCATTCAGTCAAGCAACTGGGCAAAACATCAGATTGATCCAAGAATATGTTGTACCCATAAGCCTAAATTGTGCCACTTAAGTGCTTTACTGAGCCACCTACACCCGAGGCTCCCTCTAGAATGAACTGCAAGTTAGAGGCATCTCTGGGCAGCAGTTCAACCCAGCTAAGAGTGGAACACCTTGAATAAAAGACTGAAAATTCTAGGAAAAGCAAAGGCAAAAATGGTTAATTTCAATACATGCACATTTCATCTTACTTTGACCTCAGACCTGTTGCAATGCCTACAATATTCAGGTCTGGATGACAATAGAAGAACAGTGGAAGAAAGAGGAATATTATCTTTCTTGTGTGTTCCACAATCGAGTTCCTGCAGATCTTCCTATTATGAACTCATGACCAGGTTTCTGATACTGCATTTGCATTTGCTTTTGTATTTGTGGGAGAAAATAGTGCAATATCCACAACAAATAAGTATGTTATGTTATAGGCGATGAAGGATATGATAGAACCACAAATACAAATTACCAACACACTAGAACTAGAAATGTCATGCCAGATTGCTTCTGGTTTCAAGGTGCCCTTCTACAGCAGATACTATAAACTTTGGGAAACTTTCTACTATCCACCTGCTTTTTT
This sequence comes from Tauraco erythrolophus, assembly GCF_009769465.1. NCBI lineage: Eukaryota > Metazoa > Chordata > Aves > Musophagiformes > Musophagidae > Tauraco > Tauraco erythrolophus. The sequence goes on along the minus strand of NC_141466.1, from coordinate 62,543,747 downwards.
ATAGATCAACTTTCAGACAATATGAACCTTCACTCAGCAAAAAGCCCCCCAAAAAACACAGCTACTAAATAAATGTATGGTATAAGAAGAGAGAGAGAGAAATTAGCTAAAGAGAAGAATAAGAGAACACTATCTTTGAAATAATTTTCTTTTCTTTCCAGACTTCCGTCTATCACAAATAACAAGAGTGGAATGGATAACAAAAGAGAGCATACAGCTGTCAGAGATGTGCCTCTCGCATGAAGGCAATATCATTCTTTTCACATTAGTATGGCCTGTATAGTAGTAGGATTTCCAGCACAATCCAACTGTGCTTAAATTGGTGATAGAAAAACTTAAATTCATCCAGAAATGGAGTCACATCAATGTGTAGACATGATAATCCTTTCATATGGTGATCAAAGTGGCGACCATTATCATTTGAATAATGGAGGGCACCCCGTCCAACGGATCTGGAAACATCTTGGACTCAAATATATCCCATTGACTTTGTGCACCTGAATGACTTCTTGAATAAGGATGCCAGTCATCCTGGGATCACTCTGAAGTCAGTGGAGAGAAAGCAGGGCCTTTAGGCTACTTCTATACATGGAGCCAGGGCATGAACACATGCATCACAGCTTGACCATGCAAATTATTAAGTCACTCCTCAGTGGAGTATGCTGACCCAGATCAACTTGTACTCTTGCAGACAATTTGAGAACTACCACAGCCAAGGACCTTTTACCATGGGCAGTTTCAGCAGGGCCATCTTGTTTTGGAGAATAAGAGAATTTAATAATATGGATATTAGCAAAGAGTACCAGCCGGCCTAAAGGCCAAAGAGGCAACCTTGGCATTATTTAATTTACTAATATATCTAGCCCTAAGAGGGAAGTTCGGACGGGGTGCTTGCTGAATTGTTCCCTGGAATTGTCTAACCTCTCTTTAGAGAAGCCCGCACTGATCACTTTCCCAACTAAAGGGCTTTAGATAAGTAATATAAGACTGCCACTGACAAACAATGCAAATATAGTTCTATAATTAGGTCTAACATATCTGGTAGCTGTCACCTTCCAGAATTGGAACAGAAAACCAGGAGAGATTTCAGGCATGGAATCCATTTCACTGCATCGTCCAACTGCAATCCTGAAAATGCCAAGAGAAATCTCAGGGAAGATACTTTTTCCAATGTTTTTTATTCTCCCACTTAAAGTGATGCCTTTTGTGAATCTCACTCTGAGCTGCCTACCATTCACCTTTACATATCTCAGCAACTTTGGCACACACATCAACATTTTGAATACCACTCCTATGTATAACTTTGAAATATTGCAACACTGGGCACTATAATGACTCCTCCCTTTCTGGACCTGGTCCTGAGTATCCAACAGCAAGAAAACAAGTAAGGACAAATTATTTCCAAATGGCATGGCTTGCCAGAAGCCCAATAGGGACAACTGACTGACTCCTGTCTCATGACCTTCCTTTCCCATGAAGAGGAGCTAATTGAACTGATCAGGCAGAAAGTAGGCCCATGTTCCTACACTTAGCTAAACCTCTTAAGGCAACTACTCAGGAAAGGAAAAGGTGCACATTGCCTTTTCTTCAAGGATGACATATCACTGAAGGCAGGGCGCACTGGCTGGGAAAGCCCTAGGAGTTCGTGGTTACAGTGCTATCTCTCAACACTTCATTCTTAGCAATGTACACAGCATGATCGAGCCCTCCGTGTGCTATAGTGTGCTGTGTTTCAATAATGAGGAGAGATTGCATGTTTCAAGTCCTACAGGTGATTGATACCTGCGTAATTTTATACCGCTGCCAATAAAGCAAGCAAGTCCTGTGTCTGAAACAGTTTTCAGATGAAAGTGGGTATGGCTATTTAGTCAGGAAACCATATCCAGAAAGGCTGGATACATATTAAATTTGAAATGTTTTATGTTGTACACTAAAAAAAAAAAAAAAATTGTCATTCCAGATTAAAAATGGTCTGATCTTCAAGTACTCACCAGGTTCTAAATGGAGGTAACCTGTATCATTTATATGAAGAATAACAGTGTGTTGAAACAGAAGACGGACAGGTAAATTGATGCTGCAGTGTTTACTGCAGTAGTTGTTACAACAAACCTAAGGTTCTCATTCTCCCCTAGGAGTTATATCTCCCATAAATTTGAAAAGACCCGTTAAACCCCTGACTTCAGAATGAAAACAATCAAAATAGCTGAAGGAACTGAAATAAGATGCCTTAGGTTGGAATAATTACACAGTATAGCTTCTATCGCAGACTTCCTGATAATTCTTTAGTTAATTCAATTTCTCAGTGTCTTCCACTATTATTTATATCTGAAGGTGTGAGCCTTGTGCAAATACTGCAATTCAGTGTATATATAATTAAAATCAGCTGTACTTTACCATCAGTATTTACAATTCTCTATGTTTTGCGTTAGACATGAAATCTGAATTGCACTCAGGGAGACTGAAGAACAGGGACACCAAGAAAAAGTGATACATTCCTCAATGGAAAAAAAAAAAAAAAAAAAAGAACGGAGAAACCAAAGGCTGAAGAAGAGGAAGCAGGATGCAGGATGGTTGTGATAAAGCATGTACTGGTTACACGATGGATATGACCCTTATCAGTAATACTTTTGGGTTTTTTTGACCATCAAACAAGGAGCAACAATGAGAACACAACTAAAACTTCAAATTCCTGCAGCTTTTTCATAGCTAGCCCTCTAAGTCTGCTATTTCTAATAATCACTATATGAGTCACCAGACTCTGAAGATGAACAAAATTTCTTATTTTGCCTGCAATCCAAAATCAAATATGGGTATAGCCTAATGACAGCTTAACGATAGTCCTACTTAAAATGAGATTGGTTGATCAAAAAGGGTTATCCAGTGGTTTATACCTTTAGAATGTCTCAAAACCATCTCCATCAACAAGACTCTGCCTGGCAGTCATAATCCTGAATGAACCAAAATGTCATTGGTAGGATAACAGAATATTTGTGCTTAAATGCAACCGTTTTTCCGGATCACTGTGTGAAAATGTACAAAATGGACTTTAAGCATTCTTAACCCTGCATATCCTACCCTCTCTTATTTTCCCCTGTAAGTAGTGATGCTGTGAGGTGATGTGAGATCTTGTATTTCCATTCACAGCAGAGGACTCTGTGGAGCGCTCTGACTTGTGACCCTTATCCTTGCCACACATCCTTGCTTAGGAGTGTGATCACTTTGGACAGCCTGCTGTGCCCCACACTGGGATTTACAGTAGCACTGACTAAATATTATCCATTTAAACTTATACCTAGAGATCTCAAGCAAGCAAAGCTGGAGACATTTCCTTCTCAGCTCCTAATATCAGAATAAACTAACATGAACTATACATATACATACACACACACACTGTATTGTTGATCCCTCCTTTATGGGCTACACTGGTGGCAGCGTTTTCTGTTTCTAATCACCGTGGCCTTTATGATACTGTACTTAATGAATTATGCTCCTCAGGAGGAGGTCAGTGAAAGAATTAAGCTAAAAACCCCTAACAGTGTTGTTGGCCAGGAGCCAGCTCTTTCCAGGCTGTGTTTCTGCATGAGGTCTACCACAGCTGGAGCGAAACGACTTGCAGGTGGCTCAGTGGGCAACAGATCACACAGTACTGCTCTGTCCGCCCCTCGACAGCAAGGAGGGAGTCACCTATGCCTGCCGTTGGTGGCTGAAAATGAGCAGGAAACGTCTGACAATCTTGATTAAGAACTCCCAAGCATTGAACTTTCCATAAGGAAAAGGCACACTCAGATCTCTCGGCTTTGACATTCCAACTTCCAATTTAAATACTGCTTGGGCTCCAGGAGAAAATGCTAATGCTTATCCTCCTGATGTTAGGCTGTGGATGCTTTAATAAAGATGATGTGCATGGCCCAGCCAGCGCACCAAAGGTTGGGTAATGAAGTTGGTATGCTCCGTTTCCCCCAAAATTTCATTCATAGAGAATTTATAGGTTTTATTTTAAAAGTAGCTGAAACATACTAAGTAATTTTCTGGAGTGTTTTTGAACTATTAATTTCTAAATTACATGAACAGATGCATATGCACAGTGGAAAATAGCATCAAATAGCTTGGAGGAACAGAAGAGCTCAAAGACCTGGCCAAATAAAGTTAGGTTCCACTAACAGCCTGGTTGGATAACTGCTTTCACCTCCCTGGGAACCCCACCACTCGTCTGTTCAGCCTTACTTTCTTGCAGATTAATCATTTGTGGTTTTAAAAATATATAAATCTTAAATATCTACAGAAGTTGAGAAACAGAAGGCTTTTCCACACCTCAGTGGACAAAAACTACTGTCCATTTGCTGCAGGACTCATTTGAGCCTCCTTAGCAAAACAGGCTTGGATGAAACAGGAGGATGAAAGACTGGAGTCACCCTCCCATACGCAGGCTGGGAGCCAGCTGGGCTGTGGGGCAAAGACCAAGGAGCGTGGAGATGGTGCTCGTGATGAATACTTCCTCACAAACATCTTTCCATCAGTAGCCACAGGTAGGTAGGTGCCGGGTTCCTTCACAGCAGCGGCAACTCTGCCTCTCCTGGGCACCTTGTAAGGCTCCTCACAAGTGAAAGCAAACACTGCATGCATCAAAATGACTGCACAAGTGCAGTGTTGTTGTGTGAAGGTACACAGGACCTCAGACTTACATGTGCTCATCAAATCCCCTGCTGTTTTCAGCGACTCAGCTGTTCCTCAGCTACCATCAGTGAGAATTTTATGCAGTTCTAGAAATACTGTGGCTTAGAAGCAATACCACCAGCGACCAGAAAGCTGGTGCTTTTCTCCAGAAACTACTAAGTCAATCCCATTCTAGAAATTTGAATGCAGGTTGAGGGACAAGCATGCTGAGTCTTTGGTGCTGGGAGTCCTTGGGTTTGGTGGGACACTAAGGCAGACCTTTAAATTTGGGATCAGCAAAATGTTTTGCTGAGTCTCCACGAGCATATTCAGTTCTATGCTCCAGTTAGAGTGGTGCAAGTCGACATAGATGTCATGATCAAAAAAAAGGAAAGACCTTAGTGATTTCTACCATACTTTTCTAATTCTTACAGCGGCTGCCACTCCTTCCAGGAAAGTCAAAAATGAATGGCTTGATCTGTGGCCTCCTGTTCTTCACCAGCCCTCCTTGCTAACTACTTTTATCAAATTAGGAATGAGAGACAATAGCATGTGACTAAAGTGACCATGAACTGGTTAAATAATACCCCAAAATACACAAGAAATGAATGGAGATTACAAGTAAGTGTAAGAGTTGATATTTCATCACCGAATATAACTATCAAACAAGTTAACTACAAGATAACAAGTCTAAGTGCAAAGAACTGGCTAAAAGTATATAGAAAATAACATATGTTAATAAGCACCCTCTTCTGGCTCCTGATTTACCCACTAAGTCTCACAACATCTACAACACAGTTTCTTCTCCATTGTCTTCATGCAAAGCCATACAAACTCACAGGGACCCAACCCAAAGTCCCACACCTCCAGGAGTTTTATTATATTGCAGACATGCCCAGACGATCTGGAGACAGTCACGCAGAGCCAGAAGAAGCTAACACTGGTAGGCGTAGTCCTAATTATCTTCACGCTCATCTCGTACTGCAGTACTCGTAGTACTTATGGCCAGGCCAGGCCCTGGGATTAACGACTAGAAAGAGTCAGTGGCACAGCATGTACAGCAAAGAGCCCTCAGCTCTTCCCATCTGGTCTCTAATTCTCATTCCTGCACCCTTGATCATTAAGTCTTAATTTATTGCAGTTTAAACAACAAAAAAAAATTATAATGAGTAACATACAAGCTCAAGTTCCTGGTAGCTCTCATTCCCTATAAATTCCCACTACACCTAGGAAACTGCGGTTTGATTTTCTGTGTTGCTAATTGGTGAGCGCAGCCAAAGAAATTGCTAGCAGGTTTTCATCTCTTGAATTTATTTACCACCATGGAAGGGGAAGGGGGCCATTCCTCTGGGAAGGAGGGAGAAACTGGAAGGATTACATTATTTTGACCTTACATTTGAGCTGACATCTAGCGCAGTACTAAATCAATGACTTGGCACAGGAGCCGGGATTAGCACCGGTGGGTTATGGGCAGTTCGCAGGGCTGCAGCTGGCCGGTGGCTACCAGTGGATGTCAGTAGAGGCTCCACTTGTAAAGGAGCCAAATGGAAAGAGACAAAGGAAAGAAAACCCTCCAGGTTCTCTTAGCATAGGCAGTACACAATGCACAAGCACTCCAAAATGGCTAGTCTCTCCCAGCTAATGATTTAGGACTACCAGCAAGCAGTAGTACATTAAAGGATGTAGCAAAGCTGATCCGGCTGCTTGTAATTCTTTATGCTTTCACCTTTCAAAAGCAATAGTTTTTCAGTTAATTTAAAAACAATGAACCAAGTCAGGAGGCCCACTGTTGGAATAGTAGTGATACTGGACGACAGATTAAAAAGAAGCAAAACATATATCATCTGCTCCCTCTCCTCTGGCAGAACAGCCACTGCTCCAGGAACACTTAAATGTAACAATAAAAAGCAAAGCTCTCTAATTATTGCTTTGCAGGGGTTGGGCTGCAACCTTTTAGTAAAGCAAACAATCTAGACAAGCTAAGCACAGGGTTTTAGCTAAACTCTTAACAGTTCTATCTAGAACAAACAAACAAACACACAAACAGTACACAAATAGAAAGGATTTCCTGTGTTAAGTTACAGTCCATCATCTCCTACAAGCAAAATCTGATCTTGCTTCCCCAGTGAACGTTCCTGGCTGCGGAGTCACTGATAAGAGTGACTGAACTTCCTCTTCAGGGACAGATTCTGATGCCATTGCTTACACCAAAAAACATGGTTCTTAGGGGCAACGAGCTGCTACTGAAGAAGGGAACAAGCATCTCACTTAAATTTAAAAAGGTTTCATCCAAGAAATGTGGTGGAAAAAATCCCATCACTGCAAGACTTTTCCTCAAAGTAACCGTGGCCTTTTCTGGTCTTTCTATCCTGAAGTAATGCAAAATAAGTTTATTTATCAGATAGGAACATGAAACTATAAAGTTCTGTTAGTAGATGAAAGCTTTCCTACTCCCAGCTGATAGAAAACACTGTCCTGTCACACAAGGATTGAGAATCCCTCTTAGTTATTCTAGCTTGGGTGGATGCTGTTTGGTTTAACATTTTCTGCTCTTCCAGTCTGCCCAGTCTGTAAATACAAATTATTATAGCTCATGCGGTCACTAGAGCTGGTCAAGGGTTTCAAGGAAATATTTTTTCATTGGAAAAATGCAAATCCTAGAAACTGACATATTTAATGGGAACATGCAAGTTTTAACAAACTTTTGTTGGGAAAATCTTCTTGGGTCCAGAATGGAATTTTTGGTCTAAACCACAGAGAGAGAGGGAGAAAGATCTACCTCATAATAGCAAACACCACAGTGATCATCTTTCATCATAAATCAATCTTTTGAGGCTTCTAACTATTTTTCAGCCTGTTTCCTACACAAATGAAAGTTACATGATTGCAGGATTTGTCTGTTTATCTCTCCATCCTCCCTTGAAAACATTTGAACCCAATGGCCCAATTCAGTATTCACAGAGGTTACTCTGCACTGTTTGGGAGTTTTGGAGAAATAAGGGCCTGAGTAGAGAGGAAGATGCAGCTACTCTGTCCACTGTGGATAACTCTTCAGTATGAGAACAGACATGAGACAGCTAGCATCTTGCTAGCTTGCGAAAGAGTCCGGCAGATGTGAGGTAGGGAATTTTCCTGATGATGCTGTTTTCAGAACTGAGCAGCACAGAGGAGAAAGTGCAGAGCTGTACAAAGATCTACTACTTTTTCTTTTTTTTGAGCCCAACACTGATTTTCTGTATCTTTCAGCACTGCTTCTTCACAGGCATCCCTGTCTATCTCAGGCACTTTCTATTTCATTTTTCCCCATGTCTTTTTGCTTGATTTTATATCACTGGTATTCCAGACTATATCTCAGGCACCCTGAAAACATTAGTTTCTGCTTTTCTTGTTCCTTTGTTTTCTTCTAATATGAGAAGACTCTTACTCCTGAACTGTGCTCCTCCTCAGTCATTTCCCTTCTCCCCTTCTGTAGTTGTAGGAATACACTCACCACAGATTATGAGGCACGAAGATACATCAGTCAGGGGTATGGCAGTCTTTTAGACAGATGAAGTAGGACTTAAGAGACCAGACGAGTCTTGCTGGAGGTAAAAAGCAACAAGCTTTTGATTTACCAAGAAAGGATGCTCCTGTGGAAAAATAATGGAGAAAGCTATTAAGAATGAGCAGCTGTATTGCTGTAACTAAAACTCTTCTGACACCAGTTTAGCCACAGAAGAGGGAAAATAGCTTCAATTCACCCTCTGAATATTTACAGGTTACAAACAGGTTTTGCAAAACCAGGCTGAGCTTCACACAGTCACAGGATACAGTCTTTTCAGGATCTGAACTAGCTTATTCAAAAGTGTGATTGACATGTATTGGCATCTTCAGAGAAACCCAAATAAATATAAAATAGCTCTAGAGCCTACTCCCTACTGGTTCATCTGAAAATATTTTATGATTGGAACAGGGTTTTTTCTTGCAACCCTCAGCACTAGAGTGGGTGCATTGTACCTCTTAACTAAATCTATCAAAGGGATGTGCAAACCGAAAATAACAAGAAGAGAAAACCCACATTGTTCATAATGAGTTATTTTATAGGGTGTTTCCCATCTTTAGCTTCAGTGTTCTGGTAATTTAACACATGGAATAATACCAGCTAGTAATTTTGGCTTTTAATGTTGTTATTTTATGTCTTATGAGAACTTAATTGCATCTTAGACACAGTCAAAACGGAAAAAAAAAATTCCCTGAGATATGGGGCAGAATTCTTTATATTGCTGCTTTCTATTCATTCAGCACCAGTCTGTGCTAGCCCAAGCAGAACTGAAAATGAGGGGGGAAAAAACGTGGACACAGCAGGTGTAACAGAGAGCTCAGACCACAAAAGGGTGCTATCATTTTATAACATGAGCTAGCCCTCCATAGCGACCTGCAAAGAATGTGGCCTTTCAAATAGCTTCACTAGAATTAGTAGCCTTTCAGGAAATATTACTATTGTTCTGAATTCCACTTCAAAATTTAATTTGCCCCCTGTTATTTTCAGGCAAATTCCAGCAGAGCTTTATTCTATGCAATCTGTGTAGGTGCATAAGAAACATCGTCTTGACTCATGAAATTCATATGCTGTTGTACACAGAGCGATCTATTTATCGTGTGTGTTTATCTGCTCACACAGAGAGAGCTTGTGCAGATATAATGCACGTGTAGGTGTGTCTGTTATATATTGAAATCATATGCATTCTGTAATCACATTGTATTATACAATGAAATGCCTAATTAACTAGGAAGTATTGAATTGTTAACTAGGAAGTATTGAAATGTTAACTAGGAAGTATCGAAATGTGAAACTTCAGAGTTTAGTCTTAAAAACGAGCATAATACTAGTACTGCAGCATAGAAAAACCGTGACGTGATGCAGCGTTCATACAAACAATCTGCCAGAAAAGCAATTGCCTATTAACCAGAAGTCAGTCTCCAATTCTGAACACTCTTGCTTTAATAAAGACAGGAGCGTAAATCAGGTACTTCTGAGCTGAAGCCACTGGTGGTTATCTATCTCAGATAAAGGCAGCCAGAGGTTGCCTTGTACAAGGATGGCTCGGTTGTCTTTCCATCATTATGCTGGGAACGAGATAGACCTAGCCAGTTACGTCAGTGTGGCTATCGGAAGGTGTGGATGGCCTCAAAAAACCTGCTCAAGCTTATTTTAACAGCAGCTAGCAAGCTACCCACGCTGCTGGGGCTGCAGTCCCACTGGTGAAGCACAGGAAGCCAGGGCAGCCAGAGCCCCTGTGGGTGCTTTCATATAGTATATACTGTACATTTAGAGAAATATTGAGCAAATGTCACTTTGTTTAAAGCTGTTGTGTAATAACATTACTGGATTTGTACTGGATTTGTATTTTTGTGTCTTGCTAAGTTTGCTTTTTGCTATCTGACACAATCTTTAAAAAGAAATGTGGATGTCTCTTCCGTTCAGCTGTACAACTTTTCAAGCTATGACTGGCTACCAGCAGTCACACTGTGTTACTTCATACTGCCAGGTCTGACAAGATGCATCAAAATATGGCAGAGCACAAGACATGTCAGAAATTCAGGAGCTGAAATACACATCTTGGGGGGGGGGGGGGGGAAATAAAAGAATTACCAGTTCTCTGCAAAATCTGACCAAGTAGCAAATATGTGACCAACTAGTTGACGGCCAATTTGGAAAGGAACGTGTACCACTTCCTTCTCTCTCTAGACAATTAGTGGGTGAGAGGGTTCTGTCAGCAGGAGAAGAAAAATGTGAAACTACGGGCAAGAAAGTCCACGAGAGCTGCTTATATGGCCTCCGCTTCGTTTTGGGTTTTGGTTTTCTTTATTTTCTTTTTTTCCTCTGGGCAGATAAATTAATAGCTCATGGCATTTTCTTTTTTTCCTCTGGAAAAGTGGGTCCAGAGAGACTGGACATTTTATGACTTCTCATCAATTCCAACAAATTGTTCATTAACAGAAAAGAACTGGAAAACACCGTAGAAGTTGAAAGATTTCTGGTTTCCCATTTGAAATGACTTTTAGCTTTGAAATACATTTCAAATGTATTTTTTCAAATGTCAAAAAGTAAAATGCCTTAGGAATCAAAATAATTCATTTCAAGTGAAACAAAGCATTTTTTGACTCAAAATATTTTCTTTTTTTTTTTCTGTCTGAATAAAAAGCAAAATAATTTAAACTGCCTCGACTGACAATTATTTCCCTTCCATGTTTTCTGAACTGCCAAGCTAAAACAAAATTTATTATTTTCACTGCAATGTACTAAAATATGCATAAATCTATCTAGCTTTTTGTTGGACGTCAGTCAGGAAAAGCAGGTGGAAATTCAAATTCAGTCTGTACAGGGAGAAAAAAAATGAGGTAGAGGTTAACCAATAATCTGTTATAGGCAATGTACATTAATTTTGAGAAGCATAACTTGGAAAAGAGCTTTTTCTCAAATTCTTGATAGCAATGCTAAAAAAGACAACACTTACGAACTTTCTATGATTTGATCAGAATTTAAATGAAATCACAGTATGATAAAAAGCCTCAGATATACATATATGCATTTTAATTACACTCCAGTTTCAACTTTTGCTATAAAGTTTTGCTGTAGCACAAGCAAAGGGCAAATTTCCAGACACCTGGGGAGCCATGCTCAGCCCTTCTCCCTCTCTCTCTTGTAATGAGGTCATTACTCACTCGTCACTCCCATAATACTGCTATAACTGCAATAAAGCTTGTAATAATCAGGGTAGATAAAACCCAAAAGGTAATTTTTAATAACTTAATTTATCTTTTCTTTTTTCTTCACTGGATATAGAAGATATTTACAAGTTTAGCAATGGTTAAATCTCCTGTCTAAAGTGGCTTGCTTTAACTCGGCAAAACTACAAAAAACTTTTAATAGCAGAATGACCTCTTTGCGCTGTTGGACATGCAAGTGTCTGATCAATTTTCATTCTGATGTACATGGCAGAGGATGTATGGTGTAGACACATACAGCCTAACTGTAATAACTTTGATGATAAATAGTTCATGTAACAGCTGAGTATTTAGGATCTGTTTACCACTGACTTTGGGATCCCTGTTAACCCTAGGAGGTGTATGTCTTCCTTGTGCAGAGGACTGCAAGGCAGAGAAATCTCTTAGGCTCTGTTAGATCCAGAATCAGCATCTGCATAGCAGTGTCTGGACAGGGCGATGGACAAGGAGGTAAGTCCTGCTGCTCAGCGGCCCAGACACACATAGCTCTAATGTGGCTGACCTCGTTCCTCAGGGGGCTAGGCTGTACAATGCTGATGGATCAGATGCTAGTTCAGGTGTCTCTGGAAATTGTTCCAATGCCTTTATACACGCCCCGTGTAAGAGACAACTTCAGTTCTTGTGTCTGAGCTTCCTCTTCCCGTAGGCTTTGCTCCTGGTCTTAAAAGAGCACTTTTTTTCTCTGTAGTGTCTACTTCAAAGACAGAGTAGTTAATGTCAACCCAAAATTCTTCATGTTGGACATTGAAGTCATTCTCAACAGCAGTCAGGCTATATGAATGCTGCTCCTTACTCATGCTACTAAGGTCTCCCTCTCCATAACACACTTCAACTCAGCTGCAGCACCAGGGTGTTGTGAGAAGGCTGCTTCCAGTCAGCCCAAGGCAAAACAATGGCAGAAGCCTTGAAACACTTTGCTAGTACACAAACGTCCCTTGGCACTGGTTGATTTACTAGCGTGGGCACAGCCACAGAATTTGACTTGCTATAGCCTTGCAGCACTGATGCAACTGATCTCACACATCTAATCCATGAGAGAAATGTGAAGTCAATTTGTACATCTGCAGTGGCCATTTGCTCAGGACAGCTGAGCACAGAGCAGCTTCACTAGAGCTACTGAGCTCCTCCAACAAGCCTGCCGATTGCCTGGAATTCCTAGACTAATGGCCAAAAAAGCAGCAGGACAGTAGATGATGTATAAAGATTTGCTGCCAAATGTGGTGGAGTTGGCACCTGTGACTTTGGCTCAGTACCGCAGCTCCCACTGTGAGGATCAGTGATTATTGCTTTAATAAGCAGTTCTTAAGTGAGGTACCTGATATCTGTTGTTGCAAGAGATTGAGTGCCAAAGGCACAAAAGATGGGGAAGTTATAAAAAAAAAACCCTAATCCGTGGGGCTCACCATTCAGCTTACCTTGGGTTTTATTATTCTTGAAAAAAATTCTTTGAGTTATTTCACCAAAAAAAACAGTAAACACAAAGAGATTTCTCACTGGGTTGCTTATTAGTTGAGATTTTACAAGTTGCCTAGATTTCTGAGTCCCATTTTACAAGAATCAAAACTGCAGAAGGTCTCCAAAACTTGATACTAATCTGTTTGCAATAGCACAACACTGTTCTCCAAAGGAAGACATCACCATGGGGTTGGCTCATAAGTCACTGATGCCAACGAGACTCTGAAAAGATTCTTATCAAAAACTCCCATTAAAGTCTGTGTCTCTTTGAATATCAGAAGGAGACATGCATTTATGTAAACATACTACAGGTAGGTCAATCTTGTCAAGCGTGCGTGTAGTTTCTCTAAGTTACATTGACATTAAAAGAAGAAGGAAAGGCAAAGCAATGTGATGTTCAGAAACAGTTTATCTTTAGAACGGAAACATTAACTATATAGTCTGAGGCTTAGCAATAATTATTCCAGATGTAAAGAAAGAACCTTTGTCTTTGAATCTGTGTGCTGTGCTTTTGAATAAATGTACATTAGTGAACTATTTTATATATCTGTTATAATTGGTCACATATTCTACAGTTAATACAGATACAATTAGAACATCAAGTTTGGAGAGGAGGATAAAAGGTCAGTGTTGTAAAAAAAACCCGGTCCATAAAACCAGAGGTTGGATCTCTGAAGATTACCTCAAATAACGTCTCCTCCTGAAGCACAGAAGGTCACATTCTATAGTCAAGTAAAATCTCAGAATGATGTGACTTGTGGCAAATGAAACTATTATTCCCAGGTCCTACGCAAAGTTGCCAAAGAATGTTTCCATTACTAAATGGGGAACAGAAGTTTGCAAAGGTAGGTTTGTCTCAGGCTCACCAGCAGATGGAGTTGGAACCAGGGTCTTGATATGCATCATCATTAACATGAATAAGGTTCTTTTCTGGAATAGCAGCACATAGCTGGTGTACTAGTGACATCTCAATCTATAATAGAAGAAGTATGCAAGATATAAGTGGAGAGAGGTTTTTATTCAAATGAAAGTGAGAAAACACACTTGAGAAGTCTGGAATCTGTGCTGTAATATCTAATGCAATCTGGAAAATGTAAGAAAAAGGACAAATATGGCTTTTTCCAACACAAGCAACTGACCGGGTTATGAAAGGGATGTGTAAGGCTTTAAACTACTTCCAGAGAAAGTAATCTTATGACAAAAAAAGCACTGTGCCAAAGAATACATTGTTACAGATCCTCTTTACATACAGTTAATTATTATAGTGAGATTCTCTCAGACTTATCTACATTAATAAATCCAATGAAAAAGATGTTACTTGGACAGTTTGGGACTGCAAACTTTAAGAGGTTATTTAATGAAATCAAGAAGTTAAGAAGATATGAAAAAAAACTTACATTTCCCCTTCTTCCCTCTCAGTTGACGATGCTTCGGCTGTAGGTATAGATGCTTCTCACCTAAAATAATAATGGAACAAAGAGGCTAATTGCTTCCACTTTCATGAAACATACGAAACAAGACTCACCCTCTGACTTTTGTATTTTGGTATGAGGACATTCCATGAGTCTTTACGTTGGAAGAAGCTGTTCTGATTGCAGACCACAAACCTCTTGTTAAAATTCTTGGAGCAGAAACTGATTATCTGGCTGATACTTTACAGAAGTGGACATTCAGGCAAACTTCTTATCATTATGATGTCACAGCTAAGTTATCTGAAAAACAAAGTAAAGCTGTACTTTTCCTGTTGACTAACAGAGATGAAAAGGTTGCCCCCAAAAGAATCCTTCCATTTACTGCTCCTGCCTCCCTCCCCTTTTGGGGAAGTCAGACCATGTACCTTGGAATGAGTCTCAGCAAAAATGGGAAAAGTCTCTCAGTATGATTTCCTGCTGCCCTGCAGATTGTGTAAGCTTTAAAACCTGGGTCAAGTAGGTGAGAAGTGTTGCCATCTGGACTGACAGTTTTTTACACTCACTCTACAGGTGCAAATGGTTGCAAGGTGCTGGGCAGTGAAGGAGCAAGAACACGCAGTTCAGAAAGAGTCAGAAATTTACGTACAAATCAGTCAAGCCATCTTGCTCACCGGCAGCCCTCAAATGAACTCTGTCAGAGTCGCTGCAGCACTATCTCCCTCCAGATGTTCTGGTAAATAGGTAGGAGTAGAGTCAGGGACAAACACAGAAGCCAGTTAATTCTCAGTGGCCCACCTGGGTACCAATTTAGATGTTAGGGTTACTGGAACTGCTGCTAAGAAGGTAAGAAAGTCTTTTGAGCACTAAGAGGCTTAACGACACCTGAAAGAAAACTTGTGAGATCAGCTAAAACTTTTGCTTAGTGTCCTCTTCCCAGACACTTTACCTGACCATAGGGAAAGCACCTAGGAGCCTGCTGTCACTAGACAAAACAGTGAATTCTAATAATGTAAAAACTACATATCTCTGTGTTTTCACTTCCATTTTACCTCTAATCTGGTATTCTACCTTAAAGATAAAGCCAGGAGTAAAAGGTTTGTTTGTCCTTTGTGATTCAACATCACCAACGCCCACACAGCCTACACCACTTGCTCTGAACACTGGAGCCTTCTCAGCTGCCCTTTAACCCTGGCAATTCTCAGTAGAGCTCCTTTCCAGTTTGCCAAGCATCCACCTTCTTGCCCTGAGGAGCCTGATTCTCTCATATCTTTGCTCAAACCAGTTCCGTAAACTAGATACCTACCAGTTAGATGTACCTGCAGTGTTGAATCTAGGAGGAACCATATGGCTGCAGCTAGACAAGTACCTTAAGCAGCAAGAGAACACTGGCATACCTAACAGCATTCAATAAGCTACTCCGTGAATTTATCAGAGTTCTCCCTTGCATACCTAAAGCCCAGGCCAACTAGCACTCTCCTAAATTTCTGGGCACAGTCAGGAAGTCAGCAAAAGCCAAGAAACATTCCCAACAGATCGTTTGCCTCTGACCATCCTGTTCAAAGGCGGACATCACCAGACTGTGCCAGCCTCTGCCCTGTTACATTTACAAGCTGAGATGTAAGCTCAGAGCTCACCTACAAGACAGGAACCCAGAACAAATGCTGCAGACTAAAACCTTTCTTGAAAGAGAAAAAGCAAAGGAACTCCTTTGGTTTTACTCAACTGCTAAGTGGCAGAAACTCTAAATCAGAGTAGAGGAAATAATCCTTGGAGAATGGGTATCCTCACTCACCCTTACACAACTGTAGGGAATCACACTCGCCCACGGTCTCTTTTAGCACAAGAAAGTGTGAGGTCCTGTAAGCAAAGTGGTACAAATTCAGTTGTCCCCACTGTAGAATTGTGCAGCACCTGACTTCAAAAACTCACTTCTCGGGAGAGGAGGATGGATTCGAATCCTCAGACATCTCCCACACCGCAGTGCCCTGATCTGCTGCAAGGAGGGCACCATACACACATCCTGCTTCTGGAGCAAAAAAACTCTTTTAACTTACCACCAAAAAAAAAGACAGAGCGCTATTTCAACAAAGACAACCAAGCTACAGATGCTGAAGGAAGGGATTTATGTTACTAATTTCAGAAAGATGCAGGTGTTCAGCATTAGGCAAGCAAGGGCAGCTCAGAGTGCTGCATACAGAGGTCCTCACTCCTAAGCATCTCTCTGCAGGGTGCTCAGGCACCTTCTGCAGGCTACGGAGCCCATTCAAGAGGCCAGGCTCCTTCAGGGGCTCGAAGGGTAGCTGGACAGTGATGTTCTTCTGCGGATCTTCGGCCAAGGCTTATCTGAGATCCAGTCTTTTCTGCAAATACTTCCTGTAAGCTCCCTTGGATACTTTGCAGCTCCACATATTTCCATAATACAAACTCGTAAAAATGATGGTCCTGTTTCTTTTATGTGCATGTAAATCCAGTGCAACTCCACTGAAACCAGTGAAGTACAGTGTACATAAACATTAACAATAGGAAAAATCAGGCTCTGTGTTTCTTGGTTATGATTCTCGTATGTGACAAATGATTCTGAGGCCCTATCTAACTTGAAACAGCTTTTCAAACCAGAGTACTTAATGCTGTCTAAAGTCTTCTGTAGGGCACCCAAAAGTGAAGTTCCTAGTATTCCAAGTCACTCTTAAAAATCTTGGCCATTTTTTCAAAGGATTTGTCAGTGTCTCAAACAGATGCAAAAGCAATGACCACTCAAATAGTTTGGTGTTTACAGGTTCATCAATCAAAAAGAAACACTTTGATCACCTGACATGATTCAAACAACATACTTGATATCTGATACCAGACCGAGATCATACAGACCTAATAAACTTTTGGCTCCTGCAAATTTCTTTTAAAAACTATAAAAGAAGATCATTGATAGAGAAGTTGATTAATATGCACTCTGCTCAAACAGTCTTGAACATCTGTGTATTAAATTCATTTATTAAATTATACCAATCTGTATTTTAATGAGTAAAAGATACTTATTCTGCCATCCATCAAAATAAACTCAGGAAATACTTAACATTATAATCATTTTTCTTGTTTGAACATGAGTTATGAAATATGAATCCCACACTAAGAATGCTGTACTTGCCATTATGATCAAATATGTTTTTACAGGTGCACCAAATATTCTGTTTTCATTTCATTCTCAAACTGTTGAAAATATAAACCATGTTTTATATTTCTTAGGTAGGTAATATTGCCTTTTTCCCCCCACATGGCACCCATTATTAGTGAGTTATTACGGTGCCTTTTTTCAAACACACACTACATATTCTAAAGTTGCTTAGTAATGAAAATACAGATTTATGTAACATCTTGTATCAAATAACATTTAGGGCACACTTTGGTATTGAAAAGTTTGGGGCACTAATAACCTTCAAGTGCATGTTAATATTGCCAGATAAGGTGCATAC
This sequence comes from Tauraco erythrolophus, assembly GCF_009769465.1. Classification (NCBI taxonomy): domain Eukaryota; kingdom Metazoa; phylum Chordata; class Aves; order Musophagiformes; family Musophagidae; genus Tauraco; species Tauraco erythrolophus. Next base: position 62,525,992 of record NC_141466.1, on the reverse strand, counting down.
AATCTATTGGGTCAAGTTCAGTCTTTTACCACTTTGTGTTTTTTTTTTTCCCGAGGGAAGTTAAATTTTAAGTACAACAGGATTTAAGATATGCATGCGTTGAATTTTTGTTTCTCATTGTTCTGATAACTGTGATTTTTATTTCCACTTTCTTGGTATTCTTTTATTAAAAAAAAAAAAAAAAAAGAAAAGGAAAAAAACCTGGCAGACAGACAGCAAACCCAGCTGGGACAGCAGGTGAGCTAAATTTTAGACTTCTTCCCAGTATCAATTTGACACCATATCAAATACTAAGTATGGTCATTAAAAAAATTCCTTCCCTCTATTTGTACAGAGTGAACAGCCAGTTAAAGACAGACCGTAGGGCTGCAAACCGTATTCTCAAACAAAACAATATTTGGGAGAGCACAGTGAAGAAAAGCAAGATGTGACTACAAGGCACAGAGCTTCTCAGCTGATATTGAATCCACATGCCCCTGGTGACTTCAGTACAGAGGTTTGGCACTGGGACTGTAGTAAACAGGTAAAACTCACCACATTAGTAAGCAAGATTACAATACTACTTTCAATAAAGAAGTGGGAACTTCTCCATTGATTTTAATGGGAGTAGGTTCAAACCATGAAAGAACGTATCAGCGTAGAGCCAGCACACTACAAAAAAGCAGTCACATTCTGGAAAGCAACTGTAGGCACATGTTAATCTATTTTTTGTAAAAAAAAATAACCAAAAGAGTAGGAAATAATTTGGCATTTTATTGGCAAAGGGGGAAAATCATTCAATGAAGCCATCACTTCATACAGGTGCAACCACAGTGTAAGCTACCATCATGCCAAAATTACAGCTGAGGCAATGTCAACTCTTTTCATGGGTACATGGAAAACAGCTTACATGAGGAAACAGAAAAATGGTGTAGAGGAAAATCCGTAAACAGAAGTTCTATGGTGAGTGAAAGAGAGCAGTAACTCTTGTCATAGCCAATTATGTCCAAATATGGCACTAGGAATGGGAAAATTTACCACTTCTAACTTAAAGAGAGTATTTAGAAAACTAATTTTCTTAAGAGATCTCATTATTGCTATTGCATTTACGATTTTTACTATCTAATTACTCCAAATCATGCATAACATTCTAAGTAATATCTTGTTGAAAAACCCACCATTTTTTTCCTGTACCAACGGTTTGTATAGATCTAGAAAGTGAAGAAAAGCCATTGGTCTGAATTCTCAAAATACACAGGCCAAAGGGCTTGACCAGTAGCTAGTACATCATATTCTTAACTACTGTTTGCCTTAAACTTACCATCCTTAGAAAGACATTGTCTTGACTGAAAGACTTACAATGATGCAAAGAAGCTATCACAGTCTAATCTGAGTTATTATAAAAATTACTTATGAGAACTGAAAAACTTTCCACCTTATTTTTAAGAACAATTAATATTGACTTGTATTATGAATATCAGATTCCTTTGAGAATATTTATGCACCAGTCTTCAAAGATAAGAAGGAAAAAAAATTACATCTGACAGAAGAATATCACCACCACCTGATCTACCACAAGCATCTGGAAATCTAGTATGTTTCTACCTATTACACATCTACTTGAATAAAGAGTAGACAAATGCTTCCATTTGGAAAAGCCTACATCCTTTATTGACTTTTCTGTACTATATAGAATAAAATATGGGCATATGTACACACGTTAAAAAAAAACACAAAGAGAACTTTATTTAACCAGAGAAAGCATTTTCCTGACAGTCATGTACTTCTTGACAAAGTTGTGTCAGAAATATTGAGGTGCTTTAAGTTAATTACTCAAGTCATTGAATTCTTTTGGAGAATGTCCTTCACTGTAGGTCTCTCAGGATTCAGTTTCAGTTTTGACCACCTTTTTCAGGCCTGCAACATATATGGAAATTCATAATTTTTTAATGACAAAGCAGAAACCTCACACTCTTCTACGAAGTTGTGAAAGTTGGAATAGTTTGATAATTTCTCCTCCTCAGTCTCCACCCTGATTTGTAAATCAACCAGCATAAACCAACATAACATTTTAGGGTAAACCGGTAAAAGAGTAAGTGAGCTACTCTTGGATTATTTCTTACCTGACCCAAATCTGGAAGTTAAATTCCCTCCCCTTACTAAAGAGATTGCTCAAGCTTCTGCCATCATAAGGAAACTCAAATAGAGGAAAGCTACACTTCCGAGTGTGGGTGGCTATCCTGTTCATACGAAAAATTGGCAGCAAGTGTTTTCTTTCTTTTACTCAATAGGGTGCCAGATGGCTGCAAAAGATTCTTCATGGGAAGAATTTGTTAAATGAATTATTTTTTAAGACAATAAAATAAGAGAAGGGAATAGCAGTGTGTTTAGCGGTGTTCCACAGAAGTAGTAATTGCAACATCTACAGGCAGAGGAATATCATCAGGGTGTAACTCGTAGTCTCAAACACTCAGACACATTATCCTTAACCAAGAATGCAACTAACAGTCTTCAGAAGCAAAAACGTGGTTTTCTCTTTGTAAGCTTTTTCCTTTGTCCCTTACAGGCTATCAAGACTATCTGTGAGACATTCTCCATTTCGGTGTCTAGCGGAATAAATGTAAGTTTTGAGTAGAAAGAAGACACAGGCTAAGAGTCTTAAGTGAACTGTCTACCACCACACTATTAAATCTACTGTTTGTTGGGTTTTGTTTTATTTTTTTTCTATTTTTCTTCTTTTAAGATTGATGCTCCTAATTATTTCTTTGTCAAAGAGAATTTAACTTCCCTGTGCCCCAACATACGCTTCACCAGCTTTCCATTCTCCACATACCTGTTTTCAACTGCCATCTGAGGCTTTTGGCAAGCAATATATTACTGAAACTTTCTAATCGTTATATTAAATAATAAGTTTTTCAAGACCCTCTGAATGTACATAATTAACACCAGGGTGTGGAAAATAAAAATCATGCTAACAGATAAAAAAAAAATTATTTAACATGAAAAAAAACTCTTATAACAAATAACTCAGAGCAGAAACACTCAGTTGACATTGAAGAAGATACCTATCAAGTAGTAATGCTGGAAAAACTTTGGTATAAGAGGCAAATGCAAATTCAGTGCAAGTTTACAAAGTTTAATGGCTGTGGCAAAGGCAAATATAGCTCTGAATTACATGTATAGGAAAAAGAATGTTCTTTTTCCTTTTATCTCCCAGAGTTTTCCATGGTCCTACCCACTTTGGTCCTTGGAAGTTATTGACAAATTGGAGGGAATTCACAGGAAAGTAGGTAAATCGCCCAAGGTTGTATACCAGTTGATTTAAAATGAATGTGTGAGCATCAGAAGGTTAAGGGCTAAGCAGAGAGAGAACATAATAACAATGTACATATATCGTAAAGTCCTAAACACTGAAGTTGTAACAGAAGTATTTAGGACGGTATTCATAGTTTAAGTGGAGGAGTAGGATGGCAGCAGGAAAGTGAGGATTCAGGCAAAATTAACTCAGATCTATTTAACCACAGAAAAGTTTACAAAAGAAAGTAAAGGAAACTTCAGGACTCTGAATATTTAAATTGGACAGCCTAATCTATTCAAAGTTATTTTTCAGAGAATAATTTAATTTTTGCAAGGGAATAAACTAGATCACTGGTGTTGGGTAAGTCACATCTTCTTTCATCAACATCTGGAGACACATACGTCTTACCACAAAAGACCTGGTTCACTTGTTCAGTTTTTATATGTGTACAGGTGTGGAGCTCCCAGAAAGCAGCAAAGATACCACACATCTGTGAATCATCTGAACTGCACATGTATTACGTCCACATACCTGAATCCTGGATTCATGCTGGTCTTGGAACCAGCACACGTACTGCACGAACGTTACCCAATATAAGCGCACCCAGAAGTCTCTGGGAGTTCTAAGTTGGCTGTCAAAGACGATGTCTGAGAATGGGCTATTTCTGCTAGTAGTAATTCTACTCCTGGTTGCTTTTTCCTTCCCAAGGCAACCTAGGGGCATACATGTTTTGAGGGCAACTCTACTTCTTAGCCACCATTTTTCTTCAAGAAAGACCTTATTCTCCCAGTTCTAATGAGAGGAACATTGCTATTGCTGCAGTAGATCAGTTGAAATATTTATTTTCATTTGTAATACCTATCAGATTTACATACACCTCTCCGAAGTCACATCTTGTCAAATCTGTCTGCTAATGAGAGCATTGTTTTTTATTTCCTGTATGCTGTCTTTTTTATTTACTACACTGAGAAAAGCAATTGGCAAAGAGCAGACACAACAAAGATAATGCAACAGTAGAGGAAGATAACCATAATTGACAGATATTATTTACCAATTTACCATAAAAATCTTTCAAGTGAAATATCAACTGAAATTTTGTCTTGGAGATGGTTGAAAATAGAACCTTAAGACAAAGGAGTAAGAGATTGTTTATAAGAGCTGGTTCTCAGCAGAGGTTTTGGGAAAGAAATAAGCATTCTTCACCAGTTGCACAGTATATTGCCTTAGGCAGAGTACGTTGATACTAAAACAGTTTTTCTTATTATTCATCTCTGTTCATTTCTGCAGTTGGTTTTGGTGTTGACATGAAAATAAATGAATAACAGAGTATCTAAACAAATGTTTTGTCTAATGGAGATCTTATAAATGACATGCCAGTTACATAAAATGTCAGATTCTCTACTGTCACTGTGTTTTGCATCAAAACAAAGTATGTAATTTACGAGGAAAACAATTAAATACAACCAAAAGAGCACGGAAGGACTCTCCCTAAATTCCACAAAGCTTCAAAATGGATTTTTTTAAAGAAGAAATAAAAGTTACTGACAAAATAAAATTTTAACCTCAGAAGGCCTGTGGGGATATTAAGAAACTTACACTACTATGAAAAGAAAGACGAATGGAAGCTCCACAAAGCACTTACAGAGCAGGGCGGCAAAGCAAGAAAATAAAAAAAAAAGACAGAGTAGATGTAGATTAGATTACAATAATGTAATCCATTAATATTTTGTACACAAGACTACAATTTCCCCAAACATACAAGATATAGATATGTATAGATAGATAACTTTTCACATAGATACAAAAAGTTTCAAAGCAACCAGTATTTCTATCACCTAACGTACAGATTTCTTACAGTGCCAGTAGAAGGAAGGAGAGACTACCATAAAGAATGATTAAAAGCATGTAAGTGAGGTTTCTGCCCTGAACTCTTCAGTGGAGTCTAGAGAAGGACTTGCAGGAGCACGGATTTGCAATGCCCAGTCCTATGTATCTCTCCTCTTGCTACAGCTAGGACAGTAAGTACCCATGTCTTTTCGTATAGGGTTCTAAATATCTTGTGGAATGCTTTTAACTTCAAATATTCATTAGACTTGAAGTGGAATGGTACAAATTCCTGCACTATGTCTTATTGACTGCTCTTCATTTCTGGCTTGTCACCAACTCTTTTCCACCAAGTATGAATATTACTTAGTAATATTATTACTCCCAGAGTCCTACTCCATCATGACAGCCCATAGTGCAACTTATCCACTGATTAATCACTGCTTCAGAATGCATTTCTAATTCCTCCTCTCTTCCAGGGACTCTCACTTGCCCAGACACTTGACTACACTGCACACTGCATGTGTTACAAAAAATGACACAAACCTGGGTGCCCATAGTTAGAGAGCCTGAATTCCTGCTGTGAGAATATAAAGGAAATCTTTTTGACAAAACTATGACACCCACAGATCCTTTTGGTTTGTTCTACTCAATGCAGAGCATACATTTTATTCTGATCAGTTCCTTTCAGATTCTTTAAAGGAAGGGGACAAGTAGACCACTGGACCAAGTCAGGAAAACATTCTGGATCAAGACAGGAAATGAGGTCAAGTAGTGGGATGGTGAAAACTCTTCTTGGGATAAAGCAAAGATTGTTGATCAGTACTTTTGTTGAGGTATACATCCTAGGTTCAGATCATGCCAAAGCCCTGACTCGCCTCACCTGGGGCCGTCATCCTTACCTCCTGCCCCTTGGTCCAGGAGCCCCAGCTCAGGCTGGTGCCTTCACTTTCTCCATGAGCTGTATCCTAGGTGTACCTGTCTCCACATCTGACCATGGACCCTGTTGATTCTAACTCATTTCTGTGGACCCAGTTCCTGGCTTAATCTTGGACCAGCCTAGGAATCACTGGACTGTGTCTGGTCCTAGTTACCATTATCAAACCTGATCCTGACCCTGACTCATGCTCCTGGCTTCATCCCGGCCTGCCTTGTCACCAGGGACTTGCATAATGATCTGGACTCTTGGCTGATCCCATCTGCCACCCCTAGGCCTGCCTTGCTCCCCTGCTTGAAGGCAGTGGGAGGGGGCTGGCAAGGTCTCTGCCCTGCTGGCCATGGCTCCCAGCTACCCAGCCCTTAGGGAGAAGTTGAACCTCACTTGCATCCTTATACCTGGCCTTGGAAGAGTGATTCAGTCTTCCCAGCATAAATGCTTAAGTTCCACTTGGTTCAGGCTCTGCTCAAGGTGTTAAAAGCGAGGCACTCTTTGCACAATTGGTCAATAGTAGCTGCATTGTTCTCCTTCGTGCTCCACACCCTGCCTACCATACCATACCATACCATACCATACCATACCATACCATACCATACCATACCATACCATACCATACCATACCATACCATACCATACCATACCAATCATCTCCTGTATAGAAAATTTACCCCCATGCTAAATTTGAGGAGGCTTGATGACTCATCTTCTGTGTTTCAAGAGAACTCTCTTCAAGGAGATTGTTCAAAATTTTCCATGTCTACCTTGGAGCTGAGTGAATGTACAAGCAAGAATGCAAAAGTCACAAGACCAGAAGGGCAGAGGAGGGGATGACCAACAATTCCCTTGGAAGGGGCACACGTGGGGTTCCAGACCAAATTCCCCAGAACATGCATTGCATTCGGCCATCTTTAGATAAAAGAAATGGAAGCGGTCTAGTATCAGACATCATCTGTGTTCCCTATTCCACTCATATTCTCATAGCTCAATGAAGATGAAGGTTCTTTTGCCGTTTTTCTTTGTTTTCCAAGACATTTGCATTTATAACCACACAGCCAACCAGTTTCAAATGTCTTCAACCTCAAGAAAAGGTGAGTTCACTATACAGTGCGATATTAAGGAGACTCTCCAGTGACTTGGGTAGAATTTGAGTATCTCTGTTCTATGGAGGGTTAACATGCTTTTATTAATACAGACGCTATTTAGAAACTGTAGAGATGAATTTATAATTAATCAATAGGTAACATGAATTTAATAAGCTGAAAAACTGGAGAAAAATGAGAGCAGGAAATGTCTTACACATTCTAAATAACCTCTAAACTGTATTTGCATTCAAAGAGACATGATAAAAAATGTATCACACAAATACAAGGTAGAACCCTTCTACATGCTTGTAGAGTCATCTGAAACTGTTTCTCAAAATCAAAAAAAGAATCTTGAATTCAGAAAGGTAAGAATTATAAACTAATGCATTCCTAGTTGTTTTAAAATTTTGTCAAATAGAAGAAGTATTATTCCAAACTAAGATGTGGGTAAATTGCTGGCATTATACTTACCAATGATTTAAATCAAAGCAAAGCACAATTTAAAAAGCTGAATTTAGAACAATTTTTAATTACAAAGTCAAAAGATTTGTTTACCTGGAGTAACTGAGGCATATTCTACTATAACCACTCAACAGTAATTCTACCTCTGTAGTTTTTAGAAACATGGTGATTTTATTCTTAAGTAATTTCTAAGAATATTCATTTATTCTAGAATCATGTTGTCCAGAGGGCTTTAACTACATTTTTACTGAGCAGCTGCAAAAGAATACTTAACACCAAACAGCTATGCTATGTATACCAATAACTAGACCTGAGAATAGCTGTGGGATTTTGTGTCTACCAGAAAAAAAAATCATGGTTGTATATTCTTACTATGTAAGAATGCATGTTTGAACTGATTTTAAGTCGTTTAAATTTCTGATGTTCAGTCATGAGACTTCCCTTTGATTGAACTATTTTTGGGATCATTGATAGTCCCATAAATTCTAAGCACATAAAAACCCTGCTCACAAATTCAATAAAAATCTGGGTAGAAGAGGCCAGATTTCAAGTTTCATTTTAATATAAAAATTGTTACCTTAGAACTCTGTAGAATCAGAATAAACACACTATTGAGCTCTGTTGTTTTAAGTAATTTGATTCACAAAAAGATCTGATATAAACTAAAAGAAAATCTTTATTTTACTTCACACTGCTTTTATTTAACTTTAAACTCTGCTTTGAATTCATAGTTCCACATTTCTTAAGTTGCAAAGCAAGCAAAAATTCAATAAATCTATAAGAAACATGTTATAGACAATTGCCTAATCAAAATTCCTGAAGCAGTATAGGTGTTGTGTACTGCACTTACCCTAACATTGGCCCATTGCACATGTGTTCATTAATCTTCTTTCATTTGATTGTTTCTCTCTTTTTGTGGGTTATATATTACAAAAATAATATTGCTAGTGCTCATTTACATAATCAGAATATACTGTATTCCCATGATTTGTGCACTACTCTCCTCTAGCTTGATAAGGTTATTAAAATTACAGGCCAGAACATGGCATGATGATTGGCGAAGAGTGTTTTCTGAAAGACTGTATGCTGATTAGAACCGAAATTACCATTTGTTTCAAAATGTTCCAGGGAATGATTGCCCACTGAGATAATGTAAGTTAAGTAACGAAAACTTCAAACAGAGTTTAACGACAAAGTTGTATCATGCGTATTTAAGGGAAATTTGATGTATTTAATATAGTGCCCTGTGTCGCAGAGTGCAATACTAGTCTTTTTAAAAAGCCTTTTCTTCCTATTTTTCTAACAGTACCATAAAAAATCATTGTTACTATTCATCATTCCAAACAGTCAAGGCTAGCATTTTATAGAAGCAAAAGTAATTACAAGGAAAGGATATGTTATAGAAATAATAAAACCCCAGTATAAAGGTCAAGCTATGTGAAGTAAAAATCTTTTATTAAAGAACCTCTAGTTCTGACCTACAGACCCTCAAAATCATTATGATCATCCCTACCTCTGTTAAAATTAAATAGTTAAGTCAAAAATATATTTTAATATCTTCAGCATAACTTTTACTTAGAATGCACTCTTGAAAGATCAAATCATAGCAATATCATGAGGATATGTGTACAGAATATCAGTATTTATGAATAGCAACTGCACTCAGTCTGTCTCACTTCATTTTGCTCTTCCTTGTGCTTCTGGTTCTTTAAGAACAATTTGGGGTAATATTTTGCTTAGTCTTAGTCTAAAAATTATTGAAACAAATTCACTGTGGATTAACCATTTTATATACTATTGCTAGAGCAGCTAGAAGTTCCAACTTTGTCAAGTTGAATATTATAAAATCATGTAAAAAACACAATAACTGTACCAAAGAGTACCTGTCTTAGCCAGGAGGTGATAAGTTAATGAGCCCAAAAGGCAGAGAACATAAAATAACAAGAGGATTATGAACAGCAATTGCTCAGTGACCATTCATAACTGACCTGCAAAATGGTATGTGACCAAAAAAAAAAAGAGATACAAATGTGTATTTGAAGAGAACACAAATGAACACAGTTTTCTGACTACAAAGGACAATTCATTGACAGCTCACTGTAAAATATTCTACATGATTTTGCTGCCTTCCAATGTCAACTCCTGTGCAAAGTGTTTTCAGACTTTTTTCTTAGCTATTAGTTTAGATTCACTTATTTCACAGTTAAAAGCAAGAGAAAAATATTTAAAATGTAAGGTATAAAATCTAAGAGAGTTGTGACAGGAAAGTGTCATTCAAACATGATGGAAGATGCTGAATGAGATGGAAGCACACAGATAAGTGAATAACTGTGAACTTGTAGTCACTTTTTAGCTAACTCCTGGAAAAGCAGTGCTGTTTAGGAAGTCAGCTGGACATCAATGAAGCACACAGTGATCTGTAATGGATGTGGAAAACTCTAAAGCTGGGATTCTTTGAACTTTGCCTAAAAGGTTCAGTTGATTAAATGAATGGGAATTCCACACCTCATTTTCAGAAGTGGATTTGAAAACCATTACTTTAAGTGCACTTTTCAACTGGAAATATGAAGCATTTCTATGAAAGCCGAATGAAAATCTTTCCATGTTCTCCTACAGAACTCCCAGGCTCTGAGGAGAATATCATTCCATATTCTCCCCTTCTCTGCATCCACTTCATTCTTCTTCTCCATTCATACACTCTTTTTAAAGCATAATCTCCATGTTTTTTCTATTTTCCCCATCTTTTTATCTCTATTGCTTATTGTATTCATTAACAGGTGAGCATGTATTTTTATTGAACATGTATGTATAAAAAGTAACATTAAAAAATATTTTAAAGTCATATGCAAAAGTGAGCATGTGCCAGAAATAAGCTTGCCCATGCAACCTCAACTGATTTATCTTGGGCATATGCATTTTGATATAGGCTTTAATTACAGGATCACAAACTTTTTTCCATAGCACTCCAGTCATTTCAGAGCTCAGATTGGATGGTGCTTACTTAATTAACAGTTCAATATTTACTTCATTGTTCAATACACAGGCCCATTGTTCAACAAATGGCCTCGTGCCATCTTTGTTGCACACTATTCAAATGCTTCTCTAAAGACATCTATTAACTTCCCTATGAGTTTTCTTTTATGACACTCATCAGTATAGTTTTGAAAGCTTTACAACTATTAATTACACCCACAATATCTATGTGAGATGATGGGTTTTATGCACACCCTACAAATACAGAACTGAAGCAGGAAGATTAGAGTTAATAATACCCATGAATTTTGAGTATCCACTTTGAAATACCTCCGGTTTGATTTACAGCTCCCATTGATTTAAGTTGCAGCTGGGAGTCTTTAGCACTTCTTCCACAATCTGAGGCTGGGTACAAAGAAAATTAAGCACATACTGTTAGCAGCAATCGATGCAAATTTGTTTAAAGTTACTTTCCCAGTATCACATATCTAGAGCTCAGATGGGAAGAGAATTCAGTTGTCTAGACTAGCATCCATATCTTCATTATGAGGCTCTCCCTTTATCTTACTGAAATCTTTTGCTTCAGCTTTACATTCCTTCCCACCTTCACAACAAATGGGTGATGGAGACAACCTTATCTGTGATACAAACTCCACAGAGATAATCTCTATCCTTTCATTGGGACAAAGATCTTAGAAGTAAAAACATACAGATGTCCAGCTAAAAGTCGTGCCATGATACATAGGCAAAACTTTGAAGTAGAATTTCCTCCTCTTTGATGCCCTGAATTTTCGATCATAATAATGTCTCATTTCCCACTTCCAGTTTTCCCTATTATTGACTCTTGGCCCAGGTAATCTCAATTTCCTAGGGCAACGGTTTTAAATCGAAAGAGGGGAGATTTCAGTTAGATCTAAGGAAGAAATTTTTTACAATGAGGGTGGTGAAACACTGGAACAGGTTGCTCAGAGAAGTTGTGTTTCACTTAGCTGAAAGTGTTCAAGGCCAGGTTGGATGAGGCTTTAAGCAACCTAGTGTAGTGGAGGGTGTCCCTGCCCATGGTAGGGGAGTTGGAACTAGATGATCTTTAAGTTCCCTTCCAACTCAAACCATTCTATGATTCTATGATTTCTCTCTCTAGTTTCCATTTGTTTTCCTTTAGCTCTCCTCTACATCCCTGAGTCCTTGTTTCTCTAGATATATTGTTTCAGTCCAGCTCTTTTCTTTCTCAAATTCAGCTTTTGTTTCTGTTGCATCTGAACACGCAGTTTCTCTTTCATCTTTTTGTGACGGAAGAAGGGTTATAGCTAAAACCAGATAATTGTCATAAAGAGTATAATACAAGACCAGTTCCCTCCTCTCGTTTTAATGTCCATATAAGCTGTCTTTGTCTCTAGCACTGTGAGCTAAGGCACGCTCAGTTTCTTCGTGAGGGATGGTGCCTACTGTGTGGAGAAAGATCTAGGAATGTTGAGACACCTGAAGATGCTTTGTAGTTTTGTTCAAGTATTGAAAAATCCAGCAAAGGCATACCTTTTCTTGCCAAACCAACCCCCTGAAAATTTTCATTTTTCTTTCCCTAGGGTTAGGAGCACTGGCACATTTCAAACTACGGATTTCAAGAACATCAGTGACATGGGCAAAAATACATACTTTTTCCTTGCATCATTCCTAGAAATGGCAGAGCTATTTTGGCTGGAGCTTTCCAGAAAAGTACAGCCTGGGACAGCTACTTGGCATGGAAAATTTCAGTCAAAACAGTTGCAGTTTGGCACTATTATAAGTAGATGGAATCAAGGTTTCATAATAGGAAGCATTAGGTAATTTTAATAATAGGCAGTTCTATCACCTATGAAACCTTTAAACATAACAAAATATTATGTGTGCAAACAAATATCAAGAAGAGTCCTATTAAAAAGTGTCCTAGTGAAATGAAAAGAAGAAAAAACAAACATTCAAAAATATGAAATATCACATCCTGACCCTAAAAAAGAGACACATATACTTCTCCACCTTAACACAGCAAGTATCTTGAGCTTTCTTCACCTCAGTCCAAAACCAGAAGAACACAAAACATAACTTTAATCTGCCAGGAAAAAAAGAAAAGTAAATATTAATTTAGAGTCCTTGAGCTTCCTTGCTTCCCTGTATTAAAGCATGGCTAGCCTAGGGCCTAACCTCTGACATTCTTCTGGCTGCTTTAATGTAGCATAATGAATCTCCAGATAATGTATTTTCCTTTTCTCTGTGTATTACAATCTGGTTAAGCCTCTTTTTTCATATTTCTGTCTCATTTTCGCATTCTGTCAATACCCAAAGTATTGAAGAACATCTGATTGACCTGGATTCCAGTTTCATGGGCCAGGACTTACTTCAAAACTTTAAAATGTCTTTTACTGATTCTTTAACAATTTTATTAGAATACACAGGCCTGGAATGAAATACAGTAGTGATATTCAAGGAATATCAATTTGTAGTGCTTAAGATAGTTAAAAATCACATTTATTCAAGAGTTTCCACTTTTTAAAGACAAAGAGGTTTTTATGACCACGTAATCTGTCTTGCATAACATACTATAAATCTCCCACGATAATTTCTGCATTACTCACATAATTCTTTTATTTGCTACAGAACATGATTCAGAATCATATTCACTCTGGATTTAAAATCTTCAGGTAATGGCAAATATGCTACATCTTTCGAATGGTGGATTTAGTCACGAAAAAGAGACGATCCAGCACTAGCCCTACATTGAAAGAAAATCCACAAAGTCTGCTCTGTTGTACTGAGTGCAGCAAAGGATTGACTTGAATAAAAATGATCACAGACTATGTGGATAGTTCAGAATTCGTATCAACTAGCAGAAAATCCCCAGGATGAATACAGTTATCTAAATTAAAGGGTTATATGGATATATATATAATACAATATAACTTATAAATATTGCTCCTATTGTTTACCATAATCCTAGGCAGTAAACTCACAGGACCTTGCTGGTTTAAATAAAACGCAAGAAGGAACTGACTGAAGGATATATTTTAACAGCCCTCTGTCAGAGAGAGTTAACACACTTGCACCTCTAACAACAGTATTTTTATTAAATCTTTATTATGTTGTATTAAAAAAAGTCCCCTTAGCCCTCAGGTAGTTGGTTGATGCTGAGTTTTCAAATGAAATATTTATGAAGTTCTTTGTTTAGAAGTTTAATTGTATCTTTAAATGACTTTCATATGTTTATATGCTTTACCCTCCAATATAAATGCCATATGATGCTCTATCATACTGTCCGGAATAGTCATTATGCATTTCACCATCACGACTGTTACATAACAATAAGCAGAAAAAAAGGACAAAAGGATAACTAAGCTAAACCAGATCCTATACATACTTATTTTGTTGGTAACACAGATCATATCTCCGGCAAAATGTGCTTCTAATCATGTAACATAGCATAGTACTGTAATACTTTCCATATTTAAACTTTTGCTCAATGTATAATACTGTAAAGGATACTAAAACGTACTCTGCACTGACCTTTCAATTTCTCTGCCATGGGCAGGGGCAAGGAGAAGACTCTTGTGGATAAAGAATCGGGGTGAAATAATGAGATTTAAGGTCTATTCCTTAAATCAAATTCAGTTTTGCTTTTATAAGGGCTGTAGAGATCCATCACTCTTGTGGCACAATGTTTAAAGGAAAAGCATCATTTAGAAGATTTATTATCTTTTCAATTAATGGATGACAATTTTGAAATCACCTTCCTGATTTAGGAGCTAAAGGGACATTTTCTAAAGTGATAGCACTTCAAAGATCCGTGTCAATTCATGTGAAAGCAGTGCTGCATTAAATTTGATCCCACTGTCTTGTACAAAGCTCTTTGGGTGTTTCCTGAGGAGCAGATTTTGGACATGTGCTCCAGGCAGACTCTATGATTAGTCTTCAAGGGGTTTAGGACAACTAGATGACATGATAGAAGATCCCAAATAAAGTTGTCCCCAGTTTTGCACATGGAAGATACTCACCTATCCACTTGTGCAGTCCTTTTCTGACCCACAGCTAGGGAGTGGTATCATGAAACCGTCTCAATTTTGTTGTGAAAAGCGACGCGCTTCTCCAAGCCCTGGGCTGGATGGACAGTCATCAGAGGTAGAAACTAGAGGAAAGAAAAATATATGAGGCAAACTTGAAGGAATAAAGGAAATTGTGGATTCACCAGTTGGGATACTTGCTGTGGTAGTTGTCAGACGGGAAGGTGAAGGATATGATATCTATGTTTATATTAACTATACATTACTATTATAAAATTATAGGTATTAATACAGTAAGTTAGCTCACAATGCTACTTGAATACACTCTGCAGACTTCTTATTTGTTGTTTATGTACTGCATTCAAACTCTTTGAGAGGAGTATCAGTTCACAGCTCATGAAAGACATCAGTTTTGCAAAGTTGGCACAAAAACCCCTGCTGATCGAGAGGACTGTCAGCGTATGACTGAATAACATTCCCTGTCTTTCTAAAATAGAAAATACTGTCTTGCTAAACTTGTTCTCTTGATGACAATTTTCTTGGTAAAAAATGGCCCCTAAAATCTATCTTTCCCATGGATGGAACCTACTCCAGTTATTGTACTAACGGCCAGCAACATCTCAGGAAAAATATCACGTATCATTTAAGGTAGAAAACAATATTTGCCTATATAATGCATTAGAATAAAGTCCACGTGAAACAGGAAAGTACCTATGGGGACCGTTGATTTCAGAAATGGAGTTAAGGAGGGTTAATTCTTTTTTTAAATCTCCTGCCAGTCTATTGTAAAGTCCACCTGCAAGAACTGACAATTTTGCAAGTTTTTATAAATTGCTCCAGTGACATGCATGTAACTTTGAAGTCCTGCATGTTAATTGCATTAGGTAAAAATTAATGGAACTTTTCTCATCAAAATGCCTGTCTTGCAAAGACAAACTTTTAGCAAGACATGATCAAATCTGGTAACCTTTTATGTCAGACCAAAAAAACTAACTGCAAATTTTTTCAATATTTTCTAGTGTAAACAACATTTTCTGCTATAATTTTACACCCAATTGACAAAAGTATTTCACCAATTTCAGTAACTAGTTAGTTAAATGTATCACACATAAAAGATATTTTTTCCCTATTTTGTTCTCATACAAAGGCCTAATTTTATTCTAGTCTCACTGATATAATTCTATTTATTTTACAGTCATTACTTATTAACACCAATGGGAAGAGAAACAACCATTAAATTAGTTTCCTCTTTTTTCCTTAATGCAACCTGATGCTTTTTGGTTTACCATGGAATGGTTGCACGGTGAGAGAGACAGATTTGCTTGTGTTTTTAATAACGTGTTCTCTTCAGAAAGAGTCAATATTTGCCCTGCCCAGTTGGCTGGCTTCACTTTAAAAATCCTTATTTCTGGTTTTAAAAGGTTGGAAATGGTAGAGAACTCATTCATTAGGAAATTGCTACCACTGGGGACATGTGACTGAGAGGAACATCCATTTTCATCAGAGAATTATATTATGCAGTTGCTTTTGCGAAGTGAGCAAGTTCTGCCCTAAACACAAACAAAGTCCTTTACATTCACTGCCATGTTATCCAAGAACATGATGCGTAAAATCCTTTCAGTTTTCCATGTCAGACTTCGTGACCATTTCATTTCAATTTGTTCCTGGGCCAGCACTGTCCAATAGCCATTCCTTGTGTCTATTCATCCCTTTCTGATACACTACTCAACAGCAAGTGTGTACCCCTTGCCTCTGTTTCCTGCACTGAATAAACTTGGTACTTCTATCTCATCTAATAAGAATTTAATTCCCCTTATTGTGCTGGACTTTTCTGCTTTCTTGAAAATGCTTACCAGAACAGTACACGCTATTCCAGATAAGGTCTTATCAGAGAGCTGTATCAGGACAAATAGCCTATCTTTATGGAAGAACTGTTTTGGAAGTATTTCAATTGAAATTTAATGGAAATACCATTAAGCTTTGTTTGGCTTTGTAAAAGGTGATACAAAATACTCTGAATCAACGCAGCTGAAAAAATACAGTCTTCACTGATGCTCACTAAGAAAAAAAAATCCCTTTTGAGAGGACTAGGTTAATTATTTTGCTTATTTGTGACTCAAAATGAAAAGAAAAAGCTAAAAGCGCTGTCATTACTCATTATGTACACACTTCATCACAGAACACAGTTCTGTCCCTCTGCTTATTAAGCGTCTCCCAGACATCCTTTTTGTTCTGGGCTTCTGAAAAGCTACGTAAAACTGATGCTACTTAACTGAATCACTGCAGTCTTCTGCAAACCTCTGAGCTCACTGCTGTTTTCTCACCAGTATATCAAAGCTGATTTAGGATTTTAAATATTTCTTGTGATACATGAAACAAAAGAACTTGATTATTCATGCATCACAGGGGTTATTCTCTTTTTTATTATGAAAAAAAAAAACAAACCAATGATTTGTACTTCTTGTTGTATTTCATTGTGCTCAGGCAGGATTCTACCCTGCTGACCTCTCCAGTGCAGCTTTCTGTTAGTGAAATATTGTACATGGCATGAAAGGGTGAGGAAATGTACCACATGAGAATGTGTGGCATCACTTTGCCTTTCATTTCTTTCGCCTTCTCTGATCTCTCCTTTGAGAAACTCTTGTAGGCATTTACCAGTGCAGTTGCAGTCCTCTTCTGCTCCAACAGCATGTAGGTCTGTCAAAAAGATGCAGGTGGGTCGCGTTGTTATTAGCTCAAGAGACAAAGGATAACTGCCCAGTGATCCTTGGAAAATACCTGGAGGGAGTATGCTCCAGTAGTTGGCCAGGAGTGGAGGACAGGAAGAGCCCGCAAGAGTTTCTCAAAGGAGAGACCCATCAGAGAAGGAGTCTGCAGCTGTAGAGCAGAGAGGTGCTCTGTTATTGCTCTTGTTCCTTCTTTTTCTTCTTTTTCTTTTTAAACAAAGTAGGTTATTATTCCTTTAAGTAAACCAGGCTCACCCATGTTAGCCTCTCAGTTCAACTCTGAGTGTTACGTTGCAGCTCTATGCTGAAAACAAGGCTGTGATGCTGTGATTTTTCCAAAAGCCTAATGAAATTGAACAGACAGAATTCAATTAAAAGCTGGGATATTTTACATCAGCATCTTTTGAAGGATTTTCATACTCATGCAGATCAAACAGAACCTGAGTTTGCAGTGCGGTATATGCAGTAGCAGGATCACATTCCCTTTCCTTTGGGCTGCTGCTTCTCCTTTGTACAGCAGAGAACAAACAGACAGGAAGGACCAGGCTGTGCTGTATCAGGCAATGTTCTTCAGTCTCTTCCTTCTCCCTCCTTTTCTCCTGTGCCATCACAAGAATGATAGGGAACATAACCCTAACACCACGTCCAGGGCGGAACACTCACAATGCAGTTTTTGCCCATGGTAGATGGGAAAGGTTCAGTGACAAATCATGAAGCCACAGGCTGAGATCATGCCTGTGGGCACGTTCAAGCAGGCTTAGGGGCTTTCCTCACCATGAAGTCCCTGGCCGTGCCCTACCACCTGCCCCAGGGAAGCCTCACTCAGCAGCTCAGCCCCACCAAGCCATACCGCACTGATGCATCATGCGCGGCAGAGTGTATTTCTTCAGGAACAGCTTTGCACAAATGGATGCTAGAATCTAAATCAGAACTAACATCAGACAGTAGAGGTCGTATTGGGTATTGGTGAATTGCTAGTAGTAGTAGTAAATAAAATGTAAACACAGGTAGCTTAACTTTACAGTGCCTTCGTCTACTGTAAGAACTTTTCCTGGGTGTAGGGGTATGGATGGCACAACAGAGTCCCCACAGGACGTGACACTAACAGCCAGAAATGGCTATTCAATTTCTAGCTTCTTAGCAAAAAGGCAATGAACTTTCCTAGTTAAACTTTTCCCCTCATTTTCGCAAGCCCCAAACTCCTCTCCTGCCCCAAAACCCTCATCTTTTTATATGGGGAGAACAAAAAGAAATAGAGAGAAAGAATATTTTTCTGATGGGTTCGTATGGTTAAAAACCATAAACAGTAAAGAAATCTACATGCTAAGGTTCCAACAGAAACAGAGACTTGGCTGACTTCTGTAATCTGAACTTTGCATTAATTGTTTTGAATTTGATTAGAATAAATTAGCCATCTCATTTGGTCCAGCATTTGCCCCTTTCCAGCCATTTTAAAAAACATATCCAAGATGATCAGGATTCTAACCAGAGGAATGAGAAGAGAGGAGGATGGGGAGTTGAGGGTGGAAAGATAAGCAGGAACCAAATAGAAAAAACAATTGCCATCTGCCTAGGATTTGCATTTGGATTGTGTATGTGTCTTACCTTGTGAGAGCTGCACTGACGACACTCCCATCTTAATCCCAAATTCACGTATTTTACCCGTGTATTTTTGCATTGGAACATAATTATTTTATGAAACTAAGAAAGATTAAATAAATGTGGTAACAATTATTGGTGCTTTGTTCATGCTTTTGTTGGATTTTGGAGAGGCACTTGACAACCCAGACCAGGACTACTTTGACAATGTTTGAAGAACCAGTTCAGCCACAGGTTGATGTCAACTGCACTAATCAGAACTCTATCAGTTGATAACTGTATTCATATGTTGCACTACACTACTCAGATATGCGTGGCAAGCTCCACGGGACACACAGGCTATTTGACATTAGCTTTCTTTTCTAGACAATTTATTTCAAAACTATTAATTCAGCTGTGGTGTCACTCTAATTTTTCCTTCAAACACAGATTCACCTGTTCCTGACAACATGCATAGACGCATGACCACCTGACTCATTCTGAAACCTTGGAGAAGAGCTCATTGTTACAACACCGTAGCCTTGTAAGGAGGGAGCAGAAGCAGGAGGAAGACACCTGGAGTTCAGTTCCCCCTTTAGCCCAAGAGAGCCTGAAGGCTCAGCTCCCATTGCCCCGCGCTCTGAACAGCAGGCTGTGCACCATGCTTTGTGTGTGCAAGCATGCGTGCGTGTACACACAGAGAGGAAAGGGAGAAGGTGTTGAAATCTGTTCTGTGCCGCAGCCAAGACTCAAGATTCATGGGGCCAGACAGACACTTAACCAAGTCCAATTGTGCAATCTGCCGGGCGACCCACAGTCCTGGGAAGCAGAAGCAGAAGCTGCTGATCTAAATTCCCCATCTTCTCCCTCGACCTTGTATTTCAAGCATAGCTGTGGCTGTTAAGCTCCATGCTGGATTTAACATTGCTTATGTATTAGGCAGCTCAGGCACTGTGTGTTGTTTTCTTCTGTAAAAGCTATACGACCTCCTGGGGACACAGTTTCAAAACATTCAGCTGCAGCAAAAGGTGCCTTAAAGCATATGCTGCAGCAGAACTGTAGACACTTAAAGTTTTTACCAGAATATTTAGGACCCTATAACAATCTGGGTTATTATTCTTGGATTTAGGTGTTTCACATCAGTTGTGTCCTGGGCAACTTCATATTATTCTGGATCTCATCTTAGACATCCACAACTAAACAGACCTTTAGCTCCTGCTATTAACTCCCGCAGTGCCCCAGTGCTTAAGGTTTTCTATTGAGATGAGTAGAGAGATGTCTGAACTGAGTCCAGTTGTTTCATTACTGTGCCACTTAAGATGTATGTGTTCCTATTCAGGAATTAGAACACTGATAGAAAAATTGGGTATGTTGAAATACTTCACTTGTCTTTTGATCATCTAGAATATTTTTCCAAGTGCTATATGTAGCTTGAAAAGCAATTTTATGCTAAAAACTGCTGCTTTTTTAATGCAGAAGTGAAACAGAGAACCTGCAAACAGTTTCCATTCCAAATAAATGGTGAGGTGGTGTGTTGTCAGAAAATTGCTTTTCAGTTGCCCTAGGATCTTAGTCATGGAGATTTATTACTTGAGACTCATCTCATGGGAAGCGCAAGACCCACATTAACCAGGGGAACGGAGTATACTGAGCAGAAACAGGTAATAACATGTCTGTTGATCCAGCAAGTTACTACCTTGGCTCCTCCAACACTGTTGTGATAGTGGCAGAGGAGAGAAGGTTTCTTCCAGGTTCTGACTCAACCACGTCCCTTTCCCCTCTGTGTGGACCTGGAGCCTGCAGACAAAGTCCATGGTCTCAGGCATTTCAAAGAAGAATGGTAGCTTAGTTTCTACAAAATCATCTGGAGTTACTATTTCATACTGTAAAATACACTTCTTTTTATAACACCATGCCTGTGACATGGCACGGTCCTAACTACAGTCCTTGTCCCAGACTAAGGCTTACGTATCAGCAAAGCTACATTTTGCTCGGTAAGCCTTATTCTGGTGTACCTCATGTGGAATTTTATTTGCAAGACAAAGCTCACAACCCCAGTGCTCTACTTATCTGTATTAAGTTACTTGTCCTGTTGCTACACAATGAGGAAACTTGGTATCAGTCAATTTTAAATGGATTGCTCTACAATTGTAACAGACCACAAAAAGATTTCGGAATGCTCTGTTTATAATAACAAACAGGAGTTTCGTGTCCACCCAATATTTTCCATGATGTCTACAAAACACTTACTGCTAGTGAGACTGCTAGAGTGATGAGATCACTGTTTGTCATAATGACCAACATTATTTTACAGTTTCCCTGTGCTCCCCATTCCCCTATAGCTATCTGTTGTCTCTTGTCTTACAACCAGACTGCAAATTCCTCTAGGTAGGTTTTTCTTTGTTTTCACAGCACTTAGCACACCAAGATCCCAAGGATGTCAAACATTTCAATAATACTGCAACCAGCAATGAAATCTTTGGTGTTCAGTCCAGTGTGTTTTAGTTACAAATCTGTAATTATAGAGAAAGAAAAGAATTATCTTTACAGTTCATCTTTTCCACCGCCTTTCAATATTGTTCACACAGTTTGTATTACAAGGGGTGGGTTGACTGTGTGGTCAGTCCAGCAGTACTGTTTTCTCCAGCTGAGCTGTTTGCCTGAGGTACAAAGCTGAGCCCAATGGGCATTATTATCAGGAATGACACAGGCTATGGCATACCCTGCCCCTCTAGTTATGTTTGTATGATTTTTTTTATTTACTAATTGAGAATACCCACTCATAATAAATCAACTCAAAGTCATTCCTAAAGATCCTCTTCAGTATCAGAAGTGTAAGATTACATCACCTGACTGACAACAAAACATCCACTAACTAGAAGCAGATTTCCACATGGAGCAGCTACAAGAGAAGTTAAATGACTCCCTCTTTCCCACTACACAGGAAACTTCTCACTTCCGAGACATCAAATGGACAAAGCTTGAGAACAGAGAATCCTAAGTTACACCCAAGGAGGAACAAAAGGCATAGATAGCATTTGTGCAATATAACCATGCCACTCCCACTCTCTCACTGCTTATATCAGCAGAGAAAAAGATTATTGGAAAATGCATTTGGAGTGGCTGCTGTGAAGGAAAAGGAGAAGAAAGCAGGGCTGATGTAATAATATTTTGGCAATTGAATGAACAGGTAGGAATGTGTTTTGAAGTCACAATGGAGGAAGTAATGACAATAATCAGAAGATAATTAAAAAAATAAGAAAATAACACTCATGGTGTCAATACAGGTGAGCAGGTGCTATAGCAGGTGCTGACAGCTGGGAAGGAAAGCGAGTGGTTACGCTTTCGTTGATTCTGCTGTAAGGATTAAATGTTTTGCTGTGTGTGAAAAAAAATAAAGTGGGTCAAAGAGAAGGAGATGACGAAACAAAAGGCTCAGCAGTGCTACCCAGAGAGCTAGGAGGTAGAGTGCAGCACAGGGGAAAGGGACCTGGGGGTCCTGGTGGACAGCAGGATGACCATGAGCCAGCAATGTGCCCTTGTGGCCAAGAAGGCCAATGGCATCCTGGGGCGTATTAGAAGGGGTGTGGTTAGTAGGTCAAGAGAGGTTCTCCTCCTCCTCTTCTCTGCCCTGGTGAGGCCACATCTGGAATATTGTGTCTAGTTCTGGGCCCCTCGTTTCAAGAAGGACAAGGAACTGCTTGAGAGAGTCCAGCGCAGGGCCACAAAGATGATTAAGGGAGTGGAGCATCTCCCTTATGAGGAAAGGCTGAGGGAGCTGGGTCTCTTTAGCTTGGAGAAGAGGAGACTGAGGGGGGACCTCATTAATGTTTATAAATATGTAAAGGGTGACTGTCATGAGGATGGATCCAGGCTCGTCTCAGTGGCATCCAATGACACGACAAGGGGAAATGGATATAAGCCGGAACATAGGAGGTTCCACTTAAACATGAGGAAGAACTTCTTCCCAGTAAGGGTAACAGAACACTGGAACAGGTTGCCCAGAGAGGTTGTGGAGTCTCCTTCTCTGGAGATGTTCAAAACCTGCCTGGATGCATTCTTGTGTGATCTGATCTAGGCAGTCCTGCTCCGGCAGGGGGATTGGACTAGATGATCCTTTGAGGTCCCTTCCAATCCCTAACACTCTGTGATTCTGTGATTCTGAGAGTAAGGGAAGGAAGAGGAGGAAGGGGAAGGGGAAAAGGAGAAAAGGGGAAGGAGAAAAGGGGAAGGGAAGGGAAGGGAAGGGAAGGGAAGGGAAGGGAAGGGAAGGGAAGGGAAATGCAGAAAACAGAGAAAGATACGATCAGTCACCACACCAATCAGTAACATCACTGGCCTCAGGAACTCACTATTAAAAATCCTGTAGATGGAAAGAATTGAAGAAAAAGCTCAAAAAGCTTCCTATTTTAGGTTTACTTCCCTATTTTTAAGTCATTTATTTTCTATATTTTTTCCATATGCCCAAAGTGAGTTTCTTAAATTACTCTGTTTAGAAATAAACACATGGAAACAATAAACATCTAGAACATTAGCCTGCATATTTCCTTAACATATGCATATTTTTCTCCAATTTTCCACATGAAATGAGACTAATTCACTTAAACTTCTTGGGAACCACTCTCTGTCAAAGTTTCCATTATTTCAGGGTTAGCTCAGTAGTTGATTAATACCTTTGAGAGGTAATATGTAGAGTTGTGAACTTACAAATTTTAAGTCAGCTGCTCAGCCTGTGCATAGCAGAATATTTACACTAAATTCAAGTGACCCCTGTCAATTTATACAGATGAGAAATGGCTAGTATTTCTTATTCTTATCACAAAAAAAATAAGGAGAATATTATGCATATAGAAGTCACTCCTTCTAAACACTAAGCACAATCAAGGTTTCTTCAATTCTGTTCTACTTTGGGATGTTTTGTGCCATATTTTTTACATATTCTTTGAAATTTTAGTGTGCTTGTTTATATTCCACAGTGATTTGCAAATGTAAAATTACTCACCTCCACTCACATTCAGTCTTCCTCTGGATTAATACTGAAAGCAAAATTTTGTTCAATGTGAGCGTTCTCCCACTATTTTTTTCTTGCATTCTTGGAGGAAAGAACTTATCCTCAGACCATCTAACCCTGTTGTCCCAGCAGTGGCAAAAGGAGACACACATGACAGCACATGATCTTGGCTACTTTTTGTAGTATGTTCCCTTCAAAAATTCCCATAGCCTATAGCCATCATATGAGGGATGCCAGAGAATACATACCTGTCTGATCCTTCCAATATCTGTTAATGGGCTGCTGTCCATTAATTTGACTGATCCTTTTCTGAACCTGCTGACACTGCCTCCACAACATCCTGGGGCAGCACATTTCAGAATTTCATTACCTCTTTTATAAAGAATAACATTTTCTGGTCTATTTTCTCTTTTTTTCATTATTATGTCCTGTGACAGTTCAGATTCTGTGTCGGTGACTCATGCCAAATTTTCACTAACTACTGTTACGAATTCCCAGACCCAGTTCAACCCAGAGAGACTACAGTGTGCTTTGCTTTTAACATTGTAGTGACAACAAATTCCCTGTCTGGAAGGAGAGTCTGGCCCAGTTTGCAAGAAGAGGTAAGACGGAGAGGACGTAAGCACATCAGCATGCACTCCAGGTACCACGAACAAAGAACACAGGTCATAGAATCATAGAATCATAGAATGGCTAGGGTTGGAAGGGACCTTAAAGATCATCTAGTTCCAAACCCTCTGCCATGGGCAGAGAAATCCTCTACTACACCAGGTTGCCCAAAGCCTCATCCAACCTGGCCTTGAACACTTCCAGGGATGGGGCAGCCACAACTTGTCTTGGCAACCTGTTCCACTGCCTCACCACCCTCTGAGTGAAAAATTTCTTCCTTATATCTAATCGAAATCTCCCCTCTTTCAGTTTAAATCCATTGCCCCTTGTCCTGTCACTACAGGCCCTTGTAAAAAGTCCCTCTCCAGCTTTCCTGTAGGCCCCCTTTAGTGGGGAGGGAGAGGCCTCCCTTTAGGGTTAGGGAGAAGCCAACTCTCTCAGCCTGTCTTCATAGCAGAGGTGCTCCAGCCCTCGCATCATCTTCGTGGCCCTCCTCTGGACTCGCTCCAGTAGCTCCATGTCCTTCTTGTGTTGAGGACTCCAGAGCTGAACACAGTATTCTAGGTGGGGTCTCACAAGAGCTTAGTAGAGCGGCAGAATCACTTCCCTTGACCTGCTGGCCACACTTCTTTTGATACAGCCCAGGATACAATTTGCTTTCTGGGTTGCCAGCGCACATTGCTGGCTCATGTTAAGCTTCTTATCCACCAGCACTCCCAAGTCCTTTTCCTCAGGGCTGCTCTCGATCCATTCTCCGCCCAGCCTGTACTTGTGCATGGGATTGCCCTGACCCATGTGCAGGACCTTGCACTTGGCCTTGTTGAACTTCATGAGGTTCTCACAGGCCCACCTCTCCAGCCTGTCAAGGTCCCTCTGGATGGCATCCCTTCCCCTTCCCTTCCCTGTCATGGGCAGCTGCGGAGATCTCTTGATATATCAAATTCTTCTCAAGGACTAGTTTAACATATGGTTGGGGTGAAGCAAAGACAAAAATACCTCTTGAATTTGAGAGTCCTTCTCCTGTCATTCATCTTTTCATAGAGTCTTCGATGTTACCACCAAAGATTTTATGCTGTTCTAACTCAGTGGTCCCCAACCATTACGAGCCCATATGCTATAACACTGATTAGAAACAAGCTGGGTGAACATTCTCTTTTGGACTTTCTGTCTGATTGATTTCAAACGCCTTAACGTCCCACAAGCACGAACAATACCAGAAGACAAAGAATCTATCATCTTCTAAAACATGCTATTAAGATTTTGTCTGTCGAATAGCACAGGCCAAATACCTTATACCAAGCATTATGGAGTACTGGAGTTTGCTTACCAAACCTCGACTGACAGCTAGAGTTTATCTGTTAGAAAGACTTCCACTATTTATTTATTTTACATGATGTCAAACTCATTACAATCCTCACTGCAGAACACTGTGAGTTGCATCACTGTGAAAATCAAGCTGCATACTTTTATTTTTTTCCTAGTCTTCAAATTCTGTGCTATTGTATTCTTTTTTATTTGTTACATGGAAGAATGCTGGAATATTGAAGATTTTGTTCTCTGTAGACACAGATGTTTTTTAATAAATCTGTTAATTTGGTTGATATAGCACTGAACTTTTTTATTTTCCAAATCCTGAATCATTCTCTTGTTTTTTCTTAAATCTTCCTGTTTTACAAAATACGGATATGGAGACTGGACAGAGCATGCCAGAAGTGGCTGTATTAAGTGCAAAAGTTACACAAGTGATAAAGACAGAATACTGTCCTCACTTCTGTCCACTATTTGCCAGTCTCCATGTTACCTAAGGGTGTGCAAATTTGCACTTCAGCTGTCCCTGGGATAGCTTAGTGCTTGTTGCTACAGATTCATCATTATGCATACAACTACTTTAGCAGTGATTTTTCATGTAGGAGATTCCCATTGATGTTTATTTTTAGGCATCCAGTTTATTTTTTATGCTCCATTTAAAGCAGCATTTTCTTCATATGATACCTTCTTTTTCTGTGATCAACTGCCAGTGATCCTCCCGTAGAATCTTATCTCTCTACTCCACCATACCCTTAAAGGTTGTTTCATGTAAAGACTATAAAAACGTCACCATGGATTAGCTACATTCATATTTTTAATTATCCAATCATTTGTGAAGGACCCGCTTTCAACTGAATGGCTCTGCAATTGCTGCATTCCCTTCGCTCACTGCTTTTATCAAAACCGACATGCTATACAGCCTCTTTGACAGCCACACAGGAATCACACAAACAGAAGACACGGAGCTGACAGAGTTTCACCCAGGTGTTTTGACATCACCCCATCATATGCACCTCTCTGGAATACAGTTATGACTTTCAGGCCTACTGCAGGATAACCAAGTCTGTCAGATGATGCACTTTTTCCTGCTGCTGCCTGTAGTCTCATAAATGGAAAAGGCATTTGCTCCATTTGAGATTCAATAAGTGAATTTTAATTTGGGCAGATAATAATTTTCTATAACTGAGCTACAGCTGAACTTATGAGAATGATCCCACTACATTTTTATGAGTTTTATAACTTTTATAACTTTTACTATATTACATATCATTGTTAATGTCTCAAAATTTAATATTTCAAAAGTTTCCAAGTCCCAAAGTCAAAAAGGAACACTTGAGACTTTCAATAGGCAAGCTCTTGTTTGACAACATGCCCACCCACGTATGAGTTTAAGCTTAAGGCAGAAAATTCAAAGTAGGAAAAAGTACTCGTTTTCAAAAGTATTCACTGGAACAAATTACACAGCAATATGGTATATTTTTTTCCTCTTAGTATCTTCAGATCAGGACTCTTCCTGCCACTACAGGCTAACCAACCACAAGGTATCACATGCAAGGAGTAATTGTTTGAAATTTATCATATATATATTACTTAATAAAATTATATGGAATAATATAACATTATTCTGGCCATGAACTCCATGAACTTTACAGGATATACTTATTGCAGTCTCATAACAATTTATTTATTTTGAAATTCACATATCATTCTGATGCAGTAAAATATATTTTAGAAAGGTAAGTCCAGTAAATCTTTATCTTCAAATTTTTTGGGAAAAAAATTTATACACAAAACAGTTGAACTTCTTGACACAGTCCAATGACATTCTGCCAAGGTGTTAAGGCAAAAAAAAATTCCAGCTGGGCAGAGGTGTGTGAAGCATCCTCAGGAGAAAACTTGCTTCAATGACAGTAAAAGAATTCATTAGTTCCACATATTGACCCTTCTATAAAAAATAAAACTTTCCCTTTTTTTACTAAACTTTCTAAAATCCATTGAATATAGATTTTTTTTCCCCAATCCAGCATGTTTCTCTGCTCAGATTACTTAACTGCTCGACTGCTCCTCAGAGAAGTAGAGAGACCTCAGCTTTCCCTATGGCCTCCAGTGAGGTAGCAGGTTGATCAATAGGATGCGAATGGACAGTAAAGGTGGATGGACGGAAAATAGGACTTCTCTTACTCTTGCAGCATTCATGTTTCTCCTGTTCGCAGCAACAGGTCCTGTTTGCACTCAACAGGTGTGCCGATACAAAGAGAGCAATCCCCTCCTGACCTATTAGTGAAGAAGTGTGTTCCCAAGTTCCCAACTCTCATCACATTCTAAGCTCTGCAAACCCTAGGCTGCAGTGAGGTAAGAGACTCATTGGAATTACTCCTCCAAAGAGCTTTGGTTTCTTTTGTGAGATGCAGCATTTATTTTGTGCATGTGAAGAAGCTGGAGGGAATGGTTTGTTAACAGAGGCTTACTCTGCGATACGCAAGTTGAATCTCAGCTGAGGAGGAGTGAAGGCTGGAGGCAATAAGGGCTGCGTTCCTAGGAACCACAAACAATACTCACCAAGGTCTGATAAATTTCAATGAGCGGAGGATCAGGGCACTGACAATGAATGATTTTTTACCACCTTCCTCCAAATGTATGTCCTGTTCCACAATTACAGACTAGAAACAAAGCCAGACCAGTGTCTGTGAAGGTACATGCAATAAGACTTGGTCAACTGATGCTGTGTGAGAGGTTTACCTGATGGGGATGCCACTATCTTCCTCTCTCAATTCTAGCTGGATGTTTCCTTAATTGTTAGCACATCACTTTTCATTTTGTTTCTCTTTTGACTACTTTTATTGGGAAAATATTCAGGTATTTCCTCTGAAATGGAAGCTGGAAATCAATTTGAGATATGGTGAGTTGAGTCTCTGTTAGCAGATGACCCCTCCCAGCCCTTTCACATATTCTAAACGCTGGAGTTGGAGTGGAATACTTCAGTCCCGCAGGTTCAACACAAAGCAGATTTTAATCTACAGTTTGTATTTTCGCTGGTAACACACATTAAGATATTTGATACCTTAATGAGTTGCCATATTCGAAGCATAGAATCAGGAAAAATAGATTTCAGATGGAAGCTAGGCCCCCTGTAAGCATCCCGAAACACAATAGCTACTCAGACTGTATGTTTTCCCTTTCAGAGAGGCACACATACAAACGGATCGTTTAGGGCCTCCTCCCAGCCAGTACATACCTCAGGAACTTCAGTCATGCCTCTCTGCGGAAAACGAACCACAACTTATTCTCTGCCCAATTGAATGGTAGAGCATTCATCCATACAGCTGAACCATCTTACTCTCCAAGTCACGTGGTACCTCTGAACTGTTTTCTGGGAACCACTTCTGGTACATGCCACCCTTTTATCTCTATTCGAGCATCACCTGGAAAATGGCTTCTCGGCACAAATGAAAAGCACGCCCGAGACAGTGTGCTGACAAACAATACGGATAATCATGTGGCAATGCCTGGCCCCACGCCAGCACTGGCCATTTTATTAGCAGAGGTGGAGCCACTCCATCTAGCTCTAATTATTTAATGTCAAAGTGTTCAGCAGCCATGACAGCCCAGCCTGGGACAACTTTAGTGCTGCTTTTGGGTGCCTTATCCTCTAAGTCTCCAAACAGAAATACTGCAATGAACACGTAAGCAAAGTCTAAGATGATGCTCGTTTATCAGGATGAATGGCCAGGGCAGATGTGCTTCCAGTAGTTTTTGTTGTCGTAAGTAAACCCGGTGGAGCTGTACTGGTCAAACTAACAGACCATCCATCCAGTCTGCTGTAGAGAAAAGAGACTCAGTTGTCTTTTGTCCCTGGTAGTAATTCTTCCATAGTAATACAATGCAGTTGAATGGGTGCTTTCCAAACACAGTCTACACTGTTCTCACAAGCCCAGGGAGCTTTTATTTATCTGTGCACAATGTTTGCTTTTTAATTGGACATTATGGAAACTCTTGACAGTAATGTAAAAGATGATTAGCAATAAAACAAAATATAAACCAATGGCTTCTAAATTTAATAATAGGCTAAATGTCTATGTTCAGACATGGTTAATCAAAACCAGTTTGTAAACTTCATTTTATTCAGGTCAGCCAGTCAACAGTACATGTAATGCATACTATAAAATTGATTTAGGGCTTTTGGACACCCCAGCATCTACATAAACCAAGCAAGGATTAACTAGGTCTGTCTACTCATAAATTACAGCACATTGTTTTTAAGTGAACAGGATAAAAAGCAACATGCCGTGAACCATCTACATCATACTTTTTTCTCCTTTGACCAATTTCCCAGTTACTCTCTCAAATTATCACTCCAGTTCCGTCTTTGTTCATCCCTGTATTGTTTCCATATAACTGTCCAAATCCGCCTGCAAGGCAACTAATCAAAAAAGGCTGAAGCACAAGAACATTGACCACTTGATAGCTTGCCCAGCTTATTAAAAATATGAGTTTGACATCCTGCAGCATGTTTTAACAATTGGTTCGCAAATTACAGCATGGCTAAATACAATTAAATTCATTCCATTGTACACAATAACTATTTAACATATGTTGTGAATCTTGTACACGGATCAGGACTCTGCAGTGTTTTTCTACAGCTGTTAGTCAAGTCTTGTTGCCTTGTGCTACAGCCCCATCACATCTCGTAACATAAACAGGCTTGGGCTGGGTCAGAGCTTGGTTGGGATTTTAACAAAACAAAACAAAACAAAAAAACCTTCAAAACTCCATTCAGATGGTTTTTGGAAGCAGTGATGGCCTTCCATAAGCAAAGTTCTTCACTTCTTTGTACTCACTGAAAATCAGTACTGGGTTCAGTCACTGCTGTGCTTGAAGAGGTGAACCATCTCTAACCACTGGACCAGTGCCTTTACTCCTTATCTCAAATACCTGAAATACCTGAACACATGCAGAGCTGTAAGCACTTACTGCTTATTCCAATTGCAGATTTTGCATAACTTTATAGTACATTTCTTCCTCTTTCAGAGGTTGAACCTGCAGAGGACATATTTTATCCAGTACAATATATGTGATAATGTATCGGCTCACATGACCTAACATGATATAGTATCTGTCCCACAGATATTACATGCCACTCCACATGCACTGGATCTGAGAAGCCCGTGATATACAACTCTCAGGGGATATGAAACACATGTGGCTCTGATTCGTCACTTTGTTATTCCAACCGTACACCGTTGCAACTCTAACGAAGTTACACCAGTGTAAAACTGTTGGACTGAAGTGGAGGATTAAACCCATATGTCTTTCTATATGAGCCAAATTTATGGGACAAAGTTATTCAAATAAATTCAGTAAACATTCAGACTTCTTCAGAGTCCTACACTTGTTTAGTCCTCAGACAGTACTTTTCCTGCTTCAGGAAAAGCTTTACCTTTAAGACAGCCATTGTTATTTGTTAAAAGGATGTCAGTAACAATCTGAGTTATTAAAAAAAAAGGCAAAAGATTGAGATTTGTGACCTACAAAACATTTAAAACAAGAAGGCATTTCCTCAAACTCACTCAGTCATGATTAAAACCCCTTTTGCCTGCATATATGCATACCTCTTTGTATAATCAAAAGCACGACCCATCACCATTTGCAAATTCTTATGATTTCACTGTGCAGCTTTTCAAGTGTTTTTTCTGGCCCCTTTCCAGACAGTACACCTGTATATTGATTTAGCAACATTTTACTGCAATTGAAAATTAACTAATTCTGTTTGATTTGTATTTGTATAAAATTCTGAAAACTTATAAGCTGTATGTTTACATACTAAGTCAAATACATTTATCCACCAACAGATAAAAAGACATTTATAAAACAAATATTGGACTGATTCGCATAAAGTGTCATTCAGAAACAGGGATCTGTGTTGGCGCTCTGAGGGTACATGATTAATTTAGTTCAATGAACAAACGAAAATATTCAGATTAACTCCATATATATTTCTTCAGAACATTCCATTGTGTTCAAAAAGTCAAAACTTCCTTCTGGTTGAAGAAATATTATTCAATCAGTCTAAAGAATAAGGCTTCATTTCCTTTCACAAGTTTAATTGCTGCTTTTAATGTTACACAAAAATACTGAGGCAATGTAATAATGATAATAATTATTATTAATAACAATACTGATAATATTATTATTAATAATAGTAATAATAATACCACTTTCTTTGGAAGACACAATAAAAAGAGTGGTAACTTTTTCTGCTTTAAAGTTATTTCTACAATTCACCAAAAATACATTTTCAAGAAGTTTCAGTCACTTAAATTCTGCATTCACAGAAAGGAAAAGCTTTTTCTGAAAAAAAAAAAAAGAAAAAGGAAAAAAAAAAATCCAGCCCCAGTCCCACTATGTTCAATTCCAGCGCTATTGAACTGAACTTGATTACTTAATGAGTAATTTTTATGTCATATATGTGGTGACTGCAAGATCTATATTTTAGATCATCTTCTGGGAAGTTTTAATATTACGAACATTCAGAGATATTGTTCCATTGTTCAACAAAATAATTCTAAAATAATATGAAGAAAAAAAATTCCTCATGTATTTTAATTTCAAACAATTACAGCACAATTCTGACTTAATGTTATGAATCTTTTTCCTCCTGGAAGTGTCTTTGATAAAGGCATTGGTTTGTTTGTTTGGTTAAGCATTTAAAAACTATTCTATACCTCCCTAACTTATATCTGCAATGTTTTTAGATACAGCAATGAATAAACTCGGTGACCAGGTTTATATTTAGTTATTATAATATTATATATTAATATAAAATGGTATCAACATGGTAACCAAGAAATAGTAGTGACTTCAGTTATTGAGGACCATAAATAATATCTTATAGAAATATTTTGCATGAAGTAACTGTGTTGGAGCTAGAAGGACATTATCTAAATACCAAAATTTCTATGATCTATGCACCTTTCTCTTTTTAAAGAATTATGTTTAGATACTTATTAAGGGTGTGATTCCTCTCAAGGTGTCATGCCGAGTTGTGGATGGAGCACGGAGGTTGTCGAGGGGTTGGTCAGGAAACAATTACATTCACATTACAATCTGAATTTCCAGTTTAAGTAGTACAGTCAGTGGCACTGAAACAGCAATTCAAGTCACCCAGAACACTTAGGATAGGATTCAGTTACCTAAACATAGGCATCTGCTGCCATTGGGAAGTGTGAGGGTCCTCTGAGAGCAACATCCATTCATCTCACCCTAACAGAGATGTGTAAAATAGGACAGAGGAAGTAAACATTCCTCTTCATTGAAAATAAAGAGACTCTCATAAAGCTGAATTAGATGGTGACCCCTGGGTTTCCATTCATTTGCCTACATATAGGTGTCTAGTGTCATTTTAGATTTCTTATTTTGTCCGAGATGACCACATGGTGACGGACATTCTGCAGCCTTCTGCAGGCCTTCTGCAGCAGTAGCTAGGATGCAACTGAATCAAGGTCTTATAGTGGGACCCAGGCATTAGAAGCCATTTTAGATATCTGAAACTTCTGCATGGGGCTCCCAGGTATTAAACAGAACCTATGGAAAAGTCACATCTTTCACCAACTGAAAGCCAGGCGGTATCTCACATATGATGTCTCATGAATCCCATCCGTACAGTTTAAGACCATTGTTCCATCCCTATTCGTGATTTGATCTGACATCCATTAGCTGGTAGAAACACTTGGACTGTGGGTAGGAGCTCTGCTGTATGGCAATTTACTTAACATAATTGACCAGCGAGTCCATTTCACCCTCTCCTTCGCCTCCTCTATACTCTCTCTGGAACCATTCCTGTTTGTAGCAGAGTCTTCCCACAGCTCTCTGGATGATGACTGGTCACTTCACATGTACTGCTATCAGTCTCACTAGAGGATATTTTGCAGTACTGTGTAGTCATGGACAAGCTCTTATAACTAATGTTGCCAGAAATACGTGAATTTTGTGTAGTTTCACGTCTAAATCCTATAAACACTGAGTCCAGAATATTTTTTTTTTCCCTACATTTTTGAGGCTTCAAGATTTTCATATAAGATGATTAAGCACCATTCCAAGCCTAAAATGTTACAGAAATGGGTAAAGATGGCAAATCTTTGGGCTAAGCCCAGCTAGGAAAACAGGAGGAAACATTATGATATGTTTCTTGTATATCTGAATAGGTATCCAACATCTGAATCAAAATAATTTCTACTTAAAGGAGAATTACATTACAGGTATTTTTCATAATACTACTTACAGCATGAGATATCACAAAATACAAAAGTCTTAGTGATGCTTTGGAAAAGCAACCAGGATTTAAATGAGATAAAAACCAGACATCTTTTAATCCTTCTTCAAGTTTTGCCTCTTCTTTTCTCTTGTTCACAACATGACTCAGAGAGGCAGATCCTCACCGGATACAAAACAGTCAGTCCAGCTTTATCAAAGTCAAAGAAGCTACAGTCACACCAAAGAAAAATCTGGCATGGTGCATCTAAACTGCAGATATAACATTAACTATGACTAATTGTGAATGTTGCAGATGTTTCCTTCCTACGCGTGGTTATGTCTTTACCTGAATATCTTTCTGCCTTTTATTATTAGGCCTAAACAGGACATCAAAGGTTATTTTTTAAAAAAAATCTGCATGGAAAAATGTCTCTCATTTCCATACGACTCTCTAAACTTCTCCTCTTACTTTAATTTGCTTCTGAGGACTTCAAAACATCTTATTGTCCACAGTAGAAGAAACATCTGTTGAAGTCATGCATAGTTTATTGTCTGGAATCAGTGATAAAAGACAGCATAGAGAATCACCAAAACATTTAATTGCTATCAACGTAAACCAAAATATTACAAAAAGCAAGCTTTTTTTTTTTTTTTTTAATAAGAGAAATACGGGTAAAATTTTGCAAGCCAAATAGACAAGAAAAACTGACTTTAATTCATCAGGCCTCACATGACTGGATTCTGTATCCCCGTCGGCTAAGGCCTAACCGCACTACAAAAACTGTTTTTTAATTAGCTAAGAAAGAGAAACAATTTATGAACAATGGTTCTTCTTCCCACAGGATTTCCTGTTTAGAGGAATTGCTTTCTGCACTAGAATTGATTTTTGCCCTTTCTGTCTACTGATCTGGTTTACCACTTGCCTAGTGCAGCCTGGTATTAATTACTACTCCTTTTTTTTTTTTTTTTTTTTTTTGGCATAAAACACCAGCAAGGTCCCAACATCACATTTCAGACCTAAGCCAGCCTCCTAGGAGGTGAGGTGGGAAGTACACGCACTGAATAAAGCACTGGCATATTTTTCTCCCTTTTTATTAGTCTTTTTCAATGCAGCACCTCTCTGCATTAGGCACAGAGAATTTGAGAAAGACGACAATCTGGTAGGCGTACTGAAACCTGACTATCTTACTGGCATGACAACATACAGACAAGTAATTTGGATAAAGTCTCTGGTAATACAAAGATTTGCAAGGTGATATGTCTGAAATCTCCTTTCACAAGTTACACTTCTCGTGTAGGAGCGAGGATGACTGCATCATCAGAAAGGACTGATACTTAGCAAGTGTGGTCCCATTCAAATATTTTGGCAATCTCACAGATTTGTCTATTCAATTCCCACTTACTTGTATGTCTTTAAGCAGGGTCTAGTTCTCGTGCTTTTGCTCAATTACTCTACTCTTTTGTATTTTGATATTCCATTTCCTTTTTGATATTCCATTTCCTTTTTAATGGTATCCTACCTACTTTTTGCTTTACATGTTGGATTTTTTTTCTCCCTTACACTCCAGAAAATTGAAATCTATCCATTTCCTTATTATCTGTTTTCCTCGTTTCCTTTTGCAGATTCTACTTTCCTCCATCTTCCTTACTGTTACACACAATTCTACATGACACGCCTTTTCTCCCTCCTGTTTCCTACTTTTATTTTATTTTATTTTATTTTATTTTATTTTATTTTATTTTATTTTATTTTATTTTATTTTATTTTATTTTATTTTATTTTCCTTCATGTTCGTTTTGTCTACTTTCTTTTATTTTCCATTTTCTTTTCTGTTTTTTCCTTCAGGCTCTCCGCTGTACCTCACTCTCCATCATCCCTCACATTGCCATGAGAGTATGTGGAACAAATCAACAAATGAAATGAAGAGTACTGGTCAAAGTTCTGCAGATCTGGTTGTCTCTCACACATTTCCACATTTCTCTCCAGCTTGATGATCATTTTATTCCTCAGTGCCCTTCACACTTTCCCAACAGCATCAGTTGTTTTTGCTTGAAGTAAGCACTGTTTATTCAACAAAAAGTGTTTTGCTTCTGCATATACAATTGTGAAAAAGAGGTAACTATTAACTATGGACGAACAGAGAGGTTTTGCCTTTTTGTGCCAGATTTCTTAATTCCAAGGTTCAGAGGTTTATGACTTGTTTCTTTTAGTTCCAGATCTGCGGTCAGGATGCCCTAGCATTCAGTTGGAAGGATCTATGGCTTCTTTAAATAATTTGAATTTTGCTATTTCAGACAACTCTGTAACATTTATGTCCAGAATAGATATTTTAATAAACCCACAGTAGCCATGAGGATCTTCTTTACAACCTTTTTTCTTTTTTTCTGTCTCCTTCAGGGAAGTTGCAGAATATCAGAAGGATATTAAATATATTAGGATAAGTCAATGTCAATGATTCAGAGCAGTATCTTTACAAAATATTGTTTAAGAAATTAAGAAGTAATATGTTATAGATATCTACAAAGTAAAAAGCAAAATCTGTACTAAAGAGTCATTCCTACTTGCTCCTACTCAGAAAAGTTTCTCCACCTGGCTGCTTCTAGAGATGAAGCACAGAGCTTCTTTATTTGTATACCAGAGTTTCTAACCTCTTCCTATAGTTGTAGAAAAGAAAAAAAGTCTCAGGATACTACCGCTTTAATCGTAGAATCATAGAATGGTTAGGTTGGAAGGGACTTTAAAGATCATCTAGTTCCAAACCCTCTGCCATGGGCAGAGAAATCCTCCACTACACCAGGTTGCCCAAAGCCTCATCTAACCCGGCCTTGAACACTTCCAGGGATGGGGCAGCCACAACTTCTCTGGGCAACCTCTTCCAGTGCCGCACCACCCTCTGAGTGAAAAATTTCTTCTTTATATCTAATCGAAATCTACCCTCTTTCAGTTTAAATCCATTGCCCCTTGTCCTATCACTACACGTCCTTGTAAAAAGTCCCTCTCCAGCTTTCCTGCAGGCCCCCTATAGGTACTGGAAAGCTGCTATAAGATCACCCCCGAGCCTTCTGTTCTCCAGGATGAACAGCCTCAACTCTCTCAGCTTGTCTTCATAGCAGAGGTGCTCCAGCCCTCGCATCATCTTCGTGGCCCTCCTCTGGACTTGCTCCAGCAGCTCCATTTCCTTCTTGTGTTGGGGACTTCAGAGCTGAACACAGTATTCTAGGTGGGGTCTCATGAGAGCAGAGTAGAGGGGCAGAATCCCCTCCCTCGACCTGCTGGCCACGCTTCTTTTGATACAGCCCAGGATACGATTTGCTTTCTGGGCTGCCAGCGCACATTGCCGGCTCGTGTTGAGCTTCTCATCCACCAGCACTTCCAAGTCCTTTTCCTCAGGGTTGCTCTCGATTCATTCTCCGCCCAGCCTGTACTTGTGCTTGGGATTGCCCTGACCCATGTGCAGGACCTTGCACTTGGCCTTGTTCAACTTCATTAGGTTCTCACAGGCCCACCTCTCCAGCCTGTCAAGGTCCCTCTGGATGGCATCCCTTCCCTCCAGCGTGTCCACAAGACCACACAACTTGGTGTCATCTGCAAACTTGCTGAGGGTGCACTTGATCACACTGTCCATGTCGCCAACAAAGATGTTAAATAGCACTGGTCCCAGTACTGAGCCCTGAGGAACACTACTCGTCACAGGTTTCCATGTGGATATTGAACCGTTCACCACAACTGTTTGAGTGCAACCATCCAGCCAATTCCTTATCCACCGAGTGGTCCATCCATCAAAACCATGTCTTTCCAGTTTAGAGACAAGGATGTTGTGCGGGACAGTATCAAATGCTTTGGAGAAGTCCAGGTAGATGATGTCAGTTGCTCTTCCCCTATCCATCAATGCTGTAACCTCATCGTAGAAGGCCACCAAATTAGTCAGGCAGGATTTGCCCTTAGTGAAGCCATGTCGGTTGTCACCAATCACCTCCTTACTTTCTATGTGCCTTAGCACAGTCACCAGGAGGATCTGCTCCATGATCTTGCCAGGCACAGAGGTGAGAGTGACTCGCCTGTAGTTCCCTGGGTCTTCTTTTTTTCCCTTTTTAAAGATGGGGGCTATGTTTCCCCTTTTCCAGCCATTGGGAACTTCACCAGATTGCCAAGATTTCTGAAATATGATGGATAGTGGCTTAGCAACTTCATCCGCCAGTTCCCTCAGGACCCATGGATGCACCTCGTCTGGTCCCATGGACTTGTGCACCTTCAGGTTCTTTAGATGGTCTCGGACCTGATCTTCTCCTACAGTGGGCGGTTCTTCATTCTCCCAGTCCCTGCCTTTGCATTCTGTGACTTGGGCTGTGCAGCTGGAGCTCTTGCCAGTGAAGACTGAGGCAAAGAAGTCATTGAGAGCCTCAGCCTTCTCTATATCCCGGCTAGCCAGGTCCCCCGTTTCCTTCCGGAGAGGGCCTACATTTTCCCTAGATCTCTTTTTATCACTGACATATCTATAGAAGTTTTTCTTGTTGCCCTTGATGTCCCTGGCCAGATTTAATTCTATCAGGGCCTTAGCTTTCCTAACCTGATCTCTGGTTGCTCGGACAATCGCTCTGTATTCTTCCCAGGCTACCTGTCCTTGCTTCCACCCTCTGTAGGGTTCCTTTTTGTGTTGGGAGTTTGTCCAGGAGCTCCTTGTTTATCCATGCAGGCCTCCTGGTGTTCCTACCTGACAAGATGATGTTCCTCTGCAAAGATGCACACTTTAATGGATCTTGGATTTTAAGATGCTTATGGATACTTCTGGATTACGTGATGAGCAGAAGCTAAGAGGTACTATCAAGACTCATGAAGTCAGAGAATGTAGCTGTATTGTAACTTTGCAATGAGATTTTCAAAGCCACACTATTGTTTCTTCCGAAAAAAGTAGCAGAGCTTGGCATAATAAGCAGTATATCATATTTTCCAGTGTAATATCTTGTTGAATTTCTGTAGATGAACTACCTAGAGCTGTAACTAACTAAATGGAGTAGCCACACAATCTATAACCTTAGTCTTGTATATTCTAAGTTATTGAGAATACAGACCTACTATATTTATGTCTATTCTGGTGATTATCAAGCACATAATGAGTAACAGCAAATAGATGTGGTCAGCATTCAAAAGGTAGTCTAAGGCAACTCACCCACTCGCTGCTGCAACAGAGAGATGTATTTTTATTGAAGAAAAATCCTGAAGGGACGGCAGGAACTTAACAGTACTGGGAAAAGTTATTATAAAATGCTGATATATAATTAAATGTCTTATTCTTTTTTAAAAAAACAACACAGGATCATTTCACCAGAGATAAGGAGACGTGAGAATATAAACTAAGTAATTTTTGGCTGCTGGTTATTGCCATTTGACAATATTTCTACAGCCTCTGTAAAACAGAAAGGCAGTCTTGGTCACTTCCTCAGGACTGCAGACCATAACAATTCTTTTTGTGCTAAATACTCTTTCCATAGGAACTAAAGGTGTGATTTGTCTCACCTAGCTCTATGGCTCAATGGCAGTTGCCAATAACAAAGGAGTCCCATGCCATTTCATACACCTTAGGGTGTCTTGTCTGGCCTCCAGATGGGTCTATTGTACACTGCATGCTGCTCCAGGTGGATATTTTAGGTACCATAGGCCACAGGTATCCGGCATCCATGCTTAGGCAACTGAATAGTTACCTACATCTTCACTAAGTACCAGAGAATCTTAGATATCCGGCTCACATGCAGATGCGTAAATACTGACATGTATTTAATTACAGGCTCTGAATTTAGTTCTGAATTTAAAGTTGAATTCTAGCCCCTAAATTACAGAGAATTAGTTATTCCCCAGTGCTTACATTGCACAAGAAAAGACGCTGGTTTGTAACACTAGAACTTTAGCTATTGCTATCTCAAGTACTAGTTAGCAAGCTCTTAGGGTTCAAGTCTGTTGCCTAAACTTAGGCATCTGAGATGGCCTGGAGTATCTGAAACACCCATGTGGCAC
Source organism: Tauraco erythrolophus (assembly GCF_009769465.1). Taxonomy (NCBI): domain Eukaryota; kingdom Metazoa; phylum Chordata; class Aves; order Musophagiformes; family Musophagidae; genus Tauraco; species Tauraco erythrolophus. The sequence continues at coordinate 62,485,917 of NC_141466.1, read as the reverse complement.
TGGCAGATACAGCTTAGGAACGTGAGGAGATCCATGGCTTTCTGAGGTGTCAGTCCGAGGCCTTGTGGGCATCTCAAGTAGCACGTTGGGGCAACTGAACTGCACCACAAGCGTGATTAGCTCACTGCTGGGAGTGGCTCTTCCAGATGGGAGGTCAGGCACAGTAATAAGGAGATGCCTACTGAAGTTTATGATGCATTTACTGAATAAAAGGATAACTGGAACATTTCTGTTCCTCCTTCAGTGCATTGGCCTCTGTCAGGTTCATACTCCCTGAGAAAACAGAAGGGAAAATGCCACACACAGTTGCAAGGCATCTCAAAACTGAATAAAAATGAGGATGGTGAAGCACTGGAACAGGTTGCCCAGAGAAGTTATGGATGCCTCATCTCTGGAAGTGTTCAAGGCCAGGTTGGATGAGGCTTTGAGCAGCCTGATTTAGTGGAAGGTGTTCCTACCCATGGCAGGGAGGGTGGAACTAGATGATCTTTGAGGTCCCTTCCAACTCAAACCATTCTATGATTCTAAGGTAATAGGAAGAAGTATTTACATCCTCTGTTTGAGATGTGTTAAAATAGTCAAAATATTGGACAGAATTGTATCAAAGGTTGTGTTCTTACATTTGTTCCCTAAATTATTGTCAGTAATTTTGATCAAATAGCGCAGGTATTTTTCAAGTAATGCAGCTGATCTTCAGAGTCTGCAACCCCTTTATACCTGGTAGCCTCCACTAACTCTCTGGTTAGATAGATCTAAAACATCCACTATCATGAAAAGGCACATTATTTTTATTACTGAATGTTGAAAGTGAACTCTCATGGAAATTTCAGTGGGATATATTGCAAATAAACAGTTTAGAAAAAGTAAGTTAAAACTTCCAGAATTTTCAGACCATTCATAGAATCATAGAATGGTTTGAGTTAAACCATTTAAACTGGAAGCCATTCATCTAAAAACTCCTTACGTATGTCAAAATATGATGAGAAGGTTGGCAGATCATAATGTGGTAAGGCACTCTGTTATGCTTAGTTGCATCACATAATGCTTGTTCAAAGAATTCATAGGAACAGTTGCTGTGTTTGATCCAGAGCTGGTAGCCAAAAGGAAGATTTGCTTATGTTATGCTCTTAAGCTAAAGTCTCACCATATTTAAATTGTTTGAATTATTTAAATTATTTAAATTCATAAAGCATTGACTCTGCTGGGGTCAGAATTATGTCTTTGTTCATGAGGATTTATTATCAGTGTTTTCTTGCTTACTGATGGTTGCCTGCAACAACTGAACCATCACAGGTATAGTTATTCCTGCATTTAAAAAAGTTAACAATTCCAGTGTCTTATATAACAATATGCAACAAATGACTAATATTTGGCTTTTCTGGTAACAAGTGAATTCAGGGAAGTAAAGGAATTATAGATACTTTTATTATTTTTAGCTTCTCAATGGACATTTACTTCAAGTTCATATAAGGTCTACCAATTAAGTAACAGATGCTTATCTATCTGAGTGCCTCGGAATTCATTAACCTCTTAAGTAATCACTGCAATATTCAGAGCTGAGTAAATGCAGGACAGTCAAGGATACATATGATTCACTGACTTTACTTCTCTGCTTTGGTCAGTCTGGGTCGGCTTTAAAGACTATCCTGAACTGATCAGTCATGTTATCAGAATTATTTGCTTTCTGGTAATGCCAAAGAGATTAAGAGGGGCTGAGACTCCATTACGGCAGGCACTTTGCCTCCTTTCCTTTAACAGCCGATCTCTGCAGCAGTGTTTCCAGACTTCAAAGGCAGGATCATCTAAGTCTTCTTGTAAAATAGGCCAAAGTCTATCCAGAGAGTGCAAAAACATGTGTAAAATTGGATGCAAACTGACAAGGTCTTCAGATGTACTGTAGGTAGTGAAAGAACTCTGAAAACATGAAATACGTGACTGAGACTGGAGCCCATAAAATTGTTGTGGTTTTGCCAACATAACATTCTCCTACAGAGTTGGAAACAGACAAGAAATTTAAACATTATAGAACAAAGCTAGGATAAAATGAACCAAAACATTTAGGATTTAATGCACTTCATGGTGAATTATATTTTTAGGATCAATCCAACTGATAAATTTCCAGGATTACACAAAGAAAGGTTTCCTACTTAATTTGAGTACTTAATTAGCCAATGCAGTGGGATGACCCTGGCCTGCAGACAAACCCCCACCCACCCATCCACTCACTTGCTCCCCTTTCCCGTGGGATGGGGAGAAAGTAGAAGGAAGGTGAGAAGACTCAAGGACTGAGATAAGGACGGTTTAACAGGAAAACAAAAGCTGCATGTACAAGCGAAGCAAAATAAGGAATTAATTCACTACTTCCCATTGGCCTGCAGATGCCCAGCCTCTTCCTGGGAAGCAGGGTCTCTGCACATGCAACGGTCATGGGAAGACAAATGGTCATTGGGAAGACAAACATCATAACTCTGAACATCCCCCCTTCCTCCTTCTTTCCCTCAGCTTTTACGGCTGAGCAGAACACCATACGACATGGAATATCCCTTTGGTCAGTGGGGGTCAGCTGCCCCAGCTGTGTTCCCCTGGAACTTCTTGCCCTCTCCAAGCCTCCTCACCAAGGGTAGGGAAGGGGGAGAAAGCCTTGACGGTGTGCAAGCACTGTTCAGCAAGAGTCAAAATGCTAGTCTGTTATCAACACTGTTTCAGCCACAAATCCATGGCACAGCACTACAGAGGCTGTTGTGATGAAAATTAACTCCATCCCAAACAGACCCAGTACAGCCAAACCAAAGAGAAAATTTGTCTGAGTGGCTGGATAGTAAATACATAATAAAGACTAATTCAAGTATAACTGGTAGTTTATTGAATCGAGGAAGGAAGAAGACTCTAGAGGAGTCACCAACTACAAGTAAACAGGGACTTAATTGAGGATCTCATCATCCAACAAACTGCATGCTGCAACAGCTTCAGTGTCTCCACAAGAAGGGAGGGGAGGAAAGAGTAGCGTTTCATGAAGGTGCAATAAAACAAAACCGGCAATTATACCCATTCTGCGGGGAGAAAAGAAGGGGCTGTAACGCAAGAAAGGTAATTAGAAGAAGTCTAATAAACATTTTATTGAAAACATTGCAATATGAATAGTACATGCAAATTCTTCCTTCTGACAAAGAGGAGCTATCAAGCCAGCAAGTCAGTCAAGTTATTTCAAAGTTCTTCCAATTCTGAGCAGTTTCCATAGATCCGGACACACTCCCTGCTTTTTGCACTGTTTTACAAGAGGGAGCAATGACTTTCTTTACATTAGCATTTCCCACAGACCCAACCACAAGTGAGCTCATTCACCCAATCATGCAAACGGAAGTGGGTTTTCAAGCTTGGTGTTTTACGCAAAAAAAGTTTTGGAACCCTCCTTTGGCCTGGAATCCATTCAAATGTCACAGAGGACAACAATGTCGCCATTAAAAAAAGACAAAAAATCATCTCTTCTTTGGCACTCTACCTCAGATCATTTGTTTCAAGAACTTCTCTTACCCTGTTGTCAATGCCGATTAAGTTTGGTCACTGTTTTGGATTTCTTGCTATGCACAAGAAGTCTTCTCACTATTTTTTGTAAACTCTTCCAAGAATTAATCTGGCAGGGTGCTGACCATTCTGGACTGATCCAGAAAAACACTTAAGCCTGTCTTTAAGCACCAGAGTAGTTCTAACCAGATTGAGCTCATAATACTATTGTTTTACAAGATGGTGAAATATCTGTTTACTCATTAAAGTCTGAATATTAAGATTCAAGATTGCTCGTTATATCCATTACAGATGTTCTCTCCTCGTAAATGACAATCAAAATTTCATTTGTTTGATGTTTATATCTTTGTTCAGTTCTATTGGATAACTCGCAGTGAAAAATTCCAGGCTCTTCTTGAACAATTTATTGTTCTTTTCTCTTTCTTCATTATTATTAATGGGAAATTCCAAACTTTGCAGATAAGATTTATATAGTCTTTCAAATGGGTCAGAACAAGGGAATATCAGAAATGTTTAAAAAGCCTGTTTTGCAATTTATGGCTTTATTAAAAAACAACAAAAAAAAACCCCAAAAAAACACCAAAGCTTCAATTGCTGTAAAAAGTATAAAATTGCCAAAACCTCTGAGACTGATGCACCACAAAGGAATTCATCTTGCAAACATTTATGTGCCCAATTAATTTTAAGCACTTGAGTAGCACACCACATTGTATACTTTCATTAATGACCTAGATAATAGGAGACAGAACATGACTATTACGCTTTCAGATGACACCATGAGAGAAGAATTAACAATGTCATGTCGCAAAAGAAAGTTAGGCTTTGTATTTGCTGCATAATAATAGATTTGTCTTAGCTTTTACAGGGATTTTTATGCTTTTACTTTTAAATTAAATTTAATTAAACTGGGGACTATAATGATCTTTCAACATAAAAAACCTCAGATCGGATATCGCATTTAGCACAAATCTATTAATCTAAAAAATCTTGTCCAGCTCTAATCTTCGATGACTATCCTTTGTTGCAGCAAAACATAGTTACCCCTACATCCTTATTCTCTCTAAGTATCAAAGCCTGTAGGGTCTTGACTGATACACGAGATGACAGCAATAAAGTCTTTCTGCCTTTTGCAAAACTTTTCTGACTATTTCTCTGAATTCAGGACTATTCATGTTGATTCATAATTTCTCATCTAGAAATTAAATTGCTGTTTCTTACCAGAAGACAACTTTCAAGTACAAGTTCCAAGTCATGAAGTCATCTCACATCTTTTGAGATTTCAGAGCTAGAAGAACATCCTGAGGAACCTCATCCAGTCACTTGTTGACATGGGTTGCGTATCACAAATTCCTTCCATATACTTTTTAAAATCTGTAACGGAATGGGTAAATTTATTTGGCCCCACTACCTGAAACCTTGAAGACTGGTCTCTATTCTTGGCTCTTGCAAAGGCCGTGGGTCTCCTCCTAATGTCCGACCTAAATTAATCACGGCTTATGCTATTCCTTAGTTTAATTAGCTCTTTTCCCTCTTTGGTGGTCACTTTCTTGATACAGCTAGAGATACCAATTATGACCTTTCCCAAACAATCTATTCAGATGTTTCTGCAATTGATAATCTTCTCATCTTATTATCATGGTTGTGTAACAGATCATGCTTGTTTTTCTTAAACACATATGACTCAAAGTGCATAGTGCTTCAAGCAAGTCAACTATATTCCTTCTTGTATGATACTCTGATTCTCTCTTTCCTGGGGATACTCCTCAGTTTTGTGTCAGTGGATATTATTGGAAACATCGATGTATTTCTTCTGTATTCATGAATATTTTTGGCCTTGGAGAGTCTGTTTAGTAAATGGAAAATTCATTCAATCATTTTTTTTTCTGTTTAGTCAATGGAAAATTCATTCAATCTTCAGAAATCTGTCTCCAGAAGGAAATTAAGGTAATGGCTTTTAGATACATAAACCACTATGACTTTGGTCATATAAAACTGAGAGATATTACGTCCCTTTATAAACCATTATAACAGTCCAGCTTACTTGCATGGGTTGACATTAGAGCATATAGACTGAAACACTAAAGTCTATCAATAATATGGTAGCCTCAGTGATATTTTCTGTTCTAGGATTTTTCATCTTTTTTTATTCACCTTTGGGATAAAGTACGACTTTTCATAAGACGTTGCTTAAGATTTTTCTCAAGCTTCTGGCTTTGTCTGTTTGAAAAGATGAGTGTTTGTATTTGAGCAGAACTACAATAATTTTAAATAAGTTTAGTATCTAGAAGTGTGAGGTACAGTTTATAGTACTAAAAGCTTACTACATTTATTATCTCAAAGAGTTCAGAAAATCTATTTCAAAAAAAGAAAAATTTTCTTTTTTTTTTTTCACTGTGAAGGTGATCAAACAGGTTGCCCAGAAAACTTTCAGAGTATTCATCCTTGGAGATGTTCAAAACCCAACTGGACACAAAGCCCTGTGCAAGCAGATCTAATTGACCCTACATTGAGCAGGTGAGTTGAACTAAGCAATCTCCAAAGAAGACTGCCAACCTCAGTCATACTGTAAGTCAGTGTCTCTGTGAAACCTGACTCTTCATTGCCAATGTTGAAGCACCCAGTTAGAATGTGGACAACTGTCTTCCAAAAACTACAGCAGTGGAACATTTGACTATCTTACAAATTGAAGCTACTCTAACAAGAAAGATCAATAGGATATCCAATAGTAAAGAGAATGGAGCACTCTGCTGGGATATTAGATGCTGACCTTAGGACTGTTTATATGTTTATGTTAGATAGTCACTGGATAACATAAAACCAGTTTCTCTACTCCTTAGCAGTGAATACTGAGCAAACTGCGAGTCAGGCTTCCTTGTGCTTCATCTCCTTCCAGCCGCCATAACTTCTTCATTTGTAGGTGTACAATGTTTTAGCTTCATCAACAGAGGGGAGATATGAACTATCTTACTTCTTCCTTCTCTCATCCACAGACAGCCTGGTCACTAGCATACTTTTCTGAATCTACAAGATAATTTTCCAGTCCCTTCAGTCTTATTTTTTAGGTAAACACCTTAACTGTGAAACTTCTGTAAAAAAGACATTGCCCCATTGGTTGATGCATAAGGCCTTAAGATATTAAAATCTAAGCCAGTGCTGACTAAGGAAGTCTTAATTCAACTGTGACTAGATGTTTAATAGCATAGCCGAGTGCTCTTGAGCTTTGTTCTGAGTGATAAGCATAAAAGCTTATAAACCAGTTAAGGTGTTTTTTTTTTTAAATTGTTCTTTATTAAGTGTATATAATACAGAAAAGAAACTAAGAGTTCAAGCGCTAGTCATAAGTAAATGATATAGGAAATATGTGAATACATAATTATAATGTGTCCTGTAAAGATAATCTTTGTTATGGAACAGTGAAAACAAACACAGAATCAAAACCACAAAATATGACAAAGAATGGAAAGAGAGGAAAAGATAACAAGTGAGATTAATGTAATCTGCAGTATATTAGTCTGCTATCTGATACTCAACCTGAGAGTGCGTACTGTAACACTGAGCTATGACTCAACTGATCTGATTGGAATAAATGGGTCAGTCTGTGAGTTTGTGACAACTGAAAGTGCAGCCATAACTAGTCTTACATATTCAATGTGTTTACACAGGGCAGGTCTTCTGTACAAAGCCTCTCATTTCTGGTAGAAAATTTTAACGTTGCCTCATAAGATAGTTCTTAATAAGAAGAAAGGATATTATTTTGATCATATTTACATTGAATGCTTAATATTACAAACAGGAAAGTAAAATAAAAAGACCAATCAATTTCCCAATTTCGATTTTCTAAGTATCACTAATCTTCTTGTAGCATAACATTTTACAGAAAATATTTAACTTTTTCAGTTGTTAACTTTTCCTTACTCAAGAATATTTGTCAAAATGTGTCTGGCTAAAGTCACAAGACCAAGGGTATCAGTTTTCAAAAGTGCTGTGCTGTACAGGCCTGCCAGCTTTCTTGGAAACAACTCAAGAATCTCTAATACGGCACTGCGTAACGACGACAAAAAACCCTAACCCAAAAGTGCTATATCACTTTTGAAAACGGGACTGAAACTCACTCGGCTTACACCACTAGAGCCTCTAGTGGATTTTTTTTTACATTGCAAAACTATAGAGCAGACATTGAATTCTGTGGTTGATAGACCTGTTATTCTACTGGAAAAACACTCAAATTTCACAGCTTCCGATATAACTACATCAGTCCAAATAGTAACATCATGACATGCTCTCCTGAGGACCTCAAATACTTTTGTCTATATGCAAGACTCTTCGCCGCTTAAAAGTAATCTTTCACACTATGCTCGGGAAGGCTCTGTGCTTTTGTCTGGAAACTGGAAGTGCTTTGATGACAAAAATACACATCTTATTATGAATATAAGGAGCCGGATTCAGCTGTGCTCACGTAAGCTGCTCATGTCATTTTAGATGAAGCAGGATTTACTGTCCAGCATGTCGATGCTGCTTGAGTAAGGCAATTTTTTTCCCTATGCTCTATATCTCACCTGCCAGCCTAATATAGATGTCTCAGATGTTGCAAAGTATCTCCAAGACCTATGTATACATCTGAGGGCAACTGAACGGATCCCAAGCAATGGGATTCAGATTCAGACATCCGAATGTAGATGTCTACATACATAAAGTCTCCACAAGTGGGACAGATGTCTAAGCTCCTATTATAGCCAGTGGAGATCTACTTGATACATTCACTGCAGCCTAGAGTAGTCTCACTTTACAGAAGACACCTAAGTCAGTTGCTTATGTACAGGTTACATTTACGACACCCAGGGTATTCCATCCATCTCCAGCCACCTCCTCGAAGGCCAAGGAGCTCCCACAGATCCTCTGTCACATCTGTCAGTCAGATGCAGTTGTCTCAAATGCCCAAGGGTATCTCAAGTGGCAGCAGACACTTCAGTGTGGGTGACTGAATCAAGTCCATATATTGTGTTTACTTACCTAGGTCATGCATAGATACCTATACTGTACACATCTCAATTTAGATGGCTGCATCTGAATCCCAAAAGGAGTTTTGACTTGGTATCCAATATTTAGGCATACATTTCCATAACTGGAAAGAAAGTATTTTCCCGGCTGGCATATTAACCAGAACTTTGTTACAAAAAGCTTAAGAGAAATCAGTGGTAAAATCCCTAGATTTTTATTATACACCTAGAATTAGATACTTAGAAACTCGGCAAAATCCAGTGATGCATATCTATGCACTTTGGTCCTTCAGTGTATTAAGTGACGACATCGAATGACCTAATATGTGAGAGTCTACAAGTACAGGACTCAAAAAAATCTGCATTCTTTCAAGTAAAATGAACTTTACAATAAAGTAAATACATTGGCAGGAGTAGGTTATCTTGGTGAAATATGTCAGCATGTATAAGCAAGAATATTGACAGGATGATTGCACAGTAACATTACTATATGGTACAACTACATGCAAAAGGCGGTTTGTGCATCTTTGTCATTACATTAAAGTTATACATTTTCTCTTATACTGATTTAACATTATTTAATATTTTCTTATAGTACATCAAATTATCCCTGAAAAAGTCACATTTGAAAGCATCAAGTTTATTTTGCAAAATTGCTTTCACATTTTAATATACTTCCTTTTACTTATTATGTTTTAGAGTCATTACTTGTGGTAAGAAGAAAATTGGGATGCTTCTTCACATGTCCGTGGCTGGCCACACTTCTAGTTTTGGAAGCAGAAAAGTTCTAATTAAGTGACAACTGTGCACTTATAAATGATGGATAAAAGCTAGCAGGAAAATGGAAAAGGCAGCCTATTGGTTTTTTTGGATTCTTCTTAGCAGCTTTCTTTGAGGATTTTTCTTTTTAGAAGTTCATCACTCAATCTTTTTTCATCATACATACTTTAAAGAAAATCACCATATTTTTCAACAGTCTATTTATTGTGATACACATCACAATTAGTAATTTAGAAAAATTAACAGTGTCTCTAGAATACAGTATGAAAGAACATGTATAACTCTTATTTACCAGAAGGATTTCTTTTTCTCCCACAAAATCCACTGATGCACATCCAAGAAACCCCTGGATAGAGCCTGCTGAAGATCTTTTGCACTTCATGTATAAGACTACTCAATTCAAATAACGTGTGCAATGCTGAACCTAAAAGGCATTAATGCCAGAAACAACAACTGCACTATATCAAGCCCAGGAAAAAGTAATGGGAATAGAAAGGGAGATTTTCCAAAAATCAGAGTTTTTATTTCATCTGTAATGTTGATGATAAATGGAAACGCTACCATGCAAAATCTCAGCACTTTTTTGGCTGGAAAGGCGCTCATGCTAATATAATGAGTCTGGATTACAGAGGTTTGCCAAGCTTAGATCATGTATAGATTAATAATGATGTCTTTTAATGTCTTAATGATCTCTTAATGAAATACATTTATAATGCTACAATTTGGTGAGGACTCACTAAACATTTTTCATATCAGAACATGGTGTTCAAAGCTAGGTTCTTAATAATAATTAACACATGTACTGCGCTTTTTCTCTTCAAAGTGCTCTAGGAACATTAGCAATTAGTTAAAAACCCGTGTGCTGAGTGTACGTTATCTGTTTAGGCTCTAAGAGGCCCACAACAATCAAACTGGAACTAGCCAGGAAAGTCCAAGCAGAAAACAGTAATTTTTTCTGTGCTCTGAAGAACTTTAGATCAAGGCAGGATCACAAGATAAATTAAATGCAGGTGGTAGACACGTCATACAAACACTATTAGACAAATAATACAAACATAGACTACACTTCAAGAAATGTATCCAGAATATTAAAGCTTAATTCATTTTTTCTAAAAAAAAAAAGTGAAAGAAAAGGCAACCTCCAAACCAGAAGACTCCCCCAAACCACCTGAAACCTCTTATTTTGCTGATTTCTATTCTCAGTATCCAAAGTGAGGATTTTATCATAGGCAATCAGAGCCTTGCAGTGCTGATTTGAAACTTGCTAATACTCAGTATCTGCAAGCTATAACAAAACTCTATACACAAAAGATTGCACCTGGTTAATTTGCTGTGGCTCATCATCTGCTAGACGCATACAGATAGGAAAAGAAATTAGAGATCAGCTGTAGCCAAGCAAGACTCAGTTTGAGTAATCATAGAACATGGCAGATTGGGAAGAGAGACTTTCATTCTTAGAGTCACAATAATACATCCCCAAACCAGAGAAATTCTCTTCAGTGTTAGAATAAAATAATTGTTTCACAGCATTGTACTGCTTTGGATGGAAGAACTAACCAACTCATGATAATGTGAATTCAGAAACTTTTTTCTATGTCTGGGAATATTACAGAATTTTGATTTTCACAAATAATTCAAATACATCTTTGAAAAAGCATACAAGCAGCTAGCTGTATATAAAAATCTCGGCTATCTAGTTAGGCTAGATTTTAAGGTTGTTTCAATACCTAATGCAAGCAATGTGCTTATTTTCTAAGTGGAGACAACAGCAATTCCTACATTCACAGGGATATTGTGAAGATAAACATATTCATCAGTAACAGGATTATGTGCTTAAAATAAATCTATAGCTCGACTTAGTCAGTGTTGCCTGCTCATGATCTCGGTTTCAAGGAGAAAAAATCATCAATGTTTATATTTTGTTGAATTCAAATTTCAACAGTTCAAAAAAATGTTAATTTTTATCACTTCTAATTTTCTTTGCCATTTTTAGCAACATAAGATTTAAAATAAACAAGAGATACTGCAAGCTTAATTAATATGAAGCGCTATGAAAAAATTCTAATATTAAACCCAGTATGTTTCAGCAAAAATTTTTTATTTCTATTTTATTTAAGAAAGGAAGAAGTTAGGGAAGGTGAAGAATTTGGTGATCAAAAGAATGGTATGAGATATCCAAATAATAAAGAACTGGTTATAACAAAGGAAACACCTTTAGTAATGGGCAGAAGCTGAAAGTCTGATTATTTATGCATTGCACTCACTTGGACTTCTTCCAGCCATATACTGGAATGTCACTTTATCTTATGTTAATTTTTTGGCAAATGGCAGCGTGACGCTTGTGAGGTCTTCAGAAATATGATCGAGAAAAAGCTGATAGCAAATTCTTGAACACACTTGTTTTATTTAAAATATACAGTCGGCACAATAGAAATACAAGGGAAGGGGAAAAGGTTGAAAAAGGCCGAGTGAGGCTATGGGATCCTAAGCTGCTGACTTCTGAGTCTGAAGAAAGAAGTGACCAATTTCCATTCTTTTTCTTGGAAGCCGCAGAGAGGCCAAATTTCATGGAGCAAGCCTTGCCCTACCATAGCCACTTCCCTCCCGCCTGCTGAAGAGTCACTCTACCCAGTAAGGCAAGCAATTCCAACAGACCTCTGAAATCTAAGGCAGGAAATTCCTTTCAGCACAGCTTTCAGCAATGAAATGGACTGTCAAAACATCTTCCCAGAGGATTACAGGGCTCCTGCCCAGGAATTAGTGGAGAAAGTTCGGCACTTACATTAGTACAATGCCTCCAACTCCACTTCAGGCTTAACAAGGGCAGCTTTAACATACATTTATGCTGAGGCTAGTTAACACTTTCAAACTCAGTGCATCAATGCCACTTCTGTAATATAGGCTATTACAACTTCTATAAACATGACAAATGTTAGAAAATGCTTCCTCTTGTCTAAGGCACAACCTAGTGTGTGTCCTTCCTAGCTTGTAATTGGAATTGTTTTCTTAATTAAACACGCAGTCTTTTTTCTTTCTATCCCATGTGTTACCTAATTTTATTAAAGACCGTTTTATAGTCTTACCCAAAACCCCAACTGAACACATATGCAATCACATTCTGCATGTACAGGTGTCTATGGGCAGGACGAGGTATGCATACATGTGCCTTTTGCCTTCTTGCAGCCATAGTTAACTTGGTGAACTTCCTGGCCGATTTGGAAATGTTGTTAATTCTTTTTAAATTCAATTGATAACGTGGTGCTGCTCACTGAAATTCACTCAATGATAGCTGACTGCCAGGATAGGATTCAGTTGCATGAATATATGTAAAAGTGCTAGCCGAGATGTCCTAGTGTATGTCACTGGTGTCCTGAGATGTTCGGACGCTAGCTGCCAAACCAGAAAGTGCCTGATAGGTCCTGTCTCATCTGTGCCAGACCCCTGCAGATGTGTTAGTTGCACAAGAACATCTCAAATAGCACTAGATGCCTAGGTTTAGGCAGCTGAATCCAGCTTCCAATGATTTTGCAAATAGAATGAACAGCATTAACTGCCACAACAGCAAAAAGCTGAGAGCTCAGAAGCTGTGGTAACAGCCTAACCCCACCTCTGTGCTACTTCAAAAAATCATTGTCTTGAAAATAGCAACTATTTGAAGTGCACGTCCCCTAGAAAAAACCCAAACCAAACAGATTCCCCAAGACTATACCATACCCCCAAGATACAGTGGAAAATAACTGCAGAACATCAAAGAGTATTGCTGAAACTGAATTGCCTGTTTTCATTATCTTAATATACCTCGTAACTTATCAGGAGTTTGCTTACAGCTGGTTGCAAGCAATCCACAAATTAATATTTGTATATTTGTTATATTTTTTGTCTTTTAAATAGGTAAGTATCCCACAGTAAGAAAGAAAGGCCATAACCTCTAGCCTCCTCTCCTCCATTTTCCCCAAATTATGTAGTAAATGCAGCTGTCTTGGACCCGAATGATAAAACTAGCAGAAATTGGAGAGATATGCCTGTCTGTAAGCCAGAAGGAAAGTCTGCCATCTTTTAGACGCTTGCTAAGGAAAAAGTGGAATAACGTTACAGAAAGAAAGCTGGAGACTCTCTGAAAAGTCTGTGCCCAGGCAGCATTCTGGAGGGAGGCACACAGGAAAATCTTCTCCGCTGTTGCTAAATAACAGAAAATATAAATAAGCCAGAAAAAGCTTTCTTTCTCCTGTACAGGGGAAAAAGATGTCCTGTGAAGTCAGAAACAGTAGGTGCAAGGAAAAGGCAGAAGAATTTATCCGAGAATAATGGATGAGTCATTCTAGGCACTTTCATGCAAACTGTAAGGACATCTGATGCACTGCATATTGGGAAACTGCCAGAAACCATGGCAAAACATCAACGACCAAGAGCCAGAAACAGCCAGTGGACAAGTTTATTTATGAAGAACATGCTGGGAAGTTAAGGAGGACAACTTCGTGATCTCTGCAAAAGAGAGAGTTGATTGCAAGGAGTTCAACTTTAGAAAGGATAGAGTCAGATGAAAGATCGCAAACAGGGATCAGAGGGCAGACGAACACAGGAGACATCATAGCAGGAATCTGCCACAGGCTCCCCTGTCGAGAGGACTTCCGCAAGGCTTTTGACCCTGTCTCCCATAACATCCTCATAGACAAATGAGGACAGTACATGGTAAATAATTGGGCAGTGGACTGAAAGCTGGCTGAATTGCTGGGTTCAAAGGGCTGTGATTAGAGGCATGAAGCTCAGTTGAAGGCCAGGCACTAATAGTGCACCCAGGGGTCAATACTGTGACCAATATAGTTTAACCTCTGGATTCACAACCTGGATGACAGGGCAGGTTGCACCCTCAGCAAAACTCGGAGTAGTGGAGGTAGAAGTGCTGGCATTCAGAAGAACCCTGATAGGTTGCACAGATAGGCAGAGAGGAACCTCATGCAGTTCCACAAAGACAAGTGTGAAGTACTGCACTAGAAAAAGGAATAACCCCACAAATCTGTGCAGGCTGGAGACCAACTAGCTGGAAAGCAGCTTTGGAGCTGGGAGTTCTGGTGGACAACAAGTTGACTGTAAGCCAGTAATGCACTCTTGCAGCAAGGAAGGCCAACAGTATCCTGGAGCTGTGTTAAGAAGGTTGAGAGCAGTGCCAGCAGGTTGAGAGCAGTGATCCTTTCCTTCTACTCAGCAGTGGTGAGGCCACATCTGGAGTGCTGAGTCCAATGATGGGCTCCCCAGTGCAAGAGAGATATGGACTTACTTAGGCAAGTCCAGTGAACGGCCACAAAGATGACCGTGGGATAAATGCATCTGACCTACCAGGAAAGATTGAGAGAGCTGAGACTCAGCCTGGAGAAGAGAAATCTCAGGGGGATCTTATCAATGTGTGTAACTATCTGACGTGAGGGAATAAAGAAGATGGAGCTAGATTCTTCCCAGTGGTGCCCAGTGACATGGGCACAAAGAGAAATACAGGAAATTCAAATAAAAAAAACCAAAACAACAACTTTTTTACTGTGAGACTGGTCAAACACTGGAAGAGGTTTCCCAGAAAACTTGTGGAGTCTCCATTCTTGGAGAGATTCAAAATTCAACTGGTCACAAAGCCCTGAGCAACCTGCTCCAGTTGGCCCTGCTTTGAGCAGGAAGGCTGGTCTATATGATCTTCAGAGGTCCCTTCCAACGTCACCCATCCTGTAAGTCTGTGAATCTGTAAGCATAGTTTAAAAGCGCAGATGAAAAAGGTGAAAAATAAAAATTTTGGTTTGTCTGTCCTATACTTTAGTTTAAGAGTAAAATTATATCTACCTACCTACACTTGTCTATATACTCTATTCGCCATTTGTGCAAGACTCAGGAGCAGACATGTTGATCTCTCTTTCTTTTGATGTCTATACTTCATATTTGTTTCGGAACTACATCTCTTTCCAAAATTACACAAGGAAATAGAAAAACCAAAGTCACCTACTCCAGCCTATAAAACACTGCGCCAATATAATGGTGGCAGAAAAGGGAGAAAGAGAATTTGAAAATGTTAAAACTTTCTTTCATGTAACACTAACGTGCATTAAGTAAAAATTATAAGACATCACTAAACTAAAAGGTTGTGGTCACAGTATTAGATTATATTTCGCTAACAGAATACAGGTTTAGAATATGAAGAATATTGCATTATTATCAAAGACAGAAACACTGCACATAGCTTTTTAGGGATTTAATGTAGCTAAACTAGTGCGAAAGCTGTTATAAAAGAGAATAATTTCATATATTTTAAATGGCTGAAGCAGAAAGAATTTTAATTTACTATCTGTTGAGGGACTTAAAACCAAAACATTACCACAGCAGGTCTTTTACTGCATATTGACCTCAAGGGAAAAGTAGTTGGTCGCATCAATAACAAGAATTAAAAAGTGTAGAAAGGTGTTTGGAAAGTTCACCATTTTCTAGCGGTTTAGATTCCACTGTCTCCCTCTAACTCTGCATATGAGTCTATGATTGCTTAGTGGGAGACCACGTACAGGTAATCATAAATAACAGTTCAGAATAAAATTCACTATTCTGCTAAGGCTAAGCAGAAAAGTGATTCATGGGGCTTAGGCAATGAATCTGACTTTTTGCAACAGACTAAATTCTATACCTGAGCTGAAACCTGCATCCTCTGAAACAATAGAAAATCTCTGATGAAGACTCTTGGCCAAACCCTGGTGTGATTTATAACTTACAATTTCCATAGTCAGTTTTAGATAGCAACAGAGGAAGGCAAGGGGAAAAAAAAAAAACAAAAAACAACCAAACCCCAACAAATTATTTGACTTGTTCTCCAGTGTACTTATAAATGGAATTTACTTTCATGAAATTCAATGTTTTATTTCATATTACAGTTTGCTGCTATTAAATATGAGACAGTTGCTGTGTGAGTTGTTCCAGTACACACAGCTGCATTAACAGCTAACTACATTTTACACTAGTGAGTGCTTTCAAGAACCAAGTGTCTCTTAAGGAAGTTTTACTAGCAACATTTTTTCATGTATTTACGCAGTTCCAGCTAATTCTGTATGTTATTTTCCACCTATATACTCTTTTTTTTTCTACCTCTGCTGCTTGAAAACTCATTTCTACTCATCGGTGGTCCGAGATTAACAAAGACACTACCATCTGTTCCTCGACAGGATTTGCTATCATATAACTTTTGACACCTAAAGAGTATTTTATATTTTGATTGGACATTAATTGTGCTTTCTTTGGATTAACTATTTTAAACTGAACTATTAAAATAGCCTTAAATGTTTAGGTCATAGCAATTATTGCGTTATTTACATTACTAAACAAGTATGCAGCAGATGGCCTTGAGGGCTCTGGCCAGAGGAACTTATCTCCTGCAGATTTATTTGGTGCTTGGAGATACTACCAACTAACTTCTTAAGCAAGTTTGAATGCCATTGTGCCTCTCATTTGTTGCCAACAAAAACATTCCAGACTTGTTTGTTTCAACACCAGTATTTCTCAAGGCCTTCCTGGTACCTGGCTATATGGAACGTTCACACTTGGGCTTGTCAGAAAGGCCATGTCCCTGCAGTTAAATGAAATAGCACCAGGGACCCTTAACGAGACACAGGGCCACAGTCTGGCCAGATCTACACTTCTTAGTACCTGGCCTGAGTCTCCTTTTGGACTCAAGTGGTAATACTGTGGCCATTAGGCATAATTATTATATTGTGTAGGGTTGGGTTTTTTTTCATTTATAAGTGCCTGAAAAACAGAAGAGACTGTATTGCAGCCCTACGCCATGATTCCTCTATTTCACAAAATCAAGGGTGCATGCTGCATGAGAGTATGTGATGATTGAGAGTCCAAAGCCTGCTAGGGCAGCTTTGGAAGACCACATGAGGTGGAGAAGGCCAAGTTTGGCACAGCCTTGTCCATCCAATTTACTAAGTATGACTCCTGGTCCAAGCCCATACCCTTAACTGCACCCAGGATTGTTCACAGGCTCAAACCATGCCAGGAAACAGGTTAACACTCTGGACAAGCAGTGGTCTAGTGCTGAAGGATACTCACTGGTCCTGTTTTATTTAGCTGTAAAAACATAACCAGGGGAGTCATGAAAAATACTCAGGAAGATCTGACCTTATAAAGCACCACCCCAAGTCTTCATGACATAAATTCTTTTTTTCCCTATCCTGGATTTAAACTGACCCTACTGACTATATTCAACCCTAGTCTAACAAAACATTTATGTGTGTGAGCCACTGCTAAGCTCAGTTTTCAAGAAGGCTGTTTGCATAACCAAAGTCTATGCATGTTCAGAAGCTCTGGGACCATTGCTTTCTGAGACCATTCGCATGCTCAAAGTTTTGTGCTTGCTGCACTCCAACTTTACATACTTTAAAAAAGAATCACATGAAAGCAAGACTATACATAAGATAAATAAAAATATAAAACCTCCGATTAACTTCCATTTCCAAATGCTTGCAGTTAGGTTTTTTAGCCTTATCATACAGAATACATACTAAAATATTATCACTGCCATTCATGTCAAGTCCATTTTTTTCCATAGAGATGTGGGATAATAACCTTTTGCTACTTAATGTTTCCCTTTCTTACATTAACAACACTCAAAGCCAGCTTAGTCTTTGGAAGAACTTTATTCATTTGGAATCTCTGTTTCAGTTGTTTGGGGAACTGACAATGCAACTCCTTTTTGAAAAATTTCACTGTCTTTAGGACACTCTCTCTAACTCATCATTTTAAAATATATGTATTTCCAACTGCTCTATAATTAAAAGTAATTTGAAAACCACAAAGAATTTATTTTACATACTTCTGAAAAAATTTCTTTAGCTAAAATGAGTACGCAAACAATAACTGCTCAGTGTGAAATAAACTTCCACAAACAATCTAAGTATTCATGTATATTTTAAAAATCTGAATTTTAAGATCTTGGTTATACAGAGGTTTGAGATATTTAATTCTGAGGGAATGAATAGTTCAACTGAAAAATATATTCAGGATCTAAATGTTGCAATCTATTGTTTGTCATCCCTGAGCAGTCAAATTTCTCCATTTAGCTAGTGCAGTGTGTGTGTTCACAGAATAGGAAATATAACAATAATAATAATAAAAAAGGAAACAGGATTGTACATAAATAAAAACTGTCATGGCAGCTGGACATGAAGATGCAAAGAAACCTTTTTTTCCTCCCATTTTAAGCAGATAATTTAAAATTTTAGCGACACTGCAGACACATGCACTTCTTCAAATAGAATCTTATCAGTGTCCTGTGACAGATCCTATTTATCTTTATTGTAACTCTACCTTTGGTAAACTGTCTCCAAAAATACTATCTTTAACAACATAAAGGCTAATGTTTTACCTGTAACAGAATCACTGAATTCTTGTATCTTGACTGTAGGCTACTCTTACAGCATCACCTTTCTCTCTATCACCTTTTATTTATTATATACATTTCTGTGAGTGCATCAAAGAGGAGCCACACAGACCAGAAACGCCCTTCCATTGCTTTCAAAGCACCAGACAACAAAAGAAACAAAGAGCTGCAGAGTAAAGGCATTTATACGATTTGGTGAATATTAAAGATGACTGTATTTCAAAGTTACAGATAATGTACCGAAAATAGTAAATCAATAGGTGTGTCTCATCGATATGTATGTATGCGTTCATATATACTGTCTCACTGTACTACTAAACTTATAAATTATACAAACAGAAACTGGGAACAATGTGTGTTCTGCAAATACATTCTCCAGATCGAATGGTAATGCTTGAACACTGCAGATTGAAAATCTTTGATTCCTACTTCATACATAGAAATTTGACTTAAAAATTAAGTTCATAAACTGGAGGACTGATGTTTTTAAGGGGGCAAGGAGATTTTTTCCCTTGTGTGAGGATATAAGTGAGAAAAATACCTATCTAAAAATCAGTTATGGCAATGAAAGGAATAATTGCCTAATGTTACAGTTGAGTACATAGTGGGAAGGCAGGTGATGAGCTAAGACTTACCTTATCCTCAGAACATCTTGCTTTACCTGCTTTATTTACTTCCTACATCCCACCACTAGATTATTGATTCTTTAGCATAGATGTCGGTTTGATTAACCTCTATTTTCGTTACACCCAGATCAGCTACAGATCTGTAATCCATAAAGTTAGTGGATTATTCATAATTGTTAATTCACAAATAAAACCTACCAAAAGAGCAGATTACAAATATCAAGGCAGAAAACAAATCAACAAATAGCTACCTTATGCCGAATTAATATTATTGTTATTATTATTATTATCATGATTACTACTACTACTACTAAAGATAATGGTGCACATAAGCAATGTATTGAGCAATGTGAATGCATCACAGAACCCTGTTTCAATAGAACGTGCATGAGATGCTTTAAGCCACCCGTCTGCAATTCATGCCAAGTGAAAGAGCTGTTCATGCAGTCCCTTCCTCAAGGGAAATCACTATGAAAATTCATGTTAATCAGCAATTTTATGGTCTCACTTAAGAAATTAAGTCACTGAGAACCTGCCCTCTGAAAAGCATATACCAAACCACACATAAAACTATGGTTTATACTTCTCCTGTGAGGAAAACAATCAACAATTTTCTCAGGTATCAAAACAAATTTAAGAAAATAAGCCCAGCCAACTCACAACACAGCCACTGATTGAGAATCGGCATGATCATACTGGCAGTGATCATTCAAACCCCTTCCTCCCTCCGTCACCTGCCCTCAACACAGCTACCGATCAGATCACAAATTGCTGAGCAAAAGCCTAATGTTGATCCTCTGGCAGAGAGGCAAAGCCAGAGACCTTGGAATTTCCACCTAACTCTTGAAATTTTAGGCTACTGTTATTAATATTTTTAAGGGGTGAACTCGAATGTCAAAACACTGAAGTGATTTCTTCAAGTACAGAAATCCTTGTGTAAAACCCAGGAAAGCGCTGAGAAATTCTGATTCCTTTGAATTCAGAACACAACAAGGGAAACTTGGTCTTGCTCTTCTGTAGGAAAGTTAAAAAAAGGATTTTCTGTGACTTCACTACAGGAACTTAGCAACTTCGTTCACGTAAGATGTAATACACACAGTCATTATTTTAATATTCACCCATGAGCTTACCTGCTGCTGAGAAATAAGCTTTATAAACAGTTTAATAAAATGGTGTACTCTGATCAACAGTACTTGCAGCAACTAGATGGCTCTTTTGAGATTTTACACGCACATTAGTGTGAGTTCTGGAACAAGAAACGGCCTGCAGGACTCGACGTGAATTTCAGAAAAAGCAATGTTAGCTGCAAATGGGAACCTGAAAACCGTATCAGATCAGGCCAACAGTCCACTGTGTCTTTGGTAGCATCCAACCGCCAAGGAAAGGGTAAGCACATTGGGCTGCTTCCCCGGTACAACCTCCAGAAGACTGTGGGGCTTCCTGAGCCTTAAGCAGCATCTTCATGTTTAATAGACGCCAACGGATTTGCCCTCCATGTATCTGCCTTATCTTTTTGCAAATCCCTGTAAACTTTCAGGATTCTGTGACATTTCCAATGAAGTTTAAGACTACATTAAAACACTTGTTTTGAAACTGCTGCCCATTAGCTTAATTTGCTTTCGAAAGGTTTTGCAGTAGAAAAGACAATGAGGAATCCCTGTCCATTCAACTCAGTTTCACACACCATTGTGTAGGCTTTTGTCATTATTTCCGCAACCTCTTTCTCCCATCAGCTTGTCTTCAGACTTCCATTTTATTTAGTGCTCTATGTAAGAATTTCAGATTTTTGAAAAACTTTGTCACATTTTTCTGTAACTATTGCAGCTTTACTGTACCCTTTGTGAGAGGTGAGAACTGCTAGAGCTGCAGATCCCATCCAAGCAGCAACAGTCAAACAGCGAGAATTATGTTTTGGTAATTTCCAAAGTTATCAAATCTTACTTGATTTTGACTGCTGCTGAGCACAAAGCACTGAGATTTCATAAAGCATCTGTTTTGACTCCATGGTCTTGCTCATGAACAGTAATCATTTGTTAAGAGCCTTTTATTCCATCTAAACACTCAGTTTTATCTCACATGTCAACATGTGTCCATCATTTCACTGCTCCATCAGTAGGAATTCGAGGTCCTTCTGCAACCTGACAATTATTTTTACTAACCTCAATAACTCAGTATGAACAACAAATTTTAGTACTCCACTATCCACCCCCTTTTCCAGACTACTTACAACTCTGTTGAGCAGTATGGATCTTCACACAAATTCCTGTACACCCCCATCTGCTATGCCAATCCATTGAAAAAGATGATTTCTTCCTACCTTTTCTTTACTATCTTTTCACTGGGTATCCATCCATCTGAAGGTCATAACCTTTATCCCAAGAGAGCAGAGTATTCTAAGAACCCTTGATGAAAGCTCTTGCCTCAAATGCCTTTTGGAAACCCAAGTTCATTGACTCGGCCTGCTTTTTGCCAGGTATGATCACTTGGCTCCTCCCAAGACTCCCACGGATTTCCAAGGCATGATGTCCCTCCAGAAAAAAAGATCCTGATGTTTCTCTGGTGTATCGTATTTATTCCTGTTCCACTGGCTCTTGTCTTTGTTATGCTTCCCACTGATCTGATCAATGTGTGACATCGACCTTAGAGGATCCTCTTGGAGCCGTTCAGGTTTCAGCCCTCCAAGGCCGTCTCTAGCACGTGGCTACATGGCATGCTCAGCAGTCCAACTGTTTCATACCCGAATCCTTCTGTAACTCCTGGATAAACACCATCCGATCGTGAAATAATAATTTCCTATTATTCTTTCTACCTTCTACCACAACTTCAACCAGAAACAGCTCCTCCAAAACATTTACCATAAGAGCAGCATTTCAAGCATGAAAACCTCCCTAAAGTCCTCTTTGATGAATACAGAGTTTAGGTTTTTCATTACAGCTTTATCTTCCCTGAGCTCCTTTCAGCCTTATTTAGTGGACATGCAGACTCCACGGCAGGAACTTGGAGGATTTTGCAAGCCGATCCTCAAAATCTTTGGTTTTGGGCCGCTTTACCGTGGTGTTGCACTCCAGGTGCCCGGATCCAGTTTTCTCACTTAGATACAACTTCAAACGCTTTGAAGGATGAGACTGTGCTTCTGCCACCCCTTTCTCTGCCTTTTTTTTTTAAGCACCTCAGCTTATTTCGCTCTTTCAAAACTGCCTTTTTTCTTTTTTTCTTTGCCAGAATTCCCGAGGAAACTGTGAGGTTTGGGTAAGCACGAATGACAGAAACAGAAGGAAACGTCTTGGGGGAGCTCAGCTCTTGGCTTTTCCTACCGGGCGACAGACACCGGCCCTCGCTCGGTGCCTCTCCAGCGGGTGGGGCGGCCCCACCAGCCACCGGCCACCGCTCCGGCGGGCACGGCCGCCCGGTCGCCCGCCCCACGGAGCACGCCGCCACGCCGGGCAGGCGCTGCCCACGGCGGCTGCCGCGGAAGGGCGGTGCCCTCTCCTCCGGGGGGCTCGCACGGCCGCCGCCGTCCCGGTGCCGGGGCGGCCGAGGCGGGGGCGGAGCGGCCCTCCGCCCACCCCGCGCGGCCCGGGCGGAAGGAGCGGCCCGGCCGCCCCCGCCCCCTCCCGCCGCCGCCCTGCGCGGCCTCGCCGGCAGCTTCCGCCCGGCTTCGGCAGGCGTCGGTGGTCGCTCCCTCGCCGCCACGGCGATGCTGGGTGTCGGGGAGCCCGCCAAGGGGGAAGGTACGTGCCTCAGCGCCGCGGCGGTTCCTCCGCTCCCCGCCGCCTCGGGGCGCCGTGCGGGGCGGGGGCGGCGCGGAGGGGCCGTGCCCGCGCCGGGGGCAGGCGGCGGGCCGGGTGGCGGGGTTGGCCGGGCCCCTCGCGGGCTGCCGGGTGGGCCGTCCCCGCCCTCCCCCTGCCCGGCGCGCGGTGGCGGCGGGTCTAGAGCCGCGAAGCGAGGCGGCCGTGTGCTCGGGGCCCCGCGGAGCCCGCTGCCGGGCGCCTGCTGCCGCGGCCGGTGTCCCGGCGGCGGGGCCGACGCGGGGCCTCGCCGAGCGGTGGGGTGTCCCCCAGTCCTTGTGTAACCGCCGTGCAGCGGTCGGGTGTACACACGCGTGTTCCACTCGGTAACGTTGGAGGCTTCTAGGCGAGGGTTGAGGATGGCATAGCGCATCCCATGCAGTAAGCGATGCTTTGTGTGTTTTCCCTTGGCGTGTTTTTCCTTGGATTGGGAGGAGACTTCAAGAAACAAGTCCTGAGCGGTGTCTCCTTTTCCAGAAAATAACTGCAGTGATGCTGTTTGTAGTGCGTTTTTTTATATGTCGGTGCTTGTTCCTGTGCAGCATCTCTTGGAGCTGACTGAGGCGCGTCATTTACGTGACAAGTTATAAAACAGGTAGGAAGAAAAAGTCCGTGGCCTGAAGGGCCTATAAAATAAGATTAGGAATGCTTAGAAGTGAGACGAGACTTGTAAGTGGAAAGAAGTGTCTTTTAATAGAGGAACTAATTGGTTTGGAAAAGCAGAGAGTCTTGCAGGCGTATGCATCCTTCTTCAGGAGCCCTGTCAGGTTTGCTTTTCATACTGGTCCCAGAGCAGCGTCAGCATTGTTAGTAAATACAGGCTTGAAGGTAGCCGGTACAGAAGAGAAGTGCCTGCACCGGAGAAGAGGTGAGCAGCAGGTTCAGGAAGCAGTGTAAATGCTGGGATGGAAATATACGGTTAAAGAAATTAAGATGATGAAGCACTGTCGAAGCATGACAGTTGTCGAGGGCTTTCTTACTGGTAACTTTTTTATTGTGTTTGCAAAAATGATGAAACAACTTCTTTTCTTGCAACTTAAGTATAGTGTTAAAGCCTGATCATCAGAAGACTTGAATGGTTTGAATGATGCAGGCCCTTTATTTTTTAAGGTGCTGTATACTCCTGACCCTCTGGGAATTTATGATGCCAGATTAAGGTCTAAGAGTCCATCTGCATGGACCTGTTGCAGAATCTGGATATGAATTTGTATTTTGTGTTTCTCAGAGACTAGAAGCTTTCAATTATTAATTAGGATTATTGCAATTCCCTGTTTTCTTGTGGCACTTGCTTATGATGTCAGTGAGGGAATTGGTCGCATGTTTACAGAACTAAGTGACAGCACCAATACTTAATATTTTCCGTCATGGACTTACTGCAAGGATTGTACAAAAGCAATTTAAATCTGTGATCTCTCAACAGTCTTTGCCAGTACCCTAAGCATATAGTTGCGAAAGAGGCATTCCTCTTTACCTAGTCTCACTCTGTAAGTATCCACTCAGCCTGCAATGAAGTGCGGCCCAGGAACTTTCTGGAACAGATGTACTGAAGACTTAAAAGTTCCTCAGTGGATTTCTCCATCAACTTATCCTTGCCTCGTGCCCCTGTGGAGCTCTAGTGTTCGCAACATCCAGCCTCAAGGAGTTCTGTGGGTCAAATACCCACTACCTCAGGAGGCATCTCCATTGATTTTCAATGTGCTTTCTGCTACTGCTGTATGGTATAAGAGACACTGATGAGTTATTACCTATTTATCTGCTTCGTGTGATTCACATAGGGAATTAAAATAAATTGTGTATGGATAAGCATAAAACAGAATTTCCAAAATCCCTGCCAAGCCAAAGAACTTACCAGTATATTTCACAAGATTTACTCTAAAGCTTCCTAATAGCGCTGATTTTCCTGTTTGAGAGTTGGATTTTTTTCTATTGCTAGCTTTGGTTTCTTTTAAATTATGTTTTTTCTATTGATGAGATTTATTATCATGTGGGCACCTTGTCTAGAAAAAGGGGTTGTTCCCATTTTGGATAATGTCTAGGTTATATTTATGAAGTATTAGGAGCAGAATTTCAATTTTTAGGTTTTTAGTGGTGGTGTGCATGGATTTGTACTGACAACAAGCGTGCAGGAAGTGAAGGACTGTTAGTTTTCGGCTTATTTAAATCGGGAATGCTCTTAATAGAGGTATAACTATGTTTTTTCTGCTCTTGACAAGCCACTGTGTAATACTTCAAATTTTCAGTGAAATGTTTGACCACATTTGATTCCAACTTAGACTTTGATAGCGTTTAGATGTCCAGTAAGGTTTGTAAACAGGTTACACTGGGGGAAGCAAGTCATTCTGATAAAAGAATATTCATAATAGGAAACAAATGTGTAATATGAAAGGTGTGAACTTAACAGAGTCTTAAGCTTGAAGCAAATTCAAGTTCTCACACCGAAGTAGTAGCCCGAGTGCATAGTTGACTAGTGAAGTGAAAGAGAGAACTGTTTATTTACCTAGCAAGGATTGCACAACCACGTAATGCAGCTGTGCATTATGTGATAAGTGCCTTGTTATCACACGTTAGGTAATCCTGATGTGCCAGAACAACGTCTAACTGAAGATGCTGCAACTCCAAGTATGGCAGGATTTCTTTCATCGGTATCCTTGCTTCCTCCTGCTGCTGCCAGTAACCGTGCTGCTCTTTTGGTTCTTTTGTTTTCCTGTCTCATCTCCTGCTTCTATTTAGAACCTGTTCCCGTCTTCCTTTGTTTAGACAGGTTCTTTACACAAATGTTTCATTTAAAAAAAGAAAAAAAATCTTTACTAATATGAACCTTTTGTAGAAATCGAACCCCCCAAATTTTACCCCTCAAAAGAAACTGTAGTGCTAATTGGAAATAAAATGAGTATCACGGGATAACTGGATTATTTATTATTTGCACCTCAGATGAATGCAGGCTTTGTTTATGTATGCATTTATACGTAGTCATGTGTTGTCAAGATCATTTTGATGGGAGGAGCTGGATCCCTGTGCAAAATAGTGATATTACAAGGTTTGTTCTCATTTTCATAGATTTCATAGATTTCTAGGTTGGAAAAGACCTCAGAGATCAAGTCCAACCGTCCCTAATCCCCATTAAACCATATTCCTAAGTAGATCATCCACCCGATTCTTAAACACATCCAGGGATGGGGACTCAACCACTTCCTTGGGCAGCCTATTCCGGTGGCTGACAACCCTTTCAGAGAAGAAATACTTTCTAACATCCAACCTGAATCTCCCCTGACTAAGCTTGTACCCATTTCCTCTTGTTCTCTCACCCATCACTAATGTAAAGAGCCCTTTCCCCACCTCCCCACCATCCCTTCTCAAGTATTTGTAGGCTGTAATCAGGTCTTCCCTCAGCCTCCTCTTCTGCAGGCTAAACAGCCCCAACTCCCTCAGCCGCTCCTCATAAGTTTTATTTTCCAGCCCCTTGACCAGTTTAGTCGCCCTTCTCTGGACTCACTCCAGGAGCTCAATATCTCTCTGAAAGCGAGGGGCCCAAAACTGGACACAATATTCCAGGTGCGGCCTCACCAGTGCCAAGTACAGGGGCAGGATCACTTCCCTGTTCCTGCTGGCTACACTATTCTTGATACACGCCAGTATCCCATTGGCCTTTTTGGCCACCTGGGCACACTGCTGGCTCATATCAAGCCGGTATCAACCAACACCCCCAGGTCCTTCTCCGCCAGGCAGCTCTCCAGCCACTCTTCCCCGAGCCTATAGCGATGCTTGGGGTTTTTATACCCCAAGTGAAGGACTCTGCACTTGGCCTTATTAAAGCTCATGCCATTGGCCTCAGCCCAATGATCCAGTCTGTTCAAATCCCTCTGAAGGGCCTCCCTACCCTCGAGCAGATCGACACAGCCTCCCAGCTTGGTGTCGTCCGCAAATTTACTGAGGGTACATTCAATCCCCTCATCCAGGTCATTGATAAAGGTGTTAAACAGAACTGGACCCAGCACTGAGCCCTGGGGAACCCCACTGGTGACCGGCCTCCAGCCGGATTTAGCCCCATTTACCACCACTCTTTGGGCCTGGCCATCCAGCCAGTTTTTAACCCAAAGGAGGGTGTGCCTATCCAGGCCAGCAGTTATCAGTTTCTCAACCAGAACATTATGAGAAACTGTATCAAAGGCATTACTGAGGTCAAGGAAAACTGCATCCACAGCCCTTCCCTCATCAACCAGGCGGGTCACCCCATCATAGAAGGTGATCAGGTTTGATTGGCAAGACCTGCCTTTCATAAACCCATGTTGACTGGGCCCGATCACCCGGTTAACCTGTATGTGCTCATTAATAGCACTCAAGATAACCTGTTCCATGACTTTGCCCGTCACCGAGGTCAGACTGACAGGCCTGTAGTTCGCCGGATCCTCCTTCCGCCCTTTTTTGTAAATGGGGGTAACATCTGCCAGCCTCCAGTCCAGCGGAACTTCCCCAGTGAGCCAAGACTGCCCAAAGATAATGGACAGGGGTTTGGCAATGACATCTGCCAGCTCTCTCAGGACTCTTGGGTGGATACCATCAGGCCCCATAGACTTGTGGGCATCCAGCCGATGAAGCAGATCCTTGACTCGTTCCTCTTGGATCACAGGAGCTTCGATTTGCTCTCCCTCCCTGCTCTCAGACACCATAGGCCAGCTCACCTGGGAACTACTAACCTTATTATTAAAGACTGAGGCAAAGAAGGCATTAAGGACCTCAACCTTGTCCTCATCCCTAGTGACTAACGTACCCCCTGTGTCCAGTAGGGGCTGGAGGTGATCTTTAGCCCTCCTTTTGTTATTAATGTATTTATAGAAGGACTTTTTGTTGTCCTTTACGGAGCAGGCTAGTCTAAGTTCCAGTTGGGCTTTTGCCCCCCTGATTATCTCCCTACATGCCCTAACTTCCTCCCTGTATTGATTCCTGGATGCCTGCTCAAGACTTACAGACTTCTCTTTTCCTTTTGAGATGTTCCCAAATCTCCTTTGTCATCCAAGTTGGAGTTGGTTTTCTACCCCGGCGGCTCGACTTCCGGCACACAGGGACAGCTCGCTCCTGTGCCTCCAGAATTTCCTTTTTGAGTAGTAACCATCCCTCTTGCGCCCGCTTACCCTTGAAAGCTGTCTCCCATTAGACTTTATTAACTAGACTTCTAAACAGCCCAAAGTCAGCTCTCCCAAAGTCCAGCTTGGCCGTTTTAGTGTTCCCCCTCCTAACTTCCCCTAGAATTGAGAATTCTATTATCTCGTGGTCACTATGCCCCAGGCATCCTCCAACCTTCACATCTCCCACAAGACCTTCTCTGTTCACAAACAGAAGGTCTAGGGGAGCACCTTCTCTAGTCGGTTCACTGACCAGTTGTGATAGGAAGTTGTCCTCCACACCCTGCAGGAATCGCCTAGACTGTTTCCTGACTGCCATGTTATACTTCCAACAGACATCAGGCTCCCCTTTGATTTTCACCCACAGACATTCTACCAAGTCGTCCCCAACATTTAACTCTAAGCAGTTTAGACCTTCCCTTACATAAAGGGCAACCCCGCCACCCCTCCTACCTCTCCTATCCCTCCTGAAGAGTTTGTAGCCATCCATGGTAGTGCTCCAATTATATGAGTCATCCTACCATGTTTCAGTGATGGCAACTATGTCATAGTTTCCCCGGATAACAAGGGCTTCCATTTTTTTTTGAGAACACGCTAGCAGTGCTTCCAGCACGGTGAATCGATGTGGATCCTCTTGTTACTAGAACCATAGTTCTGTGTGTCAGAGCACCAGCATGTGCAGGCCTTGCTGCGCCACTGCTTCTGGCAGAAACTTTGTGGCTACTGCACAACTTTCTCCAGCCTGACTGTTGAGCTCCCTGTCCCATCTACCTGATCAGCAGCATGATGAACATCACCATTGCTTCTTACTGAGAAGGACTTGGACTTCAGGCCTCATATAAATAGCACAGACAATTATATTACTGTAGTGACTCAGAAAGGGGTCTAATGCTGTCTGGTATTATTCTTTGTAGTCTCTTGTTTGTCTCCTGTTCATTGATTCACCTGTTGGATTTAGTTTGTCCTTTGCACAGAGCTGCATACAGCCTATTTAGAATCATAGAATGGTTAGGGTTGGAAGGGACCTCAAAGATCATCTAGTTCCAACCTCCTGCCATGGGCAGGGAAACCCTCCACTACACCAGCTTGCCCAAAGCCTCATCCAACCTGGCCTTGAACACTTCCAGGGATGGGGCATCTACACTTCTCTGGGCAACCTGTTCCACTGCCTCACCACCCTCAATGTAAAAAATTTCTTCCTTATATCTAATCTAAATCTCCCCTCTTTCAGTTTAAATCCATTGCCCCTTGTCCTATCACTACACGCTCTTGTAAAAAGTCCCTCCCCAACTTTCCTGTAGGCCCCCTTTAGGTACTGGAAAGCTGCTATAAGATCACCCTGGAACCTTCTCTTCTGCAGGCTGAACAGCCCCAACTCTCTCAGCCTGTCTTCATAGGAGAGGTGCTCCAGCCCTCGGATCATCTTCATGGCCCTCCTCTGGACTTGCTCCAGGAGCTCCATGTCCTTCTTATGTTGGGGACTCCAGAGCTGACTCCAGAGACATGTTTTCATGTCTCTGCTTGCGGTGCCTTCCTGACCTGTGTAGGGTCATAAATGAGTATCAGAATGTACAGCTGCTGCAGTAAGCATAAGGAGGTGGTAAGCAGCAAGCAGAAGTTGAGAGATTACTGGAGAATGCTGTTGTGACTAGTAGGTTGGTCCACTGTAAGTAGACAATATTTTGACTAACTCTTTTATGTCCTCGTTAGAAAGCAAGAACGCTGTCAGCAGCTATAGAGCGAAGCTGAAGGTGACGTAAACAGTTGATGTAAGAACACATGTAAGTTGAAATAATAAAACGGGAAGAAAAAAAAGTGTTTTGAATTCAGAGCATATGTTAGGCTAAGAGAGAACTAACATGGAACTATGGAAGGAAGGAAGTTGTAGAAATAAGGGATAGTTTCATAGGGAGATTCATGCTGAACAGCACAGCAAAGGATGGCAGAAGCCAAATCAAGGACAGCGTGATGCTAATTGGATTGGTGTCATTTTTTTTTTTGCTTTGATATCTGCTTCTTGCTAGTATTCATTATGCTGTTTGAGCTTTGCCTTACTTAACAGGAACAAAGAAAGAGTAGTGCTCTCCATTGAGTAGTGAATCTTATTCTGATAGATGGTGGGGAAGGAGTTCTTTGACATGAGATGAAATTTTTTTTACTACTTTTGCTTGTCATTACTGCTGCTGAAAAGTGGAAGTTTCCTCAAATGCTTAACTTTTGGGTACTGTGGTTTAAATACACATATAGGTTGCCATTACTATAAATTCTTGCATTTTTGTGTTTCGTTGAATGTTGTCCAGATTACCTATATGACTTAAACAGCTGTCCAACAGAAGTGTGAGTCTTGTAGGTTTTTTTGATGTAGAAGAAAAAAATAAGAGTATAGAACATACGGTTGCAGAGCCAAATAGTTCTTTGACTTTTTTCTTTCAAAAGGTTGAACGTTCTCATTTTCCCTAGAAATAGTAGGAATCATATGGTAAAGAAGCATCATCTTTGTATAATGAGCAAGTATTTTTCCAAGCCCTTAGACAAGCAAACCTTTTTGCATGTTCATATTTTTTCTCAGTACCATTTTTAATTTATTCTTGTGCGTGTGTCCTTGATCATCTATTCTTTCACTTTTTGCATTATATCGTGCTATTTCTCTCTCTCCTGTTGAAGCAAGACACTGAAAGGCCATGTCAGCTCTTCTCCCACATAATTCACATACTTATTCAATTTTGAACATGCTGTATTTTAGGTGGTGATTTGTGCTGAAGTTTGAAGACGGCTAATGTTTCTTTTCTCTATATACAACATAAGCAGGATGGGTTTTTGTTCACGAAGCATAACGTTCCCACTTCTAACTTCAGCAAGATTTGAACCCAGTCTGTAATCATGGTGTTACATTTCGGTTTTGCCCAGTGGCTCCCAAAATGTGGATGTTCAACATAGTCCATGTTGGAATAAACAAACAAATTGTGTACTTTGCAGACTTTGCTGCATTTGTGACAGTTTTCTCATGCTATCCATTCCCAACTGTGATTTATTTCCCTTTGATTTTCTAATGTGGAATTTCTTATTCTTTTTTGCTTGGTTTTCCTGACGGCAGCTAGGAAAGTTCATTACAAGATTCTCTTGACATGAGTCTGCTGTTTCTCTGAAATTTGCTGGTCAGAAGAGACCTGGCATAGTTTTCTCCCTGGAAACCTTCTGTATGATGAAGACATTGTACTTCAGCAGCAGCTTTTTATACTCTCTTGCATAGAAATTCTATCTTTACTTGACTGAGGCTTTGCTAACATTGCATTCTAATCTCAGAACATGTATTTGAAGTATATTTATTATACCCACCTGTTCTTCATGCCCACCACCTTCTGTTTATTCCTCCATGAGTTTTCAGTTTTAAACTTACCAAGATTTTCCTCTGGGTCCAATACTTTAATGCAGTATTTGAAGGGAAAGCTGTCTTGGAATGTTGCTTCGTTTATCCAGTAGATCTCAATACTATGTGCAGATGAACAAATTTTTCTTCCTTCGGGACTAAAAAGTTTCCCAAAATCTCATTTTATGGTCTGGAAAATACCCCATATTAAACCAAATTAAACCATCATATTTGTTTCAATGCAAATTAAACCATCATTACTTCCTTGAGTGCGCTTTTTTCTTTAAGCAACTATTTTCTTGTTCATTTCTTTTTAGATCATCAACATTACTAGTTTTATCATTGGTCTTGCATATTAACTGGGAAATGGGGGAGTTGCTGGGAGTATAGCTACCACTTCCTTGTGATCTGTGGGATTCCCCACCTTAATTATGCTTATGAAGTTACTTAAATAAAAAATATAGCACAACAAACTCATACTCTTTTGCGGTCGTTTTCATGTTGGTAGCTCTGAACAGTTCATAAATGGTTTGTGATGTTTTAGCTCTTCTGAAAAAGTGAAGGTTACCATCTGGGTATGATTAAATAGATTAACAGGACATGATATGTAGGACCTCTACCACTGTATGCTGAAACATGTTTGATAAAGCATATTCCACTTTTACAATGTCATGTATTATTGGGGGGCGGGGTGGGGTGTACATTTGTAGTTGCTGGTATTGTATGAAACCTCAGGGGACCCTAACCCGTACCAGGGTAGCTTCTCAGGGTTTGCTTATGCTTGCTGTGACTCCAGTGCTACATGTTTGAGTGTTAAAAGTTGCAATGGCAAATGGAGGACCTTTTGATCTACCTAGTAACAAGGGACATGGACTTTGCTATTTGAGCATTGGGCAGGCGTAACTGGGTTTTTGTGACCTTTGTGATAGGAGCGTCAGCACAAACAAAAACTGAAGTCTGTGATTGCCAAAGGAGAGAAAGACACCAGACATAAAACTTTGTGTCTTGTTGCCAGGACTGCAATGAAATGTCAGGTCCCCTTGCCGACTATGTTGAGTGCCATAGACCAACAGTTGATGCTTTCGAGCTTGTAACTGATTTTATAAAGGTTGCCTGATTCCCTTGGAAGTCTTTCATTTGTTGTTTCATCCTTTTGAAAGTAGTGTGGAAATCAAGACCAAGAGTGCTGCAATAGTTCTATTATGATAATTGACAAGAGCTCTGTTGTTTGTTTTGTAGTCATTAGTACATGCTGAATTTTTTAAACCCAAAGATCTCAGTGAGATGTAAAGTTTGATTAAAAGTTATAGCAGGCCTTCCTAATCCATTTCCCTAGGGTTTTGTCCACTCTCTTTGTTAAATAATTTTGTACCAGACCAATGTAGACATGTATCATTGTGGGATCTGAAAATGTTTCCTGATTTCTTGATTCCTTACCCCTAAGACTCTTTCAAATTGTTCGTACCAGAGCAAAGCACCTTGTTGGAGCAAGGTTAATGAGGGTTCCATCTGTTGCTGATTTGAATCCACAAAATCTGACCTTTCCAAGCTAACACTCTTTCAATTTTTGATTCCTATACTGCTTTGCTAAAAAGCTGCCTCAGTAACTGATGTTATTATGTTTGGCACTGTCAAGGGACCGCTTGTCCAGTACAAAATAGATACCTGGAAGTTATTTTCCTTTCTTTTCCACCAAGGCAATATACACTTTCTTGGTGATTGGCACAAGATTATTAGTGGCAATGAAGTCCATATTTTGTGGTGATACTGTAGGTCCAGTTCTTAAAACTGGGTTTCTTCCTACTTAGGTCTATGCACAGTCCCCTCTATGGTGCCTCTGTACAAACTTCAGAAATGAAAACTGATTCCAGTTTTCATTCTGCGCTTTAGGTTTTTATCACTACAGCTCTAAGCATGAGTAAGCTGTGCCCCGTCTCCATGTGTTTCAGAGATATTTTTGCACAGTCATCAGTGAAATTCTCCTAAGTGTTTTACTGCTTGAGAGAGGGGCATGGGGGGGATGACACAGTAACAAAGCAAATTGAAGGCATCGGATTGCTAAGGTCATTGAGTGATGCCTGAAATTAAGGCTGCCATGTTACTTCGCTTGTTTCAGACAAAAGCAGCCTGCTGCTCTGAACTGCCTTGGGTATAGATGTTTGGGTTTTGTTGGGTTATTTCATATAACTACATAGCTTTTTTTGGTGTGCCCGCAATGTTAACTTTTTAGCTTTGCTCATTTTTACAAATAACACCTAACTGGTTTTATTTACTAATACAGAACTAGTGTGAAAGAGACTAGCAGGTCCTTGCCTTCATATGACTTTGACAGAGAATTGCACTGTAAAGTACAACGGAGAAATGTTTCAGTTTTATGTTTTACTAGCTGCTGCTTTTTTTATACAGAACTAGTCAAGATTTGTGACTAGTGTCACAACAGTTTGCAAAGGCTTTGGCCTATGTTTGCTGTTTTTCTGTAGAAAATCTGGCATCCACTGTTTGCCTGTAGTTTGTCTGAAGAAATGCTTGATGAGATCTAGGCATCCTGTGTTCCCTTCTTCCTCCCCCTGTTCATCTTTACAGGTTTGCTACCAGGTCTGGCAGTCTGGCCCTTCTGCTTCTAGGTCTTAGCTATGAGCATGTTAGTTCCAGTCTGCAAATGAATGAAGGAATCTCGCTTTCTATTTTTCCAGTTATTCTTTTGCATCATGATATTAAATTCAGTCACATAAGCTCACCAATTAGAGCAGTCTTTCTTTTTTATTTAAGCTGGTGCTGCTAATCCATGGAATACTTCAGTTTCTTACGTTTGTGGGAGGCTGACCTAGTTTAGATTCCTTTTCTCTAACCTATATGCTTAGTTATTGTCAGCTGCTGTATTCATGAACCCCTCTGCGTTTGCTAAGGTACTAGAAAAATTCAGAGACACCCTTGTTGAAGCTCACCTTTATCTTTTTCTGATGTTTTAGGGCCATAAAATTTGATTTATAGAAAACTGGAGCAAATGTAGTTCATCCTTCTGTTCAGACCAAAATTACTGTTTTCTCCAGCTGAGTCTTAAAAACCTCTGACAAAAGATGTTCCACTGCCTTCCTAGCAAAGAATTTTTCTTTTAACATCTTAAACTGTCAAGACACAACTTGTGGCTGTTGCCTCTTGTTTTACCATCTGCCATTGCAAAGAAAAGTTTGGCTATGCTATCTTTGCAGGTCTCTTTCAAATAGCTCCAGGTTGCTATTCGATTACAGCTTATCCTTTTTTTGGCAGACTAAAAAAGCACAACTCCTGAAGCCTTTCCTTAGACGTCATGTGCTCTAGGCTACTCACCCTCTAGGTAGTCATCTACTTGACCCTTCCAAGTTTCCCTGTGTTCTTCTTGACCTGGTAGTGTGAACAAAACTGGCTCGGTATTACAGGTATATCCTCACCACTCTTAAGTAGAAGGGAAGAGTAACTTACCTCAAAACTGCTGGCTATACTTCTTGAATTTCAGTCTCATAGAGTTTGCCTTACTGTGTTGAGAGTGCGTTGTTGTCTTACGCTTTGGCATCCCTCATGATAAACATCTTTTTCAGCAGGGCTGCTACTCAGCTAATTACTTCTGAGCTGCTTTTGAAGCATGGTATTCTGTTCCAGGTGCAGATCTTCATGCATTCCACTGTTGAGCATCATAAGAGATTTGTTGGCCCAGTCCTTAAGGTTCTCAGGGAAACAACCCTCTGAACTGAAGCTCTGCTCTGGCTGTATCCATGATCCTGGATGATTTAGCATTGTTTGCATTTTTTGTCTTGTCATCCAGGTTTCTGATGAAAATGTTGAGCTTTATAGGCTCCAGTACTGACTCAAGGTTGCTTGACTTGTTTGATATTCAGTTGACAGCCAGTAGTTGGCTATCATTTAAGCTTGTTCAGTTAGTTCTCGGACTATGTGAGTCAGGTACTCAGCCTGTTTCCTTAGCCTGGAAAGGAGAATGCAGTGGAGGACAGTGCCAAAAGTCTTAATAAGGCTATGTGCATTACATCTGTGGTTTTTCTTTCCTTCTTGTAGCCAGGTATTTCATCATTGCTTGAGCACAATTTGCCATTGGGAGATTGGTTTCCTATTCTGGATTAATACTTTTCCTTTATGTGATTAGAAGAATACATGCTACTGTGATGTTTCTGAAGGACTCAGCAGAGCCAGATCAGCCTATAGTGCCTTGAGTGCTCTCCTCCTTACCTTTCTTGATTGAAAAAGGCTATGATTTTAGGTATTCTTTTTTTTTTTTTTTTTTGGCTTCCTCCCCCACAGCCATCAAGAGCTCACATGATTTACAATGATTCTTTGATAAGCAGCAGCCTTGCAATTGCATCAGCCAATTCTTTTGGCACTTCCAGGTGTGTCTAGTCCAGTCTCATGAATTTACATACATCTGACTTTGGTAGGTCATCCTGAAGCTACAGCCCAGCCCCTTTCTCAGAAAGGGCGAATTAGGTCAGTTTGCTGAACACATTGTCTGGTCAAGCACTGAATATCGCCGAGGTTGGAGATTCTGCAACCTCTCTGGGCATCGTCTTCCATTATTTAATAATCCTCATTGAGCATGTGGAGAAACCTCTTTCTCATTGGAATTTCCTTCATTGCAACTTTTGACTGCTGTTCCTTGTCCTCCAGACATACATCACATGCTCATCATCCGTATCATCTAATTGACTCTCTTCAGTGTGTTGATATCTTGCTTGTACCGAGGAGTCTGAAAGTGGACACAATACTCCAGATGCAATCTCTCCAGTGGCAAGCAGAGGAAGATAATCACATCCCTCAACTTGCTGGATACTTCTGCCTTTGCAGCCTTGTATACAGTTGGCCTTCATGGTTGCAGGAGCACGCTACTGACTCATTTTCAACTTGTTATCCACTAGTGTCTTTTTTTGCAAAGCCGCTTTCTAGCCTTCAAGCCCCCAGCCTGTGTTGCTGCCATGGGTGACAGAATTCTAGGTGCTGGATTTTCCATTTGCCCTTGGATTTCATGTGGTTCCTGTTTTTCCAGCCTGCCAAGGTCTGTTTGGATAGCAGCCCTGCTGTCCAGTGTTTCAGTTGGTGTGTCTTCGTCCCACTCTCAATGTGGTATTATGCACAAACCTGCTGAGAGTGCTTATTGTCCCATTGTCCAGGTGTTTAATGAAGACATAAGAATGAACAGTACTGGCCTGGTATTGATCCTTGAAGGACATGTAAGTTTTCTCTGTGTGTTGTGGTTTGGGTTTCTTTTTGATTGTGGCTTTTTTCCCTTTTTATCCCCCCAAAAGCACCTTACAATCAACTTAGTCCATATCTCACCAGTTTAGCTGTAAGAATACTACAGTAGACAGTGTTGAAAGCCTTGCTCAGGTTAAGCTAAACAGCATCTGGTGTTCTCCCCTCATCTACTGAGCCATTCCTCTCATCATAGAAGGCAATGAGGTTATTTGGGCATGATGTGCTCTTGCCAGATCCATGCAGGGTGTACTCCCAGTTGCTTTCATGTGCTTGGGTACAACTTTGGGGGGTATTTTCTTTCATAGCTTTTAGAGAACTGAGATGAGGCTGAGTGAGTTATAGCTCCCTGTACACTCCATCATAAACATGTGCATGATGCATGCCTTTTTGCAGTTTTCAGGCACCTCCCTCAGTTGTCATGACATATCCAAAAGGGTAGAGAGTGGCCTCAGTAAACCTGGCCAGCTTCCTGGGCACCCAGGGATGTATCTCTTACAGAATTGCATGTGTCAAATCTGATTCAGTGGTTCATTCTCCTCTACTTTGGTTCCACCACTGTCTTATGCAACTTGTCCTTGCCTGTGTGATTACCTTTGCATCTCTTGCTTCAGCGTCGTTCTTCAGATCAGGCACACCAACCTGTCTGTCCTGACTTGTGATTAGATAGTCTGTAGGCCAAACCTTAAGTATCTTACTCTGGTTATATTATGAGGTGGTAGACTGAGAATTCTTACATTAAACGCTATTTTGGATGCAGATCACAAATTTTCTTATTCCTAAGCTATCTTGGAAATAAAATTAGAAGTCCAAGTAACAGTGTAGGATGGAACAGTTAATACACTACCAGGACAGTTGCATAAATAATTAAGCACCATGTGTGCAAAGGAAACTTAGTTTTACTATCAGCATTTTACTTTGGAGTCTGTTGAAACAAGGATGAGTATGAAGAGACCTAGTCATATGGCAGAAGTAATCTTCTCCTTGTGGATAACTCTGTTTCCAAATATTCTTATCTAAAACAATGACAGTAGGTGGAGTCTAGATCAGTAGTAAGACATCTGAATGTACGGGTTCGTTTGTAAGTGCCTGCAAGTACATCAGACGTGTATGTCTAAGTTGACATTATAGACTTTGCTAACTAGTGGGTGATTTGTCTCATCCTGAGGTAGAAACTTAGTGGCTGGTCCCATGATTGTTCACTAATAAGTCCATCTGCTGTCACCTAGATCTGTGTGTCTTGTAAGATTCTGCTTTCAGGTAGACTCCTACATTAAGGGCATGTTAATCTAGTGCTGAAGCCCTACCCTATAAGTCAAAGCCCGTGTTTATGTATTTTAGCAGGAATTTTCTTACTAGATTAAGTACTGTTGACAGAAGCTGCCTTGTAATATTTTTTCCATGTATGTTTAGATGGGTGGGGATCAGAGAGAAGGAAGAAAATACTGCATGGGATGTAATAGGGCCTGATTTCCTGCATAGTTGCATGTCTTTCTCTTGCTCTATTCCTTTCCTCTGTGATGACTCTTATGAAACTCCCACTGGTCAAGTTTGTGGTTCTGTCTTCTCCTTAGCTTTCTTAGAGCTGCGGTGCAAACTGTGCCCTCTCCACCAGCTGGCTGAGCTGGTAGGAGTTTCATCTGTTGAGACCTCTGCTTGCTAAATGTGTTTTGAAATTGATAGGCCATCTTAAAATATTTCTAGGGGAAATACAGTCGATTCCTGCCAAAGATAGTTGCCTATAATGAAAATACTGTTTTTCAAAGCTTCATTTATGAAGAGGGAAGGAGATCCAGAGGAATTTTCGGGTATTATTGATTTCGTCTTAAAACAGATCTGCATAGTATCTTAGGAATATATCCACTGTCTTTTCTCTTGTTTTTCTCTTCAGCCCATTTCTATTCCTAAAGACCATGAAGTTACAAGTTAAAAACCTAACAATAAATAAATAAAAAATCCCTCAGATACTATGTAGATTTAGTTCTAGGAAACCTTTTGGGATTATCTCAGGCAGTTTTTCAGAAAACCTTTTGTTCTTTAGTGTTCACTCTTGCTTTCAGGTACTGCAACACTGTGCATATTAGAAATTAGAAGTTAAGGTAAGTTCAAAAACTGGACCAAAGCTACTGCAAGAGTCTATGTGAACCTGAAAAGCCTGCCACTCCAGTCCAAAATGTGTTGCTGAGCTTCCTTTTTTCATTGCTTAATTTATGACCTTACATTGCAAATGGTACTTGTCAATGAAGACTTGTTAGTGGGATTTTAATTTGGAGTTGTTCTGTGAAATCAATTCAGAATGAAACTTTACGACTTATTTATTAGTTCGTGATCAGAAACTTTGTATAAAACATACTTGCTTGGATAAGGACTTGTTAGTTTTGCTTCTTGGATTGTAGACACCTCAGAAGAGAGATGACAAGCTAAAAGTTTCCTTTGGTTGTTGATGTAATTGAATTTCTCTCAGAGCTGCTCTTGACTTCTTTCAGCTTTGAATAATGAAGAAACGGAAGCAGGAATAATGCATTGTAAAATATACCTTATAGTTTGACAAAATTCGCTTCAATCAGTTGTGTTCCAGTCACTGTAATTTAAAGACAATAACTTGACGAATAATGAGGTAGTAAAGATGGCTCCTTTGGCATTAAATGAACTTTTGTTTTTTTAAAGGAGGGCATTAATTAGGGAGGTGAGTGGGAAAAGTTTCATCCAGTGAATTGTGCTGTAACTGAAAGTATTAAACCTGACTTCTCCCTTCCCTTGAGAAGCATTTTCTGTTATACTTAATTTTTTCAAGGTAGTACTTGTTAATTCAAAATAAAACATTGTCTGTCTCTTCTGCATTGCCTATTGTTTAACTTAAACCTTTCAAAACTTCACATGAAAACCAGAGGAAGTAAGGGAGTGTTTCCACAAGTGCACTTTTTAAATGTAGCTGAGTGTCATTACTTAGGACTTCATTCAGATCTGTTCATTCAAGTTGTGTAACACTGAGAATTTTCCAGTGACTATTTTTGAAGGTAGTGCCCCCCACCTTATGGTCCTGCAAATCTTGTAGATTTGTAGGCTTCAGTTTACATGCCTAAAACTTCACAAACTAACTAGGAAATAGAATATAAATTCTGTACTCAAAAAAGAATGGTCCTTTTTCACTGAGCAAAAATATTTGAAAGGCCTAATATTATCCTAAACTAGATGCTTTTGATCTTTTAAAGATCGTGGTGGTATGCAACAATATCCAGTTTTATTGTAATGTGTGTTTTTTTTGTTGGATCTTATTTGATTATATTCTCATTTTGTTTGAATTATTTATCCTAATTCCATGTGCTGCTGCATTGCTGCTATATATATGTTATACATGAAACAGGGCTTTTGAACTTAGGAAAGATCATCTTAAATTAACTTTAAAAGTAGTTGCACTTTGTCTGTTAACTTCAAGATAAGACTTACTAAAAAGTTTTTGTGCAGTGACTGCAGGTGAAGTCCTGGAGAGTTCCTTTGTGAATTGCTGGCCTATCATCTTGGGATTTTTTGCTTACTATCTCATTATTCTTTTTTCTTTGCATACTATATTTCAGTCAACTTTCAGGGTCTACTAGGTAGAGACTTAGTCTCTTTTTTTCCCCTTGTATGTGACTTGAATTAAAATTTAATTAAATTGGAAACAGTTAAGTTGGACAGCCTTTTCCGTTATAGATGGTCATGTATTGAATAAAGAATGCATAGTCATTCCTGTGATAATTTAACCAAGTTTTTCAACTCTAGGTAAGCCAGATCTTTTACTTCAGAAGCCTGAAATGTATTTCTTATAAGACGGGAAATATTTCGTAGATCTTAAATAGCCCTTGAAGTTGATACAAACAGCTTTGTGGGCTTACCAAGCTCTGGTCTGAGTTCCAAGTGATGCACGTGTGTGATCATACCCCAACAAGGGCAGACTTCTACCTCTTCATTCATTTGGTAACTGCATCTGTAGTTGCAAACGGTAAATGGTTATTTTGGCAGGTGCTTGTGTATGTCGTAGTTCCTCTTGATGACATTTTAATTCATAAGTTGTCACTTGATGAAGTGGATTTTTTACTGAAAGGAAGATACAGGAGTTTGGTCAATCAGCCAGTTCCAAAGTGATAGCCTATTAGGATGTAATGACTTCATATTTGATAAATACATGAACTGATGAACATGCCTTGTTTATTTGGCAGCGTACTGTTTTATTTCCCATCACTGCATTCAGATAACCAAATAATTTAAGAAAAGTTATAAAAGTGAGCGTAAATTTTTGCCTGAAGTGATCAAATCTTGATTAGCTTTAACTGACAAAGACTCCTTTAATCCTTTGGAAATTCCTAGAGAAGTAAGTTGTACTGCACTTAAAATGAGGAGCCCACTTGGTGCTGGAAGGCAAGCTAGTGATTAGCATGTGCCTTTTTGGTTTCTTGTATTTTCTTTTGGGTTGTATTCTGGTTTTGTTGGGGTTTTTTTTGATGGTTGTTTTTACATGGTGCTGTGATCTCCCGTAGTTGAGGCACACAGAACTTGTGAAGACATTCATGCAGTTCTGTTTGTTTGGTATTATTTCTTTTGTTCACCATCAAATAGGTTTCAGCTGAATCTTTTCAGTGGACAACGTGAATAAGAAATTTAAAATTATTTGCCTTTAAGGTAGACTAGACCTTACTGTCCAATTCATCACCATATATTTCTGTGACAAACTGAAATATGCTTTCTCTCATAGAGTAGTAACAAGTATCAACTTCTACAGCCTATTCAAACATCAAATATTGAATTTGGCTTCTATTTACTGGAGATGACAGCTGTTTGGGGAGGGTGGTTTGTTTTTTTTTTATAATTATTCTATAGGAAGGTATAATAGCAAAGAGCCAGCTATGTAAATATTTGCCCGTCTGTTATAACAGTATCTTATTCTGTCTAACAGCAAATATGAGGTCGATGTCAGAAGAGCCAGTCCCGTTACATGAAGAATTTATCTACTGTTGTGGAGCTGCTACCCATGTCTTAAAGTGTGGGCCTTGGAAAGACCTCTCAAAAGATGAAAGTAAAAATCTACCCAGGCTCTTATTCATGATTATTCCTGGTAAGGTTTTTTTTTTATTATTTAAGTTGAGAAATGTGATGATTGGAAAGGGTATGCTCAATTTCAAAAATCTCACTAGATAAGTGGTAGAATTTGGCCCGTCCATATAGCCAAAAAAATCAGTAGTATTGCCATGGTGAAATTCCTTTGTTATACTTGATTACTACTGTTATCTGTATTCGTAACAATGCCATAAGGTAAACTGAGAAATTAGGATGTCTC
Source organism: Tauraco erythrolophus (assembly GCF_009769465.1). NCBI lineage: Eukaryota > Metazoa > Chordata > Aves > Musophagiformes > Musophagidae > Tauraco > Tauraco erythrolophus. The sequence continues at coordinate 62,443,765 of NC_141466.1, read as the reverse complement.
GCTCATTTACTTGGTGGTGGTGTTTCGCTCACAGCATCGTGGGTTTTTGTTTTTTTTGTGTTTTTTTTTTCCATTGCTGTCTTTTCATTTATTTATTGCACTTTGAAGTGGTGCTGCAATGTCAGCTGTGTGCCAACGGAAAGATAAAAGTTAGAATATTTGAGGGAAAATTCTGAGTATTGTTTTGAAGGTGTTTGGGGGTTTTTTAATAGCAAATGATTTTTAACTTTGATTTTTTTCACATGAATTTTTATGATAAGTCTTTTAAACCTAATGAGCATCGTGTAGTTCTGAGTTATATTTAAATCTGGTCACTGTAAAATGAAAGGTGTAAACTTTCATTTTGCATGTGTTAAAATCAATGGAGAAGTTCTAAATTAATTGAAGTCTGCCAGTCTGAACTGAACTGTAGGAGTTCTGCAATTAGCAAAAGTAGAGCTTTAGCCCACTCAAGCACAAATATTGTGACTTTCACTGCCTTAGAGTTTGCAGATTTCTCATGCTTCCTACAGTTCATTTGAATGTTTTGGATACTATTGTTACTTCCCCCAAATTAGTAGTGCGGATGACTTTTCTGATAATGCAGATTTTTGGCTTACTGTTTCTGTTAAACTATGCTCTGTTGTTGTTTATGGGTCAGTGCGTGGATTGGTCCGTCCTTACTGGTGAAAGAGCACAAGTTCCACTTTCCTGTTGTTTGTTTTTTTTTTTTCAAGATTTTGGAAGCCCCATAGAATATTTTGTTATTTTCTTTGGGCACAGTGATTTTATGCCCTTGCCTCCTGGAGTTGAATAATAGTGTAACTTTTAACCCAGTGACAGTGAAGTTTAAATTATTTCCTTAACTGAAAAGAAGAAATAAACCTCCTATGATTACATCTTGCAACTATTTGATGGGAACAACTTTTTAAACCACGTAATGTATAGCCGTAACTTTTTTAGTAAAAGACTATCTCTGTGGAATCAAATTGTCAGTTTTCTGAGGTACAAGCCTGATTTGATGCTTTTCAGTTGCTGCTTTCTTCCAGTTAAGGCATTGCTGGAAGGCTTAAATGAACAGCTAAGTTAAGTGTTTCTTTTTCCACCAAGTTCAGGAGTTTTCATCTGTCTTCGGGCTGTGATACCCTTATGTTTGGGTTGGTAGTAGAGCCTGTAACAGGGGTAAATCTGTGAAGCTAACTTGTATCGGTAGAAAGATTTGTAGGGGAGGAGCACAAAAGTCAAACATTAGCATCTGAGGCAAGGCACCTCTGCAAGGCATGTAAGTTATTCTGCTCGAAATACACCGAATCACGCAGACTTTATGGGCACTACATTCATCACAGGAAACTTTTTTCATGCAAGAAAATATAGTGGCAGGGCTACATGAAGCTTATTTCCTGCAGAACAGTTCTGTAGAGACTCCTTAACATCTTACACTAACTAGATAGACATCCAGAAATAGACATCAGTGAAATATTTGGAGTGGTTCTGTCATGGTCTGCAAGCTTTTGCAGGCAGCTGATTTATGGTTTTGCTCTTATTTCAGAATTATGTTGGTAACAAACTGGAAATTCTCTCACTGAGAAAACAATTAAAAAGCACAGCAACCACAATAATGCTGTCTTCGTTTTAGATACCCAAATTCAGTAGTGAATCAAGTTACCCAGGCTCCTTGCTGTGGCTGGCAGGGAGCTGACAAGGACCTGGCGTAACATAATGCAGTTTTTGCTTCTCATAAATCAAATGGATTTTTTTCCTACTGGTATATGCCTCATTTTTAGCCTTCAAGGGAAATTCTATCTGCCAACACAAAAATATAGCCTTAGGAGTGATCCAGACATTTGGGTCATCTGGCAACATGTTTATGCACCTAAACAGTTAGGATTAGATAGCATTGCCCTTGTGCTTTTATAGCTTCCCAAGTATGAAATTCGGAGCCCTTCTTGAGTCCAGCAATTTTCACACTTGAAAGGCATGTATCCCTAGTTAAGATTCTTTATGGAATGAAACAGGCAAAAGGATAGCTCGATACAGGTCAAGGAAAGAAATACTCAGACAAGGGCAACTCTCTCAAAAAGGGGAGTATGCTCAGTCAAGTGTCCAGTGGTCTGAACCGAACCTGGTTAGTCCTAATGCACGTGATACATTGTTCTGCGTGTTAAACTGCTCTGATACGTACTTTTCCAGTCTTAATGAAATTCATGTGTATGCTTTTGTTTATATATAATCAAACAAAATGGAGTTGAGGTGCACATAGAAGAGAGAGATGGTAAAAGTCTCAGCTTCTGCTGCAATTTGGTTGTTGCAAGAGATTTGAGAATAAATCCTGTACACTTATTTTCTTTTTGGTTTTTAAGTCAGATTTCTTTGTAATGGGGAGAATTTCTCTCTGGTCTGACCTTTTGTTTAAAAAAAGGGGGGAAGGGGGAGGAAGACGATTCCAAAACATTCTTCTACTCTGAAACCAGTGGCAAAATTCCTGTTGACTTTAACTGAGGCAGGATTCATCCTCCTGAGGACTGGTAGCTCACTGTTCTTGAAGCAGCTGGAATACAGAATGTGCAGCAGAGTTCAATCTCATTTAACTACAATAGGCTAATGTTTTTATTGATGGCAGTCTGTGTAAACTTATCATTTGAATAAAGTTTTACTATATTAGTTGAAATGTTTAATGTGCACCTTTTTTTTGTTCCATAACATTTTTTCCTTGTGTAAGCAAAGCCTCTATATAGGTGTAATAATGTGTTTACTGGAGTAACTACTGTGTAAAAGGCCTAATTTTTCCTCCATCCAGAATATATGCATATACTTGTTTACCTTTCTTAATATGGATTCTTTTCTATTAAAATCAATGAGATTTACTCATAAGAGTAAAATTAAATGTGTACAGTTGAAGGATCAGGTCTATGGTTTTCTGGAAATGTAGGCGTTATGGAAAGGACAGGAATTATTTTTTTCTTCTTGTGTCATAAAGGTCTATTTTCCCTTTTGCAGTGTTTGTTTAATGTAAAATTAGCAGTGAAGTATAAAATCTGCTACAGCAATATTTAACATTGCTTGGGTTCATTGGAAACCAGGATCCACAAAGTGTAATGGAATATTTTTTTTACTGTTTTAAGACTATCTGTCTATTTGTGTCTGTGTATTTATGAAACATTTAACTTTGTAAATAGATACAGTACAAACTTTAAAACCACTGTGCTGTTTAGCTCGTGGAGTTTTGCTGTTCATCAAGTTTTTCTTGCATTTCATTGCCAGGAGTGCATTGCGATACTTTCATTCCAGGCTTCATAATTTTTGATACCATTGCTGTAAACTAGACAATTCTGTTATTTAACATCTTGTACTCTTGTACGATTGATAATGTACAATGTAAATACCAATTTTTGTGGTAGAGCATGCTACACTAGTTTCATTCATTAATATGCAGAAATTGTTTCAGAATTCGGTTCTTTGGCATGTGTGCAGAGTATTCCCTATGCTTGCCCAATTTCTTAATCTGCCTGCTTGCAGTTGGATTGCTTCTGGGTTATTGGATCATGTTATTGTTTTACCAAATCTTGCAGCGCCTTGGTGATGTTTAAGGCCTATTTGTTTAAGGACTTAACCAGACACTTTTTTTAAAGTATAAAGATTTAATCTCCTGAGCTAATCGTCTAAATCAAGAGTTGCTTATGATATTCTGCACAACAGAAAGTGAGGGTTTGGATTCTGATCTTCTCCTAGGAGTAGTTACATGTACTTACTTCAACAAGACTGTTGTCAATTGAAGACTACTGTTTTTCAGCAGAGAAAATAGCGCGAACAGTTTGCCTGGATTATGACAAGTCTTTAATGCGTTCTCTCTTGAAGTGAGACTTACTGTTAACTTGAAAGTCTTTGAAGTTCTGGTTTTGACTGTAATTTTAGGACTCTGAAAAGCTTTTAGTAGGTTATCTGGTTTTGTCTTCACCTGCTGTTTTGGTATTAAGCAATCATCAGCCTCAACATTTGCATAAGAAAAGTTATACTAAGAATCACTATATAATAATGCTTTGCACTAAAACTAATTGCACAGACTGAAGCTTAGTTCCTGCATATTTAGTTTTTTTGGCTTCTGCTAGAACAGTTTTTTTGAAGTTGTTAATCATTCCCTCTGCTCAGCAATCACTGGAATGAATAGTTCTTCAGAGTTCTGCTGTCACCACTGAGACCAAGGGGTTTGTTTAATAGTAGAAGAATCTATTTCCTCATTTTGCAAATGGTGTAAAGCACGTTTACTCCAATTCTCTTTAATTTAGTTTTAGAATGTGCTTTAATTTATACAAAATTTATGTGATTAAAAGTGCTTGTTGGTACATAATCTGTATGTTATAACCATTCATCTACAAGAACTCCATTAGATCTAGTAAGAACTCGTAGTATTGGCAGATTAGATTGCAGTGTGTAGCTTCTGGCAACCTTGGCCAGAATGTAATCCAGAATCCTGTATATGAATCTTGGTACTTAATATGTGATTAAATCAATAAAAAAGAAGATAGATCAGAACTGTTTATGTGAAGCAAAATCTGGTTTTGGAATAGAGACCATTGGTTTGGTTTTGGTTTTGTTTTTTTCTGGGTCAGGCTGGGTCCATGTCACCTAGTTCAGAAAGGGACTCAAGTCCAATTTCATCCAGCCTAATATTAAACACTTAACTAAGATGCTAAAGTAAGGAACATAAATTCCTAGGTACTTTTTAATCACTAGCTAGGGATGGACACTGTCATAAGCATTTCTGCCTACTAGGAGGTAGCTTGCCCGGAGGTGGTGTGAAGTCTCCAGCTGTGGAGATAATCTAAAATTTGACTGGACGCAGACCTGGACAACCTGCTCTAGCTGACCCTGCATGAGCAGGGAGTGGGTTAGGAGATCTCAGGTGATTGCTTCCGAGTTCACTGATCCTGCAAATGTGACCGAGGGACTGACTGTCTAGGCTTCTTGTCCAGGTGTAGATTCTGGTCTGGATTGACTTTGGAGTACCTTCAAAAAGTAGTAAAGATAAGTATATGGATAATCTTAGATAAATACTTGATTAGAATTAGCCCCTCTTTTCAATTTCTGCATGCCTTCACAGCTGTACTGCACAGTAAGTGCCTTAACACTGAAATTGGATTTGTTGAGTTTTAGGAACCAAACAGAATTTAAAATTGGTAAGAAATGAATTATGGTACTTAAGCATAGTATGGAAGGAGTATGCCAGAAGAGGGAGCTGTTTTAAAGATTAGAAAAAAATATAGGTGGGGTTTTTTTTTTGAAAGCTTATGGCTGTAATAGCCAGCTATACCATGTACTAGCAGGCTTCAGGTTCTCATCTGAATGCATAGGTAAGCACTGACTGTTTCCCTACTGTATACATATCACAAAAAAATAGTAGTTTTACAAGGCCATTCATGTGATAGTGATTAATCAGTTTTCTTGGTCGTTGAGGATCACAAAAATGCCTTTTATTTGTATTAGGAGGATTATAATAAAGGAAGTCCAGTTGTAGCAGATAATACAAGGATTGGAGTGCTGAGACTTCTGTTTCCAACCTTTCCACTGGGTTACTTTTCAACAGAAGGCCAGTCATCTTCACAAATTGTGTACCAAACCACCAAACAAATCTCCATTGTTCACATTTGCAAAATTTATGTATCACCCAAGTCTCTAAGCTAGCATTCAGTTGCCATCAGCTAGCACTGCGTAAATAAGTTTACAATAAAAGCACAGCTACATAGAGTGAAACAACAAATACTTCCTCTCCTGGAATGTTTACATCATTGACAAACTCCATTACCCTTAGTAATTGTGTGAAATTCTTGTGCCAGGACATGTATAATCTTTTGATGTGCAGCAGTAAATACCTAAAGGACATTAAGGAAAATAACTAATCACTTTTAAGTACGTCAGGTCTTTGTTGAAGGAATCATTCATTTAACTTTGGATTTTGATGGTTTGAATCGAGTAATACTTTTAGATGCAATGAGAATTTATAGATGAAAGTCATGGTGTGTAAATGCACTGGTGCTAGTGTTGAAATAAGTTACATAGGACTCCTGTTTACACACTAACTTGCACTTTATTTTGCTTAATCCTGTATCATATAGTTTTGATGACCTAAAGGTGAGGCTGAAAAGCTGTTTCCTGTGTGGTTGTGTATTTTCCATCATGTTAGCATTGTGCTTTATGTGTTTATCTTCACTTACCTCTACAAAAAGAAGTTGCTTGGGTTCTATTACCTTTGCTTATTTTGACCATACCTTCCCAAGTAGAGCAGGGCTGCTGTTTTCTCTCCTCAGCTGAAGCAATGGAACACAGAAGAAAGGAAATTTAGGTGCTCAAAAATGCAGATGATAATGTTTAACAAACCTGGCCCAGGGAATCAAGAATCTTGTTTGGTTGGAGTCTTGGCTCCCTTGAACAAGGCATGTGGAGGATGACACAGCTCAGAATGACGTCTAGTCCAGCTGGCACACTTGAATCATATGCAGCTAATCAGCAGAAACCAAAAAAACCTCAATTTTGCATCTGAAATTCTGTCCCAAAGTAAATGTTTATATCTAAACATCTGAGCAGGATCTTCTCTCTGTTTATACACAGATACTTGATGTATTTATTTATTTAAAAAAGGTTCCTCTTTTACTTATTAGCTTAGCAGCAGTGTTCGTCTGTTCTGTAATATTTGCAGTGCTTGAAATTGAAGTTAGTCCTGAAGATATTATACCTGAGCAGAGTATTCACTGTAGAACACCGTGCCTGACTGCAAGTTAGCCAGGAGAGAATGGCAGTGAATCTGCAGCCCTTTCATGGAGAGGGGAAGGGAAACGCTATGCTCTTTCATCATGGCCTGTCCTGCACAACTCCGTTATAGGACTTGAAGCAACCATTTGATGCTTTGAATGTATCACTTGCCTGCTGGGCTGCTCTTCAGGCTGGCTCTGAGAAAGCTAGCTGGTGTTCCTAAAATTCTCAAGACTGTCTTTCCTTGTATCCCACCTGTCTGTGTTATGACCTTATCCTTATATGATGAACATCACATAATTGGAGCCTACCTGGAAAGTCTCTACCATTCCCTGCTTTTATTAGCAGGTGAAACTTAAGCAATTGAACCTCTGTTTGGATTTGGGCAGTCTGTAAGGAGACTGAGTGGCAGGACTGGGCTATTTCATAGAGCTCTTGCCTTCAGGTAGCTTTTGGAACCATCAAGTAAGGTATAAATCAGACATTGAGTCTAAAGTAGTTGGGAAGTTAGGAACTGTTTGTAGATTGTATATTAAGACCCACCAGACACTGGAAATCCAAGACCTTAGTGCTTGGAACACTTAGAGAACTAAGGCCATTATTTCACAATCCGAAATGTTTGTCAACAATGCTGGCATAAGGTATTCCTGTTCCCACCACAGTGTGCCACTCCACCCCTCGGTTATGCCAGAACAATAGTTTGAGAGATCATGCTGTGAATTAAATACATACATACATTTATTTATGAGTTCTTTTTAAAACTGGAACAGTTCCCTGTTTGGGTGCACAGCATGGCCCCACAGGATTGTGCCAGTGTAATTCAGGGGCTGGTGAGCCATGGTGGGGTGGGGTGGGAATGACAGTCAAGGGAAAAGGTGGGAGTTCCTTCAGCTAGACTTGCTGCAGAACTTTCTGTTGTTACGTTACGATGTCAGTCCACAACATGCAGAGTGTGTATGTGGGTTCACACGCTTAGTCCTGAGGCTTCTCAGAAGGAGTTGGTACCCCACCAGTCGCACCAGGTGGTAGCGATTCGCTCAGAAGGCCTCTCCCTTGTGGCATCTGCTTTTGTGTATGCTGCATGAAGCTGCCAACTCATTGCATTCGACCCTGAGTTTTCAGATTTTGACATGGAGCGTTTTTATTTTATATATTGCTTTGGATTTGTGTTTTTTTTCTGAATAAAAAAATTGGCAGTGGGAAAGGAGCTTTCTTACTCTTCAGTAAGTGGTATGCGTGATGCAAAAGCAATCAATGAGAACAGACTGCACTGTAGAGTTCAAAGTTTGTGTAGCGTAGCAATCCAGGTAGAAAGGTCTACAGAGAGCAGACAACCTGTTTTCCCCTTTGCCTTTGACTACAGGTGGCCTTCTCAGTGGATAAGGTAGTAAGAGCACAGGTTTCTAGTTCAGTGAGACACAAACATAGCAGAACACTCTGATTCACATGTTTGCATGGAATGTGTATTATACACAACCATATTTTGTAAATTTGCTGTTGAACGGGAGCAAAAACATGCAGAAAACTCCCCCATCTTCCTCATGCTTTCAAAGCCAATTCTTCCAGCTTTTCTAGCCACTTCATCAAGAGCATGAATATTTATGGCTTAATTATGAAATCAGTCTTATTTTCAGCTGACCATGTCCTTTCTCATATGGCAATGCATATAAGGTACTGTCAACTGGTGAAGTTCTTAGTGGTTAGTAATGCTTTAATTTTCATGTATAGACTATTTGGTCTGTTTATTATTTCTCATGAAATGGGAATAATAGAAATCTGAGTCAAGAGCTTGAGAACTTGTCAATGGGGTTTGCTGTCTCATACCAAGGTTCCTTGAGAGCTCTCCCCTTTTTTTTCACTGAGCTAAATAGTTTGACGACTTGAGAAAATTATTCTTGGGGGATAACACTGGTTTGTATGTACCTGTCTGGTTTCTACTTTTAACCTCAGTAAAACTTTGAATACATCAGTCAATTTTCCCCAAATCCTTCTGAGAGGTAGAGGACTCAAAATGATACAAAAAAAAAAAAAAAAGTTTGGATAGAAGACATATGCACTGGTAGAGTACCCCCTGAAGGAAAGGTGTGTGTTCTGTCCCATATTAGATATTAGAAAACTCAGTTCTTGGACACTGCACTCCATTATTTTTGCTGCTTATGGACTACTTTTTTGCGACTAGTATTTTAAAATACAGTCAGTATTTAATTTTAAAATACTGACAGTTCTTGTACTTTGTTTACTGGGTCAGCCCACCAGCTTCCATTGTCTTTAGAAAAGAAAAAAAAATGCATTAAAAATAAAAACTTCCTCATGCAAAGAGGAGGCCGTATGTCAGATCTAGGCTTGAAATATGCCACTGTTGTTGAATTTCCCAGCGCTGCACAAGTACCTCTGATGGGGACTTGGCACATTTGAGCTTGTTAAGTTTGAGGAGGCAGAGTAATGACAGGATGGTTGAACATCCAGCTGTGCTTGACAGTATTTCCCTCCACTAAATCTGGGTGGCAGATGTGACTTAGTAAAGTCACTTACTGAAATTTCTCAATCCGCAGTCTTCTCTTGGTGCCCTCTCCCTGCTAATGAGGTGTTGTTTTCAGCATGGATCCTTCCTGCCTGGCTGCCTGCAGCGTAATCAGGAGAGGAAGCGATCCTTCTCCTGCAGCACGCAGCGGCTTGAGTTGGCTGGAGTTATGGAAAAATTATATTCTAGGGTATTTTGTTTGATTTGACCATTTAAAAAAAATCTGTTTCTCTTCATATTATGTCTTGAGGTGGAAGAAGACATACCTACTGAAAGACTTACCAATGAAGAAAATCCAGTGTTTCCATTTGCATCATGTACAAATAATGCAATTAAAATGTTTAAAGCAACAGCACCAGTGTATAACGTACTACTTCCTTCTGGAAGCTGCTGTCAGAAGTACCTGAGCTGATACGAATTTACCTTGATATTCAATATTTTACCTAGTTATCTGTGCAAATAATAAAAAATAAATATCTCCTTTCAGATTCTAGTTAACACATGACCTCATTTGTATCCTGATAGTAACTCCTATGGATCATTAAAGCTATATTAGAAATAAATTTGGCCGATTGTGTTCAATATCTATGGAAAACAGTAGAGCCAAAAATTCAGTAAGTCATAGCTTTTGCTCTTGTTTTCCTGTTACAAGCATGATGGAAGATTTTGATCATTGCCCTGAATCCCTGTTTCGAAAGCAATCCTTGGTTATTATTGATGGATTTAAAAACTCCCATAAGAATAAATAAATATGTAGTAATACATATTTACATACTGCCTTCCACCTTTACATTTTAAGTCTTTTGTATCTGTTATTGCAGCCTTCTCTTAGGAGGCAGAAGCTCTTCACAGTAGATCTTAAATGGCTAAACATTTGTGCTTGTGAGGTGACTTGTGTTTATGACTGAGGAAAGCGTTTGTGTGAATGAAGTGTTTGGGTTGAAGTCTTCATGGAGGATCTACTCAGGACCAATACTAATATCCTAACTACAAGACCTTTTTCCTCATTTAGAGTTACAGTGGTGTCAATGCAAAGAATTTTTTCCTAAGGTTGTGGATCGGTCAATCTTCCTTTCTCCATATGCAGAACACTTGGTTCTTTTGTCTTGCATTTCTGAAGACTAGTAACAAATGCAAAATTCATTTGCAAAATCACCTTAGGCTGTTTGTTTCAAATATTACATTCCTTTGACAGTCCTGATACATAAAAATTGCAGAAACACATTTTCAGGCTCTTTTCTGAAATTAGCTGTCTTCATGTTCTCTGTTGCTGTTTGTTTCCTGTGTATCATTTTATTCTAAAAACTACCTTAAAAAACAAACCCAAAAACCTAGTGACTCCAAAGCTCCCAGACCTGTGCTTTTTGGTTTTGTGACTCTGACCAATGGTACAGCATGGATAAATCTCTGATACAGATTTGAAAATGTATTTTCTGTTGCCTTTTGAATGTTTTGTTTGCTTCCTCCTTGTATATTATTCAAAAGTGATCAAATCTGTAGAGCTGTTTATCTGTACAAAACAAATAATTTGTGGTTATCTTGGTTTTGAGTTGTTTGTTTTTCTTCTCTTTGTCTTTTTCCTGCTGATGTTGTGTCATCAGGGTGGTTGTTATTCAGATGTTTCATAGGCTTTCTTGTGAACCCATTTGACACCAAGTCTCAAGTTCCTCTTCTGCACATTTCCTTTGTTCCCCTCCTTTCTTTCAGAAGGAGATTTGTTTTTTGCTGGTCCAGTTCTGCTTCAGCCCTGGAAGCCAACTGAAAAATTCCTGCTGGGAATTCTAGACCCAGTGCAGACCTCATTTTAGCCTCTCTGCCAGCATTGGTTGTGGTACAGATTGGATCAGACTGACCAACCACACCTGCAATGTTAGAAGTAGTTAAATCTGTCTTTATCTGCATAAGCAGATGCTTAAGAGACTGTGTCTGTGTAGGTATGTACTAGGAGACCTAATTAAATGTGTTCATTTTTCATTTGCTATGGAGAAAATGGAACAAAAATGATTTAGTCGTAAACACTAGAAAATCCTGGTTTCTACCTTTAAAAAATATAGTGAAAAATTCACCACTCCATTATGAACTGTATCTTTTCAGTTTAATATCTCAATCTTAACTCCCTTCCAAGAACCATTGGTTTACAGACATATTAAAAAAAATTAATAAAATCAAGGCTTTTTTTTTATTTCTGTACCTATTGTACCTGGTTGAGACTTTAGAGGTAGTTATTGAAATGTATCTGTGGACTTTATAAGCCTTGCAACATCACTTAATCACAGAAAAAGTCCAGTTGGTTTGCAGTGGACAAGATCAGGATTTCAGACTTTGTATCCTATCTGTTAATCATTCATATGAGAAAACAGCCATGTACGGTCCCGATTTCTAGCTGGAAATTTTTATTCACAGGCTTCAGGCACAATCGTCACTTGGGCAAAACCAGCTGTGTTAGGTTGATTCAGGTTTATCAGGCTGTCCATGGGATTTCTTTAGACATAAATGAGCTCACATTTGTCCTAAAGGTGGAACAGTGTTAGACAACAGCAGGGAAGCTTATTTGCTCTGCAAAATGCATAAAAAAGAATGTGCATTATAAAATCCTATATGTAAGTTTTATAGCTATATCAAGCTAAAAACTGTCTGTGTATGTATATATATATAGAGAGAGAGAGAGAAAAAAAATGTGAAACGTTCTTGAAAAACCTCTCTAATAAGCTGTGTTACAGGCACCTGGCTGAATCCTTCTGAGATTCCCTATTTTCACAAGCCAAGCAAATATATTAAGGTGCTTTCCAGCCAAATTCATGATTGCAGAGTTGGAGAGGATCAAACAGATTTTTCACATGTTTCTGCATAACGTCCTTGTAATTGTTTGCTCTTTGACTGATGCTTCTCCCCTTGTGTGTGGACTATAAATGAAATATCGGATGAAGAATGCCAGTCCCCTAGATGTGCAAACAGGTGAAAGCTTAATTGACATGAGTTTATGATGATCATTCGAATGTTATTTGACATATTTGAAATCTTTTGACCCTGCATGTCAGAGAAACCTGTGTGTTTCCTTTTAAGGCCTGAACTTCAGCCACAGTGTCAGTTTTTGCAGTTTTCTCCCAAGTGGGAGAACATCATTGTGTTTTTTACATGCTCCATTTAAATTCTTCTGACATCTGCGTGGGCTGCTTTCCATTCATTAACATAGGGGAGTTGCATCTTCTTCCATGGTGGCTGGTCAGACGCCAAAGGCAGATTAAGTTTCCTTGAGCGAGGAACTTGTCATTTAGGCTTTTCGAGCTGGAGCTGGGAGCTTTGGCAGCTCTGCGAAGAGGCAGTGAGAATCATTGCCACAAAAATGATTTTTTTGTGTGGTCCTGCTGTGCACCCTTGGATTTCAAATTTGATTTATGGATGCTTATTTAAAAAAAAAAATAGTACTCCGGCATACATACTTAATTCTGAAACTGTGGATTCTTTCTAAAATTAAACTCATGGTAATTGCTGGCATATTTTCCAGTTCCTCAAAGTTCTCTGTAAACCCACTGTTGGCTGTGTATTTCCCATCTTCTACTCATGTAGCTGCCTTTATTCTTTATGGTCCTGTTGAGGTCCCAGAGCAGACAGAAAGTAACTGCTAGAGAAGTGCATGAAGCACCACAGCTGAATGCCAGCTACCGCTCCTGCAGATGGTCAGATTTCTGGAGACACAATTGAAAACACTGGGGAATGTCTCACAGGACAGTGCACAGAACTCAAAAGCTTGTTTCAAAACAAGGTGCAAGAAAGGAAGAGAAGGACTTGAGGTTGTTTGTTGATGAGAAGCTCAGTGTGAGTTGGCAACATGTGCTTGCAGCCCAGAAAGTGAACCATATCCTGGGCTGCATCCAAAGAAGCGTGGCCAGCAGGTCAAGGGAGGTGATTCTGCCCCTCTACTCTGCTCTCGTGAGACCCCACCTGGAATACTGCATTCAGCTCGGGAGTCCCCAACACAAGAAGGACATGGAGCTGCTGGAGCGAGTCCAGAGGAGGGCCATGAAGATGATCCGAGAGCTGGAGCACCTCTCCTATGAAGACAGGCTGAGAGTAGGGGTTGTTCAGCCTGGAGAAGAGAAGGCTTCGGGGAGACTTTCCGGTACTTAAAGGGGGCCTACAGGAAAGCTGGAGAGGGACTTTTTACAAGGGCATGTAGTGATAGGACAAGGGGCAATGGCTTTAAACTGAAAGAGGGGAGATTTCGATCAGATCTAAGGAATAAATTCTTCAATCTGAGGGTAGTGAAACACTGGACCAGGTTGCCCAGAGAATTTGTAGATGCCCCATCGCTGGAAGTATTCAAGGCCAGGTTGGATGAGGCTTTGAGCAACCTGGTCTAGTAGAAGGTGTCCCTGCCTGTGGCAGGGGAGTTGGAACTAGATGATCTTCAAAATCCATTTCAACCCAAACCACGCTATGATTCCATGAAACCTTGTCACTGTTTAGGATGATTTAGCTACACATAAATTTATTCTCCTTCACTCCTGACTGCTCTTGAGATTTGCTGTAGACTGTCTAAATAAATCCTTTTCAATATAGATATCCCTTCCAGAACTGCTAAGAATTATTTTAATTTTATGTTTTAGTCTCAATTTGATTTGAGTAAGCTGTATGTATTTTCAGCCTACTCCTTTCTGGACAGAAGGCTTCTCTTAAATGTTTTGGTGCATGTTTGTTTCTGACTGTGCTGGTTTTGTTTGGAATAGAGTTAATTTTCTTCATACTAACCTGTATGGGGCTATGTTTTGGATTTGTGCTGAAAACAGTATTGATAACACAGGGATGTGTTACTTACTGCTGGGCAGTGCCTACACAGAGTCAAGGCCTTTTCTGCTCCTCACCCCATCCCACCAGTGAGTAGGCTGGGAGTGCACAAGGAGCTGGGAGGGGACACAGATGAGACAGCTGACCCCAGCTGACCGAAGGGATATTCCATACCATATGATGTCATGCTCAGCATATAAAGCTGGGGGAAGAAGGAGGAAGGGGGCGATGTTCAGAGTGATGGCGTTTTGTCTTCCCAAGTCACCTTTATGTATGATGGAGCCTGCTTTCCTGGAGATGCTTTGTTTTTCTTTGCTTATGTGCATGGCTTTTGCTTTACTTATTAAACTGTCTTTATCTCAGCCCACGAGTTTTCTCACTTTTACTTTCTGGTTCTCTCCCTCATCCCATGGGAGGGAGTGAATGAATGACTGTGTGGGGTTTAGTTGCTGACTGGGGTTTAAACTGTGGCACTAACCTGAAACATTTTGCTGTTATGGTTAACATTGTACACTTCTCAGTAACTCTGAGAATTATTTTTGCACAGGGTTATATAACGCTGTCTTAATTATTTTTTACATTTGGCATTCATATTTTCTGTTGCAGAAGAGTTCAAAATGTTTGACAGTTTGTAAGCCACAGAAGCTGTGTTTGATTGTGAGGAGTAACTATGGTCTGTGGCTTTTTAAATGAGCGTAATATGTTTGTTGTTTTGCATTCAGAATTAAGCTGATTGAATTACACTGATGGCATACTGTATATAAGTTTAAACTTCCTGAGTCTGAATAACTGGAAGTGCAGCATCTCAAATATTAGTATGCATTTCATTTTAGGACAGGCCAAGTCTGACGTTATCATAGAATACCAGACTGGAAGGAACCTCAAGGATCATCTGGTCCAACCTTTCCTGGCAAAAGCACAGTCTAGACAAGATGGCCTAGCAGCCTGACCAGCTGAATCTTAAAAATGTCCAATGTTGGGGAATCTACCACTTCCTGGGGAGATTATTCCAATAGCTGATTGTTCTCATTGTGAAAAATTTTCCTCGTGTCTAATTGGAATCTCCCCAGGAGTAACTTGTACCTGTTGCCCCTCGTCTTTTCCATGTGACTCCTTGTAAAAAGGCAGTCTCCATCTTCTTCGTAGCCACTGTTTAAATACTGGAACATGATGATAAGGTCTCCCCTATAACTTCTTTTCTCAAGGCTGAACAAACCCAGTTCTCACAGCCTTTCCTCATATGTCAGACTTCCCAGTCCTTTGATTGTCTTTGTGACCCTTCTCTGGACCCTTTCCAGCCTGTCCACATCTTTTTTTGCATGGCGGGAACCAAAACTGAACACAGTATTTCAAATATGACCTGACAAGTGCTGAGTAGAGTGGGATAATGACTTCTTTATCTCTGCTGTTAATGCCCTTGTTGATGAACCCAGCATCCTATTGGCTTTTTTTGCCACAGCGGCACACTGTTCACTCATATTGAGCTTGTCATCCACCAGGACCCGCAGATCCCTTTCTACAGAGCTGCTTCCCAACCAGGTAGATCCTGGCCCGTGCTGATCTCCTGGAATACGTTTTCCCAGGTGCAAGACCTTACACTTGTCCTTGTTGAACTTTGTAAGATTTTTGTTACCCCGCTCTTCCAGCCTATCTAGGTCTTCCTGCTGGGTGGCTCTCTGTTCTCAAGTGTCCACTTCTCCACTCAGTTTAGTATCATTGGCAAACTTCATCAGGGTATGCTTGATTCCATCGTCCAGATCACTTATGAAGATGTTAAACAGCATTGCACCCAATATCATTTCCTGGGAGACCCCACTTGTGACAGTTGCCAGTTTGAAAAGGAGCTGTTTACCACCACCCTCTTGGTGTGACCTGTCAGTTAGTCCCCACCCACTGCACTCGTCTGGACTGTAACGCATCAATTTCTCTGGAAGGAGGCTGTGGGAAACTGTATGAAAAGCCCTGAGGGAATGCAGGTAGACAATGTCCACCAGTCGCCCCACGTCAACTGAGCCGGTTACTTTGTCATAGAAGGCAATCAGGTTTGTCAAACACAATTTGCCCTTGGTGTGGATTTTGCCAGTTATGTGCTGCATGTGACTTGTGATAGCCCCCGAAAGGATTTGTTCCATTACTTTTCCAGGGACTGAAGTAAGACCAATGGGCCTATAATTTCCTGGATCCTCTTTTAAGCCCTTCTTGTAGATGGGGGTGACGTTAGTCTTCTTCCAGTCTTCTGGGTTGTCCTCTTATCTCCACAACTTCTCAAAGATTATGTAGAGTGGCCTCACAAGGATGACAGCCAGCTCTCTTAACACCCTCGGGTGGGTGTTGTTAGGGCCCATTGATTTGTAGAGGTCAAGCTCCTGTAGTAGTTCACATGTCAACTCTTCCTTCACTGATGGTTGGTCTGTGTTTGCATCAACCTGGGTTTTTGTTCCCAAGGCCTGGGGCCCAACGGTGCTGGTAGAGGCAGAGGTGAAGAAAGTGTTGAGAACCTCAGCCTTTTCATTGTTGTTGGTGACTAATTCACCTCTCCTGTTTAACAGTGGGCCGGTATTTTCCTTCTGTTTCTGCTTGTTGTTTATGTACCTAAAGAACCCTTTCTTGTAGTTTTTGATGTCTCTGGCCACTTATGATATGTTGTATCAGAAATCATGTAAAATCAGGATAGAGGTTATTATTAGCAGTGATATCCTGGGGCAGATATTTAATGTGTACTAATTGTTCTCTCTCCATTGCTAGCTGGCTTCATAAGTAGGAAGTGCCTGGTGTTGAAAGTCTTGATTTGATAGAGAAAGCATTAACAAGAAAGTGCTTGAAAGTGAAAGGCAGATAAATGTATGTTTAGAAGTTATTTTCATCTTTTTAACTATGTGGATGATTAAAGAGTAGTAGTTCCAGTTCTTGAAAGCCTATATCTGTAGTATATAGAAGTGGAGAACATTTACCTCCTAGTATAGCTCAAAGTCGCACCTCTGCATATTCAGTCATTCTGTACTGTTTTGCTTTAGATGTGAGTGGAACAGATCGGAAAATGAAGAAGTGGATTCCCATCTTCAAATAAAAAATGGAAAGACTTTGGGCTTAATGTGGAATAGCTGGATGAAATTGTGGTGTGTTACGGAGAAGAGAGAAGGTGGTAGGGGTCCTTTGGTTACTGAAACTTAGGAGTACACCAAATAAAGTGGCCCCATTGTGTTCTAATTCGCTGTGCGAGTTGTCCATTTGACATACTCTTCCCATGAAATGCTTGGAAATCTTTTGCAAATTAAGCCAATATGCAGTGTATTGTAGTTTTGTGTCTTTTTCTGTTATGGTCACCGTTCACAGCTATTGTTTAAAAGACTTCTGAAACAGCATAAACACTTGAAAATTAAGCACAGTTGAGAGGAACTGCTTAAGATGTACTTCTTTGTTCAGATGACTGCAACATGAGATTTGCTGGCATGCATGAATGATTCAGGTGCCCTGAGGTGTCTGAGGATTGATGTGGTATTCAAATAACTGGAGTAACCTTCAAATGATGGAGGTTAACATTGCATTTACTTATGGTTTCCATTTTTTGACACTTAGTTGCTGAGTGAAAGAACATAGGCAGTTTTGGTTTGATGTACTGGGAAATCCTTAAAATGCACGAATGAGCACTGCATTGCCTGGGTGCCTTTGTGATGAACTTGGTAGTTCTTTTATAGAAAAAGAAGTTCAATAGAACAATATTTCAAGATCAATAGATGATCCCAAACTATTGTTGATCAAAGACTGCTGTGCATATTACAACTCAGTTATTTCCTTTAGCCGTTACTGTAACTCTGTTGTATGAAAAAAAATCTTTATCTATTCAGGTTTTTTGTTTGCTGCCCTTAAAGTATTTTGACAGATAGCAGCTAAAGTAAAAACACATAAAATGAATGAAGTTGCAGAGATGCGAGTTTGGGCTGTATTAGGAGATGAACATTCTCCACTTGTGAATATTGTAGGTGCAGGCTTTCAAGAGCAGGGACTGTTAATCTGCGTTCGCTTAAGTCAGTGCAAACCTGAAATACTGAAAGTTCAATAAAGAATAAATTTATAGCTGCTTGGTACGTGGTGATTCCTCTGTAGAAAACTTTTCTGCTTTGTTGATTTTCCTTTCCATTTGTGCCAGCAGTTCTCATTCATACCCCTTCAAGGCATTTTAAAGTATCAGTAGCAGTTCTAACGGTTGACCCCTCAGAATGTCTTTTACTATGAGCAGATGCTTATGAAGAGTGGGGAAAGGGGGGCGAGTTCTGCATTTATGGAACTTCTCTTTTACCTGTCTAAAATACACATCCCATTTATCACAGCATAAAAGTCCCCCTACCCTCAAAAAAGTATTAGAGTGTCTTGAGGTTTGTATAGTATTTGATGCAAAGCCTCACTGTAAATAAGCAATTACTGCTTTTCAGCTGATGACTCAATCCTGAGAATATTTACATGTTAGGTCCACCTGGCTGATGATAGGAAATGGCACCGAAATGTCTAAGACAGCTGTTGCCGTTTCTCTCCTTTTCCTTGTTTTGTGTTATTAAAGGAGAGAAAAATGTAAAGAAAAAAGACTCATTTTGATATTAATTTTGTGATATCTTCATCTCAAAATACCTAGTTGCATTATATTCCAGGACTAAGCATAATGCCAAAACACCATGATCATTTGTACTACAACTCACTTTATTTTGGATTACTGCTACTTTCATCTTCAACCTTGCTGAAAGACAGATTTCCTCTATGTAACATCAATCCAAGGAGCTTGACAGGTGATGTCTAGATTTGATTTCATTGTCTTGAGGGCCCTCTATATTACATATTTTTGATTTATGAAAATGTAGTTCAGTTGTACAGATGTGTGACCCCTGTGAATTTTAAATTGTTTTTCGGGAAATCAGTTTCATCATACATTTTTGAATTTATATATACAACGATTTTTATTTTTTAAATTCTCCTTTAACGTCAGGCTTACAAAGAGATACTTAGAAACATGTAATAACTGATACTGTGGGGTTTGAGTTTTGGTGGTTTGGTTGTGTGGGGTTTTTTTTTTCAAAAATATGTGTACTCCAGTAAAAATAATGTTTTAATATCAGCAATTCTATTAAGGTTTAAAAACTGTCAGAGGCAGTTTTTGCAGGTGAGAGATGAAGCCTGTGTGATATATTACCTAGAGTGGAAGGCTTCCCTACTCTGCCCATGCGTCATCACTGGTGTGAGCAGTGGCATCAGCTGCTACGTGGGAGTCTGTGCTGGAGGTGGCTTTGGGTGGGTGGTGCACAGCTGCTCAATGGTGAGCAGCCTGTATTCTAGAACCTCTGGACTGAGAAAATGCCTCTTGGGAGAGCCATGAACATACTGCACGCTACTTGAAGAGCAAAAGGGTTGAAGTAAAAGAAGATAAAATGGAAATGCCCACTATAGAAAAGGAAGAAGTGGAATAAACCTAGTTTTTACCACCACATTCTACAAATACTAATTTGATTGTAGCTCTGATCTTTCTTCTCTGTCACTGTCAATACTTGCATGGCTCAGCCTCTGTTACTACAATCAGACTGATATCAACAAAGAGGGGCTGGTGGGGAATGTGACGCTCAAGGACAGTCTTGGCTTCAGAGATCATGAAATGGTGGAATTCAAGATTCCTAGGGAAGCAAGGAGGGTACTCAGTAAGCTCACTACCCTGGATTTAAGGAGAGCAGACTTTGGCTTCTTCAGGGATCTTCTTGGTAGAGTACAATGGGATGAAGTCCTGGACAGAAGAGGGGCCCAAGAAAGCTGGTTAATATTCAAGGATCACCTCCTCCAAGCTCAGGAGGGGTGCATCCCAACAAAGAGGAAGTCAGGTAGGAACACCAGGAGGCCTGCATGGATGAACAAGGAGCTCCTGAACCAACTCAGACATAAAAAGAAGGCCTATAGAGGATGGAAGCAAGGAGAGGTAGCCTGGGAATAAAACAAAGAATTTGTGCGAGCAACCAGAGATCAGATTAGGAAAACTAAAGTCCTGATAGAGTTAAATCTGGCCAGGGACATCAAGGGCAACAAGAAACGCTTCTATAGATATGTCAGTGATAAAAAGAGATCTAGGCAAAACGTAGGCCTGCTTCAGAAGGAAACGGGAGACCCGGCTACCCGGGATATGGAGAAGGCTGAGGTACTCAATGACTTCTTTGCCTCAGTCTTCACTGGCAAGCGCTCCAGCTGCACAGCCCAAGTTGCAGAAGGCAAAGGCAGGGACTGTGAGAATGAAGAACCACCCACTGTAGGAGAAGACAAAGTTTGAGACCATCTAAAGAACCTGAAGGTGCACAAGTCCATGGGACCTGATGAGGTGCATCCATGGGTCCTGAGGGAACTGGCAGATGAAGTTGCTAAGCCACTGTCCGTCATATTTGAAGAAGTCGTGACAGTCTGGTGAAGTTCCCACTGACTGGAAAAAGGGAAACATAGCCCCATCTTTAAAAAGGGAAAAAAAGAAGACCCAGGGAACTACAGGCCAGTCAGTCTCACCTTTGTGCCCGGCAAGAACATGGAGCAGATCCTCCTGGTGACTGTGCTAAGGCACGTAGAAGATAAGAGGTGATTGGTGACAGCCAACATGGCTTCACTAAGGGCAAATCCTGCCTGACTAATTTGGTGGCCTTCTGTGATGAGCATTGATGGATAGGGGAAGAGCAACTGACATTGTCTACCTGGACTTACCTAAAGCATTTGATACTGTCCCACACGAGATCCTTGTCTCTAAACTGGAAAGACGTGAATTTCACAAATGGACCACTCGCTGGACAAGGAATTGGCTGGGTGGTCACTCAGAGTTGTGGTTAACGGTTCAATGTCCAGGTGGAGGCCAGTGACAAGTGGTGTTCCTCAGGGGTCAGTACTGGGGCCGGTGCTATTTAATGTCTTTGTTGGCGACATGGACAGTGTGATCGAGTGCACCCTCAGCAAGTTTGCAGATGACACCAAGTTGTGTGGTGTTGTGGACACGCTGGAGGGAAGGGATGCCATCCAGAGGGATCTTGACAGGCTGGAGAGGTGGGCCCATGAGAACCTGATGAAGTTGAACAAGGCCAAGTGCAAGGTCCTGCACATGGGTTGGGGCAATCCCAAGCACAAGTACAGGCTGGGCAGAGAATGGATTGAGAGCAGCACGGAGGAGACAGGCTTGGGGGCGTTGGTTGATGAGAAGCTCACAATGAGCTGGCAATGTGTGCTGGCAGCCCAGAAAGCAAATCGTATCCTGAGCTGCATCCAAAGAAGTGTGGCCAGCAGGTCGAGGGAGGTGATTCTGCCCCCTACTCTGCTCTCGTGAGACCCCACCTGGAATACTGTGTTCAGCTCTGGAGTCCCCAACACAAGAAGGACATGGAGCTGCTGGAGCGAGTCCAGAGGACGGCCACGAAGATGATGCGAGGGCTGGAACACCTCTGCTATGAAGACAAGCTCAGAGAGTTGGGGCTGTTCATCCTGGAGAAGAGAAGGCTCTGGGGTGATCTGATAGCAGCTTTCCAGTACCTAAAGGGGGCCTACAGGAAAGCTGGAGAGGGACTTTTTGAAAGGGCGTGTAGTGATAGGACAAGGGGTAATGGCTGTAAACTGAAAGAGGGGAGATTTAGATTGGATATAAGAAAGAAATTTTTCACTCAGAGGGTGGTGAGGCAGTGGAACAGGTTGCCCAGAGAAGTTGTGGCTGCCCCATCGCTGGAAGTGTTCAAGGCCAGGTTGGATGAGGCTTTGGGCAAGCTGGTGTAGTGGAGAGTTTCCCTGCCCATGGCAGGGGGGTTGGAACTAGATGATCTTTGAGGTCCCTTCCAACCCTAACCATTTTATGATTCTATATAAAGGAGTTTACACAGTTTTAACGTGGTGTTTTTTTTCTCTCATACCCTTTCAGTAATACATTGGTGTTATTTTGCGATGTCTTTGTCTTAAAAAGTGAATGACTTTTTATACAATACTGCTTCTGCTGTCTTTTGCTGTTGATGATATCCAAACTAAGAATAGCCTCGTGTGTGAGTGACAGACATGTAACTGAGCCATCTTGACCAAAACCGTGGACTTTCCTTGTGTCTAAATGATAATAGAAATCAGTGGAACTATTCTGGTAAATTATTAAATAAACAGAGAGAAATTATATATTTTTATGTCTCTGTGGAATTTTTATGCATCCTATGGAAATGAGGAAACATAATCTGCTTTGTCTTCATTTGGATTTACTCTCCAACTTAAGTCGTTTGGCACTGTCCCTACTGATATCCAGAAGAGAGAGAAACAAAGGAGGGATAGAGATAAGAGTTTTGTTTGGAAATCCGGAAATCCCTACTAGATATATGTTTTTATCTTTGGGACAGTATTTCGGTTTCCAGGTCAGCAATGGTACGTGACTGTTGATATTTTCACTACTAAACAATGGATTTAGAGCAAGGTGGTCTACTCTCTCAGGGCAAGCTGGATTTGTTCAGATACCAGCCTCTTCTGGGAAGTTCTATCTAAAGCTGATGGGCTGCAGGAGGAAGGACAGATTCTCCTGTGATTCTAGAGCATGAGGGTTGAAAAGAAAATTGTTTCTCAAGAGGTGTGGAAGAGGACAAAGAGACTATAAAGTTACAAGAAGGAAATATCAATTTAGTCCAATGAGTTTAAAATAAATTAACTCTCTTTTTTAGGGTCAATACAGACCTTTGTATTTTCAGGATACCACATACCTATTTTGAAGTGATAATACTGAGATATTCTGGAGGGCAGATATCTGCATCAAGTTATATACACTGTAGTTTTTGTGATATTTTTATAAGATCTAAGGGTTTCTTTACCCAATTTTTGTGTGTCTGTAACTTGATGGGATAGCTAAGCAAGCTGATTGACCTCTGGTGGAAAAGGAGATTTTTCTCTTGTGTTGGGCTTCAATTTTAGGTTCTGCAATTTCAGAGTAATTCTGCAAAATCCTTCTCATGGGTGCCATTGATCAATGGAATTAAACCAGTTCAGTAGTGTAGCCCCTGAAATTGGGAAAATAAAAATTGGAAATGTACTAGAGGAAAGAAAATAACAAATTGCTGTATAATGCTGTTTATTTTGCTTTGAAGCAGATTGCTTGTTGTTGGAAGGTTAATATTGACTGTGCTTGTATGTTTTGTTTTTTTGGCAGGTAACCCTGGCCTGGCAGGTTATTACAGGACCTTTATTCAGGCCTTGTATTGTGGACTAAATCAGCAGTATCCTGTCTGGGTTGTGAGCCATGCTGGACATTGTAAGCCTCCTAGTGGTATGGAAATGATTGAAGGTACAATATTGTAACTTGTACATACAAATATTTGTGCCCCCTAATTTCACTAGCAGAACTTGTGCCTGTTTAAAAACCAGCATGACATGGTTTTTGAATGTCTCCATTGTATTTCCACAGAACAGTTGTATGATAAGAGAAGTTACAGAGGAAAAGAGTATTTTTAGGTAAATTAGATTTGCCAGTCAAATAAGTGCTGTTAAGAGAATAAGAGGGTTTGCTGATTGCAGTCTTTAGAGACAAGTTATAGAGAAGGTGGTTTAGAATGTTCTTATGTTGAGAAAAGTAGATTAGAAAAGTACATTTTTAAATGAAATTTCTAATTCAGAGATTGAGTTCTTGAGGAGACATTTAATTATCTCTGAATTTAAAAGTAGTTGTACTAAATTAGCAAATTTTCAGGAAGCAAGTAAATCTCTCTGAGGCTGGGGTATGGGGCATTTGCAGGGTAGAGGTTGCTTGTTTATCTGTTCCAAGTCTTTTGACATACAAATCGCCAGCAAGACATGGTAGCCAACTCTAAGTGGATATTGTTAAGTTACAGCATTGTAAGATGGAGGAAGCTGATAGTGAATCCTGTCCTGGAGGCTGCTTAGTGTCAGAAGACCTCTGCACTTCATCAAGCTGCAGTGGTGTAGCAGTATATCAGTATGATTCCTTAGGACCAAAAAGTTCAGCAATGTGAAGCAAGCTGAAAATTTTGAAGAAACTGTTTTAGCTGTTTAGCACAACTTTCCCTTGCTAGCCTTTGCACCTGAGCTTTTAAGCCATTTTATTGGTTTATTTAATCTCAGGTTTGAAATTGAAATGCAAAACCTGTATTTCTTTGGTATAATTCCTTCTATTCATCGTGTTCATGTGTCAAACTACCAAACGCTAGCACTTTCTCCTGACAGGCGAGAAATCCCTAGGTTTGTAATTTCTGGTACAGTGTTAACTGTGGGATGCAGGTAGAAGCCTGGCAACTGAATGGAGCTGAGTTTGTTGCAGGGAACGTTTGTAGGTCTGATAATCTGGGCTGGGATCACATCCGTAAGAGTGCATTTAGTGAAAAGAGCATTGGATGACAAGAGATGTGTTTGGTGGCTTGAGATGGCCGAGCTAGTTAAAATGGAGAGGTTTTTGGATGGGACCAGCAGGGACGTTGTACAACTGTCCCACTTCCACTGACAGCCCCTCTGCTGCTACGGAGAGTGTAAATCTGGGAAAGGAGAGCATCCAGTAGGAAAAAGGAAGCTGATACCTAACTTGAAACCAAACCTCTGGCTGACTTCATGACTCTCACTTCAACGCTCCTGTGAGAGACGGGTTTTTCAAGGATGTGGTAGTTTGTTAGAGTGGACAGATCAGAAGCGAAGTACTGTAAGAATTGGTGCTGTGTCAAGTTTTGTTCAATATATTCACCCATGACCTGCAGAATGAGAGTAAACAGTGAAATTTCTCAGCTTGTGTTTGGTACTTCAAGCATTTAATTAGTGGGAAGATATTGGATGTCAGGGAACTACAGAAGCATCTTACAAAATGTAATTTGTGTGCAAAAAGATTGTAGACAAGTGTCAGGGTAGATAAATATGAGTTAATGCATCTGACAAAAAAGAACTCCTTTAACTGTGCCTAGGCTGTCCTGAACTTGGAATTTATTTGTAAAACTCAGGAAGGATGCTGGCATCATCACTGACAGTTCTCTAGTATCATCTCTCGTTGCACAGCACATAGCATATAGTCACTGTTACGGACAAGGCAGAAGGCGTTGTTTTATTACTGTATGTAATCATGGTGGACCTGCATCTTAAATATTGGAGTGTGGTTCTGGTGGGCATCTCAAAGACATTTCAAGAGTGAAGTTGGTGAGTGTATGGAGAAAGGCAACTAAAACAACAGGGAGAAAGTGCCTTCCTTGTTATGAGAGATTAAGTGGCTCGATGAGAGATAAATTGGTTTGGGGAGCAGAATGATTCTCAGGAGTATGACTGAGGTTTCCAAAATCACAGCAGTAAATAAAGTAAGTGCAGAATAAAATACACCAGATTCAGTAATGGAACTAGTGGTCACTTAATGGTACTAGCAGGTTTAAAACAGGTAAAAGGAAGTATTTCTTTATGTGACAGGTAAAAAATTTAAGGAACTAGCAGCCAAAGCACTATGCGGTGGGCAAATTATGTTAGCAGACTTAAAGTGGTAAAACAACCTCATGGACAGCTGGCCCATAAACAGCTACTGAAGGAGAGTAATTCTTTGTTGTGGAGGTGCACTGCTGTCCTTGCTTTGGACACTGGGGTCTTTGTCTTGGACACTGACCTTCTCCACGCTTCCCTGTGCTGCTCCTGGTCCCAGTGCCATCCCGTGGCAGGGTTGTGAGCCTGAGAGGTTCGCTGCAAGGGGAAGGGGTGCAGAAGGCGTCCAGGCTTGGTTTCTCTCACTGAATAGCATCTAGTCTTGCCACTGCTGAGCTTGGGGGACTTGCTCGCCTGACCCAAGAAGGTGTTTTGTGTGTTCTCAATGTTATGTGCCAGGTTCTGTACTTACTGCTGCACTTAGCGTAGCGTCATGGAGGTAATAAAAGCATAGAAAGCTACTGATAGATAGTTTAAAAAATAATGAGAAGACATTTATAAGATTGTTTTCATATTTATTTTATTAGGAGCACAGGAGCAGGAAGCTCACATCCTGTTGTTAGTATACATTTAGACAGTATTCCCGAATATTCCATGGGGAGCCATTTTCAAGCTAGTTAAGGAAACTGAAAAGTTTAGTAACTTTTGTAAATAATGATGTTACTACAGTTGCTGTGGGTAATACACTGTGCTTTGCAGTAGCTTTGAAATATGATTCATTTGATACAAACTCAAGGGAAGGCACAAAGTGGCTAGAAGGCCTTACATTTTGTCATTTTATGATGATATAGGTTGGCTGCAGTGGGAGAAGAGATTTGGAATAATTCTCCCTCATCCTTATGACACAAAAGAAATGAAAAGCACCTTTTAGATATTGGAAGCTGATTCCCTTTCTTTTATTTGTTTATCGCCAAAAATGTAAACTTCATTAATTGACTATAAACTTGTGATGAAAATCACTAAACAAAAAATTGAGCGTCTTTGCAATTTCCCAAGTGACTAACTGAAAGCAATTAGGGAGTCATGGACTCATTACTGATGTTCTGCTCGTGCTGTTGCATCCCACAGAAGTTCTTAATTGACATTTTGTGGCATTATAGCAACAAACCCCAGAATTCCAAGGATTATCAGAAGCATGTGCATAGGGAGAGATAATTCTGTTTTCTGCAGCTCTTCATTGCCTTCTAGGGTCTGGATGTCTAAGGCAGAGTTCCTGTGTCAAGGACCGCTATATAGGATTGTGAAAACCATGTCAATTATTAATACGCTGCACAAAACCAGAAAAAGGGAATATTTTGGCAAAGAACTAGGCACAGAACTGTTATTGTAAAAATTCTATGTATTTTCTCATGCTTATGATGGGCATGTCATAATTTTTTCTTTGGAATAGCCTCTGCAAATCCTCTGAGGAAGTTCAGTATTTCTTGATAAGTAGGATGAGGGCATAAATTGATGAAGGCAACATTTAAATCTCCAATTCCATTGATTCTTGAGGTTTTTCTGGTTGGAATCTAGCAAATGAAAAAAAGAAGGGAGGGAAGCTACTATGAAAGACAAATTCATACTGACTTATTTAGAACAGGAATCTACAAGCTTTTTTGATAAAGCACTCCCATCAGTAAGTAATTTGTATCAGTAAAAACTTTTTCAACATGCACTCCCAGTATTTTTTTTAAATTAATCTAAATTAAATAAATGTGTTACTGAATTTCTAGTATTTTCTTTTGCAGCCCAATGTGCCTGCACCCCTCTTTGGAGACCACTGAGTTAGAGTGTGCAAGTATTTAAATAGAACACTTAACATAAACAATGCTGCCTGTGAAGTAGTAAAAGGTTTAAAATGAAAGAAACTGTATTGGAATAATGTGCCTGGTTATATTTAGATCAAGAAGATTTTGAAACTCTCAGAAAGACTAAAGCAAGTATTCTGACTGCAGCCATCAATCACAGACGACTTCCTAATTTACTGGAGGCATGTCACGTGGTGATCTGAGAACCGAACAAAGCTACACCCTTTATTTGTACTTCTATATTGATATCCTTCTATTCAGAGAGCTCTTGCAAGCTATGCTCCACAGAGAGACACACAACTTTAATTGAAGGAGAACAGATTTAGATTAGATCTTAGGAAGAAAATCTTCAGTACGAGGGTGGTGAGACTTTGGAATAAATTGCCCAGAGAAGTTGTGGATGCCCCCTCCCTGGAGGTGTTCAAGGCCAGGTTGGACGGAGCCTTGAGTAGCCTGATCTAGTTGAGAGGCGTCCCTGCCCATGACAGGGAGGTTGGATTAGATGATCTCTAAGGTCCCTTTCAGCCTGTGCCATTCTGTGATTCTATGATTTCATTGCTGTAATTCTGCTCCTAGCAATTAATCCACTGTGCAAAAAGATTTGAAACTCGTTTTACTCAGTGAAAGCAATAAAAAAGTTATGTTTCATTTTCAACTTCTTTATTCTCCTCCTTGGCTTTTAAAAAAGCAGTTCTTTGAACACTGTTGTGACTGTAAAATGAGCCAACATCAGTCCTTAGGTGTAGGCAAAACTACAAAAAGGAGAGTAGTTTTCTAGCTCTTTCTTAGTTATTTTGTTGAAATCCGGCATAATCCATATATGCTTTATAAATGTTCATATAACCTTGAAAGTATTGCTTTTTTTTTTTCAGTGCTTGATACTGTAACTGACTTGTATTTTTCCTAATCATTAAGGTGTTCATGGCTCTTGAACAGATGCTACCTACGAACAGAGGCTTTTATAATACCAAAACCCCTGCCTAATTACTCTGATAGTTTACATGCCAAATGTATTATTTTTGTGTCATAAGTCTTTTTAAGATGCACATATTTGCACATCATTTGGTTGATTTCTGCCTTACAAAGACATGCTTATAAGAAAAAAAATTATACAAATAGATTGTAAGTAAGATATGGCAAATCATTCCTTAAAAGTAAAAATACTAGACAGGTCTACCCACAGCTGATTTATTCTTTTAAGTTCTGGAGCTTCTTTTAATGTGTCACTCCATTGAACAATTTGCATTAACACTTCTTTTGGATTTCTAATCTGATAAGATATTCTCCTACATCTAACCAAGTAACTTATTAGATGTTGTGAGGGTTTGTTTAAAATGCAAGTTATTGTTTCCTATACGAATGTGTTAGAAGTGCACTATAGCTCAGTGCCCTTACAGTCAAAACAGAGCCTATGCCTGAACACTGGTGTCTGTAAGTTAATATTTTCCTGGGAATTAAATGAGTGGTCTTTTGACTTAGTTGCAAGACTAAAGGCAGGTCATGTTTTCTGGTATATAGCCATCACTGAATGCTTCATTTTATAGATAGTGAAATCAGAAGAGAATAAATTGTGTTGCATTGCTGTCTCTTAAATATGTGATTTCCCTTAATCAGGAACAGGAAACAGTTTAAGGAAAGGATAAAAAAGTACTTTGGTGCTTTTTAAAAAAATTAAATTGTTAAACAGTGTTACTCTCAAATACTTTGTTAATTCTTGATTTAAAAAAAAAGTATAAGGGTAAAAGTGAAAAATAAGATAAAAAGTATTCCATATTTATTCGTACTCCAATTATTACGTCAAAATGCCAGTAGTATAGCTGCTCAGCTTGTGAGGGTGGGCATTATAATACATTATCAATTGTGGAGACTGAAGCTCTGCACTTTTTATTACAAAATCCAGTTGAGTAGGAATGCTTGAGTACTGCGGAAGGACTAAAGACCCATGTTTATTAGTAGCTCCTCTGTTGGCAATGAATAGTAGCCAGTTGGAAGTTTTTCAACAGTCTTTCGACTTTTGATAGGAAACAAACTGCTAGTTAAGACTAACACATATCAATGAATGAATCCTGAAATTACTCATTCTAATTTTATATACATTGCGAATGCAAGTGCTATGTTATGAATATTCCACTTTAAAATAAGGACTAAAAGACTCAATCTTGCCCAAAATTTCTTTAAAAGCTGTGGAAAATGGGAGATTAGATTTGATTTCATAGATTTCATAGATTTCTAGATTGGAAAATACCTTAGAGATCATCGAGTCCAACCATCCCTAATCCCCATTAAACCATATCCTCAAGTAGATCATCCACCCTATTCTTAAACACATCCAGGGATGGGGACTCAACCACCTCCCTGGGCAGCCTATTCCAGTGGCTGACAACCCTTTCAGAGAAGAAATACTTCCTAACATCCAACCTGAATCTCCCCTGACTAAGCTTATGCCCATTTCCTCTTTTCTCAAGTATTTATAGGCCGTAATCAGGTCTCCCCTCAGCCTCCTCTTCTCCAGGCTAAACAGCCCCAACTCCCTCAGCCTCTCTTCATAAGTTTTATTTTCCAGCCCCTTGACCAGTTTAGTCGCCCTTCTTTGGACTCGCTCCAGGAGCTCAATATCTCTCTTAAAGCGATATTAGATAGGAAGATTAGATTAGATAGATATTAGATAGGAAACCCTTGACATTCAGTCCCTCTAACACATTCCTCACCTCCCTTTTTTAGCACCCTTGTTGGCTTTTCCAGTAAAGACTGTATAGGCAGCAGGTGTACCTACATAGCCATGTCTTAGAGTAGTCTAATTCTGTGGACAACTGTGATTTGGTAAGAACATCTCAGACAGAAATAAGAATAGAAGAACACCGATTTGGTTTGTTTCTCCTCCTTATCATGGACCACCATGATACTTTTCTCTGTGGCGAAGTGAGATTGAAAAGTAAAGAAAAAAGAAGTAAGTATTAAATGATTTATTGATTTTCAGTAATATTCTGTGTATGCCAAGTGCTATAGAAGCATGAAATAGTGTGATTCATACCTTAATTGATTAAAGAGACACAATTGAAGCATTAAAATATCATATGCCTAATAAATGGTTAGTTGTCAATTGTGTCTAAATGATGCAATATTTGGTCACATGATAAATTGTATTAAAGATAAATCTCTTGAACTTTCTAAACTGTACAGATGAGAACTGAGCTATACAGAATAGTAATACAAATATTTTTTATTGTTTTAGCAAGGTGTGTTTACCCTTGAGTGACATTTTTAATAGCCAAGTTTGATCTTCTGTGTCCCATTGACTGTAGAAGATAATAGTGGGTCCTTAAAATCTATTAAACTATCCTTAGTTCATTTTCCATGATAAAAAGAGTTAGGTAAGGATTGATTTATAGTCCATCAAAAGACTGTTTCCATTGCTTTTTCTTTATGCAGGGAGAGTAGAGTTTTCAGACAGTTTTGAAATGGAATTATATCTTTAAGAAGTAATATAAGAAAAATCCATCATATTTAGAAGTCATGGCAGTCTGGTGAAGTTCCCAATGACTGGAAAAGGGGAAACATAGCCCCATCTTTAAAAAGGGAAAAAAAGAAGACCCAGGGAACTACAGGCCACTCAGTCTCACCTCTGTGCCCAGCAAGATCGTGGGGGAGATCCTCCTGGCAACTATGCTAAGGCATGTGTAAAGTAAGGAGGTGATTGGTGACAGCCAACATGGCTTCACTAAGGGCAATTTCTGCCTGACTAATTTGGTGACCTTCTATGATGAGGTTACAGCATTGATGGATAGGGGAAGAGCAACTGACATCATCTACCTGGACTTACCTAGAGCATTTGATACTGTCCCACACGAGATCCTTGTCTCTAAACTGGAAAGACGTGAATTTCACAAATGGACCACTTGGTGGATAAGGAATTGGCTGGATGGTCACACTGAGTTGTGGTCAACGGTTCAATGTCCAAGCGGAGGCCAGTGACAAGTGGTGTTCCTCAGGGTCAGTACTGGGGCCGTGCTATTTAACGTCTTTGTTGGCGACATGGACAGTGTCATCGAGTGCACCCTCAGCAAGTTTGCAGATGACACCAAGTTGTGTGTGTTGTGGACACGCTAGAGGGAAGGGATGCCATCCAGAGGGATCTTGACAGGCTGGAGAGGTGGGCCTGTGAGAACCTCATGAAGTTCAACAAGGCCAAGTGCAAGGTCCTGCACATGGGTCGGGGCAATCCCAAGCACAAGTACAGGCTGGGCGGAGAATGGATTGAGAGCACTCCTGAGGAAAAGGACTTGGGAGTGCTGGTGGATGAGAAGCTCAACATGAGCCGGCAATGTGCGCTGGCAGCCCAGAAAGCCAACCGTATCCCAGGCTGCATCAAAAGGAGTGTGGCCAGCAGATAGAAGGAGGGGATTCTGCCCCTCTACTCTACTCTTGTGAGACCCCACCTGGAATACTGCATTCAGCTCTGGAGTCCCAACATAAGAAGGACATGGAGCTGCTGGAGCGAGTCCAGAGGATGGCCATGAAGATGATGCGAGGGCTGGAACACCTGTGCTATGAAGACAAGCTGAGAGAGTTGGGGCTGTTCAGCCTGGAGAAGAGAAGGCTCGGGGGTGATCTTCTAGCAGCCTTCCAGTACTTAATGGGGGCCTACAGGAAAGCTGGAGAGGGACTTTTTACAAGGGCATGTAGTGATAGGACAAGGGGCAATGGCTTTAAACCGAAAGAGGGGAGATTTAGATTAGATATAAGGAAGATATTTTTCACTCTGATGGGGGGTGAGGCACTGGACCAGGTTGCCCAGAGAAGTTGTAGATGCCTCATCCCTGGAAGTGTTCAAGGCCAGGTTGGATGAGGCTTTGGGCAACCTGGTGTAGTGGAGGGTTTCCCTGCCCATGGCAGGGGGGTTGTAACTAGATGATCTTTGAGGTCCCTTCCAACCCTAACCATTCTATGATTCTAAAAAGCACAGAAGTGGTAGAGGGATAATAAATTATCTATTACGACATTGATTATGTGATCCCAAAATGTTAATGTACCATCAGTGTAAACTTTTGAAGTGAAATAAGATTTTGTATAAAAAAAAATACTCCAGTGTTACAGGAAAATTTGGAAATCCTGTGCAGCTTGAATTTATTTGATATATTGCTTCTTAGCTATTGTTAGAATTCGTTTGAACGGAGTTTGCTTTTCCAGCCCTCTGACTTCTAATGGAATTGCAGAATTGTCTATAAGTAAGATTCTACTTCTAGCTCAAGTGATTAAAATCTGCCAAAAATATGACTGAAATCTTTTGAGTAAACCTGAATTTATACTTCAGCAAGTTAATCATCTCATTGATTGATAGATAACTGTCCACCAAATGACAGATATAAGCATGGCTGTGATTAGTAGATATGAACCATAAGTTTCTACCATCTTGATATGCTGTGCTGACAGGAAAAAAAAACTAAAATAGTAGCTTGAGCAAGACAAGGAATGTGGTGTGCCATAATAAGATGGTTTTGAGTTATTTAGGACAGTGATTCGCAGCCTGTGGTCTGTGGGCCACTGGTGGTTCCCAGGACACTTGCTTGTGGTCCAAGGTGAGCTGGCTGATTAGATGGAGTTGGCTGTCTCACCGGTTTCCACTTGCTAAGCGGAATTAATGGTAGCTAAGAATACTTTCCCAATAACACTTTTTTTTGTGTATGCATTTGCTGCGGTAGCCTTAGAGATGTCGTGCCACCATGAATGTGTGGTGATGGTGGGGAGTGGGATTGTGGTCTGCAGTGCTGCAAACAGGAGAAGAGGGGATTGTGAAACTTAGATGTTCCAAGAACTGAGTTCCTAAAAATAGGGATTCATCGTTAGCCAACAGCCTTTGTCCTTGTGTGTAGCCCCAAAGGAGGGAAGTTACACAAAGGCACGGGGAGTCAGGATGCATTTGGTAATTTTAGCTAGCTCATGACTCATTTATTTTAAGTAGTACAGATGTTTTTAATGGTTGCTGATGTTGGAAAATACCTATGCTGCTGAATCAGGTGAGTCAGAGCTACTGGTAATCAGTCATCACAAAAGCACCTCAGAATTGGTGTCAGCAGTGCTTAGAAGGTCTCTGACCAGTGAATCCTTGCCTAGGCTTCAGCACTGTTTGGTTAGATATTAAACAGCCATAGTAATGGTAGGTGTCTGTCCACATCCAGGTACACAGTGCTAGCCATTTAAAAGGCATTTATGTCTTGTATTATACAAGTAAAGGGAGAAAAGCAGAAGAAAGGCAGCTGAGCTGACATATCACATGCATACTTTAAGCCCATGTATGCACACATTTGATTCACATGGATTTCTATTTCAACAATATTTTCTGTTTCCTAGGCATATAAATTAAAATATCTGAGAATGTTATTTAAAGATGGATTATCTGTAATATGACTTCTTTACAGGCTACAGTTATGTTTAAATATCATAAATCCGGAGAACGCTGTAGTCATGTTTGTGTCCCAGAACACATAGCACTGCTTCATTGTAATGCAGAATTGTATGACAAGGTGTCTCCCAGTGCAGTGGTATCACGCTGTAGACACATTAAAAAGAACCAAGCTGTAAGCATGCCATCCAGGTAGCATTAAGCTAGTTTCATAACTGTTTCATAGCTAAGTGTTCATAGCTAAACGTCATTTTTTAATGTATAGAGAGGAGAAGCTTCCTGTTTACAAAGCTGGCCTCGCCACTGGTTAATCACATTGGGCCCTTCACATGGTATTTGTACACAGTGAGGGATCCCATATTGCATTCTGCCCAGGGAAACTGGTTGTTTTCACAGGACAGGAATGGAACTGTCAGCTGAGTGCAGTGCCATCCTGCTGCCCCTCTTGATACAGCAATTGCTGCTGCCCAGAAACCGTATTCCTTACTTGTCTTTGGAAAAGGCAGCTTAAGGAAGGAAGTATGTGTGTGTATATATAAGAGCTATAATGAGGTATTTAAATGTTGAGGGTTTTGTCTTTGCCTGGTAAGATCTGCATTTTACTGTATGGTTTTAGTGTTAGGTGTCTATTTTAAGGAACAAATGATCATTTCATGTTATGAACCCACTGGAATGTTTTAAATCTAAATGTGTGAAAAGTAAGCAGCCCTAGGGATGCTGCAGTACTCCATTTACTTCTTTCCTTTGAGCCACATTTGGTTAATTATTCATAGAGGACCCATAATTATGCAAATAGATCCTTTGAGTAAAATCTTGGCCTTTAGCATTGACTTTATCAGTTCTGCTTGATTTTAAGCATGTGTTTAAAAATCTTGTTCCATTCAAAATCAAAACTAAGAGAATAAAATTTTGTCATATGTGAAGTATTTCTGCGTCGCTCAGTTGTTTTCTTTTCTGGCCAACCAAAACGATAACAATTTTAACTGCTCGTAGCATCATACCTTAACAGCCATGTATTTATTATGGTCACTTAAACACTGTTAGATGATTCTGGTACCATTTAATGCATAGCTCTATATTCAATTGACTTTGATAGAGTAGTGACCAATTCTTGCTGATGTGACTAGGAAAGAGGACTTTGTCTTTTATTATAGCTATACAAAAAATAGGTTCTTTATTTTCTCTGTTTCTTTCAAGGTTTTCCACTGAGTCTGTCAACATCATATATGTAGGCATATTATTTAAAAAATATCCATTAATAGCTTTCTGATCTGCTCTAGTACTTTATTCAACTAATTCCCCTGTTAAAAGAACCAGAAATTTTTATCCATACCTTCAAATAAGGTTAATATAATTCTATTTTTAAAGATGTGTTTTAAAGTAACAACTTTTGAAACGTGATGCAGTCTTCTGAATCCTTATCCAGAAAACAAGACATTTTTTAAGAAATTGACATTCATCCATTGAAGAGTATAATGTCTTTACTGCATTCCAGGAAACTTTGAATGTAGGTTTTGAGATTGTTTATGGATCATTTTCTGCCTTTCACCCCATGACATAAGTATGTTCTCCAGCTGATACCATCACTTCTAATTAGATGCAGATGGCTGTTAGTGGGGGGAAAAGAAGTGTTCAAGAATGTGAACCCTCTGAAAAGGTAACATTTATATCTTTTGGTGTCTTGACAAGACGGCTTGTCACAGTTCACTAAGATGAGCAGTGCTGTGATGTTTCAGAGTACCTTGTTTAAATGTTTACCATACTATTAGGGAAAGTATTGTTACCATACTGTAGGGAAAGTAAAAAAGTGAAATAATTTAATAAACAAAATATTGAAATTATTCAGATTATTTTCCCCAGGGAGAATGCTTAGGAATCTTTTAATCCAAGTCAGTTTGAAAGATATATTTGCATCTGCTAGCAGAATGAAAACGAACAATACCCATAGCAGAGAACAACCCTTTCTGTCTGAAGATGCAACAGGTCTGGATTTGCTTCGATAGTTGAGTCCAAAAGTTTATTCACTACATAGGTTAGCTGTAGGAAGAAAGCTGATCAATACTTTTATTTATTAATAAGAATTTCTACTTTATGATACAGACCTTTGACTTAATTTTGATACCCACAAAGCTTGCAACAAATGATGCAGATCTTGATGGGATCAATCCAGTGTTTAATGGCAGTTTTCTTTCTAGTTCAAAGTGATCTACAGTTGTAAAACTAAGGAACTCTCAGCAATATACAACATAATTCCAGATTCTAAAAGTAATCAGGTTTGGAACATGGAGTCTTTCTGTTTGGTTTGGTTTTAGGAGTTTACCTTTCTTTAGGGAGCAATGTAGGTGTGTCAGGGAAATGCAGGAAACTGTAAGGCAGATTATGCAGGAAGAAGTAACTGCAGATGGCCCCATTCTTATGTAATCATCTTCATTAACTAATTACTTTTACATCTAGTGCATCTACTTAAATCTCTCAGCAAGATCTGGGTAAGGGCTGTGTGCTTTGAGAAATTATAAAGGACAAAATGATACAGTACTGTGGACTCAGGTTGAATGAAGGAGTCTCATTGCTGCTTGCTGGATGAAGGATTTTTTCTCTTTTCCTCCTTTTGATACTACATTCTTTTTCTTTAAGCTAGACATATTCTTATATTTCTAAAGATTGAATTTGATGTTTTGTGCGTTAATGCATTTATTAAAATAATCTGATTTGCTACAGCTATCGAATTACTGGTGTGGTTGGGTGACTACTGCCTTGCTAAATTAGACCCTGTTGGGTTAGACTACTAAATTCTTTGAGATTGCCATTGTAGTGTCATTTTTTTTCAGAAGAAAACTGTGATTTTGAACATAGTACCACTGAGTCTTTGCTGTCAGATACTCCACTGACCTCTGTACTAGTGTTTACATGATTTGCAGGAAGAAGCTTTATCTTGCAATTAATCATGAAGAGACCAATTTCAGTATTTCTAAATGTATTTTAGTATATATTAAACTCCACATGATCATATTTGGATCTGTTTTTGTAGAGTGCAGGTCAAATCAGTCGCTATCTTTTTATATAAAGTATACTGTAAAGCCACAGGCAGTTTCAAAGAGTTTGTAACGAGCTATGGCTTTGATGTCTGCTAATGTAAATGGATGAGAAAATCAACCTTTGCCCGACTGTGGCCCTAGCACTGCTTATGGGTCACAGGTGAATTGGTTTGCTTTCTATGTAGCACATCTCACCTGTGCAAAATGAAGACCAAAACCATCCCTTCATCTATAATGACAGATCAGCTTTGTAGCAGTGACACTCTGGTCTCTATTTCAGCTATAATGCAAAGCTCCAGGAAAAATAAAGCCATCACAGTGTCTTTGGCATGTTGCCATACTTGCTATGCTGGGCAGTTCAGCTAGGTGATTAAGAATGAAACCTTCAGCATTTTCTTTGGGAAGGCTTAAAAGGAAGCTGCTATCTTGCTAATAGGAAATAAATCTGCCAATTAAGTTTTAAATAGTGTAACAGGACACTGGAGAAGAGAAGATATAAATCATAATTTAAAGTGGTCAATTTGACAAAAATGTGTTTTGTCGTCAAAAATATAAAATTAGTACTGTACAGCACGTGCAGATGGTTATTTAAAGCATCAGCAACTGATAAAGAAACCTGCTATGTTTAAAGAAAGTACAAGGTGAAATTTTATTTCCTCTCCTCAGTTGTACCACTGATTTTAATAAATTCAGGCTTTCACATATACTGCTTTGTCTGTCTTTTGCCTCGTGCTGTGCAAAGTAGCGAAAGATGGAGTACAGAGTGCTCTTCAATCAAAATCGTGACCTTTTCTGATGATGGCAGAAAACATAACTCAGTGGAGAATGCCAGACCAGAGAACTACATTCTCCTGGCTGCTGGATTCGCTTCATGTCACGTCAGCCAGCAGCAGACCCCCAGTTGCTCTGACGTCCGATGGGGATCAATGCCAGGAGTCGCTAAGCCACAGCTGGTTCCCTTTCCTGACAGCTTGTTCTCCTTGTTCAAAGAGGAGCCCGAACAGAGACTTCGAAGGCTTTTCAAGACAGGTAGCGATTAGAAGCCTTGATTTGCACTGCATTGCAAAATATTTTGCATACGTTTTGTGCCACAGCCCACAGTGCTAGCATGGGGTCACATTCCCTGCTGGAATAAACTGACATAGCTCTTTGCAGTCAGTTGTGTGGCACCAGTTTACAGCATCAGGGAATCTAAGATGATAATTTTGAAAATTTCTTCTGCTCCCATCAATTTTGAAGGATACAGATAAAAGATGGAAAAAGGTTACGTTTGCCTGAGTGAGTCTTTTACTCCTTAAAATAGAAAGGATGCTAGACAGTATTGTTAAATACTTTGGATCTGTTTACTGCAGGTAGTTATTCTAAATATTAAGTTTTACATTTCCATGGACAAATGAGGATAGAAACCTACACTTTCCTTTATACCTCTATTAAAATAGCATCATCCAAGATGAATATACATGAGAGTAAAGAAAAAGGACTGTTAGACTGAATGCCATCCTAATGCCATTATAGCAGCTAGTGAAGTAGGAAATGCATTAGTGTTATTTTAGTGTTCCTCTGAAGATAGGTGTTATTTTAGAATTATTCTGAAGAGTGACACTTATTTGAACATTTCAGTCTAGGTCTGTATCACAGTTCTAAATAAAATTTTGGGCTGGATTTTCAGGAAAAATCAGGACTGGCCTAACAAATTAAAAGTTTTAACTTGGATTCAGTAGAAGCATCGAGCACTTCAGGAGATGTCACCCAGTGATCTCTCCAGTTGCAGTGAAGTACAGATTCTGTATTGTTACTTGTGCTGCTGTATAACTACGCCTCCAGGTGCACTCCTGTAATTTCTCCTGCTTTTGAAATAATTCTTTTATTCCCTGTCTGTGGAATAGCTCTTCCTCGGCCAGCTGTCTTACTTTGCTGTCTTACTTTGCTCTGCACTTCAATTCTCAGTTACTCAGCAAGGAAACTTGTTTGCCCTCAGTCTCTCTTTCTCTATTTGTATCTATTTAAACTTCCCAAAGTTTTGAAGTGCTGTTTTCAATAGGTATGACTGTTAGACTTGCCTACTGTGGTGCAGCACCTCATTTATCATACACTGACTGAATCAATTCCTGCAAAGTGGTATTCATCCATTTTTGTTCCCTTCGACACTCAGACAATTGCTACGGTCCTTCCTTTACCTCCTGTATTATATTCAGTAAAGAATTACTTAAGGAACATTAAACTCTGTGTGCGTTATCCTGGAGAGACTCATACATGACGTATCTTGGGCTGATGGTGCAAAATAATTCAAACACCAGTGAAGCACATTTGCCCTTGCAAAACTAAGTGATACTATTTCAGATCGTACATGAAACAAGCATTCATAAAGGAAATACACAAGGTAGACATTTGCAGGAATGCCACCTGCTAGTCAGGCAAAGCAAGGAAAATAGACTTTTTAGAGTCAAAATGGGGGGGGGGGGCTAGACTGATTTTTGCAACCTATCCTTTTTTTGTGGCATAAGCTCAGAAAATCAGCAAGGTAATGGAAATTGCAAGATTTTCTCTATGTTGCTTGGACCTACGTTATTGATGCAATGATCCCATCCAGTGGATCAGACTGGATGTGAAGCCCTGTCAGGTAGAAGTGCACACTTTTTCTTGAAGGTCTTGTTACTGACTTCATTTTCTCAACCACCAGATCTTCAAGTTGAATCATTTTCCAACCATTTAGGTTGGAAAAGACCACAAGATCATTGAGTCCAACCATTAACCTAACACTACCAAGTCCACCACTAAACCATGTCCCTCAGTGCAACGTTTACACTTCTTTTAAATACCTTCAGGGATGGCGACTCAACCACTTCTCCGGGCAGCCTCTTCCAATGCTTGACAACGCTTTTGGTGAAGACATTTTCCCTAATGTCCAATCTAAACCTCCCCTGGCACAACTTGAGGCCATTTGCTCTTGTCCTATCACTTGTTACTTGGGAGAAGAGACTGACACCCACCTCGCTACAACCTCCTTTCAGGTAGTTGTAGGTAGGGTACATTGACGTCTGCTTCCTCTCATTGTTTATGAAGTCTCTGCCAATGCAAGGCTACTTCATTGCTTGCTTCCTCATCCCTCTTTATATCTTACTTTTCTCCTGCAATGCCAGAGAGGTTTGTACCTGGTATAGGAAGACTGAGCCCAGTTATGTTGACAACTGCAGTGGTGGCTTGTCTTTGCTGTAGCTCTGGAATGTTACCCTGGAATGCCCAGATACCTCAGCACCCAAGGAAAAGTAATGTGTTCAGAGGTTCCCACTACAGTGGTGTTATTGGTTTTGTTTGCTACCTATTTGCTTGTATGTAGTCCTATTTCAGTCTATGTTCAGTGGTGCTTCCTTAATAAGCTGTGGTAGAGCTGATTCATTTTAGGATTACTGGAAGAAGAGAGAATTGCTGGAAGATTTTGAAGGGCTGCCAGTACTGAAATTACTTGTTATTTTGCAAGTGTAGACGTGTAAACCTAGACATTAAATGATTTGGAAACTGGAGGGGAAAATAACGGGTAAAGCCTAGATAAAAGCCTAATTTCTGGTAAAGTAAGGGCATACCATTGTTTTCTTCCACTCTGTAGTTACTTGTCTCATAGAGAGTATTCTGCAAACTAAAATTTTGTGCTGAGTGGGATACCTAGTGTTTTGGAATGAGCTTGCTGGAGTTTTGCAACCAACTTAGGTGCATGAGCATGGTGTTACAGGTCTTTTCTTCAAAATAATTAGGTCTGATATAAAGCTGTCCTTAATAGTCCAAGTAGTGTGCTGTCATCAAAGGTGCAGTCTAGAAGTTAAAAAAGTGTGAGACTAAAAAATTTACAATGAGTTTTATACTTATTCCTTTATCAAGATACATTTTACGTAGCTGTCAGCCTCAGCAAGGAAGTCCT
Organism: Tauraco erythrolophus; assembly: GCF_009769465.1. Classification (NCBI taxonomy): domain Eukaryota; kingdom Metazoa; phylum Chordata; class Aves; order Musophagiformes; family Musophagidae; genus Tauraco; species Tauraco erythrolophus. The sequence continues at coordinate 62,403,189 of NC_141466.1, read as the reverse complement.
TTCTGGTTTTGTTTGCGTGGACAAGTGAAGAAGGGTATGTACAGAGTCTTTCACTTGGCTTCAACATGTCCAGAAAGCAAGAAACATAACATGAACCATCAGCTTCCCATAGGCACAGGCCTCTCTGTTTTTGCTCCTTGGGATCACTTTATGAGGGAAATTTAGATCAGCTCCTACACAGTGATGGTTCTCTAACCTCTACCCTGCCAAGTTTTTTTTAATTTTATCTTTTTTTTTTTTAAATAATATGGTATTTAAAATTTTTATAAATTGCAGTTTCTGTAGTTATTCAGCTTACTGACTGTAAAATACAGTCATTCTCCATCTGTGCTATGTAAAACACCCATGGTTTGCTTTATGCATGTTAAAGTGATTTTGGAGGCATAGATTGGTGTAGAACTGCATAATAAAACACTGTTTAATGGTGTTTGCCTTGCCAAAATTGTAGACAACCAACAAATTCTGCTTCAAAGTTTGCACTGTTATCACACCTTGGTAATAGTTACTCTAATCAGTTAGAGGGAAGCAAGACTGGGAATGCAAAATAAAAAGAAGTCTGTGACAGATATCATAATTTAATAAGTTCAGTGTGCTCCTGTATGCTTTTAATAAAAATTTGGGGTTTAGTATTTGTCGTGTTTATTAGTTCATTCTGCCAGACTATGCTTGTACTAATTTAATTACAATACAACTTCCTTTGAAAAACAGATTAGGTGTTAACCAAGTGTACTGGCAATAGGTATATAGATAGCAAAGGAAATCACTAGTTCAGTTTGTAAATTAAAGTCTTGTTATTTTTCTAATAAAGAAAATAATATATATGACCACTTTAGTATCTTGAGTAAATGGTAATTTATTTGTGGAGGATACCTTTACAGAAAGTAATTGCTCCAATAAACACTAATGAGTGGTGTGTTTATCTTAAAAGTTGCATGAACAGTTCCTGAGGGTACTAGGGCCAGATTAAGGTCTAAGGGTTAATCTAAAACACAGTGCTTTAAGACCTGGTTCCTGGTGTCAGGAGGAATCCTTCAGTATTTATTGAACATTCTTTCACGGTTTCCATCCCATTTCTTTGGAACTTTATCACTTGCTGATACAAATTATCCAGGGTTCAATAATCAAATGAAAGATTGGGTGAAGCATTCAGACTTTAAGCCATATATCTTTAAGACATGTATTTTCTAATACATTTGGCCTTACTAGACCCACAAACCTGAAATCTCAGTTTTTAAGCTTACAGTTGTATTTAAACATTTTCAGATGGCATCATTCAATTGTCAGGAATTTTTGTGTTTGCTATAAGAGCAAAAGCAATCAAATTATTTAATTTCCAGAATTGGACTTTTGACCATGCACGCCAGTTTAACAAGTTATCCTTCGGAGTAATTTAGTTGTGGGGTTGCTCACTGCCTGTCGCTACATGAAGGCAAAGGTAAAACTTTCCACGGGTTGCTCCATCTAAACAGTAGTTACTCAACCACAGCTACTGCTCCTCCCACCAGTGTTTGTACGTGTTTGTAGTGGAAAAAGGAGGTGAGGCATAAAGTCTAAAACACTTGTTCCTATATGTTGGTTGCACTTAACGGTATTTGATGGAGATGCAGTGGTCTTAACATGACCCTGAGCTAACTCTCCTGAACTATTTGGTTGACTGTGCTTGATGCTTTGTGCCTTCCCTTTTCATAAGCTTTGATATCATGACTGACCTTTCAGTATCTTCTCCCTCTTTGCTTTTCTTCTTTTTGATACTTTCTTGTGATATTACTGCATTTTCGTGTGTTTAAACTTGTTATTTCTCCTCACTGTTAACATTAAGCAGTACGGTGATATGTCATGCAGCTGAAATGAGCAGCATCTTCAGAGGAAGAGGTGAATCTTTTTCCAGTTCCCTGGTTCAGCCTCCAGATACTTACTTGTCCTTGTCTTGTAAAAGGTTCAGTTCTGAAAATTCTTGACCACGAGAGTTTATGCGGGTGGTTCATTAGAGTTTGTCCTTAGATATCCTGGTACTACCTCCTAGAGTAAATGACCCAGGGAAGAAGAAGGTACAGTGCAAATAGGACAGTGGTTTTCACCTCCCTTTCCTTCAGGGCATATAATTACAAGTCACCTTTTTGCACAATTCCTTACTTGTTCATGAGTAACTGGGAGGCCTTGTGTATGAACAGATCCTAGGACAGACTTTAAAGTCATTCCGTGACAAGTGTCCATAGGTACTGACCTCAAATGTTCAGTCACCTGTTGTGACCAGGGTAGTTGGGAGTTTCGACACGCAAGCATTCTCTTGTGAAATTAGGGAAGTACAAAGACATGCAGAAGTTATACTCACAAATTTGAGGGTAGTGTTAGAAAATCTGGCCTCCAGTATCTTTTTGAATCTTCCAGTAAAAAGAAGTCTATGATTTTTGCAGACTTTTTAATGGAAGGCTAAATGTTATGAATCTCCAGTCTTAAGCCTGCTCGTATAACTGATACGCTTTTTTTTTTTTCTGCCTAGGAATTTCCCATGCATACACAGCAGAAAAACAAACAAATACAATTCTCTGTTACTTCCCTGAAAACCTAAGTCCCCTTTCCTAGTAAGATTAACTTGTCGACTAATCTTAGAGCAAACACTTTATTTTAATTTATCATTGTTTTCTGACTATGGGTTTAGCAGAGGTCAGAAAAAGAGATTCATTAAAGTGATGGCGCATTTGTTTTTCCAAAAGCACATCAGAAGATTAATGCTTTGCCAAAAAAAATAAAGAAGTACAATATTTCTTTTAATACACTTCAGCTAAATAAAGTCTTAAAATCACATGCCTTGGCCCAGATCGGGTGTTTGCAGCGTAAGGTACAAGTCGTATAATTTCTACTATCTGAAAACTGCTTAAATGAGCTCTCCTTCAGCCATGCCATTTATTCCACACCTGAGGTGAAGTAACTCTGGTCCCTTCTCTGATGTAGAGCCATCGGTGAGCTGACTGCCAGTGTGTTTGTGCAAGTCTATTTGCTTTTATGAAGAACCCGTTTCAGCTTCTCCACCCAAGAAATTCATGTTGATTTTGGATAATCCCTGGATGATTTTATTCTGTTAAATAAATAAATAAATCTTCCAAACCTGTGAGGCAGCCCAGCTCTCACATATTTTGGACTATGAGGAGTGTAGTATTTGTGCTGGGGAAACATGAACTGACACGAGGCATTTTGTGTTTGTCCAGCAGTAAAATAGGATGTGTAGTTCAATATAGAGTTCTGTGACATTGGAATTTGACCTGACAAGAGTGCAGGCTCAGTCAGTGGTGAGGAGAGTTATGCGTGTGGATCACCAGACCCTGTCACACCGCACGCTCATCCTCCAGTGCGGCTTCTCCAGGAGTAGTGCTAATGCGATTCGGTTTGGCAACGACTCAGTGTTTCAGAAGAAAAGGAAAAGCTGTATTAAACAGCTGAAGCAATTCTCTGGGGTCAGCATTGGCTGTCAGGACTCTCTTTCAGCTGACAGAGGTTGTATGTGTCTGTAACACCTGCCAGTAGGCGTGGGAATCTGAGCATCCTTGCTCCAAGGGCTGCTGAGCAGGGCTTTGCTAAGGATGCTTTGGAACGGGTCTCTGTGATGATCATCGATTGTAACTAACCCATCCAATTAACAATCACTTCTGCAAGCTCTGCTCTCCCCTGCTCTCTTAAGGAAACACTGGTGCACAGGCTTGAGTTGAATATGCTCAAGTCCTAAACTCAAATCTAGGCAAATGCAAAGAGGAAAAAAACCCTTATTTTCACTCTGCTCCTAATCCCCACTCATGTCCTGTGGTGGGGTTCTTGTTTTGGCAACAGAATTCGTTCTGAATAGGCACATCTCTGCTGAAATCAGTAATAGCTGTGAATCTGTTGCCCCGAATCTCTATGCTGCTATTTATTAAGTAACTAAATGTTAAATTAGATATCTAGTGTTTTAATAACTAAAATAATTAACTGTATTTGTCTAACATAGTTATCCACCTTAACTTGGAAGTTTTGAGGCAGAGCTAGACTGTCTTCACTGTATTGTTAATTGCATTGCAGCGATGTTCAGCATTTCTTGTAGCAGGTACTGAATTCATGTAGTGAAAGGCAGCTGTTAACCTCATGAGATTGAGCAATAGAAATAAAAATTTGCTTTTTCTCCTGCTTGGTTTCTGGGGTCCTGTGCACCATGAGAAGTTCTCTAGAAGATTTATACACCTACTTCACCTCCTTTTCCCTTGCTCTAACCTGGAAATAAGCTTAAATTCTTGTAAAATCACTTTATTTTCAGGAATTAAAGTTGTGAATGGAATGTCAAACTTCGAAAGATGTGCTGATAAATCACTGGAGATGGCAGTGCCAGAGTAAAACAATATGGAAATGATGGCAAATGTTTACAAGTGAAAATTGACCTGCTCAACCCAACACACATTAATATACGTATATTCGACATAACATACTCTTTCACTTGTTGCTGTATCCAGTAGGCCGTCGCATTTCTAGTATTCTGTGTTTTATGTGTGTTATATATACTCTTAATTAGACTTGTGGTGTAGACAGCCCACTCCTGCATGAGGTTAAGCTGCTGTCTAAATAAATAAAAAGTAGGCAAGACAGCTTTTGCTAAAAATAGAAACTAAGTTTAAAAACAATGTTTTGGCCTTGGGCTTTTATTTAGGGTTTTGGAAAACAGAACAAGGTCTTTGTTTTCTATTACTTATAGAAAGTCTACTAAGCAAAATATTAATTCTCATCTAATTTTGCATTCCCTGAGTGTGGTTTAGTAAACCCCTTTTTCATTTAGACTAAATTACTATGAATTACACTGGGATATGATCGTTAGTAGTTTTAGTAGAAATACTAGTTTAACTGAAAATCTTTATTGTGACCTCTGTGGTAATCATTCAAGCTCAGAAAGAAGCCATCAGAACACATCCTTGAGCAATTATTTTGCTTCAAAAGATAATGTTTCATACAGATGATCAAAAAGGCAATGTAATACCAGTTAATATTATCACTGTCAAGCCCCGAATAACTTCACTACAGTAGCGTTAGTAATTTTTAGCATTTGAGATTACTGACCAATTGTCATCAAATTTACTATATGCAGATTAAAAGACCAAATAATTTGATAATTCACAGTCATAGGCAGTTAACTCCATAGTTATCACTTTCTCCAAGCAGGCCCAAAACCACCTACATCTGAGATGGGTCTACGGTGCTAACTTCCTCTTGCAGTGTTTTTTCAATGCATTCCAGTATTTTTAATGTATATGTCTTTACAGTGTCTCTGCCTGATGGATACTTTCTTCCACCTCTATTTTTCACATAGGGAACTGATGGCAGAGGACATCAAAAGAAACCAAGTGGGAAGTTAAACACCTAATACTTGGTGGGCTGGTTAGGGCTGTGTGTGCACTACCGTTAGCTGCTCCTGAATTGTTAGAGGTGGGTGGCTTTTGCCAGGAACCTGTAGGCTGTCTGTAGGACCGTGGCTCACTAATAAGCTGGTCCCCATCATGTGTCTGAACCTTGCTGCCAGGAGATTTAGCTTATTTCAGACTAAAACTGCACTGCAAGTCAACATGTAAGGAGTGTAAAAGATCAGAGGTTTAAAATAAAGTATGAAATTGATCCCTGAGATAATAGCATGGATTTAAGAGATTAAGTGATATTAGTATCAGTACACCTCGTGTAGATAAGCTATAGGCATATGTCCCTTCATGCTTTCTGCCTCTCTTCTTTTATTCTTTTTTTTCAGCATTTCTTCTTACAGTCTTTTCCATGTAGTAGTCTAGCTTAAACTGGAGTGGTATGTCTTTTTAGTTTAGTGGGTAGAGCACTTTGCTGGCAGATGAAAGAGCTGTGAACCCCCTTAGGCTGAGGAACTTGAGAACCATGTCACCCACCTCATGAGCAAGAGTAAAGATGCCCAAATTGCTGTAAATTCTTACAGGCATCATTATCATCCTTATCTTCTTGAGGAAGCAAGTAGCGAAGTCCTCATCGTAAGTGATTGCCCAAGCTCCTTTAGGAGGTCCCTGGCAAAACGCCATTGAAATTGCACAATAACCTGGAACCGTTAAGCTCTAACTTGGCCTTCCTCTTGTGGCTGGATTGATAATGACAAGAATCTGCATAAATAGAAGTAGTTTATGTAAGTGTTAGTGCCCCGTGTTGATACATACACATTTCATGTTTTTCCTCATTCCATGGGACCTTTTGAGCACCTTTATTTTAAGACAGGACTAATTTTGAACATCTGGAGGTTTGTAGTGTGTGATAACATAAGATAGTTTGTCTTGAGTGAGAGGGCTCTTATTCCTGGGCAATATTGCTATTGTAGGTCCCGATCTCTCAGTGTAAAGTCGAATTGATTTAAGCTGATCCAATGCCTTGAGTTTGGTAATGTTCTGAATGAAGAGGATCACAACTCTAGATGGTTTGCTGTGAAGCTCCGTGTGTTTCCGTATCCTTCACTCGTTCCCCAGATATGCGTAAGGCTTCACATCCTGTACATGTGATTCATCTGTCTATATTTACCACTGGTGGTAACTTAGATTTTTAAGTTTGGGTTGGTTTTTTTTAATTAATAAGTTTGTTTATTTCAGACTTTTCCAAAGAAGTGAGGAAAAAAAAGAGATACTTGAAATTTCTATCATTAAAACAAAGAACTTTTTTTCTTTTATGTTTCAGACACAGATATTAAGGAGCTAGAGGATGTTTTTGGACTTAACGGACAAGTAGAGCATAAGCTGAACTTCCTCAAAAAGAATGTATCAAAAGATATAAAGCTGGTACTGATTGCTCATTCTATTGGTTGCTACATCACACTGGAGATGATGAAGCGAGCCTCAGAACTTCAGGTACTTTAACCTTATAGAATGGGAGTTATATTATTAGCAAAGCAGTGTACGTGCTTAGCCTATGGGTAATGCCATGTCTTTCCTGTGGAAGCTCTATTCTGCTATACAGAAACTTTCAATTAAAATGGAATAAAACATCAATGCTAACCCTAATAACATATAATAAAGTAATTGGATGTAAAATAAAGTTCTGACTCTGAATTTGGACCTTTAAATGCCCTTATAATACAAATAATTAATAATGGTGATAAATATATTTAGGATTTTCTTGTCTTCTCATCTTTAAGTAACTTATAAACAGATCACTAGATGCTTGGCAATTGCATTGTGTTACCACTCAAAAAAAGTTTAAGACTGATTATGATTTTAATAGCAGCTTCTTATCTCAAGGCAAGCAGATTGCTGGCTATACATGGAGAAATGTATGGAAAAGAATAGTAATATAAATTGCGATGAGTACTTGGTTTGTGTATCTCGATGAGAGTGAGAGGTGTTACTGGGTGTTCTTGTGTATCTGAACGTTTTTCTTTGTCGCTGTGAAGCAATAAGAAGGGTGAGGCAGGACTGTGTCCTTGCAACTCTGGAAATGGCAAATTGTTAGTGCTCAGTAATAACTCACTCTACTGGCAGATGATGAATGAAGAATACTGAATTTTTATTCTTAAACACTTTTGCTAAATTATTGCCTCTTCCTTTACATTGTAAAATCTTCAGTGGAAGGAAGTGCAGTGTTAGCGTAACGTCTGTGTTTATATATGCGTGAGTAGGTTCTTCCACTTCTTCATAACCATTTCCACTGCGTGTCTAACTTTTTTTTTTCCTGTAAAGGAAAGAATAACTAAAAACGTGAAACATGAGGTTAACTTGATATATTTCCACAGGGATATTTCACTTTGTGATTATAAACAAGGGCATTTTTTTGAGAGAACTTTTATTACTGTTCTATCTTTTCAAGAGGGAGTGTTCTAGAAAATATCATGTGAAGTAATTTGTCCAAAAATATCAACTTTTCTTTTGTCAACATCTGTACAGTCTTTATTACACAAATGATTTTATCTGGTTTCAATTAAACTATGAATTGTTGAGTAATTTTTTTACACCTGGCTCACTGGATGCTGGCAGCTTGCTGTTGATCAATGTTTTGAAATGTAGGTATCTTTGGGACACTCTTAGACTGCATGGTGCACTGTGTGCATGAAGTTAATATATGACAAGCTACATTTAAGATGTATTTAACAATAGAAAATATTTGTGTAAGCCAGAGCGTTGTGCAACCTTTGTCTCTTTGCCAAAAATAAGTTAACTGTTAGGTTTTATAACATATGAAGTGTGATAATAAGAAACTTGTGTTTCCATCTCTCCCTTTATTTTTACTGGAATATTTTATTCCCACAAGATTTTGAGCACATATGTGTATTTTAGTAGCTAGATCATTTGATTTTATTTTCGTGTAGTTCTTATGTGATGTTCTTTTATTACATGAGTTTTGGTTTTGGTCTTAAATTCTCTGCTTTAAGAGCCTTTGATTGCTTACAGTTTCTTGTTCTGAGCCAGGGGTTAATATGTTGCATTTATTGTTCAAATAATTCAGTAAACGTTTATATTTGGAGTGTATGTTTAGCAGATTTGATTTTTGTTGCCCAAGTTAAAGCCCTTTCATAATCTAACCAGTTACAGTCTAGATTGTCGCTCTCCTGTACAGTGATGAGAGAACCTGATGAACTTGAGTTAGCATGCATGAAAAGGAGAAAGCACCATCTCCTTATCTCTCCTTCGTGGTTGCTCTTCAGCTGTCGGTTTCGAATGCTGCTAATTTTATGGGCCCTTGTGTTCTGCACGTTGTTGGGGTACTGTGGCTTTTTTCCTTAAACTTCTGTGAACTAATGCTTTCTTATTTCATTAAAAGAGACATGAAACAGGAATTTTAAATCCAGTTTACTCCAGGAGAAAGTCAGTTTTGGACCCCATCCCTATTATCCTATAGACTCTCAGGGAGGCTTCGGTTAACAATTTCTTCAGGAGACTCCTTAACACAAACTTAGTCTTAAGTTGATGCTTTTAACTAGGTCTGATTAGTAGAGAAAGGCCACACAGGTTACATCCATACTTGTAACTAAGTGGCACTACTGCATGGATTTGAGTACTGGGCCAGCTATGCAGTGACATTTTTTAACTAGTCTTTAAGAGACTTTTTGGCAAAAAAGAGACTTTAAGAGACTTTTTGGGTTGACAAAAGCCCAGGACCATTCCCAGTAGATAGTTTGGATGCAGATATCCTTTTTTGAGGCAGGGGAAATTTCAGCCATGTGGACACAGACCACCCCATGCCATCCTGTTCAGTGGCAGGACCAGGGAATAGTTCCTGTTTGCTGCTACACACGTAACCATGAACACTTTGTGTGTCGTGGTGGGCATCAAATCTTAACAAGATTTGCCTCTTTGTGGGAAGTGGAGCATCCAGAGGTTGTCACCCTGCTAAAAAAAACATTTGACACTGGGAAGGAAAAATGTTAATCAGCCGTACTCTATGGAGATGGAAAAATGCAATAACGTTGATACTTGGTCTTAACCTCATAATCTTCTTCGCTCTCCATTCAGCCAGTAGAACTGCAAAATGAAACTGAGTGACAAAATGATTTTTTCAGTTGTTAGAGTTTGAGCCTAACTCATAAATAAGCTACATCCTCCAGGCATTCTCTTTTGAAATACAAATCCTTACTTGGAAGATTTCCTTGTGCTTTGCTGGCAACAATACTGAGTGTTTCCTAAAACACTCTGTTTGATCATTAATTTTATCAAAAGATTGACACATTTCCTTGCTAATGAAATTCAATCTGTTACAGCATTAGTCTTTCATTTGCAGTGATGCTTTTGAAATGCCAGCACCTTTGTGAGAATAAATTAACACTTATTTATGAGTGAAACTATCGTACAATGTAATCATTGCACTTCCTGTAAAACTCATCTTGGAGGAAGAGTTTAAAACCTCTGAGTATGTATCAGTTTAAGCAAATAAAATTTCCAGTCATACATAATTCAAAACCATGCATTGCTACTATGTCTCAGTGATGCCAAAGAATTGCTAGAACCTGGTTGATTTCATAAATGATAGCCAACAAAACAGAAGTTGGAATAGTTGTGTATAAAACAAGTTCATACCTTGGAAACCCTGTTGCATCTTTTTTGTGCACACATTCATGTGCATCTGCCTTATCTTTCCTTCACTATGTTGTCTTCCAAACAGAAATCTTTTGGTCTGTACTTTCTTTCAAGGAATCTAATGTGCATAACAAAATAACATATTTCACATTTAACAATTCCACAAATTTACACAGTAGCATAACCATATTTTCTTGTTTTTTCTTTTGTCTGTATACGAATTGCATTCAGGTCTTTCACTTAAGGAGCTGCTAGTTGTTCAGGATCTGGTAATGTATGTGGGTTAGAAGGTATCTGCAGTGTGTCTTGTTCTTCATAAATTGGTACTGACTTTCACCCATCAGGAGGCTGTCCACTAAACAAACTTTCTTGAGTTAAGCAAACATTTCTTTCATTGCTGACTATTCCAAATTATGATGTATAAAATGTTGATGCTATTCATTCCCTTTTATAAATGAATTAAACATGCCTAACAAGAGGTACCAGGCATTTTTTTGTTAACCTTTTGAGTTACTGAAATTGCCTATATATCTCTGCTATTGCTTTTCTGTCTGTTTAGCCAGTTTCTAATCCATATAAAAATGTTTCTCTCACCCATTATTAGTGGTTACAGGGACTGAATTACCTTAGTGGGAAGCATTTTGTTGGAGCTTTTTGAATATAGTTATTTTAGATAATGCTCCTTTATGTGCATGATGGCTTTATTTCTGTCTTTTTAAAATTTTTTGAAATATTTAGTTAAAAAAGCAAAGGAACTTTCATCTGTAAAACATTATTGTTGTTACTTCTGATGTTAGAAGAAGACAGAAATATATTTTATCATTCTTTTTTTAAATTTACCTGATAATAGGTTAGTTTTTCTTTTCTGTCATTGCAAAGTTTCTCTTGTTGCATTGTAGTAATGGGATCTTTTATTACCCGTAGTGCTCCCCTGAATCACACCTTTAGTGTGACATATGTAGTCCTCATTTTGTGGTATCATAGATCAACCAAAAGGCCACGTTCCATCTGTTGTGAACAGCTTGCTTGGAAACACTGATGGCCTACAGGTACACAACAGAAAGACAGATGTCACAACTCCGTTAGCTTTTTTCTTTCTATTGTCTAGAAATCTGCTTCTTCCCAATTACCTGCAACACATCTTTGTGGGAGAAGACATCCCTGCACATGGCCTTTCTGACAAAGACATTGATTGGGATATGAAATTTCAGAAACTCTCTTCTCTTTGCCATCTCTTGGCCAGGGGGGTGGGGGTTTTTTCAGCGTGTGTGAGAAATTACCTGTCTGTATAAAAGTAGTTTGTTTTAAAAGAAGCTTTATTAAAATAATGAAAAATAGCAATAGATAATTTGCATTGTAGTGTATCCTTGTATGCAACATAAAATGCGGTAATTATTCACTTGCAGAAGAAATCTCTCTTAACAATGTCTGAACATCTATTCGTAAATGCTGTTTTGCAGAAGACAATATTAAGTTTAAAGCAGATTAGCTATTCTTGAATAAGTCATATAAAACATTCTGATTCTAAATTGAATGTCTTTTTCTGATATAGCTTAATCTATTTTTTGAACATGTTCTAGATTCATTCTGGATAAGAATGTTCACACATGAATTTATTCAGGAATATTTCCATGTTTAGATATTCTTTACTCAGGCTTTAATTTATCAAGTCTGTTTGTCAACATCAGTTCTGCAAGTTTTCAAACCTTTTCCAAAGTTTACTGGCAGAGACAATTCTGGTTTTGAAATACAGTTTCCTGAAAACAGAAGCTTCAAGTAGGTGTCTTTTTTTTTGGTCTTTTTTTAAGCTTTTGCTTCTCCCAAGAGCTTTACTGGACAAGAATGTAATTTTATTTTGCCACTATTGGCAAACGCATAATTGGCCATCATAGCAAAAAGATCCCACCTGCTAAATGAGCTGTTTTTCACATCTTTTTTGTGTGATGAGAATAGTTACTTGTGAGGAGGGAGGAAAGAGTGTGTAAGTTGTTTTGTAATAGTTTAAAATCTCACTTGGACAAATAATAGCATCACTGCTGCCTTTCTGCCTCGAATCAAGTTGGTTCTTTTGTCTCTGATTAACATTTGGTTTGTTTCTGTTGAAGTACTTGGAAAGCTCCCGCTAACTTCAGTGAAAGTAGAATTAGACCATAAGAGAGAGAAACATGTCAGAATTCCTCTGCTAAGTGATTTTTTGTGATACAGAAATCAATGCAGTCACCCTTTATGTTAATGTTTTAGTTTCAGTTGTGTTGAAAGCTTAATTATTAATTTGGGAAGCACTTTCATAATGTTAGGAAAGAGAAAAGTCTCCATGTTTTTAAATGGGGGTATTTCTACAAGAAAACAAAATTCTTTGGTATAGAATTACCAGAAATAATAAAAACATATACATTTTTATTCCATTTTTAAAATTTTATTTAACATAATAGCATCTAATTCAAATGTTGATTACCTAAATTAGATGTCACAGTGCTTTAAACAAACTCAGTTTACATAGCTGTTGTCTGAGTAAATTCACTTCTGATTATCTCACTGATGATTATGAAAGTTCGTTATGCCTAGTGAACAAATGTGGGGGTTACGACCTTGCATGCTCTCTTACAAAAGTAAGCTTATCTCAGATCTTTTGAAGAGTACAGTGAGACTGCATAAAATAGAAAAATAGGCAGAAGATTTCTGAAGAGAGAGAATGTCTTCTCTCATGTAGAGGATTATACTTTGTAGACCTGTGTGCCAGGGTGCAGTGTAACCAACAGCACAGTAGAAGCGTGAATAAATGTCCTTGGTTTGTACAGCCTTGTTTTGATTTGTCCTTGCTGAGAACTTTTTGCTCTTGGTTCCTTAATGGATTGCAGTGATGGGTAGAATACAGATATGTGGTTATGTCTAGCAGTAGGGATCACGATCTGGAGCAACAGAATGGAGAAACACCACTTTTATATGAATTTCATGTTACTTGCAGTCTTAAATAGTAAAGTGCTTAAATCTCCATAAAACTTAAAATGGGTAAAAGACTTACTGTAACACAAACCCAATGACAACATTTGCAAAATTATTATACCGGAAAAAAATAAATGGCTATACTTAGCAGACCACAAGGGAATTGGTACACATTTCAAAGAAATGCGTATCTTGTGAAGAGAGCTGCAAATTTCTAGGCCATGATATAAAACTAAACTGAGTCTGATGCATTTTTCTTCTCCTTCAATCCATCCATCTTGATAAATGAGCTTCATATAAAAAAAACCAAGCAAACAGCGTTGGACTGATTCATACACCCACCTTCATCCTCCTTTAAGTGCTGAGGGAGCAAAAAAAGTTTTGCACAGATTTAATCATGAGTCTCAGTTTAGCCGCCTTCAGTGAGATGTGTGTGTAAATTTAGTTTTGTGGATGTTTCAAGTTGGTCACTGAATTGGACTATTTCTATATTATATATATTTTTAGCAGTTCTCTCTGTCAGTTCTTGATAGGTAACAAGTCTTTGGGAGCATGTACAAGGAAGCACAGGTGTTCTGTGCCAGCAATTAGACTCAAATTTGCTTTAGTTGATGGTATACACATTGCAGAGTCTGCATAATCCACCTTGCAACAGATGACAAAGTTCTGATGAGTATGTTCTCTCAGTGACGCCTCAGGCAATGTCGGTAAATCTAGTGAACACCCAGTAAAGCAGCAATACGCACTTGGTGCATATACATTGTGCAGCTCTCTTGCTTGGAAAAAGCGAGAAGTAATGCAGATGATTTATTAAACCTGACCAAATAAAATAAATAAGATCCTGTATCTTTGAAGCATCAGGGAAGTTTCTACAATGATTTGTTGAGAGATTTTTTTTAAAAAAAGGAAAAAATGAAAACAACCTTCGTATGAACACATAAGACAAACGTGAAACCTTCTCTCTTTGGGGTGGGAGGCTGCAAAACAAAGAGCAATAGTAGGCGAGTTCATGGCAAACAAAGATTGTTAGAGAGATACTGACTTTTGACTGGAATACTCCTAAAAGGCCACCAGCCTGAATTTAAAAGCTCAACAAAACCTCAGAATGCTGTTGGTGAAAGGCTGGTAACTGTGGAGCCGGTTTCAGAGTGTCAGCTAACCCAAGAGACCACTAGCAAACATGAGTTTCGCTGGCTTGATGACAAACTCTTTAATCCTAATGGTCCCAGTCATACTTTTTTCTACCTCTCCCTGCCAAAAAAAAAAAGCTTTAAAAAATGTAAACTGTAAGAAAATGCAGCAATCAACAGGCGGATGGGATTTTTTTGTATAACCCTCACTGGACACCTCATTTGTGAATCTAGACAGGCACTGTCCAGATTGCCATGTGCTGTGTAGGTCTGCCTGACGTTACTCCTCCCTTCACAGACAAACCACCCACTGTTTAATTTAGAGGACAAAAGAATGTGAAACATCTCAAGGATACAAAATTTTTAGGAAAGTTAAGATGTCATGAGAAATAAACTGTCGAAGGTGATAAATCTTCATATGTAAAAATACCCAAGGACAAATTAAATAAGGAGTCAAATTTTTTTGTTTTTTTTTGCTTTCACCAGGGAGAAGCATGCATCTTTCACCACATTAGGAATATAGTTTTTGTCATGAAAATCTGGCTTCAAAGCCAAAGTGGCATGAACTATTAATTATCTGCAAGTAACTAAACCTATCAGGAACTGAAATGTGATCAGCAACTTGAGAATAGTTTTTAGTCATGCTATGATCTATATACCTGGCCATTATTGCTTTGTGTCTGTCTTGTTTTCTGTTTTCTTGTCTTAAGCAGAGAAATTAGCTTTTGTGCAGCCTGTTACACATGGTGCCAACTTCTGACTCTTACGTTGACCAAAAATGTTGTGATCAGTAGTATGTAACTGCTTACTAGTTACCAATCCAATTTCCTCTTAAATAATAGGAGTTATACTTCTCCCCAGAAAATGGAGAGAGGTAAAAAAAGTAAGAGATTTCCAGAGGGCTCTACTTTTTACATCTGTCCTGTTTGCAATCCAGATTTGTTCTAGCTTGGAACTGTAGAATTAGCAAGCAAGAAACCAGTGAAAGGTGAGAGTCAAGTTACCAGCATATGATGATAAAATTCTGGATGTTTTGGCAACGCAAAACTTTAGGATCAGGAACGTGTAGAATTTTCCAAGGATTACCTGTTGAATTATGACTCTTTTCAAGGCCTTCTTGGCGGTTGAGATCTTAAACTTGTAAACCAAAACCTAGAATACCCAAGGAAGCCTGAATGGAAGGTTTGGGTTAGGCTTACGGTACTTGTCAGCCCACTTGGCCAAAGCCCATGCCTGATAATCTGGTCCAAAGAAAGCTTTTGAAATTTACCTTGACTTGAATTGCTTTGATTTTTTTCTGCTCACCAGTATTTTATGCCATGTTTCTGTTAATATTGTGTGTACACCATGGCTCAGCTCATGTTAGCCACATAGAAGCTGTAGTTCTTCGTACTGTCAACACCTGAAAGGGGGTAGCTGAGTTGTGGATTTGCCTGGCTGAGTTCAGTATCTGACCAAAAAGTGTCAATATAGAAACTCAGTTTAGAAAACAAAAAGCTTAAAGATTACAATATGACAATCTTAAGAATAGAAAAAAAAAAAGGATGTACATTAAATTAAACAAAATTCATTTTTAAATCCACTCTTTTTGTATGTACCAAATATAGACCAAAGACTGTACACTGTCAGCTTATCATTTGATTCTTAAATGTCTCTCCTAAAAACAGAAGTAGAGATACCAAAAAGATAAGGTACAGTAAATATTAATGCTCTGTTTTGCCTTCTAGAAAAGACTTTTCAATACTGCCTTATATGTATTTTGAAAACAAATAATGCATTTCTGAATAGTGCTGCCATGTGTATACATAGCGTACCTGGTGTGGTTTTTGAAGTGGGTGAAGCAGGTAGATATCACTCGCTCAGTCCTAGAACTTTATGGGAAGTGCTAGATTACATACAGTTTAGTACTCTTCTGAGTCAAGAAAGCTTACAGTCCAGAAATGTTGAAGATCAGATGAGAGTAGTCACTAGTAGAGTGATAATTAAAAGCACAAGCGCAAATTTAATTAAAATTGATATCTGGTGCAATTAAGAGACAGGCTTGACAAAATCAGCATCAGTATATCCGTCAGAATGTAATTACCTAGCATGTGAATACAAGTTTCTGGTTTTAACATCGATCACATTTTTAAGAGTGAGGATTCAGAGTCAATAATAACATTGCCTTAAGTTTAACTTCTGTAGCCCGTAAGCCTATGATAAGAAACCCTGAGGAAAAAGGGAAGAAAGAATTCCCAAGACTTTCTGAGGAATATCATATTTTGTTCATAACATTCACTGAAACTTCAACTTCTGTCATCTTCTTTGATGTATTTGGTTTACTGCTCAGATGAATATAGAAACAGTATGAAAATCAAGATTTTGGTCTGTGATGACTGAAAGCAGGAAAACATAAGAACAATAATTTTTATTTCAAGAGACTTGAATTTTTTAATAACCTTGTGTTTATTTCGCTACTAATGAAACATCTCATTTCTTTTCAGATGTATGTAGTCAGAATTCAAATAAACCTATAAAAAATTATTTTTTCTAGGAAGTTAAAAGGCATTAAAGTAGCCAAATGTACAAACAGAAGAGGAAGAAAAATAAACTGAAAAATGGAATCTGTGATCATTCATCAAGAATCCAAAGTAAAACATGAGAATGAAGAGGAAATGAAGGACTAAAAATAAAAAGACAGCTAGGATGGTAAATGGCAGAATAACAGGATTTATTAAGTACTGTGGATTTTTACAGATTTGTTCATAAAATCTTGTTATTTTGAATCTTCAAAAATTTGGATTCATATTGTAATAACTAAGTGAAATGATTCTATAAAAATGAGGGAATCATAAACATATAACAAGAAGTGAATTTCAAAAACAATTAGGATTAATAGCACATGTTTTCAAAAGAGCTCAACACCCTTTTGAAAGCCAGATTTCCTGAAGAACTTTTTATGCTGGGTGGTAAGATCGGCGAAATTCCGACTGCAGATGTGCATGTGTAGTACTTGAAAATCAGAGACCTGTTCTTTAGAGAGCTGGACCAAGCAAAATTCAGTATCAAGATATGTCACACATAGCTTAATTTTGTTTTATTTTTCTGCTGCAATTAATATGCTTTTACGGAAGACAATAGAGCTGGAGATCAACAGGGTTTATGCTAATTTAAAATTGAGTGGAGAAAAGGGGGAAACAGTCAGTTAGAGCAGTAAAGAATTGTTCATGAAAGGAGCACATGAAGGGACTTACTTTAGAGGCTAGAGTGGAAAAATGTGTTCCTCTGCATTAGCTTCTATACTGAGAATGGTGCATCCTGTCTGAAGAGTTCACTGCAGCGGTGAAATGAATCCAAAAAAGGCATAGACTACAGTTCTGAGATCCAGCTTAGATTGCACATTCACTGCATTTAGGGCATTTTTAATATACTATTGAATTAAGTTCAGATCAATACTGGAGATTTTTTTCCCCCTGTCTTTTTAGTCTTTCTTTGATTACTGATTATTTTAGGGGGATTTTTGCCAGTGCTATGATGGATCTTTTCAGATACCTGAGGATGTGTTGAGTGGCTGTACACCTATATTTAGAGAACTAAATCAAGCCCTAGATTTCCTCTTAAGAATCACTCTCTGTGCTCTTATGACTGAGGTTATCTTCAAAATTAAATATAATAGAAGTCCACTTCCTTTCCATTTATTTCAATGTATAAATATTTGATTTCTATTGTTTGGATACAAGTCTACTTAACTGTGAAATTTTGGAAAAAAAAAATCGTTGGAGTTTGCCCTTTCATGTGGAATTCATTGTTAAGTATACGTTTACGTGGAAGTCCAGGAACCGCAAATGTATTTAATAAGCTTGCTACCTTTGGAGTCTGTTACTTCTATTAATGTTAATGAAAATGTGCTTCTAATAACTTTATTATAACATTTCTGGTCACTGGAAAATTGTAAGAATATTCCACTCCCTTTCAAATTCCAAATTGAAGCATAATTCTATATAAGGAGTAGAATTCACTGAGTCCTAATTTTTCTGCATTGCATTTCTGCTCCTCTATTTTAAAACAGCAGTATGACTACTGTAAGTGTATTTTACTGAAATAAAAAATACAAAACCTAGATCTCAATAAATATAATTTGAGTTGTGACTTTTAATGGCAGCCAGCAGTTATCTGATGTTGACAATTGAAAAGTGTTCTCCAAATTGCTGTTCTCAGTTGCACTAAAACTCTTTCTACCCGATGACCAGTTTTATTTGTGTGATAAATGAGATATGATAGTTTTGCTCTTTTAGCAGATTCCTACCTATATGCCATTTGTCAGAATAATTAAGACTAGGAGCAGTCTATAGTACTGCGAAGGAAGGAATTTTGCATTTTTCCCTTATTATTTTAAATGCTTATAGTTCTGGAAAAGTCAATGCAAGGATGGAAAAATGAGCTGACTGACAGAATTCCTCACTCTCTCCTGTCTTTTTCTCTTCTTCTGATACCCTGACAAGATTTTGGGGTGTAAGTTCTAACTTGAACCTCAAATATTCCTTCTTTCTTTTCTTCCTTTCACAAAAATAAAAAGGTTGACTTTGTGTTCCATTTCTTCTCAGCATATAGTTCCTGGCTCACTCATTCTTCTGTTCTTCACTGATATCACAAGTCAGGACTCATTCTGCTCTTCTTCCTCCAGAGTACGTCATTACATATGCAACTTAAAATAGTTAAAATGGTAATGGACTGAACTCCTTCAGACAGCAGATGTCAGCTCAGCTTTGCTTATCTGTCTGCTAACCCTTCTAGCCAAGTAGGGCTATGGGCTTGGGTTGACTGTATGCCTTTTCGAGGGCTGACTTCAGTGAGTGATGAAATATACCTCTTTGAAATGTCTTAAGTGGAGCACTTAAAAATAGAAGTCCAAGGATCTTGAGACACTGATGGAAAATCATGGCCTTCCCTTTTCATTAGCAAAGTGAGATTATAGTTGTAAGGCTGGTTTCTTATTCACCTTGTTCAGCTACTTTTCCTTAAACTGACTAGATTGTCATTGGGATTTATTGTTACTTGTGGCTGTACATTGATGACTGTGAAAGCAGTTGGTTCAGGACAACAGAAGAATCTGATTCTTAATACTTTCTTTTTGTTGAGCCATCTCCCCACTTTAAGGGCATATTACTGTTTCATCATAAGTGATAAGTGTCCTAGGTCATGTCTACAAGTATCACATTGACCGGTCTCTGTATTTTAAGGATACCTGCAGATGCAATGCAGTGATCTCATGGGAGTGCTACACTGAAAAAAAAAAAAAAAAATCCCACCCTCTACTTCCAAAATGAAAATGGAAAGAATTTCCCCTGGAAAGTGGCAGCTGCGTTCTGACATTCATGTAATGGGAGCAACTGAAAGCTTTATGGTGTGTAACTGTGACACTGCATTCCAACATAAGCTTCTCCCTGCCCTTCTTCCAACCAATAAACTATTCTTCCTCTCTTTTCACTCTCACCCCTTCTAATCTTCTTCTGTTTATATGCTTTAATCATAATAGCAACAAATCCATCCCTGCCGGTATTATCACACCGTTGCAAATTTTGGCCGTCTCCTCTGGCACTTCCCTTGTAGATGGAATGATATTGCCCACTTTGATGGGGCTTAATTCTCTATGTAAAATACTGCTCCATCAATGAATATTTTCTCTATTAAACTATTTTCAGTCCAACAATAAGATACAGATTTTTGGGAGAACAGTTTTGTCATTATTACCTTAACCCATAAAAAGGCTTTTCCTTTTTTTTTTCCCCAAACATTTTGGGCAGGTCTTCAGTTACCCAAATATTTGTAGTACAGAGTAATTTGCATTTCAGCCCTGTGAGATTTGTAAATGTAATGAACAGTCTGTGTGTTTAATATTTTTAATAATTTGCAAACAGTTCATTATGTAGAGCTGACCTGTTCAGAAGTAGAATCATAGAATCATAGAATGGTTAGGGCTGGAAGGGACCTTCAAAGGTCATCTAGTCCAACCCCCCTGCAAGGAACAGGGATATCTCCTACTAGATCAGGTTGCTCAGGGCCTTGTCCAACCTGGCCTTGAACGTCTCCAGGGATGGAGCATCCACCACCTCTCTGGGCAACCTGTTCCAGTGTTCTACCACTCTCATAGTAAAAAATTTTTTCCTAATATCCAACCTGAACCTACCTCCCTCTATTTTAAAACCATTACCCCTTGTCCTATCATAACTGGCCATCCTGAACAGCCTCTCCCCATCTTTCCTGTAGGCCCCCTTGAGGTACTGGAAGACCGCTATAAGGTCACCCCGGAGCCTCCTCTTCTCCAGGCTGAACAGCCCCAACTCTTTCAGCCTGTCCTCATAGGAAAGGTGCTCCAGCCCTCTTATCATCTTCGTGGCCCTCCTCTGGACCCTCTCCAACTGGTCCATGTCCTTCTTATGTTGGGGACTCCAGAACTGGACGCAGTACTCCAAGTGAGGTCTCACGAGGGCAGAGTAGAGGGGGAGAATCACCTCCCTCGACCTGCTGGCCACGCTCCTCTTGATGCAGCCCAGGACGCGGTTGGCCTTCTGGGCCGCAAGAACACATTGCCGGCTCATATTGAGCTTCTCGTCCACCAGTACTCCCAAGTCCTTCTCCTCAGGGCTGCTCTCGATCCAATCACCACCCAGTCTGTATTTATGCCTGGGATTGCCACGACCCAGATGTAGGACCTTGCATTTGGCCTGGTTAAACTTCATGAGGTTGGTACGGGCCCACCTCTCCAGCCTGTCAAGGTCCCTCTGGATGGCATCCCTCCCTTCCAGCGTGTCGACGGCACCACACAGCTTGGTGTCATCGGCGAACTTGCTGAGGGTGCACTCCATGCCACTGTCCACGTCACCGACAAAGATGTTGAAGAGGGCCGGGCCCAACACGGACCCCTGAGGGACGCCACTCGTGACCGGTCTCCACTTGGACATTGAGCCGTTGACCACTACTCTCTGAGTGCGGCCATTGAGCCAATTCCTTATCCACCGACTGGTCCATCCATCAAACCCATGACTCTCTAATTTAGAGAGAAGAATGTCGTGCGGGACAGTGTCAAAAGCTT
Organism: Tauraco erythrolophus; assembly: GCF_009769465.1. Lineage (NCBI taxonomy): Eukaryota > Metazoa > Chordata > Aves > Musophagiformes > Musophagidae > Tauraco > Tauraco erythrolophus. The sequence continues at coordinate 62,382,028 of NC_141466.1, read as the reverse complement.
TGCACAAGTCCAGGTAGATGACATCCATTGGTCGACCCTTGTCCACCGATGCTGTCACCCCATCGTAAAAGGCCACCAAGTTGGTCAGGCACGATCTGCCTTTGGTGAAGCCATGTTGGCTGTCACCCACCACCTCCTTGCTCTCCATGTGCCTTAGCATGGTTCCCAGGAGAATCTGCTCCATGACCTTGCCAGGCACAGAGGTGAGGCTGACCGGTCTGTAGTTGCCCGGGTCCTCCTTGTTCCCCTTTTTAAAAATGGGGGTTATGTTCCCTCTCTTCCAGTCATCGGGGACCTCGCCAGACCGCCACGACTTCTCAAATACAATAGCCAGTGGCTTGGCAACTTCATCCGCCAGTTCCTTCAGGACCCGCGGATGGATCTCATCAGGTCCCATGGACTTGTGCACCTTCAAGTTCCTCAGATGTTCTCGAACCTGGTCTTCAAGTACAGTGGGCGGTGGTTCATCCTCACAGTCCCTGCTAGTTCTTTCCACAGCTTGGGTGGTAAGACAAGAGGCTTTACCATTGAAGACTGAGGCAAAAAATTCATTGAGTACCTCAGCCTTCTCTATGTCCCGGGTAACCAGAGCACCAGTATCCTTCCGGAGGGGGCACTGCAAAGTAGTTTGCAGTGTCTGTAAAGAACACTTCTGAGTTCTAGTCTTGTATGTTTAGCAGAATTCTGGGCTTCCACTGGAAAAGTTCTAGGAGTACTTCTTACTGGAAAGTGTTTCAAGTAATGTGAAACAACAGGTTATTTTTTCCTGTGGCGTGACCCACTTATAAGGTGAGGTATGGATGGTCCCTCTCCTGTTGCCATTAAACAGGTTTCAGCATTGGAAGTCAGGTCTTAGGAAAGATACTGACAACCTTTTGAAAGGTATGATTGAAAGCATATTGATTTCAAAGGAAATTGTCAAAGGTCTCAATTTACTTCTCAATTCAAGAAGTTATTCTGTAACTACCATGGTAAGTGTTTTACAGCAGCTGTGGTCTTCATCTGTCTATCCAAGAATAGTTAAGAGAATCTTGGTCTCTAGAGCTGAGACTATTGTGTCTTTGATGAGTCTACATTGACTGTAGACTGTCATATTTAATAACTGAAAAATAGATAATTTAATCAGAATTTATTAATGGAGCAGAATTTAGGCCCATTGCATCAATGGAGATTTTACCACTAGTTTCAACAGGAGCAAGATCACACACCCAGCCATACAGTAGGTGAAATCACAGAGGACCAAAAGCTTTCAAGAGGATATCGGGCATGCTGCAGTCTCATTAGAACTCTGCCTTTTCATTTACTCTGCTTGTGACCAGCCACACTATTGGCAAAGTAATTTCCTACTCTTAGAAGCTGAAGTTAGATACTGCCAAGATTTTCGTGTCTCTTGCTTTCTTGCTACTGAAAGATATATCCTGAGTTATTTTCATCCCATTTTAGTTCTGTAATTAAACTCTACAGAGCAAGTTTTAATATACTCCTAATAATATTACACAAATTTAACACTGCAGAAGTCTGATTGTAATTCCCATTTTAAAAAGACTCTTCATATGGCTGGTCCAATGAGTTTGAATGCAGGATTCCAACATAAAAGGCTCAGAATCAAATTTATTCTAAGTCAGTGGAAAGTGGCCTTAAAGTAGACATAAATTTAGTCACACTTCACCTTGGTGTAAATGACACTCAAGCCTACATACCTAAGTATGTGATCATTGTACCCAGCACTGTCTTTGTTGTTACACTGAAGGCTACAGTTTGAAATACAAATACATTTAAAAAAATGCTGGTCCTTAAATTTTGTTTCCATCCAAGTGGAACTGCCAGGAAGCACTGGAGGACTGGGGCATTAAAGATGTACTTCAAATAAAATTGGATAATGTATGTTAAATAAAGAGGGTGCCAGAACATGGAAAAACCTTGTGATCACTGTAAAGCATTTTAAACAGATGAGAATGTTGCCTACTATTTATATCGTCAGATAGAATCTGAAAGAAAAGAGTAAAAAAATAAACTCAAGTTTTCATTCATTTGAAAAATGTGCAGTTTATATCTATTTAAACATAGTGAGTCAAATGCATATGTTGGAGGAGGTGTAATTTATATCATAATATTGGATATATTGAATATAAGAAACTGTAAGTTAGTATGAGTGATAGATGAACAGACTGGGAGAAAGTGTAATTTTTAAAATGATGTGGAACCAGGTTATTTTCCAGGCATTCTACTAATTGCTTTTTCTGCTAAATTCTTCTCTTCTTTTTACTACATAGAATAGAAGCAAAGCTATGCTAGATATGCAGCCAGGTTAAGGAGACTCTTTGCTGCTGACAAAAATTGCTCATAGTTCTGTTGGTTTACACATGGGAATCCTGACGTTTTCATCATCTGGGAAGTTGATTGAATAGCATCAGCTAAAAGTTAAAATTTACTTATATCTTAAACTGTTCCTGTCTTCTTTTTCCAGGATAGTCTGTAAAAGTACAACACAGGTTAGCTGTCTTTGAGGTGCTTCAGTATGCTAATTTTGCTTCTGCATTTCATTAGTAAGGAATACAGTGACTTTTTGTAGCTATTGTATGTGCTACCTTCAACTAACTTGTCCCAGAAATGGCGATGTACCTCAGACAAAGAATATAGCAGGGGCAGAGTATGAAACCAAGACATACTCCTTAAGGGTTTTTTAATAATATTTCTCTGATTAAGTCATGAAAAATAAGGAAAAGATTTGGCATTGTGAATGAGACTGTAGAGTGAGGAAAGATAAAATACCAGTTTGTCATGATCCATTATATTACATTTGACTACTTCAGAGGTACAAGAAAACTGATGGTTGGGAAATAATGAACTAGCATACAGAAAAATGAAACATCCCCTTAAATTTCGTTAACTGTTGCTTGGCTCACATATATTTGTGTGCCATTTACAAATACTGACTTTGTCTAACATGACTGAGGGCAGCATTGTCCATACAACTGCTTAATCTTCCCCTTAAAAAAAAACAAACAAATCTTAATATGACCTTATATTTTGCAACATTTAATACCACAGTAGAATGCTGTGAAGTTGTGAAGGTTATGCACAACTTTACAAGATGAGTATCAGTGTGCCCTGTATCTTTCGTTACTCTGTATCTTGAAGGAAGTTAATGCTGTTGAAATGTTTGGAAGCAATGCGTTTCTGAGGTTTTCAGGAAAATCCGTATGTATGTTGCTTCTTAGAGAAACATTCTGTGGAATGTATAAGGAAGAAGAACCAATATAGCTGATACTTTATGTGTATGTCCAAATAGAAATAGCTAAAAACATTGGATATATGGTTGTTTGAATTTATGTTGTGCTGAATCCAGCCTATTGTAGTCTCCAAAGTTCTCTTTTGTAATTCAGAGCGTTGGAGACAGATCTAAGTTGACCAGCTCCTTTAAGGTCAGTAATAGAGGTGAGAAGGGGTCTGCGCAGGTTATACCTGCGGTCCCAGAGAAACAAGAGTGATCTCTCTCGCACGCACTTTGATAATTCTCATTTTGCATATTTTGTTCAAATCCAGAATAGGGATTGGATTGGATTGGATTGGATTGAATATCCCAATGTATTAGATTATGCTGTAAGTAATTTTAACTATAAAAACATGAAGTCAAGTATGAGCAAAGGAGAATACATCAGATGCCAAGAGGCAGAGACATCCCTGACATCAGACAAAGATAAACGGAAAACAGCATTCGAACAGGAAACAGCCCTTGTCACACAGCCAACTGAGCTTAGGATATGATGCAACACAATATTAAGGCAATATTGTTTTGTTAAAAGTATGTTATGAATTTCTAGTTGCTTTGCTTTGCAGATCTCTAGAGGAGACATTGATTGGAGCTTGGCTACCTCTTCTCCCCTGCCTCAGCTCTTGCTCACTGTTGCTCTAGTTTGACCTTCCAGTGACAATCTGGCCAAGGAACAAGAGTGAGAAGGTCAAGAACCATGTCAGCAGAGCACTTTAAGGAGGCAACCTTGTCTGGTGTACACGTATTGTAAGAATTAAAAGTATGAGTGTACAGGAGAGGCACTTAAAAATGTTATCTTCATGTTCTCTGTACTTACTGTTTCTTATACATCTCATGAGTGGTATTTGCATAGATGAGGTTTAAGAAAAGCCTACTTTTCTCATTGCATGTGTGGAGTAGCAAAGTGTACAGCAAAGGGCTAAGGGTCTCCATCAGTGCTCTTGTGAAGATAAATGATGTATGTCACCATGGAGAGAACTCACATGCATTTTAGTTCAGCATAAAATGATTTATAGGATGGAAAAGCGTAAGTACTATTGTAGAAGGTAATTTCTAGCCAGCTGTGTTCAAGAAAGAGGAATTCAGACTGAAATAAGTAAAGGAAAGCCTAGGAAGATAATAAGAACCTTAAATTATGGGAGGAGCTCTGGATATCTCAGCTCATTCAACCTCATTAAACAGCGAATGTGTGTATGAGTGCCTTCTATAAACATTACAAAGAGTAAATACAGAGAAAAAACTAGGATTGTTATGCAATTATGTATTGTATTAGAATGCAATACGTACATAGGATCAGATGGCTATAAATAAATTCAGAAATTAGAAACTGATTTCTGGTCATGAAAATATTGAATCTGAAGTAATCATCCATTTAAGTAACAGCAAGAAAGCTATCTAGTTTTTAGTGAATGCAAATAGTTAGTGGAAAGGACTATAAAAAAAGTAAGAGAGTATGTTTGCTATGGTTGCTGTAGTTTTTGCACCATGTATAATTATCTAAGTTATATTTAAGTTACATATTGTAAATGACATTCTCATATACGTGCATATGTATGGAATTTCATTATACTAATAATAATTATAACTAATAATTTATTTATACTAATAAAGTATGTCTTATATTTCAGTGCCTAAACTCCTGTTTGTGGATTTTCCCATAGTTGTCCGAGAAATACTTTTTGCCCTGATTTGAGGTATAGATTCTGTGACGTCGATTGCCTTCCTTGGAAGCAGTAGAGATTGACCACATGTAGACAGTATATACAGTGTTCCCCCTAACACTGAAAACCTTGTAGATGGCAACTGATGTCTCTTGTTTACATGCTCGCAATAAAATTCATCAAAGATTTGAAATCACAAAGCAATTCTCCATCAGCACTGATCTCTGTTTTGTTTTGGTAGCACTTTCTGTTGGCTGAAAAAATGCTTTCCTGGGATTTTTTTAATATTTTAATTTAATGAGTTCCATATCAGTAAAGGGAGCCCATGGCAGTGGCAGTGCTGTGAGTCTGCCATCTTCTTATCCTGTGCTGGATCATTGGTTTTGGAGATTTGGATCTTTTTCCAAAGCATCATAAAATATGTCATTGGGTGCAGAGGATTTCTTATGGCTTGTTGAGAAGAAAATGCAGAATGGTCATGAACTGGATATAATTATCAGTCTTGTTCTGGAGTGTTAAAAAGATCATTTTATTAATAGAATTCTTTGGATTAGGGATAAAACTTTTTTCTAGTGTTCTTAACTTCGTGTTTCATTCTGATTTTTTGGAGGAGGGGTAAAAACTTGGCAAACAATGTTTGATTGATTTTCTCCTCCTGAAGGGGTATGTTTCTTTCCTGGGCATAACCACTCCCCAAAGAAGAACCTCACATTTTATGTCAACACATTTACTTTTCATTCTTTTTGGATTATTAGTTTAGTCAGTGTATGTAATAATATGCTTCAATCCCAGAACAATGTAGTTGCCTGAGAGAAGTGAATGTAAATAACATTATGTTAACTTATGTTAACTTTTTTATGACTTCCTGATACAGTGTTCTGGTTTTGGAAATCAAGAGTGTCTGTCACATCCATGTAAGATAGCATTTCTCTCTTTAGTACTGTTCCTGTTGGTAACAGTTCTACAGTTGGGACCTGATAGCTTGGTGCAACATCGAAGTTGATGTCAACACAGGCTTCTGATACCTGCATTAACATTTGAATTTTTTCATTTCTTTTCATCACATCTACTTATGTCACTTGTCCCACCCAAAATATTATTTACCATCCTTTTCATTTATAGCCCTTAAAAGTTTGTGGGGTTATGGTTCTCCACTCCATTGCCTTTTTACTCCCATTTTGCCAAGCTATTCATATTCTTCTCTATAGGTATAACCTTCTTCAGAAATTTTATCATCCAAGCTCTTCATTAATTTTATGCTGTATTTGTGGCTGGCTTTTGGTTGTAATCTTTCCATTTAAGATGCACAGCAGAGAGTGCAATCCGTTTTGTCTCCCAGGGAGACAGCACTTCCTCTGGCATTCGTGATGTGTTTCCTCACTATATGTAACATTAACTTGCAGAGCCTGTCTCTCGCTTGCTTTCTGCACCCTATCATGTTGCAAACTTGCATATCATTTGCTGTTCACCATCTCCCATGTGTCCATTCAGCTGTATTACTTGCCAGTTTTTTTCCCACTCATTCGTGCTTTAGATTATTTTTTCTAGGCATATTTGAGGATAGTAGTAGCTTCTGAGTTGATTCTGTGAGCTAAATAATTAAAATACAAAATTGAACTAAACAGAACCTCATTATTATACTGCTTCCTTCCATTTTGGGGTTGGTTTCTTGTTCAGTTGTTGGGATTTTTTTTGTACTTCTCCGTGGTAAAATTGTCCTAAGCATCTTGAAGCAGATACCCAGGTTAGATCTCAGAAAGCTGACTTGGCATGTATTGAAGCACTACATTCCTTGGAAATTGCAATCTAGCTACAAAAGAGATGTAGTAACAATCATTATGAAATACCTGGAGCTTCTCTTCTACTGCCTATCTGTAATTTGAAGACCAGATCTGCAAACATTGACCAAATACATATGTTTCTGATTTCTAAGCAGACCAATGTCAAGGTCCTTTGCGTGACTGAAAAGTAATAGAAAAGCAGTATACAACTTTTTCTGTATATCAGTGAAAGTCATAATATAGCTAATCTGCTTCCGTGGCAGAGGAAGCCTAGAACTGAGAGACTGCACAGAAATGAAGATGAAACACAATGCGATTGCAGACATCATGCACTGGTGTTAATAGCGCTGACCTGCACTTTTTGTCTTGGCATGCACTTTATAGACACTATGCATGTAGTACGAAATGATGTTTAGTAAATCTGAATCATTCCAAGGCCAGAACCTGGGAATTATTGCATATTTGCAGCTTTTACAGAAGTAAATACTAAATCCTGGTCTTTATACATTGCCATTTTAAGTGGCACCAGTATATTTACACTGTGTTGTCAGTGCAGGAAACAATACACTGCTGTGAATGGGCCTTTTTAGAGAACGCTTACTCAAATACTAGCATTTGCTCCCCCAAAAAAAGTATTTACTGAAAAGTATGCTCTGCTGCCTCTCCCTGGAGAGGTCTTATTCTTCTACATGATGAAGCTCCTAATTAGAAGTCTTAGGTCCTCTGTATTGTTAGTGGGAAGCAGAAGACTCTACTAGAAAGCGGTTTTAGTTTCTTTGACATCTTAGAATCATAAAATCATTTAAGTTGTAAAGGACCTTGAAGATCAAGTCCAACCATTAGCCTAGCACTGCCAAGTCCACCACTAAACCATGTCCCTAAGCACCACATTTACACGTTTTTTAAATGCCTCCAGAGATAGTGACTCCACCGCTTCCCTGGGCAGCCTCTTCTAATGCTTGACAACGCTTTTGGTGAAAAAGTTTTTCCTAATATCCAGTCTAAAACTCCCCTGGTGCAACTTGAGGCTATTTCCTCTTGTCTTATTGCTTGTTAGTTGGAAGAAGAGATCAACACCCACCTCACTACAATCACCTTTCAGGTAGTTGTAGAGAGCAATAAGGTCTCCCCCAAGCCTCCTTTCCTCCAGGCTAAACAACTCCACTTCCCTCAGCCGCTCCTCATAAGATTTGTGCTCTAGAGCCTTCACCAGCCTCATTGGTCTTCTTTGGACACAGTCCAGTACCTCAATGTCTTTCTTGTAGTGAGGGGCCCAAAACTGAACACAATATTTGAGGTGGGGCCTCACCAGTGCTGAGTACAGGGGGACAATCACTTCCCTAGTCCTGCTGGCCACGCTATTTCTGATACAAGCCAGGATGCTATTGGCTTTCTTGGCCACCTGGGCACACTTCTGGCTCATATTCAGCCGGCTGTCGACCAACACACGCAGGTCCTTTTCTGCTGGGCAGCTTTCCAGCTAATCTTCTTCAAGCCTGTAGCGATGCATGGGGTTGTTGTGACCCAAGTGCAGGACCCAACACTTGAGCTCATTGAACCTCATACAATTGGCCTTGGCCTGTTGATCCAGCCTGATCAGGTCCCTCTGTAGAGCCTGCCTTCCCTCAAGCAGATCAACACTCCCAGCCAACTTGGTGTCATCTGCAGACTGACTCAGGGCGCACTCGATCCACTTGGCCAGATCATTGATAAAGACATTAAACAGAACTGGCCCCAATACTGAGCCCTGGGGAACACCACTTGTGACCAGCTGCCAACTGGATATAACTCCATTCACCACAACTCTTTGGGCACCACCACCCAGCCAGTTTTTTACCCAGTGAAGTGTACACCAATCCAAGCCATGAGCAGCCAGTTTCTCCAGGAGAATGCTGTGGAAAACGGTGTCAAAGACTTTACTGAAGTCTGAGTAGACAATATCCACAGCCTGTCCCTCATCCACCAAGTGGATCATCTTGTCATAGAAGGAGATCAGATTAATCAAGCAGGACCTGCCTTTCATAAACTCATGCCGACTGGGCCTGATCACTTGGTTGTCCTGTATGTGCCAGATAATGGCACTCAAGATGATCTGCTTCATAACCTTGCCTGGCACCAAGGTCAGACTGACAGGCCTGTAGTTCTTCAGATCCTCCTTCCAGCCTTTCTTGTCCATGGGTGTCACATTTGCTAACTTCCCAACAACTAGGACATCCCCAGTTAGGCAGGACTGTTGATACATGACGGAAAGTGGCTTGGTGAGCACTTCTACCAGCTCCCTCAGTACCCTTGGGTGGACCTTATCTGGCCCCATAGACCTGTGCGTGTCTTAAGTGATGTAGCAGGTCACCAAACATTTCCCCTTGGATTGTGGGGGCGTCATTTTGCTCCTTGTCCCTGTCTGCTGGTTCAGGGAGCTGGGTACCTGGAGAACAGCTGGTCTTACTGTTGAAGACTGAGACAAAGAAGGCATTCAGTACCTCAGCCTTTTCCTTATCCTTTGTCACTCTATTTTTCCCCCCATATCCAATAAAGGATGGAGATTTTCCTTAAGCCTCCTTTTGTTGCTAATGTATTCATGGAAACATTTTTTATTGTGTTTTACGATAGTAGCCAGATTAAATTCTAGTTGGGCTTTGGCCCTTCTAATTTTCTCCCTGCATAATCTCACAACATCCTTGTAGTCCTCTGGAGTTGCCTGCCCCTTCTTCCAGAGATGATAAACTCCTTTTTTCTCTCCTGAGTTCCAACCAAAGCTCTCTGTTCAGCCAGGCTGGTCTTCTTCCCTGACGACTTGTCTTTCAGCACATGGGGACAACCTGCTCCTGTGTCTTTAAGATTTCCTTCTTGAAGAATCTTCTGAGTATCTGTCCATGACTGACTTCAGCTGGGAGTCTTGGGTGATTTAACTCCTAACTTAGGCACCTCAGTTAAGGGCCAGTTAGTGAATTTGGATGAAACTGAGCCAGAATGAACTCTGAAATGGGCAAAGGTTTATTCTCATTCATTTTTCCACTGCTTCATGGTGCGATTTCAGCAGATGTCATTAGCACGTATGTATGTAAAGACGTACAGAGTTAGTGACTGGTTGTTCTTTCCTTGCTGAGCATCTGACGAATGATTTTTTGAAAACAGAAGGGAAGATCTGTATATAATTGCCAGGGGTGACATGCAGTGTGTTTACAATCCTGCTTAGATAAAATCAGTTATTAAATCCCTCTGAACAGTTTGAGGTATTTCTGATTGAGTGAGGTAGATACACTAAAACTAGTATCTGATTTACTTTTCTGTATAAAACAAATCAGGGCCCATCTTGTGGCTCTTGACAGCAAGTGGCAAAATATAGCTTATATTCAAATAGTGAAGCCTTCTCCTTTTCCCCCTAGCCCCAAACATGATTGCTTCACACATATCTTCAATTAAGAACAGTTCTCGGTATGCGCTATTTTCCAACCTGTGCCCAGACATCGTTTGGGAACGTGCTGGCTGGTTTGGGCCAAAATCGTGCCAGAGGACATACTAAAAAGTTTTGGTCCTGGAGCCTAAGTCCTAGCCCAGTGTAGTTTATCAGTATTGAGGCTACAATGCAAACTGGAAGCCACAAGCATAGGTGATAAAAAATTTTCTACTAGTTTCACCTCTTTCTATTTACAGAAGGCATACAAGGGGCAGAAATCATGTAGGATAGTCAATAATAAGTGCCTCTAATATGATAAAGTCTTGTTTATTTCTGTACTTTTACCGTAAAGAAAACTTAGTCATATTCCTGTTCTGGCCATAGCTCAGCTCTGTGCATATAAACCTACTTTACTGTGTTTAATTATGAATTTGCTCTTGTTAGTGTAACATGTCATTAATATTCATGTGACCAGTGTACTGGATGGGGTTTTCTAGGTTTTGCTATATTTATTCAGCAGAGAATTAGAAGCGTGTACCTGGGCAATATATGTACGTGTGTGTGTGTGTGCATGTGTTGGACTTGGCATGTGCCCAAGGCAATACCTAGACCTAACGCCTTAGAGGTAACCGCACAGAAGTAGTCAAGCAAAATTCAGTCCAAACTTTTATTTGGTAAATGGATCTTGTGGACTGCTTGCATGCTTTTATGCTTAGTCCTTAAAAGTACATTTGATGTTTACATACTAATGTTTAATTTCTTTGGCACTACTGTTTGTGTTCATATGTGTCTATATAAAAGCGAAAAAAAAAAATCCTGATTTTTAAAATAATATTCATCTTTAAACACATTGCTCTGTGCTATTATCCTGTTAGATTTACGCTACTGTGCTCTCACCTACATAAGAAGGCTGGCTGAGTCATTGTATGCTTAAAGATGGCATTAAGTACTTCTGCTCAACTGAACCATAATTTCCTCAGAGGGAAATTCTGCCTGTGAATTTGCGCATCCTCCACGTGCCTTCACAGCCCTGCATGTGTCAGTTCCCTTGAAGAACTCAATCCCTAGCTGGATCCTCAGTATGCCTAAGAAATCTCTAGCAGAAGGTCCTGTGATCAATAGTCTTGGTCCAATCTGGTCTCAAACTATGAAAACTCAAATAACTCTTAGTGAAGTCGAGCTGACAGACATTGCCATGATGCTGTTAGTGGCACTTAAAAATTTTACTTTTCCTAGGGAGCAAGAATTCCTTCAGCCCATCGGAGAAAATTTAAGTGTATTATTTAAACAGTACATTCACAGAGTTGCATACACGAACTGTGCTTTTGTTTGGAAAACAAATTAAGCTCTGCAGGGAGCAAATTATTCTCCTTGTATACAAAGGGTTTTCTTAGAAAATTAAAAAAAAATCCTTCTTTCTGTCACTCAATCTCGCAGATTATACGTAACACAATGAGAAGTCTGGAATGAATGGAACAGAAAAAATTAAGTGCGTCTTATGCCAAAGTGAAAATTTGGGCACTAATAAATAGGAAACATAGAAAATTTAAATGGAAAGTGAAATCAAGTGCACGAGCCTCTGCCTAACAGTAGTATGTTGGGAGGAGGCTATAGAACATGGTAACAGAAGACTCTCTTGAACTAAGCAGCCACTAACAAACTAAGCCACCATGACATTCATGTTAAAAAAAAAAAAAATAAGTGTTGTTTGTTTGCATTTTTTTTACCACTTTGTTTTATAGAAACAGTTTGGTTACCCAGAGAAGTAAGCTTTGGTTAGAGCAGAGGATTGTGAATTGCCATACAATTGTTTTAAATCTTCCTACTTTCACATTGTGTGTTTTCATGTGGAGTCATCTAACTTCCTGAATTTCAGTTTATTTGTCCATAAAAAGCATGCCAAGACTTCTCTGTGGCACTTAATTCTTATAAAGCACTTTGAAATTTTCAGTCATAAGGTTCTCTCTTAACTGTGTTCGAGATACTTGTTCTGTTATCTATTTAATATGCCCAAACATTCACTTAGGATCACAGGAGATCCATAAGGTGAAATAGAAGAATGTGCACTCAGTATGTTCTTACTTCACACCAGGAGTGAAAGAATTTTTGTCACTTGTGTTCATTGTTTAGTTCTCTTGCTGCCATGAAATTGTGTGGGTTTGTTAATACTGAGCTGTGACAGACAGTTTGCTCATACAACAAACCAAATGGCATCTTGAACAGCTGAAGAAGAAATTATTCTGGATTTCAAAATATAGCTATATTATATTATATCATATCATATCATATCATATTATCATCTCATATCATACTATGCTATGCTATACCATACTGTACTATACTATGTATAATTCATGACTGAGCAGAGTGAATGGGCAAGTTCAGAAAGTCCTGCTCTATTGAGAGGAAAGCCCAAGCCAACGCTGTCTGGTTTGTCCTGTGCATTTCTTGGAAATCTGTTCAGCACAGCTGTGGCAATAAAGCAGGGAATAATTCCCTGACCCTCGTTGTTTTGTCGGCAGGTTTCTGCATACTGAGTAAAAGAAATTGTGATTAATGTGGCATTCCATGTCAGGGGTGGACTGTAGATTAAGTGCATCATTATGTTATCTTTGAAAAATTTACTAGGTTTCACCTGACAGATAATAACTTTTCCCTGCCAACACAACAGAGGAATAATAAACTAATATAAGAGATGAGCTAAAATATTTCAAAAGAAGTGTTTACTTTTGACAGAGAAACAGGTTTTGCTTTTCGTAGGGTTTTGGAGGAATTTGAGATAGAACGTCCTCACCCGTTTTCTTTTCAGCCGTTACTTGAGGTGGGGCAGGGGCGATGCGGTTGCTGCGGAGCAGGGCTGTGTGGCTGCAGGTCGGCAGGCGAGCTGTGGGACTGGGATGCTTCTGCACTGAGCATCTGCTGGTGCCACAGGTCCGTTATAAAACGTGGCAGATTGCATCCTGTGTCTGTCTGCTGATGGCATCTCTGGAGCTCCTCGTGGGGCCCAAGTTGTGTAACTGGTGCAGAATTTGAGTTTTATGTTCTTTTTGTTGGTGGTTATCATATTAACCATTTCTGTACCCCCGAGGATTAAGAACAGATTATGTAGAATGAGCAAGTGCTTTCCAAGAGTCGATGTGAGCCTCCAGTGACCACCGCTTCTGCCAAGAGCGAGTGAGTGACTGAGAAGCAGAGTGAACCAGCGGGTTATTTCTGAGGAGGTGTCACTCTCTGATAGTGGAGAAGGGATATTTTCTTCCGTGGGTTAGAGTCTTGTTGGTTTATGACTTCGTTAGAGATATCTGACCGTGCCTGCGAGGTGATGTGGGCAAGGACGGTCTGTCCCTTGGGAGCCAAGGTACAAGACTGACAAAGCCTGGCTGTAATTCGTTAATTTACCTCCTCGGGGTCTCTTCTGAAACAAATCTTTAATTAAGATGACTCTACTCCTTTCTGTCAATCAGTATCTGCATTTTCACACCCTGCCTGCTTTTCTTTCCCGTTCTGTTTCTCTTACCAAAACATCACTCTGTATGAAGAGCGAGAGGCTGTGACAGCTCTCTCTGGTACCCTCTGCTGAGGTCTGTGTGATCTCAGGAAGGTACACCTGAGGTGCTTGAATTTATAACCACCATTTCTTGTGCGTAACCAAAACTGCTTGATTTCAAAAGTGCTGAGCTCCTCTCATTGGCATCAGAGTTCACACCTCTGAAAATCATGTCACCTTTGAATACTCATTGTACGTGGCATCCAGTTTGAAGTGTGGTGTTTTATCCTCAGCGCTCTCCTTTACCAGTCCCTGTAAACAAGCAGTATTACCCCCTCAAATCAGAGCTGACAAACATCTTTCAACTCTTTCAATACAAGGCACTAATGAAAAGTATTCGTGTGGGGTTTTTTTGGCTCGACCTGATTTGCATACTTTTAGTGTTTTTTAAAGGAACCATGTAAACATTTTACAAAAATTCTAGTGTGGTTGAAAATGTTAAATTGTGCAGTGATAAACAACAAGTTGTAAATTTGTTTGGCTTTTTGTTCTCTGTTCTCGTTTTAATCAAACCAAAAAAACTTCCAACTGTTTCTGCAGATCCAGAACATGTTGACATAACCACTATCCAGTGAAGACTTGAAGGTACTCGGTTGTCACCTTGTCATCTTGTTTTAGATAAATTAAAATCTGGATAGAAAGCCCAGATGTACAGGAACATATGTGTTCTTTATCTAGATAGTTTGGAGGAAGCCTTTGTTTATTCTTTAATTTTTATATGAAGCAGTGATCACATGAAGTGAATCATACTCATTTAGGGATGCTGCCTAAACAAAGCTCCTTGGTCAATGCCATGTTTTCAGAGAATGGGCATTTAATATTCTTTGCCTTGGAGGTTCACTTTTCCAGTGAAGTAAGTAATTTCTCTTCCCGCTGGGTTGTAAAACTTACTGCGCTAGTCATACATACCTGAAGTTGGTGGACTGATAGCTTTAGGCACCGAAGTATATAAACAGTGGCAAAAGTGAAACACCAAAACTCCCCACACCTTTCTGCTGTGGTGTGTGTTGAAGGACTAAAGGGTGGAACATTGGGATTTCAGGGCAGTTTGTTTTCTGGACACATGCTCAGGCCATGCCCTGTTTGTTTTTTCAGTGATATATATACCACTTGACTAGAGACTAGGATCTGCCTTGGCACCCACGTCAAATTATGTGAAGAGCTTGCAGATAATATTGGCTTTTTGCTGTTAACAAGATCTAAAACTTCTGAGACACTGCATTATATTATAGTCCCTTGAGCCATTCAGGTCTTCAGCCCTATAAAGAGTTAAAAATTAATGATGAAACTAGAAACAGCTGCCTGGTGACTAAACCAAAGAGCATCTATGCCTTACATGTTGAACTTTAACGTATGCATCATCCTGAGTGTTGAAATCTTGCAATTTAATAGCATGTTAAAGTGATAGAGGAACCATCACAGGAAATATCAGTCCTCCAAGTGATGGAGGAACCAATGAGGAGAGGTGCTATGCTGGACCTTTTTCTCACCAACAAGGAGGGGCTGGTGGGGAATGTGAAGCTCAAGGGCAGTGACCATGAAATGGTAGAGTTCATGATCCTTAGTGCAGCAAGGAGGGTGCACAGCAAGCTCACTGCCTTGGATTTCAGGAGAGCAGACTTCGGCCTCTTCAGGGATCTGCTTGTTAGAGTACCATGGGATGAAGTCCTGGACAGAAGAGGGGCCCAAGAAAGCTGGTTAATATTCAAGGATTACCTCCTTCAGCCTCAGGAGCATCCCAACAAAGAGGAAGTCAGGCAGAAACGCCAGGACGCCTGCATGGATGAACAAGGAGCTCCTGGACCAACTCCAACACCGAAAAGGAAGCCTACAGAGGGTGGAAGCAAGGACAGGTAACCTGGGAAGAACACAGAGAAATTGTCCAAGCAGCCAGGGATCAGGTTAGGAAAGGTAAAGCCCTGGTAAGAGTTAAATCTGGCCACAGACATCAAGGGCAACAAGAAAAACTTCTACTAGATATGTCAGTGATAAAAAGAGAACTAGGGAAAACGTGGGCCTGCTTCGGAAGGAAACAGGAGACCTGGCTACCCGGGATATGGAGAAGGCTGAGGTACTCAGTGACTTCTTTGCCTCAGTCTTCACTGGCAAGAGCTCCAACTGCGCAGCCCAAGTCACAGAAGGCAAAGGCAGGGACTGGGAGAATGAAGAACCTCCCACTGTAGGAAAAGATCAGGTTTGAGACCATCTAAGCAACTCAAAGGTGCACAAGTCCGTGGGACATGATGAGATGCATCCACGGGTCCTGAGGGAACTGGCTGGTGAAGTTGCTAAGTCATTGTCCGTCATATTTGAGAAGTCATGGCAGTCTGGTGAAGTTCCCACTGACTGAAAAAGGGGAAACATAGCCCCCATTTTTAAAAAGAGAAAAAAAGGAAGACCCAGGGAACTACAGGCCACCTCTGTGCCCAGGAAGATCATGGAGCAGATCCTCCTGGTGTCTATGCTAACGCACGTAGAAAATAAGGAGGTGATTGGTGACAGCCAACATGGCTTCACTAAGGGCAAATCCTGCCTGACATATTTGGTGGCCTTCTATGATGAGGTTACAGCATTGATGGATAAGGGAAGAGCAACTGACATCATCTACCTGGACTTGTGCAAAGCATTTGACACTGTTCCGCAAAACATCCTTGTCTCTAAAGTGGAGAGACAAGGATTTGATGGATGGACCACTTGGTGGATAAGGAATTGGCTGGATAGTTGCACTCAAAGAGTTGTGGTCAACGGCTCAATATCCAAGTGGAGACCAGTAATGAGTGAGTGGTCCTCAAGGGTTGATGTGAGGTCCAGTGCTGTTTAACATCTTTGTCAGCGACATGGACAGTGGGATTGAGTGCACCCTCAACAAGTTTGCTGACGACACCAAGCTGTGTCGTGTTGTGGACATGCTGGAGGGAAGGGACGCCATCCAGAGGGACCTTGACAGGCTGGAGAGGTGGGCCTGTGAGAACCTAATGAAGTTCAGCAAGGCCAAGTGCAAGGTCCTGCACGTGGGTCAGGGCAATCCCAAGCACAAGTACAGGCTGGATGGAGAATGGATTGAGAGCAGCATGGAGGAGAAGGACTTGAGGGTGATGGTTGATCAGAAGCTCAACATGGGCTGACAGTGTGCACTTGCAGCCCAGAAAGCCAACCGTATCCTGGGCTGCATCCAAAGAAGCGTGGCCAGCAGGTCGAGGGAGGGGATTCTGCCCCTCTACTCTGCTTTCATGAGACCCCATCTGGAATACTGCATTCAGCTCTGGAGTCCCCAGCACAAGAAGGACATGGAGATACTGGAGCAAGTCCAGAGGAGGGCCACGAAGACAATCCGAGGGCTGGAGCACCTCTCCTGTGAAGACAGGCTGAGAGAGTTGAGGCTGTTCATCCTGGAGAAGAGAAGGCTCCAGGGTGATCTTATAGCAGCCTTCCAGTACTTAAAGGGGCCTACAGGAAAGCTGGAGAGGGACTTTTTACAAGGGCATGTAGTCATAGGGCAAAGAGGAAGAGCTTTAAACTGAAAGAGGATAGATTTTGATTCGATCTAAGGAAGAAACATTTTACAATGAGGGTGGTGAAACACTGGACCAGGTTGCCCAGCAGAGTTGTGGCTGCCCCAATCCTGGAAGTGTTCCAGGCCAGGTTGGATGAGGCTTTGAGCAACGTGGTGTAGTGAAAGGTGTCCCTGCCTGTGACAAGGGGCGTGGAACTAGGCGATCTTTGAGGTCCCTTCCAACTCTAACCATTCTATGATTCTATGATTCTGTGTTAAATAAATAACTGTTTAAGTAAGTTGAATGACAGTTTTACAAATCTTGTTTATTGTCACAACAATCAATAGTGACAGTTCTAATACAACGTAAGAACACCTACTAGTTTTATTGAGTTGACAAAAGTACAGCAAGGGTAGGTTATATGACCCACACCTCTCAGCAACTCATGGGTGCCAGGCGTGCTTGCCATCAGTAGAATCACTGGCCAACTTTCAATAGTCCCCAGACCTGCTCAAGCCTCTGCGACTCGTGTCTCTTGCTTAACCGATAAAAATCACAGACTTTGAATTGGGGGTAATTTAAACCAGGTGAATCTGGATTTCTCTCTCTAGTTATGTGTAACGTGTTTGGTATTTTGATTGATTGTTATCACAAGAAACTTCTATCATTAAATATGAGAAGGGTTTCCATAAATAAAGAGTTCATTAACCTTTACCCATTACTTAATGGTACGTACCGTGGCATTCATAGCTGTGATGATACCAGGTGCTTATCACAGGCAATGGCCTCCTCCTTCGGAATGACTGGTCTTAAAATAATTATGAAAGATGTAACATGAACATAATTCTGTGCCATCTAGTTGATTTCAGCTGGTGTAAATTGCAAATAGATGAGATCCTGGCATTTGACAAGACAAAAATTATTAACTCATGTTGAGCATTCGAATCTCATTAAGTTCCTTAATTTTACCTGCATTTTTCTACTTCACTTGTTTCAAGACACAAATATGACGTAGTTTTTAATGACCATGTGTGTCATTATAATGAAATATGTTAACTCTATTGTATCCACAGTTGTGTTGCAAAGAAGTTGAACTACATCTTTAAGCAATTCTGCAGGCAAATGCACATTTCAAAACCCTGGCTCGGGAATCTAGCGGTAAACTAGGAAACAAGTGTTTGAAAAATAGGAATTTTACATTTCTCTATTATTGTCTGCAAAAGATTTTAAAAAAAGAAATTGACTAAAATTATCCTTCATCTTACTACCATCTTTTAAATTTGTGTGCCATTAAAAAAATGCAGGAATGCACGTGACGTTGGAAGAGCCTTCTTGGTTTGTCCTTTTTTTCCCAAGGTTTAGCAACTTCCCCCAGTGGTTAGTCCAGCCCTCCAAGCAACTAATCCTGTATCTATAAACTGTAATGTCAAAGGATTAATGTGTGCCTGAGAACACAGGTCAAATCTGCTTTAGATCACAACAGTTTGAGTTCAACTCGTAGCTGAAATATCACGAAACTACCATATAATTTAGGACAAGTCTTGCATTCCTATACTTCAGCTGCTGGTTGCCTTTAATAAAAAGAGGCCCAGGACTGATTTCCCTGAGAATGTATTTTTCTTTGTCTAAAACCAAAGTAGTATCAGCTGGAAAGTAGAAGGATTTCTTAAAATAGCTCTGTATTCAATATAAATGGCACTTTCAAAGTCTGCTTTTAAAATATTGTAGAAAGTACAGTGTGGCAAGTTACTGATATTCCCTGAGTTTCTTCTGTTCGCTGTGTTCCAGTGGCCAGATCTTGTAAGCATCTCTTGGTGGCATGTCCTGCCTTCCACTGGATAGCTGATGAGACCGGTGGTGCTCCACGCAGATGCAGTGACATCCATTAGCTGAGTCTCGTTTGACAGTAAAGACAATTTTCAGAAATATGTTCATCTCATTTGTGCAAAACATAGAATGATACAAGCGGTAAGCAGGCATATGTAACCGCATCTGGTTTATTTATGTTGGGCCACCAGCAAAACGCAGCAATTTATATCTAATTGTCGCAAATGTAATATCCAGAATCTCTCTTTGCTTTCTTAAGGCTTCTGTTAGGTGCTGCAGTAGTGTGTCTTTGAGGGTTTTTCGTATATGAGTTCTTGTAATATGTTTTTGCTTCCAGGAAAAAGTGGCAGATACCCTTTTAGAATGTTCATTTGATCTTAGCGTTGAAATACAATTGAGAATGGGAATATTAATTCACTTTTGAGTAGCCTGGGTGGGTTTTAAAAATTAATTTCATTCTATTTAAGGCTACAGTGTATCCTATTATCATAACACAAAACAATTGCCAGCTTCAAAACACATCTATTTCATTATGACGTGCAAAAAGCAGCCTTGCGTGTCGCAGTGAAGGAGCCGGGTGCTCCGGCTCTGGATCTGACGGACGTCCGAGCCCCCCAGCGTCGCGTCGAACCGCACCGACGCCGCCGCAGCGGCTGACGGGTTTTAATTCGGTTGGCTGGTTTACGTAGAGAAAACAGTTTACCGGAGGAAATAATAAATCAAGCGGCGTGCTTGGTGCTTTTGCTGACGTAAGAAAAAAAAAACAAAACAAAACAACAACAAAAAAAAACCCACAAAACAAAAAACCCCAAACCAAACCAAAACCCCCCGCGCCCGGGCCGAGGCGACGGCACCTGCCTACTGCCCCCTGGTGGGCGCGCGGGCCTCCCGCAGCACGCGGCGGCGCCCGCGCGCCGGGGCGCCTCTTTCAGAACCGATGGAGCTCGGCGTTTCGTAACCAGCACCTCGTTCGGCTTCGTCTTTCCAGAAACGAACCCAGGGCACGCCACGGGGGCTGCCGGCGGGTCTGAGGGGCAGCGCGCCTGGAATCATAGAGTCGTGGAATCATGGAGTGGTTAGGGTTGGAAGGGACCTCCAAGATCATCTAGTTCCAACCCCCCCCTGCCGTGGGCAGGGACACCCTCCACTACATTGGAAACCCAACCTCGTTCCGAGCGGCGACCTGTTTAAAGATGAAGTCCCCTGGGCTGGGACGTGGGGCTGTGGGGCTTCGCTGACAGTCGTGTTCTCATGACCTCGGCAGGTTCTTCGCTCCGTGCTGCTGTTCCCGACGATAGAGCGCATGGCTCAGTCCCCTCAAGGAAAGCTCATGACCCCACTGCTGTGCAAACTGCGCTACATCCTGTACATGCCCGTCTACCTGCTGTCCTTCCTGCCGGAGGGAGTCAAAGCCTCCTTGGTGCGGTTCGCTCTGCGAGGGATGAAGACCTGTGATGAATCTTCCATAACAACCTCCGTGAATCTCTTCAGCGTGGACTGCATTGGTGAGCACTTTTTTTTTGTTTGTTTGGTTACACCAACTTTTGTATTGTTCTCAGTTAGTAAATGTTGATGTAGTTTTGTGGGCAAAAGCGTAACGCTAAAGCATGACTAAGTTTTGAAGAGGGACAGATCTAATCTTTTCTCTAATTAGGACCATGGGTACAGGAAAATCTCAAATGAATCAATTAAAAAAAAATCTTAAGGGGAAAATAACAAATAACATATTTTCCAAAAAATACATATTTCTTAAGAAAACTGACCTATACTACTAACAGTATCTCATGTGATTAAACCACTGTTTTACAGTCTAATTATGTTACTTATGTCTACTTACTTTTTGCATTGAATTCATATTGGATGATGAAAATAAATCAGTAATCAGTTTCACGGAGGGTTCTTTGCGTCTGGTTTTTTAAAGCTGTGATTTAACCAGCTGTATAGAATTTGTCCTCCAAATTGGAATATTGGTAAATTCAGAAAATGGTCCTTCAGCTGACAAAGACACATAGTATTTACTTTATGCACAGAAGAATTTCAGCACTTTTTTTGGCATATGGAGAAAGATAGAAGATTAACTTTCCTCCAGTGCATATTGTATGCATGTTTTGCACGTTCTAGCAAGAGAAATAGCATTAAGAAAGGAAATAATTTCAGATAATTTATGTTAAGTTTAGAATGAAAACCAGAGCATGGATTGTGCTACACTCCAGGTATTTTGGTAAGTTAGCAGTTGAAAATAATTTGGAATAGAATTGACGTGCTAACACAGTAATAATAGCAAGAAGGAAGTTTTGATTGCATTAATAGTAGTAAAAACACATTCCTACATTTCCACTTGTGCTCTGTCTTCTATCAGTTTAATTTTACCTACTAATTGTCCAAGCAGATGTGCCAGAGTAGTTGTGATTGCAGTGAGGTCTTGTACCTTTTGCAGGTATGTGTGGATGTGTCGGTCTGTATTGGAGGCTCACTGTGGGACTGTACGGAGCCTGAAAGCGGGGTGGGTGGTGAGGTTTCTTACTGCCAAACCTAGAGAGCCCCATTTACGTTGTACAAACCTGGCATAATGACAGTTGCTCCGCTGCAGTACCCCCTGCCTGACAAAATCAGGCTCCTGGTTGATAATGTAAACTTCTGTTAGGAGTTGTCTGTTGCTTCAGTTCCTATTAATTTATGGCAGTTTTATGATGACCAAGGAGAAAACAAGCATGCAGTCGTCTGTGTACGAGGCTTTCAGGCTTCTTCCTTTGATAATTTAGTCTCAGAGACAGGTATGTGAAGGTCTGTGGGGTCACATCTCCACAAGCCAGGAATCCTTCTCTGGTCCCCACAGATAAACTTTTACTTCTCAAAACAGGTTACCCACATCCAAGGTTGTATTGGAAATGGTCCTTGGCCTGCATTAACCTCCAAAAAATCATGGCCAGCCATTGTTTGTGAGTGCTTTTTGGCCCAGACCACAGCAGTGATGTGAGTAGTTTAACAGAACGGATTTTGTGTGCTGCTGCTGGAGCCGGACTCTCCGAGGTCTTTAGTCCCCAGGTGAATCAGCCCGGTTGGTGTGTGCCTGTCAGCCTGCTGTAATTTTCTGTGTGCACCAGTGTCTGATCTGTGTCGAAGCTGTAAGGTAAATTGAGGCAAGAAACCAGGCTGAAGGCTCTTTACTCATAGGATGTGATCTCTGCCGATGTTCATTTTATTGACTGAATTCGTTATACCAGAATGAAAACCGCTGTGAGCCAATGTCTTATAAAACGTGCATAAATAGGCCTTATTGGTGCAACTAGTTCCTTTGGGCTTGTGATATCATCTCTCTCAAGCAGAATTCCCCTTTGGTTTCATCTTTGGAAACTGATGATGTTTTACAGCCCAGTGACTCAGGACCACATGTGTGGATTAATAATCTTAGGGCTTTCTGGATATTGCCTGTTAACCTTCTCCTGTATTGCTTGCGGACAATGGAAAATGTTACCATTCAGCAAAAATTTGCTAAACCTAGCACAACAACCGAGTCTCTTTTATGGGACTGCTCATCTGTGAGTTACTGAAGCCTCTGGATTTGTGGTAAATGTTTTTCTGATTGATTCCTTGTCCGTTAATAAACTGCTAGATATGGTTCAGAAACATTCAGCAAATGAAGTTGTTTCTCCTCTCCAGGAAGGTTGCATGTCAACTCATTAAAAATACACATATTGCCTTTGGCATGTACATCTGTTGCATTACTGTAATTGTAATAAAAGCTGTGATTAAGGGCAGAAAAGATGGTAAAAGTTTCCTTAAAACTAATACGTCCGTTAAAACAAACCAACCTGCCAGGGATTTGTTACCACATCCAAAGCTTAGTCACAACAATGTTTTCTCTCCTCTAAAAGGAAATGAGATTTGAAAACTTAATTATAGCAGAACTGTAAGACCGAGTGCCACTCCCGTTGACATCAAGAGTGAAAAGCTCCATTCAGGGGCAGCAGAATCAGGCCCTTGGTTGAAAGAGTCAATGAAGGAAAAATTATATTGCCTATCTGTCTCACTGTTTCAAATTGCGTTTGCTCCTGCTTCTTATCCAAACTCGTCTTTCAGTTGTCCTAACTTTATAGTTGATGGTATGTAGAAGCCCCAGTCATACAGCAGAAGGCATCACGACGACACTGTGCAGAACAGTAACGAAATGTGACGTCTTGTCCCAAAGGGGTAATAGTGCAGAAAGAGAAGAGACAGCAGGGACTGTAAAGAGAATCGATTGTAAGGAAGGATGGGAAGACACAGTGCATAAATAATAAAGGACCTATTAGAAGTAAGCAAAGGGGTCTGAAGGCAGTTTGCCTAACGGGATTAAACTTCTAGCAAAGATATCGTAGGGCAGAAAAAGCATTATGATGAACAAACTAGCATTTGAGCACTTGTATTCATGGATCTAGGAGATGAATAGACAGAAAAAATGAACATTGGTGACCCTGAGTTATCGGAAACATTGTCACTCTGTTTATTCAGGCTAGCAAAACAAGGATACCCCTATCTAGCAGAGTGGTGGCTGTTCTACAAATCATGTACAGTCCTGCGATGCTGGAATACTTTGGCACTGCAGCGAGTTGAAATTTGTAAACATTTCTTTGGTGACAGATGCCAGTGGCAGACTTACAGTGACAGTAAACCGTTCTATCTACACGGGACAGGATTTATTGTCCAGCCGTTTGACTGGCAAACTTCCTCCATTTGTTTCTGTAGAATTTCCACAAAAGCACAGACGTTACATAATGGGTAAACACCGCGAGGCTTTTTCGAGAGTCGAGCTCACGGGTCAGAGGTTAACGTCTGGATGACAGTGAAGATACAGATAAGCACAATAGCAAGAAAAACCTCCAGCTGGCCCAAACGCGGTGCGTCCTTTGTGATCTTGAACCTGTGACTTCCCTGGAGGAATCTCCCTGTTTGTTTAACCTATGTGGGGAGCAGGGGAGCACAGTGATCTGGGGCAGGGGCAGATCTGCCTTGTGCAATTCAGGCAGGTTGGGAAGGAGGGGACTCAGAAACCTGAAACGAGGGTATCAGATGGGTTTAGGATGGAGACAGTAGATTTCCAGTTTATTTTAAGCATCCAAGAGATGTAAGAAGACAAGGAACTGAGATTAAACTTCAGAGTTTGGATTCAAGTTTTATTGTATTACAAGTGTGGAGACATTCAGATTTCATGGGGAGTATTTACATTTCCCTCCTTTTACAGAGGAAAAAGGGCTAAGGCAGTTTCAGGCACTCCACTCTTACGCCCACAGGACTGCATAGGAAGCGAGAGTCCTGACTGAGGTCTTGGGGCTTGTCTCCCAGCCACAGCAACTTCTCTCCATTGGCTGTACAGGATGGCAAAATTACATACCTGAAGTGCCACAGAGTAAAAAGCTTTTTTTGTAGGATAAAATTTGCAGAACTGTCAAATAGCATCTGGGAGATAAGTTTGTATTGAAAGACAGTGAAATGTAGACTTCCAGCTGCTATGAAAATGGAACATAAGCTTTTACATCAACTGAGCTATTTTAAAATTTTGTCTCCAGGGAGTCAACTGGAAAATTTCCTTCTGGGTTTGAATTATCCCAGCCTTGGGAGTTGTCCTGTCTTGAGATCTGTCTCTACTCCAATTCTCTCTTCTTAATCGAAGAGATTTTAAATATGACATTATGAATGGTCTTCATCTGACCACTGTGGACATGATGCTGTCCAAATAATTGGCATCTTAAGCAGGACAGGTGAATCACACCGTGCAGATGACAGTTTCTCTTTACTGACCACAAAGGGACCCTCTCTCTACTAGATATCAAAAATTAGAGGAGATAAATCCCACTCTGTATCTACTGGCTGCTCATTTTGCTTAAGACATTAGAAAACAATGTGATCTGAATTGTCCATGAAACCTTTACCCTTGCTGCCAGGACAGGCAGGTATCCCAGGCTTTGGCTCCATTGAATTTACAGCTGGTTTCTAATAAGAGTCCTGTTGTTTGTTTCCTACCTTCTTTGAAAATTCATTTTACATCTCCACCTCCATTTCCTAACAAGTAAAATGGGAAATTTTTGAAGGTTCTTTTGTGGGACTAAAATGCAGTAGAAATACCTGTTGAACTGGAATACTTGAGTAAGAACAGTGTGTGGTGGTGTATTCGTGGCACTCAATGCTCCTCCATCTATTCTGTTCCTGTTTTTCATCATTAAAAAACAGTGTTTAAAATATCAGGTAAGCACTTGATAAACAAATTCACCTGAAATAGTGAAATAAGAGGGCTTTGCCCCCCTAAGGAGTATTTTAATATGTAACTGCATAGGTAAAATTTAGTTTCCTTTCTTTGTTTTTAAATTAAAATGGTGTTCTTTTCTTGCATTGAAATTAAAATTTAACTCCTAAAAGTAACAGAAGATGCAATGAGCACCTCTAAATTCAGCAAAGAAGGCAGAGCTCTCTTGGTTTTGTTGTATGGAAGTAAAACCCTCCATTGAGACACACAAGGCCAAGGGGGAGTTGTGCGTTATATTTTCATCTAGGTTTTATTATTTCAAACACTCTGCTAGCACATTTTAAAAAGGACCTGACGTTCAAGACAAGCAATGAACGATTGCCCAGCATCACATAGCTGATCATCAGCAGAAGTGTACATAGACCCACATGCCAGGACATCAGTTTATTTGCTGAACCTGCTTCACCATTAGTTTCACCTGATTTCAGGAGAGACCTAGTCCACGTTAGTCTTGAGCAGCTTCCACTAACCACGTTGGCTGGACAGGCTGATGTGCATGCAGCGCATCTTTGAATAGAAACAGAAACTGATACCACAAAGGATTTCAGGGAGCGCCTCGCAATCTCACGCCTACGTTTTTGAAGGTGGCCAAGAGAATAAAAACTCTCCTTCCTCTACTGCCACTGGGCAGTTGTGCAGGTCTTTGAACATAGAACAGTAAATTTTCAAGTTGATTTTCCAGGCTGACTGAAATCAAAGCCCTGGCAGTAAAAAGTGTTTGCTTTGTTTCTTCTGATGAATGTAAGTTTTAGATAACTTCTGGCTATAATGCAGAAATCATTTCAAGGATATTTTTTTCTACTTTTATAATTAAATATGTATAGAATTTTAGACATAATGTATAGCTAGACAAAATTTCACAGAGAACAGAAATTATTGGCACAGTAGATAAATTACATCTGCATAATCTAGATACTGTTAAATCTGGACAGTGTAGTGTAGTATATCGCGGACAAAAAGGACGAAGCACGCAGGTCTCCTCTCTTCTTCCTCACCTTACTCGGCAGGCTCCTGTGTGCTGTCACAGTTGAGTCCTATCCACTTCTGACATTTTAAGTGATGATCGTAATATGTATTTCTGCTAAGTGTTTAAGAGCGTGTTTCCCTACCTGTGGAAACACAGTAATATTTTATCACCTGCTTCGCCGGAAAAGGGGCCAAAGAATAACAGTCTTTAATATTTTCATATTTCCTCTGCTACTGTTTATTTTCCTGTGTGATGCCTGACTAAAATGTTTGTTTAACGTAGTCGGACAACTCACCTTACCAAGGCAGCACTTTAGCTGATGGAAAAACCTCACATCTGCTTTATTCTTTCTGTGAGTGAACTAAACTTTTCCTTTTTTCAGAGTAGGATGCTTATATTAAATTACTGGAGGAAGGCAAAGACTTTTATGTATTTATAGTCCTATTTGTTTTTTAAAATCAATCTGCTTCATAATTTACCCCATTTCCAAAAGAAAGAAAGATGTTTAACAAGGATTTTTATTACTTGCAAAAAAAGCTTTTACTTTCCTGTGAAAGCCTTGTGAAAATAATAGTAATAATGTGGAAATTTCTCGTTGGGTTTATTTCTGTTAATTATTCCTCTTTTTCTTCTCGGGGGGAACACCCAATGTAAAAAACTCCCATCATAAATATTACTCATAAGGCGTGAATGTTTTGATAGTGGAACTGCTGATCGTTTCCGTGAAATGTGAGGCGGAGTTGGGATTTAGTTGGGGAAGGGGAGATTGTTTGTTCACCCCTGGTGGGGTTTCATCCCCAGGGATACGATTTACTCCCACAAACTTGCAGCGAACCTAATGATGTGTTGCAAATGGCATGAACAACGAATGGCTAACATCAACAAAGCAGAAAAGATGATGAAAGTAAGAATATGCCAGTTAAGTGCTAGCAGCTGCAGTTGCTTTGCCTTAGCCAGTGCCAGCTAGTCTTCTGCAAACTGGCACTTAATTTTCCCTGGGCCCAATACACAGCCCCCTGAATTCAGAGGCAGGATTCTCTTCTGCAGTAGGCTCATGCCTTTTGTCTCAGAGATGTCTGTCTAAACTCCTCCAAGGAATATCTGAAGTAGAGCTCGTAGCTCTGTCATAACTTGTGTTTACTGGTTGGGAATTTAGCTTGATTCATCAAAGTCCTTCATCATGGAGTTGCAGCAAAGCACTTTAACACACTCTAAATCCATACTCATGGGTAAACTGTAGGCATTTGTGTCTTGGAATAAGGTCTTTTTTGAAAATTACATTTACAAAGCCACTAACTAATGCAATCCTGCCATTCCATGCACCTAAAGGGGACACTGCTCTGGATGTAATTCCTACAATCATCTAAAACAATATTTCAGTCTGCTTTGCTGCTGCTGTTTGTCATGAAAATGTCCACCAGCACACACCATCTCCCTTGCCTAATTCTGTAACGTGACAATGTTGACAAGGAGAAAATGCCTACAGAACCTTCATGGATCTGTGGAGGAAACGCCAGCTTATCTCAAGCAAATCCAGTGGTGTAAGAGATTGCTTGCTGGGCAGTGCAATGGTAAGGTGTATTTAAAAGGAGCTTTAAAAACAGTGGTTTATGTTTAATGAAGAGTGGTATAAAGGCACCTTTCTTAGCAATCAAAGCCACTCACCTGAGAGGAGGTTCACCTCGTTCAGAGGACGGGTGGTCCAGTTGCTGAATTTCATCAGGGTTCCTCAAGGAAGAGTCAGCATCAGGTCTCAATCCAGAAAAGCACTTAAACTGACCTTCGTGTAGCTACTCCCATGCATAACCCCTTGTCTAGAAGAGCATATTAATCCCAGCAGAGCTCAGGCAGGAACCACAGTGTGGAGGTGCTAAATTACTGCAGACAGTGTCCTGGCCACTCCCTGTGGGACTGAGCACCACCTACACCAGACCCTTCTATGCCCCTCTTACAGCGTAAGAGAACAGACACTTTCCACGATCAAAAATCTGGACCCTAGCAGAAATCCCATCATTGTGGCCATCTGCCAGGGTATGTGAGAGCTTAAACTGGAGATGAATTTCTCCAGCTAAGGATAGTTCTGTCATTTGAAGTTGATGGGAGTTGTTCCAAAGTAACTTAGGGCAGGATTAAGTCCATAGACATTTCAGTTTCCATCACACACCCCACTTCACCTGCACATGCTTCATCACACAAAGTAAATGAGTGTTTTTCGCACTCCTCGACAAAGCATCTATTGTTTGTGAAGCACCTGGGTATAATTGTTGAATAAGTTTTTATTTTTGCCTTCAGCCTCTACTATGCTTTCTCAGGCACAGCTGACTGATTTTCTTGTATAGTTCTGATCTTCCTGCAACTTTAATACCAAGCAGATTGGAGGGGTTCGTCATAACAATTGCAGCTATTCCTGCCTATTTGTGTCGATCATGGTTATATATTAACTGATATGTTTTCATTCTAAATTCAAGCGTAAACTTAAGCAGAACCCAAAGTCAATGTTTACATCTTGTAAATCTCTAAACATCAACATTTTATCTAATGTGTGTCTGCATGTGTGGAAGCACATGTTCCTGTGTTAGTCATCCTTGATACTAAGCAGTTCCTTCTGTTTGATGTTTTAAACAATAAGTTATTCACTATTTCCAAGATTGGTGTTGGCAATAATTACCGGTAGAAAATATGTTTTGCCAATAGGAAATTACACTGCTGTTTGGTATTATTAGTTCTTACCACTGTTTTCTGACTATTTCTGAGGAATCACAGAGGTTGCTTCCTCAAGAGGAAAGAATAAACTGGAGAGGAAACTAGTGTTACACTCCTCTGAAGACCCTTGCAATAAGACAGGCAACTTACCAGGAAAAAAATGGGACCAGATAGTAGCAAGTTCCCTGAGCAAAACTGATTTTCAAAGGTTCAATCTACTTTTTGCAAGGCATTTTAATTTAGTATGGGAATCCAACCTAGAATCGATTCATCTCTTTGCAATTTAAGCAATTTTGCTTTAGAGTTTAGAGGACTTTTGAAAGAGTCGAATTACAGCATGTCAAAGTACAGATGAGCTCTGTTGCACGTGAAAACAGTAGTCTTTGGCAGTGTCTCATTGAAGTCAAATTACTTTCTTCTTCTAGCCTCTGCTTGTAGTCCCTCAGAAGGATGAGCAAAACTCTGCATGCAACTTGATGTTGAACAGTCATGGATTTAGAAATAGACTGTAAAATCTGCGGAGCAGAAATTATTTTTTTCCTGATAGTTTGAATAGCCTCTGACACACTGAAGCCAACCCCTGACTGAGGCCATTAGCACTGCCACACACTATAACTATTTCTTAGTTACAAAAAAGATCCATTTGGGCAGTCAGTTGGTACTCTTCTCATTTGATACGATTACCATAAAATTATCAATTTACTTGTATATTGTCCTGTTTACCTTTACAGAGGCCAGGAATGGGAATTAAAACTTGCCAGTGTTTTGCATATTTTAAAATATTTCTCAAGCATTTTGTAATACCAGATTATTGTGAAATTTTCCTGCTGCCAGGCAGATTTACTAAAGGAGGCATCAGTGATACCTTCTGTGAGAAAGAGACTAAGAATTTGTGGAGGTGCTGTGGGAGTCCCTTGTGTGACAGAAGAAAGCATTGTTTCAGGCTTTTCGATGTGTAGTATTGCCAGTACCTGACAAATTGGTGTCCTCAGTCTCTACTTAACCAACACAACAGTCTAAAGTAATAGCAATAATAGGGGTTAAATGGCAAACGGTGAAATAGCAGATGCATTCTGTGAAAAATTTGACAGTAAATGATGGTTTTGTGAGGCAGAGCATCAGAACTGTCCTGGGAAACTGCAATGTCAACGTGGAAATGAAAGATGTATGGAAGCAAACTACAGCGAGTGAGAGACTAATGACAGTGTAATGAGTTTCCTTGTTTTTCACAGGGCATAAGACATGGTTATTAAAACCGCTGTACTTAAAAGAATATTTGCAAGTGTGCATGGCCGTACAGAGGTTGGAGCACAGTCAGTCAGACCAATGTCATGGGGGTTTTGGCTTCCTTAGCCATGAAAAAGTAATTAACATTGGAAGATTTAGTAAAGAAGGCTTGAGGATGAGTTTAAGGGGAAAGATAAAAAGATCTATATCATTACGAGCAAAAGTGCACTTGTGAAGGATCCAAACTTACAGTAGAGAAAGAAATTCATAAGAGATCAAAGGCATACTGGTAGGAAGAGGGCAGGTGAGCTAGGTGATGTGCAGGTAATGTAATGTAAATTCCAAAAGTATAGAAAATAAAGTAGCGTCACAAGCCTTTATAAATTACCGAAACTATTAGTTAATCGGCTTAACAGACATAGGTGAGATAACTGACAGAACTAGAATATCAGTCTGAAGGGACCTAACTTGCTTGGGAAAGAAGGGCAGGGAGAAAGGAGGAGAATGGATGGACTTATCTTTACATACAGGTATTAAAGACAGGGAGATCCGTTTAATGCTACGTTGACCAAACCATGACAGACAGATTCATTAGACTTTTTCTGAGAAACTTCTAAGCCATTCAAAGTGCAGTATATGGTGTGCTTGATGTCTGTAGAGGAAGGAATCCAGCAACATATGGACTGTTCAGATAGTTCTCATAATGCATTGCT
Organism: Tauraco erythrolophus; assembly: GCF_009769465.1. Classification (NCBI taxonomy): domain Eukaryota; kingdom Metazoa; phylum Chordata; class Aves; order Musophagiformes; family Musophagidae; genus Tauraco; species Tauraco erythrolophus. The sequence continues at coordinate 62,351,157 of NC_141466.1, read as the reverse complement.
TTTTTTTTTTTTTAGTATATATAAAGCAAATAAAGCAATTGGCAAAGAATATATGACAGTTTGATACAGAGACTTTGAAAGTGAGAGGCAGATTGGCTGCATATATTCACAAAATGGTAACATTTGTGCTAGGACAGAAATACTTAACATGGACTTCGGCCTCTTGAAGCACCTGATGGGCAAAGTGCCGTGGGAGGTGGCCCTGGAGGGACAAGGGGCCCAGGAAAGTTGGTCCACATTCAAGGAGCACCTTCTCCAAGCTCAGCAGAGGTGCATCCCGACGAAGAACAAGTCGGGCAAAAAGACCAGGAGGCCGGCATGGATGAGCAAGGAGCTCCTGGACCAACTGAAAATGAAGAGGCTAGCCTACAGAGGGTGGAAGCGGAGACAGATAGCCTGGGAGGAATACAGAGAAGCTGTAAGAGTGACCAGGGATCAAGTGAGGAAGGCTAAAGCCCTGAAGGAATTGAATTTGGCAAGGGATATAAAAAGCAACAAGAAATGCTTCTATAGGTATGTAGGGGACAAAAGGAAGTCCAAAGAGAATGTAGGCCCCCTCCGGAAGGATACTGGTGCTCTGGTTACCCGGGACATAGAGAAGGCTGAGGTACTCAATGAATTTTTTGCCTCAGTCTTCAATGGTAAAGCCTCTTGTCTTACCACCCAAGCTGTGGAAAGAACTAGCAGGGACTGTGAGGATGAACCACCGCCCACTGTACTTGAAGACCAGGTTCGAGAACATCTGAGGAACTTGAAGGTGCACAAGTCCATGGGACCTGATGAGATCCATCCGCGGGTCCTGAAGGAACTGGCGGATGAAGTTGCCAAGCCACTGGCTATTGTATTCGAGAAGTCGTGGCGGTCTGGCGAGGTCCCCGATGACTGGAAGAGAGGGAACATAACCCCCATTTTTAAAAAGGGGAACAAGGAGGACCCGGGCAACTACAGACCGGTCAGCCTCACCTCTGTGCCTGGCAAGGTCATGGAGCAGATTCTCCTGGGAACCATGCTAAGGCACATGGAGAGCAAGGAGGTGGTGGGTGACAGCCAACATGGCTTCACCAAAGGCAGATCGTGCCTGACCAACTTGGTGGCCTTTTACGATGGGGTGACAGCATTGGTGGACAAGGGTCGACCAATGGATACCTTTCCTATGAGGACAGGCTGAAAGAGTTGGGGCTGTTCAGCCTGGAGAAGAGGAGGCTCCGGGGTGACCTTATAGCGGTCTTCCAGTACCTCAAGGGGGCCTACAGGAAAGATGGGGAGAGGCTGTTCAGGAGGGCCAGTTATGATAGGACAAGGGGTAATGGTTTTAAAATAGAGGGAGGTAGGTTCAGGTTGGATATTAGGAAAAAATTTTTTACTATGAGAGTGGTAGAACACTGGAACAGGTTGCCCAGAGAGGTGGTGGATGCTCCATCCCTGGAGACGTTCAAGGCCAGGTTGGACAAGGCCCTGAGCAACCTGATCTAGTTGGAGATATCCCTGTTCCTTGCAGGGGGGTTGGACTAGATGACCTTTGAAGGTCCCTTCCAGCCCTAATGATTCTATGATTCTATGTCTACAACGTAGAGCTTTATTCGTCCACTAGTCCTCTTGAAATCCTGTCATAGTCAGTGGACAGATACAGGTAACACTTGACTAATCAATCTAGGTGACTACTTTAGCATGAGATGAATTGTGTTCTTTCCACTGACTGTGAAGGGAGAAAAATTAAACTTTAGATATCCACATTTAATCAGGTGCATCCCATGACAGGCATTAAGAAATTATGGCCTTCAAGAAAAAAAAATAAATAAATTAGAGTTGTTTAGCCTTAACAAAGGACAACTGAAGGACATGGTAAGAGTTTTGAAGTAAAGGAGTGTATTTTAATCCGCGTATCCATGGTAGATGAGGTAATGTGTAATGGAGTAGATTGCAACAAAGGTGATTCAGATTAGATTTTACTTAATGATAAGAATGGAATTCTAGACTGAATTTCCAAGGAAGATAATGAAACTTTCATCATCTGTGCTTCCTAAGGACAAGATGGATAAGTATCTGCATGGTATAAATGGAATCAATGACACAGTATCATTGATTCTCCTTAAGACAAAAAGACCTAAGGAGATCCTTTCCAGCCCTACAATTTCGTACATACTAATTAAAGATGCAAGAGTAGCATCCAGAATTTCAGAACACTAATGAGGGACAATTCACTATATTAAGAACCAAGCAAAACAGATGAACAGATGCAACACAGAATGTTTGAGGAAGCCAAAATATAGGCAAAAAAATGTCAGTCAATGAATTTTCTGATATGGTTTTAGCCTCTTCCAGCTAGCATTGTCCTGGTATTCAGGCACAGTTCAGGAGTTAGCACTGCCATGCGCTCTTCCCAATAAGCAGTTTGGGTAGAGGAAAAATTTAATTCTGTGAAAACAAGCCATTCTATTCCAGTTGGCCTCAAGGGCACAAAGTATTTCCTGACTCCATGTAGTATAATGGTGCAGATACAGCCCATATTTGTACCTGCAAAAGCAACAACAGTTTGACTGTTGGAAAGCAGTTGTGAGAAAACAGACTGTGGAAATTTGACCTGACGATTGTCAAAGCAGAAGCTGACAAATTGATAAATCCAAGCAGAAGATGGTGCATTTAATGTTTGGAGGGGGGGTAAGATAGACTAGGAAAGGCATTTTCCAAGGTATCGATCAGTGAAAAGAGGAAAGGCGATCAAAAGCAAGGCAGTGTGAAAATATGTTCTTCACAGAGTGCTGTTTATAGAACAACAGAGTAGAATGTCCTATAATGAATGAGTACTTGATAATGGTATAGCTAAAGGTAGACAGTAAACCCTCATTTCCAAACCATCAAGGCATTTCTGGAAGAACTATACCATGCCCTGGCTTTAAGAGTAAACCTGTAAGTCTCTAACGTCAGAGAAGGCAAACTAGTACAGAGCTTTTCTCAGACTTTTATGTAAGAAATGGGGACTAAGTAAGCAAGTTGTAGCCACTCTTCAATTTTTTACCTGTATCTAGTAGAATTAATGTTCAGTACTTGTGACCTTGATAGTACAGTACTAACCTAGCAGGATATTTTCTTAGACATGGTGACAAATATTGCTGAAAAATCAGTTCAAAATTGGATGAATGTAGGCATTATTATACTAACTGAAATACACTATTGAGTTACATAGGAACTAATATCTGGAAATGAGATCCAAAGTCCATCCTGTCCAGTTTCTCATTTCCAACAATAGTCAAAACAAAATGCTTCCAAGAAAGGGACAAAAACTCTGCAGTAGAAAATTCTGTCATTTAATAAAGGCATCATTCTTAGAGGTAGAGGCTTAAAGACCTGAGGCTTTTGTAGTAGTACGTAGCTCTAAAGTTTGGTTATAGTTTGTTAAAAGAGTTCTAAATATATATTGACTTCCAGTGTCTTTGTTGTCACTTGCTAATTTTTGGCCCTGAGATGTTCTTACTGTAACAAGATATATCATAGGTGCTGTAAAATGGATTTTCTTTTACAATTTCTGATATTACTACCTCTTAGTATTCCTTTGTATTACAAATGAGTTGCAAAAGATTTTTGAAGAAATAAAGGAATCTCTTCTGGCCCTGGTTGCACTTCAGATTTGTAGTTTTTAATCCTAATTAAAAATTTGACTTCATGTTTCTCCTTGTACCCATTCCAGAGCATAGCTCCTACTAACAAAACAGAGCAATATTTTGATGTGTGGGAGTTAATAAATTTACACCTACAGCCACAGTCTTGTTGATAGAGTCAACATAATCTGAAGCCAACAGCGGTAGGGAAATGAAGTGAGCTCGGGTAACCCTTTGTAGTCTTATGTTTATTTCAGTCTGATGAACAAGCTATTAAAGAATGTGTATGTGCATCCATTAAAGTGTCCAGATTGGGACTATCTTCACAACCACTCATTTTTGTTGGAAAAGGAACTATTCTGATTATTTCCTGAAATTCATTAGCCAATGAAGTTGAAAGGTTTTTTTCTTTGTTATTGTCTTTGTTGTTTCATGAGTATGGCATCTCTTTCTATCTATTCTTTCTGTCACAGTAAGTTCATCTCCTTAGCCCAGCAAAGAATACAGTATTGTTTTTACATAATTAAGATACCGACTACGGAGCAAAACCGCACAGAACGAGATCTAGATATGGTACGACAACACAGAGTTGATTTTTAAATTAATCAAGGGCATGTGTATCTCTCGAAGTTTATCAGGGTTAAGTCAGAAATACTTATTTTACAGATACGTGTACCATGTGTAAGTTATTTTTTTTTAAGATTTCTTTCCATACAGACCTACTTCCAACTCATCTTGAAGATCCAGAGACACCATAATGTGACCTCTCAGTTTCTAGTGTGAGTTTACAATTAATCTATTCCTAATCTAATCTTTTTCTTCCAAGTAAGAAAGCAAATAATCTTCAGATATTCAATAATCAAGCAAGAAGTTTAAGGACTTGAGGAAAAACACCGATTTCTGTCCAAGTACAGGAAAACTCTATATTGCTTCAAGAATCAAGTGTAAAGAAAAAGTTTTATCTGTCCTGAGCTAGAATCCTGTTTCTTTCCTGAAATTAGCACAGCTTTCCAAGTTCCAGCATAGATCTGTTGGTATCCATAGAGTCAACTGACAACATACTGGTTTAAGATATAGCTCCAAATTCTTTAGAAAGTAATAACGCTGCTAGACATACGTTTCTTCAAAATCAGGAAATATTCTATTTCATGTTGATTGCTTGACTGCATTGTGGAAATATCAATGCATTTGAAGTTCAGCTCAATAGATGCAGGTATTCATCTAACAACTGGCTAATTGAGTTGGTGCTTAAATAACCCTAAGCACTGAAAAGCTTGATTGATTTCAGTCATTATTTTTTGTGAAAACTAATAATTTAGCTGAAGGATATTAAGTCCTTGCTGTGACACTTTGGGTTAAAGAGCTACCAATGATATAAAGCACTCTTTTCTTTTCTGGATCCTTGATTTGAGCCCAATCAGGGTTCCTCTATCACAAAACCACCACAAATAAATCAAACACATTTTGGCACAGTTTGTTGTCTCTGCTTAGCAAATGTATGAGACTAAACTGACACTGATCCTTAATCACCTTTAATCCATGGAGGAGGAATGATCCTACCGGGGCAGGAAAAAGGTCATTGGCAGGATCATGGGGAGAAACTAAGTTGGCAGTTAATTTCATAAGACTGACCTGGGAATAAATAAAGGGCTTCCATTTTCAAGGTAATCTGTGTATATAAAAGGTCTGCATATAAAAAGTCAGGATATTTTAAGAAGATATTTATGTGCTAAAAGCACGATGAACGAGATATTTATCTGTTAAAACTTTGATTTCACTTTTAAGCTCTAAGACCTTATTGTTTATGATAATTATATCATTAACAATAGATTTTTTTCATTATTAAACTCTAGTGACCTGGTTATGAGTTACAAGAGGTATCAGCAACTTAAGGTAGAGTAGAATGTAATAAAAATACTTTGCGGTTCTACATCTGTCGTCAGGTAGGTTGGATAGCTTCTGTAGGTTTGCAACCACATTCTCTTTGGTTTTTTGTGTTTTGAGAAGTGTTTTTCCTTTCCTAGTTGCTACGTGAAAAACCCACATGAAGGAATATTCACAGGGGCCATGATATGGCAAAGATTCATGTTATATGCTTCACTTTCTGTGCTTTGGATTGTCCCACTGACCCAGGCCGACTCATTCTGTATCAGTCCAGCACATGCATAACTACAGATTTAAAGGAGTGGGATTAGACTGCGAAAATTAAGAAAAAAACCCACTGAAATTGGCTTTAGACTGTTAAACCAGATAAACAAATTGAATAAGTAAAAATACATTAGCAGGAAAAGCTAAAGAGCTTCTATATATTCCTTTCCTAGAAATTCTAGGCTGATTCAAGTCCGAATCTTTAGGAGCATGTTTTCCAGATGGGAATCGGGAGCACAGAGGTACTGGGCTTTTGTCATGCAGGCAAAGGATGGGAAAAGAATAAAATTCATTCCTTTCTTCTGAAGTCTTTTCAGGAGAAGACTATGTATCCTCAGTAGATGGAGATGGTTTCTTGAGTCTAATATCTGTGAGCCAGGGTTTAGGATTCAATTCCAGCCGTGATGTCACAAACTGTCCGTGCCAAGTAAAGTGCTCTCAAGTCATTGTGTGGGTCTCTGAGCGGTGTTCTGAAGCGCTCACATTCGAGTCCATGAGAACTCCATTCTCATTTGGAAGTCTGAATATCCAAGTTACCAAAGGAACTGATGTATTTGGTGTTCATCTCATTTACATATCTCATCATAGCTATGCTGTGGTGGGATTCTTCAGATGCTGAATGTTTTCAGGATTTATCACTAGCTACATTCCTCCTTCAGAAAAGACATAGAACCAGCTTGTCTTCAGTAGAAAACTGTCAACTGCACAATTTTTCACAGAGCTGATGCAACCACTGCATACACCTTCATTTTATGACAAGGTCAGCTTATTTCAGTTGAACCAAATAGCAGCTATTGATGGAAGACATACTTAATTCAAACTACAGGATGGTTCTGGTCCTTCAAATATTTAACATTATCACTTTCAGCATTCCTGTTAAAAGCAAAGAGGCAGCAGATATATGCAGAATTGTGTATGGATGCATTATTGTGTCCTCCAAGCCTTTTGTGTTGGCTTCATTAAGCCAGTTTAGAGAAAGGTTTGAAGTTCAATAAGTACCATTTTCTGACAGAGACACATCTTGACTTTGGGTACTTACAGTCTAGCCTGTCGCTCTCTTTTTGATGCATTCTTCTTCAGATAGCTTTGTAGATTTTTGTTATTTGCTCACTGTAAAATGCAACTTTAAAGGTAGTAGCGGACAGTTCTAATGGGACATGATTGATTTGGTTCTGTAAGTTTTTATTATTGTTAAATATATTTTTCAAAAACTAATTAATAGTCATTATGTTTACACAATGCTTTTCACTTCAAGTATTTTTAAGACAGTCTACAAAAACCACTTCATTGTCATAGCAGCCTGAAGCATGTTTTTAAAATGAGGAAGCTGAGGCATACAGATTTTGTTATTTGCACAGTCTCAGAGGACTTCAGTGATAGTTCAGAACCTGGGGCTTCTAACCTTTTATCTCACGTTCAGTCTTATCTTTCACATGTAATGATTTTTCAGAATACTAATTTCAATCTTAATACTAATATTAATACTAATCTGCAATCCTTCAGACTCCTGGATGTGCATCATTTAGTGCAGTGACTCATTCTGCAGATTTTGGTGAGACTGCTTCATCACTCAGGATGTTCAGCACGTGGGCTCTAGGTTGCATTTTATGTTGTACTTGAAATCATGGCAATCAAAACCAATAAATACTTTTTCAGGACTCTTGGTAATGGTTCTGGGAATCGTTAAAGATTTTCAGGTAAAGCAAGCATTAGCACTTTTTGGAAGTCTTTCCAGAGACTGTAACACCAGGTAGCAAGCACTGACAAGGTGATCTCCCAGGACGACCTAATGAAGGATTTCAGAAGCCATTCATTTTGCACGTTGCAGCTTTTGGTTGTGCCCAGTTTCCAGCCTGATTTTCAGAGCTGCTGAAATGCTCATAGTAACAGTCCCTGGGAGACTTTTGAGATAGCTTTCTAATTACACACAAAAGGCGAGTGAATTCTTCTGAGTTATTTCCTTTGAAAAAGCAGCTCAGTATTCATGAAATAAGGAAACAGAACAACTGTTTTTTGAAAAGGAAAGAACTAAATATTAAAAAAATGCCAAGGTTAGCAGAGTATAGCATTAGGAAATAGCAGAGAGAATTCTGCCTGAACTTGTGACTTAGCTTTTGAGAAAAACCCTGGAGGATAAGACATGGCTTCACTAAGGGGAAGTCGTGCTTGACAAACCTGATAGGCTTTTATGAGGACATCACCCAGTGGGTGGATGATGGCAGAGCAGTAGATGTGGTCTATCTTGACTTCAGTAAAGCATTTGACACAGTCTCCCACAGCATCCTCGCAGCTAAACTGAGGAAGTGTGGTCTGGATGATCGGGTAGTGAGGTGGATTGTGAACTGGCTGAAGGATAGAAGCCAGAGAGTAGTGGTCAATGGGACGGAGTCCAGTTGGAGGCCTGTATCCAGTGGAGTCCCTCAAGAGTCGGTACTGGGACCAGTATTGTTCAACATATTCATCAGTGACTTGGATGAGGGAATAGAGTGCATGGTCAGCAAGTTTGCTGATGACACTAAACTGGGAGGAGTGGCTGACACACCTGAGGGCTGTGCTGCCGTTCAGAGAGACCTGGATAGGCTGGAGAGGTGGGCGGGGAGAAATTTAATGAAATACAAGAAGGGCAAGTGTAGAGTCTTGCATCTGAGTAAGAACAACCCCATGTACCAGTACAAGCTGGGGACTGAACTGTTGGGGAACAGCACAGGGGAATCATAGAATCATAGAATGGTTAGGGTTGGAAGGGACCTCAAAGATCATCTAGTTCCAACACCCCTGCCATGGGCAGAGAAATCCTCCACTACGCCAGGTTGCCCAAAGCCTCATCCAACCTGGCCTTGAACACCTCCAGGGATGGGGCATCTACAACTTCTCTGGGCAACCTGTTCCAGTACCTCACCACCCTCAATGTAAAGAATTTCTTTCTTATATCTAACCTAAATCTGCCCTCTTTCGGTTTAAATCCATTGCCTCTTGTCCTATCACTACATGCCCTTGTAAAAAGTCCCTCTCCAGCTTTCCTGTAGGCCCTCTTTAAGTGCTGGAAAGCTGCTATAAGATCAGCCCGGAGCCTTCTCTTCTGCAGGCTGAACAGCCCCAACTCTCTCAGCCTGTCTTCATAGCAGAGGTGCTCCAGCCCTCGGATCATCTTCACGGCCCTCCTCTGGACTCGTTCCAGTAGCTCCATGTCCTTCTTGTGTTGGGGATTCCAGAGCTGAACACAGTATTCCAGGTATTTTGACATTAGTAAAGATTTTTACAGTGTCTCCTGTTATATTCTTATAACAAAGTTTAGGAAATATGACATACCTGAAACAACTATTAGACAGATATATGACTGTTTGGAAAATAGGATTCAGGAGGATTTTTGAAACTGGAAAGATGTAGTTAGCAGGGTTTCGTAACAGTCTTATCTTTATTCCTTTACTATTCAGTAGTTGTGTTAGGGATGCGACTGATGGAATACAGTGTATGTTTACTAAGTTTACAGATAGTACTACGCTAGAATATGCTGAAGATATGCTGGAGAGGATCAAAAAGACCTTCATAAGCTAAGAGAAGTGGTCGGGGGCAGGGAGAGGAGAAGACTGTCATTCCTTAAAGAGCCAAGTTGTTCTGTATGTAAATTAAGTATAAGGATGGTAAATCACTGGTTAAGGAATAGAATCATAGAATCATAGAATCATAGAATCGTCTGGTTGGATCGAGTCCAGCCATTCGCCCTGCACTGTCAGGGTCCCTAAACCATGTTGCTCAACACCAAATCCACATGTTTTTTAAACACCTCCAGGGATGGGGACTCCACCACCTCCCTGGGCAGCCTGTTCCAATACTTCACAACCCTCTCTGTAAAGAAATTTTTCCTGATATCTAACCTAAATTTCCCCTGGCGCAACTTGAGGCCATTCCCTTTCGTCCTGTCATTCATAACGTGGGAGAAGAGACTGACCCACATCTCCCTACAACTTCCTTTCAGGTAATTGTAGAAAGCAATAAGGTCCCCCCTGAGCCTCCTCTTCTCCAGACTAAACAGTCCTAGCTCCCTCAGCCGCTCCTCATACGACAAGCTGTCTAAATCCTTCACTAGTTCTGCAGGAATAGTTCCGCAGGAAAAAATCCTGGGAATATCATGGGTCACAAGGTGATGTGAGATGGCGTGTTGTAGAGACATGTACACGCCATGTAGAGATGGCGTGTTACAGACGTGATTTTGGTACTTCTGAAGAGGTACATGGGCTGAAAGAGCTACAGCTCTACGGTTGAAGAGAGACACTTTCTAGCTTAAGCTGAAATACCGTGTCAGTAAAGTTCAAGACAGATATGAGCCACTCGACATATCCAGAGGAAACCAAGCAAGACTGATAGTAGACCTGGAGAACAGTACCTGAAAGGAAAGATCGTTGGAAGTAGAAGTTGTCTGACCTTCGTAGATATTTGCCCTAAGATTAATTGCGTTAACTGTATTTGCAATTAGGGGAGCTCAGGGCAACATGCTGAGATGTGACTGTGGCAAATACATGTGCTTATCAGTTTCCTGTGGCAGCAAGGTTCACAGTTAATTGCATATGACATTTAAAAAATACTTCCTTTTATTGTTTTGCATTTTAATGTATTATGCTGTAAGAGAGGGAAAAACAGCATATAATGAAGTATCATGAACATGATGGCAACAACACATCTTTAGTTGTACTTCTTTGACTGTTTTCACCACCATTCTCAATTTTGCAGTGTCCCACAGAGGTTGTGACGCATACATACGCAGTTCTTCAGGTGTGGTCATGTTAGGTGATACATGTAATGGCATTGCAGAATTCTGTATCATCATCTTCTTACTATTTATGAAACCATAATATATTATTTTATTGGAGTTTTGAGTAATGCACAGTGAACAACAGTCATCTTAGAGATCTCTGGGTTTCTGATTCCATTTCTTGCATTAATTTAGCAGGTTGTTAGGGAAAAGAATATTTTGAGTTTTTCCTGCAGGTATGTTGCTTACCATTTCTTCAGTGTGAGTTTCCTTTGCTAGTGCGTTGTTTTTTTTCTCTTTCCTCTTCAGGTCTCTTTCGCATGTCTCACTGCCTGGTCCTCACAAACCGACTAGCATTGTGTCCTGTGCAAATGCTATCAATGAACTACTTATCCATGGACTAGATCATTAAGAAATAAGTTACCTGTGATTTTAATATGAAGCTGGGCTAGAATCTTAGGCTAAGATTCATCCCACTTCAATCTGGGCCCTTAATTCAAGTTAAGGTCTAAAGGCCTTGTCACTGAAAAGAGAGTCATCTTGAGAGGTGGTTTAACCCACCCCAGAAATGATCAAATCACCAGGGGTGTTCAATGATTATTTACAAATTTTAGTAGTAACCACTACTTTTTTTTATTTTGTATTTGAATCCAGACCCTATTCCTTGCTGTGTTGAAAACCAGATAATCTAATCCTAATCTTTTTTCTTTGCTTCCAGACTATTTCTTAAGATGGTACAACCGTTCTTTTTGCAGCTGTTTAGTTTCAGACAGAGATTATTGTGTGAAGTGTAACCGCTTTTAGAAGACTAATAATTTTTGTCATCTGACTTTGTTTATTGAAATATTAAAGAAATTATAGATCAGTAAAATGCTATTTTCCTTTGTAAAATCAGTAGCGATTAGACACTATTTTTAATTCCCCAAACCACTGGACAGGGTGATTCTTACATAGCAGGATTGTTATCAGCTCAGCAGTTCTGTATCTAAGGTTCTTCAAAACTCTTAAATATACCTTCTTAAATGTACCTGATATATTTTGTATTCTCCACTGTTGCTACTTCTTGGTACCTCACTACACAAAGAGGAATCATTGTTATTGCAAGAAAAATATTATAGAGAGCAAAAACTTCATGAACATTTTGAACAAGAAATGTGCATACAAAAAAAAAAAAGAAAAGCATTTAGCTTCCAAACAGCGTAATTATCTTCTTTAGCTACTCCCTTAGCCTGTACAAATTCTGCTGTAGGCCTCTTGTTTCTGATATACCTAAGGAATATTTTATTGTTTATTTTTAAATCTTTAATGTTTGTTCTTGGAAACCTACTTTTGCTCTTTGCAATTTCCTCTTACTTAATGCCTGCTGAAGTTTAAGTTCCTGTTTATTGCCTTCCCTAGGATCATGTTTCCAAAATTTGAAGGATTTCTGTTTGGTTGAAATAGACTCTTGAACCTTGCCATTCATCCGGTTTAGCTTAATCCTGCCTTCCTGGTTCCCTTTCTTGCACGGTACACAAGCCTTCAGAGACGGTTCCTTTTAAAGGAGGGTCCTTGTTGTCTTTGCTGTCTTACAATTATACTTTTAGGATCTTTATGACTAATCTAAGTTTAATAAGTGTATGAATTTCACTTAATTTCTGATTTTTTACTGAAAAAAACCCACATGAGCAACTCAGAAATATGAGCAGAACCCACTAAGAACAAGAGGTAGGACCAAGAAAACAGTAAGATGAGAGAAGGGAAGCAGGGGAGTATTTACTTTTCCCACTTTTGCTGTAGATTGAACTGAAGGTGGAGAGCTGCCAGCAGAATCCCAGGAATGTTGAATGAACTGGTATGTGTCAGGTTCTGTGCTGATGACCACCAGTATTTTCATCCTTGCTTACCATCCACTGCTGATGCTGCAAGGTAATAGCAAAAGTTCTGACTGCAGGTAGGCTGTCTGCAGTGTCGGACTAACAAGAACCTTATTCTGGGCTGGAAAGTAAAAGGCCTGGCATGCTAAGATCCTCATATAATGGGTTGGGTACCAGTGCTATTGCCACAGATACCCTGCCAAATGCAGGCTCTTGCACTTAGTGCTTAGTGGACTCTTGTAAATCCATAGTAAGCCTCATCCATCACCTGGAGAAACAACACCTAAGGTAGCAAGGGCTGCTATCCGTGTTCTGCCTTTCTTCTGACACAGAGCAGTGCTTTTGACAGACAGCTAGCTTCGTTTACAGGTCGGAGTTTTGAGAGTTAAAGTCATATTTGTCACACCAGAAACAGGAATCAATCTGAAATTAATGAAATACCTATGGAATTCCTCATTGTCTTTTATACCTCTCATTTATGGTTTTCCTAGATGATTTTTGAAGGTGCATTCTAAGATGCTTGTCATTCTAAAAACAAAGGTGTATAATGCATCAGCATTTGGATCTGAATTGAGAAAAAGAAGACCAATGTCAGGGCATGAACTTAACAATGCTGTAGATGGACAGAATTTTGCCAGCTGCATCGCAGGGTGGATGACCGTGTTGCTAGACACAAAGCTGCATGGAGACCCCTTTGCTCAACAGAACAGGATGGGACCAGCAAATTTGCTGGATTGGCTGTACGATGTCACATCTGCAACCCTTTCGTCATGTCTAGGCTAAAGTACTTGCTCTAGATGCCTTCAACGTTTAATTGGAAAAGACAGAGCTCTGCAGGCATATAACTGAATTGCATCTTCTTTGGGTGGCTCAGAAGTAGATACTACTTTCTAGGATTATTTTTTTTTTCACTTGAGAGCACTGGCTTTGTCTTTTAACATTTGATCTGTGGAGCCATCACTCATCTCTCTGGTGGCGTTCTGTTTCCTTAGGGCACTGCTGGAATTCAGCCAACTCCGTGTTTTGGTCACCACCAAAGACCTATGTGATTGCCATTTCCTCCCCTATCACACATTGTGAGAATGTGTTGCTCCTGTCTCAGAGCAGTATCAGATCCAACACTGTAATTAACTATTTGTGCACAAAACTTTATTGGTTCAAATTTTAAAAATTGTCGGTCTTTCCATTTTCTCTTTCAGGAGAGGATTTAGTATTTTAGAATACTTTCCATCATTCTAGGACCTGGAAATTGAAATACTTTAAGGTAATTTAGCCATTCAGGGTCTTCCATTGGTTTTGCAAACTGGTGAGAAAGGAGAATAATATTTACATTCATTCCCACATAGAGGTTATGAATGTCTCTGTGATCCAACAAGCATAGAGGCTTCAGATTGTGAGGACAGGAGAGGTTTGGCCATCTTATTAGCATGGTAAGCTGACAGAAGGGTAGAATAAATGCTAATTCTTTGGATAGTGATATCTGCACGTTTCTTCAGTACAGAAACGGATAGCCCATATTAAAACTGGGTAAGTCTGAACACTCTTTGGAGGACATCTCGGTATCTGCAGACAATGCAACATTGATGGTCATGTAGCAACTCTTGATTCTGCAGTTGAATACATGAGGTTTATTCTGGAAGCAAAACTCATAATCTAACAGGTATGTGCTTGTTCAAAACCAGGTTTCGGACTGTGCGCTGAAGTTTCTTGCCAAGCTTCTGTAGGTTCTGGTGTAACAGAAGCCAGGCTAGGTGGACACATTGTGATCCTTCTATGTCAAAATGTTTAAATTTATGAATATTTAGGCATCCAGGCTAACTCACCTACCTTTCAGAAATGCATAGTTCCCACTGCTGTCTGACATGCATGGGACCTGCCAGAACTCAACATTTTATAACATTAGACTGCTTTTAATTAGGTGTCCAAACATTAGACTCAATCATCTATGTCTCTGAGTATCTTGCAGACCAACTCACAATAAATTGCATTCAGTTATTTTTAATACTTTACCTTCTAGAAAGGTAAAGCTTAGACACTTGCTGTCCAGTCCAGTCCTGTCTGGGTAAGTACCATCAATATTATGCAGGATTGCAGTTTTCAATGATACTTGTATTTGCCGTTATTTTTATTATTTGTTATGTTGAATATTTGAATGACTTGCCTATTGAAATGTCAATAATTTAATAATTGTATTTAAAAGCCCACTCTTGCAAACACTTCATGGGTGATTTATCATGCTTACTTTTGTAAAAGTATGTAGTGAAAGGTAGTCATCAAAGTTCCTTCACTAGTCAATAGTGAAAAAAGATGTCTTTCCCTTTCCATTAATTATGGAATTAATTAATGGGAGGTGACAATGTAGTCTATATGCCTTTTGATGATTCAGCTGGCTGAGATAAATTCGGCCATTTCTGTCAGTGGGATTCTTTTCAGTGGGATAGTCAAGATGATGTCTGCTCTGGGTGTCTTACCTTTTGCAGGATTGGGTCCATATTAATTTTTGTAAAACATTTGCTCTGTAATTACATTATCGAATGTTTCTTTTTCTGCAGCCAACATCATGTATATGGCAAGCCAAGAAATGATGAAGGTTGTGGAGAGAGACAGTACAACTATAAAGCAAAATTTAAAGAAGGTAACTATTTAATCCCTAGAGTTTTCATGGGAAGCCCACATGCATGAGGAAATGTTGACATCCAGTTATATTTGTGCAAAACCAGAATTTCAGCAGGCTGGATTCTGCTTTTATGTTGATGTCATTCCGTTGACTTTGGAGAAGCCATTAAACGAGTCACTGATCATTAAAGTGTCGTTGATCCACACCTTTGTATATGTAGCATTCACCGCTATCAGATGTAGTATCCCATCCGGTATATTCCTTGGTGGAGGAGAAATAGCCTATGTTCTGGCTAAGCCTGAGATGTGGTTCCCAGTGAGGCCAGTAGTTGTGTGGGTTCTGATCAGACAGGCAGATGGCCAGCCAGGATAGGAGTGCAGCCTGATTGACCAAATCCTCTGACCTTGCGGCTGGATAGGTCAAGCAGAACATGTGCCATCTGTGTTGTGTGATGTCAGTTAATATCATGGGATTCTGCAGGCTTGATTTTTCCATGGCATCAAAACACAATAGAGAGGAGCCACCAAAATTACTATGGCTCCACAGGTTCAGCCATTCAGCTGTAGTGTAAGAGAAAGATACAGAAAGCACATTCCTCTGAGACTGGAGCTACTGCTGTACCAGTAAGTGAAGTGATTTCAGGGACCTTTCTCCTGTGCTGAACTTTCTTGTCTGTACGGATTTATTGTTGGAAGAGATCCTGGTACGGTTTTGGTCTGGACCCATAACATTGTCCCAGTCCATACCCAGGCGTGGTTCAGGGGTGGGCACAGGCCAGGAACTGTTCCTAACTGGAGTTTTGATGTGGTCACCCTGTTTTGGAGGCTGAGAGAATTTAATAGTGTGGCCATGGTCAAACAATTCCAGATGGCTTATGAGCCAGAAAACTGTCACGTTTAATAAACTACTATTGGTGCAGCTTCTGTCTGAGTAGATAATCAGTATAGTGTATTATTCTACTGTGTTCCCTTCCTGCTCTCCATTTTTTTTGTATCGTCCCTGTCTTTTTTTCTGGAAAAGTGATTCCAACACTTTTCACTGGCAGAGATTTTCCTTGGAGAATGGAACTTTCTAGGACAGAGGCCCTAGATCTCTGAAAGATTACTTTGTGCCCTGTAAATAGCTACGGTACAAAATTCACTTCATAAATCAGTCTTCTTTTTTTTTTGGCTGAAAATGAATTTATTTTTTATTTAGTCCGTTTTCTTTCTCTGCACGTTGAAAGGTATGTTCGGATGTTTCAATTCTAGTTTTTTTAAAGCTGAAATAGCGCACATGAACAAGGAACACTACACAGCACTAGGCATGCCTGTTTTTTCACGTATTTATTGCAGAGCATTCAAAGTTCTCCTGTGCTTCGGGGGCAATCTCAGTGAAGAAACTGAAAGGCTGATCTTGCAGACTGCAAATGTTTTCATCGGCTTAAACAAAACTTTCCATGGGTCGATCCAAAGCCCAGTGAATTCGAGGAAAATGGTTGATTTTACTGATGGAATCACCTCTCCGAGTGCCAGGGAGCAGCAGGGTCTGCCTACTCGCTGCGGGAAAGGGAGCTGTGGGTGAGGGTGACCCCAGCACAGGCAGTGCCCTCACCAGCCAGAGTCCAGTCTCACAGCGCCCGAGCGGGGCAAGGTAGCAGGGTCCATCGACTGTCCCAGAGAAGGCAAAGCAATGAACCAGGTCCAGTGTCCCTCCAGAGAATCCAGTCAGGAGCAAAAGGAAACAGGGCCAGAGACAGAACTAGTGACAAGGATACAACTTGAGTCCAAAGTCTATCCAGGAGGCATGGCCAAAGACATGATGGAAGACAACCTGCAAGGTGGGATCCATCCAGGCAACAAGCTATGTACAGCGTAGGTCCGATGTCAATCTAGGACACAGGGACAGGGCTGGAGACATACTCCTGCAATGTAGTTTCAGACACAGAGACTAAAAGTGAAGGAGAGAGATGGAGACTCTGGACCCCTGGGCAGGGAGTGTGGGTCAGGGTCACAGGTGAGGCTGGTAAGGGCTGTTAGAGCCCCGCAACTGAGGGTAAGGCTGAGGTTACCGTGTTAGTCAGGGTGCGAAAGTGGAGAGCTTGCAGGAGCAGGACTTCAGGTGCTTTTGGAAATTTTAATCACAAGCACACATGCCTTAAGTTAAGCATGAAAGCTTCGTTGGATGAGGACAATAGTGGTGACAATCAGCTGCAGCTCCAGTGACTTCAGGTGGTCTACTCAGATGCTTCACATTACAAAAATACTTATTTCTTGTACTGAATGAAGGCCCATAGCCAACAGCAAGAATTTGCAGGTGTCCTAGTCTGCTTCATCTGTGCTTTTCTTGACTCTGTCAATCTAAGCATGGTCTTGGCAGGCAGGAGCTTTTTTAAACCTGTGTTAACTTTCTTTTATTGATTCTTCTATGTCCTCATACTTTTAAAGTGGCAAATACACTCAAGAAAACAAAAAGCTGAAGCGAGCTTATAAGCAGTTGGCAAACAGAAGAAAAAGCAGGTCTAAAAATGAAGCTAAATGCTTCTCTTTTTTAATCTTCTAGTACTTTCTGGGAATGTAAGAATTAAGGAAAAAATTTTGAGTTGGCATTATGTTAAATTTGAAGTGTATTGACAATAAAAATGGGCTTAACTTATAAAGGTTGGAAGTTTATAAAAACAGGAACTATAGTCCAAGTTGCTATAGAACTGGCAAGCTGTCACTTCAAAAAATTTATACTGTTTAGTAGTCGCTGTGATCATATGCTAAAAGCCAATCTTAACACCTGACTTTGCCAGCTGCTGTGGAATAGAAAAGTTATTTCTGGATCTTATTTGCATTCTGTGATCTGAAGAAGAAAGAAGAAGAGACACTTAAATTATTCCGATCTTTCCATGCCCAGATTTAACCATAATTATTACTAGTTAGAGACCAGGAGAAATTTTATCTCCAGACCCCAGACTCTTAGTCTAACAATGCTAATTGCTCAGATTTATATTGAAAGAATGGGAGCTGGAATATTGTTTGGATAATTAAGTGAGGTATTTTACTTATAATCCTCTAAAGACAGAAGTTGTGCACATTAAATAGCAGTGGAACAGTATGAGGAGGATGGAGATGTGTCTTCTAACAAAGATAGATATGATGGAGCATTTAGGATACTGGCTGTAAAACTAGTTGTCTGGATCAAGCAGTACATAGATTCATAGATTCATAGATTTCTAGGTTGGAAAAGACCTTAGAGATCATCGAGTCCAACCATCCCTAATCCCCATTAAACCATATCCTCAAGAATGTAGATGAATGTACGCTTCTTATTGCAGTGACACAGGGAGTTCTGATAAATCACAGAATCTGAACAAATAAGGTAAGTGAAACTGATATAAGATTTGCTCAGCTTTGATGGTTAATTATCATTAGCTGATTATGTCTAAGCCAGCTGAGCTGTGTTCTTTCACTGTAATAACACCAACTCCCTTTCCTAACAGAAACTGGAGTCAAAGATACCACTGCACTAGAGGAAGTTTATTGTAATGCTTGCACAAAAGGAAGTGGTTGTAATTCTGTGTTCTTAAAAGAGAGATCAGTATTGAGCATCATGGAGCTTTTACAAATAGAATAAAAATTTTAAAAGGAAAGAGAAAGTGGTGATGTTGGGCATTCACTAGCATGCCCGTGATGGACAGTGATATTTCCATATAGAGGCTCTCTACAGCACTATTAAGACTGCATCATGCCACATTCATTGCTTTATTTGACACTCATTAGCCTTATTGACACTTTTTCTATCAAGTAAGCTTATAAACCTGTTGTAATCAAGAAGATACTGCTGTAAAGGGTAAAACTAGGGTGCTTAAAGAGGAAATTTGTTCAAAAAAAATCACTTCTCAGATTTTGTATTTATTGAGATATATTTTGTTCATTACTCCACATGTAATACACAGTAGTCCTATTTGCGTAAGATCTAAGTGTAAGATCTGCTCCAAAGCCCATCTAAATCAATAGAAGAGCTCCCACAGATTTCAGGAATTCTGAATCAGCTTGGCAGTGAACTTTCTGTAGTAGTTCATAATTTCTTAAGACCATAAATCACCTCCTCCAGCAAGTGAAAATCATGATTCTTTTGGTTAGCATGTTAAACAAAAAAAAGGTTTATATGCTTCTTGAGTTCAGTTTTGCCAGTGGTCTGGTATAGCAGATAGATGCATTGATTGTGTAGGGAAAAACACAGGAAACATCTGAAGTATAGATACAAAGATGAAAAAAATCTGTTGTCTGAGAAGAATCATTTTTAATCAAATAGGCAGAAGTATAAACTGGAAGTTTATGGACACATGAACCTACTTTCACTCAGATTGAGGAAGTCTGTGTTGTGGGTGGCTTATAACCACCCATGTATAGATGGTTAGGTGGGGAAGAAATTCAGTTTTGAAAAAAATTAAATGAATGAAGTATAGGGTTACCACTTTCTGCTTATTTCAACAGTGTATTTAGAATTTAAAGTAATATAAGTTTATATCACACTAATAATACCATAGAAAATGTGTTCTCTGAGAGTAACAACTAAACAGTGATATGCAGAAATTTAGAGTAAAAATTGCAAAAATGAAGTATTTAATTTCCACAGAAAAGTGCTAGGATTTTCTTTCGAAAAATTGTCTTAGCTAGGGAAGAGTTTTAAACTGAGCAACCAAGAACTATTTTGACCCCCGAAGCAGCTGTTTCGATGTTGCCCAGTGTTTTTGTTTGAGCCTCTGTAGACATCCACAGGGGTTTAGTAATTATTCCCGGTGAGAGAAGCATGATCTAAAGATAAGTGGTTAAAAGAATACTACAAATACTTTGCCTGCCCACAGCCTGAGTGAGTTGCTTGCCTACATTTGTGAAAATCCTTCCAAACACTCTTTCTGAATAGGTGCAAAGCGCTTTCTCGAGCCAAGAACACCTCTTTTTTGGCTGATCTCACATCCTTTTTGGCCCGCGCTCCCTGGAGGTGCAGAGTTGAAGTTAGGAAAGTTGCACATGTGCTTGGGGATTTTGGTGCCTGTGTCATTTAACCACAAGAACAACCTTCTCTTTGAAGCACCCAGAATGCCTAATCTGGGATCAGCAGTTTCTCTCCTCGATGGAAAAGGATCCCAGTGAGCATTCAAAAAGTTCAATGCACCACAATATTCTAATCTGTCATGTTTCACTATTTCTGTAACTGAGCTCCTGTTACCATTGTTCATGCTGTGCAGTACTCTAATAAAGAAGCGATTACATTAATTTTCCAGGATTTTGGGGACGAGTACAAGGTGTGTGCTACGGACAGTGAGCAAAGGCGGCAATATTACCCGTAGCCTTCTGAAGAACACTGGAGAAGTTAACGTCCAACCCTTCCTACCCCTTAGTCACTGACCTTCCCTCCCTCTGCCACGGAGGTCATCGCA
Source organism: Tauraco erythrolophus (assembly GCF_009769465.1). Classification (NCBI taxonomy): domain Eukaryota; kingdom Metazoa; phylum Chordata; class Aves; order Musophagiformes; family Musophagidae; genus Tauraco; species Tauraco erythrolophus. Next base: position 62,330,780 of record NC_141466.1, on the reverse strand, counting down.
CAGCAGCCAACAAAATTGCCGTTTATGGCCAGATGCTGATCCTGCTGTTGCAAGAGAGATCTGACTGATCCCCCTGAGATAATCTAAAGTCCCACTGAATGTAGGCAGTGTCAGGCTGATATTCAGAGGGAAATACTGTTTGCAGTAAATATGATTGGAAGAATCTGGCCCAGTAATAGTGTTGCTTAAATAGTGGTTTCAGGTCTGTTTGTTTTTGTTTTGGTATTTATACAAACTTGACTTCTGAAATATTCATGTTCCTGACACTTCTAAATATATACCCTCTGAATGCTTTTAAGTCTTTAAAAGTAACATAGATAGTATAAATAAGTTAATTACCCTGGTTTGTTGATGCATCCTTTTTAAAAGCACATTTTTGCTTTGCATTGAGTTTGACCCTTCGTTATCTGTGAGAAAGTGGAAATAGAAGTGGCCTCGCTTGATCTCTTGTGTCTACATGCAGAGCTGCTGGTACCATTGCTAACAAACTGCAGCAAAGTTGGAAAGAACCGTGAAAGAACCGTTTTTCCCTTTCTCAATTTACCAAACTTGCAGTTAACACTAACAAAGGCGTGAAAACGGAGCCTGCACCCTGCCCGTTTGGTAGAGCACCAGACCTGACACCGGCAAGAGGAGTAACACATCTTGAATCATATGCCAAGTAGCCACTCCACCTGGCTGCCTCTCAGGTTTTGCATCTTAATTTATCTGAAAGTAAAATGTTTCTCCACTCCCTTTCCAGGCAGGGAAGTTGATTTTGTTTATTATTTATGTTGATTTAACAAAACTGGCCAGGTTCCTTATGTTAAATAAAATCACCACAAATACTTGAACTCCCCATTACACCTTTACTACAACCCCTATTTAGTATTTAAAAATAGCATTATGTACCCCTGATTGTCAACTGCCTCCTCTTGAAACGGTCCAGAAAAAAAAAAGTTTGGCTTCATACTGCCCTTGGAAAGCTGAGAAATCCCAATTCGGGTAAAACAAGCTGAGAAGCAAGTTCCAAAGACCTTGCCATCAAACTGGCTGATCTCAACCACAGCAGGATCATGAGGGGAGAGAGATGGTGTCTCGGGGAACCAGATCCCAAAGCATTTAGGACTTCCTAGGGCAACGCCAGCTTTTTGAATTCTTCCCAGAAACTGTTTAGTAAAGCCAAGGTACAATTGAAGCAAGTCCGGAAAAAAAAAGCATGTCCCAAACCAGTCTGTTCCCGTGTCGTTTATACTATTCTTTTGGCAGGATAAGGTGGAGACGCGTTCATAATTCCAGAGAAGCTAAGTCATTTTCTATAAACCTTGATTGAAACTAAAATTAATGCTGGGCTAATGCCTTTTAAACTAGTTTTCACCCAAGAGCAAATGAAACTATTCACTGGTTACTGTTGAGAGATGTCACCCAGAAAGAAGCTGCTGTCTTGTCCAGTGAATGCATGTGGGAGTAATACTGATAAAAAGTTAATGTATCAGAGACAAGGATTTCAGCAAGGACACTGGCACAGTCTTGCACGTGTGCTGCTAGTTTATATCCACAGAGATCAGTCCTTTGCTCTTTGCCATCAGCTGGAGTGGTGCCTACCCGTGTAATGAGATCCTAAAGTTGTTATAACATGTACCAAATTCCATAGGGAGAGAGGAAACTCAATTAATATTTTTTAACTTTTTGGATTTATTTTTGAGTGTTGACCTATGAGAGCTACAGAAGAGGCATAAAAGAAATATCTCTGTAATTTATACTTCTGTGAACTGTCATGCATACTAAAACAAGTGCCAATGGAGTCAACTGCAGGAAATCTTTATTATTTTCTTAGAAACTCTTTAAAATGTAAACATCCTGTTGATACGAATCTCAGATTCTTCTGATGTTTACTTAGCAGCTGCCATCATTGTGCAGTGTCTGAGTACACACACCATATTACAGGGTACTAGGCTGACAGAGCCCTGTTCTGACTTGTGTTTTATTTTACAGAAGCTAAGGCTGAAAATACTTCTGAGCAATTTTGCATAGCTATTTCCAACACCGTATTGAAATGGCTGGCAAAGATAACCCACATCCCCTTTACTCTGCCCTCATTGTCAGATCCTGAAAGAGGACATGTTTTAGTCACTCATAACAAGCAGGGTATTGCATCAGGGATCGTATAAAGTCTTTGTCATGTCCAGCAGTAGCTGACATTTCCCTTCTGAGTCAAGAATACCTGGAAGTCTCAGCATTCAATATTGCAGAAGAATAAAAAATAATTCTCTTGCCCTCATGGCAGAAAAGTTAAAAAAGGGAAATATTTAAAAGTTTAAGCCCAGAAGAAAATAGAGAGAACCTTCTATTTATTGTTTTGTAAATCTGTTTATTTTTAAGCTGGTCTCATTATTTTGGGGACTTGACTCACTATTTTTGAATGCTTAGATTGGCAGCAGTTTTCTATTGCTGGTACAGTGGTTGTGCTGACTCAGGTTGTCTTTACAGCCATGCACAGTCCACAGGAAAATGTGTACTTTACAGATCCATGCAAATCATACAGTGCATGCCAGTGTTTCCTGCCATTAATGAAGATCCCATGTGCCTCTGGTTACACATGGTTCATTAATTATGCCTGCCTGTGTGCTGCAACAGCAAAGCTCCTGATGTTAAAATGAAGATGAGAACATTTGGTTTCTGGAAACTTTTGTTTAAATATGTCTAAAATGAATGTGTCTTAATATATTAGGAAAATAGGTAACATCCTAACATCTGTATATTTGTGACTGTGTGTGGCATAGGCAAAGAGCACAGACATTTTGTCACTCAAAGGGAGACCTTCAGCACCACGAATGACAGTCAAGTATCTGTCAGGTTTCATAGACTCCGTACCACCATCTGGATCACTGAAAATTTGCACCTTAATTGCATTCCCTCTTTTAGATTTTATTGCATAGTCCGCTAATAGGGAAGCATTTTAAAAACAATTCTGAATTCTGTTGGCAGTTCTTAATTAAGAAACATCTATATTAAAGGTTTAGACTTGCAGGCATACGCACGTAGACACACAGAATGCACACACCAACATCTGAACGCAAAATAAGCGGACAAAATAACTGCAGCATCAGTTCCCTAAGTCTTCCTGTTATGAAACTCTTCTTAGTTAGATGCACTCGAACTTTGATTGCATATATGACACAAGTGTCTATCCTACCTTGACTATTTGGTCGGGCTTTTTTTCAGTCCCAAGGGTTCTACAATGCCTATGAATGATGCTCAGGAAAATGCATTGTTTTTTCACGCTAAAAATTCTTGGCTTGGAGAAGGAAGCTATTCATTCCAGTGCAGAGGAGATATGTGCTGAGCTAGTATAGAGGGAACTAGTGAGTGAGGGGTAAACAGAGAGGAGGACAAGGCAGGAAGAACCAAAGGCTCCATTTGTTTGGCCAAAGGTAGACTTCTAGAGCTATATGAGGTGGTGGATTTGAGCTACTCAAGCAAGACTGGCACATGAGACACACGAGCTGCGTGTGGCAGCAGTGGTATGCTAGCATATCAATCTTAAATTGCATGAGATCGTAGAATCGTCTAGGTTGGAGAAGACCCTTAAGATCATCGAGTACAACTGTTAACCAAACATTACCAGATATGTATGCATGGGCACCTGAATTGTGCTTTAGGAGTTTACTTGTAGGAATCTACAGGTGCAGAAGGCATTAGAGTTGCAGATAACCCCATTAGAGTCAATAGAAGTTTACTGAAGAAGTCAAGGTAGAATTTGGCCCTCAAACATGGACATCTGGTTTAATTTTGGGCACTGTAGAATATCCCCATCTGGCTATCAGCTGTTTTGCCAGAAATTTGTGGGTCTCCTGTAAAATCTGTCATACCTGCCAGTCTCATGCAGATGCCTCAGATATCTAGAGCACCTCAAATGGCAGTAGGTACCTACACTTAGGCAACTGAGTTCTTGGTGGAGGCTGAAGTGCAGCTTTGCCCACCTTAACGTAGACGCCTGCTGTTTCAGCTGAACAGCTTTCTAAGCACTAATGGCTTTATTAAGTATATCTTTTCTGACACAGTGGTGGGAATTTGGATGCCTGATACACATGTAAAACCACAATACAGTTACCTGTATTTAGATGTTTTTATGCTGAACTGAACCCAACCCTGACACTAGGAACAACTGGTAGTTTGAGAGATGTTTGAGAAGTAGAGCTGGGAACAGGGATTCTAGACTGATAAAAAAAGCGGAGAATTACTGGGGAAAAAAAGCAACTAGGGTTGGAATTGAGACTCAGAACAGTGTGAAGAAACCAGAAGACTAAAATCTGGACTTGGCAGGGCAAGGATGTGAAACTACAATAAGAAGCAGAAGTAGTGGAAATTGGAAATGAATGGATAAGGAGAATAGAGATGAAAAAATGAGCCAAAGGGGTAGCAGAGCAGTCCCGAGAACAGAAAAGGACAAGACGGAAGAAGTTGTAATTGGAAAGACTGGACAAAAGATTGGACAGCAAGGCCAGTAGTTGATAAACATTCTGTCCTTTTGCGCTTGGAATGGAACCTAAGTTTCCAAAGTCTTATTGTTCCTCTTGTCAGCAGGTGCCTTTGGCTATGTTTGACTTAAAAACAGGAGCAGTGCAATAGAAGAGAATTTGTAGAGAAAAATGGTAACTGGTGAGGACCTGATGTTCCCAATGTAGGCATCTCAGAGGGTTATTACTTTAGTGAACAGTTGTCTGGTCACATAGACTGAATGTCCATTAGTGACTGGAGCTCACCAAGTATGACCCTGAAGAACGTTTTGCCTTAGTTTCAGTTGAAAGGAGTTCATGCACTCTGAGACTACTCCACGATATGAATCAAAGCCTGCTAGATCTGCACAATTTGCTTCAAAAGCGCACAATAGATCCAAACTAAATCACTCATTTCTGTGTTGGACACCCCCAGTGTGACACCCATATTCTTCTGGCTCATCTAGAAGCTGACAGTGCTGATTCCTTCAGTTAAACCATTACCTTAAGGGACGGAGGTCTAAAGCAGCAGATGCAGCAGATGTAGAGGTGCTAACATTGTTTCCAACAAATGTAGGTGCCACATGTAAAATATCTGGTTTTCAGTTTACCTCCTTGAAGTCTAGCAGACTGTATGCACAAGCTCTGCTAAAACCAGTTGATATGGCATTACCAAGCATTTCAAAGTTAAGGAGCACTGATCTTGATTCAAATGCCTCATATGCACATATTAAGAGGTGGTCTTTCATAAAAATGTCACTTTTATGTGTAGTGATAGGACAAGGGGCAATGGATTTAAACTGAAAGAGGGCAGATTTAGGTTAGATATAAGAAAGAAATTCTTTACATTGAGGGTGGTGAGGTACTGGAACAGGTTGCCCAGAGAAGTTGTGGATGCCCCATCCCTGGAAGTGTTCAAGGCCAGGCTGGATGAGGCTTTGGGCAACCTGGTGTAGTGGAGGATTTCCCTGCCCATGGCAGGGGGGTTGGAACTAGATGATCTTTGAGGTCCCTTCCAACCCTAACCATTCTATGATTGTATGATTTTCTGTTTTTCCTCTTTCATTAACCGAAAGAGCTGTCTAACGAAGGAGACATCAGGATTCAGAACTCCCAACTCATTTGTGACAGAAGTGCTAAAATGCCTGTTGAAAGAAACAGGGAACAATATGATGGATAGCTTTGTGGTAAAAGCACCTAAACTTCACATCCAAGAATGGGCTGTTGGTGCAGTCATTAATATTTTTTCACAGATGGTCACAGTTTGTCCTCACTCATTCTGAGTATCTCATTTATAAGACCTTGAAGGCCACTTTACAGACAGATAGACAGTGTTTCAGAGCACCTGCAAATGAAGTGTAGGAGTGCTATCCTTTGAGCATAGTCAGTATTGTGTAATGCTATGCACACTGGAAAACCACCTCGAGGTGTTTCAGAGTACACTACGTACTTTCAAATTAATGTATGTAGTTTGACATTAATTTCTGTGCTCCACATCTGCAAAATGGAGATAAAAATGACCACTAAGGTGTTACAAACTAAATTAATAAATGTGAGCATGCAAATCCTGTGGTAGTGGTATGCCAGAGGAATGCATATACGAAAATAAATTCTGTCTGTAAACCATGAAATATGTAGTAAATAAATCCTCAGACCACACACAGAATTTAAAAAGAAAAATACCATCAAATAGCAGCTCATCAACTGAACATCATCCTGTCAGTGGATTCAATGAGTCAAGGACCCTTTGGATCATGCAATGAAAGATTAAACGGTAATGCAAATTTACCAGCAGCAAGCTAAGAATGCACATAAATCTTTTGTTTAGACATTTCCAAATCTGTGAGTTCTCAAGTTTACAGCCCTACCTGGAGAACAGCCCATTTCACAGTTCATGCAGACTAAGCCAAGTATTTTATCCACCTTTGTAAGTGTAAATGACTTCTTTTTTTTCTAAATGATCCTGTGATGACACTGTAGGACTAGCCTATCAAAATATCTAGTGATTTCAAGGACTACTCCATTACACTGGAGCTCCTCCATTTCTTTTTTTCCTCAGTTTTGTAATCTTTATTTTTGTATCTGTTGGTAACAGAGCCCAGGTTTAAACATAGTTCGGTCAGATGTTTGGCTTTCAACAGGCTTGAATGCAGCTGGCCATTTTACGTTGGCTTTTTGAAGTATTTTTGCTGGTATGACATCCCATGATTTGTGAATTGAAGGCAAGATCAAAAGAAATTTTCTGCTAAAGCAAGCAACATACTTTGTTTCCAGCAATTAGTGAGTGACAAAGGAAACCAATGTTTGTTAACATGGAATGGTTGATGTACTATGTTTTACATGTACATAGAAGTATAACTTCAGTTGGTATCTATGCAGCTGAGATATTATACTTTGGATACAATCAATAGTCAGTAATGTCCAAGATTTGGGTACGCTTCAACAATAGGAAAGTGAGTTAGACAAAAACTTGTAATGTTTTGTGAAATGCAGTCTGGGCTCTTAGCCCACCTCTGCCCCAGTGGGTGCATTTATTTATATTCCACATGTCTTCAAAAATGATGGAATTGAAGATTTTTGTGATGAAAGGAAAACTTCTTGTCCCCTAATTTATGTTAGCGTTGCTCAATTATTCACTGAAGTACAGAAATGAAATATGAAACAAATGAAAGTAATGGAATTGGGCCAAACTGTGTGTGTGATATGTTGAGCAATCAACATCCTTCTGGTACCTGCATTCAAACATTTTAGTATCAAGAGTCCTTGTCATTAATCTTATTCCTGTATAGTTTTAAATCCATAGGTTTTGACTCTCTCCCTGGCAACTGCTCTTCCTCCAAATATTTTATAGAAATTGAAAAATGTAGCTATAGCATGCAAAATTGAGATGAAAATGGGGGGAAATGTTGACTTGGGAAAAAGTTTCTAACAGAGAGAAAAAAACACTTTGTTGATTTGCATGGAAATTATGACTTTTGTGTTTAGGTGGGCCCTGCAGCACCTGCTTCATGTATGTCATTGAGTAAGGTTATTAGGGCAAGATCAAAACACAATGGACTTTGATAGAATTTTAATTCCACGTTACAACCCAAAAGAAGATTACTCACTGATTTCTGGGACGTGCCTGTGCTCTACAGATAGAGAGTTGGGGTTGTTCAGCCAGAAGAGAAAGCTCTGGAGAGACCATATGGCAGCCTTCCAGTACTTAAAGGAGGCCTGTAGAAAGATGGGGACAAACTTTTAGTATGACCTGTTGCAAAAGGACAAGGGATAATGGTTTTAAACTAAAAGAGGGTAGATTCAGACTAGATAAAAAGAAGAAATTTTTTACTATAAGGGTGGTGAAACACTGGAACAGGTTGCCCAGAGATGTGGTTAGATGCCCCATCCCTGGAAACATTCAAAGTCAGATTGGATGGGGCTCTGAGCAACCTGATCTGGTTGAAGAAGTCCCTGCTTGTTGCAGGACGCTTGGACTAGATGACCTTTAAAAGTCCATTTCAACCCAAACTATTCTATGATTTTAAAATTCTCCAAGGAAAAAAAGTTTTGCTTCTGACAATGACCATAATTGCTGTTATTCTAACATTGCTGAAATAATCACCTCTAGTTTGCATCTAACACTGAGGTTAAGAAAAATAGGTGCTCCTCCACCTAAGGCCCCAACAACCAGGCAGGTGGTTTGAGATCATACCTAATAGATGCCGGTAAGACTGAGCTACTCACAAATGTGGATTAACCTCCTACTTTCTCATAGTTTATATCCAGAAGAAAGCCATAATGGTTAGCCCCTTTAGCTGGGACATAGCATCAAGTTTACTGATAACTTTACTATTTGATTAAATAGCTAGAAAGCTAACACAGAAAACAGCTAACAGCTAGGGAAAACAGAGCAGGTTGCCTGGATAGGAGTGGACTTCATGGGCAACTAGATGTTTTGATCTATAATAACAAATTTCTTAAGACAACCAGACTTTTATCAGCAGATCTCTGTTTTCAGAGTTAAGACCATATTGTGCTCTACAATTTTAGAGATGAGGAAACTGAGTCACAGAGCGTTTAATGGACTTCATCATAATTGCAGACTTGGAAACAACCAAGAACTACCAGTTTGCTACTTCTCACAGTATATACTGGGTCACAAAGCATTGCTGATTTCCAAACAATTCAGTGCTCTTTGTGTGCATATTGTTTGCTTCATCAGTAGCTTTTCAAATTAATGATTTGAATATGCTTTGATTTCTAGCTGATTTTTTACTATGGAACTGGAGACAGCTGGTGTCCACAGCACTACTACGATGAGATCAAAATGGATTTTCCAGACGGGGACATTCGACTTTGTGAGAAAGGGCTCCGCCATGCCTTTGTGCTAGATGCCAGCAAGGAGATGGCTGCCATGATTACAGACTGGTTACAAGATGATCTGACCAAATTTTAAATGTGGAGTCAATGATTAACAAGAAAATGATGTAACTATTTTGTGAATGTGTAATTTTTGTGAAAGAGTCTGTCCTATTTTTTTCTGTTTATTATATATTATGGCTTGTTTTCTACTGAGATGTTTTAGAGAAAGTTAAAGAGAGACTGGCTGGTCCAAAGTATAGTTTTGTTGATTCAATGGTGACGTGTGTTTATCCTGTGTCTTCAGGACTCTGCAGGACTTGGCAAAGGATGGAATGTTTACTGTCTTCTAGTCCTCTAGACAACACTGATACTAAATTCACTGTCTACAAGTATACCTGAGTTACTACCACCTCACTCACCTTGTGGAGATCTGCCAGGGACGGGTTTGAGGCAGCCCAGGTGGTCTGCTTTAGAAAGAAGTATCAGGCTACTCTGTTATGGATAAAAATCTCCCTGTGGATGGATCATGGCCGTGGATCCTGGTATGCTGTGAAAGACCTGGCCCTCTCCACATGTCTCATCCATCCATGTAATCCTGGTGTGTGAACAGCCAGAACAGCCCAAGGCTCCAGGACAACCCAAACGTTGTCTCCTCCAGGTCAGATAAGGTTGGTGGGCAATCAGAGGTTGGGCTGAGTTCAGGATGAGCACAAGGGAGATGTGTAGATGAGGTGTGCAGTTTCTCCAAGTGTCAGAAGGGATTTAGGGTGCTGCCAGGACTCCACAGGGTATTAAAAATACCATAAGGAAACTGTGGCTGCTTAGCAAAGGAATACATATGGAGCTTTTGTCTGGAACATGGCCGTTTCGTTTCTCAATTGACTGTAGAGAAGGTAAAGGACGTTGGTCAAAAATGCCAGTATTAAAAGGTTAAAATGGATTGCTGAATCCATATATATAACTACTTATAGATGGCCTAGGTCTCCGAATGAAGTCCATGAGAACAGTGCTTGCTCAGCAACTGTAAAGAATTAAACCAGTTTTGATGCGTGCCTGAATTTCAGTTCTTTGCTCTAAGGACTGAAGTATGAAATTTTGTGCCAAGCCACAAATTAGATAGATAAGTGAAAAAATGGCTATTACTCTGCTACAGTTGCACCCATGAAATCTCATAAAATGTTACTATTGAGAACTAGATCCTTGCTGTAGCACATTGCTGACAAGTACACTGTTCCTCACATTTGTTCATCCCTCTCCTTTACAGCTAGCAAAATAAAAAAGAAAGAAGAAATATCCTACCAGTTGTGATAACACAAGAAGTTTCGGGCGATAGCTAGAAATGAAAATAATGTAAGTAGAGGGAACAGAGCCAAGTGTAATCAGGAAAAGCTTTCTAGCCATGAACCTGTGAAATAGTCTCCCTGTGGAGTTCATAGAGACATTTATAAATAAACAAAACACTACAGAATATAGTAGGGGAAGTCCCCTTGCAAATAGATAAATTTAAATGATGCAGTAGCTATCTAACTTAGATGATTTATTAGCAGTTTTAATGTGGTACTAGAGAGAATGGTACTGGAGAATGTTCTCTGTGATGCAGAAAGACTGATTAATTCCTTACCTTTCTTACACGATTATGTACGCACCTTCCACTTCTCTCTAAATCCCCCTTAAATCTTTCACTGATATTTAGAACACTTTGTAATGGAATTCAATTTCTGGATATTTTGGACCAGTTTTCAAACCTGCAGCCAGCCAGTGGATTTAAGTGACCTTCTTTGCATCAGAAACTGGTTTAGCTTTTGAGACTAGCCAGTGAATTTTCAGATTACACTGCCGCATAATGAAACAGGTACTGAAGCTTGAGGCAGAAATGTTGAGTCCACAGTTGCAGCAGCATGGGGAGGAGCCCGATGTGTCCAAAGCGAAGGGACTGAAACTGTGCCACTGACTGATGCTGTTCATTGGAGAGTAACGGGACTTGCCTTCTTTCTAGAGGGCCATGTTCAGTCATGATCAAAACAAATCTTGTGCTCACTTTGGAAATCCATAGTTGTGTGTGGGGTGTGGGGAGGGGGTTTGGGGGGGCGGGGTGGGGGGGGGGGGCGGTGTTTAAACAGCCTCCAGGTGTTGGCATGCATTCCAGTTGGATGACCTTATGGCAGAGGCTAAATGCACCTGTTGCCCTCGGTGCTCCCTGTGGCAGAGCGAGGGGGAGAGATGTTCACATATGTGGAGATATATATGTGTACACTTATAGATACACATATGCACATGTTTGTATGTTAACAACATTTAAAATACAGTTCACTTGATTGTTTTGGTTTACACATTGATCTGGTTGAACAAAATATTTGTTCTTCAAAGTATATGGAATCAGGTAATCGAGCAAGGACTTGGTTTGTAAAAGTTCAGCTCTTGTAGTGCATCTCCTGAGGACAGAAAAAATCTTGCATTAACCAAAGATGACAAGCAACTATTAAGGCCTGGAAACTGAAGCACTTACGAGAAGCAGTTGTTTACAGTGCATTATTCGTATACTTTGTATGAGGAATTAATTTAGCAATACTTGTACTTGACTTGTGTATTCCTTTTATACAAATGTTAATCCGTTATAATATATCCTACTGACTGCTTTAAGACCTAAACTGAGATTAGGTCTGGTCAGTGAGGACCAGATCTACTGCAGGATAATGCCTTACGATTTTCTTAAATGAATTTTCTCTAAGATTATCAAAACCATAGTGATTCAATTGCTTCCTTCCTCCTAGAAGCTGTTACCGTAAGGCTATGATCTGAAAATATGCCACTCTACTCATTGCAAAAAAGCACAGGTCTAGTTTTTGCAGATAGATTTCTCAAGAGGAGCAGATCTCACATATGAGAATCTAGCTCCTCTGAAGCCTGTGGTGTTCACCATGACCCCAGACAAAGAGAATCGAAAGTGCTTATGGTCCAAACGTGCCAACTTACCATGAAAACACAGTGTGATCTTGCCTATTTTAGACTATTTTAGAATTCATGGGAAACCTATCACAAATTATTTGACTGTATGCAGTAGCACCTAATCTCTGTCATTCACGTTTGTGCTTGCTCCTCACCACGCGAGTAACCCTGCTAGCTTCAATGACTTTGACTCATGTTCAGGTGTTTTGCTAGATCGATACCTTTTATGAAAACGTACACAACTCCAATAACAAAAATAAAGACATTTACTGTAAAATGCAACTTGATTCTTTATTTTGATAACTTGTTTAGTCCTAGTTCACCTTCTTCATTACTTCATGCATGCAAAATTTACAGAAATACTTGCCAAACCCCAAATTTCACATGCGAGGTAGACATCTGCTAAGCACAGAGAAAAGCAGTGGGTGGTAGGCACCTGATTCACTTAAGCATTTTTATCCAAAGCCTCTCCAAAATAATCAGTGCTCCTCTTGCTCCCTCCAGCTCCGTGTTTGTTGCTTTGAATGAGCTATAGAGCGTATGGATCAGTGAGGTTTGTCCCTTCAGGAAGCTTGATGAGTGCTTGCCCAGTGTTTATGGTGAAGAATTTGGGGTTGGACTCCAAGCTAAACAGCAGTTTCTTGACTCACAGAAGGCAGATTGCATCCATGAGCCACAACAGATAATCTCTTCTCTGCAGCTGAGGTCATTTACGTATTTATTTTACAGAAAGTGGGTTTATACATGCATCCACTCCCAGTCCCTTTCTTTGGTCTAGCTGATTGCCAGCAAAGACTTTAACAAGATGTTCAATGTTATCATTAATAAAATTACTCAAACTATTACTGGATTTGGATAAACTTCCGAGACCCAAGAGACTCGTTTTGCTCTGTGTCACAGGTCACACTCAGACTCCCAACTACAATAAGTTTCCGAGGCTCTTCACTTGCAGGCAAATGTTCCCTTTCCTGGCACATTTACAAAATAAAAATCCAGAGAGCATTTGTGAGTGACCAGGAACTATTAAAACAGCATGTATTTCTGGAACAGCTGATGGTGGGGTTTCAGTACAAGCAGCAGATAGAGCAGTAACAGTTCCAGCCAGCTGCCAGAAGCGATCGTTGCTCTCAGTAGCATCATGCAGAAGTTATGAAACAGGCTAACACGCATGCTCGGATGGGACAGGCAGGGAGAGATTATTAATCAGAGACTTTTTTCAAGTGCTTAAGTTGATGGTAAATGGACTAGGTTTTTCCATTCCACCTACTGCAGGAAAGTGCCCACAGAAAGTAGTTGTGTTGTGGAAAGTAGTTTGCAGTAGCTAATAAAATGCAGAATGTTGCTTAAAACATCTGACTCGCTCCATATCTGACTGCAACGTTTGCCAGTCAGACTCAAGGGAGATTTTTTGCCATCCTGTTTGAAGCAATTCACAATAAAGGAGGCAGTGGAGGTTGCCCCTTATTTTCCCAGTTGATGAACGTCTTCAATAAACTCACCTTAAGGCCCCCAAGCTTTCAAATACACTGTGCTTCATATATTAAGAGAAATCCTTGTGTATGATGGCTTGGAATTGGAAAAAAAAAAAGGCTTTCCCAGTGTCAGGACTCAGCTACTCTTTTTCCTTAACAGACACCCTTAAAATTTGGTAAGGATCCTGCTGTTCCCATCTGATTTGTTAGAAACAGGAATACCATTTACAGAATATAAAGGTTTTGAAGTGTTAACGCCATCTCCTCTCATCGTGCAGGAGGTACTGCAACTCAACAGTTCTTATTAGGAAAGTATCTGTATTTTAACCTACAAAAAAACCCACACAAATCCAGGATTTTAAGCATCCAGAGTGAAATGAAGTGTGCAACTCCAATTAGAGCCCCAGTATAGCCTCAATAAAGTCACCAGGATTGCACACAGGCTTAGGGAGACTCATGATCGATTGATAGACTAGGATGAGAGCTGACATGACATGAACAAAGAGCTTCAGTAAAAAGAAAACATGGTTATTACCTGCAAGATGGGAGTTTCCTTTTATCCTTGTATTCCTACTAGTTTGCACCAAAATAGGACAGTCTAGCTTAGATGGATTCCTATGGAATTAGCACTTTGTGATAACGAAGATTTAAGTTCTCACAGTAATGAAAACATGCCCACCTAGTATCAGTTACTGAAAATAAGATAAAATTCTCATACTAGAATACTTTGGGACTGTAGTTGAGCCTCACAGCAAACACATGTCCCATTGATCTCTCCCAGCATCTTCTAAATTGGTCTCCATTATAGAAAACTACGTGGGATGATGGTACATGAGAGGTTCCAGGTAAGTTCCAAGAAGATGCTAGAGCCTGGTTTAAAACCTACTGAAGTTAACATATACATTAAAACTGACTTCACTGGACTTTGGATTAGGCGCTAAGAGGAAAACCGGTGCTCCAAGCAAAATAAAGCTGGCTCGCCTAACTTGCCTCCAGTTCATAAAGCAGTGCTCCCAAAACAGATGTCTTATTTCCCTATCTGGTCTAACTTAGATACCTAAATGTAGGGCTACCAGATCTCCCTCTGGAGCTCCTGGTAGGCACCAGCTGATTGATTTTTTTACTACATAAAGGACTTAGGCATTTGCTTTGGGGTTAAGTCATAGGGTGCCCAAGTCAGACTATGTCCTGTTTTAAGCAATGCTCTGCATTTGCTTCCATTGTATCAGTGTGTGACCTTGGGCATCTCACCTGGTTTTGCTGTGCCTCTGATTCTCTCAAATATAGACTGACCATGACAATGCTTGGCTTTCAGAACATGTACAAGGATTAACTAGTTTATGTTGTAAATCACATGAGTAGTCTGAAGTACTATGGACTAAAAACCGATCTGCACTGAAAGCAAACTCATCACTCCCACTGATTTCAGCACAGACATGACAGAATTCCTGTGAATAACCATTTGCTCTCATCCTTCAATGTTTTGTTGAAAATAACTTGTTAAGTTATTCAGCCTTGAGAAGAGAAGACTTCAGGAAGACCTTCTAGCAGCCTTCCAGTACCTAAAGGGTAAAGTACAAGAAAGCTGGAGAGAGACTTTTGACAAGGGCATGTAGTAATAGGACAAGGGGCAATGGCTTTAAACTGAAAGAGGGGAGATTTCAATTAGATCTAAGGAAGAAATTTCTTCACTCAGGGTGATGAGGCACTGGACCAGGTTGCCCAGAGAAGTTGTGGATGCCTCATCCCTGGAAGTTGGGGCATGCCATGCCAAGGCCAGGTTGGATGAGGCTCTGAGTAACCTGGTCTAGTGGAAGATGTCATTGCCTTTGGCAGAGGGGTAAGAACTAAATGATCTTTAAGGTCCCTTCCAACCCAAACCATTCTATGATTCTAAGATAATACTTTCCTGTAAAACTGCACATACAGTGGGCAGGGAGGAAATGCCATCCTGCCTTCCTCTGCGTGCCTAGCGAGAGCATGGCACTGCGTGCCAAAAGACCCCCTCAGCCAACAAGACTGTAAACGAGCATGTGAGGTTGTAGGATACTGCTCGAAAGGTGGCTCGTGCTTGGTGTCTCATTGCATCTACCACTGGGAGAAGAAATGACCATGCCTCACTCCAGCTGAGCTGTGTGTTTGTGGGCGTGCTTAAGGTGAAGGAACAGCCTAGAAAATACCAGTACTGTAAGAATTATTTTTAAAGTACTTCAGGCAAATCTCTTGTCAGTTTTGCATATGTTTCTCCTGGGTCTTGAAATCTGAGGTTGCTCTGCTGTGACTGAAATGCATACCTGATGCCTTGAAGACATGTTCTATGCTTCCAAATGCACCCTACTCCACATCTGCATGTTCATAGTATTGTATGTGGTGGGGATGTAGCAGACACAGTCTTATCCCTGTTACCTCCCCTCGCTGTCTCCAAGGCACTTTCGTGATGTCCATGGCAGGAGCACATGCTAAGGCAACTCACTATCCCTGAAACTTCTGGTTCTACCACTATAATGTCCTAGTGAAAGTAGATGAGAGTTATATAGCTGTTTGACAGCCCCTCCCCAAATGATTAAGATAATCTTACAGATTCTCTACCTTCTGGATGATCCATAACTTTTAAAGTTCATCTACCAGGAATGCAAAAGAGTTTCATGTCCCTGGGTGCTTTACTTAGGTATTTAAAAAAAAAAAAAAAACAAAACAAAAAAAAACAAACCAAAGAAGACTTGGAAGGAATGGAAGAATAAAAACTAATATTCAGTTAAAAGTAATCTTCAGTAAAAATTTTGCTACAGTAGTACTAACCTAATCTCTTGAGTACTAGATGATGTATCACATACACCAGTTGTACCTAATAGGAATGAAACTACCAGACCTGATGTGGGGGAAAATAACACTCTGTTACATTTTTCCAGGTATTCTTTCATTTCCCAAATTTTGAAATTCCTAGTTTCCTCCACGTTTCCAAAGGGGATGTTTTCACTAGACCTAACCAAGCCAGGTTCCTCCCACACCCCTCTGGCAGGCTGTCCCCTTGGGCTTCCTCCACGGGGACTGCAGGGAGCTGGGCACCTGCAGGGGCAGAGGCCAAACCCATCAGCTCTTTGTGGTCACAAGCACAACATGAGCAGGGGATGTTCTTCCACTTTTTGTGTTTACCCCTTTGATTCTATGTTTCTCAGCCTCTAGAGCTTTCTGTTCAAGTCAACGGAAAGAATCCCGTTCAGCCGGGTGGAGCTGGGTAGCTACTAGTCAAGGCAGGAGAACTGTATTCAGAAACACAGGGAAGAAAAGGGATGTATGTTTTGATGATAAATCCATTGCAAACACTCACTGTTCTGTCATATTTTTTTTCTTGGAAAATACCTGATATTGCTAATGAAGGCAGCATAAAGTGATTGGCTTTTTCATTTTTTGGTTTTAACATCTTAGGTAGCCCAGGAATTAAAGGTGGCTTATGAAGGTTGGTCTGTAATGAGTCATCTGGTTTCAGGACACAGGCACAAGTCTTCAAAAGAAAAACATCTTGCGGAGGTCTCTTTATCAATAAAATATTTAATAAACTTATCTGTACAAAATATTAAAAAGGTTATTGAAGAGTATACAAGAATACTTATTTAACAAATATATACTGCTATATAATATATTCAAGAAAATATAGATTGCTGTTTACAGTTCATTTACAATCCCATATGTACAATCTATTTAAACTTTAGAATACATACAAACAATGCATTTACACCGTCACTTACAGAGCTATCTTCTTTAGTGATGTTTCACCCACTCAGACCTGAAAAAGCTCAACAAATACATGGATAGTTGAGAGGCACACACAGGGATATGAGTATTGCTTCAAAAATTATAACTACTAGAGATACAACTATTGAAAAACGTGAGTCCTTTTTCGTTTCTTGATATTTTCCTTTCTAATCAAAGAAAAGAACATATAAATAAAACCACGACTGACCAGCAGAGAGGCTCGTTTTTGTCAAAGTTGCTCCAGATAGTGTTGACTTCACTTCAGAAAAAGAGCACGCGGTGATGGGCTACGTAGTGATTTAGCAAATCGGATCAATGAGCAGGGCTGGCGTTGCTCCTGCCTGCTCCTAAAGTGGGGAGCACCAAGAGCGGAGCGGGTCTTTCCTGCGCAGACCTGCGGTCAGGTCTAGCGAGCGGCATCTCCACCAGATTTTCCAGCAAAGAGCCGCAGCACAAGGCGGAGCCAGTGACTGTGGAGGGGGAAAAAGGCCCTGACTGCTCCTCAGGTTGTACAAGCTTGGTTTGCAAAGGTGGCTTCGACTGAAGCGTGCGGAAACAGTGGATGCTCAGCACCTCAGAAACTTGGACCCTTCCCCTTCAGCACTATTTAAAAGGTTAATGACTCACAGCACGTGGGGTGAATATAACCAGGTCATCACTCCCTTCCCTGGCCAAGGAGGGGACAAGCTGCCCTCGCAAAGTGCCCCATCCCCACCTGATCACCTCCTACACAACCACTCAACTTTGGCACCTCTTCGAGGACTAAAGCCCAGCCCCTCCGTGTGTGACTGCCCCTTTTCCTGGCCTGTGGATGTTCTTCCACGCTCTGCTGCTCATGGGCGAGCCCCTTGGCACTCAGCAGTGCCTGGCTGTCACGCAGCTACCTGGGGTGACCAGCTTGGGAGCAAGAGAGCCCTAAACTTTGCCTCTTGTTTTTTCCCTCCTGCTCTCCTCCTCTCTCTTCATCAAGGCAAGATGGAGAAAACAAATGAAACAGAGTGGGGAACACTACCATCTCCTCAAAGACGGGGACCCAAGCCAATGCCACAGCTCCCAGGGACAATGGGATTGACTCAGCTTTTCAGTCTTGTTATTCCTCTGCTGGCAGAGTCCCGGCTGGCACTAGCATAGGTTGACATCATGGCAAAGTGGAGGGGAGACCTCAACACTCCCACCTTCCATCAGGAAAACTCTTCAGTGTTAGATATTAGATTATTAGATTATTAGATATAAGGAGGAAATTTTTTACATTGAGGGTGGTGAGGCACTGGAACAGGTTGCCCAGAGAAGTTGTGGATGCTCCATCCCTGGAAGTGTTCAAGGCCAGGTTGGATGAGGCTTTGAGTAACCTGTTATAGTGGAAGGTGTTCCTGCCCATGGCAGGGGGAGCTGGAACTAGATGATCTTTGAGATCCCTTCCAACCCAAACCATTCTATGATTCTATGAGTGTGTGACCCATCATGAGCAGGTCCTCTCCTCTCACTGGCTTCAATCCAGACAGACCCGTCCCTTCGCAGTCCCCTCCCTGCTCGAGGACACAGCTTGTGCCCCGGCCTCGTGCTGCTGAGCCTCGGCCTTCCCTTCCTCACTCTCCCTCCGCCCACCAAACACCACAGCAAATCTCCATGCTCCCCATCCTGAAAACCCAAAGTATAAGCACAAGTATCAAAGCAGAAGAATGAGCAGACAAAATGTCTGAATGAACTCGTAAGTGGTGATGACAGAAAAATGAAGAGCAAAACCTGCTGAAAAAACACTGAAAAATGGCTGGGTTTTGTTTTCAGCCATTTCTGGGGACAGATCAAGCTCTGGTTTAAGATTTTTCAATACCAATCCGCATGAAAACGCTCTGCTGCCCAACGCTTCCGACCCTAGTATGCTCAGTCAGAAGTTAAGCGCGGTGCATCAGGCAGTGTGCCAGCGTGCTCCTTCCCACCACCAGGCAAATCAGGCTCCTCTCCAACACAGTACATTCACGGGCTGCTTGGATGCTGGTGCCAGAAAAAGGAAAAAGCAGCCGCATGGGCTGCACGTGTCTTGAGGTGCAAGACTGCAAAACAGCCTTTGAGATGCAGGGTGGGGTCCTCAGTCAGTGGGTTACACCAGCAGGAGTTCCAAATATTGGTCATTTTTTGAAGGTCCAGAACGCTTGCTGATAGGGCGTAACTGATCTTCAGAGACATCTTTGCACCTCTGTGTCTCGCAACACACAGTACTAGGAATAGAGTCCTAAAAGACTGAATGTAGCTGGTTTTACCATGGAAGACATAGAGCAGCTTACGAGAAAATTCAAGGTGTCACACACACCAGCCTGGTGGAACATCTCACCCTTATCAGCCACAGAAAAGCAGAAAAACTCTCCCCCCAGGACCATCAGCAACACCACGTCCATGGGACAGTTACTTCCCAACCCCTCTCCCTGACGTGTTTGCGTGGAGGACACACTCCCAGCAGTGAGCACGCTGCCACACTCTGCTCCTGCCACCCAGCCTCCCTATTCAAAACCCACATAGCCATAAAGAGATCCCAATGCCAGGGAAGCTGCTCTGATGCTGGTGGGACACGCATGGTCTCTCCATCTGCTGATCATGATGACTCGAAAGAAGAACCACGCTGCTTTCAAAGACCAGAGCTTGGTTTTGCCCATGTGGGTTTTCCTGCTCGCTCACCTTCCCAGAGGGTGATGTGAAGAGTGAAAAATTCACACCACAAACCCAGGTTCACCTAGGACAGGGGACACAGCAAGCAATCTGGTGGAACTGCCCAACCAAGGTCCATGTGATAGCCTTTTGGTCTGACCATCTTTCAAATCCAGTGGCACAGCCCTGTTTCAGGTGATAACCTCTGTGCAATGCCCAGACTCTCATCACCATGACCCCACGGAGGTTTTTTTCTCCCTGACATGTGACCATGCTGTCCCAACACACAAAAAAAGAGAAAACACTCGTATTTCAGGACTCACTACACGTTTGGCCAGAAAACACATTTCCCACCAGGTTTACTCCAACACAAGTATAAGCTGGTCATTGGATTGGTATTTATGGCGTATCTATCACACATGCCATGTGTTTTTTGAGGTGAAGAGCTGTAGATGCTGCTGTCACAGACAAGTGTGTCAAGCCGAAGCTGACAGCAAAACTCCTGTTAAGTCTGGAGAGCAAAGCCAAAGCCATGCCATCAGCTCCCCAAGATGCTCTGCTCCGTTTGCCTAGCTGTAGCGCCGCAGGACCCACATTCCCAAGGCGTCCTAAGCGATGCCTCAACCTCTCTCCTCTCTCCCTACTGAGGAGCAGCCCTGCAAACAGCAGCACACGTGTCTGCTGTTGTGGGGGCCGGCGCAGGTCCCTAAACACACACTTTTGGGTTTGTGGAATAAACAAACTAAAACAGCCAACTGTAAAAGGAGTTGCTTGTTTTGCAAGGGGAGTGTGACCGATAAATCACTGCAGACCTCTCCAGTAGCAAGAGCCGGGTAATCAAGACGCGAGTTAAAATCCATATGGTGCAAATAGACACAGAAGCTGCTGGCACTCAGACTTGAGCAGAAGGCTCAAGGCTTGGGGTTTGTTTTTCATTGGAAGTAGTGCCTTTTCAGTCTTTTCCTTACGGGTACGCCAAGCATCCGCAAACAGCCAAAGAGGACACGGTTCTGTCTGCCAGTGCTGACGAGAAGTAAGGCTGCTGGGATTGACGCAGCTATGCCAGGGTAAAGCTGCTGCAAGCCTGAAGCGAGCCCTTTTCCATACAAACATCTTTCTTCCTGTCACAGGAGACTCATTTTCCTTCCACCACTGGATTTGAAGTATGACATTAAAAAAAAAAAAAAGGAGGGGCGGGTGTTAAGACAATCCCCTTAAAATAAGAGAATTAAAAATCAATTATTCCTTAAAAGAAAAAATGAAAAAGGATAAAATCTATGTTTCCTGGGAATTATTTCCAGGTCAGAGGCACCCCTGGTCATCAGGCAGTTAAACTGGGCACGAAGCCATTTTCCTTCTGACTGTCCCTGCTACGGGGCTCCACCAGACAGGAGGCTTCAGGACACAGCCCAAGCAGTGGCTTAAGCACAGGCTTTATTTTTATAGACCTCAAGAAGCCCAAGGCAAGGCTCCCACACCACTCCTGTCCCGGTCGTGTGTGCTTCCCCAAATCGCAGCCCCGGCTCTTTTGAGTCAATGGGATCGCTCCGTGAGCTGTCCCGCTCCTGCACAACTACTTTCCCATGTAAGAGGGGAGGGAGCCAATTTACTGTAGATATAGAGCCCTTTTCAAATGCTTAATATTTCTAGCTTCACTGTAATTATATCCTGCAGATAAAAATGGTGCTGAAGTTTCAACAAATCTTCCAGGAGAATATACTCTGCATGGAAACTGTTTTTTTTTTAACTGGAAAGGTTGTATAAATACTGCAGATTGAGAACCTATAATTACCCATTAAATTCACTCTGAGCCTACTGAAACCATATTTGTCCACGTTCAACCTCTAGTCTCCTATTTATAATGCTTCTATGTGCCCAAAAATCAGCTCAGGCAAGAGGCAACTGATCAGAAGCACATTTTTCCTGGACAGTTTCTATGGTGTCAGGGGGTGATGCTCTGCGGGAGACCAGCTCTGGGGTTGGGGCACTGGACTGGGCTGCACTTGTGCCGTCCTGCAGCTGATGCCCCGCATACCTGCTCCCAAAGGCAGGATTTACTCCTCTGTGTTCTTTGCAGACACATCCCCGTGTTGCTCCTCAACATGTCAGAGCTGCAGCATCTCGGCCAGGGGAACCTGCCTGCCTGGGAAATGCTTTCGCATCCCTCTGGATCACATCCACCTCCATTTGCAACGGCTCCAACAGCTGCATCCCGAGCCCAATCTCACTGTTTGGGTGCAATCTGCGAACCTGCATGGGGACGGAGAGGCAGTCCTTGCTGCTGGCACGTGGGGATGTGAGTCCACCCTCATAAGGGAGGACCAGAGGCTTTCAGTCTGGAAACACTCCTTCAGGAGCAGTGAGCAATGTGACCACCAAGGGCTGTGGCCAATAGCCTGCCCAGGGATGTGGCACAGTTGCCCACTGAGAGCCCCAGCCCCGCTCCCCTCCAATCTTGCCCTCCTCACACGCATCTCCCCAGAGCAGCCCCTGGCAGGGAGCTGCCCTCCCCTGTCCCCTGCCTTTAGGGAAGCAGAAAGAGGGTTCAACTCCATCTTTCACCCTCCTGCTGCCCTACGGAGGTTGGTTGCCCAGGAAAGGAAGAAATGCTCTCTTAAAAGAGTGGCTGGCACGCCGGTGTCACCGTGGGTGTGAACGCAAAGGGCCACACCACTGCTGGGCTTACCCTGGGGGCAGAAGTTTGCTCTCCCGCCAAACATGCCTGTTTAGGGAGAGGCATCCGCGGCCGGGAGAGCCAGGACTGGTTTCCACGTGGGCAAAACCATGGAGAGCATTGCTGCCAGCAGCAGCCTCTGTGCTCTCCCCAAATCCTCCCCATCCTCCTTCATCGTAGTGATCCAGGCTATGAAACCGCAGCAACTGAGCAGCAGATTTTTTCCCCAGGGCCGGCAAAGTCATCGTGGGGCTCAGGATGGAGCCCCAGCAGCGCACAGCACCCCAGCACTGGGGTCGAGGCGAAGCATTGTGAGACCCAACCCGTCGCCCTGCTCTCCATCGGCCACCTCCAGACCTAAGGTGGGTGACATCTGTCTGTCCGTCTGTCTGTTCCCTGCAGCTGTGGCTGAACAAGAGCCACAAGAACCAGGGGTCGCTGGCATCAGCACCCCCTCAGACACGGTCCCACAGGAGCAAGTCTCAGGCCACCTGTTTGGCCGAGGTTCACGAGAGCCACCAGCCAGCAGGGGCTGCCAGGAGCTACGTATAACTTGCCTGGATTTGAACTGCCCACGAACCTCCACTGCAAATATTTGGAGGAAGGGGAGGGGGTAAAAGAAATGAAAGCATTAAAAAAACTGTCTCAGCAGTGAGAAAAACTATCAAGCAACCAACAGCGATTGAAAAATTAGGTACTTCGAAAGCTTAGTAACTTTATAAATGACGCGGTGCTTCCAGCACAAGCAGGTCTGGCACTGCTCGTGCCAACCTCCAGCCCCTGACCACCGCCTGCGCTAAGCCAGAGGCCGGATGAAAGCCACGAGCTCTCCTGCTGACCCTTCCTCAACCACTGCTCGCACCTCAGCCCCCCAAACGCTCACAGTGGGAAAACCCACCAGCATGGACCTGATTCTTCCTCTCCCCCACTAAACTCCGTCTCTGAACATGCTCCTGGGTATGGGTACATCATGCTTAATATATGTTTACGTTCAGGCCGAGGTAGGCAGCCGGCTTTTCCTCTCGGATATGCGGATGTAAAGCCAGAGGACCTCTGCAGGTGTCAAGGGGTTACACGAGGCTCACGGGTACCACACTCGCTCCCCTGAGTTGCCACCAGCCACAGCATGAGGATGCAGAGCAGACCTCGGCGGGGCAAGGACGGAGGGAGGCTGGGGCGGTTAGCCCAGCGGGTGTATCACCGTTATTGATGTGCACAGTTTCCTTCCTGCTGATGTACTGTTTTCTAGGGAGGAGGGGGCTGTTGGACCCTCACTGAGGCTTTCCTGACCTTTGAAATCATTTAGATCTCGCTAGAGCTCTTTGAGATGCCCTCCTCTCTGCCCTGGCTCGGGTCAGCCCTCCCTAGCAGAACACCCCTGCGATGGAGGACAACTGGCTTTATACAGAAAAAAAAAAACCCACAACACATTATCCAGCAGAGATTTATCCCCCCAAAAGCAAACTACCATCGCTAATGAGCACTGATGTTTACACGCCAACACTGTGACCGCCAGTAAAAAACAAATAATCAAAAGCAAAATCTGTGCAAATACATCTCTGGTCTAAACCAACCCAGCCAAGAAGCCAAAGTTTGCTACCAAAAGGCCCGAGTTGCAGTAGAAATGCTTCCCAGCATCCAAAACATGCCTTGGCATGGATGCAAGGCTTCTCTGGTTTAAAGGCGTCATTTATACTCAGCTCCTGAGTTACTAAAATCCTGTAGCCCTTTCAGCACGGGTCACAGCACCCCGCTTTACGTAGCAGTGTCCAAGGGTGGCGTTCAGCCGCTTGCATGGGAAATGTCTGTTCCCAGCAGAGCCAGGCTCAAGGAGAGGCAGGCACTCTGGGGAGGGATAGAGCTCTCTGGGAAACCAGTGCCCGAGGAAGGTAAGGTGGAGCTTAGTGCTTTTATAGAGATTATTTGGATAAAGAAGAACTCGAGCAAAATGGCTCTTCCCCAGGGAACTTGGGACCTTTGCTTCTCTCCAGACACACCGAGCACAGCTCTGCGACTCATGGGCCTGATGCCGGGTGCCTAGTGTGCCTTGGAAACAGGGTTTTGCACAGGAAAGGGAGGGGACCCGCCAGCCGGTACCTCCTGCAGGACATCAGCAGCAGGGCCAGTGCTTCGGACCACGTGGAGCCAGGGCATCCCCAGCTACCACCTTCTAGGGCCGCTCCCATCTCTGGTGAGAGCACGAGCTCTACTTCCGACCCAACTCTCACTTTAGCCTCCAGATACAGGGACCTTCTTTCCCATCCTCAACAGCAGACTCACAAATCTCTCCCCACTGCAAACCGGACTGGACCAAATTATTTCACCCCCCATGGCCATGGGTTCTCCACCCCCTGCCGTCCCCTGAGAATCCCTTGGTTTTGCCCCAGCAAAGCCGGCGCAGCAGTATGAAGGCAGCCAGAAAAACTCCTTTAACTCAAAGAACAGATCATTGTCACCTCCCCTCTATCCCACCGCTGCAGCCAGAGGGGTGATGCTGGCCTGACCCCTCTGCCGCAGCCACCACTATGTCCCCTGCTCAGGTCATCATCCCCACCGAGACAATTTTGGCTAGACGTTTTCCAAAACCTTTGGGAAAGAAGGTGTCAGCTCAGCTTGGGCAAACTGAGCAGATCAGGCAGAGCTCAGAGGCAGAGCAGGCATCATCCCGGGGCTTTGCTGGGCTGTGTGCCCCCCTTACCAGGGTGGGAGGAGACAGAAAAGGCAAAGAGGTGGCAGCAGCTCTGAGCGGGAGCCTGGCCGCCCATCTCAGCGCATCACCCCTGACTGAGTCCCAGGAAATCCAGCGAGGGTGGTGGGGGTCACTCTTTCTTTGAGAGGGCTCCAGGGGGGCAATCTATAGCCTCGCTGTCCAGGGAGGGGCATTCGCAGCCCTCCTGGCCTCATGGCCAGGGCAGCCCTGGCAAGGCAGGGAACGCCTGCTCTGAGCTCAGCTTTCGGAAAGGCACACACATCAAAATGTGTACGTATGTATATATATATATCTTATATATATATATATTTATATTTATATATAAAAAATAGGGCAGGGCTGCTGTGACGGGCAGGGCGGGGTGGGGAGGGGGAGAGCTGCAGAAATTGCTACCTGCAGCCACACGTCTCCACGACCATGTCCTCGTACTGTTTGTAAACCACGTTGTTCCCAGAGTCTATGTAGAGGATGCTGATGGGGCTGAGCTTGGAGGGCACGCAGCAGCTGGGTGGGGTGGACTCCGGGTCCATGGAGTTCATCAGGGTCTGGATGATGGCGTGGTTGGTGGGCTCTAGGTGGGAGCGCAGCGGGAAGTCGCAGACCCCCTCACAGTGATATGCCTCGTAATCCAGGGGGGCGATTATCCAGTCGTCCCAGCCCAGCTCCTTGAAGTTCACGTGGAGGGGCTTCCTGCTGCAGCGGGTCTTTGCCTTCTTCCCGTGGCCTCTGCCCCCGGACCGGGCAGCAATGGTGGTCCGTCTCTTCCTCCGTTTGGGGTACGCCTCCTGGCCGGGATCAGGGGGCTCCAGGAAGTGGGGGCTGCCCAAGGCCTTGATCTTATCCCGGATCTCCTTGAAGAGGTTCTCCTTCCTCTGGGTGCGGGAGAAGGCCACAAGCAGGGCTCGCTCATGGGGCTGCGGCTGGGGCTTGCTGAACCCCAGCTGCCGTGGAGGCAGGAGCCTCCCTGACTGATCCGAGACGATCCTCAGCAGGAAACACAGCAGCTTGCTGGAGGGAGATCTCTCCCTCCGATCCCGCAGGGTTTCCCAGACATCAAACACCTCCCATCTGGAGGAGTCCGCGTCCAAAATGTCTGCAGCCCTGGAGTCCAGCAGCTGGGGCTCCTCACCGTCCCGACTTGGGCAGGTGAAGAGGAGGAGGTGGTGGAAGGTGCCTTCGGGGGACAGGGCCAAGCTTTGGTTTTCGGGGAGGGAGCGTAGAACTCGCAGCTCCGCGCCCGTCACCTCCTCCGCCTCGGGCAGGCTGGAGATGTCGAAGAGGTATTGCTGCTCAGGGGCGGATAGGGAGGCATCTGGAAGAGATAAAACAAAAAATAAAAAAAAAAAGGAAAAAACAATATAAAAACCCAGCAAGCTGAAGGCAAGCTCTCGTTACAGAGGTGCAAGGGACGCAGAGCTAACAGGGGAGATCATCACCTTGCACCAAGGCTCGCTAAGCATGTCGGGGAAGGGACCCAGCCTCTGTGCCCCGCATCCAGGAACGTCATCCTGGCTGAAGGCACCGAAAGAAAATGGGGAGGAAAAGGCAGCGAGGGAGAGAGGAAACAATTCAAACAAGTGGCTTCCCATCAGCACTTTTCCCCACGTCCCGAGGTGGCTTCTCTGCCTCTCCCCGGGTGTTTCAGTGCCCCCAGCTGCACCACTATCCTGTTTTGACACAGAAACCCCATCTGAACCTGTGCAGCACAGCCCCATCCCCAATCAGCAGGTCGTCACCGATTTCTTCTGCCCTAAGTGTCACCCCTCTGCCGCAGCCTCAGCCATGCCAAGTGAAGTGCTGTGAAAAATCTCATTTTCTCTCGCAAGCAGACGCAGGCACACATGACACTGTGCCTCGGGGTGTCTGACGAAGGCACTCCCAGAAGCTGAAAGTGAGCCCAGCTTGAAATTGTCACTATTTTTGGTGGATCCAAAGCCCAAACACAGGCTTGCACAGTTTCTGGCACTGATTAAATATACTTGGTGTGAATTAAAAAAAAAAAAAAAAAGCAACACAAAACAAAAAGAGATGGGGTTGGGGAGAAGAGATGAATGAATTCTGGGAAAGTTGGTTTTCATTTTCCCCCTCTAATAAGAAACTGAACCTGGGCATGCTGCAAACATTGCTGCTGCGCCCGAGCCCCCCAAATTGCTATGGGCAGAGCCCTGCCTGATGCCCCCACACTGCAGATCCCCTCCCATGGGCATCACTCCTGGGCTGCAGCCTGCACCGCCCTCCAGGTGGGAAAGATTTTTCTCCCTGTCATTTATTGTTGTTATTACTATTATTATTATCCTCATTATAAATATTATTACTATTATTATTATCGCCATTATTATTATTAATATTATTCTTTTTAAAGTAGATCTAAAGTTCCTGTGAGCAGCAGATAAGGAGATCCCTTTGAACAGCTCATCTGGTTTCGTTTTGCGCTGAAACTTCCCAGGAGCTGTGCACAGTTTTTCCCCGGCTCTCCCAAGCCGGGCACTGCCCACTGTCCCATCGGAGCATCCTCCCTCTGTCCCGCCTCGCTCCCCCGCCGTTTCCCCACCAGCTTCCACCAAAAAACCTGCCTGCAAAGGCTGCCGACAGGATACGGTCCCTGCCTGGGTTTGGGTTCGGGGATGGGGTTTGGGGGCTGCGGGGAGCTCTGCACCGCCAGCCGCCGCTCTCCCACCCCGGGGCAGCCGGCGACAGGCACGGAGGGAGCCCGGGGCTGCTTTTCTGTTCGTCTTTTCATTTTATTCGATCGGGATTTTATTTAATATTGTTTTCTGTAGTCGAGCGAACTTCGCGGGCGTATCTATAAATACATAAGAGTTAACTGCGTAGATGTGTTTATTTGATTATTATCATTAGATCCGCGGGTATGAAGGGGACAAAAGAGGGAGAAGAGGGAGAAGCGGACCGCGATGCCGAGCTCAGCCGGCGGGGTCGGCGGGAGACGCTCCGGAGCGCGGCGGCAGCCCGGGGCTGAGCCCGTCGCGGTGCCCCACGGAGTTTTTCGGGCTGCAAAGGCTCTGGCGGGGCTTCTCTTTCCAGGTCCCGGGGATGCTGCGCGGATAAGTTGCTCTCAAACGGCGCCGAACGCTCCCGGCCCCGCTGCCGGGCAGGGCATCAGGTGGCGGGGGGTCCCGAGAGCTGCCCGCACCCCTGTCCGACCTGTCCCAGCTGGGCTGCAGCTCGCAGCCCGTCCCAAATAGCATCCCCAGCCCCGAGAGCCATCCTCGACCGTGACTGTATGTGCAATCCCATCGCCATCCCCGACCCCAAGCTCATGCACAGCCTCATATCGGCAACTCTTTTCCCCAGCTCCAGGCACAACCCCTTTGCTATCCCAGTCGTGACCCCAGCCCCATGCCCACGCACAGCCCCATTCCCACCCCTGTCCTCATCTCCATTCCCATGCTCAGTGTCATCCACGGTTCCATTCCCGTTAAACAACTGATGCACACCCCGTGAAGCTCCATCTTCATCCTCGCGTGCTACCCCATCCCATGCAACCACCTCCTGCCCAAAACAGTGCACAACCCCATTCCCCAACCAACGCACAAGCCCCATCCCCAGGCACAACCCCGTGCTCACACCAATGTGCAAGCCCTGTCTCCATGTGCAACCACGTCTCCAAAACCATGGTCAAAGTAATGCGCGACCTCGTCTCCATCCCCAAACTCACGCAGAAGCCCGATCCCCACACCCATGCACGAGCCGCAGCTCCATCCCCAAACCCACGCACGACCCCGTCTCCATCTCCGAATCCTTGCAGAAGCCCCGTCCCCATCCCCAAACCCATTCCCAAGCCTCATCCTCAAGCCCAAACCCATCCCCATCCCTCCCGCCCGACGGCGGGGTCCCGGCGGGGCAGCCCGTCCAGGCTCCCCTGCCCCGTTGCGGGCGTTGCGCTGCGCTGCGTTGCGCTGCGCGGCGCCGCGCTGCACTGAGCAGAGGTACACGCGTCCCGCACTCACCGCTGCGCCCTCGCTCCGCGAAGCCCGTCACCGTGTCGGCGCGGCGGCCGGGTGCGCGGCGGGCGGCCAGGCGCTGATAGAGGGCCACCATGTAGTGGTGCGGCACCACGGTGCCGTTGCGGAGAGCCCCGTCTCCCCGCGGCGGGGAGGAGAAGGGGGAGGCGGCGGCGGAGGAGGAGGAGGAGGAGGCGGAGGAGGAGGAAGGCGCGGCTGCCGAGGGTCGCTGGGGAGCGGCCGCCGACGGGCCGCGCACGGCGGCGGCCTCCAGCCCGCGGCGGAGGCGGCAGGCGCCCAGCAGGCAGAGGCAGAGGGCGGCGGCGGCGGCGCGGAGGCGCATGGCGGCAGCCCGGTGCTCGGCGCTGTGCTGCTGCCGCCGCCGCTCCCCGCCCGCTTTTGAACATCGTCTTCGCCCGCCGCCGCCGCCGCTGCCGCCGCCGCCGCCGCCGCCGCGGCCGAGGCGCCCCCTGCCGGCCTCCCGCGCCCCCCCCCCACCCCCCCCCTAACCACCCCCCCGCCGAAGCGCCGCCCGCGCCCCGGCCCCCGCCCCGCCTCCGCTTGCAGGTGGGACTCCCCGGGCCCCCCCTCCGCCTCCCGCTGGCCCCCGGGCCCGCCTTGCAGGGAGCACCTGCGCCCCTGGTAGGGGGGCAACCGCACCCCTCATTTGGAGGGGGGACCTCCGTCCCACAGCCCCCGTGCTACGGGGGTCGCCCGAGCCTTAGTTTGGGGACGGGGGGTCCGACTCTTATTTTAGAGGGCGACCCTCGGTCTCCGGTCGGAGAGAGGACACCGCCATCTCTGTCTGGCCCGTATTTTGGGCAGGGGAGCACCTCCCATCCCATAATGGAGGGGGAACCTTCACCCTGTATTGGGGGGGTCACCCGCCACCTCGTATTGGGGTGGCAGACCCCGGCCCCGCACTGGAAACGGGGCAGCCCCGGCTCTGTTTTGGAGGGGGGAACCGCCACCACACTTTTTGAACGGGAATCACCGCCCCATATTGGAGGGGGACACTCTACAGCCATTTAGGAGGGGGGACCCCTGCCCCGGTGTTGGAGGACCCCGCTGTGCCCGCGGGGGTGAGGCCGGGCCGGGAGCGGCCGGGGGGCGGCCCCGCGGGCCCGGGCTCCGCGCCGCTCCGCGCCTCCATCGGCCCCGGTAATTCCACCTCGGGAGACCGACACCGGAGCAAAACAAAGCCCCGGCCGGGCTGCGGGCTGATGTTTTCCCTTGCACGGAGGGTTTCCTTGGTAAAATTCAGATGTTTCCTTGGGTCTCGATTAAAATAACAAAGTGGGGTATTTACTAGGATGTTATTTCAAGTCTCTTAAGTCCCTGGTTATGTCTGTTGCGATTTCTCCGCAAATACAAAAACAAGCGCCGCGATGATTTATTAGAAGGAATGTAGGTGTTTCGCCAAAACAAACACGGCTTTTTTCTTTTTTTTCCCTCTCCCCCCCCTAAAAAACAATCGCTTCTCACGAGCATTTGTCACTGTGGCCTCTCAGATTTCTTTCTGCTGTAATTTTACAGGTGCTTTGTCACAGCATCGCGAGCGGGTTTCTAATGCCAAGCAGCGGATTTGCTCGGTACGTTCACATAGCGCGAAGCATCGGAGGCAGCTCCCGTGACAACGTCCCGAGAGATCCCGGTCCCACGCGGTGCGGGATGGCCTGGCCCGAAGCCATTTGCGTGCCTCGCACACCTCGCACGGCATTTTCACGATTTGCACGGCTCACGTGGCACTTGCACGGCCTTCACACGCCATTCGCACGCCTAGCATGCTTTGCTCCTGCGGCAGGAGGCAGAGGAAGGGCCGGCAGAGGAAGGCTTCATTAACTGTTTTTTTCTTCTCTCAGCTACTCATTAAACTCAGCCAGATGCTGTTCAGATGCTAAAGGTCTCTTCAAGAAAAGCATCCAAAAGACCTTGCACCTCCCGGTGCCCCACTCCCCCCTGGGCAGGGTGCTGGGACCCCGGCCGGGTGCCCCCATAGCATTGGAGGAGGCAGCAGTGGGGCTGAGCGCTCAGGGTAGCCCTTCCCAAAAACGGGAAGGCTGAAAAACACTGTCCTGCTGTCCCGCACCTCCCAATTCCACCTCCAGATCCATACCCCGAACTGGGATTCCCTTCTCCCCTGATGCGCCTGCTGCGGGGTACCGCAGTGATCCCTTCCTAGTGCTGTCTGGGGAAGGATGCAAAAGGGTCAGGGGAAGGATGGATGGATGGATGGATGGATGGATGGATGGATGGATGGATGGATGGATGGATGGGAAGGACTGCTGAGCTTCAAAAAATGGGCAAACAAGTCCATCCCTAAACCTCCAGGCTTCTTGAAATGGTTTGTGGAATGTCCTGCTTGGATTCTTCTCAGACAGCAATTTTCACAGGAAACAGTGAAAGGTACAAAAAAGGTGAGTGAAGGTCCTGCCTTGGGCCACCTGCGTCTGTAGGCAGGTACATCCTCCTGCGCGTTGGGGTGTGTGTACCTGCCATGCAGGAGGAACCTCAGGCTTTGACAAATTCCCAGGGATGGGAACTGCCACTATGTTTTTTCTGTATATCTTAAAAAAAAAAAAAATTACATTGACACGACAGCCAGCCAGGCTGTGCCCCCTGTTTTTTCTTTCCCCCCAACTTTTTCACCACCAGATCAGTCCCCTTCTCAGCCCCCAGTGGGGGCAGCAGGGCCAAATCTCTGCTTGCTGCAGGCCGGCAGGGCTGAGCAATAGGTTCCTCTGCGGCGATCTGCACCACTCCGTCCTTGTCTCCATTCACAGTCAGGGGCCGTGGCGAAGCCGTGCGCTGCTGGGTGATAACAGCCAGATCCCTGTCCTCACCGTCTGTATGGAGACCCAAACACAGGCATGCACATACCCACACAACCCCAAGTGACACGTACATACATGTCTGCACGCGCCAGGCACACATGCCCACACCAGCTGGCACGCATGCGCTCACACACACACACATACATGCACATACACACACAAGAAGCAAAAATTGCACCCAAGAAGCAAATCATAGAATCATAGAATGGTTTGGGTTGGAAGGGACCTCAACGATCATTTAGTTCCAACCTCCCTGCTATGGACAGGGACACCTTCCACTAGATCAGGTTGCTCAAAGCCTCATCCAACCTGGCCTTGAACGCTTTCAAGGATGGGGCAGCCACAGCTTCTCTGGGCAACCTGTTCCAGCGCCTCACCACCTTCAATCTAAAAAATTTCTTTCCTATATCTAATCGAAATCTCCCCTTTTTCAGTTTAAAGCCATTGCCTCTTGTCCTATCACTATATATTCTTGTAAAAAGTCCCTCTCCAGCTTTCTTGTAGGCCCCCTTCAATTCTGCCTGGCTGTGCCAGAGGGGAGATGGGAAATCGCGCAGTCCACCCTCTCAACTGCACAGCGTCTATCAAGGTGCACGACTGCTGAGTTTCCCATCTGTTCTCCATTGCAGCTTCGTCTACACCCTTTTGGGCTTTCTTGAATTTCCACCAGCCCAGCCCAGCCCAGCTGCAGGACTTTCCCAAGCCGACACAGCCCTGTGCAGTGGCGTGACAGCTCCTGCCCCCAGCCCTTCCCTGCTCCAAGGACAGGCTCCCTTCTCTCCCCAGTGCAAACCTTTTGCGCATAATTTCATGCTGGCAAAGAGCCACCTTCTACCAGCCCCCTTCCAAAACCAAATTAGCGCGCTGCTGCAGCAGCAGAAATTGAAGAGGAAAGTCTGCAGTTTTATTTTACAACTCAATTAGCAAGTTTATACAGAAAAAACACCCATATAACCAAGGGAGATTTTATGTCCGTTTGGCTTCACCAGCAAATCGACTTGTTCCTCTTGAGGGCACATTGTGGGTACAGCGATGTGCTCCTGACCATGGTGGCCCTCAACCAACATAACGATGCTGGCTCCAGCCCTACTCGCTTGCTCCATCTCTCTTTGGTCTTACACTTATAAATCTTCTGGGTACCTCCATCCTGGACTGAAAAACACAGTTATGAGACTGTCCAGTCACCCTGTCCACTAAGTATTAAACGAACAAGAAGTCTGCCAGAACCGAAGGTGAAGATAAAGGGCCACATTTACACCTATTTTTTTCCGAAGAACCTATCCTGAATAACTTGACACCAATGATTGTATGCCAGAGAGGGATCCTCACTCCTGCACCTTGACAATTTGCACCATGTCCCATCACAGTTTTTCTCTTTTGTTCACAAAGAGACTCTTCTGGGCGGGTTTTTGGAAAGAAGGAGGGAACCAGCTCACTAAGCCTGTTTTTTTACTGGGAACATGCTTGGGCTGCTGATTTCTTCAGGATCAGGAAGATATTGTTCCTGCCTGGCTGACACTTGGGCTTGTCCTCTCCGTTGCAGTGGAGAGGACTCTACTCCCTCTCTTGGTCCCCTACGCTGTCCTACTTGCTCTCCTGTGTCGTCCATGTGGTTGGGGACCCTTGCATGTGGAGCATTGATTTATTTCCATGTGTGGCGTTGAGTCCTGGGCAGGGTGGACTCTCCTACCATGACTGCATCCTCTTTTGCAATTGTGGGCAAGGTCCCAGCCTGGGACTCTCGCCTGCCAGAGAGAGGCTGCCTTACAGATGCTTTTCAGCAAAGGAAAGAAGGGGGTATTTGATTTAATCAGAACCCCATCAGCTGTGGAAGACCAATTCTCAAAGGATCAAACAGGTAGAAAGGAAATCCTTCAAGCAATAACCATGTACCTGGTGTTACAACCACATTCTCACAGCCTTGTACTTCCACAAACGTTCACCTTTCCTGCCACCAGCACTTTTTGATGGAATAAAAATAAAGTGCAGTGACAAATCCCCTCCACACTTCAAAACTGGAGGTGTTTGTGGCTGTTTCCATCAGCTAAGCCAGTGGGGCTCAGCCAAATTTGCAAGTCTTGAGCAAGTTCAGAGAGGTCACAGTATTGATGCTAGTGGTTATTTGGAAGAATATGTTTTCATGTAGTGACCACTACATGAAGTCTCTTGTGGCTTCACTTAACAAATGTCTTCTAGCAAGATGGCTACAAGTGATGGCAAGGCCAGCTCCCCAAGTAACCAAGCAACAGCATCATTTTCTTTCTAAATCTTCCAGCAACTCCTTCCAAAACTTACTTAAATTGAAGCCAAGCTGAATTCTTCCTGATTGTCTGCACGGGGATGGCCTGGGAAGATAAGACAAACCAAGGTACAAACTCCATACATGAAACATCAGATGGATTCAAAGACCCTGTAGGGCTGCTTTCCTTCAGAGACCTTACGTCACCACAATCTGGATGTCTAAAGCTATGCTTGTCTCGCATCGCTTTCTATTTGAACTTTATACTCTAGCTAAGGGACAGGAGACTTATGGAAACACTTTGCTGAGAGTTCAGTCCTTCTGGAAACATAAAAGCTTCTTGGATTAGACTTTCCATTCCCCTCGGGGAAAATTGTCCTATTCGGCATCTGGTCGACAAGGGTCTGGCATAAGCCACCTGAAGATAGCACGTCTAAACACAGCTGAGCGCTCAGTCGATTTTTAAAAAAGCCTGTTTGCTTTTTGAAAAGTGCGGAGTCAGCAGGTAATTTGTCAATGCACCAAGCCACAGATGCAGAGTTGGGGTTATGACTCACTCCAAGTGTCCTTACGGTGGCAGTCTAGGCTAGGTCTGGTTGGAAGGAGTGGGATTCACTTTGCTTCGTTTTGGCTTCTTTCTCAAACTAATCACCTTCCTCACATTAATCGTTACTGGAGGGAAAGCCATATCTCCAGAAAGTGATTCCAAAGCA
The DNA here is from genome assembly GCF_009769465.1 of Tauraco erythrolophus. Taxonomy (NCBI): domain Eukaryota; kingdom Metazoa; phylum Chordata; class Aves; order Musophagiformes; family Musophagidae; genus Tauraco; species Tauraco erythrolophus. Next base: position 62,296,015 of record NC_141466.1, on the reverse strand, counting down.
CTAACAGAAGAGCCCAGCTGAGACAGCTGTTACAGAGGTTTGGTCTTCCTCTGAAGAAAGAACTCATCTTCCTCCCCACGCCTGCCAGTCCATGTGAGATGTCCACAGGGGAAGTGCTCTCCTACAGCTCTCCTCAAGCTCTGCTCCATGCTCCCTTATTTTTCCATATTTCACTCTTCGACCTCTACTCAGTCCCTTTTTCTCTCATCTGTCTCCCAGATTATCATGTTTCTCCCCAACTTCTTGTGCTCCAGATCCCAGCCCAGCCCCTTTGCAAACACTCCTCAGATTTGGGGAGTATCAGCCAGTCCTGATGGGGACACCTGACTGGAGGGTGTCTGCCAGTGGGCACCTAAGGGGGCATGAGAAAGGGAACACTGCACACAGTATTTCACCCGGATCTTTCCCCTTCCCAGCTATTCCCAGGAGACCTCTTCTCTGTCCCCTCCCCATCCCTCCTCAATCTGTGCTGCTCACGGCTGTTGTGTCATTCTCACTTCTCTGCCACTTGAGACAGAGAATCTCTCTGTACCAAAATCAAGTCCTTTGCTTTCTATCCCAAAGCAAAGCCTGACCAATAACTCCAGTTGTGGCTCACTCCTAACTTTCTGTATGCAAGTGTTCACCACTGTGAACATGGAAGGAAGGTGGGGAGGTTTTTTCCCGCTTTGGGTCATCTTCCTGTCCTTTGGTATTGTTTATTCCTTGTCAGATAGCTACTTCTGCTCTCTCATTCACTTCAATGCTCTTAATCCCATGCTTTTATTTTCTGCTGTAGACCAGCCAAATGGAGCTAAACTCTGAAGTCCTTCAGGTCAGCCCAATAGTTCTCCATAGTGACAGGAGTCTGGCAAAAAAAAAAAGTCTTTTCCCCAAGAACTGCTTTCCCTCCCTTTTGGGAACATCACCTTGAGCAAGAGCCAACAGGTGGATGCATCCTACCTAAGTGCAGCTAACAACACAAGGAACCTAGCTGGAGGTATCAACTTTGGCTTCCTTGACAGTTACTCTGGGAACACCAACAAGCCATGGGGGGTTAGCTGAGGCACGCAGAGGGCCAGAGCAGACCCGCCAAGCCCTCAGCTCCAGCCCAGTCCTCCTTCCTTCACTCCTCTGTGCCTGCTGCTGTGCTGGGCTGTGAGGAGGAGGAAGTGTGGAGGAAAGTGGGTGTTTGGGTGGGGAAAAGGTTGTGGTCCAAAGTCCTGTTTGATTGCAACTTTGCATGGTCTGGATCACTTCTTTCAAGGACTATGTCCCTCTGACCTTCTTGCCAGGGCAGCACGTCCTTCCACAACAGACATGGATGATTTGGGCCAGACACCTGGCCATTCGGAGAGATGCCTCTCACCTGAAAGACCTCACAGAGACCAGCATAGACCATGAAGCAAATTGAGCAATTCATAAACTAATTTTTAGCATGACTGTATCTTCTGGCGTCTTGTTCAGTTCTGAATTTTAACCCCACATTTTCTGTTTTCCATCTTGCCTTTTCCAACTTTTTTTTTGGTAGACGTTTTGTGCCCTGGGCCTCTTTCTCCTTCAGCTGTTGAGTAGCATGAGAAGCTCAGAGGAGAAGAAACCATTCCACAGGACCACCTCGACCCACCTCAGCAGAGAGGCTAGGTGGCTGCAGCAGGACCGAGCATCAGCAGAGCGCGGAGGAGTTCCGGGTGGGTGCCCGGGCTTTCGGGATGGATCTCTCCCAGGGCAGGAGCACCATCTCCCGGTGAAGAGATTTATAGCAGCAAGTCTCTCTGTAAGGTGTTTCCCGATGTACACCTGAAACGTGAAAGGCATTAGCACTCTGGAAGACCCTCACTGGGGTTTCTCTCCCCTCAGGCTGTGAAACGTGTAAAGCAGCCCAGTACAAGTGTGGGCTGTATATAAGGGACGGAGATGGAAAATTGGCCGTGAACAGGAACACATTATGTGGGCACATCCCTTCTCCTTTGTGCCATGTTGTCAGATGGACTTCTGAGTGTGCGTCACAGGATTGGCTGTTAGAGTTCTTACTATAGGTGTATCAGGTGAAGCTCCATCTTGTTTTGCATTGCTCTGACCGTCTCAAAGAGCCCTCGAGTTAACAAAAAGAGCAAATCATATTATCGTATTTCACTTAAGGGTCCTGCGCATAGTTTTAATGTGTAAGTCAGAACAAAGTTTTTGCCTGCATATCTTTGCCTAGGTAGATGCATTACGAGGACAGGTTGCACAGAGAAGTTGTAGATGCCCCATCCCTGGAAGTGTTCAAGGCCAGGTTGGATGAGGCTTTGAGCAACCTGTTGTAGTGGAAGGTGTCCCTGCTCATGGCAGGGGGGTTGGAACTAGATGATCTTTGAGGTCCCTTCCGACCCTAACCATTCTATGATTCTATGCACTAAATCCTGCAGGCCCTGCACACTTATTTAGTGCTCCCACTAAAGTCAAAGGCATGCCTCTGTGCAGTGACAGCTGCATGGACGGAGCCACTGATACGCATTACTGGATGGGACGTCAAATGTCTCATCAGCAATGACCTTAATTTCCTAATATGTTACTGTGGCATGTGTTCACAACTGCCTATCTACACGTCTTCACAAAGACTGTAAGTTGGTGTGGGCTGTGCTGACATCAGTATTTAGGTAAAAAATGTTTCTGCCTTTTATATTTGATGCAGGCTACTTACTCGCTTTGCCTTGCCCACTTGCCTGTTCCTACCCATCTAAACACTCACATGCAGGTTCAAGCACCTGAGACCATCTCAGACACTTAAATATGAGAATCTAGTGCCACTTGAAACATCCAGACCTCCAGCTGCTGCCTCAGAAAAGCATGGGGTTGTCCTACACCTTCCGCCTCATCTACCAGCACCATGTGGATGTCTTGGGTGCCTTGCAGCCTGCAAAGAGACCCCAGGTGCCTATTTTAGCACCTGAGCAAAGCACATGCCCTTATAAGAAGATGTCCTGGTTTTGACTGGGATAGACTTAGTTTTTCTTTTTAGCAGCTAGAAGAGCTTTGTTTTGATTTTAGTCTGGGATTCACTATGAGAAGGATGCTGATAGTGCACTGATGTTTATAGTTGATGCTGAGACCTCAAGGACTTTTCAGCTTCCCATGTTTTGCCAGTGTGCAGGAGCACAACAGGCTGGGGGGGGGAGCATGGCCGGGACAAAGGGCCCACAGCTCCCCTTATGATTTGAGCTTAGACTTAGGATTGAGGGCTAAATTGACCAATGAAGTATTCCATATCATGCAGTGTCATCCCCAGTATAAAGATGAGAGTTGACTGGAAAGAAAGGCTTTTGCTTTTCCAGGAGCTCTCTTCTGAGGGCACTCTTGGGCTCTCGGAGTGCTCTCTCTCTCTCATCCTCTTTTTGGGCCTCTCGCTCATTCAGGATTGCAGTGTTGGGACTTATCTGTTTCAGAATCACTTGCCAGGATGGGATAGACATTGGTCACCAAGTGGTGAGCAATTACACTGTGCATCACTTGTTTGTATATGTTATTATCTCTCTCTATATATATATTAATATTTTTTAATTATTATTATTATTATTAATTTTACATTATTGTTATTATTAAATTGTTATCACTCAACCCTGTGAGTCTCCTTCCCTTTTCCCCTTTAAGTCTCTTCCCCATTTCCTGGAGGTGGAGGAGGGTGAGCAAGTGGCTCTGTGATGTTTAGTTGCCAGCTGGCCTAAACTACAACAGAAGAATATGTAGTAGGAAAAACTATATAAGATGGGACTTTCCTGTACTGAAGAAATCCTTGAAGAGCACACCACTGTGTGTGGGTCACTTCAGCAGTGTACAGGGAGGTCTGCCTATTCCGATGGTTCCCACGTTGATTCCACCAGGTTAGTATGTCAAAATATGCCATTTTGGGATCCTTACTCTGTGTCCAAAAGAAAAGTGCAACTGCAGAAGATTTGATATGACTGGCTCCTGTATGAAACAAAATGATTGTCCGGCAGGCAGCTGCCGGTTTGCCAACAAGCACTTTGCGCTTGGAACAAGGAGGTGTTAAATTCAGCCTCTGTCCTTTCTGCAGGGCCTCACTCTGCAGCGCAGATTAAGTCTGGGCTGGCAGTTTTATTAAGAGCCAAAGGCACAAGGACAGTTAAAGATCTTCCTGGGCCCTGATGATTCAGCAATGTGGAAACTGCAAGTGAACTCAGCTCTGAATCTTCTCAGTAGTTTTTTCCTCTGTATGGTGATGGCTTATGGATACAGTATTTATAAGGCAGGCTGTGAACATAAAGACTTGTCCCATGAGCTCTCTAGGCAGACATAATTGTGCAAGTAGAGCTGGCCACTTAGGTGACATCTATACAGGTAAATTTAATGTTTGTAGGACCACTCTTTGACACCAAGGTCAATTGCTGTGGATCAGCTCATGTCCACATGGCTAAACTCCCGTAGCTTTCAAGGCTGATGGCCATGTACAAGCTGTCGGTTGAGAATGGTCCCTGGCTTGTGTCAACAACTGAACTGCCCCCAGAGTCTGCCAGCAGAGTCCTAGGCTGAAAACATGCCAGGGGTCCTTTTAACAATGTCACAGTGCTGACATTGCTCTCTGGCATTATTTAATTTACTTGTGTAAATAGAGCCCTGGAGACCAGGGCAGGGTAGCTGATAAGCTTGTGTGTTGGAAACCTAGCTCATTGTCAAGAGCTTCATTCTTTCAAAAGTGTATTCCAGCAAGGTTGCAGTGAGCCTTGGCTATCCAAGGAACAGTGGCTTTTCTTTTAAAGAAAGAAAGGTCCAGACCTTTGGCATTTTGTGGGGAGCTGAGAAGCTGGCAGCAGGAGCAATGAAGAGCATTCCCCTCGAGATGGACTTAAGCCAGTGATAGCCAGGGCCATGGGACAGCCATGCTCCCTCCCATCTCAGCTTCTCCCTCTCTGTAGTAACAGGTCCCTGCCTGCTCTTGCAGGCAGCTTGGGCAAAGGATGTACATAGGTGAATCGCCAATGCTGCACAGGGTCAGTATGGATGTTCCTGGTGGAGTCTGGGGAAGGAAGAGCATCTTCCATGCAATCAGTTTTTCCATGATTCCTAGGTCTCCCTTTTCGCCCCCCAGCTCAGAACAGCCCAGATCACCTGAGTGATCTGACCAATTCACCTGAGTGTGTAATGCTTGGGCAGCATTCATCATCCTGGTTTTGTAATTGTAGCTTTGAACTCTGAGTGACTGATCTCAATAGAGGCTCTGTATGAAAAGGGAATGGATAAAGCTGGTTGTAGGACCAGCTAGAACAATGTGATCTCTCAAGAAGCTTCACTTCCGTTCTCCTCAGTCATTGTTTCTCTCACCAGATGATGGTTGCTTCTCCTCACCTTACAGAAAGCTGAAAACTTGTTTCATGAGAAAAATATCCAAAGTGCGTGCTACGCCATTGTAGTATCAAGGGCTACATCTATCTCTAGAGCTGTATTTTCCTCTGTCTTTCTGAAGGACAATCATCTGTTTCTATAAAATCATAGAATGGTTTGGGTTGGAAGGGACCTTAAAGATCATCTAATTCCAACCCCCCTGCCATAGGCAGGGACACCTTCCACTAGATCCAGTTACTCAAAGCCTCACCTAACCTGTCCTTGAACACTTCTAGGGATGGGGTATCCACAACTCCTCTGGGCAACTTGTGCCAGTGTTCCACCAACCTCACTGTAAAAAATTTCTTCCTTAGATCTAATCTAAATCTACCCTCTTTCAGTTTAAAGCCATTGTCCTTACACGCCCTTGTCAAAAGTCCCTCTCCAGCTTTCCCGTAGGCCTCTTTTAAGTACTGGAAGGCTGCAATAAGATCTCCCCACAGCCTTCTCTTCTCCAGACTGAACAGCCCCAACTCTCTCAGCCTGTCTGCGTAGGAGAGGTGCTCCAGCCCTCGGATCATCTTCATGGCCCTCCTCTGGGACTGCTCCAACAGCTCCATGTACTTTTTCAGCTGGGGGCCCCAGAGCTGAACACAGTACTTCAAGTGGGGTCAGTCTCCAAATTCAATCTCCAAATACCCATACGCAAATCTCCAATACCTATATAGTATCATTTTAGTAGTTACTGTTTTGGAGGAGTGTCATAAGGAAGCATTTAGGGAGGATTCATTTCACTTGAACTACAACATAAAGGCGAGATTTGCTAGACATGCATCAGCTGTATCACTCTGTTAGCTCCAGAGACCATGCTGACTTGATTTTCAATTACTATAATAAGTACATATATATTTAATGCACATGAAGGCACCAACACGGTAACATCTACTTCTAAGATCATGAATTTCAAAGCAAGAAATGTTTGAGTCATGGTAATCTCTCTCTCCTAGCATCTGCCAAATTAGTTATCTTGAATTGGAAACAGAGCACGAGAACTCATGTAACTCAGTAAGCCAAAAAATCTGTCGTACCTCCCTTACACTTCTGTCCCACATCAGAGGCACGCAAGAAGTGACTGGCCTACTGGCAAGCCAAACCAAACAGGTATCTGCTGAGTTTATGCTTCAGTCTTTCCCTTAGAGAGATGCAATGCCGGCCTCTCACCTATCCAGCTGCCAGGTTTTCACAATGGTTGGAGGAGCTGAAAGTTGTCTATCCACCTGCTTTTCTGTTATATTTGGTTACAATTGGCCATCAGGTTATTACAGGGTTATTAGGTGGGGAGCAGACAGACTGGCAGACATACAGAGTGACAGACAGACAGAGCAATTGCATACACTTTTTTTTAGGAAGAGATGCTGAAGAATAACATGCTAACACCCCCTCACATCCCACCCCCTTCTCTTTTTTCTTGCTAATTCAAAAAGTTGAAATTTTTCTATACAGGAGAACCTCAGTCAGGTCCAAAATCACTCATAAAATGGAGGAATTGTTTCAACAATGTCCCTGAAAAGTTTCATAATTTTAATAAGAAATCCAGGAACAAAATGTGGCCAGCTCTAACCCAACTGACTCAAACCATGCTGCGATGGGTAGTTCAGCAGAGGAGCCTGGGTCTCCATGAACCTCAGCCTTTTCTCACTCCTGCAGACAGGATCTTCATACAGGGAGTCATCTCCACATTTCAAGCAGGTAATGAGCAACCACGAGTCAGCACCAAAGCCAAGCAAAGCTTGGGCTCTTGTTTATCTCCATTCACATAAATTAGCATGGATATAAACATCTCCAGAGCTTGTTTGGTGGGAGTGAGGCAAACCAAGGTAAAGTCCTCGGGCAACAGCTTACGTCAGACGTGTGGTGAAGATGTACTTGAAAAACTTGGCAACATGTTTGGGAATCTACATGCAAACTTGTGCAATTACTGACTGTTCCCTCACCTTTCCTTTATCTGGGGAAATACTCTTTTCATTGTACCTATCTAAATAGTCAACTACTCCAAAACTGTCCTTTCTTTAGAACAAAAAAAAACCCCACAAGTCTACTGTATCTATCTACTGTAGATGTGATTTTTTAATAAGACAGACAATTCTCTGTATTTTAAGGCTCAGTTTTATTAAACTCGGGAAAACGAGGAAATCTCATCTTTTCTTCCTCACTGGCTACCATGAAATTTATCCATGATTTAACTAGGACACGCAAACTTACAAGAGGTGGGATTTTAATTCCACGGCTGCAGCAAATCAAGAGCTAGATTCATCTTTCATCAGGGGTTACCTATGATTTCTACTAGATTATTCCTGACATGTGAATCATCATATTGCAGGTTAACTGTTTAAAGCAGGGGGAGAGGGAAGCATGAGGCATAACGAAGAACAGCTACATAACTCTCCTCCCTTCTCCCCAGAATAAATCTATCCAGAGTTTAGGAGATGTGTCGATTAAAAGGCTGCCTTGACAGGCTATCAAGAACCTCACTACATCATATAACAGAGCAAACCTTAAATCTACCATTTTCACTCCCTTTGAAACTCACAGAGAAGCCCAGTCCTAATACCAAATCTCCTAAGGGTTCACATCTGGGTTCTGTAATTGTCATCTGAAAACAAACAGGGGTAGGACTGATAAAGTGACTGGTCATCTCACTGAAATCTCATTACTCTAGTGCAGCCTTTTTCAGTAATTAAATAATATTGTATTTCTCCCAATATGAATCAAGGCTGCAAAAAAATTTATTGTTCAGGTTTTGAACCGTGTTTTCATAGCCAATTTCTTTTGGTTTGTTGCGCTTGCTTTTTTTCCACCTATTTTATTTACTATGCCCTAAACAGGGCTTTGATTTCTTCTCATTCTGCCATGATTACAGGCAGAGTCCTCTGCCAGGGCTTAAAAAATTGGTGGACTATTCCCTCTTGGCTTCTAAACTCACTGTTCTTCACCTGCTGTTTTGGGGGAGATGAAAAGCCAATCCACGGGCTGCCAAGAATCAAACTCAGGCAGGGAAGCAGTGCTGGGAGAGCTGGTCCCTGCTTGGTGGCCAGGAGACGGACGTGACCTGGGACGAGTTCATGGGGTCACACTTTGGCCCTGATGGAGACCTTCCATTCCCTCATGCCCTCACGGGGACCAGAGTGGGATTAAAGTGCAGGGCTGTAATCTGAATGAACAGACCCCAGCCACAAATCACTCAGTATTTTAACAGGCTTTGGGAGGCTTTTCTTCCTCACTCTAACTCTTTGTGGGAACTCGGGGCCTGCAGAAGATGGCTGGTGGGCAGTCCTCCAGTGGCAAAAGGCTACCTGGTGCAAATCTGCTTTTCATATGTCGCAGCCAGAGCTGAAGGGACAGGGAAGGATCATCCCCTTCACCTCTCGGGTCTGGGCTCTCTGCTACAGCTGCCCTCCAGTGCACTCCTTGTCACTGGTGTTTCCCATTGCTTGCTCACCAAACAGGTCCCCAATTTGGCACCAAGCTGTACCCCGAGGAGGCTAGGACCTGGTTGTCAGTTATCTCACAGGTATCGGACTATAAGCTCTACAGAGGACCTGACTGTCTCACAGGTGTCAGACTATGCGCTCTGCAGCTGCCTGCCAGCCCCCGAACCATCTGAGCATGCCCAAGTCATTGCAAAAATCTCGTTCACATGTTTTTTTAGGTCGCCACTGCAAAGACCAAGGGGATACCTTTTGAGTCATGTCTGGCAAGGGACACCAAACGTGTTTGTGCCCCTTTCTGAGCACTGGGGAGGAGGACGGTTGCTGCATCTCCATCATTTCTCTCTGTATCCTCTTGCCTGTCCTGCCCTAGGCCAGTGGATGGAGAATGAACTATTCTCTGGCAGAAAAGCCCTGTGTGAGTACAGAAAGAGATCATGGAGAACCCACTGCTGATTGCTAACCTTCAGCATTTCTGTCTTTTCCCCTGTTTCACCCCACTCCAACTTGGTCCCCCCTAACCCTCTTCATATTGAGGCAAGTGGCTGAGAAAACTGCTCTGGCTTATGAGTCAGAGCAAGGCTTTTAGTTTGGCTATTGGGCGTAAAACTGTGTATAAAAAGTAAATACAAACATCAGCCCTAACTGCAAATGTGGTCATATCACCGACTGGCTTCGGCTCTGTATAAAATCCCAGTGTAACTGGTCTCAGAGTTAGGCTTTGAGCCTGAGCGGAGAGTTAGTTTGGAGTCAGGGGGATTGATTGTGCAAGAAATCGGTGCTGGACAGGAGCTGGACAGGTGCTGGACAAAGGGTGAGACACAGCTGGGGATCGGAACTAGCACCGGCAACCTGTCCCTCATCTATAGGTTGTGTTTGAGTGCTCTCTAGTGGACAGAAAAATTAGTCCAGAGGAAGACATCACTGATACCCACCCTGAGCTGAAGTCACCCTCACCTGGGTGTCTGAGGCATTGGGTCTGTAATATCTACACACCATGGGGCTGTGCTGAGTGCCTGGGAGCAGCATTTTGGAGGGTGGCTCAAAGCAGGGTCTTCTTGATCTGTGACCCTGCAGGGCAGAATTTTGATGCAGAGTGGTGCAGGGTCATGGGGGATGCACCCCTCGTTGGATGCCTTTGATCAGGCATGGAGCACAGGGTAACGTCCCAAGCCCTTCACTATCACATGGTCTCTCAGCGCTTCTTGTGTTGAAGGAAACACCTGCAGGACCTGCTCCTGTGTGTGCAGTCAGCAGGTAGAAGAGCAGACGTATTGTGGAAGGAGAGTAGAAACAATTTTTGGTCATGAAAGGGACTTCATGAAGAGGTGGGGAGAAATGACGATATTGACTCATTTACCAACCACTGCTGAGCCTCCAGGAGCCCTTTGCTCTGAGAGTCCTGTCAGTGCTGGACATAGCTGCTCTGAGGGAAGAAGATAGTTCTTGTTTCATAGCACAAACTGATAACCCACTAGATATAGTGGAAACATAACCTATTTCAGGGTGACAAGAAGGTTTTTATCCCATGGAAGTCAGCTTTGGACACAGGCCATCAGGTCGTTACGTAGTGGGTACTCCTGGATCAGCAGAACCGTATTACTGAACCCAAATGTTCAAAAGGTGTCCCAAGATCATGACATTTTTAAGGACACTGTATTGCAGTTGGAATTTACCTACATCAGGTGTCTGAGTTTTGAGTTCTGAGAACAGCTCATCACATTTTCCTTTTATTTCTGTGAAATAATGCCAACTAAAAGGTTTTTGATGACAGTGAAAACTGAAACAGCCACTTGCCTCATGAAACAGCTACACCAGCTATAGAAGCTTTATTTATCTCTCCTTAATTTCTTTGCTTAAAACCTGGCTCCTCCAGGTTACCCCTGTGTAGTGGGAGCTACTATTTTAGGTTTTCAAGATGATACTGTCTGTCAGCAAGAGCTCTTCTTGTATGGACAACAACATGGACAACAATATGGACAACACTGCACAATGCTCAGACATCTTGAACACAAATTAAGACCCTTCAACCACCTACCGAGCTTAATTACTTGTCTCTCATTCATTATTCTTCACTTTTTAGAGGCCTTTGACTGAATCAGACTGGCCGTCTGTTTTTTGAGTGTCTTCTTCCACCTGGAGCAGTCATCTTTGACCGTGCTTTATCTAGTCAGAAACCACTAACAAAGTACCACACATACCTGTAGTAAAAGATGTGGGATTGTATATGGGCAGTTATTCTATGCAAATTCAGTAATAGTTTTATTACAGAGATGCTGCTAATTAAGCTATTGAATTAATTAATTTATTAATTTAAGCTACTGAATACTGACTGCATGAGTATGTTGATTCAGTTTGTTGAAGGTCCAGAAAGGAAGAAAAAAACCCCCAATGCATAAATATAAACCAACCAAACTACTAAAACTGTCAACACTGGAGAGTTAAGAGACAGGAAAAAAGTCAGCAGTCCCAAAGAAAAGAGCCCTGAAACTTCAGAGAGTTTCTGCCTCTTTGCTTTGCTCACACACAGCTGAACTGAGGCAAGGGAGACCTATGAGGTTGAAATGAGCAGCTGAGGGTAACCCAGATATTAGTAGGAAATCATAACTTTGTTAGTGATGTTACACTGGTGTTGGTGTGGGTTCTCAGATTTGCTGCACGCTCTCCCATAGCATCTCCAATTGATGATCAGCTACGCTGACAATCAGTGTCTCTGTGCCTGATGGCCTGAGTGCAGTGTCTGGCCAAAGCTCATCGATGTGCTCTTTTCTGAAAAAAAAAAAAAAAAAAAAAAAAAAAAAAAAAAAAAAATTCTTCAATCCAACTGAAGAAATTTTATATGTAGCATCCAAAGCAACACGGGAATCAAAGTCCAAATATTCTGGGAAGTCACTTCTGAAAAAGGCAAGATTTAGCTCCAGCAGACAGTTCCATCGACATATTACAGTTTACTTCTGTCAGGTTTGATTTTTGTCCACTTTTTATGCTGAGATACACTCAGAAATGCACTCTGCACAGTACTCACCTGATGAAAAATCCTACTCTAACCTCACAGATAAGTCTTCTGAATCTTGCCACAACTTCAGAGGTTGGCAACACCGAGGCATTTGTTTTATTTTCCAACAACATGATGTTTTTGATGATACGGGCTGTGGAGTTAAAAACATGCCACATATGATGAGACTTGCTAAGAAAACAGATAAATAGGTAGTGCTTGGACTTCTTCATGTGCATAACGACAGGGTGCACACAACCATTCCAGGTCAAAGACAGAGCCCAGCAGCATACTGGGGCCAAACAGACACTTCTGTTTGGGGAGAAAAGCCTCAGTTTTTGAAGGATCTTCACAGGCGCTTGCGATGTTTGGATGGACGCTGTTCAGCAAGTGCGACAAGCACCACCTCAGTGGGGACTCGGGGCTCGGGTCCTGCTCTATTTTTGCTGTCTCAGGTGGCAAACTGCCAGCTGCTTACTCCTTGTTACTATCTGAATAAATTGGATTATCCAGGAAGCCAACTGGGTATAAAAATGCCATTAGAGAAGTAATTCATTTAGACATATAACTATTTAGGATATACTTACGCTTCCAGAAACTTCAGCCCAGAGCTTTTTAACCCTTCAGAAGCCACATGAGAACGATTCACATTTCAAAAGCATTTTCCAGTGGCTTGCAGCTCTTCTGGGGACTGTGATTCCTGTGCAAGGAAGGCTGCAGCCATGTGGTGGTATTTACACCCTGCTTAACAAAAGGTTTCCAGTGGCAATAGCCAGGGAGAGAAAACAAGTGGGATTTAGGAAGGAACTCCACTTACGAAGTCTCCCTTTTTTGTTTGTTTTGACTCCTGAGTTTCATGCTCCAGACTTGTCGTTTCACCAGAAGCAGAAAAAGATTGTTCTGTACCTGTCATCTTTGCATCTCTCTTGACTTTTACAGACTTCCATCACATCCCCAACTCCTCTAGCTGTTTCTTTCCGATACAAAAAAGCCCTAGCCCACCCACCAGGTCCTCTTTTAGGAGCTGTTCCTCTCCAGCTGCACCCCTGGACCCCACTGCGTACCCACTTGGGGTGCAGAGCCTGTTCTGGAGGTGGCTGCACTGATGCAGCAGCAGAGACTGGTTTCTCTTGCTTTTCTAAAACAAGCATCTCCTTAGTTTTGCGCTGTCATACTGAAGTGCGAGCAGCAGACAGCAGAAAGCTGTGCCTGGTGCCAAGCTTTTTTTTTTTTTTGCTCGGTGCTTCCCGAAAGAAGCTCCGCACACCCGTGCAGAGAAGCACCGAGCAAAAAAAAAAAAAAAAAGGCACCCAGGTGCACCCAGAAGTGTGAAAACAAAGCTGGGCTCCCCAGGCCGGCTGTGGGTGCCGGTGAGGGACAACAGGGGAACAGCTGCCTGCTGCTTTCTTCCCAAAATAAAAGGCTGGAGCAAAGAGCGCCTCTGAGGAACTTTGTGGCCGGGGTCGTGTGGGTCTGCAGGACCCTGCGCCGGCTGCGCGCATTGCCCCGGCAGCGGCACCCAGCACCGGGGCGGTTTTTATTCAAGCTGACGCTCTCGAGCAGCATCGTGCGGGTCATTTTAAGGCGTGCGAGCTGTTTCCGCGTAGGAGGAGGGCACACGGGTGTCACCGGGGAAATGTTTTGGTCCCGTAGTGTAAAAAGAAGGAGCGCGGAGGGTGGCGGAGGGTGACTTAGTGGAGCTTCCGTGCCAAGTTCTTCGCCCGTCGGTGTAGTCGTGGCCGAGTGGTTAAGGCGATGGACTAGAAATCCATTGGGGTCTCCCCGCGCAGGTTCGAATCCTGCCGACTACGGCCCAGTCTTCCCCTTTTCCCTACGGCCCGGAACGTTTTCCTTCTCCCGCTCTTCCCAGCGATCGTTTTGCACCGAAGCCGCCCGGCGGCCAACATCCGGCAGGGCGGCCGCTGCCGGCCCGAGGGAAGGGAGGCGGGACCCCGTGACAGCCGGACGTGGCCTGTCCGCCCGGGCCGGCGCTCATCCGGAGCGGCGCCGCTTCCCCGCGCCATGCAGCACAGCCCGGCGCCCGCCGTGCTGGTCACCACCAGGTACCGGGGAGGAGCGGCGAGCAGCGACCCCGCCGCCCGCCTCAGCTTCGCCAGCCGCGACGGGTGCTGCCGCCGCGGAGCCGCCCGCCGCGGCCTTCCTTTCGCGCAGCCCTCCCCGCCGGCCGCGGGCACCGCCCGGGGAAGGGACGGGACGGGGCGCGGCGGGCGGCGCCTCACGGGGGCCCCGGGGCGGGCGCGGAGGGGAGGCCGAGGTGGGCTGCGGGTTGTCGGTGCGTGGGTTTGCCCCCAGGACACTTCGGCGCTGTGCGGTTCCTCGAGTTTTCCGGCATTTCTCAGCCGGGACACAGCGCCGTTGCCTGCGCCTGACCCGCGTTCCCTGCCGCCATGGGCTGCGCCCCGTCCCCCGTGCCCACCGGGCCGCGGGGAGCCCGTCTGGCGGGAGGTCAGGCCAAAGGTGGGTGGAATAGGTTTAGTCTGTTTTCCCGCTTTCTGGAAATCATTCCCTAGGTGGTTTCAGTTGCATTAGACATTTAAAACCTGAGTTTTCCTACATGTGGCAAAGGGACCCTCAAGAAGAAATGCTTGTGGCAATCTTTATAGAGAAATGACAAGAGATGTTGTTCTCTTTTTTTTTTTTTTTACCCCCGTGAGATATTTGAGACCACATGGAAGCAGCTCCCTGTCAGATGTGACGTGAGAAACACAGGTGTTGATTCAGCGAGGTCTTGACTCGCACCTACCTCCTAAGACATAAGTAGAAACTACTTCAGTCACATTAACTTCAAAGCCATTATTTTAATCCTTAAACACTTGGCTATATCAGGGCCTGACTTCCTTTGGAACAGTGGCCTTGAACCTACAGACGTATCTGACTTAAATCGCGTACCTGTTTTGTAGTACTCACTTTATATGAAGTTTTAGGCTTGGAAATGGAAATCTGAACACCTGGATCTGTTTCACAGTCAATAGACTTTACCTCTTGGAAATTGTTCTGCTGATACTGGAATGCTTTCGGTGACAATATTGGATATATATGTATATGTGGGATTAAGGCTTTAGCAAATGAATGTATTTTCTAGCTTGTGAGATAGGACAGCTGTGTAGTTGTGACCTTTTTCACTCTATACATACTGGTTTTGGTTTGGGAATACGATTCCTAGTTGCTCTGGTCATGTAGGCAAATAATAATCTGTATACTTGTAGTTAGACTATACAGAGAAATAAAAATGTTTGCTGGCTAATTTGTGACTGATATTTTGCCTTCACTTAATGAATAAACTGATCACACAAGTTTTTTTTTCCTTTTACTGTGACCTGGGTCGTCACAGTTTGGTCGCTTCTGGGCAGAGGTTGCTGGAGCTGAGTGCTGCTGATTGGGCTGCTTAGTCAAGGCAGAAAGTGCAGAGTCCGGTCTCCTGACACGCTGGAATAAAGTTTCTCTGGTCACAGCGCTTGCATCCACTTTCTTGCTTGCCGTGGCTACTTTCCCTTCTCTCCCACCTTTCTTAGCCTTTCAGCACAGAAAGCAGATTAATTAAAATACAAAGCCTCTACATTATGCGCACGTCAAAAGATAGGAATGAAAAATGGTGGCTCATCTGTGACCTATGGAAACTGCTCTGTTCAGCAGACCTTTATATAGTCTCCCCTTCCTCTGTCCTGTGCCGATCCCGCATGATCTGATTGTGCAAGCCCAGTGTTACTGGTACGAGTGGTCTTATATTCAGGTGAAGCAATTCATGTGAGGAAAGTTAACTGTGTGCCCAAGTCTCCCCTGAACCGTCTGTATTGTTGACAAAAGCCTAACTTAGAGATGCACAAGCTGCATTTAAAGAAGGAGTAGAAGCAATAAACCTCTGTGTCCAATTTAAACATCCAGCTTCCTCCTTTTGCTTCTTTTTTAAAGCTACTAGCGTAAAAGTAATTGTGTTTGAGGTGAAAAATGCAATGAAACTGTATTCTGTCTTGGGATTTATAAATGCTGCTTCCATTTCAATAACAACAGTAACAGTATCGACTGAAGAAAACGCTGGCGCTGCTTATTTTGAAACTGAGGGGTTACAAGAGCTAGTGTGCACTTTGGATATTACGCTCTAACCGTTGCAGCCTCCCTGCTGACTTCTGTTCGTTTGAAATCATTTTTATATTTAAAAAAACCCACACAATCCTGTTGCTCTGGAAGAGATAATAGTGGTAGATTTCCTGTAAGAGATGATAATGAAAGTGATCACGAGGCCTAAAGCAAACAAACAAAAATGTAGCTGTTCCCTCTACCTCTAATCACTCTCCATTACAGTCATTTTAGCTGAGACTTTTAACAGCTTTAGAAGAAAAACCCTGGGTGTAGATAAGGTACTTATTAACTTCATGACATTTTTAGAACTCTTTGATGCAGCAACTCTTAACAGTGAAGTCATCGTTGTGTCATCTCAGAACATCTGTACGTGGTTGGTGTTTTAAGCTAAATAAGGCCATTCAGGAAGGATGGTTTACAGATGTTTTTTTCCTTTTATTTACATGAAAGGTGAAAAGCAGGTTAATTTGTCATTTATACTCTGTGGTTGTGTTAGAATTCAGTTACTCCTGAGTACCAACCGACAGACCTTTTTGCTGTCGTAGCTGCAGTCACAACTTTTGAGTGACTACACATCTGGAGGGCATTTCCTCTGCTGCAAGTATATTCTAAAAACCCCAGATCTGGCTGATTTTACTGGCAGGTGTCCTTTGAGTCAGCATTTTGGCTGCCACTGAAGGAGACAACGCTCCAGATAATGACTTATGGGTTTGACAGAAGGCTGTGTGAAAGCCAGGCACCTATGTAAGCACTATTGATTCTGTGTTTACAGCCTGACAGTGTGTAACTGAGAACAAAATTTTGTCTGTTAGTGTAAAGTCAAGTCCTTGGCTGGCATAAAATGAGACCAGAATTGGAGCAAACAGAGTGGTGTTTAGGTGCCTGATATAAAATCTTGGCAACGGTAGAGCTGTTGTTAAAACCTTAATGTTTTAAACGTGGCTTGCAAAGAGGATTTGGTACAAAATTGGGCCTGTTCCCTTGTTTGTTGCTGTCTGATTTATAGAGAACTCTCAAGATACTCTATTTAAAAAGCTTTTTGTTCAGTTTTGTGTTGGAGATTCAGAGATTGCTGTCTTGGGAAAACTCAAGTTTCAAAAGAACTCGTCAAGTTTTGAAATGATGAGAGAAGTCTTTTGAAACTTTATTTGAATCTGGATTGTTTAAACCTCTTTAAAGTGTATTTTAAGTTCATACGCCATTAGGTGAAGGGCACCCGTGTTAATAAATCTAAACTTCCTAAAGAAAGAGGCAAGAATTCCACAAGACACCTCTGCAATCCACAGGAAGTCCAGGGCAGATGAGATTTGACATTCCTCATATGGCTAAGGTTAAAAACATAAAAAGCAGAATAAATATTTAATGAAAAGAATTTATTTTTTTTTAAACTCCCTTCTGATTTCATTGAAAAACTTTCACACATAGGAAGGACATACTTGGAAGTGTGTTCAGAGAGTGTTCAATGCTTTGGATGATAAACCTCCTTCTGCTTCTGGCAGAGTATTTGGTTCCATTGACAGCAGTAGTAAGTGTGCTGTGGCTTGGCATGGAGGTAACTTTAGGGAAAGGATCTCTGATCAGTTTTGATTTCCAGTCTATTGAAACCAACTGTTTATTTCATTACATGTGCTGTTCTCTTGTGCCCCAACAGAAGCCGCTCAATGTTCCTGTTGGTGCTTGAGCACTATAATATGATCCTGGCATTCCTCTTGCAAAAATGTCATAAAAAATTTCCTTGGGTGGGAATCCAGAGGAAGGTGTTGCCACCATGGTCCAGTGGATCTGAAGCTGCCAGGAGAAGAAAATGCGTTGAGTAAACTGCAGCAGCTGCACCCTTGTTGCATTTTCCTCCCAGAGGAGCCGTGGGTGGTTCTGACTGTTGGCAGCTCTCACAGGTTAACATTGTGATTCTCTGTCTACTTTAACTGGTTATGAAAGGACAAGTGGTTTTGTTTCCAGTGGGTTTTCTGTGAGAAAGCTGAGATACTTTAGCTAGTGTACCCTTTCTGCTATTTGACAACAAGACTGGCAGTCAGACAGTCAAGACCAGAAGGCAGCTGAAAGAGGTCATGTGCTCCTTTAACTTGCTCAATCCTGAGAGGTGTTTGTCTAATTTTCCTCAAGGACCTTCACAGATGGAATGTGTGATTGGCCCAGCAGTCTGCTCCAGCAGCTTCTTTTTGTGTTTCAGGCTTTGATCTAGTTCCCTGGTTGGCTCTTACAAAGCTCATGTTGTCCTTGCACTCAAGCAATCTCCTTCTTCCTTTCGTGGTCTGTTTCAGCTATTGTCTCTGCCATTCCTGGGGTTGTCCTAAGACAAAGGAGAGATGGATAGGGCTTGGTGTGAATTGTAGTAAACAGACCTTTGCTTCAAAAGAAGCCGTGATGAGAGATCGTGGATCGTCTCATCTGCCCTGCTGGGTAGGACAGCACCTTCAACTCCTGTGAGTGAAGTCTGGTTTTGAATGAATCCCCATCTTCTATTCCCAGAAATGCTGTGTTCCTGGCATTTTATCTGCAGTGGCCAGTGGCAGGTTCTTTGGGGTACAATATAGGAAGCAGGCAGTGTCCAAGTTTGTATTGTTGCAGAGTAGGAACAGTGTTGGGGTAGGGTCTGTCTTGTGTCCTGATGAAATGGGAGTCTTTGCACTGACTTTCTTGAGCTTTGATCTGGATCCTCGGAGATGGTCAGTTAAAAGTCTTTGTGTCACTGCCTGAACTTTGCATGTATTTTTTTCCCTAGGCAAATTCAGAATACGCACACGGGACTGGATTTGTCAGTGCCGGAATACCAGGAAATCCGTGGGAAGATGATGTCTGGCCATGTAGAGTATCACATTGTCGTTGTTACTCGACTGGCTGCCTTCAAATCAGCAAAGCACAAGCCTGAAGATGTAGTTCAATTTATGGTAAATATTTAATCAGTGCTGTGTTAGTGATCACTTTCTTAATCAGCTTTGATTATTTTGGTCCTGATGTAGCAGATACTTTATCATCACAGCCTCCCCTGGTGGAGGTCCTTGGTACTACCTAACAAAGTCTGTACCGTTTCTGCAATAGGAGTATTATACATATATTAATTGAACTTTTTATTCCAGGAACTCAAAGCAACAATGACTGTTTATCATTGCCTTTAAGGCATTTTGCATTATGGGTCAACAAATAGAAACCAATTAAGCTTTCTATAAGTCCTGCTACAAAATTAGTTTCTCTTATATATGTAGTGGCATTGGGATTTGGTACATAAACATGAAATAAATATACAGTAATTTACTTGAATGGAGGGAGAACCATGTGTGGCAGTAAGAGGAATTAACCTTGCGGTAGGTTGGCCTTGACCTGTTAGCCTTGGTCTATTAGCCTTGACATGGTTTTTAAAATCCTGGGTAAGAGAGTTTTACAAGGAAGTGTTCATATAAAACATTATTGAGTTGGATTGTCTTTTTCATGATACTTGCGGAGTAAAGGTTTGAAAACATAGCACATGAGATTCATTTCACAGAATCACAGAAGATTAGGGATTGGAAGGGACCTCACCTGTTTTAAGTCATTTATAGCGTGTGCACGTCCACTTGAGCTGTCTCACCTGGGAATGGCTGTTGAGTTGATTGAAAAAAATGCTTTTAGGGTACGTTTAGTTTGATTTGCTTTAGCTGTCTGCTGAACCACTCCCAAGAAGTGCGTTTCTCTGTCCATTAACTATAACGAGACTCTAAGGGAAGGCACCTTGTTGCATGCTGTGAACATCTGCTCTCTTCAGATGTTTTGGGGATAACTATAATGTCAGAGTGATATGAGTGCGTGGTTACCTGGTAGACCATTAGCTCTAGTGTAACTCACACTCCGTAGCAGATAGCTGATAAATGGATATTTACACAGTCCTGATTTGCAGATAAAGCCACATCTGCCAGTGTTGTGAAGAGGTGCATAGTGAGGAAATTTCATACATTTATTGCACTCCTTGTGCTATATATAACTTCATGGTAAAAGCAGCAACGCTGGCATAAGGGTCTGTTCTGTTCTCCCTCCTCGTCCCTGACCGCTTGTTCTCACTCCTGCAGTGCTTCCTTCTGTGTTCCAGTGTCATGTGGCTATTCTGTAATGTCAGCTGAGGAACTGGTCCTAAAAATGGGTATTTGGGGGATTTTATTTAGTACTAATTTACGTCTGTTTCTTGAGCCTGGGAGTTGCACAGCCCCATTAAAATTTGTTTTAGGACAGGGGAAGGGCTGGACATGGGCATATAAAAGAAGGGGATGTGGAATAGCTTTTTCTGCAGCAATGCCTGCTTATATTATGTAATATTTCCGTGCAGCTCTGTGCAAGAAAGAACCTGACTAAACCCGAGGTGTTAAGCTGAACTATTGTCAGCTAACATTTTGCTTCACTTAAGAAAAAGTAGATTAAATCAGCTTGTCTATAAAAAGGAGAAACAGGCTTCCTACTGTGGCCTCCCTGCTCGTTGAGATTGTCCGTTCCCATGTTTGCTCTCTGTAGGAGGATTTTCAATACTTAGTTGCTTTTCTCAAGTGAAATGAACCTTTCTGATTTCCTCTCTGGTCAGACCTCCTGACATTTCATTCTTCATGAAGAAGAAAACTGGTGTAGTCGGAGGGGAATAACGTTTATCTCATCAGATACATTTTCTTCAGCTGACTAAGTCTGATATATTGTATAGTTTGGTGTATGAGAGTAATTTAAAACCCTGAGCTAGGAGGTTCAAGGATGGATGCTTTGCATCGATTCATTCTGATGAGTCTTTTCTGTATGTATTACTGGAAGGAACAGAGGGACTGACCTGTCCTAACTTATCTCTCTGTAACTTGGATATTTTAATCTGAGTCTGTCCATGCTTTTGAGGTCAATGAGTAGAAGGGGAATGAGGTGACTCATCCTCTTGAAATGCCTCTCTTCTTTGATGTTAGAGGGAAAGCATTCTACGTTTTAGACAGCTAGGGTGGGCTTCAACTCCAGGCTAAAATGCTTAAGGCTCAATTGCATTGCACACAACTCACTGTCTGTACTGCCCTAGTGTTTTCCACCTAGCCTTCAGAAGGTTGTGGGTCTCCCATAGGTCCTGTGTGATATTTGCCTGCCCCACACAAGGCCTTTGTATACTCCAAAGCATCTCAGATGGCATGACATGACTGTCTTTAGGCAGAACAATCTGTTCTCTGATTAGACGTCTGCATTTGCTGCGGATTTCTAAGCTCCCATCCCAGTCAGTGCGGTACTGTTGAGAAGAATGTAGTTGAGCATCTACAGTGTTGGGGAATCCACTTTGCTAAATTTACACGGCTGATAGCATTTGAGAAACCCTAAGTTATCCCAGATGTCTGTATAGGGTCTGACAGATGTGACACCAGGCATAGAGGTGTTGGCACATTGTCCTGGAACAGAGCAAGGTGAGATACTGTAGGCCATCCAAGGTACCAGTAGCTGCCTGGTTTCAGGTGAGTTGAGTTTCAGTCACATCTTGCCAAAATGTAGTGACTATATCTGACTGTCATGAGAGCTGAGACACCTCTTGCATGTAGGCAATTTTCTTAACCTGGAGGCAAATCCCAACCCTATGGCTGCCAGGTGAGGTGAGTTGCGCCCGTAGTGTCTGTGTAGTGCCCTGTTCTGCTGGATGTTGTACCAACACACACAAGAACTGTGACCCTTCTCCGGAGACTTTGCAGGTGATGTGTAAGAGAACTAGGTGACTGGGGAACAGCAGAGAAGAATGAGGTTATGTTGGGCAGCAGGTCAAACACATCAAATTTGTATAGAGAGGGGGAGTGAGATGAGACGTGCGAAGGAGGAAAAAGAAACAACTGTGTGCCTGTTCTACCTTCCCAAGTGCGTGAGCAGTATGAGAGAGGGAGCTGATTTTTGTTATTGTTGAATTTATCAAATTTGAGAGACTGGAGGAAGGAGCCAATGTCACAGTGCTGAGATGACAGGTAGGTTAGAGAAGACGCGTGCCCGTAGTAGGTTTTTTATTGATTCTAGTTATGTTAATTCAATTTTGGCTGCCTCAGGAGCCAGCTCTGTGTTTTGAGACCCTTTGTCTTTCTTTTTCTTCCTCCTGCTTTCCCTCTTTCTCTCCCTGAAATATTAGCTAAATTGATTTTCCTTGTCTAGGTGTTCTTCCACCTGCTTCCAGCTGCAGTGACTGCCCTCCCTGCTCTCATGCTCTGGGTGGCAGCAGCGGAACTGGCTTTATGTGCGTTGGGCTGTGAGCAGCTGCAGGCAGCGATGTGATTGAGCGGCATTTATTGCTCAAGTAGCTTCTCTGTACCCCGTGGAGAAAGATGTTGAGCAGGGCAGAAGCGTCCTCTAAGCTAGCCGTGATCTCTGGGCTGGGATTTAGACCACACTGGATCAAGATATGTTAAGGGTCTATGACCAAAACCAGATGAACAGCAAAAAGAGATTTCAGATCTGACCTGTGGAGTTACTAGCCTTTACTAGGGGTCTAAACAATCCGGAGTTCCCTGTTCCCCAGCCTTAATGAGACTATGCAAAGTCAGTATCATAGCATTTCTAATTGAAATGTTTGTGGGGCAGTAACAGAAGAAGACATTAACTTCTGTGATGACTTTTAGATCTAAATTCTTGGAAACTGGAGGAATTTTTTAATTTAAAAATACCATTTGTAAAATAGGGCAAATGAGTTGTAGAACTGCTTAACCTTGAGGTTATATTTGGTAATTGCAGGAAAACTCAGCTGCATTTCTTTCAAAGGTCAGAATATTCTTGCCCTATTTAAAGAATGAAATTGGTTTTATCTTTGGTACTGCATCAGAGGTGCTGCTGCAAAGGTGATATTTAATTATTGCCTGTAGATCTGCCATTTTCTGTGAGAAGAAGAAAAGGCTTTGTTTATCTTAAATGCATTTCTTCTAGCCACGCCTTACCTGTTTTAGCAATTAACTTCTCTCTTCCCAGCCTTATTAAAAATCCACCCAGCCTGTAGTGCCTTCTCTTTCTGTCTGTGCCCAGTTTAATTGCTTCTTTTTTACAAGTTATTTTTGTTAGTCAAGTTCATTCTTTTTCAAAGCTATTTTCAAAGTTATTTTTGAACAAATAACTACTGGTGTTTGACAGGCACAGCACATTTTTGGGAAGGATTTGCTATAGAACTGTCTTCCTGTCATAAAATGAGGGAGTGTAAGTACGTGGGTGTGTATTCATCTATGTTTTCATCTATGTTTTCATCATTGTCTGTTTGCATATGTTGGCCTTCTTTCTGTGGGTCTCAAAATCTATGTGTTGGAGTTGCTATTTCCTGGCCATACAGGTGTGTTGTGAAGATAAATTCCTTCACATTAAACCTGTGCAATGTGAGAGGGGAGTAAAAAAGTCCCTGCTCAGTGTAGCAATAGGTTCAGGAGCTGTTAAGAATTCATGTTGATTAAAAAGAAATATTAGAGTGCTTGCTCTTCTGCTGGGCAAAACAGGTGGGGCGAACAGCATGTGGTCATGTAATTAAAATCTACCATAATGCATACCCATGAGGTCACCAAGCAACATTAATTCTGGTATAGCTTGAATTGGGAGTCTACAAGCGAAGGCTTGGTTTGTGCTGTCTGTGAGAAGGGATGCTTTTGACTCCGGAATCCAAAGCTAGTAGTTGTATAAAGGACAATGCTGCTGTACCTCCATTTTGTGACAGTGTTAAGGAGTGGGCCTGGTAAAAAGAAAGTCACGGTAGCCATTAATATTTCATGTAATACTAAAAAATCAAAAGTCCTCTTCACTAGTGTGCATTGGCTGGCCAAAGGGCTTGAGTTAGCTCTGTCCAAGATCTCCCATTTCATTGAAATCCTTGTGGTAAATGTAAAGCATATGAAGACACGTTTGAGGTCAGAAATGGGGCATTAAAAGGAGCCTAGGGAATGGAGGCATTAAATCCCATTAATACTGAGTGGAATCAAATTCTCCTACGCACATCTGAGAGTCCCAGGCTTGTATCCTACAGGCATTCTGGTGTGTGTACTTTCATGCATGAGGTTCTCCTGAAAAAGGGGGCAAGGCACATGCATGAGATTTGAGGGATTAGCAGCAAACTTCAGGCTTTCACTTTGAACTTCCCAGTGGTTTTCTTAACCTTCTAGCTGTATTTGATCATATTCAACTTACTCATTTTGTTCTAGTGCAAAAAATACTCAAACCCATCCCTGTCTCTCTTTCAGTTCTATGTTGGATGTTAATTGTTACAGGCAAATAAGGTCTTGACCTGGCAAATATGCACATGCTTTGCTGTATGTGCATGATTAACTCTTTTGAAGTGAAGTAGATTGAGCCTTGGATATTGTGACTTGACAGAACTCCTTGAAGTGCATGCACTCAGGCTGATGTACAGGTGGTGGGGGTTTAGCTCCACAGTGTTCACGGAGTTCAGTTAGAGGCATGGAGGGAAAAAGGATAATTTCAGAGTCAAGACCTAGTGGAATTACAGGCAGCAAGAGAAAAATATTTGAATATTAATCAAATGGGACTTTGTTTACTTAATAGGAATGATAAAATGGTTTTTAAAGCAGCATTTATTTTTTATCCTGACATTTTGAGCCATAGGATCTATTAACTCTTTTCAAAGGGTTGTGAGTGGTAACCAGGAAAAGCAAGATTTAATTTTGTTATGTACTGATATGCCTTTCTCCTGGAAAATTGTCAGAGGACGTCAGATTGAAAGGGTTCCGAATTGTCATGGCAGAGCAGTGCTTCCTGACTGGAAAGGTGGGAGAATGTTACAGGGACTTGTGGGACTTGACCTGAGAAAATACGCTCTGTGAGACCTGACCAGCACTGTGTAAGGGCCCTGTAGTGCCTCTGTGATGCTGCTTTGAAACAAGGAGGGCCAAATGTGCTCTTGCAGCCCAGAAAGCCAACTGTGTCCTGGGTGGCATCCAAAGATGTGTGGCCAGCAGGTAGAGGGAGGTGATTCTGCCCCTCTGCTCTGCCCTCGTGAGACCCCACCTGCAGTACTGCATTCAGCTCTGGGGCCCCCAGCACAAGAAGGACATGGAGCTGCTGGAGCGAGTCCAGAGGAGGGCCGCGAAGATGATCCGAGAGCTGAAGCACCTCTGCTATGAAGACAGGCTGAGAGAGTTGGGGCTGTTCAGCCTGGAGAAGAGAAGGCTCCAAGGTGATCTTATCACAGCCTTTCAATACTTGAAGGGGGCTTATAAGAAAGATGGAGAAAGACTTTCTACCAGGGCCTGTAGTGACAGTACAAGGGACAATGGTTTTAAACTGAAAGGAGGTAACTTCAGATTAGACATAAGGAAGAAAGTTTTTCACAATCAGAGTGGTGAGGCACTGGGAGAAGTTGCCTGGAGAAGTTATGGATGCCCTGTCTCTGGAAGTGTTCGAGGTCAGACTGGATGGAGCTTTAAGCAACCAGATCTAGTGGAAGGTGTCCCTGCCCATGGCAGGAGGCCTGGACTAGGTGATCTTTAAAGGTCCTTTCCAACCCAAACTATTCTGTGATTCTAATGCATCAGTCTGAGGTTGTTGGATTCAGCCAGTCTTATTGTGGCATTTCCAGCACCAAAACCAGGGTAAAGATGAGTGAAGACAAAGAGGAGCCAGCGGCAGCCCGGGTTTGAGGCAGAGGGACAGCAGGCAGCCGGCAGGAGCTTGATGGGGCCAGCTTTGGTCTTAGGTAAGTGATGAAACGTTTGGGCTGGAGGTTTAACATCTTGCCTGCATGGTAGATTATCCCAGCAGAGGGCATCCCAACGCTGTTGGAACTCAGCTCACAGGGTGTGCTGCAGGCTTTTGGGTAGCGCATTAGTATGCTTTGGATACAGCATTATCACACTTTGTATGCTGTGTCGCGTGTTATGGGTGGTGGTGTTGTTCCAAGCCCACGCAGATCCACAAAGGCTCAATTAGCGATAGGATGCGAGGGTGTGCATTTACATTAGGTTCAATGGTGTAATTAGACATAAATTGAGATCTATGAATAATTTACAGAGTTTGATAGAGGAGGAATGAAAATTAAGTGAGGAAAGAAGTAAGTTTCTATGTCTCAGTTCAGTGTTGTTCTTTGAGTATTTTAAAGCTGTTTTGGCATAGTCTTGTTGATTGGCTGCTGTCTTGTAAAGCTTTCAGACGTTAATTTGTTATTTATGATTGAAATTCATTGCGTATTAAACATCTTTCAGAAATCAGACTTGATTTTTTTTTTTCTGAGTGGAGGATAATACTGTATATTCTTTTGAAAAAGTACCAGTGAACTCCTCACTGCCCTTAAATTTGTGCTGAGACAGTATTTTTGGGAGGGGCTCTGGTATCATACCCTGTTCAGAGTGCTACTGGGACCTAGCAAACTAGATATGTACAGCAATTCAGAACTTCCAGAACTGCTTTCCTCTCTCTTTTTGGGGTGTCTTTCAATGGGAGGATGGTCTTATTCTGGGAACATCTCTGTTACCATCACTTTAGTGCTTGGCTGCTGAGCTGCATGTCAGGTCCTGCATGTGGAGGACAGTGTTATTTACATTTAGCTGTGTTGCTTACAGGAGACCAATCTAAAATTCTTAGTTTCTATTCACCTGTCGACTCAGGTTTGGTTTTGTGCTTCACATCTTTCTTGTAGAGCTGCTTGCTTTTTGTGACTGGACACTGAACTCATAGTAAACGTTGTACAGCTGAAATGCAAATATTTTTCAGATCAGCTAGCTTGGTTGATAATTGCTGCAAAAGGCAGGGAAGCATGAAAGCTAAGGTGGTTGTTGCTCTTTATGCCTATGTCTGATTTAGTAAACTAGTTGAGGTGTGCCAATGTTAGAACCTGTTCTCTGGCCGGAAGGACAGCTAGCACAGTGGTTGCAGCCATAGTATGAAACTTTCTTACCATCTGCAATGGGCATTGCATGGTCTTTGCACCAGGCTGTATCTTGGGCTGAAAAATTATCTGGAAGAGCGCTAGCTGCCCAGAGTCAAAACAGTGCTGGACATTGTCAGGTTCAAGTAAACGCTATAAGGTTTCTGATAGACACTCTCAGATTCCAGTGCCTGGGAATATGCCCTGATACTGTTTAGTTTGCTAATATGGATTCAGTTTATGGGTTCTGGGTTAATCTGTAACTTGTTTCCCTACTACTTCTGTGGTTTTTGTTGGATTGACGTTCTTTTATCACTGTATTGGTGGAAAAACTCTGCCTTCTTCTGTCCCAAGACATGATGCTTGAGTCTCTCCATCTTTTATGTTGCAGTATTAGTTAGGATTCACTCCACTAGAGTTCACAAAAGCTGGACCCTAGCAGAGGATCTGTGCCATACTCATTCCACTAGCACTATTTTTTTTGATTTTTTTTTTTTACTCTAACTCTGCATTCATTGAAACACATTCGTAGGTATTGAGGCCATGGAGGGCCATGATGAATGTATTGTCTGTATAATACCACAGACCTGGAGCATGATAGTCACTCTAAGTTGCACCTGTAACGTCATTCAGAGATAGTGTTTTGTTTGTGTGTGGTTTTTGTGTGTTGATTTTTTAAGGTAATGAATTCAAAACTTAATGTAGCATAGAAGCCACACCATTTCTAACCAATGTTCCCATGGTTATTGCTTTCCTTTTAATATCTTGGGCCTTACTTCTTCTCAGGCTTCCTGTCTTTTTCTGCAAAAGGAATGACTCCATTCATTGTTGGTATCTTCTCCCTGTATGAGAACCTGTAGGCCGTGGCCAAGTTGTTGAGTTTTATTTTCTCATGGATAAACTGAATAGTTAGGGGTCAGCTGAGGTCTTTGCTCTTTGGTTTTTGTATTCGATGCTCTTCAGGGCAGCAAATGTTTCAGTTTTTTAGACCTTAACAGCCAGAAGGGCATTGAAGCCCACGAGGGCTGAGAAATGGGTCTTCTGGCTTAATGGTGGAAAGATTCAGGCTGCTTTCTTCATCAGATGCCTACTTGATTGGGCTTCTCTTCCCTCCTGTCTCTCAGGGCTGAGCATCATGTAGCTCATTTTTAGTGGACAAGGATTTTTACTGTCAGAGAAAGGTATCTGGAGCAGTGACCTTCCCAGTATTTCATTTAATGATGAGTCAGACAAATGGATTCTGGGTATCTGGCAATGAACTTCAATTCCATTAGGGAGCAGATTTTAATAATTAGAAGACCAGCAACAATGTTTAGGGATTCACTGTGTAGATAACAGGCTTTTACTAGGCTATATGTAAAGCTCTTTAGTAATACATGTTTTTCCACTTCAGTTTCCAGGGTTAATGTTTCACCGTGCTTAAACTGCTGCTTTGCTGCTCATGTCGCCCTGGCAAAGAAACTTACCCAGGCAGCGTGTTTCATTGCAGGTTTCCAAGAAGTACAGTGAGATAGAGGAGCTCTACCAGAGACTGGCGGCACGATATCCGCAGGCTTCTCTTCCACTCTTGCCTAGAAAAGTTCTCTTCGTGGGGGAATCTGACATCTGTGAACGAAGAGCTATGTTCAATGATATCATGAAATTCATCTCAAAAGATGAGGATCTAGCAACGAGTCCTGAGTTACTGGAATTTTTAGGTAACGAAAAGATGTGAGTGTCCCCTCTCCCATGAATGTGCTTCATAAAAGCATTATTAAGTTGTTGACTGAGGTAGTCAGAAACTAGAGAGCACCAGAATAAAGGCTGTCACTTGGAACTATCCTCTTGTGCATCTACAGTGCTGCATAGTCATGTTTGCTAGTGTTTTCTCCTCTTCTCTGTGGACATCTGCCTCATTCAGAAGCGTTGATACCACAGTGTTCACTTTGAAGGTATTTATCCCACCGTCTCTGATTTCCCTTAGGCACAGAACTAAGCTGTGATTCAGAACACGTAAGAACACAGAAGTTTAAAAGGCTAAATAATCATATATTGTCAGCGGAGAGTTGCATCCTAAAGGGACAGCGCGGGGTCTCCCTTAGTGAACAACTGTTCTGTGTTTTATCTGTTTTTCATTCTTAATAAAATTGCTAGGCCTTGCTGAAGCGGATCCTAAAGCAAATTATTGACCGTGAAAAAGATTTGAATAAAAGGCAGATTCTTTATCAGTTAAACCCATTCTCTAGCCTTTTTTTTTTTTTTTTAATTTTTCCTTAGCCTCATGTCCACCTCTTGTTGCCTCTTCAAGTGATTCATATAGTTCCTTTCTTATGTTCCTTAGGCATAGCAGGGAGTCATTGAATGATTGGAACAGATGGACTCTCTGTTCTTAATTCAGCCAAGAGCTGCTGAGCGGGGAATAGTCCAGCCTGGTGGTGTGCAGGATTCTCAGTGTAACACTAGTTTTAAGGGAGTGAAGTTGCAAGGTGCTAGCAAGTCACCATGTGCAAACAGCCGATTTTGCGAAAGTGTCAATTGTGGCCAGATTAGAAGATTAGAAGTTCTGTAGGACTGGCAGCTTCCTAAAGTCAAAGGGGGAAAAACTGTATAATATTTGGCAAAATTATTTTGCTAATAAGATTTTGGATTATTTTGTTTTCTTTTTTCCCTGGCAGTGTTCTCTTGAAAGTAGACCCCTTGCCCAGAGAATTCAGAGTTCATGCTGATTAACCTTTGCATGCTGATTAACCCAACCATGGTGCACATGTCTACAGCTGAATTAGTCTGGACTGTGTTTATACTGTGGACAATTGAATGCGTGTAATGTGACCTGTTCATCAAAGTCTACCCTATAATAATATGTGTCACCCTACCAAACCAGGTGGAATTCAGTACATATGCTGCAGATCGTCACTGTAGCTTTGTACGCTTTCCTTACAGATGCTGGAGACATAGTCAATATATTCAGTGATGTTTAGGGAGAATCAACATGGTAAAACACAAACGACTGTGGGGATAAGATAAGCAGCATCCTAACAGTCACTGCCTAGCCTGACCAACGCTCTCTTGCCTATAAGGGGAGCATAAGACCACTTGCTCAGTGTAAACACCCACATTTAGTCAATGAAGTCTGCTCTGGGGGATTTGGCAGATGCAAGCACGAAAAGCTGGGTGAGTCTCCCATGCCATGTTACTTTAACAGTCAAAAGGATGAAACCATGAATTTTATCCTTCATGGTTTTCACTAGCCTATTTTTATCTAGTCTCACTGTTTTAAATTGCTTTCCTGAACATCCAGAGACTCCACAGCAAGGAATAGTTCTCTGCTCATTCTCCTGGAGAACCAAAAAAAAAAAGTGGACTTTATCTCAACTAGCTATGTGAAAGTTAGCTACCTACTTCTAAGTGGAGTATTTACAGCCTCCCTGCAGCCAGTGGAGAGAAATAGCCACTTCAGAGGGCAACTCCTCCTCAGACAGCTTTATTTGGATGGGGTGAATCACCATGTGGAAATTCTGTTGTTTCTATTGACTATAGAAGGAACATAAATAAGCAGATTAGACATGTGCTGCTATGTCTCAGATAAAGTTCATTTCCTCTGTCTTTCTCTTCTTAGCTGCTTTAAATCAGTAAACAGATCAGACACATAATGACACATCAGTGCGTAGAAGGGACAGTCAGGAATGTTGAAAGAGTTTCACAAAAGCTGATTGTGTCCTTCATTCCTCAAACAAAACCATCAGGAACAAATGCAAGGTATTAAATGAAACGCAGTTGTTACCCGTGTACTCAATTTTGCATCTGTTATTGTATTTTGCAGGAACAAAATCTACTAGTGCCATTGACTTCAAGAGTAAAAACATTCCTGATGACAAGGAGAAAGAAGGCGAAGAAAATGACACATTGGATTTTTTCAGAGAGGAGAAGACATCTGACTTAATCTCACAGCTTTCATCAGTGGAAAATGCCAGAAAAGGGGAGAAAAAAGAAGAGAACGAGGAGGAAGAAGAGGAAGAAGATTTAGACCCTCTTGGTATAATCAGGTATGTCTGATAGTGCCTTTGTTGTTTAGTTTTTAGTCTAGTTTTCTAAACAAATAAAGCTGTTCTATGTCAAAGTACCCTCATCCCAACATTTTATAACATCAGGCACTTTCAGATGAATTTCTCAGAGGAGGAAGGGCCTCTGCAGTTCATGAAGGGGGTGCCTTGGTTGAGGGAAGAGACTTTCTAGTGTCTCTTTAGTGCGTTCCTCAGGAAATCCAAGGGACGGAGAGACATTGTGAATGCCTTGATAACAGTATCAGCTACAGTAGACACTGTACTGTACAGTGCAGGGTCCCACCACAAAACAAAGCCACCAGGGTCCGTTGGATGTGCCCCTCTGGAGTACACTGGTGTTTACAGTGTCTGGAACTGCTTCTGAGCTTACTTGTGTCTACAGGGAGGTAAAGTTATAGCAGCGTAAAGACCAAAAGAGCCAACACTTCAGTCGTGATGTTCGCAAATAGGCTTTTCTTTCCTTCTTCCCTTATCTGAAGGTGTCACATGCTAAATGCCGATAAGGCATAAGCAACAACAGCTTGAGAAACAATAATGGAATCAAAGCTTCCTGATTTTAGTGTCTGGTTTGCTTACCTGTCCAATAATTTTCAAACAGTTACTTTCTTCACTTCAGGATGGAATTTCTTACTCAGGTCCCAAAAACATTTCTGGCTACTGAAGCCTGGAAACAAATTTAGTTTCTGTGTCTGGGATCATGAGTAGTGAATACTTTTTTTAGGGTATCTCAAGCTTTAGATGCCCAAACAGAAAAGACTTAGCTGTTCTTGATATTCAGTAAGCACTGACTGACTCAACTGAATTGTTTCAGCCACCCACAGTCACCAGCCACTAATAAATGTTCTTTATCTTGAACTCAGACAGTGCTTTCCAAACGCTTCTTCATAGCAATAAGCAGTAACTGATAGTAACAAGCCAGAGCCCTCTCTTGGGGTTTCCCAATTACCTTGAATCATTTCCAAGGGTATCATTCACTTCAGGCTCTAAGCTGGAGTCTCCCACGTTAAGTCGGGTCAACAACTAATACTGGAAGCGCCATTTGGACTTTGCTCCTGCTATTATAATCGTGTGTAATTGTTGATGTCCAGATACTGTCCTTTTTACTTGAGTATTTAATCCTTTATGTATCACCAGAAAACTTTAAATATTATTCTCTTGACAAAGCACGTGCTTAATTACTCAGCATCAAAATTATTCTTTTGTTGAAGAAGAGTTTAAAAAAGTTAGATAACTATTTATAATGAGAAGTTAGATAAAGCCCACAAAATGGTCCTTAGTTGGTAAGTTTACAAAAGAAGCTATCCTTTTTTGGATAGGAAAATAATCTATTGGGTTAGCAAATGCAATGTTGTATTTTCTGACTTACAACAAGTATAAACTGTAAAGAATTTACTGTGCCAGAACAAGCAAGAAGTTTGCTTTTCTGCTCTGCACAGTTTGACATAGCTTTTGAAGGTCTTGATTATTTTGATCTTTTATTATATTGCAGGATGGCAAGATCTGGTATTTAATCCTCATTTAGTTTATTGCTTCCATTCCTTTCGAGAACAGAATTCTTACTGAATCAGAATAACTTAATTTAAATAAGAAGTATGGTCTTTACTGGTAGAGCTGCAGCATGACATGTTATGCAGTCAGATGTTTTTCACTCTAAACCAGTGATTGGCTATCCAGAAAAAAATCTCCATATGTATATAGTGGAAGGTGTCCCTGCCCATGGCAGGGGGATTGGAACTAGAAGATCTTTGAGGTCCCTTCCAACCCTAGCCATTCTATGATTCTTTTTATAAATCTCACAAGGCAGAAACATGAAAATGCGAATCCTGAATCTGATTTTACATTGTCTCTATTCTCCTGTAACTCACCTTGCTTCCATGGAAGATATTTTCAATTCACATCAATGGAGATCAGATCGGACATAAGCATCGTATCCCAACGTTATGCCATCTAGTTATAGATGTCTAGGTAAGAGGCCAAAGGCAGGAGCTTAGCTGTCAGTGGATGAACGTTTCTTGGGTGACCATTTTAGAGAGTCTTCTATGCCCGTTAATATGTTAGGTGCTTACATGCTTTAAAGAGGGAGTTTGCAAGCCTCACAGCTTTGTTGCTTCAGGTGTGCTCAGATGTTACTTTGGGATGGGAATGAATAGAAATGGAGGTGATGCAGACTGGATAAATATGTTTAGTAATAAATTGCTTCCTAATGCATAGTAAATTCAGGTTAAAAAAAAAATCCACCATCTTTTTCCCTGTGAAAAACCTTCAAAAAGATGTAAAGTCAGCACTGAAACAAGGCAGTCCATTCCACACAGTGTCAGTGGCCAGGGTGCTTTGAGCAGCAGAGCTCTGACCTGGATTGAATCATGTGTTTGGCATAATCTTACAGGCTTTTTTCTTTCTGGAAGAGGATGAAACTGCTTCAGGAGCACAGGCCTCCATATGTCGTTAACACGCTTCATTTGGTAACAACTTTTACTCCTGGGCCAGAGGGCTGTGACTTGGATTTGGCCCAGCACTGCTGCTGTGCTGCTGGACAACCAGATATCCAGTTAAATATACTGGCCTTGGGGGTAAAATGCTAAACTGGAGTCTATTTTCTGGTTTTGTATTGCTGATGATCATCCCGGTGGAAGCTCATAATGGTCTAGTTCCTTTTGCCTGGAAGAGACATCCCAGTTGTGCTGATTTTCTTCCTTACATTCGAGGCTGTGTATGAGTTCCTCTTTCATGTTCATGTCTGGTGGGCAACTCACTTGCCAATTCTGCTCTTGAGCTTTGGTGGGTATAATGATGGTCTAGAAACTTTGTGTTTCTGTGCTATATGATTCTCAAGCCCAAAAGCTTTCTTTCTGTGTTAGCAGGATGATCTTGGACCATGTCTAGGATTCTTAACAACAGAAAGACTGTGGGTTTTTTTCTTGTCCAAATCCGGGACGTTTCAAAACCTGTAATATTTCTGTTGAAGTTTTCAGCTTTTAACACCACATCTCCTTTCCCCCCCTTCCCCCAGGCCTAGTTCTTCCTAGAATAAGAAGTGTTCAAAATTAGGTTACGTTTGTGGGGTGCATTGTTGAAATTAATTTCAAATATGTTTTCCAGGGATGTATCATCTCCTCTTTCTCACTGTCTGTCTTGATAATTTGGAGTATTGTTATTTCACTGTATTGTCACCAGTTGCTCTGCAAGTTTTTCTGGACATTTGTAGAAATCTTTCCAGATTTGGACAAAATATACAGATCCTATAAGAACAAGCACTCCTATACTAAGATGATCCTTCAACATCAGCTATGCAGCAGGAAATGAGTATAGTCTACTCACTTTTGAAGCAGTGGCACATTTCTAGCTTTGTTTCATTTTTCTTGGCAGTCTAAGTGTGTAGTGACTTTGAAGTCACAAGGCTCTAATAGCCAAACTATTTTTTTTAAAGTTAGCATCTCTTTTTTTCTTTCTTTTTTTTTCTGGTAAGTGGCAATCATTAGAATATCCCTTTGTTAAACTGTTTTAATACCTTTATAAATGAGAAATCAGATATGTATTTTACTCCACATAGTAGGGACAGTATTGGATACATTGACTTACCTTTGTCTCTATTGTTCTCCTTAAAGTGAGTGCAGTACGGCTCCTTATCAGTCTTCTCTAAATCCATCTATCTCAACGTTTGCAGTAACATATATTTAAGTGCTCAGTAGACTACCATGGCACATTGACAATATACCTGAGTTTTTAGAGGTGCAATATCTTTTAACACTGCTGTCTTTTAAAGGATTTTCCTGGTAAATTACAAAATATTACTATGTGGCTAGTCAGGATTGCAATGCCTTCAGGAATGAAAGAAGCAAGAATACTAGATCTGTAAGAAGCTAATCCTGTAAAGGGAAAGGCATGGAAGACAGCCACAAGATGGAGGAGCTCTTCACTTGCAATTAGGATATTCTTGATGGTACTGTTGAAAATTCTGCAATGGAAAAAGGTGTCATTTGCTAGTGATTTGAGAGAGGATTTGCATGGAGTGAAGAGAGCTGTGTGAAGCCGGAATCCAGAGCAGCATCAATGCTAGTCAGCTCAGTTGTGCCAGGACGTGTTGGCTGACTCTGTGCAGTATCTCACTGTGTCTATACCATTATGTTCTCCTGTCCTCCAAATTAGGTTTGCTACATCCAGAATGCCCACTGGAAATGGCTGCTGGCCTGTGCTGCCTCATGGGCTGTGATGAGGATGGTTTAGGAGAAGGCAGATTGTCTCATGCCAGGGGAGTACCAGGTTCTATCCTAACACCTGAATTGTTGAACTGAGCTCCTGTGCTCAGGCCCAGGGTGTGAAGAAATTACTAAAATAAGTAGTATGGTTTTGAGCTCCTCTGTGCACAGGGATTAGCTTTCTGCTTGATGCTGTGTTTGCTCCCAGTCTGCCCTGAGGGTTCCCTAGGGTTTTGCTTTTCTGTAGGGAATTCAAGTGACCAGTTGTGGATTTTTTCACTTGACCAAGCAGGATCAAGTTAGGCATTTTTAGCTCTGAGTCTTAAAACAATTTTAAAAACATATTATGGTAACTGAATTGAGCTTTGTCTTCTCCCTCTATGGATGCACTTTGCAGTTTTATTGTTTGTAGGTTGAAGCCAAGAGCTTTAGCATCTCTCTCCTCTCTCTTTGTAGTTAAAACAACTCAATTTAGTACTTGTGTTCAGTTTACTCCGATAAACCTGAGACAGCAGCTCATTAAAATGACTCAGAACCAGCTCCTCGGAACAAAGCAGCAATAATTTTGCAAAAGGAGCGTGACTGCTTCATGGGTTAAAGCATGCAGCAGCCCTTTCACTGCATGCATTTCTTCAGCTGCAATTAACTTCTGAGGTAATATTTGTTCGCCAGCTTGGGAGAACCCACCTTTTCCTGTGCTTTCCTTTCCTGTCTTCATCCGCTCTCTGCAGCCCTTGCAGGAGCCTCTCCTCCACACATGGTTCCCTCCCTTCCGTCCTTTTCCCTTTACCTCCCTAAATCTTTTGCTGACAGCATATCTTCCCTCAGCCCTAGGTTTTTCCGGGCAAACTGCACAGAGCACAGAGGTGGGTGTTCCCCGAGGAAGAGCTCTTCTGTCTCCTTGCGGGCCCTGGAGAATTTCTGTCTTCACTCTCTGCCTTTGCTATTGTTTCAGAGGATTTCCCCTCTTGGCTTCTCCTCATCCAAATTTGTGCCTTTCCAGAGGAATAAATACACGTGGGTAGGTGGAAGCTTTGCATATGTTGTGTTTAAACAAAGATACAGCTAACTTCTAACAATACTTAGGAAGGGATGGGTCTGGTGAGGGCTGACCTTTTGGGAGCCTGCTGCCAAAAGTTTTTAAAAGCCTTCTAGCTAGTTGTTGCTGGGGTCAAGCTCAACCACCCCTGATGCCAGAGGTTTACTGCTGCTGAGCTTAGTTAGTAAGGAGATTATTAAAGGACTTGGGACCTTTTCTAGCTGCTGATGACTTTGAGCTATAGATTGGCAGGGAAGGAGCAGCCAGGCAGCCAGCCCTGGCCTTGCCAGAGCCCTGCAGAGTCAGACTGGCTGCAGGAGGAGGTAGGTTGGTGCACAAGCCAAGAGTTGTTTCTGGGTTGCGTCCTACACCTTCATGTCTCCCAGCCCCCTAATGACAGCCACGTTAGAGTTTGACTCCTGAGCTGTTCATCCCAGTGCTCCCTTTCCTTTTCTTCCCTGTTGTTGCAGAAGAGCCTGGGATGGCCTCAGCCTTTCATCTTTGGGGAATAAATGAGTGGCAACATTTGATCTTGCTTTCTTTGCCAGAAACCTTGGGCTGCTGAGAATGGCTGACAAAGAGGCAGAAATTGGCATAAGGGAAGTCCTACATTTAGCATCTTTCCAAGTGGTTTTATTGATGGAGTGCCCAGAGCTGTAATAGGTGAGGGCACTGTGCTTGCTGGTGGATTTTCACTTCCAAGAAAGAGAATTTCTGCAGGCTGGAGCGGTGTCATGGCACAGCTGCTGTCTGCTGGACAGATGGTCTGGAGAAAACTTGTCAAAATGTGTGTTCAGCTGCTGTGCCTTCTGGTCCTTGGTTGGCAGGGTTGTACTCCTGCTTCTCAGGATGCCACTCCTCAGTCATCCTCCTACTCCTCAGCCACTCATAAATTCACAGCTTTTGGTCTAGCTGGGTACGTGCATGACTTCCCCTCTAAATCCAGTAAGTTTCATACGCAGCAGTAGAAACCTTTGTCCTGATCAGCTGAGAGAGAGTGAAGGTGTCAAAACATCAAAGAAGAGAGAAGATACAGGTTATTTTTTCTCTAATGAAATTCAGATAGTTAAAACAATGAACAAGAAAAGAAAGAAAGAGCCTTGTTTTCCTAGCAGTGTGTGTATCTGTGCTTACAGAGTATCTGTGAAGCCTTCAGAGATTTAAACAGGCAGATCTTTATTTTCTGTCTTTTGTTGAGTCACAAGCTTAGGTTGCAAGGCATGCTCAACAGTTACTTTGCCAAGTGACATAAGTATTTGTCGCAATTCCAATCCAGCTGCTGTCAGATTGGCGACTTGCAAAATCCCAGTAAACAACCCCATTGGCCTTCTGTTGAAACATTTGCGACAGTTCAAATTTTTCCAAAACCCAAGGACATAATCTGGTATAGATGGAAGGTTGAGGGTGATTGAAAGAAAATAATGGAAAACAAAACCATGTTTACCTATTGAATCTCTCAGAATCATCCATATTTGTTCTGTGTTATGTCTTCTGAGTGAAAGAAACATATTGTCTTGGAATATGTTTTCCTTGGGAGAACTGTACCAAGGCGTGTGTGGCTCTAAGTGGTGGAACTGAGAACTTTTTCTAGCTGTACTTTCCAACCAGGGGAATCGAGTTGGATGTGTGAAGGACTCAGCCCTCTTCTCTCATTGCTGTTCTGTGGTACTAGTGCTAACTGAATGTAATGCACTCAGGAAAACTGAGATTTTCTGGTACTCCTGGGCTTGTAGTTGGCATACGTTACATCCAGAAGCACTCCTTCAGGAGAGTATATTTTGACAGGTGATTGTAAAAACCCTCCTTCTGTGTCCACTTCTGGGAATCAGAAAGAGCTGTAGCTTGGGATCAGAATGTCGGAGAGGCTTGGAGAGGAGTGGGTGCATAACTTTCAGATCTAAAGTTGACTGCTCTGTGTTTTCTTTAATTCTGGAGATAGTCCCTTCCCTGACCTAAGGAAAACTAGTGAGAGTCCTCCCCCATGCCAGCATTGTCCTCATCTGCATTCATATTTCCTGGTCTAGTGTTGAATTTTTGGCCCCATAAGATTATGCAGTCGTTATTTCCCCAGGTTTTATGTTGCATGTTGAAGCAATTGCCTTAGTTAAACTTCAGTGATGAGTTTCTGTCATGGCTGGCTTGAGCGATTCCAGTACGTACACAGCTGGAACATGAGGATCCTTTGGGAAGGAGTTTAAGTAATTATTTTAATGTGCTTAATTTTCTTTCTGATTAGAACACTGAATATACTTTAATGGGTTTTATAAATAGTAAAGTCGTGTTTATACCATCATCCTAAACCCAAAGGACTGCAAATAACTCTGTAGTCTGTGTAGTGTTACAGCTGTGTATGCCATTGGCAGCGTTTTCAAGCAGAACACAAATGTAACTACACCTGGGGTAAAATGCAGCAAGGACTTAATAGCTTAGTGCAACACTTCATTGCAGCATCGGAC
The DNA here is from genome assembly GCF_009769465.1 of Tauraco erythrolophus. Classification (NCBI taxonomy): domain Eukaryota; kingdom Metazoa; phylum Chordata; class Aves; order Musophagiformes; family Musophagidae; genus Tauraco; species Tauraco erythrolophus. The sequence goes on along the minus strand of NC_141466.1, from coordinate 62,257,580 downwards.
AGTAAGTGAAGAACACGTAATTAAACTGGAAATGTAGGGGGAATTGTACCGATGTAAATGTAAATACGTGGCTTGGAATTTGACCAGCTTGCTGAAGTAGATATATCTGGTTTTAAGAAAGATGTCACGGGATATTTAGTGGACCTGTTTAATTGTTTACAATGTATTAAAGCAATAAAACTTAGCATGCACTTTTCTGTATATAGAAGAATTGTAGAGCTAAGTAACGTCAGGGAACCGGAATGAAATACCATTGCCACTAGCTGGCACCAGCTTTTAAATAATTGCCATAGTCCTCTGAGTGAACTCTCAGCTTTTGATTTTCCCGTCCTGTTTAACAGCAATGCGAGGTCATTTGTAGCAGTGCAGAACTAAACGGTGACGAAGGCGTGCAGAAGCTGCCGTGAGCCATTCTGCAGGCATGTTAAGCAAGTCCTTACTTAACTGCGACACGTTCGTAGGAGGCAGGAGATCCTTTAGAAGAGGTACATACAGGATAAATTTACAACCACACAGAATCAAAAGTGTCTTTTTTTTTTTTAATTTCTGTTTTGGAAGAGGTTTGAACGTGATGTAATGGGGCAGATTTAAACATGTTTTGTTTCATGGACTTTACAATAATAGGATGACTCAAGTTCTTAATTAGAATAAAAAAGCATTACCTCATCGATTAGCCTGTTCCTTTCAGCAAGGCACGGGAAATCTTTAATCGACAAATGCAGGGAACTGCTTGTAGATGAGACAGACTGCTAATGAGGGATGGATTCAGAGCTGCCTTGTTTTTCTGTTCACCAAATATAACAGAATTGTTTGCTCTAGAAGAAGCTGTCTATGGGGTGAATGTGCACTTAGTTTACATTGAGATGGGAGATGTGCTTTCCCTTTCATACGATGCTGTCAAATTCCTAATTCAGCAGACTTAATAAAATCATTGTCCCCTTTTCCCCATGGATCTGCTGCAGAAGTTTCTGTCTTGGTTTCAAAGGATCAGAGAACTGGCTTCTGGAAAACCATTTTTGGAAGCAATCTGTAAAACTTTGCCAAAAATGCATGAATTAGCCAGTGTGACTGTGGGCTGGTACTAATTAACACACCTGGGGATCACATCTCTTGCTACTGCTCCTTGCAGCAGTTGGCCAGATCTGGAATTATCTGAAGTGCCAGCGGAAGGAGGAATCTCCTTAAGGACAGATGCATGTCTGGGACTCAGCAGCTCTTCATTCTGCACTTGAATTTCTCAGGTCGCATCACAATACTTAGAAGTTAGATCTCTCCATTATCCCTTTGGTAAAAGGAATAAGACTAATTTTATAGGTCTGCCTGCGGAAAAGTTTCCCTTTGCTCAGAAATGTAACATTCAGATCGTTGGTAATAACAATTGTCATTGAAGTGAAAGAAATGCTTTCTATTACTTTCCTTAAGTTTTGGATAAGACTCAAAACCTTTATTTCCATGCGGCCTGAGATGGCCAGTCATGTCCAGATCATAAGGGGGCGTAAGATTTATCATCACAGTGAAATACACAGCTGTGGTAGGTGATTTGACTGTGACTAAACTAGTAAATAAAAGCAGACAGGAACTGCAGTCTTGCTCTGTGCCAACTAGGATGAAGTAGCTTCTGTCCAACAGCTAAATCCTTCCGCTCCTCAGAGCAAGCTGGCCACGTCCAAAACAGGAAAGGCTCTGAGCTTGTACTGATCCGTAAACTGTGTTCAGGCACCATTTGGGAAAGCAGTAATTAGCCTGGGCCAAATTCATGCCAGGAAGCATACAAAAAACTCTCAAGACAGATTTTGTGTACCCTTATCTCAGCCCAAGCCTTGCCATGTTTATTTGCTGGTATAGATGTTGGCTTTTTGTTGTCAACAGGGCAGCCTGTAGAAGGTGCACATTTAGGATTCAGGATTGGAGCCATTGAGACCCTGCAATGAGACTTTTCTTGGTACAGGCAGTGCTGAGTGTATGCCTGGCGCTTAAGGATGCTTTGTGATCATAAAACACCAAGGGCATTTTGCAACAAGTATGTAGCTGGCTGCTGTGGCTCTAGCGCTAGCACTCTTTTGGGTGATGGTGGGCACAGCTCAGGAGCTTGCCCAGGACTGGACGGGTGTAGCCAGTCTGTCATGGAGTACAACAGAGTTCAGCTGTGTGGGTGTAAGCCATGGTGTGTCAGTTGGGTAGGAAAAGGTCTTGACTTGGGTTTTTGCTAGTATAGGCTATTTTCTGAGGTCTACTCTCTGAACCGTTTCTGTAATAACTGCTACTTATTTGGCACGATGCACAAACTGGTCAGAGTGGCTTGGATGGAAGATTTCCAAGCTTCTCTCTTCCTTGCTTTATTGCTTTTTGTCTGTAATAGCATCCGAGGCGTTCTTGAAGGCATCATTAAACACAAAACAGGGTGTCGTGCCCTCAAAACCACCTTACAACATTATCTAGACCCATTTGCTAAATACGTCTCATTTTTCATCTGTGTGATGGGTTATCTGCCAGCGTAGGCTGTTGCTGTGTATAGCAATCTTGTCCTAGAAACTTGTTCCCGAGTCACCCATCTTTCTTGTCTTCGCTATGAGTGACAGAGCCGTGGCCCCAACTGTTCCTGTAATATGAAAAAAAGCAAATGCATTCTGAGAGGCTCCTGAGGGCTAACCCGCACTTCCTCCCTCAGGGGCTGTTACAGCAAACCCTGACCTCACTGGAGTTGTTTTTATTTGTTCAGTGGTACTGCCAAGAGACAAGGGCAGTGCCACACAATGTGGGATGCTCAAACGGGAAGAAGCGGCATGTGGTCCAGAGCTGCTGGCCAAGGTCTCGGGGGAATTAGTTTCAGTTCTTTGTTTCAAAGACATCCTGTTTAGGCTGAAGACAGCTCACTTCTGGTTTTCAGGACCATTTCATTTCTGATCTGTAAGAGTGCTGGCATGCCCTGCCATGCAGAGGTGCAGAGAGAGTGAATTCTGAAAAGTCGAGAGGTGTTCGGAGACCATCAAAATGTTGCTTTCTTTGCAATAAGCATTTTAGTTGCCCATGGGAGGTGGTGGGAGATGTAACCCAGCCTGTTGTATCCCTTACTGTCGTGGAGGAACTTGCTTGGTCTGCCAGTCGTTTGCCAGCTGTTGGCTGCACAGCACCGTTGCTCACCAGAGGGGAGCCATCATGGTGCTGTTGTGCACTACAAGACGAATGCTACTGATGGATATTATGGAGGATGCCAAGGTATCCTTAAACCCTACAGACAAATGGACAGCATGGCAAAGGACAGTCTCCTTTCTGTTCTCTGCTTATCTGTTCTTCCTAGTGAACTAGGAAGACACCATTTCCAAAAGGCGAATGGAGAAGACTGCATCAAGTTTGCCTCCGTACACAGTTCTCTGGCAGTATCTCATCAAACTTTGCTCCTTCAAACACTACCGCATACCTTCGTTCTGTGCCCGAAGCATGTCATAAGCACCCTCCGTTTCAGGCTATGACTTTGCAGAGCTGTAGCACAACCTTCACATTATTTCAAGCACCTCGAACTGAAAATCAGATGCAGAATAAATAATAATTCCAGGACACCACACAGAGCAAGGGAAGACGAAGACCAAGTGTTGTATAGTATGGATACAGTTCTGCCCCAGCCCTCTTGTTCAGCAGGGTAGGGTGGGGCATGCTGCCTCCTGTGCTCATGGCACCTCTGCTGTGGAATTCTGCCAGCTGTGGGAAGGTGGCAGCCTCAAAACCCTTCCCTTCCTTGGAGAGACCACAGGCAGGTACCAGTGTCCTCCCTTGGGGATGCAAAGGAGGATGAACAGGGACAGGAGTGAGGCCAGGAGCTGCAGACAGGAGCTGGGTGGGCAGCACTGAGGGGCTCGGTGAGGGGCTCAAGGCAGCCCCATGAATGAGCACTTGGCATTTTGACTGTGTTTGATGTGCTATGTGTTTACAACCACGCTGATCCAGTGGTGTTGGTTCTCTGTCCTAGCCATGTGGCATGTGAAAGGTCTGCTGTAGCATTTCTCCTTATGGATCTGGATCTTGAAATGTCCCGGGTCTGTGTTTTCTGTCTGAAATCATTATTCTTTCCTCCAACATTGCCACAGCCACTGTAACACCAGGGATTAGAAGCTTAAAACGTGGTGCAGTTATTTTTAATTGCTGCTCCCCTGCTGTCCTCAGCATCATTTCACCACTTTTCTACTAGTTCCTCCCACTGACACAGATTAGTGATGTAATTTCTACTCCCCCTGTGTATTCAATAAAGACCCCCCCCCCTTACCAAACCTCAGTTAATTTCTCACATCTCTCTAATTTACTAGATGGCTTAATTTCACCAGATTCTCCACTCATGTAAAATGATGTAACTTTAATAAACTTTGAGTCCATTTAGGATTTGTGAGTCAGCAGACTGGCCCAAAGGATCAGGTTACTTGCCCAGACTCACACCATGAGTCAACAGCAGCTAATCCTGAAAAGAGCTCTCCTTGGGCTGATAGAGCACTATCCGCTTGCTGCTTTTTGTCCCTGCAGAGGCCTGAGGTCTCACATTGTATGGGGTTTGAGAGCCTGAGACGTTTATCAGCACTTCTGCTCCTGCTCTGTGTTTCCTGATCCATTTTCCCTACTGCATCCCCTGCAGCACATGAATCTTCAGTGTTTCTAATGCAGCCAGCCCCAAGGGGAGCGGCTGGCAGCAGCAGATCATCAGGTAGCTAAGTAGGAGCAAGGAGCAAGGTTTGCAATGAATCACTTGGGTGGATCTGCAGGCTCGTGTCACTTGTGTCAAGTCATAATTCTCTGGGGATATGAGATGCTAGTTGGAGGCCTCGCTGAGATCATCCATCTGCCATCCCTGAAGAGTGCTGTGGGAATAGCAAGTGTCGCTCTGGGTGAGCTGAGCTCTGAGAGATTTTTTTCCAATAGGAAGGGAATTATTTTGGTAATGGTTTTAGACTATTATCATGGCTGTTAAATAACACCAGCTCTGAGCTGGATCTCATGCATGAGCCAGAACACTTGTAAAGACTACTTATTTCTTCTTCTTTTAGTCACGCGTTCGTGGATTGCTTGTGTTTATCGGGTTTCTGCAATTCGGCGCTCGACCTCACTGTGCTCAGTGCTTCTCCAGCTGAACCCGTCCATTCAGCACGACAGCCAGCTGTTCTGCGTGCTGAGTGCAGTGCCCAGCCCCTGAAATTACTTATGTTGCAAAACCTTGTGTGCTGAGAAGTCAGGCCAGTTAGTGATAAAAACATAAATAGGAATCCAATTTGAAAAATGCAGAACTACGTCAGCTATTTTTCTACTTGCAGCAGAAAGAAGCCCCTTGGCAGCTGCAGCTGCAGAGCCTCAGTGCCTTGCTTAGGAGGGAGAATTTTGTGTCTCCAGTGCTCCCTGGTGTGACTGTTCCTACAGTCTGACCTCCAGCAACGTCTGTAACATCAGAAGTGGAATTACTTCATGCAATAGGCATATCCGTGGCCTGGAGAATATTTCACCCAGAGCAATTTTATCTTACCTCTGTAACAAAAAAAAACCCAAAACACAAGAAACCTCTAGGCAGGAGAGCCGCGTTTTCTTTTTATAGAAGAGGTTTTGATCTCGTGATCAGCAGGAAAGGCAGCAGCTGGAGCACAGGGCTGTGTCTGCAACAACGATATCATTTAGCTCTGACAATGTCTCACTGTGTCCTTCGCTATTTTATTTCCTGTGGAGCCATCTCTGTGTTGCGGTGAGAGGTTTGTTTTACCCACGGTGCAGCCAAGAGAAAAGTGACCTCTGTGAACAGCAAGACATAGGGGAGGGAAGACAGTGGGGAACCAGGCTCAGCACCATCTTCCCTCCTTGGGCCGTATCATGGAGCCGTCGAGACCCTGCACTTTTGGAGCAGCTTGCCTCTGAGTGCAAATCCTGCTTGGCTGCTGCTGGAATCTGCTCACTGCCTTGGTAACTGGCCCTTCTCTGGCTTTTCATAAGCTCTCTAGATGTGGTGTGGCAGGTAGGTCAGGCAAAATTTTAGACTGCAACATCACTTGTAGTTTGCTAGAGGTTTTCCGTAGGTTGGGGGTGGGACTGTGCAGGTACCAGGCAAAAAAAAGATGGGCACCTTTCAGACAGAGTTTTACATGGAGCCTCTGGGATTAGAGACATCAGAAGTTTTTTGATGCAGACATCCTCTCACGTTATGTTATCTATTTGAGGCTTTTCTGTTTGCAGGCAGATAAAAACTAGAGTTGTGCCCACAGTCTCTGTTCTTGTACCCATTCTGCTTTTGGTGAGGAGGGCATTCATGTGAGGGAGCAGCACAGGGTAAATTGTATCCTGAGGAGCACAATGTGGGGCCAGGAGGCTGTCAAACATAGGTGGCAGGAGGTGCTACTGGATATGATGGCATTCTGTTTGCGAGGAGGCAAAGATAAGGTAACACAAAATTAAACCTTAAATTAGATGTGGAACAATCAGGCTGCCTGTCCTTGGGCAGAGGCAACAAAACAGTTGCAGATCTCGCTGATTTGACATTAACAAGACCTATAGTGACAGGACAAGGGGTAACAGTTTTAAACGGAAAGAGGGTAGGTTTAAATTGGACATAAAGAAGAAATTTTTTATGATAAGGGTAGTGAGACACTGGAACAGGTTGCCCAGAAAAATTGTGGATGCCCCATGCCTGGAAGTGTTCAAGGCCAGGTTGGATGAGGCTTTGAGCAACCTGATCTAATGAAAGATGTCCCTGCCTATGGCAGGGGAGCTGAACTAGGTGATCTTCAAAGGTCCCTTCCAACCCAAACCTTTCTGTGACTCTATGGTTCTATGATTTAGAGGTGTGAGTGCCAAACACTTCTGGAAATGAGGAATCAACTATTCATGTGTTCAGTGGTTTTTCAGAAATTGTTCGAATATGTCTAACAAGAAGCTACAGTGGTGCGTTCATGTGTGTATATGGCTTTTTTCACCATTTCAGTTTTGAAGAAACCAATCACTTCTCCAAAACGGTTGCTGTTCACTTTTACTTACTAGTTGTAAGAATTCTTGCCACAACATTGGACACTTTCAGTACCATCAATTCCCTATTTGTGAGGCTTTCTTTTTTTGTGTTTGCTCCTGAATCTGTTGAGTATGTGGCAGGTAACATGCTCACTAGCTAGTTTTTTTCACACATTATTTGTTTCAGCTTGGTTGACTTTCATTGTAAAGCTGCTCAGGACATTTTGTGAAGATTGTGTCATAAAGGAACAATGTTGGCAAGTTGATTTCATTACAGTTGTCATATTTATATTCTTGTCGCATGTTTTATTGCTGAGTTATACTGCGTGTAGACATCACTTTACTGACATGCAACACAGCACTTGCCCAAGAATTTGCTGTCTTTGGAGCTACAGACCTGCAACAATTATTAATTAGTGTAAGGAAATGGATTTTTTTTCTTAGAGTGTGATTTTTATACGGTCAAAACATAAAGCTAGGGCCTATTCCCGCAAGTAACTCCATTAGATTGGATAGTGACCTTAATGGAAATAGACCAAGAAATAATGTCTGGCAGAGATTATTAAGTTGAAACTGTTCGTCCTATTTTTTTTCCTGATAAAGCTTCCTTGTTCCAGAAGGATTTTAAGTTTACTGAAGATTTAACACGAATTTTACCTTTTATTGAAAACTGACTGGTAAACATCCGTGTTTATTTTTGGTGGTCAGCAGTTATAGCTGGTTATCATTTGTGGTCAGCTTCAACCTCTTCCCTTTTTCTTGCTTTGCTAACTTGCCTCTTATTACCTCTGCTTAATTTCATCCTTTTTTTTCCTTTACTCTCCCTTCTGCATTTTTCTACTTTCTCATTGCAGCTTCCTGTTTCTCCTTCAGTTACAGCCTGTGGTCTTTTTTAAAAGCATTATTGGACCAACAGTAGTGATCTTTAGAGTTAAAGCAGGGAAAAAAGGAAAAAAAGAGTCCAGAATAGAAGTCTGGAGGGTAAGAGGTATATTTTGTGGATGAGGGGAGAAGAGGGCTGAAGATGGCAAGGAGGCCTAATTCTCTTTTTAGAGGATAAGGCAATACTGCAGACTCTGGAGATGGAGAAAGAAAGTATCTGATACTGGCCAGAAAATTGGGGAAATGGATTGAGATGGGATGAAAAGGATAAATAGGATGATATTGGGCAGAATGTGCAAGGATTAGGCACAGGGAAAATAGAAGGTGCTCCAGAAGAGGGAAGCAGAGCAAAATCGATGTTTCTCTCCTTCTATCAATTTGAATCAAGTCCTACCAAACATACAACTAGAGAAAGAGAGTTAAGGACATAATAAAAGCTGGTATACACCAAGACCTGATGTTGCCATCATCATGCTTGCCTTGTAGCTTTTTTACTAATTCAGAGACTGAACAAGAAGACGTGATATTCTCTCCTTCTTGTCCCAGCAAAGCCATGAAGAAGAACCAAAAAGAGAGCATTCTTGTTTTGTCCCTCCTTGCTTGAGGCATCTGAGTGCCTGAGTTAATGCACAGATAGCTCAGGCTGTCTCTCTACAGAGAAGCAGATACCTGCAACGCTGCAGTGAGATCCCTGTCCACAGGAGCTGGGGGATAGGAGCTTCCATTGTCTTGGTCCTGCTTTGGAAGAAACAGAGGGAAGTCTCAGGACTGCTGTGTCAATGCTTCAACGAGATACCATTGTCAACCAAGCCTGTAGGCTCATAAAATGAAAGCAGCAGCATGATTTTAGCAAGACTTAGTAATGAATGCTCTTTTAATTACTTACTGATTATATCTGATGATCTGCCTTTTTTTAACTTTACCAAGCATCAAGGCAATGCTCACCAGCCCATGCTGCTTTGTGTTGTACTTTTCTGACTTTTCTAATTTCTAAAAAGTTTTATTTTTAGCCCTTTGAAACCTCCCTGAAGTTCTAAAATGTGTTGAGTAGGGTGCAGAAAGATGCCTGGCCTATTTTTTCCAAGACACGTTAGTGCGTGTTATCTGGTATTGCATGTTTGAAAATGTGCATCATTGGCTTCTTTTAGGAAGAACAGGTACTCCGGAGTGCTGAGCCCTTGAAAAAAATCTCTCTGCAAAAGGAGGTCCCTAGATGAGAGCTGAACTCTTGAAAATCTATTCCTTCAGGCTTTCTTTCCATCTGTTGCTCTGCTGGAACAAGAGTCCAAGCCTGGCCTAATCTGGGAGCTGCAGCAGGAGGAATTTAGCCTGCAACTGAATGCTCTTCTTCCAAATGATTTCTAATAGGAGATTTTTTCCGTCTATTATGCGTTACCTTATTTTGGGATATGCCAGGGCCATTTAAAACACCGTAAGTTACTGTGATGTCCACAAGAGAAAGATTACTGTGTGAGGTAGAATATCCCTGCGGCCAGCACTTGTCACGGTTGCTTAATGCTTAGCAGTCGGGCTGTGTTGAGCTGACGGGCTTAGCATTTCTATTCGACATTCCTTGCCCAAAGCAGATGAGAATGACCCCTTTTGTCCTGTCTGTTATTATCAGGCAGCTTTGGAAAACGAGCACTGTTGAATGAAAAGCAAGTGGCAGATGACATTTTGTTTTCTGCATGAACTAGTGTATAGGTTCTTTGTTTTTCAGAAATGGTTTTCAAGAAGATGTGCTAATATTGCTGCTGTTTTAGCAGTAGTTCTTTTGTTCAAGCCCAACATAGATTTGTGGGAGCTGGGGTGTCCATTTATATTAGTGATCTCTTTCCTTGTAAAATCCCATGGATACCTATAATATGAATATGTATATTCTGAATAAATCTTTTTTTATGTTACTGTAACGTTCCTTTCCTGGAGTGTCATCTTATTTCTATAAAAAAGAGATGGTCATGTTTTCAGAATAGTAAGTTCTGAAAATTTTTTTCTGTGAGCTGAGATTACACTCATTTGGAATAATGACACGAACTTACTCTGAATAACTACGCTCACTATTATAACCCAGTAGTGAGCAAGGGTTAGGGCCTCCAGTCTGTACTGAGCACAGTTGACATGCCCTTTGATTCAAGCTATGTGTCACCGAGCATTAGGTCTGGAGGTCCAGTATTTCAAAATACAGCCATCACACATGCAGGTCTAGAGATCTTCTGACTTTGGAGTGTCTTAGTCATCCCCATCGCTGTTTTCTACAGCTGATCAGAAAGCTTTTCTGTGTTACTGATGTGCCAGTGAGACATGGAGGTTGCCGAACAAGTGACCTACGTTGTGTCAGTAATCAATAACATGAGACTTGCGCTCACAAAGTGGGTTAGGTTTGAACATGAGTGTCTTCTGCATGCAGCGTTTTGTTGACATTTTCATGGGTGATTTGAGAATTGTTTGGGAGCCAGGAATCTCAGATGGATTTTCAAGTGCGCCATCAGCCTGACTAGGTGGATTCATATACCCTAATTTTTGATCATCCGGTTTTGGTCCATGTCAGTTAGGAGGCCAGTCTTTATCTACAATCACTTATGAGGCAGTTTGGCTCCTTTTGGACTCAGAGCAGAAGACAATAGTGTTATTGGAGTTATTCTCACAGTGCTTTGACTATAGAAATCAATGAGCTCAGTTGGGTAAATAGGTATGGTTTCAGAAATCCCTTCAGCTGAACAAAGAGTACATCATCTTTAGGGCTCCTTTGGCTTTTGTTAAGATTTTTGAAATTCACTGGAGTGATGTACCAAGGTTCACTTGTTTCAGCAACGAAGAAATAACACTGACACGGGTCATCTTCTGTCAGCTGGATGCAGGTAGTTTCAAAATGTCAGTATATTGGGTTTGCGTGACAAGGTTTTAGTAGTGGGGGGGCTACAGGGGTGGCTTCTGTGAAAAGCTGCTAGAAGCTTCCCCTGTGTATGATAGAGCCCGTCCCAGCCAGCTCCAAGAGGGCCCCGCCTCTGGCCAAGGCCGAGCCCATTAGTGACAGTGGTAGCACCTCTGTGATAACATGTTTAAGAAGGGGGAAAAAACTGTGGCAAAAACAGCAGCAGAGAGAGGAGTGAGAATATGTGCAAGAAAACTCTGCAGACACCCAGGTCAGTGAAGAAGGAGGGGGAGGAGGTGCTCCAGGTGCTGGAGCGGAGATTCCCCTGCAGCCCATGGTGAAGACCGTGGTAAGGCAGGCTGTGCCCTTGCAGCCCATGGAGGGGAGTGGAGCAGAGATCCACCTGCAGCCTGTGGAAGACCCCACACTGGAGCAGGTGATGCGCCTGAAGGAGGCTGTGACCCTGTGGGAAGCCTGTGCTGGAGCAGGCACCTGGCAGGACCTGTGGACCCATGGGGAGAGGAGCCCACGCTGGAGCAGGTTTGCTGGCAGAACTTGTGACCCCATGGGGGACCATGCTGGAACAGTCTGTTCCTGAAGGACTGCACCCCATGGAAGGGACCCACGCTGAAGCAGTTCATGAAGAACTGCAGCCCATGGGAAGGACTCACATTGCCTAAGTTTGTGGAGGACTGTCTTCAATGGGAGGTATCCCATGCTGGAGCAGGGGAAGAGTGTGAAGAGTCTTCCCCTTGAGGAGGAAGGAGCAGCAGAAACATGTGATGAACTGACCACAGCCCCCATTCCCCATCCCCCTGTGCTGCTGGTGGGGAGGAGGTGGACAATTTGGGAGTAAAGTTAAGCTTGGGAAGAAGGGATGGGTGGGGGGAAGGTATTTTAAGGTTTAGGTTTTATTTCTCATTATCCTATTCTGATTTGATTGGTAATAAATTAAATTAATTTTCCCCAAGTTGAGTCTGTTTTGCCTGTGAGGGTAATTGGTGAGTGATCTCTCTGTCCTTATCTTGACCCACGAGCCTTATATTGTGTTTTCTCTCCTCTGTCTGGTTGAGGAGGGAGTGATAGAGCAGCTTTGGTGGGCACCTGGTGTCCAGCCAGGGTCAGCTCACCAGTCAGATACCAAGGTTGCGAGTGTGGTGTATGAAGAAGGTGCTAATGAAGTGCAGGGCTTGAGTACAGTAATACTTTGGGAGACTAAATGTTCCTTTGTTCCTGTCTTTCCAAAAGCCTCTGTATGCCTGCACCAGTTTATTGCACCCTAGCACATAATGGTCATGGAATTAACTATCCTTACAGCTTCTCCTCTGCATGCCTACCAGCATGTGGCTTCATGATCAGCTCAGTTCCAGCTAAGTCCCTGATCCTCTGCTTATGGGGACATGGCGGGAATGTGTAGAGAGGAGATGAGGGGTAAGCAGACACACTCTCATGCTAGCTGAAGCTGATTGAGAAACCAGAACCTCAGACTGGCTCCGAAACTTCTTACACACCTTTTCTCGTCCATTAACCTCTGCTAAGCAGTGCAGTGCCTGGACTGGCACAGCTAAATATGGAACCGTGGGAATCTTGTTTCCCAGTTAGAGATCAACCTCAACAGAGTCCCTGTATGGATATGCTGGAATTAACTTGGCAGTCCAACTGTGGCTTCCTTAGAAGGACAGTGAGGGGAAACAACTTAAAGGCAGAAAAACAACTTCTTCGTGTTCCTACTGGTAGCAGTCAAGCCCTGAGGGTTTGGCCCCATGCCCTGTAACTGCCAATGGAGTCCCCTGGCAAAACAGAGAGCGAGCCAGTGTCAGTGGGCTGGCTTGGTGGCTAGACTAAACAGAGTGTTATTAGGCCCTTTCAGTTCAATTAATTTTGGTTTATATGCTGTTCTTTATGACAGTCTTTATGGTTCTCTTCCCTTTCCTCAGTATTTCCCACCATTCTGGTACTCGTTGCTGCAAGTACTTTAGCTGACAATTAGTAAACTCCTTGTTAACTTCACTGGAGTGGAGAGCTGTTGCTTGGAAATGTATTGGCTCATGTATATAAGTACCTGTGGCATAACAGGCTCTTATGCGTCAAGAGAGCTGTTGTAATTTTCTGGATGGACAAAGGATCTTGTTGAAGACTTTTTGGCACTCCGTAGGTTGGCAAATCCTCATCTGTATTGTCATTCACTTCTCAAATAATACATCGAAAGGCATGAATTATGCAAATAGAGGTTGCACCTTCCCCAGTAGATTGGATTTATTTGTGTCTATTAATTCTGTTTTTAATCAGTTTGTCAGCTCTGAAAGACTCGGTCTTACTGTTCTCCTGTTGTTAAAGTCTAACGGTTGTTAAATATCATGGCTCTCATTTTTTACCTTTTCCTTTGATACTTAGGTTCATTTGAGTGATAGATTTCTTACCACAGTTAATAATGCAATGAATTTGAGTTTGTGTATAATCCTGGGTGAAAGCCATCTGGCTTGTACATATTACAACTTTAGACTTTGTCAGGTTTTGGAGGAAGCCTCTTTTACAAATGCTTCAGTTTGAGACAGTTCCTTAGAGCTGACCTTTCAAAAGTAGCTCAAATTCAGAAGTCGCTTGAGGCATATCCATGATGAATATAAATGCAAAAAAGAACACCATGGAAGTTTCTCCTGTTTTAAAAAGATTTGTATCATAAATAGTTCAGCAAATTAGTTGCTGACAACTTCAGATACCTTTAGTATATTGAATAGGGTATCTTTCCAATAACACTGTTTAAATTCTGCATGGGACTTACTCTTAGGCCTCTAAAAGTGCAGCATTTCCCATTGCTAAGAGACAAAGTGGTGGTAGCAGGGTAATATCATCCATAAGTTCTATTTGGTGATCATAAACTTGTGAAAATAACTGGAAGTAACTGGACTCCACTCTTTTATATGCAGCTGTAATCGGAAGAGGATTTTACAAGATTCTTTAATGTAGTTGGAATGTATGTGTAATCTCTTGACCTTAGTTCTTAGTTTTTGATGACTATGGCATGTTAAGTGCTGATAATTGGGTTTGCTCTGGGCTGAAACCTCACCTGCTCGCTGCAAAGGAGAAGATCAGATCTTCTATTGTAAGAGGCACTCAAAGGGACTACCTTAGAAATTGCAAGGCCATGACTGCTAAGAGTAAAGATCTCTGAAATATGGCAACTTCTTAGGAAGGACATGCTGTCCTAAGAAAGGCTTATCTTTCAGCTTAGTTTGAATTGGACTTTTCATCCAAAGATTTTTATCCTGTTCTCTAAATTCTCTTTTTTGTGCCATTTGGTTTGCCTCATAACTTAAACTTCCCTACCATGAAAGCTGCCTTGTAGCTTCAGCTCATGCGACATGACTCCTAGGCACACGCTTTTCACTCTGTCCTTGGAAGAGGATTCATCTCTCCTTGTTTAAGCCATGTGCAAATGAGGCCTCTAATCCCAACTAGTTTTTAGCTTCCTTCTCCAGCCAGGGGCAGAGGAGGAGATCTTCAGAGATTTATTGCATCCAAATATCAGTGTTCAAAATAGATGAGATTAATTGTCCTATGGAGATGTCTGTCTCTTTCCACTGAGTTGAGAAGAAGCCTAAAAATTAACTTTGTCTCACTGTCAAATTTTTAGAAGACTAAATTTAGAGTAAGTTAATCCTGTCCTTGGTTCGAGAAAGTACTGAATGACATTTGTAAATTCTGCAAATAGCAGTCTGTCTAACCAAGTATCTTCCAGTCCCTGTTTGCTTCAGCTTAAAGACAGTGTAGTCTTCATATCATGTCTTCTCTGGGGAGGATGCAGGGAGTGTCTAACACCTTTATGAAAGGAGCATGCAGCAGTCAAAAACAGCAGCAGGCACTGGCAAGGAGATGGAGCCAAAGAGATTTTTTAAAAGCAGTCCAAAGGGATCAGTGCAATGGTCCAACCTGCACTTTGTTTTTCAAGCCATCCCTTTTCTGTCTGTCTCTGACAGCGTTGCTGGAACTGCTCTTCTTTCTTATTTTAAGCTTTCTGTGTGGGAGGAGTAAGACTGCTTAAAACGAACGAGATCCGGTGATAGTTTGCACAGTACAGCATTGTTAGCCCTGCGCTTCAAGTTTCTGTTGGGTTCCTAGATAGTTCTTAAGAACAAAAACATGAGTACAAGTAGAGTATGTCAGACCAAGAGTCGCTCCAGCTCAATATCTTGTTCCTGCCAGCAGCTAAAAGATGCCTATGTACCTTTCTCTAATCCTTTACCAGCCTCCATCTATTTTTAGCTTATGAGACTTTCTAGCCATAAATCTTTCTTGTTAAATGAAGAATTGCAGCTGACTTTCTTGTCTCTTGTGTTTTTAGAACTAAAAAAACAAAGAAGGCATCTGTTCCTGCAACCAAGGAAGAGAAGCCCAAATTAACCATTTTTGAGGAGGAAATAGATGCAGATGAAGGACTCTTTGGCCCAGAAGAAGATTTCTCATCAATTGATCCCAGGAAGAAGATGAAAGAGAGTAAATCTATTCTATATTTGTATATACACTTTTTTTTTTTAATCTAAAACGTGTAAAACTGAACTTTTAAAATGTATTGATACAGAGTATACAGGCTAAATGACAACTCAGGAATGTTAAAGCGAATCTTCAGCTGGGGCAGAATCATCTAGAATCACTCAGAAAGAATAAATAAGACCTGTAGTTTCCCTAGCTGTTCACTGTTGACATTCTGGGCTTGGATATTGCAGGTCTGTGGGAGCTGGCTGTCCCACAGTCACTCATACCACACTAACAAGAGTGATGTGACCTACTTTTGAGTGCAAGAATAAAGCAGATTTACCAGGTCCTGAGAGTACAGAGTATCACTGCACTTTGTGAACTGAAAGTCTTTGTAAAAAAAGAATTGTCTATATGATCTTTTTTTTCAGCCCTCTAGCCAGATTTACTAGCTAGTGTTAATGCAGGTGTTGTGTTAGGTAGCATGATTTAACTACAGTGCTTTCTGGTTCTGCTTTCTAGATCTGAAATTATTTGAAGATCCAGACCTTGGAGGGGTTGTCAGATTGGGTGACTCACTACTGCTGCCAGCTGCCTGCAAGAGCGGAGGGTATGTGCTGAACACAGGTGCTGAGGAGGACACTGAAGAACTGCTGAGGTACATATCTCAAATCTGTGTTGTAGGATGAAGGTGATCTGAGGAATTATTGAGACCTCAAAAGAGATACATATTTGAGGGCAAAGCTTAAATGTTTTGAATGCTGTGAATCAATACTTGTACTTACAAGTAAAAAGTAAGGTAAGTCATGGAGCTTGGAAATTAAACACATTAAAAAGGAAATCAAGAAGACCCTTTGAGAAAGGTAGGGTGCAAGGTGTTATTCTGTGACTCCAAAGGAGGTGTCTTGAAGGCCCAAGGCATGCCGTCTAGTCCCTGTTTTCCAACATGACACTTCTGTTTTCTGCAAACAATCCACAAGGGGTGAGAACTGACCTCCATTGTGAAAAGTGAGAAACAAAGCCCAGAAACAAAGCGGATTTCAGCTTCAGTGACCTGAAATCAGGGGCTCTTGCGTCTTGCCACAAGAGGAATGATTTTCTGCTGGTGGCTCACAGACCTCCATACCCACTTCAGGAGGAATCCTGTGCACGCCTCCACAGCTTTAAAGGACTCTCAATAATCACCTTGAATTTAATTTTTAATCTAATGGAAAGGAGGGCTGGAGCTCACAGTTACAGGAAGGAATAATGTACTTGTTCTTAGACTTACCTGCCCCCTTGTTAGTGTGGTGCTGGAACATATCATCACTTAATGTGTTCTGTTCCTGACATCTCTCCCAGAAGGCTAGTTTACCTGCACTGATAATGCTCAAGAAATCAAGCAGAGAGCCAATGCCCAGAGAGACCAGCATCACCAGGGAACCCGTGGTGCAGTAAAGAGTCAAATTCATGCCTTCTGGATCTCAGGCTGGCATCTGAATGATGAGGCCAACCTGCTTCCAGTGCTAATTCTTGCCAGCCATCTCCTGTTAGTATGTTTAATTTCTGCAGCATGTACTAAACCCAGGAGAGAGAATCTGTCTGTGGTTTCAAAGCTCTCCTAAAGCAGGTAGTTTTGCAGCTGTTGCTTTCTACGCATGCAAAAGTGCTAGCTATCCCAGCAGTAATACCTAACTTAATTTAAACAGAGGTTAAATTGGGTTGAGTGCCATCTCACATTACATCCTGATGGCCCACCTGATGTTTATAGAAGCTGATGAGACAGGACACAACCTGATTTAGTGCTGTGGTATATTGGGAGCAAACACGTATGTGCTTGCAATATTTTTGTGTTTGCTTTCTTCTCTGCTAGCAATCACAGCATATAGTGCTTGATCCAGATTGTTCATATGGCTAGAAGAGAAGTGCCTGTTTCAATGCAGTCCTTGCGTTATTATCCACTAGTGGAGAGAGCTTCTCCATCTGTCCTGTTACTGTCCTTTAGATTATATGTTTTCTCTTCCTCTGTGGCAGAGAAGGGTCTCTGAAATCTGCTCCGAGACCATGCTTTTAGATGAGTTTGGGGTCGTCAGTGTTAGTAGCACACTCAGATGGTAATGGAAACTCATGGGAAAAGATTCAATTTCTTTTAAATTCCAGTAGTTTTCATTTGTTCTTGAATTGTCCCAGTGGTTTCAGTAGTTGACAGGTCATCAAGATCCAACTGGAAATGAATACACATAATGAGGCAGAAAATCATGCCAGCGGTCCAATGGGAAAGTTGCTGTGGGAATCCAGAGGCAACTCCTGGCTGTGCAGAAGGTATAGGCAGATAGGTCAGAATCTGTTGACCTGTTCAAGTGCCTAACACGCTCTGAAATCCCCCTAGTAAACCTAGTTCACAGTGTTATCTGCACATCATAGGGAGCTGGTGAACTGAATTGCAAGGCGACTAGGAGTAAAGGAGAAGCTGTGAAAGGGGGGAAGAGTAGAGACCGTGCTGTTTTAACCTAGTACAGTGTTTCACCTCACCTATATGTAAATTCTTTGCATTCATCTGAAATGCTGTAGCTGAACTTTCTAAAGAGGTAACAAACAGTGCACTTAATTTTCTCCTTAGCTGGAAGCCTTAACAGGACTGTCAGGTCTAATGTAGAGACATCTCCCACCTTCCCTTGCCACCAGACTGGTGTTACATGTTCTTGCAGGGCAGTGCCATGGTCTCTTTGCCATGCAATGACCCTCTGTGGTGAGAAGAAATCTTCAACGTGAGTTGAACCTTGCAATCTCTTTGGCATGGAGGCTTGAGCATCTTTTGAGGCCTGAGAATAAATCTTGCACTTGCCCTGTAGATGTCAACAATCCCTCTCCCCTCCCAAAAGGGACTGAAGAAATCTCTCCCCAGCCCTCAGATCAAAGTGGGAGCTGTGACAGCCCATTCCTTTAGCACGCTAGAGCTGGGTAAGCTACTGGAGGAAAACTGGCAGACATCTTGGTCCACTGGACATACAGTGTTATACTATACAGAAAATTTACCTAGACATATTTTGTCAAGACCTAAGACTGGCCTCAGCTATGATGCACCAGCAGGTCTGTGGTAGGTCCAGAAACCAAGACATGTTCACTGGGCACAGATGGATTAGCTGAATCATGCAGATGTGGTAGCTCTTGACTTATCTAGTGTGCATTTGCATGTACCACATGGTCTGCATGTGATAGATCCAAGAAGTGTCTGACTTACTGGAAAATGTACTTTCCAGTGAATCATGGGAAGAGATAGGAAAGCACTGCCTAAGGCAGAAGAAGGCAGAACCTTCTTCTTCCAAAGGGGAGATGGGAATAAGATGATGTTTAGAGCAGAACACAGGAGCAACCAAGTCCTTCATGATCTTTATGGTACCTGAGTGGTTGTAGCAGCAGTAGCACCACAGCACTGTCAGCACAGCAGTGAATCCCCAGCAGTGACTTGTAACTCTAGAGGAAGAGATGGTTATGGAGACAAATGAGTCTGCAAAATGTGCGTGGGCTGTGCTTGTCACAACATGAGGGAGAAGAGAATATGATAAATGTTCTCATTGCAAACTGAAGACTATGCTCTCTGTGGAAACCTGCTCAAATGAAATGAGAATTACTATTTTAAATAGAATCATCTACATTAACAAGTGCTGAGCTCTGAGAAGAACTGGGTGCTTTGTAAGTATAATGAAAGATTTGGTTTAGTGGCAAAATACCCATGTCTCTTCAAACAAATATCTTCTCACTTCCTGTCCATTGTCCAGGCTTTTACTGGTTATTAATTTCTAGGCCTACCAACAAATATTAAGTGATGATGATAAAGAAACTAGGCGAGGTACCTCTCTCTAACCACTGATGTTGTAGATGCAGGCACTCTTTCCTACCACTAGATCTGCCTCAGTGAGATGCCTGTAGAGCACTGTACTTGCATGTCCTTCCAGAACTTGTGGAAAAGAGATAAATTGCTGTGGTAGGAACCAGCAAGGTCAAGTCTCATCGTATTGCCTTCAGGAAAAAAAGAGCGTGTGATACTCTTCTTTCATGGGATGTGCTTTGTGAAAAGGAAGGAAAGGTAACCAAATCTTTTTGGCTTATCTTTTCACCACATAGATACGAAGGAACCCGTGCTTTTCCCCGAAATCCTGGATCCCATTGCTTTTGACTCTTCCAAGGTGCAAGGTGACCAGCTGCAGTGAGATGAAAGGGTAGCTGACCAACCCTTTCCCAGATGTTAAAAGAATTATCTTTGGGAATGGACTTAGGACCAGGCTTCTCTTTTCTCCTGTCGTTTTCCTGGCTCACATCATACCATATAAAGATTCCTTCTGGATGCATCATTCAGCCATTTACCTCTGTTCTCAAAGCTTCTCTTCAGGTCTGATTTCCATTTAAGCTAGAGACAGAAGTCAACTTCTGCAGAAATCAGTATCCTGCAGACTCTCCCATCGTGAATTCTCATGCTGTCTCATCTTCTCATCTCTGTCCACCCAGTGGCCACAGATGAGCAAATTAAGGTTTCATGTAGCAGGACTGTGGTCGACCTCTTCTGCCTCATTAATCTAAATTGTGCCTCTCTGGTGTGATGGATCAGGATTTTGTGGAAAACCAGTGCTAGAATTGATCCTGTGAACGTTGCAGCAGCTCTGTGGGCCCACAGAATTACATAAACTATCACACATCCTAGCCTGAAATAGTTATCGCAGTTGTCTGAGCAGCCTTTTAGGAGAGATTTAATTAGCTTCACCTTTGATAATTAATAGGGAGTTAAACTGGAAGGGAGCAGCTGTCAGCATGATGTTTGTCTTTTTCCAGGGCTTGAGAAAAGCGTCAGCAGCCGAATACCAGTTCTGCTGCCCTGTGATGGTCGTAGCGCTGGTGTATTTTTTCTTAGGCTTACGCTGATCTAAGACTGCTGGTGCGGAAAGGGACAGTCCAGCTCTTACCTCTGTGCTACAGCTGCATCATCCTGCTTGTGCCCTTCACAGATGAATTTTACAGGTTGATCTGTATTTGCAGCTGCGAGCTGTGCCATCAGTGATGCAAGTGATGACCCTTTCAGGAGCATTACATTGGTAGAGATGGAAGCTGTTTGTGAAACTGCATCCTAACAATGGCCATTTATAAACACTATTCAGTGCATACAGCTTCTTGAGCAAATTTGTTAGCTTCAGGTTTGCCAAGGAACTGTTGACACGCTTGAAGCAAAAACTTTTCTATTTTTTTCATTTGTCAGGCCATTAGCAGCTGCTGAATTCGAGTGCAACACTTGTATATTCGGACTAGCCAAGAGTTATCTAGGACACCACCTCCAGCAACACCTGATGAGAAGAGCTTTCTTGCTGTCCTGAGGAGATGAGAGCAGCACTATGGATGGGAGAAGAGCTTTGAGAAACTCCAGAGAGTTTAAATCTAGATCCTTTGGGCAGAGTTTGGGTGATGGGCAGGTGGTAGAGGAGGTTGCAACGACTGAGTCAGAAATTTCCTGACCACTCTAGGGCAGTTTCCCTTGCTTGTTGTGACCTGACTGTGGGCAAAGAACCAGGCCACAATAGCTTTCAGTAAACGAATAAATAGCTGTTCTTTTCTTTACCAGTTCTTGATGGGTTTTCTTGCTGCCCAAGAGCACTTTCCATGATGATTTTCAAGCATTTATATTGTTCTTTTTATTTTTCCTGTGATGTATAGGGATGCTACTTACAAATACTGGAAGAGCTACAAAGTAAAGTCCACCAACAGAATAGAAAGGCTTTTGCCAGATGGGAACCATCAGTTCTTGCCCTACCCCTAGCAACATCTATGAGTTGTATAGAATAATGCGGAGAGGTGACCCAGAGTCGTAGTCTCTCCTAGTCTAGCAAGAGATGCTTTTGCTAGGCTTGAGAGTCACCAGATTTCAACCATGTTGCCCCAGGTTACATGCATTTTTGCCAGCCATCTTTGACTGGGGTGGAAGCCGCCTGCTCTCCCTTGCCCAAACTATGTCTTTGCCTGGTGGTTGATGAACTTTCTAAAGAAGCAGGAGAGTAAGGTTTGGATTTTTTCAGGCTAGGGAAGCCTGAATTGTAAAAATTGAATTGTCTCATTTCCTGGATGAGTGATGTAACCAGTAGGCTGTTTTCCTGAAGTCTTCTTGTGGGCATATGCATGTAAGACTTACCTGTACTAATGAGTCTATTCTCTGGCCCTTGGCCAGACAGCACCACCGGGCTATATCCATGCTATCAGACTCTCTCCAGCTCCAGAGCAAGATGACTGTACACAGTTGCCTGCTGGGAATGGTCCCTGACCCTCGCAAGTTCCAAGTTGTGTCTGGATATTTTTTGGAGGAGGGCTAATCTGTTCCTAGACCTGCTGGGAAAGCAGGAGCAGGAGGGGAGATACCTCCTACACAGTCCCCTGTGTTTTGCACTCCTGTGGTTAACTCCATCCTGCATAATTTCCATGGGCCTTGTTAGACATCACACTGTCTCTACTGACCAGAAGTGATGGTCAACAGATGCTTCAAAGCCTCCTGCCTATTTTTGGGCACAAGTCTTTTCCCAAGCCGTATATGTGATATTATACCTATCCCCAAGGCTTCACTGAAGTATCTCTCATACTTGGAATTAACACCAGACAAAATAAAGACACTGATAATAAGATAGGAAAAGATGAAAGTCTATTCTGCAAGAACTGCTGTGAGTTGCATAACCTAACTTCAAGTATGATCCTTTTGGATACTTTAGCAAATTATGGGAGTCTCTGTCTCTTGTTTTCGTTACTGATTCTCCTCATGAGAGCATTCCCAGCAAGCAGAGGTCACTGTCCCCATCATGCTAGATGCTGTACATGCACATAGTCCACCCTGTCCCAAAGATCTTTTCCAGATAGATAGGACAGAGTTCAGAGAAGTGACATATAAAATGTTGATATTCTGATGGCAGCTGCATCTGTCTCCAAGTCAGAACTCGTTCACTCTCTTGAACTCCACATGCTGGCAGTCATATCATAGGGCTTTGTGACAGCCTTTCTTCAGTAAGGGTTTTGGTTGCTTTCTGTGTCTGGAAATGAAAAGATTTTCCACCAATAGAGTCTGTGAATCAGCACAACAGTATGGCAGGAATTTTAAACAATGTGGTGCTGCTTTTCCATTACAGAAAAAGAAAGAGACTAATTAGAGAATGATTAATTGCATGGATTCTGTGCCTGATTGTCTATAAAAAAGATGGGGGATGGGGGTGGAAAGGTTCTTCCTTTAATCTCCTTGTTATTTCAGATAGTTGCTTGATTTTTTTTTTCTTCATGCTCCTGGCCTGGAGTTAAATATGGTGGTAGTTATGCACTGTAACAATTCATTTGCTTCTCAAGAAATAGAAGTCTTTGTTTCTATCTCTGCCTGAGGCGTTTTGACTTTTACCTCTTTAGTTTTCCAAAGACACTTGTGTCTCACATGATCAAATGGCAGTGGATCAAACAGTTTGCCTATCACTGCACACTGAAAAGCAGGTTTTGAGACAAAGACGACGTATTGTCTGCTGTGTTTCTCTGTAAAGGACTTCTGTCTAACCAAGGTCTTTAAAAAACCCAGAACAACAAAAAAAAAAGATTTACGTGATCAGCTTCCAGACTTTGAAAAATCATCTCCTGCAGAATTTTTGGCCTAAAAGCACACTACCAACCCAACTCCTTCGCCCCAAAAAACCCTCACAACCTACTGGACTGCATCTTTTGGGGGTATTTTATTACTGTACTGAGTGGTTTTGTTGCTGTGATTAGCACAGAAATTAATATAGAGCCACACAGGAGTAGAGAATTCAGAAAGCTGTACTATCTAATCAGGTTAATGAACTATATTTACTGCTGCCCCTTCTGGGCAGTACACCTAGTTCAAAATCATGTTTCGTCCATATGATCTGTATGTATGGTTCATCTGGTTATTATGGTTTCTGTTATTTATGACCAAAACTTTGTGACATGGACACTGGTTCATTCAGTATTTGCTTATGCCAAGAAAGAAGGCATCAGATCAGCTAAAGAAAGCCACGCTTCAGAAATACCAGCCCTAACACGTTTTGTTTATTACACAGCAAAGAGAACAAGAACATGTCTTGGCAATGTGATCCCAGGTGTGATATCTCTTGTAATATCAGAGTCTGCAGCAAGGAAAAATACCTGGGCTTAAATTAAATTAACTTATTCTATGCAGATGAGGAATTCAGGAGGAAGAAATACACTGACAAGGTGTTTTGTAAGTTAGGTGGGATATGACATCCCCAGGGAATCACGGAACTAAAAGACATCAGAAATCTTAGTTATCTAAATAAAAGAGAATATAATCTCCAGAATTACTTAGGCCATGAAATTTGAGGTGACAGCAGGAGCTGCCTGCTGGAATACAAAGTCCATAAGGTAGAGTTGAAGTTGCAGAGCTCTGAGGCAGTGGCTTTGCTCTGTCCATCAGTTGGTCTGTCTAGGTATTTCCTAGTATTAGGCATCAGTGTTCAGGCAGTTGATTTAACAAGATTAGCCTTGGTTAAAACTGATCATTTTTAGAATCCCTGTGGGAATGACAAAAAGATCTAACTTCAAGAACAGCTTTATCTTAAAGGGTTCTGCCCATCTATACAGCAGAAAATTCAGGCTAATAATTGTTCACCTTATGGCCAGTTCACGGCGAGTGTAGTTTGTTTCAGCCTGGACAATGCAGTCATAAGTTCCTCACAGCTTTTAATAAGGGGGAACATAAAAATGAAACCCTTGAAATCATGCAATTTTTCTTAATAATAGTGAGATATTTAGCTGAGGGTGCTGGAGCTCTTCTGTTGATTGTGTTCCCAATGGTCCTGGCCGGTTATTCTAATCAGTTGCTTCCCAAATTATGGAAGCTTTGCTTTGACTGCCTACTTTAACTGTCTGCAGAAGGCCCCACCAATTGTTCTGCCATGTGGTAGAGGCATTTACAGTATCTCTCCTAAGGCTACTGGTGAACAAAGAGAGAAAGGGAGAAATCATGGTCCCATTTAGTCAACAGAAGTTATGCCAGTGGCTTCGCAGGGGTCTGGGTAACCCCCCCGCAACGGCCTCATTGTCTGGCAGTGAGGAAGATACGAGTTACAAAAGGCAAATGAGTGGAAGGACCGAAAAATACCTGACACGAAATGAGGTGAGACTCATGCATGCTCCAGGGACTGCCTGCTTAGAGGGCTTGTAGAAGAAGAAACTAAAAAGGCACCTTCCTTAAACTCCCTGTATGATGTCTTGTTGCAGTGAGTGGAGCTGCTGGGGAGCTGCTCCAACAAACCCCTTCCAGTCACTAGGGGCTCAAATGAGGAGCTTCAGAGAATTCTCCTGGAGAGAAACAGCTGTTGTCCTGGAGATGGTTATGGGTGCTATGACCAACAGAGAGCATCCAGCCCATCCTCCTGGATGGAGGGACCGTGCCATCTCTTGATATAGTGCTCTATCAGAGACAGAGGGAGAGGATGGGCTGCACATGTGCTGCCAACTCCTTCTTGCTTGAGAATCACTTGACCAGACTTTCTTATCCTCGCAAGTCCTCTAAGAGAGAACTAAGTGAAACAATTTGAAGGGAATTTTAGCACTGAAGAAAATTCCAGTCCCTTCGGAATAACTCCTGCACCTTAATTTCATCTCCTAGTTAATGTGTAGCTACCCTGTCAGGCTGAGGCTGAGGGAGTTTCACTGCCGGCACTGTTACAGCCTAATGGGCTGATTCAGTTGATAATGAAGTTTGATAAAAACAGTTCTTCTGTCAGTGCTTGTAAACAATTAAACAGTTAAATCATTTCACTGCCTAAGTCAATACGGTTGTCGTAGAGTAAGTGTGTCACACTGGAGCTGGGGTTTGGCAAGGACATACCCACATATTACAAACCTGCTGTTCCTCTTGGTCTGTGGCTCCTGGTTCCCGGTGTAAAAGTTTTTCGCTTGCACTTCTGATGCTTTAGCGTTCTTGATTTTGTGTGCTACAGTTAGGGGTGGAGCCTACTGGAAGTTGTGTATTTTGTAAACGTATGTGAGGTATGCATTTTATCAGGGGCTTCGCTTTTGTAGCTGGTCATTACACAACTGATGATCTGCATGGATTGCTGGTTGGGTTTTGACTGCTTAAACAAGTGTTTATCAATCAAGCCTTTGGGAAATTAACAACTGTTTACTCCTTGTGGGTATTTTTTTTTACCATTGTGCTCAGAGCACCAAAACAAGAGGCTGTTTTGATTCAGAGCAGAAATTACTGTGGCCTGTAAAGACTTCTCCAGCTATGCTAACTTTAACTTTGCCATCTCTACTATATCTTTTAGAGATACAATGTGTCACAGCGTTCTTTCCCTTTCCTTGACGTAATCACTTTCCAAAGGCTTCTTGGAGTTGCAAGACTATCCGTTAAAAAGGCTCTCTCAAAATCTTATAACAACTTTGATGGGAACGGAGTTGGGCACACACAGCATGCTGTGTCTTTTGATAAGGTCAAGCAATCCAGGTAGAAAACAAACTTAACTGTTTCAGATGTTTTCCTAGTCAAATAGCCACCTAATAAAGAGTATACATTCACAGATTGCAAAACTCCTTCAGTTTCATGGAAGTAAATGTGAATATAATATTTTTAAAGCCATTAGATTTTCCAGTTTCTCATGATTAAGCATGAGGGATGCTCAATGTCAGCCTTGGGTGATGGGGATGAAGAGGAAGCAGAGCTGAATGTGAAAAATTTTGTTGTTCCATGAAAATTTCTGGACTCTTGAGGAAGCAGGTCATCCTGTCACAAGTCAAAAGCATTTTTTTTTCCTAAACTAAAATCAATTTCTTTTTATTTTCATAATTGCAAATTTCTTGTAATTTAAACATTTGAAAATGCGATGTAGAATTTGTTAACTTGCATGGTGAACTGAAAAATCACATTATAAAAAGACAGTTCTTATTTTGGTAACATTGAAACTTTTAGGGGAAGCTCTTCCTAAAAGAGAAATTCATCAAAGTTGATCCTTTCCTGCAGAAAGTTCTATTTTGCAAGAGTGCATTTCCTTGCAAACAAAAAAGCAGTTCAGAAATTCTGAAAATGTTCCTGATGTTTTCTTCTCATTTCAGAGTTGAAGATGATTTAGAGAACCTCTTGAAAGTAACCTCCAAACCAAAACCTAAGGTACCACCAAAACCACCATTGCCTCAGAAGCCAGCAGTTGCCCCCAGGAACACTAATGCATCTCCACTGGCAAGGCCAAAGGAAAACAGGATTCAGACAATGAACGAAGTGGACATTCTCCAGTATATCCAGGAAAATGAATCTATCAACAATGAAGATACAAGTCTTTTTTGAACACACATATTTTTAGAACATAATGATGCCTTCTTGGCCCAGACTCCCAGTGAGCTCAAGTGTCAGTAGCAAGAATTGGCCCGATCTCTTTACAGTCGCAGTGCTCATTTGTACACCATCGTATAGACAGCAGCAAGTTTGACTAGCACAGGCTCAACATGATGTTTTCAAAACAGTGCAGCTGTGGTTCACTGCTGCCTTAGATATCCAGGGGTTTACAGGGAATGTGGACAAGGACATAGCACTACAGATTGTCTACTACTATTTTAGTATGAACATAGTACAGTTTTGGCCAGTTTAGTCATAGTTGAAAATGGTAAGCATGTTATGCACGTGACAAGTGTGAACAGTGTCCAGCAAATGGTCTGAGGCAGGACAGGGTGCTGTTCCTCTCATTTTAGACAGTGTATTTCAGCTCACTGAAAAGGTCATTTTCCTTTTATCCTGTGCATTTTTGTAGCAGCCTTTTCCTCCCTGACTGAAATTTCAGTAACTTATAACCAGAAACTGCTAAGTATAGGTAACAGTTCCACTGTCGTTCAGAGGAATACTGAAATCCCAGCTAAGCCTGACAATCTGCTGGCTTTCTTGTTGCGCAAATGCCAACTTGTAGGACTGCAAACACTAGATGCATCTCTGCCTCCTGGGAAGAATAACAAATGACTGAAGATGGCTACAAGTGTAGCTCCAGACACACGCAGAGGTTGTGGTGTGTAGGAGGTTTGGATGCTGTAGGACTCTTGTGAAACTACTCAAGATTCCCAAGGGCTAATTTTTTCCAGCTAAGCCTTCCTGGACTTCCACTGTAGTTAGTGGAGAGAAGGAGATTTCTCCAGGAGGTGATTCAGTGAAGGTGTCCTAATAGAGGAGCTCTGAATTGCTCTCTGAAGTTACTCTCTCTTTCTCCCCTTCTCCCAGAATTTAAAGAAGCCATAGTGATTAATTCCACTAAGCTAAAATGAGTTTTTTGATAAAACAGTGCTCTGTTCATTACGATGGCAATGGTTAAAACAAGGGAGGTCAAATCTGGGATTATCCAGAGGAAAAAAGTAGGAAGAATATAGACTGGAGAAATTTTAATATGCAGGAAAAGAAAAACACAGTAGAACAGGCATCGCAGACTACCCGTCTTCTTCCTCATCTCAGGCACGCTGGTTGAACGTGCTAAATTTGCATTTAATGTAGGTTGATACCTGCTGTCATGTAGAACGAGATTCCTGAACTCATTCCACGTGTGTTCTATCCAGATGTGAAGATAAGCTCCCCAGAGGGAAAATACTAATATATTTAAGCCATATCGCTATCTCCAAATTTGCCTTTCTAATATAGCACGAAATAAATAGAAAACATTATATATATTTTTTTAATAATGAAATTATCTCTCTTAGTATTTCCTTTTTAAGCCAATGGAAAATATCATTGCAGGGGGCTTAGAATAGATGACTTTTGGAAGTCCCTTCAGACCCAAACCATTCTATGATTCGATGATTAAAGCTGTTTTGGTTTGATGGGACAGATAAAATGTAACCATTGGCTCTCTATGTACAGTATGTTTCAGTATAATAAAACATTTTGCTAACCTGCAGGTGTTACTGTTATTGTTGTTCTTTAGGTTGTACAGCAGCAGCGAATCAGAGTTAAAAGGATGGATTCCATTTAAAACGTGAGGAGCATTAAATGTTGTCAAAGTGCACGCTCAGCGAAAAGCCTATGTAAATAAGTATGAAAACAAGAATATAGCTGCATTCATATTTCCTTCGCAGCTAAAGGTAAAACTGCACATGGGCAAAGGTGGTACCTGATCCCGTCTGTTCTCACACTGTCCTGGTGCAATTAGGAAACTTTTTTATCCCATCCTGCAAAAGGGGAACAAAAGCACCGGGAGAAAATAAATGACTTGCCAGAAAGCAGGCAGAGAATAGCAGGCAGGAGAAATGAATTCAGGACAGGCGTCGTGGTGTCACAAACAACCACTGGATATTTAACTGAGGGTTGGGGAACCTTGATCTCCACTTCATTCAGCACTACTGGGGGAAACTGCTTGGGTTTCTGGATTTTTGGCCTACAGCCCAGCACTTGGCTGGACACTGCTACAACTACCGTGTTAAGAGCCATGGATTTAATGATCAGTGGACTGAGTGGAGGTCTTCACCCTTAGTGGGGGATCAGCAAAAGAAAAGGACTAAGATTTCTTGCAGTAAATTAGAGAAATCATAAAAGGGGCCTAGGAAGACCAGTTTGTCCACCATCCTCCCTAAGCAGGAACATCTGGCCTGAGTCCTGCTGCTGGCAGATCTTACAGGCCAGGACAAGGTGTTACTGATGTGAGGTTGCAGCTGGAAGAGTAGGCAGATGCCAGAGCAGGACATGGAGGCTGAACACAGGCTGGAGAGATACCAGAGCATGGGCACTGAATTATTCTTGCACTGACAGTTGTTATGCCTGTGTTTTCTCTCACAGACATTTTTCTAACCTGTCCTTAAAAGCTTGACTGGCTGGAGAGCACCACTGGAGATGTCATAACCTCTGTGGGTGTGCCTTTACAATTCTTTGCCATCCTATTAGGAATGTTTTCCTACTGTTCGGCATAACTGTTCCTTCCTGCAACTTCAGCTAATTATTTCTAATTCCCATCACAACAGAAAGAGAACGAAGAATATTCTTTTAGTTCTCCTTTCTAGACTGAACAACTCTTCCCAGTGAGGGTGGCAGCAAGACGGGTCAGGACATCACTACGGTACCAGCTCACAACTTGCTGTGCCCTAGACGAATGCTGTCATCTTGCACCGATTTATCCCCTGTTTTTAGAAGAATTGCTACGCATCCATGTGACAATTCACCAGGGGCAATAAAGGATGCCAGCATCCCACACCCTTTCATTAACACCACTTGGTGCAGTGACGCAATGTGCAGCCTTTGTTCCAGCTGGAACTACGTTTTTCTTTCACCCTTCCTCGTAGCAATGTCATCTGTCCGCCTTCCACCACCTCTAGGAACTCCACTCACAAACGGCTCATGCTTTTGCAAAGCTGTGGGAGGGCGCTACCATCATAACCATGGGAACATTCCCAGTAATACTGATGTAACAACAGTATAGCTGTATCCATTTTGAACCGCCAAGGAATAGTTTGCCCCCCCCGCCCTCCCTAAAATTGTCAGATTACCTACATAACACAGGGAAGGAAGAGCTGTTAATTGTTTCCTGTGCTAGATTTTTAAGATGATTTTAAGGTCAATGTTTTGCTTCAGAAAAAATCTCTCTTTCCTGTCAAGGAACTAAGGTAAAGGGATCCTTCATAAATCCCAATGTTATGCATTTGTTTTACAATGCAAATGTCTAGCTGCAGTAATATTTATAGGCACTTAGAGGTGAGTTACAGTCCTTGAATAAATTATGTATAATGAATCATTATTATACAAGAGAAGAATGTCAGACAAATGTAGCCCAGAAAAATTGAACATATTATTTGAAATGACACAGGGAAACCACACAACATACTTTGCATCCTGCCAGACCAGAACTTTGTTTTTTCTCTTCATACATCACTTCTAGTAGCAGCTACTTTATTAGCCTGCTCTTGACAATCCTTGGAATTCAATTATGGACTCTAATGTAGTTCTTGGCTGACAGGCATCACCTTTTGACACTAGTAATAGCTAGCTCATCAGAAGATTTGAAAAGCAAGAGAGTTATATTTAAGCCCTTACAAAAGATGTTTTCTTTAGTGATTAGAACTCATAATAGGTATCTCTATTGCCTTAGAAGCTGCTCCTTGTTTCGCATAACCTTCTGCTTGCTATGTGGTGCAGCACTAATTAGCAACTAACGCTATATACTTTGTATCACAGTTAAAGTACTGATTTCACCAAGCTGGGAATTCCACAGATGACCTGTGGGTCATCTTCTCACGTCTGTTACGTTGTAAATTTTTAGGGAAGCTAATTCCCACATAGTGTTTAAGGCCTAGTTCTGTCAGTGACAATTTGGGTTGGATCTAAAAAAATATATTAATTGAAACTGATAATTTCTGCTAATCTTTGCCCAGTTAGCTTCTGCAAAGAAACTGAGCTTGCTAAAGCAGAATACACAAGTTAGCCTGTCGTTTAAGGTCATGAAAATCCAGCAGACTCACGAAGCACTAAGGCATTAGCTAATGAAAGGAGACTGTGAATGGCCAGCCCCTGTGGTCGTTAGATTTAATACAGAGTACTTGAAAGCACTGATAGTTCACTTAAAAATGTGACTGTCACTAATGTCACTAACGATTCTTGAATCTTTGTGTGTGTGTGTGCATCAACCGCGTTTCTTATCGATCGATGTGATCACACTTTTGTGGCAGTTTAAACCTCTGTAAGTCAAGAAGAGAGTGGGGGGATTTACTGTGGGTTTTATCTATGTTCTTGCTGTGCGTCTCAACAGCAACAATGGGACTGAATGAAGTCACTCAGTTGCTTTCTGTATTGCACCCATTCCTTCCCTGATTCATCTTTAAACCTTTCTGATCCAATTATTTCAGCCCTCACCATAACACTGATCTTCCTCTATAGCCTTCCACATACTACTTCTGGTATTTAATGTCACACATTGAACCTAGTGAAGAACTCAAGTGAAGGGAAATCATCTGCCTGTGTTACTAGGGAACAGGGTTACTACGATGGGGTTACGGCGTTGGTGGATAAGGAAAGAGCAACTGACATCATCTACCTGGACTTGTGCAAAGCGTTTGACACTGTCTCGCATGACATCGTTGTCTTTAAATTGGAGAGACATGAATGTGATAGATGGACCACTCAGTGGATAAGGAATTGGCTGGATGGTTGTGGTCAACAGCTTGATGTGGTGACATGAACAGTGGGATCGAGTGCACCCTCAGCAAGTTTGCTGACGACACCAAGCTGTGTGGTGTGGTCGACATGCTGGAGAGAAGGGATGCCATCCAGAGGGACCTTGACAGGCTGGAGAGGTGGGCCTGTGAGAACCTAATGAAGTTCAACAAGGCCAAGTGAAAGGTCCTGCACGTGGATTGGGGCAATCCCAAGCACAAGTATAGGCTGGGCGGAGAATGGGTTGAGAGCAGTCTTGAGGAAAAGGACTTGGGAGTGCTGGTGGATGAGAAGCTCAACATGAGCCAGCAATGTGCGCTGGCAGCCCAGAAAGCCAACTGTATCCTGGGCTGTATCAAAAGACACGTGACCAGCAGGTCGAGGGAGTTGATTCTGCCCCTCTACTCTGCTCTCGTGAAACCGCACCTGCAGTACTGTGTTCAGCTCTGGGGTCCCCAACACAAGAAGGACATGGAGCTCTTGGGGGAGATCCAAAGAAGGACCCCAAAGATAATCTGAGGGCTGGAGCGCCTCTCCTATGAAGACAGGCTGAGAGAGTTGGGGCTGTTCAGCCTGGAGAAGAGAAGGCTATGGGGACACCTTCTAGCAGCTTTCCAGTACCTAAAGGGGACCTACAAGAAAGCTGGAGAGGGGACTTTTGACAAGGGCATGTAGTGATAGGACATGGGGCAATGGCTTTAAGCTGAAAGAGAGTAGATTTTGATCAGATCTAAGGAAGAAATTCTTCACTCTGAGGGTGATGATACACTGGAACAGGTTGCCCAGAGAAGTTGTGGATGCCCCATCCCTGGAGGTGTTCAAGGCCAGGTTGGATGAGGCTTTGAGCAACCAGATCTAGTTGACCATGTTCCTTCCCCTGTCAGGGGCTTTGGAACTAGATGATCTTTAAGGTCCCTTCCAATCCAAACCATTCTGTGATTCTGTGATTCTAAAACCATCTGTAGGGTACACTGCTCTTGAGTAAAAATGCTAGCAGTGAAAGATGATGATGGTAAATTAAATTAATAGTCAAATTAAGTGCTGCTGTGGGAGTTCAGAGTCAATGAAGCTGCTTAAAGGATTGATTAGTCATAGATATTTAGAGACTAAGTTTTATTCATACCAGGATGTTATGGATGCTAAAAATTTATATGGGTTCAAGGAGACACTGGTTAGACTCATGGAAAAGAAATTTATCAAGGGTTATTAAGGATGTTGCTTAGAGATTGGGAAGTCCTTGAGCTACAAGTTGCTGGAAAAGAGGAGAATATTCAACAGGCAAATATTTTTGTGTTTCTCTGTAGTTGTCTATATTTGTCTGTTGTGAAGAATACTATCCTGGGCTAATCTCAAACTCACACTGAATGAATCACATAGTGAGGATTTAGTGACTGAAAGAGCAGAATATCCTTGGTGCTTTATCATCCTGCTTCCCGGCACCCTCAATGAGATCCATCCACTGGCCTTAGAACAACAAAGCCATTTCTCCTGTTTGCTCAGGAGAGATTCCTGAAGTTAGTGGAAATTTTGATTTGTAATACATAAAGCCACTTTTGTCATATACATGTTATATTTGCAGTGTGCAGTAAAAGTCTTTGTGATATCAGAGGAAGATCTCAACCATTCTTGAATGCTCCTCTAGATCCCACCCTCAATGGTAAGATCAGTAGATACTATGATTTGCCTACAAAGTCAAATGTAAAGAGATTTGCCAAGGGTAACTAGGTAACAAATGACATCATCACAACATCCAACAAATTTCAGTGAAATAACTCCTAAATAGACCATCCAATGTTATGTCATGCTCTTTTTCAATGAAGTGCTTAGGAACCAAACACAAAAAGACATAACAGCCCACTGGCCTCTGCTGCATTAACAGCCACCATGCTTTGTTACCCTCAGGTATATCGTTTTTATTATCGAGTACATAGGAATCACAGTATCAGATTTGGAGGTCTGGAGCTGATAAAGCCATGGGGAAGCGTTGTGATTCTCGTGGCATCTTGATGTGGGAGTTTCGGTCACCCACTCAAATCAGGACAATGTATGAAAACCATGATGGTGTTGGTTTTTGATCAAAAAATGCAAACCAGCCTCTCCTTGAACTCATTAAATACTCTTCAAATGCGATTTAGTGATTTTCTGCCAAAGGCAATGTTTCCATGCCATTTATGTCACCGAAGGGTTGCTTCCTGCGCCTGCTGGGAGAGTCGTACAGTCAATCTAATCTGTCAAAATCCCATGCAGGTCATTAGAAGCCTGGTGATGCTGATGCTTGGGAGAGGAGGTAAAGGAATAGGATGTGACACCACTGTTCAAGCCTGATCGACTCGGAGAGCATCACTGAAAATGGGAGAGACAGGACAGAATGAAAGAATGCATCTGCCTGATTTATACACAGAGCTCCAGAGCCCCTCACTTCCCTTGAAAAATCAGGGCTGTAGAGCTGAAACGAACAACTCATTTAATGGTTCTTTGAAGAGCTGATCACTATGTTTTTTCAAATGAACATAAAAGCAAACAAAATAAAATTACAAAATTCCTGTGGTATTTACTGAGCACTTTTCTTACTTTTCTGCTCATTTCTCTGTGCTTTTTAAGTTCGTCCAGGGAATTT
Source organism: Tauraco erythrolophus (assembly GCF_009769465.1). Classification (NCBI taxonomy): domain Eukaryota; kingdom Metazoa; phylum Chordata; class Aves; order Musophagiformes; family Musophagidae; genus Tauraco; species Tauraco erythrolophus. The sequence continues at coordinate 62,223,641 of NC_141466.1, read as the reverse complement.
GTGCTAATGATTGCAAACTTTTCAGATTATTTCATTGGTAATAATGATTTAAGGCCACTAATTTCACCTCAGAGGAGTTTATAGAGCTTATGGTTCAGTTTGATAATGTCTGGGTATGTTAACAAGTTCTTACTGTGAATGAAAATAATAATTTCTTTACCTTGAATACTAAGAATCACAGCTACCCAGTGGTTTCCCCCCCACACCTTATGCAATCAAATCTGCAGGCTACTATGATTTGTTTTCTTGCTTGTGCCTTCCTGTGTCTTGACCTTTAATAGCTTACATATTTAATCTTGTGTGCAGTCCCTGAAAGGAATTTTTTGTGTGCAGAACTGCTGGCTAATTATAGTTGTAATGTCTTCCCTAAAAAGAAAACCTGATTCTACATGGAATGATGTGGAAAATCCAGCTTTTTCATGAGAAATGAAAAAGAAATCTGGGGCTGTCTTCATCAGTGGTTTAGTTCAGCTCAAGAGGGCACCTTCATAGCAAATCTCCTGATCGGCTCCGCTTAACCATACATATGTGGGTTCCCATCACAGAGCTGCCATGGAGCAAATGGGATTCAAGTAGAAGTAGAAATGACTTCCCCTGGCTGTGTACATGTGGGCAGTGGGTACTCACCACCAGCTGTTTCGCTTTGCAGATCCTCTCCTGTTGTGCTGCCGCACTTGCTGATATCCTCAGTGCATGTTTGGTGGTAAACTGAGCCCAAAATCCAGATGACCTCAGCCTGTTTTTTTCCACCTTTGCAGTAAGGGATCATACTGAGGGATCAAAGGGAGGAAAGGGCAAAATCACAGGGAGGTTCAGGTGTCCCCTGGTCTGTGGATGCTGGACAATACCCAGTCAGGTACCCTTAATAAAACAGCTTAGTCTCTGCTCTCTAGGCTGGTAACGAGTTCTGCATTAAGCAAACATCGGCTGAACTAAGGGAACAATGTCGTATTGTGTGGGAGTGGCAAGGGGAGACAACAAACCCCCACATCTCCTGCTCCCAAGGAGATGTCCTTATTACTGACTATCAAATGTCTGTTTCTTCTCCCAGGAATCCTACTTCTTTCTAGTTCCAGCAGGGAAGGTAAAGCACGATTTTGGCACTGCCTTGCTTCTCATTTGCTGCAGCAATGGGAGAGGGAGGTTCAAAAGTCCCTGAGGCTGAGAAAGGCGAAAGGAACACATTACTGCCTTCCTGGGTGAATACTTTAGACAGTGTACCAGAAAAAAATCTGAAGAAATGAGAATTTCCTTAAGCAACAAGACAGGAGACTGTCTGTCCCAAGCCTGGCTCAAAAAATAGTGACTGGATGTCACTATGAAATAATGTTGATTCCTCCCGTTTCCAGGCTGGCACCAGGCTGGTGGGGTGGCAGGTGGTGGGGTGGCTGTGCCCCAGGGAGTACTCTTGGCTATGGCTGACAAGCAACCCGGCTATTCCGGACTGTGTTGCACTTGCTAGATTTGCCAGCTCCAGTTTTCCCATATTTGCAAGTCTGTGCATGACGGCTTCGTTCTGCAGAGTAGTCGTGAGCTGACCCATTTCCTTTTAATGCAGTAATTACCAGATCGACTGCCTTCCCCTTCAAGGTACTGACCTGCAGTGGCTCATCCAGTAATTACTGTGGATGAAATCTGTAATGTCTGCATTTACCACAGCTTTTCTGAGCCATTTCTCTTGTTGGGATTTTTTTCTGGATTGTTTCTTTTTCTTTTTCTTTTTTTTTCTCTCTTTCTTGAGCATCCTGGTGTAGTGGAAGGTGTCCCTGCCTGTGACGGGGAGGTTGGAACTAGATGATCTTTAAGGTCCCTTTCAACCCAAACCATTCTATGTTTCTGTGATGCTTTTTCCCACTTGACCTGCAGATTTATCAGTTTTGTGAAAGAAAATCATGGGAGATTTTTGACTTAGCCATACAATGAGAAAAGAAAGAGAAAAATGGGGAATTTATTGGAAAAAAAAGATAAAACTGTTTCCCTAGAGCAATGTTTGAATAACAAATTCCATTTAATTCTACCAGAGATCCACACAGGGCAGCATCAGAGACCCGTAAGAGATGCTAGGACAGCAGATATCAATGTTGTCTGCTGTCTCACCTTGCTGTTCAGCAGGGACACTTCAAAATGTGCTGGACAAGAGTGACAAAGTGAGCACAGCACCGTGCCCCCAGCTCAGGGTATTCACCTGTGCACAACTGCCAGAGACCTGCTGCCTCCCTTTCCTTTTCCTGCAGCCATTTTAATAATAGCCATTTCATGAAAACAATATTCAGTTATTTTAAACACTTCAGTAGAGACTGGGATTTAAGACTTTGAAGTCATTTATAGGCTCTGTGCTTCTCTCTGTCTGATAATATGTAAGTATATAGTACATATGAGAACATGGGAAAAAAAGAGGCTTATTAATCTTCCCACAGTTAAACAGGGAGTCTGTAGCAGAGCCAGCAAAAGAGTTGTCTGGTCTCCTATCCTGGCCATGAACCTCAAGGCTAAACTAAAAATACAATCAAAGCAATCGTGTGTGTTAAGGGATTTTCTGGTTTGTTTTTGCTTTATCGCGATATGCATATGGATGACCTGAAATATTTTCCCTTTGAAAAATTTTTGCCTGTCTTTTCTCTGTTTTCTTAGAAATTCAGGAAGATGCTTTGACTGCTGAACAGCTTGTGAACTGGTGACATTGCAACAGATGAAAGGGAGGGAAAACTAACAACTGGACAGGATATCCTAACTCTCTCAACCTCTCCTATGAAGACAGGCTGAGAGAGTTGGGGCTGTTCATCCTGGAGAAGAGAAGGCTCCGAGGTGATCTTACAGCAGCCTTCCAGTACTTAAAGGGGGCCTGCAGGAAAGCTGCAGAGGGACTTTTCACAAGGGCGTGTAGTGATAGGAGAAGGGGCAATACATTTAAACTGAAAGAGGGTACATTTAGATTAGAGATAAGGAAGACATTTTTTTACAATGAGGGTAGTGAAACACTGGAACATGTTGCCTGGATAATTGCGTGTGGATCCCTGGAAGTGTTCAAGGCCAGGTTGGATGAGGCTTTGAGCAATCTGATCTAGTGGAAGTTGTCTCTGCCCATGGCAGGGGCATTGGAACTAGATAGTCTTTAAGGTCCCTTCCAACCCAAACCATTCTATGATTCTATTCTATTTTGTTAATACAAGTTTTATTTTCTTTTCCTCATGAATTCCTGTTTAATTTTAAAATGTCTAACAATGTGTGTGAGAAAAAACAGTTTTGTTAGGATTGCTAATGAGTTTTCCCAGTACTAAGGATGTGAGAATCTGGGTTTCCTCCTTTTTTTTTTCCAATAAAATATGAGAAGGAAATGAATTGCCCTTAAAAATAAAAAAGGAGAAGCTTAACTGTTTTCATTATTATATCAACAACATAGGCCCAAACTGCGAATTCCTTTAAAAGCCACCTTTTTCTTCCACATCCAGTCTCCCATCCCCGAACTAGTCACCGTTCAGTCACTCTAGACTACTGAGAATCAGTGTGAATAAAGAATTTACTGGATTTGTGTCAGAACGTTGTAAGATAGAACTTTTTAAAGGGAAACTTTTTTCAAAATCATAATCAACTTATCACAGCAAAAACCACAGATGCCTTCAGAGGCATAAAAACTAGAAAGCCATCTGCATGGCCTTCCCCAGGATTAAGCACCAGGATATAGCCTTTATGGTTTCCTAAAAATAATAGGTACCGGACAGAAAAATAGAAAAGGCCTTTTTTTTTTTTTTTTTTTTTTTTGAGGTTTCGCAGAAGCCAGAACCAGGGCTGCTTTCTGAACAAAACAGGAAAATGCTGCTGCCCCGTCAGCATGGGCATGGGTGTAACCATGCCTGAAATGGAAATGGTATCAGCCCCCGTGGAGGCAGAGCTGGATGTTCTCTTGTTGCAGCCTGAAAGCAATGTCCTGACAGCAGGCTTGATTCTTAGAAACACAGTTATGAAAAATACCTAAAGAGTGATGAAATGCTGACTAACGAGCAGTTAAGTCGGAGCATGACTGTGCACTTTACAAGGAGAGAAAACGAGGTCAGTGATTTAACACAGAGGTGTTCAGGCCACCGCAGGCGGGTGGCGATGGGGCTTTCTGCCACCGCTGCACCTTGTTGAGTGGGTGTGCAGGGCAGGGGGCTTACAGGGGAGTGAGAAGTGAGATCTGGGAGTATGAATAGCAGCATAGTTTGTTGGGGTCTGGGTTGTTTCTAATCATTGGAGGCTTCCTGTTATTCCTTCCTTATTGATCGTGTTGCAAATGAGACAATAATCCAATTTGGCACCTGGTTAAGCCAATAGGAACATAATCTTTATTAGTATTAAGTAGTGAGTTATTCCTGCTGCAGATAAATACATCTAGCCATTTCCTTTATAGGACACCAGTTCTAGATCCTTAAACTTTGCCAGATTTTAGTTGTTCAGGATGACATTTCACATGCTCCATTATTTGGCTCCAGTCAGGATACTAAGAAAGCTTCACCTCCAATACTTTAGCGGTCTTTGGATGAAGAAGTCGTAGGAAGTTCTTCTTTTAGTCCATATAATTTTTTCTTAAAACTGTATGGATGACAAGGCTTTTTAGTCCCGTGTCTTGAAAGAAGGGTTTGGGTATCGGTGTAGAAATCACTTGAATTGGATGTCAGAGTTGTGCCTTTTGCCTTATTAATTAGAAGCAGACAAATAAAGCCTAAACCTTTCCAAATTTATCTGTATGATAAAAGGAAAAAAGTAAAGGAAAAAAAAGAAAGTAATGTATATATTTGTTGTAGGTTAGGCCGATCCGGCAACTAAACCCCACGCAGCTCTCCCACTCCAGTAAAATGGAGAGGAGAAAAATGTAATAAAAGAGCTGAGGATCGACAGGAACAGAGGAGCACCCACCAACCACGGTCTCGGGCAAGAGGCTGTTTTCTTAAAGCAAAACTATTTTTTAACAGCTACCTACAAAGAGAAAAGCAAACAAAAACGGTTACTTGAGAGGATAACAAGAAAACAAGGCCAGGTCTTAAAATCAACACCACTCCCCCCCTTTGCCTTCTCTTCCAGGCTCTACCTCCTCCCCCCAGCGGCGCAGGGGGGCAGGGAATGGGGGAGTGCAGGTCAGTTCATTCCAAGTTGTTACTGCCGCTTCCCTTAAAGGAAAAGGAGTCCTTACACCATTGTCCCTTGCTCCAGTGGATCCCCTACTCACGGCAAAAGCGTGAATCCTGCCGGCTAGGAGGCAAATCCTTACCCCATCGGATTGCCCCAAGTGCGGGCTTTACCAGTCCTGGGCTTTTAAGGAGCTGTAGCCACTCGCTCTGGCGTGGGTCATCATACAGACTTTAACTGCGCTCCGGTGTGGGTCGTCATATCGACCTTAAATGCATCTCCGTACAGACTTAGATGCGCAAATGCAAAATGCGTAAATGCCCTCGACCTGTGCCCACGATTCACAACAGTCTCAGGCTCAGGCATCTCCTTTAATGAAACACCTCCCCATCGGCGGGGGTCATCCCACGGACTCTAGATGCGTGCCGTGCTCAGGCTCTGGCATCTCTTCTCGACATGGTTCCTCCACGGGCTGCGAGTGGGTCTCTGCTTGCTCCACCGAGGACTGGCTACAAGGGGCTGCTGGCAAGGGGGACTCAGCCGCGGCACACGTTGTTCTGTTCCATCTTCACTGACCTCTTATCTGTGTGGCCGTTTCTCTTAGATTTCAGTCCTTTCTGGGTGAACTCGGCCTGGTGGGCGCCCCGGGAGTGGGCCTCTCCCCAAGTTCCCCAAGCGGCTCCGCCGCCGCCATCCTCGACGGGGCGGGCACCGGCCCGGCAGGGGGCGGGGGCCGTGCCCCCCTCCCTTCTCCTTGCTCCTGGGCAAAGGCACACCTTTCCGGTTCCTTTGTCCGACGTAAATAGGGCAATTCGCAGAGGCATCGATTGGCTCAAGCACCGAGGGGGATGGGAGTCCGGGCTGATGGGCAGCTTCTGCCACCCGGACCTCCCCCCCCCACTTCAAACCATGACAATACTGCTGGTACTAAAATATTGTGGGCAATTCTGTAAATTTTCCTGTAAACGTGATCTCTCCTGACAGTGCCCATCTGCAGTCAGCCCATGGACACAACATCTCTCCTCCATAAGCCCAGCGGAGAAGGAGACTGAGCAAGACTTTTCCTGCAAGGACATCTCTTGGCCACCAATGTCTAGCTCCAAAGGGCTAGCAAGTGATCGACCTGGAGCTGGGAGGACCTACAAGAAAGACTTTAGACCAAGCAGATGTTTGACATCCATGTTTAGGCGAAGGAACCAAACAAACTTTGAGTGGTGTTTCCTATCTCAGAGCTGGCAGCTGAGAACATCTTTTTAGTCAATGAGAGCAGCTGGTGTTTCCAGGCTGCTTCATCTGACCTTCATCTAACCTGGGGTGAGATGAAATACCCTCTGCAAGTACCTGTTTTTCTCTAAAAGGGACTCTGGCCAACTCACTCAGCTGCAGACTGTAGGCATCTAAACTCAGGTGAAATGGATCCTGCCCAAGGAGACTTTCTCCCCAAAAGTTATGCTGGGTCTTCCCTGAGCTGTAAGCAGAGGAGGCAGCTGCTGTGGCCCACCAGCTGCCAAGAGGCTATTCCAGGCTGGGACCCATCGACTGGAGCTGTGCCACAAGCATAGTTCTGGGCTTGTTCCTGCGCATGTGCTTTGGGCCATTTGTTAGCAGACCAGCCGGCCAAAAAACATCCTGGCAGGAGATACACAAAGGAGGTTCATGTCAGTTGATGCAGGGGAAGTGGAAAGATGGTGGTTTGTCCCAGGTGGGAATTGTCTCCTCTCAAGCCATGATGGGCCATCTCCTGTGGGTCTGTGCTGTGTGCTCGCCTGGGGGCAAAAGTGCATTTTCACAAGGACTCTTTAACTCTTTTAAAAATTGCTTCATACACGTTAATCCTGGGTGACCAGTAGCTGGAAGTGTTGGGGTCATGGATCTATTCGTAAGGAAATCTGAAGGTTTCAGAAAACGTGTCAGGTTCAAACACCACAGAAAAGCAAAATCTCTAACAGACAAAAAAACCTCCTTGCCAAAACCATAAAAGAAAGCACTGACCAGAAACAATGGAAGTCGGTTTCCATTTGGAGTATCACTTTTCCCCTAAAACTATAGAATTATAATCTAATTTTAAATTTGTACCAAAAGCCAGGAATGAGATATGTGAACAATTGTGGCAGCTTTTTAAAAAAAAAAAAAAAAAATTTTGAAAACCAGAAGTTATTCAGAAAGACACTGCCCTGTTTCAATTCTGTTTCAATAAAGTTTCATTTCTGGGTGTTAAAACTGAGAGTAATTTTCTTCCCTGCTCCAGACCTCAGCTATGCCGTGCCGTGGCATCTGGGAGGGACACAAGCCAAGTGTTGTCTCCTTGGGACTGACCGCTCGTGTGAGGAGCTGCCTCCCTGCGCAGAAGAGCACAGGGCTCTGAGACCTCTATCAGTGGGGAAAAAAAAGAGTACATTCTCTGGCTGTGAAGCCATTAAATATTTACAGCATCTAGTGGCAGACTGCGGCTGTGGCATGACGTCCGTGGATGACTTGCGCATCATGAAGGTGGGAAAATCTTCGCAGAGGGTTTTCGCCTTCCTCGTCTGCAGAGTTCATATCCATTCCAAGTTCCTTTCAAACCCAAAGTGAAGAATGTTTTAAAACCCACAAGGGGGGGACACCTGAGGAGAAAAATACCTTTTTGCTTTCCTGCAATCTGTTGAATTAATGGTGTATTTTGGAGAGCCTGGGTGATAAATATTTCAGGCATAATGAAAGGGAACTGTACCTGCAGCTGGCCTGTGGGATTTTAATGAGACAAGCTTTCTGATTTGCACTGCAGCATTTGTAGCCCAAAAATAAGCACCATCCTGACTTCCTTGTGCAGATGTGGGGTTGGAGAGTGGTGCCTCCGCCTCTTTCATTCCCTCTAAAGAGCTCTTTTTCTTGGTTTTGCAAAAGCTGCATTTGGTGTCAGCCCATCAGCCAAAGGTGAGGGCTGCTTATTTCACGCAATGATGGAACAATATTTCATTGACAAGTTATCCAAAGGGCCACACGCCTAGATAAAAGCTTGCATATGTAAAATTAAGATGGTGCCTTTCCTCCGTGTGTCCTGTTACAGAAGCTCCAGGGTCTCTGCAAGCAGTAATTAAGCTCAGTTTGCTGAAAGGAGCACAATGCACAAGTAGCCCTTCTTGCCTCCGTCACACCAAAACAAATCTAATCTGATGTGGCCATGTGCTCTTTTATAAACCCAAACCTCTAAGTGCCCTTACAGAAAAGCAGGGAAACCAGAGAGCACTTTGGGGTGCTCTGACCTCCTTTGAGTGCTTCATGGATGGCCACCCAAGTTACCTGGAGCTGCTCTCTCAGTAGCAGTGCTGGACTGAGGGGCTAAACCAAGTCACACGCGTGTGCCCAAACCCAGGCTCTGCTAGCCCTTCTCCCCAGGTGGGGATGGCAGAAGTTATGCCCGGCGGTGGATACAGAGGGAGCCCTTGGCCCGTTATTGCATTTTTCATGTGCGTGCAAAGAAACTCAACCCAACCCCATCCTGAGACATTGCCTTGAGTAACCCACTCACATAAGTGCAACACGCTCTTGGCAGCGAGCTCAGGGCCCTGCCTTCACAAACAGTCACGGGAGGCTGGAAATCAATTAGCGGGGCTTGTTCCGACGGCAGATAATGAGGAGCCCCGCTTGTCTTGCCAGCTCCTTCCGAGGCCTCCTCCAGTGCTGCCGCGAGCCGGTGCATCCAGCCCCACAACTGCCATGTCTCCTGCTGCTGCCGACTGGGTGGGAGAGCTGCTTGGAAATACCAGATCTGCAACATCTGACAAAGAAGGGGAGATGTAGGGGATAGGTGGGAGAAAAGGGAGGCAGTGTGGGGCAAGGGAAGCAAGGAGGGCAGGTGAAAGCCAGGGTTGATGCCTCACTGTTCACTCTTCATGGCTGGGAGCTACCTTGAGCTACCTCTTGCAGATCCTGTGGAGAAAGGGTCCTTCAGGAGTGCCCTCCAGGGCTGCAACACCCAGTCATTTCAGTCTAAACACTCATTATTTGCTTCAGGACCTTTCCTGGATGTGAACTGAAGTAGTAGGTGGGGAGAAGAGGGAGGGTCTCTTCAAAAGTTCACACTTGATCCAAGGCAAAACACTCAGGTGGATTCACTCATGTTTCCTTTGCTGGTTCCAGTGGGGAAGCTTGTATGGGTACAAGCTAACAGGACCAGGTGTTGTCTTTGTACATGGGATGAGACAGATAATTTTTTGATGTTTGAAAGTACCTATTGCCATTAACACTGACGCAGTGCCACCTGGGGAGAGACAGAGATGGAAAACAGCAATGCTTGATTTTGCTATAAAAAGGCTGAAACACTGTTAGCCAAATCCAAGCACTTCCCTGGCTGTTGGGCTGCCCCTGCCCCTGCCCCTCCCCACGGCTTTTAGGACTGGAAAGCCATGGGTGCTGCTTTGGCAGTTTGCTCGTCTGTTGCAGCCATCACTAGTTCCTTATTTATTTGCCTGTTTTTAATGACTGACACTGTTGCTACCTGCTTGGGCACAGCCTGCTCATGAAAGTGGTGACAGGGGAGGGTTTGTCTTGAGCAAATTTGCAGGCCAGGGACTCTGTGGACAGCTTGTAAAAGCAGGGACAAGCCCTTGGGGGTGCCGCGGAGCAGCTAAAACAAGAGGCTAATCCAGGCAGAGCGTTTGAGGGGGCAAGGTGGTGTGTGCAGGTGTTGGGCAGAGGGCTGGAGCTGCTGCAAGTATTGTAGCCTGGCACTGAGACACATCCCTCCATTTTGCAGATGAGAAGAAGCCTTAGCCGCAATGTTGTTGCAGCAGTAGTGATCTAGAGACACAAGCCACTTGAGATTTGTGTCTGTATTTTTCAGTAGTCCCATTGATGTAACTGAGGGAAAAAATGGATTTGCTTTTGGGCATGCGATCCAGTCTTCAGGTCTTCCCTCTTGGAGGAAAGTCATACACAAAAGCAAATCTCTCAAGGAACAGATGGACCCTTAATCCTTCCCCCGTGGCAGGGCTGGAAGAGGCACTATCGTGTGCTGCTTGGCTAGTAAGATGTCTCTAGACATGGGAGATCATAGTTCATTTCTCCCCTGTGACTGAATTGATTTCCATCTAATTCACTATGTTAAAAAGTGTTCTGGAGTTTGATGTTCCCCTAAACATAAACATTATTTCATGCTTTTGTTCACATGGGAAAAGTGAATGTTCTTTAGGCCATCGAGTGCACGTAAATAAGTATGCCTCCATAATATAGACATGAAGGCATGTATCTGATTTTAGTCTCTCCCTAAGATAAATGAAAAGATGTGTATTTTTACACTAGCTGTACCCTGAAACAGGGGTTGTTAGTAGGTTTCCCCGCTCTCAGGTGATATTCAACGTTCATGCCTTTCTGTCCTAATGAATAAAAAATAAAACATCTTTCACAGGAAAAAATTATTGTATCCCAGTCCAGAGGCTCTTCTGGCCAGACACTTAGAGCATCTGCCCGTTAGGAAGGAGGCATGGGTTCATCTGCCCGAAGGGAAGCATGGCCGTTCACGTTTCCCCCAGCAGCTGCCTAACCACTGAACTAGGACATTAAACATGTCTTGCCACATCCTCCCCAGATGTATTTTAAACACGGTTTGATCCTACTCAGCAAAGGAAAAGGCTGAGGCATTTCTGGGTGCGCCCAGAAACATGCTTAAATCTGTGACATTCAGTTTTGCCAATTTGCAGACCTCAGGGTGAACATCCACTGCTGTGTGTGATGGGAATAAGCCTGCTGACAGCAGACCTGGCTTTCAGCAGCAGCTTTGAAATTTGAAGAGGTTGACATCAACTCAGGTGCTGTGAACCATGGATGGAAAATCACTGACCTAGGGGACCTAAATGTCAGTGTCTGAGGGTTTTGCAGACACTAGATGCACCAGGGCTAGGCAACTGATGAGTTTTCAAAGGCCAGACTCTGAAGCTACATCCTTCAAATGGCATTTGGGAAGCCAGAGAGTCACCTGAGTCTTTTTGTGCATCATAGTCAACTAAAAAGATTCTCAATTTTATATATATATGTCTATATATATCTATATCTATATATATCTCATTCTTTGAGGCAGCATCTCCTAAGGCAAATTTTTGACACCTAAATCAATATCAGGGCTCAGAGAAATAAGGAGACCCAGCTCCCACTGGCTTCCATCTTTAATGAGGAAAGAATGACAGTGCCCCAGGGACAGAGAACTGATGATGCTGGGGAAAAGGGAAGGAGGTTTATGCCTTGCCCAACCTTTCTCATCTCGTTCCCAGTTACATCTTTAAGAATGTGGTGCTATAATGCAGCATGCAGATTGTGTGTGAGGCTGATGAACACGAGAGAAAGCTACATGTTCTTAAATGTCCAAAAAGCTGCACGTTTCCATTTCCCTAGAAACAAAATTCATCTGTGTGGGGATGTGCCTTTGGTATTGTGCGGCAGATTTTCGTACCCAAGGACAATACACACATTAAATTGGTTTGTTTCTTATCTGATTCTGGGGCTTTTTCACTCTTTTCAGTATGTAAATTACTCCATCCTTTTAAAGGCTGTTCTGCCTATGGTCTGAGCCGCTCAGGATGTCTCCTGCTAAGCTCCATGAACTGAGTACAAAGAGTGGCCCCTTTTCCCATTAACATCACTGCCTTTGATAAGGTCTCTACTAGCCAGTCACCTAATTCTTCCTCTTAGAGTGTGAACATAATGACAACCCAAAGGAAGAGCTTACAAGACCCAAAAGGAAAGTATGCTCCATGCTCTGCTTTTGAAACACTGGGATTTCTAGCAATGAACCTCGACTGGCACAGGATGTCAGAGCTCGGAGGCTGGGGACTGGCGATAAGCAGCTGCTGACACGGTCCGTGGGGCAGATGGGGCCGTGCAGCATTGGAGGCGATGCCGTGCTGCGGGCAGCAGGACCTGCCTTCTCCAGTCCAAGGCAAGTCAACGTGAGCTACCGCACTGAAACTTGTCTACTGCCTTTCTAACACCAACCTGACACCTCAACAAAATAAATATAGTAAATGGGAGAAGAAGAGTCAAGAGAACCTGAAATCTCTGACTGCTTTTAGAGAAAATCTCCACAGATAGTTTGATTTTAAAGGCATTATGACGTGGCTTTTGTATCTCAAGCAATTATTTGGTGTAGCCTTCGACAAGTCTTATAGGAGGGGCAGGCACTTAATTTAATTAAAGTATTTCGTAGCGAGTTTAAAAACAAAAGGACAGATCTGTATCTCTATTCCCAGGTTTCTTCACTGTTGAGATATTTCTCCTTTACAGGGGCTAGGGGAAAGCCAGAGTCCAGCCCCCAGGCTCCAGGCAGACAGACACAATCCTTGTGTGATTCGTAGCGTTATGCAATTAAAATGGTAAGAAATGATTTGCTGGGTATTGCTATTGTTTATTTGCTCCTATAGCCAACTCCCATTTTCCCATAGAAATAGCTAATGGTAGAGAACTTAATAGGTTTCCAAATATTTCCCTGCCTTTCAGCATAAAACTACTGGGTTTAGAGGTTAGATTAAAATCAAGAAACTGCTTCAATAGCTGAAATTTCTGTTGATACTGAAACTTTTCAGAAACTTTTGCTGCATTCTGCCAATTTTGTCCCTAGTCTTAATAACTCCTTTACCAGCAGAGTTAAAAAGAAAAAGGTCGGGTTAGGATGAACATGGTCTCTCCCAAAGCTAACAAAACCCTTGGCTCCATGTCTGGCCTGGAACCTCGCACAGAGCTGGAGCTGGGGAGTGCTCAATAGTCAAGGTGCCTCAGCACATCTCTGGGATAGCAAATGCCACTGCCATCATGTCCTGGGGACCATGACACTGCGTGTCCCAGCAGAGGTGGGACAGAGGCTGGCGCTGAGGCTGGAATCTCCTAATCGCTGGCTGTGGTGTTTGAGTCAGTGCAGAAGAGATTTCTCTTTCATCATCTCTCCTGTGGCTGCTGCTTCCTGACCCACGTCCCCATCACTCTGGTGAGGTGGGTGCAGTTTTGTGCAGAGCTGTGCTCTAGACCAGCCCTGTCCTCAAAAGTGATTTACCTCTGCCCTGTCAACCTCCATCCAGTAGAAATCGCTTGTTCCTAAAGCCACGTGTCCTGTTCTTGGCCAGCCTCCACTCCCTGCTGGTCCGTAACAACCTTTGGTAAAGGCAGACCCCTCCCTGCCAGGGTACTGAGAAAAGCTTTCTGGTCTATTAGCACACTAAAAGGATAAAGACATCATTGCTTTGACACACAAACATGGGAATGAGTTTTTATTGGAATGGCCCAGGAGGTTGCTCTGGCCTGGGGTTGCAGGCGAGCAGCTGTGGCAGCCCTGTCCATCTGCCCATCCCTGCAGCGTGGGAGCAGGGACATCTTCATGTCCCAGCTGTGGAGCATGGGGCTGGACTGCTGCGGGTGGCATTGGTACACAGGAAGAGTTTGCACCTCAGTTGTCTTTTCCTGTGAAACTGTCTGCTATTTCCAGTGTCTGCAGCAAAGTTCCTTTGCCCCTGTGTTGCCTTTTTTTCCTCCCAGTCATAGGAGGACACTTGGAGTCATGGTACCCTCTGCTAATGGCAAAGAGCTCCTTCCCCATAGCCCCAGGGTGTCTGACCCTTCAGGAAAAGCCTCTCCCAGGCCTGATCCTTGGAGTTAGTTGTACATAACCTCAACAAACACTTGACAGCAGAATGACACGACTGAAAAATATGAAGGATGTCACTAACTCTCCTGTGTGAAAAGGCTGATTTTTAATTCATTACAGGATAATCAAGACAGGAGACATCCTGAGCCTTTTCAGTCCGTTCCATGAATTCCCTGCAGGGCAGGGTGGCTTCCGAAGAGCTTTTGCTTTGATCTGTTCACCTTGAATGACTCTGAAGTTCTGGGATGAGATCCTGGGTGGTAGACCTTAGGTCCGTGCAGCTATGCTCAGCTCTGCACACGCCGGCAACATGCAGGTGGGGTTGAGGGTTGTGCTGCTGGTTTCCCGAAGCCGAACTGGGTTGGCCATAAGCTGCCTTTGCAGCAGGCTGGCTGCGTGTCTTCCTGGGAGCCACTTCATTCTCGTGCAGCATGGAAGGGCGATGATGTCAAAACTCTCTTTTCCCTTTAGAAATGCTGCATGAAAGAGGATCCTTAGAGAAGACAGGCAGTTAAAAATAACCCTGTGGGCAGCAGTGACTAATGTGCTCATTCATGCAGAGCTGTCTCCCCCCAACTCTGTCGCCGACGGTCACATACGTCTCCTGTGCGTGTCTGTGGTCTGCAACCTCAGTGGGGGCTGCCAAGTGAGTGATGGATTTACTTTCACCGGGAGAACGTCCGTTGTCAGCGATGCTCTGGATTTTAAGGTCTTCATGTCACTACCTTCGTAACTGCAATAGTCCGACAGGAAAATGGTCGAGTTTCTAGCAAACACCCTCCTGGGAGGCTGTGGTAGCCATTGGCTTACAATGTCACCTGGTCCCAAGTTCAGCCACATAAAGGAGAATGCCATTTGCTATGTGCAATAGGAAAGAAAGCTCCGTGTCCTTTCTCAGACTTACTTTTCCATGGCCATGTGCTTCAGCAGATCTGGTTGCCCTGGTCTGGGGAACGTTGTTTCAACAATACGCCCTCCATAACTCTCAGCTGGGATGGTGAAATCTCATCCTCTGTTGAGGAAAGTTTCATATGGCATTGTAAGGCTCAGATGTGCTGTGAGAAGCTACCTCCTGCCATGAGAGCGATGCTCCCTCTCAGCCTTCAGCAGTGCTGGCCCTCTTCTCGCTGCAGGCTGCACTGCTCCCATCCTTTATCTGCTGGCCTGGGACATGTCCAGCATGGTGATCTGGGGTCAGGTGCAGGTCTTGGCACACAAAAACAGGCCTGCCCAGTGAGACGTGTGCACCCTGAGGAACTTATTCCGCGTATTTATAGCCATCGTTCCCCTCTTCAAGACCATTGACCGGTTTCTGCTATAAGCACAAATGCTTTAGCTCTGGGGTGCCTCGTCCTGTCCCAGAGCACCCCAGCCATATGACACAGAGCAGCTTCATGTGCAGTCAACGCAGGGCTCACACAACAGAGATGGTCCTGTGCTCTTCTGACCAGAGTCTGGTCAGGCACAAGACATAGCAGAGCTACTGCTAATCATAGAATCATAGAACAGTTTGGGTTGAAAGGGACCTTAAAAATCATCTAGTTCCAACTCCCCTGCCACAGGCAGGAACACCTTCCACTAGACCAGGTTGCTCAAAGCTTCGTCCAACCTGGCCTTGAACACTGCCAGGGATGAGGCATCCACAAGTCCTCTTCCCCCACACAGCTCAATGTTTAAAGAAACCATCCAGGACTATTCACACTTCAGAATAAGTTGTGGCATTTGAGCAATTTCAGTTGGGCTGCATCTGCCACATGAAGCAGGCTGTGCTCTTCTCTTGAGGACAGATTTTCTTTAGGTCAAGTCTTTCAAGGACAATCTGCACCACCACTGCTAAGAAAGTGTTTGGCTGAGAGACAACAGCTTTCTCTTTGCAATGCAGAAAGCACATCTGCCGAGCTGGGGCCTTTCTCTCCTGTGCCTGCACTGAAACACCTGGGTTTCAGTAAGAAAACCTCCAACACTGAAACCCAGGACATGGAGAAGATCATTTTTCAGGACTGCAAAGCTCTTGAAGAGGAAAGGAAACAAGAGGAGATGGTTTGGCAAATCACCTGATTATGGAGGGCAGATACCATTCCAGACCAAGAGGTAGGCACAAGAGTATTCAGATATTTATTAAAAAGCACCTTAAAACCCTACTGGTAGATAAAACTCTGCAGGACCTCCAGACCTGACACCAGTTGGCAGAGGGGAACCATGCCATTGTAGGCACAGTCCATGGTGTGAGCTGACTCCCAGACCTGGGGGGACCCTCGGGGCCAGATGTGCACCAGGGACCACCAACCACCTCAGCATCATAGGCAAAGTCCTTCTGGTGCCTAGGCCCCTGGGACTGGTATGGTTTGAGTTTCCTCAAGGGTCCTACCCAAGAGCTGGGACTGGGGTGTTTGCTGGAGATCGTAATTTGAGGCAAGAGCACAGCAGTTCTCGTAACTGCCTTTTTTCTCGCTAGGCTACACGAGTTTTTTACATTGACTCAGCCCTGAGGAAGATGTTTTCTAAAAAAAAAAAAATAATTCCCAATCTAACCATGACTTTCCAAAGGATGTTAATAAAAAAAAAAAATGCTCACTATGATGAAAGATGACTGGCAAGAACACATGAAAGATAGTAAAACTGTTTAGTGGCACGTGAGCTCAGAAGGAAAGATCTGTTTCCCATTATACAGCCCATTTCCCATAAATCTTAGCTTGAAGCACTTATTTCAAGGAGCGTCAACCAGGCTTTTATTTTTTTCTGTACAGTTTTGAGTAACGCATGACTAACGGGTGTAGCCTCGCTGATAAGTGTGTAGAAGACTCGTTGCTGATGCTTTGCACCGATGTAATTGACTTTTATGGAGTTGTTTCTGATTTGCACTCGTTAAGAGGCTCTGAAACATGATTGCAGATCGGCAAGTTATCACACAGCACCTCAGCAGCAGCGAGTGCCCAAGAGTGATCTGAACCTCTGGCAGCAGAGGTTGTTTTTGACATCATTTAGCTTGCAGTGAGAGAGGATGCAGCTCCATCAAATTGCCTCATATCTCCTAAAGGCTGTAATGTTGGTCCAGACAGTCGACACTACTTCCGCTACGCATGGGAGCAAACTTACCTGGCCTTCTGCCAGGCAGAATATGCCTCCCATTCATCAGGATGTTCTCCATGCCCACACCATTGCCCCTGGCTATTTTAGGATGTTGTCTCCACTGACATCCAGTAATGCTGGATCCAGCCATACTTAACATGTTCTGCCACAGGCACACCACATGCTGGAGCCTTATGCTGACTGGTGCTCACTAGAATCTCAGGGTCATTTAGCTTTGTCAGTAAATCAATGCCTGCTAAGGATCATAGAATCATAGAATCACAGAATGGTTTGGGTTGGAAGGGACCTCAAAGATCATCTAGTTCCAACCCCCCTGCCATGGGCAGGAACACCTTCTACTACACCAGGTTGCCCAAAGCCTCATCCAGCCTGGCCTTGAACACCTCCAAGGATGGGGCATCCACAACTTCTCTGGGCAACCTGTTCCAGTGCCTCACCACCCTCTGAGTGAAAAATTTCTTCCTTATATCTAATCTAAATCTCCCCTCTTTCAGTTTAAAGCCATTGCCCCTTGTCTTATCACTATATACCCTTGTAAAAAGTCCCCCTCCAGCTTTCCTGTAGGCCCCCTTTAAGTACTGGAGGGCTGCAATAAGATCACCCCGGAGCCTTCTCTTCTTCAGGCTGAACAGCCCCAACTCTCTCAGTCTGTCTTCATAGGAGAGGTGCTCCAGCTCTTGGATCATCTTCGTGGCCCTCCTCTGGACTCGCTCCAGCAGCTCCATGTCCTTCTTGTGTTGGAGACTCCAGAGCTGAATGCAGTATTCCAGGTGGGATATCACGAGAGCAGAGTAGAGGGGCAGTAGAGGGATGGCTGGTCTCCAACCATCACAGCTGGAAAGAGCTAGTTGGCATGTGGGGTGGCATGTGGGATGGCATGTGGTATTGCTGTGCACCTTTTGGAGGTGCACTCTTTGGTGGCACAGCCTCCTCAGGGATCTCTGCCACCAGAAGCTCCATCCAACCCCAACTGCGAAAAAGGAAGGACATGACCCACTGAAACACAGGGGATCCTGCAGTAGCAGATGACAGTTTTAGAAGATGAGACCAAAGCCACAGATGATTACTATGGGAAGAGGGAGGAAAGAACTTACACTTGCCCATTTGAAGTCAGTGAGAAATCAGCCTTGTGATGGGGTTTGCTGCCCCATGGGCTTAGCCCATGACTGGGACTCTGTAAAACCTGCTTCCCGCTCACTAACTGGCTCAGCCCCTAATGACCCCCACCTAGTGCTTCACCATGCACGTTGGGGTTGCAGACCACAAAACTGCACTGTCTGCATGCTGGCCTGCCAGGGACCTTCCACATTAGGCAAGCACCCTGTCCTTTTTCAATGAACAGCCCTTCTTTATTAAGCTGTGACCTAGAGCAAATGTATATTTAGTGCTTTTTTTCACCTAGATCAGACAGCAGGTGCTGCAAGCTTGGGTGTAAAGAAAAAGAAGAAGCAGAAGAAGCAGCAAGGATGGTGTGGAGGGAGTGGTTAAGCTCCTTGCAAGCAAGGAAATAGTTGATAGAGAGACATTGAACTTCTGAATATTACCAGCAATTAATAGTTCAAAACCTCCAGCAAAATAAAATATTTTTAAATATTTTATGCTTCATGAAGATTTTATATAAGGCAACAGTCCCAAGTGTTTAATAAATTGTATTTATCTCTCCTTTAATCTGCCTTTTTGTTTATGAACTAGCTAAGTGAGGTCAGAGAGAAAGAGTGAAAGAGCATTTTTGGCAAAGGGAAACTTTCAATATGTCACATTTAATAGAAGTAACAAGTACATAAAATTCTAGGATCTATAAAGGTCTTTGTACAGGGAGGTTGATTTGCATCTCTATTGGATATCTTTCCCTAATTATCTTTTTCATTGTCATTGTTCCTACTTCTTTTACTGTGTGGATGAGTATCAAGGCATTTCCTCTGCCAAGTGGGGAAGGGTTGACACAGTTCACTGCGGAGCTGGAACCCACGAGCACAGACCAGTCATCGAGAATGCTGCGAGCTTTGTGTCACGCCAGAAGTGAATCATTAGCGAGAGGCACCCACAGGGTCTTCCACTGCTTTTTCGACGTCTTTGCACTCACAACATTTTATAGCCTGTGAGATTGCCTGAGCAGAGACGTGCCAGATGTTATTTGTGAATCTGTGGATGGAATCAAAACAAAGAGACTGGAATCAAAATAATCCCCTTACTGATTTCTGAGGCACCCTTTATGTCTGAAGTGTTTGCAAATCAAAAGGACTGCATCCAAAGAAGTGTGGCCAGCAGGTAGAGGGAGGTGATTCTGTCCTTCTACTCTGCTGTTGTGAGACCCCACCTGCAGTGCTGCATTCAGCTCTGGAGTCCCCAACACAAGAAGGACATGGAGCTGCTGGAGCAGGTCCAGAGGAGGGCCACAAAGATGATCTGAGGACTACAGCACCTCTGCTGTTAAGACAGGCTGAGAGAGTTGGGGCTGTTCAGCCTGGAGAAGAGAAGGCTCCGAGGTCATCTTATTGCAGCCTTTCAGTACTTATTGAGGGCCTACAAGAAAGATGGGGACAAACTTTTCAGCAGGGCCTGTTGTGGTAGGACAAGGGGTAATGGATTTAAACTGAAAGAGAGGAGATTTAGATTAGATATAAGGAAGAAATTCTTCACTTTGAGGGCAGTGAGGCACTGGAACAGGTTGTCCAGAGAAGTTGTGTCTGTTCCATCCCTGGAAGTGTTCCAGGCCAGGCTGGATAAGGCTTTGAGCAACCTGGTGTAGTGGAGGGTGTTCCTGCCCATGGCAGAGGATTGGAACTAGGTGATCTTTAATGTCGCTTCCAACCCAAACCATTCTATGATTCTATGAAATATTGAGACCTGTCCTGTGCCAGCAAGACCAGGCCAGAAAAACCCTCTGTTACATGGGGTCTCTTCAGTGATGATGCTGTTTTACCACATCTTTTAAGGACTGGCCTATTTTCCCATGAAATAGGAGTAAGTGCCTGAAGCTGGGAGAAATGCAAATGTCACTCTTATCTTCAAGAAGAAGGAGGATCCAGGGAACTACAGGCTGGTCAGCCTCAACTCCGTCCCTAGAAACCATTTCCAAGTAAATGAATGACAAGTTGTCAGGAGTAGTCTGCATGGCTTCACTAAGGGGAAGTCATGCTTGACCAACTTGATAAACTTGTCTGACAAAACAAAGGGTCTGGTAGATGACGGGAGAGCAGTGGATAGCGTCTACCTGGACTTCTGTAAGACTTTCGACACTGTCTCAAATTAGATCCTCAAAGACAAGCTGTCGATGTATGGGCTGGATGAATGGACAGTGAGGTGGATTGAAAACTGACTGAATGGTCGGGCCCAGAGGGTGGTGATCAGTGGCACAAAGTCTAGTTGGAGGCCAGTGACTAGTGGTGTACCCCAGCGGTCTGTACTGGGTCCAGTCCTATTTAACATCGTCATTAATAACCTGGATGATGGGGCAGAGCGTACGCTCAGCAAATTTGCTGATGGCACAAAACTGAGAGGAGTGTTTGATACACCAGAGAGTCATGCTGCCATTCAGAAGGATCTCAGCAGGTTGGAAAAATGGGCCAATAGGAACCTTGTGAAATTCAACAAGGAGAAGTGCCAAGCCCCGCACCTGGGGAGTAACAATCTCATGCACCAGTATATGCTGGGGCCACCCAGCTGGAAAGCAGCTTGGCAGAAAAGGACCTGGGGGTCCTAATGGACACCAAGTTGAACATGAGCCACAATGTGCCCTTGCAACGAAGAAGGCTAATGGTATGCTGGGCTGCATTAGACAAAATATTGCCAGCGGGTCAAGGGAAATGATCCTTCCTCTCCACTCAGCAGTGGTGAGGCCACACCTGGAGCACTGTGTCCAGTTCTAGGCTCCTCAGTACAAGAGAGACATGTACATACTGGAAAGAACCTAACAAAGGGTCATGAAGATGATGAAGGTACTGAAGCATCTCATACATGAAGAAAGGCTGAGAGAGCTAGGACTCTTCAGCGTGGAGAAGAGAAGGGTAATCTTATTAATATGTATAAATACCTGAAGGGAGGATGCAAAGAAGTCAGGACCAAGCTCTTTTTGGTGGTGCTCAGTGACAGGACAAGAGGCAATGGGCACAAAGTGAAACACAGGCGATTACCTCTGAACATTGGGAAAGACTTTTTCGCTGTGAGGGTGACCAAGCACCAGCACAGGTTGCTCAGGGAGGTTGTGGAGACTCCATCCTTGGAGATATTGAAAAGCTGTCTGGACACGGTCCTGGGCAACTGGTTCTTAGGTGGCCCTGGTTCAGCACGGGGCTTGGACCAGATGTCTTCTGGAGGTCACTTCCAGCCTCAACCATTCTGTGATTCTCTGATGGCCCACAATAATAAGAATGTCACATATGGAGGTACTTTGGTGGCCCCTGTTGAAGGTGGTCGCTGTGGAAGTCACTAGCTCTGATCAGCCCAGCTTTTGAGCTGGAAGAGTCGTGAATTGCTGCAAGACCCAGTGCCTACCAGTCCCCTGGGGACAGCCCTCCCTTGTCTTTGTTACCCATCTCACCAGCTTCACCCACTCCCATGTGCCGGGGGGGTCTCCCTCACCTGCCTCCCTCCTTGCAGTAGGTATGACAGTGCCCTGCCAGCTCCCCACAGAGCATTTCTGTGGAAGTCAAAGAGGACCGAGGGCAGGATGGGAGCTGCAGCTTCCACATCATTTTGGCCACTGTGGCTCCCCACTGCTTGTGTTACCCATGCCTTCGTTCCAGATAGAGAGGCTGCCTGTTATCACAAGCCTCTTCTCTCAAGCTCCCATGTTTTGCCTGCCAACTTACGCTCAAATCCCATGCTGTTTATCAGTGTACTTATTTTCTCTGGAGGACGGTGAGCAATTTAATTAATGCTGAATTTCAGCTTGTAAGAAAGCAGGCTCTCTCACTAAAACATGAAGATTAATGCAGATCCTTTCCCTTTTTCAAGACTTTCTACTTGGCTGGCTTGACTCCTTGCATGGATGCAGCCTGCATGTTGGAACAGGGAGCAACTGTTTTTCAGGCATCTTTGGCTCCTGCTGTTCTGAGATCTCCTTTGTTTTCTGCAGCACAGTGGTGATTGATATATCTTGCACCCATGCCAGTGCCTGAAGCTCAAAAGCTGAGGATGCTGGGCAGGCTGGAGCTGGTGAGCTGCAGGGACACCAATGATCTGCTCTTTAGCACCCTCCAGCCATCTAAGTTAGAAAAAGAAAGAAGCACAACAATGAACTTTTTCTGAAATACTGAGAAAAACACTTTAAATGCTAGCTGTTTGTCAGTAACAAAGTCCACACTGTAGTTTGAACAAACCCACAAACTCCTTTTGGATCCCAATATTATGCCCACAGTATGTGGACACCAGCCCAGACTCAGACATGAGCTAGAGGTGACATTTGGTGCTGTCTAAATGGAGAAAGCCTGAACTCAGGCCACCCAGGAGCACTGGTCCATGTTCATCTCCACCTGCAAGTGGGATGGAGTAGCTGTGCAGCTCTCACCCAGGCTGCCACCTGATTTCTTACCTGTTCTTATATCAACACGAAGCAGTCAAGGTTGGGAAGGTAAAATGGCCATGAGGTCTTCCATGGCGGACTTACATGGGCAACTGGGGTTTATAGACCACCTCTTATTGGATTACCTTTATAAGGCCATAGACTGGTCTTATTTCCACTTTGGCCATCCAAAACTAGGAGGACAAATCCTGCTACCTGGTGTGACTCCTTCAGATGTTGCAGGTGTATAGTCAAGAAGAGGAAAGGAAGGACTGCCTAGGGGAAGATCTGGGAACGGTGTGAGCTTTGTGTACCCTGAATCAGAGGTGGGTTGGGGAAGGATGCAGAAGCTGAAGGGAGAATAAGAGGAAGCTTATGGAAACCCACCAAGGCTGTCATCACTCAGAGCGTCAGTAAGGATTGCTGTCAGGCCAGAGGAATAGTGGTAAGGACGCAGCCCTGAAAGACATCTGACACTACTGGTGCTGTTGGACCTTTGTCTGCTATTTTCCTCCTCTATCCCTGGAAGGAGAAGGCCAATGGAAAAATAATTGCAACTTACTTAGTGTCTATCCATAAAAAGTTTGGTGTCCAGAACAGTTTTCCTGGTCTTCAGGCTTGTTAGTGTGGGAAGCCTGTTAAATTTCCAGTGTCTGAAACAGAGTGCTTCAGCTTGATATTGTTTCCTCTGCTCAGGCAGATGCAGCCATAGCTGCTGCAAATATGCCTGGATGAACTTTTCTAGAGCCCTTAAAGATGAGATGATGTGAAGTGAGGGTCTGCCCAAACTTTCCTGGTAGCTGGGGGTGCTCTGCCACTGTGTCCATCTCTGCTGGCAGCAGTTCACTGCAGCTTTTGCTCTTGCACATTTCCTTCTGTTTCCCTCTTCATACTTTTTTGCTTCTGCTCCTCCTTCCCTTTCAGCTTTCCACTTGGTCTTGAAGCCAAGGATCCTGCAGCGAAGGGGGAAGGTTTGATTCAACCATCTACTGGAGAGATCCCAAATTAAAAAAAAAAAATGACCCATAGTAATGAGGTCTGACACTGGGTGACTGATGATACTAAACCCCCAAACTCCTTTCCTTTCTCCCCACAAAAAGGAAAATAGGTAGACAGGTATATATATACATCCTGGTACCACCAAGGACTGCTGTCTACTATGGCTGGATTCACCAGCAGTGTTTGGAGGGATGTCAGAGACATCTCAGTGATTTCCCCATCACTACCACCACCTCGACAGCCAGTCTGACGAGGACACCAGTCCTGGTGGAGGCTGCAGAGGAGGAAGGTGCTGGAGCCTTCCTCCCCCTCTGCAGCATCACACTCTACTTGGGGAATTGCCGAGGCAGGGGGAGGGAGCTGGCCTTCCCTGGCGTTTGTGGAGCTGCACAGTCAGGCCTAGGAGCTGAAGGAGCAGTCTTGTCACCCGGCACTTTTGTTAGCTCCTCACGTTGTGTTGTAGACATGTGGAAACATGCTACTGAGATACTGGGGTATCGCCCCTCTGAAGATAACACGCAGCAGACCTGTAGCAGGTGTGTATAAACAACCACCCCGGTGCCTCAGCCCGAGAGGCTCAGCGAAGCTTCAGTTCTCCCTTTCCTCTGTGTCATCCCTCCTGCTCCCCTGCAGGAGTAAAGCCACATCCCCTTCTTACCTGAAGGCAAGTAAGAGCTTGCTTTGCAACCAGCTTGAAACGCAGAGACAGAAATAACCCTTCTCTAATCCTTCTTCTCTAGGAGGGACTGAATCTTCTCTTTTCAGTAAGGAGGCTGTGGTTTGACTGCCTCTGCCTTGCCTAACCCTCTACTTCAACATGTTTTATGCTCTGTTTTTATTCCTTTTCCTCTTCAGCCCCTAGAAGTTTCTGCTGTTGACGTGACTTTTCAAATATGCCTACCTGCCTTCAAATGGGCCTCATTTCCATTTCTTGAACTGTTTAAACTTTCAGTAGTAACCTTTTAAGCCAAGCTTTTATTAACATCAAGCAGTGACAGAACCAAGAGGCGGTCTTGCACTCGGTACATCATCGTCAGACTCTCTGGGTCCAAGAGGACAATGAGCGATTGAAACTTGTATGCTCAGAGAGAAGTAGTCCTAACACATTGGGTGCTAAAAATAAGTATACAGTCATAGTTGGTCACCTGAACACTGCCAGGCTCTCTGTACAGTCCACAGGGAGAGATGAGAACCTCTAGAGGATAATTCAACCTCAAGATAAATAGTTTTCTGTTTGTCTCCATTTTCTCAATCTCTCGTTATCTACCTTCCTAAACATTCCTGAAGAATTTGAATTTTGTTCAAGGTGGCATTTAAGGTAAAATATCCATGCAAATTAGATTAGTTCTGGATCGTTAGATCCCTTCCCAGCTTCTGAGCAAACACTGCCAACCATTTTCAGAAGTGCCAACAACCAGTGAACAAACCACCATTATCCTTGCCGTTGCAGGTTTGTTGTCTGCCAAGACGTAAGGAAACAGCCAGCATTATTCTACTCCAGTTAAATAACATAATTTCACAGATAATAATAATAGACAAGATAAATTGTTGTAATATTTCACAGATAAATAACATAATTTCACACTAAGGGAAAGCATATCAACAGGTGTTTTAACACTTGGAAATATAAGTTCTAATTTGGGAAAGCAAGACCACTGAGAAGTGGCATAACCAAAATGCCATTAATGTAGCTAAAGTGAAGTTTACACTGAGTTTTGGGCTTAAATTCATAGAACAATCAAATTTGGGCACCCGATTACTTTTCCTGGTGCCACCTTATACCTGGGTTGCTGACACTACTCCATGTCCCCCAGCATTCAAGGCCTCAGCAGCTGCTGTCTGGGCATGACCCACACAAACCAAGTGCATTAGTGTCAGCAGTGTTTTAGCATTGCGCAATGTCTGTGTACGGGAATATACTAGCAAAGCTGCTATTCATCTTCTGCCTGACAGCAGTCATAGCTTTCACCTGGGGGAAAATCCTATTTTTTTGACTTCCTTTCCCTCCTCCTCTCCAAAACCTGTACCCACAGCTCCTGTATGCAGGAATGCTTTAACACACTACAGTATGAGGATATCACAGATAAAAAATCTCCCCATGACTCCCACAGGGGCTATAAGGTTGGGAGACATGACTCAAGACTTGGGATTGTGAATGATGGAGGTCTTCGACCATCTGAGTTTGGAGAGAGATGAATGAGAATATGCCTGCCTTGGCAGGGCTATGTGGGTTAAAGCCTTTCCCTGTCACCTTAGTGGGTTGCGCTGTCCCTCTGTGATCCTTGGGGATAAGGACGGGGTGGCCAACAGCAGGGAAGTCTCTCCTGGTAAAGCAATTTGCAGCACATCCACAGTTATCTCAAGTCAAAACGAAGCGTGTCCCACAGCCTTGCCTATCTTATTAATTACTGTGTGGTGATGTGCTACAGGCAGCTTCATATGACATACAACAGGCAGTTTCATAAAGCATCAAAGTTAAATCGGTGACCAAAAGCCCGCTGTTGGAGTCCACAAAGAGCCAGCTGCCATGTGTGTACACACAGAGTCGTTGCGGTATTGCGTTTCACAGTCCCAGGGGACACGCAAACATTGGCCACGGACAGAAGATCTCAGGACACAAGGTCACATAAATCTGAGCTGCACAAAGAAAGCCCGTCAGCTGAGCCAGACTGCTGCAACGGACCTACAGTTCCTGACATTTACTATTCTGGGACAAAGCAGCCCTAAATGCTCCACTTAAACTATGGCTTTGAAAGGCTCCTTATTTAAATCCAGACGGGCGCTGCTGAAGCCAACACAAGCGACACAAAGGCACATGGGTGCCTGGCATTTTCCCACGTGGTGCTCCAGTTGAGTAACTCAGAATATGCAAAACCCAGCGTCCCATTTACCAGAAATGGTCTGGGAGGGCTGAATCGCTCATAACTATTCATGGAAAAGGCCTCTCAACTCAGAGCATCCTCCCAAAAACCAGCACACAGAAATCTGCTCATCCCAAAAACAGGGTGCACCAGCCACAGCGCTAATGACCATGGCTGGCAGAGTCTCCTCTCACCATGCTAAATTGCCTGTCAACACAGACATTTTACTTTCTGGACTCAGGGAGGCACAGGAGGAAGCTGTGACACCTCTCGTGCCGAGAAGGACCCCTGTGTCACCCCTTGCTTGGAGCGCACATTCAGAGAGCGGAGCTTGCAGTGCTGGGAAGCTGCTGCTTTAGCCCTTGTCATCGGGACTGGACTGGATCCCACAACAGCAACACAGCTCCTGCCTCGAGGTTTGCAGAACAATAGTCCTTTCAATTAGTGATTAAACCGGTATCTTTGCAAACTGGTTATTTCTGGTTTGCGTTTGGCATGGAGAGCAGGTTTTTGGCCTTTTTCTTCTAAGCCGGCTTTAAAGTGTTTTCATCTCACTGAGCTCTTTTTAATGAAATACTTTATTCTTATTGAACTGATGCCCCAGCTTGTCTGGAAACATTTTGATTTCTATTTCGTTATTAATGTGCCCAACTAAATATTGCAAACAAAGGGAAGACGGGTAAAGGCACTTCCAAATCGATGACTTGATTGTGGTCTCCTTCTACCTCCAATCTTCAACTGTCACAGCACAAAAACTAATCTTCCCTGTGAAACCGAAACACAGGAATCTAATGTTGTTTATGAGATTGTTATCCTCAAAAACAAGGAGGTGATGACCGAAGTCAAAGGAAGTACAGGCTCTCTCTCTTATCCTAGCAGGACACAACTGAGACATGAGGAGGAGGAAAGGATCACCGCTGAACTTTAAAGTCTAAAAATATCTAAGTCAGAGAAAGGCCTGGAAATCTTTTGGCTTGTAAAAAGCTCAAGTTTGCAGCAAGAGAGAGAAAAATTAAAGGGTGGTAGATACTGGACAAAACTTGCCAAACAAGGTTGGAGTAGAGAGGCAGGGGTATTCCCGCTGCCGACGTTGGCAGTGCTTGCATGGACAGGGACACGAGGGATGGTTGGGACAGGGGGAGCACCGGGCTCTGCCTTCTCCCTTCGCACCATGGCACCAGGCAGGAGTAAGTCTCAGTAACATCCCAGAGGCTGATGTTAGAGAGTGCCAAATACTCTCTAACTCTCTACCACCTGCAGTGGTAGCTGATGCCTCAGCAGCCAGCTGACTGTTAATAGTGTGGAGGGGGAGAGAGAGGCAAGTGCCCTCTGGCTTTCAAGCTAGTCCTTCATCTGCAGGCTCAGAAGAGGCTGATTCAGCCTGAACTTGGCGTTCTGTTCAGTGGAAGGAGAGCAGGCTGTCGAGACTAGATCCAGGGTTTTGTGCTGTAGAAGAAAATCAGATGAAGGTAAAGTCATTGCTGAGATTTAAAAGATGAGCATGGGCTGAAATAGGCTATTTTTATCTAATGGAAAAGGGCAGAAAAGGAAAGTGGGCTTTTAAGATGCTTGGTAGCACTGTTTTCTGTTCCTGGAAGGCTCTTGTCTGTGAGAGTGTTGTTTCCCAGGAGTGAAGGCATGCAGAAAGGCACAGGAAGGCTTTCAGAGCCATTCACTACAACGCCATAGATCTCACAGACCCAGAAGGACACCTGTGCACACGAGAGCCCATAGGTATTGACTGCTAAAGGTAAATGCACAGGAGGAAACTACTGAGTAAAGGGCTTTTCATGAGATGAGCCACCTCAAGATGTAGCCTGGGATGGTAAGTGTCCCACCAGCTGGGAAGTGCCAGGCCCTGGCACCAAAACCCCACCGACACCTCTGTTCTCTTAGCAGTGCCCCACCAGCAAACATGCCAGTGCCTGTAAGTCTCAGTGATACACACTCACTGCTCCCCAGAAGTCCTTTTTTAAATACTTAACCTCCTCAGTCAAGAGAACAATTGGGTAAGAAGTCATGTTTCTGAGCAGCCCAGCTTGGGAGATGTCCTGTCCTCCAAGTTACTGGCACTGTGGGTTTCCCTACTGCCCGCACAAGGGAAGGAGCAGCGTATGCTGACACAGATTAGGCAGCAGCCAGGGCACCAACATCCTTGTAGGAGACTACTTTAAGTGGAGGGAAGTTTTACTTTGCTTTAAGTCTTACTTTAGTGTTTTCAAAGCCACTAAGCTTTGGTTGAACTCAGTCAGTACCAAACTTTGGTGGGACCAGAACTGCATCCTGTTGGCAGTAGCGATTAACACACACATGTATTTTCTGCACCTTGAAAAGTGCAAAATAATGTGTGAACACAAGGTCTTGTTATTAAAACTAGTCTGGTCCACTTTTGTCCCACATAGCAAACTTTTTTCCCCAAAAGTATTTAGTCCTCAGCTTGCTGTTACCACAAAACAGGAAAGTTTAACAGTGGTTAGAATAAGCTTCCCTGGTTCACTTAAAGTCATCCTGGCTGTAGCCTCCTCGTAGTAGAGACAGCATGATTTAAATTAGCGAGAAGATAAAAACATGAGTTTCATTTTCTTCTGAAAGGCTGTGTGCATTCCAAGCAACTTTTAAGAGCACTTCCAACTCTAGCTTTTAGAGAAACTTTATCACACTGAGATTAAAGGATTAGAATCTAAAAAGACTTCCCAGACAAGCCTGAAAATTTACAAAAAAGGAAGAAACATGTTAGAAGGAGAATAAAAGATTCATTGTGAACACCGCAACGTCTGTTTCTAAAAATTGTAGAAGAGAGTGATGTTCTCCACAACCTGATAAGGCGCTTCTTCCTTTGTCCTTCATGATTTGAGAATCGGAAACCATCCGAAATGGATTTCATCTGGCTGGATTAAATGGGCTCCGCAGGAAGTTCTGTTTTCAGTCGCTTAATGGCAGGGATTACCCAGTGTGCTTGTTCCCAGCAGATCCTTTTGCATAAGCCTTGATTACCTTACAGCGGGAAAGCCTCCTCACCCCAGCAGTCGCTCTGCCCAAGGGGCACAGTGCACTTACAAAAATGCATAATAATAAGCAGTTACAGCATCATGATACAGAATTCTTGATAGCTGAATCTGTAGTTTGTTGATAGGATCAGATTAGAGGCTTAGGGCTTGCCTAGGTGAAGGAGGGTTTTTGCTAATGAAACTCCAGGTAAATCCTGCAAGTGCCTCAGGAAGCCTTCAGGCAAATTTGACTCTGCTCCTGGCACTGCTCTTCTCCCTCTGGGCTCTGTTCAGCAAAGTATGTAAGTACATAAATATATACTCAAAGTTAAGCAGGTAGGTAGTGATATCTCTGGAAATGAACAGGGTTTTTTTTGCGTGTTTTTCTGAGATATCAGTCTCACTTGTGTCCGGGATAGATGGTGTCCTACAAGTGTAGGAGCTGAGCTCTGAAGAGGTATGAGAGGCACAGATGGTCTTCAACAGTGGAGCCAGGGAGTTTGCATCAGGCCAACTTCACCAGGGCAAGCCTGTGAACCTGGGGGTTTAAAACATGCTCCTGGTATCTCTCCTGTTTCTATATCTCTTCTGCTGACATCTAAAGAAGGAAGCCTTCATTGAGTATGAAGAAAACTTTCAAACAGGAGAGGAGATCATCCAGCTGCATCTTCCCACAGTCTACACATAGGTGACCTTCCACGCATGCACCATCCAACACAGGTGACAGTAACAGCATCTGCCTCCTCTCAGCCAGTTCCTAGGCAGGAACAAGAGCATCTAGACCTCCCTGGAGAAGACTTGTCTAGCCTGCTTGTGAAGGTCACCAGTGGAAGAGGTTCAAGAACTCCCTGGGCCACTCCTTCCACTGCTTCTCTGCTTTATGTTTGGAAATATTTTCCTGCTATCTCATCTAAATGTTGTCTGTGGCAACTTCAATCAAATATGTTTTGCCTAGTGCTGCTAGACAGACAGACAAAGCTGCTTGCTGTCCTCCCTGTCACATGCAGAGAGACTGCTGCCCACTCCTCTCCCCTCAGTTCTCTTTTTTCCAGAGTAACTTGTCTGCCATTCCTCCTGACTCAAAATTTCCTAAACATCTCTCACAGCTGCCTTTCCTGGACAATAGCCAACCTTTCTTAAATTGGATTTAGCACGCAAGCCCAAGACTCATCAGCAAAGAGCAGCGCAAAATCACAGCCTGCGACATTCTTACCGATGCATCCCAGAATACATTCTCCTTTTTAGTTAGCATTTAATCTTCTATCTAATATAAACTCATGCTTGAGGATGTTTGAGCGTTTTTTTGGGGAGGATGTTGTTTTGCTGCCTGCTTTGTATTTGCACGTTTGATTCTCCCTTCCCAAATTCAACATTTTACTACATTCGACTTCATCAATTGTGCTTTTCCTCTGACTGACAGACTGCTCTGAGTCCTGCTGCATCCCTCAAATAGCTTTGCAAACTTCCCTCCAGGGGCTTCATCCCTCCACAAAAGACAATGCATCCTCTACTCCCTTGTCTGAACTGGAAGTAAAAGAAAATTGACTAGAATCTTTGCAAATTTTGTAAAGAAAAATTTGCGGAGAGAGAACTATTGATGGCTTGCCCTTGGGTGCCATTTGTCAAACGATCCAACACCTATCTCGTCATGATTTAATCTCTTTCACATTTTCTTAGATTGTATATAAGAACATTATCTGTCCATGATAAATACATTTCTGAAGTTGTGATGCAACATATCAGATACTTCTCTCCTGTTCACCAGACCAGTTATCCTGTCAAAGAAAGGAGTCAGACTGCACTCATCTAACTCATTTTTGAAAAATCTACTTTTGATATATTTGCATTTTATCCTGCTGGTGCTCATAAAGTTATCAATAATTCATGCAGAATCCTTCTGGGTACCAAAGCAAGACTGACCGGTCTGTCTTCTCTCCATCCACATCCTTCTCACTTTCCTGCTGTTGTTTGCTCTTCTCCAGTCTGCTGGGACTCCCCTTCCACCCTCGTTGTGCACTCGAAGATAATTGCTCATGTCTCAAGGAGTGCTTCAGCTTGTCCCTCACTTACCCTAGGGTGAATATCATCTGTCCTTCTTGGCTTATCTAGTTTCTCTAATTGATGCCTTACATTTAAAACATTTAATTGATCTAAACATTTCAGCACTGAGGAAATTACAGAGAAATACGAAATAATAGTTATAATGCACTGATTTATCAGTCTGCTGACTCAGGAGAAGTAATGGATCTTTTATGTCCCATTAATTTCAAAGATATTTTCAAATAGAGATAAACATCAGATTTATTAGGACTAATGGTAATGGAATGTTTATAACTCCGTCCTGAAAATAAGATTTTTGCTACAAAGAAATAACGGAAGATCAAGTTTGAGTTTCCTCTTTATATAGCTGTGACTGCTTCAAAGGCTATTCCTTATCTGCTGTATTTTTGCTTTAAAATCAAACTAGTTTTTTAACCCAATGGAAGTTCATAATTTTGTTTCTTAAATCACTCAAACTGTTGCCATGGAAATAATTCTATATGGAGATGGGTCAAGAGAAAATAATCTCTCAGAGAAGATTGCTACTTGAAAAGCACATAAATTATAATAATTTAATCAAAAGCATACAGTAGTAAATCTGAAAACCTATGCAAGTATAATAATTCAATTCAACTGCCTGATCTTTCTCTTCTGTGCATATCTTCTACGCTGTTGTTAAAAATCCATTACTAATTAATCTGCTAATACAGTTTTGCAGGGGACAGCCCAGTTGGCCACTGAAAGTATTCTATAAAGGAGATGGGAAAGGTTTGTTGTTTGATAAAATAAAAAGCATTGTTCTCACACTTGCTTGTCATTTCAAAATAAATGTGATTTCTCCTGGATATAGAATCTTTTATCTTTCCCCTTTCTGCCCTGCTGTACTGCTGTGGGAAGGCTTGCAACAGTTAATCCCTGTCTCAGATGTGGCTCCACATCCATTGTCAGTATTTTGTCACCAGGAACCTGGTCCCAAGCTCAGTGAAAAAAAAAATAAGAATCTTCAGAAAGAAAACATTGCTTTTTTGAGGCTACAAATGGTTGTAGATACTAGTTGTACTGTGAACAATTCTGCTATCGAGAATGTTTTTGTGTTAAAGTAAGAAAATCTCATATTAATATCATCAGGGAAATACCTGATCATTTTAAGGTAAAACTAACACATCCCAGAAGTTCCAATTTACTTTACTTCTGTTCTTCTCATTAATTCTCCTGTGAACACTTGTGATGTATCTGCCACATCTGTGCCTGTGAGCTATATTAATGGAGATTTTCCCTGGGCCTTCTCCTCAGAGGTCACGTTGTCCTTCTCATCGTCCGTCTCGCTATCTATTCTCTGCATCATGTTTTACCTGGGCTCAGATACGTTTTTATCTGAGAGCTATCTGGTGCCCTTAACCCAAGGCTGTTCAAGGCGTTATGTTTGAAACAAGCTGCAATAAGATATTGGCAAACATTCTTCCCCTTTCACAGACAGCTAAAACAAGATGGATTTGTTGAGTGATTTGCTCCTGGCTGTTGATCTCACTCTGCCAGAAGTGGAGAAAAATCCAAAGCACCCAAATTCAATGTTATCCTCCAATCCAGCCAATTCATGGGGTGACCCATGAATGTGTGAGACCTATTTTTGCCTAAAAACTTTGGAGAAAGGTGAAAAGAGCACAAAACTTGAACAAAGTTACAAAATATAGGAGAAGAAAAATGGCAAAAATAAGACCAAGAGTCCCAGGACAGTAGAATTAACCGAGAAGATCTGAAGGCTTATGACTAATGTTGCTAACAGAGAAGAAGTGATTTTTCCTTGCATGAATGAGATAGGGGAAAGTATAAACTAAAAATAATAGAATAACAGAGTTATTAGGCCATTGTTTATCTGACTTTAAAGTTGAGAAGGACAGGCTTTTACCTAAACTGGTGATAAGATTTCTAGAGAGAGAGAAGTAGGAAAACGAGGAATTCTGTAAGATAAATCCTAAAATAGCTTGTGAAGGCTTCAAGCCTCTCGGTATTGACAAGACATTAAGTGCAGACAGCATCCGTCTGAGGGTGCAAAGGGAAGTGAGGGTGGGACGGGGAGAGGTCCAGCAGTTTTTTTCCAAGGTCATGTGTCCCCCCCACGCCGGGGACAGACTAAGTAAACATGGATGAGTCAAAGGCACCAGCAGCTGCCACGGCTGTTTGATAGCAGCAGTGGAGAAAATCCCACAGTTTACAGGAATACATTGGGAAGAGCTGGAGAAGGGAGATTGATTGGCACCAAAAGGCAGATCTAGGCTTTCTTCATCCCTTCCTGGCAGCCTCCAGCTCTCCCCATGGAAGATGTGGGGAACACCAGGAAATCAGTTTCTAGGAGAGATACTTAAACTTGGGCAGCATGAATATGCTTTTCCTCATTGCTTTTCCTCACTGTGCCTAGCAGAGGGTAGCCAGAGTGAATAACAGCTCACAAACATACACTCTAGCTTAGTAAAATATCCAAATTTAGGAAAAACTCGGGGCATTTCTTTCAGTCTCACTGAAGTTAAAGGAAGCAGACGCATGTTGTAAGAGTTTTATATGAATATGACTCCCAAATTGAAGTCAAATTATTTTAGCTATTGACTTTTTAATAAAACAAAGTGTTCCTGAACTAATGAAAAAAATGATTTATTACTAAGATGAATTTACCAGACAGTTCCATTTTTTTTCAAGTGATTACTTACTCTGACATGATAAGTCTGAATACTGATGGTCAGGTTTAATAACAGGTTACCTAAAGGATGCCATACTATTCCTATTCACCAATTGGTTTTGGCTTTCGAATAGAAAATAAAAAATAATAGCTTAAGAAGTGCTCTAAGAAATCTAGAGCAGTAATTCTCTTGTGCTAAAATTCTAAAAAACTAAACCACCTCTGACCTCTGAATAATTCATTGTTACCAACAATCAATTTAATAACCCTAAAGAACAAATACCACAACACAAGTGACACGGTGGTGATTCATCCTCCAAATTATTCATACATTCACATGTCTTACTGAACTTTGTCACATAAAGTTCAGCACTTCAGGTGAGAAGGTAGCCTTATCCCTGGAGGCTTTAGGTTTTTCTTCCTTATTGACCTACCATTGTAAAGACCTATTGTTGTAAAAGAGCACTATTGATTTGCAGAAGCTCTTTGGAAAAGCAGTATCTTGACTTCATTAAAAATTGAACAGCATGGTATACATCTGGAAGAGAGCTGAGATGGTCTGCGTTTAGCATTCAACTGATTACAGAAATAAAGCCAAACACCCATAAAAGGTTTAGGAATCCAATTGGGACTTGGAGTTTTAGTCTTAGTCAAGTTTAGACCTGTAGATCTGCAGATATCTCCATAGCTGCTGCCTCTCTGTGGAGGTACCTGAATTGCACGGGCAACTCAGGACTTTACCTTAGATTTTCTGAACAATCAAAACTTCTCCATTGAGTGCCTAGATATGTGAGTTTAGCTGGGCTAAGTCCACCTTATACCAAAACCTGCTCATGATCCAAACAGTAGATGCACCCCTGCGCTCCCCAGCTAGCTCATGGTGCTCGGGGTTGCTGCCATAGCAGACACCTGCCTCCATGGTCATGCTGCTCATCTTTGATACCTAAAAGGTAATTCCTGACAATGCCTCATTTCAGTGTCTCTTGGGCGTACTTCAAATCTCTCTTTCAGACTCAACGCTCCCACATATGTGCAAGGTCCCTAGATCTCCTCCAGAAGCCATTATCAGATGTTGCAGTATGTGGCAGCAGTGATGGACAACCCATCAATAAGGCATGTTGTTGGATGCTCACTCTGGTCGTTCCTACTGATTTTTGGCACCTTCAGGAGTTAGGCAGAGCTTGAGAGATAAGTTGTCCATGGCTTTCTAGAACTCTCTGGTGTTTAAACTGCTCTGGCGTAGCATCTAGGACTTATGAGAAATCAGTTGAGCTCTGGTTGGCAACTTGGTTCTTCTGTGACCTGAAGCTTTTTGATGTTTATTGTCCTGTCTGATGGATAAGGCCGTACAAAAACTACATAAACCTCAGAGGTAAAGAACAAAGTAGAAGTCTCAGACAGGATTTCTGAAAGTTTTAAAACTTTTTCCATCAGGCCGTTCCCAGCAGGCAGAGAAATCCTGGCTGAAGAGTAAAGGCTCCTGAAATGAACAGAATAAAAAGGCGTCTTTTATTACCTTGCTTCAAAGTACAGATCATGACCATTAAGTTATGCAGAACTACAAGTTCCAGACCTCCTTTTTCCCTGCCTTTCATCTAACCAGCAGATGAAAAGGCCGTAACAACTTCAGCATTTAGCACAAGCCAATGCATCTTTCTCTAGAACGAAACATAACCCCTCCAAAACCCCCTGTAACCAACCCCCAGCCCTCAGTCAGCCTTATTTCAGTGTCTGTGTGATGTGCACAATGACAGACCAGAGACAGCAATATTTGTCAGCCGTCTCCTCGCTGACCTTTAGATAAGAGCAGCCTTCCTCACTTCTGGCCACCAGAAAGGAGAGGTCTGCGCTCCAGGCGTGCCCCAGCCGTGGAGCGAGCTGCAGCTTACGGCTTCACTTTCCCAGTGTGCTGGGATTTTTCACCAGCTGCAGTGTGGAGGCAGGGAGCAAGCCCCCCTCCTGCCCACAAAAAGCCATACTCATGTCGTCACTCGGACATCTGATACATAAAGCTATAAATGTGATCACCCACTGTCGCTGGGCTCCCCAGGGAAGCTCTGTTGCAGGGCACTAGGCTGATGGAAAGTGTCCTGCCTGCCAGGAAGGGGTGGGAAACACACCTGGTCCCTCAAAAAGCAGCATGTAGGTGTCCTGCTGCCATCCCACCAGGCACTTGGGACAACCCCAGGGGCTGACACACGGCTTGTGGACATCCCTGTTGGTATCTCCAGGGACCGCACACCTAGGGTGTGGACAGATATCATGCTCATGTGGTATGAATGTAGGATCCCTCTGGGTGCCAGCCACACACACACATCTATGCTGTGGGTGCCAGTGTCCCTGACTCCATCCTGCCCTCTGGTATGCATTCAGGTTGAAAACTCCCTTTTTTTTTTTTCTTTTCTCTGAGAGCTTCTATCCGCCTTTTCTGCTTCTTTACTGTCATGGAGTTTGTTAGAAGTTAACGTCCTTAATGCTTCTGTACCAAATTTGGCTGAAGCTGCTGGCCAAGGGTCTTGAAAAGGTGAGTCCTTGTCCCACAGTGAGCAAGAGAAAAAACATTACAGGTATGTCACTGCTGCCCAGAAATAATGTCTTTGCCTGCGCAGCAGGCAGGAATGTGCCTGAGGCAGAGCAGCAAGTTGAAGAGCCCAGAGAGGTCATCTCAGTACTTATCCCAGCCCCTCATCCAGCTGTGACCAGGTTCATGGCAGACTGAGCGGGTCTCACAGGTGTCCTGCTCCCTCCCCTGCCTCCTCTCCCTGCTGCATCCCAGCTCTGGGGCGCATCAGACTTCTCAACACCCTCATCCAACACAACGAGCAAATGGTTTGCGATGGCATCGACACCCTGAAATGGCTTGGGCAGGCTGCGCTGAAAGCTGGAGTCTGGGTCCGTGGGAGAAGATGGTGGTGAGTTATTGAGGTAAGGCAGAGGACAGGCCCCGTGAGCTGGCCATTAAAGGAGTGGGGAACACCACCCCAACCGCAAGAAGCAGGAGGGGAGCCCAAGCACCAGCAACTCGCGCATGGGCATAAGAAATGAGCAGCCTCAAGGGTCTCAAAACTGGTGCTGCCAGCCAAATGGCATGGAACAGGGTGTCAGACAGTTTTATGCTTTTTGCAGCAGCCAACTTTACACTTTAATTGAGAATTAATTTGATTTCTTACATCAGATAAGACTACAGCCTGTTGGGCTCAATAGCAGGAGGTTACATATGGAAATGCAGAGGAGCATAGATGAAATACAAACTATCCAATCTAATATATTAGCATATTTTTGAGTGATGAATGGCCATTACCTTGTGAACAGCTTGCTGCTACATCAGCCTTCTGCAGCAGCAAATATATAATACGAGCTATTTGCTAGCATCATATTCAAGCTTTTTTGAGCCTCCTACATTCATGAGTGGTTACCCAGTAAAGTGGAGCAAGCCATACATCACGTTCAAGCACTTGCAAGGCTGAGTTGAATTGGTGGCTTTGTGAGATGATGAGCATCTTCTGAATGCCTCCGGCTCTCCGTCAAGTTAGCAGAGAGGGTTTTGCATGCCCTGGATGTGCCAAGGCTTGGTACATGAATGTAATGGGTAAAGGCTGGATGCCAGGTGGTGCTGCCCACCTTGGCGGGGCCGTGCAGTGGCTCCCTGCCTCTCTGCCTTGTGCCTCGAGCCTCCGTCTGGGCGTGCGAAGAGGTGAGGCTCATCCAGAGCACAGCCAACTCCCACCCCTCGGGGCTTATGATTAACATGTGTGACGGGGCAGAGCAGGTGGAGGCTCAGAGCACGCAGAGCGCCTGAGGACATCCCCGCTGTCAGCGCGATGACCGCCGCGCACCAGCTGGCTCTGCACTCTCCGGGTACTTGTCACCAGGACATGACGGGCCAGTAACGCCAGACAGATGGCCCTGCACTGGGGCTGGCGGCTCTGCCCCCTCCATGGTGCTTTTCAAGGAAACTAATTGACGAGAGAAGGGCCCGCATGTATCGGTGGCGATACCACAACCGCTGGCACCATCGGCCAGCACTGGTGACTGCTGGCAATGAGCTTAATAAGATGGTGGGGCTGGTCAAAGAGGCAGCACATTCTGGCTCTGCCAGTGCTGAGAAACACTTTGGGGCAGGATGGAGAAGGAAGATATTCCCTGAGAGATGCTCCGGATTGCTCGGGGCACATGCTGGATGAGGCCAGGGCTACCAGGCACTGTGGACTTAGCCACAGTCATGCCCCCATGCTGTATGGCCAAGGCCGCACACACAAGCCCAGGCAGCTTCATAGTCCAGGGTGCAGCAGGATTTTGGAGGAATGAATGCTGCCAGTGGTATGAAGGAGAAAGAAAGATGCTTGCATCTGACACTGCATGGCTGGAGAGGCAGGCTTCTCCACCACCCTTTGCTTTTGGTCTTCACGACTGGTGCTTCAACCAAAGCTATGGCAAAAGCAGAGGGAGCTCTGGTGAACTCAGTGCTACCACTGTCCAGAAGGCAAAACAAGGTGTAATTTTGTTGGAATCACCCCCGAAAATGCTGTAGGAAGCTAAAAATATGAGAGCAGAGCAAATGTCCTGGGAGGTTAATGCAGGAGTGGAGCTTTATGTTGGGACACAGAGGTGTGGTGCTGGTGCTCCCCAGCAGACGCCTCTGGTGCAGCACTATGTGCATGCAAAGTGTTTGTAAGCCATTTTTCCAGCTTTTCCAAACGTGCCTCTGATAAGCTTCAAGGCCAGTGATGGCCACACGTGCAGGTTGGTAGGAACCAGGCAGAGAGTTCTGCTGTGGCTGCACCTTCATCTTTGCTGCACAAAGCAAGGAAACAGAACTTGCAGGAGAAAAAAAAAAAAAAAAAGGCAGCATTTCCATTTAAAGGCAAGCTGAAAGAATGCGAGACAATTCGTGTGTGGCCACAAGGCAGCTCCGTCGAGACAAAAAGGAGAGTTGTATCAGTGCAACTTTCCCAGACAGACAAGCCATAACTCAGAGCGCCCTTTCACCGTCTCCCCCAACGCGCTTCCCTTTCGCCGCTGCCATCTCCACTCATTCATTTCCTCCCCTCCCTCTCCACCACTTCTTTCATTACCCCACTACAAGAGCTATTCATGGACACCCCCTGAAATGTGCCATTTGTTGAGGGGGTTGCAGCACTTGCTTTTGCTTCCAGCTACTGGACTTTTTGAGCCAGGGGCCCAGTCCTAGGTAATAAACATCGCCTTTGTCAAAACCAAGCAGAGTTTAAGTACCAGCGAACAGTGTCTGTCTGCTAGATAGGGGGCTGGTCTGGCCTTAGCCAGCTATTGAGATGTCTTTGTGCCATGTTGCCATAGCTACCCTCCAGCTAAATAGGGAAAGAGCTCCTTTGTCCCAGATTAAGACCAGCAGACTTTTGGAGTGGAGCCTGCTGGAGACTGTGGGGAAGGAGCTGGTCTGCAGCTGGCAGGACTTTTGCGTTGTTGTTGTGTGTGTGTCGGGCTGGATGGAAAAGGAGACAGAGGATTACTTGAAATAAATTGATTTTATATACATGTATATGTATGTATGCATATGTACATGTATTTTTCACATATATTCATATAAAGAAGGCCATGGAATGGTGGTGGTTGAGGGACAGGTTTGTCAGCAAAAGAGGTGAAACCTGAGGTAAAGAGGGCTTGAAATAAATCAAGCAGGAGCCCTTGCAACACTTGACATGGTGCTCAGGGACGACAACCAAATCCTTTGCAAGGGCACAACTGGTCCTGACCAAATAGGATATTTGCAGATGACGCTGCCAGAAAACTCACATCAAACCAGCAGGCACAGTCCTTTCTCCTGCCTTGTGCTGAGCAGTGTCAGTACTGGCCCTGCACGTCCTCACACATCCATCTTTGCAAACCCATCCGTGCCTGGGAATTGAGGGATGCATGTGCTTCATGGGCAGCAAAGCATGGCCAGACCAGGTCAGCATGGCAGGCACAGCAGCTGAGGACTCAGGATGAACTGCAAAACCCTCATGGAGAAACAAGGAGACATTTGCCTAAATGCTAAATACGATGGAGATTAGCCCACAACTGATTTTTTTTCTGGCTTGACTGGACCTTTATCTCAGTGTAAGCGAGGTTGAGTGTTTCCACATCGCACAAAGTGCCGTAGACCGACACGGGCACGGTAAAATCACAGTGAGTGGTGAACGCTTGCGCCTTGTACTTGCCATTTTGCACGTGCACTGCAATGCCACGTGCAGCTGTTACTTTCCCCCACCCCGCCGCCCCGTGCACCGAAGGAGGGAATGTCACGCAGCTCATTTGCTCCCATTAAAAGGCGGAGGTTTCCAGAGAGATAATGAGCAACTTTAGCATCAAGAGGCTTGATCTAGCTCCAGCTCTGAGTTTTGTTTCTGCCCACCACTGACTTCCTAAAATGGCCTCGTTTCTTGAGGGTGCTCTAGAAGCAGGGAGTATTTCAGACCTCCTGAGGGTGGGATATGCACGTAGCAGGGACTGCTTGGGGACTGTATTCACATGAATTCAGAGAAAAAAGGCTGAATATGTTCAGCACAAATTTTGGATGACATGTAAACTAATTTTGAAGGAAGGACCAAAGACATGGAAGTAAAGGAAAAAATATGATAAAAATATAACAAGGCTTTACCAAGGTCACTTGAGTCAGGCTAACTTGATAGCTTTTGGTGATAAGGAAAAAAAAAATAGAAGAGCAAACAAAGTACTCCATGGGCTGTTTTAGACATGGGAAATGCTTTAGATCTAATCTGTCTGGACTTCAGCAACAGTTTTGATAAAAGAGCCACATGGGAAATTATTGTTTGTGTTGGAAGAAGTGGAGACTGGTATTCAAGCTGAAGGTCTGTCAGGAAATAGCCAGAAACAAACAGGTTCTTCTGAAAGGAAAATGGTAGGAGCAGGGAGACATAATAGGTGAAATTCCTTGGAGCCAGTTTTAGTTAGTTTTCTTCTGGAACAAAAAGTAAGCAAAAACTAATGATATTTGCAGACAATACATAGTTGGGAGGCATCAGTGAATTTGGAATAACAGAAAAACACGTTACGTTTGAGACCTGAAACTGTGGACCTGGAGCGAAGAGTTCAAAGTGCCCGTCATGCGCTAAGGCTCCCTCTACACTAATTAATTAAACCAAGTCAGGGCAGGTTTATGAACTGCCCTGTGACCATTGGCAAGGATAAATGTTTATGTGCTTCCTGGCCATTGCTCCCTGCTAGACAATGCCCAGGCATGGTTTGGGGATTAGCGCCGGCTGGGGACTGCTTCCAGCAGGCTGTTTGGATGATGTCACTCTGGTTTAAACATTATGAGAGTCAAGCTGTGTGGATGCGAGCCATGCCATGCTGTCAGGCCCTGGCTTGCTTTGCCGTGGACGTGGCCTAAGGAATTATATCGTTTTGCTGTGGAGTGGAGCGCGCTGATCAACCGCAAAATGCCTGTGAGCACCTAGGAAATGTGCTTGCACAAGACAGCAAATGTGGTCACAACTTGCATCAGGCCAGAGACTTCTGAAAGAGAAAGGCATATTTTTTCTCCTTTGCAACCTCTTCTGGAAAAAAAAAAAGTGTGTAATCATGGTCTCCCTTTAGCTCAGAGTCATTCCAACTAGAGCAGGCTGGCAAGCAAAGAAGAGATGCTGGATGGAGCAGCAAACGTGTCCAATGAGAGGGAATGGAATGAATTTGGCCAGTTTAGTCTGGCAAAACAAAAGCTGGGAAGCTATTCACTTGTGCTTTCTATTAATATATCAAGGAGGTAAACACCAGAGATAAAAAAAAACATGTAAGCTAAAGGCAATTGTTGGCACCTGTACAAATGTGTATCAACCAGCCATAAATAACTTTAGTCTGGAAATTAAAAGTAGTTTTCTAATCACTGGAGGAGAATTCTTCAGCTGCAACCTTGCAGGAGGAGCATTGGAGGCAGAAGTGAAACCTGGTTTAGGAGGTGATGGCTGCACACCTGGGAATACGTGTGACCTGGCGGCTTGTGACAGCAGAGACTGGCCCCACTGACCCACGAGGGTGCTCAGTACAGCTTCTTCTCTTCCTAAATAATTCATAGGAAAGCCTGCCAATAATGACCACAAGAAGTGATGCGGAACCTAATTGTTCCCACCATCCCTTGAGCTCTTTCATTGACCACAGCCCTGCGTGCATTAGCAGAGCTGCTAATGGAAACTGGCGTTACAATATATGCACAAGTGCCAAATGCTGTGCGTGCCCCTGGATAGCTCCTTGAGCATATTACTTCCTGAAAGACTTGGCCTCTACACAAGTTATTAGAAATGAAAACATGTGAAAAAAAGAAATATAAATTAGAAAAGGGGCTCCATAGCGTCTGTAATAAACTGCAACCTGAAGATGGTTTGGAAGGCAAGAAATTGTGATAATTGCTCTGGCACATCCAATTTACTTCTTTATGCTTTTCCATGCTTGCTTGTCTCAGCTATTAGTAGTATTTTGTTTATTAAACCAGTGCTTTTCAAACTATGGTCTACAGATCCTGGAAGGTG
Organism: Tauraco erythrolophus; assembly: GCF_009769465.1. Taxonomy (NCBI): domain Eukaryota; kingdom Metazoa; phylum Chordata; class Aves; order Musophagiformes; family Musophagidae; genus Tauraco; species Tauraco erythrolophus. Next base: position 62,181,272 of record NC_141466.1, on the reverse strand, counting down.
TTTGGGCTACTTGTTAGCTTTTGTGCAAAAACTAATTAAGAGAAGGAAATCTGTTGTAGGAGCCCTACATTTGCTATACAGAAGTCTCTGTTGTAGAACAGTCCAAATCCCTGACTCAGAGAGTTTAGTTGTCCCCCAAACTGTCTGTGAGCCAGGCTGCATTTATACAGTGTCCTGCACAATCTGACTCTAACTCATCTTGCCTTTGCGGACACATCCACGGGCATATCCTCTCTCTAATGTAGTCCAGAGGTGTAAGGCCCCCTCTCAGTGTTTCCATGGTATAAAATATATATACAGCACACAAAGCCTGCAGCTGAATAGGAAATACATATCCATGTGAGAGAAGTTAGAGAATGGTCTTTGATGTCAAAAGGCAGCAAAACCAGATTATTTTGCCCTGCAGTACCTCCTGTGCTCTCCTGGTGGGAGATGTCTCTTTGGGATTTGGGGAGCAGTTGAGAAGCCCCAACTGTTGTGGAGGAGGAGGAGGAGGAAAGGCAGCATAAAGCAGCTGTTTGGTCCCAGTGCTTCTTTGGACACTTGCCTTTAGCCAAGTCATTCAGCCCCTATATGCAATAGTCACAACATTGCATAGTTTAGATTTTATTTGTTATTTAATGGTGACCTAACAACCTAAAAGGCAAAATCAACAGCACCATTCAAATCCTTCAGTGGGAGTGTCAGTAGCTCTGAGATGTCTCCTGAGACACAATTTGCAAATCTGTCCTGCTTTTTAGGCACCGGCTGCAAAGTTTGCATAGAGATCCAGGATTATTTGAATCCAAGAGCTTGAATCTATTTCTAATATTTGCAATTTGAAGACAGGTGCATGTGTCAACTTCCCTTTCTTTAAAGTTGCCAATTGGTTACAGGCAATACTGGAATAGAGAAGGAAAGTAAACCAATGATCAAGTCTGGAGCTCAGGTGAAGCAAGTTGATGTCTCTGCTATGTCTCAGACAGGGACAAATCATTTAAACTCTTTTTTTCTTTTTTTTTCCTAGGCCACTGTCAGGAAAAATGTGCTTAAAATCATGGGAGGTTTAGGCTACAGCGATGGGAGCTGTACAAACAGGCTCATCATCTACAAAGGTTTTTTGGGCATGACTGGGGATGAACGCTTGCATACATGTTGGGTACATTTCTTTAGCAGTGTATTTACACCACAAGAGGAGTTGCCTCCTTCGCTGGAGGACAGTAGAGAGGCAGAGGCACTCCCCTGGCCATCCACGTGGAAGTGCAGGGTCAGCACAGTCACCGTGGCCCAGCTGGCACATGGTAACCTGTGAAGTTGTCATCAGCTGAGCGGGTTTCTGAGCCTTGCAGGTAAGTAACTTCAACCACAGTGATCTGTGTTCCCTGGAGCAACGAGAGGTGGTGAAGGTTTGGTTAGCTTTAACTTGATAAAGATTCAAATCTGTTTAAGAAAACAAGACATAGGTATATTCTGCCACTCGCCGGAGCGTATTTCACTAGTAATTCTTGTGATACCTCTCCCTAGACCTTTATGGGAAAAACGATCTATAAAACTCTGATGAATAAATAAAACTTAAATTTTAAGATACAAAAAAATATGTCTTTGAGTAATAGTGCAGTAATGCACAAAGCACTGTGGCCAGCAGTAAAAGTTCCCAACCTGGATCAACTAGTGATTTAGAGAAACAAAACAAAACAAAACAAAAAAACCCAAACAACTTTTCAAGAAGATTGCTGTTTAGCACTTTAGCAGTTGAGTATCAAGAGCCAGACTCACCACTGAGCTTGATCTGCTTTGTGTCACGCTGTGATGCAAGCCCAGATCTGAGTGTTATTGGGACCATGTGGAGCAGCTGAAGAAGAGAGGGAAGGCTGGGCCAACAAGACTTCATCAACTCCTAAGAGTTTTACACATTCTGGATGAGACGTTCTTTGGTCTGTTTCTTATGGCTGCTCTTCAGATACCAAAATGACAGTCTCCCAAATGTCAAATCTGCTGAGCTATGGGATGGTACAGTGCCTGACCTGATCTCTCAGAGGAGGAAGTTTTCTGCTTATAGAATAGTGAAGGGAGACCCTACTATGGGGTTTCCATCCTCAACCAGGAGCCATATCCCCCCTCCTCTTACTGCCTAGCTGCCCATGCAGGAAAAATTCACATCACTTCTTCTTCTCCAGCCACATTTTTCTGCCTCAGAGACCAGAAGATCTCTGAGGACAGAATATCTCTTGCCAGGCTCGTACAGTGCCCAGACCTCACAGGGCTTGTACTGCAAACAGTAAAGGAAGATGCATGCTAGGAATTTGAGCAGTATTGCCTGCCTCTAACAAGAAACATTGCTGGTGCTGTCGACAGAAAGCCTGTATACATAACCTTCTGGGAGGAGATGTTTAGTCAGTACACTTGATGTGGAAAGAAAAATGTAGGTAGGAGCAAGGAGTGAGAGCTCTCTTAATCATTGTCATTGATTTTCTGAAATGGCCCTGTGTCTGTTCATAAGAAGGATGCAATGACATCCTATGTTTATTCCGTGACAGTTCTGGGTGGGAGGGGATGGCTATGCCAATTAAGAAGTTTAATTAAAGCAGTAACCTTTCTGTTCCAGAGGTGGGGGCCTGTCATCTGCCAAATTATTTTCATCAATAAGTCATTAAAGCAGGATCTGCTGAGGACTTACTCGTACGGCTCAGGTTTGCAGTGCATCTTCCCTGGTTGCTGGAAATCATTGCAGATCCGGTATCAAGGCCTTGAGGTGAAAATCAGGAATATAAGTCTAAACAGATCAGAATTATGTCTGTGATGTTTTATTGCAGTATTGAAATCTCCCAACAGCAGGAACATGCTGTTACAGTCTACTGCAAGATTAATATAACTGGATTTCATATACCACTGGATGTCACACCCAATGCGTCTTCAGGAGCACTCAATTCCCATTTTTCGTCTTGTTGCTCACAGCAGTGCTCACTTCTGTTGATCATGTTACTGCATCAAAAAAAAAAAAAAAAAAAGAGGTGCTTCTCACCTCTGAGCCACAGCTGACTGACTGTCCATCTGCATGTGATGCGGTAAGATCCTCGGTGAACAGATGTGACCAAACTCAGACGGTGCTATGAGAGAGGAATCAGAAATGACAGCTTATGACCCTGCTTATGACTACCTGATAGACTAATTCTGCATTCAGACAAACAAATTCAACTCTGAGTTCAGGCTGCTTTGAACCACCTCTGGAGGTTACTTCATTCCACTCAATTCACTGCCTTGAAGGTAGTAACTCCTGTCATAGTTGGTAGAGGAATATTGGTCTGCAACTTAAAAGAATTACTGTTTTGATGCAGTGAGGTGAACTCATGAGCCATAAAAAAAACCTATTAGTTAGAGATTTGTTAGCGCTTTTGTGACTATTCTGCTGCTTTCCAAGGTAACTGAGTCATCTGTACTGAAGGACAAAGCTCATCCCCTGGACCAGGTCAGACCTGAGTCAACATTTGGGTGCTGCTTATCACCTCTGCAGTCTCCTTGAACCAGTTTGTTTCTTTCACTATTAGGATAACTGTGGCTCTTCAAAACCAGCCTACAGATGAGGAAAGACTGGCATTAAAGAAGAGAAACTACACGAGAAGTAAAGCTGCTCTGCTTCCAGCAGCAAAAGCTAGTTTGACTCTATGAGATTTGTCATAAGTAAGACAGGCAGAAAGGCCGTCACCATTTCAGTGTTGTTAGCTTACACATCCTGATGCTTCAGCATAGTCTGTTGAACGTCTACTATCCTCTGTACAGAAAAAAAAAAAACACAGACATTTTGTGGAAGTGAAGAGATTGTCCCCATAAAATGTTAATCCAAGGAAATTCAACATGTTTATAGACACAGATAAGACAAACCTCATGGGTTCATGCTGGTACATGTATGGATTTGTGCAGGTGCATATATATCTGTTCTGTGCATGCAAGTGCTCATGCACACTACACAATACATGAAGAGTTAAAATTAAGTCATTTGGAAGCTGGCCTAGACATTGGATTCACAGTGATATTAAGAAAATATTGCTCAGAAACACTCAGAAAATATCAAGAAAATCAAGTTGGAGGCTCGGATGGATTCCACTCTCAAATGATAGGAAGAATGAAATAGCTGAGACATAAAAAGATAATTCGGAGTGGCAACTACATGATTCCCACAAAAGTAAAGCAGAGTTATATGGCTGAATCTTCTGATCCATTCCTGTTTTTCTTCATTACATCTGTGACTCAATCCCTGAGCCTGCTTTGAAAAACTGATCCAAGTGCCTGGGCTAGTCCGATAACAGTAGAAAGGTTCTGTGTTGAAGATTGTGTAATACCAGGGCTGGAGAGCCAAAATTCAAGCTGATTAAAGCAGGTATAGCAGGAAGCAGTGAGGTGAAACTGAAAAAAAGTATCTGCAGATTAAATGTCAGAACTACTTTTTCCAAAGCCAAAGTCTATTAGCCTGGGGGACATCGTCCAAAGAGAGCTATGGAATCCCCATTAGCCAGCCCTTTTGAAAGCTTAGCTATACCAATAACACTCAATAATACATTTTTTGGAGCTAACTTACGTTGGCAGAGAAACAGGAGGTAAATTAATAGATCCTTTCTGGCTCTGATTTTTATAACTCTTCACATTGAATCCTAATACAAGAGGTTATCTTTATAGCAGGCAATGAATGATTTTCCCAGTAGATTACCACTTGAAAGGTACATACTGTATGTCTTTGAAGTACAGGACATTTTATACTTGCATTTGATTTCAAGTGACTGGAGTACTCTATAGCCAGTTTCAAGTTAATATTTTAGGAAGAATCAATGGCGTAATTAAACTTTATGGATGTCCCTCATCAACAGTTCCACGTGATCAAGTTTACAACATGGTGGCACTTGGATAAATCATTTTGTATTTATGGATGGCTCATAAAAAGGCAAGATGAGGAGTTAGCCACAAGGGATGATGGAGTAATTACACTGAGTGGTATGATTTTAAACACAAATGTAATTTGTTATTAGTGCTATGAACTGAAATGTGTTTGACTTAAAGGGACAGTGCCATCATTAAAAAAGCCTCATGATAGCTGTTTAGGTTAGTCAATCTTACACTTCGCCTCCAGAAGGATGTTCCCTCCTAGCTTTCTGTCTCCATTGGCTCTAAACGTCAACATGTGAAAATGATCAAATTGTTAGAACCATTCTGGTCCCAGTGGAAACCGTGACTGGACATGGATATCAGATTTAGGTGCCCGAGTCAGGCACTGTAGCAGATGGCTGTATTCCCCTCTGAAAAGCAGATTACCTCAGCGATCCCGATTGCTCACTGTGATGGTTTGATGTAAAGGGGTTCTGGTGGCAGGAGAGGGGATTTGCTCTCTGTGACTTCCCTGGTTTCGGAACCGGACCAGACCCGGTTCTGGCCACCAGATCGGACTGCCATCCCCCTCGGGGTTGAGCCAATCGACACCTCGGTGAATTGCCCTATTTAAGTCAGGACAAAGGAACTGGAAAAGGTGCTTTGCCCAGGAGTGAGGAGAGAAGGGAGGAGGGCACTGCTCCCACTCCCTGGCTCCCGGCCGGGCAGCTGTCCATGCCGGGCCGGTGCCACCCGCTGAGGATGGCGGCGACGGAGCCGCTTGGGGAACTCTGGGAGCGCCCCGCTCCCAGGGTGCCCACTGGGCCGAGTTCACCCAGAGAGGACTAAGACCTGAGAGAAACGACCACACAGACACCAGGTCAGTGAGGATGGAGCGGGATGAGGTGTGCCGGAGCTGAGTTTCCCCTGCAACTGGTGGCGAGACGGCAGCGGCCCCCCTGCAGCCAGGACAGACTCAGTGGAGCAGAGACCTGCTCGCAATCTGTGGAGATGTTCACGTCGGAGAAGAGATACCTGAGCCTGAGGACGGTCATGGAGCACAGGACACATGACAAGGTAGAGAGGCATCTAGAGTCCGTGGGACGACCCACGCCAGAGCGAGTGGCAACAACTCCCTAAGAATCCGAGACTGTGGTAAAGCCCACAATGGAGTAATCCGATGGGGAAGGATTGCATCTTGCAGGTAGGACTCTGGAGAAGTCTGTGGATTTTTCCTTGTGGATAGGGGATCCACTGGAGCAAGGGAAAAAGGGTGTAAGGACTCCTCCTCCTTTAAGAAAGGAGCGGCAGTAACAACATGGATGAACTGACCTGCTCTCCCCCATTCCCTGTTCCCCTGTGCCGCTGGGGTAGGAGGTAGAGCCGGGAAGAAAAGGAAAGGGTGGGGAGGTGTCAGTTTTTAAGATCTGGCTTTGCTTCTTTTTGTCCTCTCAAGTAACTGGTTTTGTTTCCCTTTGTCCTTTTTAAGTAACTGTTAATAAATTGCTTTGCTTTAAGAAAGCCAAGTCTGTTTTGCCCAGGACCATGGTTGGTGGGTGCTCCTTCTCTGTTCTTGCCTCGACCCTCAGTCCTTTTATTATAATTTTTCTCCTCTCCACTTTGCTGGGGAAGGAATGAGAGAGCGACTGTGTGGAGTTTAGTTACCGGATCGGCCTAAACCATGACACTCACATATAAGGCCAGGACTGCCTGGCCTGAGCAGCTGCTTCTTCCTTCTCCAATCAGCCCTCTTCAATCCCATAGTTACCTTCAGGACCTTTCCTGCACCCATTGGAGGAAAAGGATGTATTTTGTCACACCTTTCCCAGCAGATTGGGCAATACTTTCCCCATCTCATTTCCTGGCGTTGAGTAGCACATGCAGAGCCCAGCCTTAGTGCAGCTTAGCCTAGTGGGAGCTACCCAGGATGGAGAAGATTCTCATTAAAACCACCTCCACCAAGGCATGTCTTCAAAAGAGAGACAACCTTCCTTGCAACTAACCTTGACAGCGGCTGGGAAAGCAGGTAAGTTTGAGGAACCACATTTGCTTTGCCAGTATTGGAGTTTGGATCAGAGCAAGACAGCTCCTGGAGGGAAAGCAATGCCCAGCAAGGCGTGGAGCCCCACCAGGTCTCCCTCTCTGCATGGGGAAATTCATGTCCTAGCCAAAGTGCAGACATTGCACCTTCTCTTCCAGCCCACCTTCCCAGGTATTTTTAACAAGGACTGACCCGCAGTGCAGACAGAGGCACCCTTTGATTCCCAGGAGAAATAGTCATCCTGCTATGTAATTGTAGACTAACAGCTTATTCCTGATTAATGGCAGTATAAATGAATTCTGATAAGCAGATTAGGAGAAATTGAAAATGAGCAAGCTGAACATTGCTGGCACAACTCACTGTCTTCTACAGTGACAAGGGTTGTGCAATCCCTGCAAGGTTTTTCTCCAGTTTGTTACTCCTACTGTTTCATTATTTCTTCCCTTAGAAAAAAAGGTAAGAGTTCTGATGTGTGCCTACCTTCTGTTGAGCGTTAAAACACAAGTAAACAAAGATTTTCTCTCTGCCTAATACACAACCCTGCTATCACTGACTCCTTTTGCTCACAGAGAGATTTTCATGGAGTCACGCTGGCAAAACTGCAGTTACAAAAGACTGCAAAACAGGAGGGTGGATCGTGTTGCTGATCTTGAAGCAAGTGAAAGAGGTGGAAAATGAGGAATGAAACAGGTTGAAAGAGCAGGGAGGAGGGGGGGAAAGAATGAATAATTAATGTTAAAATTAGCTACACTGGAGTGACCACCTCAGTTAGTAAAACTTGTAATGCAGAACCTTGATTTAACAAATTCCTTGTAAACCTGATGTGCTCCTTGCATGTATGCATATTTGGGGGAGAGGAGTCTCTAGATGGTTCCTGGCCAAAGCATAAACACCTCTAAACTGAACACTGGCTTATTTGGTGCTATTGGAAGAGCACACTGCTATCAGGGAGCAGGTTTGATGCATGGAGTCCTTGCATTTTTTGAATGCAAGGCATGAAAACTGCTGGGCTGTGCAGCTGGAGCTCTGTGCATGGTCTTTGAAGAGGCCTCAGTGCCCAGGAGAAGAGCGCATGGGGTGGTGGTGGGGCTGAACGGGTCTGACCACCATCTGTACTACCTCCTCTGCAGGCACCACCAGATGCTGATAGAAGCAAATTTGAGAAAATACAGTCATATTTGGGCTCCTTTGGACTTAAACTGAAAGCAACTGCAGGCCCTATGTTACAAGTGTAAATAATATGAATATTCCAGCATTTTTCCTTGACACAAGCCTTCCTCTCTTTGAGAAAGATATTAATTTCAGATACTTGTATCCTGATAAGATAGCTGTGTCCTGGACCATGCTGACCACTGTTTATACCTGCTGGCTGCCAGCAGCCGGTAGCCTTGCTATGGTGCACATCAGTCTTTTGAAAACTACAGATAAACTCATTGTAAAATTTATCTAAATTTATTTAAGCACAAAATAACCTGTCAGAAGGAGTTTGAGTTTTCTCTGACCTTCACCTGACACACAGCTATAAGCCTGGCAGTGTGATAGTGTATTTAAATCTGGAGGGTAAACACAGCCAGCCTTGCTGTGCTTCCCCTTTGAAGGACTGTTTAGGTTTCAGAAACCAGCCACGGTCTGAAAGAGATTTGTTCAACCAATTCATTGTGTTTCCTTCCTAACTAACTGCTGGTAATCTGTTCAGAGGAAAGGTGCCCCTTTTTCTGTTTGTTGGAGGTTGCTGTATCACAGCTCAAAGCTGCCTGCAAGGAAAATAATCACTTATGAACTGAGATACAATTAATGTGGCGCTTTGCCAAACAAAACACATTGCTTCTGTTGTGCCAGGGACCCTCTCACTTTGCATGTCTTTAAGCATTCAGAAAGGACTTAATTACAGAGTGGCTCATATTCTGTTGAGGAGGCTGCAAAACGTTCTTGCATGCGTATTTCTGTTTCATCGAAAAAGCTTTTTCCTTAACCTCCTCATGAAACTGAATCTTCCCTGGCAGCTTTAAAGCACAGGGTTAGTGGTTTATCTTTCTGTCACACCAATTCTTCACTTCCATCTCCAAATATTTCCTGTTCGTGTGGAAACGTTGAGATTGTAATCTGTTTCCAAGGACAACCAGGTCCCCAGTGGCAGTTTTACAGGCTCCTCAAAACAGTGATACTTGTTGTCACACAACATTGAGTATGAGAATAAAAATAAAAGCCCATAAGGAACCTAAAACTGCAGAATTGCAGAATAGTTTGTATTGGAAGGGGGCTTTAAAGACCATCTAGTTCAATCCCTCTGCCATGGACAGGGACATCTATTGCTACACCAGGTTGCTCAAAGCTCCATCCAACCTGATCTTGAACACTTCCGGGGATGGGGCATCCACAACTTCTATGTGCAACCTGTGCCAGTGTCTCAACATGCTCATCTTAAAAAATGTCTTCCTCATGTTCAATCTAAACCTACCCTATTTCAGTTTAAAAATATTACCCCTTGTCCTGTTACTACAAACTTTGTTAAAAAATCTCTCTCCATCTTTCTTATAAGCCCCCTTCAAGTATTGAAAGGCCACAATAAGGTCTCCCTGGAGTCCTCTCCTCTCCAGGCTGAACAGCCCCAACTCTCTCAGCCTGTCTTCATAGAAGAGGTGTTCCAGCCCTCAGATCATCTTTGTGGTCCTTCTCTGGGTCTGCCCCAAGAGCTCCACGTCCTTCTTGTATTGGGGGCCCCAGAGCCCAACATAGTACTGCAGGTGGGGTCTCACAAGAGCAGAGTAGAGGGGCAGAATCAACTCCCTGGACCTGCTGGCCACATTTCTCTGGATGCAGCCCAGGATACGGTTGGCTTTCTGGGCTACCAGCGCACATTGCCGGCTCATGTTGAGCTTCTCATCAACCAGTACTCCCAAGTCCTTTTCCTCTGGACTGCTCTCAATCCATTCTCCGCCCAGCTTGTACCTGTGCTTGACATTGCCCCGATCCACGTGCAGGACGTTGCACTTGGCCTTGTTGAACTTCATGAGGTTCTCACAGGCCCACCTCTCCAGCCTGTCAAGGTCCCTCTGGACGGCATCCCTTCTCTCCAGTGTGTCCGCCACACCATACTACACAGCTTCGTATCATCTGCAAACTTGCTGAGGGTGCATTTGATTCCACTGTCCATGTCACTGAAGATGTTAAACAGCACTGGGCCCAGTACTGACCCCTGAGGATCACCACTCGTCACCAGCCTCCACTTCGACATCAATCAGTTGACCACAACTTTTTCAGTGCAATCATACAGCCAGTTCCTTATTTACCGAATGGTCCATCCGTCAAATCCATATCTCTCTAATTTAGAGACAAGGATATCTTGCGGGACAGTGTCAAATGCTTTGCACAAGTCCAGGCAGATGATGTAAGTTGCTCTTCCCTTATCCACCAACACTGTAGCCCCATCATAGAAGGCCACCAAATTTTTCAAATTTTTCACCAGTTTGCCCTTGGTGAAGCCATGTTGGCTGTCACCAATCAACTCCTTTTTTTTTCCATGTGCCTTAGCATAGTTGCCAGCAGAATCTGCTCCATGATCTTGCCAGGCACAGAGGTGAGACTGACTGGCCTGTAGTTCCCTGGGTCTTCCTTTTGTTCTTTTTAAAGATGAGAGCTATGTGTCCCCTTTTCCAGTCGGTGGGAACTTCACTGGACTACCATGACTTCTCAAATATGATGGATAATTGTTTAGCAACCTCATCCGCCAGTTCCCTCAGGACCCGCGGATGCACCTCATCAGGTCCCATGGACTTGTGCACCTTCAGGTTCCTTGGACAGTCTCGGACCTGATTTTCTCCTACAGTGGGCGGTTCTTCATTCTCCCAGTCCCTGCCTTTGCCTTCTGTGACTTGGATAGTGTGGCTAGAGCACTTGCCACAAGTCATTGACTACCTCAGCCTTCTCCATATCCTGGGTAACCAGGGATATTCCCAAATTTGAATTGCTCTTGCTGGTTTCAGAAAAGTCAGGGACTGAGTAGACATATAGCTGGAGATTTTTTCTTACCCTTGAGCTTGTGCTCTCTGGCCAGGTGTTTGAATGCTTCCTTGGGTAATGTCACAGGGAGTTTTGTCCCACCACTGCTCCTTCCTGACACCTCAGGTCTTGTTCAGGATCTCCCAAAATAACGACATCATTTGCTATAGTATTATTAGGATGGTGTATCCCATCAGAAGCACATCGCTCGTGGAGCTGCGAAGGGTGGTGGTTACTGCACCTCACTCGTGCAGCGGTACCTCACACAAGGAAATGTTAACTCTCAACTTGGCAGTTAGCTCGGTGGCCTGAAGTGGGGCACTGATGTTGGTACTCACTGACGAACCAAGAAAATTATTTCCCTACAGATAGGGTATCTCACTCCAGATTGCTCCTCTGCTGATTCAGTAATTAGGCCTTCCTTTTCAGCACTACTCAGACAGCGTGAAGGAGAAGACAGCCCTGTGACAGCAGCCTGCCGAGCCATCTTCCTGGTCAGTGGGAAACTTGCTCTGGAGCGATGTCCTCGATGGAAAGGGGAATCCTTTGGCTTGTCTGGTGTTCAAATGGAGGGCAGGCATATGGAGAAGGGAATCATTTCCAGTTTGGTGGGTTTTTTGAGATTTCAGGAAGAGAAAGGCAGATAAAAATAACCCGCAGTAACAGTGAAACAGTTGCCTGAGTTGTGGCATTTCCAGAGTAATCTTTGTTCTGAATAAAGAAAAACAGAGACTTGAACCCAATTTCTAATTTTCTGAGTTAACAGTGTATTCATTCAGGAGTGATTGACTACCAAGCCAGCTGTGGAGCTACAAATCTCTATTTGCTCAAAACTAATATACTTCTGATAAAATATTCTATTCTGAAAAGCTGATATGCAATAGTAAAAAAAAAAAAAAAAAGTTGAAAATTTCTCAAAAAAACCCAGCACCGTTTCGGATTTTTTCTCTTCCAAATATCAGGATATTGTGATAAATTGGAAGTTTCTTGGTATAATTCATAATGTCTTAAATACCTCTGGTTTAGAACAAAAAGCATTCCTTGAGATTAAATAGCAGCACTTTGTCAACATTTTGGAGTTTCCACTCAGTGAATACAAGGATTAGTTCAATGATCCAGCCAGCTCTGCTCATTGCCAGTAAGAACCTTATAAATACAATACTAAGAAGACTTTTTTTTTCAACTTTTGACCTCAAGGTAGCAACTGCAGTAAAACGTGAATACAGCTGGACATAGTTTGCAATGGAAGCCCAAGTTATTTTCCTGCTTAATGCCAGCTGATATCCGTGTGTTTGTAATATCTCTTGTGGGAATGCATTAAGCAAAAGAGTTAACTAGTGTCAACTGATGATAATGTTTAGTGCTTCCTCTTGGGAGGGCCCTAGAAATAGATTGGGTAAACACCATGCAGACTGCAGACAATATGGCATGTTTGCTGAGGGGCTTGGTGATACACAAGCAGACTGGATAAACTGGTCTCTTCTGAAACAACAGGCTCTTATTCCAGCCAAATGTGAATTTGTTTCTTCTAAATGAGTTAAATGCACCAGCAAAAATAATGAGTTGTTAGGTTATTCTTTAGCAACAACTTTGCAAATGTTGCTGAATTCCAGCTGACTCCTGTTAGACTGAGAAGACTGCAAACAGTGGGTAAAAGATATAAGCAGTTGATGAGTCAGGGAAGTATTTTTCATATGGTTTTGAAGAGGTCAAGTACGCAGTTTTCCCAAGTGGGTCGTTCTGTTGTACTTTGCCTTATGCCAAACACTTTCATTAGTTTATTTTTACCTAACTTCTTTTTTGTATCGAAAAGTGTGAGGTCTTAATCTCAGCGTGTCTGAACATAAAGGTCATGTCAACCGCTTGCTATCAGGAGAATATTGGAACAAGCCACAGAAGCTACTTGTGGCTGGGCAGGATGGATGTTTCGACGCGTCTCCATGGTTTTCCTGGTTTGCACAACCTTATTAGTGGTTAGAGTAGGTCTCAGCTAAGACCAAGGTCCATGAAGTTCTCTACAGCCATATGTAGTAAGAAACCACCCAGTCTGAAAAGAGCTTTGGCCCATGTCCTCCATGTTATTTGAGTGCCCTCTATTTCCTAAGTTGCACCTAAAAACTTTAAGAACCTGCTCTGCAGCCTAATTAGATGATACACAGTTTGACACAGGGATTAAGACTCAATTTTATGGCTTACAAACTGGTACAAAGAAATTCAGTGGCTTAGGCAAGGTGAAGCAAGAAGTCTCTCAAGCCCTGATCTGCACATCCGAAAGATCACCCAAAAGATCAGTTGTTGAGTGTGAGTAATGGATAGGGAAGACAGAAGAATAGGATAGATGAGGACCTGAACTGAGCTGATGGGACTGAGGATGGCTGGAGAAATGGGCTGGGAATGGGGCGATACAGGGGGTAGCTTGGATAGGACTAGAGCTCCTCAGAGATGATAGGAGTTTGTCTCTGGTCCTGAGCCTGCACACCGCAGAGTGCCTTGCATGTACCTCAAACCATTCCTGACTGATTGAAGCCAGGCACATCAAGGCAGAGGGAGCCAACTGAGAGCCTCATCCCTAGCTGATTGCCCCAAGTCTCATCAATGACTTAGCTGTAGCCTCCCAGTGAAGGACAATACCTGACAATCAGTGCGTTTTAAACCCACTCCTTTATGGTTATGAGTTCATTTAAACTTTATTTATGTACATAAATGTATTTATTTACAAATTATTTTTTATTTCTAAATTTATTTATTTACATTAATCCTTCTTTAAAGGTAGAGGCAATTTTTTAAGGATAGGCAATTTTCTGCTCCCTCCTCTGACATTGGGTACCGACTGAGCCATCAAACAGATGAGGTAAATCCACTACGAAGGGCAGATGGATGGAGCTGCACTTTTCCTGCACAGACCTGTAATATATGTAATCAACTGGGGCTGACACCACTTAATCTGGGCTGACAGGAAGGCCATTTAGCAGTGTGTCCTTGACATGAATATCTCTCCTCCATGGACATCACAGAGCCCAGACTCACTGGGTTTCAGGATGTGCAATATGGTTCAGACATGGAATTTGATTCTTTTGGCCTTTCCCTACAGGAATATGTGTTTGCGGAAGCGGGAAGCTGGATCTCAGTCTGCTCAGTACATGTATTATTGATCTTGAGTAGGAAGGTTTTATGTGCTAGATGGGGGAATGTGAAGCTAAGGAAAGGGGATTTCTTTCACTATGGTTGCTGTTTGTGCAGGGATGTTGACCTAGCAAAAATATTGCTGTAGGTTTATAAATTATGGGTGTTCAAAATGAAGGACCAGTAACACCTCCCTTTGTCCTCGTGGCAGTGTTTGTTACACAAAGATGGATTGATTGCTCCTTTTGACATGAGCGATGAGGCCAGCATTTTCTCTCATTATAATTGATCGTGTAAGCGGACAATAGGAGAAGACACTTCACCAGCAGATCTGTATTCCTCCTGTGCAGTGCTGCAATTTGTTACTATCTGTAAGAGCGCTTCAGGAGAAGCTCCCTGCCACTCGCCTGAGGCCAGTTCTGCAGCCCATGCACCTCACCAGCCCGCTCCCTGGGCTACCCAGACCTCTGGCATGCAGAGGTTAACTTCACCATTGTATCTCAGGGGTTATTTTTGTGCAGCCTGTTTATCTTCAGTCCCCAGGTCGTTAATAAACATCCTCTTTCAAATACTTTAGACATCTGGAATATGGCTTGCTTGTCTTCTGAGACAATGATATTCTTTTAAAGCTCCCCTTCTTTGGAAAAAAAAATAGTCTAAATTGTCTTCTCTTTTACTCCAATGAATTCAGCTGTCAATTGGGACCACAGTCTGCAGAGCGTTTAAGCAGGTATCTAACTTTCATGCACTTACACAGCCCCACTGGTATCACCTCCCTGTCACCTTCACTGTAAAATGTTGTATCTGCACCCTGAGTGCAGGCAGAGTCGTTTGGAAAAAAAGCAACATCTGCTCCTGTTATACAAGACTAACTACTAATATATTTGCAGCAGGACAATGAATTTGGTAATTTTCAGCTCTCTTTACCTCCTTTAATACTTGCTTAAATAAGAACTCAAAAAAGTCTTTTTCCTTTGTTTTTTTTTTTTTAAAGAGAAATAACCAACACAAGAAGTTCTTCAGATGAGAGCTAGAAGAAATATAGAATGGTTTTATGAGCCTGTTCTGCTCGCCAAAGTCAACTGCAGAGTTCTGAGGGTTCTGCCCCATTTTACTCTTCTTAAAAATGAACCAAATCCTAAAAGTGTCTTTTTCTGTGCAACAACCAGAGAGGGAATTTACAGCTCCTAGTTCAGACAGAGCAGCCATCAAAAACTAGGTGAAATGGATCCCTTCCCTTCCAGCTTCAGTAGGATGAGATCAGAGCCCTGTGGTCCCTTTTGTGCTTTGAATGAAGTTGCTTTTGTGTGCTGCTGTGGTGTAGCATCTGCTGCAACTAATGGAGTGGTGGGACAAGGCCCTGGGTGCTCTAAACCCTAAATCATCCCTGGGGGGTATGGGTCTGTCCGCTGACTGTCAGGCAGAGCCTACAGAGCTCAGTATACATGACTTTTTAGACCAACTCCTCCTGACAGGCTTCACTTTGCAGGGGAGGTCACAACATTTAACTTAGGTGGAAGATACTAAAAAATAGCAGCAGGATTTGCAGCCAGAAGCTGGGTTTCAGCCTTTTCTCCAGTGCCTTGTCAAGAAGGCTGGAAACTCCTGTGTGCACCCTTTCTCTGCAACCCAGAGGTCGCACATCCTTGGCTGACCACATCAGACATATGGATTCAGCAGGCATGCAGCTACCTGCAACACTGCACCTCATTTTCTGCCTATAGTGGCTTTTGCTAGGAATATTTTAATGAGGCCTTCCTAGAAGCAACGCGTGGGCCGGCTGGACACGAGGGTCTGTGCAGCCATGCAGCCCGCCAAGGACCGTGCTGGCTGCTTGCATGTGGTGTCTGCTTAGGAAATGGTTCTCAGATAACATGCTGAAGTGTGAGCTGTGTAGCTGCCTCCAAAATACCAAGCTGCCTGTGCAGCATCAGCAGCTAGCAGAGCATCTGGCTAATCATCTATTGATCATTTGTTAGCCCTTGATAAACTATGCAGATTGAAACCTCTCACCTGCATGCTCTGCAAATGTCTGCCATCGCTGGGGAAATGTCCTGCAAAATTAACGTACCTTTTGGGCTACCCTCTACCCCTCCAGGCTGGGGATGAGAGCAGAAAAACCTCTCTGTGAGCCATCTCCCACCATGCCCTCCTGGCATAGCATTGCCTTAGAGGAGGGGTGGTTTATAGACTTCGATAGTTGCTTTTCATCACTCCTCTTTGACACGACCCTCTCT
The DNA here is from genome assembly GCF_009769465.1 of Tauraco erythrolophus. Classification (NCBI taxonomy): domain Eukaryota; kingdom Metazoa; phylum Chordata; class Aves; order Musophagiformes; family Musophagidae; genus Tauraco; species Tauraco erythrolophus. The sequence goes on along the minus strand of NC_141466.1, from coordinate 62,165,039 downwards.
CCCTCTGAAGTAAGGCAGGAAAATCATGCCTGGAACTGAAGCGGGATTAGGGGTCAGCACGAAGTCCCGGATGACTCAGGGCTGAGGAATGTGCAACCAGACCCACTCCTTGGCAGGCACAGTCCTCCCATGGCACCCACTCCCCCCTCAGCATCCAGCGACCTCCTTTCAGGATGAGCTCCCTGATGTCACATTTTCCAACTGGAGCAGAACCTGTGGCATGCCGCAGACCAGAAATGGCTCCTAAGCCTTTCCCAGTGTTACTTCTCAATGTGTGGTGCAAATGACAAAGGCACTGGCCTTGGGTAGCCTCTTGATCAGGCACATACCCCTGCCCCAGAGCGATAACAGGGGACAGAGCCTGCAGAGGTCTTTGTTAGAAAAGACACAACCAGACCAGCTATTTCGGCCAGAGGCAGTCTGTTAGCAAGGTTTGTAGCTCCAGACAGTCACCCTGGCCTCTCATCCCTTCCTGTCTCGCTGCCAGAGGTTACTGCCACCTCAGTTTTGCCAGATTCATTCACCCAGCTGTATAAAACGACCCAGGTTTAAATAACCCTATCAGCCTTCCAGAGAGAGTCTGCTCTGTGCTCCCTGCATAGGAGAAATTCCTGGAGATGATGATGTAGGTCTTGACTGGATCAGAAATATTGTCTTTCCTCCCACAGCTCTTTGCCAGATCGCATCTTTGTTTACTGCCTCGGAACCAGAGAAATATTAGTGAAAATTATTTGCTGATAATGCCACTGGGGCTTGGCTAGTTCCCCCACCATTTAGGATCTGTTTGTGGCAAATGTACACAGCGAATGCTAACATTAACTCCAGCATCTCGACAGATGATGTAAAAGGAAGTTGTAGTGTCTTCGATTCTCAGAGGTACCCCAAAATAGCCAGGCTCCCCCAGCGCCTCTTTAAAGCAGCAATGTGAAGCAGGGGTTCATTGAAACACGGAGCATGCAGCAGTGGCTGCTTGCGCTGGACCTCAAGGTGACAATAAAGGCAGGCCAGCAGTGCATCACTGGGCACAGAGGGAAAGGAGCTGGTGTGCTTTTGAGAGTTCAGGGTTGTGCGATATCCCCTTTTTGCCTGCCATATCAGTGCTCCTAAAGCCATAGGTCTGTCCTTGAAAAACGCGCATATAAATCCAGATCATGTTCGCTCTGGGTGTCAGCTGATATCAAACTAAAACGGCCTATATACAGTCAGGAAGATTCTTGTGCCAAAATCATAGAATCATAGAATCATAGAATGGTTTGGGTTGGAAGGGACCTCAAAGATCACCTAGTTCCACCCCTCCCTGCCATGGGCAGGGAATCCCTCCACTATACCAGGTTGCCCAAAGTCTCATCCAACCTGGCCTTGAACACTTCCAGGGATGGGGCAACCACAACTTCTCTGGACAACCTGTTCCAGTGCCTCACCACCCTCTGAGTGAAAAATTTCTTCTTTATATATCTAATCTATATCTCCCCTCTTTCAGTTTAAAGCCAGATGTGTACACCCTCATGTGTATTGAATAGAAGAGTCAGCTCCATCACTTCTGTAGGACTATAAAACTTTGTATTTTTTCTGCTCTGTTTCATCTGTTGTGAGCTTGGTTTTTGCAGGATTTATCTCAGCTCCTAATGTGTTTACAATGAGATAACTCTTGGCATTCTCTTTTCCAATTACCTAGACAGGATCTATCACTCTAGAGATGGCAAATGAAATGCAAGACCCCAATAAAGAATATGCATTTCCATGGCATTCATATAAGAAAAGCCATTTGGCAGATGATGCATTTGTTTTTAATGTTCCAAACTATTGGAGACATCATGAATCAAGGTTTACTGAGTAAAATTACATTTGCTGGTGACTGCTTGGGTACATTTGAGGCAGATGAGTTTGCACTGTCTTGCTAGGGAGCAAGTCTTCTTTGTACAGAAACATATCATCAAGCCACACAATTTATGGTCTTTCAGCAGTTCTGTTCTGCAAAGGCTTTGTGCCTTAGGGGAAATGCATGACTGTCATCGATTCCCTGGTCTGATTCCCTGCAGCAATTGATGACCTCCTCCTTTTCAGATCAGGCACTAAAACTGAGGTCTTGACCATTTGCTGTTCTTACGGATTGCTGAACACCCATCTCAAGAGCTACGCCATTAATTAAAAGCTCTCAGTCAGATTCCAGCTCTGCATTCCTGTGTTGTGTCCATGGTCTCTGCATGTCTGCTTTGAGTGACCCCGCACAGCTGCTGCACACTGTGAAGGTGCTACAGAAATATCAAATGTCTGTATCCCACTTGTAGGGGAGAGATGACTTTCTGTGATAAATTTCCACAGGATAACAGCATCAGAGAAAATCAGCCTGAAAGGGAAATCGAGAGATCACAGTGTAGATCCCTCATCCCAAGATAGGACCAACAGTGTTGAAGCTGATCCTGACAGGTGCTTCTCTAATCTGTCCTTAAAAAAAGGACAGTGATATGAAGACAACACGGCTTCCCTTGGGCATCCAACTCAGTGCTTCGTTCTTTTTAGGTCAAGAAAGTTTTCCATAATTTCTAACTATAATCCTTTTCCTGCAGTTAAAATCCATAGTCTCTAACCCCTTTCCAGGCACAAAGACAGAGTATTCCCTTCCTTTCTGAGGGCACTTTTTTCCTGTTTGAAACATTTCTCTTTCCTTGGCAGTCTTTTGTCCACCAGACTAAAGTTCCCTAAGTCCTTTGACTCCACCAACCTCATCTTCTAGACCTTGAAACATTCTTGCTGCTTCTCTCTGAAGCCCCTCCAGTTGCTCTACATCCTTCTTCAAGTGCAGTGACCAAACTGCATGAGGCCCCAGCCGAGTCCTGACAAATGCCGATGCTCCAGCTGTCATTGGGATCAGTCCATGAAGAACAAGGTGACCAAGGGATGAGACTGTTCAAAGTTGTCACCATCATCAAGAAGGAGCACGCTGCGGGCACACTCGAGAGCACTGCAGACATGAATAAACGCCCTCAGCATGTGAGTACGGTTGTGTGGAGCAATTGGTTGTTGTTGCTGGTACGTCTCTCAGCTTGCTTATTAACAGTTCAGGTTCAACAAATTAAAATGAGCACTGAGACATCTGAGATTGTGACTAAGCCATGGGAAGTCAAGTTTCAGGAGGCTTTTATCATTTTTGCAGATGTTACTTTGGACTGAGACTGTTTGGGAAAGGAAGGTTCTTAACAGCTCACTTCTGCAAAGTCTTTGTGAGTCCCTTAAGAATGAGCCATGCCCTCATATCCAGCACCAGGCTCAGAAACACGGACTGGTTCTTGGGGACCCTGGAATGTCACTCTGCCTCTCTGCCTTGGTAATCCCATCCTCCTCCAAAAGGAAAGGAAGTATTATTTGATGGACATACTAGCATTGACTAATGAAGAGAAATCCGTGACACCAGAAGGTGATTCATGCAAGGGGAACAGAAAAGCAAAAAAAAGTACACTGAGTCAGTTCAGGGAACTTATCCACCAGAAGATGACTTTTTTTTCCCTGAGATAGTTTTCAATCAGATCTATTCCTTGATGGTACAACTGCATGAGCCCTAAAATGTCAGAGGTAGGCTGGTGAGTGGCCAAAGCCAGGGAAGGAAGGTGAGGATTGCCTGCTTCTTTTAGTAATGACTGTAACTTAAAGATGACTAAGTTTTTGTGGTTTAGGTGACTCACTTCCAAACCACCTGCTATCTCCTCTGAACTCTTTGACATTGCACCCTGTATTGGAAAATAGGAAGCACATTTCTACAAGGGATACTCCTTCACTCCTCTAAGGTGTGGTGAACATCTGCAAAGGTTCTGCTCTTCCAACACACAGAGGCACAGCAAAGCAGCAGATCTCCTTTTTGTTTTCAGAGGATTAGCATATCCAAAGGTCCAAGTAATTTCATTTATATTTTTAAAAAATCAGTCCAATTTTGTGAGGCATATGCAAATCAAGAGAATAAAAATATCATCTCTGAAAAAACATTTTTGTGGTTGCCTTTTTTCAAATATACAACAGCCAAGGCCTCAGAGTAGGCAAAATTTCCCTTTAAAAATCTGACTGCTAATATGTTTAAACACAAAAGAACCTCATGATTGTGCTTGGTAAACTTCAGTTTTGTCTATGCCAATGTAATGAATTTACTAAGCCATGACAGAATTAATTGCATTAAAAGCACAGGCTCCATGCTGTCTGACTATACAATAATTACCATTTCATTTTGCTGGGTTAGGCTGTTCATGGCCTTTAAATTGTTACCTTCTTATATAGCCTACAAAAAAACACAACTTTTTTTTTGGTGGAATGTATCAGGTGGCTATCAGCAGGGAGAATTTATTATCCTCCTTTAAATAGTGACTGCAGATAATTTAAATGCTGAAGCCCTTTAAATGATGATTCTGTGCTTAGGTTTCACATGAAGCCCTTGACCCTGCTGCTTTGAAAGGTTGGATGACAGCCATCAAGAGATGCTTCTCTTTCCCAGTGCTTAGGCATGTGCCTCAGCCAGGATGTCCATCCATAGTCGGACAGGATCCAGTCAACAAACTTCCCATCATCACAGGCCAAAGGATGAAAACTCAGCCATAGGGTTCAGATGAGGACTTTGACATGATGAGGTGCCGTGACACTAGCTGAGGGACACTCTGCAGTGTGCTGACTCTAAGAAGAGCAGTTGCAACCCAAAGTTCCTGAAAAGTGGGGAATTTTCAGGTCCAGAACTGCATTCTGCAACTGCATCCTCACCCCAGGGCATCTAAATTCCACCAGTGCCTCACGTTTTAGCTTCTGAGTTTCTTCAGCATCTAAAAGGGAGTTGGCCCAAGAGGCACTCTAGTCTTGATGGAGTTAAGCAGATGTAACTCCTGCTTAGCCCCAAAGTCTGGGAATCAAGGTCTTGGGGCTACAGCAGGAGTTACACATCCATCTGCTTGACTCTGTCGAGACCTGGATCCCATGAGATTTCTCAAGCATCCTGAGCACTCAGCAGCCACACTGAAGTGCAGTTGCACTCTCTCCGAGATGAGCTGGCAGAGTTCAGCTTGAGGCCAACTGAGATGAGAGCACTTGCAGAAGCACTCATAGACCCAAGCTCTGTGCTCCAGGTACTTCAGTCCACACTGCAGCTCCCCAGAGGAGTGCCCTTAGCACTGGGGAATGGGCACAGAATGAGAGCTGGTGCTTGAGGATCAGACCAAGGCATTCTCCACACCTTGGGTGAAACCAGTGTATGGCACCAATCATTCTTACCCAGCTGGACTGAGTTGAGATAATGAACTACTAATTACTCTAATCAACTCAAGGTACCTATCCTGCCTACAAGAGGCAGGCCATTTCCTCCTGGCTGTGGAGGATGCAACAGCGTCTTTGGTGCTGCAGCCCAGGCTGGTGAGTGATAACTGGTGACCCCGACGTGATACATTGGTGAAGCCCTGGGAAGCCCCGACTCCCTCGCCAAGCCGAGAGCCTGAGCCAAAGGAGCCTGAGCCAAAAGAGCCGGAGCCGGGAGCTTGAGCGAGAGTCCTTCGGAGAAGAAGGTAAAGCCGCAAGCCCTGATGTGGTATTTGCGGGAGGGAAGCGTGCTGGAGTTGGATGAATGGGCTGGGTCTCTGCTCACCCATAAAGCCTTTGTGAAAACAAAAAACAGTAAAACAAAAAGGGAGAATTATGGCACCAATCATTCTTACCCAGCTGGACTGAGTTGAGATAATGAACTACTAATTACTCTAATCAACTCAAGGTACCTATCCTGCCCACAAGAGGCAGGCCATTTCCTCCTGGCTGCGGAGGATGCAACAGCGTCCTTGGTGCCGCAGCCCAGGCTGGTGAGCGACACCAGTGAGATAGCAGCAGAAGAAGATGATCAAAACGTGATGAGCTCTCACCACCCCCTTTCCTGCCACCTCGCACAGTCACCTGTCCCTCTGTTCCTTGTGGGCCAGGGCCGGGAGAGCGTCTTTTGCTAATTTCTAGAAGCACTCCAGGAGTTATGATGAAGCATTAAATCCTAGTGTGGACAAGATTGTTTTAAACGGTTAATCAGCTTAGGGGAAGCCTATGAGGGAGAAGGGAGTTGGAGGTAACACCTGCTAACACAATGACAGGCCTGCTGACACCTTAAAAATACACACATTTCCTCAGAGCTTTGACTGAGAAACTTTTGTGAGTCTCATTCATGCTGTTCAGACATCACAGTTTCATCTAAAATGCAAACAAAACACTGCCAGAGGACATTTTCTGTTCCTGGGGGCAGCCGGCATGGTCTAATTGGATCTAAATCACTGAGTCTTGCTGGCCTTCAGAACAGAATGGGATGGTCCTAGGCTTCTGGTGAACCTGAGGTGCCACGAATCATTTGAAAGGGGAAAGTTAACTTCATAAACCTGAACCATGGCTTTTTAGCAATTTGAGTGCAGCTGATGCAGTTGCAGTGCCCAGGTCAAAGGTCTGATACTGCACTTTTCTGGCAGAGGCTACACTGCGTGTTCCTCATGACTCTCGTGTGTATTTTGAGATCTTTTCCAAACCCATCCTCACCACCGTTTCAAGAGGAGAGGCCACGGCATGGCCCAGATCGTGGCCCACCTTCCTTTGGAGACAATGGGGATATCTCAGCCCATGGCTCAAGCACTTGTCAGTCAATTTAATGTGATAATAAAAGACTCACATATGACTGGTTCACATATTGCCTTTTCTTTGAGTATGTCCATCTGCTGAAGCCTGACCGGCACATACAGCGGGTTAACACACCTTTAAGGGCGTTGTGCATTTCCTAGCAGAAACCACCCCCAAAAAACCCAATGTTTTTTCAATGACTCAGGAAAGAAGGCCGTTAATTTTAGGTCTCTAAAAATAGTCTCGACCTCTGCGTGCCTCTTCTCACTTGCTGCTCTAACTCTTCCAGCGGCTGTGTTTGCAGGGTGTGGTGCAGCGCACCGCTCCAGCGGTTCCTGTTGAGCACAGGGGCAAAGTGCCACCGCCCTGCCCGGCACAAGCTGGCTCTGGTCTCCCAGTCTTCTACCAGCCTTGGTCATGACATTTATCTTTGCTGACACTTCCCTGCACTTTCCTTCATGATTCAGCTCTAGATCACGAAATTAATCTTGTGCAGGAGTGGTACAAAGTACAGTCATTAAAAGGGGACGATCATCTCTTATAGCTGGAGAGGCCAAGCAGAGGGTTAGGGAAGGCTGATGTTGCCTTAGCTACAGTAGCAACACAGTGCCAAAGGCCACTGGAGCAAATGATCTTCTGATCTTTCACTTACTTTGAGTTGGTTTATTTCTTCCTTTCCTTTTCTTTTCTGGTTGCTTCGCTATGTATTGCTTCGCAACTTTCAGAGTCTTATGCTTGGACGTTGCACACCCACATGCATGTTGGCATAGGATTATTATCTAACTACTGGGGATCTATATTGAAGCAAAGAGATTTCTGGGGAGTAGCAGGAAGTTTGCTCACACATCAGTGGCTATGTATTCACCAAACTTCACAAGTTGGCCTGCAATATCTCTGACAGAGAAATGAATATTTCTGATTTCCATGGGTCTATCTTCTTTTCTATTGAGAGCATTGAAATAACTTTTGTTGTCTAGCTTATCTGCTTAGTTTGACCTAAGGGATATCATGGAATTTCTGGCCTTTGGTTATTACTATCCAAAATTCAGATTGAAAAGTAAAAATCTTACAATTTAATCTCCCAGAAAATATCTAAAAACATTGTTATGGTAGTGGAGCATCTTATTTAGTCATTGAGTGTTGGATTCATCTCACTTAGTATTAGGTACCTGTGGGGTAGACATCAACATCTCAGCCAATTTCCCTGCTCTCATTTTACAATGTAGCAAGACAAATAGGTGTTTTCATGTTACAGTTTATCAGATTTATTTCAGACCTCTGTTTTTGGACAGCCTACTTACAGGTCCCCACTGTCTGTAAGAAGATTCTAGGCAACCGGGACCAGATTGAACCGCCTCCTCATCATAGTCTAGCGCTCTTGTAGATTCACTAATGTATCCTTCCTAGTTTCTACCTTCTATTCCAAAAAGGTCTTCTGTGGGTCTTGTGTTGTGTCTGATCAGTCCTGTGTGGATATCTCAGACTGTCCAGAACTCCTTAAATGGCACCAGGCATCTATGAATATTTGACTGGATCCCTAGTTTGGACTGCAGTTGCTCAGAATATGCATTGGCGAGCAGAGCACCTTTTGAGTCTGACCACAACATTCAGGTAGTCCCAATGTTGAAATGTTTGTTGCAGTTGGTGGCACAGCTGTCACCTCCAAATAATGAAGTCAACTACTTTGAGTCAAGATCAACATTAAACTTAATTTTCCCTTGGTGGCACAGTGCCCTATGGGAGTTATAGTTTATGAGACTGCACTTGAATTTGTCTGGCTTCGGTTTCCAGCCACTGCTTCTTGTCATGTCCTTCTCCATTAGATTTAAAAAGCTCTTTAACATTTTAACCTTTTTATTGACTGTAACAGAGCTGCCACTAAATCTTCTTTTCCTATATAAATCGAAGTGATCACTTTAACTCTCTTCACATATTTTTTCCAGGTCTCCAAAGTCTTTTTTTTTTTTTTCTTTTTGCTTCTTCTGAATATTGTCTCCATTTTGTCAACTGTCTCTAGAAATGCACATGCTAAGATGCAGGCCTCCTTCTATCAGGCATATCTAAGTCTGACTGCATCATTCAAAGCAGCTTTCAGTCAGTAGAGGGAAACAGACCTCTCCAGAGGGCAATGCATCTGCCTTGAACTTTTATTTTTGAATGAAATGAACCACTGTCTGGAGGAGGTTGTTATCAGTCATGAAGGCAGCTGAGAGCACAGTGAGGCAGATGGGAAAAACATGGGTAACAAAGTCTGCCAAAAAAGTGTCTCTAGATGCAGATACCCCCATCAGTCAGCCTCCATCAGAGAAACAGCAGGAAATCCCAGTGGAGGATGGAGCCTGATTCCCTTAAGTGGTTAGGGTAATCGTGATCAGGGTAAACTGAGATAGTTTCCTCTGTGACGTGAGTCAATGTCTCTAAAACTGAAGTTCAATGGGACACTAAACCTGGATTTGGAGAGTGTTAGCACTGGACTAAAAAATGTGGAGACACATCCAAAATGATGGAGACACATTCTTTGAACTTTTTTGGGGAAAAAAAAAAAAGCAAAAGATTTGCAAAAATGCAAAGTGCTGACAAAGTCCAAATGCGTTTTTCTAGCTTTCCCTCATCCAAAGCTTGTTTTTTTACTTCAGTGGCCTGTCTAAAGCTGCCTTGGCTACTCTGGTTAACCTGACTGTGTGCTCACAGGTGCGCTAGAGCCAGCTGTGCACAAACTGATGCTACCAGTCAAGAAACCAACCCAAAGTTTCAAGAGAGCAGGAGTGAACGTTGAGTGAGTCAGATGGTGAGCACGAAGAAGTCGGCCAATAGGTAATCTATACTGCTTTGTGCCCATGTTTTATATACAGAAAAGAACAGCAACTATCCCATCACAGACAGCAAGCACAGTATGAAGTAATGACAGATCCTGGGGAGTGGTTACAGAGGTTCATGTCCCTTTCCCTCCCCAACTCTTCCTTTCACGTGAGCGTTACCAATAAGAAGACTGATTCCAGCCCCTGGGGTACTGGATATCCTGCTGATACCGCCTGTGTTACATGTCCTGACACCACGGTAGCAAGGTGCACATAGCACTTTGGAGGCTGAACATAATAATGTGGCTGATGGTGGTGATACAATGACAGGATGATAATTTTGCTTTATGCCTGTTCTAGTTACAGTCTCTCTGTTTGCTATCATGGAGGAAAATACCAATTGCCCCCTGTAGGGAGGATAGATTACCTGATGCTGCATCAGTCACTCTACCACTGGTAGCAGGATAACAGAAACTCATTTCCCAGAGGTCTCCAAGCAGCTGTCAGAGAATAATGACTTTCAGTTGCTACTGGCCCACACCAACTCTGAAGCTGTGACCTAGAGGCAAAAAGTCTGAATCATGTTACAAATCTCTTCAGCTTTCAGATGTGCCTCCATTTGTTCTCTAATACCAAAAGATTTAATTAATAAGGATTATCATTTTTCATGGCATCTCTCATTTGTGCAAAAATTGGTCTGGAGACCAATTTCCAAGAACTTCTCTTTAGGAATTTTTCCTGTGATGCATATTAGCACTCTCCCCATCAATATTTTTTCTTCTGTTTTAAAGCTTCAGGAATAAAATCTAACCACTCACTACAAAAGTAAGATTCCTTAATAGAAAACTGGTATTTTTACATGAAAGAGAAGACATATAGATAAAAATATTCAGTAATACATCAACAAAGAGCAAGACTTGAGAGATAAAAAGAAGCAGTTGTAATGCCAAGTCAGGATTTCTAGATTCCTCTCAGATACTCACATTCTGTTCTTGTTACTTTTTATATTGCAGTTGAACTGAAACATCCATTTCTTGGTTTTGAGTTATATTTTCATTTCTGTCCATCGTCAGTGTCTGGGGTCAGACTTGCCTCATTTATGCTGTTGTATGGAGAAGTCTCACTGAAACTGCTGAGATAAAGCCAAAAAATATGAAGAATCATGTTCCCCAGCTGTATTAAATTATTTCAGGTGTTATTTCCCTGGCAGATAGACTCTAGTCATGCCCATGCTATACTCACACCACTAAAACTGTGATCAGAATCTGCCTTTGACAGTGACACGTCATGCAGGCAGAAGAAAGGGTCACTGAAAGATGGAAAATGAGAAATTTTGCATCAGAATAACCAAGCAGTTTACAAATAAGCAGGTTTTACTGTGTAAAAAGTGAACGTAATGTGTTGTATTGTCACTATGCAAATCTAAATGAAAAAAAGGATTGAATTTTTCCATTACTTTGACAGCTAATGTTCCAAACAGACTGAGAGTTTACAAAAGGAAGCTGCTACTTTAGTGGGTGCAGTTGACAATTGGCTCTGGTATGGGTGTGAAGAGCCATGTGTTGACATCAAAGGAGTAGCAAAACTTCACTCAGGAAGCCCTTTGAGTTTAGCAAAAGCATTGCTTGGTCTTGCAATCCAATCCCCAGTGATTTTAATAATCAGCGAGTGAAAAACTTAATCCTTCCATCAGCACGAATCCTCAAGATGGAAATCAATTTAGGGAAATCTCTATAGAGGAAAATGAGCCATCCTTTTCCTGCATGGCTCATGAAAAGAGCTGGAGGCACTGCCAAAAAATGCTTTCATGCTTCAGGAAGGTTAAGGAGAAAGGTCAGAGCAGCCAAATATTAACCAGCAACTATAGTCCCTGCAGAAGAAACACTAATAGCATCCAAGTAGCAACCAATCATTCGTTTTTATGGGTAGCAGCAGAAGAGGACCTGAGCACCTCCAAGACATTTGGTAGGATTCACTTCTCTTTACTTGACATGTCTACAACATACATGTCTATTCCTGGGCCAGCTACCATGGGTTCCTTCTGCAGCTTGTCCATCCACAGTGCTAGAACAACCAAGCTGCTAGAGCAGTCCAGAACATTATTTTGACCTGGGCCACCTACTGCTCTCCCAAAGGCCCAGTGGGCTCAGATCAGGGTGGTAGCAATCACTTTGGGACAACCTCAGTAATTTGAGGGCAAAAGCATTTAGTGCCATTTCTTGCTCCTCGTCTTCACTTGCCCTCGTGAGACCTCACTTGGAGTATTGCGTCCAGTTCTGGAGTCCCCAACATAAGAAGGACATGGACCAGTTGGAGAGGGTCCAGAGGAGGGCCACGAAGATGATAAGAGGTCTGGAGCACCTTTCCTATGAGGACAGGCTGAAAGAGTTGGGGCTGTTCAGCCTGGAGAAGAGGAGGCTCCGGGGTGACCTTATAGCGGTCTTCCAGTACCTCAAGGGGGCCTACAGGAAAGATGGGGAGAGGCTGTTCAGGAGGGCCAGTTGTGATAGGACAAGGGGTAATGGTTTTAAAATAGAGGGAGGTAGATTCAGGTTGGATATTAGGAAAAAATTTTTTACCACAAGAGTTGTAGAACACTGGAACAGGTTGCCCAGAGAGGTGGTGGATGCTCCATCCCTGGAGACGTTCAAGGCCAGGTTGGATGAGGCCCTGAGCAACCTGATCTAGTTGGAGATATCCCTGTTCCTTGCAGGGGGGTTGGACTAGATGGCCTTTGAAGGTTCCTTCCAGCCCTAACGATTCTGTGATTCTATGATTCTATGATTCACTTCCAGAGAACAATCCTTGGCATTTTAGTTTTCTAGTGCAGACGTCGCCTAGACATCTGCATGAGTGCTAGTCACTTCAAGTTCCCTTCACAGCCAGTGGAAAGAAATAGGCACTTTCAGGGTGCAATATCAGAGCCGTTGTAGACATTAGGATAAGGAAAAATGCATCCTCAGGTGCCTATATTTCTCTGTTGACTATAAAACCAGTCTAGACACTTAGCTCATAGGCAGAAATTTACAGTGTGAACATCTGGAGTTGGAAGGGCAAATCCCACCTCTCCTGTCAAACATTTACAAACTTCTTCCATAAAGACACCATTAGTGAGGACTGCATCTGTAGCACACTTGCAGACAAAGATATTTTCCCTTACTTGTTTACCAAATATTTCAAGTAGAAATTAACTCCTCTAATCTAATAAATAAAAAAAAGAGGACTTGTTATGAAAATGCATAGTTAAATACAATGCTTAATTTAGAGATAATGCAAAGCTTATTCAAATAAATGGAAATTATTTTTTTGAGGTTAGCATAATCTGCTTTAGAAAGTGGTTGCATGTGTTACTCACTAGGAATAGACCAAGATCTCAAAAACTGTATTGGTGAGATAGTGTCTGCCTGACAGACTAGGTGACCTACTATGTCTTTTCCATCTGACATGAGAAGCTGGAGTGACACAAATAAAAAACTGTCTGATCCAATATGAAACCTGCCCATGAAAAGTTAACTCATCAAAATGATGTGAGCACAATCGAATCAATGCACTGAATTTATACCAGATCAGCATTTTGCATGTCTGGCTGCAGCGTTTCTGGTAAGACACTTACTGCTTTTCTGTGCTCTGTGGGATACTTCCACTGAAACGCTCAATGGCTCCATGAGGGGAAAATTAGACAAAAAAAAAAAATTGAAAATCCCATCCTTAATCTCATTTTAAATGTATAAAATTACATGAAGTTTAGCTTCAAGCACAGATGAAAAACTTGAGTGTTGTTGATATCTGGGTTTAAATAGGTGTAGCTAAGCTAATGCTGCCCTATATTTTATCACCTTTACACCTTTATTTATTGCAGACAACACTTTAGCATTCCTGTGGCTGAAATCTTCCTTGCAGACTGAGTATGGACATGATTCAGTGTTGATTCAGTGAATGACAGTGTTTTTGTAACTCGAAGCTTCCTCTTTGCCATGAATAATTTGCAGCAGAAGTCCTTTTATGAGGTGAAAAGATACTAAAATACTTATGCAGCTCATAAACCAGTGCAGGGATGGACTTGATTGCCTTGACCATGGTTTGCCTTCGTAAGCGGTGGATTTGGGATGGGAGGCTCCCCTTTCCTCCTGCAGCCAGGGACGGCATGGTGCTGGTGACCACAAACCGCTTCCTCCACTAGTACGACCTGGCTGTAGCTGGTTGTTTCAGTGAGGAAACCTTCACCGTTTTGTGGACCTAGTCCACCAGAACATACCCATCAGTGAGAGAGCCTGCAGCCCTTGTTTTTCTGAGCGTAAGGAATTAACGGCAGATGATCATTACATCTGGGTTCCCAGATGACCTCATCGAGGTCCCCAATAGATGGTGTTGGGTTCCCCTCTGTCACCAGCAGCGACCGCATGCCTTGTTTTCTTTCTGAATGCAGGTTATCTCCCACCTCAGGATTCTCTTGGAGAGGATGGATGATTCACTCGGTGCTCCACTGCCCCTTCCTCAGGCTGCAGCTGGGGACTTTAAATAGAAAATTGTCTCAGACAGATTGCGCACTGGGGAAACCCTTTTATGACCCAGAATATACTCTCCGCACAGTGTCTGTTTCATTGTCAGAGGCACAGACTTCCTGAGCTCCATCCCCTCTCCCTGCCTTCCGGCTGCCTGACAGCAGCAGTATTTCCTTGCATGCCTGGGATGCTTGAAATTGTTGGGGCTTAGCTGGGAAAGAGAGACAATTTGGGGAAACAAGGGTAAGATTCAGTTTTCTTTCCAGTAGAAGGAATTTGCTACTGGATACCACTTCGCTATGCACCAGTCGTGTTTACTCCCCGTTTCGCCGCAGCTCATTTGACCACTCAGGCTGCCACAGTCTCTGAAGCAGATGTTTCCTGCCAGATCCTGCTCTGTAAGAACTGGTGAGGTAGAAGATGCCTTGGTAAAAATGCGTCTGCTTAGTTTGGAGCAAATGTGTCTGTGAAATATCTGAGACCACAGAGGCAGCAGCACAAGCGCTGCCCGGTGGGTGTGAACGCCCCTGGCATGGACACAGAGCTGGGCAGGGGATGCACCCCGTTGCCCTCCCTCCACCACCAAGAGCCCTCAAGCTTTGTATGGAGCCTTAGGTAGGACATGCAGTACTCCTAGAGTGAGGCTCCATCTTCTAGAGAGAATTAGACTGATAATTTCCCTACCTAGCTTACTGAGGTTAGATAGTTTGGATCATGACTGATTTATGAAACTGAATAGGATCAGGACATAGGCCTGGAGCCTTCCATATCGACAGGTTTCTAGCTCCACTGTTGGCATGGTTTTTGTCCTCAGACCATCTAATGCCCTCCCAAGCAACTAATCAACTGCTGGACAGGGCATGAACTATGGACTATTCCCACCAGGCAGTTTCTCTGTGTCTACTCTGGTTTTAGGACAAGAGTGTAGCCATGAGCCATTCCAGGGCAGGTGGCCTCATGATGTCCCACTCTGCACAATGGAGTTGAACGCACACCTGGCTGGAGATTGGAGCTGGGCTTGTGAACAGCTGACTGCGCAGAGCCACAGTGATGGCATATACCAAGACCTGGGGAGTGTTACTGACAGCTGAGTTATATCAGAGATGGAAAAGGCCTAATTCAGACCACAGGGCTGGGGCCAAATTCAGTGCTGTAGAAATGAGAGTAGCAGATTTGAATTGCCACCCATTTGTCTATCATGTCCTGGCAGCAATGTGTCTGACCAGCAGTGAGTAGACAGAACTGAGCCAGACAAGATGTCTCAGTTGCTCTCGTATTCAGAATATTTTCCATGAATGCAGATTGCTAACACAATAGTATGCAGATGAAAACCAGTCTCAGGATGAAGGTCAGGGAAACAGCCTGGCCTGGCTCTAACTCTGCATCATCTGCAGCTCTAATCGCTCTTATAACTGCAACAATGAAAGCCCAGTTACAGCCCTGGGAGTGACAGTGCTGAGAGAAGACTGAAGGACAAATCTGCAAGAAGCAGGCACTGATCTGGGCCGGAAAATGGTCTGCGATAACAATTCCATAAGAGGTTTTTCAGTGCTAACTGGGGGAAGAGTGACAGCTAGGGGAATGCAGATGTAAGTCTAGCAAAGACTCTGTCCCTGGGGAGGGTCTTCTTGGAGCCTGTTGGACCTCAGCCTCAAAGAACTGCACTTCAAGATGATAATGTGTAAAAAGAGCTGCTCAAGAGATGACTACTGTTCTCCTTTTCCAGTCAAGTTTGTAAAGAGACGTCTAATCTCTTTGACTGAGCAAAATCCTCAGCCCATCGCAGGTCCAGCAATGCTATTGCTACCACACAGGCACCATTGACCACTGCCTACACATCTCAGAGGAGACTGAAACCAGCCTAAACAGCAGGATCTGCTTCTAGCAGTCCGAGAGACTTTTCTTCCTCTCCTTACAGTTCCTGCCTTGCTTGTAGTGTCAGATCCTGGCAGTCACACAGCTTTAACCGTTTGGTCAGATCTGCCACCTCCTAGATGCTTAGTGTCTTGCTGCCCTCACCTCCCAGGAATGATGTCCTGGAGCCCCAGTCCCCTGCCTCCACCTTGCCACTGTCCCGAGAAAGGAAGAGAGAGCTCATCATCAGGCTTGAGGTGTGGGAAGCCTGCAGCACTTCTGTTAAGTAAGCAGGACAAAGTAGAGCAGATTTCTGTATGGAGGCCACTTTTCTCTGCTTTGGAAATATTTTTTACCGTGTCCTGGCTGTTTGTTCTGACCCATGCCCTGCTTTTCCTCCTATTGCCTCTTTCCTTCCTGTATCTCCCTTTTCCACTTTTCTCCTCCACCGCTGGTGAAAGTACTGTGGAACAGGCTGATACGTGTGGCTCTCTCATGGTTTGTGCTGCCTGAAGTGTCATCTTCCTTTTATCAGTCCATCACAGACATTTCAGCTCTGACTCATCAGCGCAGACCCATCAGCAGCACCGTGGGGACTCACACTCAGGTAGTGCCAAAGAAGTATGAGTATTAGCTTGGTTAATCAGCATTAGGAAATAAACCATTGGGCAAGAGATGACTGAGACGGTATTTTCCATGCAAGCAATGTTTTCCACCGTTGGTTGCTCAGATAAAAAGCAGGAATTGCTTTCAAACAGATTGTGGGACACAGGTCAACAAAAACGATCTGTTTGTAATTTCTGCTGTCAAAACAGTGTATGTACGTAGATCTCAAACAGCCTCGTCATCCATGGTTATCTTTCCTATGTTTGTTTTCCAGCTGAGACCTTAAATGGCTTCTCCGATTGTGCCACTGTGCAGTGGACGTGTTCCAGCTCCGGAGCACTCTGTTTGGTGATCAAAGCCGTGTCCCCCCATGCCACCATCCCAGCAAGCTCTGCGACCCCAGGCAGGGTGTGGGGCAGCACCCCTCTGCTTCCCTCTCTGCTTCAGCTGAGGGAAACGCACAGCTCGGAGTCTCTGTCTTCCACTGGCGTGACAGGATAATTTTAGGAATCCAAGTGTAATTTTGGGAGGAAGAGGAAGGGAGCCCCTGTCTGACTAGTTAAGCTGGTGACACTGCGGTATTAAAATGCCTGCTAATGACATGCTAAACCAAAAGTCATGGTGCAGGATGGTCTTTCAGGACAGCAGCAGGATGAATTTCAAAGGTGACCTGCTGTGGGAGCCCTGACATCCTGGCTGGCACCAGGTATATACACACCACTACATTCCTATTTCTAGGAGCACCTATCACCAACCACTATCTGTCCAAGTCATGTCACCACATAGCCATTGACGTCATCTAGTACGGCAGCATAACACAAGGTGATGTTAATGGGATCCATCCGGGAAGCAAGAAGGCAGGGGATAGTGCGCTGCTTACGTGTTACAGATAACACCTGACAATGCAAGGACACCATCTTGGCCATCATATTACACAGCGAGGTGTTTGCAGGTCCGGGGAACATAGTTCAACACCTAGTCTTGACCATGGTAATACTCACCAGCAGCTGCCTTTAGAGCATTATCATTGATACTGCTACTAATATTATTAAAGGTAGACATTACTAGTTATTACTAGAGTTCAGGATTGTACAAAACAGAGGGAAAGTCATTAGAACATTTGTGTCCATGAACTGATGTCAAGATCAACCTGCCAACATCATGCATGGAATGTGTCAACAGATTGTGCTTTTCTTCCATCGCAGACTGCTGTGCGCACAGCAAACACAACTCTGGGACAGAGGCAGGTTCTGGCAGTGCTAATCACTGCCCAGCACCTCTGCTCCGTTGCAAATAACTAAATATGTGCTCTTAGCTGGGACATGTATAAGGAAGTTTATTCTCCTTTCACAGCCCTGTTGTGGAAGCAGGGCAAGTCCCAGCTGGGGAAAGGATTTCTGTTCAGGAGAGTGAACACAAACCAGAGAGGTGGAGATGGTTTGACTCTCCTGGCTTGCTGGCACAGGAAGGGCATTTCACCCTCTTTCACCTCCTCAGGCATCACTGGGGATGGAGCTTGGTCCAGCTCTGTGGGCTCCTGCTTGCCCGGCAAGCCAAAGGCAACACTGATACAGTAGATCTACTGGGTCTCTTTCACTAATTTTCAAAGAAAAAATATATCTGTTTGCAAACTATGTCCCTGTTTGGGAAGGACCTGTTACTGGGCTAGTTAGCATACCTCAAATTCCATTTCTCCCAATAAGATAAGGTTGTTCTCATGGGAGAAATAATTGTACAAGGAGGACACTAACAGGGGTCTTAGGAGATCTGTCTTTAACTGCTTCATCTGCCACAGACTGCCACAGGCATGCCCCCTAATCTTCTTCCCTTAGTCTTCCCAGCCCATAAATAGGTGTAACAACAATGTTATCTCCCACTTTCTACTTACCTTGTCTATGTAAATTGTATGCTGTCTAATGCTATGTATTTCCTCATGGCCAACACAAAAGGAGCAATGCCTTAGTGCTCCTACTAGAGACTATAACGTTAGCAAATACGAATAATCTCATGACCTGAGAAACCTGAGATATGTAGGTTCAGGCAGTCAGACAAGGGGAGAGCAGTAACCCAACCTGCGCCAGCACTCCCCTCCCTAAGATGAGTCTAGCCTCCACCCCTCCAGGTGCCCATGCTGATACCTGTTTGACCTCATGCAGTTAATTTTCCATTCATCGTTGCTTTTCTCTCTTGATTGTAACTTCATTTTGGAAACAAAATTTTGTGCAACTATGAAAAATACAAAGACGACTTCTCTGCTGGAATAAACTGATTCTGCTGCATTGAAGCAGAATATGCCTACAGATACCAGTCAAATTGCTGGCCCCTCACATCAATATTTATTAATTTCTGTACCAGGAATGCTAACAGCAAGTTTCGATGTGGTGAAAAGCAAATATTGATCTGTTTGCTTAAAAGTCGGATTAGGCTGTGTCCATAGGTAAATATTCCTGCTAGCAAGCAGAGGAGAGCTTGTTTCCCCTTCCCCTTTCCTGAAGGCAGCCAAACCAAATAAAAAAAAAAATCTATTTGATACCTAGTGAGTTTTTAATTAAGGAGGTACCAAACCTGGGGGAAACAGAAGCCCTGGGGAGCTGTCTAGTCATTGTCTTGGTAGTTCTGTGGCAGGTAGCACAGCTCATAAGGACAACCACCCATTATTGCCCCTGCACCGTCTGAGCGGGAAGAAAATGCTCCTGGGGGAAACAAGATCAAACGTCTTGGTGAGCAGGAGAAAAGATACTCAAGAAAATCCGGCTGAGCAGAAGCATTAAACATCTTAGTCTTCAGTTTGCCCCTCAGCTCTGCTGTTTCAAGACGATCACTCCCAGCACTGACGCGTCTTCCTCTTGGGATGTCTCGCATGGAGATAAAGGCATACGGTTGGATTAATCCTGGAAGGACCCCTTTGCTTGGCACCACTGGCATTTCTGGCTGTGTGGCAGTCTCCTGCCAGCACTCAGAAACCCACGCCTAGGCCATCCTGAAGCCACCACAAGATGGGTTGCAGGGATTGCTTCAGGGTGGTGGGAGAGCTGTGATTGATGGCACAGGCAGGACACCAGAGTGCACATGTCTCTGTGACTAATATCTCTTGTCTGCGCAGAGCAAGCTCAACTCAGGAAGAGCCAACCTGCCTGACAAGCTCTCGGAGTGCTCCAAGGGTTACTGAAGGGAAAGGTTGCTCAGGAATTTGCCAAACATTAAATCTGGCCAGAGGATAGCTACCTACATTTTGTGCTTTATGCTGCTTGTTTCCAATCCAGCATAAGGTGTCTTCAGACACCTTGGTCACAGAAGAGACTCTCTCTCCAACTCTGTCCCTCACATCGTGGCAGCCCAGTGGCAGATGGGCAGGCAGGATGTACCCATGCTTCAAAACCTCCTTGTGCAGGGGTTGGTTACCCATCAGAGGTGGTTCATCCCACCTGACAGGGCTTAAAGGCTGAATTAGGATCTGAACATGCAGTTCCAGAGAGAGCAATTAGTTCAATAAGCTGCTAAATATCTCAGTAGCCTTTAACTAGTAAAAGCAGGTATCAAGCCATTCTTGGGCCTGCAAATAAAACAATCCTCTTGCTTTTATTCTGCTTATTTTCTTCTCCAGTTGGGAAGAAATCTACTAAAATTGGAAGAAAATTCACAGGCTCAGTTACGTTATGCCGAGGGACAAAAATAAGCTTTAAGTCATCTTCTCACTCCAGAAACCAAGATGGGAGTATAGTCAGAGATTTGCTATTCAGAGCCACCCCAAGGCTGCTCTACAGCCACCTGGGCTGGTTCCAGAGGGACAGGCTCCCCATCGGAAGAGGGGATGGACATGTCTGTCCCAAAGGTCAGGGGCACTCGCAGAACTGGGTAGCCCAAACTGTGAGCACTGAACACTCGCTGCAGCTGGAAGTGGCTCTTTGTTGGTGCATCTTGCATGAGTTGCTGGTGGGAGTTGAGTTACTCAGCACTTGGACATTTCAACCATGTGCATGGCAAACCCAAGAACAGCGATACTCTATTTACTGGGTGGCACAGGCACATTGACTCCCTCTGCTCCTCTCCCTGCTCCTGCTTCTCCTGGGAGAAGGCTGCACAGCACCAACAGTCTCGCTGTCTTCTGCCTCTGTTCTCAAGATTTAAAGCTGGTTAAAATGCAAGAAATGCCTTTGTAATTCTCGAGGAAAGAAACTGAAGGATGTTTCATCGTCTTCTTGTCTCCAACCACTTGTTTTAGCCTATAAATGCTCTAGTGTGGATTGAGTTTTGCTTCATACAGCACCTAGCACACTGGGGATCTCATCCAAGACAGAAAAAATTAGGGCATCATCTTTAATCACGTATTTCCCCTGGTTGCTCCATCTCTGCCTGTATAGAGTGGCGCTTAACCTAGGAGTAGACTGGATAAGCAAAGGGTTACTTCTTTCACTGTCACACCAGGAAAAATGCTAATTTACCCTGTGGAGGCTATCTCAATGAGTAGTCACTTGTTCCTCATCTCCCAGACCACATATTATTTTACAAGTCCACATTAAAAAAAGGTTAATGGGGGAAGCAATCACTGACAGTCATTTTCACTCCCCCACAGTGATTCACTACATCGCCATAATTCAGTTCAGTGTAAAGCTCCATATAACAGTAATACCTACACAAACTAACTGTTCTCAAAATCTTTTTCCCTTTTTTTTTTTTTTCTTTCAGTAAAACTTTTTTTTCCTTGACCCTTCTTTGGATGAACTTTGTCTTGAATAAACAGCAACATCTGGAATTCAGCAAAACACACCATAAAGGGAATAATATGTCCACAGTGGTTTTGCTGAAAAGGACAAACCCATTTATTACTCAAATGAAACATTACAATTGCTAAATGTCAGATGAAATGAGAAAAAAAAAAAAAAGATTGAATCCTCTGTGTGTGTCCTTTGTGTCCTTGCCAGCTCAGTGTGAGTAGAAAGCTGCCCCTCCGTTACCGCTCTTCTGTCCTTCTTTCTGGCTTGGTTGAAAATCCGTGCAGACTTGCTAATCGCAGACACAGATGATCAGTTTGGTTCCCTTTATGCTGGGGCAGAGTTTCAGGCAGTGCTTTTTCCTCTCAGATAAGGAAAATACATCAGATTGGGTGTCCGTGATCAGACCATGCCATGACTCTAACCAAGCCATATTGTGGCAGCCCCTTGTCTTGTTCGGGCTAAACTCGGAGGTGCAGCACCCTCCAGGCTGGGCTGACTGGTAAGCCAGTGCTCAGAGGTGATCAGCCACCCCAGGAACCCCCTGGGCCTGCTGGGGACAGCTGAGGACATACAGCTAGTGGAGTTATAGGGGTTATAGGAGGCTTCAGTGTTGAAAGCACTGAGCACCTCAGAAAGGGAATGGTAAATGTCATCTCTTCCCTCCCTCTCTCCCTCCTCCCAGCTGAGCAGCACAGAGATGCTCTGGGAGAAGCAGCACCTCCAGCTCACTCTGCAATTGTGATGGCTTGGAGCACCCAAGCCTTAGGCACGGTACACAGAAACAGACTGAATCCATCTCCCTTTGCTTTGTTTTCTGTGAATAACTCCTGGTTTCTGGCCCGAACTTGCTTTCTTCAGAGCACGTGTTGAGGTCAGGAAGTCACAGCTCCTATAAATCAACAGAAGTCGAACACATTAATCCATAAATAGGAGGAGGTCTTCAGCTAGTTGGGCAATCTTCTACGATTGATCCAAGAGTTGAAATGCTGCCAGCCTGGAGAATAAACATCACTTCAAGGAGTGACTCTGTGTGCATCTTCATTTTGTACAAGGAAGCGTTCTGGGTCTTTGCAGCACAAAAGCAAAATTAGGAAGGTGAGAGAGAGATCGGATTCGTTCTGACAAGGCTAGGGTGGGCCCTGCTTTGACCCCTGCTGCTTCCAAACATTTCATATGTGATCACAGATGTACTTCTGATGGCCAAACCCATCAAGAGGCAAGACCCCCTCAGCCCTACTGACACGGCTGTACCTGGCATCAGACAGGTAAATTTTAAGCACATGTGACTTTTAATTGCACCATTAAGTTCAAAATTGGTTATTACTGGCTGCATCTCAGATCGAAAGCTAAGCAAGTCATGCCATTAAGCTGGTAGGACATTGTTTTGACCCAGACCAAACTGCATGTAGCATTGCCCTCTTTGAAAGCGCTGGGTCTGCACCTACAGCTCAGATCTGGGCCACCGACGTGATACCAATGGTCTTCTGCTGCATTTTGCATGCCCTTTCATGGCAGTGGTGATGTAGACAGTCTCCTATTGCTTGTGAAATCAAAATCTAAACAGATTTCAGCCAAGCTAATGTATTAGTAGGCAGCATTTTGGGTAAGCGGCATAATAGTTTATGTAAATAAGTGAGAAGTTTTTCCTGTTTCCTCTCCTTCCCCATGGAGAAAAGTGAGGTTACATCTGTACTAATAAACTCATCCTGAAGGTCCAGGTTTGCAGGTTTAGCCCTGAAACTCAGTCACACGTGATGTTAAATCAGCAGTGCTGACATAGCACGGTTTAGGTCTGGGCCAGGACCTCTGCCCCTGCAATCCCTGGGGACAGTTTAGGATTTAACAGGGACCAGAGGCTATTCCCAGCTGGCTGTTTGGATGTGGCCACCCTAGCTGGACATGTGGAGATGACGCTACTGGGTAGACCACCTGCTTGAAGCCCGGGAAATGGTCCTGGCTGTGTTTAAATTCACCAGTGAGAATCTACCCTAAAAGCTTGCATATCTGTCCTCGGCATAAATGCGACCTGAGAGCAGCCCTGCGGGGCAGAAGTGACAAGCTCACATAGTCCTGGGTTATACTAGAAGAAAAGCATCACCTTAGACCATAAGTAACTAAAATTACATTAAATGTAATGTAGCCCTTGCTGTGAGCAGGAGCTGCTCAACAGCATGGGTTACACATCGGTTAACCACAACAATCCCATCTCCATGGAGTACACAGTATTTTTTTAGTTAGGTGTGCTTGTGTATCATTTCCTGCTGCTGACTGGTCTGAAGTCTCAGCAGAGGGTACAAGGGACCCTCCCTTCCCTGTCTGGGGTGGGCGGCCTCCATCCCAGAGGCATCCCCACCTGCTACCGACTCCTGGCAACAAGTGCCTGGGAAAGTTTTGCTCTAGCCATTTATGGCTTACATCCCCCCAGCTGCAAAGGACAGGTAGCCAAATCTGCGGTGCATGTTTTCAGCTGCCCGCGTGCTCAGAGTAGGGCGTTGATCTGGGCTATGCCTCCATCCCGGCCGGCTCTCGCCAAGCCACCCCTGCCCATCAGGTCCCACAGAACATTTGGACCTTCTCTTGCCTGTTGCATTTCCCTTGTGTATCCTTATCTCCTGACCAGGCGTGGTCACGCCAAGCTCTGCTAGGCAGCAGCTCTGTCCCACCGCCACGTCCCTGCCGCCAATGAGGCAAACCAGGGCACCGAGTGCTCCCCAGCTGCAAGGGAAACATGTCTGCCCCAGTCCACCTCTCTCGATTCCTCTGTTTTGACAGCTTTTCAGAGCTATTCCTGCTGCAGACCGGGGATGCTCCTGGATTTTTGGCAGCTTTTCAGGCAAGGGAGTTGTTTTACATCCGGCTCGAATGACAGGATGTTTTCACAGTACCAGAAAAATGTAAAATTTTATAAAAGCCTTACATATAAAGACAAGGTTTTACAACAACAGATATGGAAATGAGGTGGCCAGCTGCTGCCTGCTCCCCTTCTCTAGTTTCAGAAATCCTGTTCCTTACTAAGAAAAAAGAAGGTGTGTTTTAGATTTTGCTTCAAACCAAAATAGATCCAGGATATAAGCGGAAGCGTGGATTACTCTCGGTGTCCTTCAGAAAAAAATCTACGAGATTCCAGTAAGAAGCGATGAGACAGACCTTCAATTTCCAATAATAAACCTACAGTCCATATAAACATATGGTGCCATTGGGACGGAGACACTGGGAGATATAAATCTTCAGTGGCTAGTTGACTTCATGTTTGGTATGTGCTTTGCCTCTACTAACACATCACATCTGTCCAAGGACCACCATAAATTTTACAAGTTTCACATTCTCTTGATCCTTTTTCTTACAAGTACTGGGAGGAATGCAGCATTTACCCCAGTACATGCAGCGCTGCTATTTATAACTCTGGACCTGTAAGGATGACTTTTTCCCTCCGCCCCTCTGAAATCTTGGAATAATTCAACCGGATGAAAAACAAATCATCTTTCATTTCTTTTCTTTAATGTGTTTAACTACCGGGGCTGAGAACGTGGAAACAATCCCAATAATGTTGTCTCAGATGATACTGAATTCCTGCAGACGATTTATGTATGGGCAGAAGGACAGCAATTCAGTATCTGCTGCACTATCTACAGGGAGCCATAAAGAGCCTTGCCTCCCAGAAATTAAACCTTGCATTTGATCAATCTGTGTAAATAACAGGCCAGACCTGGCAATGCCCTGAACTCCTCAGAACAGTATACATGGTCTGGGCCCCAGCAGCATCGCTGTGCACACAGTGAAGCCGGGTAAATGCATTCACCAGTCTATAATTATCCCACCCTTCCACACTCCCACATTTCCATTTCATTCACCTGTTACATCTGTCACTAAACAAGAGAGCGGACTCTTTGCAGAAGGAGCCTTTGCTTTATTCCTGGCTTATACAGCACTTGGCACTGCAGGAGCCCATCTCATCCCAGACAGGGCTCATTATGGTAGCATTGCAATGTGAATAATAGCTATATTTTGATTTCTTGCCTCCCCTCATCTTGCTCACGTGTGCATATGCATACACACATATACATAGGCTTACCAGAGCCCGATAACAACCCCTCAGGAGGCCTGATTCTGACCTAACTTATACCAATTTTATAATGAGTAACAAGATTTGCCTTGGTAGAAACTGCTGCTGCTTTATACATGTACCAGAAATAGGCACTGGACGGACGTTGCTGGCACTGGCTGCATGTGATTATCCCTTCCAGAAGATGAAGAACAGAAACAGAAAACTCAAACACAGGCAGCAGAGGCAGCGGAGGCAGGTGCTTACAAAAACAGATTCGGAAGGAGCCCTGCGCCCGCCTGGCCTGCTCTGCCTGCAAACCCGGGCACAGTCGGGCACGCACAGATGATGCACACGGGTCACGCTGCTGCTTCTCCTGCACCTTCAAGGAGGTCAGGGAGTGCAAAGAGCTGCCACCCTCAATTGCCATTTATTTCACTTCCAAGGGGGAAGGTATTTTCACATCAGGTTTATTTTTGCTGCTGTGGGGATGTTTTATTTTCCCCAGTGACACATCGTGATTCACTTGTGCCCAGAAGAGCTGAGGACCAGGTTTGCCACAGGCTTCCCTGGAGGTGGAGAGATGCAAACCAGCTGGTAATTGCTAATGGTCTGAGGAAAATCAGGGGAAAGACTATATCTTGGTAAGGTAAGACACTAGAAATTCAAACTGGGATTGCTGAATCCAGGTAGGAGGCAGAGCCTCCAGCCATAGCCATCAGATGTCCTGTGAAACAACAGAGGCTTCCTACAGCCTGATCCTCTACCCCAGGCACTTCTCACCAGGGAGATTACACACCTTCCTCACCACCAGCGGAGTGAATGGTCTCCAGTCACCCAAGGATGCACTACCAAGATGCAAAGGGTGGTTTCGCATGCTGTGAATATGTCACGAGGTGACATGGAGGGTTTCACCCCCCCCAATGATCCTATCTTCCCATCTGCCAGATATGGACCCCACTGCAGCTGTCCCGGTGAGAGAACAAGGTGCAGAGCACCAGCAAGCCGAGGCTCTCCCAGCACTGCTCCAGCTCCTCACCTCGGAGGAGACATCAGATAGAAAGGTCCCAACTCAACACATGGAAATCAGGCAGCCACAGACCCCTGGAGAAGGTCTCATCTTGCTGGCCTTGTATGTGCCACTGAGGAGCAGCTCCCCATTCACTCCAGTACATCATAAGAGAAATGTTACTGTTACAGACAAGTTAGGACCAGATGGGATTTGCTCCAGTTGAAACTGAGGTATCCCAGCAGCTGAGTTCCTAGTGCTGTAAGAGTAGATCTATACAGGGCATATGTAGTAAGCTATACAGGGAAATATGTAACATTTCTGGTTGGGAAGGGAGGGTTGAGCAGAAATGAGATCACAGGCTTATTGCTGTATTAGAGCATAATTAATCTGGGATTTTTCTTTTTCCTTTCTTTTGCGTGTGATTAGTTTTAGATGGTACGTTTATCTGTAAGAATAAAATTCTGCTTGGGCTCCTTCTGCTTTGTCTGTTTTCCAATCTAGGGAGAACGAATTAATTTTAAAAGTCCAGAAAGAACCTCCTTTATCAGCTAAAACATCCCCAGTGTTCTGAGATAAGGATTTATTTCAGCAGTTTCAAAGCTCTCCTGCTGCCCCTCCCCAGCATGGGGGTTGCCGGACTCTAAGATCTGGTCATAAATTGTGCAAATGCTCCCAGCATTTTTAATTAATTTAAAATTTGCATTTTAATGAAGGGGGTGATGGAGCCCTCCAGCAACAGAAACAATTACACATTGATCTGACAAAACAGCAGCAGGATTGTTGCAGTGAGCATGTTTAGTTCGGTTTGCAATGGATTCAAAGTGTTCTGGGCACAGGCTGCCATGTCCCAGCCCTGCCCACAGTTAATGAGCAAAGACTGGAGAAAGTGAAGCTCCTGGGAGTCCTGCTGATCTGGGCAGATCACATCAGGTGTTAGCAGCTTCACTCACCTCTCGGTTGGGTTTCCTCAAGGGGGAAAGGGGGAAAGTAGGAATGAACTGAGCCCTCTCTTCTTCCTTGTGCCCAGCATTGGGTCCTGGATAGTCTCTGGGAGGATCCAGTAGTGACCTTTCCCTAGCACCGGGAGCATGAGAGCAGATATTCTGCACTATTCCTTGCTTTTCCAGATTTGCTGCCCTAAACAGAGGCAAATGGCAATTTGGCTCAGTTTCTCCGTTCAAATTGGCATGAAACGTAGAAAGTTATTTTCACCGCTTTTGCAATCCCTTCCTCCAGTATAGCAATTTTCACTTTTTCCAGGCGATGATAATCTGCATAGCTGCATTTCAATATGCAGGACCTGCTTTGAAAGCTTTAAAAACCTGCAGCATTTGGCAATGAACCAAAAGGACAGTCGGAGTGTTTTATGTACCAGGAAACTTGCCTCAGCATGCATTCCTGAGAACAGGACCAAGGCACTAGAAAATACTTTGTATCCAGAAATTATTTGTAAAGCATAGATGAAGTTTAACATGACAGGAAACATTAAGACTTTCAGCCTTTTGGACAGAGAGGAACCTAATATAGTTTCTTAACAGCTCTTGTTAGTTCACAAGATATTTTATACATTTCCTCTCTCCGGATGCTTTACAGTAAGTAACAAATGCATGGCTTGGATTTTTTTTCATTTAGACAGGGACAAGTAAAATCAGTTGAGTTGAGAACCGATTTCAGATCATCTCAGTCCAAATTCAGTCTTGTGTGACCACTCTTCTCTCCAACATGTAACCCCAGTGAGAGCATGAGCTCTACCTATGTCCAAGCCCTTGGAAACAACAGGGCAGATATGGGGTCAGTACAAGTGGTTCTGGCTCAATATACCTGACTGTCCCTGTCTTATTTCCTGCTGGGAATCTGACTTCCCCAAACACTCATTCATCTCCAGGCCATTGACTACCAGAATCAAAGGGGACAGAACTGGTGAGGGCAATGGAAGCAATGTTTCACCTGCACAAAATGACAACAGGGTGAGGCTTATACATCTGGAAGCGAGTGATTCAAGCGGATTTAGCTAACCACAGTAATGGGATTTTCCTAGATCAACCTTTCAGAAGACTTTTAAGTCCTGACTGTGCTGCATTTGCTAAAAACTCAGCTCCTCTTAATAGCAGCTCTCCTCTCCCCAACACTCTCTTCTGCGATCTTGACCTCATGTGCACTCTGTGTGGCTTTGCCGTATTATCTGATAAATTCCTCTGCACTTTTACTGTCTCTTCTGCTCACTCATTCCCTGTTTTTCCACTGTAGGGAGAGAGGCGCATTACTTTTTGTTGTTATTATGCTGCCAAGTGCCATCTTGAGCAAAGCTGCCTACCACATACGATCTGTACCTTGGCAATCCTTCCTGTGTGATTTACACAGCAAGTAAGGGTGTGCAACGAAGGTAGCATGGGAGTGTGCAGACCAAAGAGCACTCCTGAACTCTAAACAGGTCATTACAGACTGGGAGGCAGCTGATTTGGGGGTTTAAATTCTGCTTAAGTGCTGCATTAAGTGCTCAAGTAAGGATCCTTATTCTGGGAACTGTATCTAGAGTATCCTAAGTCTGTGCTTAGTCCTCACTTCTTTCATTCTTCTTGTTCTATTCATATGGGCAAAGAACATTTTGCTACTTCATATCTGTCAGGTTTAACTCATCTCCCCACTCAGCAGTTCTCATTTTACATCTCCTTTTCCCTAGCTCTGACACAGCTCTCTCTATATGTCAGTCTTCTTTTTTTTCCTAAACTTCATTAATTTTCTCCTTACTGCTAGCATTGCCCTTTCCTGCATATTTTCTTCTTTGGAATATCATTTCTGGATAATTTTAGTAGCTATGTCTTAAAGAAACCCATCTTTGCCACTCTCCAAGCTCTGAGCTCCTCAGTCCAGGTGACTTTGGTAGCTTCCTTAGTTTATTAAAATTCATCCTTTTAAATACTGACAACCCTGACAGATTATATACTTCTGTTTATTCTTCATGAGGTTTAAATTGAATCCACTCACAGTCACACAAGCTGAGGCCATTTCCTATAGTCAGTTCTCTCTCACAGCCACAGCATAACCAAGATTAAATAATGAAAATCAGAAGAGTCAGTACCTCCAGTCTGGTCATTAGTCAATTAAATCTAAAACAGACATCAAGAAAAACTGCAGGTCCTTTTAGTCCTAACATAGCCCTGTAATTGTAATAAAAAGAAGGGAGAAGGGACGAATTCTTTCCTGCCTCCCCAAGAACCAGCAGATCCTCTGAAGCATGACTGCCAATTCTCCACAGTCTAACCTGCAGATTTATAAATTTCAGTGAGTCTAATATTATACCATTCACTGCTCGACCTTGTTACCCTCCACCAGCCTTAAATGCCAGGTACCTCTAAAGTGAAGGAATACTTCTAATCTCAAAGAAAGTTATGCAAAGGGGTCCTTGAACCTCTTCTGTTCTCACAGGCTGTAGAAGAAAAGCACAAGACAATTTATTACTGCTCATCTCTTGGTATCACAAGATTCTTCTAAATCTTGTAGAAATTTTTCAGTTCTGCATCTCAAAATGTAGGGGAAGTTTTTCCTTTCAGCAGACAATAAATGTTTGTGAAAACAGCTGTTTTTTGCAAAGATCTGGTCATTGTTTGGCAGTTTTGTGCTCAGGGATTTTTGAAGGATCACTAAACTGCATGGACACTCACAAAACGATAACCAAAGACAAACTAAGAAAAATATGTAAAAACTAAAATTAAAAAGTATCCCCTTTCCTGGTTGGTTAAGGGAAGGCAGCTTTTGTAAATGTTATGTGTGCCTCATATATAAAATCCAACCCTGAAAAAGACAGCTTGTAATTGCCACTAGTTCTAGAAGGGTCATTGTGCAAAAGAAAATAATACGATCCCATTATCCTACACATAACACATTGCTTTGGCTTACAAAAAAATGGGCTACATTTAGAGGAGCGACCCCACTCAGGAGCTAAAAGTTAGCTTCTGATCTGTGAACCCCTGCCATCAACAAAGCTTCTTAGGGATAAACTCTCCCCTGACTCAATATTGTGTCGCTCTATGCCCACAGATTTAGAATTTAACTACTACTTCTTAAGAGAAGAATGGTTATTTTTAATCAAAGGAAGAAAAAGTCACCATCTGATCTTGTTACCTGATGAAGAAGGGAAGACAGAGACCTGTTACATTCTGGGAAACTAGATTTGTCTCTCAACATGAAGTTTCAGTTGTTTCAGTACGTTCATCCTAACATACAGAGGTAATGGTGACCTGCTTGAATTTTACCAATTTTTTTTCAGTTGTAGAGATATTTATGTTGCTGGCAGATGTACAACTCCTTTTTCTGCCTCGTGGGACATAATACTACAGGGAAATGCCTAATTGCAAAACTACCGGCATCTGTGTGGGACTCTTACTACTGCTGTTTGATGCTTCTCTCCTGAAAACTCATTAATGCAGAACATGCAGCTCAGCTTCTTCTCAGTGAATAACCCTTTAGTCAGAAAGGACCATCTGTCTCGCTTGCATGCAGGACAGCCCAGCAGACTGCACAACCTCTCCGGGCAACCTGCTCCAGTGCTCGACTGTCCTTATGGCGGAAACCTTTTTTCCACACCACATTTGAACCTCCCAGGATCATTTTATGACCACTGTCTCTCTTCTTGCTGCCATGTACCTCCAAAAAGAGCCTAGCTCTGTCTCCTCTGGCAGACACTAGCAGGTTGCCATTACCTTCCCCCAAAGCATCTTTTCCAGATTAGAAAAACCCCACGTCCTTTAGTCTCTCCTTACAGGGCAAGTGCTCTGGCCACAGTCCATGGCTGATGGCATTGAGAATGCTTACCTCTATGGCCATACTCTTAAAGTACCTGCCAGAAAGCTTCAAATCCACGTTTTGCCTAAAATGAAGAATTGTTTACATGCAGCACCCTGAAATATTTATTTCTTATGATTAAATCATATGCTAATGAGATTGTTTGGCAGAGTATGAGCTACTTTTGTAGGTAGGTGGAATAACAGTTAAGAAGAGAAGTTGATGTATCTCACTGCAAAATATTTTCAAGCAGAAAAAAATAGATTTTCCAAGGACTTAAATGTATTTCCAAAAAAAAAAAAAAACAAAAAAAAACCCAAACCAAAAATCTTCTAGCTCTAAAATTAAAATCTGGAAGCGAAAATACATTCAAACAAAGATTGGAATTCCAACTTTCAACCAAAAAAAAAGTCCATTTTCAGCTATCATTAAAGTAGAAGCTTTTTTTTTTCACCAATGGGCAAACAACTTCCTTGAAAAGAAGTTCTATTGAGCTTTTGTTAACATTATTCATGGAAAAAAGGGGGTATTTTTCTAACCAGCTCGTACAGAAGACATGATCACTCCCACTGCATGTCATAAATTTGCACAGTAGAGCACTCATGACAGTCTTCTGACGGGACCATTTTTTAAACTATAACAAGTAGATCTCCTCAGCCTCTCCTCCAGTCTTGTCATAAATCTATCACACCAGCCCCTGGCTTTCCATTTCAGCCTACACACACCTGCCTTATCCCCGTATACTTTCTCTAACATACTTCCTCTGTGCATAGCAGCTTTTCTCACAAGGATCTCACAGCTTGGGTGCATGGCATCATCTCTGCCTGCCTCTGAGTATTGCCTTTCAGATCAGCTTCCTCTGGAGCAGGATGAGAAGTGCTGTTGAGGTTGTACTGGCCAGAAGGCTCGAGAAACAGCACAAGAAGTTGCACTAAAAGGCTCATTTCTGCACTGTGCCGAAAGCCCTTCTTTGTGTGAGGTCTCCGTGGCAAGGAAGTTGTCCTGGAAGAAGGAGCAGAGGTTGTCAAAGCAGCTGGTGGTCCTTAACCTTGCCCAAGACAAGAAGGCAAGACTAAGATCATAACCTGGTATAGATCTGGCAAGAATATCAGTACTTTCTTTCCACTTTTGAACTGGAGAAAGGGCCAGAGCCCTTTCAGTGCCATGCTCCCTTAGGATCAAAACTGAACTCACCCCTCACCTTCTCCTCCAAATCCACCTTCCAAAACTTCTACCACACCATCTGTTCTTATTTCTGAGTCTGGACAACCACATATCACTCATAGGTACAACAGACCATGTAGTTCTTATATTATGATGTCCAGATATGCAAAGCGATCTGGTGACCCTCAGGGCAGAATCTTGGTCTTGTACCTATTTTAATCATCATGCCTTCTTCAGGGCACGGCCAAAATTCCTGCCATCAGAAGTCATGTTCAGAAATTTTTTATATTCTGAGAATCTCCCTCACGCCTCCAGCACAGCTGATACCACAGTCCATATAATTCCCACCTCTCCAGCCCCTCCTTGTCACATCCCAGCCGTCCTGGCACCTGCAACCACAGTCCGCATGCTCCTCCATCACAGAGTCCAGCTATGCTACACATGCATCTCCAGCGTCTCCAGATTTTCTGGAGTAGATTCAAGTCTCCAAGACCTGGAGAGCTGCAGCACTTACTACCTCACCTTCCTGTGCCCCAGCTTAACCAATTCTCTGCAGCCCCAGATCTGCTGGCCCCTAGAAGCTGCTGTACTGCAGAGTCTCCACACCATGCCCCAGGCATGGCCAAACCCCACTGCTAGACCCATGAGGGCAATTCTGTGGGGCTGTGATCTTTGTCTGCGCTGACACCCCATGTGCCAAGTGCACCCTTTGGCACAACCTAGCATGCACTGTTCAACTACACCTGGAAACCAAAACAGTTCGACAGGAAACTTGTCCTCTCACTGTGAACCATGAAGCGGAGGCTTCCCAGCAAGGCCTTCGAAGCCTGAGTTGAAGGTGTGCACCAGACTCCTGCCTCTTGCCATTGCCTTTGCCTGGGCACATCTCTCAACACCCTCAAGACTCTTTGTGAATCGTAGAATCATAGAATGGTTTGAGTTGGAAAGGACCTCGAAGATCATCTAGTTCCAAACCCCCTGCCATGGGCAGGGACACCCTCCACTACACCAGGTTGCCCAAAGCCTCATCCAACCTGGCCGTGAACACTTCCAGGGATGGGGCAGCCACAACTTCTCTGGGCAACCTGTTCCAGTGCCTCACCACCCTCTGAGTGAAAAATTTCTTCCTTATATCTAATCTAAATCTACCCTCTTTCAGTTTAAAGTTATTTCCCCTTGTCCTATCACTACAGGCCCTTATAAAAAGTCCCTTTCCAGCTTTCCTGCAGGCCCCCTTTAGGTACTGGAAAGCTGCTATAAGATCACCCCAGAACCTTGTCTTCTCCAGGCTGAACAGCCCCAACTCTCTCAGCCTGTCTTCATAGCAGAGGTGTTCCAGCCCTTGGATCATCTTTGTGACCCTCCTCTGAACCTGCTCCAGCAGCTCTATGTCCTTCTTGTGTTAGGGGCCTTGGAGAGGGCACCCCAGTGGGTCATGAGCCCAGTGTACCAATCCTGTAGCAGAAAATGAACAAGAAACCTGAACCTTGTTAACTCCGTGAGTTCTCTCTGAGCCCCTTGGTGTAGGTGTCATTCCTCTAGACTGCAACAGAAGCAGCTCCTCTGCCCTGTCTCAGGCTCCCACAGCATCACAGATGAATCACATCCTCAAACAATCTGTTTCCCTTTGTTGACTTTACTGGGAGCCCCAGACAGCTGGCTCAGACACAGACATTGACTCTGCAGATGTCCATGCTCAAACATCTGGATGCACTGCTCTGGGCCAGCTGCCCAGTGAGAAGTAAAGCTCTGTCCCTTCCCACCCCTCCAGCACACCTAGAGCTACCTGAAGGAGATCTCTGAAGCTTTTCTCCGGAAAGGGGGCATCCAGGACCAGGCTCCAGCTCTATGCTAGGTTCTCCACAGCTGCATTTCTTTCATCTCTTCTGCTTCCTGTGCCATGGTGGGACAAGCAGAGATCACGGTGCCCTGGTTCATTCCTGAGTGGCAAGCAGCATTCAGAGGTGGAGTCAGTACCCAGTTTAGAGAAGTTAAAAGGCCTTCTACATTACACCATGGGCTTTTTTAGCACTCAGTAGCCTTAGGATTGGGGGAGGACAGGAGGAAGATAGCTTTGAGCCACTCTGCTCACATTTCCCAGCTCCCCAGGTTGTTCACGAGACACAGACTCAGATTTTCACCTAGGAACATTAGCATATTTTCAATACATTGTTTAATGTTTCACTTGTGAAATCATGTTTGGGTCATCTGCTGCATCCCGCTGTACAGGCACAGCTCAGCACTTTGACTGCTGCGTGGTACCATGTCGACAGCCATGGGGCTGGTCTCTCCTAATCCCTTTGAATCCGTGCCCTCCAAGAATGTGTTTCTCATGTTGCATTGCCTTGACCTCTAAACACTAATTTGAACAGACAGCTACAGCTGGGGATTTTTGTCTCTGCACAGCCTTCGAACAGCTGCTCGGGGCTGCACTCAGCCCAGCTCACTGTGCTCTGCCTCCGGCGGGAAGCGCCTCAGGATGGGAGGGATGAAATAGTGAAAGGGTGTCCTCGGACAGTAATGGGAGCGGGCAGAGCCCCGGCCAGGCAGGGCAAGGTCAGCAGAGAACCGGCTGATGAATTATACAGGCCAAACGCGGAGCTCGCTGGAAGTCATTCGATGAAAAATGGGAGCTTTTTATGACACGAATGGAAGCTGACCCTGGCTGGGGAACGGCTGACTGCATGGGAAGCAGTTTTGAGCACACAGGCTACACCTCTTCTATGCGTGTCAGGCCCAGGGGAGGATCGCTGGGGCGTGCTCATAGTACCTAGAAATGTTCATGGCATTTGTAGATGTGCGTTGAGCACAGATGATGGTGTCAATATAGGAAATTTTTACCACTTGAAACTGGAGGGTCCCAGAAGACTTTGCAGATACAAACTGTGCCCTTCCAAGGATGCAGCTTATGACTGGCTTAACGACAGCAGTTGAGCTGCCAATAAAGGAGCAGTCCTGCTCTTCCACTGTCCCATCCTTGCAGTCTTCTCCCTCCTCACTGTTTCTGCTGAGCAACACTGAAAGTTTTGTGGAATGGCTTTGCTGATCTGGCTGGAAACTAGGTTTAGTTCAGATTTTAGGTTTTTTGATGGGCTGATTTTCAAGCCTGATCACTGACCTGCTCTGGGATATTGAGCAGGCACGAGGGCACTGAGATAATCCAAGGAAAGAAGTTTAAAACACGTGAAAAGAAAACTGCTTTTTCTATGCAAATGAGGCCAAGGAGCCGACAAGAGCTCACTGGTGTGGATGCTACCACCTGACACAGTTATATTTTCCATGCAGTGCCTTGCATTCTGTGTCAGTATGTTTATGGTGTTGCTGCAGAAGACATTCACAACTAGGCAGGGGAAGGCTTTCTGTCAGAGAACCATCTTCTAGGCAATCCTTAGCCTGGAGTCTGTTTCTCTCTCTGGAGAAATGTAAAATCTTAACTGATTTGAAGAGAACGAGAAAACAACCTAGATTTCTTGAAAAAGAATGATCCCAGACACACTAAGACTTTTTCCCTCTGTCCGAAAACCAGTAGAAGAAATTCAAAACCTCTCTGTGGTTTTAAGCAGAAGGCTGCACTGACACATCTCTAGAGTGAGCTGTTGTTCCGATGCTGTCCTTACCATGGCAAACATCAACCATGCTTTTCTCTCCCCTCCCACCTGCCCAACAGGTCTTCAAGGAGACACACACCCAGGATCAAAATCTTGCGTTGCAAGGGGCATGGCGATTTAAATTTGTTTTCTCACCACTTACAGATCATCCTGAAATTTCATGTGTTTTCATCAAAGTAACATTCTCTCAAAACTATTGATTTGCTAAGACTCAGTCTCTTACTTTTAAACTGTGATATTGAACAGTGCAGTGAAAAACAAATAAAAAAACTCTCTTCAAAATAGTAATAAAAAAGATGTTTTATTCTGAAATTAAGCTGCATGATGGGAACCTTCTTCTCTTTTGAAGTAAAACTTCAGGCTAAATCAACATGGATTTGCAAAGCGTTCTCATTACATGGGACTCTTTTTTCTAATGCAAAATAATTTCTCAGCGAGTTACACCCCAAATCTTGGGAATGTGGGAAATCCGGATCAGGAGCAAGCTGTAAGTGTGCCTATTCGGGCTCTTCAGTAATCAAGATGAATAAAGCCTTTGCTGTGGACTGGAGATTTCTCAAAGGTGGGACAGAGAGGTGTTGTCTCTGGTGAGATTAGGAAATATCTTTTTTCCTTTCCATTGCTGATATCCCACACAATATAAATGTGCAGAAAGTGATCTTGTAAAAGCTTTCCATCTCAGCCGAGGCTTTGCATTCCAGCTGTCAGGTTTTTACTTGTTTACCTTGGAGCCTGGCTTCAAGGGATACGATGCAAGAGATAATTGGAGCGGAGTGGCTGCCAGAAAGCAAAAATAAAAGTTTCAATAAAAAGTATTTTATTCTGCTAAGGATACTTACATGAACAAACGACACCCTTGAGTACGAACCAGTAATAATCATCTTAAGCATTTCTCTCCCTCCCTCTCTCTCTCTCTCTCTCTCCGTACCTCCCCTGAAGCAGGTTTCATACCACACACAACATCACTGCATGCAGACTTCTATCAATGTCTCAACGCCTCGCCAGGAAGGGCCTCAGGAGTTTTCGGGGCCAGGCTTGCCATGCTGTTACAGTGGTGCTGTGGATGGGGGGAGTTCTGAGAACTGGAAGAAGTGAGAGGACCCAGGCATTCCCTTAAGGGGCACCTGCCTCCCCTCCTCGCCCTCCCTGGGCATCGCCACGGTTGCAGACCTGCTTTGGGGAAAGGCTGAGCCCTAGAGCTGCCCTGTCTCACTGTCGTGCCTGACATCAGCCTCCAGCCCTTGCCCAGCCCCTGGATCTGGAGGGTTTACTGCTGCAATTTGTCCAGTGCAGAGATAAGAATAAACCCTGAAACTCAAATAAGGCCTCATGCTTTGAACTCTCTTTCCTTCCCTGCAGCAACCCAAACCTGGTTTTTACAAGAGAAAAAAAGGTTTTCAGGTTGTCCAGGCCCAACCTTTGAAAACATGTTCATGACCAAGTGACCTCCCCATTTATTATTAGCACGTCTCTAAACAAAACACTCTGGAGGAAGTGCTGTGTTTACGTGCCGAGCCTGTCATGTCTTCTGCTTCAGCAAGTCAGGAACGCAACGTCTGACTGCCACAGCAGCCACAAAGTCAAAGGGAAAATAAGTGGAGGCTACAAACGGCTTGTACTAAACTCTTGCTGCTGAGCCCTGCCTCCCCGCACCCCCTCAGCAGCTAGGCCTGTGAGTTGGATAAACTATTTCAGCTGGCCTGCTCAAATCCCCTAACCAGCTCTCTAGAGAGTCACTTGTGATACATAGTGCATGAGAAACCCCTGGCAGTGACATTTTGGTTATTACCACCAAATGGAGCTTGAAGGTCAATGAAGATGTAGCCAGTTAAAGCAGCTCTTCCATTCGGCTGCTGAAACCCCACGTGAGCATCTTGTGTCTCCCAGCCGTGATGGGAACTGGGATGCTGAGAGTGGTGAGCAGCAGCCCCAGCCGAGCCGGCAGCTTGTCTCATCCCTAGCCAGGAGCTGCTGCTCCATGCCACATGAGCTATCTGAAGCATGGCTCCATGCCCAGTCCTGGATCACAGGGTGAAAGTTTTCCCTGGGGCTAAAGCTGCGCACAACGGTAAGGTCAACTGCTGCTTTGGGGAGCGATACCACGGGACCAGTCCTTCCCACACCCCAACAACCTCTTGGAGCTGGCAATGGCTCTCCTGTGACCACACAGAGTCAAGAGTCAGTCGACCGCTGTGGCTGCAAAGGCAGCCAGGGCAACCAGGCTACCCAGCTCCCTGAACCTGCTCCCTGTGGAAGCGTTAGCACCAGCAGCCCTGGTTTGGAGATACTGAAGATGCTGTGGCCTTTGTCATCATGATTGCTGTGGTGTAAGTTTGGAAGCCCACTCTCTCCTGCCTGACCCAGCCCTGCGCAGCTGGTGGAGATAAGCAGATGCACGGTTGGGCTACACAGTCTGCCCTCAGTGACTTCA
This sequence comes from Tauraco erythrolophus, assembly GCF_009769465.1. Taxonomy (NCBI): domain Eukaryota; kingdom Metazoa; phylum Chordata; class Aves; order Musophagiformes; family Musophagidae; genus Tauraco; species Tauraco erythrolophus. The sequence continues at coordinate 62,126,919 of NC_141466.1, read as the reverse complement.
TAGGAAGCCAGAAACCGCTTCTGCCTGACTCCTCGTCCCAGTGTGCCTCTGCTTTCCTGCTCCAAAACACTACATTAGCTTGCAAAAGCTAAGTTAAACCCTTCAGGTTTATTATTTGAATATGCCTCTCTGCAGGTCAGTGTCTTCACTAGTAAATGCATGCATGAATTTTCACTTCTTTTACGCCTATCCTTCTTACTTTGTCCTAATAGGAAAACTGATTAATGACACCAATATTATCATGACCTTCTTATGTGATAAAAGTCTTTTACTTCAACTATGCAAAGATCAGGGAAATATGCAGGCCAGTGTGTTTTACTACACGTTGTAAAGCATGATAAAATGAACCAAGTTTCCTCTTCTTCACTGAGCATCCAAGAAAACAAGGTTTCCTTAATTAGAGTGCTTGTTTTTATATTTGTTTCTCAGCAGGAGGAAGTTAAAAAACAAGAAGCCTCTGAACACCAATGGTGAGTATAAATTTGCTTTTGCTTAGTGTTACTATTATTTTCCAGTCACGTTTTTAATTGCAGAACACTTCCTGTACAGGATTTCCACCAGAATTCTCACGTGTACTTGCCCCAACGTGCAATTATTTCCATCCTTCACTCAACAGATGCTCACATACAGAGCTAATCTAATTCTTTTAATGCATATGGTGCTGTAGCAAAAGCACATCTGAAATCTTGAGACACCTATTCATCCAAGGCTTAAACATTTCAGAAAAATTATAAATGTTTTTAATTTTAGTTTTTAATATTCAACAGGCAGATTTTGCTGTCAGTGACACATGTATGAATCCTGAATTGACCTCTCTCATCGTGCTGCTTTGACTTCACTGATTCACTTGAACATGGTGTTTGTGTACACAATGGGAAAGAGTGTCAAAGCACTTTGATTTGTGCCAGATTTATAGTGCTCGCACAAATGCCATGCTGTGGCTTACACTCCAGGATGTCTGGGAGCTGGTAGTGCTGTGGGTTCCCTTGGAAGAACCTTAATGCCCCACCATGGGTTCTCCCAGGGCTGGGAAGGGGTAATTGTCCTTCTTGGATCCCAGCCTGAACTGTAAAGACTACCACAGAGTCTCCTCTTTGCTCTTTTGGGGCCATAATTTGGGGAAAAGTTTCTCAATTAAAAATTCCTTCAAAGTCAAGCCTAGTGTGAGGCATTCACAGGAAGCCTTTCAAATAAGGAAAGCAAGAGCCGTTATGTGCTAAATTAGCCTTTCTCCAGGTAACCACAACAATAAAATAACTACCATAGCTGGCATGTCTCAAGCAGACCCAGCAGGAAAATCATGAAAATGAGAAGAGTGGGTTTTATGTCCCTGGTGACAACCTCTGGTCTGGGCTGAGGGTGGTGGAGGCGGGCTAGGGGGTGTGGAAGGACTTGCCAGGCTGCTGTCTGCATCAAACTGGTTTCTGAGATAAAAAGTGAGCCTGTCAGCTCACTGCTATTCGGAACCCTGAAAAGAGAAACCCACAAACACAGATAGGAAACAGCAAAGCGGAGAGCAAGAAAGCTCATTCCTGCTTTATCCAAACAGAGCGAGTTGTTGCTTGAGACCAAAGGGGCAGCAGGAACGCCCTCAAGGTTGAGATCTCAACTTGTCAACTTGGATCATCCTCGTGCAAATCCCATGAAGCAGGAGGCATTCCTGGGTGGTGTCGGGCGGCTGCTTTGCTTGCTCAGTCAACAAAGTGCCTGCCAGGGTTTCTGAGCACACTTTGCTCTAATGACATGACTTTGCACATCCTGAGGCTCAGCCCTGAGCCTGGCGTATCGTTCTGTGCCACATCAGGTTCCTTGACCCAGTATGGGGGCGATAACAGCAGAAGCCACCTGCTCTTAAGGGAGAAAGCTGAAACCATGAGTCCAGAAAGATATAAGGGCTTGAGCAGGGTGGGTCAAGCCTTTGTAAGTGTTGTGGGATCAGATTAGGCAGAAGTGGGGCTAATAAAAGGCCCCATTAGTTGATTTAGTAGCCACTATTAGCAGATTTAAAGCCACTGGGAAAGTGCTTGCTGATTTAAATAAGTGCAAGGGAGGGTCCTGCAACAGCAGAGTTTGAAGAAACACTCCAGGATGATGCTACCTGATGCTCAAGGCTTTCAGTGCTGCTTTAGAGAAGGGTGGGAAGTTGGACCACAGTCTCTCCAGAGGTTCCTTCCAATCTCAGGTATTCCCTGACTCCATGAACATTATGTGCTTGAGAATCTTTCTGAAGTTTCTAACATTTCTTGAGAAGCTGTTGGGATAAGAAACACACCGTCATCTTCATACATGCTTGCCATGTCTTCTGGTGAGTGTCCTGTGCTGAGACTGGAAATATCTCCGTTCAGTCACTGGCACTGCCTCAGGCTTTGTGGGTCACACTGAAGATAAAACCAAAATATCAAAGCAGTCAGATTAAATGTCCCATTAACACAGCATCCTTTCTTTGACAGGAGCTAAACCAGGTGCTGGGTAAATTGTTTAACAAGCAATCCCTTTGCTGTGCTTTGGGCGCCCACGTGTTCAAGGATGAGAGTTATCATTTCTTCCTTCCACCATTCGCCTGCCTCTAGATTAGAGCCCTGGTTCTGCTCTGTGTTTGTACCGCGCCCAGCACAAGAAGCCCCAGGTCTCACTGAGTCCTTGTCGCAGTCAGCTACAAACTCCTCTCCCCTCCAAGTGGTGGTGGCCGTGGCACCATGAAAATGTTGCATTCCGTAACTTAATCTACCATGATCTGTCACTGAAGAGCAAACCCTGGAGGATAAATTCAAACAATACTTGTTCTTTCTTTTTTTTATGAAATTGAGAAATACATTTCCTCTTCAGTTTTGAAGATGACTTTATGAAAAGACAAGAGCTTGCGCACAGGTCAGACAGCAGTTTCCCTTTTGCAGGTTCATAATGTGAATCACATAGCCCTGTTTGAGCTTCATACCTCAGCCATACACCTGCCTGGCCTACCAATGGTGTAAGATACAGAGAGGATGGACAAAGGATGACCACTCCTGCCTTCTGGGACTGGAGATGGTAAAACCTCCAGCACAGCTCAACTGCCCTTGCTCAGCATGTGGGAGAGGGTCTGTGCCAGGCAAAGGGGCAAAACTCCTCTTCCACCAGAGACAGTGCAGAGCTGGTTTGTTGCCATTTAGGGAATCCAAAGATTTTGCTCAGGTTTTGTGCCAAGCCCTAAACCAAACATTTGTGTTGTCACTGATGCTATTGCAGGAGGGAGCCAGAGGTATTAGCAGTAAATTCAAGAGAATTAAGACCATCTGCTGCCCTGGACTGCCAGCCCACAGCTCCCTGTAGAGTCGGTGGAGACAAGCAGTTACAATATCCGAGTTAAATTCCCTTGAAAGCCACCAGATCCAGCCAGCAGTGCTCTGCCCCTCTTGCATACAGCAGTAGGTAAAAGCCAACCAAAGCAACAGTATTGCTAGAAATTCTAGAAGTTCTTTACAGAGAGTAGGCAGATATATGTACATAATAAGTGAATACAGACATAGACATATATACACATCTTCTGGTTGGATCTGAGTTCTAACACCAGTCGAGCCCCTGCCCTAAGAAGTCTTCCACATAAATGGGCATCCATGTGAGTTTAGTTTTCACAGCCCTGCAAATGATGCTCTGGATTTAGTCTGTGGGATTCCAAACATGGACAAAAGAGTGGGGAAGAGGCCTGATTTTTGGCCACTCTGGATCATTATTTGTGATATAGAAGCAAACACCATCAAGGGGACAATAAGATCGTTCATCACCAGACTGCACAAGGCTGAAAGACAAGCGTCCTCTAGATCTCTTTCTCAGTGTCTCTGAGATGAAAGCACTCCTGTCTTGGCAGCAGTTTTCTTCAGAAGCTAGCTAGTGCTATCAGTGCCTTTTGCCAATAGCAGCTATAATTACATTAAATAGTTGATTTGCAGAAGCAGAAGGAGGAGAACAACATGTGCAGAGCAATGTTACACAACATCGCCAAGAGTTTGCACACTTCTGTCACTCCAGTAAACCACTTACAATGACACTCGCATACTCCTATCTTCTCTCTGTATTTTCAAGATAAGCCTGTTTTGAATCCTTCCATGGAATTATCTGATGGCTGCACGCAGCTTGATTCATTGCAGCCATTAGAGGCGAGCTGGATGACCCCCGAAACAATTCCCTGTTATGAATAGCCATTGTGATCCCATATGAACAATGGCACAAATTGTCACGCATCCTTTCCTGAGCTTCAGAGAGGGATGCTCAGATACAAGAACTTAAAAATAAACCAGCATAATTTCTATGAAGTGGAAGTGACTACAATATGTGCTGCCTCTTCTCTTGGAAGCACACTGGTATTAATGTAAGTGCTTTCTTCCTCTAAATGCTGTCCTTTCTCCCCAAGTCTGTGCTGTAATTAGAATTCTACCTTTAAATCTGAGTGCGTTTTGTAGGCTTAATAAGGCAACCGGCAGCAATAATGGCAGTAATTACAAATATGTTCAGTGTTCAGAACTAACGAAAACTACACTAAAGATGAAAAATGCCATCACTCAAGAATTTTTGGAAACAACACAGGCAGAAATGGGCAAGTTTGCATGGCTATAAATATCACAAACACAGAGCTTACATTATTTAGGTCACATGTGTGACAAGCGTTTTTCTGAAAGACTCTGGGCAGCATTAAAGCATGAGAGCACAAGCGATCTGGGAGATATCAAAATATTATAATCTGCTAAGGAGACACATAGCTTTTTTTTATGGCTTGCAAAAATATACTCGAGATTCCAGATGCACTCCACTGCGGGAGTGCTTCTTTATGGCAAATGGAGAATGCACAGGGAAGTATTGCTAAGTAAGTTGGTAATGGATCAACAAGAGCAACTTGGTGATGAGTTATTTTAATGGTACTGTGTATCGTGTCCTGAGTGCCATGGTGAAACATCTCAGGGAACAGTTTGTAACAACGACCGTACCGTCACCCCACATGTATCATCGAGATCCAAAACACATGCAGAGCGGACACAAGACAAACTGGTAGGGATCTTGGTTGTCATGAGGAGTTTCTCGGCTCCTCAGGAGAAATTCTGCTGGAATTTGGCAATATCCTGAACACAAACTGTTCCAAATAAGCCATCAGGAAACCTGAAGTACTCTCTTTTCCCATCTGCCCCCTAAAGGACAGAAGGAAAAAATGATATGTCTAAACAACAAATTACTGTAACTCATCTTCTCCTGATTTTTTTTTCATTTGCCAGTATCCGTGAAGTACTTCGCGCAGTAGCTCCTCTCAGACACTAGTAAACCTGACCCATAACAGAACTGAGAGGTTTCCCATTTTTGCAGCCTGGGAAATGAAGCATGATAAGGTAGAATTTCTCTGAAGCTTTTATTTAATCCAAGCTTCTCCTTTCTCCAGCTATCATGCAATGTGGGTCCAAGCTGCACACCCGAGAGGCATCTGACTCCAGGCACTTGGTCTCAGCACATGCAATATCATGAGAAACAAGCCATGTTTTGGGACCTTTGCAGTTCTTTGCTCCATGGGCTCCTTCTGGACTTTTCCACTTATTCTCCAGCCTTCAGCCTCTCAGGAGGAAGAGGTCGTGCATTGTTTCTGATGCCAACTGTACCACCATCCCCAAGCTCTCACATCTCTGCCAACCAGGAAAACAAGGCTCTAAGCTAAAAACATGACAGATGCTGTTGATGGTTGATGTAATTAAGACAAGACCTTGTTCTGCAGAACCAGGCAGAAGTCTACACAGGGCTCCCTACCTTGGATATGTCAAAATTAAATGTTTCCAACCTCGAACTGCATGCTAGCATACTTTTCCGATGCTGTTATCAGCTTAGGCTGATAACAGCAGACTTTGGACTGTTTAGAAGTCTGGTTAATAAAGTAGAGTGGGAGACAGCTCTCAAGGGTAAGAGAGCACAGGAGAGCTGGTTACTCCTCAAAAAGGAAACTCTGGAGGCACAGGAGCGAGCTGTCCCTGTGTGCCGGAAATCGAGTCGCTGGGGTAGAAAACCAGCTTGGATGACCAAGGAGATTTGGGAACACCTCAAAAGGAAAAGGGAAGTCTATAAGTCTTGGAAGAATGGGCAGGCATCCAGGGAGGACTACAGGGAGGAAGTTAGGGCATGTAGGGAGATAATCAGGGGGGCAACTGATTATCTCCCTAGATAGAACTGAACTCCCTGAGTTCAACTGGAACTTAGACTAGCCTGCTCCATAAAGGACAACAAAAAGTCCTTCTAGAAATACATTAATAACAAAAAGAGGGCTAAAGATTACCTCCAGTCCCTACTGGACACAGGGGGTACGTTAGTCCCTAGGGATGAGGACAAGGTTGAGGTCCTTAATGCCTTCTTTGCCTCAGTCTTTAATAATAAGGTTAGTAGTTCCCAGGTGAGCTGGCCTATGGTGTCTGAGGGCAGGGAGAGAGAGCAAATCAAAGCTCCTGTGATCCGAGAGGAACGGGTCAAGGATCTGCTTCACCAACTGGATGCCCACAAGTCTATGGGGCCTGATGGTATCCACCCAAGAGTCCTGAGAGAGCTGGCGGATGTCATTGCCAAACCCCTGTCCATTATCTTTGGGCAGTCTTGGCTCACTGGGGAAGTTCCGCTGGACTGGAGGCTGGCGGATGTTACCCCCATTTACAAAAAAGGGCGGAAGGAGGATCCGGGGAACTACAGGCCTGTCAGTCTGACCTCAGTGACGGGCAAAGTCATGGAACAGGTTATCTTGAGTGCTATTAATGAGCACATACAGCTTAACCGGGTGATCAGGCCCAGTCAACATGGGTTTATGAAAGGCAGGTCTTGCCAATCAAACCTGATCACCTTCTATGACAGGGTGACCCGCCTGGTTGACGAGGGAAGGGCTGTGGATGTAGTTTTCCTTGACCTCAGTAAAGCCTTTGATACAGTTTCTCATAGTGTTCTGGTTGAGAAACTGATAACTGCTGGCCTGGATAGGCACACCCTCCTTTGGGTTAAAAACTGGCTGGATGGCTGGGCCCAAAGAGTGGTGGTAAATGGGGCTAAATCCGGCTGGAGGCCGGTCACCAGTGGGGTTCCCCAGGGCTCAGTGCTGGGTCCAGTTCTGTTCAACATCTTTATCAATGACCTGGATGAGGGGATTGAATGTACCCTCAGTAAATTTGCAGACGACACCAAACTGGGAGGCTGTGTCGATCTGCTTGAGGGTAGGGAGGCCCTTCAGAGGGATTTGAACAGACTGGATCGTTGGGCTGAGGCCAATGGCATGAGCTTTAATAAGGCCAAGTGCAGAGTCCTTCACTTGGGGTATAAAAACCCCAAGCATCGCTATAGGCTCAGGGAAGAGTGGCTGGAGAGCTGCCTGGCGGAGAAGGACCTGGGGGTGTTGGTTGGCTACCGGCTTGATATGAGCCAGCAGCGTGTCCAAGTGGCCAAAAAGGCCAATGGGATACTGGCGTGTATCAAGAATAGTGTAACCAGCAGGAATAGGGAAGTGATCCTGCCCCTGTACTCGGCACTGGTGACGCCACACCTGGAATATTGTGTCCAGTTTTGGGCCCCTCGCTTTAAGAGAGATATTGAGCTCCTGGAGCGGGTCCAGAGAAGGGCAACTAAACTGGTCAAGGGGCTGGAAAATAAAACTTATGGGGAGCGGCTGAGGGAGTTGGGGCTGTTTAGCCTGGAGAAGAGGAGGCTGAGGGGAGACCTGATTACAGCCTACAAATACTTGAGAAGGGATGGTGGGGAGGTGGGGGAAGGGCTCTTTACATTAGTGATGGGTGACAGGACAAGAGGAAATGGGCATAAGCTTAGTCAGGGGAGATTCAGGTTGGATGTTAGAAAGAATTTCTTCTCTGAAAGGATTGTCAGCCACTGGAATAGGCTGCCCAGGGAGGTGGTTGAGTCCCCATCCCTGGATGTGTTTAAGAATAGGGTGGATGAACTACTTAGGGATATGGTTTAATGGGAGATTAGGGACGGTTGGACTGGATGATCTCTAAGGTCTTTTCCAACCTAGAAAATCTATGAAATCTAGGCGTTGATGCCAGGGGTAAGAGAAGCTGCCACTGTGACACGCAACCATTTCACATGGCTGAGAGTGTGAACACAAGGTGCTACTTGAAAAATGGTCATTTTGGGGACCTGCTCTGAGCACTGATTCCCTAACATTCTGTGATTCTGTGATTCTGTGATTCTGTGATTCTGATGCTAGAAATGCTCTGTTCAAGCTAATAGGGCAGCCACCGCAGAGCCAAGGCTCCGGGTGTGGGCAAGATTCACCCTTTATTGTTTTATCTGGAGAAGACACAGGACCCACCCAGATTGCCCACTGCAGTCCCCTAAAGGCTGCTGCAAGGTCAGATCTGCTGTCTCCACAGGCACCACGCCTGGAGGAAAGTCGCCTGCTTGAACAGACCGGGTAGGTGAGTTATTCTCAGCCCACGGGAGAGTCTCAGTCCATCACTGGAGACCCCTGAGAAGCTCGGATGCTGATGGGCTGTGAAGCCTCTGTGCAGGAGAAGTGGGTATCCCTAGAGCCTACTGATCTCCCAGTTACTCTCTTTAAAAGTGGCATCAGGCTCAATTTAGTTGCCTAACCAGTGGTGCCCAGTGCTATTTAAGATGCCCTTTGGCCTTTGCTCCCTTACTGCTATAATCCCTGTGACCTCCTCCTAACCACAGCAAGCATTTCATCTCCCCTAGGGCGTCCCACATGGCATGGGGTGCCTACGTTTCAGCTTGGAAACCAAGCCTACAGTCCTCAAATCCTCATTTTTTTACATTAGCAGCATCAGGAAAACAAGCCCAGACTTACAAAACGCAGTGCCTGTCAGTTCCTGTTTATGTACGTAAGATCCAGTGCATGTGGATGGAGATATAAGTATGAACACAAACTTATGCAAACTTTCTACCAGGAGAACAACAGCTCAGATGTACTCACCCACTCACTCGTGGCTTCTGGATCTCATTTTCTAAATATACCTTGCCCGACTCACGGAGGGAACACAGTGTTTGGCACCTCCCGAGGGGAAACACAGATGTTTGGTGCCTAGCCTCTGGAATTTCTTGAACTTCTGTGGACAAAAGGGGAAAGGCCAGAGGTCGAGCAGCACTATTTATTCTGCCCCGTTTCCTACCAATTGTTCAAAACCGCCCAGTAGATAAAAAGTGGGCATTTCTTGTCGGCAAGACCTGAGGGGGCTGCCAGCACAGAGTGACAAATTCCAGTCATTCTTCCAGGCTGCTGGGGGCTGCCCGAGCCCCACGGAGGAAAACCAGCCCCACCAGCCCACAGCCTGCCGAAGAAGGACCTGTAGCCAGACAGACTGCCTGCCCCATCCCCATGGCACTGTCTCTGTTTGTTTGCTGTCGCTCAGTGGGAAGAAATCCCGGGCCTCAAGAGGTGTTTCTCCCACCAGGAAGCAGGTTGCTCCGCAGGGGCAGCCCCGATGAGGATGCCTGAAGGGCTTCTTGCTTTTCCAGCAAGACTGCAAGGGAGAGAAAAGAAGAGATACTTGCCTGGACTTCAAATATTTAGTTTTTCATGCCCTTAAGCTTTAATTTAATTAAATTTAAGAGTGTGGTGAGACACTGGAATAGGTTGCCCAGAGAAATTACGGATGCCCCATTCCTGGAAGTGTTCAAGGCTAGGTTGGATGGGGCTTATGAGAAACCTAGTTTAATGGAAGGTGTCCCCGCCCATGGCAGGGGGGTTGGACTAGATGATCTTTAAAGGTTCCTTCCAACCTAAACCATTCTGTGATCTTATGAATTTTGGAGAAAAGAGTCCAGTGCACCCGCAAAGTAAAAGGTACTTGCTCAGAACTAGGTCATCAGGATCCAGGTAGAAAAAAATTGAAGTCCTAAGAAAAGAGCTGGGAATGATACTGTCCTTTCTTGTGGCACTCACCTAAAACCAGGTGGCTGCTCCCACAAGGGCATGGGCTGTCCCATCACTGTCTTTTCCCAGCCCAAGCAGTCACATCCATGGTTATCAGACAGCAGCCCAGACCTGGGCACCCACTGGGACAGGTACACAAAAGCTGCTGTTGTTTTAATGGAGCTGCCTCAGTTCGAACACAGCAGCAGCCTCTGGCTGCACGAGGGCTTTCTGTGCCACCTGCAGGTCTGCGCTCACCGCGGGCCATGACCATAGGGTGTTTTCATGTGAAAAAAAAGCAAGTCTAGAATGTTCTCCAGCTGCTTTTTCTGTAAATATGTTCTGTGCTAAAGACAAAACACTGCAGTAACAACTGCAATGGTTCTCTGAACAGCAGGTCAAGGTGGCATAAAGCTCCCTGGCTGGTGTCCCTAGCACCATTGCTACCCAAATCAGGGGGCGAAACATCACAAGTGATAACCCAGCTGTCCATCCTGCCCTCACGTCACCTCCAAGGGCCATAAATTCAGTGGTACGTCACATGAAAATGCCCCCAACTTGCAGATATCCCTACTACAAAGGTGGCACTCATTCTCCACTACTTTCAGGTTTTTCTACAGTGAGAAGAGAGAGTCATCTGAGACATCTTCATCTTTCCTCCAGTTCTGATGGCGCAAAGAGCCTTTTGAGGAGGATGGGTTTGTGCATCAGCTGCAGCCTTTCCTTATGCTGGCACCGAATCACTGCCTGGCACTGACCTGGCACCAGGGAAACAGAAATGCAGAGCAGCAATATCTTACCTCCCTCTATCCCTGCCCCAGGATTGCTCTGTGGTTACTTACTGTGTGGACATCCGCAGCTTCAAGGGCTGAAAATGCTAACAAAGATGTGAAAAAATGAAAGCTTCAGCCTGCATTCTCATTGAATGCAATCAATTTTTTTTTTAGAAACAGCCCTATTTCATTCACTTACATGTTCTCTGCTGATTTAATCTCTCACAGAAGTGTTTTGGGGGGAGCTTTTAGGTCTATAAAGTGTTGACTTTCCATACTGCCTCTCTTCTCTCTCTCTCTTCTCCTCAGCTCCCAAGGGGCCTCAAATGCAACCTGATCCCCTCTCCTTCTCCGAAAGGTAGAAAAGCTGTTCAGAAAGAAGAGCAAGAGCATGAACACCTCTCTAGTCATTACTGCCGCACCTGCTGCATGCCAGTGGCACCAGGACAGGCTGATCTACCTAGCCTGAGTTCCTACAGTGAATCTTGAAGAGATTTCGGGTGTCATGGTTTGATGTGGAGGCGGGGGTGGTTCTGGTGGCAGGAGAGGGGTTTTGCTCCCTGCGACCTCCCCGGTTTTGGATCCGGGTTAGGCTGAGTTCTGGCCACTAGGTCAGACTGCCATCCCCCTTGGGATTGAGCCAATTAAGTCAGGACAAAGGGACCGGAAAAGGTGCTTCGCCCAGGATGGAGCAGAGAAGGGAGGAGGGCACTGCCCCCGCTCCCTGGCTCCCGGCTGGGCAGCTGCCTGCGTCGGGCCGGCGCCGCCCACGGAGAATAGCGGCGGCGGAGCCAGCTGGAGAACTCGGGGGCACCTCACTCCCGGGGTGCCCACTGGGCTGAGTTCACCTGGAGAGGACTGAGATCTGAGAGAAACAGCCGCATCGACAGCAGGTCAGTGAGGATGGAGCGGGAGGAGGTGTGCCGGAGCCGAGTTTCCCCTGCGGCTGATGGTGAGATAGCAGGCGGCCCCCCTGCAAGCAGGACGGCCTCGGTGGAGCAGAGACCCACTCGCAGCCTGTGGGGAGAAGATGCCTGAGCCTGAGGATGGTCGTGTTGGGATGCACGACAAGGCAGAGAGGCATCTGGAGTCTGTGTGACGACCCACGCCGGAGCGAGTGGCTACAGCTCCCTAAGTACCCGAGACTGTGGTAAAGCCCACACCGGAGCAATCTGTGGGGAAGGATTGTTTCCAGTGGGCTGGACTCACGCTGGAGAAGTTTGTGGATTTTTCCTCGTGGGTAGGGGATCCATTGGAGCAGGGGAAAAGGGTGTAAGGACTCCTTCTCCTTTAAGAAAGAAGCAGCAGTAACAGCACAGAATGAACTGACCTGCACTCCCCCAGTCCCTGCCCCCTGTGCTGCTGGGGGGAGGAGGTAGAGCCGGGAGGAAAAGGAAGGGGGGGGGAAGGTGTCGGTTTTAAGATCTGGTTTTGTTTCTTTCTGTCCTCTCAAGTAATCGGTTTTTGTTTCCCTTTGTCCTTCTAAGTAATCATTAATAAACTGTTTTGCTTTGAGAAAAGCTCTGCCTGTTTTGCCCAGGACCATGGTTGGTGGGTGCTCCCTCTGTTCTTGTCTCAACCCTCAGTCCCTTTGTTTTTTTTCTCTCCTCTCTACTTTACTGGAGAAGGAGAGACTGTGTGAGTTTTAATTGCTGGATCAGCCTAAAACCACGACATCGGGGCATGCTACAATCCAAACAGGTGTCCACGCAAGAGTTAAAGCAACCAGTGCTGTGTCTTCATCACCGAGTCTAACCAGCCTAACATTCTGGAAGTCAGATGTACCAGGTCTCTAGTTTGTTCTGTGTTTCTACAGTACCTAGCACAGCAGTACTCTGATTCATACGCGATGTTCCCAGGCATGGTCCCAAAACAAACAAGAAGTTGCAACTCAGCAATTGCGTGCTTAACGGATGGAGCTGCAAGCCCAATAAAATGGAGTGTGGCTTGGCTTCCTTTGGAGCAGAAGCACTTTCTATATCGTTTCCAGATCAAGAAGCAGAGCTCATTAGGTCCAAATTCTTTGGCTCACCCACCAGACCTCAGCTGGTTGATTGTAGGGGCATAATACGGCCAGGTTAATACTTCACCCTTCCTGTAAAGGAGTTTGGCCACTCAACACTGTTAGTGACCACATCCCAAGCTAACAGCATCACCCATATAATATCAGTCAGCAGGACCCTGCACCAGATGAAACTCCCTGCAGGCAGCAGGGAAAGACTGTTCTTTGGGGTCAGAAGCATGGCCAGCATGTGAGCTACATTGCTCATTAGACCCGTGTCTGGAAATAAATAACCAATCATGTGCATCGCCAGCTTGTCTCCACTTAAACTGTATATCCCTCTCTACCACTTTTCAAATTAATTTGGACCCTGACCCAACGAAGCACTCAAACCTGTGCTTTGCTTTAACCACTGCTCTTGGTGGAGCAGAGACATGGGTTGATGGCATGTGTGGGGTTTGTCTTTTTTGCTGACAGGGACAGATGCCATGTTCATCCCTGTGTATTTGCTGACAGACAGTAGCAGCCACGTTCAAAGCGGACTGGTGACCCCTGCTTGGCTCGTCCCCAGCGGAAAAGCTGTGTGGTCACAGAGCCTCTGCTCATCTCTGTCCTCAGTGCAATCCTCCCTGTCCCTGCTAGCTCTCTTGCTGAGCCTGTTGTGAGCTGGCCCCAAACTTCTCCTAGGGTCTGTGCCTGGGGCTGTTTTCTGCTGATCCATGATGCTTGCAGGGCCGAGCAAAGGAAGAGGAATAGGGTAGGCTGTAGTCCAAATCTGGACAGAGTACATGACCCCATGGGGGAGGCTGTCTTCTTCCTGAGTCCCGTTAGCTGGAGTGTCCCAGCTCTAGCAGGTCCCCAAATGCCACCAGTGAAAGACTCAAGGACAGGATTGTCTGGCCCACTCCCAAATAAAAAGGGAAGGGGCACAAAGCAAACAGCAGAAAGACCTCAGTAGAAGTCGAGAGTGTTCCATGACTCAGAAGAGCTTTCAGCCTCTTGTTAGATGAAATCCAAGTGCAAATATGGTTCTGCTCAGAGACAGATGATAATGGTTGATGCCACAAGTAAAGCAATGAGCTCTTAAAACACTTGCTATGAGTGTGGGAAGCCACTCAGAGGAGGTAGAAATCATGCAAAATGATGGGGGCTATGAACTCAGGAGTTTAGCTCTGGCCTGCTGGGATTGCTTTCATAACTCGAATCTTAACACATGATGTGTTCAAGGGAGATAGGAAGGGGAGAAGGAGTGCAGGGGTGCTGTTATGCATCAAATGTACATACCGCTGCCAGCAACCTGTCACTTGGCAATGAAGAGCGTGGTGATGGACTCCATTGAGTCAGCGCACACAGCATGTGAAATGAAGGGGAAAGCGGTGAGGTCTCTGCTCAGGACCACCAGCACTGGTTAGCAGGAGAGAAAAACGCCTGGACCGACTCTCAAGCTGCCAGAAAAGATGCAAGGGAGAAGCTGTTATCCCCAACTGGGGCTGAGGGTGACTGCTGGCAATCAAACATCCCTATGTTTATATTCCAGCTACCTCCTATGGAAAGCGTGCAGAGTCCAGCATTCCATAGCAAATGTAAAGCACCGGGGACTTTGATTCACAACTGGGATTTATCTAGATACTGCCCATGGTCTTTGTGGTAAGGCTCAGACTTTATAGTTCACTGCCCCAGATTGTGAGGGCAATGAACAGTGAGAGAGGCCATTAAAAAGAGATTTAGAGAAGATACAGGAGAACTGCCCAAGCTATTAATTAAGGTTGAGCAGAGAAGCAAAGCTTTGACTCTTCATCTCCAAGAGAAAGTCACTTCCCTTCAGCCAGAATTAGACAGTCAGTCAGTCAGTCAGTCCTTTCTTTCTTACAAAAGAAAGACGCACAGAGGAGCAGCATGCAGCCAGACTGCACCTATGTCGGTAAGGTGAGCAGGGAGAGGGCTGGGCCATGGCCCTGGTACTTCACACCCGTCTCGTCCATCCTGCGGGACTCTTAGCACAATTCCCAGCATAGTTTTGGCCCAGAAAATAGAGCAGTCTCCTTGTTTGGAATGGAAGAGACTTTATCCTTATGGAAGTAAGCTGGGCCATGATGTTGGCCTCAGAATGAGGAAACAGGGTCTTGGCTGGTATATTTCTTCATTAGCACAATGCGACATCAGACACTGGAGATCTGACTTAGATTCCCCCAGATTCAAGTCTTCCATCTCGATGGACGGTGCAAACTATACGACATGGAGGGATAGGGCTTGCTTTGTGTCTGCTGCTGAAGGTGTTCTGGCACCATAAAATGAGTACACATTTATTGAAGCAGACACTGGGCACCTCATCCACCAACACAAGACTCATAACACTCAATACATTACAGCTGTTGCTGGGACAAAGAAGAATTAGTCATTTTATGCAAAGTGGAAGATCCACAAAAAAGATGATTTAGAAAGCCCCACTCCAACATCTGACAGTCTGGCACCTAGGATGCTGTCCAGGGCATCTACCTGCATCCATCTCCTTCTCACCCCAGATAATGACTCAAATACCTACCTCTAAACCTGTAAGCATGTGTTGTCATTAAGCACTTCCTTACCCTGGCAGTATTGGACCTAAATTTCACCCATTTGAGTGTGAGAGAGAGAGAGAAAAAGGAGAGCTTCTTCTCCTTAGACAAGACTTGGTGTCACCTAAATTGAGGCAGACAGCTATCTCCATGCCATGAACATGCCAAAAGAAGTCCAAAAAGCTGTAGCTGTATTAGTATCCTATTACATCAGTGAACAGGGACACAGGATCATTTTCATGTGATATACTAGTAGTCAAAATAGTGATATGAACTCCTTGCTTCATGTACTGGGGAATTTAGTTCCAACAGGATGAGGTTGGCCACATGCTAGACTCAGCTGCATGTAATCTCCAACTGGGCCATGGCAGAAGGACTCAAGTATGTGTCCCTAAGGCAGTTACATGACTGTTATTCGTTGGGTGGTTGTTGTGCGCTGGGTTGGGTCTTTTTTTGCAGTAATGTCATTTTCAACCCAGACAAAGATGCACAGATGTGTGTGGATCACGTGAAAACAATGAGGCTTGAGGAGTCACAAAGGGCAGCCAACACTTAGATAATCCTAACTGCTGTAAACACGGCAGAAAAATGAGATGGAGAGACAGGCTGTGCCTGTGGGAGAGGGGCACAGCTGAAAATACTCCCAGGGCCCATGACTTGACCCTTAGATGAGCTGAACCTTTGATCTCAACAGAGGACTCTAACAAGCTTTGCAAGCACAGCCAAGCATCAGCTCGTGGATGTGCATGAAGCCATGCCTCCTTCCTCATTCCCACAGGGGAATAGCCCTGCAAGATACATCTTCACAGCTCCTTGCTTCAGGGTCAATTCTTAATGTTTATTTGTTGACTTGAGTGCTTTCTAATATGGCACACACAGACGATTTATTACTGGCAGCTATTTCCATTAATAATGCAATAAATGGTCATACTTAAGTGCTCATCTCTAGAGGCTATAAACACCAGTTCAGCAGGACAGAGAGGGCTGAATGTATCTGTGACCTCCCAGCTGCCAGGAAAAGATGTCACCCTCGCTGCACCAGGTAGGTGACATGGATACGAAGACCCTTTTCCCTGTTATTCAGGCAGAGCTTGCTCTGCCTCCAAGTTGTGCTGTTAGACTGGAAAGAACTCCAGTTTTCCACATCCCTCCATTGTCTGAAATAGGATTTTGTTTCAAATCCACCTCCAAATAAGTCTTGTTTTTCAGAGGAGAGAACTGGGACACCTAGAAATTAAGACCTGATTAGCCAAGTGGTATCAGTCTGAGTCTAAGCATTTCATCGTCTGCTTCTGGCAAGTCTTTGTGTCCCAGTCTCTTTTTTTACTTTTTTATTTCTTTCCTCAATAATTACGTTTTACTTGGGATCAAGAATTTTTGGTGTTGTACCTACACCAATCTCACCTAACCTGCAAACTTTCTCTTGCAGCATCTTTAATAGTAACCCATCTGCCTTCCCTCCTGTCTCTCCTACCAAATATAAATAACTGCAGTGTCTTGAACATGTTCCAGGGAAAGGCAAGACAGTGCACTGGGAAACAACAAATGCCACAGTCTGCATAGGGAAAAAACAAGCTTTGTTTAATCTCCACCTCATTACAAGCACTGTGTCCTGACTCCGAGAAACGCGAACTCAAGCTGAGTTGATTTCCTTGCAAGTGACTAATGGACAATCCAGCCGGCTTGCCAGGAAGCACGGCCCCAGGGCCCTGCCGTAAACTGCTTCCAAGAAGAAAGGGCCATATTTGTAAACAGAAAGCGACAGCACACGTCGTTACGAGAAGCAATTTCCCATTTGACAGGTGCTGAAACAAAACCACCAATCTCCCTTTATAGGGAATGTGTCTACCAAACAGGAAGAACAAAGATGTGACAATGTCTGGATAACAGAATAAATAGTACATAGATATCCTCCTGCCATTACACTACATACAAAACTAGTAAATATTTCATGATCGTGGAAAGTCTGGCATTGTGCAAGCGGTTTTGCTCTGCAGGATGATGGATCCAGGTCAGCAGGGACCTGTTTGGTCGCACTCCTTGGAGAGGGTTTGCACCTGCCCTGCACTTGCTGGCACAGCGGTGGAGGTATCCGCACAGCACGAAGGGCTTCGAGCCAGACAAGAACCAGTGTATATCTCATGGATTTCGGTGCTCACTGGTCATTTGGTCTAACAAGAGGGAGCAGAGACTCTTCTGAACGCCCCTCAGAAGTTCACAGGAGAGCCAGAGAGAGGAGCAGATATCAAAGGGTGAAATGCTGGCTCCTGCAAAATCCAGAGCAGAACTCCTTTTGTTTTCAAGGGACTCAACTATCTATCCTTAGATTTCAGGGCTGAGGCAGGCTACTGAATGTCTGATCTAAAACTCAAATCCCACGAGCAACAGCAGTTCATTCAGCCTGTCACACCTCAAACTTGCCAGTGAACCAGAGCAGTGGTCCCCAATTTCCCCTGGCCCTGGGCTCCTCAGCAGCAAGTCAGACTCTGGGAGGAATAACAATAAGCAAAGTCACATCTTGTGCGACAAAGATGCCTTCCCATCAGAGATGGAAGGCTGTTGATCTCAAGAGACATGTCTTAGAAAGCTCTTTAGTCTTGCCTTGATTGCTTCAGGTAGCAAAGAGCTCATATGTGCCCTTGAAAGTTCTTTCAGTGGTTAACTGTCCCCCTCCATATGCACTTAGTGCATCTGTAGAGTCTTCTTTCCTCCCATCTGCTCTTAGGGGCATGTGGTTTGGGTACTAATGCTGCATGCTGGCACAAGGCTGTGTTTCACAGGAAAAAATATGCATCCCTCCATAAGCAGATTAGGAAACAAACACTGACAAGTGCAGAACGGAGTGGGAAAAGAACTCATCTCCAAACAACACCCACAATAAGAACCGAGACCCCCCTTCAGTGAGGAAACTAGGGAAAATGTGAGATTTAAAATTGAAACTGATGGGAGTTTTTATTACCTTGGAGCATTAAAGAGATACAATAGTTCTCCCTCTCCTCCTGACAGACCCATCATGGCCTTGCTTATAGTCAAGCTCAGCTCTGCATGAACATCAAAAGATGTCCCTTGTTCAAGTCAGCTGCACAGTGCACTCAGTGTCATCTGGGAAACAAAAGGCATCTGAATCATTCAATGTCTTCATGGTCTTGTGGGTCTCATTTTATAAGAGCAAGGTGTCTGGATCCCACTAATCTACTGGGCACCACAACTGAAAGAAAAAATTACAGCTTGAGGTAAAGTGAACATTGCAGAAGAACTCATCTTCAACGGACAGTCCACACAGCTGCCACACTCTCCAGAATTTGCCGATATCTGCAGATACTACAACCATTGTTAGGTGGGCTTATACAGTGATATTGCTAACCTACCACAACCCCCTGAGCGGACTCTGTGCAAATGATCCTCTTGACTCACACTCTATATCTGGATCTTCTTCTGAGCTCATACGGCTAGGTGAATCCCACACACTGCTCCTACCTCCTCCAAATCTCCACCTCTCTTTCTTCTTCTCACTTTCTCTCTGCTTTTCTCTCCACCTTGTCCCTTGGACCTTATTCCATCTCCATTACGCGACACTGTATAAATATCACCAGCAAATAAGAAAATACAGAAAATAAACCTAAAGGCAAAAAGAAGGCAGAAATATGGAATACATAAACAAGCTGGTTTATAGGAATCCTAATGTCATCACTTTAGGAGAATAAAGGACAACTATGAATTCTAATGCAAGTCTCCCACTCAGTTGTAAAATATGCTGCTGTATTTACACTAAAATAATAATGAGACAAACAGCTATGGGTTTTTTTCCCAGAAAACTATATCCTGAATTTGTTCTCAGAGAGGAAGTTGCTCATAGCTTCTCACACTGCCCTCTTTGATGCCTGCTATTTTAGGATTGCTCTGCTCTTTCTTAGCCTCTCTCCATTTAAAACTGGAATCGCTTTAGCCCACAAGGTTATTTCATAAAGCCTTCTTCTCAGCATATGCATCCAATTTTAGATTTTTAGACTTAAAAATAAATATCTGACAAAAAAAAAAGAAGATGATCTACAGAGGGAGGAGAGAAAAGAAAGCTCCAACATTCATTGTTTCAGCCTTAGCAATCTCCAACATATTCAGCATAGTCACATTCATTTTTCTGTAAGGGATGTGTAATCTCTGGGTGGATCTGATTAGTAAAGATTTAGTATTGAACAGGTGATGCCTGGAAGAATAGGAGTTGCAATGTGTTGCCCAGGGATGGCTGTTCAATAAGCTACCCAGAATAAACAGTCTATGCATGCAAACTAGAATACTCCTTGGAAAAAAAGCCACTTACATAGTAATGGCCCAGCTCTTCTAAAAACTGTTCTGTAAACTTAGTTATTTGTGGAAGACTACACTTTACTTTTATACATTCTATTAAGTGCATAATTATTATACGCATATATCATAATATATTATTGAACTTTCGCAGACTGTGGCTGGGCAACATTTGCAGTAGGTGTGGTCACTCAGTAGCTGTATTAAGATACACAGACATCATTTTAACACAGGCCTGAGACTACAGGCTGCTAGCTGGAACAAAGGGCCAAAATATCCTTATGGAGAAAGCAATCTGAAATGCATTTGAGGACATCTTCCACATGAGAAATTATTTCAGCCATCCCCTAATAGTTATCTTCCCTCCCCAAACCAAGACTCTTCGAAGAGAAGGGGGCTTATATCTGAGCTAAGTGTCCAAATCTCAAAAAAGCATTGAAGGTATGCCTCAAAGACAGAGTAAATGTCCTCTCTGAAGCTTTGGTTCCCATGCACAATCCTCTGACGCCATATGGGACTTGGGGGTTTTGTTTCTCCTTTTCCTGCTGCTGGGCTGCCAGCTCAGCCCTTCCCATCCCAATTCCTCATGAGATCACCAAATCTTCATGTAGGCAATCACATTTCTCAAAATTATTACTGAAAATGTGCCAAAAAGGATGTTGACAACACTCAGACATTAGTGATGTTTTGGTTTGGTTTAAATGAAGGAATATCCATTCTGAACACCACAGAATGTAAACGTCAGGAGGCTTAACACTTTGACAGAAATAAGCCTTTATTGTTTTAATCCATCCTACCTGCACTTAACTCATCCACTCACATTCAAATTATTCATAACTGGACAGTTGTCACAGCACCCAGCAGAGAGCAGCAATACATACACACTAACTGGACTTAATTCCTTAACAGACTTGATCCCTGAAGGAGTTATGCATTGGCTGATAAAATATCAAGCACATGTTTATCTGACTGTATTTAAACATTTCTTAACTACATTTTAATCAATGAGACTTCTTCTGCTACAAGTGGCCAATAAACCACTTGAATAAGTACACTTTCATTCTGGAAAAACATAACTTTGACAATTTTCCTCTTTTGCGTGGGGATATAACTTTTATTTTGAGTTTAATATCTACCCAGTAGCATTTTTAAGCAGAAATGTGGCAGGCAAGTGGGATCTTTGGAGCTCAAGTATGCACATCCATAATTCTATGCTCTCATGACATGATGCAGATGGAGTTGCACAGTACAGCACTAACCAGCTGCTGGGGTCCCATTTTGGGATGTGCAGGTTGATTGTTGGGAAGAGACGACAGCTCATGCCTTCCCCTGGGCATGGTGTCAGGAGAGCTGCGCAGACCTGGACCTGGAGCTCCTGGGACACCTGGGTCTGCTCCTCCCAAGGGATTTACCTGGGCAGCTTCAGCAGCAAGGACTGTTGTACCACCCCTGCAGTGCCAAATAAATCACCCAGTTACAGCCTTTTCCTGAACACAGGTTCACACACAGTCAAGGAGAAGAAAGGCATTTTCAACTTGGATTTCCTCTACCTTGGGAGAACCCTGGAAAACCTAATCTGCGCTGCAAGAAGGGACAAGCACAGCCCCACTTTTTACATCTATGCTCTTACTCTACTTTTTTTTCCACAGACACCAAAAATGAGATATTTCATAGCAGGCCTAAGTTGGCTGCTTTGGCTGAAATCAAACACTGTTTTTCAAAAGGACTTTCAATCCAGAAAGAAATGCCTTACTTACACACTTACTTACTTACACACTTACTATGATTGGCAACAAAATGAGAAATCACATCCCCTGCCTTTCTCCTGGTTCACATCTATCTTATGATGTTTTGTGTTCTTGGCAAATCATTTACAGAAAAGTTTTTGGAAATGAGTACCTAGCATTAGTCTTCTAAGTTAAAATGTAAGCACTGCAATAAATGGCTTGATCTTCAAATGTATTCAACAGCCTATGGCTCTTTCAGAAACCAGAGTTCTTGAGTGCTCACTGCTTTAAAAATGAGCCTGATTTTCTCTTGCACCCAACTTCAGACAAAAAGACTAATTTTAATGTTCCAAAATGGAGGATTTGCTTACACTGCACAAGCGTTCTGTAATCCTTAGAGCTTCTAAATGCAAAGCGCTGCTGTTAATTCACTTATTGTGGTATAATTTTGGACATGTTCAGTGGAATAAGTTGGAAATGCAACTTGGAACATTTTTTAAATGCTTTGAGGAAACAAGATCCAGATGACAATTGATGTGACATACTTATCACCTGCAGTGGAAAATCACCACTGAGAGTGAAACCATAAGGTTTCTCCCCATGCCCACAGCGTTCTACGTAATTTATGGTACAACAAAATAGTCTTTGCAGCCATGTATTTATTTGTCTTGTTTGATGCCCTTTGTGTAACTCCCACACATTGGACTTTAAAGCTTTCTTCGACAGTTTTATTATCTTTCATATTTTGCAGCCCTTAAAGGCACTGATTTTGCAGCCTGTTCCGGGGAACTGGTGGCAAAAGCTCTCTTTTTTTCTAAGGGAAGACCCCAAAGGCCACTAAAGCTGCTCAGTAATGTTTCCTTTGCTTTTAAGGGCGAGCTGAGGGAGGCAATCTGCTTTCATCTTTAAATCTTAACAGATGAGAGGGAAGTTAATGCTGACAACCAGGCGATGATGACCCATGCTGGCATTCCCACTACTAGTGGAGATGCAGCATCAGCCGGTGGACAGGCACTGCCAGGGCATTGAAAGCCGAGGTCTGTGCTCTGCCCTGCTGCTGTCTGTGGCTCTTCCTCAGTATGTCCTCTGTAGAGCAGAGCTAACCATCTCACTACGTCTACTGGCAGACTGTCTAGGAAGCCTAGGCATCGCTGGAGGACAAATTCTGGCGACAACAGCATGGATCCACGTGCATGAGAAAGTAAAGCTTTTCCCAATGATGCCTGCCATAGCCCTTTCCCTAATGGGATCACTGCCATGCTTCCCTTATTTACAGAGACCCCCTCTTTCCAAGCAGGGAAGGTTTTAAACTATATTTGAAAGAGGGCATGTTTAGACAATCATCTGTCTCCTTCTTTCTGGAAAATTTTTTAGTGACTTTGCATTGTAGGAAAGCTCTTTTCACAAGCATAAATGCTGAGCAAGGAAATACTAGCTAATACTAAAAGATGGACAAACTATCTCGAAAATATGAGCACTTGCCCTGAGCGCAGGACTATTCAACACTGGAAATTAATCATGCTAACATGAGACTCCACTGTAAAAGCAAACTGTGTCATATTAACATTTTCAGCCAAAGAAGAGAATATATATACTGCAACACTAAAAATAAAAAAGTGCTTAGCAATAAACAACCATCACATTTCCTGCTGAGGGTGAAAAAAACCCAAACAAATAAAAACACATAAGAATTTTATGTGAAAAGAATAAGAATTTTAAACTGAAAGATAGTAGATTTAGATTGGACATAAGGAAGAAATTTTTTACAGTGAGGGTGGCGAGGCACTGGACACGTTGCCCAGAGAAGTTGTGGGTGCCCCATCAATGGAAGTGTTCAAGATCAGGTTGGACAGGGCTCTGAGCTACCTGATCTAGTGAAAGATGTCCCTGCTTGTGGCAGGGGGGTTGGACTAGATGATCTTTAAAGGTCCCTTCCAACCCAAACCCTTCTATGATTCCGTGAGGCTATTCTGGCAAAAGTTATCAGCGAAAAATCCTGTTCTATATGTGCCATCATCCCTCAGCCCAGATAGTTTCTTGCTTTCAAGGGTCTCCTACAACAGCACACCACGTTTGTATGAATTTAAGGATGGTCACCAGATGCTGCAGCCTGATGACATGGTGTCTGGTGGTCCCTCTTCCGCAGAGGGTCATCTGGGGACTCCCCCGGTGCTGGCTGCTCAGGCAGCTCTGCAAACAAATCTCAAGCATCTCCCATGGGCTTCACTCTTTTCCCAGCTATCAATTTCACATCTGACTTGTCTGTTGCCTGCCTAGATCCAAATATTTGAACCTCTATGGGCATGAAACCAAGGTCCAGCAAGAGAGTGGAGCTCTGGTAGTATCAAGGCAAGAGTAAATGTATTTCAGCTCTGCCTGCGTGATGGGACATCTCATTCCCAACTAGCTCCCATGGTTACCTTTGCTTCTCCGCCTCTCTCCATATAGAGCTGACTGCTCTCCTGCCTTTCCCTCCCTGTGTTTCTCCTTTCCCTTCTCTAGCTCGATCAGTACATGCTTCAAGTCTGGTTCAGCTTGTTCACCTGCCCCCATGATCACAGGCTCCCCCAGGCCATTTTTCTTCCTGTGGATTAATCATCTAATTCAACATACACTTCAAAATATTCAGCTGCCTAATATCCCCTCCACGGCCTCCTCCAAGCCCTGTCTGAACTCCAGGATCTTCTTCACCTTTGCCTCCCAGCTGTGTCTTGTCTCCCATGGATTCCTCAGATGGCATTTCCCACCGAAGGAGTTTCTGTTAAAATTATTAGCCAGGATTATCTGCCTCCTGCAGCCAGGCGTCTTTGTTCTCTCTGCCTTTAAATGGCATTCACTGCCGTCAAAATTGCCTTCATCTCCCTCCTCAGCTCTGCGAAAACTCGGTATCAAGCTGTCCCTACGAACTCCAGGCAAAATCACAACCCTCTTCCTCAATCAAGGCCTCCAGCAATCACCCTCTGCTTGGATTTTAAAGCTTTTTGCCTGATTCAAACTTGTTTTGAAATAGTAACAGCCTGCGAAGAACATACATTCATGTACCTCCCTTCGTTCAAATTAACTGGGAAAGATAAGAATCTCCAGCAAATTAATTCTGCTAATGTTCTAAACTGTGAATTTCAATCAAAGCTGAAAACCAAACCAATTCAGTGAAATTGCTGACTCTTGTTACACTTTAAGTGATCTAAAAGCACGCATCAATAAGCAAAGCAACTTCGCTTTGTGCAGCTGAGCTCCAGACTGATTTGCTACTTTCCAGGATTGTCTGATAAAAAAAGCCACAGTCAGCTCCAGCTAATAAGAGAAAATCAATCCAGAGCCAAAGAGCAATAAAAATGTGGTAGCAAGTTCAGAACATTTTGTCACAGCTAAAATTGGTTTCCTATGAACCATCTGAAATAATATGCACTGTAAAGCTTTGCAGATCACAGCCGTTGCAATAGCTAGTGCCTAGTTGAATAACAGCCCCAGAAGCAAGGGAGAAAATCCACTTTTTGTCCCAGAATGAGGGACAGTGCTGAGGCGAAGAGTTAGAGATGTTACACAAAGGGTTTGGAAATGAATCAATTGCTCTATGCCCTGGGACATTTGAAACCCAGGAGCTTAGCTGCAGAAACGGTTTGAAATGTTCAGACTATCTGCATGTTTCTTTGGATGACTTGAAACTAGACTGCAGCTTTCGAGACAAACAGAGCCTTATAGATGCAGAAAAGTGATGCAGAAAACTCAAGAGTAAATCCAAGTGAAAGGTCTGGAAACAACTGGGACGTTTTATTTCCACCGTTCCCACACTGCCAAAGCGGCTGGGTGCCCCACAGGCTCTCTTATTTGGATTTCTAAATATAAGTTACACTGGTGCAGCTAAATCCCAGAAGTGCATGGAGAGGGAGAAGAGCAGCATTCACGGACTCAGAGATGCAAGATTTCTATGGGGGTTGTGGGTTCAGTGTGGACATCCCTACCTTACCAGTGGCCAGGGCAATTCCCAGCATTCGGGTCCTGGAGCCCAGAGCAGAGGGCAGGGGGCAGGAACACAAAGGGCTTCAAGGAAATAAACCAAGCACGCAAGGAGCAGAGCTGCCTGTGACAACACTTGGTATTTTTAGTGCCCCGGGAGGCTGAGGCTGGTGACGGCAAGTGCAGGTACCATTACACCTCTGATAAAGAGATGTCCATCTGGCACAGCCACAGGCTGGCTGCCACCCTCCAGAGACCGAGACCACCTCCTCAGCCTCCACTCCATCCACCTCCCACCTCTGAATCACCAAGGACTTGGTCTTACTTCTGTAATCAAGAGATAGAAACGTGTCCTGCAAGCCAAAGCTGCCCTTGATCTTTTTTTTAAAGAAAAACTTGTGTTTCCACTGCTGGAGGAAGCCTGAGCCCTCTGTTTGGCCACAAACAGGCTTCCCACGATCAGATGTGCTCAGAGCGTCCACCCACGCAGCCTCAAAAGGACGAGCCTCGGGAGAGCGCGGGTGGCTTGATCTCCACCGACTCTTTTCACACAGATCAATGAACACTTGCCCAACAGAAACGCCTTTTCATCCACAGCAGTCGAGGCCATGCTCCAGCCCGTGACCCATTCCTTCCCTACAGGACTCAAAGAGAAATCATGGTTTATGATAAAAGATGGCTTTCCCTGTGTGCGTCTCCCCGCAGCACCACACAGCTTGAGCAACGTAGCAGTTTCCAGCCGTTTTAAAGCAGGGCCCTGCTTCTATTTTTGCAGCAGTGTCAAAGCTCTGAGAAGTTTGGTGGCTAATGATTGTGGTGTGGATTGTCCTCCGCAGGCAGTGTGGGGAGTGGAGCAAACAATCCCCAGCTCCGGAGGGACTACGATAAACAACTCCATGCAATGCACATGGAAATGGTTTTCAGTGGATAAAGCATCTCCAACTCTGCCGCCGTCACAGTGATGGGCACATCTTTCACGCACAGCATGGTGGGTTTCTGTACATGCTCTGTGTCACCCTGACAGGGCGCTAATCACCTCATTCCCATGGGCAGGTTGTACATTTAATTGACTGTACTGTGCACATTTCATTCCTTGCTGATCGTAGAAGCTGGTAACTACCTTGGTAGGACTATTAATTTAAAGCATTTGAATATTTTCCTTGGTATATGCTCTGAAGAAATCAAGTGCTATCCTCCCCAAGTGCTGTGGGTAACCCTTCCCCTGAGCTTCACAAATAACTTTTCAGTACCATCAGACCTATATCTTCTCTGTAAGATATTTTTTCTCAATGTGAAACGACCACACTTCCTTGACCCCCTTGTTCATTCAGACTGCCAGCCTTTGGTGGAAGAGCCTTTATTTTGCAATGGTTTTGCAAAATGGTTGCGCTCTTCTGCTTTTGCTCAAGAGCCCTCTGTGCTACTGTGATAAAATCGTACAAGATAAGTAGTGAGAGAGGGAGCTGCAGGAATCAGTCTGATGACTTTTACATACACAGTCACCACTTTTGTATGAATTATAACGAAATTAACAGTTGCAAGATGGCACAGAATTTTTTAAGGGCTATTAAAGAAGCAGTGAGTTTATACCAGGGCATAGGCAAGAAATGTAGCCACAGGTAGAGCTAAAAAAAGGCATACCACAAGAAACCAGGCTTGTGCCTGTGCTATTCAATGTCTACATAGCTGTTCAGTCAAGCTATTCAGGCAGGCAATATTTTATCTTTATGGAAAGTTTTTGAGTAGACACCGAAACAGTGTGTTTAGATGGATGGATGGGATGGAAAGGACTGAAGATACCACCAGCAAGTGAGTTTGTTCTAAGAATAAAACATGCATGTGTGTGTGGAAAGCAGACTGCAAACCATCATAGACACAAACAGGACTACATGGGGGCCCTTGCAGGGCCCTGGGTTTGGGGAAAAGAAAGTGAAGAATTTAATGCTGATTGTGTGCATCACAATAACTTCATCTAAAACCACCCATGCAGCGAAATGACAGGAGTCCCAGCGCTGAGAGAGCAAAGAACATGAAGGCAAAAGGAGCAGAGGCAAAAACCTACAGATGCCTCATTGGCTCTATGTGTGACCCAAGAGTCCTTCGTGAAGACCTTAATCCATCATTTCTGGGGGAGGAATGAAAATTGCCACGGCAAATTGCCACGGCGCTACATCACTGACTCTCCACGGACTGCCTGCTGTCCTGCTCGGCGTGGCGTGCACCGTCATCAGGAGAGTGCCTGTCCTGCAGCCAGCCTCTGCCCACCCACTCACTGCTGCCGTGCCCTTTGTGTCTACTCCTGCTATTACAACATCCAGCTCTTCTGCCAGCCAGGATCCCACAGCGCATGCACAAAATGGAACAATTATTCTTGCTGGTCGCACGGTTTCCACTCCAAAATTAGATTCGTATTGATTACGATAACTAAAGCAGCCTTAAAGGGAAACTATAGTGACATTTGAGCTATTCTAGTTCAATCATTTGTCAGAAAATTGACGATATCCTTTGATTTGCTTTCCAGATGGACAATATAAGCATCTTCAGGCTCCCCCGAAGTTACCTTCTGCTGCTAGCTCTTTGCAGCTGTGTCCAGCAGAGCCCTGGCAGACTGGAGCTCAGCAGCCAACTGGAAGAGGGAGAGAAAAGTTTCTGAGTTTCGACTTGCATTAAAATCTTTATCTGCTTCATACACAGCTGACATTATTTTATAATATATAAACATGCTGTTGCTAAAACTTTAACAGGCATAATTGAAAATTCTAATTATATGGATTATTAGGAAGTAACTTAAGAACTTGGATGAGACCAGAGGATTTGGATGGGCTGTCAGTGACGTAACCTCTGTGCCTATAACTCCCTGTAAATTAATCATTTTCCATGGTTTATGTAGACATTCCACTTCTCCACGTAATATGACACTGCAGGCAACATGTTTCACAGGGTGTATTTCACATCCCGCCTTGCTCAGTCACTCCAGCGTTGGCCCCCTGCCTCCGCAGGAATGCCATGGGTTCTCTGCGAAGAGCCACTTGCTGTACCTCCTTACAGAGCACACCGTGCCTGTAGCCCCACCCAGACCCACAGCCAGACCCCAGCCCGCAAATTCTTGTGCATTCTGATATTTTTGACAATTTTCTGCTTATTTCTGTATCATATGAGTAAGGCATAATTTCACTTTTAAAATACCCATCTTGAGGACTTTTCTGATAGATAATTGACAGGTTTATGGTTTCACATTTTGGGATTTTGTGCATTTTTTAATCAGGTCTGTCTGGTAACAAGAGCCACAGTTGCACAGGAGCAAAGCTACAAAAACTTCAGTTTTGTTCGTTCATGTTTGCGTTAAATGGATTCTTACTCTTCCTGTTGGACGTTATGGGATGAAACCAGGGACTGAATTATTGTGAGAAACTGGCTTGCTAATTTATGGACTTATTACAATACTCGGTCTAAAATGTTAATTACTACTAATCAAATTGCTGACTTCTTATATTAGAATATATAAAGCTATTCTCAGTTCGGGGCAGCATAGACCAAATTTCACCTCTTTGGCACTTTTTGTACACTATGAATTTGTCCTGTAAATAGACAACTGGGATAATAAGCCAAAATGTGTTACAAATTAGGACAATGCTACTTGCAGGCACAGTTTTCTGGCTCATACTCGAAAACTGCAGGCTGCCATTTCCTTTTCTGAATGTAAAAATGTAGTTAATGTTTAGGTATTTTGTACAAAGTCTCTGTGTGGAGCTGACCAAGGAAGCAGACCTCTGCATGCCACGTGGCATTGCCACTGCTCCCAGACCCTGCCACAGACCTGGGGATCTATCCCTACAAACTCACTGTCCCTCCCACCCTGCAGATGAGGTTTTGGGGAGGTGAGAAGGATGCTGTATTGCCTCGTGCCTCGGGAGAGGGAAAATATTTTGACAGGCCCTGTTACGTGCCCCTGATTCAGTAGCCAGCTGCACCCACTGCTCATGGACATCAAGACCTGCTTGGGCGAAGAGTGTCTGCAGCCCCTGGAGAGGCTCAGGACATGTGAGAGGGAGGAGAGACCTGTGCCAAAGCACCATCCATCCCTGCTGTCGCTGCCCAGACAGCCACCTGAGTAGGAATCCACGTTCAGAAACAGCTCCTTGATCTTCCCATCCTGCCAAAGCCACACTGAGGTTTGCCAGCTCCGATCTACCAGCCAGCACAGCCCCAGCCAATTGTGCTCTTCATACATGCACAAGTGACAGCATTATCCAGAGCATTAGAAAGGCTCTTTCTGATTTTTTGGGGCAGTTATAAATTGCCTGTCAAAATTAAATTAAATTAAATTTATGTGAAGAATCAGAAGATTTCAGCCCATGAAATGTTCTTAATATAAAATGCCACCAGCATGGAAGATTTCTTATATAGGTATTTTTCTAAGATGTAAGAAATCTTAGTGTGGTTAAGAAACCTATCCAGGACACTCTTGGAAAGGAAGCAAGGAGGAAAGCTGTCAGTAAGGCTCAAGCGATTTCCCAAGCATCGCACGAGAGGTTTCAGATGGCCACAAAGTGAAAACTGACGTCTGCACCGCTCGCTGGCACCGACACTGCCTGCACGTTCTTCACCAGGGAAGCAGCTCAGGAAAGGTCACCAACGCAAAAGAGAGGTTGAGTGAAGCTGGGAGAAAGCCATGCACAAAACACTTAGAGCATCCACTGCAAAAACACAGGATCAATAATCCTGTCTATTACAACATAAAATCAGATCCACAGGGCTGGCTTTCATCCCACATAAATAGCAGCTCCTGTCATTGCAGCCCTTTCATAGTATGCTTTTAAGCCATCACAAGTATTTCAAAGATTTTCATTTTCAGAAACATTACATAAATAATTCTAGGATTTGAAATGCTCTTTGAAACTTTAAAACGAAAAACTGAATAATCCTCCCCTTTCAGGGATTATCCATTCTTCATCTTTACACAAAATATAGGAGTGCATTAAGTAAAGAACATTCGGGATAAAGCTGGTGGGGTTATTAAACAGTGACTATTTTTTATTTAAAACTTCGTTACGACTATCAGCAATCAAATACATCACATCAGTGTGGATAGTTCAAGTTCAGCCTTCAGATAGCCTGACCACAATGTTTCTTTCTATTCAAGATGATAAACTTGGTTCTACAGTTTTTAATAAGTTGATCACCATTATGTACAAGTGCTAGTGACAGAACTGGACAATAATTTACTCAATTAATTCAGGCAATTTTCTGCTTGCTTATTGTTCATAAAGAGATTGTAATATTCTCACATTTATGCCCTCCTTGAATATATTAATCAAATAAGCTCATCACATTATTATCTGCTTGTAGCCCCTGACTTGATTTCAGTGGTGCAAGGCACTGGATGTATTGAGGGACATGCAGCAATCGCCAGAGAAGACATAAAGATGGGGACTCCTTATCTCAGAGAGAGGATGATTAGAAGAGAAGCAGCTGGAGTAAACAAAATAATACAACGGTAAAGTGATGAAAAGGAAGAGTAGTTATTTTTCCTCTCATAATACAAGAAAGAGAGGGTATTCAATGAAATTGTAACCCAGAAACTACATCATGAAAAAAAAAAAAAACCTCAAAAATATTACAACATTGGAACCTACTTCACAAGAGAGTACTAGTGCCAAGAGCTTAGCACAATTCAAAAGAGGATTAGACATTTATATGGATAATGGGAATAATGGATCTGAGAATATGATTTTAAAAGCAATATAAACCCTTTTGTTTCAGGGCATCGGCAAGTCTTGCAAGGTCAATTCCTTACAAGTGTTTGTATTTGAAATTCAGAGTATGAGCGTCTTGGCCTCCCATGGTCTAAGGACACAGCTTGTGTGGTGTGTTTCTGTTTCTTGCTGGCATAGATGGAGATTCAAACTGGGTGAACAGTTTGTGCAGGAAGCTTTGTTAGGTTGTATTTTACAACACTCTCTTCAGAAGCATCACGTACGTCAGTGTTCCTCAGGGCGAGGAGGGTAGCTGGATCCTAACCTGGAGCGCAGGCTTCATGGGGTGCGCGCAGTGTGCAAGCTCTTCTTGTAGAGGACATTTCTGGAGGCACATTTCGGGGGGTAACTGCTCTCAAGGCCTGCTCTGCAGCATCAGCTGTGGCTGCAGGGGAAGAAGCAGCCAATTCCCATTCACAAAGGACCAGGGAAGGAGGAGGGCTGGCCGCTGGAGATACTTTGTGGCTTTGCTAGGAGCAAGGGGCAGCACTTGGAAAGACGTGGTGAGAGACTGGGGAGCACCATTACCTCTCAGCTCCAGTCTTCTCCCAGCACTTAGAGTCTGTATCAGATACACGGAGGAGAGACAACTCAAAAAGGTACCCAGAGGTCCCCTTCCCATTTCAGTACACAACGTTGTGGGATGTCAGTGCATTCAGTAACACCTTTACTCATTTCTATCCGCCAGGGGTTTGGCAGTGCCAAGAAAATCTGAAGCTTGTTTATAGGTGGGAAAGCTGATGATCTTGTCCAGATCCTGTTTTGTAGAGACTTCAAACCTTTAGAACTCAACATTCAGATTTTGTACTTCAGATTCACCACCCTTACGAAATTTTCCCTCTCTCCTTCCTAACACTAACAGGCCATTTTATGATACGCGATTTGTAAGAAGGCAGGCATTTAATCAGCTTAGACATTAAATAGGCTCTGCCACAAGAGTCTGGACAATGCTTGCGCAGATCCAGTCCCCTCCAGACTTGCTATGAAAAATCATCTCATGTTCTGTAATGAGAACAGTAAATTACAGAAAGCACATCGGGTAAAACGGCCATGCGCCTCCCGCACTCCCGGCTGAGACCCTCACTAATCAGAAAGGTGAGAAAGGCTTTTCCTGGAGCAGAGCCAGCCCTGTGCCTCTGTCACCATTTCACAAGGTCACTTGATGGTTCCCGGTGCTGGGTTTCCATTTCTCCAGGGTATTTCAGTCCACGCCATTGCGGCTGAGCCCACTCGCATTCTGCTGATGCACGCTAAGTGGTACCAGCCAAGGCCACGGCTCACGATTCCTCAGGGGAATTTTTTCTGTTCTGCTTTCACTATAATTAAGTGAATAACATTGCAGGTGCAAGGGTCCTAACCATCTGGATTCCAAGCACAGTTTTGACTAATCTGCTTCTGTCTCAACCATTTCATCTCATGCCGCTGTGTACCCACACACACCCCATGAGCCCCGGGTGCATCTGTGCCCTGCCCTGAGACTAAATGGCACAGCCTGGCCTCATCCGTATTATTGACTTCTCCTGGCCTCCAAAACTGTGGCTATGTCCAGGCAACCCCAGGGAAATGGCCCCTTGCTAGCTCCCAACCCAAGCCTGAAGTCCCTAAGATGCTGTCCAGGAGCCTTTTCCAAGGCACTGGTTACTTTAAGGCAGATTCCTGGAAAAAAAAATGACTGTGAAGGCGACTGCCTGGCTCTAACGGGCAGCGGTATGTCATATGGGAGGGAAAAGTCTCACTTTAAAAGTTCTCATTTTCTCTGGGGCAAGGAGCACAGTTTGTTCTGGTTTGTTACTAAAAAAAGCAGTACTGACAAAATGATTTAGGAGACTGTGATTTTCCAGTCTGTTCATCACACCATATTCTGGCTGGTCCATCCCATGTGAGGCTGTCTAACACTTTGTATTGTTGTATCTTGAATATCACCCACCTGTGGGAACTGAAAAGCAACCCCACAAGATTAACCCAGCCTTTGACCATCACATAGAGCATCAACTCGCTGGCAAGGAGCAAATATCCTTCCTGTTAGCAAGAAATAACATTCATTTACTCCATCAGCCTCTCGGTGCAGAAACACTGTGTGTCACCAGGAACAGATCTCAGAAACCTCTCACAAAGGGCATCCTAGACAGTAATGAAGTTCCAGGAATATTCAAATAAATATCATTCCTATAATTATCAGTCAGCTCAGTTATGTTTAAATAGTATCATACACACACAGAATAGAAACAGAAATTTGCCACCTATCCCTTTCTTTTTCCTCTTTTTTCTGTTAAAGAGGAGCTAGCATATCAATTTTTCTTCTCTTTCCTTTTTTAAACAATATCACTGCATTTTGTGGAGCATACCTCCTGCTAGGACTCCTAGCAGGGTCAGAGAGGCAAACAACCCAGAGACCAGAGACATTATTAGGAAGATGCCTAAGCTCTTGCTGAAATAGTCCAAACGAGGTGATGCAGAAAGCAATGGCTCCAGAACAGGGACAGACAGCAGCATGGTACTGTCACATACAAATGCTACATCATCTAATGGTCCAGCCTTTCACCAAGTGCAGAAAGAGCCATCACAGTGCCTTCTATTAGCTACCAAACCCAGAAATGTATGTGCAGTGGGGAGAGGAGGGAAAAGCTCATTTTAGGATAACCTTTCTGTCTGCACAAAGAGAAGATAGTCACATCATGGGGTTGTGGCTCCTACTGCCACGACAACCCAGGAAGCTCTCAGCTTCTCTGCTCCCTCTCAATGTCTCAGCCTACGGGCAGGAGGCTGTGAGGATTGTTGCAGGATACTGATGAGAGCTCTGTCCCGTTACCAAGGTGCCCTCAGCAGTGACAAATCTTAACAGTTCAGGCTGAGACAAATCAATCAAGCTGGCTTGGTACCCTCGGTGTCCATCTACTGGAAATTAAAGGCCAAGCTAAAAGAAAAGACTTTCATTTCATAGCAGACATACTGCTCGCAGCCTGCACGCTCTATGCTTTCAAGCAAATATGCTGCATGTAGTAAGCATGGATGTTTTGGCAGGTACATTCTCTAGAGGTCTTGAAAAATATTTATCATCTCATATATTCTTTTTAAAGGATGTGATAGATGCAGGGTGAGCACTGGAGATATGGGGTGCAGCATTCTAGCAAATTAAAGGTGTCGAGGCATCAGATTGGGCGTGGGAATTCAAATTTCTGCTGGCATGACTGTGGCCCGGATGTGCTGCTGCTCTCCCACACATTTCTTCCGTGGCTCAGGAGACAGCACAAAGCAGGGCCCATTCCCAAAGGCGGTCTGGACAGAGCCACACAGCTCTGGAGGTGAGGAGAGGTCTACAGTGCAGACCAGGGCAAACAAGCCAGCCTGACTCGGGGCAGAGACCAGGCTCTGGCAGTGTTTGATTCGCTAGTGTTGATGTAGCCAAAGTTCCCCGGACACAGGGAGTTGTTTTCTCCTTTTTTAAACAGTTGTTTACTGTTAAGAATGATTAAGAACATGAGGCTAAGAACAGAAAATGTTCTTCTCTATCACTTCGCCATACAGCCTCTCTACTAAATGCCAAAACCAACTGCAAGAGCCCAATGATCGGCTCTACCGTAACACCTGTATTTTCTCACAGACAAAGCATGCCCTCTGTGATGGTTTGATGTAAAGGGGTTCTGGTGGCAGGAGAGGGGATTTGCTCCCTGTGACTTCCCTGGTTTTGGAATCGGGTCAGACCCGGTTCTGGCCACCAGATAGGACTCCCATCCCCCTCGGGGTTGAGCCAGTTGGCGCCTCTGCGAATTGCCCTATTTAAGTTGGGACAAAGGAACCGGAAAAGGTGCTTTGCCCAGGAGCAAGGAGAGAAGGGAGGAGGGCACTGCCCCCGCTCCCTGGCTCCCGGCCGGGCGGCTGCCCGCACCGGGCCGGTGCCACCCACTGAGGATGGCGGTGGTGGAGCTGCTTGGGGAACTCAGGGAGCGCCCTGCTCCCAGGGTGCCCGCTGGGCCAAGTTCACCCAGAGAGGACTGAGATCTGAGAGAAATGGCCACACAGACACCAGGTCAGTGAAGATGGAACAGGACGAGGTGTGCCGGACTCAGTTGCTGAGTTTCCCCTGCAACTGGTGGCGAGACAGCAGCAGCCCCCCTGCAGCCAGGACAGACTTGGTGGAGCAGAGACCCACTCGCAGTCCATGGAGAAGCCCACGTTGGAGAAGAGATGCCTGAGTCTGAGGACGGTCGTGGAGCATGGAACGAACGACAGGGTGGAGAGGCATCTAAAGTCTGTGGGACGAACCACGCCAGAGCGAGTGGCAACAACTCCCCAAGAATCCAAGACTGTGGTAAAGCCCGCACTGGAGCAATTCGATGGGGAAGGATTGCATCCTGTGGGTAGGACTCATTCTGTAGAAGTCTGTGGATTTTTCCTTGTGAGCAGGGGATCCACTGGAATCATAGAATCATAGAATCATAGAATGGTTAGGGTTGGAAGGGACCTCAAAGATCATCTAGTTACAACCCCCCTGCCATGGGCAGGGAAACCCTCAACTACACCAGGCTGCCCAAAGCCTCATCCAACTTGGCCTTGAACACTTCCAGGGATGGGGCATCTACAACTTCTCTGGGCAACCTGTTCCAGTGTCTCACCACCCTCACAGTGAAAAATTTCTTCCTTATATCTAATCTAAATCTGCCCTCTTTCAATTTAAAGCCATTGCCCCTTGTCCTATCACTGGAGCAAGGGAAAAATGGTGTAAGGACTCCTCTTCCTTTAAGAAAGGAGCAGAGGTAACAACATGGGATGAACTGACCTGCACTCACCCATTCGCTGTCCCCCTGCGCTGCTGGGGGAGAAGGTAGAGCCAGGAAGAAAAGGAAAGGTGTTGTTTTTAAGATCTGTCTTTGTTTCTTTTTATTCTCTCAAGTAACCGGTTTTGTTTCCCTTCGTTCTTTTAAGTAACTCTTAATAAATTGCTTTGCTTTAAGAAAGCCAAGTCTGTTTTGCCCAGGACCATGGTCGGTGGGTACTCCTTCTCTGTTCTTGTCTCGACCCTCAGTCCTTTTGTTACTTTTTTTTTTTTCTTTTCACTTTACTAGGGAAGGACTGAGAGAGCGGCTGTGTGGAGTTTAGTTGCCGGATCGGCCTAAACCACGACACCCTCCTTGAATGGCACTTATATTCAAAAACACCTTGCAGACACCTCCAGTGGGTTACAGACACTGCTGGTACACCAACCATAACGCAACAGCAGACGACTCATTGCCTGCAGGGATGAAAGCGAGGGCATTAACAAGGCACCATGATCCTGAGATGTATCTACAGTCACAATCTGTCCCCTTCCCTCTGCTGTGAGCAGAGAAGAGCCGAGATCCTCAAAGGTTTGAAAAAGATGCTTAAATGCCTTGGAGGAACTGGGCTTCAATTACTTTCTTCATCTGTATTCCTTCCATTTGCCTGGTTAGCTGCTGTAATCAGAGGGGAAAGAGATGCAGTCAAATATCTTTCTATCTCCTGCACTTCCCCAGGCGCTGACTTATGGTAGACAATAGAAGCGTATCTGTTCATCACAGCGACCTAGAAAAATGGATGACAAGGAAAATAAAAGAGTTGCTCGCACACAAGTCTGTGTGTACACAGACACAACAGAATAGCAGACCATAATGAGCAACCTTTGGGGAGGCGCACAGAGGAGCTTTGTTGTTCTTACATTTGGTGTCAGAACTCAACATGCAGAACAAGACGGTTGGTTTTTTTACTTTCTTTCTTATTCACGAGTGTCTGCTCTATAGAGCCTAATTAAAGCCACTCTGTTTCCAGATCAGTGAAAATGTGCAACGTGTCTATAAATCCCTTCTTTACAAACTGAAAAGCCAAAATTATGTTATTCATGTCTACTTCAGAAACAAGCAAATTTTAAACCCGAAGCAGTCTCACAAGTAACATCTAGCTATAAAACAAAGCAATGTGAAAACATAGCTTTGAGAAAACATCGCCCTGCCTCTCATTTAAACAGGCATATCTATTGATGATAAGACATAATGCACTTCAATCCCAGCTGAGCAGCTCACCTCAAAGGTTTTGAAAGAGACACACATCTGTTTTGAAAATATATTTCCTTCTGTAAGCATAAAATATGTTCAATTTACCTTTTTCAAATACGTCACCTTTTCTGAGCAGAAAAGCACATTAGAAGGTGAAGGCAGAAGTCTGCAAACTTGTAACATTCTTTCTCAAGAACAAATGTTTTATTTGTGTCCTAATAAACATAAATAAAGCAAAGCAGCATCTGAGAAAATTAAGAGGTAAGTGGAAACACAAAGAAAGGTCTGACAGCAACAGAACAGAATACAAAGCACTGCTTATGTATAAACATGGGCTTTGGGACGGTTTAGTGCTTTGCAATGTAGTGTGCTTAAGTAATTCAGTCCAAAGAGCAGAGAGGAATTGGGACTATTGGATTCTCTCACCAGGAAGAGGAATCTCCTTTTTTTTTCTGATGGCAGAAAAATATATAGCTGCCATCAAAACATCACCCTGAAAGAGGACTCATCTTACAGACCCTGCTCTGGGCAACACCACTTTTGCCTTCCATGAGACCCCAGTTTTTACAGCATTTCCCTGCAGTACTGTGTAGCACCGGGAAAAACAGAGCTCCCCTTCCCCATCTGAGACCAGCTAGCTTTATGTTTGAGATTCATTTTCACATTCCTGTGACGTTTAGTCATCTTTCCTTGCCTGGTTTTCATGTATTTTATATCCAGTAAGCACTGAATTTAAAAGCGAGCAGTGGCTTTGCACGGAGGGTTCCCGGGACACCAGAGCTCCCCTGCCCCAGTGCCAGGCAGCCCCCGGCCCATGCCAGCAGCTTCATCACGAGGATGAAGCTGAAGCGGTCTCAGCCTGCCTGCGGGATCCACCTGCACGCAGACCACTTTGGGCTGGGGTTTTACCTCGGGCATGTAGCATGTGGTGGTTTAGCCCAGCTGGCAACTAAATGCCACACAGCCGCTCGCTCACCCTCCCTCACCCCAGGGGATGGGGAGGAGAATTAAAGGGGAAAAGGGAAAAGACCTGTGGGTTGAGATAAGAACAATATAATAATAATAATAATAATAATAATAATAATAATAATAATAATAATAATAATAATAATAATAATGAATATATGTGTATTTTGATAATAATATATACGAACAAGTGATGCATAGTGTAATTGCTCACCACCCAGTGACCAAGGCCCAGCCTGTCCTGACTAATGATCCTAAAATAGGTAAGTCCCAACACCGCAATCCCAGATGAGCGAGAGGCCCAGAGAGAGAAAGAGAGAGAGAGAGAGCACACTCTGAGAGTCTGAGAGTGAGAGCCCCCAGATCTCCAGAAGAGCAAAAGTCCTTCTTTCCGGTCAACCCTCATTTTTATACTGGACATGACGCTGCATGATATGGAATACTTCATTGGCCAATTTAGCCCTCAATCCTAAGTCTAAGTACAAATCATAAGGGGAGTTGTGGACCCTTTGTCCCAGCCACGCTCCCCACTATCCTGTTGTGCTCCTGCACACCGGCAAAACATGAGAAACTGAAAGGTCCTTGCTGTGTCAGTGCTAACTATAATCAGTGGCCATCAACATTCTTCTCATAGCGAATCCCAGACTAAATCCAAAGCACAGAGCTCTTCCAGCTGCTAAAAAGAAGAGCTAACTGTCCCAGCTGAAACCAGGACATGGCATTACACTTCATAGTTGATATCTTATAATCAATTACTGGGAACAGCATCAGCACCTCCCCAGTCATTTCCCGGGAGACGATGTTAAAAACCCGGCACCGTGGCAGCTTCCACAGTGGAGTGGGCACAGCTCTGACAGGGATCTGCTCTTATACAACAGATTCACCTACTCTTCTGCTGGGGACGGCAGGCAGGGGACTATGGCATCCTTGGCCTCCTCCGCTGAGCCCATCCCTGCATTTATTTGTTACTAATGCCCAGTGGTCCACTGAAGAGGTGGCATTTTGGGAAGGAACATTCGAAACGATAAGACACTGGCACAAAAACTGGGAAACATTTGCTTCTGCATTGGACAGGCAAAGCTCTGGGGAAGGCTCCTCTGATC
Organism: Tauraco erythrolophus; assembly: GCF_009769465.1. Lineage (NCBI taxonomy): Eukaryota > Metazoa > Chordata > Aves > Musophagiformes > Musophagidae > Tauraco > Tauraco erythrolophus. Next base: position 62,087,899 of record NC_141466.1, on the reverse strand, counting down.
AGAACGTGTGATTTCTGCAGTCCCCCATGGACAGAGGCTGTGTTTGCAGTGGTCATCATCTGTGCCACAACACACCGCTAACAAACTGCATAAAACACAGAGGAATATCAGCTAAATTAGGTGTACCAAATGCAGTCATTTTAACAGCAGGAGTCTCGGGCTTGATCCAGAGAGTAGGATGTCATGATAGGACCTGCACCAGGTTACATAGCTGGGAAAGATCCTCTGACTTTCTCCTGCACCTGGTCACGGTACCTGAACCCTCGTTGCTCCTACATGTGGGGATGAGACTGTGCCAGGCGCAAGAGGACTGAGCTGCGGCTTGGTCACCTCTCAGTCCACCCCAGTGACACCCACAGACCGTTTGCTCCCCCAATTATTTTTGCTGTTTCCTGAGACTAACTGCTAGGCCATAGTCAGCTCCTCAGAGCAAATACCCTCAAGCGTTTGGCACCTTGAGTGTGAAGACAAGTAACTTACCAAGAGCAAAGAGGCTGAAAAGGAGCCCTGAACTTCAGTGACAAGCACTGAGGTCTTCTCAGAGGGACATGTGCCTGCCATCCATCCATCCATCCATCCATCCATCCATCCATCCCCTCACTGTTTCCCTGAGGGTGAATCACATCTCCCATGTACCATGAGCTCCTTTATCAGCAGACCGCATCCTTCAGCACTTCTTCCATGTAGCCATTCAGGAGCCACAATTGCTGGTGCTGGGCTGGCCTCCAGCAAGCAAAGCACCTGAGAGCAAAGCACTGGAAAGTCTGCACCATTTTTGTAAATTTAGCTCCTCATCACATTGTGGCTTGATACCCTGTTTGCAAAATGAGCATATTAATCCTTCCTTTATCCCACTGTTTATCATCCTCGACTCACGAGATCTGTGAACTCTCTGAGGCAGGGCTGTCTGTTAGGATTCAACAGAGCCCTGAAACCCTTAGGAGTTTCTAAATGCTGCTGTTCGTACATTATCATATTATTCATCCTGATTAATTTCTAGGTTGCATCTTTAAACAAAGATTGCTATTTTCTGAACCTTAACTCCAGAGTCCACAATCTAAATTTATCCCTGCTGTCAGGCCATTAAGTTACATTACTGTTAATAATTCCTCTCTCCGAATGCACTGGCTTGTACTTTCCCATTTTGTACTTCTTTTACAAGTGATAAAGGACTGCTTTGAGAAATTTTCATTGCAAAAGAAATCAATTCTCTGCTAGCAGGGGAAGATAGCAAAGTCCATATAAGGTGATCGCATACCACCGCTGCTCCCTTGAACAACAGTATATTTTTTTTGCAAGCTGTACATCTGGATGCCAGCTTTCCAAGTGCTGGGGTTGATCTATCAAGCACCGCAAAGCAATCTATCTTCAAAATGACTGATGATGCAAATTGTTCTCAGAAAAGAAATCTATCAAAAAAGAGAATATAGATTACAGACTGGACATGTTGGTGGAGGAGGAACGCTATGTGGTTTATATCAAGATAATCCACTGCCAAAACTTTCACTGATTTATATACTGAAATGGCAACCCTAGGCTAAAGGTAAAAGGGGCACGTTGCCAACAAAGACCCTGTTTCTGCAGAGGCTCTGCACGTGCCTTACTTTCCGCATGCTCCTAGTCTGCTTGGAGAAGGAGCTTCTTAAGCTGCTGCCAGCTTGGACACACTGAGGTGCTCCTGGATGTACCGCAGGGTGGTGGGGGTCTGCAGGGAGCCAGCAAGACAAGAGCTGCTCAGCTGGATGCCTGTCTCCAACTGAGCCGCACTGCAGGGACAGGTACAAGGAGGAGGTTAGCGAGTGATGGCAGCTCCTCCACAGCCAGAGGGCCCTGATCCAAGCTCAGCCTTACTCTCAATCGCAGGGGGCTCAGGTGGGCAGGAGAGGGCTGTCCCAGAGGCCCCGCTGGACCTGGCTCCTCTGCCTCAGCACCAGCAGGACTCCAGACCTGATCTGGGACGGCGTGCTTATTTTAGCAGTGAAACCATAATAACCATCAACCTGTCCCTGCTGAGACTCATGGAGCCTTTCAGCAAATCCCCCTGCCTGTTTCACTCGGGGTAGCACTCCCTCTCTTTGCAAACAGGCTCAGAGCCAGTCGCACCAAGGCTGGCTGACCCTGCAGCACCCCACGTTTCTGGGCTATACCAGGCACTCCTGCAACGAGGAGCTCCATGGCAGAGAGGACAAGTAACCCTGCGGGTGCTCGTGCAGGGTGGCTGTTCAACGGGAAAGCTTGGGCCCTGTGTGATAGGAAAATAACAGAGACTCGTTACTTACTGTAATTGCTTACATTATACAGTGCGCAGCTGAGACCCTTCGATATTTCAGTGACAGGTGTTTTCACTTGGGGGATATTTAAAACGGTCTACGTTACACACAAAAATCAGATTGCATCAACATTCAGACTGCAGCGTCAGGCACTCAGAAGCTGAGAAGTGCCAGAAATAAGATTGCTAATGTGTCCTTCATTTAGTCTGCTTTTGCATACGTACTTGATAAAGTCTTTAATTACATGATCTCATGTTTACAGTCATATTATAAAACAAGGACTGGGAAGCCCAAGCGAATCTGTACAGTAAATTCAAACATGGTTTCTGCTAACTTCTCAGTTCTTAGCATAAGCAAGGCAATGTATTTTTAGAGCAGCATTTTTGCTCATAAAATGCCCATTTGCCAAATCTATTCTGTTTCTCACACAGTTCTGCTTTGCAGTAACTCTGATACAATGCTAACCGAAGCTATTGGCAGATCTGGGAAGAGCAATCAGAAGCCACATGTGAATTAGGCAGTCTCTATTACAGGCTGAGTGAGGTTTCAGCTAATTGATGAGACAAGGTAATTTCTGCAATTGAAATTCTTTACTAGAGATAAAGCACCGCATTATTATCAAGGACAGCTTTGATTTTTCGTTAATTACAATACTAACTTTGGAAGAGGGGGGAAGTATTTATCCCACATAAGGCAAAGAAAACCAAAGTGTGTACTTGGCAGAGCCACACTGTGTTTGTCTGGGCTGAAAAACAGGACGTATCTGCTGGTAGACAGCTATCCAGTGAGGTATTTTTCCCCTGCTGCACTGTTTCTCTTGGCAGCACAATGTGCTAACTTTAGAAGTGTCTGAATGTCTTTGCTAAACTATTAGCACAAAATAAGCTCCTTTGTGTTTTACCCATTCATGCTTCTTAATTTATGTTCTGGCATCACTTTTCCTCGTACTGTGCAAGTCAAGAGCCTGCACATAGGGCCAAAATCTGTTTCTGCCCAGGCAACAATGAGGATAAGTGCTCTTGAAGTCAATACAACTGCACCCAAGAAGGCCAGACCCTGCTGTGTCTCTTATTTACAATCCAATTCACACATGTCTACCTTGAAATCTTGCTTAGAAAGTAACAGTGCACCTTCCTCTGCCTCAAGAGTCAATGACAGGCTAACCAGAAACAGGAATGAGCCATGGTGCATGGGGCCAGAGACATGCTCCCCACAGTGTGCAGGTCTGAACTTCCAGTTTGCCCCACACGGGGAGAGCCAGGGGCCACCATGAAGTCCATCAGCAGAGCCAAAACATCCGTAAAGTAACGCGATCCTTTTTCTTTTGATTTGTCTGTGTTACAGCAACGTGTTTTATTGCTTGGGAATGAGACAATAAAAAAAAAAAAAAGAAATCTCTGGCAATAAATAATGTGAAACAGGATATTCAAGAACAATAATCCAAAGCACTGCATGAAGTGAGAGCCTTTCTCTTAAAACATTGCACACTGCAAGTTCCCTCGGGCATCAAAACCCACTCTTTCTTGCTCTTTATGGAACCGAGGGAATTGCTGGTGCTTGACCTATCAAGAAAATGTATATTTTATAAAGGGTGATTCCAAGCCAAGAAGTCTAAGGCTATGAAGCTTGGCTAAGTGACACCATTTGCAGAAGCAGCTGCGACCCAAGAAGTTTAAAGCTTCACTTTTCCAAACTCAGAGAAATTCACCGCCTTCCCAGTTAAAGTAACAAAGAAGCAGAAGTGCTTTGGGAGTATTTACTTCTAGGGCAGAGGGGTACTCTTTAAGTTAACTCTATCCGAGGTAGCTCCAAGGATTATCCCTAGGACAGAATGCCGAGCACTGGGAAGGGAGCTTGCCCAGAAATCCCAAGTGCTGGAAAAGGCTTGGCCAAACCTCAGCAAAACAGGCTGCTGATGTCCGTCTGAGCCCCTTTTTTGCAGATGGGTGGCAAACAAAGGAAGAACTCATTTAACAGGAGCCTTCAACCTCCTTGGATCAACCGGTACTTGCCCAGTCTGAGCAGCAGCTCTACCAGCTGGGAGGTCAGAGTGCGGCACAGGGGCTCAGTGTTAGGGCTGCCTGGCCTTGCTGCCCCCAGACCTCCAGGGACAGCAAGGGGGGACTGATGCCTTTGAACCTGCTGAAGCACTTGAGGTTTGGCATCCCAGCAGAGAGCTGAGCTCTGACCCTCTGTGGCCTTTCCTCTCAGGCACATGTCTCCAGGCTGAACGGACGCCAGCAAAACTGCATGCCAAAACCACATTCCTCCATCCTGACTCCTTGAGGGCTTTTCCTTCCTTTTTTTTTCTCAAATTTCATGCCCTAGAAACATGAATTTCTCATTCTTAACTGTACCTTGTTCCACCTCCTTCACAAGGCAATGCTTCTCCAACATTTGTGAAAAGCTGCGGTTCCAAAGCAAAGCTCGGCTGACATAGGCAGCTCAGACCACAGACAACTGGTGAAGAGAAAAAGAAAGATGGAAAGCAAGAGGAAAAGATCTCTCCTGCAAGCACCAGCACACCCAGAGTCTTGTTTCAGCCTACCAACACACAGGCCAACACAAAGACACGATGACTGCAAAGTTGGCAGGTAAAAGTTAAATAATGGTACCTGCCAACTACAGGGTGAACGTGATGCTAAGAAAACATGGCTAAGTGCAACACATCAAGCGGTCCAAAGGAAAACAAAATAAGCATCTACATTATCTCTTTTGAACTGTTTGTAGCTGATCTGATCTGATCACAGTCCTATTAAGGTCAATGGAAAGATTCCAGGTAGCCAGGACTGAAGTTGGGTTTGGCTCCATCTCTTTGGCTCAGTAGCTTCATTCTGGAATGCTAACACATGTGTTTAATGGTGTAAGAGGGCTAGAATCACCACCGCTGCCTCTCGACTGCACAGTTCAGAACAAGGAATTGGCTCAACAGCCTTGGGGGAGAAAGGCAGCTCTGTCTGCTGCAGAAATACATCGCCTGATTCAGATGCAAAACCTCTAATTTATGCAGACATACTTGTACACATACAAACACGCTGTTTTTTCATCACGACGTGTGGATGAGTGGGCTAATAAAAAAAAAAGATGACATATCTTTCTCTTACACACACGCAGTCACCTACACAAAACCATGCTAAAAATATTTTGTAAAGGCAGCAGTCAAGTACACTGAATAGGGAATGGCAGAATTAAGACTGCCTGTTCATTTTGATACAGTTTTAAAGATTAAAGTTAAGCAATAATAGTATTGTCTTCAGTGTTATACTAACAATTGCTACTCTGTTCGTTCTGAGAGAACACATCTTTCATTAGAAATATCTTGGGGTTTTTTCTATCTAAAGTCATGAGGAAAAAACAGGAAACAAAAACCAAGACTCTGTTTGTAAAAGTTTCTGGAGAGTTCTCTCAGAAAAAGCAAAAGCAAAAACACAGAGATTAGGAAATGTCAGAGTTAGAGCTGCCCAAACACGGAGACACCTTTGATTTACTCACACGCCTGTCTCCAAGGAAAGTGAACCAAAACCACACAGCCAGCCCTGACTTTTGAGTGACTAACTCCGCAACCTCAGTGGCAGCCTTCTAACAGAGGACATTTGTGTTTTCAAATTCCAGGGGGGCATTTACTTGTTTGTTTTCAGAAAACCAATATGAGCACCATGCCACGGTGGTGTCCCCACCACAGGTGCCAGCCGAGTCACTGGCGGTGGTCCAGGCTGCCAACCCCCTTGTGAAAAGCAGCCTGAGGGAGATGAGACTTTGGCCAGATGCTTGGTGACTAAGCTTGTGCATGGTCTCCTTCATACCGTGCCCTGCCTGAACTCTTCTGTCCTTCCCCTCCAAACTGTCTCTGCTCCAGGCCTGTCATAACATTTCTCCACTCACCAAAGTCCCAGTCTCCTCATCTTGCCAACCCTGTCCCTATTACTCTCCTTTCCCAGCCCTTATCTCATTGCTCAGCCATTCTCATTTCACCATGTCCACTCTCTTTGCTATGCGTTTCCATTTCTCCCATATTTTTCCACCCTTTCTATCCCTCCCATCTCACCTTCATCCCATTCAGCTCTCTTTCCTCATTTTATTTCCCTTCCTTTTCAATTCAGCTCAGGCAGCAACATCTCTCCTGCCTGGGCGCAGCAGGATTCAGGGACATGGTGGGGGCAAGCCCTCTACTCTGAGACCTGGTACAGCACTGCCATGGCAGGGAAGGTCCTGCACGTCCCTGTGTTGGAGCACGCCCTGTGCAGATGCATCATTTGGGGTGCAAATCAAAAAGTTCAAGCAAGCCTCTGCTGACCATGTGAAAATCAGATTTTTTCCTAAAACTTAACACTGAGGCAGAATTTAATGACTACTGGAATGGCAAGGAAGGAGTAAAAACACACACTAGGCACAGGATCAATCTATGGCAATTATGTGCTGCTCATTCAAAAGCAGCGACCCTCCCATCTCTGGTATGGGCAAATTAAACATTTAAAATCTGGGTTATTTCAGGAACAATTTGACAGTAACAGGTTTTTTTGCGTCTCTGTAGCATCTTTTAACCCAGACTTTTGGACATGGTTTGTAAGCCTGAGACAACTCTATTCTCCCAGAGAGGGCAGGAGAATGACGGGTGAACAGATGGCGAATGATGAACAAGCCATCAGTGCACCCACGACCAGCCCACCAGCTCAGGGTCCCCGAGTGGTCTTTGAGACACCCTCCTGGCAACTCCCCAAAGGTGTGATCTTTCCAGATTACACTTTAACTCTACAGTCTCCACATGTAATAAGGGGAATGAGGAGCGGAATAGAAGTTTTGCTCCACATTTATCACCACACAATTAATTATTTTACTTATGGACAACACAAAAGGACCTGTATCTTATTAAGATGATAAGAGACCCATTTCCTCCTTCAGAATTTATTTTCCTGCAGGAAGCAACCTAAATGTTTGTCTTCCCTGACTTTATTTCTTCCTTAGCTAAGCCAGGACCTCTCACTAGAGTGCCAGGATCTCTCCCCAGAGAAGCCTGACCCTCCCTTTCTGCTTTCAGCGATTCTACTCAAAGAGGCTCTAATATGCCTCTAACTGCTGTCTTCTAGTTAATGTTTGTACTGCTGCATGCCTCCTTTTCCTGGTGAAAAATAGAAAAAAAATGGTTTATTTTTTTTTTATCATCACCTGAACATATTCATCATCACATCACTAAAAATTCAACTTGAACTTGCAGACATGGACTGTAATGGCATAATCTCAGTCTTGGTGTGGAAGGGGCAGAGTGGGTAATTTATCAGAAAATGAGGAGGGATGGAAAGCCTTTATGCTTTCCACTGTCTAGGAGAGATCCAGAACTCTCTTTCAAATCACATCTGAAAGGTAAAAGTCATAAAAACTTGAAAGACAGCTCTGACGCTTCCCAGACTACCTTCCTACACTGACTTTACTGCTTGGACTAGAAGAGCCTGAGCAACATGTTTTGGTTATTACAGAGAATTTCACTAAAACAGGCAGGTGCTGGCATGATTTTAGGCCTGTAGATGAAGTTCTCAGAGGAAAAGTTGTGCTCCATTTGCCAGTCTACCCCCTCAGTCTATTTCTGCAGCCATAACTAAGGAAGTTGTTTGCATAAAGACTGTGAAAATCAGCTGAGGAAGTGCAGTAACATACATCAGTTGACGGTGAATGCAAAGAAAGGAGGTGGGCGTAAAGGGATTTCTTTTGATATGTGATGAGTTATGAAGGCTGGTAAACCACAGAATTACCATTTCAACTAAAGATTTTCTGAATTTTTATAATTTTAAAACTGAATGCCCACAGTCCTACACTCAATTTGCACCATTTTTCTCAGCTTCTCTATGGACTGTAGAGAAACATTTTTTTTTTCTATTCACAAATCACTTGGCTTATGTTATGTACTTGCAGCAACAAGCAAACTCATGATTCTTCGCATCATCCCTTAAGTCTGGGTTGACTTATTTGTCTGAGATTTCTCAGGATAAAATACATGTCCACATGTCTGTGAAGTCTGCAGCTACATGACAAAGGCTTCTGAATGAATGACAGCCCAGATAGATTTATTGCATGTTAACTGCAAGTTGGCCCTTGAACCTCTGGAAATCCTGGACAAACACAGAAAATGCTCAAGATTGTCTGGGTAAGGTTTCTAGTCCATAAAAGTGAACGTGCCAAAGGAAATGCCAAAACATTATGGTCTAAATTACAATTTGGTATTAGGATCCACTGGTATGGTCTGCCTGCATCCAGACCACAGACTGATGGATTTGCCCACTTAAGTGGTGGGCAAATGAATAGCTGCATTGTTTGTAAAGAATTTTTTTATTATTTCTGAAATAAAATTTTGTTTGAATGCCTATTGTCAGTGAAGCAGAATTACTCGTGCTCAATCTTTTGACTATCACCTATAGCAGATCTACAGGAAAGCATCCTTTTAACTAAACATGTGATTGTTGGACATATTTGATGACAATATATTTCAAAATGATCAAAGTCAACTGTCAGAGAAATTAGATTAGTCATTATTAGTCTTCAGTAGTTCCCATGAGAACCTTAAACAGTTGGTGATTCTTCTTAAAAGATTAGAGTAAGCCTTATAATGTGTCACGATGAAAGTGGTAAAGATTTGGAATAAAGGGTAGAGTGCTGTCTTTGTTTCTGAAAGTAGATGGTTTCTAATTCAGGCTTTTAATTGTACTGAGTTTTATCAGCCTGTAATACAGAAAACATTGGAAAAAGGCCTGTATCTTTCCATGAACTGCTGGAAATGGTATTTTAAACTCATTCTTCTGAAAGAATCTGGTTCCTATTGGCCAGAGTCAATGCCATCATATATTCTTATTTCCACATCATTTCTCCTAGCTCTCTTCTACCCCTGCTGATGCCAAGATGAGAAATTATGCTGATAAGCAGTCACAGGACTAATTATTACACACCAAATCCTACAGCCTTATCAGTGAAGTTGAAACAAAATTTGCAGTATATTAACCATGACTTAAAAGTAAACGTGGGGAGTTTCAAAGCAAAATGAGATGAGGCTTTAGCCATTATGACTGCTGGTCTGCAGTATATAGCAAAAAAAAATAGTTCTGCATTGACTATTTTATTCCTTCCACAACTGGAAACTTGTATGATGTGAGAAATTCTGTTTGTAAAAATGGAAATCCAAATTCAATAATAAAAATTAAAATAATAAAGTGTATCACTTAAGTAATATTTAATGCAAAGAGGCATTCAGATAATCTAGAATATCTGTGAACAATGATTTCTTCAAAGCATTAGCCAAGATTTCTCTTTGAAATGGCTTGTTTGAAGTCTCTTTCCATGACCATAAAACAAAAGACTCTCTGTTTAAAGGATTACATTAAAGGAGTTTTCTTTTCTGCATTTATTTATCGGAAAATGCTGATGAGGGAGAGACCCCCAAACTGATGTAGAGATTATTATGATTGATTGTCATGTCAAAGAAGACTGAGAAATTTTTTAGATCTTTTTCCAACAGTGAGGTAGTCATGCATCCTTGTCCTTTCATTATGATTTCTTAGCCCCAAATTTATCAGAGAGCATAATTTTAATTAATTTTGATGTTCTTTACTATCAATGCTTTCTTTTTATTTTTTCTTTATATACATCTCTGAAGCACATACCTCACATAATACAAAAGGACTTAAATCTTTTAAAGTATGTAAGAGCGTGGGCCTGATGTAAAATAAGGTATCTGTTGACCAACTTTTCATACTCCTTACTTGTGCAATTGGTCTACATGCTGTTAGCGAAGTATACGTGAAAAGTCGTGATGCAAACAGTGCGCGGTCATGTGCCACACCGTGTGGCTTCTGGTTACACTAAGTCCTCACGGCAGCAGCTTTTTTCCTGATTTACCTAGTCCATGCAGCCCCTCCAAAACCATTGAAGCAACAAGAGCAGTGACACGTTAAGTCCCTATAGCCCAAGGTTTTTAAGGACAGAAGGGACACCTGTGAGTATGGCCGCCACTGGCACAAAGGCCATGGAAGTTTACCCCTGGGTTCCCGCAGCCAGCCCGACAGCCCAAGGTTGAACAAAAGCAGCAGCTGGAATCTTACCCAGCCTGCACACAATTGCTAGTTTTCCAGAGGAATTACAGACTCCTTGTAGTGAATTCAAGTTTCCCTACCAGCTACTTGATTTTTTCTGTTATCTTCCACAAACCCCCTTAGAAGCAGCCCGTGGGCTCCTCGGAGATACCAGCACCAACAAAGTGATGAGAACTGCAACGCTGGCTCCGGTGCTGTCCCAAATCACTCACACACCACTTGACTTTGAACACTCCTTGGCTCAGGTTTGGCCCTGGCCAGCTCTTCCAGATAGTGCTGAGGCACTGTTTGGGAGACAGCCAGGCCAGAGACCATTCCCAGCTGGTGATTATGGACAAGGTTTCCCTGTTTTGGGAAGGAAAGGGGATGGAGTCAAGCCAGACGGATGCAAATCAGGCCATGTATTGCCCTCATGGCCAACAGCCCCCGTGGTTCAGGGATTTCCTGAGTCAGAGCTGGAGTCTTTTTGAGAGTTTAACTGTTCTCAATTAATTTTTCTTCCATGAATTTGTCCAAAGGACCCAAGGAAAGCTTTAGTATCCTCAACATCGTTTGGCAAGCAGTTCCACAGCTCATTTCAGTGTTATTAATACCACACTTAACTGTAAGCCATAGTAAATCTACCGTGTCTTGGCAAACTCTTCCAGGAGGCAACGGTTTTAATAACCGCTAAAAAGGTTTGCTTTACTTTCTGTCTGGGTATATCTAGCTTCAACTTCAGTTACTTGTTTCCTGTTAATGCCTTGTCCATTAGCTGGTACAAAAACCATATTGCCAAATACCTTCTCTGGGTAAACTGTGATGAAGCCACTCCTCAACCTTCTCCTTTATATGCCAAATCAACTGAGCTCCTGAAATCTCTCCTAACATGACATGCTTTCAAAACTCAAATAATTGTTCTAAATATTTTTAGAGATTATTTTCCTTTCAAAAAGGAGCCCTTTTTGGCTGTGTAAAACACACCTTGACAGAAATAAACAACATTTACTCTCTCTTAAAGTTTTCAACATCATGAAGACAACACAGAGAAACCTTTGGTCTGTCTCCATGAAGAAATGTTCTAGTTGTAAAATAAACTATTTCACAATAAGCATCTCTGAATATCCCCTTATGTGCAAACTGTGCTCCAAAATAAAAGTGGATTTCAGTCCAAAAATATTAATCTGGGTTGGAAGTGTGCTAAGTATTATGGAATATAAACAGCTTATTCAGCAATATATGCTCTGGGAAAATTTTCCATGGAGACAAGCTCTTTCTGAACATGAGAATGGCACTAATTTGTCCATATGCATATAACCAACTTCATTCCACTGATTTTCTTGGAGATTAGTTAGAAGATGATGAGAGATCTTTATGAAAACTTCACACCATCAAATGCAAAACAGCAGATCTTCTTACAAGATATGTATTGCCAAAGGAAGAAAAACAATATCAATGTAGTTCTTTTGATTTGGCAGTAGAAATGCTCAGTGTTTCATGTTAGATCTGGATTTCGGGTGTATTTTTTCTCACATCCCCTATTATTCTGTTGTATAAGATTGATGTTGAAACATGATGTCTTGGCTGAATGAAATTGTGAAAACTGGAAACTAAGCATGCATTAAATTTGTTTCATAGAGATTATACAGTGATGATAGCTACTGAAAAAATTAACCACTCTTTAAATCTTGATTTTCAAGTCCACTCCGCTCCTTAGACTTCCAGGCATACATGTAGATTTCTGACTTCTATGGAACGAATAGATCTCTCCGAATGTTAATCTTCCATTTTACACATCCACCTTGCCAAAATCTTATGACTCAATTCACTCTGCAAAGATTTCATTCTCTTTAGCACTGATAGTAGAAGCACTCACCGCACGGAGCTGTAAATCACATTCAGATATGCTGTATTTCCTGTACCCTTGCTGAGGCTGAAATGAGTACCTTTTGAGCAAAAACTGGTGAAAGGACTTTTCAAAGCAGGCAACTTGGAGCAATATTACCACAAGGAACTCTTACTTCGTAAGTGAAAATATGTTTTCAAACTCTCCAAAGTACCTCCGCACTATCTGATAAGGTGCAAGTAAAATCGGTGGCATTTGAAGCTCAGCAGGAATTGTTTAGAGCTGCTGCACAGAAGATCTGAGAGGACATGAGAAGGTTGTGTAGGATTCTGTGTTGAAGACTGAGCACCTTCACAGAAACCCAACCCTCACACTTATGCATTGCACCAGGTTTCACCAAATCCCTACTGGAAAACAGTGCTTTTACTGTGTGAAATGAAATAATAGAGTTAAAATCATTATGGTTGGAATCTGAATCCTGAATATGAACAAGATGATTCTCTTTTGTCTTCAGGGGCACAACAGATACCATATACTACACAGTTGAGAAGACAGTCACTTGATTCAGAAGACTGACAAACTGAATTCCTACTACACTGGGATGTGCAAATCAGACAAGGGACTTCCATTTTGCTACTTCTCTCCTCCTTTGTTAAAATTAAACTTTAACATATCATTAGATTCCATTTTACCCTGTTGCACTGGCACAACAGCCACAAAAAAAAATATTCATGTATCTCAGGATTGTCTGAACAGCGTTATTCTGGGGATTCTCTAGGTTATCAATACTTTTAATAGAGCTGATCTTGCTCTGCAAGTAACATCAAAACAGACATCCAGGGATTTCAAACCTTCTTTTGAAATTTAATTCATTATCGTAAGATTAACCCTCACCTTGCAGGCCCTCTCCCCCGTAGTGGCATGCTTTAATTTCAGAGGAAAGGGCTTGAAGCTTTCAAACAAGTCAGGCTGGAGTGTGATTCCACTTACCTCCCCTGTATTTTTTTCTCACCAACTTTTCTCACTATCAGTTTCAGTTTCCCTTTAAAATGTATTTTCTATTTAATTTTGCTTTATGTGTCTAGCTCTGCAATTTAATGCCACCCTTTTAATATATAGTTAAAAAAAAAAAAAACCCAAACCAAAGAACATTGTTTCATGGATTTAAAAAAAAAACAAAAACAAAAACAAAAACAAAACCCAAGCCTTTTAATCTTTCCTACATTTTTCTCTGGAGGGCAAATTTCTTTTAATCATTTTCCTGAGCATAATTTAGCACATGTAATTATACCTCAAAACAAAAGGAAGTGAATCACTTAGCACCATGCTTTGATTTTAGGAAATACTAAATATAGTTAATCTAAGGATCTCTTACTACTCTTTTGATACACTCGTTATTGCCAAGGACAGAAACACTTCTTAGGGGAGAATAAATAAGATGGTGTGGCACTTGTTACAGAACAGTCTTTCTGAAACATGGAATTGCTGTCAGGAGGGACTATGGTTCAGGTCTAACATGTAAACATGCTGCAAAATAAAACGCTTAGGCTCTGGCACACTGCTGACATCCTGCTTTCAGAAATTTTGTTTGTTTGTTTGTTTGCTTTTTATTATCACAGTCACCCTAGTTCACACTTGTGTCCTAAAAGTCAGACCTTCCTGTGCAACTGCTGTTATGCACAACGAAAAGGATGTTTCCTGAAAGATGAGCAATATTGTCTCCACACAGTCATCCACTGAATATTAGAGTAACAGCCTGCAGGCCATTTTCTCAGGGTCAGTACATCTGTCTCTTAGGGCTTTCTTCCTATCTGCCCCTCATTTACAATATCTTGGTGCCCCCTCAACATCATATGTCTTAGCTACAACCTTTGTGGCTGATGAGAAGCTGGTTTGCTCTGACGTCCTTCACAAGGGTTGGTCTCCAGTCGTGCAAGTGTTTCCCTCCCACCAGTGACCCATCATGCTGACTTTGCAACATCCTTAGTCATGAATGACCTTTATTAATTTATCCACTCTCACTTCCTAAGGCATTGTACACCACACTCTGATAAAACAAAGTAAAATACTAATCAAGATTAATAGCACTATTATAAACCAATGAATTTGATAGAATTGTACTGGCTAGAGAGGGAACGTTAAATTGCAGTTGAAGAACATATGCAGGAAACATGAGATGCTGAAAATGAACATCTCTTTTTCCAGAGTTATTCACAATTGAGCACCTGCAATAGACCCTTCATGTACCCTTCACTGTGCCTGCAAGCAAGAGCAAAACGAGCTGAGTTTTGCCTTTGGTTTAGGATGTCAGAAAGAGGAAGGATTTTTGTACTGAGTTCCCTATTTTCTACATCATGCATGCCTGGTCATATGTGGGGAGATCTGACACTGCCAGTAGTGCTGCTGAAGAGTTAAGTACCATTAAGCACTTTTGGAGCCTAAGTCCACTTTTCTAAGGAGACATAGGCACCTGGGACAAGGCCCAAAAAGGGCGTAGGCATCACCACAATGAGATGCACAACAGTCTGTTCCCAGGCACTCACTGCCTCATAAAACAGAGCTGAGTGAGGTGTTTGGACTCCCTAAACAGAGTTTCCTGAAAACAGGAACCACAAACCAGCCCAGCAGGCAAGGAGTCGTATAAGCTAGTTGCTGAGAAATCTTGAGGTGGTGTCAAGCTTCACCCCACTCAAGGGTGCGTCACTTGGACAGCATTCACAGCCTCATGGGTGGAGAGATCCATTCCCACCCTCTGCTGGAGCATCTTTTTCCCATAACACACAACCTCAGGATGCAGGAAACGGAAGTTCACATCATTCCTTGGCCTAAGGAAACGTTGTCTATGCTTCAGAGGGCTGGTTTCCAGGAGTTTTTTTCTTCAGGGAAAAAAGGGAGATGCAGGGCATCTAAACGGCAAAATTTAGCACTTTGAAAAGCTTTTCCAGTTCTGTTTTTTTTCAAAAAAAGTCAACAAAAGGGAAAAAGAACATAAAATTTTGGCCAAAGTGAAAACCTATTCTGAGTGAAATGAAATCGTCACTTCCTCTCTCCCATGAAAGCTACCAAGCAAGTCACGCTGTTCGAGGAATAACTTTACACACCACTAAAAGCCCTCTGCGTCTCAGTCAAAATTCTAGGGATGCGTAAGAAACAACCAGCAATACCTTACCAACACTCTGCTAAAAGTAGTGGCGATGAAAAAACCACAGCAACGTGGTCAGCGGTGAAAACAGGAGCTATTGAAGGCCCTGAGCCAGCACTGCCATGTGCAGCAGCGTTGTGACAAGGACCACGGCAGAGAGGCAAAGGAGGAGGCTCCCCTGCAGGGAGGATGCTAAGGCAGACCGTGGTCATCAAGGCGAAGTCTGGTCCTCTCACCAGTCTCTCCAGGATTCACCTTTCTGTTTGCTCCCAGCAACATTATATGGCAACAAAAGGGACAATCAAGCCACTTCCAAATAACAATCCTCCATGAATGTGTCTACACACTGATGTCTTTACCGCTGTGCACAATGACACTGCCTACAGGTGGAAACGCACATGGGCCTCCGGGTGCAGTCCAAGTCCTTGGGTGCCTGAAGCAGGGAAGAAAAACCTTTTTTGAGGTGGGTTCTCCCCCTCTTCTCATTTTGACTGCCTTCTTTGTACTGTGCTGGAAGTTTTCTTTTCCTGATCTCTAGTTAATCTGCTCGCCAAGTGGCACAGAATGTGAAATTATAAATGTGACAGGCGTTTCTTGCTGTCTGCTTTTTGACAGTTTTTGGAAAAGAAACTCAACTTCTGGCTTTTTGCCAGAAAGATTATGTTCTGTTTCACTTAAGAAGAATGCATTTTTCATAAGCAACTATTTTACATTGCAAACTCTGGGCTTTTATTCCAGACAGACAGACTATTTTTAATAAAGTTTCCTCCAAGATCTCAGCTGACTTTTAAGTCCATGACTGTTAACCTAGAAATAGTGTACTTGGAGAACTGCACACGAAGGTACATTCATCAGGTCTGGGGCTGTTCTCACACTGAAATAACCCTTTGGAAGTTAAAAAAAAATTACAATACATTCATAAATGTGAACCCGTTTGGGTAAAACACACCATCACAGAGAGCCTGTACTCAGTCTCAGAAGACTGTGATCACGACCTGTGACTGCAGCTGGGGGGGAAGTGCTTTTCTGGCTTTTCAAATATTCCTGGGATTTTAGAAATGCCTCCCATTTCCATATGAAGAAAAATAGAGCTATTCTACAGTTTTCCTTTAAATGAAAGCGTGGAGAGACAGGCAGACAGCCCACAGGGCTGTGGTTAGGGCTCTCACCTAGGATGAAAGAGACTTAAGATCAGCTCAGCTGTGCTTGCTTCGATTTGCAAAGGGGACTGGGGCTCTGGGCTCTCAGGGGCATCCAGCACTCATTAGGCTGCTGACTTTTTCTGCCTTTTCAGCTGGGAGATTTTCAGATTTGTACACACAATTAACTGCTCACCAGATCAGGAACTTGCATCTAATTAATCTCCACGGGAGGCTGATGCCAAAACCGTCTGTTTTAGGCACCCAAACTGGTTAGGCATGACAAGTACCAGTTAGGTGGGTAAGACATCACCCAAATTCAGCGTCTAGACTCCTGGCAGCACTCCTGGACAGATCTGGAGGCTGTCTGGAGTGCCCAGACCAGGAGCTGCCTCTGTCTCCTCACCACGGGCAGCTCTGAAGGGTGACATATCAAGAACCAACTAACAGGGACGGGCACTGGCTGTGTCGCACGTCCCTTAGGTGCAAGCAGCAGGTCCCGGTTTCACCAGGACTTCAGAAAACTGAGCTTGCTTTGGTGGGTGGGTGCCTCCTTTTGCACAGTGGCCCAGGAGCCTGCACCCTCACCCTCATCAACCCTAAGAGGGACATGATCTAGACTTCAGGTTAGAAATTGGGCTAAAATAGAGGTGTTCTCTGTCATTCATAAAGAAACCATGCCATTGCCCTGAGAAAGAAGACCCTGCGGCTCTCTCCCTACACCCAGCACTGTCTATGTATGTCTCTCATCAACAGTGACAAACCAAATATAAGTCTCCTTACTCCTTTCGCACCTGCTCCTCGCATACCTGTATCATGCTCACTAGGCCAAAGGAAGACCTCCAGGTTTCTCCAGCTCAAGAAACTGCCCTTATTTAAAAGATTTCTTAAGATGTTCATGGGAAGTGTCATGGGAAGCTAGGCCCAGGAGAGGATCTCACCCAATTTCCTGCATATGGTATGAAATTAATTATCACTCAAATTCCCTAAGGTGAGCCCAATTCAGAGGAACAAAACACTACATTTCAATGCTTGCTTTTTATCCCTCTTTGTTCTTCTCTGCTAATCTCTTCTCCACTAAACAGCAAAATGAAGGTGCAGAAGAGAAAAAGTATGAATAGAAAACTCCTACTTGGAAGTACTTTAGCTTAGCTTGTTGCTTGGGGGAGGAGAGAAAGGCACTGGAAAATTCTGGAAGAAAATATTTTCTACATTTATTTTTTTGCTTTCTTTGACAAAGTCAAAATTATTTTCAAATCAGAAAGATCACTTGCACTCAACCCACTGACTAGGATCAGTCCTATTGTAGAGGAGCATACCACATTTTGTGGCCCAGACACCTCAAAAGGAGTATTCAAAATCAGGGATTAAAGCATTTCTCATCTTTTCCTGTAGCTGCTCTAAACTTTTTGTATGAGTAGGTGTGACGACAGGCTGACCAGGGATACACTTGCAAATGGGTGCTCTTGAGGTGATAGCCTAATGAATGAAATTCAACAGTGCATGATTTTAGATGCCTCTCACTAAAGAAGTCAGCATTTCTTGTTGAGTTTTCCAGACATATTTTTAGGATGAGTTACAACACATAGTAAGGGTGTGTTTGCATGCACAGATTTTTTAGATCCTCCTTTGATTCCATGGCAGCCCAGGCTGCTTATTGTGAAACCATTTCCAGTGTCTTATTGATCATATTTTCTTTTTAAACGCATGATTGCCTAGTTAAATCTGATACTCTGTTTAAAGCGAAAGCAATTTATATCCCAGAGAGCTCAGAGAAGACAGATAGAAAGGAAGATATCCTGGATGTACAGGGAAAGGATGACACTTCCCCCTCCTGAGGCCAGCAGGACCTCTTCATGAGCACATGTTCCAGAGAGGTCTGGGCTGGCCAGCTGCATCTTTGGCCTTCACCCCCTGCATCTCACATCTGATTAGTTTGTGAATGCATTTATTTAAGGCCCTGATTTTGGTTTTTTGACCTTTCAGAAGTAGTTTACATCAGTGGCTACCATGCTCAGGTGAGTAGATTCAAAATAAGATGGAAGAACCACATTTTAGCCCAGTGATGACAATCCTAAGAACCTCTGTGTTAATGGGAACTGCTGAGAACACTGCTTTGGTTGGATTTATTTCTAAAATCCTCAGACATAGAATGGTCTTGGACTGTTACCCTTTTCAGAAATTATTAGCCAAGACATTTTGCAGAGATCTGTAAAGTAAGATGGGTAGACAACGCCCAAAATTTAAAAAACACTGGAATTCCCCTTTTATGCCTCCTCATCATCTTAGCTCAGCTGCCCAAAGGCAGCAGGGCTCCTGCAAGGGGGATCAAGTAATGCCCCACTAGCAATCGCAGAGTAAAATGGAAGTAGGGAAAAAATTCATTTCTGTAGACAAAGTGAGCCTCACTTTTTAATTTCATTAACTGCCCTGTTTCTCCCAGACATTCTTCATGCAGCAAGAGAATAAAAAGAATCCTTTTCAAATGGTGAAAAGGAACATCCCTGAAAAGAAACTTCTGAAAAAGTTTGAGTTAGGTACAGCAGCTGCAGCAGTTTTAAAACTATTCTTGCTATTTAGGTTTGCATATTAATATTTCAATGCATATCTTGACACAGAGTTTTCCTAAGTGTTTTCAGAGAAAACATTTGCAGCTGAAATATAATCAGTACAAAGAAGAATGGCCTTTTGTTTCTGTTTTATGCTTGCTTTTTTTTTCTTATCTTGCTCTTAGTCCCATCGTTGGCTTTTGCATAGTCACTAGATGGAGGACAGACTGTGTGCATGCACACAAATACATACACACAGAGAAAACAAGCACTGTTTTCATAATATCTAGCACTCATTCAAATCCACTCTGCCTCTTGTTCAAATAGACAACTTTATTATCTTTACCCTTTACCTTTCAATTACCAAGCATATCATGAGTTATGAGGCCAGTCTTGCAGCATTCCCTCAACTTCAGTGCTGCATAGAGCTCAAATAAACAAACGACACAAACAAACAAACAAACAAACAAACAAAAGAATATTTACTCCTCTGGATTTCCATGCATGCTGTTGCTGTAGAGCAGAGAGGAGATTGTAAAGGGGGAAGCATGACCCTTAGAGCTCGGTATGAATTCTAGTTCTCTCAAGCCTCATTTTAGGGCTCTTGCACGATTTTGAGAATCATTTTGTAACGTAAAGGTGGTGAATTCTGATGATGTGATTCCCTCACAATCCTGTTCAGCAAATCTTACCTCACACTTCTCATCTCTCCTGGAGCTTTACTAAAGAGGATATCACTGATCATCCTGACAGGAAAAGAATCATAGAATCATAGAATGGCATAGGCTGGAAGGGACCTCAGAGATCATCTAATCCAACCTCCCCGTCACGAGCAGGGATGCCTCTTAACTAGACCAGGCCACTCAAGGCTCTGTCCAACTTGGCCTTGAACACCTCCAGGGAGAGGACATCCACAACTTCTCTGGGCAATTTATTCCAAAGTCTTACCACCCTCGTACTGAAGAATTTCTTCCTAAGATCTAATCTAAATCTGTTCTCCTTCAACTTAAACCCATTTCCCCTTGTCCTATCAGTGGACACTCTTGTAAAAAGTCCCTCCCCAGTCTTCCTGTAGGTTCCCTTCAGGTATTGGAAGGCAGCTATTAGGTTCCCCCGAAGTCTTCTCTTTTCAAGGCTGAACAATCCCAGCTCCCGCAACCTGTCCTCGTAGCAGAGATGCTCCAGCCCCTGGATCATCTTTGTGGCCCTCCTTCTGAACACGCTCCAACAGATCTATGTCTCTCTTATGGTGGGGACACCAGAACTGGACGCAGTATTCATGGTGCTGTCTCACAAGAGCAGTGTAAATGGGGAGAATCACCTCTCTTGACCTACTGACCACGCTTCTCTTGATACATCCCAGGATGTGGTTGGCCTTCTGGGCTGCATGAGCGCACTGCCGGCTCATGTTGAGCTTCTCATCTATAAACACCCCCAAATCCTTCTCTTCAGGGCTACTCTCAACCCACTCCATGCCCAGTTTGTATTTGTGCCTAGGATTGGCCCGACCCAGGTGAAGGATCTTGCATTTTGACTTGTCGAAGCTCATGCAGTTTGCACTGGCCCATTTCTCAAGCCTATCAAGGTCCCTCTGGATGGCATCTCTTCCCTCAGGTGAGTCCACAGCACCACACAGCTTGGTGTCATCAGCAAACTTACTGAGGGTGCACTCAATGCCGTCATCCATGTTGCTGACAAAGATGTTGAACAGCACTGGACCCAGAACAGACCCCTGAGGAAAGAAACAAGTAGATGATTTAAATATTTTGTCCATAGTCACACAAGGGATCACTGACAGCTAGGAACAGCTATTCTGATTCAACACCTAACACTTATACCACTTCTCCACTTACAGCCAGCATGCAATGCACTACATTAGACAGCAGGCAACCATGCCCTACGTGGGAGCTTCTGGGACCTTCTCTTTTGATTATCAATAGTGAGATACTGCAGTCACCATCACTTTATTCATCTCCATGGGCCAAAGGTTCCTATTACAATGGTGTCAACATCTGTAATTCCTATCCAGGAACATTTACCAGATGTCAAGTTTTCCATGGGCTTGGAAGCGCTTTGGAAAAGAGAAAGTTATCGTAAAGTTAAATTCATTAGCTTTTTTTTTTTTTTTTAAACTATTTATACAAGAAGTTGTGCATCTCAGAATGACTGCTGGACATTCTTGGTGTTCTTAAAAAAAAAAGATATTGAGAATAGCTTGCACACAGACAATAGTGACCACTATATCTTCAGAATACCATTTTATGACTAAGAAACTATGATAGACTCTTGGGGCTCATCTGAGGCCAATACAGCTATTGTACTTCCAGTTGATCATAGAATCATAGAAAGGTTAGGGTTGGAAGGGACCTCAAAGATCATCTAGTTACAACCCCCCTGCCATGGGCAGGGAAACCCTCCACTACACCAGGTTGCCCAAAGCCTCATCCAACCTGGCCTTGAACACTTCCAGGGATGGGGCATCTACAGCTTCTCTGGGCAGCCTGTTCCAGTGCCTCACCACCCTCACAGTGAAAAATTTCTTCCTTATATCTAATCTAAATCTGCCTTCTTTCAGTTTAAGACAGATTTTTCTCCCACAGTACCTAAAGGAGAAAGAGAACTTGCCATCCACTAAAATACCAGCTAGGGGTCAACAAACTTCCTGCAATTTCAGCAGGTGCCCATCAGCGGGGGTGCATTGCCTTCCTGCTTGTTTTACCCTGCAGGAGAAGAACAGAGATAGAGTGAATTGTCCTAGAAACACGACATATTTGAGATCTACAGCCGAATTCACCTACATTGATAATGTTCCGGTGTAGTTTCTCAACAGTTCCTACTCACTCTTGTGAGCCCAGATGCCTGTGGAGTGGCAGTGAGCACCCATGTAGGCCAGCAACCTGCAGGGGAAAGCTGGTGTGAGGGACCTGACCATGCTGCCCTTCCTCACTGGGAGCAGCCGCATAACTTCTCAGGAACTGCTGCATGGCTGTGCAATGGGGGACTGTGTTTCTCTCTCCGCTCACGTCCAGACCTTCATCTGATGTCCCTGGAGGTACACTCAATGACTTTAGAGATCCAGCGACTTACATCACTGAGTACTTGGTTTCAAGTTAAGCATGTCCTCCAAGGTGTCCCTGCAAGTGCAGGACAGACACTTCAACACCAGTGGTTCCCAGCCAGGGGGGTGACTGCAAAGCACCAGCTGGCAATGCCAACAGACATCTCCGCTGTCTCTCACAGTGCTGCTTTCATATTTGAAGTCTCTCTGGCTCTCTGAGCTCCTTCCAAAAGCAGAGGGAGCACAATCCGTGCAGTGGCATATGCTCATCTCTGCTAAGACCCTGGAGCATTCATTTGGAGAGACACAAACACCCTTATTCACATCACAGTTGTGCTGGTTTTGGCTGGGATAGAGTTAATTTTCTTCACAGGATCTAGTGAGGGGGAAAAACTGTTGATAACCCAGAGATGTTTTCGTTACTGCTGAGCAGTGCTTACACAGAGTCAAGGCCGTTGCTGCTTCTCCCCCCACCCCACCAGCGAGTAGTCTGGGGGTGCATGAGGAGTGGGGAGGGGACACAGCTGGGACAGCTGACCTACACCGACCAAAGGGATATTTCGTACCATATGATGTCATGCTCAGCATATAGAGCTGGGGGAAGAAGAAGGAAGAGGGGAACATTCACAGTGATGGCATTTGTCTTTCCAAGTCACCGTTACACGTGATGGAGCTCTGCTTTCCTGGAGATGGATGAACACCTGCCTGCCAATGGGGAGCAGTGAATAGATTCCTTGTTTTACTTTGCTTGTATGTGCAGCTTTTGCTTTACTTGTAAAACTGTATCTTTTAACCTATGAGTTTTCTCACTTTTACTTTTCCAATTCTGTCCCCCATCCCACCATGGGGGAGTGAGTGATCAGCTGTGTGGGGCTGAGTTGCCGGCTGGGGTTAAACCACGGCAAGGGTGCTCACTTGAAGATCAGTCTGATAGTTTAAATGCCATCCCAGTAAACTATTTTACTGTTCAAAGGAGATGAAACGTGCTATGCAGAGTTCAACTAACATTGCCTAAAAGGCAAAAACACCTCATGGCAGTGCAGAAAGCTGTAAAGATAATATGTAATAACAAAATAAGAAGAAAATAATAATTAAAAGGATATGTAATAATTAGGCCAGGGAGAGAAGAGAAAGGAGGGAAGCAATTTACAGATCTGAAAATTTTTGGCAGATTTCTCTGGGATGTGTTCTCCAGTACTTTATTAAATCACCCAAAAGAAAAAGACTTCTTCTGACTAAGGATATTTCATCACCAAGAACATGTTCCCACATTCAGCAATAGCTTTTGCTCAACTTCAGCTGACTTCCCTTGCATCAGAAATGTCCCTGGGCTCTTGCATCAGCCCAGCTGTGGACACAGCTGTAAAATCATGCCCTTCTCTAGCCAGTGCAAGGCAAAATATTTATTTTAATAGTGCCTGCTAGGCCAATTTCATTCATAATCCAATCAGCATTTTACTTCCAGATCTTTTCACTGACCACCCATTCATCACTTCCAGCCATGGTGTTCAAAGAGCTGCTGGAAGGTACACTTTAAAAAATTTGTTCAAAAACCAGCACAAGGGGAATGGTAAACCCCAAGGGCCAGGCTGTCAATCATCCGAGGCAGGCACTCTCTGCCATCACAGCTGGTCAGCCTCGACTAGCACCCTGCAGAAGACACTTTAGGATACTCTGCCACAGATTTCAACAGTAACAGGCACCTTAGGGCATACATTCAGTGGCAATGGAAAATGCACCCGTTGAGTCAAAGAAGGCCCAACCCACACTCAACCCACTGTCCTAGTATGTCCCCTTAGAACTTCTGATTGTCCCGGAGCACCAGAGCTATTTAGGTCCTGTGATCTTCACCAGGGTGTGGCTACACACAATCTATCACGGATGCACACTGAATCTATGTTCTCAGTTTTGTTCAGGTATTTGGTGTAGGTGACCAATGAAGCTGTACCCCCTTTCTTGTAGTTGTTACCATTTCACAGCTCCTGTCCTCCATACATGAATGACCAGGGTGCATCAAAGCTCCTCCTTGCACCACAGTGTAGAGCTACAGAAATGGTGGTGCACCGAGGGATTTTCCAGCTCTGTCCTACTATACTTCACTTCACACACACTATAAGGGAAGAAGTCTGTAAAAGACTTAAATCTAAAAGGTTTAGAGTAATGTTTTAGACCAGTGATGTATCTCAAGGGTATCAGCAACGAGTTCTTATGCACAGTAGTACAAAGAGAAGCCAGCTTCCTTTTTCAAATAACTGCATCATACAGGAAGCAGAAGTAAAAGTGATAGCAAAAAGAGGCTATGATTTGGAACAAAGAACAAAGACACCAGACATCAGTCTATGTAAGCCCCAGTTCCCAGCAGGCAGCCAGTTTGACACATAGCCATAGAATCATAGAATCATAGAATGGTTTGGGTTGGAAGGGACCTCAAAGATCATCTAGTTCCAACTCCCTTGCCATGAGCAGGGAAACCCTCCACTATATCCAGGACAACTAAGTAAAATTTTCATGTCATTCCTATCTTTTTTCCTTCCATATTCTGTAACTTTTTATAGTTTACTTATGTTAAAATGGTTTACTCCATTGCATCTCTTGCCCCAATCCTTCTGTCCTAGTTTGACTGGCATAGAGTTAGTTTTTCTTTTTAGCAGCTAGAAGAGCTCTGTGCTTTGGTTTTAGCCTGGGATTCATTATGAGAAGAATGCTGATAGCGCACTGATGTTTATAGCTGCCACTGAGGCCTCAAGGACTTTTCAGCTTCCCATGTGTGCAGGAGCACAACAGGCTGGGGGGAAGCATGGCTGGGACAAAGGGCCCACAACTCCCCTTGTGATTTGAACTTAGATTTAGGATTCAGGGCTGAATTGGCCAATGGAGTATTCCATGTCATGCAATGTCATGCCCAGTATATAGATGAGGGCTGACTGGGGAAAAAGCTCTCATTTTCTCTTCTGTGGGACTCTCGGTCTCTAGGAGCACTCTCTCTCTCTCACTCTTTTTTCAGTTGTCTTACTTATCCAGGATTGCGGTGCTGGAATTTTTCTGTTTCGGGATCGCTTGCTGAGATGGGACAAGCATTGGCCACTGGGTGACAAGCAATTACACTGTGCATCACTTGTATATATTATTATCAAGATATATATTAATATATTATTATTATTGGTTTATCACTATTACTTTTGATTTTATATTATTAATATTAAATTTTTCTTATCTCAACCCATGAGTCTACTTCCTTTTTCCCCTTTAATTCTCTTCCCCATTCCCTTGGGGGAGCATAAGCAAGCAGCTGCGCGGTGTTTGGTTACCAACTGGGTTAAACCACAACACACTTCCTATCCGATCCAGAGGTGTGCTCATATGAAGAAAACCACTTTTTTTTAGCCAGTTCTGTACCTCTCTTTCTCGTATCCACAGGTTGCCATCTCCGAAGTGGTTAGGCCATTTCCAAAGTGGTTAAGATGATCAATATTCAAATTATACAACCTAAAAATCAATGAAGGACACTGAGCTTATCACGAATTTTACTGCAAACTGATTCCCCTGTTGACTGGCCAAAGAGCTGAATGGAGAATTTGGATTACCACTACAGTTCAAATAATGAAAAAACAAGAAATATAGTTTTTTGCAACAACAAAAAATTTACAGTGACCGGACCCTAGTCTCCTTTTTCAGTTCCACATCTTCCAAATATTTTTACCAACTTTCCAGTCTCTCCTCCAGCCTCAACTCCACTCCAGTTCAGCTACACATTTCACGGAGCCAAGCTCTTTTAGTCCATTAGAAATTTGTCCAGCGCCCACTGCTAAAGCCAATTGGAACACAATTTGAAAAAGGAGAACATAAATCAAGCAGTAAATTTGTGATTTTCATGCAAACCACACAGGAGCCAGTGACAGCTACTGGTTTAGCCAAATCATCCATTCTCCTGACCAGCAAAGTCTGAGGTCTTTTTCTCTGGAGAAACTGGAAAAACTGGAAAAACTTCTGATACTCTCGCTCTCAGAAGAGGATCCTGAGCTAGGCAATATTTTAGTTGAAAAACTAATTATTTTACAGCAGCTTTTCAGATGGAAAAAAATCTCTTAAAACTGAGCAGAAGGATGAGTATGATTTCCACTTTGGTAACATATTGATCAAGATAAGAAATAATTAATTATACGACTCTTCTGAAATACTATACAAATGGAGAAAATGTGTCTATCTGAAAACCCAGAAGTATGTGTCTTGGAACAAATCCAGAAGCACCAAATGTCTATTTTTAAACTCAGTGACTCATGAAAAGAGAGCCACAATGATTAGTTGCAGCAGCTTGAAATGTTAAATAAACATAAACTAGGAATAGCTCTGACTGGATCTGTGCAAACTGACCTCCAGAGTTGTGAAGTGACCCTTAGACTTCAGAAGGACTTTGGACGTGGAAGGAGGAGATCTCGGAAGAACAGAGCCTGAGGAGCACTGTGTGATGTGATTTCCAGAGAACTCTTAGGAGAATTTGCCCCTGTTCTCAAAAACTGCAAATGCCTTTGGTGTCTTGCTGTGTGAAAGTTGCCAATGTGAAAATTTTGGGCCAGTAATCTATGGAGGGGAACAGGCCCTGTGCACAGTGCTCTGGCTCCCGTCTTGTGTGCGTGGGTTCACTTGCAAGAGACATTAAACTCTCACTTTTTTAATAAGCCATTTCACAACAATGGTTGTGCAGTCTGCAATCAGGTCACACCTCATTTATGAAGTCCCATAGCCATTGCTGCACTCAGCTACCTGAAATGCCCATTGCCCCATTCCCACCCTGCCTTCAGAAATGATCCCCTTGATGCTCTTCTCCCTTCTAGATATCTGGGCACATCTACACCCATGGGTACTACTGCTGAGTATGCACCCAAGCTGTAAGACTGATCAAACCAAACTCCCTTTCTAATCTTGAGTGAAGGTAAGTGTGAATCCAAGCCCTAAACTAAATGGCTCAAATCTTCAAGAACTTGAAGCACAGACCAGACATAAGACTATTGCTAAATGTTTTGCACAAGACGTGTATTTTATCAGATCAGAATCTCTCACACACACACACACACACACACACACATTAATGGATTCAGTGAAACAAACGACATCATTGCAACTCCTGCCTCTGCATTACACAGCATTTGTCAGACCAAGGATGGTAACAAAGCAGAGACTCACATAAAATCAGATTAAAAACTTTAAATCTTAGTGCATCATACACACTGTTTCCATGGATCTGTAATGACCCAGGGAAAGAATTTGCAGTGGAAAGCAAAGAGGCTTTCTCTGAATTTGCAGCAAGCAGTTCACTGTTGTTAAGGCTGCAAACAGTAGCTATAGACAGCTGACATTTTCTGAGTGCACATCATCCCTGAACTCTGATTTATGTTTAAAGGCTTAAGAAGGATTTATCTTCAGAGCCAGTTCAAGGAGCAATATGTGAAAGGCAAATGAATAAAGCAAGAAAGCCATAAATTTCTCTTTCAGTACAAAAAGCTGGACACTGAGTAACCAGTGTCAGTAACTGCGTAGAGCACATCAGGATGAGTGTTGCAATCTATGTTAAAAAGCTTTTCTAAAGTCCTCATTAGCATTCATTGATAATGCCAGCACAAGAAGGGGAGAGGGTAGATATTTATATATCGTGAAATAATTTTAATTTTTAAGTCATCACCTGTTTTAAATCACTTTCTCACTCAGCCACCTAACAAGCAGAGAAAGAAGTCAGGATCTGGGGAGAAAGATGCCCATCCTCTCGCTCTCCCTTTAACCAGATCCACCGCACAGACTACCTGGAGCTAATTCTGCTTTTTGCTGGCATAAAAGAGATCAAACCTGGCATATTATTTTAAATGTCCAGTGTAGCTACTGGCAATAGAAAGGTGCTGAAAGAAGTAATTTTTTTTTTTCACTCTGAAGAAATGACTAGATAAAAATCTAGGCTACATAATGCTGCCTTAATTATATTTCCTATTTAGGTTTCATCTCCTAATAAGTTCTTACTAGCTCAGTTTTGCCCTAGATTGCTTTCTGTGCTTCAGTAGTGTATTAAAAAGGCATTCTGAAAACAAACCTTTGTAAATTTTAGTGTAAGAAATAAAGAATTGTCACTGATAATAGTCCTATGGCCACACACAGACAGAAAACTCAACCATTGCTTTTAAGGAGTATTGTCTACTAGCAGAAAGGAAGCACACAGGAAAGCAACAAGGATGCTATACTTACAGAAACTGTAAATGTGTAATCTTCAAAATTTCATTCCCTCCCTGCAGTTCAGAGAAAGTAATGAAAAGGGAAAACTCAACTCAGAGGGCAGAGTACTCTTGAGGTCCATGCATGGGTGATGCAGGAACTCCAAACTTCAATAGAAAGTGCATGAATGTCAAAACACCCAGCACATTTCATGGATATGCTCCATTGTTAATCTCTTATTACTGAGGTTAAATAAGAGCACGTGGGTCTATTTAGATGGAATAACAGTTCTTGCAGAACATAACAAACAATGAAGAAGAAAAGTAAATTCACCTGGGAGAGAACAGAAGTAGAAAAACAAAGAAAGTGCTTATGCTAGAGCCAGGCCCAAGCCTGAAACCTGTTCTGCCTCCAACTCAGATTCAAGCACACCAAAACTCAGCTGACCTCTGAAAAATCCTGGCCAGATACTTTTCAAACCCCTGTGCTATTGAAGACCACAATTTACAAGACTCTTGGAAGCAAAATGTGGAAGGACAGGAATACTGGGAAAGACAACTGCAAACTATACCAATACTCAGGACAAACTGGATGCAAGTACTCAGTCGCTTCAGCTCTTCTTTACATTTTTTTTAAAATATGTCTTTTTTATTTATTAGTACTGATAAACTAGAACTCAGCAATCCATGGCATATTACTGTTGTGCTGGACCAATTGCAAACAACAGATTAACAACTTTAAGTTAATAAAACCATGAAATCACAAATAGATGGCCTTCTCTATTGCCCGTGGCCTCATTCTGCAACAATATTAGTGTGTTTTCAGAGAATAAGTAGGGTCATATAATGGCGATTATTGTCACAGGCTCATTGCAGACATGACCTCACCCTCAGGACTTGGAATCTGCCCCTGGCCGGGCTGGAGTTCCTGAGGAATTTTAATAATGGGGTGTGAGGGTCAGGCCATGCCTGCTACCTGTTTCAGAAAATAGAAACCTGTTTTGATGGGGCTGACTGAGTCTGGTTACCGTCTGAGATCCCCTTAGTGTCTCCAAAAAATGATTTGGGTGTGACAGGTAGCCAAACACTCACACCCAGTCCTTAGTTACTGTAAGTGCCCTGACAGAAACATTAAAAGAAAAAATGTCTGTGGTGCCAGCCACTAGATCTGAACACTTGTTAATATTGTTAGAAAGGAACCTCTGGTTAGGGCAAACACTACCTTCCTCATGGATCTGCCTGTTGTATCTCAAATAACAAGATGAGGCTGTCTCGTGCTCTCAGCTTTTACCCATCTGTAGTTATGTGACTGTGTTATTTGCCAGGGATTCCCATCTTACCCAGAATTTCAGTAAGGCTCAGCAGCACCCAGTGAACAGGAGGAAAGTGGTATATACCTGGCAGTGACCTGTTAGGCTACAGACTGCTCACCCCTGCACCCCCTGAAGGCTACCAAGCATGGTGGGAAGGCTGGTCTGCTATAATGCACAACCATTCTCAACTCAGCTAAGAGATGTCTTTCGATTAATCTGCGGAAAGCTAACTCCAGCTTCCACTTGGCACCAAATATAAGCATCCCTGGGACCCCGTTTAACTGGTGAAGTCTTCATTTTGTCAGCCTCTGGCATAACAGTCCATTAACCTCGGTGAATTACCTTGTAGTCCCCATCCGTCAAAGTGTCTGACTACCTGATGAAATGAAGAGTTATTTCTTGGGTCTGTCACTATGTGTCAGCTCAACAGCTAAATCATTTCTTCAATACGATTAATTCATTATATCCCAACTGTAGCATCTGCCCTGTCAACCTGAAGAGGTGGTCAGAAAAGTTCCCAGGAACAGCGGAGCCAAGAGCAACGGGACTGATAAATTGTACCGGTGCATGGCATGCCAGGGGCATCCAGGAAGGCACAAATTCCCTCCATCCCCACACTGATGCTGATGCACAGATTAATTTGGGGACAACGAACTTCAACAGGAGGCAGAAAGGGCAGGAACCACTGAAAGGGCAGTAATAAGCAATTTCATGAATAGTTCCTACTGCCTAAGTGAACTGAGAAGATGTGCAGTGAGAAAGATCTTTCACCGTGAAGATAACAGTGTTCAGATCCCACGATAAGCATCAATACCCAGAAGTGCCATTCCTCTGGTGAAACATCTGGGATCTCCTAGATCTATACCGTCATCTTGCTTTTAGGCTTGCTACACCAGAATCATACCTCACAACCTGCAGGGTTGCGTGATGCCCAGTTACAGACAGCACCAACTGAATAGAGTGAGTCAGTCGTAGCTGGCCTCCTGCCTGCTACCTGCCATTGCAACTAATCTCCATCCAGCACTGCAGAACAAGGCTAGCTGGTGCCTTTCTTCCTTCACTGTCATCTAATCCTTCAACCTGGTTCATCTGCCATGAAAGAATCTGAAATGTTGCAACATTCATCAGTCCAGCATGTGCTGGCAAGGAGCGGGCTGCGGACCAAGCCGGACAGCACTGGTGACAGAAGAAAACATTCAGCACAAAACATATATACAGGGTGATTTACACAGGAGGATAGACAGGGTCTCGCTATTCATTCTTAAATTTTTACTGGGCTTGTTTCAATTACAAGGCTTAGTGGCATTAACTTCTGATGTACAACGCAAAGTATTTTTCTAAGGTCATGGGCAGTAATTGAAAGTCGACTTTGATACTCACATTAAAAAATACTGCTAATACGGAACTGCTCTGAAATCAGCCCAGCATGATGTCCTTCAGACACGGTAATAATGAATATGCAAGAGACTCATGACAGTCTACTCGGTGGAAACAAAACATAATTTGGCTGGTCATTTGCTTTTGTTCGTCTTTTGTTGGTGGAATAGGAGGGGAGACAAGTCCTGTGGCAATAGTCTTGAACAGACCGTCTCCATTTTGAATCTGCTGAGATGAAATATCTCTTTTCAACAACAAAGGCTGAACTCTGATCAAAGCCCAACCAGCAGCACGCCCTGCAGTGGTATACACCAGATCCTAATTCTTGCAAGTGCCCGAGGGGGTGTGAAACTCCCATCAGTCAAGTGATACAAGGACAGGAGAGCGCGCTGTAATTTTCAGTTCAGCCCAACAAACCCTGCAGCCTCTTGGCTTGCAGTAACCTGGAATGCATCCTGCAAACAATTAGCAGGATGGCTTTCCAAGCTGATCAACACCACACGGCTCTTCTTTGATATTGTTTTATTCTTCCTCTCCTCCCTCCCAAGAGCGTTTTCAGGAACTCCACACACTGCTGGAAGTACTGTTATAGGACAGTGTGTACAGTAGAATCCCTCGTTTTTGTGCAAAGGCCTCTGTGCCTGTTCTGCCTGCACTCAGTGTGCACGCCGTTATATGAGGTGCTTGGACAAGCATTACCCATCATGTGTGAATAAAGACTTGGTTTGTCAAGCAAATAGGTATGTGCAAAAATGTACAGTCCTGTGTTGTAATTGTCTAAAATACCATTGTGGCACGACAGTGAGTTACAACATGCCAGAGCACAGGGACAGCCTGTCTCTAAGTAATTGCTTGTCTTCTGCATAGACTCTCCCCAAAGCTCCTCTCCATCTGTACTGCAGCCATTTGTGTAGGACAAATACTGCTGTTAACAGACCGAATGAAAAAAAGTGGTTTCTGTACTTAAAACTCATATAGCACAACTTATACTACATTTGAAAACAAGGGCTCCATTATACCTTTTTGCAAGGTGAAAAGGGTGTCAGCACGAGCCCCTTGCAGGCAGCCAGGGCTTAGCAGTGGGCAAACGTGTCATCCTCACTCTCACCTCGCTCTCTTTCCCTTTGTCCCTCCGCCGGCACCCAGCAAGAGTAAGTCTCTTGCTACCCAGCCTTCTGCCACAGGATCACACTGTGGTCAACAGCCTATCAAGCGTTGTTGCTGAGAAATTACCTCCCAAACAGGCAAGTCTCTCACAGATAATGTGTCTGAAAATGGCAGGTTTGTCTATTCTGTTCTCTGTTGATCAGGAGAGGGGGCTTCTGCTGCCAAACCATTCTGGTTATGGTCACTGCACGGAAGAGGCAGGTATCAACTAGGGGTAGCCCCCAGACTCATAAAACATGTCAGCAGCCCCTGCTTCCCTGCTGCTGGGGGCGATGGCGCAAGGAACAACAGCGCAGAACAATGATTCTGGGCTGGTGAAGTGGATCGACCATTTACTGCCCCAGGAGGAAATATGGCTTCAAATCTAGGCTGAGCTATGGATGGTGTATGTGGTGTTGGTCACACTGTCTGCTCCTCTCTGCCTCTGTTCCAAGGTGGAATCAGGGCTCTAGGAGTTTATGCAAGTCACCATAAGTGTGCGGTTTTTAGAAATTGGTAACTGCTAATGTAAATGTTTCCAAGCCCAAATCCTCTTTCATACCTTTAAATATTTTAGGTAAAGATAGAACTACCCACTCTTAAGTCTGCAGTTTTATTCTGCATCTTTGATCTAGAAATATACTGAGAATTTCCTTTTCTATTTTTAGAAGTTCAATTATTTTAAGAAAGTAACTTAAGTTTATTCAGAGGTGCATTTCCATGTATATCTTACAGTCACTTCTAAAAGAGAAAACATTAAAACAAAACCACTATCTCATATTTGTCCATTAGCACTGAAAGATGACCTAAGAAGCAATTAATAGTATAGATTCAATCATTTAAATACTCTTTTTTCAGCAACTGGACTTAACTGCTCCGTTCAATTCCACTGAAATCCATAACATATAAACACGTAGGTGCTTTATCAAACAGGGATGTAGTTACCTGCAGTGCAGAGAACAGTGTGCACCGGCATGGATGTGGTTTTTTTATTTTCTGTGATCCTGTGTTCATCTGTAGGTCTGTGAGTTCCCTTTGTGCATACTGGTAGCTGCCTGATAATTGCATAGCCACTGCAAAAAGAGACAAACCCCGCTGCAACAGTTTACTGATAGCATCAGTGTTCAATCCAAGGCAAGCACTAAATCATGGAAATCAACAGTTCATGCAGAGATCTGAGATTATTTGGTTTCAGAAACTAAGCAGCACTGTGACTTCGCATTGGAATACAGGAAATTATAGTCCAAATTTCCATAGAAGTGAGCAAGATGCAGATTTGGCAAAGTATTTCTGGGAATTTGGAGACAGAAGGAAAACCGCTGATGGCTTTTAAAAAAATGTATTCTTTATTATTACTATTTCGTATATTTTCTCCACAAATAGCTCTTTCCTGTATCTCTTTTAGAGGTGGTGGGGTTTTTTTTTTGTATTCAAGAAACATAATCTCAGATTGGGGGCACACATCAAACAGCATATTTGTGATCTCCAACTAGATAATAGTCATTCTCTGGTTTGTGTTTCCTGTGCCAGATTCATGATTATGAGCTCAAAAATCACTTTCTGTGCATGATTTGTAATCATTGCTTAAAAGTCAGTAAACAATTCCACACTCTTAAACTTTCTTACAGAGGAAACATAAGTGGCTGTAATTCAGTCAATGCAAATCCAAAGCATGTTTACAGAATCCTTGTCGTATTTCTTCTAAACTAACAGTCCCATCTGGTTATATTTTGTTGATTTTCAATACAAAAAGTGCTAATAATAGCACAAAGTGATGAGATCTTGTTATCTAGGAAGCCTAACTGTATACATTTTCTTATAGTTTGCTTGGATGTTGGTTGTTGACAGCATAAATCATAGTGCCAGGCAGAAATCTTAGGCCCATTTGATCTCAAAGAAATTTTGTCTTTGATTCAAGAAGAAACAGAATTTCAACTCCATTGATTCACCTGGATTCATACTGCCTTAATTGTCTAGAAAAATGAAAGTTTCACGTAATGACTCCCAGTGCAAATCAATAAGGGAAATGTTTTTGGTGAATGTTAGTCCTACAGAATTATCCATCATCCAAAATGCCTTTTTCTCCTTGATTTCATCAGAAAGTGTCTGTATTTTGCACATACTCCTTGACTTCATAGAGATCTTGAGTGTTTCCCAAGATTTCTAAGCATTAATGTTTCCCCTTCTAAAAGATACCAGCTGCCTTACGTTTTTTCTACCCAGCTCTTCCCACCATCATGAGTGCTAGATCCTTGGGTCTACCTGTATCTGAAAGCCATGTAAATGCAAAGAAGGGCATAATTCTGAAGAGTTCATGCTCACACAAAAGCAATTTTTCTAAAAAGAAAGAGAGATTAATATCAAGATATCCCAGTAACTTGACTTCTTATGACGTCACTGTCAACATCAGGAGTAGGTATCATACAGAGAGAAGGACACATCCCACTTCAGCTAGGAGCCAAGTTCAACCAGTTCAAATTCCAAAGCATTTGAGTCTGCTGTTTCCTGTGGCCTAGATATCTTTGATAGCAATAAGGCAATAAGAAGCTCTAGGTACCAACTTGAAGGCCATCTCAACCTTGCCGAAACCAATCAGTCAGTGGCTGCAGTAGAAAAAGATCTGCCTGATCATTGTCTAGCAATTAATTTTACTCCAGTCCTGAATAATTTCTGTACCTTGATGTGTGTTCATCAAGAAGAGAAGCAGCTTGGGAGGGTCTGGTCTCCCATCCATTCTCTACCCTTTCTCTGGGCTTTCACGGGGAATGGGAGGGTTACAGCTTTAGGGTGAATCTTTCTCTCAGGCTGGCTTCTGGAGGGACAAAAGAAGCATTTATCTAGATGAAGAAGCAGTGAAGCCATCAAGTGCTGTTGAACTTTTCCTGCTCCTACAAATCCTATAGGACCAGGATACTGATCGAGCAGAGAAGCTGCGGCTTTTACCTAGGAATTGAATGAGTAGGACAGGCAGTCTGCTTCCAGGTGGCAGTAAAATTTGTAATGCTCAGGGACACCATTTTTTTCTTAGGAGCTACATTTCTTCAGTTAGTGACGCTTTATCACCTGGTGCTCTCCAAGCTCTGGTTAGCACTGCACGTGAGTAAGCTTCAAACCCACAAAGACTGTTCCAGAATATGTAGTATAATTAATCAACCATCTTTTCAATAGAGGACATGATATTGCACAAAGCTCATAGTTTGCTAAGTGAAACCAGAGGGCTGTTCTTCTCCTCCAGCAAACATTCCCCCTGCAAAATCCAGAGCTGTTTCATTTAAGTGTTAACAGTTTGTCAAGGGAAAGAACTCTTTTTTTTCTTAGTATGTGGCAACCAAAAGCTAATAAAGTTTTTCCTGAGAGCTGGAGAATGTACAACATCTCTCCAAAGTAATAAATAGCTGCTTGGTCTCCGGCCAAAAACAGCTCAGAAAAATGCATCCAATTTTCTAAAGCAATCACACACAAATGTCCATGAACATAGCCCTGAAGGCTGCAGACAGACCATAGCTTAGGCACTGACTTAGATCTTCAGAGAGAAATGCCGCTTGAGATACGGGGCTGAAAGAAGTAAAGAGGTACAAATCCTGAAGGATGGCTGGATGGGGAGCCCTCTTTCTTTCCTTTCAGCATGATCCATGTAAGCCAGATTCCATGTCAGTTTATATCAACACAGTTCGCTCCAGGGATGTGGAGTTTTGCTGTTGCTGCTGCTGCAGTTTTCACTTTTTTAGTTTGTGCTAGAAAGTGAGAAACCAGATCTAGTTACCATCGAGGTCTCTGTAGTACCTGTCTCCAGTACTGGGTCTCCAGTACCCAGTTTTAGACCTGGACTGAAATAACTCCCATGAATTTCTGGTCTTTGGTAGCATAAGAGACAAAACTAACCTTTTATGTGAGCAGTGACCTGGGCAGCCTGACAAACCAGTGCCCCACCAGAGGTATTTGCAAGGTTTCCTTATCCTCATCTGTATACCAGACTCAAGTCCAACAGGACAGCTGCAGCAGGTTTCTTGCTACGGGCTCAGATGTGTTTCTCTCTCAGTGCAAGGAACCATCATGACACCTCGTTGTCTTTATGTTAGCAGACAAAATATTTTTTTAATTTATTGAGTAGTTTGCTAGTCAAGTTAATATCCTTTGTATTATTAGGAGGAATTGGAGACAGCAAGACTTTTCTTAGTTTAATCACACAGCAGACTCTTGCAAGATCATTGGCACCAGTAGTCAACTATGTCATACACATTATGCCATGTATGATTCTCTTCCCCTAAGAAGAAAACAACCATGTGGTTAGATGCCAGCTCTATGCCTGGGCATGCATAGTGGAGAGCTTAGCCTTTGCTTAAAGTTTGTGATAGGTAGAGGATAAGGTCCTTTTGATTACATTCTTGACGTTTGCCCTGGCTCTGCAGATAAGATTTTATGTGGACTTGTTGAGTAATCCAGGTGAGCTTCAGAGTTAGCAATGTGCTGGCAAATGGTTTCTGCCTTGCAGACTTTTTTGTCCAGTCACAGAGCAAATGGGCAGTGGAAGCTATAATAAAAGACTAAACTCGCTTACTCTAAAGAACTATTCCCCACTCTTCTTTTATGGCTACATATCAAGTGCTCCAGCTTTTAACTCTCACTACATCCTTCCCACAGTGACTAAGATAACACCTCATTAAACCTTGGAGCCTCTAAAACAGGTGACTCAAGTCCTGTCCCAGATAGACAACAGCATCACATCAGATCAGATTTGACCCACTATTCTATTCCAGGAAGCCCGTCACTTACTTTTCTTCCTTCCTAGAAGCAGAGGCTGAACAACAACTGATTACATTTCTGTTATTTACATAACCAGGACCCGTATGCAAAATTGTATCCAACTATTTGTACCGCACAGTGCTAGCCTGAAAATTTTATGAGAAGCTCAGCAGGTGTCAGCAACTGCAGTCCAGTCTGGAACTTGAACACAGAGGATCATGGCACAAAGTGAGTGAATTGCATGAACTCTGTGTTTAATCCCTTCTGTCATACCCACCTCTTTAAAACAACGTTTTCTACTACACACAAAAGGCAATTTTCCAAGAGGGTATTAAAGGCTCGGCCATTTCACCGTTATTGCCATGAAGATGCCAATCGCCAAAGCTGTGCCTGCTCCAGCCTTTGTCAGAAATGCAACAAGAATGGCTCAGCTTGCAGCAAGCATCAAAGCCCTTGCTTGAACGACCCCTTAATGGCCTCCTCTTCTCACAGTAGGGGGATCATTCGATGCAGCTTCTCCACTGAGCTGAGGAGAATCAATGAGAAGAGGAAACTCTTGAGATATGAATTGCAGTAACACGGCTAAAGGTATCTGACTCCAGGTCAAAGCACAATGTGCCCAGACATAGCAGGTCTCTCACATGGTGCCAGGTGCTGTTGCTAGCAGGCTGAAGGACTGAGCAGCAAAAGAGATGGTTATGGTGGCGACTAACATAGACCAAGTATCAGCACGAAATGTTCTAGCGACAACAGATAACCACCTTCCTCCTGGTGAGCCCTGCCGGGGTGGTTTCAGATGGCAGCATGCCCAAACGCAAATTCTCCTGCCCTGACCTCACAGCCCCTCTGTTGTTCAATATAGAGGTGAGCTGCAGGTTTTGCTTCTCTACCATCTCACGGCCCCCATGCTGCCATGCCTCTTGTGCATGGTTGTAGATCTCTGTTTTCCCTGCACCTCGGTGCTGTCTTCTGAAACATGGAAACTGTGACTGTGAAACAGGCAGACTCACAGCTCCAGGAAGTGTCTGTAGGATAAAAGAAGAGTGGCTGCAGGTCTCATCACGCTCTTCACTTGTCATAAACAAAGTGAGATAGCCTCCGTACAGTTTAATGTCTTTATTGCTTCACTTTGTGTTGTGTTCTGTTAAGTATGGGTAACTCAGCGTTCCTGGGAGGACAAGGAAATAACACTCTCGCAGAGGGTCATTTGTTTTTTCTTGTTTCAGATGCTTCAGGACTTGTTTTGGTTTTCCTGTCGTCTTTATGAAATGAAGATTGCAAAACCTTGTAACATGAAATTCACTAATGAAAGTGCCACTAACGCGCAGTTTACTCAGAGCTCTGCTGCTTTAGAATTTGGGAATTAACTCTAAGGAACCAGCCCACATGAGTCAGTCCTCAAACACAATGTATTCTCATTAATATGAAAATTATAATCCAATAAAACGTTGAAAATTCTATTTTTTTTCAAGATACCTTTTGGGTTCTTGGATTTTGCCATTTATTTTTTGAGGCTCCTGAGTTTGCTCATGCCATTTATTTAGATGAGGTACAAAAGAAAGAGAGAGAGCAAGTCTTATATTAAAAGAAAGAGAAGTTAGTGGGAATTAAGCAATTTGATCATCTTTAAGTTATCCTTTTGCAATATCTGGAAAAGCACAGTTTGTTGTTTTGTTTCTTAGAACAACTAAACTAAGGCTCCTGACTCATTGCTTGTCTGCAGAAACTTGGACTTTAAGCAAAACACTTAACACATGAGACTGATAATAGAAACAAGCAATAAAACTGGAACTTGCATTACTGCCTTGTCCCACTGTATAGAATTATGTTTAGACCATTCTCTTCTTCAAAACCAACCTGCCCGTAAGCTTCTGGACCTCACATCCAGATTCAGCTGGGGCAAGCAGTGGGGCTCATGACTTTATTACTACATTCTGCCTTTTCTACGTGTGTGATAGAATGTAAATGAAAAAAGGG
This sequence comes from Tauraco erythrolophus, assembly GCF_009769465.1. Classification (NCBI taxonomy): domain Eukaryota; kingdom Metazoa; phylum Chordata; class Aves; order Musophagiformes; family Musophagidae; genus Tauraco; species Tauraco erythrolophus. The sequence continues at coordinate 62,049,094 of NC_141466.1, read as the reverse complement.
GACGTTTCCTTAGCAGTTTTAAAATACTTTGTACTTTGAGTGTTGACTGGTTGCTATGGCAAGCAGACATGTTTAGATAGCAAACATGAAATAGGGACCTGCTTGGCCAATAGCGTGGGGTGGGAAGGCCCTGTGTGTGCAGCACTATGGTGGTTCTGCCACTTCAAACCTCAGATACAGTCGAGCTGGCTGGGACTTTGCATCCGACTGCTTCCTTTCAGGAGCTTCATTTTAGACAGAAGTCTCAAGAGTAAATGAAGCATTGTTTCCAAACCAGGAAACCAGAACAAAGGTTTGAACACCTTGAGATGTTGGCATTGGTGGTAAAATGGCATGTCTTTCTTCCCCATTTCCCTTACACCCACCCCACACATCACAGCCTCCTTGGTTATGCCAATGTAACTGAGGCTACACTGTAACCAAATCACTGGAATGATGTGGGTTAAACATCTGTTTTGGAGGGCTGTTTGAATACAGGAGGGATGACCAACATTGGCATCTAAAAATCTGAAAATAAGCTGCATGATCTGCAGCCATGATGCCTTTCCTTGAATATACAAGGAGTTCAGGGCAGCTCCACTGGATGTGCAAATTAAGTATGTTTAAAGGAGTTGTGTTTAGGCATGTAAGCAGCTTTGAGAATATATGCTTCAAAAACAGGCAAAAAGAGAATCATGGCCTGATACTGGATTACAGGAAACAGAAGAGTATAAGCTCAAGAAAGAGAAAAGCATAAAAGTTGTGAAGAGAAAGCAAAAACCTAGAGTCTACCACAGACCAGCCTTATCCCAAAAATACCTCTACATAGTATGATTCACAGAATAACACAGACTGGAAGGGATATCTTCAGGTCGTCTTACCCAGCTGCCAGCTCCAAGCAAGGCAAACCTAGAACACATCATTTAGTGCTTTGTCCAGTTGAGATCTGAGTGTCTCCAACCTCTCTGGGCAACCTGTGCCAGTGTTCGACCGCTCTCAGGGCGGAAAAAAATTCCTCTACAGCTAATTGGAATTTCCCATGTTTCACCTTTTGTCTACTGCCTCTCATCATTTCACTGTGCACCTCTAAGAAGAGTCTGACTATGTCTTCTCTATCTCCTCCCACAGGCAGTTGAAGAAAGTCGCAAGATCCCCCATTATCTTTCTCTTCTTAAGTCTGAACAAACCCACTTCTTTCAGCCTCTTTGAGCCATCTAACATATGCTCCAGCCCTGCGGTCAAGCCTCATGGTCCAGCTCTCTAACTATCTTGGTGGCCTTTGCCGGAATCACTCTTGTTCATCAAAGCCTTTGTGGAACAGGAAGCCCAAAACAGGACATGGTGCTCCAGATGCAGTCTCACAAGTGCTGTATAGAGAAGAAGGCTTCACAGAGTAATTCAGGTTGGAAAGGACTTGGAGAAGTCATCCAGTCCGACCATCAGCTCAAAGCTGGGTCAACAACCACCTCCTTGAACCTGCTGCTGAACTTCTTCTAACACAGCCCAGGATGCAGCTAGCTGCCTTCACTGTAAAGGTACACTGCTGATTCATGCTCATCTCACCCATCCTTAGGTGTCTATAATGTAGATCTCTCTTTCTGAGCTAGGCATCCAGGCAGCCTTTGAAAATAATGACAGAAATAGGTGCCTGACCCACTTCAGACACCTACTTTAGCAGGAGATGAATGCAGTTCAGCAATGTCTGCTCCCCTCCACTGACTATAAAGGGAGACCAGGGTGACTAGTTCTGATATAAACATCCACACCAGTGATATTTACTTTCAGTCAGATTAATCCTGCCTCATAAATTTTACCACATCCCCAGATTTTGCTGGAAGATATTACACGTTTGCATGTGTGTGTGTGAACGTGCACTTGCAGGTTTCCTTTGAATGCGAAGAGAATACAATTAATAAGGATATAGCTACACAAAAATGCACTGAACTGGAGGTACTTGAAAGAGTTGATTCACATTTCAATGGCAGATATTCTAGCAAACATCAACCCTAGTGGTTTGTGAAGGTTAGTTTTCTTTAAATATATGCCTGAGATTTTATTTTCTGATACTCTAGGTAGCATGAAGATCCTTTGTTTTTCTTTTTCGTCTTTTATTTTGGTAATATCAATTTGATTTTCTAAGGGGAAATGCAAAATTCTGCTTTGAAGCAGTAAAGAGTACCACATTCTGCATGCTACCCACATTGAGATCGTCCTTAATTCTGCTTTTTCTCAATGAGAGCTGCAAAAAGGAGCATGTAGTCAGCAAATCTGACTGATTTTAGCTCCTGATGGAAAGGTCAGGTAAAGTTCATCTCCTTTATAGCAGAGCAACAATTCAGGAGGTCTTTAATCATTTGTCCTGTAGACCAGCATGATCATCGTCTTTCAGTGAACATAATGGTTAAAAATTACATTAAACCTCTCCTTTTTGAACAACAGCTCTCCTTTTGACCTCTCTGTAACCCTGAGTATTACGGCCTATTATCCAATTTGAATCACAAATGAGTGTTGCGCTTTTTAGATTCATGTTAAATAACCTGCCACTTTCTTCTGACTGAAGACAGACATACCGTCTATGCAGGAAAATCCAGACAGATAAGGGAAAAAGCATGGCATCCCATTCCCAGAAACCAGCCTAGACAAGCAATGTGCGTACTCTTTTAATAAGTATGTTTTGAAATGTTGAGAAACCGTTGATCTTAATCTTAAGAGCTGACTTTAGCCTCTTTTCATGTACTTTGCAGCAGCTTCCTCAGAAGTCCACTGCAAGTCTTCCCAGTCATGATGATGTCACAGCTGAGCAGCAGCCTGCATGAAGAAGGGACAAAGATAAGTATCTCTGAGCAACTGACTGCATAAATACAAAATAGAGAAGGGGTTTGTCTATACTGGTCAGAGCAGATAGGAAAAATAGTCTGGGAGAGAGAGAAGATGGAACTCTTCCAAAGTCATTTTGAATTATAAGATTTATTAGCCTCTGCAATTATTATTCTATGAAAATTGTGGATATCTGACCACTTGACTTACGGGGTACAGCATACAGTATTGCATTTAGACTACCATGTTAGCAAAGATCTAATTTAATATGAGGATGCTTTCACATCACCTGGTTGGGTCTTAGCATAGTATTGCCAAGCCTTCCTTCAGTGATGAAGTTTTCTGCAGGAATATCTCCCAGACAGGTCTCTAGAGAAATTCTAGGGGATCCTTGGAGCAATCGCTTTCACAATGGAGAAGGAAGCACAACTGAAGAGGAGTCTGGCTCATCACCCTAGGAGGTTTCAGAAGTGAAAACTGCCATTCTCCAGTTGGTTCCATCTCTTTATGCCTTTCTGCATTCTTATGCTCCTCCAGTTCAGAAGCTGGCAGTCAGTTCCTCTGTTAGCTTCCTGTTTCTTTGCTAATTTAACTTTTGGCATGACATGTAACTCTAACCACACTAGAATTTATACCAGGCCTGGGAGGATAAAGCTCTGTGTTCCTGAGGAGAGAAGTCTGGAGTTCAGAAACACAGTGAGATTTGTCCCAGCAGCAGTGCAATCCATGTACCCTCAGAGACAGGGAACAAGCATTACAGATAAACATTGAATGGACGTGAGGCAGTGCTATTCTCTGACTGAAAAAGTTCACATCTCCAGACCTCCAGAAAGTCTTTCAAAGGATACATAGACATCAAACATACATTATGTCTAAGCTGTACATGGACCATATACTCCAGAAACATGAACAGCACTTTGGACCATGCTTTTCTTTTTCTCTGGCTGCTGGGGAGTCACTAATATTGTAGTAGAAAGAAAACTATTCTGAAGCAAAAATGCCGTCACTAAGGATAGCAACACAGCCTAGCCTTAGCTATTTTACAGAAACGTCTCATATTTTGAGCAGAATCAGTAGGATGCAGCAGAAGTTCAGCACAAGAAGACTTGTGCTGAAATGTGAGTGATTTAATAATAAATGTGGCCTGAGGATTCATATTTATAGCCTGTCCTTCCTAAAGAGCTTGTATTCTTCCATTCCAACACTCCAGTCATAGGAGGATACAGGACCACATCTCCACAATGCCAATAAGATCATAGCCCTGCAGATGTGCACACAACTCTAACTCCTCTGGTTTATTCCCCATGCTATGTGTGTTTGCATAGATAATATTTGTTCCCTGATGAAGCTGACTTACTGGCTGGAGTGTCTGGAATTCCTTTCTGCCGCTCCTCAGGTGCTCCTCAGGTGCACCAGAAGAAAGCAACAGAATGGGCTTCCCACAGTAGCGGGTCAGGGCCTAACAGCCAGAGCCTGTCCCACCACCCCAGCCAGGGAGCTGGACAGGTGGGGCTGGCAGGAGCAGTTCCTGCACAGACATCAGAGACTGCCCTGGGGATAGGACTCGAGAGGGCCAGCAGACAGCTCATGGGGCCTCAGCGGGGCAGTGCAGGCCAGGACCGAGGATTTGACCCTTCCTGGTGAGAAGACAAAGGATTTGCATGGCCCTGCAGAAGGCCAGGTCTTCAGATGGGGTGGGCTAGCCATGGCCCAGCTGTGCTGAGCTTGCTACAGCTGTGCTGAGCTTGCTACAGCTGTGCTGGCCTTTGTCCAGTCCTCAGGTGACCGTCACTTCCCTCTGTTCAACTCAGCCCAGGGAGGGTCACCTGCCCCGTTGTCCCTGCATCACAAACGTTGCCATGGCTGAGCGCTGGTAACCCCAAAGTGAATGGCTGACAGCCCCGTGTCGTGCCTGCATCACAAACGGGGGGGAATTTGTCTGTGGGGCTGAGCGAGGCCAGTCGGCACTTTGCCTGCAGACTGCCAGGCAATGAGACGCTCCCGAGCGGGGAAGGAAGAGTGAGTGGGCTGCGAGCTGCATCCAGCTGCTCCTCCTCAAGCTCTCCTTGTCTCTCTCGGGCACGTTACAGGCATGACTGTCCTGCCTTGGGAAGTGACCTGGTTGCCCAGTCTAGCAACCAGCGATTTCTGGTGTGTTTTACTCTGCCTCCTGCTGATCGTGGCTGTCCACGGCCTTGCTTTGACCATGACCAAGCGCCAGGTAGGAGTCAGTGCTGGTGCTGAGCCAAACTCTGCCTGGCAGAGTAGGGGTTCAGCAAGGACCTTGGGGTAACCCCAGAGATGGGCTGGAGGGGCTCTGCCGGGCAGGGGAGGCTGTTTCCCAGCCAGACCCCAGCCAGCCAGGGCCAGCAGGCTCCAGGCACGCGCTGGCCTGGCCCTGGCCGGGCTCTGTGCTTGAGCTGGTGCCGCTGAAGTGGCGGGGAACGTTCCCCTCTCACCCTCTGCTTTCCTTCCCTGTGCAGGAAAGGAGGCCAAAGAAGCAACGGCACAGAGCCAATAAGGGTAATGCCAGAGGTGAGCAGCCCCTGGGCAAGGGCAGATGCCCTGCAAAGACACCCCCTGTCTGTGTGTGCCCACCACCCCATGCAGGGATGCCACATCTGCTCACTCTGTCTCCTCTGCCTGCAGCATTTGCCATCCTGGACCCTTTACACTGCTGGAGAACGTGGTAAGTGGATCTGTCCCACGTGGAGCACAACAGCCTTCTCCGGTATCCCCCACCACAGGAGGTCCCACTAACGCTGCTCTGTGCCCCTCTGCAGCTCGCCCACACGCCCAGAGATGGGTGGCCTGTATGAAGCACTGCACCACCAGTTCAACAGGGCCCTTGAGGACCTAACAAGACACATGGACATGTGAGGCCACTGAGGAGGGAATGGGGCGGGGGAGGCATGGCTACCGCTTGGGCAGGGCAAGGGGAAATCCATGGCTCTAAAACATGAGGGGAGATGCTCTTGCAGAGGGACTGACCTCTGTTGGGGAGAGCTGACAGCGCCCCCCTCTTTTCCTGGGGCAGAGGGAGATGCTATGGCCAGCAAGCTGGGAGGGGGCCTTGGGAACATGCTGGGTGGGACCCCACGGCAATGAAGCAGCCTGTCGCCTTCTTTGGGGCAGGAAGAAATGCCCCAGTTACTCAGAAGTGCTGGGCTCAGGCTTTCTTTCCTCTTCCTCCTCCTCCTCACACAGGCTCAACCGGGAGACCCGTCTGGACAGCGAGAGCTCCCAGACTTCCACCACGGACAGTGAAGTTGGGTCCTCTTCAAGCATCTTTCTGTCCCCTTCGACAGAAGACCGCCACACTTCCATCATGACAAACAAAGTCAGCTCTGCTCCAGAGGCGTCTCTGTCCTCTTCAAATGACAACTCCTGCACTTCCATCACAGCGGGTGATGTTCCCTGCTCTTCACGGGCATCTCTCCCCACTCTTTTGGGTGGAGCAGGCAAGGCTTATGCCTCCAGCTACCAGACTGGCTTGAGGAATACCAGCACCAACCTGGAGGAGCAGCCTAGCCCCACGACTCACCCAGCCTGCCAGAAGGAAGTGGCCAGCTGCCTTGAGGCTGGTTGCATGCAGCAGCACCAGCAAGATCTGGAGATCCAGTTGGATGCTCCCACTCCATCTTCACAGGTGCCCGAGGTTCACTCCAGAGAAATGGAGATGCCTCTCTACAACAACAAAGGCCAGGAGACCTTGGAGGGCCTCATCCCAGAATCCCAGCTGGAGCAGGAACTGGGCCAGTCAGCCAATGTGGATGAGACCCCAAAAAATGTTCCAGCCTCAGCTCCTCCATCACCTCAGCAGCCAGAAGAGTGTGACATGGTGAATGTTCCCATCGTGCGGGTCCTGCCCTTCCTGGATGAGGCTGTGAAAAGGCGGCTGGAGTTTCACATTCTCAAAAAACAGGTACAACGGTGCTTTGGGCTGCCAGCCAAGGTCCTGAAATGCGGGAAGAACCTTGAAGACTGCATCCTGGAGTAAAAAGCTGCTCAGCCTCCCGCTCCGCAGATGCACCCTGGGCTGCCCTATCGCTCTGCCCCCTCCCTTCTGCTACGGGGACAGGCAGGCTCCCACCAGGAAGCTGTCAGGACAGCCCCCTGGCCTACAGAAGAGTCTAAATATCCTGTGGAAACAGGCCCGCTAGGGATGCAGGCTCCATCAGCTCTTCCAACACCTCAGCCACCAGAAGAGCATGACATGATGATCGTTCCCATTGTGCAGTACCTGCCCTTCTTGGTTGAGGCTGTGAAAAGGCAGCTGGAGAGTCACATTGTTAAAGTGAAGACACAGAGGTGCTATGGACTCCAAACGAGGATCCTGGAATGTGAGGAGAGCTTTGAAAACTTCTTTTTGCAATAAAAAGCCTCTCAGCCTTTTCCTCTACAGATGCACCCTGGGGTGCCCTACTGCTCCCCCTTCCAGTATGGAAACATGGGTCCTCAGACCAGGAAGTCAAAAGGACTGCCCGCTGGACAGCAAGAAGAGTCCATAGAGCTTGTGGATGCATGCCTCTGAGGGATGCAGGCTCTAGGCCACTCTGGGCCAGCAGCATTGGCAAAGAAAAGGAAGCATGGAGGACCAGCCAGCAACAGCACAGCCAGCAAGGATCCTGGTCCTACTAGGCATGGATGGGAAGGCACAGGGCCCTGAGATGCAAAGCGATGCGCACAGTCCTTCCCCTTCTAGCCTACCAGAGCGGGCACTGCCACAAAGCAGCGACCGTTTCCTGTTCAAGAATGGCCTAAGTCTGTTGATTTCCTGAGCTCATATAGCTAATGTAAAGAATAAAAATACAAGTCCAGACCTGGGGCCTCAGCAGTCTGACTATGACTTGAGTCGTTCTCACTTTGCACTGTGAAGGATTTGGAGGTGGCTTACACAAATGGTACTTGTGTCTGCCAAGGAGAAGGGAAAAGCAGGAGGCAGCTTTCCAAGAGAAGTTACGTATCAAGACAGTAACGAAAGTTTACAATCCCCGTTTTCTCAAGGCGAAACCAAAGGCTAAGGGCAGAAATCCTGAGCTGGTATAAGAGGCTTCTTTCTCTCAGATCTGTCAGGACTACTGTGTACATAGTGTCTTCCTCAGTTCTGTCAGAGGATGTAGATTTAAAAATACACAGATTGAGAACCTGTAGACTTACAGGGATCATTCAACAGGACCAGGCTAAGGAGCGCATACACATGAAATAACACCTGCAGATTTGAGGAGGGAGAAACTCCAAAATTTTCACCCTAGCTGTGTCAACAGGAAGCAGAAATGGACTTGGGGCAGTAACCTCAGAACTCGCTTCAGCCACATCATTGTAACAGTTGGCCATGTCTGCCTGAGGCTGTGTTACCAGCAGAAAGGTGCCCCAAGCTGAGTATAGACACACTGTTATACTGCATCGAGACGTATATAGGTTATACCACCTGAGGCTGGTAGGTAAGAGTCCCTTCAGAAGCTAGGCTAGATGGTTGGTGTTGCAGTATGGGGAAGCAGCTAGTCTGCTTTTAGTTCCAGAAAGAGCTTATGGACTCTGCACAATGTTGTGTCTGACAGGTACACTCTACTAGTCCTAAACCCAAAAGAAACAACACGGAAGCGACAGCAGCTGAAACTGCACAACAGCACATCCATCTCCGTCTGCATCACCGCTCCCTCACAAAGCAACCCAGATCTCCGCTGTCTTAGCTGACCCTTCTGTGAGCTCCTGATTTGTATCCTTTGTCCCAGGCCTTCATTTCCAATCAAGCAGCTGATCCCACCAAGTCCATCACATGCAATGGTTCTTGTGTTTCCTGAGCTGCTAAACAGCCTTACTGCTCCATCCAGCCCTGGCGCTTCCTGGCAGGCTGGCAGAGCACAGTCAGTGACATTAGCACGATGGTCGTATTCCACAGGAAAAAGGTAGAGGTTGCTGATGCAGAATGATCCTACTCTCCAGAAGCCCTGGGTGCATTTTCCCCTCAGCCTGGTAAATCTTTCTGGGACACCACCAGAAGCTTTACAAAACAGCCACTTGCTCAATTGCCTGCAGAGCCGCTCTCAGAAGAGTGGAGCGAGGGTTGGCAAGGATAGCTTTTGTGCTCGAGGGTCAGTTTCACTGCAGGAGAAGCATTCACTGTAGTCGAGCCGAAGGCAAGTCATGGGAGAAATATCCCATTTCGAGGGCTGGATTGAGGGAACGGACAGCTGCACTGCTGGTGGGCAGAGCGCTTGCACAGATGAGGACTACATTGCCAGAACTGAGGCTGCCAACATCTCTGGGTCTCTGGCATTAGAACCAGCTCTAGCAAGGAGGGCAAACAACTTGAGTCAGTCACCAATACCTGTGTTTACACGTTCAGAGGAAGGATCTGTCACCACTTGAGGGAAAGGCATAACAAGCACATCTGAGCTTGCTGACAAACAGATGATTGCAGCTAATCAGATTCTGATCGTTTCTTAAAGCCAGATCTCCCCAAGTACTTAGAACTGCACGACACGCAGTGCGTTGCAAGATTTAGTTAAAATTCTTGCATGTGATCAAACAGCAGTGCCCAACAAAATAGCCAGAGCACCTGAAATGGGACATAGAATCAGGATTAAGAATCTGACAGTCCCATGAGAGAGAATGAACTTGGTCTTCTGCTAGAGGGACTGAATTGGAAGACCCTGTCTACCCTGCTCTCATCCCTGCCCTCTCAGTGCCACCTACTTAAGCCTATAAAAGTATTGTAGAGAAGCTCTCTGGCATTGCATTTGTACACTACACCACTAGCTGAGGTGGGCTTCATCTGATCAAATGTATCCACTTTAGTCACTCAGGAATCCTTCCATGGCTTGTTTAGGATTGTTCTCCTCATCCTAAAGGAGGTACCTAAACTAGGTCACATGAGTTATTCCCTGAAACACTTGTTTCTCTCCATCAGCAAAGAAGGAAACCCAGGCTGGTATCTCAAATCAGAGGAAAGGAATCACATTCATTTTCTAGTTTTTCTAGTTCTCAGAGTGTAAAAGTAAGAGAGGTTCACATTTCACAGATACACATGGTCATGAGGAGTAAGTTGCAACCCAATAGATAAATGGCTAATGAGGCAAAGAAAACTTTGCCACCAATTAAGAAATTATCCACTCTCATGGCAAGGAGACACGAATGCTGCATTTCCTCTCCAGATAAAGGAGAGAGAAAAAGCAAAGGAGGAGGAGCCATCTGCTGCAAGACCCAAAATGTCTATGCCAAGTGGGATAGACAACTTGCAGCTTCAACCACCCTATGACATGGAAAAAAGACATCCTTATCAAGCTCTGCCATGCTGATCTGAGAGATTTCGTGTCACAGAATGGCAAATATAAGAGATCCTCCTACAGCTCTGAAAACTTGGCTGTGATTGCTGACAAAAGATTGACTTTTCTCACAAGATCCTCCCTGCCCCCCAGAAATGTCACTGCACCAGAAAAACACATCTTGCTTCTAGAAGAGTGACATGGCTGAAAAACAAACAGCTCACACTAAGGCAAAGCCAGAAACGTCCTTGGCCTGGCAAGGAACATGGTGCCCATTGGGGACAGGATGATAATGGGCAAGATGAATGTCATCATCATGATCTGGCACCACTCTCCCACATGTTTGTGGTTCCCTAAAAGGCACTACAGAGGGATGGAACAAAAGCACAACACTTTCCCAGTGATTCAATCTCACTGTTCAATGAACAAGAGCATCTTTCAGATTCTAAGGCTTTTAACTATTTGCAAAAATACCAGAAGAGCAATTGTGAGCAGAGGACTGGCTTCAAAGGATATTAGGAACAAGCAGGGAGTCTCTTAGGAATGCAAAAAAAGGGACTTGCAGAGTCTAAAACACCACACGCCAATGTAGGCAGGCCTTGTAAACAAAAAGGGACAAAAGGGAAAGAAAGGGTGTGGAGCAGCATCTATGGATAATACAGGTAAAGCCTGGCAGCAAAACTAATACTTTGTCACATTTTAACCAGGATGCCATGGTTCGTTGTGTGACAAGGTAAGGTGGCTAAGTGGGAATAAGCACACAAGGACTGGAAAGCACAGCGTCTGAGGGGAAAAGGAGGAGTCTGATGAATCAGGGTCTAAATGACTTCTATCCCAAATACTACAGATATGCATATTATACAGGAAACCAGGTCTGAACAAAGGTAGAAAGTTTGTCTGAACAAACCTATCAAGGAAGGATGGCTTTCTGGGTGGCATCCAGAGCTTGGCTTTCTGAACCTAGGAAACCAGAGGCTAAAAAGGTCTGTAAACTGCTTTCTGTAAATATAGCAGGGAGGAAGGAGGAAGCAAACATAAGAGAGGAAAGGATCATTTAACCTAAAGCACAGTGTTGGCAGGAGAACAAACAGGTACAGACTGTCCACAAATATACTTAGGCTGAAAATTTGAAGGCTTCTTGTCTCTAAAGTGATCAGGATCTCTCCCAAAGGCAAAAAATAACATTTCTTTGAAAACAGACTTTCAAGCTGAATTCTTTCAAAATCTTATAAAAGAGATTTCTGTGATAGCAGGGGAGTTGGCCAGTAAGATGAAAAGTCTCTTGTTTCTAAAAACAGCTGTCTAGATCCAGAATAGTTGTAAGAAGGTGGTTTAAAAATATTTATTTTGCATGCTTAACAAGTAATAATTCAGCAGGCAATTATGCAAAACCCCGTTGGTCCCTCCGCTAACTTCAGTGACTCACCTATCACTATTTCAGCTCCCTGAAAGCAAAGAAAATAGGGAGAACAGCCCCACAGAGCTGACACAAAAAAACTGACAAATGCATTTCTTTCCCAAGACCATATGGGACAACATAGCAAAAAGATCTGGCCTTCGTATGCTCTACTGTGGAGCAGGAGAGCTGTTGGGAGAGTGCCACCAGCACCTTGGTCCTTCCGAAACTGGTGCTGGCACAGAGTTTCTCCAGTGCAGCTATCATGCTTCAGGCTCACACTGCACCTTTTTCTGCAGTAACCTCACTCCGTGCAAAAGTCTACGGGAGTTGGCCAGTGCTCCTTGCTAGTCAGGTGCCCCTGGCTACCGTCTGAACATTGATGCCGCATCGAGGTACACAGAACAAAACCAGGGAGGCACACGTTACACACGCAAATCTTTGAAGCTGCAAATGATTTTGAAACAAAGCCCCTCATGGTTAATTTGCCAAGGGACAGCAGTCAGAAGGCAAATTGCCAAATTTTCCTTGCGTTTCCCATGGAGCCCAACTCTTTGCCAAGGCAGGAGCTTTAGAGGGAGATATAGCTGAGCATTTGACACGTGCACTAGTTTGGGAACCAAGAGTTATTAATAGCTTTTGGAAAAAAACAGCCCGCTAAGTTTGCTCCCTGTTTCTTTCCAGCCATTTTCACTGCCTCATTTGCTGGGACTTTTTATTATGACAGAACATTTCATGTGGCTTATTCTATGTTGAGATATTTTAGCACATTGTTCAAGACACAGCACTTTGCATTTTAGATAAATGCTGTGGTCTACATTTCTGGATTTTTTTTTAAACCATGGCAGATGACTGACCAGGGCCAAGCTGACCTGCACATTCTTGGTGCATTCACATTTCTTAGATCTGTGTAGGATGAGACATGGTGGCATGCAGTTTGTACCTCCAGCCATGGACAGATATCTCATTCTTCAGTAGAAATTCAGAAAAAACTTTTCTTTATATGAGAATTGCCTGATTTAAGAAGGGAACAAAGGAACCTGTAACTGGGGTTGAACCTACAGTGAAGAAAGGGGGCAGGTGGGGGGCTGCCCTCCTCCCCGCCTCCTCTGCAGCCAGCTGTCCACGCTGGACAGCTGCCGCTCGACTTGAAATGGCCACAACGGCTTGGAGAGCTCCGAAGCGCTCTGCTCCCAGGGCACCCGCTGGGCAAAGTTTGTCCTGCCGGGACTGCTGAGGTTCGTTGGGCTGGTCAGGCGCAGTGCAGCTGCCCTAGACCACAGCAGTTTTGCTGAAATAAATGAAACAGCTAGAGCAGATTGATCCCACAGGGCTGTGAAGGGGATGCCGAGGGAAAGAGAGGGCCATCAACAGCTTTCAGTCCTGGCCGCTTTCGTATGGGAGCCCGAGGTGATGGTTGTCCATTTTGGACCTGTTGTTCTGGCGAAGGTAAGGAGGTGGGTGAGGGTTAGGTGGTAGCACAAGTACAGAACCCCAGTGTTGGTGTGGCTGTGAAGGGGCTTTAAAGATCTGAAGTAGAGACTTCCTGGTTTCAAATTCACAGGGTTTCTTTCTTCCTTGCTTTCAAAGGTGGATGCTCCATCTGCCCTTTCCCAAGCTGCAAAGGTTGTCTATGTGGTCTGGGAGCTCTATAAAATAAACTCTAATAGTTTAGAAATTCATCCTGCTAGCCCTTAGGTATCCTAGAATGCATTTCTTCTGACCCTTGCTTGACTGAATCCATCTAACTTGCCGAGATTTAAAGGCTTAAATATGTCTTAGATTTCTTTCAAAAGCAGAAAGCGTTCAGTTCCTATGCAGAACATCGACTTTAGGCTAGTTAGCCACAAATCTGTATTTCTTATTACCATCAAATTGAGATAGAGAACTATTTCAGAGTCATATCAGCCTTTGAAAGAGCCTGAAGATCCCAAGCAGAAAGGATAAATTATCACCTTGAGTGAGAATTTTCACTTTTATACTTTTTAACAGACCTTACTGAATGAGATGCTTCAAATCTGTCCTATTTTTTTACTGGAAATTAACACTTCTTTTCCTGTAATTTCCTGATTTATTGTTATTTTCTGTTTGCTTTTAGCACACCAGTCCAAAGGCTGTTTATTGTGGGAAGAAGACACAACTCTTCCTCATTCAACTTGAGTACTTTGGGTTTTGTTCAGAAATGCTGCGCAGCAGGTTTCTGCCATTTCAGGTAGTATCATAAACGTCTCTGCATTCAGAGCCTGTGAGAATTTGTTGTAACACTTAATTCACTGCGAGAAGGTGCTCAAAACTGAGCAAATGAGCCTGGTATAAAAGTTAACATACAGCAGAATCAGCAGTATAAATTTACCGTAAGAAATTGCAATTCATTTCTATTCACATAGAAGTTCACAGAGAAGCTACTTGCTCAGCTTTGAACTAACTTTTAAGTTCACTTTTAAGTCAGCCTGCCTGATGACAAAAATAAATGAAAACAAAAGCAACCCCCTGATGTTTTGCAATATAAGATGCTTTCCATAAAGCCAGGACAAAATTATAACTTGTGTGCAATAATGCTGAAGACCCTTGGCCAGAGCTTAGTATCCCATCACATTACATGATGCACAAACAAAGCAAAACCACTGTCCTCCTGCAGCTCGTCATTCACTTCGGGACACTCCCTTACACCTCTCCCGTGTTCCTCTCCCGCGTTCTCCTCCCTCCCCTCAGGCAATCTCTCTGTGACGGTGTTCCAGGGAAGGAACCACAGGACTAGACTTGGTTGCAGCACGGGCTGAGCTGCACGAGGGACTCGACTGGCCAGAGTGCACACCAGAAGGAAGGGTGTATATTTATGTCCTGTCCCAGAGGGTCTCATTGGTCTGGGATGAGACCAGAAGCCAGGTTTCACAAGATGGACAGAGCTGCTATATGTCATAGAAAAAGCATCACCTGGCTATGATTTTTCTTTCAGAGTCCTTTTTAATACGCTATTTATTCAACTAGGGGTCAGGATTAAAGCTAAAGCTAACAATCTGCTTAAAAATATAAAGTTACTAAGCCAGAAAGGTGTTCCTCCAGACCATGGGTATCAGTGACCCTGAGCACTGCAGGATCTAAACATCTCTTGCAAATCTGTTTTTCAACAAGCACTGTCTTGCAAATTAGCAGATCTGCAAGTCCTGCTTTGGAGAACATGAGCAGCAGCAAGCCCTTGAGTTACAAATGTGCATTTTAAAACGTTAAACAAAATGGCAGTTCCCTGCCATAAAATGGTGACCAGAACAAAACCAAAGTGTGAGTCTTGCACAAGGGTTCCTCCACCAAACCATGATAACCAGTTCACTGCAGCCACAAAGGGAAACAGTTGTAGAAACCCCTGCAGACGCTGCAGCAAGAGTCACACACCACCTGCCACTGGAAGAATACTCAGTATGACCCTTGATAGCCATAAATGATGCTCCAGGCTTAGTCCTCTGCTCTGCTCTGCCCACCCCACCCCACTCCCCAGGAAGTTCTCCACACTGAACATGTTCAGTTGCTCTCAGTTCAGGCTCAGTTTGCCTTTATCACCAGTAAGTTTCACCTGATTAAATGCGCAGACGTCAGAGGCAGTTTTCTTCCCAGCTGTCCAGCCTCCACCCATTAACGCAACAGCAAAGCTAACATATAGTAATTTTTTTCCAGTGCAAAGGCAACCAATAACCTTTCTGAGCATTTGCAAGGTAACATACTGGCTTGTGAGTTCAGGTCGTTTTAAAAAAAACACCACTCTTTTTTGAGGGAAGTCTCATCCTTGTTCCTGGTCCTCCCATGCATCTGCTAAGTTTTGGCATTTGAAAATTGTCTTGGGTGAGGACAAAAAAATGGCAGCCAGGCCTTCCAGAGGGTGTCATATGCACTGTGAGAGGTAGTTCAGACTCACACGAGGAAATCTGCATGGCGAACCCTGTCCGATCAGCCAGTGCTATCAATTCTGTGATTGCCACTAATGCTGACAGGTGAACAGAAAAATCTGGGAGCTCTCATCTGCACCATAGACAAAGTATGTATACTGCTGCGAAAATGTTTGGTTTTCATTTCTAGAACAGGGTATGTCATATAACTGTTGTCAAAGGTCTTTTACGATCAGCTGGTATCCCAAACTTACAAGACACTTAAAACTTGCACTGTGGCACTCTGCTTTAGACCCAGTATTACACCATATTTCTATGAACAGTTTGGACAATAAGCAAGATGGTATACTTTACAAATTTACTGGCAACAAAAACATCCCAGTAGATAAGTTCAGAGATCAAAAAGCTTGGGGAAAAAAAATCAGAAACAAACCAAACTCAGTAAGATTTAATTCAGGACATACACATGCAAAATACTAAACTTGAGAAGGATGAACCAGAGGCACAAATGCAAATGAGGAACATGCAGGTCAGCAGCAGTGCAGCAAAAGAGAGCCTGGAGTTATAACAAATCAGAAAGTAAAGATGTGTCAACAATATGAGGCCCTCTGTGAGACAGGAGATAATTATTCTGTTCCAGTCCATGCTGGAAAAGTCTCAGCTAGACCATCGTGGCTCAATTAGAAAGAACATAGATAAACTGGTGAGACTAAAGCACAGCAGCCAGAATGATGAAAGGATTCAATACTATGACCTACAGGCAATGGCCTAAGAACCGGGGTTTGTTTTGTCTAATAAAGGGGAAGCTTCAGGGATTAAAAATTGGAGCTTTCCATGATGTAAAAAGGGCAATACGGACTTATTCCCCAGGTAAAGTGGGAGAAAGATAAACCAAAATTATCTTTGCAGCAAGAAAAATGTGGGTAGGTTATTGCATACATATACAGGCACAGACCCCTTGACATAAATGATCCATTTTAGACAGACTAGATATGTGTAATCCCATGTATTAATTACGATTAATCCCAATCACATGGAGTTGCACTGCTGGGGCTACGCCTGTCTAGATTCATATCTAAGCCTACAGCAAGCGCAGCGTCCTGAGCAGAAGGAGTGAGTGCCGAACAGCCGAGAGGGACCCAGAGTGAAAAGCTGCAGTGATCTGCACTGGATGTGTGTGTGATCCTCTGCTCTGCCAAAAGTGGAGTTCATGTGTGGCCTTACCTGAATCCTGTATCTGATGGTAAGGGAAAGGGAGCATGCACCATGTGGAAACTGCTTGGTGGCTCACAGGAAGGTTTCTTGCTTGTTCTTCTGGGGAGGGAGGGTCTGTTGTGGGATAGGCAAATGAAAAAAAAAGAAGGGGAAGTTCTTTAAATGAAGAAGATGATTGCTACACCATGTAGGCAAATCTCAGTTTTATAATGCGAGTAACCCTCTGAAACAAGGCCACAAATGTTCTTAGCAACACTGGTATTTTTCTATAGCAAATAGCTACTTCCAACATTAACCCGTCCTGGCATAGCCAAAGCATGACAAAGAGCAGTCCTTATTGAATTTCTGTCCCCAAGAGCTTGAAATCTGCCAGGATAAGAGCTTACTAATATCTGCAACACACTCTTACTACTGCTGAAGGGAGTTAAAAGGCTTGAATCAAATCCTCTCTAAAAGGCAGCAGATATAACCTCCATTTTCTTGCTAGAGTTGTATCCAACTGTGCTGCACCCGGGTGCGAGAGCTGTCTCTGTCCTGCATTGACTCTGTCCCATGCAACAGCAAAAGACTCAGACCAAAACCTTTCAACCAAGTCAAGTGATCAGCTTCTACTACCTAGTTATTTCTAGGGCAGCAGCCTTGATCTCCGTGAGCTGTTGGCATAAGAAAGGTTTGGCTGTGTGAAAAGGGATAAAGAAACAGGTCCTCAAACACTTTGTCTGAAACAACCTGGGAATGTTCCTCCATGCTGTGAGCTACCTGGCACTCAATCATCTGAAGTAGCTGCTCTGACAGGATTTTAAGTCCCCATAATTAGGTCTTTCACATAAAAATCCAAAGCACGGCCTTTCAGTTTTAAATAGTTCTCTCTTGTATTCACCCTGCTGCCTGGCTTTTTGTGCCGCTCCGCCTTGTGTCTGCGGAGGCTGTGTCATTATCCACCCACAGCAGCAGCAGAACGTTTTCTTGGGCCTGAACTTAACTTTTGTTTTAGTTCAGTTTCTGACACCTTGCTCCCGCTCCTGCCCTGGAGAACAACTGCCAAAGAGGATGAGTCACTTCACAGGGCTGTGAAGATGGAAATGAGAAGCTTGTTATGACTCCAGCACCTTCCTAAAACAGTTTGCACATTTGCATGGTCTCAGCGCATACGCAGGTGCAACGCCTGGAGCACTGGAGCCGGAAGAGAGACCTTTCCCTAGCTCTGACCGGGGACTCCAAAGGAAACTAGCTTTGCAGAATGTCTCGAGCGTTTTCCCCTATTTCCCCAGCACGCACACACAAACACAGACCACATTCACTCTTCCATGCCCTCTGCCAACTAAGGCGCAACTGCAAACAGGAAGGCATAAGCCTGTGGGGACGGGCAGTGGGCAAAGCGGCAGCTGATGGCTGCAGGAGGTGTTGGTGCCTTTTGTTCTGGCTTTCACATAGCTCCTTCCCTCTCCCTTACCCGAGCTTGCTCAGGTGGTTTCATCCTCTATCTCTGTCCTAGAGATCTCCTCACTGCTGTGCTCCACGTTGTTTTCCTGGCAGCATCTCAGTCACGGAGAAGTCCTAAGACATGAGTACCTGGGACGGTGGTGATGGTGCTGTTGACCACTTCTAAGCCTCTGGCATGGTGAGGGAACAATGGGGAGGTCTTTGGGTGGCAGCTGCCAGCTGGGAACTTGCTGTGGACAGCAGAGGCTGAAAGCTGGCAGGTGATAGATAGCTTCACAAACAGAAGTAAGCTGATTTTAGAGACTTTTTAAAGATTGCAGAGAGTTAGTGATAAGGTCTAAACACAATCTGCCGTTCGAAGGAGAGCTCATGTTCAAAGCAGGAGTCTTTTGGACAACTTCAACAGCAGATTATCACGACTCTCATCCTTGACACACAAGGTGTTCATGTGTCTATATGAGCTTCAGGGTGCTTCAAAGAGGGGGTGGGAATTTAAATGTCCTAAACACATACGAAAATGAGGATTATTCACAGAACAGTGACATAAGGCTAACCTAATTGGCTTACTGTGCCTGCAAGATTATTTGTCTAGTGATGGATAGCTGTCAGAATATTTAGAATTACGGTTTGGAAAAGCATAAGGGATCTGGATATCAGCCTGAACCCTCTGCACCCTCTCTTTGCAAATGAAGACTGGCAACCTCACACAACTGGGCTTTCCTTTTGAGTCCCCTAGCTCTAGAGTGTGTGTTCCTGGCTAGACATGCCATGAGTGAAACCTCTCTTGTGTGAACGTGGCAGCCATGCTTGCAGTCTTTGCCAGGAAAGCAAACAAAACTGAAACACAAAACTGAAACACAAAATGACCTCTTCAAAAGCATTTAAGGTTAAACTGTGATGTTGGGATATAGATACACATTAAAAAATACCAGCAGTTGGAAGGGCAGAGCAAAGAAGCTTCCTGTGGTTGGGTTGGGGTTTTTTTCCCAGACTGGATTTCCTGTCCGAGTATCAGGAGAAAGGCATGATTGTGTGGATCAGGAGGAAGAAAGTCAAAGAGGATCCCTGTGGACTGAACAGGTAGGTGCTGTGGGTATGACTGAACTCCAGGACTCCTTTCACAACCTCATTCGGGCACTGAACGTGCTCCAAGCAGTCGGTGGCACTTATGATGCCTGTCATTGAGCCCTCTGACACACAGACATTTCCTCACACGCACTTCCCCACAAGCATCTCCTGTGCAACATGGACCTGCCCATTACTTACTGTTATACATAACCAAGTAGGAGAGACTGAAAAAAACCCAGCGAAATTAGGCGCATGTGTTCAGACTGCCATGTCAAACTATAACACGATACAGATACTGAAGTTAATTATAGAAGTTTCTTTTTTTTTTTTTTAACCCACCTACTTGCTTTTTTTCTGCACAAACTCATAATTCAAGTATTCTCTACCCAATGAAGCATTACGCAACTTGTCAATTAAGGCAGGCAGAGACTTGTAATCCTAAATTCTGCCTGAGAGGATGTCCTATGGCACAGGGGTCCCCTGGGCTCCTAAGGGCAAACGACTGGCTTTGGCCATGTCAGGAGCAAACACTGCCCATCCTCCACAGTGAAGCACTCTTTTACAGCATTCCCATGGCAACAGGGGGACTAATCTAATATACTTGCAGCCATCTGACCCATAGAAGCGGGACAATTTTGTTTGAACTCAAATTTTTCTGTATGAGTGCAAAGTCTCTAAGGGATGTGTTTTGCCAATGTACAAGACTGGCAATTTCTGTTTGCAGAGAGATGGTGCAGTTTTCTGAGTCTGTGCTGAGTGAAAGGCAACTGATCTCAGGAACGAGAGCATTTGCAACTCTTTTGGGCTGGTCCTTCCTTGGCACGTCCACTCAGAATCTCCTGAGAGCTCGGCTGGGGTGTTGGTGGCACTAATTCAGTGGCAACAGCCAGATCTCCAGACCAGGCAGCACACAATGACCTGCAACTGGCTGTACCTTGTGCTGGGAAGGTAGGTGCCCTCTCTCATCACTGCACCAAGCAGTCCCCATCCTCAGGACAAGCACTTGGCAAAGCTCTCATCATGTGTCACCTGCATGTACAGACAGGGATCACATAAACACAAATAAATCAGGAGAAATTCAACAGCTCACAGAGCTGTGTAAGGCATCTGCTGGTCCACTCGAGTGGGATACTGACTGTACGCAATAGCAGAAAAGTGCTTTGGCTGGGAGGAGGCTGCTTCAGCAGATCCAGATGGCAAAGGGTCAGTGAGCTTGGACAGCCAACACTCCTCTAAAGCCTGCAGGGAATCTAGAAATGGGGAAAAATCCCATGTAATTGTGACCATGTGACAATGCTGCCTCTTCCCAGAAAGGCAGACCTATCCGCCTGCTGAGTCTACCACGGCAGCAGACAAACTCATCTCTCGCAGGTGTACATAAAACTAGCATTGAACTTCGTCACTGTCTGACCACCCAGAGGTGGAGATTCAGCCCTGAATGCATAAACCTAAATGTTGCCTTGAAAACTAAGCCATAATTTCCCCGCTTCTCAGGGGAGATGTGAACTTTGCCACAGCTGGCAGCACTGTCTTGGCCCCTCCATCTTATTTTTAGGGCTAAGAGACTTGGCTCTGTCCCATTGCCTCAAATGAGTGCCGCTCCTTGAAGGCTCATGGAGGGGTGAGCCCAGAGACCTGAATGGTTTCATGTCCAGCCTAGAAATGCTGGGGCTGAGAGAGCAGTGGGGCTGACAGCTCAGCAGGCACCAAAAGCTCAGAAAAACAGCTCTGCGGCTTTTCAGGAGCAGGCATGAAGGAAAGGACATGTTTGAAGGTTGCTGTCAGAAGAAGATAGGCTGTTTTCATGTCACCTCAATGCTGGAGAAGTCTAACCAGGTTTCATCATTGCTCTCACTACAGCACAAGTTCTGCCACCCTGCCCAGGTGAGAGATGGTTTTTAATTCACCAAACTTCAAATGGCAGAGGAAGGTCATTTAGCACCTAAGCACATGCACATAAATCATCAGCCATGTCAAAGAGTCTGAAGAGTTTTAAAGGGCACCCTGCCTCCTGACACAGCTTCCTTGGTGCACCAGCAAAGGCACCACCAGCCTTTGTTAAGGGAAGCAAAGAAAGCCATGACTGGCACAGGCAAAGAGCTAATTCTTGGCTACCAGCTTCAGCCCTGGGCCACCGCCTCACAACACAGCTTCCTCCTTCATCCTGTGGAAGCGAAGAGAAAAGAAAACCAAAGTGTTATCCCAGTTTTAATGATTCATTGCTTCAAGCCATACTTTTGGAGGAAACAGCAAACCGAAGGTAAAGAACATGGAAAATGTAAGGTGTACCTTTGGGACAAGGTCCCCAGCACATGGGTCTCTATGACTGCACACTCTTTGCTCACTGACATTTAATTGCTAAAGCCACTCCTGCTGTGCCTTCTGCATAGCAAAAAATGAGGCTCGTCTGGAGAAACAAAGGTCCCAGCTGGGTAGCAGATATCTGTACCACTTAAAGGCATGGTAGATGGGAGTGGGGCTGGCAGAGTTAGAGGGAGCTACAGCAGCACAATTCTTTTCCTCATCCAACACTGAGCTTATCACTCAGAGTAGCATTACAGCTCCCTTTGTCTACTGGGAAAAGCACCTCTGCTAAGACGGATCATTTTTGCAAGGGCCAGCTGCACTGGTGCTGTTCCCGTGTTGGACAGTCCTGAAAAAAAGAGCAAAGCCAGCACCAAGGGAAAATTATTCTATTCCTATACATAATCCCAAAGGCCCACTGCTGAAAGCAGGGAATCCCTGAAAAGCCTTCTGTAGGTCTGAAATAAAGGATTCAAAAGGTAGAGGGAAGGAGATGTTTCCATGCGTCAAGTTCTCCCTGTTACAGGAGCAAAAGATGAAAGATAAATCACCATTCATGGCACAACTGCCTCCTGGGCACCTCTGTCTTTGACTAGAAAGTCAGCCCTTATGGGGCTGTGAGTTGCCGGTGGCTGGGAAGAAATTGATACAGAAGCACAGTAGGAAGTGCCTACCTTCCAGCTGGTTTACAGCAGCCTAGAACTATTGCAGGAGAGACGAGGGTTTTGTGGGCCAAAGAAAACCTTGCCCCTTCTTACTCAAGGTAACAAACCATCCCTAGGCTGAGCAATGGAGAGGAAAGAAAAATTTCAGAGGAATGAAGTGTAGAGAACCATAAAATAAAGTGAATCCCTCAGGCCAAGAAGGCAGCCATGAATTTGTTTGCAACCATGGTTGTATGACCGCAGCTTTCTCAGCAGAGCCACATAGGTCTGAGGAAGGTCCTCTAGATGGAAGAGCAAGAAGCGCTTCAAGAGGAGCATAAGTCTTTGATGTCTCCAGCTGCACCCTGGCAAAGCCCAGCTCCTCCAGCTAGCAAACTGGACACTTGTCCTCACAGGCAAGAATATAAAATAGGGCAGCAAAGCACACCATTTCTGAGGTGTGATTAGGCTTTCTACACTTTCCTTTTCCCCTCTGTTATGATCAATCCAACCTAACAGAGCATCTGTATCTGTGATATAGTGTTCCCAGATGTCCACCAAGCAACTGAACATTGGAGCAGCGTTGCAGAGTGTCTAACAGGGACATGACCGCACATCGGAGCAACAGCAAGCCTGTGAGTCCTTGCGGAGACTGCAAGGGAGTCACTTCAGTAGGGAAAAATGACACAACGCATATGGAAATCAGGCTGCAAGGATGGAGCTGAGAGAGAATTAGGCGAGTGCTGCAGAGGTGGAGCTGCGCTGGAAGGTCACGGAGCAGAGGTATCACTGCTGCACCAGCCCCTGCAGCCCACGGCCACCTGGCCGAGGGCACAAGCCAACACAGCCAGGGGACACCTTCCTCTTCTGCGCTTGGGCTGCAGTTGTGGGTGGTCTGGGCTCATCACCAGGCTCTGCGACTGTTCCAGGCTCACCGCAATATTCACGGCCAGACATCACAGTCGCGTTTCCATGGCTTTCATGTTTGACATTAAGTATATATCTAAATATCTCAGCTGAAGAGAGGTTTTTCTTCCTGTCTGGGTGGCTATGTACATTAGCAAAGGAAAGCTTAACTAGGCCTTTACAGATCTTCATTTTTCTGTTACACTTGCCATATCACAAGTTTCATCACTAAACTGAAAACCGAGGCATTTCTTGTGGCATCGAAGCTGCAAATTGGAATGTCAAGTAAAATGAAGACTTATAGGGTTGTAATTCCCCAGGAGCGAAGAGGGGCTAGTTCTATAAAACACTTCTGTCAGCTCCTTGGAAATCTTTCCAGCAGGTTCAGCCTCTAAAGGAGGAATTTACAAGCTGGCGATGATTAAAAGCCAGAATTGTGGAAATGGCTAGCAGCCCTTGCTTAAAGGGCTACTTTGGTCCAAGTCAATAATAGCACAGCTAATGGAAAGGCAGTAAGCATTCAGTACGTAATTTCATCCACTGTCACAAGTGCAGGGTGAAACTCCACCACAATCCCGGATATTCATTCTGATGGCATGTTGCAGATCTATGACTTTCCATCAGCACCTAAACCACTCAGATTCCCTCTCAAGGAACATTTGGGGCCTAGCACAGGTCTGGTTAAATGCACAAAAGTGGAGTGAAATCCAAAATGAATGGCCAGATTCTGCCTTCCTTATATTCAGGACAGGTTTAGGCACTGAACAAAGGGGACAGAATCTGCCCCTGAGGTCCCAAAGATATTGTGATCCGAGGCCGAAGAGGCTGTGCTGGCTCTACCCACTGCTACCTTCTTTCTCATGCAACTCCAATCATGCAGTGCTCCCCAAATAGAACTTCATACCTTTTCACCTTCAGAGCTGGCCTAGTTCTGCTCTCTGATATTCACAAATAAGTCTCTCTCCCTCTCAGGAAGGAGCTACACTATAAATATCTCCATGCAAGTTTCCTGAGTCCTAACATTTCTCACAGACGAGCATGGCTCCTTGTCCAGCAGCGACAAGCCTGGCTGGGTTGTGCAATGCCTTTAATAATGTCATTGTGCTGCTACGGCTGCAGAGAAGAAATAGAGACACATGCAGGACCAGCAGCGTTGTTGTAGCCATGGTGGTCTAGACGACAGTGAGACAAAGTTAGGATAATCTCTTCTAACTTTAATGCACCAGCTCATCCAGGAGGAGAGCTTGATTGCGAAAAATGCATTAACTCATGAGTGTTTTCAGTTGTGTTCTGCATTGGGTCATCTGAAAAATAAGACATCGGTTTTCTTAGGTACCAGTTGAACTGATGGAAACACTTAAGAATTGTGCGAGGGGAGAGGCAGCCTGAAGGGATGAAGTGTTTTGCTGAAGAGCATCAGCAGCAAGCCCAGGAGCAGAGGAGAGGGCTCATGACACCATGCAGCAACGCACTAGTAGGTCACACTTTTGCTGCCTGAAAGGAGTTTATTAAAAAGTCAAGCAATGGCAAACTGCAGTGTTCGAGCTGTCTTACAATGCCTGCCAAGCAGGTGTAGTTTTTCTTCAAGACAACTTCAGGCCAGCAGTTTGCAATGGAGCATCTTGGCAGATGTTGGCACAGCTGAATTTCACCCTCAGGAAAAGGAAAATTCAGGATTTGATCTTTCCCTGCCAGGGAAAAGGGAGGAATAGAGAAAGAGAGAGACCTGTGGGGAAACCCTACAGCATCAGGGAGCAGGGAAGTGAGGATGAGCCTGGCATGTTGCTGGTGCTGGCTTTGACCATCCTCCGCTCCCCAGCTAAACCCTCTTGGCTTTCGTGGCCTGGAGCCCAGGGAAGGGAGGCAGCTCATGGTGGTGGCTTTTCTCTGCCCCAGCAGCCACTGTCCCAGACGCCTGTCCCTGAAGGCAGCCCTGGCTGGCAATCTCTGAGCCCCATCAAGAGCCAGGAGCTGAGCAGCAGCTGCCACTGCCCCTGTTAAACTCTGGGGACACAAAACTGAGGGGTCCAGAGGGGATTGGAAGTGGAAGAGGAAATGCTTTCTCCATCGTGTGTAATTAACTCAGCTCCACAAGCGTTTCGGAGTCAGCCCTCTGCCTTGTCTGCACACAGAAACTGGCACTCCGAAAGAAATATAAACCCTGTGCTGTAGAAGCAGTGAGGCAGGCAGGAATGTGTTGCAGCTAGTCCCACACGGGAGGGAGATGAGCTAACTAGTGTATAGCACCTACGCACTCTGAGCTGTACTTATGCTGCTATTTCAGGGGATTTCTAAATCACCTCCTTGACCCAAACAGTTTTCACATGAAACTAATCCCAAAAGTGCATGTGAGCCAGGCCTGCCAAGGAGGATGCAGAGCACATGTTCGGGGTGGCTGAGGCTTTTACGCACAACCAAGCCAGTAATGAGAAATGTTTATAAGGAACATTAGCCCAAGGCATGAAAAGATTGGGGGGGCATCTCACACTCAGCTTCTTTCTCCTGAAAAAAAGCTTTTCACCAGGAAACCCCTTCTGAAGCGTCAAACCCTCCCACTGACAGCTCAGGGCGAGCTACTGTGGCTGAGCCTGTGACTTGGTGACAGCCCCAGAGATCCCAAAACCAGCTGCTGTATTAAATGTACTGTGTAGAAACCCCAAGTTTGGGTAATCCCAAGAAGCAGAAGCTATATGACTAAAAAAGATGCTGTCAAACTGTTAAATATCTAGCTGCCAGTTGGAGTTACTATGGAGAGGGATGACTCTGTATGTGTTGTGTGCGGTCAAAAACACTGAGGGCATGATTTAAAGAGCCTGAAAGGAAGAAATGCAGTTGGGATAACAATACATGCAAGTATAAGATGGACAGATGCAAGTCCAATGCCTTTCAGCCTGTTCATTTGATGCTATGGTGGTACCTCCTTTTCCTCACATTTTCTGGGTCCTGTAAACAGAAGGCACTTGGCCATCAAAATGAAAAAAAGCAATACTGAGAGGGGAAAAAAATCCCTCGTGAGTCAGCTGTAAATGAACACAAGGAGAGGGAGTCGGGTGTCCCTGGGACCTCCTCAGCCTGCTTCACTGTTTATCTGCAAGGGAGAAGACATGAACAGGGAGAGCCAAAAATTTCCTCAGCCGGACAAAAATTATACAGGTGAAGGTCAACCACGGTCCAGTTAATGTCTGCAGCCAGATAAGAGCTGTGCAGAGATGCAGATAAAAGTGACATTTCTTATCCAGTTATCAGGCAGTTTGGGAATTTGACAGGTGTGTCACATGTTCGATGTGAGAGGGGACTCCCCACATCCCCTCCGCACTGGCTGCTCGCCGCAGAGCCTGGCTGATAATCCTCTCCAGCCCAGGAGAAATACTGCTGGCTTTAGAGGGGCTGGATATTTTCCCCTGCTAAAAAAAATATAATTTCAAAAAACATTCTAAAAAAAATAAAAAAGCTCAATACAAACTGATTCCAGAGCTGATTAAACTGTTGAGTAAGCTTGAAAAGCAAGCAGTGCCCTACACTACACACACTTAATCCATGAGCTCACCTAGGAAGCATCCCTTCGCTATGCTCGTGACTGCAGCCTGAGCAGGAAGAGGACACACACCTCGGGCTTGACAGCACAATTTTGTAAGAATAATTTGTTGATCTGGCAGTACGAAGCTGAGTTACTAAAAGTGTAGGAGGAATAAATGTTCTGCAGGTGCAGTCTAGCTCCGTCAGTCCTAATCACTAATAGGCGGTTGCAGGCTTTCACCACCATTTTTCCTTCCTCATTTAAAAGCTGTTCTCCGTGACTGACAGCTATGGAAAACAAAATCAGTTGTTTTGGCCACAAAAACAGGCTAAGCGTGAGCATCGGCAGTGACTCAGCTCCCTCTCACCTTCCTTTCTTCTGGTTTGGCCTCGGTGCTGTCTGGAGGTGTCCATCGAGGGGCAGCAGCAGAGGGGGCTCAGGAGTGTGGTGCACCTGCGGATCGACACAATGCTGCTTATAAGAGTCCTGGAGCTCCATCCTCACCTGCACTTGCCCTCGGGTCTGGGGGGTACAGCCTGCAGCTGCCTGTGCTGCAGCTACCTCAGTTGTCCCCCAGAACCATGGCTGAGCCTGGTCGCCTTCCCCGGCAGTGGAGGAGTGGGCTATATTTGTGTCTGTACTGGTCCCTGTGACAAAAGCTTCATCAAATGCAGGTTCCACATGGAGCCAAAAGAAAGGCTGGGGGTAACACTTAAAATTAATAGTCCTTTCCTGCTAATACTTACACCGGGACATGTTGCACAGGTGCTGCTGCGTCACAGGGACAATTAGTCTCCTCTAAAGATGCTCAAGAGAAAAACAGGGACTGAAACATCTCCCTAGAAGTCCAGCTGAAAGTTTTCCGTCTGTAAAGGCAGGAGCATCCATCAGGCTCCAGTTCTTCCAAGAACATTTATGAAAGGGTGAAAACCCAGATGCTCGCCAGGACAAAGAACATGTACCTTCTTTCTAAAAAAGTCAGACTCCTTTATGAAGACTGGGAAGAGGGACAACAGTCAGGGTCAGACAGGAATGATTGGGAAGTGCACACGCAAGACATGAATCCCAGCCACAAACACAACCTTCTCGGCACAGAGTCTTAAATGTTTCCCATGTAAGAACTGATTTGATCCAACAGCTGTTCTCCATTTGTACAGACAGGAAATACATGTATTCAGTAATGTGGCAATATGGTTTTCCTATACCAGGGAAAAGGTTCATTAATCTTGGCATATTAATAAACGAGCATCTATTAGCAACAAATAGGCTCGAGATCCGATTTCAAGTGCAAGGAGATGATGCTCAGAGCAGCTTTCTGATGCCAGAAGTAGAGGTCAGGGGAGGAAAAAAATTAAAATCTGATTGAATTCCAGAGGGATTTTGACTTTATTGGAAAATCACAGGAGATTAGCGTGTCCTGCAGTGGGGAGAGCACACAGGTACCCCAGTCGGGATCCAGCCAGGGTCTGCAGCCAGAACCAGGGCTCTGGAGTGCAGAGCTTGTTGTGAATGCCCATGCAAAGGGGCAGCACCGCGGACACCAAGGTCAGCTGTGGCTGGACGGGAAGGGGCTGCTGGGCTGGTGTGAGCCCACTGGTGTGGTGGGTGGGCTGAGGGGGAGTCCCAACCTCCATGTCTGCTGAACGGCTGATGTCCCTTGTGGTCCTGTCCTGCTGAGGAGGCAGCGCAAGAGCAGGAGCCACGGCTCGAGCACGTGGATCTCTGTCCAGATACGTGTGACAGCCGGGATGCTGTCAGCACCACACGTCGCGCGGGGAAAATGCAAGGAAAACAGCATTACATGGCAAAGCAGTAATCCAGTGAGATTTTGCTGGGTGTTCGGCTGCTGCCTGGAAAACAAAAGCATCGTGCAGCATGTCTCAGTTTGTCAGTAATCACAGCTGTATTTATGCGTTTGCAAGGGAGAGTCACCTGGGCTCTGCTTACACCAAACATCCGCATGCTGTTCCTGGCTGCCAGGGGCCTGAGCAGCTCGGTGGGTCCCTGGCCACTGGCAGGGCACTGTCAGCTGCAGGAACCGTGGAAGAAGCTCTGGCCACAGGCACGGACCTTCCTGCTTCACCTCTCCTGCAAACACTGCCTGTTGCGATGCACAAGCACGAGGTCCCTGGCAGAGCTGTAGAGAAATAGGTGCTAGAGTACACGCTGTGGAACGATCCCAGCCTTGAACCCCAGTGGTCAGTAAGGAAATGTCCTCCCAGTGCAGGGAATGGCCACAGGTCTGGAGAAGCCCAGACAGAGCACGCTGGGTAGAGGTCCTCTCCTCTGCACTAACACCTCAGTTTGTTTGTCTCATATCCTACGTGGGTGAGGACTGGATACTCTAATCCTTGTTTCACCTGTGAAATTCACTCATCATCCCTCAATTTAAATAATGCCCTCAGAGTTTAGCAGGATGGAAGGAGTCACTTTTGATCATGCAGGCTTGGTGACTACCTGCCTAAGGTGTAGTGTGGCAGATAGAACAGTCACTGTGACAATGAAGCTGTCCCTCAAAGAAGAGCAATATCTGAACATAAGTCTACCCAGGCATTAACAGGTGAAAAACGACCTTGACTCCTTCCCAACTTTGTGGCTGACAGCTAACCCTTGATGTACAAAACCAGAGTAATTTAGGCCAGAAGGACCTCAAGAGTTCACCTGGTCCAAGGGTGGGCTATTATTGACATTAGTTCGGGTGAAACACTAGCACTAACTTCTGAATCCACAGGCAGATTCTGATTGATCCAACTTCTGTTCGGTGGCAAGTAACACATCCTACAAAGAAAAACAACCACCCTGGCTCTCAGCAGGGGCTGGGCTTTGGCTTTAAACTGAAAGAAGGGAGATTTAGACTAGATCTAAGGAAGAAATTTTTACAATGAGAGCGATGAAGCACTGGAACAGGTTGCCCAGAAAGGCTGTCGATGCTCCATTCCTGGAGGTGTTCAAGGCCAGGTTGGATGAGGCTTTGAGAAACCTGGTCTAGTGGAAGGTGTCCCTGCCCATGGAAGGGGCATTGGAACTAGATGGTCTTTAAGGTTCCTTCCAAACCAAACCATTCTATGATTCTATGATTCAGTGCTCTGCTTCCCAGAGACACTACCCACTGTCTCGGTGAAAAGGCTTTGGGTCACTGAGAAGGGAAGGGGTTAATAAACCCCTCAGCGTATGGAGCATCATTAGAAAAAGCAGGACCACGACTTTCTAGGATCTGCAACCCTTAGCCAAGGGACTCAGCTTGCTGGGAATCGGTCCCAGAGCACTACGGCAGCCCAGACAGTGCAGCTGAGCGCTGGCGTGATGCCTTTCGCACTGGGAGATTTTTGCTGAAAACATCTAACGGTTTTTGTTTTGGTTTGGTTTGGTTTGGTTTGGTTTACTTCAAGGCTATTAATTATTTTTATAGCAGCATTTTCAAGCGCAACAGGAGTTGTCTAATCGGAGCTGTTTAAAACATAAAAAAGGCTGAAGAGCTTTATGAGAGATGTCAGGAAACTCTGCAGAACAGTTATAAAAGTCACGAATTCTCGAGAATTTAAATCTTGCCTATATTATGGATGAAATCCCTTAACATAGCTCTTTGCATATGATTTTGCAGACGTGCCTTTTGTCTTGAAAAATGTCACCCATCTGTGTTATCTATAGTGTAGCTGAGACGCCTTGATAACCCTATCTGCAACATTTCCCTTGCCCAGAAATCCATGTTATGGTCTCAAGACTGAATTGCCTTGCAAATTAACATGTGAAAGTGTGTATTTTTCTTGGGTTTATTAAAATCATTCATGTACAAATTTAACATGGTCTGACAGTGGAAGAGCTGAGAGTTCTAAGATCGGAGTGTGACTATGTAACAGCCATCTGGCAATGCCTAATAAACAATTGCTTTTAATTTTAAACATCTGTATCTTTAACAATAAGAGCAACCGATGTGGCCCTCCATCAGCCCAGGGCTTGAGCGTTAGTTGAGTAAGGACCGGCTTCAGCCTGAAACGTATCTTGTCTCACCCAGCTTCTTTGCATGCCAGTAATTCTAGCTCCCTGTGGCTTGTCCTGGCTGAATTTCCCCTGAAACTTGATCTTTTTTCAGCGGATCAAAGGAGCAAAATAAGAAACAAGAATCTTTTGCAGTGGAATTTTAGCCACTGCAGCTTGAGCTGCGTCTCCAGTTTGATCAACGCTGCCAGCCAGCTGGCTGCCGCTTCCAGAGGAGTGTCTTGCTGTGTCCATCCTTGTGTCCTCATCCCACTGGCACAGTTTGCCACGTGGACACTCCTGCTTGGAGCGGGCTAACCTGCAAAAGGGCATCGTTGCTCCTAATCGTAGCTGGAGTTTTACCAATGCAACAACAGTCGTACAATTATGCCGATCGTGGGATGATTATGCTGACAAACTGACCTCCCCAGATAATCTGATAATAGTCCCAGAGTTTAACAAAGAGTTCCAAAGCTCGGTATGGGCAGCAGAGGGAATCAATACATTGTTTACACCTTGCCTGCAATATGATATAGGGGAACCCTGCCCTTGGTCTCTGCATGCCAGCATGCCCCCAGGGCATGCCAGCACCGAATGCACCCACCGCCAGCTGCCTGGGGCACACAGCAAGGGCATAGGAGTGACCTCGGCCCCCACAGCACTTACACAGCCTTTGGTGGGGTGTAGCTAGCAGTCAATCAGGGGGCAAACTAGGAAAGAAACCTTCAATGGGCATTTCTGCAGGGGTGTGCAGAGGAATGAGAGTCCCTAAACCTGCCAGGTACCTACACCAAGCTCAAGGGCCAGGCTTTGACTCCTTTAAAAGACTGTGGACGTCAGTTTCTCATGATCACATGGAAGAAACATGTCCGGCTTATTCCTTTGCCTGGTATGTGACAGGTAAAATTTCAGAAGTTTATGTTTCAAATACATACTTATGCTAAGAAGAGTAAAAAATGGCTGAAACTGATGCCTCGGAATGCGTAGTACCACTGCTATAGCCGTGCCAGACTAAGCATGCAAGTGAAGCATCCCGTCACCTTTAGCTGCTTCCCTGGCACGATAAAGAATTAGGAACATTCTTAGATGAAGAATGCACAGAGGAGGAACGGCTTTTCATTAAAGCCAATGGTACAGCTGGAAAAGACAGAGAAGCCCTCAGGCACCACAGCCCTTCTTTCAGCCTGAAATCTTCCCAGCTAAACACAGGCTGAGAACAGTTGCTCTGAATTTCACATGACAGTGTTAAATGAGTGAGCCCACCCAAGAGGAGAGGCCACCGATGTGTGGGAGCGGAGGTGGGCTGTTAGCAAGGAGCCCAGGCATTAGGCACACCTTTGCTAAATTCCTAGCTGCAAAGTAATTACTACAATTGGCTTCTCTTTTTACCATTTTCCTAGTATTTGTGTGTCTTTGTCATGCCAGCATCTCATTCTAGTTAATCCTTGGGAGTGTTTTGAGTGAAATGCAGCAATCGCCATCAATGCAAAGTGTCCTGGTACCCTCCGGGGGGACTGAGCTCATTTTTGTCACCTTGTCTGGGAACACTCTGATAAAGAGTAAACATGGGAGTGTCACACATCTTCCTGCCAGTCGCCTCACCATGGGAAGACAGGTTGGTACAAGGCTGTTTCGGCATAAACTCATCCTCTGGACGCTGGCAACTGTAGTGTCTCGCCTACCTGGCTGTCAGAAAAAAAGAAAATAAATTATGAGTACTTCTAACGTAGCCTGAAATTTGGAGTTTATTTCAGGTGCTTATGAGGGCATGGTTCGTTTAAGCCTGAAACATAGAAATTATTTTCTCCTCCGAATTTAAAAAACAATACATCTTCGTCTTTCTATCACTGACATTAAGTTATACTTGCACACCAGGCTGTGATGTTCCTCGCTATCTTCATGGCTGATGAGGCTGAAAATACAAAGTGCCTATTTACTCATATAAGGATCTTGAATGCAGAAGTCTGGATTTTCATCTTTTTAGATTTTTACACAGCTAGTTTATCTACATCTAGCTATGCATACATATTATGAAAAGCCCTGGTCTAAAACTCACTCACTCACGGGAGGAGAAAATTGGCTGTCGCCAGGAAGGGTCAGGCTGCTGCTGCCATCAAACCCCAGAGCCTGCAAAGCGGGACCAGATTCCACAGTCTTGGCTTGTTCTGCTGAGGTCAGAGGGAAGAGCCCCACAGAGCAAGGACAATAGGGTCAGACCTCATTGTATACAAAAAAAAACCCACTACACAAAAGCTTAGGAGCAGGAGACAAAGCTCTTCCAGGCCTGTCCCCTGCCAGCACCTCCCTCCCCACCTCCCGGCAGCCCTCCATGGCTCCCCAAGCTGCCACCACCGGTCCTCTTCCTAGGAGCCAGGAGGGAAGGGGACATTATCATGCAAATGAGCCCACCAGGAAATCCACTTTGTTTCCAAATTCCTACCTCCAGCCCTGCCACATCGACCTTTGAAGAGGATGAATGGCCCAAAATCAACGAATGAAGCATTTAGGGCAAAATCCCACCCACTACTCCCCTTTGCTTGGAAGCAAGATTTAGCACACACAAAAAAACCACAGAGACTAGTAAAGTGGGGGGAAAATGTACGTTTAGGATGTGCTGTAGGCACCAACCTAATATTCTTCCTGCTATGCTGCTCCAGTTCAGTACAGGTATTGCATATATGCCTCCAGTTTTAACCCCCGTTCTTACAGCCTCCCTTTTAGCATCAGTTTGATATTTCAATCAAGAAAAGCAGATATGCCCATAGTTATTGTGACACCAAATGGTACTCACTGCTGAATTACGGGTGGATAATACACTGCTGACACATATAGGCACCTCTTACAGGCAACTGCAAACCTCTTGTTTCATGGACTCTGAAGAACTGGAGAGGTCGGTCCTTCTGCTCAGGGCATGAGCGCCTGGCCATGAAACTTGACCTACCTGGCCGCAGCTTATCACGGGCTGCGGCTTACCACTGTCACTGGGAGCAAATCTGGAGAAAACTCCTTGCTCTCAACACGAATTGAGGAAAATTCAAGGAAGACGGGGAGAAGGGGGAAGAGAACTTACTCCATTCCTCTATTGGCATTGAAAAAAAATGTCTATCCAATACATCAGGCTGCTCAAATAAAGCGCTTAAAGACCTAGAATCATAGAACCATAGAGTGGTTTGGATTGGAAGGGACCTTTAAAGATCATCTATTTAACCCCCTCCGCCATAGACAGGGACACCTTCCACTAGACCAGGTTGCTCAAAGACCTGTCCAACCTGACCTTGAACACTGCCAGGGATGGAGCATCCACAGCTTCTCTGGGAACTTATTCCAGTGTCTCTCATATAGTTCACACAGGTACATACATATGGCCTCCAGATCCTAGGCTTGATGATATGAAGCTAGACCTCAACATGAGCTGGCAATGTGCACTTGCAGCCCAGAAAGCCAATCGTATCCTGGGCTGCATCAAAAGAAGCATGGCCAGCAGGTCGAGGGAGATGATTCTGCCCCTCTACTCTGCTCTCATGAGACCTCACCTGGAATACTGCATTCAGCTCTGGAGTCCCCAACACAAGAAGGACATGGAGCTGCTGGAGCAAGTCCAGAGAAGGGCCACAAAGACTATTCAAGGGCTGGAGCACCTTTCCTGTGAAGACAGGCTGAGAGACTTGGGGCTGTTCAGCCTGGAGAAGAAGGCTCTGAGGAGACCTTCTAGCAGTCTTCCAGTACCTAAAGGGAGCCCACAAGAAAGCTAGAGAGGGACTTTTTACAAGGGCATGTGGTGATAGGACATGGCTTAAAATTGAAAGAGGGCAGATTTAGATTAGACACAAGGAAGAAATTTTTACAATGAGCATGGTGAAACACTGGAACAGGTTGGCCAGAGGAGCTGTGGATGCCCCATTCCTGGAAGTGTTCAAGGCCAGATGAAACTAGATGATCCTTGAGGTACCTTCCAACCCAAACCATTCCATGATTCTGTGATTCTATGACTAATCACAGCTACAGTTGCTGTATCTCCATAAGGGGAGAACGCGATACTGACCTTCCCTGGGTGGCTTCACTTTCAGGCTGCCCAGATGAGTCACCTTTAACACTGTTACAGCACCCAACCATCCAACCCAGTTTTGGGATGGGAGTGAATAAGCAGCCCCCTCACTTGGACAGAGAGCGATGGAGATGAATGAGCCTTTCAGTGAGGTTTTTCTACATTTCCAGGATTTGCTGCTAAGAATGCACTGATATCACCATGAGGCAAACTCCCTTGGTGGAGCTCTGGCTCCCACCAGAAGAAACACCTTTTGCAGAGGTTGAACTTGGCCCAAACAGAGTAACTGAATGCGCAACCTTTCCTCAGCTGAGGACATCTGTGCGGCCATGTGGACACAGCCAGGAAAGTGTCTGCATGCCCAGCAGTGTGCACAGGGACTATGAGATGAGTTGGTTGTTGACCTTTCTTTGATGCTCTAAATAACTCACTCAGTGTCACCTCTTCTCCTGTCAAAAGATTGCAGAAGCCAAACTGGGACTGGATGAACACAAGCTAGGGACTCAGAAGAAGACAAGCATGGGAAGGTTCACTGAAACCAATCCTCTATCTGAGCAGATGATGTGTGTTGTCAGGTGGCCTGCCCCGAACTCGGGTGTCTGGCTGGCCCTGGCAGTGGGCAGACCCCCGGTGTGACACTGGGGCAGACATAGCTGTGGGGTGGAGCTGGTTGGTGTGATCCTCACAAGGAGGCCAGTGCGGCCCCGGGGCGTCAGCCTGGCCATGTCAGGGTGGCTGAGTCACGGAGGGTGGGGGGAGCCGCACCTCCCTCGTGTCCCCCTCCACCAGAGCAGTTGACGCTAATGAGCAAGCGCAGCGATGTGGCACAAAGCAAAACGAGTTATGGCTCTGATCCACCCTCTGACCCCGACGGGTGGACTCCCACACGGTGATCTCACTCTGTCGGCTTACTCACAGCTTCACAAGTAGCAGAGAAAGGTCACGCTCAGTTAAAATCGAAATGTGTTTTCTTGCAGCTTTTCCCCCTTGGGCCAGATGCTGTAGCTCTGAGTTGGGCAAAGGCCCAACTGGAAATAATGAATGTAATTACCTTGTAAGCACCTTAGTGGGAAATATTGGTATAGTTAATTATACAGGGATGCAATGCTAAGTCATTTCCCAGTGTTTAACATACAAATATTAAGGCTTTTTCCTTTAGGGTTTTGGGAAGATTAGTTATTGCTGCAGCCTGACAGAATTTATAAGTTTTACAGCCATTGCAATCAGTTTCAGGAAAAGGTTTCCCACTCTGATTGTAGTATCACTGGTTGATACTGTACAGAACGGTGTTACAATGAACAAAACCGAGCTTTTGAGTGCCTTTTGCAAGAACAAGGTCTTTGGTCGTGGCCCTTTAAACATCCAAACCAGATTTTTTTCCCAAATGATGTTTTAGGATCAAAAAGTGATTTTAGGATTCTCAAATTGAAGATAAGAAACTCACCCTTTGAGTATCAGGAAAATTGAAATCTTTGGAGACAGATAACCAAAGCATGAGGCTCGGGTACCTTTTAAGAAATCCTGGCTAAATTGTGTAAGTGAGAATGCCACAATCTTTCATTAAGGATCATAGGAAACAACACAATAAAGTCACGGCATGGACTAAGCAAGTACTCTAGCATTTGAAGTCTTCAAAAGGCAAACCCAGATTTTTCCCCACTATTTCTGATGGACTTTCCTGTTGTCGAGTAAGGAGCCTGATATTTCTACGTTAGTTTGTCAAAAAAGCCCCATTGCTTTCAGTGGGAGACTGGCAGAGCCCTCTGTGAACCAACAAGCAAAAGCCACTGAATGTTTTTGTCTTGCCTTGGTATTTGTTAACATTTCTGAATGATCCAGAGCACCCTGGCAGATATTCATAGGCCAGAAAAACAAAAGGCTCCACTGCTTTCTCACATCTCTACAAAAGGAGTCGAGAGGATTTACAAAAATATAAAACCATCCTGAGATTTCCTTTATAGGTGCCTAAGGGAGTTTTTCAGGAAAAAAAAAAAAGGGGTGGGGGGAGATATCAGCACTTTGGGCACAGGCCTTATTGTTCAGCAAAAACCACGTAATGCATTTTGCACCAAGCCGCCTCTCCTGCCAGGAGTGGCTGCTACAGGCAGCACCTGCAGCACCTGGTGCTCCTGCCTGCACCTGCCCAGGCACCCGAGCCAGGGCACCAAGCACATCTTGAAGCACAGACCGCAACGGAAGAGGCCGGCACGATGCCCCACTGGGGATCCCTGACATGGAGAGGCCTAGACTTTTGGCACTGCTGTGGGAATTAATGAGGGCGGCGATTAGGAAACGTAGCTGGGTGGCTTGGGAGACTGCTGCAGCACAAGCGTAGCCTCCTGCTTCTAGTTTAACAGTGAGAAAAGTCCGTCCACAACTCCTGCTGCAGCAACAGGGGTGTTCGCTACGAGCAAAGGGGAGATCGCTAACAAAAAATGCTTTTACCTGAATATTTCACTTGAAAAATAAGCCCTATCGCTTCTGCTACTTTCCAGTTTTCTGCCTGTTTTGTTGCCACACAAGCCCAAACCTCGCCCCAGCTGCTAACAGGCAGCAACGGCAGAGGGTGAAGGAGCACCGGGAACTGGAGCTCACGTTCACCGTGCACAAGGCACGGAGGCTTCTCGTGCTGAGCAGCAACAAGGATGGATTAGTCACCCCCTTGAATTTTGAGTACACTTCCACGTGTCACCTGTACAGAAAAATTAAGGAAGCAGCTCCCCCAAAGGAAAATAAAATCACCGTTCCTCTGAAAGCTGCCAGACAGGTATTTCAGCCAGTGGAGAAAGTACGAATAGGACCACATGCAGGCAGTGGGCAAACTCTGGTGGAGTTCAACACCATCCACGTGTATTGTTGCAAGCCGAGGACAGTCTTCATAAATCACAATGCTGCTCTCACAAATGTCAGCATAGAATCTTTTAATACTTTACATAAAAAAAACTGCATACACAGTTCATAATTTTATGTAAACATCATATACATCTCAGTTTTTGCCATGTCAGTTTATTAAAAACAAAACCAGAAACAGTCTCAGTACCACTATTGAGGGAAGAGGGATAAAAGTAAACAAACATAAATGGATACATTTGTTCTCTGAACCAGAGAAACACAAGATTATTTTCACAGGGTAGCCAACCCAGGTGAAAATAAAAGTTTTAAATAAACCTAGATTCTCTAAATTGCCCTTTAGTATTAATGTCTGATTTACTCACTGCATAAGGAACAGTGCTTTCACACATTTTTTCCAAGGCAAAAAAGATACAGTGGTTTTATTTCGTCTTGTGTTGAATTCACAATTTAAAACAAGACCCAGATAAGGTTACCGAGTAAGAATGTTTCCAATGCTACAGTGTTGTATGCAGATGGCAAGTGCAGAGAGTTTCGTTAAAAAAACAAAACAAAACAAAACCTGCCAAGTTGTGCAAAGTAATTTCTTTTGAAAATAAAACTTTTAAATAAACCCAAATCAACATACTCGCAGAAGACAACACTAAAGGAAGGAGCAGGCACCAAGAGCATAGTATGGCAATATCATCCCCTTCCCCCTTGCTCATCCTGCCCCGTCCGTCAGGAGGAGGATGTCCAGCAAGGAGGACAGAGCAGTTCAGCTTTACTTTCCAGCCAGGTGGCTTCTGCAGCTGGAGTCAGTCCAAGGCTCGTGTTATCAGCAGGCATCAGTCACTCAGGGCGAGTTCCTTTGCACAACACAAGTCCCCGCTGGCACCCCCTCCCCACCTCACTTTAAATAAGCACCCCCTGCACTACCCCAAGTTTGCACAAGACAGAAAAGGTAAGATATATACAGGCTTTGCTTGGGACGACCCTCCCCTCCCAGTCTCGATCTTCAGGGCACTAACTTCCACAGCAGGTCAGGCTCAGGCCGAAACATCTGCGGGAGAGGCGGGGATGCTGCAGGCAGCCCAGGAGATGCAGCCTCCTTCCCCAGCACACCTGGGAGGAGGCACATGCAGGCAGGAGGCAGAAGTCCCTTCGAGCATCTCAGCTCCACCGCTTTCCTCTTGCAAAAGAGAGGAGGCTGGCTGGGAGCTGGGAGCAGCAGGCGGCGGGCAGAGGGGAAGAGCCGGGTGCAATGTTTGCTCAGTCCAGTCTCAGCAGCTTTTCTGTTGTTGAGAGTCTGTAACTAACTCACAGGGGCCAGTGGTGGGAGAAGGCTTCTCCCCACTTTACTCCCAAGACACAGGGCATGCAATCCCCCCCTCCCTCTGTCCCCACGGCTGAGCCAGCACACCCCTTTTCAGCCAAGGCAAAGGGAGCACACCCCCTCCCTCAGCCCCCACCCCGATTCATCGCCAGCCCCCAGCAGGGGTGACAGGCAGATGCCGTGTGCGTGCATAACCCAGCTCCTCTCCGCCTGCCAACAGGTGACCCAGGCGCTGTGACCAGCGCCGCGCTCCGGCTGCACCCTATAGGACTTTGCAGCAGTTGATGCAGCCGTTCTGGGTGCCGTAGCGCTTCTGCAAGGCTGCCCGGGTGGCGGTCTCGAAGACCTCCCGGACACCCTCCTTGGTCTTGGCTGAGCATTCCAGGTAGTCATAGGCCTGGATGCGGATGGCCATGGCGCGGCCATCCTCGGTACGCACCGGCTCCTGCTTCATGCGGGCCAGCTCATTGCGCACGTGCTCGTCGTTGCGCAGGTCCTTCTTGTTGGCCACCAGGATGATGGGGACGTTGGGGCAGAAGTGCTTGACTTCAGGCACCCACTTCTCCGGGATGTTCTCCAGCGAGTCCGGGCTGTCCACAGAGAAGCACATGAGGATGACATCAGTGTCCGGGTAGGAAAGGGGGCGCAGGCGGTCATAGTCCTCCTGCCCAGCTGTGTCCCACAGGGCCAGCTCCACCTGCTTGCCATCCACCTCGATATCTGCCACGTAGTTCTCGAAGACAGTGGGCACGTAGACCTCAGGGAACTCGTCCTTGCTGAAGACGATGAGGAGGCAAGTCTTGCCGCAGGCACCGTCACCCACCACCACCAGCTTCTTGCGGATGGCGGCCATGGCCAGGCTCGCCAAGCTGGCCTTGCCGTGCAGCAGGACGATGGCAGCGCCCTCCTCCCCGCGGCCGCCGCCTCCCCCTTCCTCTCGCTTCTCGCAGGGCACCGTGGCGAGCCGGGCCCGCGCAGGCAAGCGGCCGCGCCCTCCTCTCTCCCCGCACCGGCACCGCGCCTCCGTCTCCTGCCTCCGGGGAGCGCTACGGCCGCAAGCAAGCGCCGCCGGCCCCGCTCGGCTCAGCCCTTCGCGGGGAGAACGCTGCTGCTGCCGGTTCCGCACTCCGCTCCGCGCCCCACCGCTCCGAGCTGCCACTGCCGCAAGCGGCGAGCCGGCGCCGCTATTTAAAGGCGCTCGCGACTTTCTTAATATAGCCGGCCAATGGGAAGGCAGGGAGTGAGGTCATCCTTGCCGGAGAGCGCCGCGATTGGCGGGGCGCTGCGGGCGGGAGGCGGGGCGGCCGGGGAGCGAGCGGCGCGGGGCCCGGCCCGGCCCGACTCGGCCTGCGGCGGTGGCGTGGCGGTGCCGTGCCGTGCCGGGGGGCGGCCGGGAGTGGCCGGGCCGGGCCGGGCCGGGCCGGGCTGGGCTGGGGGCATGGGGGCCAGTGGCTGGGGGGTGGCTGGAGCCGGGCTGGGGGGCGGGGGGCCGGTGGTTGTGAAGCGGCGGGGCCGGGCCGGGAGGCGGGCTCCGCAGGGGCCTCGCTGCGCCCCGCGGGCAGCGCTGCCGCTCCTCCGGAGGAGCCTGGGGCAGGTCCCCCGGCCGCGCCGCGCCGCCGGCGAGGAACTACCCCACCACCACCACCCTCCCGGTTTGTGCCGCCCCGGGGTGGGGGCTTTGCGGCAGGGCAGGTCCGCCCCGCTCCCTGCCGCGGCCCCGTTTGCGCCGCCGCCATTCCCGCCGCTCGGGATGACCGGGCTTAAAGAGGCTGGGCGAGCAAGGGAGGGAATGAGAGAGGGAAAATCGCCGTGTCCCAGGTGCAGCCTTTAAAGCCCAAACAAAGTGGAACTGAGAATATTGCAGGCGGTTAAATAAAACTAAAGCCTTCGCTGGATATTATTGGAAAAACGCAGGACTCGACCACTTCCCTTCCTTGAAGGAAAAAATTCATCATAGTCGAGTCTCCTGCCAGCTTTTGGCCAAAAAGGGACGAAGAAGTTACAAACCGGGAGAAGTAGCAGACTTGAACTGAAGTGCCCTTTTAGTCTCAATTTACAGAGCTATCGGAAGTCGCAGTAAGGAAAGAATGAATGTGGAAAATAAATAAGCAGGAAAGACGAGTTTCAGATTGCTTGGAGGACAGGGTGTAAGTACCTTAATATAAACAGATGGCTCACGCTGGGCGCGTTAATAAAGCTGTGCGTTGTAAAGTCTCACACTGTGAAATTGCTGGTAGCGTTTCGCGATGTCCCTGTTGCAGCTATCGCTGTCTGATGGGTGTTGTCATCGAGCTTTTTCCCTGCAAGTATTTTCACCTAAACAATGTCTTGTGGCTACTGCCTCTCAGGGTTGGATACAGTGTCCTCTTTTGCCACCGGCATTAGCAAATAGAACAAAAAACGAGTTATTTGGACAATATGGTTGTTATTAAAAATTGTATTTGAAAATATCCACTTGAAGACCAAACGCATCACTGAGTATATCGGATTGCCTGACAAGCAACCCGCAGCAGACTGTTACAGAAGTGTGTGTCAATAGGGCAAATGGTTCACTTACAGTTCACTGAATCCTAGACATCGAAATATAATTCATCTTCTGTGAGGTTTCTGTAATTCCCATTTCTCCCTGTCAAAAGAGCATGTCCCTGGATGTTGATGGATGGATTTGTGTCTTCATCTTACATAGTTTGTACAGCATATTTTATGTGAAGTGAACATAATAAATTCAAAGAGATGTTTTGGCAAAAAAAAAACCACAGAAATAAAGTATAGTCATAGACATCGGTGTTCTACAGTACCTGTGGCCTTTAACGGGCTAAATTTCTGATTTGTGTTGTCCATTTACATTTGTTGTTGCTGCTCACAGTTTTAAATCCTTCATGAAACAAAAAAAAAGTTGCCTATGTGGAAGTCTCCTCCATGCTGGCCTGTCTTTCTGGCCGTGCAGCACTGCAGCACAGAGCTATTTTCTCTGTAAATAAAATCACAAGTATGTAGAGCCGTTCTGACATGCAGATAGAGTTAATTTGCTGTATAATGTCAGTCTTCTAAATAAATTTGCTGTTCTAAGTCCCTGGAAGCTCCTCAGCGGTATTAAAGCCATGGTGGATTTTCCACTGGAGTTCAGTGCCACCTCGCGGCAGCCCTGCCGGCGTGGGGACCGTGTTCCTCGCAGCTCCACAGCTGCAAACCTCCACCCCTGGGGTGGCAGCAGGAAAAGCTACAAGTGCTTTATGGGTCGTGAGAGGTGCTGCTTGAATATTGAATCGATTTTTATTTGACTTTCGGGTGACACGAGGAATTATGCCTGGATATTCAGTTTTGTCTTTTCATGAGCAAAACGCTTCATTAAATAGGGAAAATAATCATGCGAATGAGCAATTATGTTGATCATCTCATCTGTGCTGTGCCATGAAAGGTAGGGAAATACACAGCTTATTCATTTCAAAGCACACGGCTCTGTTGTT
This sequence comes from Tauraco erythrolophus, assembly GCF_009769465.1. Classification (NCBI taxonomy): domain Eukaryota; kingdom Metazoa; phylum Chordata; class Aves; order Musophagiformes; family Musophagidae; genus Tauraco; species Tauraco erythrolophus. The sequence continues at coordinate 62,007,007 of NC_141466.1, read as the reverse complement.
CACCCGGAGCGCTGCTAGCAATTATCCGTGTGCCTCGGCACAGAGACAGCAGATTACGTCGCCCACATTCCTGCTCTTTAAAGTCATAGAATTTAAAGCAGGGTGGCCTCATCCAAGCCATCTACTGGTCCCAAGTTCCAAACTATGCTAAGGAAATACTCTGCAAAGGTCCAGCTAACCCAAGTCAAATCCATAGCAGGGGCTCTTGTAATTGAATAGTGCAGATATTGTTCCTGCACCCAGTTACGGTGCCCAGACATGGAGCTGTTGGAGTGGGTCCAGAGGAGGGTCACGAGGATGATCCAGGGGCTGGAGCATCTCTCCCATGAAGACAGGCTGAGAGAGTTGGGGCTGTTCAGCCTGGAGAAGAGAAGGCTCCGGGGAGACCTTCTAGCAGCCTTCCAGAACCTAAATGGGGCCTACAAGGAAGCTGGAGAGGGACCTTTTTCAAGGGCATGTAGTGATAGGACAAGGGGGAACAGCTTTAAACTGAAAGAGGGGAGATTTTGATTAGATATAAGGAAGAAATTCTTCCCTCTGAGAGTGGTGAGGCACTGGAACAGGTTGCCCAGAGGAGCTGTGGTTGCCCCATCCCTGGAAGTGTTCAAGGCCAGGTTGGATGAGGCTTTGAGCAACCTGGTGTAGTGGAGAGTGTCCCTGCCCATGGCAGGGGGGTTGGAACTAGGTGATCTTTAAAGTCTCTTCTAAACCAAACCTTTCTATGATTCTATGATTCTAATTACTTGACCTAGGTTTTCAAATGCTTTATATTTTTTTCAGAGGCTTTATACTGGGAGACCCAGCCCTGTGACTCACTTAGGCTGAGATGGCTCTCATTTCGCTGTCCTAGGGTACGCTCCAGCAATGAACTCTATAGGGAATATATAAGTCACTGTGGTTATCACACATTTGTATTTGGATGTGTAATACCTGGAACTTGATCATGGCCTGGGTTTTGTACTTGATGTAAATTTATTACATGCCACCTTTCTCCCGCAGTGGATTTAGCCCATAAATATCAGTGCAGTACACAGTACCTGCCCTGAGCTGTCTAAGTGGAAGTGAAGAGGCCCTTAATTTAAATTGTCTTTTCAGTTATATATATTTGCTTCTCTCCTCTGCAGCATTCTTTCTTCAGCCCATACATGAAAGCATGAAGTGAGCCAGTTTCAAAAACCATGGAAATCAGGGGTAGAGTTCTACATAGGAATCCTTTTCTCTTCCTGCTTGTATCGATGCATCAGGGAAAAGGGGAATCTGACCAGCATGGCAGTTCTGTAAGGGCAGCAGAAAGAAGAACAGGAGTGTAAATGAGCACAGTGGATAATAATCTGTGGAAGTGCTTAGGCTTCCCTCTTGGGGTAGTGACTGAGAGCAGAGGTGGAAAACCTGGCAAGAAAATAATGAAAACAGGCTCTGGGATGAGGTGGCCTTTTCTTCTCCTTAGGGAATTTTGTACAGGACCGATTCTGTATTCAAGAATGATCGTGGTCTGGAAGGCACCAAGGAGTGTAGCCAGCTCACATATTTTAGGGCTGAATTTGGACTTTACATTGTAATTTTTATATTTTGTGATCAAGTTTGCGTGATATGTGAAAATATACTTTTTTAAGCAAGCTGAAACTTCACTTGCAGTAATCCCTAAATGCGTACTCTCTAAGGCGAGCATTAGTTCTGCTGCGCCATATACATCTGTATCATTGATGAAGAAAGTATGAAGCAGGAGAAAGAAGACACCACATCTTTGATTTCATTGCTTGTGCTGATGGTTTTGAGATCAAAACTCAACCTTTTGTTTTTTTACTTGATTTAATCCAATTGACATTTTTTTGTTGCTGAGAAGACAATTCCAGTCAATTACTGGAGATTGTTTCCAGATTATATCCCCCCCCCCAGCTCTTTTTGCTAAACAGATTTTCTAAAGGGCATGTCTGTAACTCAGATAATTTGTGTTCAAGCATAAATCTGTACTAAAAGCGTGAAAGCTCAGTGGGGAAGATAATCTTTCTCCTTTATGTCAATAAGTAGGCAAGTACATTGCCTGCTGTGGTGTAATGTGCTGAGAGCGCCGTATGTGCCAGTAATGGCGTACTGAGTCCTGCACACTGACTTGTACTGTAACGCTAGCAACAAGCATCCTGTAGTCTTCATGCAGGCAAAGCTCCTCAATGAAGTAAGGAAAGCAGGAGCTAGCTAAATATGAGCAGTTTACAGGCTAGTGTGAAAAAGCTCTGAGTAGATGTGGGAGGACAGGCAGGAATGATAAATACCTGACTCTAAGCTGCTAAGAATTTCTGGCATATGTAGGAACCAGACCACTTGTTGCATGTCACAGCAGGTCCATTGCTGTCCAATGTCATAGAATCATAGAATCATAGAATCATAGAATCATTAGGGCTGGAAGGGACCTTCAAAGGCCATCTAGTCCAACCCCCCTGCAAGGAACAGGGATATCTCCAACTAGATCAGGTTGCTCAGGGCCTCATCCAACCGGGCCTTGAACGTCTCCAGGGATGGAGCATCCACCACCTCTCTGGGCAACCTGTTCCAGTGTTCTACAACTCTCATGGTAAAAAATTTTTTCCTAATATCCAACCTGAATCTACCTCCCTCTATTTTAAAACCATTACCCTTTGTCCTATCACAACTGGCCCTCCTGAACAGCCTCTCCCCATCTTTCTTGTAGGCCCCCTTGAGGTACTGGAAGACCGCTATAAGGTCACCCCGGAGCCTCCTCTTCTCCAGGCTGAACAGCCCCAACTCTTTCAGCCTGTCCTCATAGGAAAGGTGCTCCAGCCCTCTTATCATCTTCGTGGCCCTCCTCTGGACCCTCTCCAACTGGTCCATGTCCTTCTTATGTTGGGAACTCCAGAACTGGACGCAATACTCCAAGTGAGGTCTCACAAGGGCAGAGTAGAGGGGGAGAATCACCTCCCTCAACCTGCTGGCCACGCTCCTCTTGATGCAGCCCAGGACGCGGTTGGCCTTCTGGGCTGCCAGAGCATATTGCCGGCTCATATTGAGCTTCTCGTCCACCAGTACTCCCAAGTCCTTCTCCTCAGGGCTGCTCTCGATCCATTCTCCGCCCAGTCTGTATTTGTGCCTGGGATTGCCACGACCCAGATGTAGGACCTTGCACTTGGCTTGGTTAAACTTCATGAGGTTGGTACGGGCCCACCTCTCCAGCCTGTCGAGGTCCCTCTGGATGGCATCCCTCCCTTCCAGCGTGTCGACGGCACCACACAGCTTGGTGTCATCGGCGAACTTGCTGAGGGTGCACTCCATGCCACTGTCCACGTCACCGACAAAGATGTTGAAGAGTGCTGGGCCCAACACGGACCCCTGAGGGACGCCACTCGTGACCGGTCTCCACTTGGACATCGAGCCGTTGACCACTACTCTCTGAGTGCGGCCATTGAGCCAATTCCTTATCCACCGAGTGGTCCATCCATCAAACCCATGCCTCTCTAGTTTAGAGAGAAGAATGTTGTGCGGGACAGTGTCAAAAGCTTTGCACAAGTCCAGGTAGATGACATCCGTTGGTCGACCCTTGTCCACCGATGCTGTCACCCCATCGTAAAAGGCCACCAAGTTGGTCAGGCACGATCTGCCTTTGGTGAAGCCATGTTGGCTGTCACCCACCACCTCCTTGCTCTCCATGTGCCTTAGCATGGTTCCCAGGAGAATCTGCTCCATGACCTTGCCAGGCACAGAGGTGAGGCTGACCGGCCTGTAGTTGCCCGGGTCCTCCTTGTTCCCCTTTTTAAAAATGGGGGTTATGTTCCCTCTCTTCCAGTCATCGGGGACCTCGCCAGACCGCCACGACTTCTCAAATACAATGGCCAGTGGCTTGGCAACTTCATCCGCCAGTTCCTTCAGGACCCGCGGATGGATCTCATCAGGTCCCATGGACTTGTGCACCTTCAAGTTCCTCAGATGTTCCCGAACCTGCTCTTCAAGTACAGTGGGCGGTGGTTCATCCTCACAGTCCCTGCTAGTTCTTTCCACAGCTTGGGTGGTAAGACAAGAGGTTTTATCAGTGAAGACTGAGGCAAAAAATTCATTGAGTACCTCAGCCTTCTCTATGTCCCGGGTAGCCAGAGCATCAGTACCCTTCCGGAGGGGGCCTACATTCTCCTTGGACTTCCTTTTGTCCCCTGCATACCTATAGAAGCATTTCTTATTGCTTTTTATATCCCTTGCCAAATTCAATTCCTTCAGGGCCTTAGCCTTCCTCACTTGATCCCTGGTCACTCGTACAGTTTCTCTGTATTCCTCCCAGACTATCTGTCTCTGCTTCCACCCTCTATAGGCTAACCTCTTAATTTTCTCTTAATGTCCCTGAAGAAAAATAGAATTGAACTCTCAGATCCCCTTGTGATCAGTGCTCTCAGCAGAGAAGTCAGACTGATCTACCTACAAACTGGAATGCCAAGGCACAAAAAGAGAAGGTGAAAAAGACCTGTGTATTTTCATACAGAAGTTTAGGCTAAATACAGCACACATAAAAGCACATCATCCCAAACAAGAAATGCCTTCGTTATCCTAAACAGCTGCATGGGACCCACTGGCATCGCTCTTCCAGGAAATAAGTGGGGCAAGCCAGAAGCTGATGACTTTAATTTGTCAAGTTCATATGGCAAGACTACCAGATTTGTACTTGAATAAGACTCAGGTCTGACGGAGTGAAATTAGACCACCACAGAAAACTAAAGTGGCCTCAGGTCTCCAGCTGACTTCAAATTAAACAAAAACAAGTTCCTTATCCTTAGGGTAAAATTTTTAGACCTAAACGCCCTCCTCTCAGTTGAAGAACTCTTCTGTAGCTGTATGAAATAAATGGGCTGACCATGTAACTGTACTAATGAGCAGTTACGTATCTGCATCACCAGTAATGCCTTTGGAAACAGTTCTCTCTGCAGAGAGACCAAATTAATTAAGTCTTTGTCAATAAATTGCAGTCTTTGTCTACCGGGAAGACTGAGACAGAGAATAGAAGTTACTTGTCTGGTGCCAACAAGATAGCAGGGAGTTCAGTCTTCATCTCTGGAGTTCAAGGTAGTATCCTTAACACTGGACAGTACTTTCTCTTTAGACTCTCCAGTTGATAGACTTCATTTCATTACTTTAATGATCAAACACTGGAAAAGGCTGCCCAGAGAGGCTGTGGAGTCTCCATCCTTGGAGATATTCAAAACCCAACCAGACACAGTCCTGAGCAGCCTGCTGTAGTTGATCCTGCTCTGAGCAAGGCAGGGTGGACTAGATGATCCTTTCCCACCTCATCCATTCTTTGATTCTGCAATTAATTTCCCTACGATGCCTCAGCATATCTGGAAATAGGTGTCTTGATGGTCTGTCTGGCAGGTCTGCTGCTGTTTTACACTCTAGTACTGTCAGCCCCACACACAAAAGTAGTTTGGCACTCAATACTGAAATACTTACTCAGGATGAGTCTTTGGCAATAGGAACAAGGAAATTTCTCAGGTAAACAAGCTGTGATTTGTTAATGAATTGTGTAACTTCCACCTTATTGACAGTAAAGTAGGTTTCTTTAAAAACCAATGATGTCAACATGTTCTCTTTGTAGATTGGTTGGCTATATTAAGAAATATTGACCTATTCCTTTAAATACTGTGATCATGATGATAGTCTTTGAAGAGTGGTGGTAAGTTCTCTCTGCAGGGGAACCAGTGACCTAAGCAAGCTGAGGCAGCAACAATACTAGAAGAAGCCAATCAAATCCTGAACATCTGAACATCGAGAAAGAGAAGAAAGTTGATGCCGGAAATTACTATCCTGTAAGTCTAACAAACCTCTATCTCATATAAATTAACCATGAATATATGAAGACTGAGAACACTTTCGTAACTCCCACAAGACAATAGATCTATGCGCAAAAGCAGCATGGACTTACATAGTCTAGCTGTCGCCATTGGTAGAATTCTACTAGCAGACCATGGCAGGAAAAATGTAGTCAATAAAACCAATCTGGATAGTTGTTCAGTACCATGTTTTATACTCCATCTCACTCACAAAATTAAGTCATTCAATCTAGAAAATGAAATCTGTTATGGACTGAACACTGACAATAAACAATGTCTGAGATAATAAAACAGAAATATAGGGCACTGCAGGAATCTTGGTTACATCCAGACTTGGTTTATACCTTCATTTTTTGATCTATAATAATAGTCAAGAGCAAGGTACTCACAATTTCAGAAGATTCTGATAACAGAGAAATTAAAAGGGGAAAAAATAGGGAATGAAGGTAAGATAGGAGTTTGGAGAGAAAAAAGGAGATAAGAGGAAGAATGCCAAACTAATGGGATTTCTCTCCTCTTCTCCTTCTACCCTCCACAAAAGCTAAAAAAAATATTAAAAAGCCCAGCATGGGAATAATCCATTTTGTACTTTATCTTGGTTTTCAAGGGATGGCTGCTCTTAGGAGAAAGCTAACTGTAGTCGGAGATGACCGCTGTGGTAAGACATGCCTCGTCTTTGCTTTGCGTCACGAACAGCTTCCCAAGTCCTACGAGCCAACTCTGTTTGACGCTTACGACACTGACACAGAGGTAGACGGGAAGGAGATGAAATTAATTCTCTTTGATGTGGCAGGGAAGAATGAAGTCAGTTACCGAAATCTCCGCTCAGTGTTCTACAAGGACACCGACGTTATTTTAATGTGCTTCTCTGTGGACAGGCCTGACTCACAGCAAAAAATCCTTGAGTTTTGGGTACCAGAAATCAAACTGCTCTGCCCTGCAATACCTATTATTCTGGTGGCTACCAAGATAGAGCTAAGGGATGATGAACGTATTAGGAAGAATCTAACTCCTCCAGGCAATGGGCCAATTAACACTATAGAAGGAAAAGCTTTAGCTGACAGCATTGGGGCACATGCTTACCTTGAGTGTTCTGCCAAGACAAAAGAAGGTGTTGATACAGCCCTGGAGATTATTAGCCAATGTGCATTAAATGAGAAAAGGAGAAGAAAGAGGCACTACCGATGCTGCCGAATTTTGTAAGAGGAGTGAACATTATTTTGTTGTTGGATTTCATGACATGGAAAGGTGAGTAATGTTTTTGTTGCTGTTGTGTGAGTGCTGTAAGGGCTGCTTTTATGTTATAGGAGGAAAAAAATGCCTTATGTCTGCAAAGTGTCACACTTGAAAAGTTGGATTGGTTTCCTTCTCCACCTCCAAAACGGACTGAAGAGCACAGTTCCAGATGTGAGTTGAATACTGGTCTTGAGAAATGGAAATTACCAAGCTACATACAGTTCTCCACAGAGGTTTTTTGGTCAAGGGAGATGCACACAAACTAGGACAGAAACCTACAACAGAGCTATTGGGAGAAGCACAAGAACATGTTGTTCAGTGAATCCTGGTGGCAAGACTTAGTGGCTAGCAGCTGTGCTGAGCAGGTTTCCTAGTATGCACTGCCTTCTGTACACTTCTTCCATACACTTCCTTGTAGGATGCCCTTAAGGAAAGGAGTCACCACACACACACACACACATATCCAATAGTCTGCTGTGCCGTGGGTTTCTGACTGGCAGAACTGGTCTGACTTTAAGATTCGTTCGTAAAGCTGGCCTGGGCTTGGTTCCGTAAATGCATCAGGAATGCAATGTATAGCATAGGGTACAGTGAAGGCAGTGCTATCTCCACTTCTTCTTCAGGCACAGGTAAATAAACCGGGGTAAACCAGCCCAGCTCTGGGGTACGATAATCCAGTTCTTTATAGAATTCCTACCTTAAAAGGAGAGAAGGAAAAAGACCAGACTGCAGTTTCTAAACCTCTTTGTCCTTATGGTCTGAATATATCTTAAATCTTTCTGTCTTTCCTTAGCACTTGCAGGCGAAGACATGAAGTAAAGGGAATGCTAACAACCACGCTCTCAGCTTTGCGAGTCATTAACAATCTGGAAAGAGACTGAGATGTGCTGTCAACCTAAGCAGAAAATCTGAGAGAGGCACAGAGATGGACCAAAATGGAAAGACTTTGAGTGCATCTCCATGCTCCTCACTACTCTGAAGCACTGAGATTGCTGGCAGCCCCGGGGATGAGTTATGGACTGACATTAAAGGTGCAAGTCTGGGAGCAGGCAAATAATGTGACTGCAGGATTTGAAGGCACATGCTGTAACACAGTAAGTGGACAGAAAAATGTTTTAAGGTAAAATCCTTCTGATCCTGAAGTAAAGGTACACAGCTAATTAAGCATGACTGTCATGAACTAGGAGAACATGGAAGTCTATCACTTTCTTTTGCTGACTTCCTCAGTGGTGGTTTCATCACTCTTGGTTACAGTTTCCCAGGGGGAAACAAAACAAAAGTAAACACAAATTTCTAATCTGATTATGCCACCTGGAGCTGTACACTTAGCAAAGTAGCTTTTCCAGGTGAGAGGCCTAATAAAATACACACGTAAGATTTTTTCTTACCCATTCTTCCCATCAGTATTTGCCTATTGATGGTATCATGGGTAGAAATACTGAGGTTGGCCAAGTATTCATTATTGGGTGGGTTGCCACTCTCCTTCTACATCACTTTTTAGTAGCAATTTTGAAGTCCACAGTCACACTGTGGAATAATAACAAATGCTTCAAGGATGACACTTTACATTTCCAAAAGTACCTTTCTTCCAAGAATCTCTGAGCATTTTTCAACATGAATTACCAACCCACCTCTTGGTGATAAGTAGATGTTATTTCCATTTTCAAAACTGAGTAACTTGAACTGCTGCCTAAAGTAACTGTGAACCATCTACTCCTTGGAGCTTTCTTTTTCTTGACTTGTTTTCCATGCCCTTTCCCTTTTCCCTCCTGCACCATTCTTACCTTCAATTTCCCCTCCTCTCTGTCTATAATTATCCCCTCGGTGCAACCTGATATTGTACCCAAACTTTAAAACTGTTGTCCCCATGCAACTGGGATGTGAGGGTGTGCTGTGCATAAGTGCTCTTCTGATTCAGCTAAGGACATACCTTAATGCGTTTTAAAGAGCTGTTTTTATGTAGATAGGTTTAAATTGTTATTTCCATTTTATATGTGTATGTGTGGGTGGGGAGGATTAGACTGCAGAGAAGTTAAAGAGCACAGGTGTCTCAGGTGCCTCTGATGTGGAGTACTGAACTGGAGAGAGGCAGTTTTCCAAAGATGCTGAGCACTTGCGGCTCCCACTGCTTGGAAAGCTCAGACCACTTTGGCAAATCTGAGCTTGCGCTGCCTGTCGCTTAGTAGGACACTGGTCAGCGTGTTGACTGGTGTCTGTTCTCAGTCTAAACAAACAAGTATTTTCCTCCAGAAGGGTGCTTTGTTCAAGATCAGGGTATCTGGTTTCAGTCCCGGTATTGACTGTACATATCTGTGAATTGTATCTGTGAACTGTACATATCTGTGAATTAAACTGTTGTTACACTGATCTTAGTGTCTATTTCTTAATATTAACTTTTTAAATTGTTTTTATGTGAAATAAAAAGCTGACAATCTGTTTCCACTGTATACTCCTCTGCAACTGGAAAAGAGAAATCCGTGGGAGATCTTTCATCATCCTTTTGCTAAAGCTGTATAGATTCTCTTTTTCCCACTTTTGTCAAAAAATCCTAATGCTCTTCCTCTTTATCTGTCTCAGAGCACTTTTGCAAGAGCAGGTGACTATGTGGCTGTTCAAGAAATCTGTTGGACAGTTGTCCATACTTTAGAGCATCTGGCTCCCATGAGAAATCCGCAGACTGGGCAGTTTCCTCTTTTGTATTTTAGCATTGGCCTGCAATTCAGAAAGGAGACATAGCCCAGTAGTCAGGACAGTAGCCTAAGACATATGTATCTGAGGTTGCTTCTCTGTTCCATCGCAAGCCATGATCTGTATGATCGTACAGAAGAGACTGTGCACATCTGCACCGCAGAGCAGCTGGGTGGAGGCAGTCCACCCATAGCAGCATGGAGCTCCACAAGTGCTTGTTCATCCTTCCCATTTAGGATTGTGTGTTTAGGAGCCATTGCAGCCTGCAGCATCCTCCAGCCGATGTTAGGCTTCCTACTCCCAGGCCTGCTGGAACAGTGCTTGTTCTCAGGCATGTGAAGAGCTCAGATATTAGCCATGGGAGAGGTAGAAAGTCTGTATGAGACTGACGCTGGGAAAGTGATACATGACCATAGCTTAAACCTGGAAAAAAGATCGATAGTGACGAATCCATACAGAAGCAAACTGCCAGCAGTCAATATCCAGGCTAGACTTGAGCCAGAAGTGCTATCCTCTAATGGAAGTCTTTCTCCCAGCGTTGGAGGGGAGAGGAGGGGAGGGGAGAAGAAGGAGAGGAAGAGGGAAAGGAAAACAGAGAGGGAGGCAGAGATGGAGAGGGAAAGGGAGAGGGAGAGGAAAGGAAAGGAAAATCACAAACTGTTTTATTAACCTTTTTTTTTTCACTTTTGTGAATTTAAATATTAAATATGACTTTTTATTAAAGAAAATAAAAAGCAAAGGAAAGAATTACTGTGGAAGAGAAGATGGAAATTAACTGAACATTCATGTATCATTCAACAGGGCCATTTCTAAGATGAAATACACTGTTTACTCCCACTACAACAGTTTAAGACAGATGTCCAATTGAAACAGCAGGGGAATTTATACTATATTAGTTGGATATGATGATATGTATTACAATTAAGTAAGAGCTTCTATGCAATTTCAGTGAAGTAAATATGCAAATAAATGATATTGATGTCTTTCAGTAAAAAGAAAGAGAATCAGTATATTATAATAATAAGGGAGTACGTGAGAGCAATTTTCCATTTTCAGTGCAAAGATAGTTTATGTATTTCATGCAACAGTGTTTTAGTAGTCTGCATGCCTAAGAATGTTGTCAAGACAAGGTTTGTAGACAAGCTGACTTTGTTGGGAAAAAAAACAGACAAGCTCCTGGACACTAATGTCCTCAAAAACCTCTCCCAGATCTTGTCTGATAAAAGACCTGACTTCTCTCTATACAGCTCTAGCTATTGTGATAAGCCACGAAAGCCATGACAATCTAGAACGCGTTTTGTACAGAGATTTAGGCAGAACCTGTAAGCTTCAGTAACATCTACAAAGTGACATATCAGTAGTGCTTTAGCAAAAACATACCCACACAGCACAGGGCTTTGGAAAGAAGAGAAGTTTGAAACTAAAAAAAGCCCCATGTGTTATTTCCTTTTCATTGCCTGTTTCGCGGATGGAATGGAGAGAGGGCAATATGTCTTACTTAGCAAGACCGTTCTCCATTTTGTATTAGTTTCCTGTGTAAATATGTCTTCCCAGTGGACAATCTATCAGTCTACCTACTAATTCATCTGTTTATTCAAAATTATCATCAGACAGGAAGCATGCTATATTTTATGAAAATAGATTCTCCGAGGCTTTTGTCTCAGTTTTCTTCATAACATCTTGCCACTTAATCAAATTCATTTTCTGAAATGTACTGCATCTGTTTTAAATAATTCATCAGCTTAGAGTGTATCTCCGCAGTCACTCGGAGAATGACAAACTGATACAAGAGCCTGTAATTTGTTATTATGTTTTGATGGAAATAAGGGGCTGGATCATGGTATTCCTTCACAGCAGCTCAGAGTAGCGTGTGACAAGGCAGAAGGAGTGCAACTTTATTTGCCGAAACTAAATTTTAGGTCCCTAAGGCCTTGGAGCCTCTTTTTGTTCAGCTTCATCTCTGCTAGTGGACACGTCCATCATTTAAACTATCTCTGCACAGCTGATGTGTTCACATTTTAATCATCTGCTCCGTTCCCGAATATATGCTTTATGCCAGCTACCTCCTGTGTCAGGGTGAGACAGCTTTTGGAGGGGACTTGTCTCAGCACATCCGCAAACTGGTAGAGGAACATCCAATTCATGAATCACACCAATGACTGGTTTCTGAGCAGTTCGATGCTCCTGGGAGCAACTCTGTCAGCTCAGGTGTGTCTGAACCAAGCCGTGTCGCAAGGTGGATGTGCCCAGGTGCTGGGAGCAGGGGATTTAACTGCCTGTCATCACCTAACTGGGTGGGAGGGAGCTTGCAAGCTTGAAGGCATTAAAAAGAGCAATCTTCTCCCTTTCAGTCCTTCTGCTCAGGCAGTAGGATAGTCTTTGCAGAGGCTATGCTTGGCTCAAACCCAACTGCCAGCCCAAGTGAACAGGTCATTGCCACAGGCTGACGAATCCAGTAGCCTGGTAGAGTCAAGGCTGCCACAGCTCCCTGCCCCTGGGACCAGCTGGCAGTGGGGCTGAGCATGTATCCCCAGTAGGCACATGAGCACAAACACACATATTCAACACATATCTACATATATACACGGCCAGCATCACAGAATCATAGAATCATAGAAATGCTCGACGCACACAAACATTACCAAGGGCCTCACCCTGTTCTGCTCTCTGGCTGATCAGGATGAAAACCCATTAATGGAATATATATATATTTATACAGACACATGAACAGTGTGGATCCCTCTAGCCATTGGCCTGAAACACTGTCATGGTTCAGGCCGATCCGGCAACTAAACTCACACAGCCGCTCTCTCACTCCTTCTCCAGTAAAGTGGAGAGGAGAAAAATATAATAAAAGGGCTGAGGGTCAAGACAAGAACAGAGGGAGCACCCACCAACTATGGTCCCGGGCAAAACAGACTCGGCTTTCTTAAAGCTAAACAATTTATTAACAGTTACTTAAAAGAATAAAGACAAGCAAAACCAGTTACTTGAGAGGATAAAATGAAAACAAGGACAGATCTTAAAAACAACACCTCTCCACCCCCCCTTTCCTTTTCTTCCCGGCTCTACCTCCTCCCCCCAGCGGCGCAGGGGGACAGGGAATGGGGGAGTGCAGGTCAGTTCATCCCATGTTGTTACTGCCGCTCCTCTCTTAAAGGAGGAGTCCTTACACCCTCTTCCCTTGCTCCAGTGGATCCCCTACTCACGAGGAAAATCCACAAACTTCTTCAGCATGAGTCCTACCCGCAGGATGCAATCCTTCCCCATTGGATTGCTCCGGTGCGGGCTTTACCACAGTCTCAGATTCTTAGGGAATTGTTGCCACTCGCTCCGACGTGTGTCATCACACAGACTCTAAATGCGTCTCTACCTGTGCCCATGCTTCACAACTGTCCTCGGGCTCAGGCATCTCCTCTAAACAAAACACCTCCCCACTGACGGGGGTCGTCCCACGGACTCTAGATGCGTACCGTCCTCAGGCCCAGGCACCTCTTCTCCGACGTGGGTTCTCCATGGGCTGCGAGTGGGTCTCTGCTCCACTGAGACTGTCCTGGCTGCAGGGGGGCCGTCTGCCGTCTTGCCACCGGTTGCAAGGGAAACTCAGCTCCGGCACACCTCATCCCGTTCCATCTGCACTGACTTGGTGTCTGTGTGGCCGTTTCAATCAGATGTCAGTCCTCTCTGGGTGAACTCGGCCCGGTGGGCACCCTGGGAGCGGGGCTCTCCCCGAGTTCCCCAAGCAGTTCCGCCACTGCCATCCTCAGCGGGTGGCACCGGCCTGGCATGAGCCGCCGCCCAGCCAGGAGCTGGGAAGTGAGGGCAGCGCCCCTCTCCCCTCTCCTCACTCCTGGGAAAAGGCACACCTTTCCAGTTCTTTTGTCCCAATGTAAATAGGGCAATTCGCAGAGGCGCCGATTGGCTCAAACCCCGAGGGGGATGGGAGTCCAATCTGGTGGCCAGCTCCTGCCACCAGAACCTCCACCCCCACAACAAACCATCACAAACACTCAGTCTACACAGTGGCTGGCCCCTGGATCATCTCATCTCCAGTTGGCTCTTGCACAAACTCACACAAACAAGTCTCTCAGTTGACTTCCAGACCCCACAATCTCCCCAGTAGCTGGCCAGGACCTCGTGGTCCCTCCAGTAGCTAATGCACAGATCTCACATGCCTCCAGCATCCAGCCTAGACTTAAGGTTGCTTCAATACCTGGCTCCCAAAGCCTTTTATGCTGCTTGCCAGCTAGTCCAGTTTGACATTCACCAGTAATTCACCTAGAGCCCCAAACACATGTGCACACAGAGTAGAGAGCCACTCAGCCAGGAAAAGCATCTGAAACGGAGGTCAATGAGAAGACAGGCCTTACTAACCAGGCATAGGGTATGGCCAGACAGACATACTGACCAGCCACCTCTTTACATGGCACTGGCCCCTTTTATCCCCTTATCGCTCTCTTTTCCCACAATTTTTCCTTCCCAAACCACCCAGATCCCTCTCTTTCCCCGCCCTTGGTTCCTCCCCTAAACATCCCACAGTAAGTACTATACAATCTCAGGATGCTCCTCCATAATGTATCCCGCACCCCCAAGGCAGTAACTTACCCTCCTCAGTCCACGAGAGCCCTCCCTTTAGCTCAGGGTGCTGGGTGTCTCCCTGGACCCTGGGCTGAGGCTTCCTTGGGACAGCCTTGCAAGGGGACACATTGGGGGCTCACGTCCCCCACCGGGTTATTGGGGTTCTTCCCTCCACCTTTCCTCTGAGCTCCTTCATGTTCATGGGGTGAGGCTGTAGTCACATTCCCCAGCCACCATGGGAAGATGCTTTTGGGTTTCCTTCCTGCTGCCTGGCCCTGCCCATCGTTGACCGCTGTTTGCCACCACTTACTCCTGGAAGGAGATGAAATGTGGCTGTGTTTAAGGCCTTTGGCAGGGTAAGTCTAAATAAATATTTATCAGCAGCCAAATGTAGAAGAGAGAGCTAATAAAAATGCATCTTTTGGAAGGATCCCTGTCCACCAGTTTTCTGCAGGAAGGTAAATTTAAATTAATGTTGCACTAAAGCACTGCTTTGCTATTAAAAATGATGAATGGGTCCGGGTACATTTCCAGTGACTTGCTGTAAACTTGGTATATGCTGCATTAGTAGTAAATTGTCAAACGATGATAGTGCACTGGAATACAACGGAGGCAGCTCAAACATTTGCTTCTTTTCATCCCAGTCTTGTTGGAAAGGGCACACTGGCTTCTTCCCCAACAACTGGAGCTCAAGGCCCACAGGACTTGGTCAGCCCCTGCCGTGGTTGTCAGAGCATTGCCATGGTCCCCTTTGCTAAGCCAATGCTTCAGCCTTGAGTAGGGGCCACGAAGGGAAAACTGAGGGCTCAAGAATGAGCACCACTCAACATCTCGACACCAAACTTGTTATTTTCCTCTGCTACTACCCAGACAGCTGGATTCCCATCACAAGACAGATTTGGCTTTATAATTAGATGGATACAGAAAAGTGGATCTAGTGGAAGGTGTCCCTGCCCATGGCAGGGAGGTTGGAACTAGATGACCTTTAAAGCCTCTTCCAACTCCAACTATTCTATGATTCTAAGTCTCGTGGTATTATGTATCAGGCCTTTCTGACACACTTCTGAGATGATATCCATATGGATCAAGAGACAGGATTGCAAACTCGGCACCATCCATGTTCGTACAGTGCCTAACATGAGGGGCTGAACCACCTCAGAGGAGAGGGAGGAGCTCCCATGGTGGCAGGGTCTCATGAGGTCCCTTGCTGCTGCCTGGCCACAGCCCAAATGCTTTAAGACAAGAGCAAACAATCATGCCTGGTAAATTCTGCTAACCAGAGATCTTCCCAGATCCTCAATCTGTTAAGAAAAGAGGCTAATACAGTGCCAGCACCACAGTTGCTTCTCTACACAATCGTACATCCAATCTCAAAGACCCCTGGGGAGAGGAAGAGCCCAGGATCAATTCTTACTCACTGTGACTCATCAGGAAGCTGTCCACCCAGCACAGGACCCAATCCTGGCACGCTGCTGAGCCCTAACTCAGCTACAAATTAGTGTTAAACATAAATGTTATTTATCTCTAATTAATTATTAAGGCAGTATGTAACAGCTCTCAAGAAAGATCATACTGGTATGTGTCTGGATGCAACACAGCCCTCCCTAAATCACACTGAAAGCTGATTTTCCTCCTGCTATATAGCAGATTACTTCAGGCTTGGTGCTGGTACATAAGGAGAAAATTTGTTACCCTTCTGGAAAATCAATAGGCTCTTGGCAAACTGGATTCAGTGCTGTTAATCATCTTGATGGCACCATCTGCCTATGTACCAATGTACAGCAGGAGAACCACCCCACTGCCTGCCAGAGGGTCCTGCTGCGGGCACAGAGGACCTCTGCACAGGGACCTGCTCAGTGGCTGCAAAGCCCTGGCACAGCCAGGCTGGCACCACTCACTGCAGCCGAAATGCTTCCAAGCCCAGCTGAAGTTGCAGGAGGATCAGGGGACTGTGAGTTCAGAGCTCCCCAGGGCCTCTGCCACGTCCCCACCATGAACGTTCTGCTCCGTAGATGAGGCAGTGCCTCTGCCTGGTGCCCAACAAGCAGCGGAATGCTCAGAGGAAGAGCGGAGGAGTCAAAACCGCTGAAGAATATCCAGGCACTTGAGGCAGCAGTGCTGGAGCGTGCAGCGCCTCAACATCTCACCGGCATGTGGAGGACGTGAGAAATCCCACGGCAGAGCTTGCTGGCTGTGGACCATGGTTTGTTGCCATATGAGGCTCTGGTATGAGACGTCCCCAACGAGGCAGGGTCTTCTCGCTCCTAACAGAGCTCAGTGCTTCTCCAGAAGGCAAAAGCAAAAAGCTGAGTGAGGACCTTTCCTACAGGGCCAGGATGGGTTGGAGAGGCTGGAGCCAAACCCGAGGAAGGGATGAAGCTGGTAACACATTGTAGCTTGAGCAAAGGAGCACTGTCCGGGCTTACAGGGGGCATAGCTGTGGCAAAAGTCCTGGCTGCGGCCTCTGGAGATGTGTTCAAGAGCAGCTGGGATGGGGAAAGGACCCTCGCACCAACACACGCAGCTTCCCCATCCCATCTGCCAGGTCTCTGCCTTCCCCCAGCACCGGCCGGCATCGCGCATGACCTGCAGAAGGCCAGGCTGACTCCAGCGATCTAGGGGGAAACGGGCAGGAGCAAATGGCAGTGGCTGGCTTGCTCCTGCTCAGTATTAATCGGCACTTTTCTGAATCACGGACGTGGCTTTGTCTGTGGGATATCAACTACAAGATTCAGAAATTAATTCCACTTGGGAGCTTTGGATGACTCAGACTGCTATGAAAACACCCCAGGGCAGAAATGAGATGTAGGGCAAATTCGCCCTAGGGGTATCTTTCAATGGAATTTAACTGAGGATAAATTTAATTTGCAGAACTGAAGCATATTTTATTTACTCTTTTTAAGTAGCGTTTTAAATTGAAATATTCAAATAGACAATCAAGAAGGTCTTAATGGGTTGCATTTATTGAAAGCGAGTTTGATTGAAATTCCTCCACCTCGGAGTCCCAGGCGTATTTTATTTCCCCACGTGAACTATCTGCTGAATTTCTCTATTGCACTAACGTATGAAAATCTGAATTCACCAAATAAATAGACAAGATGACACAGTGCTGATGTTAGGTTGCCCACAACTCACCCATTGATCCTGCTGGAAGATGCCTGGAAGTCTCAATGGAAAAGCAGAATGCAGTAGTCATATGTGGTTTTAGGAGTTTGTAAAGATGGAGCTCTTTCTCATGCATCACCAGGCTCCCAAAGATGGCTCTAAGTTATATCAGCCCTCAGGGTTCATTTAACTGTGCTGCCAAATGTCTGCTTGGGAAAAAAAAATGTTTTGGTAGTTGGAAAAATATTGAGGCAAAGGATTTGAAACGCTGAGCCACATGGACTCCTGCCTCAGCTCTCTCAGTGCAGCAATACTTCATCACAGTCAATAAATGTTTCATCACCATTTCTGGCTCAGTGTAGGGACGCTGTAAGGAGCCCAAGCTCAGTTCTTGGCTCCAGTCTCCACTCTCTGTGTGCTTTGAAGAATCATTTCAGGTTAATAGAACAGGACTTCAGTGTCCTGTTGTCTTCACGACAGGCAGGCTGTATGCTGGGGACTCCAAAGGAAAAAACGTGGAATTATAGAATCATAGAACAGTTTGGGTTGGAGGGGACCTTTAAAGATCATCTAGTCTAACCCCCCTGCCATGGGCAGGGACACCTTCCACTACACCAGGTTGCTCAAAGCCTCATCCAGCCTGGCCTTGAACACTTCCAGGGATGGGGCATCCACAGCTCCTCTGGGCAACCTGTTCCAGTGCTTCACCACCCTCAGAAGGAAGAATTTCTTCCTTCAATCTAATCTAAATCTCCCCTCTTTCAGTTTAAAGCCAGTACCCCTTGTCCTATGACTACATGCCCTTGTAAAAAGTCCCTCTCCAGCTTTCCTGTAGGTCCCCATCTAGGTACTGGAAGACTGCTAGAAGGTCTCCTCAGAGCCTTCTCTTCTCCAGGCTGAACAGTCCCAACTCTCTCAGTCTGTCTTCATAGGAGAGGTGCTCCAGCCCTTGAATCATCTTCGTGGCCCTCCTCTGGACACACTCCAACAGCTCCATGTCCTTCTTGTGTTGGGGACTCCAGAGCCGAACGCAGTATTCCAGGTGGGGTCTCACGAGAGCAGAGTAGAGGGGCAGAATCACCTCCCTCGACCTGCTGGCCACGCTTCTTTGGATGCAGCCCAGGATACAGTTGGTTTTCTGAAGTGGAGTGAGAGACTGGAAGGGGGTCTGATGCAGCTCAGGGTGCTCAGGAGGATCAGCCTGCTGCTCCCTGAGTGTGGGAGACAGACAGGCAGCAGGCTGCGGCAATGGAGAGGAGCAGGCAGTATTTTGGCCATACCTTCTTCCCCTGGAAAGCCAATGCTGATGTACATCATCAGAGAAATCCCGACAACAAAATCTCAGGAAAGATCTGGGAAAATTCCTTCTGAAATAAAAGCCTCGTGTTGGAGTACACATCTGGATCCCATTTGTTCGCCGCCGTCTCTGGCAATGCATCAGACTGTTTGAAAGCTCCACTCAACCCACCCAGTCCGTGAGAGACAGAGAGCTGGATCTGGCTGCATTTTCATAGACTAAAGTCTGGGACAGGACCAGGGGCTGAAACTTACTTGAGGGAGGAAGTTCAGAGAAACCTTTGTGTCCCTGAAAAAGGAGCTGCACTGGCCTTCAGGAGAAGCTCAGCAGTAAGTGACGGGCAGTTTGGCCACGTCTGTCCCCAGAATGGCACTGCTGCAAGAGAGGGCTGGTTTTCAGGCTTTGTGACTAAAATGATGAACGTTTTATATTGGGTTTGATTTTCTTGCTTTACTGGTGGTTGTGCCTGCTCGTCCCCTACGCCTCTCAGCCAGGGATAACGCAGCACATGCCTGAGCCAAGGGAACCAGAACGGCTGGCAGAGAGGACAAACCTTCAGGTGAGACTCCTGCAGGAAATCAAGGGACGAGTGACGTTCCTGCTGCTCAGCGGAGAAGCACTAACTGCGCATACGCCGGGTCTGTTGCAGTGCCAAGTGCAGGGCTCTGTGTGGCACAGGGAGCACTCCCACACTGTCCCTCTGTGTGGGACAGTGACATCCTCCTGCTGGGAAGTGACAGAGTGGCTCAGGTCACCTAAGCACACCCCAATGCTCAGCACCCATCCCTGGCAGCCTCTACCATCCACCTGGGGAGCTCAGTAGCAAGCAACAGGGCTATAGGGTTGGAGGGAGAGGATGGGCCAGAAGGTCCATATGAACCTCCCCAGGGGACCTCCTCAGTGTCACGGTGGAAAGAAGAAGCGAGATTTCCACCCGTGAAGCAGCAGATCACTCCATCTCTGGTCCAGGACAGTCTGCTCCCTGTCTCATCACTTTGGGGACTGCAGGCACTTTGGGGCACAACTCCCATCGCAGTGCCTGACTTCACTCAAGGGCTCCAGCCTCAAGTACCATCTCTAGCTACTGCTTGCCAAACACATTAGAAATCATACTAAATACAGCAATGCTGGGTGGGAAAAAGTCTGTTTTCTTCAGTTCATAATATGAAGATGCAAGACTATGTCTAATTTGTACACTGAATTAATCTTCACCCTTTCCTCCACTCCTTCACCTTGATTTCCACCAAACCCTTTTTCTCCTTCTATTTGGTAGCTGCAAAACTGAACTCTCCCCACCCGATGGCATTGTAGGCTGTGGAGTTGTCCCTGCCCCAACAAACTTCTGGCTCTTTCATCTCTTGCTCTGTGTCTCCCAGTGACTCCAAAAAGCCATCCAGATTCATCTCCCTGCTCTGTTCTCATTTCTCCCTTCTTCTCCTGACTGTTTCTTTGGGTCATGTATTCACCACGAGGCAAAATCCCTGTGTTTTTTTCAAAAAACCTCAAGATAGAACCCGTCTAAGCCAAAGCCACCCACACAAAATGCTGGTATAGCATCCTGCATGGCATGGATCTTCCCACAGAAAGGACTCTCAGCATCCCAGAGGCATCCCAGGGCAGTGGCTGGAGAAAAGCCAGGTAACGCATCATAACCCTGGGGAATTCGCTGCTCAGAGTAGTAACAAAGAAACAGCATCATTACCAGGTCGAAGTAACCTGCTAATATTCAAAGCATTTTTAGTGAATTAATTAGCTATAGCTAATGCCTTTCATGACTGCCTTACTACATCTGCCCGGAATGTTTTCAGAGCAAACAGCCAACGTTTTTTCACTTTCTTTTCTTTGTCCTCTTACAAAAGAAAATAGGTACGTTGTTTTTGCGTGTATTCTTTGCTTTGCAAGCTTTATATGAGTTACACATCTCCATTTCTACTTGAAGCTGTAGCAATACAAAACAACTCTGTGGCTGCTGACATGTCATGAGCAGGGATCCAGGTATTCCCTACAGGAGAGGTAGGGGAGGGGAGGGAGATACATCCTCATGGAC
The DNA here is from genome assembly GCF_009769465.1 of Tauraco erythrolophus. Classification (NCBI taxonomy): domain Eukaryota; kingdom Metazoa; phylum Chordata; class Aves; order Musophagiformes; family Musophagidae; genus Tauraco; species Tauraco erythrolophus. The sequence continues at coordinate 61,986,231 of NC_141466.1, read as the reverse complement.
AAGTTGAGCTGGTGGACTGATAACTCTGTTTTTCTCCTGCCCCACTGTCCTACCTGAGGGAACACTGGAAAGGGAAAACTGAGTTTGTTTGCCAGTCCCAGCTCTTCTAAGAAAATGTTCCTGGAGGAAATACTGTCCCAGAAATCATTTCCATGTGTCATGATTTGCATGTGTGATCCAAAGCATATTGAATTGCACAGTAATTGGGGCTCTGCATCCACTGAAAACAGAAGTATGTTTCTTCTGCACAGTTCAGGCATTGTATAGTGCAGTTATGCTGAGAGGATCTCTGGCAAAAGGTTTAATTTTTGAGGGGATGCTGCTCACCAGCCTAGGCTGCGGCTCTAAGGGTGTCTCATCGCATCTCCCACAGCCAGGAGGAAGTGGCCCACCTTTTGTGGGAAGGGCCTAAACCTTAATTAGGTAATTACCAATTCAAGCCAGCTGGATGATATACATCAGCCTTCAGGAAGGCTTTACAGTTCATTCATTCCAACTCCAGCACGCTTCCCTCTTTCAGGGTAGCGGCTTTACCTTCTTTATCAAAGGACTTCTCGCTCTGGCTCTTTTGGCTCTGGCTCCAGCTCAGGAGTCGGGGTCGAGGTCTTCAGGGTCTCTCGTGAGGATCACATCAGGGTCACCAGATGTTGCTCACCAGCCTAGGCTGCAGCTCCAAGAATGTCATTGCATCTCCCACAGCCAGGAGGAAATGGCCCACCTTTTGTGGGAAGGGCCTAAACCTTAATTAGGTAATTATCAATTCAAGACAGCTGGGTGAGATCCATAAGGGGGCTTCTGCATACGTTCAGCACCTAGCAAAATGCAGGTCCTAATTCACAGCTACAGCTTCTCTGTGTTATGGATCAATCCACCAGAAATAAATGCTAACTTTCTTCCACCAAAGCACGAAGCTATGGAAAACATACACGAAATTGACCCTTTGCCATTATCTCATGTGTTTATCTGTTCGTGCTCACCTTGGACAGTGAAACCAAAAAGTCAAATTCACTTTGTGCTCGGTTACACAACTTGAGTCTTGAGTTTTACCCTGTGGGCTTCCCAGAGCTGGGCTGGGCAGGGTCCTGCACGCTCCGGGAGGCAGCTCCTGCTTCCCAAACAGCTTTGATCTCAAGACAAGACAAAGAGCTGGCTTTTCAAAAGCACGCTACAAAAGTACCTCTGGGGGTATCCAGCTCCAGCATGAAAACATTTCATCTGGATTTCCAACATGGCAGAGGAATGTTTCTGTTGCAAATACAGCCATGAATAACTCAGTTTTCATGAATCTGCCAGATTTCACACGGACTCGTGCTGATCCGAGCCTGGCAAGCTGTCTTCCCTTCTAACCGCTACTACTCGAAGCGAAACAGCGACGGCCCTCAGGAGACGGCCCTGCGCGGGGCAGGGGGGGCGGCTGCAGGGCCACAGTCGCAGCCCCAGAGAAGTCTCCGCGATGCCGCTCCCCGGGTGGCTCCGGTGGGCGCTCGATCGCGGGTGCCCGGGCTCGGGCAGCGGAGGGTGCAGGGCCCGGGAGCCCGCTGCTGAGGGGGGCAGCGCTTGTCCCTTCTCCCCATCTCCCCTCCGGCCATAAGATCCGCTCTCCTCCTCGCAGCGGAGCCGGCGTTTGTCTGAGCAGGGGCAGAGCTGACTGATGTCACTCACTGTCGTGGTTTTAGGCTGATCCAGCAACTAAAACCTAAAACTCACACAGTCTCTCCTTCTCCAATAAAGGAGAGAAAAAAAAAAAAAACAAAAGGACTGAGGGTTGAGGCAAGAACAGAGGGAGCACCCACCAACCATGGTCCTGGGCAAAACAGGCAGCGTTTTTCTCAAAGCAAAACAGTTTATTAATGATTACTTAGAAGGACAAAGGGAAATAAAAACCGATTACTTGAGAGGACAGAAAGAAACAAAACCAGATCTTAAAACCGACACCTTCCCCCCCTTCCTTTTCCTCCCGGCTCTACCTCCTCCCCCCAGCAGCACAGGGGGCAGGGACTGGGGGAGTGCAGGTCAGTTCATTCCGTGCTGTTACTGCTGCTTCTTTCTTAAAGGAGAAGGAGTCCTTACACCCTTTTCCCCTGCTCCAATGGATCCCCTACCCACGAGGAAAAAAATCCACAAATTTCTCCAACGTGAGTCCAGCCCACTGGAAACAATCCTTCCCCACAGATTGCTCCGGTGTGGGCTATACCACAGTCTCGGGTACTTAGGGAGCTGTAGCCACTCGCTCCAGCGTGGGTCGTCACGAAGACTCCAGATGCCTTTCTGCCTTGCCGTGCCCCCAACACGACCATCCTCGGGCTCAGGCATCTTCTCCCCACGGGCTGCGAGTGGGTCGCTGCTCCACCGAGGCCGTCCTGGTTGCAGGGGGGCAGCCTGCTATCTCACCATCAGCCGCAGGGGAAACTCGGCTCCGGCACACCTCCTCCCGCTCCATCCTCACTGACCTGCTGTCGATGCAGCTGTTTCTCTCAGATCTCAGTCCTCTCCAGGTGAACTCAGCCCAGTGGGCACCCTGGGAGTGGGGTGCCCCCGAGTTCCCCAGCTGGCTCCGCCGCCGCCATTCTCCGTGGGCGGCGCCGGCCCGACGCAGGCAGCCGCCCGGCCGGGAGCCAGGGAGCGGGGGCAGTGCCCTCCTCCCTTCTCTGGTCGATCCTGGGCGAAGCACCCTTTTCCAGTTCCCTTGTCCTGACTTAAATAGGGCAATTCGCAGAGGCGCCCTATTGGCTCAACCCCGAGGGGGATGGCAGTCTGATCCGGTGGCCAGAACTAAGCCTAACCCGGATCCAAAACCGGGGAGGTCGCAGGGAGCAAAATCCCTCTCCTGCCACCAGAACCACCCCCCCCTCCACATCAAACCATGACACTCACCTGCCCCCAAAACCCGCCTTTCCGCTCTTTCAGTGACGCGAAGCGGACCGCGGCACCACAGAGCGGGCTGCGGGTAAGCCGGGGGCTGCCCGCTGCCCGCCCGCGGCTGCGCCATGACACGAGTCCTGCGGTGGGAGGGCGAACCCCCGCCGCCTCTCCTGCCCTCCCGAGCGCGACTCCGCTGCTTCTCCCGCTTCGCCGCCCGCCGCAGGCGCGGGGGGAGGAGGCTGATGCCACCGAGGTCTTCATCAGGTGGCTGCCACCGCCATCTGCCGGCACCTCCTTCCTCTGCAAAATCATCTCCACGGCCTGGGGCTGCCGGACCGACGCCCTCAGCTCCGAGAGCTGCCCGTGGGCAGCGGGGTCCCCACCCGCGCCTCGGGGGCACCGCACGGGGGTGCGGGCACAGCCGGGTGCGGGAGGTAACGGAGGGGAGAGCTGAGCGGGGGTCTCAGCCCGAGGCTGTGCGATGCCCGCCGTGCCCGCCTCCCTCCCGGCAGCCGCACCTCCACCGCGGGTGTTCCCCCACCACCCTATCCCAGCCCTTGGCTCGCGTTCGCGTCTCCCGAGAAAAATGTTTCGGTGTTGCCTGGGGCGGCCTTTTGCCTCGCAGATGCGAGGAATGGTGTTTTTCCGCACAGAGTGGACGGACAGGCAGCTGCTGGGCGGGTTGGCAGCACAGCCCTCGGGGCAGGAGGAGCAGGAAGGGTTGGTGCTGGGAAAGGCAACCCGCTGGGAAGTTGGAGAAGGCTGCGGGGGATTTTTAAAGGCCATTTCTGACCACACAGTGGCTTGGAGTCCAGGCAGCACCGAGGGGATGAAGAGTCACCATATTCTTCTTCATCCACAGTCACGGCTGTGCCTGGTACACAGGGAACCTGATACAAACCCGCAGCAGGATCCGGTCCAAACTCTTCCGCTCAGTCCACGGGGCTCAGCTCTCTGCCTCTCTTGTAGGTGTGGGAGATCCCAGGGACCTCGATCCTTGGAATGTTTTGCAGCACCACCTGGACATGTTCAAATGCACATTCCACATCCCACCTGCTCCACGCTGTCTCGAAGTGCAGGAGGCATGGCTCCTGCCCGCACAGGTGCCTTCGCTGCCCACATCGCCCTGATGGATGGCCGTCTGTTCAAGGACACCAAAGTGGTGGTCCATCTGGATATGACTTACAGGAATGGCCCTTCAGCCAAAATGAAACCCTGCGTATTTTCTGCAGGCTCTACATACTTAATATGACATATAGGTAAAAGGGGCTGCTTGGCCTAGGGAGAAAGAAGCGTTGTTGGTGCCATTTGACCCCCCCTCTGCTTCCTCTTCAGTAATATGATTTCTTACTTTTACAAACATGAATGAACTAAGCTTCACAACAGCCCATCGAGACTGAAGTCTCATTAGCCTCCTTTTAAATAGGGTGGGATGCGAGTGGAAAGCTGAGCGTGCAGAGCCCTGGAGTAAGGGCACAGCAAAGGGAGGACAGCAGGACCAATACTCTGAGATTCCCGGGGCAGGTCTGAATCCCTAATTCAGGGATCAGAAGCAATGGGGCTGTGGTGATGCCCCTTGTGCCAGGGCTCATACTTTCTGCTGAAAACCTGTGTTCATTCTGGAGCTGTCTCTTCAGAGGCATCGTGACCTGTTGATGAAGTATGGCAACCGCAGACTGAGGAATAGGAAAAGGCAAAGTACTGAACTGTTGCTCTACTTTGTCCGTTAATGGCACAGATGTGCCATGCACTACAATATACGCCCAGAACATACAAACAGAAAGGAAAGGAATCACTGCTGAATAAACTTTTATTCTGGCATTTTTGAACTTCCGTGCATGTGTCTTTGCTGCTTAGGAGTTGTCCATGTCTGGATTTTACATAGGTAATTCAGACACACAAGCCAAGGCTTGCACATACAGGAATTCTCTTTCAATCTACTACTCATTTTCCCTTTTCTCAGGTCCCCCATTGCCTGTCATCTCACTACATGAAACCAGGGCATAGTCCATGAAATTAAACAGTAAGAATTAATGACCAACCTATACAAGAAAAAGATGATCATTTATCTGTCCAGCACTCAAGTCATAGGGTTCACTGCCTCTGAGGACAAATCCGATGGGGTAGCTCAGTTCTAAAAACAGAAGGACTATTTCACTATCCATGAGTCTCACTGCTAGTTCACAAACCCAAGACCACACATTTATTGTATGACCCTGGGTCTGCATCCTTTTTTAGCAAAAAATCATTCCTTTGGAAGGAACAAGTCACATACACAAAGACTCTGATGATATTCAACTAACTAGTCAATACACAGTAAAAGTAAAAGTACAAGATACAGATCCTTCTAAACTGCTAGACTGAGTCATCCTGATGGGTAGATTTATCACAGCCTATCCAAAGTTTCTAATACTAGCACCAGCTGTATAAAATAAGGGTTTGCTGTTGCCTTCCACTGAGTCAGCTGAAGCTCCTAGAAGTGTTTACCTTTATATAGCAAGCTACGCCTACACCAGTGACTTGACATCTGGTCAGCAGCTGGTGATAAGCACCACAAGAGTTGAACGTGAGGCCAATGTTGCTCAGTATCTTCATGGGCAGCCTGGATGATGCGACAAAATGCGCTCTCAGCAAATTTGCAGTTGGTACTAAATTAGAGGCAGTGACTGACACACCAAATGATGGAGCTTTGATCCAGAGGCACCCAGAGAAACTTGAGGATTAGGCCAGCAGATGCATCCTGTAGTTCAGCAATGAGAAGCATGAGTCCTGCATCTGGACTGGAATAACCCCATGCATCAACACAGGCTGGGAAATGACTGGCTGAAAGGAGCTCACGTTATACATAGTAGCCTACATTAGAACGGTCAGCGGATCAAGGGACATCAGTGTCCCTGTAGACTTGACACCTGTGAGGGCACACTTGGAATGTTGCATCCAGTGTTCTGACCCCTCCCAAGTTCAAAAGGGAAGTGAAGGAACTGGGGAGGGTTCAGTAGAAATCTGCCAAGATGTTTAGAGGCCTAGAGTATGTCACCTACATGAAGAAGCCGAGCGAATTGGGCTTGTTGACTCTGGCAAAAAGGATAAGAGGCAATCTAATAGCAACCTACAACTCCATGAAGGAGAGTTACAAAAATGATGGAGCCAATCTCTTCGACAGTAGCAGATGATACAGTGAAGGGCAACAGCCACAAGCTGTGGCTTGAGAGGTTCAGACTGGACTTTGGGAAAATTTCCTTATCAGGAGGGCAGTGCAGAGAGATGGTGGGCTCTCCATCCTTGGTATTTTCCAAGACAGTCACAGGTGACCTAGTCTAGTGTGGGGAATACTCCCGCTCAAGCACAGAGTTGGACTAGAGACCTCCAGAAGTCAATTTCAACCCACACTTTAATGGTCTATGATTCCCAGAGTTGACTGTATTTATTTCCCCTCTGAAAACAGAAGCTCTAAGACCCCTCAGTGTGATGACCTGAAGAGCAAGTTAGCACTGCTGGGAGGCTCCAGCGTGACCTTGTTTACTCCCTATGTCCCAAGAAAGCTCAGGAGAGACTGAACACCAAACCCTCTGCGCTGGCAGTGAGCTGGTATGATAAATCCAGCCAATCTAAGCAGGTGAACTGTGTTCCTGCAACGGAGGAAAATTAAAATCATTACCAATTCTGTTCTGTCTCACCCAAGGGGAAATTTATCCTCAACCACAAATGATGACAATCACTTGAACTTGGGCATATGAGCAAGGCTTATCAAAAAATCACCAAAGGAGAATTTTCTGTACCTTCTCACACACTGGACCATCCTTGACTGTCCTCAGGTGTATGCCATCTCTGATGCTTCTAAGAAAGTCAGGAAAAGACCCAGAATATATTCAGCTTTGTGCAGGTGCTGGGTTTTTGGTAGCAGGGTATAGCCCCTGTAAAGAGCTGCAAGAAGCTTCCCTGACTAAGTTGGACCTGCCTCTGACCAGACCGAGCTGATCAGCGCCTCTGTGAATGACATATTTAAGAAGGGGACCAAGAAACCCACGCCATATGGGACCTGCAGTGAGGAGCGAGATGGGAGGAAAGGGGCTGGCCCCCCCCAGCCTCCCGAGCAGGCATCTGCCCATGCTGATCCGCCACCACTTGACTGGTGGCAGCCACAGCCGCGTGGCTTGGAGAGCCCCGAAGCTCCCCGCTCCCGGGGCACCCGCTTGGCAGGGTTCATCCTGCCGGGACTGTAGAGGTTCATCAGGCTGGTCGGGCCCCACGCAGCTGCATCAGAGTGAGGACCGAGACCTGAAAGAAACAGTCACGCAGACACTAAGATGGAGCAGGAGGAGGTGTGCTGGAGCTGAGGTTCCCCTGCAGCCCATGGTGAGACGGCAGCAGCCTCCCTTCAACCATGGAGATTAACGGTGGAGCAGAGACCCACACACAGCCTGTGGGAGAAGACCCCACGCTGGAGCAGAGATGCCTACGCCCCAAACTGTTTGTAGAGCACTGTCTCCCATGGGAAAGGACCCCACACTGCTGAGAGAAACAGTGGAGCAGAGATGGATCTGCAGTCCATGGAGAACTCTATGCTGGGGTAGGTGGCTGTGCCCTAAGAAGCCATGACTTCATGAGAAAAGCCCATCCTGGAGCAGTCTGGTGGGTAAGGACTGGATTCCGTGGGAAGGAGTCGTGTTGGAGAAATTCATGGAGAACTCTCTCCTGTGGGAAGGGACCCCACACTGGAGCAAGGGAAGAGTGTGAGGAGTCCTCCTTGAGGAAAGAGTGGCAGAAAGAGCGTGTGACAAACTGACCTGCAACCCCCCCCATTCCCCGTTCCCCTGCGCTGCTGTGGGAGGAGGTAGAGCTGGGAAGAAGGGAGGGGTGGTAGGAAGGTGTTTTTAAGATCTGGCTTTGTTTCTCGTTAACCTCTCTGAAGTAACTGTTAACAAATTAAATTGATTTGTCCCCAAGCCAGTCCATTTTGCCCGGGGTCATGGTTGTCGGGTGATCCCTACCTGTTCTTATCTCGACTCTCAGTCCTTTTGTTCTATTTTTCTCCTCTCTACCCCACCAAGGGGGGGAAGTGAGCAAGGGGCTGCGTGGTGGCTTAGCTGCTGGCTGGGATAAACCACGACAGTGCACCAAGGTAAAGCTCCTGACTGGTGGTTGCAAGTTGCCAGCTGAATCACGGGATTCAATTATACTCAGGGTCTTGAAACAAAGTCTAGATCTTATGATTACCTTGAGGTCCAGTTTTCCTCAGAGCCCATGAAGGAAGGGGCTAAGCACAGGCCACAGGGATCTGGAGCTTCGGAGACAGACAGGACTGATATGATCTTATGGTACGACCTGTACACACAACGGCAGCTGTAGAGCTCTGCCCACCATCACATTTGTTACTGTAGTAATGAACGGTGAGGACACACTGCCTCTTCCTCACACTGCTAGTGTCAGTGTCTAATGAAGGAAAGAGAGATTCTGATTTGCATATGCTGGGGCTGAAATAGATAGGCAATCATTTTGAAAAATGAGTGTAAGCACATATAAGCACCCGTGCATGTAGTTAAACCTCCCACCCAAGAAGAGATGAGCCTGATGCTGCTTGTTTATGTTCATGCAGTAACATTTCCATGGAATTGCTTTTCTTGGATGAAAAACAGAAACAACCACGTCAATGCACTTCATTTTAATGTCCATTTCATGTAATTATCTTGCCATTCTCTGAGCTTTCAGCATCTTGTTTTGGCTCTATAAACACCTGTGCTTGAAAACCCTAGGCAACGTAAATAAAAAGAACATCTTGTTACAACAATATCTATGGAAAATTAGATTGGCGAAAAATATGATACTTGCAGCTTTTCAGGTCCCCTATATCCATACACAAACCAATAACATATAAAGGCTACTTATCCAAAGTGTTAAGTCTTCCTGTGTTCATGATTACTGTTCATACGTCACAGGTGCACAAAAAGAAAGGATGGGCTACATAATAAGATGCTCGACTGGACCTTGGGAGAAACAGTCACATTTTCCACACATTTCTTGTGTGACTCTGAGCAAGACACTTAATCCTTTCATCTTCTCATCATCTATAGTATATCACACTCACAATATCAAACAGTGGCAATAACTCCTGTTCCACAAGAATTATGTGCAGACAATATCCACCCTGATCGTACTTAGGTACGCAAGGAAAAGTGGCAAAAGCTGCAAATATTGCACGTCTAGCCTTTAAATAAGTCTTTAAATTCCCACTTTTTGGATATGGACTGCAGATCTTCAAAAGAGCACAGTCCCATGTGGTAGGATCCATAAATATGTGTAGGAAACAGAGATTGTTTCCAAAAAATTACAATCAGATGAATAATATTATCCTCATTTTTAGATAAGTAGCTGAGATGCAGCTCCTTTAAGAATCATAGAATAGTTAGGGTTGGAAGGGACCTCAAAGATCATCTAGTTCCAACCCCCCTGCCATGGGCAGACACCCTCCACTACACCAGGTTGCTCAAAGCCTCATCCAACCTGGCCTTGAACACTTCCAGGGATGGGGCATCCACAACTCTGGGCAACCTGTTCCAGTGTCTGACCACCCTCAGAAGCTTGCTTGACATCAGACAAAGAGCCTAGGGCAGTGGTGGGAATTTAACCTAGAGCTCCTGAGCTCATCAGTCCTTGAAGTACACACTCTCCATCAGGGTATACAGGTAGGGGAGCTAAGGTGGCATCCCAAGAATTTTGCATTGTGATAGGGTTCAGGAGGGAAAACTGTTCATTCACTGGCCTTTGTTGACAACTCTAGTAAAAAAATAGTGGAAGGAAATCCTCCTGAACACTGTTTAAGCTAAGGATTTAGAAGAGGAGCAGCAACTGGCTGATCCCATTATCATACCTAACACTTGGAAATACTGTCATTGCATCTCTGTAGCTGCTGATATCAGCACTCAGAGGAACAGAAGGGGTGGCATTGCAGAATGAGATTGTAATCAGATACACAGCTCTGAAATGGGCTGGAAGAGGTCTGGAGGATCAAGTGACCCTGTTTCAGGAATGCAGTATTAGGTACAGCTCTGCAGAAGAAACGCCAACAGGAAGTTGACCTGAGTAACGTTCAATACTTTGAGACACAAGACATTTTATGGACTAAAACTTAGACCTTTTTAGCCTATGATAGGACAGGTCCCATCCGGGAACAACCTGGACAAATGGAAAGAAAGCAGAATATAAGGTCTCTCTTTCCCCTGGAACAAGAGATAAAGGGTTGAGCCCCAGGGTAATGGGAAAGAACAGCGACTGCAGTGTGTTAGGAGTGGGTGAGAGCACAGCCCATGACTTTTTTGTGCTGTGCCTTTGGAATCATGGAAATTGGCAGAAATGGCTGTAGTGGAAAATGCACAAAAACTGAGATCTCACCACCTTCCTGCACACTGCTCCAAGGTTGCACTGCCCTCACGGTGAAGACATTTTCCTGAAGTCCAGCCTGAACATCTCAAGCCACAACTTATGGCTGTTGCCCCTACCAAGAAGAGCCTGGCTCTGCTGTCTTCACAACTCCCTCCTGAACAGCAGAGCCCAATATTGGATACAGCATTTCAGGTGTGTCCTCATCAGCGTTGACTCCAAAGAGACAGAGTATTTCCTTGATCTGCTGGCCACACTTCTCCTAATGTAGCCCAGTATGTGATTACTTTAATTCACAATGAGATTATCTTGCTGGCTCATATGCTGTATATTTTTTTTTTCGCATTTTATCACAAGAGAAATTATTCGTCTTTGGGGGAATTAAGGGAAGAGGGTGACTGTTGGTACTTCAGTGATGTCGCCTGTGTCCTCACCAAATGAATGGGTCCCAAATGACAAGTACATTCTCAACGGAGTAAACTAACAGAGCTTTAAAGAACTTCTTGTCTCAAGTCAGAGGTTTTTCTATGGGAAATGTAGGATGATTTGGGCTGAAATGTGGTGGAACCATGTACTGAGATGGAGAAAGGACTGTTGTGACTGTGCACCTGAGATGAGAAGGAGCAAAGGAAAAGCATACTCCCAGAGTGAATACCTGAGTGGAAAAGGTTTTCTTGTTGTCAACATGATGTGCCCATGCTTTATCTATTTAAGAAGCTCTGCGGTCACAGTGAGCAGAACTAGGTGAAAATAATTAAAGATATTGCCAGGAATGGCTTAGGGTCACAGGCTGCTATAGCAATAATATTTCATTGTCAGCCTTTTGTTCCCTGTTGTCTTGAAATATAAGTGCTAAGGTTTTGAAGAACAGCTGTTCTTGGAACGGAAAATTCAAAAGCACATATTCCTTTGGAATTTGTACGTAATCTGCCAAGGCAGAGCTGAAAATGAGAAAAATATGTCCCCAAAATTTTAAGGAAATGTGAGGAGTCATGGCTCCAGTCTCTCTCAGCTAGACATTTTAGTGACACTTCCATTCTACTCATTCTCCCTTACAGAAAAATATTTTCTAAGCCTTGAAAACCAAGGTGCTGGGATAAACCATAAGGGGCAGGCAGCCATATGCCAGGAGGACGTTATCTCAGTTTGCATCACTGGTGGTCGGAGCAACTTCCAGGAACAACTGGAGATGTAAAGTGAGTTTCTCTAAAAAGCGAGGATGGCGCTTGAAGCGAACCAGTGGAAAATAGAGGATGATGCCACTGAAAATGAACAGGACAATGTAGAGGATCTCAATTTGGGGCTGATCAACGATGGGAGCTACCACCAGGTACACAGCCGCCATCAGCACGATTATAGGGATGATAATTGGGACCTGTGAAAGCAAAACATCAGTGTAAAGATTCATGTAATCCTGGGCCAATGAATCCAATGGTCTGGACAACCCTGAAACTTATGCAGAAGACTTTTTAAATTAAATCCTGCTGCACCTTGAGGTATTACTCAGAAATCCAAATTCATCCAGACATCCTGTTTCCCAGCCCACCCACAGTCCAAAGTTGAACTTCCTTGCAAGAGCTACATCACTGTCACAGACCCTAACCCCTGGTCTTCCCTGCCATCCTAGACCTGAAGATGCAAACTGCTGGTTTTAGTGCCATATCTGTTCTTGCTCTCCCTACTACCTTGCATCCAAAAGCCGAGCTGTAGACAAAACACACACCAATGTGCACAAATGACATAAGTGACCCTTAACATCCGTGGGCAAAAAGGTTTATTCATGTGGACAGCCAACCTCAGAGGCTATTTCTATAAGCCTGGTCATAAAGCATTTAAATTTGAAGCCAACCCCCCTCAAAGTGAATGCACAAGACAAAATGATTTCACAACAAAGTGAAAAACTGAACACTCTAGCTGAGATTTTCCAATTTTTACTTTCGTGTCTTTTGTCCAACATGAGAGCACTAATACAGACCAAAGGAAATGTTGTTCATGGCTACCTGGGAGAGCATGGAGAAGACCTGCTGTTGGCTTCATCTGCCTTAGTGGGATGCTCCACTCTGCTCCCTCCCCACCATGTTCTAACACTTTTGACGCAATGCTAATAAAAACAATTGTTTTCAAGACAAGAGAAATCTTACCCTTAATTATAAAACTGCAACACACATACAGATTCTGCAGAACATCAGCCACACATTCCTGAAACCTTCAGACATGAGCTGCTTCTAGTTAAGGAAAGAGTTAAGCCACCAAGCCAAAGGCTGCAGCAGGCTGACGTCCTCAGGGGACTGACCTGGAGGACTGCAGAAGTTTTATATAGTGTATGAAACACTATTGCAGAATCAGAACTTCTTCTTGAAGCCCATTCAGCCAGCAAGTTGAGTGAATGTCCTCATCCAGCATCCTAATTTCAGGACAGAGCCACAGAAGCCAGGGACTGAAAGACTTAATAGAGCACTGCTCTTCTCCTTCATGCTAAGCCCCATAGGACACACCGTATTACTTTGCACAGCCTGGCAGTGTCAGCCTGTCATCTGTCTCCTGGAGGAATCCCATGAAAACCAGTGTGTTCATTCATCTTGTCTCAGGGAAAAGTCACTGTTCTGCATTCACCGTCTCATGACTCCTCTCTGTTTCTAGGACTTTTTCCTGTAAAAATACTTCTCTCAGTCACTGAGGAAGCCCTGCAGCTCAACTCGCTCATGGCTCCAGGGAGAAGAACAGGTAACTCCTGATTTCCTTCCGCTGAGCTGTTTTAAGGTGAACAAACCAAACGTGTCCCCTGGCTATTTCAAAGTACTTGGGGCATTCTGGCTGAGTTTTCTGTCCTTTACAAGGCTCTCACATCTGAGCTACCCTCTGAGGAGTACAACTGAGCTCTGAGAGCAAAAACAGGCAAATACATCGTTGATTGGAATCATCCTTCATTTTCCTCTTAAATCTCTAAGGAAAAAAGAGGTTGTGGTAGATATATTTTCCACAGGGAGAGGGCGGTGCATTATTAACTTAGCAAGATAAAGAATTCAACCTTGACTTATGCCTGTATATTCACACTATCCTGCCCCTCTTGACTTTGCTGAGACAAAACATGAAATTAAAAAAGAAAGGAGAACCACACTAACTCTGTAAGCAGCCATCCCCAGCACTCATTGTTTTCTGATAACACTCTTTTAGTCTTTTAGGCAATAAAGGAGAAGAGTTTGAGGGTTTTATGTTATTACTTCACCTTGTAAGATCTTGGCAATTCTGGTTTCTTGATTTTTAAATACAGGAGACCAGAAATAGTCATGCCGTAGAAAAGCCACGCTATAAAACTGGAAGAAAAAAAAAAAAAAAAGAAAAAAAGACAGCATGAAATTTGGAGTGAGATCATCCAGGAATGTCAATCCTGCCTTCCAGATTCCAGATGTTCCTATCTCCAATTATAGAAGGAGAATATTGATATAAATTTAGTAGTCCTTCTATTCATTTCCTTTGCAGCACAAACAATGAGAACTTTACAATGATCTGTATGTTTCAGATTCATTTCAATATGAGGATGAATCACATCCAGTTAAGTATACAGTGACAGAAGCATTCACCCATTGCAAAGATTTATAGATTCGTAGATTTCTAGGTTGGAAAAGACCTCAGAGATCATCGAGTCCAACCGTCCCTAATCCCCATTAAACCATATCCCTAAGTAGATCATCCACCCTATTCTTAAACACATCCAGGGATGGGGACTCAACCACCTCCCTGGGCAGCCTATTCCAGTGGCTGACAACCTTTCAGAGAAGAAATACTTCCTAACATCCAACCTGAATCTCCCCTGACTAAGCTTATACCCATTTCCTCTTGTTCTATCACCCATCACTAATGTAAAGAGCCCTTCCCCCACCTCCCCACCATCCCTTCTCAAGTATTTGTAGGCTGTAATCAGGTCTCCCCTCAGCCTCCTCTTCTCCTCCAGATGCTGGTTCCTATGCTCTTTCTTTTCTTTCTTCCCTCCCTTCCACAATATTGGTTAGAAAACAACAGCCCAGGCTCAAAAAAATATTACAAGAAAATAAATCTAAAGCAATGTCAAAAACCAGGACCACAGGGAATGCAAATGGAAATGTTACACATACATACCTGAAAAAGTTCACGATACTGGTGAAGTTTCCTGATACTATCATTATTAAAGACATAGCAGATGTAAACAGCAGAGCAGGGGAGGGCGTGAGGCATCGCACATGAGCCATAGACAGAATGTCTGGCTGAAAGCCAAAGCAAAACAATGTACCGTCATATCACGTACTTGGAGATCCTTACTCATCCCCTCAGCTGCTGGTGGGAGCTCTGCCTGCAGCCAGACACTCTTAATCATCAAATAAGCACCATAATACAAAAGCAGTTCAGCTCCGAGAAGTGTAAACATGGAAACCCCTCTCAAGGATATTTTTATTATATCTCACTGATTTCATATCATATGTGCTCAGTTTAGGCAGACAAGATGAGTTTTTCAAACTCCCAGTGTGACAGACTAAGGCTGAGTCAACTCAAAACTTTCCTGATCATTGTCAGGACCTTGTACATGGTCCTACTCTTCTGCCCTCTGTCACGTCTCTCTGGGATTTGACTTCTCTTGGGCTGGACAGAAAATGAGACAAGGACTACTCCTGAAACATTTATGCAACCAACCACAGAGCAAACCAGGATTTGTTCCAGAACATCGAGAGAATTATTAGCCTCTTTACTGCTTGGTTCATTGGGAAAGTTTAATGAGAAAAGCTTCTTTTTTTTTTTCTTTCCAACCAAAATAGACTGCCAGCACTTCTGCTAGAGCTGAGTGTCTGACAAATGGCATAAGAATTCAGCTCTTAGTCTGACATGGTCAAATTCAGACCATCTGTGAACTGCTCAGCACAGAGCACAGCTCACCACGCTGTCATCAGTAAGACAAGCCATGGAACGAGTAACCAGCAAAACCAGTAACCACCAACCCAGTCACCTCCACCAACCTGGTCATTCACATACATAAAATAGTCCCTCTTGTGTAAAAGGAGCAGAGCAGTTGCAGAGTGCTCTCCTTCGCACCTGAGAACAAAAATGCCAGGTGGTGTAGGGAGGAAGGACCAAAGAAGCAGAAAGGTCTGGGAGGAACACAACATGCCGGCTTCAAAACAGAGGAGGACAAACGCAGCTCAGCTCAAGCACTGAGAGGGAGAAGAAGTGAGAGGAGGTGTGTGGGGGTGTGCCTGTGAGTGAGGGGGTCCGTACCAGCAGCTGGAGCAGGGCGGCAGCCTCGGGGACTTGTACGCCCAGGGACCAGCAACTGGTGAGACTGGGATCCAGGGGTGGCTACTGGGCAGACTAAGCATCTATACCCAGCTGCTGGAGAGACTCAGATTGTACATACGTTTATATATATATTTCCCACTAACAGACCCCTGATCAGCCAGAGAGGGGAACAGGATTAGGCCCTTGGTGCTGTTTGTGTTAGTGTTTGTGTAAGGACTCAGTGTGTGTGTACGTGTAGGTCTGTGTGGCCTGCTGTCTGTATATGTATATATACATATATATGTGTGTATATATATGGTGTCTTCTTGTGTTTGTGTGTGTGTGCGCATCGGGAATACATGCTGAACTTACCGGTTGGACCAGGGAGCACAGAGCCACAGCAGCCTGACCTCCGCTGAGCTACCAGATTCAGCCTCACCCAACAAAACCAATTAAAAACCCCAGCTGGGGTAGATGTAAGGCTCAGCGTCATCTTGTAATTGCTATGAAGCTTGAAGAGCAGGGATATCCTATGTTGTATCTGAACTGGACTACCCCATGGGAAAGGCTGGAACATCCCTGAGACCAGCTTGTGCAGCCAGTATTGCCCCCAAAGGCAGCGAGCTGGCAGGGTGCCAGTGCTGGGCTACCTTCCCAGTGGGACCAAGGGTGTCTTACAACACACAAGCATGGCCAGGTTTCCCCTCCCTGGCAGGTATATTGGCTAGGTCACCCCAGAACCTGTGCTAGGTGCTCCAATACAGCAGTATTTCAGTTGTTTGTTTCAAAGCTGTCCTTAGAATTCAGGCCAGATTAATTAAGTATCTTTCTGAAATTACATGGCTGAAGAAGAAAATCAAGAAACAGCATATACATTACATCTGCAAAAGACGGGGAAGAAAGTCTTTGAGCAAGAAACAAACCACTGAAGAGTTACCACTCTACTAGTTGAACATACACGGTGTTTTCCTCTCTGCTTCAGTGTCACAAGAAGGTAAAGTTGCTCAAAGCAAGGCAGACCCCTTTTTTTTCGGTCCTTACCATATGGCCTTCCCTTGCAGCAATGTAGCACACGCGGCCTCCGCTAAAGAACGTGCCATTCGATGAACCAAACGTAGACAGTGCCACCGACAGGGAGATGAGCCATGCCCAACTGCCCAGGACTTTGTCCCTGAGGTGGGAAAAAATTCATAGTATAACATTCAGCTTACAGATATATCAAATACTCATCATTAAACAGACAGGTTTCTTCCTTCCATTATGCTCACTGAATTTTTTTCCAAAGCCTTTCTAATAATTTAAAGCCTTCTTCCAGTTCCCATGATATGAGTCGTTAGTAACTTTGTCTTGTCCAGAAAAGGCACCTTTTCTTCCTGCCTGATGTATAAATATCTACATCCATCTACATTGCAATAGTGTACAAAGCTGTCACAACAGGCAAAACCCACTTTTCTGGGTACAGATGCTGTGGCACAAATCCTGGAGATACTGCTATTGCAGCCAACAATATTAGCTTGGAAATCAAAGAAAAACTGTTCCTACCAGATCTGAGGAAATATCCTGTATTATAACTTCTTCCCCAACATGCATAAGAATTTAACCCTTTAATCTCACATGTGTGTTGTTTCTGCTACTCTCTGAATGAGGCTTAAGCCAAAGCAACAGTTTGAATTTCAGAAGTTTGGTTCTGTTCATGTTCAGACATTTATGGTTTACTTTCTCCGTAACAGAAGAAGTAGCAGGGTTACAAATAGAGTTTGAGGTAAATATTTGGAGGATATTATAATTTTGTCTTCTAAAAGCGGAGCTGGTCTTCTGGAATGAAGCAGCATGAGAATACACGGTTCATCTAATTGGCAAAAATCCAAAATTCAAAATTTTTTCAGAACGTTTTATATTTCCATCTGAATTGTATGGCTTCAAGCCATACGTACTCTTTTTTAGTATCACCTATCCCAAAAGTTGAAAAATCAAGAGTTGGGCTTTCCCAAATCATGGCAGGAGCTTACCTACCACAATGATTTCAAAAACGTAGTTTAGAAGCTTAATATCTGGTTTATGGGCATTCAGGCTTCAAGTTACTAAGCTACTTGCAGTAACCAGAACTAAAATTTTTCCCTTTTCCAAAGGATCACATGATCATGTGGCTCCATAACCTTAAGATCTCCAGGGAAAACAACATATATCACAAATTTAATAATAAAATCTTTAACAGTTTTTTGCATTTATGAGATTGGTGCTTGCTGCTTGGACCCTGAAAATGAACTACAGGGTCTACTGCGAGTAACTTTTTACAAGCAAACGGAGATCTGCAGTTGCCGTCTAATCACTGGCATCAAAGAAATGGTGGGAATAGCTTCACGAGCTCCTTTTGTGGCAGCACCTCTCATCACTGAACAATGTTTCTCAGTTTTCTTGTTATATGGGAATAAATGCATTTAAATGTGGTATGTCCTCCTTTGCTTCTTTATACTCGTCTCATCCTTTCTTAATGACCTGAATAGCTGTATCTCTTGCTCGTGAACCACAGCCATTACACCCTCCTCAGCCTGGGGCTATCTACCTGTCCTCCAGACTTTTGAGTGCCCAACTTTCTGGTTGCTAGTTCAATGTTTCCTCCTGAATGGCACTCTCGGGGTGAAAAGGTTAATCAGGCAGGAAAAAGAGGTGTTAAAAAGGAGGAAGCTCAAAAATAACTTGTTAATCAGGAATGATGGGAAAGGAAGTGCAGAGAAAGTTCATGACACTGTAGCTTAGTGAGGCTTTGTAACGTGTTCAAACAAAGCACTATACCTTCAAAAGCTCCTGCTTATAATGACATGAAAGGCTATTAGAGAACACATCTAGTAAGAGCTCAGTCAGATCTTCAAACTGGAGATCTCGTGAAATGCACACAGACGCAAAGCTGCTGTTGACTTTTTAGGAAGAGGATGAGCAGCTATGTAATCTCTGAATATACTGTGTCATTTCTGCCAGATGACTCAATTGGGGCTATCATGGATTCTGTGCCTCTGGAAATATTTAGACTAAGGCTGGATGTTCTGGTGGAAGATCATCTGGTTAGAAGTTGATGGTGCCTACATCTTTCATGACGGTCCCTTCCTTCTCTTCCTAAAATCTTTGTCTTGCACAGAGGCTGTTTGATATCACCAAACACTTCAGGTTGATGGAAGGTACAAATAGTTTCTATGCAACTCTGGAAAAGCACAACTTAAAGATACAATTACCAAAGGCTACCCTCTGTGTATAACACTTCTCGTTCTCAAAGGTGGTGTAGAGATCAGTGTGATTTCCCATTTCCCCACAGACAGAGAAACTGAACCAAAAGACTCCGGTCTGGTCTAATTTCCAGGTGTCGAGCAGACATGATTCACCCAGCTGGCTTCTGTCTCACTCTCAAACCATTGCCTCTGCATTAGAGGAGCAGCACATTGTCCTCTCCACTCTTCTGGAAACATCTAAAATGTGGGGCATCTCCCAGTTCCCAGGTCTGGATATGCACCCTCCCTGCATCCTCACTGTCTGTGGTGAGATGGTCCTGGTGTCCACTTCATCCCTTCTTTATGGACACTCTCCATGGGGAAAAATGTGAGCTGGAGGGTAGCCACAGGATCCCTGTGGGAATGAATGCGAATGCAGAGTAAGATGCGTGCTGTAGAGCACCCCATTGTGGCAGCCGAGGTGCACACTGGAGACCTAGACGGGGCTGGTCAGCCTTGGCCTTCGGTGGAGGAAGGCTATGCACTGTCCTGAAGGTGACAGAGCAGGGACTGGCAGCATGCTTCCCTGTAACACGGCCTGACAGGTCTTCCTCCCACTGCGAATAGCACCTAAACCTCCTGAAACTCAGGAGACAACCAGTATTTTACAGGACTGCATTGGCTGTGTTGCCACAAGCAGGGCTCACCCCCAAGTGACGGCCACAGCCTCTGAGGACAGCAATTCAGATGGAGTCATGGCTGCTAAGTAGCTCACGTTTACCAGCAAATACAGGCATGTAACCAGAGGAATGGCAATCATCACAGCTCTGGGAAGGGTCACCTGGAAAAGGGATGACAAGAGTGTTAGGTGCAGCACATTTACGTCTGCACTGGCCTTTTTTTGTTTGTTTTGTCTTTGCCACCACCCACGTCTCTCGTTCAAACTCCTTCACTCACTGAGCTTTTCCAAAGGATAAGACTTAGATACAGATTCACATGGCAGTTTTCACACCAGTCTCCCGAAGACATCAGGCAAACAGTAAGGCTGACATTTCAAAAGCTAGTTTTTAAAAAACAAATACACCACTACCAAAAAAAAAAAACCCAACCAAATAAACATTATTAAAAAATACTTTGGTTCATAGCTGCCCAAGACGTCTGTCACATACTTCTTGATTACTTTAGATTTGTGGATTCTTCCTTGATTATTTGTGGAAGGATACCTGAGAATCAACAGACATGTGAACAATCCAGCCTTTCCTGGGAGCGCGTGCCTGGACGCAGAAAGGGAATTTGACACCATGATGACGTTGCTTCCGGGATGCAACCAGTCATACTAAGGGGTGAGCTATTCTTTGTATTGTAACCAATCACAGATTGCCAAGTCTCGTTTAGAAAGCTATAAAGTATGCTGAGTGTATGCAAATAAAGGTTCACTTGCTTGATCACATTGATCGTGTCAGGTGTCCTCACTCATCTCCCGCAAGTATTGATTTATTTGTTACTAGTGTATTATGCTTCCCAGTGTGCTGCATCTTCCCACGGACATCTCACTGACACGGATGAAGTACCAGCGTGTGTTGCATCACATTTAACTGCTCTAAGGGCTAAATCAAAAGTGGGCAGCACAAGGGAAATTTGCTCTAGGAAGGAATTCTTTTTTTCTTCCTAGTGACAGGAACTTCGTGGACCATTTTAAGGCTCAATAAAATCAGCAAACATTACCTTATGCAGCAGAAAGCACAGGAAAAAAACAAATAGCATGATGATCATAGAGTAAACGTATTCATCTAAAACTCTGAAATATCAATTTTTGCATTACCCATTCCTACTGTAGGACAAGATACAGCAATTCCTTATGTTGTTGCCTCCACCTCACAAGGATCTGAATATCAATGCTCATGGTCCTGCGGGAGAGAGTGCCACATGATCCTAGGATCTTTGCTGCCATTTAGATTAATATTTAACTGTATATTTTCATTTAATCTGTGAAGTCTTGTGTGCTGCACTGGTAGAAAGCACACTCAATACACTCTGCACTCACATGGCTCTTTCTAAAAAAAGAGTTTTCACTGCTGTAGCGTCTGAACTGTGAAAAGAGGTAATATGGCACAGAGAGGGCTGACGTGAGATGCAGGCGAGCTACTTCAGTGCCTATAGCATGGACAGAACAATGCCTAAAAAGCAGACATTTAAAGACAAGGGCTGTTCAGAGAGTTAGATTCCCTCTCCAGTGAGGCTTGGCTTGCTCTGAAGTTCCCCCTCCATGCAATGAGGAGAGAGAAATGTTTTTTTGATGCCTACATTATGGATCAGGTCTTTTAGGGAATATGTGGCATTAAGAAACCTTTACAGAATATAGCAGTGAGTGCTTTTCTGCATAAATCTAGGTGTGTATAGTGAGATTCTCTGAACACTAAGACAAAACTTCATCCCCAAAGCACAAAGCATGCAAGTGCTGCCTAATAGCTTTTTTCCAGTCAATGAGGTATTTTAGTGCTTTCTTGTAGGCAGACTGCTATCTTGCTTAGAGATTCATTTTTATCTTTTCTGGACACATCTATAGGTGTCTTGCTGCAGAAGACAGAACAAACCAGGAGGAAAACTCAGAAGTCTTTTGTCGATGCTTTAATCCCTAGATTACTCCTCTTAACACAATCATAGAATCAAACATATTAGCAGCAGAATTAAATAAGTAAAACCCAGCTCACTCACTCACCTCAGGCTTCTTAAGCTCCTCAGTTACATAGTTCAGGTTGTTCCACCCATCGTAGGACCAGAGTCCCTGGTAAAACGCCACTCCAACTGCCCCGATACCTGCAGTAGTGTTTTGAAAAGCATTTTGAAAACTCTGGGTTTGGCCCTTGGCCAGCAGCACCAATCCACCCACCACGATCACCAGCAAAGCCAAGAGTTTGGCAGCTGTAAAAATGTTCATAATGGACGTTGCCAGCCTCACGTTGAGACAGTTGATGATAGTTAGAAGCAGGATGCAGGCAGCAGCTGTACATTTGACGACAACCTGTGGAGATGAACATCCTGGGTAGAACGGGGCAACAGCGTATTCAGCAAAGCTCAGACAGACAGCTGCCAAACCAGCTGGTCTCACCAGGATAACAGAAGTGTAGGCAAAAAGGAAAGCAGGAAAAGAACCAAAAATCCTCAAGATGTAAATATATTCTCCTCCAGACTCTTTAATCACGGTCCCAAGCTCAGCATACGACAAGGCTCCAAACATGGCCAGGAGACCACATGCTGCCCAGATAAGCAGGCTGCTGGCAGGGCTCCCCATATGATATAGCACCCACTCAGGGGACATAAAGATCCCCGAGCCTATCATGGTGCCTGCAATTAATGACACTCCACTAATCAGGCCAACCTCTTGCTTCAGTCTTAATTTCTCCTTCCCTTCACTCAGATCTGTGGATGAACGAGGTGAATCTGTCGTCTTCCTCTTCCTCATTGTGGAAATGTTAGGAGATGTTGTTAGGAGAAAATATGGAATAAGACTGAGGCATTTGAACAAGGACTATCTCAGATGGTCAGGGTTGAGTTAATAATTACAGAGGTCATGCTGAACACTGTCAAGAAACACAAACTTACCTTCCGCGTTTTGCATTCTTTCATCACCCATTTGATCTTGAGAATTTATCACGGTTCAGATCCGGCCAAGCTTGATTATCTTTGACTGTCATTGCAAGCAATGGTAATGGATAGCATTCAGCACCACCTCAGAGTCACGCAGTACCTTACTGGACTGTGTCCCTGATTACCTCTCCTTTAAATTATACTTCAAATGGCATCTGAAATAAGGATCAGTTAAGCAAAATCCCAATGCAAACCTGTACTTTATTCTTTGATTAGAAGTCAATGCTCAAGCACCTGTTTTAGTGCTCAGTTGTATTTTCATTTCCCACTACAAAGGGATCAAACAAACCTGTCACCCGACACGCTATGGCTTTGCTCAACAAGGAGCATTTCCAGTGTCTTGAAGAAAAAGAAACGTTGAGCTGAAAACAGCCCAGAGCCTGTTTTTTCTGCACAATAGTAGGCAGCAATTCCAGCTTTTTCAAATCTTAGGAAATGCAGGAGGATAAGAGTAAAAAGGCTATAATCACATTTTTATGAGCCCTTTTTGCTAAGGTACACGAGGTATGCACATTCTTATCAAACCATGATCTTCATAGGACTTTGTCACTGCTCATTATATACACATTTCAGAGCACACCCAAGAGAAACATAGACACACAAGCTTTTAGAAATGCCACTGACCCCTACTTAGGTATCTAACATGTAAAATTTCCAACTTTGGGGAGGGTTCTGCTATAAATCTGAATATTGTGACAGTGCATTAGGGTGTATTTTGTGATCTATAATATATATGAATTATTGAGCAGAAGGGAATGTCCATATGGAACTCTTTGAACTTAAACCTAAACTTCACTGACTGCAACTGTAAAGAAGGAGAGTTACTGTCCTTGGTGGTCTCTTGCAGACTTCTGTTGTGATAAGTACCAGAAAACAGGAGTGAGATCTTCCTCAGCCCTTCATGGAAACAGCAGACCTTGAGCCTTTAAAACTGTCTGTCCTCCTCAACTATTTGAGCTAAAAAAAATGCATGAATATAAACGGAAAAGTATCTTTATTGTTTGTCTAAAAATTCCTTCTCTTCTAAATCGTTTAGATTTCTCTTTCCTTGCTCTTTTTTTTTTTTAAAAAATCATCTTACCAACTTTGCAGTTTTCCTCAAGAAGAGTCCAAGATAATGCTTGGACTCCTAGCAAAACGCATGGGCCTGTAAAAAAAAAAAAAAAAACCAAACATGTACAAGTCACATAATTTCTCATGTTAAAGTAAATAAAGTTGCACAAATTTTAGTATCAGGCTGAAGGGCTTTAATTTCTTCAAAGAAGCAAAAAAAAGAACTCAAATGTCATAAAAGAGTAGGGGTTTTTTACAGTATAAATCTTATTATTAGGTAAAGGAAATAATGAGAAAAGTTTGGGTGGTTTGTAAGGGATACTGGAAGCTATTCTTGACACCAACTCACTAGAATTCACTAGGAAATGGATCCCAGCTGGATCTCTCCTAATTTTAAAGTCCCTTAGAAAAATTCACAGTTGATCAAGTTGTAGCTTTAACAAAAGCGAAAGGTTACTTTATCCATATCAAGTAGGTTCTTTAAGTCTTCCTAGCAAAGATGTGAGCTCTGAGAATAAACATAGGCACCTTGTACTGCCAGGATGCAAGTTAATGCAGTTCAAGTTAATGGTTTGCAAAGTGCTTGAGAGCTTGGAGAGAGGCATCCCAGTAAGGCAGAGTATTTTGGTTTACCTCTACTAAGTGACAGTGCTCTTGTTAGCTGGTTCAGCTATTTGTAGCATATTCTTTTAAAAATTGTGAATCACAGTGTTAGGCGATGCTGGAATCCTTCAGAGGTCTAAAGGTCTGTTTTTTTCTGCGCTATAGGCACTCTAATTTTGTGTGCATCCATACATGTATTATGTATACCATTCCTAATTGAAAATGCATTCACAAAATATGGTTACATCAATGCTAAAGGAAAATTTAATATGACTACAAACAGTTAAGTATCCTTCTAGTAAGGATATATTTCCATAACTGTTCTTCTGTTTTAATGAAGGAGCTTCTTTTCTACAGTGTAAATGCAAGGTTCTTGGAAGGCCTGAGAGGATCTTTTCAAACCTTTACAGTTCTGACTCCTAGAAATTAAGAACTTTAAATTTAATGTTGTAGAAAGAATCACAATTTCTTCAAATTTGATCATGTCAAAAAAATGTCTATAAGACCACTCAGATAACCAGGATTAATTAACTGGTATGTCAATAGCCTCAGTCAGTTCCTAAAGGGAGGTCTATTTCCAATCCCAGCATCATTGTTACTCAGTTCTGCTTCCGCCTAAAGTAATAATGAATCTAATTAATCATGAGAAGAACTTGAAGCTAAGACAGCCTGATTGTTTTAGATTTTTTCTTCCATTGACTTGTTCTTTTTTTGACTGGTATCATCAGTAAGGAGCAGCCGTAAGAAATTTTAGCCAAATGGATTGTCACAATTATCATTTGTCAAAACCGGCTATGCAAAAGGGCATCTCACTGCTCCCCTGCAAAAGATGTATATGACCAGGAGTAAAAGTAAAGAACTGTTTTCTTCTTATGTGGAGTAGCAAAACTTTATTGCTCAAGCTGTCACATAATAAATTCCCTACCTAAACAACTCCCGCTTTTCATTTACCTTTGACATTGCAATGGGTGGTTGCCATCTACTGGTCTCAAAACAATAAGGCAGCTTTGTCCAGTGAAACATGGCTCACTCTACATTTGGTTTCGATATTTTGCATTACTGATTAAAAAGAAACCCTACAATAAGTATTAGCTCTTCAATATTAAGGTAACACAAACAGAAAGTATACTTGAGTCATGAATGAAAATCCTCCTTAACGTGTTTAGGGCTATTTTTATCCCCACAATAGCTACAAGGACTAGAGAAAGCTAATTTAAGGTAAAGGACAATGTCAGTGGTAAGAACTAGACAAAACACGTGGGCAAATATTTTGCAATATTTAATTTTAGGTCCCAGGAGTGGTATTTGGAACACAGTTATGGGCTTGGCTTCCCTGTCCCATGCTTGGAAAAGAGTTACAAATCTCAGAATGGGGATTAAAAATAACCCACAGTCTGAGGATGAAGTGGCCAAAGCCATTGCCCTTAACTTTCTTTGGAGGTAGACACCAATATTATACTTACAAATTTGTGCAGGGATGGAGAGTATCTGTTTTTAAATACAAAAAAAATACCAATATCAAAACCAAACCCAAGTAGCATGGGATGAACTAAAGGTTAGAGAATTCATCCAGGACATAAGATGTGGATTCAATGGTCTTCTCTACTTGAGAACATGGAAACTCACAAATTCAAGTTGAATACCCTCACCTCCAAAATGTAGGCTTTGAGCCGCAATTGGAGGCAGATTTTGTTACATGCACTTGTGATATAAGTAGAGATACCTGCTTGAAAAGAGGGAGGAAATAAAGGCTATGAAAGTGGAACTCTGAAATAGGTCTTGGGCCCAGAAGAAAAAATGAGGCAGGAGAAAACATGTCCCAGGTGTCCTCTGTGAAAACAGAAGAAGGAAAGGGGACTCATTTAGAGGTTCCTGCCTGGGGAAGGAGTGCCCTATAGTGTTTGACTCTAAGCCTCTGCATCTCCAGTGCGTCTTGGCTCTTCTCACATCTGAGCCTCCAAACCGTGCAGCTTTGGGCATCCACCCTGCTGGAGATGACTTGGACTTGCCACCTCCTTTTGGGGTGCTGTCAGCCCCTATGCACCCAGGGGCCAGCAGCGCTTGGTTGCCCCCAAGGTCCCAGGCATGCCTTGCAGCAGAGAAGCTCTGGCTGGGACTATAAAAACACCAACATGAGCTGCAGCTGGCAAAAACAAAAACAAAACCAAAAACAGCCTGGGCTACTGGGAGCAGGATGGGGGAAAAAAAAAAAAAGGCATTTCTTAGGATGCATGACAGCCCTGGGCTTCACAACAAGAATAATCACCAAAACGGAGCTTGTTTAAGTTTGGACAGCAACTGCCTTTCTCTGTCATGTTACAATAGCAGATCTGAGCCCAAGGGATTAAGAGAGAATCTAAAAAACCAAGAATTTACTGTAAACTGAGTTAGTGCTTCCTGCCCGAGTCCTCAGGCAGCCTGCAGCAGGGCAGCGGAAAGGTGAGCCCCAGGCTCCCCGCTCCCGCTCAGAAAGGGCTCAGCTTGCTCTGTGTCTGCTCTGGGTCTGCAGCTGTTAAACTTTGAAAGATTTGCTTTTGTTTTACAGATATTCTGCATGACAACGTAGTTGGTATCCCACATGATACTGACACATACAAAGATCATCTGAGGGCTGGAGCACCTCTGCTATGAAGACAGGCTGAGAGAGTTGGGGCTGTTCAGCCTGGAGAAGAGAAGGCTCTGGGGTGATCTTATAGCAGCTTTCCAGTACCTAAAGGGGGCCTACAGGAAAGCTGGAGAGGGACTTTTTACAAGGGCGTGTAGTGATAGGACAAGGGGCAATGGATTTAAACTGAAAGAGGGGAGATTTAGATTAGATATAAGGAAGAAATTCTTCACTCTGAGGGTGGTGAGGCACTGGAACAGGTTGCCCAGAGAAGTGTGGATGCTCCATCCCTGGAAGTGTTCAAGGCCAGGTTGGATGAGGCTTTGGGCAACCTGGTGTAGTGGAGGGTTTCCCTGTCCATGGCAGGGGGGTTGGAACTAGATGATCTTTGAGGTCCTTTCCAACTCTAAACATTCTATATGATTCTATGATTCTATGATGCCAATCAGATACTGAATATTTTGGTTAGTTATCTTACTGCATTCAGGAGGAAACTACTAGTGCCATACTGCGTGTTCTTTGGGCTGCTTCATGGAGCTGAGCATAGGGCAGTACCAGTCTCACTCTTATACATTGCATGGGTGTACTCTTAAATAAAAGAACCGCTACAGAAAATAGTGGTGAAATAACCCAAAATAAGAACCACAACTGAAAAGAAAGTAATTACAACTTTCATGAGTACTGATCCCATCACTGCTGGCAAAGGTCAGGAGTTGTGACTTGAAGTTTAGTTCACAAACATTTTATTTTTATTAGAAAGGTTTATAACAAATTTTTATTTGAAAAGTTTGTTATAAAACTAGAAAAGATAGTGCTGCTTCTGATATGATTAGAGCAGCATTCTCAAGTTAGACAGGAAAATAAGGATTGCATTTTTACCCCTAGACACTGCAAACACTAGAAAGCAATACAAGACAAGATCCCTGGCAAAGAAGACCTCAATCTTAAGCTTGAGAGCAACAGAAGAGTATCTGTGTGTTTATTGCCCAGGCTGGTGGGGCAGTGACTTCACTAAAAAAAGACAAAACCAAAAACTACCAAAAATCAACAATCTTAGACTGATGCTGGCTCCAGGATTCCAGGTTTTGGCTCTGCAGGCAGTTACTGTATCAAGTGCCATTGCTACGTTTTCTTTCACCCACTGAGGGAATATTATACAAATTTCTTCCTTCATTCCTGTTTACATGCATATTTCCTGATTTTATGGCTATATATATACACAGTGTATATATGTGTATATATACACAGCATTCCAAACCTGTCCTGTTTCCTTTTTCTCTTCCTAGCAGTGCTTTAAATTACTGCAACAATTTCTTTGCATTTGTTTGTACTCTTGAGAACTCCTTCTAAATTTCAGAATCAATTTTTAATTTATTTAGTAGGTTTAATTCAAGGTTAGACTATCTTGTCCTATATGAAGTCTGTTTTGCAGAATCATTATCAAATGAATGCTGTCAATTTAAATACCAGAATACAAACAAACATTTTCATTAAAACTTTCTACCAAGCAAGATAAAAAATAGAATTAAAACATGGCTATATTTTCAACTCTGAAATTCTGCTTAGTCAGTGAAATGCATTCCTACAGTTATGAGTAGATGTATGATAATGCTTTCACTAACACTGAATAGTTTTATTATTTTTAAAATAAACTTTTACAACACATGCTTAGAGCTTAACCTATAACTTTGCAGTCACTGTGTTGGGTATCATTCTATAATAAGATAGTGTTCTCAGTATGATTCTTGTCAAAAACATCATGATAATATGGGCCCAAATAATTCCATTTTTTCTCAGGTGAAAAGGGGACATAGTAACTGAAGGTGCTTAACTTAGTGCCTTAAAGATTTCACCAAAACTGATACCTATTTTTTAATGAAACCCTGGATTAGAAGTCACATTTAAGGCCCACAGAAGGCAGCTCCCTTCCTCAGCCCACTCCACTGCTGTCAGGACAGCATCTTCTTCCCAACAGCCCAAACAACTGGAGGGCTGTTTGCTCTCCTGCCTCTTTTCTTCATCTTAATCGCTGGGGCAAAAGAGAGGGAGCATCCAGCTTTGGTAGCATAGTGGAGCAGAGGACCTGCTCTACTACTAGGGGCCTACAAAATGCACTCAGAGAACAACGGCCAGACAGAAAAATAGGGTAACAGTGCTTGCAGCAGCTCATGAAAGTTTTGTGGGCTGCCTCTGCCTGTTTGCTTTCTCTCGGTCACCGTATGAAGCACCGGGTGGGGCTCGGTAGGCTTATCCCTACACAGCACTGACTGCTGTCAACACGAGTGGGGCAGATCACTCTTCCACTGCTCTTCCCCCACGCTGGGGTGGGATGTGCTTCAGCACGCAGTCAGGGCCAGCGTGAGGTCGGGCTTTGCCCCTGCGTGCCCAAACATTTCGTTGGTAGAGTAGGTATAAGCTGTAGGATGGGCTCTGGACCACACTTAGAGCACTGTGAAGTTGATCTCCTGGGATAAGCTTAGTCAGGAAGAAGGGGGTTCAGCCTATCTCCGTGCCAGCTACTGCTTAGCTTCTCAAAAAGCTAGGACAAGGGATTAATTTTAACATTCTGTTTAATTATAACCTTGCTTTGACTCTGCCAAATATCAATAAAAAAAAAAATTGCCTGGAAAAGTCACATAGTTTATGACACTCTTTTATATCTCTGGCTGGTACTTTCTGAAGTTGTAACAAACATGTACTTTGCAGCTAATGCTTCATCTTGTACAATTTCACCATCAGAAAAACTAATGAACTCGGGAAGATAGTGATGTGTTGAGATTGTAATTACTCCCATCTGTATACTTTGGTTAAAGTTATAAATAGATATGAATAAAAGGAAGGATGAAACGGATTACACATCTTTTCTTGGCCTTCCAGGGGAAGTATGTGCGGGAGATGGGGACCAGGTTTTAATTCTATTTAGTAAATTTTCATTTTAGATTGTATGAAGAAAGGAACTGTGCGTAAAGGCTTGGAGGACTCTCTGGTCCCAGATCATGGCTTCCGAATTGATCTTTTCAGTGATGCAGTCAGCTGACCAATTCATGATGGAATGATGAAGTAGTATTGCTGTCTTGAATGCAAATTGGATGAACCTACTATTGGATGTCTCCTAATTCTTAGCCCTTAGCCAAAATGAGTGGAAAGGTGCTCTTATTTACACATACCAACTTCCTGTTTTGCAGTCCACTAACAGGATGTATTACGAGGGAAGAAGTTTTCCAGCTGAACTGGATTTCCGTCTGGAGCCAGCTCAGGCCAGTAGGCAAAGCAAGCCGCAGGCTGCGGGGTGTGGTCTGGTGCCTACTTTTCCTGTGCCAGGGAAATGGGAATTGATTATTCCTGTTTGAACAGTTAATCTCTGCTTCCCGTTTTCAAAGCTCTTTGCTCCCAGTGTTACAGTGGGTGGTGGGTTCCACTTCCAGCAGCTCCCGCAGAAAAACCAAGTGCTGCTCTTCCTTCTCGCCCTGCCTTTTCTATTTTCTGCTACGGACACAGGCTCACCCTTGGGCCCCCACCCCAGCACCCGGGGGTGTAGATGCACCAACAGCTGTTGGGCCCTGATACGAGATTAGCTGAAGACAGAGGTGCTGTACTGCAAGAGAGGGAGAGCAGACTCAGAAACAGAACTTCGAATTTTGCATTATTACAAATTACCTTATTTCAGCTCAATGAGTTTTTTCTTTTGTCCTGTGTTTGACTGACGGCCTAGGAAGAGGGATGCATTGGAAACAGAAGAGGTACTTTAGAAGTCTGTAAAACCTGCAGATGTAATTAAAAGTAAGCCCACATATGTATGAATACACTGACACTATATTTTTTTTTAATACTTTGTGCAATACATGCATAACATTGACACCTACTTTTCAGTGTTACAGTGCTCAACCATTTTGTTTATGCTCAGGAAGCAAGCTAGGATTCCCTTTCCTGAATATATCTCTGGCATTGTATATTCACTGCGCTATGCCTTGTTGCTCTGAAGGCATGTTTGGCCCAGAGTAAGGTTTGGGTTCTCTATGTGGAAATGGGGGCCAGTGGGTATTTCTTCATGCTATAATGGTGAGTCAGATCGGGGATCTTAACTAGCCCTGATCTAATATGGCTGTGCTGCATTTTAGTATTCAAATAATGTGTCTGGTTAGATATCCTGTTGCTTGTGGCCAGCCTCCTTGATGGTGTGTAAGAACAGGAAATTCTGGGGAGCTTCAGGTATGTTTAAGATAGAAGAAAAACCTATAGACTAGTGATTACAACACAAGAGCAGAGATGACTACAGATGTCCAATGTTACCCTAAGCAAAGTCCTCTTGGTATTGGGCTACTTCTTCAGAGCCCTATCAGAAGAACCTACTGCAGTTGGGAGGATCAGTATTTGATATGGCAATAGGTAGAAGGGTAGTGATGAACCTAAGATGGGAGAAATTATATAAGCCGAAGTACTGTTGCGAATCTCTCTTCTAGTTTATCCTCTGTACTATAGCTTCTCATTTTTGAAGACAGAAAATTTCTAGTTCATGCAAGTTAAGTTGTTGAGACTTTATGCAACAAAATTAAAACTTATGGATATGCTTTTAGGATTCTTAGAACGTTTATCCTTAGAAGAGAAAAAGAAAAGCATTCTTCCCACTCTTTCTTGTTCTGATATGGCTGAACTATCTTATGCTAAGTGCACAAAAAAAATACTGCCTCCTATTCAAAGCTCTTGTGATCGCTTGCATTGGCTGTGATATTTGTTTGAACTTTTTTCCCTTTTTAGAAATTAGAGTGTTTACTCACTACTGCTTAATATATGAAATGAGTGAGACTCAATTCGATGCTCATCTTTGAGGTTTTGTTCTTTGTACTGAGTATAATATGCAATCTTCAGTTCTAAGAGCCACAGTCTACCTTCAGTGTGAAGAGTTTCTGGAACTGAATTCTTCACTGGAAAGAAAAATATACTTCTATTGAGACAGCAGGCTTTTTTCTTAAGATAAGCACTGATAGCCACTCTGTTGTGAAGGAAGTGAATGTGAATGTAAAAAACAGCTGTCGTTATCTTTGGCTTTGCCACTCCAAAGCTATTCACATTCATGTACATGAAGTGAAGCATTAGCTCCTCTTGTTGTGCTACAATGACTGTCTCTGGTGGTTGTGACTCTGAGGTATGTTTATGAGGCCTGTTTATACCTCAGCCAGCTACAAGGGGGTGAATGACTCAGGGACAAAAGCCGTCTTGCCGGTGAAACGAGTCTTCAGCTGACACCTTCTTGGCCATTCTAGCACAGACTTACTTGGCAAAGCACTACTACAAGAGACACTTCTTTCTTGGGACAAGTTCATGAAGATAGGTGTTGCTGGGCTGTGCACTCCATTCGCTGACATCTCTTCTCATGTGTTTCCTTTAATCTTCCTGTAGAACAGCTTCTTTGGAAAAGCTGATCATGTCTACAGGACCAATGACCGTGTAACTGAATGGCAAGTCAGCGCCCGTATGCTTTAAAACAGTAGTATAGTAATAAGCAAGTCCAAAAAATGGGATTAGTAACAAAATTTATCATAATTCAGCTGTGAATTTTCTGTTGGTCCTAAACTGAAGTATTCTTATTTGCACTAGCTCAGTATGTTATGCCAGTTGCTAGCTAGCCCAAAAGAACTCCAGATCAGCACACCTTACAGAGATGTAGGGAACAAGGGATGTGCTAAGGATATAAACCATCATTCCAGAGCCTTTCTCTGGAATATGGACAGATAAGTCTAATTGCTTTCGAGCTGCAGTGCTGCGCTTCTGTGAAGGTGGGTAGTTAACTGCAGCTGTTGTTTCAGAGAACTGAGCAAGGCTCACCTATCTATGACCGCTCTTAAGCAGTAAGATGGTGGTTAGACTGAGGATTAGACTGGGGGTGGTTAGACTACTGCTCTTAAGCAGTAAGATGGTCGTTAGACTGAGGATTAGACTGGGGGTAGTTAGACTTTGGGATTGGACTAAAGGATCATTAAAGGTCCCTTTCAAACCAAACCATTCTATGTTTATATGACTGCAAGGCCAGCAAGGCCATTAAGTAGAAGATCTGAGAAGAAGATCTCAAATTTTTCTCTGCAGAACAGCCCAGCTGCAGCAGAAGGCAGCCAAAGTAGTCGGTTGTTTTTCAGAACTCTCTAAGGAAGTCGGATCTGTGAATCTTGAGCAAAGGAATCAAATCCGGGTGCTCCCCAGCCCTGGGAGTGAAGGGGGTTGTACACTTTGTCTTAAGAGTGCAAGTTTTTGTAGGAACCTGTGTCTTTTCTGGAGATGCTTTGAAAAGGTCTACCACATCTAGTAGTTTCATTTTCCTGGAGGAAAACCTTGGTTTTAATTAACACAGGTTAATTATTTGCTACCCTGCTAGATCTAACAGCACCGACTGTCAAAACTGCTGGGGGATGTGGATGTTGTGGCACAGCAGGACAAATTTTGTTCATATAGAGAGTTTTAGGCCCTGAAGTTTGTGGCTTTAGAAAATGTAGACACCATCAGGATTAGGCAGTAGCTGAGCGGGGGTGGTTAGCACTGCAGCTTTCGACTTCTGTGAGTGCTCTTCAGTCAAGTAACTTGTCCAAGGTCTCAGAGAAAGACTGTGGAGGAAGGCAACAGCATCTGGGCTTTCCATATCCTTGCCTACTTTTCTAAACTGTAGACTGTGTATTTGTTTAGTATTTTTCATTGAGGATGCTTATTCACAGGAAAAAAACAAAGCATAACTGTGTTGATGGACTTCATCTAAAATGTTGGGAGTGTAAGCAGAGTCCAGTCAGCTGTTAACACCTCCTTAAAAATAGGAATAGCTAGGAAAAGCATTTTGTAATGGAGTGATACCAAGTCAAACCATCTAAAGTATTAAGTACTTTTAGAAGTTTCCACGCAGAACAAAGGTAAGAGAGAAAGACTTTTCTTGAACTGTTTTAGCATGAGCCAAAAACTTTAGTGCCATTATTAAATTGTGAAGCGTGTAGTAGTGGAATTTTTTTTCTTTTTTTAAAAAAAAAACGCTTCAGAAAATAACCAAGCAATTGTATTTCTCAGATAAAATCCCAAACTGATTGCACTTCAACATTTTTCTGTTTCATGATCAGGCTGAGTTTTCCGGTACTGAGCAGCAGCGTGATGTAGAGGTCGTTCAAGGTTATGCTTATCAACTGCATGTTGAGTTCTTCCTGAACATTTAATGCTTTATACAGACAGTGATCGGAATTATCCAGGACAAATAAGGTCTCCAAAAGGGTCTGAGCTGGAGAGTTGGTGTAACATAGACCAACCGCCGTAACTGTTTGGAATGGCAGAAGCGTACAGGGTTTTCTTCAGTTCCGGCCGGTCTGCATGAAGGGAGGGGCTGACTTGGAGGCTGTGACTTAGAGGCCTTCTCTCCTCAATTAAGCAAAGGAATTGACTTTTTAACCCTGCAGCCTCTCTGGAGGCAGCCCAAAGGTGGCAGCGGGACAGGACACTGGAGATCACAGGGATTAGCCACGCAGGTAGCAGCAGACTACAGGCGCCTGGGTACTTAAACGACTAGTATTAAGCTGAAGAACTAATTTCCATTTCTTGCGAAAACATTTCTGTCTTTATCAGTAGCTGGGAACTTTCATGTTTTTAACGATGTCTGTAAATACCAAAAACAGTGAGTGTTTCTTCCTTTGAGACATCTCTATTTTTAAGAACGCAGTTAGTATCAAGTTGGAACGCATCTTGTCCCCACAACTGCTGCCGCCAGCGGTAGCACGGCTACACGTGGTATCCCTGCACCCCAACTTGCCTCCTCTCGCCCTGCCGTGCCCAGAACGAGTCAGAGGGACCAGCAGAGGCGGCCTCCTTTCTGCCTACCGAAAAAACGGCCGGTAGCTGCGCTTGGAACAGCCGCCGCAGGACTGATAACCAGGTTTCGTCTGAAGGTCTGATCTGTGGATGGCATCTGTGTGCTGTTTCCTGAAACGGAGTACTCTCTAACCAGACTTTAACAACCAGTAAAAAGGCAAAATAGTGGATTTTGTTGTGAAGTCCGTATTTTAAAATGTTCCTGACAGGCAGAGCTCCCTTTCTTCTTCAGAGGCTGCTAAGTAAGTAGAATTTATGCTGATATTGAGTGAGGCTTCTAAAACCCATCACTAGCAGTGTTTCCTAGCATCCAGTGGCGTATTTACCAACGGCAACCGCCCAGCTGTATCGGAGATCCTGTATTTAACTCTCCAGAGGGAAGGAAATAATT
The DNA here is from genome assembly GCF_009769465.1 of Tauraco erythrolophus. Taxonomy (NCBI): domain Eukaryota; kingdom Metazoa; phylum Chordata; class Aves; order Musophagiformes; family Musophagidae; genus Tauraco; species Tauraco erythrolophus. Next base: position 61,951,418 of record NC_141466.1, on the reverse strand, counting down.
TGGACTCTTTTCCCAAAACCATCACACATCGACTACCGGCACAGCAGTCAATTAATAACTACGGCGATGCGTTCCTGTTTATCGCAAAACCACGGTAACCTTCCCTGCCGGCGGCGCGGGCAGCGAGGCCCTCGGGGGCCACCGGGGACCCCTGAAAACGGGCCTCGCCCTCCCCTTTGTCTCCCAACCTCCGGCCTTCGGGCGGGCACCGCCTCCCGCCGCCCCCCAAAGGCGAAAAGTGAAAAATTGGGGGAAAAAAAAAAAACACACAAAAGCCTTGTTTTGATCGGTACGTTCGGCAGGGAGCGATACGTCCCTCTCCTTCGGCGCCACCGCGCCGCGGGGCGGAGGGCGCGCTCCGGCCGCCGGCGGCGCATGCGCGGCGGAAGGGGCCGGGGGCCGCCACCTCCCTCCCCCTCGCTGCCTCCCTCCGGGCCGGAGCGCGCATGCGCTGTGGCGGCGGCAGGGGCGAGCGGCGGCGGCAGCGGCGGGGGGAGGTTTGCCGCGCTCTCGCTGTCCCTCTTCCTCCGTGCGCGCCGGGCTCGCCCTCCCGCCATGTTGTTGTGAGCCCCTCGCGGCCGAAGGGGGGGAGGGGAGGCAGGAAGGAGAGGCGCCGAGAGGGAGAGGGAGGAGGAGGCGGAGGAGGAGGAGGGGGGCGGCGGGCGGGCAGGGGTGTCCCAGGGCCCGCTCCGGCTCCATCGCAGCGAGCAGCGCCGCCAGCCAGCCCGTGAGTATCCTCGGGGGCCGGGGCCGCGCTGGGTTAGGCCGCGGGCGGGCGGAGCGGGCGGGCGGGCCCCCCTTCTTCCAGCCCCCTTTTGTCTCCGGCCTCGGCTGCGCGCCGAGGGAGGGGAGAGGGAGGGGAGAAGGAGGGCGGGAGGGGGCCATGTTGTGGCAGGTCACCGGGCGGCGCGGGGCCTGCTCGGCGGCCGCCCGCGCCTCGCCGTCTTTGTGTCCTCCCGGCTCGCCGGGGAGCGGCGCCGAGGTGGGGAGGGAGCGCCGTGAGGGGAGGCGGCGGCGCCGCCGGTGTGAGGGCGGCGGGCGGCGGCGATGCTGTGGAAGGTTGGAGGGGGGGGGGGTGGGCGGCGGCATTGTGCTCTCGGCGAGCCGAGGGGAGCGGGGGCTCGGGGAGCAGTTTCCATCGCAGTGGGGCTTGGGGGGCGAAGTTGTTGCCTGAGAGAGGTCCGGAGGCAGGGCTCTCGGAGGCGGCCGGGCGTGCCGGTGGGAAGAGGTGGCGGGGCGCGGACACGGGCGAGGGTGTCCGAGTTCGGGGCAGGCCCCGGGGGGCGGACGCGCGGCGTCGGGAGTTACCGTGGGCAGCGGGGCGAAGCGCTGCGGGGGGACGCGGGGGAGCCGGGGGCGTCGTTTCGGCAGCCCCGCGGGCAGTTGCGTGCGTGCGGAATTTTGAGAAAATGGGCTTTGTTTAAACGTACCGAAAGCCTGAAAACTTGTATTATTCCTTTTTTAGTGCTCTTAAGGACAACGACTGTTTTCTGAGGGTGGATCGAGAAGGCCAAATGCTTTTGATAGTTGATACCACACAATGAAGTGTTAGGTTTTAATTTTTCTTCAAACGTGTCTGCGCAGACAACAATAACAAAAAGTTGAGAAAAATGCCAGCTGCCCGGAGTGGAGCGTGCTTGCAACTAACAGTTTGGGTTTTAATCTCTTTGGCAGTCGTTGTGCAAAGATGTAGGGGTTTGTTGTTGGTGGTGGTTTTTTTTTTTTGGCATTGTTCTCTTTCGTGTATTTCATAACCTCAGACTCTTTTAATTCCTTGAGAGAAAATTAATATACTCGGGACGTTTTATATTCTTCTGGCTTTACTGTTTGAAGCAAGATGGCTTAACGCGAAAATGTGTAGCGTGTTTTATATGTGATGCGATAAAGAGGTTACACCAGCTGATTTGGGGATGCTTTTTTCTGAGTAATGTAGCCGTGTATGAGGTATATAGGTCATTGCAAATGAGAATCGGTAAAACTTCTTATATTGCCTAATTGCTTGTCGCTTACAAGCTACGTGTTAACAAAATACTTTCAGATTGCTTTTAGTTTCTCTTTTGCTGAAGTCTTTGTTGCATCTCAACTGAGAGGTCAGGCCTTTTTAGTTACCGTGACTTGATGGTATACCTCTTCAGGTATGTGGGATATGAATGCATTTGAAATATAATTGCTACCCGTTTTTACATATAAACCATATTATTTTATTATATTTAGTTGTGTCTAGGTTTAAAACCAAATGTTAACAGCAGTCACAGTTTGTTGAGAAGCTGAGAGAATTACTGTCTACCTTTCTCTGGTCTACAACTCAATTTGTGTCAACGCGAATAGAAATATGTTAGGTAGGTGGGAGAAGGAAACTCGAATAAAAAAGGATAATTCAGTGGTGGTGTAGTCTGGGTTATATGTGTAGAAATGACACTAAATCACCTGACAGTTTTCTGAAGTGTTCAGAGCGTTGAAAATTTAGAATTTGTCCCAGCAGAATGGTTAGTAGGCAATTGCATGTGAGAAACTGCTTGATAATGCAGATTCTGCAGTTTATTATGTGGATATTGCATGTAGGAAAGTCCATTATTTTTTTCAGCATTAATGGAGAATGGTACTTTTTTCTATAGAATCACTCTGTGGTACTTGATATTTTTCTTCTTGGGGATATTGGCACAGTGCTGAGACAATTATTATTGTATCTGGTATCATGATTGAGCTCATAGTGCAAGAAGCAGTTGGCTGAAAAAGTTGAACTTGCTGGTCTTTTGATGAGAAGATACCTCTTATTATGACAGTATATATTAAATCTTATATAGGATCGTTGTGCACGTTAAAGCTTTATGTACATGTTTTCCTTAAGATTTGTGCTCTCAAGGGTTTCTTTGCAGTGTTCTCATTGGGCCAGGTACTGCTGATGTTTGGGGCAAGTATGTTAACAGGACATCAGCTCGTCGAATACTGCAAATGAGACCTGATTTTCAACAGCACTTTCTAGTTCACTTTTAAATATTTTTTCCCCCTATATTTAATGATATATGGGCGTGCATCGAATAATCAGCATATGTAGAATTTTCCAAAAGCATTCCCCTTTATAACAACTTCTTTTTTTCTTTGTACAGTGGTTTCTAAAACTCCAAAATGATTAGACGGAGTTTTTATACACAGAGGCAAGTAATCTAATAGGTGGTTTGAATTCATGCTTTTTTTTGAATGTGGAATTATATAAAAATTCACTGCCCATTGCAGTAAAAAGAAACCTACATTCTCTTGAATGTTAATTTATTTCTGTGTTGGGAATCTCCTGTGAAACAAGCAGTAAAACCTTGTATTTACTTTTTTAAAAGTTTCTAATAGAAACTCTGCAAAGGGGACAGCATAAAACTGTGAAGTAGACATGCTTTATAAATACTTCCCATTTTATGTATTGTGTGAACAGATATGTGAGAGTTATCAATCTTCTTTCTCTTCTGTTCAATAAATTTAGTTGAAAATGCTTACCTCATCTAATGTGTTTTCCCCACCCATAACATAGCTGTTGTCTTGATTATTCCACACAATGCAACCATTCCAGTGTTGTCACAAAGCCAGTGCCCAGGCTCTTGTCTCAGACATGGGACAAGAAGTCTTTCGTTCAAAACCTCGTTTTCTCCTCCTGTAACAACAAGTACCAGTTATGTAGTGCTTCTAATAATGAAGCGGGAGGCACTTCACGGTCATATAGCAGAAAAGAGTTTTAAATGACATCGGAACATGTAAGGGTATTCAGTTCTAGCTGCTTGTATGTCGTTTCAAACAAGTTGTATAAAATTTATTTTGTAGTAGTGGCTTGCATACTGAAACTTTATAGCAAAATTTAGTTTGAATCGCACTCAGAATACCTGCTGTGGCTTTTAGAATAGTAGGCAAGAGCTTTTCAAGCTGGTATGTGAAATGTTTAGCTTACAAATAAAGACCAGATGTCATCTCTAGCAATATCTTTAAGGATTATATTTCATTATTGTTTAGCAGAGTATTTTTTTTTCCAGACGTGGCTGTTTAAGAACAGTTGTAGACGTGTAGAAGAAATATGTCTGAAGAGGTTATGACGATCATCTTACGAGTTGAGAAAAAAACGTAAAACTCTAATATAGCAAAAGTATCTCTGTGATTTGACTTTTTTGCTAGCTGTGCTATATATGCATCTTTTTCCACTGAACTTTAAAGCGGTGATACGACCCTCTGTCCTCTACTGGCTGTGCTAAATACCACATCTGCAGCCTTTCAAACAGGCAGGTTTTCACAACATGTATTTGTGTACATTGAACTAAATAATCTGGTGTACTTTTTGTAATTTTGATTATTTTACTTTTTAGTAACTTCATACAGTAACTTAGAACTTCATGCAGTTCTAAGATAGGTTACCTCTTGCTTCATCAGCATTATTGAGATATTGGCAAAACTCTCAGTTACAGGTAATAGGTCTGGTTTCTTTCTAGTATAAAGCTCTCAGCATGTAAATCCTAATAGAAATAAGGTTGTGTCAGACATGTTCGTAACTTTGCTCTTAGATTTCATCCATGTTATTTCGAGGAAGAATTTTGAGTGATACATTGAACTAGTTGTATACATTTTTTATTTCTTTTCATGACTGGTCTGAAATGTAATACAGAATTTCTTCACAGATCTCTTCAAAGAGGAAATGAATTTTCAGGAGCTCAGTTGGTGTGTTTAGTTCCATAAGTCTTTTTCATGTGTGTATTGATTAAATACAAAGCTAGACTTGCTGGAGATGACTTTATGTAGTTGGGCGAAAAATAACGAGTCTGTGTGTTTTGACTCATATTTTTCAAGTATTTCGCTGCTTATCTCAATTATGATATGTGTTGCTTAAACTGGAGTTCTGGGCACACTACAATGGCGTGTTAGTCACGCAGTCTGAAGAAGTTGCAGAACTGATGTTAACAGGGTATTTTGACAATAAGCAAATATCTGCTGTAGCAGGACTAATGAGAGAGTAGCTTTAGATCTTTTGTGTTTTGAAACCAAGATTGTTCAAGATTATTTAAAAAATACTCCTACTGTATATCTATCTATCTGTATATTAGATATCTCCTGAAAGATTGGACATTCAGTAGTCAGTAAGGTTAGAATAAAAGTGTAGAGGGATTAGAGGACTCTGGTTTCTTTTGTCTACATCTTTAGACCTAAGTGTTGTATTCTGGTTAATTATCTTTGCATATATGTCAGTTTTAATTGTTTGGATGTAACATACTTGTTTAGCATGAAAAGTGAGATGTTTCTTGGACTTGAAAATCAATATTTTTTTTTTCCCCTCAAAAAATACTTCGTTAAACTTATAGGGGATATTTTGGGCTTTATATATGTAGTCCTTTTGCCTGAAAAAGTCCGTTTACGTACTAAAAGATTGACGGTACATCAGTTGTGCTATATTAAGAATATGTGTTGAGATCATTAAGTGTATGTGTTCAGGGGTGGGTATTTCCTGCAGAGGATTTTGTCAATATCAGAAAGAGATTTTTGCTGTTGTCATTTATACTTGTTTCAAGCCATGACTTAAATGCTTCAAAAATGTGTTGGCAAACTTCATTTTAATCGGAGCTTGAAATCTTTATTTTGTGAAAACATTGAAATGTACTATCATTTGGGTTAGAGAAGGTTAATGTCAATTACTGTGCTAGAATCTTACATAGCTTAACAAATTCGAAAGAAAAACTGAGGCTGGCATGTAAGAATGAGATGGAGTTCAGACAGAGGAGTTAGTTTTCTGTGCTACTTAATTACATAGCCTACTAACATGTAAAATCAGGCATAGCGGTGTGATAGAATTAGTGAGTTTAGACATCATGCTGAGTAATAATGTAAAACAAACTGCTGCCATTATGGTTAAAAATCATATTTTGATTTTTTTTTTTAGCAAGGAAATATGTGGGCAACCATTTATCATATATGGAACTGTATCATATTAATATATTGTCTTGTAAAAAAAAAGTAGTACTTTAATTGTTTATCTTAGAGGCCTAGATTGGTAATGGTATTAAAATTTAAAGTTTAAATCAATAAACATTTTGACAATGCATATTGTTTTTGTATAGCTTGGCCTTTTTTAATCTGAAGAACTGCATACTTAAAGATATGTGGGAAAGCTTTTTATGTTATCAAGACTTTCTTTTATGTTTCTATGTGGAATGAGGATTCCATGTGTTCTCCTAGGCATGAACGAAGTGGCCTGGCAGGAGACCAGAGAAATGATGCATGTGAACATTGGTCAGGAAACCAGTGGGGTTGGAGTAGGAGTTGTCTCAGCTGGAACAGTGGTTGGAGTAACATCAGGACCTAATTCAGGTGGAAACACTTCTCACACCATCCCTACAACTGCAGTGTCAGGTGCTTCCAGTGTCCAGGTACCCCTTAGTGGGCCTTCTCAGGATGGTGTCACAGTCAGGTGTTTCTTCCAGAGGCAGGCTGGTGAGTGGCTGAGTGCGTACTCCAGCAAACACCTCTGGCCCACAGGAGATAGCATTCATATAGATCGTTTGGTAGGTAGGTTATTTGTTTTTCATTGCGATAGTTCCTGTGTTTTGTGTTGAATCCACATTTATTTCTTAAATATAGGTGCGAGTTAAGCTGTTTTTTTCAAAGTCTGTAGTAACTTTAACTCTAAAACTTCCAGTTAATTTTGTTACAGCAGTTATAAGTGAAACTGCATAAAATAATTGAGAAACGTTCAGTCTGAACCATTCATTTAACTTTTACAAGCATTACATATTTCTGGGAGTACCTGTTTTTTTATCAGAATACCGTCAAATCATTAGGTTTGAATTTATGCAAAACAATCGATTTAGTTTGAAAAGGGACTAGCTTCTGATAGGCTTTGTAAGAAGTAATATGGATTTAGCACACAATCTTGTTACACTTGCAGGTAAAAAAATTTTGTTCAGGTAAAATAGTAGTAGAATTAAGTGTAGATCAAAACTTAATTTTCTCCTTCTGCAGATAGTAACCTAGAAGAAAAAAATTCAGTTTTAAGCTTTTACCTCCAAATGTTTAATTGATACAGCTTCCTATTTTTTCATTAAAAACTTCATTTTGAATTTCAGATATAAATGGCTTTTTTCCTCAGTACTCGTATGTAACGTTCTACACTTAAGTTTGTGAGGAACTTTTTGCACCTTCTCAAGCCCAAGGACTTATGGAATGTGTTCAAAAAATGCAGTAAATCTAGGAGCAAATGTGAATAAACAAAATTTGCTGACCTTAAAAGCAGGAATATCTATTGTGTCTGTTTTTTTCTTCATCTCTTTTTTTTCCCTCATTCTTTAATTTCTTTTGGCTTTTTTTCTGGTTTTACTCTTCTATTTTTTTCTTCCTCTTACATAGATATACAGAGCAAAATAAAAGATCTTTTCATCTGACATTCTGCCTCGTGCTGTATTGTATTCTGTATTACACTTATGCAGAAGCTGTAAAGCAGTTCTGTAAATACAAAATTCTGCAATATTCTAATTGTCCACTTGGACACACTTCCTGAGTATGAAAAGCTTGGGTTTATCCTTGCCAGCATTCAGTCTGTTATACAGGCAATGGTGCCAGTTTTCACTAGCATTTCCCAAGGCTGATATGTTGTGTAGGTAAAATTACGCACAGATAAGGAAATGCTGAGTAACAGTTGCATCTGTCTCCTGCCACCTGCTTTCCATCTCCAATGGGAATCAGAGCCATGTCTTAATCAGCAACTTTATTTAATAGTTAGGTCCATTAAAATATTTGAGTTCCTCCAGCAGGTAAATGTCATGAACTCGTGTGTTTTCTGGTAATTGGGGATGCAAGGGGACTACCTTGATTTTTTTAAAGTACTTGAGTGGTTTTGTGCATTATGAAGATTTGATGAAGGGGAACCTGCTCTTACTCTTACTTTACGGTGCATTGTTAGCCATGTGAAAATAGTCTTTTTCCGACTTACTCTATTCAGTACTGCCTCTATGTTCTGCCATTTTTCAGTTTCCATTCTTCTTTAGCAAAATCAACTAACAGAAATCAAGTACAGATCAGGAGACTTCTCCATTTCAGATCTTTGATTTGAGTGTTCTGTGTACCAGTGTTCTTGAGGATTTTGTTAAAACAGAAGTTACTGTGGTTTTTTTTATTTTTTTAAAGAAAAGGTAACTCTTGAGTTAGAAGTACTGAAGATACGGGTTTTCTAAAATTATGCAAACTGTGAAAGAGTTTAGTTGCAACTTGTTTTGTGAATATTGGGTAGACAGAGTCTCTGTGTAGATAAATATATGAAAGATGGAATATTTTGATGCATTTCGAGAAACTGAAAAGAAAAATAATAGAAATAAGTGTAGTAGATAAATATCATATAATGGTTGAGATTGGAAGCGTCCTCTGGAGGTCGTCTGATCCAAACCCCTGCTCAAGCATGACCACTTAGAGAACCCAGTTGCCCAGATTATTAGATAGGTAAGAAGTAGAATAAAGATATTGAAATCTTCGATTCAACATACATTGTCTAAATGTATCTTAAAACTGTGGATTTGACACAGATTTTAGCATGCCGTAGTGCAAAGAATGTCAGACAATGCCGAAGTAATAAAAAAACATTTTAGATGAATCTAGCAAGACTGAACCATTTTTTCATGAAGACAAATGAGCTCTAGCCCCACTGATTCCATAGGAACTTATAATGTGTAGAAAGTGAAATACAAAAATGGAAAATTGTAAATTCAGCAAGGATTTTTCAAGCAAAAATAAAAAGTAAGAAATTTTCATACATTGAAAATAAGGCTAGCTGAAGTTATCTTTTGAAGCCGTACTAGTTTTCTGGGAAGTAACTGGCATAATCCTGAGGCCTTAACAGGTGGATTCAAGTAAATACAGAATGTGGAAAAACCTTGTGTTTTCACCTATTCTGGAAGGTACCTGATACTTTTGACTGACTCTGAATGATACGTGAAGTGAGTTGAAAGAGGAGTTGTTGTGAGCAATTTGTTTTTAAGAGGAATAGATCAACTTGACTCTGAAATCGCTGATGGATTTTAAAGAATCTTCAAATGAGTTGAAGAGCTAAAGAAGTCAAGTAACCCATTCTAAGTCAGTCAGAATAAGTTAATAAATAATACTTGATTAATTCCAAGAAATTAATTCGTGACAAGACTGGGGAAGCGTTATTTTGGTCTTTTGAAAGCCATCTGAAATGTCTTCAAAAGAATGAAACGTTATTAAGCATAAGGAAGGACAGCGTCTTTAGTAAAGATAATTATTTGTCTCATAGGATATTTAATTTTTACTCTGGTTAAAAGACTGAAGAATTGGTTGTCAGTGTCCCTCATAAGGGATTGCTGAGAAGTGAACTATGGGAATTATCAGAGACATGTCAATAGTTGGAGGGCAGTTTGTGCCCTTAATAAGATGCTTTAACTTTTGGTCAGCCCTGAAGTGGTCGGGCAGTTGGCCTAGAAGATCCTTTCCAACTGAAATATTCTATACTAATACACAGTAGCATTAGAGGGCATTGATAGCACAGGGAAAGATCAAGTGGACTATCCTGGAGTTCCATGGTACTACTAAGACTTAATGTGTGCTGATTTTGAAATTATCAGGACTATGATGGAAAAACTTCAGATGCCACACGTGTTTGAGAGAAGAGCCGGAATTCCGTTCAAAGACACCACAGTTGAATGGAATTCAACCCTTAGTTGAGATGGAAACATCTTTTTTCCTAAGTGTACGCCTGACACCTTGGTGTCTAAATTAACTAGCTGCTGTGACTCAAAACTAATATCACTGGCTTATCGAACATTTCAGAATAAGAGGCAGAAATGTGTGATATCGTTAACATTCACATTCTGTCTGTGTCCTTCTATGGTTGCTTCAGCTGTAGCAACAGAAAATTAAAGTGATGGACAGCAGTTACTCATATGCCAAAAACTTTGGGAAGTTGAACTACTTTTCTGGCAGAGGGGGAGGCTATACAGAATAATTGGCAGCATGAGGGAGGGCAGAGGCTAGAGGAGCACTCATTTGCATGGGAGATGATATCCAGAAATCTTTGGACACTCAGCTGAAAGTTAATGCATGCGCAACTCCTTGATACAAGATGTCAAAGCTGAAAGTGCCGTTTGAGTCAGGAGGCTGCCGTTGTCACCCTTCAAATTAAAACAAGAGTGAGGATCTAGTCACTGACTGGCAGGAGTAAGTATAAACTTGTTAATTTAGAAATAACCATCCCTGGGTCTCATTCGTCATCCTTTTAAATATTTAATATTGGAAAGACTTATAAAGGGTAATGAACTAAGTATCAGAACTGTTTCACTTGGGGTTTTGACTTTTTTCTTTCCCTCAACCAAAAAAGCACTTCAGAATCTTTGATAGCACAGCACCTGAGCAAGACCACTGTCTACTGTAGCATCATCCTTTTGTTAACATCCCTCTGGGGCTGCAGATAGATTAGTGATCTGTTTGTTATTAATTTACATCACTTCTGGGATGAAGGATTGTCTAGGATACAAAGGCTTAGCGATCAGCAGTCAGTCCACAGTATTTGGACTTAAGGCAGATGAGGTTTTGGGGAAGCTCAGGATGTGTTTTCTTGGATATCAGAGTACTTGCAAATATTCTTCCCGCGTGCTGAAGCAAAGAGCTACAGCAACATGATACTGCCCAAGCTATTTGTCCTGTCTTTTCCCCGATCTACTTCACTCCCTCATAGCAAAGGTACTTAAGCCCTTCAGCAGTTTAAGCTAAATACATTGCGTTATAAATTTAAACATATTGTTTGCTTCCTTTGGTCTCTCTGCCTCCAGTAGAAGGAAAAGGGTAGGAACTGACAGTGAAAACTTCGGAGTCCCAAAGTCTACCAGAGCCTTTGTCAGATCCTGAAGAAGCAAGAGTTGATCAGCAAAAGAATGACAGAAAAGTGCTCTGATTTTTAGCAGCCTTTTCAAAGCATCAGAAGGATAGTGGTGCTATAAACAGAAAAATATAAATTTTGTGTTTGCACAAAGCTTCAGTTGGGCTGTGGTTGCTGTAACTCATTTGTGTTAGAATTTACAAACTTCTCTGGAGAAGTTTTGTGAACAGCTGCTGAGACAAAGAAATACCCCTTTTTTGCGGGGAGGGAGAGAACAAAGGAAAGACCCTTACTGAGTTCAAGAGCTTTTTACTACTTCTGTGGTGTGGCCAAGAAGCTCTATGTATGAGTTTTTGCAGGTATTCGGCATGACTTCCATGAGGATCTATTAGAATTCATATAGCCATGATAAAATGCGTGGATGTTGGGCATGGCCCAAGTCACGGAAGGCAAAGGCAGGGACTGAGAGAATGAAGAACCGCCGACTGTAGGAGAAGATCAGGTTTGAGACCATCTAAAGAACTTGAAGGTGGACAAGTCCATGTGACCTGATGAGGTGCATCCACGGGTCCTGAGGGAACTGGCAGATGAAGTTGCTAAGCCACTCACTATCCATCATATTTCAGAAGTCGTGGCAATCTGGTGAAGTTCCCAATGACTGGAAAAAGGGAAACATAGCCCCCATCTTTAAAAAGGGGAAAAAAGAAGACCCAGGGAGCTACAGGCCAGTCACTCTCACCTCTGTGCCTGGCAAGATCATGGAGCAGATCCTCCTGGCGACTATGCTAAGGCACATAGAAAATAAGGAGGTGATTGGTGACAGCCAACATGGCTTCACTAAGGGCAAATCCTGCCTCACTAATTTGGTAGCCTTCTATGATGAGGTTACAGCGTTGATGGATAGGGGAAGAGCAACTGACATCGTCTACTTGGACTTATCCAAAGCATTTGATACTGTCCCACACGACATCCTTATCTCTAAACTGGAAAGATATGGATTTGATGGATGGACCAGTCGGTGGATAAGGAATTGGCTGGATGGTCGCTCTCAAAGAGTTGTGGTCAACGGTTCAATGTCCATGTGGAGGCCAGTGACGAGTGGTGTTCCTCAGGGGTCGGTACTGGGACCAGTGCTATTTAACATCTTTGTTGGAGACATGAACAGTGGGATCGAGTGCACCCTCAGCAAGTTTGCTGATGACACCAAGCTGTGTGGTGTGGTCGACATGCTGGAGAGAAGGGGTGCCATCCAGAGGGACCTTGACAGGCTGGAGAGGTGGGCCTGTGCAAACCTCATGAAGTTCAACAAGGCCAAGTGCAAGGTCCTGCACGTGGGTCAGGGCAGTCCCATGCACAAGTACAGGCTGGGCGGAGAATGGATTGAGAGCAGCCCTGAGGAAACGGACTTGGGAGTGCTGGTGGATGAGAAGCTCAACGTGAGCCGGCAATGTGCGCTTGCAGTCCAGAAAGCCAACCATATCCTGGGCTGCATCAAAAGGAGTGTGGCCAGCAGATCGAGGGAGGTGATTCTGCCCCTCTACTCTGCTCTCATGAGACCCCACCTGGAATACTGCATTCAGCTCTGGAGTCCCCAACACAAGAAGGACATGGAGCTACTGGAACGAGTCCAGAGGAGGGCCACGAAGATGATCTGAGGGCTGGAGCACCTCTGCTATGAAGACAGGCTGAGAGAGTTGGGGCTGTTCATCCTGGAGAAGAGAAGGCTCTGGGGTGATCTTATAGCAGCTTTCCAGTACTTAAAGGGGGCCTACAGGAAAGCTGGAGAGGGACTTTTTACAAGGGCATGTAGTAATAGGACAAGGGGCAATGGATTTAAACCAAAAGAGGGCAGATTTAGGCTAGATATAAGAAAGAAATTCTTTCCTCAGAGGGTGGTGAGGCACTGGAACAGGTTGCCCAGAGAAGTTGTGAATGCCTCATCCCTGGAGGTGTTCAAGGCCAGGTTGGATGAGGCTTTGGGCAACCTGGTGTAGTGGAGGATTTCCCTGCCCATGGCAGGGGGTTGGAGCTGGATGATCTTTAAAGTCCCTTCCAACCCTAACCATTCTATGATTCTATGTTATTAAACTGAAAAAATGAGCAAACATTTAACATTATCTCCAGGATAAAATGAACAATTTCTAGTGAAAATTTTGCCTTGATTTTAAACAATAAGATTGTTTTGTTGTTCAAATACGATATGCTAATATGTTTGTGCAATGGAAATTGGGAAATAATTTTCCCATATGAGACCTCACAGTCATGTTGCCATCCCTCGGAACGATGAACATAATTTCATCATTCAAATTGGGAACAACATAATCTGTTTCCTGACCTTACAGTGGGAGTTGAATTTTCTGAATCATTAGTTCTTCCATTTATAGATTCTACTTAAAACTGTCCCTAGAAATCTACGTGTGCTTGAAGTCCATATTTTTTTTATTTCCTGACTTTGTTTGCAACTTTTACTTAAGTTTAAAAATAAAATATAATTGTGAAATACACTATTTTAAAATGCTTTCAAAATAACTTTCATAAATAGATACTTTAAGAATTTTTCAAGTGCTGAACAGCTATGTGGCGCAGAAGTACTTCACTTTTCTTGCTGGTCTGTCATAGTAAAAGCTGAAGTTTTATCTTAGCTTTCAACCCAAACCATTCTGTGATTAGCTGATTGAGGCCTCCCTCTTCTTTTAAAGTTAACATCCATCTGAAGCTGTTTTGAAGATGATTTATTTCTGTTTCTGCAATCAACAGGTTCTGTAACAACTTTGTTGTATTGTCTTTCTGTGTTTGCAGTGGTTTCAGTTTTTTGTTATTTTCTTCTATTAATTACAGTAGCATTTAACTCCACTTAACTACAAACTTAGATTATGAATGTCAAATACATGATTTAAGTAGCTTCTCAAACTTGCAAATTATTAAAACTTTTCAACTCTTAGAAACTAGGAAAAGAAATCTTAGACTGGAAGGATACTCCATTGTGTTTATGGGAGAGGTGCTGGGAGGGCATTTGATTCCTGTTTTGGAAAATGTTATATGCCCTGTTGAAACAACCTTTTTAATAAGTTCTTGGTAAGATTTTCCCATAACACTAGTGCTGTATAATTTGGAGCAAGTATCATAAGTTTTTCAGGTGAATTTTAGGGTTGTGGCTTTTTGTGTGTTCAAAAACTCTGAATGCCTTGCAACCTGTATCCTTGAGACATCACCTTATTACCTGCTTGTGACTCTCTCAGTTCTGGCAGCAGACATAGATGGGGTAAGGATAACAGTTATCTGTCTTTCCCCTATCTTTGATTTGAAATAGCTAAAAAGGAATGTTTTGTGACATACTGCAAAGTGTTTTCATGTAATTGAACTGAGAGAAAAGCATTGGGAACTTTTCTGTGGTATTAAATCACTTCCCTAGCTAGAGAGACTAAAATTGCAGCATTTAATTTTGCAGATACTTGATTAGTATTTTTAGTAGTTTCAAGCATGTAGTGTGGGGAATAGACATCTTAACATTAACTGTCATCAGGACAGGAGTAGTTGCAGTCACCTGGCTTGTTCAAACAAGTTTGTTCCATGTAACTTGTGTTCTTCAGAGACTCTTTTCTTTAATCACCCCTTCCAGTCACATTTGCCACTTTGATGCATCTGCATAGTTTCTGACCTTTCCACCAACATTTCAAACCACAGCTGATGGTTTCAGCTCATGAGATACTTGATCAATTCCCACCCACTGCATATTGTTTCACAGCTGTCAAACTGTGAACTGCTGCCTACCATCGTGGATTGCAGTATTAGTTGTGTCTGTCTTGAGTATATTCACAGGTGTGCTTGTGCTTTCTTCAGCTTTTTTGTGCTTTCTCACATACTACTTTTGTTAGTGTCTAAATTTTCTCCTGCCTTGATGTCTCCAAATACCTGGCACTCATGCCTTGTTGTTCACATTAAGGTACTCAACTACTTAATTCTTTCTTTACCAATTCAGTTTCTCGTTGTATCAGTCATCATAATTTGTCTATGCTTAGACTGAGAGCTCTTTGAAGCAGAGTCCTTCATGCTTTAGTGTTTATTCAGTAATTAGAATTGGGATACTTGGGTTTGATGCTACAGCAAAGCAAATGGGATGTGGTCAGCAGTGCATTATCTTTGATGTATAAATAAATTACCCTGTATACTTGTGCAGCAATAGCTCTGTGTAGAACCAGTTCAGGTCTGCGAGGAATTGACAGGAGCATAAATCCGAATGGTAGCACGTGGAGGTAACATGGGCTGGAGGCAGCCGATACGTATTTGTGCACCTTGGAGCATGACGTAATGGGAACCAGAGACCTGAGCTGGCTGCTTATGGAGCCAGCTCAAGTTTCTTCGCATTTTATTCCTATGTGCTCCAGGTTCTAGGTGGGATTATGAGTGAAGCCTCATTCCAAACATGGTGGTTATGTGGTAGTGGAGCTTTGTGCCAAAGCTAAAACTTGTTTTAGGCATTCCAGGGGAGTTTTGTGTAGACATCCAGGATAAGGTGGTGGGAGCGGTAAGCTTGGGAAACAGTGGCTGTGTGTAGTTATTCAGGCCTTTTGCCTTTATGGCATGTTCCTTCATATTTTCTTATTCACGTCCTTCTATTATTCAAGATGTCACAAAAATTAAAATATTTTAAATTTTGGTCAGTGTTATTTATTTTGCTTAATTTAAGTTCTTACCTGCAGGTTTAGAATGTAGTTTGCCTTTTTTTTAGTGTGATTAAAATTGGGGCTTATGAAAATGTGTGACGCTGCTTTCTTGTATGTAGGAGATACTTTAGTTTTCTGAACTAGTGTCGTGGGTTAGGCCGATCCGGCAACTAAACCCCACGCAGCTCTCCCACTCCAGTAAAATGGAGAGGAGAAAAATATAATAAAAGAGCTGAAGGTCGAGACAGGAACAGAGGAGCACCCACCAACCATGGTCCCGGACAAAAGAGGCTGTTTTCTTAAAGCAAAACTATTTATTAACAGCTACCTACAAAGAGAAAAGCAAACAAAAACGGTTACTTGAGAGGGTAACAAGAAAACAAGGCCAGGTCTTAAAAATAACACCACTCCCCCCCCCTTTGCCTTTTCTTCCCGGCTCTACCTCCTCCCTCCAGCAGCGCAGGGGGCAGGGAATGGGGGAGTGCAGGTCAGTTCATTCCATGTTGTTACTGCCGCTTCCCTTAAAGGAGAAGGAGTCCTTACATCATTGTCCCTTGCTCCAGTGGATCCCCTACTCACAGGAAAGCGTGAATCCTACCCGCTGGGAGGCAAATCCTTACCCCATCGGATTGCCCCAAGTGTGGGCTTTACCAGTCCTGGACTTTTAAGGAGTTGTTGCCACTCGCTCTGCCATGGGTCATCATATAGACTTTAAATGCACTCTGGCGTGGGTCGTCATATCGACCTTAAATGCATCTCCGTACAGACTTAGATGCGCAAATGCAAAATGTGTAAATGTGCCTCGACCTGTGCCCATGATTCACAACAGTTTCAGGCTCAGGCATCTCCTTTAATGAAACACCTCCCCATCGGCGGGGGTCATCCCACGGACTCTAGATGCGTGCCGTGCTCAGGCTCTGGCATCTCTTCTCGATGTGGGTCCTCCACGGGCTGCGAGTGGGTCTCTGCTTGCTCCACCGAGGCCTGGTTGCAAAGGGGCTGCTTGCAAGGGGGACTCAGCCGCGGCACACGTTCCGTTCCATCTTCACTGACCTCTTATCTGTGTGGCCGTTTCTCTCAGATCTCAGTCTTTTCTGGGTGAACTCGGCCCGGTGGGCGCCCCGGGAGCGGGGCTCTCCCCGAGTTCCCCAAGCGGCTCCATCGGGGCCATCCTCGACGGGCGGAGTACCGGGCCATGCCCCCCTCCCTTCTCCTTGCTCCTGGGCAAAGACACACCTTTCCCGTTCCTTTGTCCCTTCGTAAATAGGGGAATTCACAGAGGCGCCGATTGGCTCAAGCCCTAAGGGGGACGGGAGTCCGGTGTGATGGGCAGCTTCTGCCACCCGGACCTCCCCTCCCACTTCAAACCATAACAACTACCTTGGTTTGATACAGTTTACATTAAAGTCAGAGTCATGAGGGCCCTTCTGTATCTTTATGAAGAATTATGGGAAGCAGGAGGGTGGAATTTGTGAGGAGCAAAGCAAAGTAGTGGATAAATACGTGAAGGGAAGCAAAGGGGCAGCACATTGGGTAAATTATTGGAGGAAATTCTTATTTTCGATGAGAATTAATAACCTGGAATTTAGACATGTAATCAGAAATTTTGCCTGTAAGATCACCTCCTTATACTTTTTTAGATGATAATTTGAAAGTGGAAGGGATTTGTCCACAGTTACTGCTTCTGCTTGCCCTAAGTTCTGCTGTTTATGTACTGATAGCTGCTTTTGCATAGAAGTGCTCCTGAATTTTGGGCTTCTTAAGTGAAAAGGTTGAAAAATTTAGCTTTAAATCCATCATAACGTGGATGTATTCATGCCAATCTTTGAAGTAATTTTTGTTAGAAATTTTGAAGTAATTTTTGTTAGAAAGCTTTTATTACAATTTGAATTGTAAATAGCCTGCTTTATTTCCAGTAGCTTAATTGTCATCAATGTAAAGTCTTTGGGGTTATTTTAGACTTATTTTTTACTTCCTTTGAAGGACTATGCTGGCCAACATTTGATAAGAGATTAATGTCCAAGGCTAAGCTGCTGTCCTTACTGAATTAGAAATGAGCCTTATTGAATTAAAAGTAGTCTCTTTAGTTTTTTTACTGTTGACTGTTTTTTTTTTTCAGTTTTTAAGTAATTGTAGAAATCTGTGATTAGTTTAAATACACATATTGTCCAAAGAGAACATCCTTAGAAAACAGCTGAAAAAGTTGATAGCAGCAATTTCTTTGTGTCCATTCCCCTGCTGTAGACAGATAAAGTAGAAAACACTTATGTTTCCATGTAGTAGTTATTATAAAATACATTATAAGAAACATGCTTTAGTGTTCTCTGGCTGTCCTTGAGGTTATATAGAATTTAAAACCTTGAAGAGTCAAGGCAGGTTTTGAAGCAGACTGGCATATATTTGAAACTTTTGGTTTTTTCACTGCATTTTGTGCTGGACGTACAGAGAAGTTGTGTGTTTTATCAACAGCTTTCTTTTGAAAAACTAGATACTTATAGTGGAGTGAGGAGTCAAAAAATTAGTGAGTCTCTTCTTTGTGCTACCCATGATTTAGTTCATTGCCTAGAGACTAGGTAGTTCCATTTCTTCCTCTCTCGTTTTAGCACCCACTTTGACAAGATGAGACTGTGTTGGTGTTCCTTGGTTTCCTCTTGCCTGCTGGAGGAGAAAAAAAAACCCACAGAGCTTGTTCAAAGGGTACTGGACTGCAAGAGAGAAGTCATGATGCTAGAAACTTATGCTAGAAACTTCTGCCAGAACTAAGGGGGTGGAGGGCTGTTCTGTTTCTGATTTTGTGGTAGCAAATAGAAAAGTGAAAATAATTTAGATATCTGAAGAAAACACATCAGCAAAAAAAAAGTCTTGATTATTATGTAGAAAGTTAATTTATGGACATTTAAACTTGATTCTGGGCCTGTATGTTGTAATTGTTCCAGTTCTTGTTAACAAATTTAAGAAAAGCTTATTGGCTCTGTTAGAATGAGTTATATGTTTCATTAATCATTCCAATATATATTGAGATAAATTGGCCCTAGTTCCTGCTTGTACATAGATAAACTCTGAGTTTATATGGAGTTTTCATCTTCCGAACAGGTGAAATTTTAAGCCTTTTTTTACAGCGTATTGCCTAGAACACGCTCAAGTTTTTTTTAAGTTTTTTAACTTAATAAAGTTTTTGAATAAGAGGTAATGATGAAGTAATGACTAATATCTCAAAACAGCAATGCAACGAAATAATGTCATGCTTCCTTACAGAAGTAGCTATGTAGTGTTATTACTCACTGACAAAGCCTGTCAGCGTAGAATGGAACAATAATGGTTAGAAATTTCTCCTGAATTCCCCTAAACTTCTGTTACATCACCGGTAGCACTTATTACTCTGTTATAGGAAGGTGATGCTAACTGACTAGCTTAACAAGAAGTGTAGACTTTTGAAATTAGAAAAAAGAGATTTGTCATGTACATATATTAATCAGCACCAATTAAATAATAAGCATGTTTAGACAAGAACTGCAATTCGAATTTAATTTCACAGCTTTGTTTTCAGACTTCTGAATATATTTAGTGTCTTCCTTTTTTGTGTGTGGTATATTTTTGCAGGAACATTGGCGTGAGAGATGCAGAATAACATGCGCATGTCTGAATGCAGTAGGAGGAAGGTTAAGAGTCTCATCAAACTAGACAGGATTACACCTAAACTTACTTCACATCGAAGATTAAACCTGTACATTTCTTGTATGAAAGAGAGTTCTTCAGTTTGATTTACAAGCAGTAAAAAAAAGACAGACCCTTTTTTTTAAGAATTACATTTTCTTGTAGCTCATTTAAATAATAGGCTAAAAAAGGTATTATTTTAATCAATTGTTTTAATTATTTTTTTTAACATTTCCTATTTACAAAAACATTAATTGGACAAATTTTTCTGGGATTTTTCTTCTATTTTGTAAAATTATATATAAACTTTTTAGCAAGTGTTTCTCCTCTAGACATTTTACAAACTTCTCCAACATCCGTCACCCTGACTTCCTGTTCTGTACATTTCTTAAAACCTCTCTTGATAATTTCTAGATCAAAAGACTTTGTTGGGAAACCTGCTAAGATATTTAGTGTAAACTATATGCCCTACTTACGTTGGAATATTTCACTTTAGCTCTTTAAATGGAGCAAACAGTGTAACTGTTATAAATAGTTATAAAATCTGGTTTCAGTACAGACACGTTATTACTAATTTGTGTGAGACTGGTAGTTCTGCCAGTATTTGACTGTAGACATTAAAATCCTGGTTATAATCTCAAAAGCATATGACAGTATATATATAATCTCAAAACACCTGACAGTAGTTCAGAAAAACGTGTGCTAACAGTTCTGCCGCTCTGAGGGCAAAGCTCGAACTTGTTGGGTGGGAAGACAGACATGAAAGCCTGTGCGAGGCAGATAGAAGTTTCTTACGTGATAAAAGGGTTCCTGTTCGGGGGGAATGAGTGTGATTGCCTGTTTCTTAGAGCATGTTTCAGTCCACGGCTGGGAACAGAACCCAAGGTTCCTGAATCTTGTTAGGCCAATGAACCGTCGTGTATCTCTGAAACAGGTGACAAGATGTGTGCTTCATTTTCCTCTGCTTTTCTTCATGGGAGGTGGTGTTCTGCTGTGCTTGCTCTGGATGGTCTGTATGGCAGAGGACTACTCAAGAACACCTGTAATTTCCAAACTTGGCAGTGAATTATGAGGTGCTATCCAGCATAATTTTATATATATACATATATGCTGTTGATAAAAACCTAGGAAATTCCTTTGTCCTGTGTGCATGCTTCCAGATTACTCATACTCCTATTGAAAACAAAGCAAGCAAAACATTTAGTCAGTGTTGTGTATACAAGTGTCAGATCTTAAGATCACCTTGCCTCTTTGTGACTTAGCTTTTTCAGCAGAGTGGACAGTGCTTTCGCTGAGTGTGCGTGTGCGCGTGTATATATATATATATTCTCCCCTCCTTGCTACATGCTGCAGAAACCCTGCCTTGAAATCTGCTAGTTCCATTTTTTTAATTGTTGATGTCCTCAGCACTGGTAGGATTGCTTCTCAAACTTACAATACAAAGTTCACAGGGAAGTAAAACACAAGAACATTAAGATCTGGAGTGATTGCTGAGCCAGGTCAACTAAATTTGGCTTTGTTGGAGTATTTGAATGCAAAAGTGTAGCTTGATCTGAGAATACGAGTTAAGCCCAAAATACAGGGATTGAAGAATTATTCACTTGCCTGCAAATAGTTTGAGTTGGGTTTAGAATACTATATTTTAATGCAATGAGAATTGTTAAATATTTACTGGGGGAAGATATTATGCTTTTGAGATTATAACCATGGAAATACGTGTTAGAACTTAAAAGTGTTTGCCTCAGCGTTTTGTGAGAAACGCCTAACATCTTGCTTATTCATACTGCTTAAGGAGCTGGACATTTTGAGTATTTAGTTAAGCCTGCAGTTGTGTTACTGTTCCATATGGTTCTCAGAAAATGTTACCTCTTTTCGAAAGACAGCATGCCTGTAGACTTTGAATCACTTGGGAGCAGCAACTTTTATTAACCAGTTTAGTAGTAAGCAAACCTTTGGTTCCTTGGTGCTTCAGAGAGGTATGAGAAGATGCATCTAGCCAAAGGGAGCTTTAATCAAACAAATGCCTTGTTTTCTTAAAATGTTACACAAAATATTTAGTGTTTTGTAACTAAGTTGTGTACAAAACAGCTCAGTTGTGACTCTAATAATTGTCTGTTAAGCTTCTCAACAGCTTTTGTTTTGTTGTGTTTTGTGCACTATCGGCTGGCCTTAAACCAAAATAAGGACATTTCAGGTAATTTGACAAAATATAGAAATCTCTATATACAGCCTTGAATGGCAGTGTTTCATAATAGAAGTTTGGGGATTTGCAGTTTAGGCTTGTTGTATAGTTTTCCCTTGTTGTCCTTTGTTATAAGTCTCTACTAGATTTATGTCTAATGTTTTAATTTGTATTAAAATACTATTTTTGTTTAGTAGTTTCAAGGTGGGTGCCCATTTGAAATGTTTTGGGGGTTGTTTTTGTTTTTAATATCTAGTCAAGTGTCTGACATGACTTTACAAGACAGTGTTTAACTTAATGGAGGGATGGCAGAATTGCTATGTATTGTGTTTTAAAATACAACCATTTTTGTGTTCTTAAATTAGTTTAACTTGTTAATTATGCTAAGTCTCTGCCTTAAGCACATATCATACATAAGATAAATGCTGCAGAAGAGCCACCCCTGTAGAAAAAAAGGTATTTTGCATTGAAGTCACTCAACAGAATAAAGAAAAAGGCTGAAGTGTTTGCAATGTGAAGGGTAGCTTCCCTTTCCGGTTACAGTACTGTAATTATCAGGTGTTTCGTGTTGAATTTCTGGCCTAGTACCATAGCTTCAACTGCAAAATGTGTCCTTTTCTTT
This sequence comes from Tauraco erythrolophus, assembly GCF_009769465.1. NCBI lineage: Eukaryota > Metazoa > Chordata > Aves > Musophagiformes > Musophagidae > Tauraco > Tauraco erythrolophus. The sequence continues at coordinate 61,929,456 of NC_141466.1, read as the reverse complement.
GTCACAGTGGTTAGGGTATTCACCTGGAAGGGGAGAGATGAGATTTTGAATTTCTTATTGCAGGAAAGTCGTTTTCTTACTTTCTGGTCAGCTGGTTTAACCACTTTTGAATATAAAATGAAGTCATCCTATGTTTTTGTATTATATTTTTTACTTTGTTGTTGTTTTTCTCCAACTCTTTTTTTCAAAGAAGGGACTGATTTTTGCTTTTGCAAGAAAATGGTTAGAAGTTTGTTTCTTGTAGCATTCAGGGTTATCGGAGAGAGTACTTGTCCCTGGATCTGGGTGCCTGGATTTCAGAAGTGGACATTATTTTAAGCAGTGTTTCTTGTGTAATCCTAGATGACTATCCAGTCAACAGTCTGCCTCCTGAATTTTGTTCTGAGTTATGTCAGGACACGGTTTCACATTACTGGTTTATCATCTAGCTGCCACTAAGCAGGTTCTCCTACTCCATCTTGCTCCAGACTGACTTGTCCTTGTTGCTTTCTCCATGTCAAATCTAGTGGTCTCACTGCTGTGGTGTTTTACCCAGTTTAGCTGGCTGATCTGGTGAGATTCTCATGCACAGAAGAAGAAGGAAAAGAACTTCTGAAGCAAACCTTTTTCTTGATGATAACCAAGTTCATTGCGAGGGGAGTGGTAAAAGCTGTTGGGGGAAGGCTAGAAGGACTGTCCTGTTCGTCAGTAGCTGGCTGGATGTGCTTGGCTCTGTCATGAACTCAATTTATTGGTTGAATGCTGCAGCATTCAGGACTAAGTATGTCTTGTAGACATACTGTGAGGTAGTAGTGAAATACAGTAGAAATGAGATAACTACTCTTACTAGGAGTTTTGACAGAGTAAAGAGGGAGAGAGAAAGATTGTAAACTTCAAGAAGAAAGAGTCTACTAAAAATATAATTTTGTTTTTACTCTATGTTAAAATCTCGTTCCTAATGCTGTGATGAAAATCGGACTAATACATGCTGGTATGTTGTATCCAGTTTCTGTGAAAGGAGAATATCAGAATTTTCTACTGGTATATCAAAGGAGAAAAGTTCATGGATATGCTTAAACCATTCTATCTATTTAGCAGCGGCATGTGAGGAATCGTTATACCTAAAGACTGCTTTGGTGTGTAGTATCCATTTGTGTGTAATTTGGGGGCCCTGTGGAGTGTTCTGATGTGTATGAGAAGTGTGGAACCATTGCCAGCTTCTCTTAGTTGGAAAGACTTATTAGCATTCAACTTCTGAAAACTAAGATTAGATCTAGCAACTAATCCCAAAAGCAGGTAGGTGGTAAATGGAGAAATAGGAGTCTTCAGAGTGATTGTGGGGGAGAAAAAAAATCTCCAAGAAAAAAGATGTAATCAACCAAAACTAGGAAAAAATTGTAAATGTTGAGCAGTATGTTTCATAGGCCTCTTTTGATTTGTGAATTATTCCAGATGACGGAGATGACTAAAAACAGAGAAATTGTTTTGAATGTTCTGAATTTGAGCTAGAAAAAGTATGTATTAAAAATTTCTGAAGCATATGAATTAGGTGAATGTTGGCATTGAATTAGAGAAAACAAAACTTCCTTGTAATACAGATGATGCTAACCAATGTTTCTCCTTCAGGGAGAGGACATGTTTTTATATATACTAGATCTAGCTTCGTTCTCATTATTCTAAATGGGTTTGTAGTGACAGGGCTAGCATTGAAGAAAGCAGATCGTCAGAAGAGACTAGTGCTGCCTGTATTTCCTCCAGTCTGTAAACTGATCTATGAAAAGTATTCATGATATGGGACAGGATTTTGTGGGTTGCTCTTTTTGATGGAAACCAAGATGGAGACCCTCTTTGCTACAGTAAAAGGACTGTATTATTTCTGTCGCTGCTGATAGCAGTAGTTAGCACTAACAAATTTCGTGTTTGTGAGAAGGGAGACAGTGATGAAAATCGATGTTCAGTGTACTAAAGTTTATTTACAATTTCAGAAAACCAGTTTAATCTTAGAGTTGACTCTAAACTGCTCAGGGAAGAAAAAAAGGAGTTAGCTGTGCTATTACTCTGATTCTTAGATTGTCTTTTCTTAGAGACTTGGAAGTGCATGTGGCCATGTTTATTAATTTTGCTGAATTGTGCAAAATAAGCATCTAGTATTAGGTCTTGCAGCACAAAAAAAAACCACAAACAACAACAAACCAACCAAACACCAAAACCACCACCAATTAAAAAGACAAACAAACAAAAACACAGCCGAAAAATTTAAACATCTTTCCAGGTTGTTTGTTCTTTTTATTTAACAATAATTTGGGTAGTGTTTATGGTAAATAAAACTTCACAAGCATTAGCTACAAATTTTTTTTTAAAGATACTGCTATCTCAAAAGGTGATTTTGGTCAAACAGTATCTAATTTACTATTTTAGTATAATTGAAACTGAAGTGCATGACTTGAGCACGGGGAGTGGCTTATGGTGTATAATAAACTCAGCCATCTGTACAATAAAATTCTGTTTCAGAAACTTCAATATCCAAATTCAGAAGTCTCCAAAATTTGAATTTCTGATTTTTCTTTATAAATACTTCTTCTTCTGTAGCTATTTTTTCTAAATACATGCACAAAGATTTGATTATACCTTGGAGCTAATAAAAAAAAAGCTTCTTTAACACAAATTATAAATAATCTATTTTTTAATTCATTTGAAAAACTGTCTTTAGCTTTTTTAAGGATACACAAAAATCTGTTTTCAGTTTTTAAAAAGATAAAATCAACCTAATGGACTTAAATGTCAGCCCTGCTGCAAAAAGGACAAGATGCTGATTTATTATTTTTTTTCACCCCCGCATCCCCCAAAATTCAACGTCAATAAATTTACTCTTCAGTAGATCTCTGAAATTGTTGGGAATTGGTTTCAGAATCCATCTTAGCTAAAATATTGTTCTTTCTAAGGAAATATTTTTTTTGAGCTATGAAATTTCTTCCTCAAAAGTGCAGAGACACTCAGCCTCAGAAGTTAAAATGATTAGGGTTGGAAGGGACTTTAAAGATCATCTGGTTCCAGCTCCCCTGCTGCCATGGGCAGGGAAACCTTCCACTAGACCAGATTGCTCAAAGCCTCATCCAGCCTGGTCTTGAACAATTCCAGGGATGGGGCTTCCACAACTTCTCTGGGTAACCTGTTCCAGTGCCTCACCACCCTCTGAGTGAAAAATTTCTTCCTTATATCTAATCTAAATCTACCCTCTTTCAGTTTAAAGTTATTTCCCCTTGTCCTATCACTACAGGCCCTTATAAAAAGTCCCTTATTCCCTGAGAATTTATTCCTTAGACCTAATCTACATCTACCCTCTTTCAGTTTAAATCCATTGCCCCTTGTCCTATCACTGTATACCTTTTTGCAAAGCCCCTCTCCAGCTTTCTTGTAGGTCCGCTTCAGGTACTGGAAGGCTGCAACAAGGTCTCCCTGGCACCTTCTCTTCTCCAGGCTGAGCAACCCCAACTCTCTCAGCCTGTCTTCATAGCAGAGGTGCTCCAGCCCTCGGATCGTCTTTGTGGCCCTCCTCTGGACCCACTCCAGCAGCTCCATGTCCTTCTTGTGTTGGGGACTCCAGAGCTGAATGCAGTATTCCAGGTGGAGTCTCATGAGAGCAGAGTAGAGGGGCAGAATCACCTCCCTCGACCTGCTGGCCACGCTTCTTTTGATGCAGCCCAGGATATGGTTGGCTTTCTGGGCTGCAAGCGCACATTGCCGCCTCATGTTGAGCTTCTCATCCACCAGCACTCCCAAGTCCGTTTCCTCTGTGCTGCTCTCAATCCATTTTCCGCCCAGCCTGTATTTGTGCTTGGGATTGCCCTGACCCACGTGCAGGACCTTGCACTTGGCCTTGTTGAACTTCATTAGGTTCTCACAGGCCCACCTCTCCAGCCTGTCAAGGTCCCTCTGGATGGCATCCCTTCTCTCCAGCATGTCGACCACACCACACAGCTTGGTGTCATCAGCAAACTTGCTGAGGGTGCACTTGATCCCACTGTCCATGTCACCAACAAAGATGTCAAACAGCACCGGGCCCAGTACTCACCCCTGAGGAACACCACTCATCGTTGGTCTCCACTTGGACACTGAGCTGTTGACCACAACTCTTTGAGCGTGACCATCCAGCCAATTCCTTATCCACCCAGTGATCCATCCGTCAAATCCATGTCTGTCCAATTTAGAGACAAGGATGTCTGATTTGTCATGATTAGCCCTTAGTGAAGCCATGTTGGTTGTCACCAATCACCTCCTTATTTTCCATATAGCTTAGCACAGTTGCCAGGAGGATCTGCTCCATGATCTTGCTGGATGCACAAGTGTGACTGACTGGCCTGTAGTTCCCCAGGTGTCTTTTTTTCCCTTTTTAAAAATGGAGGCTATGTTTCACCCTTTCCAGTTGGTTGGAACTTCACTGGACTGCCACAACTTATCAGATGTGATGAATAACAGCAACTTCATCTGCCAGTTGCCTTCGGACTCGTGGATGCATCTTATCAGGTCCTATGGACTTGTGCACCTTCAGGTTCCTTAAATGGTCTTGAACCTGATCCTCTCCTACAATGGGTGGTTCTTCATTCTCCCAGTCTCTGTGTTTGCCTTCTGCAACTTGGGCAGCATGGCTAGAGCAGTTGCCAGTGAAGACTGAGGCAAAGAAGTCATTGAGGACCTCAGCCTTCTCCATGTCCTGGGGTAACCACGTCTCCCATTTCCTTCTGGAGATGGCCCATGTTTTCTGTAGTTCTCTTTTTATGACTGACATGCCTATACAAGTTTTTCTTGTTGCCCCTGATGTCCCTGGCCAGATTTAACTCTATCGGGGCTCTATCTTTCCTAACCTGTTCTCTGGTTGCCCAGACGATTTCTCTGTATTCCTCCCAGACTACCTGTCCTTGCTTCCACGCTCTTCCTTTTTGTGTTTGAATTTGTCCAGGAGCTCCTTGTTCATCCCTGCAGGCCTCCTGGTGTTCCTGCCTGACTTCTTTGTTGAGTTGCACCACTCCTGAGCTTGGAGGAGGTGATCTTTGAATATTAAGCAGCTTTCTTGGGCCCCTCTTCCTGCCCGGGCCTTATCCCATTGTACTCTACCAAGCAGATCCCTAAAGAGGCTGAGCTCTGCTCTCCTGTAATCCAGGGTAGTGAGCTTGCTGTGTGCCCTCCTTGCTGCCCTAAGGATCTTGAATTCCACCGTTTCATGATCACTGCAGCCAAGGCTGTCCTTGAGCGTCACATTCTCCACCTGCCCCTCCTTGTTGGTGAGAGCAGGGTCCAGCATCGCACTTCTTGTTGTTTCATGTATCACTTGGAGAAGGAAGTTATCATCAATGCATTCCAGGAACCTCCTGGATTGCTTATTCCCCACTGTGTTTCCTCTCCAACAGATGCTGGGGTGGTGGTTGTCCCCTATGAGGACCAGGGCTTGTCAGTGTTACGCTGATCCTTTTTGACTGTAGAGGGCCTCATTTGCTTGGCTGTCCTGGTCAGTTGTCCTGTAGCAGACCCCCACTATAATGTCCCCTGTTCCTGCCCTCCCTTGAATGCTGACCCATAAGCTCTCAGTTGGCTCCTCATCCATCCTCAGACAGAGCTCCGTGCACTCCAGCTGGTCCTTGACATAGAGGGTGACAACTCCTCCTCATCTTCCCTGCCTGACCTTCTTAAAGAGCCTGTACCCTTCCATTCTGACCCTCCAGTCATAGGATTCATCCCACCATGTCTCTATATTGCCAATAAGATCATAGCCCTGCAGGTGTGCACACACCTCTAACTCCTCTTGTTCATTCCCCGTGCTGTGTGCGTTTGCATGGAGGCATTTAAGTTGGTTCCCCAATGAAGCCGCCTTACTGACTGGAGCGTCTGGAATTTCTTTCTGCTGCTCTGCAGGTGCTCTCAGCTTGTCTTGATTAAGCCTGATATTATCCTCCCTCACCCTTCAAATCTAGTTTACTGATAAAGTTACTGGCTTTATAATGATTATGGGGCAATAACAATATTTTGAGAGTAGAATTTTGACAATAGAACATCTCTTGACAGAAAATTAACATTTTTCCAATGCTAAGAAAGAATTAGAAAAGTTTTTTGTGCCAGAATTTTAAAAGCACAAGATTGTTTCTTCGCCTGTATTTGAGTATTTTTTTAAAAGTGCTCTTTAATGTGTTGTCAGCTGTATGGAGTAACTTCATTTTGTTTTTTTTTTTTTTGTTAATGTAAACGGATGAGTTAACTTGGTGAAATTAACTCCTAAGGAGACACTGGTATTGGGAGGGGAAACTTTAATTTTACTTTGAACTTGAATACCTTTACCATTTTACCCTGCTGCATCTCATTGTTGAGAAAGAAGGGGAGAAACAACTCTAAATTTCCCTTTTTAATTTGTTTTTCTAAGCTTGTTGTGGCTTTGAAAATTCCTTGTGGCAATCATTTTCTCAGGAGAGAATGCACCCAGTGCATTGGATCTGCATGCCATGGAAAAGGAGATGGTTTGTTGCAGCAGCAACTCTTGCTTTAGTACTATACCTTTCCTATTTGCTGCAAACAAAAAAAGCCAGCGTACAGAGAAGGAGGAGTTCTATTTCCTGGAATAAGGCGTGAGAAATTGTGATAATGCAGTCACTTACTAGATTTTGGAAGCAATGCTTTGCTAGTAGCTTTTGAGACCTGTCTTGAGCTTTTCTTTGTTTGCTGCTAAGTATACTCAGTAATACTGTGTACAACAGCTTGTTTCCTTTCCAAAGGATATTGTATGTCCAAGACTTCAATTTCACCTTTTTTTGCATTTGCTGCAAATGTAATATTGGTCATTGTTTCCATAGTAAGTGATAGCCATCTGATAGATGAAGATTAAAATTTTTAAGTATCTCAGAATTTCTTCCATGTTACTGTATTAGCATGGTTCATTAAATTAATTGGTCACTAACTGTATCTGTTCAAGAAATCTAAACTCATGTTCAGCCTAGATTGAGAAGCAAATTTTGTGTGTGCTTTCAACTGTCAAAAATCTCGTAGAGTGTTACAAAATCAGCTTTTGAAAATATATTTGACTAATGGATCGTTCTTTTGTTTTTCCCCATACAGGTTCGATCTGTGGATGAGATGAATCATGAGTTTCAAGCTCTTGCCCTAGAATCTCGGGGAATGGGAGAGGTAATTATTGAGGGCTGAAAATCCAGTTGGTGGTTTGGAAATGTTCATAAAATTAACGAAGTCTTAAATAATACGACATGAAGCAAAGAGCTTCTCTTAAGACTAAATTGATTATTCAGGCAACTGAAGGTTTCTTTTCTAAGGTGAAGATAACTAAATACTTTGCAGGAACACTGGGATGGTTGTAGACTGGATCTACTGTGTTACTGTGTGAGTCTTACTAGATGGCTGATACTCTTGGGGAACTGACAGGGTAGTTTGAATGTTTCTGCAGTTCTATAAGATGAAGCATGTTTTCAGTGTCACTGTGTGTAAGCTAGTGAAAGAATTCTTGACTACATCTGAGGAGCCAAGGAGACTGGAAGCTGAAAAAGATTTGGCTCCAGAAAAAGCGAAACTGACATAGCCTAGCAGAAATGTGTGGTAATTTACTGTTTTTTGGGTTTGTTTGTTGTGTGTTTTTTTTTTTTTTATTTGTTTTTTTTTTTTTTTTTTTTTTACTGGTAATTACTCCTTAAAAGACAATTTTTGTCAGGGTGAAGAATGCTATTGTGTAATTCAACTAGAGGGAAGAAGGACTTCAGTTTGGTTTTTTTTTTTAGGTCAATGTACTTCTGAGGGGGGAAAAAAAATCATAGAATGGTTTGGGTTGCAGAATCCCCTCCCTCGACCTGCTGGCCACGCTCCTTTTGATGCAGCCCAGGATACGGTTGGTTTTCTGGACTGCAAGCGCACATTGCCGACTCATGTTGAGCTTCTCATCCACCAGCACTCCCAAGTCTGTTTCCTCTGTGCTGCTCTCAATCCATTCTCCGCCCAGTCTGTATTTGTGCTTGAGATTGCCCCGACCCACATGCAGGACCTTGCACTTGGCCTTGTTGAACTTCATTAGGTTCTCACAGGCCCACCTCTCCAGCCTGTCAAGGTCCCTCTGGATGGCATCCCTTCTCTCCAGCATGTCGACCACACCACACAGCTTGGTGTCATCAGCAAACTTGCTGAGGGTGCACTCGATCCCACTGTCTATGTTGCTGACAAAGATGTTACTGACCCCTGAGGAACACCACTCGTCACTGGCCTCCACGTGGACATTGAACCGTTGACCACAACTCTCTGAGAGCGACCATACAGCCAATTCCTTATCCACCGAGTGGTCCATCCATCAAATCCATGTCTTTCCAGTTTAGAGACAAGGATTTCGTGTGGGACAGTATCACATGCTTTGGACAAGTCCAGACAGACAAAGTCAGTTGCTCTTCCCCTATCCATCAATGCTGTAACCTCATCATAGAAGGCCACCAAATTAGTGAGGCAGGATTTGCCCTTAGTGAAGCCATGTTGATTGTCACCAATCACCTCCTTGTTTTCCGTGTGTCTTAGCAGAGTCGCCAGGAGGATCTGCTCCATGATCTTGCTGGGCACAGAGATGAGACTGACTGGCCTGTAGTTCCCTGGTTTTCTTCTTTTTCCCCTTTTTAAATATGGGGGCTGTATTTTCCCTTTTCCAGTCAGTGGGAACTTTATCAGACTGCCATGACGTCTTCAAATATGATGGATAACAGCTTAGCAACTTCATCTGCCAGTTTCCTCAGGACCCACGGATGCACCTCATCAGGTCCCATGGACTTGTCCACCTTCAGGTTCTTTAGATGGTCTCGAACCTGATCTTCTCCTACAGTGGTCAGTTCTTCATTCTCCCAGTCCCTGCCTTTGCCTTCTGTGACTTGGACTGTGCAGCTGGAGCTCTTGCCAGTGAAGACTGAGGCAAAGAAGTCATTGAGAGCCTCAGCCTTCTCCATATCCTGGGTAGCCAGGTGCCCCATTTCCTTCTGGAGAGGGCCTACATTTTCCCTAGATCCCTTTTTATCACTGACATATCTATAGAAGTTTTTCTTGTTGCCCTTGATTCCATGGCCATTTTAACCTTCTTTTTGATTATAACTTTCCATGATATTAAAAGAAATGTATTCATGAATAACCTTTTAAGCTAGAACTGGTAGCTGCACGTTCTTACGTGCTGCCCTCTGTCTACTTTGGAAGGTGTGAAAGGGAGGTCATGTCAAGTGATCTTCTGGGTATTGGGAAGTTGTTCTCTTCCTCGTTTTCTCTGTCTGGATAGATTTTTCTCTGAACTGAAATTAATTTCCTGTTCATAACTCTAATCCTTCCTGGTCTTTTTTTTTCTACCCAACTGAAAATCAATACTTGACAGTAGGAGGCTGTGAAGTCTTACTTTTCACATGATTACTGAAATCAAGACTGTGAATCCTAAAGCAAGTATCTCTTCCATGTGCTAATGTACAGGAATATAGTATGAAATCTGTTTTCATTGAACCATAACGTATTTTGGAAATAGTACGTACCGGCAATCCTTCTGTTAAGATATCATCAGAGCTGCATTCAGATGGAACCTGTTATCGATCAGTATCAGGAATAGGGCAGCATAATGTGAGCCAGATGTACGGTTTCCTTGATTTGCTTCTGTCTTGCAAAATTCTTTGTTAATTTATTCTGTACGGAAACATACTAAAGTTTTATTAGCAAGAGATCTGCTGTAATGCAGGCATCTTTCTCTAAATGTCTCCTAAAATTTTAGCTGTTAGATTGGTTGAACACAGATGATGCTCCTGACTTCAGCTCCCAAAAGCTATCATGACCTTTAAGGTCACGATAACATTTAGAAGAAATGCTGACACGTCGTGCTATTTCTCTTCTCTTCTCTAGGCATCTGTTGTTTGCTATTTCAAGGCCAGCATAGTGGGCTTCAGGACCTTTAGTGTGACCTAATACAGGCATACATAAAACTAATTGCCAAACAGAATATAAAACTCAGTCTTTTTTGGATGATGCCTATTCTTATAGAAACTTACAGAGTCAGAGCATACACAAATTCCTTTTTAGGGAAAATGTATCCATTTCTGGTGTCAAAACTTAATTGGGAGAAATTGTAGAAGACTCTGTAGGAATAATTTCTAGTCTTAAAAATATAGTAAAAAAATCCTTAATTCAAGAGCCAGTAATCAGGACTGTACTTATCAGAGAGCTAGTTAAGAGGCAGCTTTAGCATAACTGATTATTATCTATGTGTAGAAAAGGACTTAATCTGGCAGAGACATAACAGGGATCAGTGCTGATACTGAAAAAGATACTTAGCGTACTGATGGAAGAGCTTAGTGAGAAATACGGCAATCTTTTCCATTATTTTGAATTAGCATTAAATGTATCTTTGTAAAGTTTCTTTTTTTATTGGATTAAATGCAGGAAATATTGAGCAAAATGAATATCATCAAAAAGTAAAGCATGATGATTTTAGCTACTGGTATTAATTTGTGATGACTTCTTGATAAGTCTTTTTCAGTAGAACTAATCAATCAAGGTTTTTTTCCTTGTCTGTTAGAGGAACACAGTTGTTTTGTTTTTCTGAAAAGTACTCTCTTTTTGAGTTCTGCAATGAAATAGTTGACAGGTGCTACGACTGCTCATTTCTGTGGCAATCCAGTAGCTAAAAGATACCTTTAAAAAGAGCACAGTGTATGTCATATCCATCATCTGGCAAAAATAAGTAAGCAATAAATCTAAATCACTGACCCTCAGGGAGGTGCAAAATTCTAAACTTTAAAAAATTTAATTTATTTAAATATTTGAGGGACTTCTTTGTTGTGTAGAGTTTTTTTTCTGTAAATCTGATCGTCAGTAGGATACAGTTTAAATGTAGCCTCTTGAGGTATAGATGATGCATTATGTTTTGTGTTGAAGATATTCTGTGTTCTTTGTGTACCAGAGTACATGAAGACTACAAACAGTTGAATATATCTGTTTGGAATTTTAGAGTATGTAGTTAAAAAAAACTCCACAAACAAACATGAAAAACAGCAAACCAAAGCAAACCTAAAAAAAACCCACCACCCAAACAACAGAAAAATACCATAAACAAAATCATTGCAAAACAACCTGTACTTTTGCAGTGATGATTATTGCCACTTTCTACCAGCGGACAGGTTTTTTTCTCTGGTAGAAATCCTGCAAATGAGTTTTGAAATCAAAAACAGTATTGCAGTGTGTTCTGCTCTAGATGTGCATATTGTTCTGAACATTACATTGTCTGAACACCTGTCTGATAGTGGAATTTATTAGTTTGAGGGTAAGCATACTTTAAGGAGCTGCTTATTTTATGACACCAAAGACAGTACTTGATCTGTTTATTCTGACAAGTTTGTGTTAGGTTGGGATACCTTTGCTTTCATGTTTGTCATCGCTCTTGTCTCAGCTGGACACATTTGAACTTGTCTTAGACTGCATTTGAAATAAAGCGTGACTTTCTCTCTCAAAACCAAGGTTCCATAGATACCATGAAATGCTTGCTTTCTGTTGTACCACTATCCTACAAAATGAAAAATCAGTAGTATTGCAAACTTGAAAGCTAAAAAAGATGAGTAGATTGCATAGGCTGATCTGAAATCTCTTGCTTTTAGTTGAACTGCAGTTGTAAGATTCCATTGATCTAGAATTAATCTCTGCTGGCTACTTTTATCCCTTAAATTTGGGGTGAACTTAATACCCTAGTACTCCCAAAGTATATTTGGTAGATATCTGGTGGTGATTATCCCATGCATTGAGAAAGTGAGCATCTCTGTCAGGGCAGGTTCTGACAGTGTAATGCTCTTGCAAGCATAATACTCTCTTAGAGTTTTGTGTAGCTTTGGTTGTTGATCATCCTCCACCCTGAGTCCTTCTGTGTTCATGAATTTATGTAAGGGACCCAAGGATTTCAGTGAGTTAGCTAGTCAAAACTCTTTGGTTTTGGTATATGTCTGGGCAGCACAGAAAACCAGCAATCGGCAATCCTTGAGTTACTCCAAAGGAGCTCTCGTCACCTCTGTTTCAGTGTCTTGTGGCCTGTTAATGACAATCTTATCCTCTTCTTTAAGCTGTTTTCACCAGCTCTTTCAATGTTACAGTAAGAAATACCTAGAAAAAATACTGCTGGTAGTATGAGCCTTGATGAAACCACGAGGCAGCTGTGATGTTTAGAAAGGGGTTTTAGTCACTTAAGTAATAGGAGAATCAAAGCTCCAGAACATACTCGTTTATTGCAAAGCATTGTCAGATTTCATTTGTTGTTTTCTAAATTAACAAAATTTTAAATTGAACATTACATTTTGCAAAATTTGATGGATTACAATGCTGTCTTCAGAGCTCTTCCTTACTTTTTTTTTGCAAGTTGTTCTCATTGTAGTTTCAGTTCATAGACCTTGTAAAAGTATGTAATATATGGTCTGAGTATGCATTTTTTCAGTTACATGTTCAAGAGAAAATATAATATGTGGAGTTTGGCAGTTGTACTGCTACCAGTGGGAAAAGTTAGATGAATAGAGTAAAACTAGTAAAATAACAGTAAAAAGAATGTTGACATTTGAGGTATTTTTATTTGTGCAGTGCTTCAGTCATGTTGCACTAAGTCTTCTGTCCTTGAACAGTACAAGAAGTGATAGTGATCTAACTCAAAACTTTCTGGTTTAGAAGTAGTAATGAAAAAAAAAATCATACAACTAGGTGAAATGGTTGGTATGTGGAATCTCAAGGTTTAATGTCACAGATTTGTAACCAGCAGATCCCTATGGTCTCAAGGAGCTGACTTGCCGCCATGTGTTAGTTGCTTCCTAAAATTCGGAACATGATGCGTTTTTAAGTGAACAGAACTTCGCAATGAACTGCTGCTGGTTTTGGTTGTCATGATAGTGTTAGTTAAAGGCCAAATTTTTGAGTCAACAAGGAAAGAAGGCAGTGTTAGTTAAAAGTTTCTGAGAGGATTGACATGGTTTAACACAGGGATTAATTTGATTAGCTTCTTTGACAGCTGCTTCTACATTCTGTATCTCTTCCTCATAACTTCAGAATCTGTCTTGGGGTCACTTGAGTGGTTTCTTTATACAGCTTCAATAACAACATAACTTTTAAGTGTTTATAATTCCGTGACAATATATGTTTCCTATGTAAAGCTGACTTTGATATCTAAAATTAATTACTTGCATATCCTCGTAATAGTATTATTATTTTTGTCCATTTATAAGTATATTTGAAATAAAACCATTTTCTCTTTTGGAACAGCTTTTACCTGCCAAAAAGTTTTGGGAACCTGATGATTCAGCAAAAGATGGACAAAAAGGGATATTCCTTGGTGATGAGTGGAGAGAGACTGCATGGGGAACTCCTCGTAAGTGATCGAGGCATATGTGTTGAAATATCAGTCATGTTTACTAAATGTTGTTTCAAAGCAAATTAATATTATAAGTTTGAATTGTGTATTAAATTTGATTTTCTTTTAATTGTGAAAATATATACTGCACTGGTGATCGTGTGCCAATAACACTTCTTGAAACTGGGATTTGGAATTTTTTATTTAATTTAATTTTGATCTTGTTTAATATTGCCTCTGTAATGAAATGCAAAATCACTACAAGTTGTATGTTAAAAAACCCAATAGTTTCTTTTTGTTTTTTTTTTTAACAGACCATTCTATGTCCCAACCTATTATGGTACAGAGAAAGCCTGGACAGGGTTTTCATGGAAACAGTGAAGTAAATGCTGTGTTGTCTCCACGATCAGAAAGTGGTGGCCTTGGAGTGAGCATGGTAGAATATGTGTTAAGTTCCTCTCCAGCTGATAAATTGGATTCCCGGTTTAGGAAAGGAGCTTTTGTAAGTAATGCAGTGTGTTAAGCTTGCCTAGTTACCTACTATGGTCTGACTGCCTTATATGGTTAGATATTTTCTACTCTATTTGTCAGTTTTCCTATTTTAAACCTTCTGTTTAAAAGGAAGTGTGTAGTTGTTATCGATGTGTATTTTTTGGTTGGAGGGGGCAGAAGAGGGAAGTGGTTTGGGAATCTTGACTGAATAGCTGTCTTAAAGTGCTTTTCTAGCACCTTTAAATAAAGCTAGGAAAAAGAAAAAGATTGCAAATAGCTTAATTTAAAATGTGAGATGGGCTTTATTCTAGATTTTCCTATTCTGTGTTTCCATATGGATTTGTTTTGTACTAGATGTTTTAGCTGTATGAAATAAACTTTATCTAATTCAAAGTGTTACTGCTTTAACAGCACCGCTATAGTTAAGGTTGAGTTTGCTCTTCCATTATAAATCTTGGCATTCCTTTTCACATTTTGGCAGCTATTAATTGCATGTGGTTGAAACTTGATGACCAAGTTACCCACCAAATGCAATTTCATTGAAAACAAACTGTTTGTGTTGTTTACGTGCACTATAGTGTAGAATTAGGTCACCTTGTGGTGCTCCTATTGTGTTCTGTTCAATATTCAGAATCAAACAGATTCTTTTTCCTCAGGGCACTAGAGATGCTGAAACAGATGGACCTGAGAAAGGAGATCAGAAAGGCAAGGCTTCTCCGTTTGAGGAGGACAAAAACAGAGATCTTAAACAAGGAGATGATGAGGATGTTACTAAAATAAATGGCAGAGGTTTGCCAAATGGAATGGATGCCGATTGCAAAGATTTTAAGTAAGCTTTTAACTGTTTCTCAAGAAGACGAGCGTGTCTCTTAAGGGCGTTATTACAGTTCTGGTTTGTGTGTCAGCTTTAAACGTTACCCAACTGCAGACTGATTTTTTTCGTACTTCACGTCCTCCCTTTCCCACTGTGCCACGTTTCTTAGGATGTCATTAATGTGTGTGTTACTTCTTCCGAGACAAATTCATCTTAATATAGTAATTATTCAAAGTAAGTGGGTACCTTCAAACTGTGGTGAATTAGAGGGATGAAAACTTTAATTAATTAAAACATTTAATTAACCCTTTTAATTTCAAACTAAATTCCTTTCTCTCTCTGCTTCTTTTCCATACTCTAACTTTTGCATTTGATTGTTGTTGTAGAGAGTAAGTCCTTCAGGATCTTGATTTCCTTCCAATTTTGCTAGTGGATACCACAGCCTAACACAATTATTTCCCCACAAAAGTCTTTATAGAAACCATTTATTTGACGAAGGAGAAACAATGTATTTCCCTATTCACGTGGTTAAACGTCTCACCTATTGACAGTATAGAATGATGCTGTGGTTTGGTTGTTTTCTTAGAGGAAAAAAAAAAAATTGGACCAAGCTTGAGCTTTTGAACGGTGAACTCCTATATGACAGCACAGCCAGCCTGTTTTCCTAATTCTAAACTACATTTGAAATTGGGTATTTTTAGAGGACTAGTCTTTGTTTTTAAATTACTCTGATGCATTTGTAACTGTCATACAGAAGAATTAACAAGATTAGAAAACTAGAATGCTGCTCATAAATTTGTATTAACGTGATGAACATGACCGAAATACTTGTGGTTTCGTTAGTAATTGAACACGTATATTAAAATGCATGTTTGAATCCCATGTGTAAGTATTTCCTACCCTTTAAAGAAATGTGTTTACCTGAGGCTAAGGAGGGATTCTTCAAGTCTGTTTTTCAAGATGTATTATTGAAAAGAATGAAATACTGAACATATTAGAGAGCTCAAATTAGCTCCTTTCAGATGCATGCTGCAATATGCATGATAAACAGTTACCTTCAATATTATATTATATGTAGAAAATGCAGAATAAATTTTGTCCTGCTTTTCTTTACCAGTATATATTTCAATTTTGAAATAACTGCTTGCAAAGTACCTTTTGTATTACTTAACGAGAGAAATTATTAAAAAAAATACCAAGTGCAAAAAAGCATCCAAAGCCAGTAAGCCTCTCAAGAAAAATAAGGCCATCTAATTTAAATGGCCTGTATAAAGTGGGTGGTATAAAGCCTTCCAAACAGAGGTTTATAATTGAAGTATTGACACAACTTTAACTATAGCAACAGAACAGCACCAATATAACGAGCAACCTGTATTAGGTAAACATGAGTATTAACAAAGAAAATTTGTCCTGTCATCTTCCTTGTATTTTTATTGTACTTACAGCTTTTTTAAAAACTAAAATATGTACTGATATAACTGTGGATTTTCCTTTTGTGCTTTGCTTTGTTGATACTGTATGTCACTTGGGAAGAATAAGGAATATTAAATGGCTTGAGACTCAAGTTTTGTATGTTGAACAAGACATGGTTGCTAGTTAGGGTACTTAGTAGCCAATATGTTATCGACTATCGTCATGAGGTTGGTTGTTGCATTAAAAAAACTTAGTGTAACTGCTTTGTAGTAACTTTAAAGTATTTTATCTAAAGTAATAGATTATACAGTATTGTTGAATAAACTCCACTAAAAGACTGCTTTCTAGCTATACAGTGTTTAGCATTGGTATCAGCAAATACATAACTACTAGCAGATTTTGCATTAATCTTGTGCCTCAGTGAGGAACAGGTGCTTTCAGCCTTGGAGCCCTGAAAAGGGAGGAGAACAGGTAGTAGTACTAAGACTGTCTCTATGCTAGAATTAGCAGTATACCATACTGTTCTGGCAGTGTACCACTGGAATAAATGTAGTTTCAACCTGCAAGGTGACATTTTATATTTGAGCTCAGCTTTCACAAATAAAGCAAACTTAACTGAAAGTTGTATGTTTCCTGAGAAACAAGTGATAATTATTGAGTTCTGCCAACACACAGTAATGCAGTTAAGGGATCATAGGTTCTACAAGGGCCTACAAGAATGCTGGAGAGGGACTTTTTACAAGGGTATATAGTGATAAGACAAGGGGCCATGGCTTTAAACTGAAAGACGGTGGATTTCGATTAGGTATAAGGAAGAAGCTTTTTACATTGAGGGTGGTGAGGCACTGGAACAGGTTACCCAGAGAAATTGTGGATGCCCCATCCCTGGAAGTGTTCAAGTCCAGGTTGGATGAGGCTTTGAGCAACCTGGTGTAGTGGAAGGTGTCCCTGCCCATGGCAGGGGGGTTGGAACTAGATGATCTTTGAGATCTCTTCCAACCCTAGCTATTCTATGATTCTTTCACGCAACTTTTTCCTAATAGTTGGCTTAGATTTTTGCCAGTAAAAATTGGTAGTCTCAACCATGTGGCCTGATGCAGAAGGTGGGTAACCACTCCAAATTAAAGTACCCTAAGCCTAATCAAAGACAGGATTGGAAGTCTGTTCAGGATATAAATCTGTTGACGTCTCACTTCAGGTGATTGCCTGTAGGTGTTTATAGGTGCATAGAGATTCCTCTGTAGTCAGTGAGGATGTAGTCAATAGAGCTGGTGGAGGTAAGAGAACAATTGAGCTTTTACGCTAAAGTAAACACCTAGCGACTGGTCAGTTGAGTTGCTATCTAGGCTCTGCCAATGGTATTGACTAGATTTGCATCCTCTCTGTGGGAATTAAAACACTAGTGCACCTAGAGATGTGTAAGTGTAGCTATCCTACATCTCCATCGCCATCAGCCCTTCACATTTGAAAACTGAACTTTCAGGGGTTTGGCATAGTAAACGATTTCCAGCTCCATATTTCTGTCTTACTGTTAACAGGAATCAAACATCTACATTTTGCTTCATCCTAAAGATTTTTCTTGTGGAACAACAAGCTACATTTACTCATCGGGCCCAAAGAGTGGTGGTAAATGGGGCTAAATCCGGCTGGAGGCCGGTCACCAGTGGGGTTCCCCAGGGCTCAGTGCTGGGTCCAGTTCTGTTTAACATCTTTATCAATGACCTGGATGAGGGGATTGAATGTACCCTCAGTAAATTTGCGGACGACACCAAGCTGGGAGGCTGTGTCGATCTGCTTGAGGGTAGGGAGGCCCTTCAGAGGGATTTGAACAGACTGGATCGTTGGGCTGAGGCCAATGGCGTGAGCTTTAATAAGGCCAAGTGCAGAGTCCTTCACTTGGGGTATAAAAACCCCAAGCATCGCTATAGGCTCAGGGAAGAGTGGCTGGAGAGCTGCCTGGCGGAGAAGGACCTGGGGGTGTTGGTTGACTACCGGCTTGATATGAGCCAGCAGTGTGCCCAGGTGGCCAAAAAGGCCAATGGGATACTGGCGTGTATCAAGAATAGTGTGACCAGCAGGAGCAGGGAAGTGATCCTGCCCCTGTACTCGGCACTGGTGAGGCTGCACCTGGAATATTGTGTCCAGTTTTGGGCCCCTCGCTTTCAGAGAGATATTGAGCTCCTGGAGCAGATCCAGAGAAGGGCGACTAAACTGGTCAAGGGACTGGAAAATAAAACTTATGAGGAGCGGCTGAGGGAGTTGGGGCTGTTTAGCCTGGAGAAGAGGAGGCTGAGGGGAGACCTGATTACGGCCTATAAATACTTGAGAAAAGATGGTGGGGAGATGGGGGAAGGGCTCTTTACATTAGTGATGGGTGATAGAACAAGAGGAAATGGGCATAAGCTTAGTCAGGGGAGATTCAGGTTGGATGTTAGGAAGTATTTCTTCTCTGAAAGGGTTGTCAGCCACTGGAATAGGCTGCCCAGGGAGGTGGTTGAGTCCCCATCCCTGGATGTGTTTAAGAATAGGGTGGATGATCTACTTGAGGATATGGTTTAATGGGGATTAGGGATGGTTGGACTCGATCTATAAGGTCTTTTCCAACCTAGAAATCTATGAATCTATGAATCGGGAAACAGATGAAGTCAATGGGATTATATTAGGAACACGTTTTTCCCCTGACCAATCATCTGGTGTAGTGTAGTCTATTAAATGAACTGTGTCGGAAATAAATGTTTTAGTCAAATTCTAAATGAGGCAGTTATTAGTCCATTTTACTCAAGGTAAAAAATGGATTGCTTTTGAGATGCGAAAGATATTTGCTATATTGTATGTTTATTTTTTCCAGTCAAAGTTTTATTGTCTCTTCTTCTCCTTTGGCATGAGGTACACTTAGGTGTTGTTTTTTTGTTTTTAATTTCTCTGCAATATGTTTTCTAATAATTCCTGTGACTCCCAAAATACAGTAAAGCCATACCAAAAGTTACAGGTGACCACAGTTCACTCCATTTCACTCAAAACAGCCTCAAAGATTGGTTTGTTTTTCTCACAGTGATTTGAAGAGCTGTATAGTCTTAAAATTAAAAAAAAATAAAATAAATAAAATCATGCTTTGAAATTAAATGTGTCGTTTATCTTGAGCCATCAATACACGCTGGTTAAAATCAGTCTGTAACTACTCTTTGTAAAGTCTCTGAGTTCAGAGATCCTTTTAAAATAGGAATGCTGTTCTCTGTCCATGGACAGCTTATTTAAGACTGAAGAGTCTATCTTGAATTTTTTCTAAACAGTCGTACCCCTGGAAGTCGACAAGCCTCCCCGACAGAAGTAGCTGAACGCTTGGGCCCCAATCCTAGCACTGCAGAAGGATTGGGTCCACTTCCCAATCCTACAGCCCACAAGCCTCTGGTAGAAGAATTTTCAAATCCAGAAAATCAGAATCTAGATGCCATGGAACAAGTTGGTCTTGATTCTCTACAGTTTGACTATCCTGGCAATCAGGTACAAATGGACTCTTCAGGAGCTACTGTAGGACTTTTTGACTACAATTCTCAGCAGCAGGTTAGTACTGGACTTGAAAATGTGCCAAATTGATCCTTTAAATTGTGCATTACCCTCTTTGGTAATCAGTCATTAAGGCATGTAATGCATTTGATTTTGTTTTGTCTGTGACATACATTTATTTTCCTTTGACTGTTTAATCTAGAAGAGTATCGTTCCATAGATTTCTAGTTTAGCAACTTACTAGGATAGAAACTTGGTTTAAAATCTTTTTTGATAAGTAAATCCCGGTATATTACAGCCCTGACTTTTGAAAACTGAAATGCGTCTTTTTTCTTTTCCAATAGCTTTTCCAGAGGACTAATGCTCTGACTGTTCAGCAATTAACAGCAGCCCAGCAACAGCAGTACGCACTGGCTGCAGCTCAGCAGCCACATATAGGTGAGGTTTTTGTGGAATATAGCCGGCGTCTCTGGGAAATGTGGGTGTGATGCTCTGCTGTAACCCTTTCAGTTTTACCCGCGGTATTGATTCATATAGAGACTGATGGATTGGCCCATTTCAGCACTTTTCCTGAAGACTGCTCAGAACGACTGCATAAGGCTGTCCAGCCCTTAAAGAAAGTTCTCTGTTGTGTAGAGTTTTGCCTACTTTGAACTGTTGTATGCAAAGAAAATAAAAATTATTTTTCTTGTGTAATACAATAGTTGAATTTTGATGGGAGAAGTAAAAGCTTTTCTGCTATAAGTAGTGATAGAAACACTAGCTTTATTTACTAGAATAACAAAAAAAAAACGCAATTCTGTTATTCTGTTGCAGCTTAGCATTTTTGATAATCCAGTTAAAAACCATTGACAGTAAGATTTTGAAATCAAACTTTTGTGTTCATTCTTTCTTGTTAATGGCACCTTTTGAACAGATGGCTATTTTTGCAGATACTTTTCTTTGTGATGGAATTGTTCTTTAGCAAGCATTTTTTTTCGGTCCTTTTAAAGTAATTCAGGGAGTTAATTAAATGCATAAAGTTCTTAGTGTGCTGGCAACTCAACAGAGAGGCTGTATTTCAGTGACAACCGTTTAAGCTGCCGCTATGGGGAAGCTGTGTGTTTGGGGTGAGGGAGGTTGGAGTGCATGTGGAAGCAATCCTTATTTAAGAAAGGGAGCTCCTCAGATTCTGACGCTGTAGGACAGGTTTAAAGGTTCCTGCCCTTCCCACTGCCCACCACTAGGCCGTTGAGGTGTGTGCACCTATTTTCCTCTGCGAGGGAGGGAAAAAGTTACCCGGATAAGGGCAGACAGAAATAGGAAGCAGTATCTCCAAAAGGATGTGTCCGTATTATCCTGTGATATGGTGACAGCTAAGTTTTTCCCCGAGCTTGTTTAGCCAGATTGTGAGGTCTGTTCATTCAGGCATCAGCAGCCTATAGCTGGGGTTTAAAAGTGGCAGCTCTTAGTGTTGTGTAGCTGACTAATACAGTCTTAGAGCTGAGAGCATGGCAGATTGAGATGTTGGTGTGAGGCCACAAGTCCAGCCTTATGCCTCTGACTTCTAAACTGCAGAGAAGCCCCTACTTTATACCAAGTGCTGACTGAGCAGGCAGCTGTATCTTGCCCCTTCAAAAGGCAACCTCTTCTGATAGGCATGTCTGTAAAACTTAGCAAGAAGCCTCCTATTTGGAAGAAGAAACATAAGTTTGATGTGCCGTGCTTGCTGGAGACTAGTTGCTGTCTCTGTGTTGGAGAAAGAGCATGAACCTGACTGACGGGGGGGAAACTCTGAGTGGACAGTGCTTTATTTGGTGACTGAGTTTCTTCAGTTGTCTCTTTCCGTTACAATCCTTATATTAAATTTAGATTCTGTAAAGTAAGATTAGTATTTCATAACTGGCTGTTTAAAAGCCAGGTATCTGATTTAAACTATCTGGTTAGATTTGTTTTTTTCACCTATTGTCAGTGAAAAGAGATTTGTATCTCTAGCAGATGATTCATTCTCTCTGGCTGATTCATTTAGGCACTAGATGATGTATCTGATACAGATTTAGCTGTAAGACTAGCATAACTTTTAGATAGTTAAAGTTGGGCAAGGTATGTTCCACTTTGAATAGTCCCTTCTATACAAGGGTGGGGAGGTACATATGAGATTAATTTCCTTGGGGTCTGTAGATCCAGCAAAACAAAGTTGTTAGGCCTTGGGATTAGTAAGAAAGGACTGGTGAGAAGAGATAAAGTGTTGATTTCTGTAATGGTGTACCTGCTCTGAGAAACTTCCAAAGTACAAGCAGTTCTGATTTTAACAGGTATGCTTTGTGACTTGATTGGTTTGAATATGATGATGCTTGCTAAGTATGTTAGCTGTAATTAAACTCTGTTTATTACTGTAGCAGGCGTATTCTCGGCAGGCTTGGCTCCAGCTGCTTTTGTGCCAAACCCATACATTATCAGTGCTGCTCCTCCAGGTACTGACCCATACACTGCAGCTGGATTAGCTGCAGCAGCTACTCTAGCAGGTAACTGAACACTTTCTAGTGTCTATCTTGATTATTTTACTGAATGAGATTAGAAAAAAGTGGAATCCATCCTGTTTATTCTCTGTAAATACATTTCTAGGAAGTAGAGACTTGTAGGAAAATTAATATTGCCGTTTTAAAAATTTTCATTAAAACTTAAAGACATTTAGTTTATTTTATTTATGGATTCTGAGTATTTCTTTCCACTGGACTTTTAGATGCGACAGTAAGGTTTCCTTTGTTCTAAAAATGTTCATCCTTAATAAGGTTTCATCTGACATTAGTCATATGTATTATTTTGAAGAGATGAGACAGCTAGCCTTTCCTTGTATGTTTTTACTCGGTGCATTAATTTTCTAATTCCAGGTTTTCTCATTCCCAGTGGGCATGAGAATAGAGATGGTCTCCAGTGTGCTGAAAGGCCCAGACAACAGATAAACCCCAAGCCCAGGAAAGTCTCTTAAAGTTAATAGATATCTCTGTGAAACAATGCTACTGAGTAGTCAAGTCCCAGCTAGTGCTGAGCATAACATTTGGAAAAAAAGCACCTATATCTCCAGTTGGTGGCTTCACAGGAAAGGCAGTAGGAAGAACTAAAATGTAAATATACAGAATGCATTATGTGTGCAATGCAGTGATACAGAGGGCTCATTCTACGAGTTCTTTATCGGTAGACTGGAAGAGGTCTATATGCCCACTCTGAAGAGCATGACATGGTAGGCAGGGGAGGCAGAGGCGATAGTTGTGTTTATAAGCAAAGGAAGTGTACAGAAAGAAGGAATAATCCAAGTCAGTATATCACTGTCAAGAGGATTCATTTGGCTCATTCTGTGATGTTCTGAAATTATCTTTTTTCCAACCATGAAAACTGATTTTGAGTGTTCTTTGGTGTACAAACTTTGATTACTTTTTTTGTCACTTGAGTGTCACAAGGGTATTTATTTTTTCAGAGAAGGTATGGTTTGATGTGAATCCTTTAAATTAATCCATTTGTGTTCATATATCATTTTGACTAATATGGGAATTCATTTCTTTTTACTACTGATTTCTGTTTTGACCTTTAGAAGATAGATCAATGAGAGATGCTACAAACAATGTAAACAATTATTTTAACTAGCTGCAATAGATGGAATAATCATGTTTTCTGGTTTTAGGTCCTGCTGTGGTTCCGCCTCAGTATTATGGTGTTCCATGGGGGGTGTATCCAGCCAATTTATTTCAGCAGCAAGCTGCAGCAGCAAATACTACAGCAAATCAGCAAGCGGCTTCGCAGGCACAACAGGGACAGCAACCGGTATGTTCTTCATAAAAAGGAGATGTGCATTTAAAGCCTTACCGTAACATTTTCAGCATATATAAGGATCAGCTTCTAGAAAATTTTACTTAATTGAGATGTTGTGTTGTATCAATTAATAAATGAAAAATTAAAAACAATCAATTTCCTTACATTACTGCTTATCATTGCCTTTTAAAAAATAACTTACTGCATACTAAATAGTTGACTTATTTTGCAGTCCCAATTTTTAAAATAACATTAAAAGTGATTCCTTTTATCCAGGTTACTGTGCTGTTATGTTTATATCTAGATAACGCTACCTGTACTGTTGTTCAAAAATTAATGTGAAGTTAAATCTAGAAAGCTAACATAATGGGGTGAAAAGAGGTGTGTTAGTAATCTTAGAAGGATATTTTTTCTTTTAAGCCTGGGAAAAAATTGATCTACTTTTTTATTAATTAGCTGGAAAATTGGATGATACACATTTTTCTTTGTCTCCTTAAAAAATGGGGAAATGAAGGTGTTATCAGTAGTTTTATTGCTTCATGAAGAGGAAGGTTGCCCTGCATATTGTTCTGTGACAGAATAATTGTATTACAACATTACCATGTGCCATATGTTATTCTTGCCTTAGTAAATCAAGAGTAAGCAATTATTTCAAGAACTTCTTGAAATTTCCATTTCTTTAAGTAACTTTAAGAAAAATGCTAGTTTTCTATTGTTACTCTGGATGTGTTTTTAAAACCATTATATGATCTTTTAATATAAACAAATGGCCTTTTTCCACAAAGGAAAAACCCAGATCTTACAATGATCTTACGCTGAATGTAAATATTTTAATTACTTTTTTTTTTACTAGCAATATAGTTAATTTCAATGCGATTCCTAAATTTAATATGCAAAGTGATTTTGAGTTACCATGAAGTTCCAGAGTAACTTCATCACTGCTTTAATATTCGGGTGGATCTTTATTCCTACTGATCGTTCTTATCAGTGAACTGCATTGATAACTGAACGTGTGCAATCTCTCCAGTGGTTTTTTGCTTTCTCTGTAAAATTGATATCCAATTTATGCAAATCACATGTAGGATATTTTGTGGGGATATATTATAAATTGTGTTTCCTTCTCGTTTTGGACTTGGAAAAAATTATTTCAACCAAGAGGAATAGAGTAGTTACAAGAATTCAGATTGCTTTTCAATGAGATTCCTAGAGATATGCTGTCAGAAGATAATAAAATAACCCTGTGTTGCATGGTGACAGAGTATTACGTGAATTCTTAAAACTTAGTGGCTGCATTTTTTTACAGCGCTGTTGGCAGCACAGTGTCAATTATTTAGATGAATTACTACAAGCTCTGAAGTATTCAGACTTACATCATTCAATTGCCTGAAAATAATGTAAACAAATGCATTTATCAGGGAAGGACAGGTGTTCTGTTAATAAATAATGCAGATCATAAATGTGTCACTCTTACAGATTTTTCTTGCTCACTTTATACTTAACTACCATTGATGGAACACGCTTGAGTTCTGCTGTCCAGAGCAGGGCAGATATCTTATTGTCACATTTGTCAGCAAAGTAGTTTATGCTTTTTATTCTTTGTACGTATATATCCTTGAAACCAATAAGATGGAGTATTTCCAAAATGAAATTCAGTGCTAAATGGCTTCAAACATGCAAAGCAACTGTTCTAGACCTTTTTTAGCATATAATGTGCTTGCTTTCTTACCTTTTAAGGAAAGGGTGTTGTGCTGGTCTTTTCCAGGTTCTGCGTGCTGGAGCAACTCAGCGCCCCCTTACTCCAAATCAGGGTCAGCAAGGGCAGCAGGCAGAGTCACTTGCAGCAGCTGCAGCAGCAAATCCAGCTTTGGCTTTTGGTCAGGGTCTTGCTACAGGCATGCCAGGTATGTACGTTATCAGTGGATTAAGAGAATCACTGCAAGTTAAAATATTGGTGTTATTAGATACCAGATTAACTGTTAAAAGTCCTGCTACATTTATGATAAGCTGCTTAGAATCGAGTTTTAGAAAAGTTTGTGGTGTTCAGTTGAATTAAAATACTAGCATGAGATTCTTAGAGCAAAAGAAATTCCTCTAGCATTTTTGATTTGGATCATGTTCTCTGTATATGTAGTTACAAATGTATGCACAAGGAGTACTGTAGGTTTTTGCAGGATAACTTCATATATAATGGAGCAAATACATGCTGTCTTACAAGGTCACGAGTTGCCTGAATGGTTACTCTGATGCAACAGGAAGTATAAATTTGTCGTTCTGAAGTAATTTTGTACTTGTGGTATATAAAAATAATATTTAAAATTCAGAATCCAGAATTAGGAAACTTAAAAGAAAATTACTGCTTAATCATCTCGGAAGATCACAACATGCTTGAAGTGGAAGCACTCCAAAGCTTGGAGCCTCGGATCCTTTTAGCGTGCATGTCTTCTGACTTATCTGGAGAATGGTTCTTCTGAGTCTCAGTACAGTGCAAAGGTGTGCAAAGGATAAGGGGCAATGGCTTTAAACTGAAAGAGGGCAGATATAGATTAGATACAAGGAAGAAATTCTTCACTCAGAGGGTGGTGAAGTGCGGTAACAGGTTGCCCAGGGAAGTTGTGGCTGCCCCATCCCTGGAGGTGTTTAAGGCCAGGTTGGATGAGGCTTTGGGAAACCTGATCTAGTGGAAGATGTCCCTGCCCGTGGCAGGAGGTTTGGAACTAGGTGATCTTTAAAGTCCCTTCCAACTCAAACCATTCTGTAATTCTATGATGCATGTGTCGTAACTGCACAATGTATTAGCTTGAAGTTCAGCATCACTTTTAAGTGTTTGGAACAATTACCTGAGGAAGAACAATTTAAGTATACTTTGCCATTCTTCTGTATGAAAGTTAAGATTTTACATAGTTAAGTTAGATAACGTTGATGGTAGCTGCAAATGCATTTGACTTGTAGAGGTTCTGTCCTCTGTCTGCACTACTGTGAAATGCCTCACAACCTAGAAGTCAGCTAGTTTGTTGCTGGATGCTCTGGGACTGTGTTGTGCACTTAGCCTCACATGATCAGATTTTACACCTCTAGCTGCAGAACAGACTGGCTCTTGTGGTTTTTCATGTGTGTTTTGTTTTATAACTGCCATTTTTATTTCTTCTCATGCAATAGTATCTTCAGCTTTTAGCATCTTTCTTTCACCTGAAATGAGGAATCAGCTCAGTGTGCTGTCACAGCACCTGTCAAGTGGTATCTCTGTGCCTCACCAAAGCAGTGGAGAAGGCCTGCCAACAGCAAGGCACATCAGAGATGCTTTAAGCTTCTTTGCAAAAGCCTCGAAGGCTTAGCTATACCTTTTTGTGTGGTGTTCTTTTCTGGGGAGTGGGTGTTTGTTTGTAGTTACTTTAAGTTCTTGCTTTGAATATGGAGCTCTATGACTGTGGAGTGGTCCATGCCTTGCAAAAAGCCTGTGACATTTAACTTGAGTCAGATCAACATCTGAGACCTTGACCCAGCCCAAATTTGTGACTTCATTATAGGATGACGTGAAAAGAGCATTATTTTTAAAAAGTATCTGTCTTAAATAATACAAGGGTAGTTCTTGAAAGCCACAAGAAGGCCCCCTCTCCAAATGGATGATTGAAAGTAATAGTGAGCGGTCAAATACGTGAACTCGGTAATGCAAGAACCTGTCCTATGAAGACTGAACTTGAAGACTTTCTTCTTCCTCCACAAGCCCCAAGAGGTTTTCTGTGAGGGCAGGAATATTTGTTCAGTCTCCATTGTAAGTTGCTGCTTTGTCCCATCTGCTGCATGCCTGGATGGCCAGAGAAAGACTTTACTCACGTGAATGTATTTCAGACAGTTCTGTAACAGGAATTGTGTGCAACTGGCTTTCAAACTTGCTCACTGCACTCTTGTGGGAAATGGGGCTCAAAATATAAATGTAAAGGACATTTATTTCCTTGATTATCATCAGCTGGTTTTGTAGTGAGTCATAGGGAGTGCTGGTGATTCCTCTTTTTAGGCGAAGTGTATAGGATGATGAAATGAATACAAGCTATTTTAGATGGGAATCATGATACCATTTTAGATGTCTGTATTTGAGCCAGATGCTTAGGGCTCCTTTTATAGCTAGTGAAGAGAAATAGGAACTTCTAGTCTTGATTTGTCTGACTCTATTTGAGTTACCTGATTTAGAATAAAGTGAGTTTTGCTCCAGTGGTGCCTTTTTCTGTTCACTTACGAATCAAGATCACTAAATTACATCTAGATACCAAAATGTGATTAAGTGAATCCCAGGTAGTAAACACTGAACAACACATACAATGTAATAAATAAGCAGAAAATGTGTGGAATTTTTGTTTCAATGGACTTAGATGTTTTACAAGAAAGCATACATCCAAACTGAGTTTCAAGCTTTTGAATATTCTTTGGAGAGAGAATATCTGTAGTTTCGCTTCACTGCAAGCTCATAAAGAGCTTATTATAATAATAATCTCATAAAGAGTATACTATTCAGCTCATCTGTACTGCTGTCTTTAAATTTT
Source organism: Tauraco erythrolophus (assembly GCF_009769465.1). Taxonomy (NCBI): domain Eukaryota; kingdom Metazoa; phylum Chordata; class Aves; order Musophagiformes; family Musophagidae; genus Tauraco; species Tauraco erythrolophus. Next base: position 61,901,570 of record NC_141466.1, on the reverse strand, counting down.
CAGCTGCTTTCTCCTTTCCACAGCCTTCATGAAGTTGAAATTAATGAGCTATCCCAACTATGGTATTGTTTTATTTTTCAAATTTCAGATTTCAAATATTTCTGTATTAATTATTTAGGGAGGTGTGTTCATGTAGCACTTAAGGCACATCTCATCCTAAGTGCAGAGAGAAAGCATCTGAAATCCACACTGCTTTTCACGTGATGTTTGTTATGTCTCTTTTCAGAAAAATTCAGGTTCTTTTTTAAAACCATTGAAAGTAGAATACATTTTGCATTGGAGTTGTGCAATTACATTTTAAATTCCTCCAGTCCTAATTTAGCAAGTCTTTCAGTAACAAGGATTCTTAAAAACCAGACAGTTTCTGATTGAATAAATGTGCAAGACAAAGTCAGAGGGTACTCCCAGTTTCATCACAAATTGTTCAGTATACATTCTTTTTGACGAATAAAACCAGTCCTCATCACAGACAACGGCTGGACTTGCTTAGTCATCCAAATACAGGAATCTGCATGTGACCTCAGTTGTCTGAGGAGCCATTGTGCTCAGTGGAGATATCCATAATGCAGTTGCTGTAGAGGTTGCAGAGCTGCTCAGCTTACCCTAAAATAGGTGTCAAGCAGTGGCGGGTCAGAACCTCTCTGGAGGCTTCATTGTGACTGCATTGTCTAGATCAGGTGCAGCTGATTGTAATGGTGCATCTAGCCTGCAGGTGGGCAGGTAAACTGAGTTGTCTGAAAAACATGTATAAAACATTAAAATCATCGGTTTCTGTCCATTGGCATTGCGTTTTTTATTACCTGGAGGCATTTGAAGTGTGACATTGCAGTGGGTCATGCGTTCTGTGCCTCCAGTTAGTATGAAATAGAAGTCACATTTAATTGTGGCAGGCATACAGGAAGTTACAGTATTGGTGAAGTTATAGAAAACATATAAATCATTTACTGGGAGGATAGTAAGTTCTGAATTTGATTTCTTAGAGGACCTGTACAGAGATAAGGCTGCACATATCTTTGTCAGAACAAACAAAAGGTTATAGTGGTTCAGGTTTTGGTGAGCTTGGGAGACTGAAATGAAGACTGCAGCATTTAAGAAAAGATGGAAGATTAAGAGCTGAGTAAATTTTCAAATCTACGTTCAGGGCAAAATAATTGGATCTTAGGAATGTTGAGAAGGGAGAAGCTGTAAATTTTCTACGTAGAGAGAGGACTCTACAGTGACTTGCAGGTTACGCTCCTGAGTGGAGAGAGAGAGAGAGAAAGGAGTGTCAGGATGGTAGTGTTAAAAGGGGCAGAGAATTGAGTTGGCAGTCGGAAGTGTCACACCTGTTAATTTAAATTGAGTAGAGAGAAGTGACAAACTGACAAACATTTGGGTGTCAGTGAGGGAAGTTGCAGAGAGGGAAGGGAGTAGGAGATCTGGGCAGAGTTTTGTGATATTACATACAAAAATGTGAGAATCCATGTGTGTGGATGTGGATTTTGAGAATTTTGATGTGGATTCATGGATGTGGATTTTGAGAATTCCAAAAATGTGTGAAGTATCCAGTGAAAGACACGAAGAAATTACTGCATGGATAAGAGCAACACTAAGAATGGGCTGTACAAGCCAAAAGAACAGATTTCCTCTCATTCTCTCATTTAAGAACATTTAAGGTTTGTGTGAAAAGAATCCAGAAGTTTCCAGAGTCTGTGGTTTTGGAGGCATTCAGAAATCATTTCAGCGAAGCGCAGTACTGGTAAACCAGATTGTTTACTTTCATATTCCCTGCTGATCTGGAGTAAGTGTAGATAGAGCAGGTGAATTCTAAAACAAAAGGTGTGATTAAGAACTGATTAGGAAGCAAAGAATATGTTTCAGGTTTTTTGGTTGCAGGGGAAGACCACAATAAGCTTGACTGTGAAGGCACTGAAGTCAGTGTTGATAGTTGTTAATTTGGGGGGGAAATTGCACAGCCACAGGGAGATGATGTGATGAAGAGGTAATAAAAACTGAAACGGGAGGAGAGAGAGAATTAGAGAGGAGGTCCAGCAAGTCACCATTTTATCTTTGATGAGAAAGAAGGCTGGGAAATAGTTTTTATCTTTGTGCTCACCTTTCCGGGGTGGGTTGCCAAGTTTGTAGCATAAGAAGGGAAAGCAAAGACTTTAAGTTTTGCTATGAGAGCTGTTCTCAAATGATTTAATCTGATCTGAGATGATCTCTCTGAAATCATATTTTTGATATTAAAGCAAATAATTTCATACCTTTGAGGCTGCAGGCACACTTAGCAAGGTCTCAGCAATTTCTCAAATAGTCTTGTGTTGCTTTGTTTTAGTAGATTTGAATAGAAAGCTGAAAGGCCTCCAATTCCAGGTCAGAATGTATTCATTTCTGAGATTAGGAGCATAAATGCACCCATCAGTTCTCATGTATAGCTTGAACCTTCTGTAATGAATGGTATCTTGATGCTAATGATTTAGCCTATTATTCTAATTTTAAATGACCCGTTTGTGAGTGGCATCAGACAGGATAGTGGCAGGGAAGTATCAAGAGAAATTGAGCCTTTTCTACTACAAAGAGCAAGTGCGAGTTGCTTCCTTTTTTTTTTTAATTCAGCAGTCATACTAGTCAACTATTCTAGACAATCTAAAATTAATGGTATTAAACTGCATTAGTATTAATCACAGTAAATTTAATTTATGCAATTCTGTGTAAGTTATCTTTTTTCTCTTCCCCCCCCCACCCCACCCCCCCGAAGTATTTTGCATTGGAAAATAGGCTTGTTTACATTGTGGGCCTGAAGTCATCTAAAATGCTGCTTGTTAGTTTCAGAGGAGCACAAGGGTGTAAATACCAGTCCTTTTTTATACAGTTACAGCATTATCTGTGGGTTTGAGCATTTGAAGAGGGTAGGTAGACGAAGGAAATACTGGTAAGTGTTAGAAAATTTCAATTTCTGAAAAAGTGGATTTATATGATACAGCAGTAACAAATGGCAGGACCAAGACGGTATTATCAATTGAACATACCATAAGTAAAAATAGAAATTATTTAGGTAGTAGTAATTAAACATTGCAAATGTGTGTGGGAACATATATGGTTTTATAAAGAACTTTCCTACTGTGTCACTAATCTTCTAATATTCTGTGCTGTGTTCTCTACAAAACTACAGTAAAACAGACAGCAGTCACTCTCACCTTTCCCTACCTTGGGAATGTAGCAGTCTTAGTGGTGAAGGTGGTAGTGCAGTACAGCACAGTTTTGCAGGTGGAAGAGGCAGTGGCACTTATGATGTCAAAATACTGTGGGTTAGAAATTAACTCTACCAGACTTGAGGAAATTGCAGAACTAGGATCTTAAAACAATGTACCTTTGTATGTATTTGTCAAACGCAGAAGTTTAAAGTGATGAATCTCTAGTTTAATCAACAACCCATGAAGAACTGCTTAGATTTGCCAAAAGAAATAAGAAACTAGAGAAAAGGTAATTCTAGCAGAGTGAGGTCGTGACCACTGACTCACAGACCACCTATCCCAGTTATGCCACTGACTTGAAAGAAAAAGAGTGGAAGAGAAGAACTAAGCGTGTGTATCTCCACTCTGTGGATTGGCTCTTTGCACACCAGATGATGAACCCAAGTTTTGGGACACCACCTATAGCGAAGTTTTCCTAACCAATACAGTTGTAAGAACCTGTTTGGGTTGTTTGTAACTAGCCAGGCTTTCAGACAAACTCTGTGGAGGACAACTGTCTTCCTGTGCTGTTGGTGGGAAAGAGAAGGTAGATGCACCTGGAGTGCAAAATAAGCAGTGAGCAGTGTGAACAAACAGATTTGGAATGATAGTAATGACAAGTTTTCACAACCAGTATAGTGCGTTCATCTCCAGAACCATGAATTGAACCCAAAGATCTCAATTTTCATCACTTCTCTTCTGTTCGGGTTCTATCTGAGTCTCCTTCATATCTTCAGGTTTTCTTAGTGGGAGAGAACTTGGACTTGGGTCTTCAGCTTCCCTGCAGAGTACCGTAACCACCAGGCCAGTAGGTAGATGGTGTTTCCAGCTCTGTTTTTGGAGCAAGCCATCTAGGCAGAAGAGATTACACAGATGTTTTAGAAACTGAGGAGGAGAAAATATGACTTGGAAGCCTGGTGACTGAGGTACTCACTTGGAATTAGGGGCCCAGGTCTCTATGTTCAGGTCCATATGTATTTCAAAGCGAACTCTGCTAGACTTAGTTCTGAACATACATGGAAGCTGACTTAAAATGGCGTGTAAAATCTTGGATCTTACATGTACAAAAACAGATGTATGGTTTTTGCAATCTTGACTTTTTTTCTTAATAACAGTATATTTTTGAACATGGGAGGAATACTGAAATTTTCTTGGGTTTTGTTTTATTGCTTTGTAAGATTAGTCAACCTAAAAATTAGACGATGTTATGTTTTCTTTGTCAGCACCCTTTCTTAGATTATCCTAGCTCTTGTCTTCCATTTTTGGGGGATTCTTATTCCAATTCTTATACTTCATTATGGAGTGTGAGAGCTTTAAAATTAATTCTCTTGCTTTTGTCCTAAATAAAGGGGTTTTTGTTTTGCTTTTTTTTCTCTTTTGCTTTCCTTAATTCATATCTTGTATCCTGTTTTCTTTCCTACTGCTTACTTTTTTCCTTTTTCAGTTCCTCCTCCTTGTTTCTCCTCCAGTTCCAACTCTTAACTGTCAACTGAATGAAATTATACTTGGATTACAGTCTTTTTTTTCTGTGAAACTGACTGGTGCAAAGTATTCCTGCACATAGAGCATTTCTTTCCTCATGTGTTTTTAAAGACAGACTTTTTAAGTGTGGCTAGGTAATGTATGTAATTGCCAAACTTGCATTTAGGTGAGGCCTTTAATTGTTCAGATTTCAATACCTTTTCCATGTACGAAGGAGTACAATAGGAATATAGAATATTTTAAATTGCTCAGAGAAGTTGATTTGGTAATGATACAACTATGGCCAGTTGTGTTGTTCCTGTACCTTTTCACTATGGTGGTGTAAACTTACTGTGTTAACCTTGAAAATAAAATTCAAGTCTAGACTACTAAATTTAGCTGTTGTTATAGTTTTTAAAAAATGAAAAATTATGTAGGGTGTTCCTAAATAGGATTTTGTCACACGGTTTTATAATATTCGCTGTTTTTATTTCTTTTGATGTCCAGTTGACATTCTAAGGCAATGTGACAGAAATGCTGTTTCCCACTTGTAGTTTGTTGTCAGAATATTTCAAGGAGAGAAGAAATAAATGCTGACTATATGATACTATCTGTAGTACCAATTCTTGTATTCTCTGTTGTGTAGGCTATCAAGTACTAGCTCCCACTGCCTATTACGATCAGACTGGTGCCTTAGTAGTAGGCCCTGGAGCAAGAACTGGCCTTGGAGCACCAGTCAGATTGGTGGCCTCAACTCCTGTGATAATCAGTTCTGCAGCAGCACAAGCGGGTAAGAATTTGGTCTGGCATGGAGGTTTCTTCCACTTTTGTACTGAACCTTAACAGTAATGTTGGTTGATTAGTATTTGGTATTGTTAATGTGTTTTGTATGCGTCTGTGAAGTTTTCTAGTTGCGAAGGATACACCATACATGCTCTTTCTTACTATGTTGCCTCCCTTTCCTTGAGAGACACTACTGTTTCTTAGGGATGTAGTTTTCCCTTTTTAATTCAAATTTACAGTCCTCTCCCCATACACATACACGCATGTTTCTGCAAATGTTGCTTGTCAGATATGAACATTTTCCTTTTTTCCTCTCCCCATGCATATAACATGCACTTCTCATCAGTTCCCTAAATGGTGTCCTCTAGGAAGCATCATTTCATTGCTTCGGCCTGGCAGAAGATGATGGAGTGCTCTGGGGCCTTGCCATACCTTTTCTCTTGAAAGTATTTTCTCCTGGAAAGTGTGGCAAGGAAAAGAACAGTACAATGGACAGCAGAAGAGGAGAATTAGTTAAATTAAAAATCTCTAGTTTTCTTTTACTCTTTTTATCCGTGATAGGATCTGGTACTACTTTACTGAACCATTATATCTATTGCATTTGTTAAATTAAAATCCAAAATACTAATATCAGATTAATTAAATTGATCTGTTCAGAAAATCAGATTTTAAGTTTATCTGTAGCTTCTTTTTATACACAGAACTCGCTTCTGACATTAGTAGCCAAAGATGTCTTTGAATGACTCTTAGCTGCAACTCTGGTATTGCAGCTTTGGATATAAAAGTACAGTTCAGTAAACAATAATGTCTTATATGTTTACACTGAAAAATTCCCTCAATTACATTAACAATTCTACAGCCTTGATTAGCCTACAACATATGCTGTCTTCATTTTTTTGCCTTGTGTGATTAAGATTGTAATACGATAAAGTCTCTTTGAGTCCTTTAATATATGAATTTCTGCTTGTTTAAGAGGGCTTCGAGAAAATACGATTTAGATCTGAATAGTCAATTTTCAGCCAGAAATGTTTAAGAGAGTAATTATGATTGAAAACGTGTGTTTTACAGCTGCAGCTGCTTCAGCTGGAGGAACAGCAAACAATCTCGCGGGAGCCACGAACGGTCTATTTCGGCCACTTGGTGCCCAGCCACAACAACAGCAACAGCAAACAAACAGTAGCCTACAATCCAATTCATTTTATGGCAGTAACTCTTTGACCAATAACTCCCAGAGCAGTTCCCTTTTTTCACATGGTCCTGGCCAACCAGGAAGCACATCTCTTGGCTTTGGAAGTAGCAGCTCTTTAGGAGCAGCTATCGGCTCTGCACTTGGTGGATTTGGCTCATCAGGTAGGTTACTAATATAGTGAGGAAATTCTGTGAGACTTTAATGTTAAGCAAAAAAATGTATCTATATCCAGATATATTATATACACATACATTTCTAAAAAGAATACAAAAACAGGTTATTCAAGTTAAAAATAAATTATAAGGAAAGAAAAAGGATTTTTTTACTTCACTTGGGCTCTGTATACAAGATGCATTTTTGAAGAATATCCTGTAGTCATAGATATCTCCAAAATACTTTTCCATATTGAGCACTGTACTCTGCCCCAGAAGTTTGTTATTGTTTTCAGTAAGCTTTTTTCGTTTTCAAGGAAATATTCATTCTGTGTTTAAAAAAACAATTGATGACTTTTGAGATGTGCATTCTTTTGTTGTAATTTTCATGTCAGGAAAATTCCTCATTTCTAAAAAAAATAATAAGTAGCATATGCCTTTCTAAATTTGATCTAATATTGAAGTGTTTGTTTCCATAACGTTTTTAATAGGATTTATAAAATGGAAAGACTTAATATCCAAGAATAGTTCTTGCTAACTTCAGTAAGTTTAATCTTAGATACAGTTAAGCATAAATAGTTCTGTGCAAGTTTGGGGCCTTAAATTATTTCAACAGATGTTCCTGAATATTATCAACTTGTTTGTATTTTAAAAAATAAAAACAAAAACAACAAACAAAACAAAACAAAAGCACAACAAAAAATCAGAAACAAAAAATATTGCCACTATGTTGCTGCTCTATGGCAGAAGTTTTTATTCTCACAGTTTTTAAACATGTAAGGTAGGTTTTCTTATATTTCAAGTTCAATATTAGTAAGGCAAGCAAAATATCTTTTCTAAAGAATCTTTCCTTTGGCTATTAATCTCTAAGGTACAGAACTAAATTGCTTATTATTGTTAATTATTTTAATGAAATCAGTGGAACGTGTTTATAATTTTACGTATCTTGCAGATGGGTAGAAATTGGGGAAAATCTGTGTGCTCTAACAATGTTCTTTTCAAAGTTAAAAACCCCAAGGGAAATAATTTTTAAAAAAATTGTTGAAAGAAAGATTGTTACAAGATAGCTTAATATATGGAAAAACAGAAGGAAAAACACGCCCTTCAGTGTTAAAACATGATACTTGTTATTTGTTAACTAAGTGGAAGTGAATAGTGACATCAGGTATACCACACGCTAGCACCGAGATTTTTCTCAGTGTTTTTTTTCATAAAATAATATGAAAAATTATTTACTTTAACAAAACTAATGCTAGGAAATCCGGAATAAAGTTTTACACTGATACTTTCTAATATCTGATTTTAAAGAGTGGAGTAGGAGACTCTAAACATACCATCTTTAATTTCAAATAAATAAATAGATAAATAGAGACTACTCAGTTGTGTAGAGTTTCTTAATTTTCCATAATACCACAGCAGGTAAATCTTATTTACAAAGTAATTGTGCTATCCAAGTGCTGTATTTTGTAATATAATTTGTCCTGAGCTACTTGTAGGATTTCAGTGAATTCTTAGCAGCTGTGTTTCGCTCTAGGTGCAGTTTCATTCCATTGATAGGTAGCGATCATAAGTTTACCTGCATATTTAATGCAGTGCACCCATTTTAAGTCTCTAGATAGAATAGTTTTAAGTTATAAAAGTCTTTATCCAGCATTACCACAACCCCCATAAAATACAAATTTTAGTTGTGTATCTACTTAAGAAGAATCATCATAGTTCTTTCTGGCACAGGAGATTAGACCTTTTTCTTGTAGCAAAGGTCAGTTCCACTGCTTTGTCCAAAGCCTTTCAGCATAGACAGCATGCGCTGAAATCTTGCAGCAATATCCTAGGTGATTTAATTAGCATAGTAGTTTCCACAGGGAAGCAGGAAGCCTATGCTTTTGCGGTTTGAGAAGTGCTGATGAAAGGTGCTATCTAAACCTGAAATATTTTTAGTAGTATTGTTGGAATAAAAGTATATTGAAAGTGCCCTTCTGCCAAGTATAAATTGTACTTGTCATAATAGCCACTTAAAAAATGCTTCCGGATTATTTTTTTTAAAAGAGTTCCAGAGCTGTATGCAATATGAATTGAATTCCACAGATGAGTACTTACACAAATAGCATTAATGCATGTTAAGGGAAATTAAAAACAAGTTTAATTCTATTTCCCAAAGTTTCAGCTTCTTTGTAACTCCAGTGTGTTGTAAAGGTTGAATTTCAATTTGAAGACTGACCGATAGCAGTACAGGTCTTGCCCTTATGTTTTCAGTTGTTGCGGGGGGGGGGGGAAGCTTTGCAAAAAATGCAGAGGTGAGCATGTTCTAGCTGAATGACTGAACAACAAAGTAAAAAACAGGAAGAGGCCAGCATACCATATGAATGGCTGTATGTACTTTACAGTCGGTGCTCTTCTATTGTAAAGTTATTCATACTCCATCTTCAAGGGTGAGGTATGTGATAAGTTACTGCAGCTTAACAGGTAACTAAGAATTAGATCAACTACAGCAGCTTTCCAGATGCCTGCTTCTGGCTTGTAGTAAGTGTAAAGTAATTGCATTAGCTTAGGCAGTGGTGAAGAGGGGTGAGCCTAATTCAAATTATCTTCTGGTTTTTGTGAGCTTTGCTTGTGTGTGTGTGAAAATGCAGCTCGACTGGTTCATGGTGACTTGTTAAGCTGCAGTAATTTAGCTGAGTAAGAAACCCTGAAAGAAAGCTAAAGTTTGCTTAGCTTTTTTCATAGCTGGAAAAATAACAAGCTATCACGTAGTATTGTATTAACATTCACATGGTTACCAGTTGAGCCAGAACCTGTAGAGCTAGTCTCAAATCTTGAGGCTTCTTTCAACTGTTGCCTTGATTTGCTCTTCTGATTTCTTGTTCTCAGTCTCCCTGCATAGTTAGTGCAGTATCTTTTCCTTCTGGCTCCTCCTGTAGTATACCTTCCTTCCCAGTTTCCACACAACATTTATCTCCCGCTTCCCCACCCCCTCCCAAATATGTTTCTGTTTCTGCTTGTACTGTGTGATGTTTCCATCATCAGCTTACTATTCCAGTCTTTTTGCCCCACAGTCACATATACCTTCTGCAGCCTAACTCTTCTTTAGATCTGCTTTCTTTTCACCCTCAGTCCCACTGGTTTTGAAAGTGCTTGCCAGTTTTTCTTGCAGTCTCCTTTGTCTGACCTTTCTCTCCTCCTGGTTCTGTGTTTTTTCTTTCTATCTCTTTTTTCACTGGTCTATTTCTTATGTTTGGCTTTTGTCTCCTCTGCATTTGAAGTAGAAAACCTTCTTTCCACACTGCCTGAAGGGCCTCCCAAACAGAAGGTGGGATCTTGGACTGCAGTTTCAGAGACATTTTTGGCATGGCACAAGGAAGCCTAGAAGTTCAATTGCAGGGAAAACCTTTAGGAGTCGTCTCAGACGTGCCATGTATGGACAGGAGGGTTTTTTCAGCTATGAGTCTGTAACAGATCTGTGCTGAACTTCTGTGAACTGATTGTGCTAAGATTTTTAGCTCAAAGGAGCATGAAACTAAAGGTCTCCTGTTGCTAGCATATCAGTCTGAGTACGTGAAAGCATTAACTTTGAATAATAGGTAGATGGATTATTTTGCTGAGAATAAAGCATCGTTCCTTTTCTGTTTTTTTGAAATGGCAATATTGTTTGGGCAGACCTTCTTTGAAAACTTTGGTCCAAGCAGGTACCTGCCATGAAAAGTATTAGCCACACTCATAACATTAGCCTAATGTTATGAGAAAACAAATTAGTGTCTTGAAATGGGAAGTATCAGGTGACCTTTATATGGGGCCATGCTGCCAGCTTTAGCAGGAAGGTGCCTGACAAGGGTAAAGATTATGGAAGTATAAATTCTGACTTTTTCCTTTTCAAGTTGAGTAGAAATCAAATTCAGCTTAAGAAGCGTCTTTGTTACCAAAATATCCATAATCTTGGTTCTGTTTGTGAGTATAATAATGTTCCAGTGTTTAAAATAGGCACTCTAGTTTAATATTTCACTAGTATGGAACAGATACTAGAATTTAACATTTCTAAAAACTTTGTATTCTCCTAATTTATCCTAGACTGTTCATCACCCTGCTGAATGATGCTGTGCAGGATAACCAGTCCTTCACTAATACACTGTTATCCAAAGCTTCTGGTCTAATTTGACTTTCAGAAACACTGGTAGCAGTAAAATCATATTTTTGGTTTCTGCCCTTAATTTTCCTCTCTCTGCTCTGCTTCTCATCTTCTTCTTAGCCTATTCCCTCTTTATAGTGTCTTTTCAAAACACTTCTTTGAGAACCATAATTCTCATAGGGAATTTTAAGTAGTCATTTTTTTCCTACAGGTGAGGGGTTCCAGAAACAGCTGAACAGCAACATAGATTATTTTCTGAACCCTTAAACAGCAGCCACCAATTGTCTCTAGCCTTTTTCCTGAAATCGAGTATCACTGACTAGTAATTTATAGTGGAAAACTTTATCAAAGAGTTTAGTGGAAATATTTTTAGAATCATTTATTCTATAAAGTGACAGTGTAATCAAATCTCATGAATTCCATGTTTGTCCCAAAGCCTGAAGCCAGGCCGTTAAACCAGAGTACTGCAATATTACTAGAATGAAATGTTGAAAGACATGGGCCTTGGTGAAATTACTTATCAGTGGTATGTTTATACCCACTTAGATGTACTTAAAAGCATGTGTGGTTATCACAGTAATTGTCTTTGTCATAACGATTGCTGTAATTATTGTGATCGCATCTGTTATTGCCCAGCTGTAGTTGGGGATAGGTTTTATTCAGTTGACACTGTGTAATTAGGGTCTTTTTATTTCTTCTTCAGTTGGCAGTTCTGCAAGTAGTAGTGCCACAAGGAGAGATTCTCTATCTACTAGCTCTGACTTGTACAAAAGATCTAGTAGCAGCCTAGCACCCATAGGGCAGCCATTTTACAATAGTCTGGGATTTTCCTCCTCTCCAAGTCCAATAGGCATGCCTCTGCCAAGCCAAACGCCAGGACATTCACTTACGCCACCGCCATCACTTTCATCACATGGATCCTCATCCAGTTTGCATTTAGGTAAAAAAAACAAAAACAAAAAACCAAAAAAACACTTTTTGTTTGTATGTGTGTATGTATTTCTGTGTGTAAAATATATGTTGCATAAGAGATGTCACATTACCTTTGCTGTTAAACAGTTTTGTAATGAAGAGGGGCCATTCCTGAAAGGTGAAGAGCACGTTCAAATGCTCATTGATCTGGCAGTGGAGGGCACTCAGCTTTTTACTGTATTGGGCCAACAACTGACTTTCTTCCCTTGCAGAAGCCCTATAGAGAGCCCAGTAAGAATTTTTGGTCCTTTTTGTATTATGTTTCTACAGTATGGCACACAAAGGTGCATTATTTTTGTTTCTACTTCAGTGTATTGCCACTTTAAGGACATTTTAAGATTATGTTGTGTTTAACAGTGAAGTGACTTTCACTACTGCCCCTTGCCATGATCAAGTAGAAAAGTGAGCAAAGCTCTCAGTGTATTGAGCTGCGTATTGAAAGGTGATTTTTGAATCAGTGAGCCTACTACCTCATGGCCCAGATGCTTTGCCAGGAAGACAATAGTTTATTACCAGGCTGGTGGAAAAAAAGAAAATGCACTTGTGGAAGAAGTAGCAAAGGCTTTGTCAGTGGTGGCGCTCTGTTCTCGGATATATATTTTAAGGAATGATAGTGGTAATCTTTTAAAAAAATTTTGAGTGAGTTAGATGACATAGGAGCTCAACCTTAAAAAACAAACAAACAAAAAAAACCCTAAAGAAACCCCACCACAGCCTACAGTATATTTAGAAGAGAATGCCTCTAACCTGAGGTTACTTGATAAACTTTCCCTTTTATCTCTGCAAATATTTGGGGTCATTTGATTTGGATGCTAAAATCATACAGTAAAACTGGATATAATTTCAAGATTCTGTGATACGAGTTGCCTGTTGCTCTAGTAACTATTTGGTGCACAGTTTTGTGCGTGTAATAGGCAACCTAATACCCTGTACTTCTGTTAGTGCAAATAAAACAGGAAAAAATGTAAAAGTGCCTACCAAAATACACTTCAACTGAGAAATGTGCAAGTGATTTCTATGACAAGGTTAAAAGTAATTTAAATATATTACATTTACAGTTCATTATCCCCTTCACATTTAAGTGCTGAATACCCGAAATAATACTGGGCAAGGGGATGTTTCAGCACATTTTATTTTTTTTACTTACCTTTTTTCCTTTTTCAGGTCTACAAAGTGCACCTTTGGGCTGAGACCAAGCATGGAAAGTTTCAGCCCAAATGGAGGCTTTTGAGAAAGTTCTGAACATCTGACAATGGGGTTATCGTGGAAATCTTTTTCTTTCTTTCTTTTCAAAGTACTCTCACAATAGTTTTCATATTACTGAAAACTATACTTAAACTAAATTTTGGAAGGCATTATCTAAAATTCAAAACACTTGAAAGTTTTGTGTTGTTTCACATTTGATAAATGTTAAAAGATTTTTTTCAGTTCTGAGAAAATATAAGCTGCAGTCAGTATAGAGGATTACCTCTATCAGAAGAAATTTTTAAGTACTGATTTTAATCAGTTTTGGACTGTTTGGCAGTGTGAACTAAGCATAATAGTTTGTTAAAATCATGTACTAGATTAGTATCTAAAGGCCAGAATATATAGTTGTACTCTGAAAATTGACACAACCTTGTTGGCTTCAATGTATACTGCCTCTTCATCTTCCAAGTGAAGTGGACCTTGATTATGGGTAAACTTTTTGCTACCTTACCAAATCAATAGGAAATTTGGAAATTGAGGTCTTTGGATTTTTGATTTCACAAAAATGCAGTAATATTTTTTTTTAGCATTTCCTGCACTCTGCCTTGTGTCATATCTTTGTGCAGTTCCTTTAAAGGTGCACCGTTGCAAAAAGTTGAAGACTGTTTATGCAGTTAGTTGTCTTTCCTGTTAAATTTATTCTGATGTGTTCATCAGCCACTCTTGGAAGTGTTTGTTTTGTTCTTACATATATAATAAAAAATAAGAAATAATAATAAAAAAAATTAAAAAAGGCAAAGCTTTCTCACCAAATGGGAAGTTGTACCTGAAATCAAACAGGGAGTATATTTTAAGAAGGGTATGATTATCACATAGTCACTTTTCAGAGTAGAACAACATTGTAAGTTCATGTCTGCATGCAGTTTCCATTGGTATTCTGATAATGCCTGTCAAATGCAGCTCTCCCTCCACCTTCAAAACTTGTTGTCCTGCCTGCTTATATCAACAGGTTCAGCTAAGTTTAACTCCTATTTTAAAATGGGCATCAAACTCGGTTGCTCCTGTCTCAGCCACCAGAATACTAGAGCACAATACTGGGAAAGGTTGCATGGTTTTATAACCCCTTTGTCAGACACTACTGTAATCTGTAGCTTAAAAGACCAAATCTCCCTTTTACAAGAAATTTGTGTTATCTTACTGTTTTTATCTCTTCTCAGGAACTCTTATCCAACATGCTGAAATAGGAATGTGCTAATTACTTTGTGCTAGTGTCAGTTTTCCTGTATTTGAAGGGATTTGTCAGTTGTCTGTAACTGCTTCTTTTTCTGTAATTGGTTGGAGCAGTTAAGGTCATGAATTTGAACTACCCTTTCACTCCCAGGGACAAAAAACTACAAGAGGAAGTATTTTTCCTATATTATAAAAAAAATTCTTTTAGATTGGTAGTGCTTACTCTGTTTGATAGTACATTGCAGCATTTTAAGGGTTTGTAGAGTAGGATTTTTAAAATCTGGACTTCTGGAGGTAATTATTTTTTGTGCATTGCAAGCCAAGCTTGTTAGTAGTTTAGATTGATGATAGTTTATCTTCAGAAGTGGTCATTCTGGGCAAGGGTAAAGGTTGCTTGGCAAGACAGGTCCCCCCCAGTATGTGGAACTTTGCGTTGCCTCTGCTGTGTACCTACTCTGTAGGACTTTGGTAAACCAGGCGTAATAAGCACGTTGCATTGATATGTATGTGTAATTCTGTTTTCCATATGAAAATGAAATTTTTAGCTGAGGATGAGATGAAGCTACTTCTTTACAGACAAATACTTTGTAGAAATCGAGTTCAGGTTGTTTATATACTTGTACGTGTTTTACTAGAAAATAATATTGCTGACTGATTTAAAAAATAGTTACTGTGCAGTAAATCTATTTCATGTCTTGGTTAGAAACGATTGAAGAAATAATTTGGTAATAAGCACTAACAGACTAATGCTTTCAAAATAAATAGATCTAGTTTTTAATATTTTTTCATGTTCTCCTTTACATTTAAATATGCTATCCTTATTAAGGAGTTAGTAATTCAACATGCTTTGTGTCTGTGAAGCTTGGTAAGGCTCTGGTTTGGATGGCCTATATCCCCTTTACACCTCTGTGCCTCTTCTTCCTTATGGACTAGCCACGGGGATTTAGGTTCTGTTAAACTGTGAAACAACTTAATAGTTGTTGCATCAGAGACTTTTGCTCTAGGAGATCAGAAATGATAGCTAAGTGATTATCTGGAGAATGAACTGCACGCTTTATTCCCCAACAATTTGTAATTGTGTGGATATACTGATGCCTGATAAGTCTTCTAAATCTTCAGTGTTTGCAGTGAAACTTCAGTTTAGACTGGTTGCTTCATGCAGTAGGCTATGTTCCCCAAATAATTGGTATCAGAACCTGTAGAACAAGTGTGCTGAGTTCTTGAAGAGCACGGGGATGCGGTAGGCTAACCAGGAGAATTTGTGTAACTAGAATTCAGATTGCAGTTTTCCATTTCTAAGCTGTTCACACTCAAGAGTTTTCAGGAAGGAGACCAGGTGTCCTTAATGTCCACACTAATGTTTTGGTGGGTTTGGACTCAGGAAGTAATGAGTACAATATTTAAGAAATAGTCCATTGTATACAAGAGTATATCTGCATGTAACAAGTACCTATGAAAAGATGCTTTTATTTTGAGGGTTTTACTGTTTTTCAAATCTGCAAAGTTGCCACTGAGCTATAACACTGCTGCTGTAATAAAAGGTTACATTAGAAGAAAAGCTAATTAATTACCTGTTAAATTACTGCTTTTTTGTAAGTGCCCAGAGCTGTACAAGGTTAAGCTTTGTGTGTGCTTTGGAAGTATGACAGGTTCCCCTAAACACAGTGGATATGTTTTCAGCCTTCGAGTATTATGATCTTGCTTAACTTGATTGTCTGAAGTAGTTTCACAGGCTGTACAGGAGTCTCCCAGTTGCAGCATGGTCGTCTTACAAGTCATAAAAAGGGTTGGTTCCCAAATTAGACTGAAGAAAGGCTTGATAATCCGAAGTGGGAAGTGTCTTGTGTACATGCAGTTCTACTACATACATATATATATATAGTGTATTAAAAGCTACCAAGTTTCTTAATTTACACTAACATGAAGGCCCAGTTAAAAAAAAAAGAAAAGCTGAAACAGTTCCTGATTCACATGTGCAATTCCATGGCTGTATGCGAACTAGAGCCATGCGATTTGTGAGCATATAATCGAAACTACCCTATTAGTTTCTGGCACAGAGTTGAGCATGTGACCCGTGGAGCAATAGAGATGCTACAACTGGAAAGTAGGCTTCAGGAATTCCTTTTAAAAGGGCTTTGCTGCCCTCTCGTGGCATTAAACAGTGTTATTTCACAGCATTTACAGGGAAGCCAGGATTTCATTCATATATTTAAATAATCTAGGTAAGAAATACCATCATTTCAGGTGCATAACTTTGTTCTTCAGAAGGCAATTCCAAAAGAGAAATGGCTGTAGAGTGTCACTCAGCATACTGCTTCACGTGCAGAGTGCTGGGTTTCTTTTTTCTTTTTGTCTGTTAGTCTCATGTCACGGTTGGCTCTTTTCTGGAAATAGTAATTGACAATGGAAACTTAAAATGATAGTTAAAAAAACCTTGATTTTTATGGCTGTAAAGAACTTAAGAGGCTTTAATTTTCAAGAAAACCTAATGGTTTTTAAAAGGTATTGTGGGGCATAAAGGATTTTACTGAGTCTTAGCACTGAATTTTCAAAACTAATTATAAAATAAATACTGATTATTTCTATTTTAGGCTATAATCCTACACAGTGCAATAAATGCAATGCTTGAGACATCTTGCAGAGCACTAACATCTCAGATTCTGGTATTGTAATTTGACCTTTTGAAAAAGATACTTTACCATTAATACATTACCAGCCCGCTGTAACACTCTTGTTGCCTGGCCTTATAAATACTCAGAAAGAAAAGAAGGCTTGGCTGGGGCACTGTCAGATGATTTATTTTTTTTTTTTTTTTTTAAATAATTTTGTAATAGAGCACCATTCAAACAGCACATACTGCAATTTGTTTTAAATTCAAATGTAGATATTTCTTCTGTTGACTTTGAAAGGGCTTTCTATTATTATGTCACCTTATAGGTAGAGAAACTGAAAATGCTTTCCTTTTCCAAGTCAAACTCAATAATTTTAGTGTTTTGGTTTTTTTTTAAAAAAAGTAGTAGAGTTGAGGCTTCTAGGTGGGAATTGCCTTTAAATATTTCTGCTTGTAGTATAGTAGCAATATCCCTTTTAAAATCATACTGTAGCTGGGAAAGATACTTTGTTTTGCATGCTTCTGTTGATAACTGCTGCCTGTTGTGGAGGAGAGAGAAGCCTTCTGGAGGAGTTCACAGAGACATAAACTGATCAGAGAGCAATATATGAGGAGAAATTCACAGGACTAAGAGGATGATAGCTGTAGGTGGAATCATTAGCAAAAAGGAGTAGGACCTAGACATAGGAAGGCAATTCAGTTCTTAGAAAGTAAGGAAAGACAAATTATAGCATGAGTAATGAATGTTTTCACAGCAAGGAAAGGACTTCGTATTTCTAAAAGGAGCTTCAGCTTGATATGTCTTTGGTTGGTTTAGAATGTAGAGCGTTCTTAGTTACCTTGTTTGAAATTTGACACACTTAGTGCTTACAAGAGATACTAGATTGAAAGCCTGGGATGCTGAAGTCATCAAATATCCTGCAGAACAGGTACAGCATTCAAGAGGCACCGTGTGTGCCTCCCCAGAAATGTCCTTTTACACTACAAGTTTGCAAGGTACCTCAGTAGGGACTGAAGGGTAGTTCAGATTTCATGGTCTATTTTGAAACAATTGGCTAACTTCAAGACTACTAACAAGGGTATAAAGTCAGTATTACTTGTGGAGTGGAAATCTGCCCACTAAGCTAAGGCCCACCCAGTTCTAAAGTTTCTGTAAGTCTGAGTGGGTGCTCACTTTACCTGCTTTGTTATAGTCTTCTAATGACGTTTCTTTTCCTGATGCCCTTCACATAAAATAAAAATGAGGAGGAGAATGGTTTTATTTATTGGAATATAAAGCTATCTAACTCCTCCAGCTGTAATGAGGTAAATATAAATAACAAGACAACACTGTTGTTTTCTTTGGCTCCAGGGTGTATCCATAGTTCTAGTACACTTACTGTTTTGCTGTTGCTTGTTTTCCTTACGGCTTTTACTGACAGAACTGCTTCCTTGTAGGAGGACTGACAAATGGTAGTGGTCGCTATATTTCTGCAGCACCTGGAGCCGAAGCAAAGTATCGCAGTGCAGCAAGTACCTCCAGTCTTTTTAGCTCCACCAGTCAGCTCTTCCCTCCTTCACGCCTTCGTTACAGTAGGTCTGATATTATGCCTTCTGGACGTAGTCGATTGCTGGAAGATTTCAGAAATAATCGCTTCCCTAATCTTCAACTAAGAGACCTTGTTGGACATATTGTTGAATTTTCCCAGGACCAACATGGTTCTAGGTAATTATTATAGTAAAGTTAACTTAATAATGTTTTACTGCTTTGATATTGTTATGTTAACATCAAACATTTGAATGAGCTGCTAGTCATCTTAATACAAAGCATGCCATTACTTGGAGCACATGGTTTTTCACTGATCTTTTTTTTTCTCTAAGAAATTTCATTATAAAAATAGTATAAATGTAGCTTGTAGAAGTTCTCAGTGTAGAAGTAGCCTCATAACTAGACTAGTAAACTCTAGTATTTAAGCATCAAAAAGGTGTTGATTAAGAAAACAAAATATCTGGCATCTGGAATGTAAGACCATTTTTCAGCAATACATCATCAGATACTTAGTTATTATTCTTTTCATCTTTAATCTTTTTCAAGTGAAAGTTTTAAAGTATAATGTTACCAAAATGTATCCTTTTATATGCAAAGGCACTACTTTCATTTTAATGAGTTTTATAAATGTTAAATACTTGCTTTAGAATTTTTGAGGTGTCTCATTGAAACAGTGTTTGAGAGGTTTTCCTGTTGTTTATGTAAAGCATAATGTACCTTTTTTTGCACTTAGATTTATACAGCAAAAGCTGGAGCGAGCTACTCCAGCTGAGCGCCAGATGGTATTTAATGAGATCCTGCAAGCAGCATATCAGTTGATGACTGATGTGTTCGGAAACTATGTAATACAGAAGTTCTTTGAGGTGAGCATAATGCTAAGTGTATGAACAGGAATGCGAATGAGATGCTGTAAAATCTGATTAAATTTAACTGTTCTTTCCTTAACATCATAGGAGAATTCTACTGGACTTTTACCACAGAACCCAAACGTGTAACACTGCACACGTGTTCTCTGTTCTGTATCCCCTGCTTTTTTTCATAACAGGCACAGTTTCTCTTTACACTGATGGTGCATACATTGGTGAACGTACAGGCTTCACTCTCAGGCTTTGCAAGCCTTTTAGAGTAATTTACAGAGACTTTCAGCAGATAATGGGGAACCTAAAGATTTGAGGGATACTTTTTATTGGTTACTGCATCTTGGTAAAGAGTGGAACATGCTGGAAAGGTCTGGAAAATGCTCTTGCACCCAAATAAGTAGCTGTGTGAATGTCAGTACTGTATATGAAAGAACTCACACAGAATGTATTGAGGCAGAAGAATTTTGAGAAAGCAAGATCATAAGATACATCCAATGTTACTAAAACTAGTATTTGAAACAGCTTTGGTTTTGTTAAAAACTATGGGGTGAAAAAACCAACCACAACCTTTATCAAAGTGACAAGATTTGACTTACAGAGAGAAGAAAAAGCAATATGTGTGTGTGTCCTGGAAAAAAGTTATATGTAGGAAAGGTATCTAGCGTAGTGTACTTTAAATCAAGGACCATATCAAAGTACCTGAGTGGATAGAAGGTGAAATTGGAAAACATTCAATAAGAAATAGGATGTTTGCTGTAAACAGGAATGTAGTTTTTAATGAGTAATCTACAAAACAAAGTGCTCAGTTTGGTTTTACTTGGTACTCTTTTTAACAAATCAAAATATTTTCTGAAAAGTGTGGCTGATGCATAGTACACAAGATCTTGATCTTGCTCAAGAGTCATCAATTGCTGTTTTTTCCATAATGTTAAGTCGGATTAATACATAGATAATCATAGCCAGTTGAGTGTTTTCATCTTAATTCTGCGGAAGAGTTCTCAAGAAGAAAGTGCACTAGGCCTTAGGTGTATTAAGGGACTTAGTTCATTATTTAAGTAGGAAGGAGAAATTTGAGCTTTCTCCAGAGCCTTAGGTGACTACAGGTGTGAGGTTTGACAGTTCTCAGCAGCGCTGCATGAATGTTGCTTGTGCCACCCAGCTGATCACTTACTTCTGTGTGGTCTCTTGTACTGTGCCAACTCAGGAGCTTGCATGGCCATCTGGGAACATGGTTGCGTGTATTATTATAAAGTTTGACTGCTTTCTGCTCTGCTCAACATGGAGCAACACAGAAGGTTGTAGTAGCACTGTAGAAGGAATAATATGGGCAGGAATTAGTTACTGCTGGAAGACATTGATTGAATTACACTTTATACAGCCTGTGTTCAAAACCATTTTGATTTTGCTCTGCAAAGCCAAGTGTTTCTAAATTTCCCAAAGCGTCCCTGGTAAGAACGATCCTTCAAGCTGCGTGAAGTTACCAAGAAGCTACTTCAGGGGTTGAAATCTTACTCCCCCATCCCCTCCTGTTACAGCTTGCTTACTGTATGCAAGATGTAAGATACACTGACCAGTACAAATTTGAGATATCAGAGAAAATCTGGTTTGAGTTAATACATTATAGTAATCCTACTTTGGTTTCTTCTGTTGTCTTTCAAGGTCATGCATTTGATAGCAGGTATGTGACTGGGAAGTGGAATATTACAAAAGGTTGCATTTAGAAAATAAAAGCTTCTAGTAAATATACCCACCAAAAATACACAGGGTAAAATTATTCAAGGCACGCAGTAAGCCTGTAATACATCATAATAAAGTTCTTACTCTGACATGTAAATTCCAGTATGCTGCAATATGTCTTCATTTGTTAACAGCATATATATATTTTCTTCTAGTTTGGAAGCCTGGATCAAAAGTTAGCCCTAGCAACACGCATACGTGGTCACGTTCTGCCATTAGCCCTACAGATGTATGGTTGTCGTGTTATTCAGAAAGCACTTGAGTCAATCTCACCTGACCAGCAGGTAATTGTAAGTTAGAGCAATACTTTTTTATTTTATTTCTTTTCATTGCATCCGTCTTTTTACTTGCTAAAATTGTTGATCATTCCCTTCATTATGAAATGCCCTAAAGACTAAAATTGTTATTTAAATTAAAATGTTTCTGTAAACCACCAGTGAATATGAAGATTGGACATTTAAGATGAAATGGAATATTCCTTTGAGGAGGGGGGAAAAAATAATCAAGGATAATCTTTATTTCTAGAATGACATGGTGAAAGAGTTGGATGGTCATGTTCTGAAATGTGTGAAAGATCAAAATGGAAACCATGTTGTACAAAAATGTATTGAGTGTGTTCAACCCCAGTCACTCCAGTTCATCATTGATGCATTCAAAGGACAGGTAGTGTCAACAGTTCATTTCCTCTTCTGTAGAGTTGCTTTGATTTGCAGATGTTTTTCCATTGTTTGCATATACAAGATAGCGTTTGACACTTTGCAGTCAGCTTGTTTTAAGTAGGATAAAAAAGGGATGGTAAAATGGAAAAGCCGTTGAAGAAACAGTTAACGTGCTTTAGAAAGATGGGTCTGTTGGGCATGAGGCTCTGGAAAGAACTTGTTTGGATGTATTATAAATACAAATAGAGATGTTTGGTTTAAGGCCAGGCTTTCTGTTTGAGTTTTGTGATACGCCATTTCAGATTTCCTTTATAACTTTTAATGTTGCCATTTTTGATGTAATGAAGTATCTGCTCTCTAGCATGTATTTTTCATTAAAATTTCAGTTTTCTTCTGTTGCTTATGTTGCAAGTCTGTCTTTCAGTGTTTCCCAATTAATGTCTATCATTAAGGAAATGCTTTGAAGAAATACATTGATCTGTTCCCTACATATGGGCTAGTGTTAAGTGAAGGGGGATGGTATTTGCTTATTTAATGTTGGGGTTTTTGTTTGGTTCCAAAAAAGTTATTAATATAAGATTGATGTTGTGCTGCAGGCTATAGAATATGCTGCAGCTAAATAAGACTTCAATACTCTGAGACAAATGCATACTTTTATAGTCTCAAAGAATTGTAAAAATCTTACTGACTTGGCTGCGTTACTAAATTTTACTTTAATGGATGGCCAAATGTATTTCTCAACAAAATCTACAATATCCTTCTCTCACATTTTACGCAACAGCAATACCCAGATTATTGTTGTACATAGTAGTAAATGGCATACCAGGGTTTCTAGGATCGGGTCTTTTTGCATCAAAAAGGCGGGGGGGGGGGTAAATGAGATACAGTTTCTAAACTGTAAATAGAGCCGCTTGACTAAAATGTGGCTGTTTATTTACTGGACATCTACCCTCAACTCCCAAGAAATTACATATTAAAAATATCAGCTAATCTGAAGTGGCAGATGAAAAATAGCACACAACTCATGTCATTTACCGATGCACACCTTTTTCATTTGCCTGCATCGTTTGGATCTATGTCTAATCAGACAAGACTGTTCAGTTCTGACCAATGCTGACTCTTAAGTCTTTTGAATTAATCCCTGAAACACAAACCTGGCTTCTGGAGAAGCAATCGAAAGGAATAAGCAAGATTTTGACTACATATTTTGAACGCTTATTTACAAGCTTGGTATCTGTAACAGGGAGCCTGTTGCATATGCTGAAACATGAAATGAGTGAAAATTAGCCACAATAATTGAACTCCTTTTTGTAAATGTCAATATCTTAAAATTTGAAAAAGTAGTACAAAGTTAAAAGGAAAGCTTGAAAGGTGAACAGTGCTTAACTAAGTCTTGTGCTTCCAGGCTTTCCTTTGCAGCTAAGTAGGCTAGAAACATTGTAATGAAAACTTGGGTTCTTAGTTGTATAACTGCGGGAGTCCTTGACACACAAAAAACTGCATTTTCATCTTTTCCTGCCTTCTGCTGTAGATGGAATTCTGATAATGCCAGACAAAACTTTTTTATAGAAGTAGTTGGCATGGTCGGTTTCATTTCGAACGTGGTGATATTACTGTATCTGTAAACTTTGGTTGCTTTAACTTCAGTTTGCAATCCTATTTTAAGGTATTTGTACTTTCAACTCATCCATATGGTTGTAGAGTAATTCAGCGTATTCTGGAACACTGCACTGCTGAGCAGACTTTGCCAATCTTAGAAGAACTGCATCAGCACACAGAACAGCTAGTGCAGGTTAGTGCATGTATCCATCTTTTAATGCATTTTAGAGCTTTTTGTTGTTGTCGTAATTTATTCCTATTTCTTAGTTTAAGAAGTAGTTTAAATGCATTTGCCTCTTTTTAGTTTTGTAGATGTTGATTTTTTGTTTTTCTTTCCTTCTGTAGTTTTAATGAAAATGAATTTGGAAGTTGGGAGGCAAAGAAGATATAAAAAGCCTTTTTCTTACACTTTTGACTGTAGCTTCGAATATACATTGTAAATGCACTGAATTAGTGTATTTTTTTTTTTATTTCAAAGATTGCCTTTTTGTAGTTTATCTTGATTCACTCACATGTCCCTCAGATAACTTCTAATTATGTCTAAACACATACATTTCAAAAATATACATGTTGCATATTCTTACACAAAAAGAGCATCTTTTCTAAAAGAAGGCCAGAGACCTTACACAGCATGATTCCCTGTCTTGGTCTCAGAGGAGTAAAACAAGTGCTACAAATGACTTTGAAATCGAATCGGTTTAAAATACTGGAAGGGACTTGGTGTTCAGTACAAATTTCCACACATAAAAAGGCAAGAATTGCCTTTTGCTACCTACTTACAGTCTAGATTATGTCTCAGTGGTTTCTTGTATGTACAAGTCTCTAGTTAAAACATAACTGTCTTGGGAACCAAAGTTCAGGGAGATATTACGGCTATTAAAGAATGATGATCTTAATTTTGAGGACTTCTCTCTTTAAGAGGATAAAAGGTACTCTAGCAAAATTCTGTTTTTACAGATTATTTGCATTTTGCATGTAAATTTTGTGGCTCGTTAAGTAATTAGTGATGCAATATTTCTTGCATCACTTTATTTCTAGTGTTGTCGGTATTGTATTTTTACTTATATCTATACAAATAGTAATTTGAATGAACATTTATATAAATGTACAAAAGCTGTATGGATTACTTGGTGTGAACACAAAAGAAAATTGAAGTCATCTTATTTTCAGGATCAATACGGAAATTACGTTATTCAACATGTACTGGAGCACGGTCGTCCTGAAGACAAGAGTAAAATAGTTTCAGAAATAAGAGGAAAAGTTCTAGCTTTGAGCCAGCACAAATTTGCCAGGTATTGCACAGCCTTCATATATTAAAAATTCACTAACCTTTTGAAGTTGTAGTACTGGATTTATTTATTGTGTTACAAAAAGGGTATGCTGGGTTTTTTTTCTGTTGTGTAACCTGCCTCCTGAAGTGTCGTATTTTTATAGAGATGAACAGTAGTGGTATTTTCGTACTAGATTTGGGGAAGGTGAAGTGCTGTTCTGTAGCAAAACAAAGAAGATTCTGCAGGCTTGTGGGATGGTTTTTGTTCACCTTATGCAAGTGCAGGGAATGGGTTCCAAGTCTCCATGTGAGGATTCCCAGAGCCAGGTAAAAGCTCTCCAAGAGCTTGCTTGGTACGCTTATGATGATGAGCTGGGACTTCCTGACTGTCAGTCCAGCCAAGCAATTTACAAGTATAAAAAGGCTAACCTTGAAAATTGGTGGTTCAGCCTGATGAGGATCTTACGCGTTAGGATGTGTCAAAGGCTATTGTAGGAGTCCTGAACTACTCTAATTTTAGAACCTAAAACTCATCCTTCAGTGCTTTTAGCTGAAATATAGATTATGTGCTTTTTGCTAAGGAAGACACACCTCAGGATTTATCCTGGATGATTCAGCAAGACGTAACCTCGTCATCAAGTAGAACTGCACTGTGACATTGTGGGGGCATTTGTTTTAAAAATTGATTGTATGCAAACTAGCAAGTTTATCTGGATTTTATTTTTCTTTGCCTAAATAGAACTGTTCATAATCTTCCCCTTGGAACTTGCCTAATTTCTAAAGTATAAACTTAGGACCAGAAAAACTTTGCCATCTTACAAGCATTGATAGCCTTTCCAGCTTCTGAGATATCTGGGAGGTCGGAGGCTTCCTCTACAAAAAAGTGTTTGACAGAATGTCTGATCTAGGCATGCTCCTGAAAAGTGCCTGTATTCAAAAAGCTGGAAGCCTCGTATCTGGCTTTCTCTGTTGTGTCTTAAAAGGGCCCACAACCAAAGTAGATGTGCTAGAACACATCTGCAACTTGAGGTCCAGTGTATCTGCTGCAGGTCCAGTGGAAAATCTCTCCTACAAGATAATAAGTATCATAAAATTACTTTTTTTACATGAATAGGAGGATATAATCCTTTAATTTCCTCAGTCCTTACAGACCAAAGACTTGGAAATCAGGACTTGATGCGTTTACAGTGCAAGCTTTAGTGGCCTTAAGACACTTGAACTGTTCAGATAAATATAAAACTGCTACTTAGAAAAATGCTACATCTGAAGTCACAGAATGCATTTGTCTTTTCAGCAACGTGGTAGAAAAATGTGTAACTCACGCTTCTCGTGCTGAAAGAGCTTTACTTATTGATGAGGTGTGTTGCCAGAATGATGGTCCTCACAGTGCCTTATACACCATGATGAAGGACCAGTATGCCAACTACGTTGTTCAGAAGATGATTGATATGGCTGAACCTGCTCAGCGGAAGATAATAATGCACAAGGTATATTTGCATGTGTCGTTTATTGGTTCAGAAAATTTTCTATATTAATTTTTCTGCTAGAATATGTTTCCCTCTAGATGTAAAAGTCACTAGTTCTGTAGTCAGAACTTGATGTATAAACATTAAATTCAGTGGAGCTTGATAAAGCAGAATATACTCAGGTCTGAGCACTGAGCTAAAAATGTATAGCTACAGAAAAATTTCAAAAGTTGGATTTCATCTCCTCTCTTTGTGTCAGCTTTTCTGTGAAAGTACTTTTAATAAAAAAATGTGGTATCTGTCATCTTTATTAATATAACAGAAGATAGGTTTCTCTTCTTATTTACTGGTTGCTGGTATAAATCCATTCTGCAGTTCCCCCAAAAGAGATTCCCACACTTCCTAACATATGGGCACGTTTTCTACTTAAGAATACCCAGACACGGGCAGAAGTGCTATTGCCATAACTGCCCAGGCTCCTTAACGCAGGGCCCAGTATATTCCTGCAGGAGCTCTGCTTCCCCCAGTCACCAGCAGGACACTCCCACAAAAGGGCTCCCTCCCTTTTCCTGCGACAGGTACGTCAGTTGTTCAGTGAGTCGAAATCACTGATTTTACACCTTTCCAGAAACTTCCAAATTTTTGAAATACAGGCTTCTGACATTTTTTACCTAATATTTTGAAGTGTACTAACCTCTACTTAAAATTTTTGAGGGAGGAAAAAAAATAATAACAGATTTCTTCTTACAGATTCGACCCCACATCACAACTCTGCGTAAATACACCTATGGCAAACACATTCTGGCCAAGTTGGAAAAATATTACCTGAAGAACAATGCTGATCTGGGGCCAATTGGTGGACCACCAAATGGAATGCTGTGAAAGACAAAAAGAGGTGGAAGAAAAATTGAATTGTGAATGATCAAAACATACAACTTAACTATAAATGTTCTGATTTTTTTAAATCTATTTATTGACTTTGTTCATCCATTTGTAAAATTTTTATTCTTGTGTATATTTTTGGGGAGTGAATTGTTAAAAAAAAAGAAAAAAAAATATCTCCAGCCCTGATCCGGAGACCTATCAGATTGGATGGCTGGCAAAGCACAGAATGCCTGTATATGATGTAATTGTATCAAAATAGCTGTCACATATTTTGTAAATTTTTACCTTGTAAAGTCACTGAAATAGTTTTTAAAGGGAAAAAGTACAGTATTCTTTTAATACACTGTCTTGCAATCTGGTAGGTCTACCCAGCATCATAGCACAACTGGTTTATAGAGTTGTATATAGAATTAATCCTTATTTTTCCCTTTTGTGTGAAGTCTTTTATACCAGATTAAAATTGATCAGCTGCATAAACATTATTTAACATGTTGAAAAGTTAAGTTGTATTTTGGTGGTTCACAACATACTATCCAAATAATAAACAGGGCACAGCAAATTCAAGTAGGGAGTAACAGAACAATGGAAATGTTAAGACTAGCTTTTGTCACTTGCTGTGGATACAGGTGGTTTGTTTTTTTTTAAATGGTGCCCTAAGGTTTTCTCTAGTGATGTATTAAAAATAAAAGTGCTGTATATACGTATATATTTAATTGTTGTACAAGGTAGAGGGATTAAAATGATGGTGGTACTTCCGCTCAGTAAAGTACACTGCTGGAAAAGGAGTGAACCGTGTATTAACTTTACAGGCAGTTTTACAAGGCAGGAAGGGTAGGAGATTTGTATTTTTTTATTTTGCATATAGAATTGTAAGGATTTGAAGGTGTTGAGCATTTATTTTGCTTTCTCACTGTAGATGCAAAAAATAGGTATTGATGAAGAGAAAAGGGGCCACTGAAAAGTAA
The DNA here is from genome assembly GCF_009769465.1 of Tauraco erythrolophus. Lineage (NCBI taxonomy): Eukaryota > Metazoa > Chordata > Aves > Musophagiformes > Musophagidae > Tauraco > Tauraco erythrolophus. Next base: position 61,873,680 of record NC_141466.1, on the reverse strand, counting down.
ACTTGATAGCTCAACATTTAAGCATGATTGATTAAATATTCAGATAGCTTTTTTGCTTCCTATAAATATATGCATTGTATACGTGTAGTTAATTAATAGGTGTAAGTTTACAGTTTGAAAACAAATCTCTCGTTTCGATGTTTATTACAAGCCTTGCTAATTTAGTAGTGATGCTTACCTTGGTTGTACAGATGTACATTTGTAAACCTTCATGCTGTAAATGTAATTTGTTTTACCCCTTTTTGGGACAAAAATTTGCATTTTAGTGTATATTCATATCCCCGTTCCCTTTTCTCCCCCTGGCATATAGTGTTGTATAATGTAAATTTATTTCAGCAAATCAAGAGTGATTTTTTTAAATTCTATCTTTATATGGTTTCAGAAATATGAACCGGCTTTCTTTTTATCTATTGTGAGAAACATTATGTTTTGTTTATAACATAGCTGTTGATTCTGTTAATATGGACACTTTGGGAAATTAATCTGTTCAAATTTTAAGTCGAGATAATAAGCAGAGTAAGAAATGGACTGAAATATTTGGTTATTACAGAAACCAATGCTTCTTCCATCTTAATAAATGTGGCATGATTTTTTTTGTACAGAAGAGTACTGTATTTTTGAATAGCCTTCTCCCAGCGTAAAGCAAATATGTATGATACTGTCAATTTTTTTCTCTGGACATATGACATTGTAACAGTAACATAAAGATGATGTACATTTACAAGCGGCCTTATGTACATTTCCCAATGATCTTTTTAAGGCGGAATTGTGACCATATGTGTATAATTAAAATCCTTTTTAATCCTTTGCCTATGGAAATATTTTGGAAAAAGCTTACTTTGTATATTCAGTTTCTGAAAGATAAAGAAAGTGCTTTGTATGTTGTTGAAGTAAGTATTTTGTGTAAAACATTCATTTGGATGGCTTAACCTAAAGTTTTGAGCAACGAGATAGTTTAAAGGCAATGTCTTGAGCATTGATCAAAGAAAAGGCTGTATGGTAGGGATCTGATTGTGAGGAAGGAAAATAGTGGTGGTATAAACTTGCACAAGGAATTCTGTCGTATTGCTGTTTACGTTGGGTTTACAGAAATCTTTAATTAAAGCTCACGTCTGAGGCGCTACTTTTTTTAATGGTAGCGTTAACTCCTTAATAGGCAAATAGGAAAGTTTGTTCTGGCCTACTTCCAGTTCCTGAATATGTCATTCAGTGACTGCGTTAAGCGACGTAGTAGGCCTGATTGTTTTTAGTTAAGCACAGTTCTAATTGCCCAGTAGTTTTTGCACAGCCTTTCGCAAAATTCCTCTTGAGAGGTACAAGCCCTGTCCTTGGAGCCAGAGCTTTCCTATAGTTACACAGAGGATGACTTTTGAGCCACTTCCTTGGACACATTAATTCTCATCAGTGACTGTTTTTACCCTGTGTACAAATGCTGTGTCTCGTAATCCACAGAGCCGACATTCTCTTCAACGTGTAAGACAGTAAGTTGGGCTTTCGAGGATGTCCTGGCAGGAACTGGTAATGTCCCAGTACTTTGTCCCTGTAGCACTCATGCCATGGTTGAATTTAAACAGTCCTATAACTTGTCATCTTTAGTGCTTTCTGTATCTTGAACATAATCTTCCACTTGCTCTCCTAAAAATCATTTTGCACAAATTCTATCCAGGAACATGTGAAAATCACTGGTTTTCCTTCAACTCTTTTAGGCTTTGGGTAGAACCACTAGACTTACTGCTCAAGTATCGCTTTTTGATATAGATTGTTTATGGACCAGTTTGACTAGGTTTGACTCCAGGTGGCTCATATTGAATAATGTAATGTTCACATGTATATACTGTAAAAATCAAAATGAAAATGTGTGAATAACACTGTGTGAAATACATCTGGTCTTGTGTTTTTCCTATAGGAAACCAGCCATTCTTTATATTCTCAGTTGCATGACTTGTCTGCTGTCTGTGGAGCTCAGCTTTGAAAAGGTACCGATTTCTGGTGGTCTGAGGGGAATCAGTCAATTATTGAAGAACCCTGTCTTAGATCATGAAGTTTCCAGAGGCCCGTTCTGTCAATCAGTTCTGTTCCATGAGACTGTTTGATGAACTAGTAACTAGGAAAATGAGTAAACAGTGAGGTGACAACAACTCAACCATGTCATTCAGGGAAGTAAAGCTGAGAGAACAACTGCAAAAGCATTTTAAGAGCCAGTGATTGGTCACGAAAATTGCAGCTGGTGTGTAAGTCACACCTGGGGAGAAAACCCAGTGTTAACGAAGAACAATTTGCTACCGAGTGCTTGCAGTCAGGTCAGCCACCGTGCTCTGATGCCGAGTTTTATACGGAGAGCAGTGGCTGGTGGCCGCGTACTCTGAGAGTGGCAGGTCGTTTGTAGCTCTGTTCAGCGATTACGTGGTTCTGTGCTGCTGCTTGAGGGAGGAAAGGGGAAAAAAAAAACCCTTCTGTACCTGATGGCAGCTGTCCCAGCCCTGGTCCCCAGCCCACAACAGGGGAGGAGTGTGTCAGTTTAATGCCAAGGTTCGCATCTTGCCAAGCTACTGGTAGCACTTGAAGCGATCCCAAGGTCTCGTTAGTCTGTGGGCAACGCTGATGTTTCGATGAGTGTGTGCTACAGGCAACGCTTTACTTTGCCTGAAGAGTTTCAATTTGAAGTATTTTCCGTGGTTGGAAACAGTGTCAGAAACACTCAGAGTCACTGTGTGTGCCCAAGGATCGCTGATTCAAGCATCTCTTGGCTTGGGGGTGGGGAAACTTGGTTCCTGTCAGGGATAGTATAACCTCAGGGATATGCTTGATCTCCCAAAGGCTAGTGTGCAGAATTGGGCTAGAGAGGTTTGGGAGAACTTAGCAAATGTAGATCCTGCTACCCAGGAAGAGACAATTGGAGCGATGCTGGAGAATGAGCCTGGGGCGTCAGTGCTCCTGTGTGGCAGAGCAGCCCAGGCCTTTCCCACTCCAGCAGAAGGGGTTAGGCATCAGCACCATTACAGTGGAAGGACCTACCTTACAGTGGTAGGTCACCTCCTCCCACGCAGAAAGGATAGAAGGACATCCATCAAAGTGCTGAGAGCACTCCAGAGCCAATACAGTACATGGGCTTCTCCCTGCTGGCACAGCGCCTGCGTTAAGCAAAGGAGGCAATTGCTTTATCCAAGAGTGAACCAAAACCCAATGTTGCCTATTAAGTTTCAAAACATAGAGGCTGTCAGGAAGCTACCATCCTACCTCGAGGCAGAGAGCCAGTAGGGAAGACCGAGCTTATGGTTTAACCGAACTGCTGGTGTTCCTCAGTGAGGTGGTGCAGGTGTGTTTCCTCCATCAGCCCTTTGGACAGAGCCTGCTCATTTTGCGTGCTAGCTCTGTGGTGAGGGAACTTGCCCAGCAAATGAGATGCTTGAATTAGTCTCCTTTATCAGCCTCAGGGTTTTGAACCCACCTCCCTCACTTCACAGGAGTATGTCCTAACCACAAGGAGCTGGGCGGGTTCACTCTATGCTCCTTAATTTGGGCTGGGCTTTTAGCAGTGCTTGAACCATGCGTTGCATCACAAACAGCACAAGATGGAGCATGACTCCTAAAGCATGTAGGTGGGAGTGGGTAGGTTCTGCTCTCCAGATCCTTGTCTCCACCTCGATTCTCCCAGACTCGCTTAATGCAAAATATATCTTGGGAGCAGCATTCCCCCGTCATTAACAAATTGGAAATGCTCCAGAGGCTTTTTATATAGCAGCTGAAATGTAGGAAGACCTATCCCTAAAGACCTATCCCTAAAGACCTTCATTTCATTAGTAAGAACGAACATAGAAATGAAACATTCACCCTCACCAGTGTTACTACTCCAGGCACAGGAGGCCTTCTGCCTCGTCTTCCTCTGCTTGCGCAGTACCTGCCCAGCCCTGAAGTGTCTAGATCTGCAAACAAGGATCAGGGGCATGTTGCTGGTGGCACAGCTGATGTACTAGACCACAGGACAGGGAGAAACCCCTTACTAAGCTGAGCTGAGCAGCCCTAATGAGGTTCATCTGAGCTTAAGACTTGCCTGGAGGGTTCAGATTTTCTGGCAGCCACACAGCACCGCAGCCCTTCCCCAGCTTGGCTGCCGGATCTTTTCCCAGCCAAGCCTAAGGGGAATAGGGAGGAAGACAACCCTTCCCCAGCACAACAGTGCTCAGGTGATGGAGGCTGTTTAGGGACCGCAGCCTGCGTGGCCACTGGTCACAAGGCAGGTTCACGTGCTACGGTTTCACAAAGTGCTCGCTTAAGGTTGCTGGCTACAGATCGTATGAACAGCAGCTCCATGCTGCTGTGGTACTCAGCCACTGCAGAGGAACGTCACTGGTGGGGACGAGTGAGGAATTGGCCAAGGTCCATCTCCTTACAGGTCAAGTTTGCTGCGGACAGTCTGCTCCTGTTGAAGGGCTTTGCACAGTGTTACAGAAGCAGAGCCATTTCGGATGTCACTTAAAGTACGTCCCAAAATAAAGTAGGATCTCCAAAGATATGTAACTGCTTACTGAGGGCCAATGGGAGCTGCAAGAAGGAGGAGTATTAGGGCAAGGGCAACACACAGGAGGGTGGTGTCATAAAGTACCAGCCAGCCTGGCCATGGAGAGAGGTGATGACAGAAAGCACATTCACAGCTGTATTCTCTTCTCCCACAAGTGCAAACATAGGCACCGTGTTCCTCGTCTACTTCAGGAGAACCAGAAGTTAGAGGTTTCCTAGTGGGAATGAAGACTTCTCTTTCCTCCTCTATATAATCCTTATCTCCCTTTCTCTAAGAGAGCTAAAATACAGCATCAGAAAGTCTTTGCAATTCTCCTCCCACCCAGGATCAATCCAGAAGGAGAAGTTTCAAGGAGACCATCTGCTCGTACAAGCTAGGATCTTGGGGAAGAATTCAACCCAGTTGCTTCTCTGGTGGGTCTGCCTCAGTGCTGTTCCCTGCTCCACACGTTTGTACATAAACTGGCTTCCAGAGGCTGGTAAAACAATCAGAGCAATCACTCATTTAGCAAGGATTACAGAGGGCTGAAGAGTTGAGGATGGACAAACTCAATGCAAGCCACAGAGTCGTTTCCAACCTCCAGCATGGAGACATGGCATGAACGGAGCAGAGTTCACCCCTATCAGAGCTGCAGGCTATACACTGATCTCATTCAGCTGGGCCATTTGGCTCTTAAAAAGCCTTTTTGTTTGAAAACTGACTATCATAAGTGCTCCAAAATTCACATGATGTCTGCCATTTCCTTGAAAAGTCATGTGTCTCATGAGAACCAAGGGTTTGATTATTCATCCCAGTTTGGGAGTCATAGGAGCTGGAGCTCACATCATCCAGCCCTACTCAGTGTACCACCCCCTCCACACATGGGGAACCAAATGCCCAGAGATCTGATCAGGGTGTTAAATAAAGGTCACCCGCTCTACGCTTCTGTGAAATGCTGCACAGCTCCTGCTGTCCACTTGGAGAAGGGATCCTCCCACAAGGGTCACGCAGCTATGCTCCATCAGCAAGGCTATGGGGGAGACATCATCCCAGATTAAAACCACTTCTGTTTAGGTGTAGACACTTCCATGCAGACACATACACTGGGAACAGATCCTGTTGTCTACTTAGGTATCTGGTGACATTTGAGAGGCCCTTGAGCATCCAAGACATCTGGACAGGGCAGGTGAACATCCTCCAGAGCTTGCCTCAGCCTAGCCTCTACCTTTTACTCCAGAGGGGCACCTAAGATGGCAGTGGACACCTTTATATAGACAACGGGTCTCTTCACCTAGAAGGTATCAGAAACCGATATGCAACTTTTTATAGATCAGTGGTTAAAAGGGGGAGGGAGAGAATAGAAGGCAGGAATAGGCCTAAAGGGTTTGTTGGGGGTGGGAGTGAGAACAGCTTTATATTGCAGAAAGGATGGGAGATGGAGGAAAAAAGCGTACACATCCCCATACACACACTCGGAACTACAGTAGCCACCACGCAATAAACAACCATAATGACTCTTTGGATTATAGATACTGAGAGAGGGTGAGGGGGAAGGGAGAAGGAGAACCTTGGGAATCCAATGGTATCTTTAAAAAATCAAAATAATAAAAAGGCACCTTCATGCACAGCAAAACCATCATTCCAGGCCTCCCTGTGAAGTACAGCTAATTTCACAGTCACCTAAAAAGAAACCAAACTTCAAAAAGGAAACAAAAAAGCAGAAGAAAAAAAGCAATTAAAATATCTGTCTTCACCCTACCAGACTCAGTGCTGCTTGGAGTTGGGCAGGCAGCATCCGTACGTGCCACACAAAGCTTAAAGCCAAGGTAAAACCCCAGCTCTCTCTTCCCCAGAGACACGTAGGTCAGCACTGCAGAAACCCACCCCACAGCCCAACGACACTGACTGCCTTTGCTGCCCTCCTTTCTTGCAGTTCCTCACCCATGGAAGTCCCCTCCCGTACCCCCCTGCTCTCATCTCTCTGGCCATGCATCCTGCGTTCCACCTGGGCAGATGTTCCCATGGTGGTGGTTAATCACCAGTAACACGTGCTGACGGACAGAAAGCTCAAGGACAGCTTGGTCTCTGCTCCAGCCTTGCACCAGCTCCATCCCTGTGGCACAGGACCACAAACCTATCTGGGGGTAGGGGTTACACCAAGCCCACTCCCAGGTGGGGTGACAACAGGAGCTGGGCAAAGGCGTTCTCCTAACGAATGCGTGAGAAGGTCCAGGATGAAGGATGAGACAGGATGGGTGGGGAATCAATGGGTGAATCAACGCTATGACAGCAAGGGCTGAGCGACGCTTGTACCGCCTGGAGGGACGCGGCAGTGGAGTGACTGCACACAGCCCTGAGACAGCCGGTATCTGCGGAAATGGGTGCGTGGCCTCGAATTGCTAAATGAAGGATGATAATTACAGCAAGATGCATCCTTTTGGTTAATCAGGAAGAAAACCTGTATGTTATATCCTACCAAATTCACAGCACAGTCATGATCGGTAGCAAGAGTAAACGACACAACCCAAAGTTAACCCAAGAGACCCTCAGAAAGTCTGGGGCCCGGATCACATCAGCTTGATGAAAAGAAAAACAAAACAAAACGAAACAGTATTTTTCACAATGTTGTAAACATCTGTTCTAACTGACAGTTACTGAAATTGAACTAAAACCTCTGATGCAGCCTAACCCTGCTCTCATCACTGCTCTGCTACAGCATCTGCTTCTTCCAAGACCATGGCTGTTTTGCATACGTAGGAGTATTAAAGTTGCTTTGGCAGAATTCCTGGAGCTATACGTGCTTACTCAAATTCTCCATGCAGCAGAAACACCTAACCCAAGTCACCTGGCTGTTCAAAAGTGACAGTGTGGAAGCATACAGTTAATGTGTTTCATGTGACTGAATACTTCTGTATTTCGGTTAAAACTCTTCAGTTTTCTCCTTCATTTGGAACTTTTTAACCAGCAGTACAGTACTGGTTTATGCAAAACCTGATAGCTAACTTCAAGAGTACATTGTATATTTGGTATGGTCAGAGAGAAACAGGCACCACATGCCACTTACAAAACTTATTAAAGTTTTATGTGAATTATTTGAGCATCCAGGAGCCTCTGTCACAAATGACGACAGTAAAGGAACACACAGAGAAAATACAGGAGTCCTTTGATAAGAGATTATACCTCATTTGACCTGGAGTCCCCACCTCTCCCAGGCAAATAATGGGTCTCTGTGGCACTGCCAGAGCCAACTGTAGGATTAAAACCATACGTATTTTTATTCTCATGGCAGTCATTGAGGCACTAAAAAGGTGCTAAGTATCACAGTCCCTATTTTGCAGGATGGCAGGCACCTATGAAGGGTCTGACTTATCATCTGCGGTCAGAGGGTTTGGAGCTTAGGCATCAAACCTGCGAGTCTTGGTCCCACAAGGGACCACGAGATCAATGGAACCCCCCCAGAATCGTAGAATGGTTTGGGTTGGAAGGGATCTCAAAGATCAGCTGGTTCCAACCCCCCTGCCATGGGCCGGGACACCTTCCACTACACCATGTTGCTCAAAGCCTCATCCAACCTGGCCTTGAACATTTCCAGGGATGGGGCACCCGCAACTTCTCTGGATAACCTGTTCCAGTGCCTCACCACCCTCAATGTAAAAAATTTCTTCCTTGTATCTAATCAAAATCTGTTCAAGCTGGCTGCCAGAGAGAAAGTAAGCAGGTACCAAGCAGGGGATGCCATGGAAATAGATGGGCTCTGTCCTCCCTGTGCCTCTTTCCTCTTCCCCTAAGGTCCCAGCAGCAGCAGCCACTCATCTGTATGCTCCTGGGAATCGTGTCACCCTTCTCTCTGTGCTCATTTTCACATCAGGGCAAATCCCGTCCTGTGCTCAAGTTATTTCGGGTCACAGAGGTTGAGGGATCACGCACTGCGAACCAGCGCTAGTCACTGCAGGCGAGTTGCCCTGAGTCAACCACATGGGTCAGTGAATCACAGAAACACAGGAGAGTCTCTCCCTGGGCAAAGGAAAAAAAAAAGAGGTTATTCTGGTGACTGCCTTGAGAAATATCTGCCTAGTTGACAAGACTGTTGAGCCAAAACTCTTGAAAAGTGAAAGCACCAGCCAGTGTTCCAGCAAAAGACCTCATTAAGAGAGAGTCTTTTCTTGTGGGCAACATCCACGTAACTTCAGCCAAACCCCAGCGAGGCTAACGGGAAACCCCTCCGTAGATTTTGATGTACCAGACCCCGAAATCCAGTTCTGAGGCTCTCTGAAATGAGCGTGCAGGATCCTACGAGGCCTTTACACACAGCATCAAAGAAACGCAGCTGTTTTTATTACAGCTGTTTATGAAAACTATCACAAAGTGGCACACCACTGCCAGCTGGTCTTTTGCCAAAGGAAGCTCTGCTAAATTAGGTCAAGAAATATTTGGTTGGTGGCACAGACACATTTATATATAGTTTTCAGTGTTCACCCAGAAGTTCTTATTGGCAGGACCCAGGGAAAGCGGATGGAGGAGAAGAAAAAAAAGCCACCATATTCTTGGGAGAGGCAGCTGAGTTGATTCAGTCTGTGTCTGTAAAGCCAACATCGCAGCTACACTGACACTTGGACCATTAAACATGGCATTATTCAAGCTGAAAAAAAAACACCCTCAGAGTTGTTGCAAGAAGCTTTATTCTTGTCCAAATAAGCAAGTTCACCCCTTCCACCAGAGCATTACATGGGGGAGAAGAAAGTTGATCAGAGCAGACATGCCCTCAGGCTAACTTCCCACTCCATGCCTTGGGGTGGGCCAGGGAGGACCCTCCTTTGGTCTCTCACTTCCTGCAGCGAAAGCCAGGAGGCAGATGGAGTTGCTCAGAGATGTCTGACTCACTGCAAAGGCGGCCGGACAGAACAAGCAAAATCATAGAATCATAGAATCATAGAATCATAGAATCATAGAATCATAGAATGGTTAGGGCTGGAAGGGACCTTCAAAGGTCATCTAGTCCAACCCCCCTGCAAGGAACAGGGATATCTCCAACTAGATCAGGTTGCTCAGGGCCTTGTCCAACCTGGCCTTGAACGTCTCCAGGGATGGAGCATCCACCACCTCTCTGGGCAACCTGTTCCAGTGTTCTACCACTCTCATGGTAAAAAATTTTTTCCTAATATCCAACCTGAACCTACCTCCCTCTATTTTAAAACCGTTACCCCTTGTCCTATCATAACTGGCCCTCCTGAACAGCCTCTCCCCATCTTTCCTGTAGGCCCCCTTGAGGTACTGGAAGACCGCTATAAGGTCACCCCGGAGCCTCCTCTTATCAGATATCACCCTGCAAGCCTTCTGGGTGGGTTCAGGTGATCCTGCTATAAATCACAGCCGGCATTTGAAAGGGTCAGAATCAATTATTTCTACATCAGTGCAAAAGGACATCCGAAACGAACTGCACAGGATTCGCCAAGGCACGGGAGCAGGCGGGAAGAGAGTTAAGGATATTCGGTGCCACCACCCTGAACAAAGCGTGACAGCCCTGGGAATCGGCGACTGCGGCGTCTGGGCTCCCAGAAGATGAGCCAGCACAACGACTGGATGCCAAATGTTGCACGCTGGCAGACAAGCTTTGGTAACGCAAGGTCGAAGGTCCAGGCTGCTTCCTCTGCAGACTTGTTCTTATACTCGGTACTGATTTAAAGAATGGGCTTTGTTACTGCATGGAGTTAGAAAGAGGAGGATGTGGTGTGAACCACGGGTAACAAAGGCATGGGCCAGAGGAACTTTAGAGGGGAAGGAGTAGAGGAGCTCCAGGCTAGCAGGGAATGAAACTTTGCAAACATTCCTGGTCTCCACAGTCTCCAAACAGACCATCAGGCACATTGTCCTAACCTCCTCTTGGCCCTCTCAGAACAAACAATCCTTCCTCTTCCATCCCCAGGTTTTAGACCCCTGATGAAGACCTCTCGTTGCCAGCTCACCGTTCTGAGGCATCACTCGAGGGAAAAACCCAGATGCCAAAAGAAACATCGATGACAGTTACTTCAAGCCCTCACCAGACACCATCACATGTTTCGGGTGCATCTCCCACCTCGCTCTAACCAGTTTCTGGGGCAGACTCAATTTGAACGTGTTTCACGAAGTGTATTTAACATCCTGTAACTGCCCATGTGTCTGAAGGCCCCCTCTATCCTCTCTGTCCTGTTCAGCACAGATTCAGGGCTTTCACTCAAAGCCTCATCTACACATTATAGGTGAGAAGAGAAACACAAGAGGACCTGTGGGTTTCCCATTTTTATAAGCCCCCTTTAGTTAACGGAGCTACCAAATAGGGGAAAAAAAGAGTTTTCTCTCTGGCACAAAAGCAATGACTGAGAAAACAGCAACCATCAGCAGGGAAGGCAACCATCTGAAGCCAACCAGAGACAGCACCCATTAGCAGTGAGCTGTCAACTCCACGACCCCAGCAGGCAGGCAACTGCCTCTACACTTAAAGCAATCTCAGTATTTGTATATACTCTAACCTCCCACCATGCGTTAGGTAGACCTCCCCATCTCCATTCCAAGGTGTCAGGCAGTAACATCCTCAGACAAGTTTGTCAATAGGTGAAGTCACTGAGATGTCACATGTGAACCTCTTCAGATTGATGCCACAGGTACACCTCTTCAGCTTGATGCCACAGGTACGATCGAGGCCTTGTTAAGGAACTCGGAATAGAATCACCTTTTTCTAACCCCACCCCATCTGATCACAATCTGTTAATAAACCATTTAAGGACAGACTTCAGGAGAAGAGGCAGTTATCTGCTCTGCAGGCTCCACCACTGCAGGTGGGAAAATGTGAGGTGAGGACACATGGTGATGGTAGCCGCATCCTCACACACTACTGCAGGTAGGTCCGACACCTGAAACGCCAGCACCTGGAGCTGCTCCTGCTGCTGTGTGATGCTCACATTCCTTAGAATCATAGAATCACAGAATGGTTTGGATTGAAAGGAACCTTAAAGATCACCTAGTTCCAATCCCCCCACCATGGGCAGGGACACCTTCCACTAGATCAGGTTGCTCAAAGCCTCATCCAACCTGGCCTTGAACATCTACAGGGATGGGGCATCCACAACATCTCTGGGCAACCTGTTCCAGTGCTTCACCACCCTCATTGTAAAGATTTTTTTCCTTATATCTAATCTAAATCTCCCCTCTTTCAGTTTAAATCCATTGCCCCTTGTCCTATCACCATATATCCTTGTAAAAAGTCCCTCTCTATCTTTCCTGTAGGCCCCCTTCAGGTACTGGAAGACTGCTATAAGGTCTCCCTGGTGCCTTCTCCAGGCTGAACAGCCCCAGCTCTCTCAGCCTGTCTTCATAGGAGAGGTGGTCCAGCTCTCAGATCATTTTTGTGGCCCTCCTCTGGACCCACCCCAACAGCTTCATGTCCTTCTTGTGTTGGCGGCCCCAGAGCTGAATACAGTACTGCAAGCAGGGTCTCACCAGAGCAGAGTAGAGGGGCAGAATCACCTCCCTCAACCTGCTGGCCATGCTGCTTTTGATGCAGCCCAGGATACAGTTGGCTTTCTGGGCTGCAAGCGCACATTGCTTAAGGGATAAGGAATGATGGCTTCTGCTGCAGAACACCGTGAAGAATGGTGGCGGTTGCCCAAAAGCAACGGTTGCCATCCCTGTTCCCCCCTTGCCTCTGGTGGTGGCGGAAGCAGCAGGCTGGATTCCTCCCTCGCCTGCATTTCCCCTCTTCCCATGGCAGGACATAGTTCAAACCAGCCCCTTATCCCTGGGGAGGCTGAGTTCAATTGGGCTACGCTGCTGGAAGCCCTTGATCCAGTTCTGGGAAATCCCCACAGCTCCACTGTACTGGGCAGAGGCAACCAACTCCTATCATCCCCTGAGCTCAGGGCTGCCAAGAAACTCCTTTCCATACAAGTCTCATCTGGCTTTTCAGCATGGAACTCTTTTGACTGAAACCACAATGCTTCGCATGCTTCAATGATCAAGCAGAGGGCACGGGAATGTCACTGAAAACACTTGGCTTCCAAACGCAGCATTGTTCTTCCCTTACCCCATTCACAGATCCTGACCAGAACATCCCGATCAAGCTCCAAATGTTTTCTAGCAAATCCAGTGAGAAGTATCACAGCACTTGTGGAGGTATTTCCTCCCTCCTCCGTGGCTGCAAGGGTCCATCAGATGCAGCCTTGGCTGCACCAGCCTCTGCTACACTGGAATCATCCAAGAAGGCTGACCGTGCCCAGTATGCATTTCCCAATTCCCAGTGACGCCATCACAGCTGGATGTCATAACCTGCCCACCAAGCCCAGGCTATATTTTCAGCCTCACGCTCTGCAGGCCCCAGCACCATGCATCTCTGTCCCAAGCCCCATCTCAAAAGTCTCATCTGCAGTGTTCTGGTTGAGTCAGGTTCAAGACATGGCTCAGAAAGGCCACTGTTCCCCCCATCCCTCAGTGGGGGCCTGCTCTCTCACTCAGGAGCTGCTACTCCAGCGCAGCCACCCACCAGGCACCCGTGTGCTCCCATGACTCTTATTTTGCATCCTTTCCTCTCCCCACTCCATCATTCCACCTCACACGCCAGTGGCCATCTTGGCTGTGGGATTCCATCGGTGCCATCTTCTCCCCACCAGCGCCATCATGGGGAGAAGAACATGGTGGCCATGGCTCATCTGAGGGAAAGACATCACAGTAGGAGTCATTCCTAGGAAGGCTGCATGAGTAATTTATGAGAGAGGGAAAGCAAGCAAGCTAATTAAAGACACGGGATAAAATCACAACAGCTTCAGCCACACTGAATATCCAATTAGGTCTATTAAGCCTTTGGGTCACAACTGTGGGAAGGGATCCTGGCTCTGCCAGAAATGGACCAACACCTACCAAGGGCCCCCTGACTGACCAGGAAGCACTGGTTTATAGCTCTTTTTTTGGGCACCCCCTCCTTCCACAAGCAGTCCCAGGGCAGCATGGCCTCATGCCCACGGGCTTAGCCACATCCCTCATCCAGCCAGCTGCTCTGCTGGCATGTGATGCCCATCGGCCACGCAACCAACGTGCCCTCCCGCAGCTCCTGGCATCAGTATCAATTCTTAAAAACTGCCTTTTTTTTTTTTTTTTAAATAACGTTTGCGCACACATTCAGTCGTATTGTTTACAGCCAACACTTCAACATGCACTGGCACACACACATATGCAAGAAAAAAAAAAAAAAGACAACTGAATTGACTGGAAGTGAACAGGAACTCCAGCCCTGACCCTGTGAGCAGAGTAAAAGAAATAAACCAGGCAGTGGTATACTTTTTGCGGGATGGTGGCCTGGCTCAGTTTTGCTGCCTACGTGCGAAGACCAACCCGCAGCCGCGCTGAAGAGCGCTGAAGTTGCTTTTAACTCAAGAAGAAGGGGTGATTTGCAGCAAGGGCGCTTCTTTTCAAGCAGCACTCCTTGCCGCAAACCTCTCGCAGCGTTTTGCACTGCCAGAAAACCTGTTCCGAGCAGCAGAAAATCGGAGGCAACGAAGGGACGGGCGGAGGGTGCGGGGCCAGCGCCGGGGATCCGCGGGTAGGAGGGAGGGCAGGAGGGCACACACACACACACCCAACCTCGTAGTTTTTCGGGGAGAAACCCCTCTGGAGGTGATCGGGAGCCTCGGCGCAGACGGGCCGCCCGTGGAACGGTGCCCGCCCAGCCCGGCCCGGCGCGGCGCGGTGCGGCGGGGGAGCGACGCCGGGGAAGGGGAAAAGGCAGCGCACCCCCGTGATTTTCCCACACTGGAAAGGGAAGGGAGGGCTTTTAACATTATTATTATTACTATTAGTTATTATTATTTTAGCGAGAAGGAAGGAAGCTCGGCGGGAGGAATGCCGCTGCCGCAGAGGAAATCTGGGAAATGCAATTGGAGGGAAGCGGCGGCTGCCGGGCAGCCGGGGAAGGGGGGACCGGGAGCGGGCCCGCCCGCCCGGCAGTGGCGGCACAGGTAGCGCGGCGGCAGGAAGCGGGGGCGGGCGGTAGGGCGTGCCGGCCGGGCCGGGCCGGGCCGGGGCCGGGCTGGGGCCCGGGCCGGGAGCCCATCGGAGGGGAGGGAAGCGGAGGCGGAGCCGGCCGGGGGGTGGCCGTAAGGTGAAGGTTGTTGCAGTGGGTTCATTAAAAGACAGGGTTCAGCTCCTCGCCGCTGCAGAGTGCTGCTGGAAGGCTGGTTCGGCGGCTTGCGGAGGGGGCAAAAAGAGGAAAAAAAAAAAAAAAGAAAGAAAAAAGAAAGAAAATCAAAAAGAGAGAAACCTTGCAGCTACTTAAAAGAATAGTAAGAGGAGCGGGGCAAGAGCAGCGGAGGGGACCGCGGAAAGGAGGGGCAGGCTGTGCACTCCGAGGCCCAGCGAGGACGAAGGATGATAAACGTGGTGGCCGTGTGGCTGGTAGCCCTTTGCTTCCAGGCTGTTGTCCCGGTGAGCCTGCGGCGAGCGGGGCGCGGCGCGGCGCACGTGGGGCGGCGGGGCCGCGGGGCCCGGGCGGCCGCGCGGGGCCGGGACCGAGACCGGGACCGGGGTGGCGGTGGGCTGGGGGGGCCGCCGCGCCCCATGAGCCTCCCGGCTTTCCCGTTCCCACAGGTTATCGCAGGGGAGGGGTGTCCTGCCCTTCCAGGAGGGCTCCGGTGGCCTTTTGTGCTGGCGGCGGGCCCCAGCCCGGGCTGCCCCGGCAGCCTTAATTCAAACCAGACCCGCCGCGGCTGCTCCCGGTCTGCCGGCGGCTCCGCCCCGGTGCGCTGCGGGGCGGGCGGCGCTGCCCGGTAGCCCCCGCCGGGGCGCGGGAGCCTCTCGGTGCGACCGGGAAAGGCCAGGGAGTTGCGGGGCAGGGGGGGGTGATGCTCACGTCCTTCCTTCGGCGTGGTGCGCCGCGGAGGGGAGTGAGTGGTAAGTTTGGGCGAGCGCTCGCATGTGGCCCTTTGTGGCTCAGCTGTGGCCCGGGAGCCGCGCTCCACGGTCACGGGTGACTTCTGAAACGAGAGTGCGCCTGCTGTCCCCCTGGCACAACCGGGCTCCGAAGGGAGTTCGAGGTTGGCTGCTCCCCCACCGCCTTTGTGCCCAGCGAGCCGGGCCAGCAGAGAGTGCGCCCGGATGCCGTTTATTTCTGCCCACTAAACCGAAAATCCTGGCGTTCGACTCGGCGCACGAATCCTCCGGCTCCTCCCATGCCCGTGCTCGGCAGCAGCCCTGGGGAAGCAGCCCCGCTTCCCCTCCCGGCCGGCGGCGTGCGGCCATCCCGGCGCCCCCCCCCCCCCCCCCCGCCGCAGCCGCCGGGGCAGGGCTTCGGGGCCGTCCGCTCCCCCAGACCCCATCACCGCCTTCCTTAGCTCTGCAGTCATGCTTCCAGCCTCTCCTCCCGCGCACGGTTAGTAACGCTGCCTTAGCGAGGCTTAACGCTTTCTCAAAACTCCGGTGTTCGGGAGGAGTTCTCCCGGGGACGTGCCGAGCGGCTCCGTAGCGCTGCGGGCACCTTTTCAGCCCGGGAAGCGCCGCTGTCCGGCCCCGGCAGCCGCCAGGTGTCAGCCGTGACCAGGGCACGGCTCGCTCCGCTCCCCGCCTCCGCCTGCCCGGGGCCTCCCCGCGGGAACCGGGCACCGCAGCCGTGTGAAAATGCTTTTCCACGGTGCTGCGGGTCTCTGCTGGGGGCCCGGGCTCCGTGCGGGGTGAGGGAATGCGGGGCAGGAGCCTTGCGGCCGCCTCTGGAGGGGCGCAGAGCCCGCGCCGCCGTCCCGCCGCTCCCCACGTGCGTGCGGGTCGCTGGAGGAGCCTCCTCCTTTTGGAGGAGTTAGAAGGAAGAAGCGGAGCGTGAGGCTTTGTGTGAGCAGGCAGGACGAGCGGAGTCAAAACTGGCGTTTCTTGCTTTCTGAAAGGGAATAAATAGGTTTGAAACTTGTCTGGAGATGAACTGCCCCAGCCGTTGGATAAGGAGTGGCAGAACAAAGTGCGCGGCAGGGGCTAAACTGCTCAAAATACCTCCGGTTCTGCAGTACCATTCTGTCTGTGAGCTCTACCTGTAGATCTGGACACGCACCCTTCTAGCACACGTGGGAGTGAGTAGCTAGGAGATGGCTAAAAATGACAAGCATGTGAGCGTAGTCAACCCTGTTTCATGGGGAGCGAGCTCTGCTCATAGCTTCTGCATAAGCCTTCTACTGAATAAAATGGAAAACCTGCAGTTAATTTGCAGCCTCTGCAGTGCATTTGGATAAAATTCCCCTATGATAAATATTCCCCACTAGAAATGGTAAGGGCATGAAGTAAATGCTTGTCTGGAGTTTTCCTGTGCGTAAGAGACACGCAGGCCTGGCTGACCCATCAGATCGAGGGTTTCCTGGGTGAGCACATGGAGCAGCAGAAGTCTTTGGGGCTCTGGGTGGTGACTCAGCGCTGAGGCTGCTTCCCTTCTGGTGATCATGTGGCCTTTTTTCCCCCATGTTGAAATGTCAGTGACATGGCCTAAGGTGCCTTTCCCACCCGTCTGGAATAATTATGCTTTTGCATCAAGTGGCAGAAAACCTCTTGTCTTGGGCACAGAAGGCAGAGTGACCTTACAGAGTCCTTTGCATATGCCAGATCCCAGTGTGATGGGCACTGGCATGGTTCTGTTGGGTTCTTGGTGGTCTGATTATTGGAAAGCGTGCCATGGCCACTGGCACATCACTTGACCCTTGGCTGTTGCTACGTGACTTGACTCGTCCATGTACGCATGTTGTAGAAGTAATAAGCAGGAACAAGAAAGTGGCCGAATGATAGCGGTTTGCTTTCTGAGTACTCTTACCTGCAGAAATGGTGGGGGAGGTTCCTGTTCTTCTTCAAGGTGACCCTTTATTGCTCAAAACGCCTTGTATGAGAATAATTGCCCTCTTTGTTGTGTGGGCATTGATTTCCTTGAAATAAGAAGGCTGATGCATCTTAATGGATTAACGCAGTTATTGTCTCAAATGAATACTTCTATATGGCGTAACCCTGCCATGAAGCCAACTGAGCCAAGATGCACAGCCTGCTGCAGGAGGGCAGTGGACAGTCCAGCCTGTATCATGAGGGAAAACAGGGTTTTGATTGTTTCATCTGGTGGAGGTGCACGCTGCTGGTTAACACAAGCTTAGCAGAGCAGGCAAAACCTTTTTCCAAGGGTGATGTCATTCCTATCTGAATGCAAACTAATAAGAAGAAATTAGGTAGTCCAGCTTACTTATTAAACATGTAGGCAGTGGATAAAGAGGAAGCACTTTCTTCTATAGTACCTGCAGAGCAGCATCACATGATTTATTGAGCAGTATAAACAGTGTTTCTCCATCTGAACGCTTACTTGCTGGTGGCTACCTCCCCCTAAAACAGTGACTCTATTGTATCTGGTCAACTCAACTATTGTATCAGAGACAAACAAGCTGTGGTTTGTGTTGCATAAGGGGCTCTGGTGCACATTCGTAGTCTTTTTGTTCTAGGTTTCTCTTAGTTTCAAGTGGCTAGAAGAGCTAACGTTTTTAATGGCAGCACTCTGAAACTTCTGGAAACTAAACAATCTTCTCTAACAATCCGAGACAAGTTACAGCAAGCTCAAGAAACCTGTAAGCCTTCTAAAATTAAGCTAGTGCACTAACCTGAAATGTAGGCTGCTGTTTTAACAGCAAAATGGGCCCATTTTAGGTATGTGTTTTGCATTGCTAGTGCTTAGATGTCTCCAGGTGGCCTATATAGTAGCACTTCATCCTGACCTTGTTTGAAGTGGCTCTTGTGTCCAAGAACCATACTAACACCTCTGAGAGGGACATTCCACACTTGTTTGTGTCACCTGGCATCTAGGGAGCTGGGGTTTTAGTAGGGCCTGCTACAGGGAGGAGATAGCTTCTTGGGAGAGAGAAGATAGGACCCCTATCCTGAGGAGGTGCTGTCAGTGATAAAATTGCAGTGCTTCAGCATTGCAGCGTTAGTATTTTTGTCTTAGATGTCTCCTACTCTTTGTTAACTCAGAGCTATTAATACAGCACTCCAGGACAGCTGGAGATTGATGTACTCACTGAGACATAGGGTACTTCAAATGGCAGTAGTCCCTCAGGACAAGGTTCAGTTGATGTTAAGGTGCCTAAATGTAGGTGTCTATGTGTGCACTAGGTGCCTAAGCTCTCATTATAGTCGTGGAGATGTAATCAGTGGAGCCAAAGAGAGCGATTATCTGACCAGCTCCTGCACTTCTGCTTCAAGGTGAGTTGTGTTGTCGGGGCTTTGTTGACTAGATCTGATTTTGCCTACACGGGGAGCAGAGACACCTTTACTTTAGTGTCCTTATCTGAGAGCAATTTAGCTCAGTGATAGTCTTTTTATTTGTGAAACTTTTATGGTAACTCTCCCATAAACAGATGGGGCAGGTGCTGTTTCTGTGCCAAGAGAACTAGCAAAGCAGTGGGAAACAGCAGCTTTCAGCTGGAACAACAGCTCTCTCCTGTCCTAGTGCAACTGGATCAGTGTCTCCAGACAATACCATAGTCTAGCTCTGCTAAAGGCTGTGGAAAAAATTAGGGAGTATGGTTGGGTCCTGGATCAGCATTCTGAAGTGAGGAATATGAGCAGCAAGATAAGTGGATGTATTTGGAAGGGGATTGTGAGCTGTTGAGGAGGCATCAGAGCACTTTACCATTTAAAAGCGCTGTTTATTTGTGGATTAGAAGTGAGGCATCTGTTACTCCCTAGACTTTGATACAGGCAGTGAACTTGGAAAGTGGAAGTTGTTTTGACCAACAGTGCAAAGACTTCTGGTGTTTCTTATGGGTTCACTTCTCTTCTGAGCTGAGAAGATACTCTAAAATGAGAGAGCATGTGGTGTCTCCTAACTTAGGAGTGCTGAGTGTTGAGTTTGTTAACAGGTCTCTAAATTAGAGTTGACTAGTGTACTTCATTTGAACTACTGCTCTGTTAGGCTACTGGTGTACTTCAGAAATGAGCTTTATCTGGCCTGGCTAAAAACCTGGGATAGTGCACTTTCTACTGTGGAGATGCTAGTGGAAAAGTTACTGCACTGTGAAGCCTTACCTCAAAGTGAGATAACATTTGGACCTCCTACAAGCAGCTCTTGTGGAGCAACATCTGCTAATGTGGTGGTTTCCCAACCTCTCGGTTTCTCAAGCAATGCTTGGCTGCAGTTGACGTTCTGGGTCTTGTGGAACCGGCATGGGTCCAACGGAGTCTGTTAGCTTGGGCTCCTTGCCATGCTCGGCTGCAATGTTTGTATCTCACCGCTGAGACCAGTCTCACCAGTGAGGCTTGCTTTGCTGGATGGGAACCAGTGCGTTAGTGGGATTTGGATGGAGTTGCTAACAGAACTTCCCGTGAGTCACTGGAGCTGCAGTTACGACTGAGTCATGGAGGTGTTGTAAGTCATGGCTTTCCCCTGCTAAGCTTTCACTTTGCAACTCCTTCGGGTATTGATCAGTTGAAGAGCTCTTGCTGCTTCACTTATGCGTCTTGCTGTTGTGCTCTCGGGCAGAACTATCTTCTCCATAGCCCTTGTTTTTGCAATACGGTTCTCTTTAGCGTCCGCTCATATTGCCTCTTCGTGTTCAGGGCTTCTCTAATAACTGAAAGGTCTTCAGGATCGTTATTGCAGAATGACCCCTCACTAAACCAAAGGCACTGATAACAGATGGGGAACTGCCTCCCAACCAGCTTAAAACACTCATGGGTATCTTGCCTTTCATGGAGGCTCTGTGTTCTTGTCATGCTCCATCCTGTAACTTTTCAGTGCTGCCTGTGCAGTGGCGACAATATCTTGTAGGCCAGTCATGGAAACAACAGCTGACGGTCTTGGGTTGTGGCCATAGGCGGTCCCAGGCTCCTGTCAACCAGCCTTCTGGAAAGTACTGCTGGTTCATGCCATAGCTCTCCGAGTGCCCTGGCTCCATCCCCTGAGGGTACACAAGCCATAGCTAGAGAGTGGGGGTTGCTCTTTGTCTGCCTGTGCCACGTGATGAGGAGCTTATTGCCTCTTAAATGGAAGGAAACTTGAACTCCATTCCAGTTGTAAGGGGAGCGTGCTGAATGCTTTCTGGGCAGCACTGCAGACTATGACTGTCCTGTGCTGTACACAGCAAAGCTCTTCTAATTAGTTTCTAATGTTGGTGGCAGTACACATCCTGGTCAGACCAGTCAGCAGCTCGAGTCCAGCCCCTTGCATCTAGGGATTACTAGACGAGCAGACTCTATATTGAAGCCAGAGGTGGGCAGGGGAGAGTGGAGCCAGTCTACCATCTGGAGAGCAAGCGGTGATTAACATAACGATTTCCAGATGAGAGCGCTTGTGAAGCTCCACGCCGTAGCAGTGGTACTGCTGTGGCTGTGTTGGTAGGGAGCCTTTGGCTGGTCCCGGGGGATCAGAGCTGGCAGCTGCAGCCCTGTAGGAAGCGGCTACCTGGCTCTATCCTGTCCCAAAACAGGACCCTATTGCTGCCTTATTGTATGCTTTGAGACCAGTATTTATATAGGGAGATATCTATCTATCTATCCCTGTCATGTACTCTTGACCAACTCACAGCAGGATTTGGAGACTGCATGCCCTTGACCCCAAGATGGTGATCTGGGAGGTTTGATGCCTGTGCTCTGTACAGCTGCAGGAGTTCAGAGCAGCCTGTCTGTCTACCAGAACATCAGTCTCGGGTAAGACCATCTCTGTAGAAGAGAGAACCTGTTATCCGATTGATAGGTATCTTCTTTAGGGACAGAGCCCAGGCTTGCTTTGGTTAAGTTGAGGGGTAAGAGGAGTAAGAGTCCAAACTAGAGAACCCGCAAAGCTTGCTTGAATTGATATCTAACACTAATATATGTGGTATTTTTCACTCCCCTGCTGTGCTCTGTGCTTATGAAGCTGTAATACAGACTCTCGCACTGGCAGATTTGATGGCCAAATGAGATTCGTCCACCTCGCTGGCTCTAACAGGGTGTAAGTGGCACCTATGTGCAGTGGAAAAGTGGTAGCGAGGCTTGCATCGAAACTCGCCTAACAGCCCGCAGTGAGGCAGCTCTGACTTCTAAATCTCTTTCTGTCCTAACGGAGGAATCATCTAGATCATCGTGACTACTTTCCCATCAGTGAACAAAGCACCTAACAAAAGAGACTGACTCTGGCATGTCTGGGCAGTGGCAAAGGAGTGCTCTGCTATCATGTGCTTACATCAACTGACTCATGGCCTCGAAGACGAAAGCTTCTAGCTTAATCCTCCAGCAGCATCGGCTCCGCTCCGAAGCGGATTTAACTTGCAAAAAGTTTCTCTGTCTGCATCTGTCGTCACGCTGAGCTGTGAAATGGTGCTGAGCTTCTTGCTACAGAAGCTGCAAGATGCGATTATGAGTAATTAGAAGATACTGCTGGAGTAGCCGAAAAGTGCTAAATGCTCAGTATGCCCCCACCTCCCCAGCGTGCAGCCAAAAGGCGTTACAACAGATGCACCAAACCTCCTTACACCGATTCCAGTAAGTAAAACAAGCTGGACACTACTTGTCCTGTGGCCAACTTAAATGCTAGAGTCCCAGTGGTATAGCAAATCTTATTTTCTGACCTATCCTTTGACACTTCCCTACTCCAGACTGCCTGCTGGGGAACCTTCCCGTGTGGTATTTGGGGGCACACCAGTTGGCACGGCTCGAAACTGTGCCAGAGATCATTCTAATAATTTGATGGTATAGATTGTATTCCAGTGCCCGGGGACGTTCCCTGATGTTGTTTAATTTACTAGTGTGGATGTAGCCAGTGGGTCTCTGGCAGCAGGCCCAGAATATTATGAAATTGTAAAACCTGCAGTATCCAGTAAAAGAAAGCAAAAGTTCATAGTGGGAGATCACGACTCTCTCATTGAAAATGGAGCCTTTTTGGATGCTTGAGGAGGGTGAGTGACTACGGTTGCGTGAGAAATCCTGTGTAATCAATCACCTGAGGTTTGTGAGGTGGATACTACAAACCTGGAACAGCAAAGCATTCTGTGTCAGAGTGATGGTGCTGGTACGTGCCAGTGATTCAGCCTGTGCTTTTAGAATTGGCCCATAAGGTCGTCCTTCAGCATTTTATGCTCCACTTTCTTTAGAGATATATTGTGCTGACGAGAGTTGGTAGTCAGTGAGTAAACTCAGAATTTTATTCGTATATGAAATATCTTTAACTTAGTGATGTTCGAACAATGTCTTGCAAATTTGATCTGTTGTTATGTAGCGTCTAGCTATCCTGATGGTACTCGTTGCCAGAAGCTTCTCCGAACTAAGGGACATGCTGTGGTAGGAGCAACTTGGTACTGAAACACTTCACCTTGCCTTGAAGTTTTTAGTAGTTTTATTGATTTGTCTTAATGCCTGACAGTCCATCAGAGATGGCATTAGTGATGTCTCTTGTCTCTTCACAGTATAGATGTGTAAAACGCAGGGATGTCCAAATCACAACTTAAGTCTTACAGTTGCCCATATGAGGCAGGAGAGCATCTAGACTCCACAAAAGTGGTAGCATCTCCTCCTAAACTCTAACCTCCTCAATTGATTTGGTGACTGCTCTGGAACAAGGCCATGGGGAAGACAGGTGAACAAGCTGTGTACCCGAAAATGAAACATGAGGTAGCTGAAGCTAGTATCTGTTACAGTGAGACTTGGGTAGCAGCTTGGATCAAAGGGCAGCTCTCTGATTTATCCTGCCTCTGTAACAGTCCCTCGTGCAGGGCTCTACTGTACAGATGTGGTTCTAAACAGTGCAACTGAGTGACTCAAGGTCAGAGTCCATTAGTTTAATCCACTGGCTGTTGGGTCAAGAGATGCCTAATGTTCATTTCTGAAATGAGTAGAACTATAGGTGACTAGAGTGCAATTGCAGCAGCAGGTTTTTAAGACTGTTTCTGATGGGAGGGTTTCATTTGATGCTTCAGCTTTGAAATGATACTTCCAACACCCTCATGACTCAGCTTGGAAGTACAACAGCCAGCTTCCATAATCTCATTGAGATGTTGTGTAACTTAACTGTAAACGGCGCAGAACTAAGCAGCAGTTGTCAGAACTTTGTCTGACATGCAGGATTACCAACGCTTTTGTCAACCTGAATGCAGAGTCCATTAGTGTCCTAGGGGGAGGCACAGAGTCCATTAGTGTCCTAGGGGGAGGCACGGGGAGCTTGATCTCGGCACCATTCTATATGGGTAGATCACTTGCTGTATGCTCCAATGGTTAGGAGCATGCATATTTCTCAAAGGGAGTTCATGCAGTCTGAGCTGTGCTCTACATTAGAGTAATTCAGTGAAATGTGCTCCATCCTGTGCCCAAAGACCACCTGGCCTTGGAATGAGCAGCAGTAGGAGCCTAATAGTACCCAAAACACTTACATGCTGCTTTTCTTCAGTACCTGCACTCAGGAGCTGCTAAGACTATGCCGGAAGCAAGGGGTGATGCTGAAAGTACCTGTTTGAGAAGACTCTTGGCATGGCAGAACAAGGTATTCCTGATGCGAGATGTGGCTCCTGCATCTGGTGGAGATGTTTCAATCCTTTTGTGCATGGTTTAGTCATGCTGGTGTAACTCCGTCTGTTTGGCAGGGATGACTTCTGCATTATAAACAATCTAGGCTTAGTCAGCACCGTGAGATCCTGTGGATACAACAGACTTGATAGCATGCCTCATAATCTAGGCAGAGACTTGATTTCTTCACGTCCGTGCTGGTTTACTTGAAACTGGAAATGGTGAGACATGGAAGCAAATGCAAAAAAGTACACTTAACCGTGTGTGTTAGTATAAGACCTGCCAAGGTGCAGGAGCTGCCCTGCATTGCATCAAAACCAAAATCTAAAGCTTCTTGCATGGTCTGTGTAAGTTCAGCAACTGGCTGCTCATTGAGATTCACAAGTTCATGGAATCATAGAATGGTTAGGGTTGGAAGGGACCTCAAAGATCATCTAGTTCCAACCCCCCTGCCATGGGCAGGGAAATCCTCCACTACGCCAGGTTGCCCAAAGCCTCATCCAACCTGACCTTGAACACTTCCAGGGATGGGGCATCTACAGCTTCTCTGGGCAACCTCTTCCAGTGCCTCATCACCCTCAGAGTGAAAAGTTAAGAAGTTCCTTCTTAACAGACTGGTATGAGCCCTGCTGTGCAAGAACAGAGTTTCTTAGAACTGGTTAGAGCTTAGCAGTGTGACCAAATCAGAAGGTCTGACTCCTGGCATCTGAATGCCAACGGTTGGTATATTTTGCTGCCTAAGTCTAACTTGCTTCTGCACCTCCCTTGCAAGTGGTCAAGGTCTTCTGTAGCAGACTGACAACAGCAGGGAGGGATAGGGTTGTGGGGTGTGATGGGTCCTGCCATCTGGTGTGCACATGTGAGATGGAGACAGGGACAGTGTCTGGTCAAGCCAGGCAGCTCTTCCTGAATGCTTCCAGGTCCCTGATCAATCAGCTCTGCGATGGGGGCGGTGTGCCTGAACAGGGTTGTTGGTGGTGCTGTAACTAAGGAGCTGGGTATGAGACTTATGACGAAATACAGCATTCAAAGGTAACGGATGTCTGGGATGTGTGTACGGAAAATACAGATTGTTAGTAAAAAAAAAAAAATAATTCAGAAGCATTGGAGACTTCATCATGGGTCCTTCTGGAGAAAACATGAAGTTTACAAAAGCAATCAAGAAGGCCTTGTCTTGGATCGTTGAGTCTCAGGCTGCTTGTCACGATATGAAGGACTCGATGTATGTCCTGTAGGGTAAACTACGAGCAGATCAGCTGGGAAGCTAAAGCAGTGTTTGATAGCAGCAGGTCTTACAGCTGGCAGGTGTTTCTGTCACTGAAGTGTCGGCAAATAGAAAGTAATGTTTGTTGTCTTGTGCATATCCAGTTGCTATAGGATATATCCAGTTGCTATAGGATATATCCTCTATAAAACTTTAAGTCTGGGTGGTTCCACTGTAACTTTATGTAACTAATCAGAATACCTTGTCAGCTTTTTTTATTGTTGTTGTTGTAAGCCTAACTGATGTAGGTTTAAGTAGTCTCATTAAGTTACCAACTAACCTGCTTTAGCTGAGATCTTTAGTACTGCAGTGCTGTGAGTTCGTCTTTCTGCTGAGGTTTAAATAACTTCCTAGCTGCTAGGAACCAGAAATACTGCCAGTAAACCTTTAGTCTGATGATACACTAGGGGTTTTTATCTGAAACTTGGATTTCACTGACCTAGCGTAGCACTGCAAGCAGTTTGCTCAAATTAGAAACATATATATGTATCACAAATAGAGTGAAAATACTTCTGTGATCCTTCAAGAAGATCTTAGAGCTTTATCTCCTGTCTCCTTGGCATATCTCGCACTAGGTAACTGCTAGAGTTGAAGGAGAAGAAGAGGGAAACTCCCAAGATTGAGATAAGAACCTGGGTCTTCTCCTAGCCATGTGCCTGGATACTGAAGGCTGTTGCACTTACTCTTACCTGATAATAATTCCTGGAGGCAGGAAGTGTTCCTGGCTGCATGTTGGCTTCCGTTCCTCAGGTGAAGCAGAACAGCTGCTTCCCCTCCAGAATGCTGTGTAGCATGGTGATGAAGTCACTTCTGACTTCTGGGAACACGTCTGCTCAGGTCAGAGCATTCATGCAGCTGCCACGTTGCTTGTGGTAGTTTGCTGATCACACAAAAGCTGGCATGGAGCTCATTTGAAATGGGTAGTAGTTTCACCAGCCAAGTTCAATGACATTTATTTCCAGGAAACAGGCTTCCCTAGGACCAGAGGCACACACATGTGTTTCTGGTGCTGCAGGTGATTCATAGCGTGCCATCAGCCTAATTGAAGACTTGAGATGCCATAGACCACGTCAAGCTTTCTGATAGACACATCTGTTATTTCTGAGGTGGGATTTCCTGAGCTGAATGGCTGAGGATGAAAAGAATGGGTTGTGCTCTTGTGGGACCAAAATCCTTGTACTGCCACTCTGTGTCCTGATGTTGGTGTGCTGCTGGCTTGTGCTCTCTTCTGCAGTGATGCTCAGCCAGAGGAGCATGCAGAGGCACATGGCCTTACAGCGGCATGCTGACCAGCTTCAGCTAAGGGGCGTACTGGAAGAAGACAGTCTCAAATGAGACGAATGGATACACTAGCTGCTTGGCAGCTCTTCCTTCACAGTCTTGGACTACATTGATCAGTCTGAGGGCTGTAATGCTAACTGATCTGTTTTTCTGGGACCTGGGTTGTTTCTTAGCTTTATGGGGAGAGGAGACTGGCCTGTCCAGCCCATGCATGCTGTCGAGGAGCAATCAAGCAGTCTGAAGCTCACTATTGCACTTGCCAGGAAGCGTCGGTGGTTCTGCAGCGAGTTTCACTCCAGTGACAGTCATTAGTGCTGATGCTATAAGACAGGGTGAGTGGGTGACAAGAAATGGGGCAAAGAAAGGAATTTGCAGCTGAACGCAAGTGAGATTGTTCATGGCAACAGAGGTCAATGCATGGGAATAACCATCTGAGGATAGGGACTGGTTTTGCTGGTCTGCTGTTGAAAACATAAGGTCATTGTGTTTATATGTGTTGGAGGGGAACACTGCAAAGTCCATTCTCTGTTTCAGTGGCTGTAACTGCTGATGACTTGTCTGAGGGGAGTTGCTCAACCTCACCTGCCTGAACCCCACAGCAGGGGCTGTGTGTATCCGGCCGTCATCCTATGTGTTGTGAACTAGCCACGTTGGAATAATTGGTAGCCAGGGGGCCTGTGGCTGTGCTGCTGCAGGGGACAAAGATGCAGCAGGAACCTTAGATCCTGTCACTTTTAATTTCTTCTTCCATCAGGAGGGTCATGTTTATCTGCGTTGCACTTACTAGTATGCTTGGGTAGTGGGTTTTGGGCTACTAAGAGTCCTTTGCTGGATGGGTTTCTGTTTCATAAACATTTTCTGACCTGTAGCATACGCCTCTCTTAACTTTACTTTGTTCAACGTTCATGGGATGGGCAGCCCATCACTGGCTCTGGCTGAAATGAAGCAATTCCCCATCTGTGCTTTTCTAGACAAGCAGATGAACTGGCTGTTGCTGTAAGACCAAATATTCTCTGCTGGTTTTACTACACTAGGAAGTGAGAAGTGCTGGTGGCTTTAAGTCAGAGGGTTTTAAGACAAGTTAGGTTTGTCTGGTCTCGGCTTACGCAGCTTACTGCTCATCTCTCAAGCCAGCTGAAACATATTGAAATTAATTCCCCAGGATGAAGTGAAGCTGTTGGCTGTGTGGCCTCACTGAGCTGCACCTACTTTGCATGACTCTTTGAAGTTACACATTGACTGTGGCTTTCTTGTGCTATCTGAAGAAATGGAATGCCTGAACTATCAAGTATGTTGAAGAGCTGCAGGGGAAGGCTCTTTAAAGAAAAGCAGATAGAGCATAAAACTGAACTGGCTGCTTCTCGTGAGATTAGCTGCAGGGAAAAGAGCTTTCTTGTTAAACTGCATCTTCAAAACACAGGCTGACCTGAACGTGGGAGACAAAAGGTACCCCACTTTTGGCCGAATTGTGGCAACCCGTACCTGCCACTGATACAGAGTTAAGCTAAGTGCACGTCATGTGCCACGTCCGTGGACGTGTTGACTTGTCAGTGAGATTCAGTCGTTGGCCTGGGCTGTGTTGCTTGGCTGGAAGGAGCAGGCTGGCATGAGTGAACGCAGTGTGTAGTTACTTACTGGTTTGACATATCCTCCAGGTGAAGAAGCAGGAGCACAGACTCGAACTCGCTCCTCTGCGTTGTCAAAGGATTGATCAGACTTCTAGTGGAGTTGGCTGAGAGAGAATTGGGAGGCAGCTCAGCTCTTTGGCGTCAGAACCGACATGGTGCTTGCTTTGTATGCTCCTTGCAGCGTGCACAAACACTGCGTTGTCGCTGATGCTGTGTGTGTTGCGTGGCTACAAGCTTCCCCAGCTGTGGAGTCCATAGCCTCATGGGACTCCAGCTACCCTTGGCTTTGCTCAGCCCTCTCTGCTGAAGGATGTGCCATATGCTCCTTGTCCAGTACTAAACAGCAGTTGCACTGGGCCTCCTGTAAAGTTCAGGTGGCCCAAGACAAAAGTAGAACTACTCCCATTCTGAATAAGACATCTATCCAGCCTTTGTACTGTGTTCTGGAGCTCAGGGAGGACTTAAAAGCATTGTTATCAGACTTCGTAACAAAACTTCTCCATCATCAACACTCTGTGGAAGAGAAGTCTCCCTACAACCCTGCTCCTTGCTCCTCTTTGTATAAACCTGGGCAGCCCTTTGGGTCAGCCTCTGATTCGCATCGTGCTGCCGGCAGTCTGAGGGTGCCGACGCGGTGATGCGCGTTTCCGTAATGCATGGCGGTGGCGGGGTGTTTCACTGCCCCTCCGGGGCGTTTCACTGCCCCCTGCCACGGGGGAGGTGAACGTGTGTCAGCACCCGGGAGCCCAGGCTGTGATTCTATATGAATTGCTTAAGCAGCCCTGGCTGCCGCGCTCTGCCCTGTGCCAATACAAACACTTGTGTATTCATGCACTGAGCAGGATTGGGGAACTGGTCCTGCTGGAAAATTCTTTGCATGATGTTTTCTCCTCCTTTTTTTTTTTTTTCCCTTTTTTTTTTTTTAAAAACCAGACCAGTTCCCTGTTCTGGTTCACCATGAGACTGCACGAACAGCTATGCAGGGATGGTCCGGAAAGCATGAAGTGACACGCTCTCGTGGGAGGTGGGAGTTTAAAGGGCCCCGCTGCAGAATGTGAAACCCAAACCCGATGGTGACAGGCTGGTTCGTTTTCGCTCTTGGCACGTTGATTGCTGTCTTTCAGCCCTACTTAATTACAAAAGTTGCCCTGTCACTGTAAGGAGAAAATGTAATGCTGATTGGGCAACAACATGGTACCTCAGGTGAGCTTTGGGTAGTATTGGGACTGTAGCTGTAACCAAGATTCTTCCAGATTTCTTTATACTACTAATGATCTGATTGAGAAGCAGCCAGATTAACTGGCATGCTCACCTCTTGCTGCTAAAATGGTGCTTGCCTTGCTAAGCAAAAGAGCATCCTATACTTCCCACTTGAGAGCTGCCTGACTGCTTCCCTTTGGACGGAGCACCCTGGGAGCCACTAACCAGCCTTACTTCAGTTGACATAAAGTGATGGATGGAGAAGAGTGGGGATGCTGAAGCCTGTTGGTATGCAGCAAAAGCTCATCGAGAGGGGGATACGCCACCCTATGAAATAGGGAGGGCAGATAGTTGTAATGCTTTGAACAGCCTTGATTGGAACACTAGCCAGGGATAAAAGCACTGCTTAAATCTGGGCTATCCAGTCCATAGGCTGTTTGTGGGACAGTCTGTAGCTGTCTCTTTGCTCTTTGACCTATGCTGTTAGTCAGTATCTTTGGCTGTTCTAGGAAGATAACTACTGCATTAATCTGCAGAGTCACCAAGCAGCACTGGTGCTTATGTTATCAATGGAGTAATGGAAAAGCCATTAGCTGAGATGGTGCCACACTGCTACTGACTTCTGATGTAGCAGACTGGCACGCAAGCTTCGCTTCTGACTTGCCACATAAAAGCATCAGTTCTGTTTCAGCAACTCCAGAACTTATGGCTGACTGTTAAATTGAAGGTGTGCGTGGTCAACTTAATGCTAGCAGTCTGTGTGCCTGCCCAAGGAGGGGGACAGGTGAGGATGCTGGTGGGTGGTTTGGTTTGGTTTTGTTTTGTTTTGGTTTTTTCCTTAACCATTTAAGCTGTCTGAATACCATGGACATCTGGGACTGGAGTTAATCATGTGTGGGCTATTAACTGCAGAATATCAAGGTTTAACAAAGCTAAAATTTCTTTCAGCAGGTGGTTTTGTCTTGCCACACACTAATATCAATATTTTGAGGTTAGAGGCTCTTCAGGCTGCTCTGCCTCAGATAGCATTTCTGTCAGAGAGACTAGCTCTGCTTTTCGGTATATGGAAAAAGGTGAAAGACAGACCTTTCTGTTTATTTTAGAGCTGTTCAAATCCTTGTAAGAGTCTTTTTCTAGATGCTCCAGTGTCATATTTGGTAGCCAAACTAGGTAGCAAATACTTGTCTTGTTCTTATATGTCCGTCTCAAATAAGAACTAATGGTTGGTTTTGCTTCCCATGAAGTTGGAAGAATCTTGCAGGATGCTTGGGGAGGTGTTTGAGGTGGGAGAGCTCGTTACAGCTCATTCCTTTTCAGCCGAATAAGAAGGATTTATTAGGAGAAACAAATGTGTAGATTTAACAGCGTTATTCAGATAATGGAGGATTTCAAGTGTCTTTGACACTGCTGTAATAGGCTAATCGCTAACTAGGATTAATAAGAGTGGGATACAAATCATCCTTAATCTAGTTCAGGGCTTGTAGCAGCTTGTGGCAAAGCCAGGGCTTTTGCTTACCTCAAAGAGCAATTTGAAAAAAGCTGCTTCCTTTTACATATACCACGGCTCCAAATTAAAAAAATGTGGCTCCCAGTTTGGGTGGGGTGAGATCAGCTAATAAACTACGAATTTGCCCTTCATCGTGAGAGAGTACGTCAGATCTGTGCTGTAGCAGGAGGGATCTCTGTGGCAGCTGATGGGATAAGCACAGAAAGATTCATGTATTGAGTCTGCGACCACGATGAAGACGACTGAAGAATAGTTAGAAATGATCCTTTTTTTTAAAAAAAAAAAGTCTAGAGTATGTCAGACTTCTGGAGCCAATAATATTGCTAATGAGTTGTGAACCCATTCTTGATTAAATTGAAGATGCCACTAAGCAGCTTTCTGGTTGTCCCAGCAGAACTGAATAACTATTGTTCTGCAACAATACAGTGCTCAGCAAGAGCAGAGGCTAACAGTTTCCTCAGGGTTTCCTCTAAACAGGCTGCTTTGATACTTGGGGAAGAAGGGGTTCTTCCACTGGTTAATGGGAACTGGTTAATGCATGTCAAAAATGCGGTTAAAACTTTTACCCGTCACATGGAACTGGATTCAGTGACACCAAATCAAAAGGGCTAGGCAAGTATTTCTAATCAGTTTTCTGAGCTGCCAAAAAAAAAACCACCCTAAAAAATGAGCTTGTTAAATGTTAAAAAAGCAACATGTTGTAGGTGCAGTATAAGAATTGAAAGTTTTCTGACTAGAATACATGAGATATCATCAGAGATCCTTCAAAGGATCCGCTGCCTGAACTTAAATGTGTTCAGCCAGCCCCTCTGGCATCAATCACAATGTGAATGGTCCATAAATATTCTCAGAGGACTGCAAAATAAACTGGATGGTGATGGAAGTAATTTCTAAAAGCATGTGTCCACACGAGCTGAATAATCTAACAGTACGATAATAAAATTTGAGCTAAGGTAATGCAAAGTTGTTGGTAGAGCAGTCTTGCTTTAAGCTGGAATTTATTTTTAGCTCTTTCGTACAATATCACCTGGTGATTCAATTTGTGTTCTGTGCCCCTAATCCTCTTGACTAATCAAAACCTTTCTCGTCGGTGTAACTCAGCTGCAATAAAAGGTCATGGAAAAGCCTTGACCATGAGGTGTTTGTTGTCTGAACAGCACGGTCTGTCTTGCTGATGCAAAACTCAAATTAGTTCAGTCCCTTCCGATGCTGTCCTGGGTCAGTGTTTTATGTCAGCCTTGCTGTGTCTGAAATCCTTCAGCAGCAGATCATTGTGGAAGCATGACATTTCTGCAGTGCTTGTATTTTGTGGTGCCATAAGGAGCGGTTACTGCCTTTCAGCCTACTGAAGCTGTAGTCTATGGAGCAAGAAGTGTAGTCTTTATGTAACTGTACAGTTACATAAATTAGGCAAATGTTTCTTAATGCACATGGTACATCAAATTGGATGGTGTCATGAAGTTACATCACTTTGTGGATATTCTGACTGGTATTCACATGTGCATAATCTTTGAGTATTTGGGGCAAAGAAAGTCCTTCTCAGATCCCAGGCCTCAAACTACCTGGTCAAATGGAGATGTCGTGACTCCTGGAGGAGCAGCCTGGGACAACTAAGTAGAAGGACACGTTTAGTGCAACTTCACTAAGTTCTCATATAAAGCTGTGGAAAGCAGACTTTATTAATCCTAAATCATATTTTCTGTTATTCTCTTGAAGTACAGTAGCCAACCTCAGGGGACAGGAACTGGTCTGAGTCTGCCTTCATGTTGCAGGGTGGCTGCTGGGGAGCAGCTGGGCAACTCAACACTGGAACAGCATGGGTCTCTTTGGTTAGACTGGCCTGCCCTGGACTCTCCTACTCTGAGGAGGACCTAGCTATTCCTGCTAAGATACAGAAATCAAATTAGGATTCCAGCAAGGACATGGCAAAGGCTGTGGAGAAGCAGAACATGCAGCAGTCTGGGAAGAGGCTAAAAGAAGCTCAGGTGTGAAGGAAATGTAAGGGTAGGCTGGCTGGACGCACTGGGCAACAGGAAAGGAAGCATGGCACGACTGAACAAGCCTTATCTGTTAACGCAAGGGGAAGGGGGGTGTGCTGGCTCGGTAGTCAAGATCAAGAGTTGCTATTTTACTTCCTGACAGTCTGTGATCCTTTTAGGAGTGTTGCTAAGATCTGCAGACCATCACATCTGTCCAGGTGTTCTTGGAAATCCTGTATGAGCTGCTCCTGAAGATTCAGATTTGGGAGGGAAGTTAGTCTCAATCTGTCGTGGGTTAGGCTGCTCCAGCAACCGAATCCCACACAGCCGGTCACTCACCCACCCCCAGGAATGAGGGAGAGAATTAAAAGAGAAACGGGAAACCCATGGGTTGAGATAAGAACAATTTAATACAGATAAGTAATACACAGTGTAGGTGCTCACCACCCCCTCTTATCCGCAGCCCGTCTCGTCCCGAAGCTGCAATCATGGATGAATGCGAGGCCCCGAAATAGAGAGGGGGAGAGAGAGAGATAGTACTCTGAGAGTGGGAGTACTGGGAGAGAGAGAAAGGAAAAAAAAAAAAGGCAACAGAGCAAAAGCGCAGCAAGCGCAAAAGAGCAGAAGCGGCGAAAGAGCCAAAGCGCAAAAGCCCTTCTGTCCGGCTGACCCTCACTTTTATACTGGGCATGACGCTGCATGATATGGAATACTAATTGGCCAGTTTGGCCCTCAATCTTAAGTTCCACCACAAATCACAAGGGGAATCGTGGCCCCCTTGTCCCAGCTATGCTTCCCCCTTATCCCACCGTGCTTCTGCACTCCGGCACACTGAAAAGTCCTTGGCCAACTACAAACATCAACTTGCTATCAACATTCTTCTCAGAGCGAGCCTCTGAGTAAAACCAAAACACGGAGCTCTTCTAGCTGCTAAAACGAAGAGCTAACTCTGTCCCAGCTAAAACCAGGACACAATCCTAGATAAAGGTGTATGGCAACATGGCAGAGGGGTTGGAACTAGATGATCTTTGAGGTCCCTTTCAACCCTAACCATTCTATGATTCTATGACATGTCTTAAACTGTATTGGCAGTCCCTTTCTTCAGTAAAAAGCTAGAGAAATTGCTTTCTAACTGCTTCAAGGTAGAGTGTTCCGCTGGAGAGAACAATGCACCTCCTCCTCTTGCACTCAAAACTGAGCTGAGTGGGAGAAGAAAGGATTGTGCTTGCCACTGCTAGTGCGAGAAAGGAGGGAGAAAAGTAGTCCTCAACGGCCCCATCAGCCAAGATGGTGTAATTTCTGAAGCCTGACTTCACTTCTGAACATACTGGAAAGGACGCTCAAGGGAGCAGAGTCTGGGAAGCCTGGCAGTTCTTTCCATATTCTTTCTGCACCAACAGTTCATCCTCTTTAATATTTGAAGAGTAGTGAGATCAGCCGGTGTGAGTCACTGACCTTCCACACAAGAAGGAAAACATAGAGGAAGTACTTAATCTGACCTACTTTCTGTGGGTAAGTGCAAAAGCACAGCACAAACAAGCAAGGACAAATCTAAAAATCCAAACTACCTCATGACGTGCAGCTAAACAAAAGATTGAAAGGAACATTGTTCTTGAATTACTCTAGAAATATCTTGCAGAAGCTTAAGGAAAAGTGGTTTGTTTTGCTTTGTTTTTCCAGTAGAGAAAGGAAGTGCTAAGAATGTCTATATGAGTTTTTTTTGTTCTTACTTCTTTTGTTGCTTTAAAAAAAAATAATCTAACTACAGTGATTGCCTAGAAGGGGTAAGATCTTGGGCCTGCTTAGATTGGCAACTGGCATGCAACTTTGTCTTCAGAGAGGTCAAATCTAATGGGCTAGTTACCCACCTTGGAAACTAGTTGCTGTATGGAAATGGGGGGAATGGATAAGGTATTAAGGACTGAAGAGAAAACTGGATAAACCTGGTATCTTAAAAGAATGAAAAGAAGATGGGGCTGATAAATACAGCCATGTAGGTAATAAAGTGACAATGAAAGCACTCAGTTGCTTTGTTTAACAGATCATACTGGCGCTGGCTAACTTCTCCCTAGGACAAAAATGAGTGTTATAGTAATTTTTAAGTGACACTGTGTTAATGGAAGCTAGAGAAATACAGTGGGCCTGGGTGCAAAGCTGGTGAGAATGGATGTTCTTCTTTTTACATAATAAAACGAGATTTCACACTCCCAATAAAAATCATGATCAGCTTGGGTGATGCAACAGTATCACCTAAACTTGCAGATGGGGTAGTCGGTACTGGAAAGGGATGACGAATGCATTGTGACAATGGGGTAGATGTCAAAATTCTGAAAAATGGGGAATGTAGATAGATAGGGAAAGGTGAAAGTCGGAAGTGACTTATAGGGCTGTGGTTTGAAATCGGAGAAGGGAGAATGACTGGTTAGGTAATAGTAGGCCTGCAGAAATAAACCTGGGGCTAGTCATGAGCTGAGTCAAGCACGTTGTACCAATAAGAACGATAAGTCCATACATCTTGTTGGCCTCTGCTGTATGAAGTAGTCACTCGGCTTTATTTAGCATTGTCTTCTTTGGATATCCTGAATGGCTTTGAACGTTGTGTGCTGTGACAAACAGGTGCAGTACAACAGGGGTTTGGCCTCTTGTTTCAGCAACTGAACTTCTGTGCTGGTTAGTGTACTCATTGAAGCATAAATGGAAAGCTCAGGGGGCTGTATTCTCCTACATGGAAGGCTGGCTTCTACATCAGTGGTCTGAGTGCCCACACTTATAAAAAAGGAATCTCATTGTACTTCCAGTTAGATTCTGTAGTTTCAGATACATGAACAGTGCTGGAGGGGCTCAAAAAGGCAGAGAAGTCAAACTACTTTGTCTCCCCTTCCTTTCCGCGCCTTAGAAGTAATGCGGTAATCAATGGATGAAGTGGTTGGTAGATAGTGAAGACACGAACAGTCAGAACCTGAAGCAGAACGGTTATGTTGTGTAAGGACCGAGCATCGGCTGCTACTGGGATGCAGCTCTGAAAAGGTTCCTTGCTTTCTTCTTTCCCAAAGTAAGTGCAGCCTGGAAACAGTGCAGAGAAGGGAGACAGCAAGACTGACCTTTCCAACACCGAATAGACTAACCAGAACTACTCTTTTGGGGAGGGGAGATGGAATGAATAAAGACGAGAAAATGCAATCTGAATGAAGAAAGTTTGTGTAACCTTCAGGAGCCCTTAGAGGACTCTGCACAACTTAAAGTTGCACAGATAACTTTAAGTAAACTCACCACTAACACACCTTTTCCCCTTCTCTTTAAAGCAAACTACAAATCTGAACCTTCCTCCAGAAGATCTTGATTCATCTGGTGATGACGATGATGTATTCTCAGGTTCAGGTGCAGGTGAGTTGTCAGCACTTGTACTGTTAGTGCTTGATTCTTCCAGAATGTGGCAATCAAGATCTTGATGAGCATCCAAGCTAAAAGCAGGGGGTTGGGGAGGGAGGAAGGAATCACCCCCACCTCCACCCCCTAGCCTCAGAATATGAGAGCTGGGAACAGAGAAAGAGCCTAATCTATTCATCTTGTAGTGCTTCAGATACTAACAATTAGCAGAAAATGAGTTGTGGGACACTTGAAAGGGAGCAGAAGCAGGTATACTTCATGTCACTGCTAATACAAGATACTGCGTGAAGAATGTTATGAAACTGGAGTGATTCTTTACTCATGGGGAAGAGAGACCGTAAGAAGGGCCTTTGTCCTCTCTTACAAGCTGGTAGGAAATACCATTTCAGGGTGTGTAAACCTCAACCTGCCAACACACATCAAGTGCAAATTTTATCTGTCATCAGATGTGCAAGTTCTCATAGGCCATAATTTTTTAAAAGTGGAATAAAGGGATTTTAGGGTGGGGAAAAGTCTACCGGAATGATTACTAAGCTGCATGAGAGAGCTTTGTTTAGTGCTGAAGTTGAGGAGATGCTACTGAGGAAAGAGCCAGCTATGGAAAGCTAAAGCATTGTATTCCTTCTGCTTCCTTCCAGCCACGTAGTTGTATTTTCAGATTAAGCTCTGCAGGAATAAGACCCTGAAATCAGTGACTAAAGGTGTTCAGTATATGGGTGACTGTTCTGAATCAAATAAAACATATTTATGGGAAAAGAGTCAAATAACCATCCTGAGCAACCAGTGTACTGGAAGCAGACGTCCCTCTTATCGACCTGTCTGCAAACAGTCTAGCGCTTGTGCCTTAGGGAGAAGCAGAGGACTAACAAAGTATTGCTGAATAGCACATTGGTCTGTCCCTCCCCTATTCCACTGAAAAGGATAAGGAATTACCAACTGAACGGATGTTATTACAAAAATTGGCTATGCAAGTTAGGCATCCTCCTTAGCCCAGTGTCCTGAAGATACTATTAATAGGTCTCCAAACTGGCCAAGGATAATACTTTTTGTTTTGCAGGTCCTCTGACTGACCAGTCTCGTACCTGGAGAATCCCAGCAGAACCGACTAATTCCTCATTACTGGCAACACCAATGGATTTCAACGAACAACCGTTTCCTGGCATTGAGAGCCGAACTGAAAAAGAAGTAATATCTCCTTCTGCAACGAGTAATGTAGTGACAGAGGAGCCAGTTGTAGCTGTGAAGGACGAAGTACCCATCCTGGGCTCACCTGATGAGAAATCAACCAAAGATGCTGTTACAACAACAGTGAGAAGCCCCACTACTCACTTTCCTTCGGTAGTTCATGTAACTCCTTCAGAATCCTCAGATACGGTCCATGAGCTCGAATCTGAAGTCCCTAGCTCTGATATGCCAGACACAAAAGATGTGCCTGAGCCCCACTCCACCATCCTTCATGAGGGAGACATCACTGCCACCTCCACGACAGCAGCTCCAAAGGACGTTGTTCCTACACAAGGGGAGGTTTCTGAAGATGGCTCTGGAGACCCGGTGAGGACTAATAGCTTTGACACCCTTTCCAGGGAAATGGCTTTAGTAGTATATTGTAAGTTGGTTTTGTAGGAAAGGATGATAGTTTGTCAAAAGCAATGATTGATTTAAAAGGTTATATTGATGGACGGTTTTAGATGAGAAAAAACAAAGCTGAGGAAAGTCTTCAGTAACAGTCAATGATGAGAAACATGAATAACCTGCCTTGTATGTCCCAACAGGGAGACTTCATCTTGACTAAAGATGAGGATTTGGTCCCCACCCAAAACTCAGAAGTACCGGCTGACTCTGGGAGGAATGCCAAAGCAGCAGGAGCCTCAGGAATTATGGACAGAAAAGAAGTTCTTGGAGGTACCTGATATTCTGGATTTCTAGTTGGTAAAAGCAGACTCTCATAAGAGTCTTCTAAGCAGCAGAAGCTGCAGTTCTGCAAGTACATCTCTAAGCATGAAAGCCAACCTTTTATTTTATGTTAGACCTCTGAAACAAGGGTGGTGATTCATGATTCTGTGTTGTTGAAACGCTAACAGGGGCAAATATTAATCTGCTAATAGCAAAGCAGCCACTGCTAGTTATCTGGAATTTTATGTTTAAACCTATTCCTTCGCTCCTCTCAAAAATTAGTGAAACTGCTCTAATGCTGCCTGGGTCACATTACTGGATTTGAACAACATAGCCTTGCATGCTTTGCAGCAGGGCCCGGTGGGAGATATGTTTCTATAGGTGTACCTCATGTAGATGAGCCTTTGGTAATGGCAGGATGACTTGGGAGGGGGCAAAAGGACAAATCAATTTCTGGAAGTCTTGAAGTCAGGGACCATTCAGTGAGGAACAATCTGGAACTTAACAATCATCCTAGCATTATCTGGTGTGGCATCTAGAGTAATCTGTGTCTGTTTCTCCCTTCTAGGTGTTATTGCTGGAGGACTAGTAGGCTTGGTGTTTGCAGTGTTTCTAGTTGCATTTATGTTGTACAGAATGAAGAAAAAAGACGAAGGCAGCTATTCACTGGATGAACCAAAACAGTCTAATGGAGGATACCAAAAACCACACAAACAAGAAGAATTCTATGCATAAACACTGATCTTCAGGACACTTCTTATTCCATCTTTCTTGGACTCTTCTCTCCCTGCACATGGACCTTCTAGTGTGCTTAGCATTAAACGTAAGCCATATGATCTTTGGGTTATTAGCCCTTACCACTTTGCCATTGGAAATTTTATAACTACAAAGTAGGCCTGGATTCATTGAACATTCCCTGCTTTCTTGCACAACTTTATTTTATTTTTTTAAACAGAAGTGGGACTGCAAGTTCCTAAACTCACTTTGGTTTATCTAAAGACTGCTGGGGCAGGCAGTGGGGAGAAGATAAGGGAGCACTGTATGTATAAACCTCTTGATATTTAGGGAAAGGGCTAGCAAGAATAAACAGTTATCAGTGCTCGAATTCTGTATAGCAGGGATCCTTCCAATTTAACTCATAGATGTGTTTTAAGTGTAACAAATGGCTGCACTGGGCGGACGTTTGGTACACTGCAATCCTCTAGCTCTTTCTGACTGTCATATTTGGAGCACTTAATGCCTGTGGAACATCAAGCTGAACGTGATTTCTAGTGAAAAGAGGTGTGAGGGGCAGGGTAAGCAAATGACTGTCACATGGCTTAAAATAACTTATATTTCGGAAGCATTATCCCATACTCAGAACCAGCTCCTGTGCAGTTGGTGCATACACTAATACAAAACAAACCCCAAAGACCCCAAAACAAAGTGGAGAGTTCATTTTACCAATAACGTTGGACTGTCCCACTACCCTCTTGCTCTTTCAAGGCTTAGGTAAGTAGTTTCATCTCAGACATTCCCTCTTCTTAGGTGCCAAATCTAGGTTGGGCTGTCATGCTGCACATCCTCTCATCCGTGTTAACTGTGTAGTCACCAGGTGACTGATGGCGCGTTGTAGCACCTACCTCTCTGTGCACTGTTTACAGTGGTTGCCTCAGAACGTGGTCTGCCATCTATTGCCACAGAATACCTTGGCACACAGGGGTGGAAGGTGGAAAGCAGTACATCATGACTTCGCAGCTGAGGAGTAGAGAAGCACAGCATCTGAAACAAGCCTGGTGAAGGCTAAGTGTAGATGGCCTTAAATATATATACAACAGTTGGTGTGCTTGACTTTAATGACTCGGGAATGGCTCTTCAGAAGTTGTTCCTGCACTTTGGAGAGAAGCAACTCCAGGGATGTCAGACTAGTTAAGGGCTGAAAAGCACCTCCTGAGGAAAGTCTGGATGCCTGAAGCTGTTGGTGGTCAATGTGCTGTCAGATGTGAGGCACTGAGGCCTCATTGAGGGTCTGGAGTTCTCCAGGGTTTCTCAAACTGAGTGAGAAGAAAAGCGTGGTGTTCTGCACAAGCCTTACTTCTGCTCTGCCTTCGGTTAGCTTCTTGCAACCTCAGTTCCTCATCGCTCAGTGCAGAAGGTATGGGGTGGGTGGAGGAGTGTTTACAACTGATGTAAATATTTGTACTGTTGAGCCAGAGGGAATGACTGGAGAATATTGGAGAATATAGCAACAGTTGGTACAAACGTTGCACATTCACAGTAAAACTTAAAAACCTGTGTAATTTAAATGAAGTATAAAACACTCCTGAACTGCTACACAGCTAAAATGGTGCCTTCTGCAAACCCAAGTAAAAAAAAAACCACTTCTTGATTCCAAACTCTTCTTTATGCACAAGGAAAACTTGTGCATATGTGTAGCTGGCTGGTTTTAAGTAAAGCTGCAAAGTCCATTATGTCTTTTTTTTTTTTTATTGAATGAATTTTTATAGGTTAATGCAATGACCAGATGGTGTTAATTTCAGCTGTAATTCTTTGCTTTGTATAGGAATGTAGAAATGTTGTTTGATAGGTTTATCTATGAAAAGGTTCTTGTAAAGCACAGGAAGATAAAAGTGGTAAACTTCAGTTGTACCTCACAACCTTGCTAGGGGGAAAGGAAAAAAACTGTATATTTTGGTAGTCTAAACTGACAGTTTGTGAAACAAACATGACATTCTGTGTTATTTAAGTGGTACAAATGAAATATAAGTTCTAACAGAAGATGCAACGTTTGGTTATCTGTATGCCATGTAAAGGTATACTGCAATAAATGGCATTTTTGGCAAGAACGTGTCTGATCTGTGATCATTGCTGTATATAATACTTCACAAAGCAGACATGGTTTTTAAGACTGCCCAGGTCTTTAAGAAAGTTGAATTCCAAGTATGAAATGTCAATTTCAGTACTAATATGACATTCCAGCTCAGAATTCGAAGGGTATGAGTGTGACCTGCTTATGGCTGGATGTCACGCTTGCGGTGAGCTCTGCCCTGCGGCAGTGGTGTGGGATGTGAATGGGCTGTAGTGGCGACTTGTACGAAATCTCTTTGTTAGAGCCCTGCAACATTTTATGCTGGTTATAATTTTGGGAGCTCTCCTTACTTGTGCAGTATGTCACCATCCCCAAAAAGGTGAAAAAAGGTGTAAATCTTCCACAGGGCTCCCTCTTGCTACCTGTTCTGCCTCCAGGAGTTTGAGAGCAGGGAAGGCTGCAGGAGGGGCAGCTCCAAGTCTTTCTATTAAAACGTGCTTCCCAAGACACATTTGGAGATTTTTATCTCTGAGGAGGAAGAATAGAGCTGGCCTGTTTTAAGTATTCTGTTGGAAGCTGGTTTCTAACTGCACACCGACTTTGCCAGCCCCTTAAACTGTGTAAAAGACTTGTGTAAGATCAGAGTTGACTGTTTTGCATAGCAGTGTCTTACCTGCTATGAATTCTCTTCTTCGGGGGTTCCCAAGATTTTTGCTTCCGTTTTTCTAGTCAGTGATAATGTGTGAAGTTAAGGTGGCAGGGAGGGGAAAAAGGAATTGCTGAGGAAAGTGGGAAGTTTTTATGTGAAAACCCTTACAAATGAAATACAGTGCCTGATCCTCAGTGTGCACTTGAGAGAAAATTTTGTTGTATTAAGAATATTCTATAGAAGGGATAGTCTGCCTCTGTATTCCAGCACAGGTTAGCCTGGGTTTTCCTGAGTGACATTTCTGTTCACTGTGGTTCATGACTTTCTTCTTCTCCATCCATGCTGGAGCAATTATCACATTTACTCTTGTTCACAAGTGAGATGCAAAGAATGTGGCTGGCAGAAAATCTGACCCCTCCTTTGTTCTGGAAAAATGAGCTGGAGGGTGTAAATGCACCAAATGTCAAGGAAGGCAAACTATGAGAGAAGGACTTTTAGCAATTCTCACTTTGTCAGGTTGCAGTAGACCCTATAAAGGAAGCTAAAGCAAACCTAAAAGGCTGTATAATATTGTAATTGAAATAGAGAACAGGAGAGAAAAAAAAAAAAAGGGCCATTTTATGGGAGTACTGAGAAGAAAAGCTATTCTAGACATTTCATAAATGCCTAACCTGAGTCTTCATCAGGACTAGTACGTATATTGATGAAGATGAGTAGTGGGATAAAGGTATGGGGTGAAATTTGGTCCATTTGAGGTAGCAGCAAATTTAAAAAAAAACCACAACACTTTAAATATGCAGGAGATAAGCTAGAGGTTCAAAACCAAATAGTCACCTGGCATTCTGGGGTGATGTTTAGCTCATGAAACTGGAAGCCTGATGGACAGCATTTTAATATGCTGGTCAAATTAGAGGACAACAGCAATTTTACTTCAGAAAATTAAGTGCTGTGTCTGGACTAAGGAAGGAGAGAGGAGAAAAGGTATGGCCTCAGCAGTATGCAGGATCTTACAAAAGGACCTGACAAATAGAAAAATTAAAAGATAGGATGCCTGATACATGAGATAAAATATAAAATGGATTCACCAAAAGTAGATTGTGCCAGACTAATCAGATCTCTTGCTTTTTGATAGCATTTTTTTTCAGTCAAAGGCAATCTAATCTCATTGAACTTCAGTAAAGCAATTTATCGGTGCCACACAGAAAATGAATAATCAAAAGGAGGAAGCTGGGGATTAGTGGAAGCATTGTAAAGTGGTGAGGAATGGGTTATGGGGGAGCCTGCAGCAGGCTCTGCAAGACAAGGAGGTAGAAGAAAGAAAAGACCTCATTTTGGGGATACTTTCTAAATATTGTCATTAAGCTAAAATGGAAGGGAATACACAGAATTACATTTGCTGTTGGGAATTTGGGCAGCCTCAACAGTGTGGAACATTGAGGAGAATTTAATGTTCTGACAACAATTAGGATCAACTTCAACAGGACAAGGTCAGGTGTTGGAGGGGGTAACTACAGGAATTTCTGTTCTGACCTGGGAATAAGAGAGGGGAAGAAAGGGCTAGGTGAATTAGTCAATTTTAGAATAAAAATCTGTGTGATGCAGCTGTAAGAAAGGAAAAAATCAACAAGATGTAGTAGCCAAGGCATGTCCAGCAAATAGAGGGAATTTTCAGCATCATGGGTAGCATTACACAAAGAACTAGTGAACCCTTTGCTTACCATCACCTACATGCTCTAGGATTAATTCTGATTCTATGCTGGGAAGGAACAGAGGAAAAACATTAAAATGATGTGGAAGTAAAGTCTCTTCCCACACTAAACTCACCATGTTTGATTTGTTCAGCTTGGGAAAAGTTACTGTCGTACAGGTCTACAATTGCCACCTGCATGCTTGTCATGGTACAGGGCAATACAAAAGATGGAGATGAGCAACTTAGGTCAAGGAATGATATGGGGGAAAAAAAAAAAACTGGCAAGTATAAACATTGAAATAATTGAGAATCCTTCCATTAATGGTGGGGGCAAAAGATCAAAATGGACTGAACACAAAGTTTGAGGTTCAGGAAAATTATGGTATGAAATGATCCTGAGCCAGTAGGATGTCTTTGAGCCAATAGTCTATGCATAAAGAATACAGAGACCAGCTAAAAACCCTTCCTCTCTTAAACCTGTTTTTCCTCCCAGCAATCTCGAGATCAAGATCAGAGTTTTTCAGGCCACTTCACTGTGAGCTGAGAAGAAAGTTATTTGTCTAATACAGGCAAGTTCAGCCAAGCCACATTTCCAGGTGGAGGTTTCTGGAAAGCCACCTCTTTTAAAGAGACTAGACTAATTAGGCAAGTCAGTGTCACTTCTGTTAGGAGAAAACGTGAAATAGGTCTTCCTCAACCTGTTTCCTCAAACTGTCTATCATTAAACTTTCCAAATTACACCTCTCTGCAAACACTGCCTGAAAAAAAATCCTAATTCAAAGTTTAAACCATCATGTTTCTACACTTCCCATTGCTTATAGCACAGTGCAGATAAGTCGGGCTGAGATTCTAAG
Source organism: Tauraco erythrolophus (assembly GCF_009769465.1). NCBI lineage: Eukaryota > Metazoa > Chordata > Aves > Musophagiformes > Musophagidae > Tauraco > Tauraco erythrolophus. The sequence goes on along the minus strand of NC_141466.1, from coordinate 61,829,565 downwards.
ATTTAGCACCACTAGTGTAAAAGCAGTAAATGCAAGAGGAAAGTGTGTGGACAGAGAGAGGATGATGCAACATTTAGCCATCTGGAGCAATAGGCTTCTTCAGGTAGCAACACTGCTGGGTTTATGGATTGACGTTTAGTCTATATGGGGAACACCGATTGCTCTGGTGTTCCACACAAAGACAAGTCTCATCTTACCCTAGTGCCAATGATCTGCTCTTATTTATCGCGTATTTTATTTACTCTAGTTTACTACTTTGCTTCCGCTAGTGTGCTTTAGCATGGGAAAAGCAGATGGGCAGCCTTCTGGACTACTCTTTGAGATGGTAACAAAACATAATTGGGACTAATGTACTCTGGTTTGTGTGTGCAAACACACATGTATATATGTACCTGTGCTTATGTGTATGTATGAGCATGCACACACGTATGTGCTAACTAGAAATCATAACAGGAACTAGGTAAGGGAAATCACTAAATTTTAAAAAGTCAGAAAATATTAAGTGCTTTTAGAAGTAGAAAATCCTACTTCAAAATGTCCTAAAGCAAAGAATAAATAGGCACAATTTAAAACTAAAGATTAGCATTTGGATAGATAGAGGGTCTCGGAACACAAGCTGTTCCAGTTTAACCAAAGCCATGTGACTTTGTTGTATAGAAAGGCCCTCAGCACGGACTCCTACTTGACTGAGCCAACCATCAAAGTATTCCTGACCCTCGACAACCAGTGTGGGGGACAGTTCTATGTTTAAGATGCACCACCAGACCAGGAGTCCCCAAATTGTGGTACATGTACCACTGCGGTATGCAATGTATTTCCAAAGAGTATGCAGGAAAAAAAACCAAACCAACCCACACAACAAAAAACCTCCAAAAATCCACCATCAAAATCTGTCACAGATCTGTCATAGATCCCCCCTTCTGGACACAGAGCTAGGAGCTGCTGCAGGTGATCAAGGTGTGGGAGGGACATTGAAGAAGGCACTGAGGCAGCATAGAAGAAACTTCTGCTGATGTCACCAGTGCATTTCTCTCTCTAAACAAAGCCTGGGAACTCGCGTGTTAGGTGACTGGCTAGCTGCTTTCCTAGGGTGGTAAACCAGATGGCATTTCTTTCTGAAAGGAGAGGGTTCGAATGCCAGCACAAACTCAGCAGTAGCTGAGAAATGCATCTTCTGAACAAGGTATCTTTTTTCTGCAAGGCAGTGCCTCCACGTTCCCATCAGATTTGGAATTAGTATTTGGAATTATCTGTAATTAGGTGCTGAGAGCAAGGAGCTGCTCCTCTGGGAGATGCTCTAGGCTGCTGTGGCTCTCTAAGCATGAGCACATGCTCTTCATAAACCTGCTGCTGCCCTGCTTAGGCGGCGTGCTGGGTGCCATTCCCTGCTGCACGAGACCAGCCAATGTGTTGACCTAAAGGAATCATATAGTTGTTATTCTAGCAGATACACCCAGACTTCCTCACACAAAGCCTTAGGTGAGGAAAGCTTAAAAGTGTTATTACTTAATATACTCTCTGTGCGGAACAAAATCAAACCAACTGGAATGAAGGCCGAAATAATTTCAAAAGGCCATAAAAGAACATTATTGTCTTTTAAAACAAAAACTGACACAAATTAGAAGCCATCAAAATAAAGTAGAGAGTGCCTAAAAAGATAAAGTTCACGTGTATCGCAGTCGAGTGAGTAGATGGCTTGTCTAATTACATATCCATCCATACCTGGAGGATATCTGAAAAGCTACCTTTGCTGGCAATCAGAAATCATCTTTATCATCCATTCTCTATGGTCAGAGGCCTTCACAGCCCAGCTCTGAGTGGCCACCAGGGTTTGGCCAGCCCTTCAGGGACCGTCATATGAAGTGAGGAGGACTGTACGTGTAGCTACATACAGCACACAGCCTGCTGATGGAGGAATCAGTCCTTTCTCATTCAGTACATCCAGGCCTGAAGTTGACTTTATGAATAACTTGAAATAGCAGTTGAGTGTTCAGTCTTCATGACCCAGAGCAATGGGTCAAGAAGGTCTTTTCGGAGATTTATTGTTCTCAGGGTGGCACAGGGGAAAAATATGGTTGTTTTGGAGCTACAGTACCTGCCTTTTACGCAGATTGAAAACGGGGCTTTATTATTATTGCTATTAACGTACTCCTGGAGGAAAAGACAATTTGCATATGCTCTTGAAAATGCTGGTTGAGTCTGCTCTTGCTGCTCAAATACTGCTGTTAATGTTTGATAGCAGCCTCCTGAAAACAGGAGCCTTTGAACTGTTTACTGCTCTCGGGAGGTGGTTTGTCTTTTTGGTTATACGTAACTGGAGCCTAGCTGCGAGTTTCTTGCGCGCGGCGCAAACGATTAGAGCCCTGTTCAGAAGAGTTGTTGGGTTTAAGCATTCTTTTCGGATGTTGCCATTTTCTGCTCTCAAAAAAAAAAACCCTGCCGCTGAAGCGCAGCGATGTGTGCTCGCACAGCTCTAAGGAGTGGTTGTGCGGTTACTCCACAGTAAGGATTAGTCACACATTAACCACAGCTGTAAAAACATGTCTGTGGGAAAATCACATCCAAACACTGAGGGCCTTTGAGTCTGCTGCTTATTACTGAGAAAGCGGGTTTCTGTTCCATTTTTCTTCAGCATTGTGCAACGTGCATCTGGCCTGTTTACTTTGCAATCACGATGCATCACAGCTTTTCCTCTGGTAGTCTTCTACCTCCCCCACTTCCACGGACCATGGTCTATTGAGGTCTTACAGGTAGAGCTGGGTCAGCCAATGTTTCTAAACAAGCAGGTCTTGGCAGTGGGGGGCACTCACACTGTGACAGTGTTTAGCCACACTGTTTCATTGCTACCTGAGGCAAAGCAGGTGGTGCCAAATGATGACTTAGGCCTAATAACAACTTAAGGCCCACGAGGAACAAGGATGCCCTTGCTCATTGCTAAGATGACAGCTAAAGGCTGTTAGCAAGTGCTTTTGCTTTTTCTCAATAGAAAACCACCATCCATTACTGTCGTCCTTCTCTCTACATGTCCTTACACCTCATTCTGCATAGGTTTTCAGCAAAGTATGGATCCTGCACTAAATTTCCAAGTCTCTCTACAGATCTTCTCAGAGGTAGTAAAGCTGAAGAGCTTAGAGGGGAAGGAGGAAGAGCACAGCATGTCCCACTAGGAATATGTGACGCGGTAGGGCCACTCTGCATCCAGCTTTGGCCTCTGACAACTGTTGACGCTGCAATCAATGCTCCAGGGCTTCCAGGAGAGGGTCCCAGATCATCATCAATCAGCCATGGATTCTGTCATCCTTCCACTGCTGTTGAATTCCCTTGAAAGCATGACAAACCTTTTAATGTCACTATTTCTTGGGGGAGCAGGGGGAAGGCAGTGCAAATGAGAGATACACAAATAGGAATGCTTTCTGCAAAGCTGTTTTGGGAAAGGAAGAAAAGCAGCACTCACGAAGAACACGTAATTACTATGTCCTCTGCCCCACCCTTGCCTTCTCAAGAGAAAATTCTCTTTACACATTAGTCTGGCTTCTGAATTTACTGATTTGCTCCAGGCCTGTGTCACATGGCCCATGGCAAGTCAGCAGCCAACAAAGTCTCTTTCTCATAAATGAGGCTCCTTTAGACTCAAGCTGCTTGTTGAACGCACCAAGGAGAACTGAGCATTGGGAACAAGGCAGTGCAGCTGTCTGGTATTGCTGGAAGTGATGTCCCTGTATTTGGGGAATGAAAGTGGGAATAATCAGCCAGCTTCTGTGGTTCCATTCTGCTTTCTGAAGCTATGTCCTCACTCTGGCTCCTGCCTGGAAAAGGCAATTTAGGCTGGAGTAGGAACTTAATATGCACTACTGTAATCACAGAATGGTTTAGGTTGGAAGGGACCTTGAAGATCGTCTAGCTCCAGCCCCTCTGTCATGGGCACAGACACTTTCCACTAGATCAGGTTGCTCAAAGCCTCGTCCAACCTAGCCTTGAACACTTCCAAGGATGGGGCATCCACAACTTTTCTGGGCATCCTGTTCCAGTGCCTCACCACTCTCAGAGTGAAGAAGTTCTTCTTTAGTTCTAATCTAAATCTCCCCTCTTTCAGTTTAAAGCCATTGCCCCTTGTCCTATCACTACATGTCCTTGTAAAAAGTCCCTCTCCAGCTTTCAGTGTAATAGGAGAAGCTGAATTGCTCTAAGAAAGCGTATGTTTTCATGAGCTCATTTCCCTTTTTACCAAGTACCACTGCCTCTAATGCCTTCTCCAGCTTATTTTCCTGCTACCCTAGTGGCACATGCTTCAGACCATCCTTCCCCTTCCCTTCCCTACCTGCAGTCAGTAACAGGTTGCTTCAGGCGCCTCACGTTTTCTCTGCATGGGGCAACATGAACTCCAACTTTGCCTTGAGCAAGGCGCCATTACTATTTATCTAGAAAAACACCTTAGAGAAAAAGGACATCTGAAATTATCCCACGCAGTGGGTTCCTACACTGATTCCCAGTTTCATAAATGGGAAAATAAAGCCTGCACAAAACGATTCCTCTAGCCAGTTAGGACACTTTGCATTTTACAACAAGCCTTGCCTGCTCCACCCAAAAGAGTGGGGAGAGATGCCCATGAAAAACAGGGAATATCACTCGCTGTGGTGGAAGTGCAGGAGTCATTGTTTGAAGAGGACAGAGACACCTCTGAAGTGGAGGTCGTGATGGAAGTGTGGGAGTCTTCTGTCAAAGGGGGCAGAGGGATGCTTGAAGAGGACTCAACTTCACTGTCCGTGATGGAAGTCCGGGAGCTCTTGCTGTCCTCAGGCATCTCCTGGTTGAGCCTGTTGAGGAGGAGAAGGAGGAGGAGGAGGAGGAAGGAAAGTCTGAGCCCAGCACTCCTGAGTAACTGAGGCATTTCTTCCTGCCCCGAAGAAGGGGCAGGCTGCTGTGGGGTCCCACCCATCGTGTTCCCACCACTGGGCAACCAGGTCACTTCCCAAGGCAGGACAGTCATGACTGTAACGTGCCCCCTCCCAGCTTGCTGGCCACAGCATCTCCCTCTGCCACCCCAGGAAAAGAGGGGGACGCTGTCAGCTCTCCCCAACAGAGGTCCGTCCCTCTGCAAGAGCATCTCCCCTCATGTTTTAGAGCCATGGATTTCCCCATGCCCTGCCCAAGCGGTAGCCATGCCTCCCCCGCCCCCTTCCCTCCTCAGTGGCCTCACATGTCCATGTGTCTTGTTAGGTCCTCAAGGGCCCTGTTGAACTGGTGCAGTGCTTCAAACAGGCCACCCATCTCTGGGCGTGTGGGCGAGCTGCAGAGGGGCACAGGGCAGCGTTAGTGGGACCTCCTGTGGTGGGGGATACCGGAGAAGGCTGTTGTGCTCCACGTGGGACAGATCCACTTACCACGTTCTCCAGCAGCGTAAAGGGTCCAGGATGGCAAATGCTGCAGGCAGAGGAGACAGAGTGAGCAGATGTGGCATCCCTGCATGGGGTGGTGGGCACACACGGCCAGGAGGTGTCTTTGCAGGGCATCTGCCCTTGCCCAGGGGCTGCTCACCTCTGGCATTACCCTTATTGGCTCTGTGCCATCGCTTCTTTGGCCTCCTTTCCTGCACAGGGAAGGAAAGCAGAGGGTGAGAGGGGAACGTTCCCCGCCGCCTCAGCGGCACCAGCTCAAGCACAGAGCCCGGCCAGGGCCAGGCCAGCGCGTGCCTGGAGCCTGCTGGCCCCGGCTGGCTGGGAAACAGCCTCCCCTGCCCGGCAGAGCCCCTCCAGCCCATCTCTGGGGTTACCCCAAGGTCCTTGCTGAACCCCCACTCTGCCAGGCAGAGTTTGGCTCAGCACCAGCACTGACTCCTACCTGGCACTTTGTCATGGACAAAGCAAAGCCATGGACAGCCGCAATCAGCAGCAGCCAGAGTAAAAAGCAGCAGGAATCGCTGGTTCCTAGACCAGGCAGCCAGGTCACGTCTCAAGGCAGGACCGACATGACTGTAAAATGCCTGAGACAGACCAGGACAGCTCAAGGAGGAGCAGCTGGATGCAGCTCGCAGCCCACTCACTCCTTCCCTGCTCAAGAGCTTCTCTTCACCTGGCTGCCCACAGGCAAAGTGCCGCCCGGCTTCGCTCAGCCCCACGGCCAAATTCCATCCGGCCTCGTTCAGCCCCATGGACAAATTCCATCCTGTCCAGGGCTGGGGCTGCTCCTGCCAGTCTTCCACCCGTCTGCTCCCTCGCCGGGCTGCTGGCACAGCCCCTGGGGGCCGGGCCGGGCCGGGCCGGGCCGGGCCCTGCCGCCGGCCCCGCCCGGCCCGCCCTTCCACCGCGCCCGCCCCGGCTGCTGTCCGCTCCCTGCCGGCCCCCGCGCGCCGCCTCCGCTCCTCCTCAGCCTTCTCTGCCTCAGGCGGGTTCTCGCGGGGTGACGTCGCCTCCTCTCATTGGCTCGGGGCTGCCGGGAGCTCCCGGGATTGGCTGAGCCCTGACAGGCCCTTGCGGAGTCTTCTGGAAACTGCTGGAAGCTGCTGGATCGGGCTGTGACCGGCACAGGGCAGCCCCGGCCGCCCCTCACAGAGCCCTTCCCGCGCAGAGGGCCCCCGCTGCCAGAACCTCGCCTTCCGTGCCCAGCACAGGCCACCCTTCGCCCCTGCAGAGCAGGGATGGAAGGCCTGCCACCAGAGCCGTCGTTCCTGACAGCCTCTGCCCTCAGCGCCATCACCGCCCCCACAGACTCGCACCGTAGGCACGAGCGGTCTCCTGTGGGGAAGTAGGGTGGCCCCAGGGACAAGGCATCCCCGCTCCCAGCAAACCTCACCCCCTGCCCCTGCCAGACACCGAAAGGCAGAGGGTTGCAGCAGGTGGAGCATCTGTTCATTACAAACCTCCCCTCTTCTCGCTATGAAATACGTGTCCAAGAACACCTCCAGCCGTGTGAATGGTCTAACGGCACAGGTCTCACGCTTCGTCCCTCCTGGGGGGCAGCTTCTGGGCAGAAAGTGGGGGATCGGTGTGTGGCTCTGCACACCCCTCCATTAGCCGATGCCAAAGCCTCGCTCCCTCCCACGCGGCAGCATTGACATGGCAGAAGCCCCCAGGTTCCCACAACAAGGCTCTCTCCAGCCATTGGTTGCACCGCGGCTGCGAGGGCACCTCCCTGGGGCAGTGGCTGTGGGCAGTCCTGAGAGGCTTTGCTCGTGCTTGCATGGCAAAGAAGGGCACTTTGGGAGCTGCTCCGTGGCTCACAGCATAGGAACAAGGCCATTTTCAAGAGAACTGGAAGGTGTGAATTCAAAGGTGTTAACTCAGAGCCAGCAAAAGAAAAGGCTGCATTTTCACTGGCACAGGGCAGCCCCTCACCCCCTCCCACACACGACGACATCTCGGCGGTGTCCCTGCTAGGGAAAACCCCATGCCGGCAGAAATGAGATGCACCCATGGGGACAGGGGAGAGAATCGGAAGAAGAACAGTGAGAAAACCCATGTGTAGAAATAAAGGTAGAACAGTCGCTCTCCAACTACTGTCACAAGCAAAGGACACTCGACTTGGGCAATTTAACTTAATTTTAAACATCATAGTGTGGTATGGGCATTGGGAAGCAAAGATGATAAACATTTGGGCTGACAGGAGCCTGATGAAGTTCAACAAGGAGAAGTGCCAAGCCCTGCACCCAGAGAGGAACAACCCCATGCACCAGTGTGTGCTGGGGCCACCCAGCTGGAAAGCAGCTTGGCAGAAAAGGACCTGGGCATCCTGGTGGACACCAAGTTGAATGTGAGGCAGCAACGTGCCATTGCAACGAAGAAGGCTAATGGTACGCTGGGCTGCATTAGACAAAGCATTGCCAGCAGGTCGAGGGAAACTTCCTTCCACTTTATCCAGCTCTGGTGAGGCTGCATCTGGCTCCTGTGTCCAGTTCTGGGCTTCCCAGGACAAGAGAGACGTGGACATACTGAAGAGAACCTAACAAAGGACCATTAAGATGATGAACGGACTGGAGCGTCTCCCATATGAGGAAAGGCTGAGTCTGTTCAGCCTAGAGATGAGAAAGCTCAGGGGGGATCTTACTAATCTATAGAAATAGCTGAAGGGAGTTGTCATGGTTTAGCCCAGCCAGAATCTAAGCCACCACATGGTCCCTCACTCACCCCTTTCCCTCAGTGAGGTGGAGTGGAGAAAAATGTAACAAAAGGCCTAAGGGTGGAGAGAAGAACAGAGAGGAATCACCCACCAACCATGGCCCCGGGCAAAACAGACTCACTTTGGGGAGAAATCAACTTAATTGGTTAACGGCTCATTCAGAAAGGATAACAAGAAACAAAGCCAGATCTCAAAAACACCTTCCCTCCCACCCCTCCCCTTCCCGGCTCTACTTCCTCCCCCAGTGGTGCAGAGAGACAGGGAAGGAGGGGATTGCAGGTCAGTTCCTCAGGTGTTTTTTCTGCTGCTCCTTTGTTAAAGGAGGAGGACTCCTTACACTCTTTTCCCACTGCTCCAATACATCCCCTCCTCATGGGACAGTCCACCAACTTCTCCAATGTGAGTCTTTCCCACAGGATGCAATCGTTACCCACCAGATTGCTCCGGCGTGGGCTTCTTCCCCACAGGATGCAATCGTTACCCACCAGATTGCTCTGGCGCGGGCTTCTTCCCCACAGAGTCACAACTTCTTAGGGAGCTGCCACCCGCTCTGGCATGGGGTTCTCCATGGGCTTCAGATGCCTCTCTGCCTGCACCAAGCACTGGCACAGGTTGCCCAGGGAAGTTGTGGGGTCTCCATCCTCGGAGATACTCAAAAGCTGTCTGGACACAGCTCTGGGCAACTGGCTCAAGGTGGCCCTGGTTGAGCATGAGGCTTGGACTGGGTGACCTTCAAGGTCCTTACTAGCCTCAACCATTCTGTGATTTAAACACTTAAGGAAGTGCAGGGGAACCTGCAAGAGCTCTTCCATCACACTCCCTGCTGCCAGCCCTCACTGCTCTTTTCTGCTTGCTAGGGGATTCTGCTCACATTCTCCTCCTCAACCTTTTTCTCACTTCAGTATGTGCTTGGGCACATAGGGCTCCTAGTGAGACCCAGAGCTCAGGGTTGTGATCCTGCCACTCTCCCAGGGCTTTCAGGTCACCTCCATGCCACAGCCCTGATCTCCCTTGAAAGGGAGAGACAGGGATTTTGGAGGAGAGTGATGCCCACAGAGGCGTTTGTCTGCCTGGGTCCAGGGTCACTGCCTGTCATAGTGCAGCCAGAACAGGCACTGGGGCCCCCATCTTCTCTGTCCCATGGTGGACACAAAACGTTCTTGCTCTTTGTGACTTGCTGCCTTGAAGGACCTGTACGTGCTGCCAGCACTGAAGCGTACTGAAGCAACTGTGCTGTGCAGGGGACCTCCAGGAAGTCAGGCATCCCATGCTGCCTCTGGAATCCTGAGCCATAAGGAGGGACCTCAAGGACCTGGTTGAGGGCCATTGTGGTCCTCTCCAGAGAAGCTGCCAACAGAGCTGCTGCCCACCTTGACTGTGCAATGAGGGGTGAGAAACGAGCAGGGGATGGAGCAGCTGCTCCTCCCCAGGGAAGAAGAGACTCCTGTGAGCTTAATTCAAGAGACACATGTTTATTGGGAGAGCTCCCGCACCTGGTAGGGCGTGGGGAGGATCTACTGCTTGCTGGGTCCGTACCCTGCTGGGCCCTGCTGCTCCTGGACACATGCAAGGGGAAGAGCATGATCTCGTTCTGAGGGTCGGGCTGCTCTTTGCACTCCCAACTAGCAGCATGTGGACAGGCTCTCCGTGGGCAAGAGGAGCTGTTGACTGGCAGAGGTGGTGTCTCTGCCCCAGGACTCCTGTGCCTGGCCGTTCTCATGGGGGCACGAGCCTGGTGCGAGCGGTCTGCGGCAGAAGTCACCCATGCTGAACCAGTGGGATATGTATGGTGGACCCACACAGATGGACCTGCTGTGATTGCTGGGTGGCAGCAGCCCTCTTCTGGCCCTGCAGCCTCTTTGCTCTGTCCTCAGGTGGAAGCCTTTCTCCCACTGTCCCTTCCATTCCTGTGTGTGGGGCTACAACATCAGATGGAGCCCAAGTCTGAGAGCCTTCACTGTCAGGCAGGCTGTGGCACAGGGCTTTGCTGGTCTTGGGGCAGAGTCTCCTGGAGCCAACTGTGTCCTGGGCGCTTCCCTTGCCCTTCTCTGCTCCTCTATAGTCACAGCTCTATAAGGCAGCGGGGTGCCTTGCCTTGCGTACAGGCTGCTCCAGCCATAAAGCTAGCAGCTGCTTCTGCAGGTCTTCAGCAACTCGGCTAGCCCTGTGGAAATCAGTGAGGGCTGTGAGGAGCTCTGCCAGATGGGGGATCTGAAGGCTGTTCCCTGTAGAGGCTGGAGATGGTGGCATAGCTGAGGGTCTCTCCTCATGGAAGGGTCTTCTGCTTGGACGAGCTGCCATGTCTGATGGCAGCTCAGGTGTCCCCAGGTCCACACTGGAGCTGCTCTGACCTTCCAGTAGGTGGTCTGCACATCCCCTTGTGTCCCAGGGCCCTCCTCATTCCCATTGGTGCCTGGCAGGGTCTCCTTGCTGGCCGTGCTGCTGTCGGTTGTGCCCCCATGCTCCCCTTTGCATGGGAGTATATCCACGTCCTCCTGGAGCATTTCTTGTGCCAATCCCTGGAGGGCTGCTGGTCCAGAGTGGACTGGAGTTTGTGTCCCTTGGGGGCACGTGTCCACAGGGTCTTTAGCCTCTTCCTGTGGGCCAGGAGGCTGTCCTGCTGGCTTCCTGATGGGAGCCTGCCTGTCTCTGTAGCAGAAGGGTGGGGGCAGAGCGGTAGGGCAGCACAGGGTGCATCTGTGGAGCAGGAGGCTGAGCAGCTTTTTACTCCAGGACGCGGTCTTCAAGGTTCTTCCCGTATTCCAGGACCTTGACTGGCAGCCCAAAGCACCGTTGTACCTGTTTTTTGAGAATGTGAAACTCCAGCCGCCTTTTCACAGCCTCATCCAGGAAGGGCAGGACCCGCACGATGGGAACGTTCACCACGTCACGCTCTTCTGGCTGCTGAGGTGATGGAGGAGCTGAGGCTGAAACATTTTGTGGGGTCTCTTCCACATTGGCTGGCTGGCCCAGTAGCTGCTCCAGCTGGGATTCTGGGATGAGGCCCTCTAAGGTTTCCTGGTCTTTGTTGTGGTGGAGAGGCATTCCCATTTCTCTGGAGTGGACCTCAGGCACCTGTGAAGATGGAGTGGGAGCATCCAACTGGATCTCCAGATCTTGCTGGTGCTGCTGCATGCAACCAGCCTCAAGGCAGCTGGCCACTTCCTCCTGGCAGGCTGGGTGAGTTGTGGGGCTAGGCTGCTCCTCCAGGTCGGTGCTGGGATCGCTCAAGCCAGTCTGGTAGCTGGAGGCATAAGCCTTGCCTGCTCCACCCAAAAGAGTGGGGAGAGATGCCCATGAAGAACAGGGAACATCACTCGCTGTGGTGGAAGTGCAGGAGTCATTGTTTGAAGAGGACAGAGACACCTCTGAAGTGGAGGTCGTGATGGAAGTGTGGGAGTCTTCTGTCAAAGGGGGCAGAGGGATGCTTGAAGAGGGCTCAACTTCACTGTCCGTGATGGAAGTCCGGGAGCTCTTGCTGTCCTCAGGCATCTCCTGGTTGAGCCTGTTGAGGAGGAGAAGGAGGAGGAGGAGGAGGAAGGAAAGTCTGAGCCCAGCACTCCTGAGTAACTGAGGCATTTCTTCCTGCCCTGAAGAAGGGGCAGGCTGCTGTGGGGTCCCACCCATCGTGTTCCCACCACTGGGCAACCAGGTCACTTCCCAAGGCAGGACAGTCATGACTGTAACGTGCCCCCTCCCAGCTTGCTGGCCACAGCATCTCCCTCTGCCACCCCAGGAAAAGAGGGGGACGCTGTCAGCTCTCCCCAACAGAGGTCGGTCCCTCTGCAAGAGCATCTCCCCTCATGTTTTAGAGCCATGGATTTCCCCATGCCCTGCCCAAGCGGTAGCCATGCCTCCCCCGCCCCCTTCCCTCCTCAGTGGCCTCACATGTCCATGTGTCTTGTTAGGTCCTCAAGGGCCCTGTTGAACTGGTGCAGTGCTTCAAACAGGCCACCCATCTCTGGGCGTGTGGGCGAGCTGCAGAGGGGCACAGGGCAGCGTTAGTGGGACCTCCTGTGGTGGGGGATACCGGAGAAGGCTGTTGTGCTCCACGTGGGACAGATCCACTTACCACGTTCTCCAGCAGCGTAAAGGGTCCAGGATGGCAAATGCTGCAGGCAGAGGAGACAGAGTGAGCAGATGTGGCATCCCTGCATGGGGTGGTGGGCACACACGGCCAGGAGGTGTCTTTGCAGGGCATCTGCCCTTGCCCAGGGGCTGCTCACCTCTGGCATTACCCTTATTGGCTCTGTGCCATCGCTTCTTTGGCCTCCTTTCCTGCACAGGGAAGGAAAGCAGAGGGTGAGAGGGGAACGTTCCCCGCCGCCTCAGCGGCACCAGCTCAAGCACAGAGCCCGGCCAGGGCCAGGCCAGCGCGTGCCTGGAGCCTGCTGGCCCCGGCTGGCTGGGGTCTGGCTGGGAAACAGCCTCCCCTGCCCGGCAGAGCCCCTCCAGCCCATCTTTGGGGTTACCCCAAGGTCCTTGCTGAACCCCCACTCTGCCAGGCAGAGTTTGGCTCAGCACCAGCACTGACTCCTACCTGGCGCTTGGTCATGGTAAAAGCAAAGCCGTGGACAGCCACGATCAGCAGGAGGCAGAGTAAAAAGCAGCAGGAATCGCTGGTTGCTAGACTGGGCAACCAGGTCACTTCCCAAGGCAGGACAGTCATGACTGTAACGTGCCCGAGGGAGACAAGGAGAGCTTGAGGAGGAGCAGCTGGATGCAGCTCGCAGCCCACTCACTCTTCCTTCCCCGCTCGGGAGCGTCTCATTGCCTGGCAGTCTGCAGGCAAAGTGCCGCCTGGCCTCGCTCAGCCCCACAGACAAATTCCCCCCCGTTTGTGATGCAGGCATGGCACTGGGCTGTCAGCCGTTCTCTTTGGGGTTACCAGCGCTCAGCCATGGCAACGTTTGTGATGCAGGGGCAATAGGACAGGTGACCCTCCCCGGGCTGAGCTGAATAGAAGGAAGTGATGGTCACCTGAGGACTGGACAAAGGCCAGCACAGCTGTAGCAAGCTCAGCACAGCTGGGCCATGGCTAGCCCACCCCATCTGAAGACCTGGCCTTCTGCAGAGCCATGCAAATCCTTTGTCTTCTCATCAGGAAGGGTCAAATCCTCAGTCCTGGCCTGCACTGCCCCTTCCAAGAGCCTTGCAACAAAGGCAGCTAATGGTATCCTGGGCTGCATTAGACAAAGTACAGACAGCAGGTCAAGGGAGGTGCTCCTTCATCTTTATTCAGCACTACTGAGGCCACACGTGGAATGCTGTGTCCAGTTCTGGGCTCCTCAGTACAACAGAGACATGGACATACTGGGCAGAGCCTAAGGGCCTCTAAGATGATGAAGGGACAGGAGCTTCTCCCGTATCAGGAAAGGCTCAGAATGCTAAGTGTTTAGCTTAGAGATGAGAAAGCTCAGGGAGTGATCATATCGAAGTATGTAAATATCTGAAGGGAGTATGCAAAGAGCCAGGCTCTTTCCAGTGGTGCCCAGTGACAGGACCAGAGGCAACAGGCTCAGACTGAAATACGGGAGGTTCTGTCTAAACATCAGGGAACACTTTTTCACTTTGAGGTTGACTGAGTGCTGGTAAAGTTTTCCCAGGGACTTGTTCTCCACCAAGTTCATCACCTGTGTATCTGAGATCTTTATTCAGGGAAAAAAACCTGTGCCTTACAGTAATGATTTAGTAGTTAGTAGAGACAGAGCTAAAAAGTTTTTACCACCACACAGAGGAAGTCTATATAGATGGATATAATTGATAGAAGACATTTGCTTGAAAGAATCTGTGCTCAGTTTTAAATATAGTCTCAGTAGCTGGCATCACTGCTGGAGCAAAGAATGGGATGAATGTCTGTTCCTACAAAGGATATTATTTAGTTACCAGTCCCACGTCTGTGGTCACTGTAAAGCTAACAGCTGGATTTTGGTGGACCCAAATTCCTGCCCTTCCTCCTGTCCATAGCAGAGCTGAGGTTCTTCGTCATTCCTGGAGATGGCTGGCTTTGACCAGAATGAGACGTCCTGAGTGTCCTCAGAGCATGAAAGTTTCTGAGGGACTTGAACATCATACTTTTGAAAAAAAAGTTCAGCTATACCCTGTCTGCTGTTTACGAGGCACATAGAAAACAAACAAGATGCTATAAATACACAGATGGAGGTATCCACACCAGGACGAAAGTTTCGTGGAGCTTACTGAACCTGAACCAAATGCCATTTTCTTTTCTTGAGAGATAAGCAAATAATGATTGTGATGGGCCATAACCAAGAGAAAGGAATGCAAAACCTCGCCAGTCATACTCTGCTTGCAGTGTCTTTTCCTTTGGCTCATTTGGTTGAAGCCTTGTGCTGTTTCATACACCCAATGTGCATCACCTGTGGTGTGACGTCTGACCACATTCAGATGTAGCAAATCCTCACTGTTCGCAGCAAACATCACACGCTGTCGTGATGTACGACAAATTTGCCAGCACTTACTGACTTTTTTGCTGGAAACAGAAGTATTTTTACAATAATCTTGGTGAAACACAGTGTATATGATTAGAAAGGAGGAGAAAAAAAAATTGAAGTTCAGGATGGAGCTCCTCTGCTGGAATAAGCTAAGCAGGGCCATCAGGCAGGACAGCGCATGAATATGTGAGCAGCGGATGGTGATGAATCAGAAGAAGGCAGGAAGGAATCTGCTGAGGGGGCAGGAGAGCAGCCTCACGCCAGCAGACACTGCGCTTTGTATCATTTCCCGTCTGTCTGTCTTGCGGTTGCTGTGTAGCGCGTGGCTTTTGAAGTCCCAAGAGCTCGGACTGAAGGAGCCTGTCCTATGCAGGTTCTCATGTTCCTGTTATTCTGCTTATGCAAGGGAGGAAGGCCAAAAGGTTGTCCAAAGTTCTTCAGGAGCAAGAATCATGGTGAAATACAACACCAGCGCTGAATGTCTTCATTGCTGAAACCTGTGCCTTTTTATGCTTCCTTGGGAACAGACCTCTTGGAGGCAAAATCTGGCTAATGGAGCCACGTGTGTGTCTTCCTTCCTTCCTGCTGGAAAGCCAGGCCAAGGGGAAGAACCAGCTGGATTCTGAGCAAGTGCAAAACAGAGTGTATTTTTTATTGTTGACACCCCCAAATTTCAGCTACATTGAATTGCAGGACAACTGTAACCATTTCAGGATTCTAGTATGGCAGCTCCTCTATATACTCCTGGCTGCTAACATCAGATGAACAATGTGTGTGCTTGTTAAGTACAGGAGCACTTTTAGGAGGTCCTCTTACACTGACTAAGATTAGAAGTACAGCAAAATGGATTAAATTAACATGATTAAGAAATACTCCCTTCCTAGGGAGTATACCCTGACTGTCGCAGTAACCTAGTGTTGATAGCTGAGTCAAGTGCAATACCTACGTAGACCCCTGCGTTAGTATGGACAGTTAGGAGCCACTAGTAGGTAGCAGTTGCAAAAGTCTTTATTTTCCATGAGTTTCACAGCAATAGGGAAAGAAAGCAGACTCCATTAGTGCCTGTACTGAGGGAGAGGCTGCAGTCTGAGTTCAGACTATGTTAGATAATTGAATGGAGAGAGAACAAGCTTTGTAATGAATGCTTCAAACATGGGAAAAGACTGGTTAATCCCACTGCTCACACGATGACTTGTTTTTCCTGTCACTGCTCAGAAGACTTCTAACACAGAGAGACAGGAACGATTTGTAAAGATCAGATAAAACCAGCAGGCAGGTTAGAGTCCAGCGACAGCCCTCGCTCTGCCGCAGACCTTGTGAGGGGCAGTGTTGATGCACGTGGTCTGAGGTAGGTCCTGCGCTGTTTTGCAGAGGCAGACAGAGGTGACATGGTCCCCGACACCAGTGAGCTGGGTAAGCGGCTGTGTTTGTGGCAGATTATGGCAGCAGACAGAGTTCCTGAAGCCTCCAGCTATTTTCTGACCACCTGCATGGGATGGAAAGCAGGAGCTCGGCAGGCGATGTGACTCCTGGGGAACCCACATGGGGAACTGAGGGGTAGCCTATCTCTCAGCTCCTCTGGCAGATGTGGTAAGTGCCATTTCAGCTAACACAGAAGAAGTTTGAAAGTTGACTTCTGGAGCTAAAATTGTGACGCTCTGCAGTTTAAGCTAGTGTGACCAGGCTAGAGATGCTCCTATTTTTCATCGGCACAGGGAGGGTCTTGTATGAGACGCTCAGAAATCAATGGTATAGGCTGTGAATTACATGAATTGTAATCTGGCTCTTAATTCTTTTCCAATTAAATAAATAAACTACTTTAAAACTTGCTTCTGCCACCATTGTATAATCCATTTGCTATGTAGCATGTCAGCCATATTATAGCTGTGTAAATTCAGTAAGGCTTTTTTTTTTGTTGTTGTTGTGAATGAGAATTATGCAAGTAATGACAGATAACACATCTCCAAGCATTCAGCCCTAGTAATTCCTGAGTCCTAAAAATGGCTAGGAACTAATAGAGATACACTCAACACTTCAAGTATCTATCACTTGCCTCAGGAGTAATGCAGCTTGTCAATTGCTCACCAGGCTACAGATGAATAAATCCTGCAGAAAAGTTTCTAAGCAAAGTAGCATTTCGTTCCTGCTTTGTTAAGTGCTTCCTGAGGGCCAGGCAAAAAGCCTTACTGTGTTCAGTCACCATAAGAACCTGCCATGTGCTTTGGCTGTGCGGGGTTGCCTGGCAAAACCTCACCAACGTTACCTGCCCACACCCCCATTCACACCATGGCTGAGACTTTCCAAGACATGAAGGTGTTTAGTGAAGAATAAATAGCAAAATAGTGGTCTCCAGGGGTTTATTTCTTCCTGACAATTTATCAAGCTTATCTGGTCTTATTAAAGAAACCCTTCTGGTCCTTGACTGTTGGAGGATGCTAATTAGAATCATAGAATCATGGAATAGTTTGGGTTGGAAGGGACCCCAAAGATCATCTAGTTCCAACACTCCTGCCATGGGCAGGGACAACCTCCACTACACCAGGTTGCTCAGAGTCTCATCCAACCTGGCCTTGAAAACTTCCAGGGATGGGGCACTCACTACTTCTCTGGGCAACCTGTTCCAGTGCCTCACCACCCTCTGAGTGAAGAATTTCTTCCTTAAATCTAATAGAAATCTTCCCTCTTTCAGTTTAAAGCTATTGCCCCTTCTTCTATCACTACATGTCCTTGTAAAAAGTCCCTCTCCAGCTTTCCTGTAGTCTCCCATTAAGTACTGGAAGGCTGCAATAAGATCACCCCAGAGCCTTCTCTTAGGCTTTCTTGTGCTCAAGGATGCTGACAAGATTACTGATGAAAATGAAAAAAAAAAATACAATAGTTTATGATTCTCTAGGGTGAAAGCATCAGCGTCTGTGTGGGTGTTAAATTTCAGGATGACTTGTGTTTGGTCAGGTGTTCATAAACCTTGTACTCGGAGTGTGCTCTGTCCCTTAAGCCATCTGCCTATGTGTTTCTTCTGGCCTTTCTCACCTTTGCCGATGCAGTTCTTAAGCTTTTCCAGCCAAGTTTGAACCGCTTGACACCCTGCTTGACTGTAGCCATGAAGTACGTAAGTTGAAATTAAATAAATTGTGACATAAATTAAATAAAAATTTCAACTTTTTCTATCCATACTACTTAGGAATATGTACTACAAGTATCTAGAAGGTGGCAAGATTTAAAGAACTCAAACTGGACAAAGTAATTCTCACCAAGTACATCTATACTGGTAGATAAAATGAGGCTGGAGTGGGGGTTCAGCCATGCGCTCACGATTGCAGGCACGTGCAGTTGTGAACACGCACCCCGTCATTGTTGGCTCGTACCAACCATCACTTTCCCAACAACACCCCGGTGCCATCTGGGGAACACCACAGACCGATGACTGCTCCCAGTGATCAGCTTTCCCTCAGCCCCAGTGCATAGGGGCGGAAAGAGAGTTCAGCCATATGAATGTGAGCTGTGCTGTGCCACTTTGCCTTGGGGCTAGCAAATGGTCCCTGGCCTATTTCATTTATTAATAAAGATCGAAGAGATAAGCCAAAACTGGATGCAATCTGTTAAGTGATTTTAAAACTAAAGTAATTTTTAAATGTGAAATTGGGCATTTAAAAACTATTAAGTGTAAATTATTTCCATCCTAGAGACATGATGAAGGAACTGGGTTGGACGCACTTGTGCACATGTTTTGGCAGAGGACAAGCACAGCAGGGATAAAAGTTAAGAACGCAAAGCTCCAGAGTCATACTTCCCTTTTGTGGCTGGGTTCATGAAAGCTGTGTACCTGGTGGAGCCGGTCGTGGTGCACTGATGTGTCCTGTCCCCTGCTGTGATGATGCGGCAGCAGCTGGATGGTGGCACAGCTCCCTGCTTGGGTCTCTGCTGGCCCTCCTTCCTATGAAAATCAGGATATTTCCAGGACACATCCACCCGGGCCTAGGAGTTCAGGGACATTGCTGGCTTCACCAGCCTACCTGAAGCCAGAGTGATCAAGGGAGCATTGAGTGAATTTTTAAAGCAAAGACAGATTCTCCTTTTTAAAAAAGGTTGTCCACTGGCTTTTGTGGTGCCTGTTGAGGGTCTTTTTCATCATATTTTAATACAGTAGCCAGGCTGCAAAAAACATGCTGGGCCTGCTTATCTGCCTTTATATCTTCTATAGTAAATAGAAGCCTCATCTTTCCAGCAGCATTGTTCAGACGAGGATTTTCTTTCACAAAACTCAGTTAAACATCTTTCAGTTAAGCATCTTTCAACAAACTGAGGTTTTTTCCCTCAGTATGAGCAACTACAAAAAGATGTGCCATCAGTCTGCAACGTGCCAGCAGCTAGATAGGTGTTTAGTGGGTGGGAAGGCGAAGAACATGAGAAAAGGAGTGACAAAAGCCTGAGGGATGAAACGTTAGCCCAGGCAGTTTTACTGAGGCAGTGAAGAGGGAAGAAAATATTTTACTCTTTTTTCATGCACTTCCATCCCTCCACAGTTCCCTCTCTGCAGCACTCGCTTGAAGCGTACCCCAGTAAGGAATGGTTCCCTGGGACCACTGCTCCCCCTTTTTCTCCTTGGGATCTCAATCACAAGGATTTCCATGGTTCATGCTGCAAGGAATGGGAAGGCTTAGAGTGGGCAATGGGCATGTGAAGCAGCAGGGCCTGGGACGTAGGGGTATCACTATGTAAGAGCGTTTGTGAAAAAGTCCAGAGTGGGGTTCCAAACCACCGCGCAGAAGAAGGGAGGGAGACTGGAGATCTGAGGTCCTCTTGGGCCATGTCTTGTGCTATTTCCTGGGCCAAATCATGGATCTTTGTCTAACCCTGGTGGGGTTCAGGCCCCTGGGGTGCTTGCATTGCAGCCAGGCTGGTTTGCACAAATACAGCCCAAAGGGCTTCCAGAGCGGATGTTAATAACCATCCAGCCTTGGCGGAGTTTGTTTCCCAGGAAGCTGCAAAACCTGCCTGAGAAGATGGGTGAGTACCTGGGCCGCAGGCAGCCCAAGTGCTTCCTTAAAAGGCTTTTGGAGACCATCCATGAGCAGCATAACACTTGGGATTTTGCAAAGTGCTCGTCTCCATCCTTAACTCTGCTCCTTTTGCAGTCACTGGTGAGTTTTCACTGGCGATATGGCAATACCTGAGAGTGAATCACACAAAAGCCCTACACCTAGAACTCCACGGCCTTGGGAATGCTGCACCATTGCTGCACCATTGCTGCCAGCCCAGATGTTCCCCCAGCCTGAAGCAGCCTCGTAGCTCCCTGGAGAACTCCTTGCCTTGGCACTGGAAGGCAAAGCAGAGGGCAAGTCCTACTCCTCCTCTTTTCATCTAATATCTGAGCATGGCGCAGCATGAACACCTCTCAGAAATGACATCGGGTGTCAAAACAGCAAATAACAACCTACTATTTATTATGTATTTATTGCTAACCTACTGTTCGTCTGGGATAATGGGATAATGAGCTGCTAACAGACTTAGACAGTGATTTTCAGTTAGCACAGGTTTCCACAGTGAGTTTTTTTGAGACGTCAGAGAGTAAAGTGTGCTAGGTATATAATTAATGGCATTCTGTCAATGTATGGACTGTATTATTTTATATACCGTGTAACAGAATATAAAGGATACTATATTTTACGGTATGTGTGGAGGCAGGATTGAGGTAGTACTTCCAAACTCACCATCTCATTTTCAGATCAAAAATTCTCTACCTCACTGCTGCGTTGTTTCTAGCTGTGTTTGTAGATTGACAGCAGAAATCATTTTGAGCATTAAGAAACAGCATCTCTTTCTGAAATGCAGCCAAGTCCTGGAATGAAAGAGCAAACATTAGCAGTGTATAATCAGGCTCCCAGCAGTTCAGAAGAGGAAGTAATAAATATCTCATTTACCTGGGACTGCAGGAGGAACAGAGCATGCTGCATGCAAGGACCCATCTGGGCCTCAGAAGGAATCTTGAGCGAGTTCTCCTGGTGCAAAAAGTAGGCATAGGTGCTCCTGCGACCACTCTACTTGGGTGTAATTTTCATCTTGTATTTCTTAAACTTTCCCTTCAGCAAAACAGTTCATTTTCATGGTTTATGAGTTTGTTAGTGAGAAAGACAAACTGTTACCAATCAAATTCCGCCCCCCATCCCGCAGCTCTCCCTGACTGTTCTGTGAAGCCAGGATTAGTTGGTTAAGTTTTGCTGAAATCAAGCAGATATTTTACCCAAGAATCATTCACCAAGAAGAGCTGTGCTGATTCCAGGTGTGGAAAGAGCCATGTGATGCATATGCCTACCGACCTTTTAGAGTCTAGGAAAAGAGCTGGGATCTCTTGCAGGAGCACAAGTGACACTATGTCTCAGACTGTACAGGAGATCAGGCTCTGAATCCAGACTAGATCTATTATTTGATAGCTTTGATTATCTCAGGAAATCTCACACCCCAGGTCTGTGTTTCTGAACTATATCTTTCAAAATGACTTTACTGCCTACCTGCTGAGGTAAGAACTCAACAATGGGAGTTCACCACTCCCAAACCCACATTCCAACTTTATAGTATATAAAATGTGCCTCAGTTTAATTCTCAGTTTAAACTTCTTTTTTGCTTCAACTTTAATATTTATTGCCTATAATTATACTGAATCTGTAACAGAAATGAGCACTACATGACTGTTTTATTTCTAACTTTAAATAATGGTGAAATATTTTAAATGAAGTACATATTACATTCCCATATACTATATACACTATGCTCACCTTTAAAATGTGTTTTAATGTATTAGGATACACATTTTACGATGGAAATTGTATCATGGCCAATTATTAAAGATGCTGCAGATCTGTAGTTGCCATTAATTGATAGAATCACTTGTGTTCAATGTCTCTTAGGACTTGGTCTTCAGAGATGATGCAGTACATTAGTGAAATGATCATCAAATATTGGCCTGCTCTTATTCCTTGTAACTTCAATGGAAATATGACTGACATCAGTGTAGTTTTGTGTCAATAGTTTCATTGATAAAAAAACATTGTGTTCAAAATTCCTTCCTTACTTGTGCCTAGGAACTCGTTTTTTTTATTGTTTGCATAGATGAAAAGCAGTATAGTGTCAGAGTGACTCATGAATGAAAGTTAAGTACATTACAGTGGGTGCTAATGCAACTTGAAAGAGTTGGGTAAATAAAACCCCCAGAAGGGAAATTTACTATATTTTTTTCCATTAAAGATCAGCTGAACTTTGTGTTTATCAGTCAGGAACGTAACAAGTTCTGGCTAGTTCCTATGGTTTAGAAACTTTTCACCTTGCGATTTTGATGCTTTATTTCCAAGCTCTGAGGGAGAATTTTGTTCAAAGTTTGATTTAATCTAGATTCTATTGTAATTTCTTTGGATAGAACAAAAGCAGAACATTTATTTCAACCTGGTATGTTTTTAGGTTTTTTTTTAATGAAGAAATCACATGATGAAAGTGTAACTCCAAAGTGTTAGTTCTCAAAGCTGCACAGCGCTTCACATCTGTCCTGACTTGCATAACCTCTATGCATTGAACAACCATCTTTAACGAGGGAGCTGTTAAAATCTGCTGTGTTCCCATAGTGAGATGTGTGGTCAAGAAAATAAAAGATTTTCAATTGTCTTTAAGAGCACTCTGGCTTACTTTGACTTATTATTGTCTTTCTGTATCTTTTAAACATCGTATAATAAACCTCTTTGTCTGCTTGTAGGAAAACAGGTCGCATACCCAACCCCCTCTTTTTATTTCCACATGTCTCTATGACTACCTGCTTACAAACATCCTCTGTGGAGGGGGAGCAAAAGAAACAAGTAGATTCCTGCACCACCGTCACTCTTGCTTTGCGCTTTGTCCCAACCGGAATATACCCGCGCACATTGATTTTCCTGTGTGTGCTGCAGTGCTATGTGTGTGCATTTAGGTACTGGTATGTCGTTCACAGAAACACCCTTCCCAGAGGAAGCTTTTCACTCTTCACCTGGATTATTTACCTGCATCTGTGAAACCTGTTGCATTTATTCTCCCCTTCTGTTGCAGTCAGCCTTGTGTAATATCTCTCGAATCCTCTGTGGATGGAGAGGTGAAGAACCTTAACTTGGCAGCACGCAAGAGGCTGGAAATCGGTGCTATTTACAACTTGCCAGACATTATGAACAAGAAAATGTAAAAAGGAAAAAAAAACCACAACATAATGGGCTAATAATCACACTTGTCCCTCCTGTACAGTTACCTGCAAATAATGAAATTGCCTGTAAATTATTAGTCACACCCAGGGAAGGTAAAATGCTCCTGATTTTACTTCCGCATGCACTACACTGAGCTTTACGTGAATACAGGTGTAATAGCCATGATTCACATCCCAAGAGGTCTTTTTCCCCTTTGGGGAAAATGAAACAATTAAAGCTATTCAAGGGTCTTTGTGGTATAACAGAACACGCTGTATATTGTGGCATGAATGTTGTCTTCTGAGACACATGACATGTCAGTTTTGCAATCAAATTTTCAGGGAATTACAGAAAAAAATAGTTTGGAAGCAAGCTCTGGAGATGTCTAGCTTGACCCCTGCTCCGAGGGGTAGCTAGATGAGATTGCTCAGAGGGTTTGTCCAGACAAGTTTTGAAAAATCTCTAAGGATGGAGACTACAACACCTGCACATTATCCAGAATGTAAGTTTTGGAGGAAAAAAAAGAATTGTGAGATGATCCCAGAGAAATATTTGGAAAATATTTAATTAATTAACTCTAATACTAAGTCTGTATTTCTGGTATAGTGTGTTCTTTTCACTTTAAATTATTGTTATCGTGCCTTTGCAGAAATGCGTTATATTGTGCTCTGTTGACGATGCATAAAGGTAAAAGCATGGAAAACATGAAGAGGTGTGATGAGAGGTTGAGATAAGCTGGGAGATCAGGACGCACCTGAGAGCTTCACCCCCACCCAGCAGATGGGTGATGTTTTGCAGGAGAGAGTTCTATTTCTTCTTCTTTTCCTCTCTGCTGGGCAAGGTTAGATTTAGATCTTATCTGAGTGCAGACTCTGTATTGCTTTAACAGGCACAATCCCTGGGCTGTGAACATGGTTACAAAAAGAGTTTATTTCTTTGTACCTTAAAAATCAGCAGGAAAGGGAATAAACTCTGCTGCTATACAATATTTTAGTACTGGGGACAATATAGATATATTGATGAAAAATAATACATCTTTAAGTGTCATTATGACAGCAGTATGAAAATAAACACTGAATGAGAATACAGGTATATAATTATTCATTGTACTGAAGCAAGTAAAAATCTACACTTAATTATTTCATGAACAATAGAACAGTTTAAGCCAGAAAGGTTGAGGGAGGGTCATTCCGACCATATAGGCTGATGGTGCATTTACCTGAGGGGAAGAAAATAGAGGTTCAGCTGAACAAAGACATTTTCCCATGTAAAAAAATTTCCCTGTTCCTTGAAGAAAGACAATTCTCTCATCACTGTACAAGAGGCAGGCACAGCTCTGTTTGGAGAGCTTGGGAACAGCAGTGGAAAGCTGCTACCTCAGCATTCCCATAAAGAGTACACCTCCAATCTATATATACATACATATAAAAATATATATTCACATATATATTTATATGTATATATATGCTCTCTGACTAGACTTCATAGCCTCCCTTTCACAAGAGTCAATCAAGTGTTGCTTTGGAACTAATCTTGATATCTTCCATGATAACAAAAAATTCCGTTTGTTCCCAGATCCCAATCCACTGCAAACACTTCTCACAATCTCTGGGTACTCAAACCCCTTCCAGTACTTAAAGCACATACCAGCCACTGTAAGTTATCCTTAAATACCACATGCAAATGTTTACATTTGTGGAAACTTAAGTTTCTGCTTCTTCTTTCTTCCTATCTTGGTCTCAGAGCCACCAAATTCTTGTGCAGTTATCGATAGCGCTCGTTAACATCAACAGCTGTGTTGCAAGCCCCTGGCTAGAAAGCCCGTGATAAATACTACGCTGATCCCTACCTGCTTTCTGTACTTCAACATGGGCAAGAAGTGTCAAATTAAGCTCAGCCCACCTGCCCAAGCTGGGCAGGACATCCGTGGTTTTGTGTGGTTATTCGTACCGTGGGGTGCAGCTTCACTAGGCAGCTCTTTTAATAATGTAATCCAAAAGTGAAAAGGTAATGTTTACCAAACCTGTTTCAAAATGGCTGATAAATCAAATAAATGAGTGTTTATTGAGGCTGTTGCTAGGTACTTACTGTTATTGAGATAATTGTATGACTCAGCTAAGCCAGACAAAGAGCTCCACTGTTGCTCTAAAATACCGACTGACACCAGAGTAAGGGGAGAAACTTTGCTCTTTCTTCTCAACTTTTTCACAAGGCTAATCACTTGGCTCATTTATCATCCCATCATCCACTTTTACAGCCACCTTCCAATGCTTTCTTCCCATAAAACCAAGAAGCAAACACTGACCCTTCTGCAGAACCCCTTCATAGAATCATAGAATGGTTAGGGTTGGAAGGGACCTCAAAGATCATCTAGTCCCAACCCCCCTGCCATGGGCAGAGAAATCCTCCACTACACCAGGTTGCCCAAAGCCGCATCCAACCTGGCCTTGAACACCTCCAAGGATGGGGCATCCACAACTTCTCTGGGCAACCTGTTCCAGTACCTCACCACCCTCAATGTAAAGAATTTCTTTCTTATATCTGACCTAAATCTGCCCTCTTTCAGTTTCAGATCTCTTAAATCTGCCCTCTTCAGTTTAAGATGCTCTTTCATCCACAGCATCATGGTGATGGGTTTTCATTATCAACACCAAGGTTTGGGGACAGACCTTTCTTTTATGTCTTTTCTGTATTATTACGTTATTATATTCATGCTTTTTTCTGTTAGGCATCTGCATAAACCGTAAGGTCCTAGCTGTTCAAAGCATATGTTTAATAAATAATTGGGGCAAGTTTTGTGAGGAGAGGTAGTCATTTATAAGACCAGGTGATAAATATAGAAACAGCTGACAAGCTTTCAGGCACACAAGCTCTTCTTCAGGTCAAACTTGTTGCTTGAAAGCCTCTCTTCTTTTCCAACTAGATGTGTGTTTTTTCCAATAAAAGCTATTTCCTCTCCCTGAAATTCTCACTGCACACGTTCCTAACTCTCCTGGGTACAAAGACAAGGCTACTAATAAACAACAAACAGTATTCGATGAGGTAGGCTGTTAATGGAGATTTTAGGATAGAAATTACATCATACAACTCATGCCTCATGTTTTTCATCTAAAAAATTTGAAGTATTTTAAAAAGATGGCTACTAACAATTATAGAAAATTCTCCTCACTTCTGAGAGGAAGGCGTGAAGTACATGAAGTCTAGTGCACAGAAAAAGATTTATATCTGCAGATTAAGGGAATACTAAGAGCATATACCTGCCCTCCAATTAAACTCCCTCTTGCTTACACATTGATTTTATTATTTTAATGTAATAGGCTTTTTTTTCATTCCAAAGTAGCATGTCTTATATTCTGCTGATGGTAGTTTGCATAGCTGAGTGATAAAGGATATTTGAAATCACAGGGGCGTGTTTACTTCAAATGTTTCCAGTCCATTAGTCTCAAGTTGTACCAGTCCAGATTTGGAGTAACCCTGTCAGCAGTGGTGTTATAATCAGATTTACACAGATATATCTGAGAGTAGAGTTTATGACTGGGTAGTTTTATTCTGTAGCAGGTTTGTTGTGATTTTTTTTTCATCTTCAACAAAATAAATGTTATATTGGAATGGAGCAGTATTTCACTTGCTCAAGACTGTATTTTGATGAGAAAATCTTCTGGTATATGTCAGAGAGATCACTGCTTTTTAGCAACAAACACCTTCACTACCTGGAAATGCTTGACATTTATTCAAAACAGCCCACCAACACTTTCTCTACTGTATCATCCAGTCATAACTGATAAAATAAAGTCTGCCCTTTTAACAAATTCTGGAGGCTTACAGCTCAAGGTCTGAACTAGGCTTCGAAGCAGGAAGTGGGCTTTGTTTGAACTGCCTAACCCTTGCATTTGATTTCTTGAATTAATGTTTTACCTGTAACTAGAAATGTTTTCACTGAAGGAAGAAAATCCTGCTGCTGATTTAACACCTCTTACACTCCTAAATATGTCATTGAAAAAAAATGCAATGCCTAAGGTGTCTTTTTGCTTTTGCTGGTCATGAGCATACATAACATTAAGCATGTCTTGGAGTCTGGAGCCAGCGTCCCAGATAAGATGCTTTATTAATGGGTCTTCGTGGATACCCAGAGTGAGAAAACTGGGAGAAATATCACCAGAATGATCCACTGTACAGAGGCATGTTTATGAGTTATTTGTGAGTGCTAAAGGAAAGTAAGTGAAAGGTGGAGCAGAAATCCTCTCCTAAATTCTACACGTGACTCGGGGAGGAGTAAATGATAGCATGACCCCAACCCTCTCTGTCAACCTCCTCCAACCTCTAGGATATAACTCCTAATTGTTATACTGGTACAATCAAGAGCTGGTATTTTTTCTCCTGTCATCCCTTTGCGAGGTTGGGGTGGTACCGCTCTGCCCCTTGGGAAAGGGGAGGATTGTTGCTGCTGAGATTGTTGATGGCACTGAAAACTAAAAGTGGGTCAAGATCCAAGGTTTGATGATCTGTTTTTCTCCAGAGGGCAGAAGGACTTTTCAAGCCATTAGCTGTCTAAATTCAAGAGACTCTTTTGCAAGCATATGCAAAGCGGCCACCATTGGAAGATGATAATGGTGTTAATTCAAAAAGATATTTTTAATGCTGGAGAAAGTTAAGAGGCAGCAGCTCTTCATCAGGATGTCCCTTAATGTGTCTCAGAATTGGGCTAGTTCAGCTCCCTGCTGAGAGGACAGCAAGAGCCTTTTCATGGTCCCCTATTCCACGTCCCTGCTGTGAAGAGTAGCAGCCATGAGTGCCTTTCTCTGCTACAGCTTTGGGCAGGAGAGAAAACCCTCAGCCTTTTTGATGTCAAATTATTTTACAGGCCAGATGCTAAATATGTTACCTTCCTCCCCCAGTGTCTGCTAAGAACCTTTTTTGACAATGTAATTTACTAGCAAGTTCAGTAGCAGTGACTTCCCCTTAAAACACTTCCCCTCAGGTACAAAACTGAATTTTTAACTAAATTGTCCTGTGGGGTTTTTTAAACTCTGATTTTGATTACATTGTGTTTTCATTGAAAACAGTGGGAAACCTATTTGGTGGAGGGGGTCTAAATACTGAAAATACTTAGTCTTTCAGCCCCTTGAGGCTTGGAAAAAATTGGCATACTTCAATTTATAGCTGATTCTTGTAATTCACAAGGTAAGCTTCCCTTCCCCCTCTTTTTTTTTTTTTTTTTCTGTTTGCAAGCAAACAGAGTGAAAGAAACATTTTTTTCTTTTTTTTAACAAATAGTTTCAGTTCTCCCAGCTGAACACTTGCATTCGCCTCCTGTGCAGCCCAGCCAGACCTTGCTTACAGACTGGAAATCCTCAAGGGACTAACTCTACCAGAAGATACCGATTCCTTTCATTCCTTTTCCATTACCAGTTCCTTAAACAGTGCTAAACAGAGTGGAAATGCGGCTGCACACCCTTGGTCGTCCTGATCTACCATTTTCCCAAGGGCGAAGCAGCCTGTTTGCAAGTGGTAGAAACACTACCACCTTCAGTATGAGCAAGCATGACTGGCTGAACTGGTGAAATGGTTTTGGATTCACGCTGTCTTGTAGCAGCCTTATTACGCCACACCTAGGTCATCTACAGTAGGAACTGTTTTGATGAAGGACAAATTGTTTATTTTTGTGTTAACCCTGTAATCCGTTAATGAATTTGCACAGTTCCAAAAAGTGAGTGGGAAGGAGGGGAGGTGTACAAAGGGAAAGCTGTATCAAAACTTTAACGTTGCTGAATGACTCGTCTAATTGAATGTATTTACTAGAAATAACAGGAGTCATAGGAAAACAAAAACCAAAGTGTCTGGCATTTGGTGCCATCTGATCCATAACCTGAAGTTGGAAGGGCAATTTCCTAGTTTTCCCTCAAGGTAGTGTATGCATTCATATTGTTTGGATTATATTTGTACCGTTAAGCATCCCATCCAGGAGCGACCGTCTCTCCACTGACCCCAACCTGTTCAGACGCCTCCGTGCTGCAGGGAGCACTTAACACATGCAATGCATTTAACCAGGGGCAGGATCGCCGCCTGGGAACAGCCTTGGGAAGGTCGAGGGTTGTGTGTTCAGTGTCTGCTCCAGTGACCTCCTGTAGCACCAAACCAGGCTCGTGAGCGGAGACCTCCTGACCCTGTGTGAAGAGTCTGTCCAGATCTTCCCCTAGACAGAGCAAATAAGTCAAGCACATGGTCCTGATGGCCTTAGAGGGTTTCCTTACCTGCAATAGTACTTTTGCATGTACTCCTCACTTACTGCAGTGCAAAGGGATGCACTGAGCTAACATAGCTTGAGGGATCAAGTGAGGAAGGCTAAAGCCCTGAAGGAATTGAATTTGGCAAGGGATATAAAAAGCAATAAGAAATGCTTCTATAGGTATGTAGGGGACAAAAGGAAGTCCAAGGAGAATGTAGGCCCCCTCCGGAAGGATACTGGTGCTCTGGTCACCCGGGACATAGAGAAGGCTGAGGTACTCAATGAATTTTTTGCCTCAGTCTTCACTGATAAAGCCTCTTGTCTTACCACCCAAGCTGTGGAAAGAACTAGCAGGGACTGTGAGGATGAACCACCGCCCACTGTACTTGAAGAGCAGGTTCGGGAACATCTGAGGAACTTGAAGGTGCACAAGTCCATGGGACCTGATGAGATCCATCCGCGGGTCCTGAAGGAACTGGCGGATGAAGTTGCCAAGCCACTGGCCATTGTATTTGAGAAGTCACGACGGTCTGGCGAGGTCCCCGATGACTGGAAGAGAGGGAACATAACCTCCATTTTTAAAAAGGGGAACAAGGAGGACCCGGGCAACTACAGGCCGGTCAGCCTCACCTCTGTGCCTGGCAAGGTCATGGAGCAGATTCTCCTGGGAACCATGCTAAGGCACATGGAGAGCAAGGAGGTGGTGGGTGACAGCCAACATGGCTTCACCAAAGGCAGATCGTGCCTGACCAACTTGGTGGCCTTTTACGATGGGGTGACAGCATCGGTGGACAAGGGTCAACCAACGGATGTCATCTACCTGGACTTGTGCAAAGCTTTTGACACTGTCCCGCACGACATTCTTCTCTCTAAATTAGAGAGTCATGGGTTTGATGGATGGACCACTCGGTGGATAAGGAATTGGCTCAATGGCCGCACTCAGAGAGTAGTGGTCAACGGCTCGATGTCCAAGTGGAGACCGGTCACGAGTGGCGTCCCTCAGGGGTCCGTGTTGGGCCCGGCCCTCTTCAACATCTTTGTCGGTGACGTGGACAGTGGCATGGAGTGCACCCTCAGCAAGTTCGCCGATGACACCAAGCTGTGTGGTGCCGTCGACACGCTGGAAGGGAGGGATGCCATCCAGAGGGACCTCAACAGGCTGGAGAGGTGGGCCCGTACCAACCTCATGAAGTTCAACCAGGCCAAGTGCAAGGTCCTACATCTGGGTCGTGGCAATCCCAGGCACAAATACAGACTGGGTGGAGAATGGATCGTGAGCAGCCCTGAGGAGGACTTGGGAGTACTGGTGGACGAGAAGCTCAATATGAGCCGGCAATGTGCTCTTGCGGCCCAGAAGGCCAACCGCATCCTGGGCTGCATCAAGAGGAGCGTGGCCAGCAGGTCGAGGGAGGTGATTCTCCCCCTCTACTCTGCCCTCGTGAGACCTCACTTGGAGTATTGCGTCCAGTTCTGGAGTCCCCAACATAAGAAGGACATGGACCAGTTGGAGAGGGTCCAGAGGAGGGCCATGAAGATGATAAGAGGGCTGGAGCACCTTTCCTATGAGGACAGGCTGAAAGAGTTGGGGCTGTTCAGCCTGGAGAAGAGGAGGCTCCGGGGTGACCTTATAGCGGTCTTCCAGTACCTCAAGGTGGCCTACAAGAAAGATGGGGAGAGGCTGTTCAGGAGGGCCTGTTGTGATAGGACAAGAGGTAATGGTTTTAAAATAGAGGGAGGTAGATTCAGGTTGGATATTAGGAAAAAATTTTTTACCATGAGAGTTGTAGAACACTGGAACAGGTTGCCCAGAGAGGTGGTGGATGCTCCATCCCTGGAGACGTTCAAGGCCCAGTTGGATGAGGCCCTGAGCAACCTGATCTAGTTGGAGATATCCCTGTTCCTTGCAGGGGGGTTGGACTAGATGACCTTTGAAGGTCCCTTCCAGCCCTAACGATTCTATGATTCTATGATTCTATGATTCTATATCTAACATATTTCGCAATATGCATGTCCTTCATTGGGACAGTAACTTTGGTTACAGCTCTAAGCTGCTCTGTCTGGCCATATCTCCATATGTCTGTCTGCAGTTGCATGAGTTCGTCTTTTTCACCCTCACCTATGATTAACAGTCTGAGCTGCTGTGCGTAGTATATAGCAGAGTAAACTGTGGGGTGAAGTTTGCAATATGTCCTAATTTCAACTTTAAAATACTAACCTCTTAAATAAAAGCAGCTGCACAGAGCAATTATCCAGCATGAAAATAAAATGCTAAACAATTGGATTCAGGAAGCCTCTGAAGAGTGTTTGTGCTCATCTCCCTAAGAACTACAGCTGTTACAAGTTCAGTAAATAAATTACCTCTGCTTTTTTTTTCACATGCAGGCACAAAAGAAATTTTCTTTCATATAGGAATATTTAAAAATAAATTTTGGAGACTCATGTATGCATGCACAGAAACACACATGTGTACACACATCGTAATTAATCATAGAATGGTTTAGGTTGGAAGGGACCTCAAAGATAATCTAGTTCCAACCCTCCTGCCATGGGCAGGGACAACCTCCACTACACCAGGTTGCTCAAAGCCCTATCCAACCTGGTCGTGAACACTTCCAGGGATGGGGCAGCCACAACTTCTCTGAGCAACCTGTTCCAGTGCCTTACCACCCTCAGAGTGAAGGATTTCTTCCTTACATTTAACGTAAATCTCCCCTCTTTCAGTTTAAAGCCATTGCCCCTTCTCCTATCACTGCATGCCCTTGGAAAAAGTCCCTCTGCAGCTTTCCTGTAGGCCCCCTTTAGGTACTGGAAGGCTGCTGTAAGGTCTCCCCAGAGCCTTCTCTTCTCCAGGCTGAACAGCCCCAACTTTCTCAGCCTGTCTTCATAGGAGAGATGCTCCAGCCCTCCGATCATCTTTGTGGCCCTCCTCTGGACTCATTCCAACAGGTCCATGTCCTTCTTATGTTAATCTGTTACAGCTGTAGCTATAGGAAGCCACATTTAGAATATGGAAAGTCTGTTGTGCTTAAGAGTTATGCTTTGTCAAAGCATTAAACAGCATATATGTTGCATGCTGGAGCAATGTAATGCCAAGGTGCTGCTCCTGCAGCAGAATTAGTGTCACTTCTATTTATAATGGTAATGCTTGCAGCTTGCATTAAAGCAGCTGCATTGGGGTTTTTTAGGTAAATTTCAGAAGTAATGAAAAGACAGTCCTCCCTGTCAATTTCACTAGATTGTTTTTTCCCATCCGGAGGCAAACATCATCCCCTGATGCCTCTAGTTAATGATGAAGGAGCCTGCTGGGATGTCCTTAGCACCTTTCAATTGACCACAGGGGTTTTCTAGATCCAGATAGGGTTTGACACTGTTGCCAAGAGCACTGCTGCTTCTGTACCCCGTTTGCTGTCAGTGTGGAGGTGTCACCCCCATCCCCACCACTGCAGCCTGGCCAAGGACCCTGGGGCCAAGGCTGTCCCCCATTTTTCCACCACACCTCACTGTACGTCTCATGATGGAGGACTTTGGGGGTGGATATGGGGGTAGACTGGTGGTCTCGCTTCACTGCCAGTCCCCCCTCCTCTCTCCCTCTTCACTTTTCTGTTTTCTTAAATTAAAAATAAGAATGTTGGTCTTAAGCTGACACCTAGGGAAGAGGAAAAACTGGGTGAGCATATACAATGGCTCTCCAAGTGCTTTCCCAGACTCTAGCTACTCCAGAATCAGGGATTTTCTCAGCCTGTTCAGCAAAGCTCTTTTTCAAGCCTCTCCATGAAGCTCTGCAACCTCCCTGAATCCACAGCACCTTTTGGAAAGGGGTGCCACACATCTACTATTCACTGAGTCCAAGAATTGACTCTTTTTGCCTGTTTGGAACCTGGCTCCTGTGTATTAGGTGTCACACTTGTGTTCAAAGAGACAGCCAGAGATCCATCCCTGCCTGCCCCATGAGCCAGGCACAGCTTTGTAAACCTCAGTATGTTCCCTTCCATAATGAAGAGTTAGGAACCCTTTCAGCACATCAAACTAATTCAAAACAATTAAATCCTCCTCACAGGGGCTGTTTCCCAATTCAGAAAGGCCAGGCTTAATCACCTAGATGTTCCTCACACAAATATGCAGACACCTGGGAAACCAAATAACATGTCCATCTTGGTGGTGACTGGCACTTAGCAACATGAGCACGACGAGCCTGAAGGTTGAAAATAAGCTGAAATTTGTTGGGGAATGTCCAGTCCACTGCCTGGCCCCAGCAGGGGCACCAAAGCTTTACCTCTGCCCCAGCAGAAGAAACCACAGAAGGCTCTCAGCTGCTACTCCCACAGCTCTGAGTCCTCTGAGATCTCCAAAGCTGCCATTTCTCTCCTAAACTACCTCCACCACCTCAGTTTACTCTTGATGGTTTATAGTGAACCTGCATCACCTCAGCCCCTCCAGCCATCTCAGCTCTGGGCACAACCACAGGTCAGTCTGCAACGTCCCTGCTCTGTGGAGAGGGATGAGCCACATTTCAGCAGAGCCCACATTGCAGTGGACCCTCCCGAGCAGAGCCCTTCCCTCTCTACCTCTTCCCATGTTTTATCCCTCCCCTGTGCTGCTTTGCCCCATAGCCACAGGCTGCAGTTACTAATAGCAACTAATCAAGAGGCAGGACAGCCCCAGGTGAACCAGGAGAGGTCAACCTAAAAGCAATGGCTTAAGAGCAGCTGAAAAGAGATTGTCCAAAAGCAGTCTGAAAGCAATTATTCTCCAGCTAACATTACCCCTCAGCGTAAATAACTCCTCCTGACCTCTTCAAGCCTTTGATTTGCTCCATTTGAGAAGTTCTGCTGTTGCCATCTGTCCGACAAGCCTCACCTTTCTCCAAGCAGCCGTCTGGGCTGGTGCTGCACCTCTGCCATTGCCAGCTCACCTGGAGCGGGTGACCGGAACGGTGTCTGCTCTTCCGCGAGCTCCTGGCAGCTCCAGATGATGGCATCTCGCAGGCTCCTCACAGTGCTCTGCAGTGTTCCTCCAATACTCTTTGGGTTATTTTTGCCTTTTCCACGGGGCTTATAAATGTACAAACAATGGCTTGAAGCTTTAAAAGCTCCCTTTTGGTATCCACAAAGAAGAGCTTTCCCGATTTTTTCCAAGAATGCTCTAGAAGTGGAAGGGGCCCCTCAGCAGGTATTGAACGAGGTGCATTTAAGCCAAAAAAACCCTTTCTGTGGGACCTTATGGATGTTAAGCCTGTACACGATTTCAAAAAAGGTAGCTGAACCAATTCATACACGGAAAAAGTCCACAGTGGGTATTAAATGCCAAGTCAGTACCTCTGGTGCAGGAGACCCCGTGCTATGAGCGAGAGGGGCTGGGACACCGCTCTGAGGCAGGCTGGCTGCATGTTTGCCCTGGTCCCACTTCCTGGACCAGACAGGACAGTGACTGCACCAGAACACTGATCGCACCAGAACACTGCGCTGGGCAGATGGCTGATCCCATCTGCAGCCATCCTTACGCTCTCTTGTAGTGTGCCAGTATGACTGCAGGGGCAAAACCTTCAGCTGATTTTAACATGATAATGAACACATTTGTGAGGGAAATGACATAATCTGGTGACTACAATGCAGTGTCCTGGATTTGCTCATCTTGTAGACTCCTTCCAGCCCTTTTCTTCTCACGTCAGCTGGAGCCCTCACCTTTTTCCAAGTGTCAGATTTGAAGGTGTGATCTGTGTCATATCAAATAAGAGCTCAAATTCCTTGTTTTTCCTGGAGTAGGGCCAAAAGTGAAACTCCTGTGTTTTCTCTGGATTTGACTCCAGACTCTCACTGAGATTAGAGATACCTGAAATTTGGCCCATGCTTGTCCACGTGTTTTACAATTCTCAGGATCCTTGAGGCAAGCAGGGAGGCAATGTCTGATTTTTGACGAAAGACCATGCTAGGGAAAAACTTTATTGTTTTAGTTGAAGTCCACGTGGTTATCCCTACTCTGAATGCATCATAACGAATCCTTTATCTTAATTGTACTAAGGATTTCATTAGAGAGTTCTCTGCAGAGATTATGACATAAGAAGAGGAAAAGAAAGGGGTTGCAAAACATGGGAAATGCAAAAGCAATTTTTACATACACTTATGCTCTGTAACAATGGGCTGTCATTGTCCGGGTCCCCAGTAAATATTCAGTGCAGTATTTGCCTGCATTTTATAAAACCAAGAAAGTTAATTAACGAGGACACAGTAGCTGGGCATTGCAAAGCATTTATTCTAATTAGAAGAGTGTCCCTTACCCAAACACAAGAATGAAATGTCACATAAGGGAAGTAGCAATGAAAGTTTTCCAAGTGAATGTCTAAATACAGAGTTTTGTCAATAGTAAGAATCTAAGCCTGCGGTTTGATCTTCAGAAAATATGTCCAGCATTTTTTAAAATCAAACCACTGTTTAAATACCTCACTGTGGAATTAAGAGCCTATTTAAGGTCTTGTTATTGATGCCTCACCTGGTAAATATTTGAGGAATTTGCTATAAAAACATTTTTTTCTTACATTTTTTCTCAGTTGAGTATAAGTCAACAAGTTCAGTGAATTTTTAAAGGCAGATGTGTGTTACTCCCTGCTGCGCAGTATATAGGAACTTCAGGCACTTTATAGAAATATTCAGAACTATGGAGACTTGCATATGAGTTGTTGCTATTTTTTCCTAAAACGTGTTAAATTAGGTGTTAATGTTCTGATCTTGCAAATATTTATGCCAATAAATAACTTGAGTCAAAGGGGAAACATTGCTTACATGTGTAACATTAGTTCCAATCACAAAAGCATGCAAGACTGGAGTTTCATCTAGTAAATGTTCACTTGCTGAAATTAAAATCATAAAAGGTCATGATCCTATTAACAGTGTACGTTTTGGCAACATCATTTGGGATATTTTATCTCGTAGGGTGCCATCAGTAATTTAATGGCTTATTATTGAAGAGGCTCTGTTGCAACCAGGTGGCAGGCCTGTTCATATCTTCTACATGAGGGGATACAGGATAACCCGTCTGACTCAGTCTCCCACGTGTTCCACTACAGTTGCCCAGAACTGATCTGGGATCCCAACAACAAAAGTCTGTTCACCAGGAAATGTCAAAACATAAAATCCAGTACTTTTCAGAAATATGTTGGTTTTGATCAAACCCACTTTGACAGCTGCTTTTAACAGTCAAACAAAATTCTGGTTACATTTAGAGAGGCCCATCGCAGACTAGCAGAGCAGACAAGCGTTTGACAGATTTCAAGAGCCCCACTTCCATTAACTGGTTTAGCTCAAGCAGAGTAGAGACTTAAACCTTACTCTCACACATACAGGGAGAACAGCCTGACTGTTCAGTTTACCTCACTCTTCACTTTCCACGTTTTCTGGCTAGTCCCAAGGGTGATGTGTACTCCTGACGCATTCGTACACGTTGGGAACTAAAGCAAAAGCATCCAGTACTGCAGGCTCTTTCGAAGGGCAGCAGCACCGCTCAGCGAGTACAGCCATGCACTGGTATTGCATCTAACCTCTTAGCAGTAAGACATCTAAAGAACAAAATTATGCAAAACGCAAGCGATCAAGAAACATGTTTTCATGCTAGAAACTCTTTGTGAAACGGTGACCTTTTTTTTTTTTTTAAAGGGAATTTATCCAGCTGCCTACCTGGTGATTACAGCATCAGAGTTGCATCATTCCTAAGTACGGTACAAGAGAGCACCAATATAAAGACATTAGAACAATGAAAAATGACCGTGAAGATTATTGTGTGGGACGTACCACTTGCTCTATTAAGCAATCTGTTTCCCACTCCTTTAGGGCAACGTAAGAATGCTCTGAGCAATCTTGCTTCATTGCCTGGCAAGACAAAGACTGCAAGGCTTTTAGAAAACATCTTGAGACAGGAGAACACTTTTTAAACTATTCAGAGACTATTTCAATCCCTAGTGAAAATTTGTTTTAGGTAAAGACAACGTAAAACCTGATCAACGGGAAATTCCTGACAAGGACTTAGAAAAAAAAAACAAGTGCTGCACAGAGCATCCTAACTTCTAACACCTTAATGCAATAATTTGTTTTTAATCATCCATGAGATGGAAAATATGAGGAAAATGTAACATAAATGTCCAAGAATAACAGTGGTTAGTTGTTTGGATTTAAAATCAAAGGAAGTTTCCATGCTGTTGAAGGTTTCCATACCAACAGGCCTGGGGGAACTCAGGGTGCGGTAGGTTTCCATCTGCTGAGAACAGGAATATGTTACACTTGTCCTCCTAATATCCTCCTGCAGCTCCGTGCGCGGGGATGGCACTGCAAGAAGTCGTGTTAATGGGACAGCGTGGCTTCGTACGCCGCAGCAGACGCTCCTCGGGGCGAGCAAGCCTGGTCTGAATCATTCGTCTTGTTGAGATCCTTACCTACTCCTGAAGTTTTACTCCAGCTACCCCTTGCAGCAGACTTCCTCGTACTCTCATACATGTCAGCAGGCGCTGGCACAGTGCTACCTCGGGCTGCCAGTGCCTGTACCCCATGGGGCATGCGGAGATGTAGTAAGGCTAGAGATGAAGTAGTTAGAGGTCCACTTTGGAAAAATATCACTATTTTCATTGTGATAAAAATGAAATGTCTTTCTCTGGTCACTTTGGGCGAGTGGTTTCTCCCCTTTTGCAGGAACTCTCAAACCTGATTTGGGATAGAAAGGAAATAAACTTTTATCATGGGGGAAATGGAACACAGAAAATCTCCTACGCACCTGTCTGCTTCTTTTGGTGCCTAAACACCTTTGAAAGTCCTGTCTTGAGTGCCAAAGCTATGATGGATCACACAGCATTTCCTTTTTATTATTGCACTGCATCCTTTGGGCCTCACATTAACATAATTAGGGCCATATGGCGCCAGAATCTCTATTGGTTCAAACTGATCCAGCTCCTTTGAAGTCAAAGAGCTTTTGCCAGTTTATACCTGCTGAAGATTTGGTTTATGGTCTGGAAATAAGAGAAAGGGGCAGGGGGGAAAGGGACCCAGCCATTTTTTGGAGTTAATTAAGAATTACATAGATACATTTGTGCCCTGCTTCTGCCGTCTACCAGGAGCTGTGCCTAAAGTGGCTTCATGGTTGCAATATCCTTTGCGTGATTACCTCTCCTTGTGACTCAGAGTGTTTCAGTGGCTGCAGGTAAAACTGCACGCAGCGAGTCAGAGCCAGCCAGTCACCTCTGCGTAGCAAGGAAAAACATCCCGTTCTCATTCCCTGGGTCATGAGGAGACAAAGAATTGCCTGAGCAACTGTAATCTCTGTACAAAGTAATTAAACTGTTTTTTTTTTCCCTTGAAATCATTGTGAAAACGCTTGATCATTATAACTAAATAAAATCTTATAAAAATATCTGCTGGGTAATACTGAAAAGATATCAAAACTGCTTAGAAAGTAATTAATGTAAGTCCAAAGCATAAAACCCTGGAATGAGAGCAAGGAAATATTGCAACTGGACCTGCAAACTCCAGGACCAAAATTTACACTCCTGAATCCTTATTCAAGGCACCTAGATAAAAAACTTAACTGTCAGAAATGTGTAATGAACAAATACAACTAGAGTCACTGAAAGCTCTGAGCTGTCAGTACCTGGAAAATCTCAATAACTGGCACCCCGGAAAATAGGATTGTGTCTTTTGGGCAACTTAAATGTGGGTTTGTGCACCCACATTCCACACAGTTCCTGTAACAATCCTAAAACGGTGTTTCAATCCCAAACACTTCCCAACTTTGAGGTAGTTCATATTCACCTCTAACCAAGAATTAAGGCATTTCCAGGTAAATAAAGAGCAGTAAAGGCTACTGCCAGCCTGCTTCTCTCCTGGCGACAGCAGGACTGTCCATGACAGCAGCAGGAAAACATCTACATCACAAAAAACATCAGGAAAACATCCCCCATCACGATAGGGATTGCTGGATGTTGCTGTTACCAGCTTCCACGTGCGTCCTGCAACCCCTGACTGGGGAAGATCTGAATTCAGCTGCTCCATCTGGAGCAGAAGACCACAGCACGAGGCTGCTCTCAGGCGGGTTGGACGCCCATGCCCGGTGCCCAGCCACAGGCTGAGCTGGGAGGCTGTCCCCCACCCGCTTCCCCAGTTCACGTCCAGTGCTCAGATCCATCCTGTGATGCTGCAGCCCAGATGACCACTGCAGGTGTGAAATGGGTCCCACAACAGCCCCAGTTAACATCAAAGTGGC
The DNA here is from genome assembly GCF_009769465.1 of Tauraco erythrolophus. Taxonomy (NCBI): domain Eukaryota; kingdom Metazoa; phylum Chordata; class Aves; order Musophagiformes; family Musophagidae; genus Tauraco; species Tauraco erythrolophus. The sequence goes on along the minus strand of NC_141466.1, from coordinate 61,790,344 downwards.
CCCAATAAAGAGTTCGTGGTTTTGCAGCGCTGTAGCTCACACGGAGAGTAGCACACCTGGGTGCTCAGCCATGGGCAGCGAATACCTGAGCTAAGTCTGGAGCTCAAACATGCCTTGGCCATTCTGCAGATACCACCCTGCATCTGTTAGCTGAGCCACTCTGTGGTCACTGCCTTTTAAATAATCGCTTTTAACAAGCGACGAAGGCAAACTTTCAATCTCAGAGACAGCTCGAGAGGTGTAGCAAAGGGGGTCTGAGACTGCACTATGTTTCTTCCAGCACTGCTAATTTCTCTAAGAACATATATTACCTCTCCATGCAACACATGCTTTTTCTATATCCTCAGCTGGTGACAACCACAGCAGAGCAGCTCCTGCAGCGTTGTCGCCTCTCTGTGCTCTCAGGCACTATGACTTGACTGAGAGCATTTATATCACAGGCAATCAGATACACAGGCAACTCCGAAGAAAAGGGAGAAGATCAGCTCTTCTCATGTGTAGGAAGGGAGAGAGCATCAGCACGATGAGGTACAGAGGTGCTGGCTGATCAGTTCCGGGCACTGCAGAGCTGGCGAGCAGAGCCCTCACCAGCCAGGCATGGCCGGATGCTGTGGGAGCCGAGGATGCTGTACGGAGGTTTGTGTTTGCTCTAGGTGTAGCTGATCTTCTAGACCACATCTGTTCTTCATCTTCTGCTACTATGCACAGTTGAATATTTCACAGCGCTTTTATCAGCCAGCTCTCAGCTGGGACTGGGAGCTGGTTATTCTGAGGAATTTTCTGCTCTAAATTAGACTATCATAGGGCAGAAGGGGCTTATCTCCGACCGCAGCTTCAGCACATGAGGACTGCTTCCATATCGCACTGTATGGCATTTTAGATGGTCATTGCCCCTTTTTAGTGATGACAAAAATCAGTAGTCTTTTGTAGGAAGATGTTCAGGTAACAAACAGAGCATTAAGCTTTAATCACAGTAAAGAACATGGATCTAGGCAATCAGACCAAAATTCGGACTATTATCTGTGCAAGAAAGTTACTTCCCAAAAAGAAATTTTTAAAATCTCCATCATCTCATATCTCATCAATGCAAACCAGTCTAATCTGAATACAAATTATACTATGAGATGAACAGATTGCAAAAGGAACTTGGCTAGTTGGGAGAACTTTTAATTAGGGGAGAAGTGCAGGTCATCCAGGACAGCTGTTTGCAGTCATTCATATGATATGGTGTCATTTAGTCCCTCATTCATGGGAAGAGGGGAAGCTCTGGCTCAGGCAGGTTGGTGGGGTGAGGAATGGTACCTTCCTCCATCCTCTTCCTCCTTTCTGTGATGCAGAAAAAGTGGAGAATCATGCTGCAGGGAGTCCGGTTCACCTTGTTGAGATAAATAGTAACACACAGAGTAATTACCAAACTGTAGTGACCGTTTTACCAGAATCAGCAACTGATTCCTTGTCTTCTGCATATGCGGTAATGTGGGTGAGGAGGTTGAATTCTTAGCACTGTTTGACTATCCCAGCTTGGAAAATCCTAGCTTCTGTTCAATGTTTTGGTGTCGATGCTACTGTTTTAATGTGGTTACATAACTCACAGCAATTTGAAGCATTTCATTAAACTTGTTTTGCAGGTTATATATCACTTTATACTTCTCAAGTGCCCTCCATCAAATCATCTTTAGATTTGTTGGAAGCAAGTACCTCCATGTTTCTGAAATGCATCCAGGTCCCAGCAGTGCCCACCTGCAAGTGACGGGGTTCCCCAATATAAACTGTCTCAACCTATTCCTTGCTTGAGTCCAAGCACAGCGAGCTTGTCATCATTGACTCTTTTATCATTATTTGGGCACCTTACTCCTGGGCCCAGGTCCCTGTCAGCTAACTTTCAGCACCAGGCAGAGGTTCACAGGGTTGGAGCATGGTCACCTTTGCATCCTCAGGGAAGCACGATGGGAGGGGAAAACTGTCAAACCTGTTTGGACCTTATATCACTGGTATAATACCATTAACTGACTTGGCAGGAGTAGCATAAGGCTTAATTAATTGCTTTTTGTAAAGAGCATAAAGATAATTAGAAGTGCAAGTTGATCTATTAAACTGAACAACTAGTCTAATTAAAAGCTTGAAATTGTTATTAGATATCTAACATTATTAGAGCAGAGGCTTTATATCAATATATTAATGTGAGCATAGTTAAGGTTTGATTGTCTATTTTGAAAAATATTACCATAAAGTTAATTATGTGCTGGTTAATTATCTTATCTGATTAATTTAAGAATAGTCATAAGTTAAAATAATGTTGGTTAGTCTATGTCTTCCATGCGGACATGACTAACAATGACCTGTGTTTCTAAGAAATGAATGCCTGAGCTGAAATCACAGAGACAGATCCTTTTTTTTAAAAAAAAAAATCATCTTTCAAAGGATGAAAAAGCATTAAGCAAACTTCACTCCACAGCAACGTGATATGTACAAAGATGTTAACTCTCCACGCAGACAGATCCAGAGTTTTCTGGGATGAGGGTTCATGTTGCAGAGCCAAATTAACAGCTACAGCTCCTGAAAACTGTACTTCTGTTCCCCTTTCCCATCACCTCCCACTGTTTCCTTTGAACCCCAGTATCTCCTTGTGAACCAAGTCCTGGTACTAACCCATGGGAACAATAATCCCATAAATTAAGGAGTAACTTCTGGGGGACTGAATCCCTGAACCAGTTTACTGTGGAGTCAGGAAAGCACCAGGGTAGGAGAGAGCTGGGGGACAGACTGTGCAGCCAAGGATGGAATGAGCAAAGCAAGAGCATGGTTTTAAATACCAGCTACTTCCAAAACGACTTGTAACATGAAGCTGTGCAGTCAGAGATGAGGAGGAGTCAACAGCCACCATGGCACACTACAGTCAAGCAAAGAGAAAATAATTAATGGCAACACAAACTGGTTGTGATCAGAAATGCAGCTGATCTCAGTGACCTGCTGCAATATTGGTTTGCCATGGACAAGCACCAGGCACAACGGCTCCACCAAAACCTTTGTGTTTCTCCATTCACACAGTACGATAGGGAAGTAGGTCAACAGCCCATGTTTGACAGCCTAGCACAGCCAAAGCCGAGCGGGTCTGCACCTACACCACATGAGAACAGAAAATATTCGTGCCAGCTCCAGTCAGAGGCTCAGCTAGCCTACAATCATGTTTTCAACAGGGACCAAAAATGGACGCTTAAGGAAAAATATAAGGAAAGTTCAAGCCTACAGTGACACTTGCCCTGTCTACTCTATCAGCGTACACATACCTGTAGCTTAGGGACTCAGGCACAGCATAAAGAAGTATTTAATTCCCTGTGTTTTTAATTTACATCTTTTGTCTTTGTTTTGATCTTGCATTGGCAGTAAAAGCAGACAGTTGACCCTCTTTCTTCATGATTTTATAGATATGCATCTCAAAGCCCTCAGTTGCCTTCCCCGGCAGATGAATTGAGACACACATAGGTCTTTCTCACACAGTGACCATCCTCTGCCTCCACTGATCCCTGCTGACTTTCTTGAGTGTTCCCTTTCTGTGAAGGGGAACCAGAATCCTTGCCAAGTGTGAGAAAGGACAATTTTCTGCAAGGTGTAAGGTGGTAAGCATGACATAAAAAGCAGAAAGCCAATACCATAAAAGTACTGGGTACTAAGCTCACAGAGCAGATGCAAGTGAGAAGACTAGGGATACTACACATGTTCCTTTGCTCTAACAAGGTCTATCAGTGAACTATCCTTCAGTCTCTGATGGAAAACTCCTGGTAGCTTTTTCGTGGTGTAAGACTATTTAAGGAAAATTCTACAGTTGCTTTCATTAGTCAAATACTTTGAAGACTTTCCATAGAGTCATGATTAGTCACTACTGATGCATCCCGTTTACAGTGCTCTTGGAACTGCACACCATGCCCACTGCATGACCTCTAAGGGAATAGTTTAAAAAATATTTAAGTGACCTACAAGCTGAAGCACATTTTAAGAGGTACTCCACCTGTGCTTAAGGTCAGATGTTTTAGGAACCTAAAGGTGCAGCTAGGGTCTTACCAGAATTTGACTCTAAGGGCCACATGTACATCACATACCTAAGCGCTACAGAAAACTGCAGTAGAGTTGAAACACCCATGAATATGAGATTAGGTCCCTAAGATACTGTGGAGATTTTGGAAAATGCAGTCTATGATTTATTTTATAAGTATTTGTATTTTCAGTTCTCTTGCCATCTCCTTAGTGTCTTCATCCTATAACAAGAAGCAAGACTACATGTACTAGGGCATTTAAGAGAGAGAAGTGGGATGCATTGAGTGAAGCATTGGCAGTAAAAATATAGAAATATCAGTACTGTTATGCAAAGCCTTGATAAGACCTCATGTGGTCATCCTATGGTCAGGAAAGAAGAATTCAAACTGGAATGAGTTCAGAGAAGAATAGCTTGAATGGTTGGAAGAACAGGGAGTCTATTAGACACGGAGAAACCAAAACACCTTGGCTCTTTAACTGATCACATCAAAGACTGTGTTGTATAATATGGCTGTTACACATGCAAGGGATGAAAAGATGGTTAAGGAAAAGGAAAATGTTGGTGCAGCAAAATAATTATAAACTAGCCACGAATAAGGTTTGACTGGAAATTGGAAGTAAGTTTCTTCCAGAAGAATGAGGTTCTCTGAACCTTTCCCAGAGAAACAAACAATCCAGTCACTTTAAAGCTTAAACATTTTGTCAAAGGAATTATATCATAAGGCCACAAGATTTTATCACAGCAAGTCTCTGCCGGTTCTATTTGCCAACATGCTTATAACCAGATAGGGCGGAGCCAGACAAAAACACTACTTGAACGGGGAACTTGGCACAGGGACCAGACTTTGTAACTTTCTTGTAAAATTGCTCCTTTTGGGAGCTCCACAGAAGAAAGTGAAAACATTCAATAAATACTTCTGTATTGGCAAGAAAGAGAACAGCGGGTTTCTGTGGCTTCCCAGTCCATTAAAAGCACAATGGTGAACATGTTTGAGAATCAGCAGGTCCAGGTAACTTGAGCTCAAGAGCCATAGAGGAGTTAGGGGACCGAAACTTGGCGTACTGATGATAAACGTTGGAAAAGCTGGAAAGTTCAAGAGGTCTGGAAATGGGCCCATGTGAAGGTAGTCATACATGGAAATCAAGATTATTTACGTAACTACAGGCCAGTTACCCTGCTATTCTTGGACAAGGTAATGGGAATACTTCCATTAGTAAGATTCAGTTATCAAGGAAGAAAACAATAAGAACATAATTAATCGCAGACACATGGTTCACTGTCTTTTTCAGACTAGTTTGATTTCATTATTGGGAGGACTGCAGAGTTGAACAATGATGGTAAACAGGGTTTTTTTAGAGCTTGGCTCTCCTGCAGTACTGCAATTAAAAAGAACAGCCTACAATGTCAATAAAGCACACATTAATTGGATCGTGAACGTGCTAATTGATAGGTCTCAAAAAGTGGCTGTCAATGGAGAATCATCTAATGATGAACTGCAGGGATCAGTGTATACTCAATGCTGTTCAACATTTTCTGCACTGTTCTGGAAGCAAATATAAGAAACACTGTGGAGATAATTTACTGTAGATGACATATTTTGACAGAATGATAAATAATGATGAAGATAAGGCTGTCATCTAGAATCATTTGGAGAGCTAAATTGAGCTGATTCAAACAACCTGTGTTTTAAACCAGAGAGATGGAAAAATACAGATTTCATAGCAAAGAGGGCTGACTATCTGCAGAATGAGGCTGCCTCTGGAAAGCAATAACACTGGAAGGATTTAGGGATCCTATCTGACAAGCAACACAACATGAGCTCCCAAGGTGACACAAGAGGGTAACTTTTGTCTGTACAAGCAAGGAAGTTGTTTAGTAGGAGAAGAGAAGACGTTTTACCTCTCTAATTGCCTAAAGTTGATCCTGGAAAAATTCTTGCAGTTCTGGTGTCCTTTTTAAAGTATGCTGGCAACTGGAGAACTCAAGAAATGTGTCATGGGAATTACTTGAGCACTGGAGAAAATAACCTCTTCCAAAGAGAAATACGAGCTCAATCTCCTCAAATTATCAAAAGAAAGAGTGAAAGGAGTTTGATTACCATTTGTGCCTTTGTTTTGCAAAAATGCAATGTGAAAAAAAAAAAATCATCATAAAAGCCATGGCTGCACACTGTATCCAGCTGAATTTGAGGAAACAAAAGGCAGATTTCTAACAGCATGTGCTGCAGCCTTGGAAATACTGACCCGCGTTGTGTACACTCAGTGGGCACTAAACACCTCTGCAGCCACACGTGAGCTGCAGGGCTCCGAGCAGGGGTAAGTGCTGGACCTGTGGTGTGCGTGATGCCTCTGAGCATGCACCGTTCATGCACCCATCAAACTTGACTTATTTCTAGCTCCAGATCTTTGTGGGATGGAAAGAAACAATTTGTGAGTTAGGTCAAATAGCAGGATGATGCGTAATGGTAATAATCGAGTCCGACAGCAGAGCACACTCCGCATGTTGATGAATTCAAGCTCTTTAAAGTACGGGCCATTATCCTCATTACAGTCACAGCTCTGGTCTGATTGAAATCTGGTGGGTTTTGCTTCCTGAGTGCTTGGGGCTGTGGGTATTCCTCCCAGCCATCACACTGGCTGCAGAAACTGTTTGGCCCTGTCCTGGTCCAGCCCTGTTGTTGGAGGCTTGTGTCAGATCTGCCTTTTGTGTGAGCGGTCTCTACCCCCTTTCAGACCCCAAAAAGTCAGACTGAGAGCATTTAAATAGAAACTGTAAGTTTAGGGGAAATAGCAGGAGGAGGAGGTATAGGAGACCCTGCTCTGGCAGCTCTGGGAGGGTTGGCACCAATCATGGGGTGATGGGATGCTGGAGGAGACATGGCTGCAGCCTCTTCAGTAGGTCCCAGCGCGGGGAAGGGGATGGCACTGGGCAGCTCAGCTGTGAAACCAGAAAGCCATGATGGAGGTTGAGCAAATCTCCCAGACAGCACGTCCTCCCCAGCCTTTGTTTAATTTAACTGTGAGATGCCATTAAGGTTTTTTTAGGAAACCAGGAGCCTCAAAAAGCCCAATGTAAGCACAGAGAAAGGCACTGATAACATGGGAATTTGATAGATCCCAGTGAAGAATTTTTTCTGGAGATCATTTGGACTCTGGATGTGCAAACAGAGCAGTGGATGAGCCCAAGACTAAGTAGCAGAAAGCCCCAGCTCTGAAGCTGCAGGAAAGGCAGGCGGACAGCCTGAGAAATCACAACTACATGCTGCTGGGGAAAGGGCACAGGAGAGAAAATCTGGGAAAAGTTCATGTAGTTTGGGAACTGTGATTAAAATAAAGCCAGTTGTGCATGAACAGTAATGTATTGCTCCTCTGTTCAGGAAAGTAAGACTTCGTACTTTCTTGCAGCAAACCAGCCAGTATAAAATGTTTGAACTCATCTTCAGTTTTCTCACTGTAACTGATAAGTGTTTTGCAAGATCCTGAATTTTAGTGAGCTGCTTGGATTAAAAAGGTCAATGCATGTTTGAGAGTTTTAACTCTGTGTACGTGTGTGTGAATGTGAGTTCAGGCACTTCAAATTATGTTCCAGGTTCCAACTGAGGGCAGTAACTTTCTCTGTAATGTCAGCGGCCCGACAGGAAGAGCATGTTTCTAATGAGAGAAATGCAAAGTATAGCCAGAGAGAATTTAGGAGATACGCTAGAAAAAGAATATTTATTGTTAGAAATGAGCTCATTAAATGTGCTTGGTTTGATCTCTACATCCCACACAGTATAAAGGGTCCACTGGTTGCATATCAAGGGGTTTGGAAAGATCAATTCATATCAAGGACATCAGCAGAAGTACGCAAGGATATAGGTGTCTTGTTTCACTTGTGGTTTTTTTAATCTTCCACTTACAACTACATTTCATTTTAAACTTTGAACCCAAGCGCAAAGGTGCACTGAGCAACAGATGTTGGAAGAGAAAATCATGGACAGGCAGCACGGCCTCGGATGTCACAGGATGTAAATATGGGCCACAGAATATAAACACGGGAGAGTGGCAGGGTCACAGGCAATAAACACGAGCTGTGCAAGGAGATCCTGTATAAACATGATACATCTAGCAGGAGATGCTGTGAACACAGAATTTTTGCAGCAAGACTGAAGGAGTTAGATCCCTTCTCCCTGGAGAAGGCTCAGGGGGATCTCATCACAGTATTCCAGTACTTATAGGACAGCTACCAAGAGGATGGAGGGTCTCTATTCACAAGGATTCACATGGAAAAGAAAAGGGGTGAAGTTTACAAGTTGCACCAGGAGAGGTTTCATCATGATATAAGAAAGAAATTTTTTATAGTGAGAACAGTCAATCACTTGAACAACCTCCCCAGGGACATGGTAGATTCCCCATCGTTGGAGGTGTCCAAGATGCTACTGGACAGGGTGCTAGATAATCTCATCTAGGTTCCCTTTCCTGCAAAAGGTTGGACCAGATCATCTTTCGAGGTCCCTTCCAACCTAGGCACTTCTATGAACTACACAAGTTGCAAGACAAACACTGGCATGTGGCAGGGCCATGAGCTATGCATACAAGAGAGAATGGGTAAAGGAGGATGCTCATGCATGTGGGAACAGAGTAGGCTGGGACAGGGGACAGCATCAGAACTCCAGAAGAGAGAGATTTGGGAAAGCAGCCACCCTTGGTTATAAACACGGCAGCACTGTGTTGCAGCTGTAACGTACATCACAGGGAGGAGTTTTCAGTCCTCAGATCTGGTAGGGGTAGACAAGTTGTGAAAAGTGTATCCTCCTTCTTAAGGATGTGTATATTATTGACCATATAAAGCAGCATGAGGCAGGCTGCCTTTTCACAGGGAGAGAGATATTGTGAAGACAATGTCATTATGGATATAAAGGGGATCATCTTCTGGAGGAAACTGCTCTGTGAAGAAAACTGAACACTGTTAACTCAGTAACTGATGCTTTACTGGTAAAACTGGAATGGATCTCATATGCTTCTGCTCCTGATCTCATTGTTTCCACTGGATTTCATTGGGCTGAGCATGGGAATCTCACTTTTGTTACCATACCCATGAAGGTGATCCCTATTGTGAAGATGATCCCCTATACTGTTTCTTTGCTTGAGTTGCCACATTTACAATGAACCTGTTGTTGTACCAGAGTTGTAGGCAGTTTGGGAAAACCAAACATGTCCCTCTGACAGAGGGAAGGGAATTATGTTAAATTAATTAACATAATTATTATTATAGGGTTAAAGAAAGAGACTAGGTAACTAGGGTTATAACTACAGCACCTCAGTTAGGTAGCATGAATTCTCTCCCGTCCTCTCCTGCCTCCTTGCACATGACACAAACCCACGAGCTCTGTGTACGTGGCTTGCCTGCACCCCATCTGTGGAAAACCCTAAGTAAGTCATTATATGAGCTTGACTGTGTTAAATCAGGTCAAAGATGCTACTGAGGCACAAAAAACATTGTGGTAATGTCACTGCTCCACCCACGAAGGACTACAGTATATATTTCTATTTATATAGTCAGAAAAAAGTTCATAAATGGGATTCCAGCTGCAGATGTACTCATTTAAAATTACATCGGTGTCTTAACAGAGGTCACTGACATCTGAATCAAGGAAGATGACCAAGAATTTAAGAAATCTGGACATGCATTATTTATGGAAAGAGAGGCTCAGCAAGGAGCTGTGTGGCAATTTCTGGGGGTGGAAAGACTCATGTTGTCTGGGTAAGGAACAGTTTGTGTAATCTGTCTAGGAAGGGAGAAGTCATCTAATTCAAGGAGAAAAGTATACAGATAACTAAAACAACCAGAGGAGGCTGCTGCACGAAGGCTCCCTGGGAGGTACAGAAGGGACATGAGGATACGTTTTGGTAAACACGGAAGCTCTGAAAAATGCTGAGCACACAGATGGGAGTGGGGTTTCTTTTAAAGACGGTTCTTACCATGGCGAAGGGCAAAGTCCAGTAAAAATATGAGACATCATCAAAAATCTGTTCAAACTGCATAAAAAATGCAGATATTATGCAGTAGACAGAAGTAATCTCTGATGTGGCCTACCAGATCCTGAAATGGCAAGTGCTGCTGGGGCAGCTGTTTCGGTAGGAAATATATATATGGGCTCCTGACTGGCTTACAATGAGCTTTCCTTCTGACCAATGGGTTAGTCTTCCTATCAGTGCGCTGGGCATGATAACAAATCTGGCATTAGTATTTTTCTAAATTCTGAGCTGTTAGAATAATGTGATTTGTTAGAAGTCTTCAGGGCTCTTTTTCCCCAAGTTTATTTATCACCTGTCCCGTGAGATCAGCTCACTTATGTTCTTGGATAGCTGTTCCTAGATTGGGTTTAGCAGAAGCAATCTAAAGAGTTTGAACCATGGGACTCATCAATGAATTGGCTCATTTTGACCAAAACCTTTCGGGGAGGAAGCACATGATACATGGAGGCTGCAGAGGTAAGTGCAGACATCGGTCAGGGCGTCCAAGCCAGCCCCATTGTTAGAAGCAGGGAGAGACCCGGGGGTCAGCCCTGAAACAGCAGAGGACCTCTGAAACACAAGGGCTGGCAAAGGCTGGGAGAGCAAAGTATCTTCTGTGTGTTGTGGGCAGCAATCCCTGGGAGGGAGGGGTTAACAGGACTGTTTGCTTCTGCAGCTTCCTGCTGTCAGGGTGAGAACCCTGTTTGGCAGAGCCCTGTTTTATCCTTTGCTCTTTCGGCGTCCCCCATCTCCTCCAAGTCCTCGGTTCTTCCCTCTGCCTTCATCCTGCCGTTGCCTCACCTCCCAACAGGCGTTTGGTGCTGATATAAGTCCAAACTGAATCTGGCAGTTTGAAGCCCAGCCTGTCCTTCACAGTGCTTCCGTACAAACAGACATATCAATTTTATGGGAAAATTGAATAGAAACTTAAAATACAAACTTTTTGGAGGAGACCTGGTCCAGAACAACTTTGAATCTGAGCGTATTTTACGGCTGAAATATAAATGTCTTCAAGGGGGAAAAAAAAAAGCCAATAAACGAAAGAAATAATGTAATGGAAATAGTGTTTCCCTGCCCAAGTGTTCGCACAGGCGCGCTGGCATCAGGAGAGCTACCGGCTAGGTGAGGATCAGGCCCCACAGTCACATTTCATTGAGATGTCGATGTAGCACAAACAAAGCAGGGCTGAAGCTGCGGCTGCTACAGGCAAGAGGAAAGGACATGAGCCAAGTATGATGTCTTCGTACACTTGCAGGCTATAGGAATGTGTTTGCTGGCTTTATGGTAATCTGGACTTTGAACTCCCGGTAATTTCCATTTCTCTCTCCCACGACATAAAATAATTCCTTGGGACTGTCTGTAACCCCCAAAGTCCTCGGAGCTTGTTCTGTGCAATGTTACACCACTGGGGCTCCTAAAACTATTGTGTAATGGAGTGAGATCACAGCCTAGCTCAGTCCATGTGGCTTGCGCTATCTTGCCTGCCTGATGGTTGGCTGCAGTTAAAACACTGAAAAACAACTCACGTAGGATTGCAGCCATAATCCTTAACAGCGGCAAGAAATCCAGACATACAAGTGATCTTCCATAAGCAAGAAATCCACTGATGTGGACAAGTTTTCCGCTCATGTTTATAAGTTCATTGACTCTGCTGTGGCTGCAGTTTGGGAAATGCAGCCTTTATTTGTTTTATGTGCTGTGCAAACTACATGCGGATATGTTAATCGTGTAGGTTGGTAGAGAGGAGCAAGGACAACAACAGTGTCCTGTTTTCAGATGTGATGTTTGGCCTCTGAATGTTAAATAGAAACTTGGACAGCATTCATAGGTTTAATCTCTCAGCAGATGCACCATGATGTTCAGATTAAAGGGTCTCTGATAATCAGGAACTACCATCCAATGGCGGGGTTTTGCTCTGAAGTGAGTCACTGGCCTTTTTCAAAATCTCATGTTAAAAGGCTATCAACATATGAGGCATAGAGAATAAGTGCTTCAGCTTCCTAGGTTTTGCCCTCCTGAAAGCATTGGGAGCAGTCAGGGGGCTTTCGCAGCCCTTTTATTTACACAGAGCCTCTGGAAAATGCAATATGAAAATGAGCCCAGCGTGTTTTCCTGCTGTGTGTCCTGATCAGGAGGTATGAACAACCAGGATGGGACACAAAGCTGTAACCCTGGTGGTTTATTTAGGTTTCTAACCGCCATGAAAGTCACAGGGCAGCATAATGTAAAAAGTAAGTGCATTTGATAAAAATAAGGTTATTTGGGAGCTTCAAACAGTGGTCAGATGCTATATTGCATTCACTAAAATTAAAAGATCTAAAATTTTAAAAGTTTTGCATATGGACACGTGAACATGTTGATGCAGGATGGGTGAGTGAGAAGACACAGTGCATTCTAAAAATTATTAAAACTAAAAATGATTTAGATCCTCTGAAGAATGTGAGATCTGCCCTGGATGAAGGAGTAGGAGCACCAGGCTCCCAGAAGCAGCCTGGCAGCTCTCAGGACGTTTTGCTGACCTCTGGGGCCAGGGTGCCGGTTCACCCATCCTGCTGCCCTTTCCCCAATGTCTGTACCTGTTCTTCGCTGTTGACTATATACAGTTAATGAAGCCTGAAAATATGCTTTGGGAGAGATTAATACGATCATGTTTTATCACCAGGTCGTTTTCTTTTGGCTTGTATGGCTATAAGCTAGAGGGAACAGATGTCTTTAAAATAAGCTGTTGGGTCAGAGAGGATGAGCTGTGGTTGCAAAACGCCATGCACTGTGTAGGACGGGCTGAGTGGAGAAGGTTGCAAATGCCCAAGAGCCTAAACATTTACACTTGAAGGTAAAACTATGACATGCAGCCACTCTGCAGCCTTGTGCTGGTATCTGGGGCTTGCCTCCAGACTGTTCTCTGGGCTGTTTTTCTGTAGCGTTGCCATCCCAGACTGATTAAAGGCCAAGACCAAGACAGACAGAGGATGGAACTGTGCCTCTGGGTCTAACCTGAGGGCCAGAAAATGAAGATTTCATGAGAAACTAGTTTCCTGTTTTCTTGATTAAATACAAATATAAAATTAAGATAAAACATATCCACACCTCTCTGGAGGGGTGTTGTCAGGATGCACCACAATGTTTGTAAAGTGATTTGGAAGTTAAAAATGCTGCAATAAGGCAAAGCCCTGTCCTCTTGCATGAAAGCTGATTGCTTCTTTTATAATGTAACAAAGTCCAGAAAAGAAGAGTGGAAATCAGTATGTCCCCAGATCTCTGACAGCAGTCCTATCCCGAGCTAATGCCAGTGGCTACAGCTCTGATATAACATGATGCTGTACTTTTCTGGAAGGAGAGAAGAAGAAAGCCCTCTAGCACTCTGCGACTTTGGGATGCCTGCAGAGTCACTCTTGTTATTTATAGAGAGGAGTGCTGCTGCATCCCAACAGCAGGAGTTCAGGCCTGGATACAGTTGTCATCGCAGTGACTGGCATGGCTTGATAAAAATCTCACCATCCCTTTATCAGCGCGTCTGCAGCATTTCTGACTCAAGGCTTGTGACTGAAAGCTTCTTCAAACAAGATGGTAATTGGTGTCCAGTGCATTTTGAGAACTGGTAAAACTATACGACGGCAGAAGCAGCACTGCCCTTGCTTTTTCAGAAGCATTTGTGCTATGAGGATCAATGTACGTATACATTTGTGAGTCTATGGGACATGGGGCCATAAAAACCTCGGATGGGCAAGACTGTACACAGTGCCTGTCAGCAGTTGTGTTGCATGCTAAGTCCTTAATGTTTTTGAAAGACCTACCTCTGCAGGATATACTGCCATGGGGATTGGTGTATATCACAGTGTTTGTGAACAGTCCCTTGGAGATCCATACCGAGAAATCTTGCTGTGCAATGAAATGCAAAATGTCTTCCCATTTCTTCATGTCTAATATCCAGTAGCCCACTATGTTATTTGAAACATATTTCTTGACTGAAAGGCTGTTGCAGAGATCTGCTGCAAGGGCAGTGAGCACCTACACACGGTTCGTTCATCTTCCGAAGGGCCCTTTGCGTGCAGCCCACCCCACTTGCTCTTACCGTCTGCCAGCAGTGCTGATGCAGAGAAGGAAGTTTTTATTTCCAGTGGAGATGTTTTTGGTGATGCTGTGGGTAAGCACAGCCTTGCAGCTGGGCTGGTACACTGAAGGAGACAGCAAAGATGAACAAGCAGGAGCCAGAGAACGGTGGGGCATGAATTTCTCCACCTCGTTGGCTGCTGAAGGAAACACACCGGCTAATGATCTTCTCTTTTTTTTTTCTCTTCTAGACAGAGTATAAAAACAGGCATGGGTTGAGGAGGAGGAGAGACGCTGCTGCGTTCAGGGGAGTTTAGTCGCCATTGTGCTCTCTGTCCCCTTTGGGCAGGGCAGTGCCCACTGCTGCAGGTGACACGGCTGTTCATGAGATAAAGCACTACACAACCTGGTGTGAAGACCACAATCTAACCACAGGAGTGGAGTTATTGTGGACAGTGATGGCTCAGCCACTAGGAACAGGAACAGAAGTCAAGAAGCCTCTGTGCCAGTCCCAGCACTGCTACCCTGTGAGGCCAGTAAGGCTCCAGAAAACACACGTACAGGGCAAATAGAGTATAATAGTCACCCCCTTCCCAAAGTCCTTCCCTTTATCATAAATGCTTTATTACACATCTGTATATAAAGCTGAGATAGCAGTTGACCCACCTCCTAGGCTGTTGGTTTCAGCAAGGAAATTGGCCTCAATTCCTGATTTAAACTTGCATTTCATGTTCATCAACAACTCATGCAGAACAAAACGTCTCCCGTCTCTCTTCTCTCCCCATCCCATTAGTAAGAGGCAAAATGGCTTTTTAGGAAAGCTATGTAATTCCTGCCTGAAATTCTCTGGAGTACTGGTTCTTTTTGGTTCCTCCGAGCTATTTTTTTACAGTTTCTTAAGCCACAGATGAGAAGAAAAAAAAAAAGCACAACAAAAATCCAGTTAAGGAAAAGCCTTGGGAAAGAGAAAATGCTTGTTGTTTAAACGTGAGCTGTAAAGGGAGCCAGGAAAGGTGGGTTACATACAGAGCCTAAATATCCAGCAGCTATAATTGTTATCTGAGCCCCTGCACCATTAGCGATGCAGCAATACTGGTTTGGGTTTTCCCCTCCATTCTCCAGGTTCAACGTGTGAGCAGGTCTCCACAAGCTCCTTGCTTATTGGCTTGTTATCACGAAAAATAAAACTCTGCTAAGAACAGGAAACGTATGAAGAGACAAAGCAGTGATCTCAGAGCTCTGTAAAAAACCTTGGCTCTGAATTATTATACATGGGGGAAAAATTATCAGGTGCCAAGTAAAAAAAAAAAGTACCCCAAAACAACAGCCTTGTTTTGATTTCCACCTGTTCCAGCTGATCACTAGTCTCCAGGCTGAGCTTGTAATTTTAAGGCGAGCTTCTCACTCAGTGAGCCACGAGCAGTGGCTGCAGGGGGAAAGCACAGCCTCCTTTTGTTCAGGATGTTTCAGCTGCCAGTAAAATGGCGCTTCCTTCCTTGAATGTCGCAAAACCTATGGGATGAAAATATAGCAGAAGCGATATATATTGGAACAGGACTTCCTTGTCCTCCATCAGACACAGACAAACTGAGACCCACCCACCTCATTTGCCCATGGAAAAGGAAATGAGATGAAGCAGCAGCAAGGGGATGAATGCAGAAGCAGAAGGCACTCGCCATTAATTCCTCACCCGGTTTTTGTTGCAGGCTCTTTCTACGGCTCTTTGACCTGGAAGTTTAAAACCACTTGGGAGGGCTTCAGCCTTTCTCAGTTCGCCAGCCTTGCTGGGGGGAAAGCTTCTGCTTTACTAAGTTTAAACAAACTGGTAATAGGCTTGTTTTTCTTAGATGCTTGTGCAGATGCTGAAGGCCACAGATGCAGCACTGCTGACCTGCTAGGTAAAGTGCAGCCATGGTTTTATGGGAAGGAGAGGAATTTTATGCAGTTAAGTGACTGAATCTACAACTAGAAAAGATCGGAAGAAAATACACCAGCTCACTCTAGGGATTAAATTCTGCCAGGGGCACAAAAGGAGACCATGGCTGAACTAAGGGCAGTATTAGGCCCTGCGTGTGTATTTGCTCAATTAGAGATTTTTCCTCCTTCCCAATTGGAATAGCTTTGGTTTATGATTCCCTCTGGTCTATCCAGCCCCAACACAATGGAAACACCAGTTTCCTGCTGCTCAAAGGCACAGGGTATGGAGGGATCCCTGTCTTTTCCAGAGAAAACAGGGGAAGCTAATGCATGTATGTGTGTGTGTATGTATACACATATATCACCACTACCTGAAGCTACGAGGCACTGACAGCTCTTAGTTCAAAGTGAAGCAGCTCAGGTATATGCAGGGATCTGTTTGTGTATATTATTCAAGTAAGTATGTGTGTAGCTATATACAAAACATGCACATATGGCTATATATTCAAGGTGATGTATTTCCAAATGAACTCATTTATCTTGAGAGGCAGGCAAGGAGCAGCTTTCTCCTGGAAAGACTCTGACCAAGAGTGACCTCCCTTTGGTCGTTTAACAAGTGGTGGGGTCAGATTGAGATCTCTGAGGCTTTGAACATTCATACTTCTCCTTTCTCCAACCTATTTGCCTTTCTTTCTCATATTATGCAAGAGATGAGATACTCTGATACAAACACTTCATGTGGGAGAACCTGACTCAGTTTTCACAAGCGGAGACCCCATGAAACATAGCCATCACCCTCTCACAAGTCTTCATATAACCAAAATAATATCAGATGTGGAGGCAGGAGAGAAGCAGGGTCAAGAGGGGTGAAGTGGTGAAGGAAGTCATAAGCTTCCTTTTGTATTATCTGCACCCAACTCCTACAGCCTCTGAATCACAACTGTGCGCACAAATAACTCCCAGTCCTCTGCAGAAAATCACCACAATTGTAATCATTGTCCTTTTTACTCAAGAATTTGCAAGGTTAAACTATTAGTGGCACAATGTATTTGTACACATCCAAATTGTACCTCAATCATGTAGGGTATAGTTCCAACAATCTAATTTAACTGTTGAACATCTCTTGAATGTAGCCGGGGAGAAAATCTAATGCAACAAACCAGACCATTATCTGCCAAGGGAGACGAAAACTCATCATTGCTTCAGACCTGAGACTGGACATACCTAATTCAACCACAAATTGCTGGGCTGAGCAGAGTTCATGGCACAGCCAGGAAGACTAATTCCTTCCCGTGCAGGAATTACCATGTTAAACTCCCTGACCTGGGTTACACAGGAGGTCAGATTAGATTATCCCTCTCCCAAATTCTGGTCTTGGAAACCAGTTTTCAGTGCCCATCTGGCTGCAATCCCAGGTAAACATCAAGAAAAAAATGCAATTGCGTGGTTAGAGTATCTCATTTCTGTGTGCTGTGGTGGAAGGACTCTCATTGCTGTCGGTAAAAAGGCAGCAGACCTTCCTGAAAACAGGAGATAAGAAAAACTTCAGTGAATGTCAGGGAGGTTTTTCAGGGTCAGTGTTGGTCAACACAGGGCCCTCCCAGCATGGCCTGTATATGCGTGCACACAGTTCCTGCTGCTGGAGACGGATTCCCAAATGCCCTGAAGTTGGTTAAATACAGAGAAGCTCCCCCTCGGCACAATGAGTCCCAGATATGCAAACCGTTTGCAATGGGTGATGCTGCCTGTTTGCTTCATTCTCTCCCCTGGGCAATTTGGTCCCTGCCAGAGAAGGAGATGTCATCTTGTCCCATCAATGCAGCCATTTAATAACCTCTTCTGCCATGCCCAGGACTGGCCATACAAGCCCCAGCAAGAGACCAAACAAGACCTGCTGCCTGTCTTCTCTCCCTACAGCAGCCAGCCCTCTGCAAACAGACCAGGAATGGCGTCTTCCTGTGCCATGGATACCCACAGTTGCACCAGCCCCACACAGCTGAAGTCCATAACATGGGAAAAAGCAGCAGGTCTCTCCAATCAACCTCAGCAGCAAAATTTTATGTCTCAAAGAGCTGCGTGAACGTGTCCTGTTCAGTAGCTCCTCACCTTCCAACGCAGCTAGCAGAGCCTGTTTCCCTGGTGTGTCCATGCTCACTTACAACTCACGCTTATTCCTAAAGCTCCAGGATCTCTTTTTAGCACCTCCTGTGTGAAAAGCTCGGGCGGATGGTACCAGCAGGACTTGACCTCCTTTCTGAAGTGCCATGAAATCTCACAGTCATTGACTCCCCTCCGAGCAACTTGCCCATCCCTGATTACCAAACACTCGCCTGTGTCCGCTTGTCCTTTCTCCGCCCCTGGAATGATGGTGAATTAACAGCGGGGCTGTGACTAACGGTAGTGTGAGCAAGCAGGAAAGCCATCGGCCATCTAAATCAGCTGAATCAGAAGGAGCAGGGGAAAGAAAAGAAGAAAAAAAAAAGCTCTCTGAACAAGCACTAATCGCTTACAAGCAGCAACACGAGCAGCCAGGGGTATTAGTGACTCACGGGTGAGATGTGCGACAACGACTTTGGTGAGCGGTGGGACAGGCTCCACGCTCGGGCGGCGGAAGGGGAGGCTGTGCAGCAGAGGCAGGAGCACAGCCAGCCGAGTGTTTCCCACGCACATTCCTCTACTCCATGCACTATGAAATTTGGTCAGAAGATAAAGTATGGAAGCAGAAAGAAATTCCTGGGAGGAAAGTGAAACAGAAAAACAAAACAGCACGGTAATTTCTTGCTTGCATGGAGTGGTATTTCCGTGTGCGGGCTTGCTCCACCTGCAATTTTACATGTGTACAGTGATTGCTGGTATACGCCTCTGGTAAGAAGCTCGATCTGTCTCAGGAAAATCCCTTCCTTACTAATTTATTATTTGATATATATGTAAAGCAGCATACAGTATAGCCTCAATCCACAGAGACTCATGCCTTCAGGGCTGCAGATAAAGGAAAGAGTACACAAGGGATGAATGAAAGAGAGAAACAAGTGAGGCATGCTCTCCCGATGGTGTTTGTCGGCTGTACTGACCTGCAGGTACCTGACAGGACACCGACCCCGCGCCCAGCCCCGGGGTGCTTGGTGCCCTGTAAAAACGAAGCCAAGAGCTTGTGGATGAAGCCAAGAGCCAAACGGAGATTACAAAAGAGATGGGAGGTGCAAACAAACCCTGAAATAATACAGTAGCATTGCAAACAGCGGCTCAGAGCTCCCCTAGCTGAATCGCTCGCTGAGTGGTGGCATAGCCCAAAAAGCATTGGAGGGAGCAGCTTGGAAGAGATTGCTCTCCACCAGCCCTTGCAGGGGTCACACAGTCCCTGTCCCGGCATTCCAGAGCATACAGCCCTCCTGCCAGCACCCGCGCACGTGATGAGCTTTACATGCAGCCGGCTGTGATTGCAACACAATGACTTGCAGTGTATTAAAATTAAGCAAGCAGTTAAATCATTTGCCAAATCAGGTCCTAACATGAGACAATATGCAAAGGCAGTCTAGTAGAGGAAGCGAAGGGGGTGAAGGAGAAAGGGAGCAGCACTCCGGATTGTGTTGTAAAATACACCAACAGCGCGCCCAACTCGATGGTTACCCATCTGGGTGCTTTTTGAGACATACCAGAAAAAGGGGCAAATGCCAGAAGCCCAGGGATACCGAGAGCCCACGACAAGCCCACAGGATGACAAATCTGCTGTCTGGTTCTCATGCATCTGCAACATCTTTTCCACTTCGGCTTGTGGTGTGCAGCGATGCCTCATGGTGGCAGGGCCCCATGGATTTGGCATTGTGTTGGCGTGACCCAACCTGGAAGCCTGCGTGCATGGTGCTGTTTTTCTTGCAGAGATTGCCCAGACAAGCACGTGGTGCCTGCAGCCCTCTGCTCCTCTGCTTGCTGCCTGCCTGCGATATTTTCCAGCGGTTCAGCATATCTTCTGTTGTTTACCCTGCTGACCTTTGTACGAAAAACAACCCCTGTCTTTTGCAGTGAAGTGAACACTGGCACAGAGCTGACATCGTCAGCCAGGTACCTCACCAGCTCCTGCAGCACCTTTGGGTGCTAACAGAGTGCGAAACAGCCTTGTGCATGCCTCGTGCATGGGAGCGACCAGCTGCAGGGGGACTTTTTTGTGGATGTGTGAGCTTTAGTCCATGCTGTCTCATACAGATGCCCCAGAGGGGTTGTAAGGGATGTGCAACAGCCCTTCACAGGCTCTTTCGTTAAGTGTTAATGAGTTACCGTGTTCCTGGTTTCCAGGTCCCTACTCAATCCACATCAGTTCCTCTCAGGCAGTGTAATTTGTGCACCTTCATCATTAGTAACAGCATCTCTACCACAAATACATACTTGGTTTTTTAGCAAAGAGATAGAGCTTTCTTCCATCCTAGTATGAAGATGAAAAGTACCTACCGTCCTCCTTTCCACAGTCTTGCCTCTGGCCTCTCCATCACCATTACACAACAACAAGAACCTCTCTTACTGTAGCTCCAGTCTTCTGAAATGTCTTTTGCCTCCCAAGTGTGTGCTCTTCTAATTTACCCCGCTCCCCGAAAGATTCCCTTTTATTTTTTTACTTGTGAGTTAGAGTGAGGCTGGCCCTGGGACAGATGGGCAGGAGCACGCTGGGAAAATGCGAGGCTCTTCCTTACCGTCATTTCCACGGGGCAGATGACAGTTAGCCCTGGCCTGGCCCCAAACTTCACTGCACAAACAAGATGGAGGGAGAGAGGCTGGTCAACATCTGCGGCCACCCTGCCACGTCCCACAGACGTCGGAGAGACTTGGGAGGAGGAGAGGCATCGTATCACTCGGCACCCTCTCCACGATGAAATGGGATTGCAAGATCCTGTGACAAATGAAGCTGTTGCTAATGATGTGAGCTGTATCTGGGGCTGCTGTAATGAAAGTGGCACTGAGCTCTGAACTTCTGGTTCCACTGGAGCGCTCTGCCTTGCCCAAACTTCCTGGGAAGCGTTTTGAACTTTATTTTTAAAAGTGCAATTAATCACGGAGCAGAGCTTGAAATGAGTCCAAGCGCAATAAAAGCACCCGAGCAGCGCCTGCTCAGCCCGGCGAGCATTGTTTGCCACGGCCTGACTTCAGGCGTCAGGAAACTTCCAGATGTGTTAACTTTGCAGCTCCTGGCTCCTGCAGGAATCTTAACTGCTACCATCTGCGTGGAGGAAAGACTTCGGAAAAGCAGCTCTCCCTCTCCCTTTACTTAATGTTCCTCTGAGTACCAAGAGTTATTACCCCACAGGCTCTGCAATCTCTGCTGGCTTCGCCCTCGTTGACTAAAGACCGCACCTTGCAAAGGTGCCGTTTCTTTCTGCTTCCGTCCTTTTGGCAGGGAGCATCTTGGCGGAGCCCCTCCGCCGGGCAGGGGACAGGCCCCCTCCATCTGCTCCTGTTCTGCATGTGGTTTACGATACGCTACAGGAAGGCATTTTCTCACGCTATTAAGTTTTCACTAGATGCGGAGGGGGATCAGGAATGCCTCGGACGGCGTAAAAAATTCCCTTCTCGGTTTGGTTATTAGGATCTAGCGGCGGCAGCAGGCAAAATTATAGCCTCCATGAAATCCGAGTCTGCTGCTCTGCCCCAGCCGAGGGGTCCCCCTTCCAGGTACGCTCGGACACCTCCCAGGCCAGCCCCAGAGCCTCTTCGGTTACTCCTCAGGCCTCGAACCACCGGGGTAATTTGTATTTGGGTAAGCGTCCAATGTTCGTGCCCAGAGCCTGTGGGTCAGGCAGCTTTGGGGCTGAAAGGCTCTGAAACAGCACTTCCAGCTTAGTCTCTGCCCTGGGGAAGTTCTCCTGCCCTGGGGAAATTCTCCTTCCCTCAATCTGCCTTTTTTTACCAAGAAGATGTTGCCTTTTGCAGAGTGTTTGTCACCCTTTTCTCTTTCCCAAAGACTTTCAAGTAACAAGCTCATGCAC
The DNA here is from genome assembly GCF_009769465.1 of Tauraco erythrolophus. NCBI lineage: Eukaryota > Metazoa > Chordata > Aves > Musophagiformes > Musophagidae > Tauraco > Tauraco erythrolophus. The sequence continues at coordinate 61,768,376 of NC_141466.1, read as the reverse complement.
AAGCTCTGTAGATGGTCTTAATCACCCTAATCATGCTTGGCACTTATAAAGCACTCTGCGCATCAAAAGCTCCTCACATGTGTAAATTAATCGGCCTTTCCAATACATAGAGGATGGAGGTGAGCAGGAGCTATAGACACCATTTTGCGGGTGGGGAGGCTGACTCTCGCTGAGAGGTTCATTGCTTCGCCCAGGGCTGTGCAAGGGGTTAGTAGCATGGCTGGGATCAGAAATCTCTGGCTCTTAAACTGTGCTCAAACCACCAAACCTCATAGCAGAGGCAAACTGGAAGGACTGGGTCCAAACCAAAAGCCAGCAGTGCCCAGGACTATAAATAATTTCATCTGACGCGGCATTTATGAAGCTTGTGCGAAATACAGAAAAGGCTGGTGGTGCTCTGGGGTTTATGACTCTGTTTCCTTCAGAAACCTTGCAGATCATTCAGCTCCACCCAGCACCCAGATGAGTCCTGGAAATTAAAAACCAGTGAAGTGCTTTGTGACAGCAGAGACCTTGTCTATGGCCAGGAGCTCAGGTGCTATCACAACAAAACCAACAATGAAGTGCAACTGCTCGAAAGCAAACCTACATTGAAACAGCAGTACAGTGAGTAAAAAAGCAGGAGGAGCAGGGAAGAGAGGTAAGGAGAAGCCCCATGAGAGGGATTTTGGTAACCCAGGCTTCTCTGATGGAAGCTCAAAGGAGGTACTGGTTACCACACTGGTAGCAATATGACTGGGTACACTTGCACCCAAAACCAAAGTTGAACCTATGAGTTCAAGATGTAACTTTGCCTGCCTCATGCTTCTGGCTGGGAATAAACCAAACAGCATGAGGCTGCATGATTTTAAGAGATGATCACACTTCTCCATATTTTGCCTTGACACTCTGCAGCTCCAAAAAGCTTCCCTTTGCGCGAGTTCAACTTCTTGCCCTGCTCCTTTGAGGAGGGGGAACGTGACTCAGCCACACTCACATGGAGGAGCTCCAGTTATCCTGCCAGTGTGTCAGACCTGCTGTCCTCAGGCTGCACATGCCCTAGGGCAATGCCTTCTGAGAGGAGGGATGTTTTCATAAACACTGTGCCAAAGCAGAGGCAGAATGCAGAGACATCCGAGTTACTCATCCTGGCTTAAACCCCACAGGATGTCTCAAGTGACTGAAGTGTAGGCTGAAATACAGGCTTAAACTACAAATTTGGGGATTTTGGCATTCAGTGACTGGCCACAGAGAGGTCCAACATGAGACGACCAAGTAGATAACCCCAAATGACAGCAGAAAAACTACTGGATGGAGCTGCCTGTTCCCAAGGGGTTTTGGCATCACTAGTGGCAGCCAATGACTAGGCTTTATTATCACAATATCAGAGCAGAGAAATTATGGTCATAGGGGGAACAATACCTATTTTTTGCTTATCTGTGTTTTTTTTTTTCTTCAGCTGTTTATAAAATTTTGAGATCAAGAACTTTTTCTCTTCTCCATTTTTCTGCCAGTGCAGCTTCTGTCTCTGAGATCAGTCTCCAAATGGGAAGCACTGGAAATGAGATGTGAAATGAGAATTCAGATTTCACATTAGAATTTGTGAAGGGCAGTTAGCTCACCCTCTCCACTTTCTATGCAGGACAGACTCAATCCCTTCAATTTTCAGTGCTTTCAGTGCTATTTGCTTAATCTGATGGAACAGACCTTTCACTTGGAGATTAAGGTGTTTTAGTGTGATTTATCAGGAAGCAGATAAAATATATCTAAGGAACATAGATATGTCTAAACATGTTAAATAAAGCAAGGATTTTAGTGTTGAATCTATATAGAAGGTTGCAAGAGATTTAATCTAAGCAGCCATTCTAATGCATGTTAATAGTGGGTATAGTAACAAAAATGAGAAGCAAACTGGAATACAACTCCTGTGACAGTTGTGACATAGTGGAAATAATTCAGCATCACTCATTAAGATTGAGCAAAGGGAAGGGAAACAGAGAAGTCAGGAAGAAGATAATACTGCAGCAGAAGAGAAAGATCTGTTGTTACTTCAGAATCACTCATAGGTTCTGTCGTCTTTGCCATTTCTCAGCTCATTACCCCTAAAACAGGCTTCAGCTGTACTGCATCCACTTAGCAGAGTCAGCCATCGCTACTTCATTATGATCTTCTCATCAAGTCTTTCACTAAAAATGGAATCAAGACCATTTGGTTTGACTAACTTCATGTGATGGCTCTGTAAAATGCCAGTGATCTGCTGACTGGATTTGGAAGCCATCACCCTCCAACACCTTCCCAGTTGGAAGATTTTCTTTGCTTGTTTGCTCTTTTCCTTGCATTCTTGCTTCTTTGTTTTCACCCATATGCCCAGCAGTATCACAGACACTGCTCCTCCACAGTTGCACAGACTGCTGTCCCAAGTGGTCTCATTAATATCTGTGTAGAGGGGGCAGGATTATTATGCCTTGAATGCTTTCTAGCGCTGGTTTTATTTACAATGCTCCTCATTTCAGGGAATGTTTGTGATTCCTCGTGACTGATGGTGCTACAGATGTTGCACTGCAGCGTGATGGCAGCTGGAGTGCACAACGTGAGAACTGAAACTCTGCTTAAGGTTTCTGCAGTAACCCAGGAAAATAATATTCATTCTTCTCTCATGCCATTCAAATACACGCATGTAGACCACTATGGCCAGTTGACAGCTTTTACACCATTTATTTCTGCAGCTCTTCAATATACTTTTTCTTTAAGATCCACATCAAATGGTGCTTGCTAGACTAAACTTGCTCAGCTGGCCTGATTCACTCTGATCAGGTGTGTAAGGGTATGTTTCAATCTTTTGTTCATGAGAAAAAGTAAATAAAAAAAAAAAGTACATCCCAGCTTATTGCTGCATTCTGCAAAGGCCTGTGCTTTGCGCTATAGTTTGTTTTGGCAGACCGGGGTGTGCAGATCTGCAGATCTGGCTGTGGGTGTCATTTCCAAACATGTTCACTGTTAAAATGATCAGCATCTGATCCATTCCTATGCAGAAGTCAGGTTCCCAGTATCTTTTTAGAAGTGGGAGTGAAAAAATATGTGACCCAAACATCACAGTCCCTTTCATAAATTTGGCTCTATAGCCAAGCTTCAGGACCTCTCTCTGCCTGCATGGGGTCAAACCAAACGGCATGCATAAAAAATCTGGATCTCATTCTCTCTAGGTACTAGGCTACATCTCCAAAAGCTGAATCCAAGCTTAGAAAGAATTTAGTTATCTCTCTTTCAGAGGTGAGTTCCTGTGGATTACTGAGCAATTCAGTGGCTCAGACAGCCCAACACAGTGCTAGAGCCCATATGGCTGAGGTACCTGAGCAAAGGGTCTTTCCTCTGCTTAGCCACTCCCCGGGGTGAGATGACAGGAACTGTGCTATTGTCTGAGCTTATTTTCATTAAACTCTGTCACCTGTGTGTATTTGCTTGCCCAAACCAGCAGGGTACTCGGGCAACACCCAATTCACTCAAGCTGCATCAAGGACTCATGGCATCCCTCCCCAGTAAATTTAAGTGAGGGAATGCTGGTGGAGTAGGGAAGAGGAGGAGATGGTGCCCCTTTGCTTAAAGATCTTGAGAGATCTGAAGGTATGCAGGACAACAAGTGCTGAGGATCCAGACAGGAGTAAACAAAAGAGCTTAACTCTGTAACCTGGATCTATTGTGATTGCACAAATAAATAATAACAGCAACCACAATAAAAATAGTGAGCAGAACAAGGGTGTTCATTCATGAAACATCCTCAGGATACATATATATATACACACACATACACACATACTGAAGCATGCAGGTACCAAAGTTGCATAGATAAATACGTAGCTAGTTGTCATATGCGTTTTACTTATGTAACACTTTCCTTTCACAGATCTCAGGGATCTTTGTAGACATTAGCGAACTGCTGAAGCAAATAAATATTGAACATGCAGCTCAAATGGGGAAATCCTGACCCTGCTCTGAGCAGGGATGTTGGACCACATGGTCTCCAGAGGTCCCTTCTAGCCTCAGTGATTCTGTGATTCTGTGAAACAGCCTAAAACAGAGTGGGAAATCTGTGGTCGGATCAGATCCCCTGACTTCACTTAAGCTTCATTGGTTTAACCTCTCACATCTTGCAGGGGATTGATTTAAGGGCAGATTGGAGACCATACAGCTCATCAGTGCACATTGCAGCTCTTTACAGTTAAGTCCGCGTTTGCTAGCATCTCTTGTTGCAGTGGTGGTTCGCTACCTCAGATACACAACATCTGAGGAGTTTTCCCAGTACTATGCAGAAAGTACTTCACCTTCTCACAGAAGATTAAGCCACCAATTTGTTCTCAACTGCATTTTCTGGAACAGCTGAAGCAAAGTACATACCTGCATCATGCTGCTCTAAATGTCAGAAATAAAATATTGATTATATGGAAGGGTCTAATTTCTGCATTGATTTGTGAACCAGAGTCTCCCAGAAGTCAGAAATCCACACAACATCCCTGGACACCAAATTCTGCATGTGATACTTTGTCAGTTGACATACACTGTTTGTAAATTCATGTATATGACATGCGGAGAACAACCTACCAACTGTGCACCGAGGGGGTTCATGTATGGTACATATTCTGGAAAAATGAAGTATCTGCTGCCTATTAGTGAGCGTGAATGTGGGTGAAGTTAGAATCTGATGTGTGTTAAGCCTTACCAATCAATTTCTGATGCATAGACAGAGAGAGAGGCTAAATCTGCATGAGTAAATAAACAGTTACAGGGAATATGTCTTTGTGAAACTGTTCAAACGATCTGTGGCATGGCTTTGGCCAGACCTCTAACTCAGGAGTCACTATGGGCCAAGGACCATTCCCAGCAGGCTGTTTGGTTGTGACATGTTTTAGTGCCTAGCAGAGGCTAATCGTATGGATGTGAGCTGCTCCATGCTGTTGGCCTGTTGTTGCAGAGAAAGGTCCTAGGCATTTACTAGCTTAATATGTCTTATTAGTTATAAATGTTCTAATTTATTTACATAGAAGTAGAATGAGCCATGGCTCACATCAGCATATGTGGTAGATGAGTCTTCTGAGGGGTGAAGCAGCAGGGTAGCTGGACAAACTTTCAGGTGAAAGCAAAAAGCAAGTGTGATTATGTTATATCTTAAGAGCAGAATATGATCCTTGATATTTTTAAGCAAGTGAATTCACTAATTTTTGAGTCTTTTAAAAATTGTCCATCCCATGCTTTTTTCTTCCCCTCCTTTCCAGAAAATTGACATCATTTTCATCCAAGTCTCCTAAAATTTTGACTACTGAGGTAATACATATTGTTGTGGTTCCCTGTCATCACCTTCCTTGTCTATCTTGAAGGCAAGGCCAAACCAAAACCAAAACCCCCAGAGACAACTATCCTGCACCAGCCTAAAATATTCCGCACCTGGAATATTGTGTCCAGTTTTGGGCCCCTCGCTTTAAGAGAGATATTGAGCTCCTGGAGCGGGTCCAGAGAAGGGCGACTAAACTGGTCAAGGGGCTGGAAAATAAAACTTATGGGGAGCGGCTGAGGGAATTGGGGCTGTTTAACCTGGAGAAGAGGAGGCTGAGGGGAGACCTGATTACAGCCTACAAATACTTGAGAAGGGATGGTGGGGAGGTGGGGGAAGGACTCTTTACATTAGTGATGGGTGATAGGACAAGAGGAAATGGGTATAAGCTTAGTCAGGGGAGATTCAGTTTGGATGTTAGAAAGAATTTCTTCTCTGAAAGGGTTGTCAGCCACTGGAATAGGCTGCCCAGGGAGGTGGTTGAGTCTCCATCCCTGGATGTGTTTAAGAATAGGGTGGATGAACTACTTAGGGATATGGTTTAATGGGGATTAGGGACGGTTGGACTGGATGATCTCTAAGGTCTTTTCCAACCTAGAAATCTATGAAATATATGAAATAAAAGAAGCTCAGAAACAGCCTGAGCATCTTGCACAGAATGGGTTTGGCCTACCTGCTCCTCAGCGGTCTTCACAGGTCTTCCTTGGATCTCTTCTTGGTCTCAGTTATGGAAAATGCCTTGAGGAAGATTTTGTGGAACTGGTAAGGAGAAAGGACAGTTGGAAATGTACATTTGGGTACAGTGCGTCCGAGTGATTCTAGCCCTCTGCGCCACACTGAACTTTTAGGTTACACTAATAAAAAATCCCTGAGTCCTGTATATAGTTACTTTGTTGGTCAAAAGCTACTTATTGAGTAAAATTTAGTGAAATTACTAGTTTCCAGGATAAACACAGCAATATAATTCAAAAGCAACCAAAATGTTGCTTCCATGTGATCTTCCATTAAGGTCAGTTGAACTGAAAATAACCAAACCAAAACAACAGAGTAAAGAGGTGAAATAAAAGGGGAGAAAAGTGAGTTGAAAAATTAATTGTTGAGGAAAAAAATCCCACTGTAAAATAGTTGTCAGATTTTCTGCTCTGCCACATCTGCTCTGAGCCAGTGTAGCCTTGTAATTGTAAAGGGGGAGACATTGCAGCCAGGCATCATCACAACGGAGCGTTTCTACCTGGAAATGGCCACCTACAACAGCTACCTCTGCCCTTCCCTTATCTCAGTAATGGGTAAGACCTGGGACGAGAGTCACACAGCCAAAACCTCTCTTGGGAATAAAAAGGCTCTGAGCGGAGAATTCAACAGACCACTTTTTGAGACTTTTATGGAAGAACTTCCCATTTAGGAGTGCTAACATCAAGCTTTTTATTCTGATCCCATCTATTTCCTTCTCAGGCTGCTAAAATGTCATCTTTTTTCAAAGTCTTAGAAAAATTGTTCTCATCAGGGCAAAGCTTCCTTCTTTGGCCTTTTCCAAAAATCTCAGGCTTTGATTTGCTTCTAACTGAATCCATGGGGAAAAAAATAACGCATTGATTTCAACAGGAGTGGAGTTAGGCTGGTGCATGGAAAATTCCTCCATGTAGCTTTTAGTGGCTAATGAATCTAGTTAATAATAACCACTCTTCTCTTTTGGTGCAATGAGGTACTCAGGAGAAATAATTACTACTCATTACGTTAACAGTTATAACAGAGGTATGTTCAGCGCTAGGTCAAGTGGCACTGGATCAGCAGCTATTTTTGCTTTACACTCCAAAGGGCAGCCCACAAACCCCTTGCACACAGGGACAGACATTCCTAGGCACGTAGCCCAAAAGTATTTAAACTCATCAACCTCCAAACAGTGCTAGTCCACGCTGTTGCATGAGGATGTTCATATTCTTTCTCTCTTCTGTGCTGTCCTTTTTCAGGGTTTCCTCAACACAACTTATTTTCCTTTATACATTGTATACCTTGTTCAGAAAAGATATTCAAATTCTAATATCTTAGTCAGCTTTTATGGTACTTAGGTCCACAGGACCTTCTGCTGAGGCAAACCAAGTTGCTTGCCTTAGTGGTTTGGTTTATCCCTGCCATAAACCTTAAGCCAAGTGTGATGGGTGTGTATGGGGGGTAGTAGGACAAGTCAGTTGTAAATATGCAAAGTGGGAGAGTGTTATGGTTTGAAGTGGGGGGGGGAGGTCCGGGTGGCAGAAGCTGCCCATCAGACCGGACTCCCGTCCCCCTCGGGGCTTGAGCCAATCGGCGCCTCTGCAAATTGCCCTATTTACGTCGGACAAAGGAACCGGAAAGGTGTGCCTTGGCCCAGGAGCGAGAAGAAGGGAGAGGGGGGCACGGCCCCCGCTCCCGGCCGGTGCCCGCTCCGGGCCGGTGCCTGCCCCGTCGAGGATGGCGGCGGCGGAAGCGCTTGGGGAACTCGGGGAGAGCCCCGCTCCCGGGGCGCCCACCGGGCCGAGTTCACCCAGAAAGGACTGAAATCTGAGAGAAACGGCCACACAGATAAGAGGTCAGTGAAGATGGAACGGAACAACGTGTGCCGCGGCTGAGTCCCCCTTGCCAGCAGCCCCTTTGCGAACAGTCCTCAGTGGAGCAAGCAGAGACCCACTCGCAGCCCGTGGAGGACCCACGTCGAGAAGAGATGCCAGAGCCTGAGCACGGTAGGCATCTAGAGTCCGTGGGATGACCCCCGCCGATGGGGAGGTGCTTTGTTAAAGGATCCACTGGAGCAAGGGACAATGGTGTAAGGACTCCTTTTCCTTTCTCCTTTTCCTTTAAGAGAAGCGGCAGTAACAACATGGAATGAACTGACCTGCACTCCCCCATTCCCTGCCCCCTGCGCTGCTGGGGGAGGAGGTAGAGCCGGGAAGAGGCAAAGGGGGGGAGTGGTGGTATTTTTAAGACCTGGCCTTGTTTTCTTGTTATCCTCTTAAGTAACCGTTTTTGTTTGCTTTTCTCTTTGTAGGTAGCTGTTAATAAATAGTTTTGCATTAAGAAAACAGCCTCTTTTGCCCGGGACCGTGGTTGGTGGGTGCTCCTCTGTTCGTGTCTCGATCCTCAGCTCTTTTATTACATTTTTCTCCTCTCCATTTTACTGGAGTGGGAGAGCTGCGTGGGGTTTAGTTGCCAGATCGGCCTAAGCCACGACAGAGAGGTATGCTGCTGCTGAGAATATTTCATAAGCCGTTCATGGGGAAAAAAGGTCACTGAGAGTGAACCATAAAGGGGATGAATTGCCCAGGCAAGATATACAGATGGCAAAGGTCGTATATGAAATATCTCTGGTCTGAACAGACAACAAAAAATCACCCTGAAAGCTCCCTGTGTATGCAGGGGCAGGTCAAAGAGATGAGGGACAGCCCTTCTTGTCTGATGGGTCTGCCCTACCAGACTTGGTGGCATCTGCATACGGGGTGAGATTTGCCTTTCAGGGCAAGCTGTATTTCCAGGCAGGAGAGCAGCATGGAAAAAGGTTTTACAAGGAGAGTGGCAGAAGGGTGCAATGTAAGTGGGACACTAGATTTAGTGACAGAATAAAATGGAGATGTAGGATGGAGAGAGCACAGGGAAATGGGAACCCAGATGAGCATGTAGATGAAAATGTAGAGAGCCCTGGAGGGGAGAAGGGAAAAACTGAGTTTGGTAGGGGAGGAGAACAATGAGATGCTCCAAAGAAAGGAGCAATAAACACTGTGTAGCAGGTAAGGAAAAATATAATTCTGCCATAAGTTTTAGTCTCTTTTCCCTCTTTTCCAGTTGTCTTTACAACTATGTGCAAATTTGTATACATCTATATGTCTATGTCCATGCATGTATATGTAAATAAAATAGTCTTTTTATGACATTCATTTCATGGGGGTTCTGTATATCCTAAATTTTATTTTTCTTCTGACATGGGAAAATTCCCATAGGCAACCAACATCAGCTGCTTTCTGTTATGCTGCCATCTGTTATGTAAAATAACTAGAATTCCTTTTTTCTCTTTCCTGTTTTTCAGCTTTGGTCAGCTCTGTTTAGTTTTGTCTTTCGAGCTTTCTTTTATGATGCAAAATAGCCTTTTACTTGTTATATAAATAAAACATTGCAAAATAGGATAAAAGGATTTGTCTCTGCTTATAAAATGCATCAAATCTATCTACGTTAGTCATTTGAGAAATACCCTTTGCTTTGCTTTCTAGTTGCTGATTTAAATTACAATATATTCGAAAGTGTATGTGGCGTTTATGATGGGAGTTGTAGTGAGCCCGCTCTGGTAGTATAGTGGTATACTTCAGATCTGAATCCAGATTCAGATTGTAAAACATCTTTGAAATGCAGTTGTGATTCAATTAAGGGATTTGGTTTAGAATTTTCATTCATTTAAGATTCAATATCAAATTATTGCATCAGGAACTAAATATCTGTAACATTTATACTGCCAGTACTTAGCAGGGTACACCATAGGTGGCTTTGAAGTCTTTGGAGACACGTTTAGTTCACATGGACTTTGATAATATGTGAAATGTACTGTAAAACAGAATGCACAGTTGTATGGTTATCTGATTTTAATTCTTTTCTTAAAATCAGAACTTTTTTTTTTTTTTTTGGTGACCCGTCAATAGGTTTTAGGGTAAAGCCTCTGCTCATCTTCCTGTGTAGCCTATACATTCACAGTTTCTTTAAACTGAAGAAAGATTCACTATTGATGTAGAAAATTCAATTTACATCTGACTAAAGGGGTTTTACAGAAAAACTATATTTCTGCAGGATTTTAGATGGCCGTATTAAAACCAGGGTTCGATAGTCTATATCGCCCTCAGAAGACAACAAATGCTGTGATGCGATGTCTATCCCTCTAGTTCATCTTTTTCCCGGGAGTCTGTGCTGCTCCCTCTGTTCCCTCAGCTGGTGGAAGCGATCTTAGAGTTTACAAACTCTTTACATCGCAAATGTCACTTTATAAATATAAGGGGAGGGGAGGCTTTGCCATTTTTTAGCCTTGATTTTGAGCTAGGTTTCCAGAAGGAGGGGAAATGTGGTTGCACGGGACCAGCTACAGAGGACTGCTGACCCTCCGTGGTTTTAAAAGAAAGGGCAATGAGAGAAGAATTGTTCACTGTCTGGTGCAAAATAGCTCTTCAAATGTGAAATTGTGGAGGAAAGGGGCAGTGGTTGCCTCTTGGAGCTGGTCAGGGAGAAGCAGAGAAGGAACAACAGGAATGGCTCTCATCTGAGGCTATTATATCTGCTGGTCTCCAGAAAATGACCTGGTGGAAATAGTACAGAATTCATAAAGATTATTGTTTCCTAAACCATCTGAACCTCTTTTTTTTTTTTTTTTTAAGTGTTTGAGATGAAAAGCCACAAAGCCCATGCAAATCCTGCCTGTGTCTGTGTGTAAGTGCTAACTTGCCATGTGCTCCTGTAGATGTATACTGTGGCTCCACAAACTCACCACTTTCCCTGGATAGTTCTCAGTGTATTTAAGTGATCAAGATGTCCTACCTGGGAGCTGTGAGTGTCCTAACGGCCAGCAGCAATGGATCTGTGGGCCTCTGGTTCCATGAAGGACTAAGAGACAGAGATAACGGACCTCATACCACTTAAATTCATACATGTAAAATTCGTCACCTGTCTCAGCTGCTTTCACTAGAGGGAAAATAGGAACCTGCACGAAACTTTTCTTCTAATCTAACTTTGACATTTCCCTTTAATGGGAAAAATACCCTCTCAGAATGCTCCTCTGACACCACAGATGAGAGAAAGAGCCTAAACCCAACTTTTTACACATTGAAATGCAGATGAAGCTGATTCCCACCTGGAGTCTATGCCTGACATGTGCCAGGAGGAGTCCTAGTGAGACACAGCAAATCTGAAAGGCAGGGAGCAATGAGCTGAGACTCAGTACAGCAGACTGGGAGGTATCCAAACATGGGGATGTTGACTGGATCAGAGTCACCATCACAGACCCAACTAAAAACTTGCTTAAATTCACTGTCACATGTCAGTCACAGACCAAACCAAATGCAGCTCCACAGAGATGTTCACTGTCAATCAGTGAGGTCCCCTGGGGCAAATAAGTGGTGTGTTTTAGAGGTTCCTCTGCAAGAGTATTCAGTGTGGAGGTGTGCTTGCTAAGCAGGGAATTACCCAGGCTGCAGTCTTGTAGCAACATGACGGTAGACTGAAGACACTTCCATCTCTGGTAAGAAATCGTGCTTTCTTGGATCACTTGAGGAATTTGGCAATAAATAATGGCTTTGAATGTTATACCTTTAAGGCTACTAAATATGGAGAAAAAAATTACAATACACAGTTCTTACTCTATGAAAGCCCCCTAAGAAGGGGAGTATGTATCACATATTTACTGAACGATTTTACAGGAATTCTCCAGTTAGGAGCCTGAAGAAGGATGTAACTAGTAAGTTACCCAAGCCACAGAGTAGTGGAGTTTGCTCCATATGTGCCTTTTGGGGGTTTAAAGGGAGTTTAGAGAGATATGTATGTTAGGAAATTTGAGTTGGGACAGGAAGAGAAACCTTTGTTACATGACAGACGCACTGAGCACTACCATGAGTTGCTCAAACTCTTCAGTCATGACAGCATGTTCACTAACAGAAACAAGGATTTACCAGTGGAAAAAAAAACCCTAATAACTCATCCCGTCTGTCACTTTAGAATGATATATGTTTGAATTGCTTCCTCCTCCACTGACTTGCAGCCACCTTCAGGGATGGGACAAGTGCAGCTGTTCAAACAGTGTGCAGCAACCCTAAACCATGCAAGGAAGTGAAGAGATTTATCATCATTCTCCATCTGCAAGGAATTCTAGGAAGACAGTTGAAATTACTTTGCATCCTCAAAATACTGTGTCTCTTCTGACAAAAATACGCCAAGGTATCCTCAGTGTTCAAGCATATCTGAATTCTTTGTTTTATGACTACCAAAGCAAAGGCCGACCATTGCGAGTCTCATGGAAGGAGCAATATTTACTTTTATCAGTTTTGATAAATTGAGAACAAGCAAGTGTTTTGACTGAGAAAGCATCATTTAATGGGAGTACTGGAAAAAAAAAATGTTCTGAATTTTTTTTTTTCCTAATCTCTCTAAAAATGCAGTGAAGGTGGAAGATTTTATGTGGCTATCTGGGCAAAATTCCTTTTGTTTATGGCCATTTCTGACTCTCTTGTTGACACGTTACTTGATCACTTTCTCTGCAATCCATTTTTTTTTTTCTCTCAAAAGAAGGTGAAATAGTCATACTTATGCTAGTATTTTCAGGAAAATATTCTCAACTTGATGATACCTTAGGAGTATTTATCTAACCATGAAAAGAAGCTGTTCTTCCAGTTGTGTTAAACAGTCAGAACTACATTGAGAAGTGAACTACAAAGGAGAACTAGATGATTATACAGATAACACATCTAGCATTGTACTGGAAACTTTTGCAATCAATTTAGTTGAAACTCAGGCACTGGCCTGGGCAGGTGGTGCTTCACTTACGTGTTCAGGGTGAAGGGCCAGCTCAAGAGCCCTCAAAGCACAAAGAAAATCACAGGCAGGTTGGCTCTTTGCTCTATCTGCTTGACCCAGACGTGTTGCCCTAGTGATACCTATCGTACATATTACACAAGTAAAGGGTATGATCCTACAGCTCTCACACAGGCTCTCCAATACCGAAGCACAACAGCTGAAAGTGGAAAGCTGTCTGAGGCTTCAGGCATCTTTAGTTTTGGACAACGAAGCCTCCCTCTCTGGTTGACAGATCCAGTGTTCCTTCTGGCATAGATTTCAAGCAGTTGTAATGTCAAGGATTTACAAAAATTCAAGCAGTGGAGTATAGCCCAGGGCTCCAGCAAGCACAGTTTAAATGGTATAATTAGGCGCTTACTGAGATGCTCCTTTCTGCAAATTACATTATCTGTTCTTCACACATACTTACAGCCTTTGCTAGTGGAGGCATAAGGTACTATGATAAGCTCTGTTGAAATATTCAATCTATGTTTAAAATGCTGGATTAGTAAAGCCAGCAATTCAAGTGTTTATTTGAAATGCAATTTTCAGACCTTCACATGCAACTGGGAGTTGTTTATTACTAGCCAGGTCCACAGGACCTCACATGTGATTCAGGCATGGCCTACAGAAGACCAGGCTGGAAGTGCAGAAGAGGAGGTTGTCCTGGCTGATGGACACATTGAATTGCTGGTGACTTTGTTTCCTCCTTTAGCCTTCATCCCTCTTGTCCATCTGGACTGCAAGCTCTCCGGAGCAGGGACTCTCCCTCATTCACTTACACAAAGCACACCCGATGTAGATTGAAGTCTGTGGGCAGTACCCTAACATATACATATATAACATCTTCAGAGGAATAATAAGACATTTGGAAGCGGAATTACCTGTCTTTCCTCTTTGAGCTCCCTGCAATGAGAGCTGCTTACCAACCTACCAGGAACCAACAGGTCTTGATGTCCTTTATTCCCCTCACCCTGACCTTGCTATGGCTCTAAAATTTCAAGATATGATATTCCTAATTGTGTTGAACTTTATTTTGTGAGAGACAAAAATCTGGGCACTCTCTGGAAGTGTGGCTCACAGCAGAAGAAAAACCTCACAGGAGGTTTACTCTTCCAGATTAATTCCTCCTAATTCTTCTCGTTCTTGAGGTCAAGAAATTAGATCAGAAAATGATATAACAGAAACAAAGAGAAACGTAGACTGAGCAAATATCTTTCCTGTCAGGATGCTCACGACAAAAATTGCAAAAAGCTGTCAAGGGCAGCCCTTCACCTGGGGCTGTGGTTTCTTTCCTGGCCTGAGTACTCTTCTCCTGAAAAACAGTTCACCTAAGGCCTTGAAAAAGATGCTGAATCTGAAATGGGTAGGAAATAGCTGCCGTACAAATGTGCCATATGAATTTTAAGACTATTGCTGGCAGATATTTCTACAAAGAGCTGCAGGTATGATGGAGGTTGGTGTAAAGGAAACCACCCTGTAGATCAGAAGCATTTTCACTTCTCTCATCAGGGGTACAAGAAGTAAATGACTTGGGCTTCTAGCTACAATATTTACCAGTACCTGTCACTTCATATATAAAAATGAATGCTTAGGCTAGCACATTGTCTTCATTTTTCTTCAGTGCTGCTTTCAGGCGAACCTTTGAGAAGCACTGTAAGTACAGCAGCCCCAAAGGCCGTGGCTGTGTGCTGCTGGTGGGTGTCCAGGCACTGCCCCAGCCCTGGCCAGGACACCAGCGTCACCCAGTTTGGTGCACAGCCCCCCTGGAACAGCCACCTGGGATTTATCAGTTGTGACTAACCTGGCCCAGCTTCCCACCTCTGCACAGTGTGTGCTGCTCTCTGTATCTGCAGAATACTTAAGGTAAGAATAACTCACGCTCAGTTATTGCGGCAGCCGAAAGATGCTAGAAAAGAAATCTAAGTGGTTTCAATTCTTTCTGTGCAATTTGTTCAGCTTCAGAAAAGAGAGAAACATGCAGTGGCAAGTCCAGCTGTGAATGATTTTAGGGAGGGTGAATCCGTGGGTGTAACTATGTCATCCAGTGTACCTAAGTTCACAAAAAAGGTCTGTGAGCTTGAGCAAAAAGACAGAGAAACAGAGAGACAGAGAGAAGAAAAGGACCAGGGGGAAGAGGAGAGAGGAAGATAGAAGGAAAGACAGATAGACAAAGAAAAGCAGACAAGAAAGGAAGGAAGGAAGGAAGGAAACAGGGAAGGAAACAGAAAAAATAAAATAAAGAAAAAGGAAAGAACAGAGAAAGGGAGGGAAAATTATGCATCTTGTTGATAAATTATGACTTTCCGTATAGTCTAATATTCATCACTGAGTAAAAATATGAGATTTAACCTAAAAAGCGTACTTAAGAAGTGAAACATAGCAAATACCATAATGACGGAAATATAATCACAGGCAGCAGCAAACTGAAATGGCTCAAGGGCAGGCAGACCAGCTCTGCAGACTAGCACCAAACAACACTCCATGCCCAAATATCGAGAGACAAGATCAAGTCAAATGAGTATCTCTGAACAACTTTTGCTCTCAAACTGTTCAAATCCATATCTGACCTCTCCTGGCCAGGTTTTTTTAGTCTCTTTACATGATCCATTTACATGGTCGTTGAAGAAGGAGGAGAGCAAGCCTATTGTTCCTGCCTAACGAGGGGGCAACTGCTGCTGCTTACAGCTCCTTGGACGGGATTTGAAGTGCTTCACCTTATCAGGGAGTCATGGTGGCTTCCCGGAGGAGCAGAATTGTGCTTTCTGCATCCACTCGAAGGGATATTGGTGTTCAGGTCACAGGCTGTGAGAAATGTCTTAGCTTTTCCCTGGTAGCTGGGAGCAATCCTGAGGATGGCTGTGTGAGGTGCAAGCAGGTTGATGACCTGCTAAACCGGGTGGCGCAGCTCCAGGATGAAGTGTTGGAGCTCAGGGAGGAGGTGAGTAGGTTAAGAAAAATTAGGGAAAGCGAGAGGGAAATTGACAACTTCCATAATCTGGTTGTGACAGAGCTGAAAGAAGAAGTGGAGAGGTTAGAGGGGATCAGGGAATGTGAGGAATTAGGGGACAGGGGGCAATGGCACAAGGTCCCTGCTCGGAGTGACAAGCGTAACTGCCTGGCAATTCCCCCGCCCCCCCAGGTGTCCTTGCATAACAGGTACAGTGCTCTTCAAGGGGAACTGGATAACAGTGAGGATGATGGTTCTCCCTGCTTGGAGGTGTCACCAAAGCCTAGTCGGACTGCCGTCGTCATTAAAACCTCATCAGTAAGGAATAAAAGATGGGTCATTGTCATTGGTGACTCACTGCTTAAGGGAACAGAAGGCCCGATATGCAGACTGGATCCACTGCACAGGGAGGTCTGTTGCCTCCCAGGGGTCAGAGTTAAAGATGTCAGGAAGAAGCTTCCTTCCCCAGTACGGCCCTCAGACTATTACCCCCTTTTGTTGTTTCAGGTAGGCAGTGAGGAATTGGTAAGAACCACTCCAAGGACAATGAAGAAGGACTTCAGAGCCTTGGGGCGCCTGGTCAAGGGATCAGGAGCACAGGTCATGTTCTCCTCTATCCCTCCAGCTGTGGGCAATGATGAGGGATTAGGCAGGAAGTACCAACAGTTTAATACCTGGCTCCGAGCCTGGTGTGTCCGGTAGGGGGTTGGGTTTTTTGACAGCGGCTGGATCTGCAAGAGGCCAGGTCTGTTAGAAAGGCATGGTAATAGCCTGTCCGACAGAGGGAAAAGGGTTTTGGGAAGGGAGTTGGCAGGGCTCATAGACAGAGCTTTAAACTAGGTATGAAAGGGGGTGGGGGTGAAATCAGGATCACTGGAAGGGAGCCGGAATGCAGTATGCCAGTGCTTGTGGGGGAGGAATGCACTAGCAAGATCGCGCAGTCTTGTGAATTAGCAAGGCATCAAGGTGTCATGCCGGGTTGCAGACAGAGCACAGGGGTTGTTGAGGGGTTGGTTACTGTGGAAACATCTGAGCATCATCAGGGGGCTCCGGGTACCTCATCAGGGACCCAACTCAAATGTCTCTACATGAATGCCCACAGCTTGGGCAATAAACAAGAGGAGCTGGAGATGCTTGTGAGCCTGCAGCGCTATGACCTGATCGGCATCACAGAGACATGGTGGAATGACTCCTGTGATTGGTGTGTTGGACTAGAGGGGTATAAACTGTTCAGGAAGGACAGACAGGGGAGACGAGGAGGAGGTGTTGCCCTCTATGTCAACGAACAGCTAGAATGCATGGAGCTCCACCTGGCAAGTGATGATGATAGAACCGAGTGCCTGTGGGCCAGGGTGAAAGGAAGAGTAGGAGACTTTACAGTGGGAGTGTGCTACAGACCACCCAATCAGGAGGACCAAGTGGATGAGGCCCTACATAGGCAGATAGGAGTTGCTGCTCATTCACAAGCCCTGGTCCTCGTGGGGGATTTTAACCACCCTGATATCAGTTGGAATAACAACATGGCGGGAAACAAGCAATCCAGGGGATTCCTGGAATGCATTAACAATAACTTCCTTATCCAAGTGATAGAGGAACCAACGAGGAGAGGTGCCATGTTAGACCTCGTTCTCATCAATAGGGAAGGGAGGGGCTGGTAGGTAATGTTGAACTCGTGGGTAGCCTTGGCTGCAGTGACCATGAGATGGTGGAGTTTGAGATCCTAAGGGCAGCTAAGAGGGGGAAGCTCAGCAAGCTCGAAACCCTTGATTTCAGAAGAACTGACTTTTGCCGCTTCAGGAACCTCTTTGGTAGCATGCCATGGGATAAAGCCCTGGGAGGACTGGGAGCCCAAGATTGCTGGTTGACTTTCAAGGATCATCTCCTCCAAGTTCAAAGGCATTGCATCCCTAAAAGGAAAATCAGGCAAATACACTAGGAGATCTATATGGATAAACAAAGAACTCCTGGCTAAAATCAAATATAAAAGGGGATTACACAAAGCATGGAAGCAGGAACTGGTAACCTGGGATGAGTACAAGGAAGTTGCTCGTGTACTCAGAGACCAGGTTAGAAAAGCTAAGGCCCTGACAGAGTCAAATCTGGTCAGCGATATTAGAAATAACAGAAAAGGATTTTATAGGTATGTGAGAGAAAAAAGAAAAACGAGAGAGAATGTGGGGCCCCTCTGGAAAGATACAGGTGACCTGGTTGCTGAGGACATGAAGAAGGATGAAATTTTCAACAACTTTTTTGCCTCAGTCTTCACTGGCAACCACTCGAACCACACCACCCAAATCACAGAGGATATTGGCTGGGTCTGGGAGAGTGAAGAACCACCCAGGGTAGGAGTAGATCAGGTCTGGGAACACCTAGAGAACCTGAAGGTGCACAAGTCCATGGGACCTGATGAGATACATCCACGGGTCCTGAAGGAGCTGGCGGCTGAAGTTGCTAGGCCACTAGCCATCATATTTGAGAGGTCCTGGCAGTCTGGTGAGGTTCCTACAGATTGGAAAAGGGCAAACATAACCCCCATCTTTAAAAAACGGACCAAGGACAACCCGGGAAACTACAGACCAGTCAGCCTTACCTCTGTGCCAGGTAAAATCATGGAACAGATTCTCCTGGTAGCTGTACTAAGGCACATGAAAAATAACCAAGTGGTTGGTGACAGCCAACATGGCTTCACTAGCAGCAAGTCTTGCCTGACTAATTAGGTGGCCTTCTACCACAGAGCTACAGTGCTGGTTGACGTGGGTAAAGCAACGGATGTCGTTTTCCTGGACTTGTGCAAGGCGTTTAACACTGTCCCACATGACATCTGTGTCTCTAAAATGGAGAGACACGGATTTGACAGATGGACCACTCGGTGGATAAAGGACTGGCTGGATGGTCACACTCAAAGAGTTGTGGTCAATGGCTCAATGTCTACATGGAGACCAGTGTCAAGCGGTGTCCCTCAGGGGTCTGTTCTGGGTCCAGTGCTGTTCAACATCTTTGTCAGCGACCTCCACGACGGCATTGAGTGTACCCTCAGTAAGTTTGCCGATGACACCAAGTTGTGTCGTGCCGTGGACTCACTTGAGGGAAGAGATGCCATCCAGAGGGACCTTGATAGGCTTGAGAATTGGGCCAGTGCTGACTGCATGAGCTTCAACAAGTCAAAATGCAAGGTCCTTCACCTGGGTCGGGCCAATCCTAGGCACAAATACAAACTGGGCACAGAGTGGGCTGAGAGTAGCCCTGAAGAGAAGGATTTGGGGGTGTTTATAGATGAGAAGCTCAACATGAGCCGGCAGTGCGCTCATGCGGCCCAGAAGGCCAACCGCATCCTGGGATGTATCAAGAGAAGCATGGTCAGCAGGTCAAGAGAGGTGATTCTACCCCTCTACTCTGCTCTTGTGAGACCCCCACCTTGAATACTGCGTCCAGTTCTGGTGCCCCCACCATAAGAGAGACATAGATTTGTTGGAGTGTGTTCAGAGGAGGGCCACAAAGATGATTCAGGGGCTGGAGCACCTCTGCTACAAGGACAGGTTGCGGGAGCTGGGATTGTTAAGCCTTGAAAAGAGAAGACTTCGGGGGGACCTAATAGCTGCCTTCCAATACCTGAAGGGAATTTACAGGAAGGCTGGGGAGGGACTTTTTACAAGAGTGTCCACTGATAGGACAAGGGGAAATGGGTTTAAGTTGAAGGAGAACAGATTTAGGTTAGATCTTAGGAAGAAATTCTTCAGTACAAGGGTGGTAAGACTTTGGAATAAATTGCCCAGAGAAGTTGTGGATGCCCCCTCCCTGGAGGTGTTCAAGGCCAGGCTGGACAGAGCCTGGAGTAGCCTGGTCTAGTTGAGAGGCGTCCCTGCCCATGACAGGGAGGTTGGATTAGATGATCTCTGAGGTCCCTTCCAGCCTATGCCTTTCTATGATTCTATGATCCATTTAGAGAACACCACATGCTGGCTTCCCATATTTTGCATATGGTTATTTTAGTTCCTCTCCCAGTGGAGGATTGACATCAAGTTTTTAAGCAACTGAGGAATCCAGCCACTATTTCTAACTGTTTTCCAAACCCTGAGCAGATACCAGTACTTTGGAAGATAATATTTGGCAAAGTGAGGTATATGAGCGGTCTCCCAACAGATACCCAGGCAGCGTGGCCTCATTTCGCTCGCCTGCCTGGGAACTCCCCGGGTCAGGTTTCCCACGGGCTAACACACCTTACTGCCACCCAGCCACTGGGACAGCTACGACTGCCGTGACAGAAAAAAAACCCACCCTTTGCTTATAGAATACTTTGTGGCCAGACTATTATTAACACAGATTTTCCTGTTCACATCTTTGCTGCGTTTGTATAAAACAGAATCAGCATTATTGATTGTTTTAAACTTTCAGGAAGTGCAGTGAGAACATGCCTGCATGGAAACATGCCGGACTGGCCACTAAAAAGGGATGAGATCTCTTTGACTCAAACGTGCGTCCAAAATACATGTGACAGGTAGTTGGTTAGTTGAATACATCACTGAAAGGCATTCTCATGGTGAAGTGATGGGTGTGCTACAGGGACCTGGGACAGCACAAATAAACCACGGTGAGATGCATATCGCAGAGGTACAAGCCTTCACAAACATCCCGACCTTGTGCTCATTGTCTCATGGGGCCTGGGGAAGCGTCCTTCCTCCCTAGTGCTGCAGGGCACATCATGGATCTTCGGAAATAATAAGCATATAGTTTCATGTGAACATCTGACAATGACAGCTACATCGACATTAATCACAGGTAGTCTCTAAAAGTAGTTTCAGACACAAATTGTAGCATTCCTCAGAACTACCAAGTCCTGTTTTAATGGCAAAATGCTTTTTGTGAGCTCCTGTGCTACAATATAAAGTGTATCATGCACGGGAATCAACAGCTTCACATGAACTTAAACGTACTTTCGTCTTTCAAGCATCAATATGTATTACAGTTGGGTTTACACTGTAATCTTCAGCCACAGAAACCTGTAGACTTTTAGATGCTTGTCCTCTTGTTAATGAGCCCACAAGATAGATTTCTTGGTGTTACGACATCAGTGTGACCTCATATTTACATGGAAAAAATCACAGGCAGAAAATATCAGCACAAGTCAAATACTGAAATCCTTTCCTGAGCAGAAACTCTCATTAAAATCAGTAGGACCAAAGAGGTAAGGATCACTCACGTAAAAGTTTCAGGGCTGTTCTTTCAATCTACATATCTAAAAAATACCTGTCAAAATGTGCCAGATCAGTTTGGTTAGTGTCTTTTCTTGCCAGCATGAAAAATGCCTTGATGATTGCACAATCACGGTTCTTCAAAGAATAGCTCTGATTTGACTTTAAAACTTCATAATGTTGGCTTAGCCATGTAGACTACACTTGTCTTTCGGACAAATGAAATACTTTCTGCCTATTAAGCTGAAACTCATGCAGCAGTTCTCAGATTTTAATGAGCAGAAAATCTTTGTTGGAAAGACAGGTTAGACTTGATTTATTTTTTTTAAGATGAGAAAATACTGTCAGAAGCAGTGGGAAGGAGTCCATGTGTGTTCACTGGTTACAGCAGTTACAAGATCTTATATACGAAAAAAAATTAGAGCAGCATGAATTTCACCTTTTGCAGACCTGGAACATTTAGTTACGGGTTCGTATCGGTGAACAAATGCCATGAGCTGATCCCACTCCTATTGACATTAAGGAGAATTTTGTCATTCATTTTCTAAGGAACAATTCTTACTTATTTTCTTTACTCCACGCCCAAGAATCTTATCTGAGCAGCTCAGGGATTTAACTTTGCAATGTGCTCCCAGGACACTATAACACAGACAGTACAGAAGACCTGATTTTAAAGATGTGTCTTAGTATAGGCACTCCTACAGGAACAGGGAATGGAGCCTATTGTGTAGATAGCAGGCAGCCATGGAAATCAGGGACCACAGACTGGATTTAAGGGTGGTAACATGAGCTCCTAGTGTAAAGCAAAAAGGGATAATGTGATTCATGGATGTATGAATAAGGAAGTAGTGAGTAGGAGTGGGGAGCTGATCTTATCTTTCCCCACTGCTCTGGTAAGACTAATATTGGCATAGTGCAAAACGTTCTGGTGCCTATATTTTAAATGGGAAAAGTTGGAGACAGGTCAGAGAGAGGATGAGAGAAAATATCTCTCTCTAGTGAAAGCCTGGAAGGGATCTCTCTGCTTTTGGTATCAAAAAGATGGAGACATGATTTGATTAAAGTGTACAAGTACCACCACAACAAGATAATACTGTATGCAAAAGATTTCCTTCATCTAGTGGAGAAAGCATAGCAGGAATCAACGGCTAGAAGCTGAAGCCAAACAAATTCATACAAAGATACCCAGGCATGCATTATTAATAGTAAGAGCAATTAATCCTGGGAACTACTTGCCAAAAGAAGGGTTGGATTCTCTGTCTCTTGATGTTTTCAGATCAAGATTGGATGTCTTCCTAGTAGAGATGCCCTAGGCAAACCCCTATGAAAGGGAAGCAAGGTGAGACATCAGACCAGTTGACTGGATGATCCTGTTGTTACGACTCACTGACTCTATCTCTGCTAGTAAATTAAAGTGTCAGGACCCAGGCCCAGACTCCAGAATGTGATCACCTACGCTATTAAATTGTTAGGATAGTCCCTCACGTGCTGTTGACCTGGGTCAACTAGCCCTCTTCTGCACACACTTAGCACAGTTTGGGAATTAGCATAGTCCAGGACTTCAGGAAATTTGGCCATGGCCACCCTATTTTGGAGAGGAAAGGAATGTAACGGTGGTACATGCTGACCAGACCACCCTTTGGTTGACAAAATCGATTTTTACCTGTGTTATTTGCGAAGGCTTAAGTCAGCTATGGCTGCACAAGGTTCAACACTGAGCAAGAGAAACGCCTGTGAATGAGGTATTTCAGAGCCGCCTCCGACTAGGTGGAATGATGTTGACACACTCACAGCTTTGATGATGAGCCCTAAAAGGGGAAAAGGAAGAATGTTTTGACATATTTTGAATATTCAGAAAGGATAATTGTTTCCTGCAGTAACTGACATTCCATAGGAGTAGTGTATTCCTGTCGGTCATGCCCATACTAGATAGACACGTTGAAGCAGTGCTTCCCACATAATGCTCGCAATTAGGCAACATGGAGCCTGATAACTGGGATCTTTTAAATGTCAACATATCTTCTTATTCCAGTGCTCACTTGATGCTCATTAGCAGCATTGAGTTAATGTGTTTTGTTGCTGACGGTGATGATGTACAGGGACCCAACTGCTACTCCTCAATGTCTGCTGTAATAGGAAAACAAGGAGTACAAGTTCATTACATGACTTAGTATCTCATCTCAGGGATCCCAGAAGGATGCTCTTTGCTGTTTCCAAGTGCTGGAAGCATTTTTTGTCTCCTGAATGTTAAAAAGATACTAACCCTCAGGCTTTTTATAGAAGAAAAAAAATACCATATACTCTGACTACAGCTTTGGCAGGCTCTAAACAATTTCTACAGTGAGGTCGCATCTACAATGCATGTTTTCCAGCACTGTTGAACCTGGCAGCACAATAAATATTGTATGAACCATAAAGACAGTGGGGCAGTAGTTGCTGGGCCATCTCTGTGCACATCAGATGTCCCCAATGCATAGTTTGGTCTGTTGAGAGACATGGGGCAAAAGACTGGCTTTATAGCAAAGAATTCCAGACTTCATCTCCATTCATAAATCAACCAACAAAGAATCCCGAAGAGAAAGCAAAGCAGTATTATCCTTTCTTCCAGTTGAAGAAATCAAGACAGAAAGGCTAGGTGCTTTTGGTTCACAAGAAGGCCAAAGAGAACCGAAGGGCAAGTCTCCATTGCAGGACGCTGTGTAGAGGCACCACGTAGCTTTGTGAGCGCTGCATACTTCCAAAACAGATGTTTTGCTCCATACTGAGTACCACAGTGCCAGGACTAACTTAGCAGACAGTATATGAATGAGAAAGTTTAGCATTAGTTCACGTATCTCCACAAAACACCCAAATCAGCCTTGTGCTCTGTGTGTATCACAAGACTGTCTTGTCCAAGAAAACTGAGCAATTCTGAGTCTGACACTTACTGAAAGAATGCTACAATTGTAGCAAAAGAATGCAAAAGGATGCTTTTCAATTCTCTTCTGCAAGCCTAAAGATCCTGTGCTGACAAGGTCATCTATTTCAAATCAAGGTTTATTATTTTTGTGAAATTCGGATCACTCAACACCTGGAGGCAATTTCTTAAGCATCTGCATTTTCACAATGTGAAGCCAAGGTGGGATGAAAGGGCAAAATCCAGTCATTTCTCAGAAAACGTGGAACTCCTGGGCTTTGCAAGTTTGCCTCAGCTGAGTAAAGTTGTCATTTGCAGGTATTTGGTTTAAGTGAAGCAACACTGTGGTTGTGATGTTCCCTTCATTATACAGAACACCAATATTTTAGAAAATGTCAGTCACATTTTGTCCTGGCCTTAAAAATTACGTTGTCATAAAAAGTGAATATAATAATGAAAAGCAGAACTCTGAGCAGAGGAAAAAATTACACTAACAAAGTGTAGAGGCCTGTGATAGTTTGATGTGTGGGGGGGGTGTTCTGGTGGCAGGGGAGGGGATTTGCTCCCTGTGCCACCAGATCTGAGTCCCATCCCCCCCCCGGGGGAGGTTGAGCCAAGGCGGCGCCTCTGCGAATTGCCCTATTTAAGTTGGGACAAAGGGGCGGGAAGGGGCTTTTTTGCTCAGGAGCGAGGAGAGAGAGCAGGAGGGCGCGGCTCTCGCTCCCGGCTCCCGGCCGAGCGGCCGCTCGGGCCCGGGCCGGCGCCATGTGCTCAAGATGGCGCCGGGGGAGCCGCATGGGGGACTCGGTAAGCGCCCCATTCCCGGGGTGCCCGCCGGGCCGAGCTCCCCCAGAGAGGATTAAGAGCTAAGAGAAGACAACCACAACGACCGGGTCAGCAAAGATGGAGCAGGAGGAGGTGTGCTGGAGCTGAGGCTTCCCTTGCAAATCGGTGTGAGATGGCAGGCGGCCCCCCTGCAGCCAGGGTGTACTCGGCGGAGCAGCGACCCACTCGTGGCCCGTGGAGAAACCCACGTCGGGAAGGAGATGCCTGAGCCCAGACGAGGTCGTGGAGCAGGGGATGCGCGACCAGGTACTGTTGATAATGGGGCATGGAATGCACGACGAGGTCGTGGAGGCATCTGGAGACCGTGGGACGACCCACGCCGACGCGAGTGGCAGCAGCTCCCTAAGAGGCCGAGACTGGTAAAGCCCGAACTGGTGCGATCCATGGGGAGGATTGCAATCCTGCGGGCAGGACTTACTTTGGAAAAGTTTGGGGACTTTTTCTTTGTGAGTAGGGGATCCACCGAAGCAAGGGAAAAATGGTGTAAAGACTCCTCCTCCTTTAAGAAAGGAGCGGCAGTGAACAACATGGATGAACTGACCTGTACTCCCCCATTCCCTGTCTCCCTGCGCCGCTGGGGGGAAGACAGAGCCAGGAACGAAAGGAAAATAGGGGGTGGGGAGGTGTTGTTTTAAGATCGGGCCTTGTTTTCTCTTTCTCCTCTCAAGTAACCGGTTTCGTTCCCTTTTGTCTTTTGTTTAGTAACTGTTAATAAATTGTTTTGTTTTATTAAGAAAGCCTGAGTCATGTTTTGCCCGAGACCATGTTTGGTGGGTGCTCCCTTTTCGGTTCTTGTCTCGATCCTCAGTCCAAAAAAAAAAAAAAACCACGACAAGGCCCATGGGCTGGCCATCGTACATCCTCGACCTGGGCCAGCTTGCATTCTCATGGACACAGCACAGGCACTGTTCAGGAGCTGGATCATTGCCATGACTCTAGACCATGAGACAGAAAACAGTCCTTGAACTATCTTTTATTCACAGTGGTGCCATCTTAAGATTTGTCTTGCCAGGACATGAGAAAAGAAGAGCAAATGAGGCTCTCAGCAGCACTTCAGACATCAGGACTTAGCAGGAGGCAGGGAGTTACTGTAAAAAAGCCAAAATTCAACTTAAGACACTAAGTTGAGGTGTCAACATGTGAGGCAAAGGAGCAGTCAGTCTTTATCATCTGAGACCTTCTTGGTGCCCTCTGGCTTCTGGATAACAGTGCAGAAGACTTTGAGTCTTTTCTGTGCTGTGCAATTTCTCACAGCACCACAAAAATGTCTTGTGCGCTCTGGGATATTTTTCTGGGCAGCCAAGCTGAGCCTATAGGCTTGTGATGGACACGTTCGGCAGAGGAGCCTGACTCAGATCTCTTCTCCACTCTGCTGTTGAACATCTGCTGGATCCTGGGAGCATCTTTCATCTCTTTGTGCCTCTGCTGGTCATCATTCCATTTTTTTGGTCTCGTCTGCTTACTTTTGTAACACTTTCAGCATGTGCTGCTAAGTTGGGTCCAATTTTGAACTATGGCTCCTTGAAAACCATGACTCACCCAACGGATGTCATCTACCTGGACTTGTGCAAAGCTTTTGACACTGTCCCGCACGACATTCTTCTCTCTAAACTAGAGAGGCATGGGTTTGATGGATGGACCACTCAGTGGATAAGGAATTGGCTCAATGGCCGCACTCAGAGAGTAGTGGTCAACGGCTTGATGTCCAAGTGGAGACCGGTCACGAGTGGCGTCCCTCAGGGGTCCGTGTTGGGCCCGGCCCTCTTCAACATCTTTGTCGGTGACGTGGACAGTGGCATGGAGTGCACCCTCAGCAAGTTCGCCGATGACACCAAGCTGTGTGGTGCCGTCGACACGCTGGAAGGGAGGGATGCCATCCAGAGGGACCTCGACAGGCTGGAGAGGTGGGCCCGTACCAACCTCATGAAGTTCAACCAGGCCAAGTGCAAGGTCCTACATCTGGGTCGTGGCAATCCCAGGCACAAATACAGACTGGGCGGAGAATGGATCGTGAGCAGCCCTGAGGAAAAGGACTTGGGAGTACTGGTGGACGAGAAGCTCAATATGAGCCGGCAATGTGCTCTTGCAGCCCAGAAGGCCAACCGCGTCCTGGGCTGCATCAAGAGGAGCGTGGCCAGCAGGTCGAGGGAGGTGATTCTCCCCCTCTACTCTGCCCTCGTGAGACCTCACTTGGAGTATTGCGTCCAGTTCTGGAGTCCCCAACATAAGAAGGACATGGACCAGTTGGAGAGGGTCCAGAGGAGGGCCACGAGGATGATAAGAGGGCTGGAGCACCTTTCCTATGAGGACAGGCTGAAAGAGTTGGGGCTGTTCAGCCTGGAGAAGAGGAGGCTCCGGGGTGACCTTATAGCGGTCTTCCAGTACCTCAAGGGGGCCTACAAGAAAGATGGGGAGAGGCTGTTCAGGAGGGCCAGCTGTGATAGGACAAGGGGTAATGGTTTTAAAATAGAGGGAGGTAGATTCAGGTTGGATATTAGGAAAAAATTTTTACCATGAGAGTTGTAGAACACTGGAACAGGTTGCCCAGAGAGGTGGTGGATGCTCCATCCCTGGAGACGTTCAAGGCCCGGTTGGATGAGGCCCTGAGCAACCTGATCTAGTTGGAGATATCCCTGTTCCTTGCAGGGGGGTTGGACTAGATGACCTTTGAAGGTCCCTTTCAGTCCTAACGATTCTATGATTCTATGATTCAGAAGCTTGGGAGACTAAATAATGCTGTGCACTCCAGATCAAGCAGTGTTTTCCTAGTCACAGCAGCAAGCTTTAACGAAGTGTTTTAAATGAGGAGAACTTTATTAGAGGGAAGGGTGGGAAGGACACAGAAGGAAGCATTAGTCTGGAAAACCCAAATTAACAGTCAGCAAGCCCCAGCCCTGCTTCTCAGCGTGGTTATTAAGGAATTAGCCTGGACCCAGCTTTCTGCCTGCAGCTGTGACAGTGCTGAAGGGATGGCTGCTGCCCTTCTCCCTGGTTTCACTTCCCTTGTAGCATGCCCATGCTCAAGATGGTTCAGTGGGGCGGCTGGTCAGGCCAGTTCCAGGGCTGTAAGTATCCCATGGACAATGATCCCAGCCTCACTGATGGTGAAAGATGTCCCCATGGAAGCCCCAGGCTAGAAAGATGCTCCCAGTTGCCCTAGACTTGTGCCTGGTAGCCTCCATGCCACGTGTTTTTCCATGGGCTGCTGTGGCTCACAGGAGCCCTGCAGCTCAGCAGTATCATCTCTTGCTTACAGCTGGAGACTTGCTCCCACCTGCAGTCATCATGATATCAGGCCACCTTCTCACCTTGTCTGGGCCATCACCATACTGGTATCCACCTGGAGCTCCCTTGGGAAGCTGGGGGTAGTTCTTCTCCAGGTTCACCAATGGGGCCAGATGACTCCGCAACTTTTAAGATGATCGGCCATCACGTTTACAAGATTTCTGGGTGCAGAAGTTGTCTCCTACTATGTGTTTTCACTATAGCAAGGCCAAAAAATATGAAGCTTCTAGCTGTTACTAATGTGACAATGATGGTTTCAATAATACAATGCTACATGGTCCACAAGAGGATTATAACTCTACCAAATATCTGAAAATGATGGCAGTGCAGACAGGGAGAAAAAAGTAATGTAGACAGTGAACTGTTGATGCACTGGCCTCTTTGTGATGGAGAATGTGGCTGATACCCATCACCCTTCTAATGTTTGAGAAAAGAGATGGAATATGTGCTCAGGTACAGAGGGAGGCATGGGAAAGGGAAAGGGAAAGGAAAGGAGAGGAGAGGAGAGGAGAGGAGAGGAGAGGAGAGGAGAGGAGAGGAGAGGAGAGGAGAGGAGAGGAGAGGAGAGGAGAGGAAAGGAAAGGAAAGGAAAGGAAAGGAAAGGAAAGGAAAGGAAAGGAAAGGAAAGGAAAGGAAAGGAAAGGAAAGGAAAGGAAAGGAAAGGAAAGGAAAGGAAAGGAAAGGAAAGGAAAGGAAAGGAAAGGAAAGGAAACTATGAGATGATGAGATGAGGCAGGAGAGCAGGATGAGGCAGAGAAGCAGCCAATCTGAGACATGGTTCAACTGTTTCCTAGCCACAATGCTCCATCTTCCCTGAGGATACCCCGCTCTCTTTCTTCTGCCCCTTCAAGTCTTCACTACCAGCACACACTGTGTGCTCGGGACTCCAGACCAGGACACCTCCTGCCTGGGCAGCCACAATGGCACCAGTGCTAGTGACACCAAAAAGAGCCTGGAAATCCTTGTTTCCAAAGAGAACCACTCCTTTTCCTCCTCGCTCAGCATGCTTTGGCACTGGTGTTAGCCTTGAAAGTCCTTACATCAGAAACAAATTGCATTTGGTTCAGGTTTACCAAAAGCTGTTATAACCCATATTTGTATTTCTCCAAAGCCTTTCTACCAGGTCCCAGGATATATTCTCCCTCTTATTATGTGTTACAGAAACTCCCTTCAAGCCATCTGCCCTCCTGGTGTACACTGAGCAGCATGCGCAGGGTGAACCAAGCTCTTCATAGCATTCGAATTTTTGAAAAATGGACCATGGGCATTGTAGCTTTCAGCGAGTTTCCTCCTGTGCAGAGGCGCAGAGCTGGAGTGCGCTGTGGGTGGCAGATGTGAGTGACATGGGACAAAGTTCAGACAGGTCTGAAGAAGACCTGTTCTTCTTCAGAAGAGCTTAACCCTTCAAAGGTTTGCTTTTGTAAATGTAGGATAATTTTTAAAGTCAAGAGGCCTTTCTGCAATGAAAAGTGAAAAGTTATGTTTGGCAAATTCTAGGAGAAAATATCAAAGTAATATTTTCAAAAAATGTGCCTGCATTTTGGGCGTCAATATTTTTGGCCAAACTTAGCCCAAATCTATTAATAAATTTGACCTTTCTAAAGGTGGTTTTTTTTTTTTTCAGGAAAAAAGAAGTACTGTTTGTAAAATAGAATGTAAAAAGCTTACACATTCTCCCACCGCAACTGGAATAAGGACCTTGACCGTTGGCTCTGCTGGAGTAGGTGAGGGGCCTCTCCCTCACTCGTATTCTTTTTTCATCTCTAAAAACAATGGTTTTCTCCTGTGGTGAAACAAGAAATCAGTTTTCTGGTTAGAGCTCTTGCTGGGCTGTGCCCTGTCTTCCAGGAGGGGTGAACTCCATTGCAAACCTACTTTCCCATTAAACGACTGACCAACGCGTGGGAGCAGTTTATGAACGGGAACACCGCCAACAGTGCTCTTCCCAGCAGTCTGGCATCTCACTAGGCTGCTGATAGAGAAGGGGGTGGAAAAGGAATTATCTAAGACAGTGGCACAGTCTCTCGTGGACTAAATCCGGAGGAAAGCAAGACAAAATTATCCTCCAGGTTTGAGGCTCTCACTGTCCAAGGAAGAGAAAAAAACACCATCAAATGACTTCTGGTAAGTTAAGTATCAGGGCATGGATCTGTAGGTAAACACGTGTTTAATTTCTTGAGCTGGATATCAGTTACACTATTGTGAGTAATATCAGCCGGATTATGACTATTTCGCCACTCCTGCCGACTCAGACGATGGCAAGTCGAAATCGTTGCCCTTATCTGTTCTGCGTGTTTGCTCTTGTGAAAGGCAAGGGACAGGTTTTCGAGTGGGACGGGTTTTTGAGGGCTCATTGTCAACAGCTGTAACTGCTTTCGGCGCAGTTCACGCCCAAAGGCAGGTCAGCGAGCATTATTTTCACTTCCCTTGGAAACGTACTGAGAAACACCGGAGATGAGATTTTATGTAATGCAACGATGTGGTACAGCACTCTGCAGGCCGTTTACCGGATCTGGTGATTTAGACTAGCACGAAGAAGCGAGGTGACTTTATTAAAAGCTCACTCCTGTCTCTACAGTATTGTCGCAATGAAAAGTTTTACAGGATCTCAGCATCAGGCTTGCTGGTCTTCAACGGCAGCGTGATGCACTGACGCACATGGGAACTACAGTTTCACAGCTAATGCATGTGCCATAAATTCCCACCAAAAAAAATAGTCTTTCCTTATATTTCCAGGGCCAGGATGTTGCCACGCATAAGACTGTATTTTTAGATTTTACAACAGTTCCCTTCTGTGGGCAGAAACCTTATTGTCCCCCAAAATAAACATTATGAAACCAAAATAAATGCCAAGGGAATACTGGCTTCAATATAAACAGCCTAAATTCTGGCTCCTTAACCGGTACCTTCCTTGTATAATAACCACTGAGTCAGAGTATGACCCTGAATGCTCAGTCGTTACCTCCTGGGTTGTCGTGGGGAAAGCAGAGCTGCTAATTCTCGAAAATGTGTAGTGAAGTGTAACGTATGAAAGGGCAGGACTAAGCTTTACATCATTTTTTAATTCAACGACTCATTCATTCAAATAAGATTTACGAAGACATTATGCAATTTTGCTGTACGCAGTCATCAGAGGTGTGAAATGAATATCTAATTCGCAGGCTGAGAGATTTAATTGGATGTAGATCATCTTATGACCATGGTCAGAAAGCAAACAGGGACTGTGCACCAAATGAGCTTATAACAAAGTGTGTTGAAGTCTCTGACTCAGTTGTTGTCTTATATAAAGGAGAAATGCTAGGCAATTGTGAAACCTTGTGAATTATGCAAGGAGGGAATTTAAATACTTTTATTGAATTTATAGATTTTTTTGCACTGCTAGTAGCTTTTAATTACTCGTTACATTTTGAGTACTTGAAAATCAGAAATAAGAACTGCAGGTAAATCTGTCGTTGATACTGCTTTCAGAGTAATGGAAAATTAAACATACCAGTGCAGATTATTTTACAGTGAGATTTTAACTCATACATAACATACTGAAAGAGAAAAACAAACAAACAAACAAAATCTTATTCACTCATTTCTTCCTGAAAACTTATCAAAGAGATTAAATAAACATTTCTCGGCAATCACCTAACAGCATTTTTACTTCTATTAGAAAGGTTCTCCCACTTCAAAAAACTCCAAATGTATTTATTTATATTATCAAAGAGCATTTCAGGAAGTAGTAACACATACACATCTATTTTCCGGCCTGCAATTTACTGGAAATACTGACATAGTTTCTTGCAACTAAAAGATGGTGAAAATAGAAATATACAATATTTATTGCTAAATGTGTACAAATCTAATAATAAAAACTTGACACATGGATTAATTGAAAGAAAAAGCTGTGGGTTTTTTCACATTTGAAAATTCTAAATGTATCATCAAGAGGGAAAAGCAGATACTTAAGTATGTCTCATTATCTTCCAAAGCTGTTCAGTGCTAATGGAGTGAAAGACACAATGATTTGAATATTTTCACACAGACATCTGCAACCATTCATTTTGTAGAAAATACCAGACAAAAAGCAAGTGAAAATGCATTAGACACTGACTCATACTTTCACTTGTAAATATAGCATAAGCACTTGCCACAAGGAAATGGAAGTCGGATCTGGGGAGTTATGGAAAGTAACATAATGTACCGTAGCCCAGAAAATTGCTGATTCTTTCAAGTAATGCTGACTCCAGTCTCCCTCGTCCCTTAGCACAGTTGCCTTGCCCATGGCAATGACAGTCACTGGACTAAACTGAATTCTCCAGCACATTTGTGTTGCTGCTATTAGGTTTAATTTACCTATTTGGTTTATTAGGTAGTTAACTAGTATGAAACAAAGAGTGGAATTCAGGTGGCTGTCAGTATCAATACCAATATTGCAATCCCAAGTATTGCATCTCCATCAATTGTATTGACCAGCAGGGACTACAGAGCCTAAATTGTGATAACAGGGCAAAAAAAGTATCACGTTGCTGTTTCTATACTTTTACAGTTATAAATTCCTAATTAGTCTGCACTCTACACATCCTTGGGGATGCAGGAATTCTTGCTGATGGCTGATCTCAGTTTAGTAATTTTATTTCTCTGCTTCTCGCGTAGCACTGACATGGCACAAATAAACAAAGCATGCCAATTTGATTTGAGTATTTTGACATCTCCTCTAACACCTTTATAGCGTGAGCACAACAATAATAAATCACTACCATTATTTATTATTTGCACCCACTCTTAAACACAAAGGCATTTGGACAATGCCCTTAATAACATGCTTTAACTTTCAGTCAGCCCTGAAGCGGTCAGGCAGTTGGACTAGATAAGCGTTGTAGATCCCTTCCAGCTGAAATTCTATTCTATTCTATTCTATTCTATTCTATTCTATTCTATTCTATTCTATTCTATTCTATTCTATTCTATTCAAAAGCCTTGGGGAAGTTCAGGAGGTGACTCTAGTAACTTCTTTCTGCATAAAAACGATGATTAGGTTTCTGCCTCAAAGGTGCAAGATGACTAAGAAAAATAATTAGTATAACTTCAAGGTTTACTCCCAAAGCCAGGTTCTCCTGGCAGCCAGGAGGAGGTGGCAGGACCCTGAGGGTGTTCTGGGGCTGGATGGTGTGGTGGCCCAGGCCAACATCACGACATGTATACCAGCACCTGTGCTCAGACTGCACCCTGCAAGCGTGGAGTTTGCTAGTGCAAACATGCCCAACGAGGCTGAGCTTTCAGCTCTGGCTACCTACCCCAGGAGTTTACAAATGAAGCCCCAGATTACATGAAGCTTGCTCGTCCCACCACCACACATTTATGCAGTCTTGCCACTCCCAAGTAAAGATTTCAGCCAAGTGGTGAAGAATTTCATGGTAAACACTGAATAATAATAATAAAAAAAGATAAGAACCAATGGCGAAGAGTCACAAATCCCGGCAGTCTGCGATGCCTCTTTCTCGTCGGCCCCAGTTTTGGGTTACACCACGTGTGTGACTCAGCCGGAAAGAGTGAGCGTCGGGAGGGGTCGGAAATAAATGTGTTTGGAAGAGGAAATTGAAGGAAGAGAAGTGTTTTCTGTAGGGGAATAGAATGGGATGTAGGACTTCATGGTGGAAATCCAACATAAGCCTTGTGCAAGTCTAACTGCTGTGATCCCCCATGACTGTCTTCTCATTCCTTGAGTAATTGAGGCTTCAGTTCAGCAAAGCATTTAAGCTCAGGCTTCATTTTATGCTGTCAGTAAGTGCTTTGCTGAACAGGGGCTTAAAGTATAAAGCTTGTTGCATGAGATTTATCCTACCTAATTTTAGACGTTTGCAGTGCAGATGTCTACACCACAGTGACCTCAGGCTCTCTTCATTATTAATGGGGAGAAATAAGCATTTCTGGGGTGCAGTTCATTAGGCCTACTCTACCTCAGAATGACAAATAACATTCAGTAGACGTGTTGGCAAGCAGAGCTTAAAATAGCTAGATCAGATGTATCCATCCAGGTACCTACATTCACATACCTGAACGACAACAACCTCTGATGACAGATAAGTAGGAAAAAACATACCAATTGAAAGGTATCAGGGAAACGCAAACTGAATTTTCACAAAGAAATGAAACTGGAAATTATTTTCTCATTGAGAAAGTTACAGTTTTAATTGTTTTTAAGAAGAACAGCAGAAGAAAATAATAGACCATTGTGATTCCCTTGTTTAAGGCATTATTTCATTCATACTTTCCTTGTCTGAAATCGTTCTTCTGCCTCCGTCAGTTACTGAGGTTTCCTGCTCACCAGGCTAACTTTTAGAAAGGTGCAGGTAGGTAAGATTAATCTCCTCTTGTGTCAGACAGACATTTTTGAAGGACGAATCCCAAACACTCAAGACATTTCTGCAGAGTTATTTGACTCAGAACTCGTGTTTCTCTGAACATTGAAGACCACTGCCCTCTCTGCATAGTCAACTGGGATGTAAACTTCTGGGAATTACTGCAAATGCCGGAATGCCTGGCATCCCTATGGGAAATAACTGCAAAACCTTTAATCCTTGTTATCTCTGAGAGCACATATTTTTGTTTGCTTGATTAGCAGTGGGAGAGGATGACCGACTAATGTGTTGGGCAGTAAAGCATCGCACTGTTTCTCTGTTTGCCTGCTGTAGGCTGCCTCTGGGAAGATGCTGGTTCCTGGGCAAACCCTGTTGAATAGAAAAGCAGCAGCAGTCCTTGTGTGCAGTGGTGGGGAGAGGTCAGGGAAAGTGTGGCAACTGCAAAAACAGCAGCAATAACTGTAGTTGTTGAAAGCACAACACAGCAGCAAATACACTTTTGTTAAAATTAAGGATTTGGTGCTTAATGTGGTCTGACGCCTACAACAGAAGTCAAGGATGTCCATTAAGGCACTGAACTGAGGCAGTAAGTTAGGAGTAAAATCAGTTGATGCTTCCTTCTATGAACAGTGGAGACAGACATCTCCAGAAAACAATTCATCCTATTCCAAGGAAAAGATTTTAAATTTGTGGGTCATATCACTCTCTGAACACAGCAGCCTCTGTCTAACTGAAAAAAAGTCACCGGGTCCTTAACTGAGGTGGACAGTCCAGTCCTTAAATGTTACTAATATAAATTACATGCTTAGCACTGGAAAAATCCTTTTCTCTGCACTTCTATAGCATCTACCAAAACGAGGACCATACTGAGATTGCTGCCTCTATATGCTATCACAGGGCAGTTGATAACGGAGCTCTGGGCTCTGAAACTTGCAGAGGGAAAATTCACGTACAGGAATACAACACATCTTTCTTTTTCGACATTTGAAGTTTTCAGATTCTAACACATTAGAGCTTCTACAGCAAGCACTAGCTTGGGAACTACATGGTGAGCAAATCTGGTAAAGAGTTTATTTTACTTGGGGATGGATTCTGTCTGGGTGTTTTGTGGGACTCAAAGAAGAGGAAATGATTCACTGACAAAGGGGGGAACAGAAGCCTTGACTCACATTTTCCTGATCTAACCACTAGACAATTCCTCTAGCAATTCCTTAGTGCATCAAAAGGATGGATTAGTCTCTTAATTCCTTAAACATCACGAAATGTTGTCCTAGATTAAACATCCAGGCTTACCATACTGCCTGTTGAGGGAAGATCTCTAGGTTTTATTCTGCAAATTTGTAGAAAAAGTGTCAAAATAAGTGTATTTGCCCAATGATCTTGTTGATCCTGATGGAACGAAAGTGTAAAGTCTGCTGCACTGCTTTTCTCACATAGAATCATAGAATCACAGAATGGTTAGAGTTGGAAGAGACCTCAAAGATCATCTAGTTCCATGAGCAGGGAAACCCTCCACCACACCAGGTTGCCCAAAGCCTCATCCAATCTGGCCTTGAACACTTCCAGGGATGTGGCATCTACAACTTCTCTGGGCAACCTGTTCCACTGCCTCACCACCCTCTGAGTGAAAAATTTCTTTCTTATATCTAATCTAAATCTCCCCTCTTTCAGTTTAAATCCCTTGCCCCTTGTCTTATCACTACACACCCTTGTAAAATGTCCCTCTCCAGCTTTCCTGTAGGCCCCCTTTAAGTACTGGAAGGCTGTGATAAGATCACTCCGAAGCCTTCTCTTCTCCAGGATGAATAGCCCCAACTCTCTCAGCCTGTCTTCATAGCAGAGGTGCTCCAGCCCTCGGATCATCTTTGTGGCCCTCCTCTGGACCCGCTCCAGCAGCTCCAGGTCCTTCTTGTGTTGGGGACTCCAGAGCTGAACGCAGTATTCCAGGTGGGGTCTCACGAGAGCCGAATAGAGGGGTAGAATCACCTCCCTCGACCTGCTGGCCACACTCCTTTTGATGCAGCCCAGGATACGGTTGGCTTTCTGGGCTGTAAGCGCACATTGCCAGCTCATGTTGAGCTTCTCATCCACCAGCACTCACAAGTCCTTTTCCTCAGGGCTGCTCTCGATCCATTCTCCGCCCAGCCTGTACTTGTGCTTGGGATTGCCCCGACCCACATGCAGGACCTTGCACTTGGCCTTGTTGAACTTCATGAGGTTCTCTCAGGCCCACCTCTCCAGCCTGTCAAGGTCCCTCTGGATGGCATCCCTTCCCTCCAGCGTGTCCACAAGACCACACAACTTGGTGTCATCTGCAAACTTGCTGAGGGTGCACTCGATCCCACTGTCCATGTCTCCAACAAAGATGTTAAATAGCACTGGTCCCAGTACTGACCCCTGAGGAACACCACTCGTCACTGGCCTTCACTTGGACATTGAACTGTTGACCACAACTCTTTGAGAGCGACCATCCAGCCAATTCCTTATCCACCGAGTGGTCCATCCATCAAAATCATGTCTTTCCAATTTAGAGACAAGGATGTCATGTGGGACAGTATCAAATGCTTTGGATAAGTCCAGGTAGGCGATGTCAGTTGCTCTTCCCTTATCCATCAACGCTGTAACCTCATCATAGAAGGCCACCAAATTAGTCAGGCAGGATTTGCCCTTAGTGAAGCCATGTTGGCTGTCACCAATCACCTCCTTATTTTCTATGTGCCTTAGCATAGTCGCCAGGAGGATCTGCTCCATGATCTTGCCGGGCACAGAGGTGAGACTGACTGGCCTGTATTTCCCTGGGTCTTCTTTTTTTCCCTTTTTAAAAATGGGGGCTATATTTCCCCTTTTCTGGTCATTGGGAACTTCGCCAGATTACCACAACTTCTGAAATATGATGGATAGTGGCTTAGCAACTTCATCTGCTATGTACAGGGCTGGGGGCTTTTGGGTTGATATACTCAAATCTCAGTTCCTAAAATTCCAAACATAACAGAACACGGGTTTTGTGCCAAATTCTGTAAGATTCTGGACAATGGCTAAGAAACACAAAAGGATTAGGTCCACATGAAAGCAAATTTAAGATGACTACTGTTCAATTAAATCGTTCTGGAGTTTCACTTTCCTTCCAGTAAATAGAACTTCTTTGTATCTATGGCCACTATAAATTGTTTTTAGATTATACAAGGATAATTAAAAGAGTGCTTTATGTGCCACGGATGCCAAGAACTTATAATTACGTTTAAGCTGTCAGCTGTACTTGAAAGTCTGAAACTAAACTGTCCTGCTACCAGATTGTCTCATATATGCAGTTTCTTTTAGAAATTATTTCTCCTAAAGAGAAAACACAGTATTTTCAAAAACAGTTTGCTTATGTTGCCAAATCAGTAGACTCACTCTACAGGATCCTCTTGCAGGAGCTTTCAGATTCATAGCTCAGGCAGTTTCCCCGCGGCTTCCTTGCAGGCTGATTTTAGTTTTAGGACCGTGCCATCTGCTGTTGGAATTGCAAATTTCCTTGGGTCTGCACAGTCTGCAAGCGCCACCTCTGACTGCCTGGCTGCGCATGACTCAGATTTGTTCC
The DNA here is from genome assembly GCF_009769465.1 of Tauraco erythrolophus. Taxonomy (NCBI): domain Eukaryota; kingdom Metazoa; phylum Chordata; class Aves; order Musophagiformes; family Musophagidae; genus Tauraco; species Tauraco erythrolophus. Next base: position 61,730,436 of record NC_141466.1, on the reverse strand, counting down.
CATGTGAGGTACAGATGTTGTAGGGCAACCCTGTCTGCCATCCCCACTGGGGGCTTCAAACTTCCCAGGATCATTTATTCCACGGTTCTGAAGAGCTCTGCTTTGGCATGGACATATAAGGACCTCCCTTTGTCCCTGTTGCTCAGAAGTAATTTTATCAAAGGTGGTACGACACACATAGGATGCAGGGCCATATTCTGCAATATTAAATTTTACCAGAAAATTGAACCTCTTTTCTGCTCTTCAGTTCCATGAGCAGAGAAGGTGCACAGACAACTAAGGAATGGACAATTTCAGCTTCCCAGCATATTTTTTAGTTCTAGGTACCATTACAATTGCTGTTGAGTGAGGCTGTAGCTCCAGGCAAATTGAGCAGAAAGAAAAGAGGCATGTTAGAGGCTGGGCCCACAACATGAGGAGCAAAAGGGCACCACAGCTCCTCAAGGGCAGTGAGAAGCATCCCTCAGCAACATGGGGATGCGGGGGCTCAAAAAGTGGTTTAAAACCAAGATACTTCTGAGGATGTCCCATGGCTTAGTCTGTCAGTGCCTCTTCCTGGTCTTCATGATGGGGCTATTGCCATCACTGAGACTCAAGAAATTCACTTGCTTACAGAAACGTTTTCCTGAGGTGAGGAAAATATGGCCCACTGGATTGCATTAGCTCTGCCTGCTTTTATCTGGAAGCGGTTTTGGTGTATGAGTTAGTAACACAGTTATTCCAGCTGCATTTCTAATCACATGGATGGACTCTCTTAGGTCTCACACAGCAGTCCTGTGCTCAGGGCTCCACAACTTTCCTCTAATTTAGGGCTGTTATTTGGGCTCTGATGGGCAAGAGGTCTGAGGTTGTGGGTGATGCTTTCCTTTCAAGGTCTGATCTTGCAAAGAGTTATTTCCACACTCTTGCAATGGCATCTTAACAGCCTGTGATGCCCTGATCCATTATCTGTGCATTCACACAGGACCGTGTACTGAATGCATTACATGCCTGGTCCCTAAGGTACATGCAGTACTGTCTACTGGTGGCTTTGCATAGCACAGAGTACCTCTTCGGACAGTCCAGTGCAGACCTCCTCGCTTGTACCAAACAAGCCATTTCTCGATCTGGAAACAACACAGGCACATCATCATAGTACTTCAGGTAACCTAATTGGTCCTGTTGAGATGCAGAGTGAATTACAGAATTATAGAATCATAGAATGGTTTGGGAAGGAAGAGACCTTAAAGATCATTGAGTTCCAACTCCCCTACCATGGGCAGGGACACCTTCCACTAGATCAAGTTGCTCAAAGCCTCATCCAACCTGGCCTTGAACATACATTGTGCAGAGCTGGCACAGTTGTATGGCAAGGAGTACCAGTGCAGTACCTCAGGGCATCATCTCACCCTCCTGCATAGACCTCATATTTGTACATTTGGAGCTGTGATAGCTTTAATGTGGCAATGAATCATGTGGCAGAGATATAAACTGTCTTCCACTGGCAATCAACGTTTTTATCAAGGCTTGGCACACAGCAGGATTGGACTATTGGGGGATGTTGAATCCTCAGAAAAAAAGTGCTAGCAAAATTCAAGATGCCAAGAATATTTTGAAAAATTAGTTCTTGTAATAAACACTCTGCTCAGATATTGCCTTATTTGGGGCTTAGGTTGGTGCCATCTCCACCACATCCAAGTGCCCTCTCCTAAGTGCTAACTTGGCAGCGGTGGTTTGGTCAGCATTGTGATAAATGAGTCTAAAACTTAGCTGCTGAGAATTGGAATAAAGTACTAGTTTCTGTCCTTGGAGCTTGTTGAAGATTCTCATCATTTGTAGATTGGCATCTCAAGAGGGGCTGCTTGTGCGTGAGAAAGAGAGGATCGAGAACAAGGAATCAACTCCGACCACTGCCTTACATTATCCTTTAGTTCCCATTGTTTATACGCTACTGGGATCACAGAGCTATTAAAAACTAGACTGAATAATAGATATATTTATTATTGAAGCTGCATTACACTCTTAACCACAAGCATCTCTTATCTGACAACATGAAAGCAATACCACTTTGGGAAAACTGAAAACAACTGTGCATTTGGGTAGTGAGATTCCTCACAAGGGTAACGCACATCCTCTGCAGGAGCATTTTCAAGCTCAAAGGTCCTCCTGGGAGGATTGGCCAGGGAAATCATCCGAAACATATTTTCAATTTAAAAATTTCAACAAGGGGCATCTTCCGGGCAATCCCTGCAGAATGGGCATGGTGTGCTCCGTATTTGTCTATGGCAGCTCAGGAAATCAGGTGGTTGGTATACAAATGAGCTCTCCAGAGGAACAAAATCCTATTTCAAGAGACACAACTGACCTGGAACTTTTTAATCCCACTCCTGGTTCCTGTTATAATTACATCCGATTACCTCACATCACTAGCACGTTTATCTGCTGACACTATTGGAAAAGGAAATGTCTTGCATTTTAGACACAGAATTGTGTTAACAGTTAGTTAATAGGATTTTGTTACTGAGAGCTGTAGGACCTGGCATCTTCGGCATCAAGGCTGTACAATGAGGAGAAGGTATATGCCTAGGCATCAAACCAAGAAAGGCCAGTGCACACCACACACAAAGCTGTTTAAACAAGCTGATCAGAAATACTAAGAGACATACGCCTTAAATCCTGTTCTGCTTCAGGATTTAGGCAGTTTTTAAGGCTTGTTTTTCTCTCTATAGCATGAAGAACTCCCAGATCAATAAGCATCATTAACACTCACAGTCGGCACGACACCAGTGCTCCTCCAAGGACGTGGCCCCAAGGCTTTAGGTGTCCCTCCTAACGTCAACTGAGATGTCCCTCCTGCACTGAGACGTCACCTCACCGGCCCACAGCTTGCGGGAACCTGTCCCCATGCTACTCGGAAATTCAGAAGTTAAAACTAAGGCTCACAGGGAGAACAAAGTGCAGTGTTGCCTGGAAAACTTGTCTCTTGTAGCCCATGGCCTTGTGGAGTTTGGGGAACGCTGCTGTGAGGAGACAAGCAGATGAAGGATGTGAAAGCAAAGCCATTAACTCCTGAGACAAAACGTCTTGGCCAGGGTTACCTGGCAGAGCTGAGTGGTGAACATGGCCCCCGAGTGGCATATAAACCAGAAGGTTATGTTTTCTAGTTGAGAAGTAAAATGGAGATTATCAAGAACATAAAAATACTCCCTTTCACAGACTGAAAATGTGTCTGATACTGCTGTCCCTCCTCTGCTTCATTTAATCATCTCAGAACTTGCTTACAACAGCAAATAATTCGTTTTCAGACAGAAACATAATGAAGTGTCAGCACGGACCCTTGACATAACGATGGCCAGCATTTCCTTCCAGGACATGAACTCTTCCCACAGGACAGGTCGTCCACTCCGACCCTTTTTTCTCCGGTGGCTGCCTTCCCCGCTGCCTGTAACCTGAGGCTAATTAGAGCAGAGCTGTTGCGAGGTCACACGATGCTGCCTCTCCTGCCCCGAGGCCACCACGGCTCTGCCCAGCAGCAGCACGGCTCAAGCAAAAAGCTTGTCCTGCCTTGCCATGGCCGCCTACCTTTTCCAGCCTGGATCTACTCCTCCTGAGACACTTTGCTATCCACATTCCTGAGCTAGGCTTAAAAATAGGGCTGCCTCCAAGCCATGCTGGGTAAAGAGATTTTAGTTCTGTTTTGCATGTATTGAATTGCATGTTTTGCATGGTACCTAAAGAACACAGTAAGTTGCGGGCAGCTGGAGATGCCTTATACAGTGAATTTAAGCTCAATGCCCTAAATTTAGGAAAATGTTACATGAAAGGAACCTGGGGTGTAGGGAATAGCTAAAGGACTTGAGCTTGGCTTAAAGACACACTCCTACAGAGGCTCGGAAAATTACAAGACGCTCCCTTCTGAAATACACCTGTCAAACACAGCCCTCTCTTCTGAAACGCTGCGTTATTTGGGAAGAAATGTGGAGGAACAGGTAACGCTGTCCATGGGAGTCTCAAGAAGTGCTGCTGCAACAAAATGTTGTTGTATGGTGTGATAACGGGGCAGTAGGATGCCTTTGAATGCTAAATTATGTCATATTTTAAGCAAGACACCCCCAGAAATTAAATGTTGCCAATCTAAGCTACAATATAGTTGCCATGACAATTACAAAACGGGAAACCATAGCTGTCATTGCTTGCACTGTCACATGCCTTATGGTGAAATTGTGGCTCCCTGGGTTATGGAAGGAGACAAAAAATGTTAGGTTCATCCCAAGAGGCTGCGTTTTTTCAGGCAGGGTGAGCGGAGGAGCAGCAACCCCAGCAAATCCTGCAGCTTGCTCTGGCTCTGGCTGGATCTTCGGGGCACAGCTCAGAGACACAAGCCTGGGATCTAGACAAAACAGCAGTTTGAAAAACCTCAGGGCTTAGTCATTAATAGAGATTTCTTCTGCAGAGGCAGGTCCAGAAGCTTCTTTGGAATAACTCCAAGCCTTCAACCTGGCTGCTCACAGGACAGAGCCTTCAATAAAACAAACCTTCGTGCTAACATTGACATCCCGGGCAACTACCGACGACGAAGGAGACTCAGCACGTTGCTGCGACATCTCCTTTGAAGGAACCAGCGTCACACGTTTTGTCTTACGCAAAGGCCAGCAAGCTCCCTGGGCATACAGGGTTCACTCACAGGGCACTTAGGAACTGGGCATTTGTTTCTGCAGATCCAAGTGACCACAGCAGTCCGCAATATCTGAATTTTTTGGGCTTGTCTCAACAGCAATGCCCAAGAAGGATGATCTCCTTCAGCTATAAGGAGACCTGGGATCAAAGGAAGAGAAGAAAAAGCAATAAATCATCTATAACCAGGTTACATCTGGGAGACAGCAGTCCTGTATGTCTCAGGCCTGACTCTCCATGCTGAGATCATTTGCCCCAGCCCTCCTGGTTGTCCTTCAGGAGCATGAGCTCCGGTGATGGGCCAGCTCTGGGCACTTCGCTGTGGTCTTTTACAGCCAGACTCAAAATTTGCCTGTCTCAGATGTGAAAACACTGAACGCAAACCAGGTCTGAGCAACCAGCTGCACGTATACTGTGGGTAGAACAAACAGGCATGTACCGACAGAGCACCATGTAAATATAGCCTCCATAAGCTACTTTTCTCAGGAGATACGCCAGGAATATAAGAAATCAAATGCATTTATAATAATCCTTCATTACAGAAAGTGATACTGTTAACAGTGCAAAAGCAAATTTTTATCCACTGACCACACCTGCTGTACAGATGTAATGGAACAGATCATCTGAAAGCAACACTAACACATCAGAGTTTTGTCTGCTAATGTTGTCATATTGACCAGTGCTACCAGTCTATGCAACAACTGTAAATCTCTTCGATATCCTCAAAAAGATCTATCTGTAACTGCTCCAGATTCCCTGTTAATCACAAAAAGATTAAACTCCTTCTTCTTCCCAACGTCTTGATGAGATTAGTCTGAGCTGACAAGATAGACTAAGTGCTGTAGAAACATTATTTCTCCTTTGCAGAGGAAGGAAGCAAGTACAGGGCAGTCACCAGCTGGCAACCAACAAGCCCTACTAGTTTGTAGATGTCATTTACTCTGGTAATCCAATAAATATTTTTGAATTGAAATTAGTAAACTGGCTAGGAAGCAGGAAAAACATGAGCAGGCAGCTCCACTGGAGCCCCTAAGGCATTGGTGCGGAAATGAGAGCTCTAATGATTCCACAGTGTATATGCTAGGAACAACTGAATAGGTTCAAGAGGCTCAATATTACCTTTCCATATGATGATGCAGAAAAGGGATGTCAAGGGGATGTGCAAAATAAGAGCGCCCCAAAATAGCATGAGACCTTGTGGAAATGGCTTTTGATGAGAATTATAAAGAGATTTAATATCTTTTATGCATCAAACGTGAGTTTAAGAGGTAATGTACTTATGACACTGAAGCACTTTCTCAGGAAGAACACAGCAGCTATGAGAAAGATATCTCTGGCTGAGAAAGTCACAGAAACTAGTGGTGGGAAACTGAAATTAGATAATATTTAGTAAACAACAAGATGTAGGGTTTTTTTCACGTGGAGGATGACTAAACATGAGAAGAAAACATGAAGGATGTGGTGGATGCGGTACATTTTTCAGACCACGTCTCCAGATCAAAGCGGAAGATCCTCTTCTGATACAGAGGTTATGTGGGCAAATCTAGGGAAAACTTTGTGGCCTTTGATACTCAGATCACATGAGACTATGATATTGACTGAACACTGTAGTGTAAGCCACATTTTTATCAGTGGGTACATATTCATACATTTTTTACACTAAAGCATCCCTGAGGGCAATGATCACTTCCCTCCAGAGTGTCAGCTGCATCTCTCTGAATGCTCTTTTTGATAGCCATAAACTGTGTGTCATCACTAATTTACTCTATGTTCACTGTGTCGTGTGCCAGTTTGGAATAAAGCAAGGACAGACACTTATCTTGATTTTAGGAGACTTCCATTATCTTGAAAAGATGCATGTGTGCTGCTGATCTCCGACTAAGAGACCTAGGAAGTTTTTAAAGCAAGAGCTTGAACTGCCTGTAGAAAGAAATAGAAAATTACCAGCTGGTTTCCCAGACAGCTGGATCAGAGACACAGGCTGAACAGCACTGAGAAAAAATATGCATGTAAAGAACATAGTAACAGCCCTGTCTTCTGCTGCTAGACAAATTCATTCTTTTTAATTGTGTAAAATATTCGTAATAGTATGTTGTAGGTTGCACTCAGCTTTTTTTGCAAAGGGGAAGGGAATAAATTCTACTGCCAGATTCCCAGATCTCCACTGCTGATGGGATGCGCAGAAAACCTACCAGTGCTGCTGTATATTCAGGCAGCTCTGCACAGGCTTTCATCCCGGAGAAAAGCGGGTGCTAAGGGTGCAAGAGTGACCTGGGGCACTTAACAGCTTCTTTCTGAACTGTATGACAGGGATGCAAACCTCTTTGCCTTCAGGAAAGCCAACTATGCATATTTTTATGTCTACTTCTGCTTTGCTCTCAGGGCCTTTGATTTTATCTTTAAATCAGCAGTGTTTACAGTTCTCAAGATGATCGTGTTCTGCTAAACTAGTTCCTTTGTCCCATACTGTTGCTGACAAATCTGCTAGTGAAACAATTTTACTATTCAGTAACTTCAGTGTTGCCTCCAACTTTTTGGCCATGCCCTTTGAACCGCCATTGTTGCGCTAATGCCTGCTATGACTTTGTCTACCATGCATGTCATTGCTATAGCCTATTAAAAGCAGCTGCAGCCGTGCTTGCCACTGGCTTCCTCCGTCCTTTTGAAGCAGTTTTCTTTGACTGGTCTTAATTAACACATAAGCTGGGAAAGTGCCTTCCTTCCTCCTTTCAAGACGTTTTTGTTTCTTTGTTTTAATTTCATGTTTTTGGCTGAATAGATGTTTTCAGCATGTTCTTTATGAAAATGAAAGGGAAATTGAAGCTTGCACAACTTTTTATTGGTGAAAGAAACCCAGGCCATGGTTCTTCTTTGGCTGCGGTACCATTGTGTGCTTATTTGACTCCATTTCTTCTCCCTATTCAGAAAAGCCAAGTGACATGATTAAACTCCTCTTCCAACTCAAAGACTTTGGCAGCGAACAAAGATGGATCACCTACCAACTGAATGAATCATGTACAGGAAACGAAGGCAAGTGTTAAACACATTTACTGGGGGAATCAGTTAAGAATGGTATGCTGAAGATCTGTAATTATTTAACACCAGTTCCACGTACTGAAACAAGAGATTGAAAAGCTATTAGATAATTAGTAAAAATCTATAAAGCTACATTCCTCAAAGCAGCCACAGATGCCAAAAGGAAATGCTGGCCTGCTAGGCCAGACATCAAGTTGTCAAGGAATTAATCATCTTAGTGGCAAATACCTGGCCACAAGGGCAGCCGTGCAAAGAGCTGAATAGTCTGAACAGATGGAGCACTCCTCTCCTGTTACTGGTTATTGACACGCTTTTGCCAGGCGTGCAGCTAACATGTGCCTCAGTTTCCTCCCCGATAAGCTAAACAAGCTCTGCAGTTCATCAGCTTCACGTGTGTCCATGGAAAGTCACTAGTGCACCCGGACTTCAGACAGGAGAAAAAATGAGAAAAGTTTGTGAATTACACAAATATCTTATGAAGACATCTCCTGCACATCGGCAAGTGTACCTCAGGATTTGGTGCAAACGTCCCTTTGAGCCTGTAAATAAGCCATGGGTTGTTAGATCATCTCAGCCTGTAAATTAACTTCCGTACAGCAGAGAAGAAAGTGGAAGCCGGGATCAGAGCCCCACAGCAGGAGTCACTGCCTGGGGCACACGTCCTTACCTGCGAATACCTGAAATGGAGACCTGTGCTTTGATCTTGGCTGCCTCTGAACATCCTCCTGCCTGCACCAGAAATAACTCCTGACCAAGGGCTCCGAAAATGACTACTGAAAGGAGAGCTGCTCCGTGTCATTTAAACCAGTGCAAAACCCTATTGTTTTCCATGTAGTTATCCCAAATACCCATAGTCTCAGAGATGGGAGGATGACGCCTTGTAATTTTATGAGAAGAGTCTGTTCCAAACAACCTAGTAAGCACCAGTTGCTTCTAGTAGGGAAGGGACAGCTTGTTCTGTCCCCTCATTCAAGGCTTTCTGAGCAGTGGTTAGAAACAAAACTCATCTGCCTTGTTTCAGCTACAGTTTTCTGAATTGTCTGGGAAGCTGATTAGAGAGTATTAAATACTGCCAAGAGGTCTTCTCGCTGCCCCTCAAAAGGTGTTTTGGCTGAGGCAGTTTAAAAGCTTCTTTTTGACCTCTCTCACTTGTGTGAAAACACTAATTTTTCTATCATTGCATCTGTTGCACAAGCAAGGCTACAGATACTCAGTGTCAGGGTAGGTAGGGTACTTCTCTTAGCTTCTGTGGGGAATCATGAAGTCTCCTGCTAATATGCCAGGTCAAGATCTTATAATTTCTGTGAAATACTACTAAAAAAATTATTTTGTTCCCTAATTTTTTCAGAAAATTTTGGGTTTTTTACAATTCAATAGAAAGAAAAGTTTATGTTTTTAATTTCAGCTAGAAAACATTGCATTGCTTTGCTTTTTTGCATGAAAACTGCTTGAAACAAGTTGGTTTTTTTTTTTACGATTCTGATCTGGTTTTATCAAAATCTAATTGCTCTCATGAAACCTTTAAACATTAATAAGACTGGATTTTTCCTCAGAAAAACTCCCAAAGCCTACCTTCAATATTTCAGCACCTCAAATGACTAACTCTGTATGCAGAAGTAGACAGATTAGGACATGGCTTATCAGGCATTAGTGACTGCACTATTTTGATAGAATCACAGAACGGTTTGGGTTGGAAGGGATCTTAAAGATCACTAGTTCCAATCCCCCTGCCATGGGCAGGGACACCTTCCACTACATCACGTTGCTCAAAGCCTCATCCAACCTGGCCTTCATCACTTCCATGATGGGGCAGCCACAACTTCTCTGGGCAGCCTGTTCCAGTGCCTCACCATCCTCACAGTGAAGAATTTCTTCCTTAGATCTAATCTAAATCTCCTCTCTTTCAGTTTAAAGCCATTATCCCTTGTCCTATCACTACGTGCCCTTGTAAAAAGTCCCTCTCCAGCTTTCCTGTAGGCCCCCTTCATGTACTGGAAGACTACTACAAGTCTACACAGTTCTCTTCCCCAGGCTGAACAATGCCAGCTCTCTCAGCCTGTCTTCATAGGATAGGTGCTCCAGCCCTCGGATCATCTTAGTGGCCCTTCTCTGGACTTGCTCCAACAGGTCCATGTCCTTCTTATGAAGACCCCAGAGCTGAACACAGTAGTGCAAGTGGGGTCTCAGAACAGAGTAGAGGGGCAGAATCACCTCCCTCGACATGCTGGCCACGCTTTGGTGGATACAGTCCAGGATATGGTTGGCTTTCTGGGCTTCAAGCATGCATTGCCGGCTCATGTTGAGCTTCTCATCAACCAACACCTCCAAGTCCTTCTCCTTTAGGCTTTTCTCAATCCATTCTCTGCCCAGCCTGGATTTGTGCTTGGGATTGCCCCAGTCCATGTACAGGACCTTGCACTTGGCCTTGTTGAACTTCATGAGGTTTGCACAGGCCCACCTCTCAATGGTCAAGGTCTATTTTGTCAGCATACATTAACGCATTTTGATTTGCAACAAGTAGATGGTTCCAGCTCCTGATTATTGGACTTTCTTTCTGAGTATGAATGGAGAACAACTCCCCATCAGATATTTTCAATTAGTTTATGTCACACATAAATTGAAAAATATCTTCTCATGCTTGCAATAAAATTTCAGGCTTTCAGTATAACATGACATCATGATAATCTGACTTATTTTCATAGACCAATACTGTAAGTGATATGCTATTACATAAGCCTGTATTGATACCAAAAAAAGGCCTAATATGGTAATGCTTATCTTTGAAAACAAATGCCATTAAGGCCAGCCACAGTAATTGCCTTTATTTTGAGGAGGGGAAAAAAAAGAAATTAAGCAATGCTGACTCCTGAAATGTCTTTCAGCTTATGTTTCCCTGGGAAAAAGAAAAGTAAGCTAATTTAGATGAGCTGAAAGTAGTTACATTTATTTATGACCCGAGGTATAGATTGTATGCTTTTTAACAGCTCAGACCTGGAGAGATGTATCTTCATTTTATGAACAGAGAAATCAAGGCAGGGAAAACATCAAAGACAAGTATCAACATAAAATGTCATAAAACTAATCACATAACTGACATCTTTTAGCTTCATGGAGAAGCCCTCCTGTCTCTGACATTTGCACATGACTCCTCAGTTACCAGCGCAGGGCTCCAGATAGGTACAAGATAGACATTGTTGTAAGAAATCAGTATCAGTGCTAGGAACAAAATCACTGAAATCTCTGAGGTTTCAGACCACAAGATTAGTCAGTGCTGAACTTTAGAAGACAGGCAGGACAAGACAGGCAGACAGAAGACAGATAATTTGTGAGATCCGTGTTTAAACAGAAGCTTCCCACCCCAACAACAGCATTCGAAGTACCACCATACGACCGTGGCCTTCTCTTGCATATTAAGCATTTCTCCCTCCCAAAACCTTCTTCTCCCCATAAAGCCGTTCAGCACCTCATTTTATCGACAACCTCCTTGGATTCTGTCTGGAAATTTCCAGAGTGCTATGACATCTTACTGTGCTTTCAAAACCTGGATCTCTTCAGGATGAATTGGAATTAGGCCCGGGACATGGAAATAATAAATCTTTCAACCCTAAAGAGTTGGTAATCCAGCAGAAGGATGGATCATAAGCCTTCCCTATTGCTGTCTCTTGCATGGGTATGTTTTCAGGTTTCAGCTTCAGTGCTTGGATCCACACTCAGGAGAGAGCAGTCCCCACTGGGTGTGAAATAAAGCCAAGACAGCCAAACCCATTCCTTTACCAACTCCTTCTCTGTGCTGGGTTTACTACAAACATGAATTTTTATGCTGTTCTATTTAAACAAGCTTTTCTTACTATGTTCTTCAAAGTAATGCTCCCTAACCCGAGTGCTGCAGAATTTATACCAGGTGTGACACACGACCACACTGAGAGCTGCACTTTGAATTAAGGGCTCGTTCCTTCCCTTCATTGCTATTCACTGTTTACTTCTCAGAGGTTGTCCTTCTAGACTGGCCATGGTAAAATAGAACTTGACACTTTAAAAGCAGCTCTAAGCCTTTGAAAAAAGACTTTCTGACAGCATCACCTGCTCTTATGCATCAGGTGGGTGCAGAAATTTTCCATCAAGCAAAGTAAAGAGGTTTGTGGTTCGAGGTGCTCTGCTTAGCATTCTGCTAGCGGGGATAAGCTGTTATTTCTCTGAGGATCAGCACTAGATGAGAACGCATCACGCGCTGCATTACACAGGCAATCCTTGTAATCATCACAGGGATGTTGCTCGATAATGACATATGTGTAACGGCGCCAGAGAAAAGAAGTACATTCCTGAAAACTCCTCTGTCTAGACCGAAGAATTTTGCAAATATGCATCACTTGAGAACATCCCTGTGTATCCCGATCCTCGACCAAACATCTGCTCCCTAAATTAACGCTGATGCCCGCAGCTCCGCTGCTTTGAACCGCACCGCATTCGCTTTTAATTTACCACTTTCCTTCTTCCACAGAAAAGATTCACTCAGTGCATTAACTCCTTCCTCCACCCCCGGAACAGCCCTCCACGGATCGGCACCGCCCGGGGTCCCACGCCCACCCCCCCCCTCCCCGCACCAAGCAACCTCAGGGCCGAACCCTTTGCCACGAGCCTCCCGTGAGCACCGACGTGTCCGCGCCCCCCCCCCGCACCCTCCCGCCCCCCACCCTCCGCCGCGACCGGCCGGTCCCCCCGCCCGGCGCGGCTCCGCAGCCGCACTGGTGCCCGCTCCTGGCTGCGGCAGCGAGCGCAGCTCCGGCACCAACTTTCCGTGCGCGGCGGAGAGGAGCGGAGCGGAGAGGAGCGGAGCAGAGCATCCCTCCACCCCCGGGGGAGCGGCGGCGGCCCCCGGGGCGGCCATGCTGGGGCCGGCGGTGCGGCTGGCGCTGGGCGCGGGGGAGCTGGTGCCGGCGGCCGCGGGGCTGCCGGGGCGGCTGCTGGCGCTGCTCTGGCCGGCGCTGGTGCTGGGGGCGGCGGCGCTGCTGGTCCTGCGGGGGCTGCGGCGCGGCCGGGCCCCGCCGGGGCCCCGCCGCCACCGCCGCCGCGCCGCCGGGGAGGCGAAGGAGGAGGCGGAGGAAGAGGAGGAGGAGGATGGACCCGCGGGAGCCGGCGGCCGGGCGGCCGGGGAGCTGCCGGCGCGGCAGCCGGAGGAACAAAGGCGGACGGCGCAGGTAAGGGCGGCGGGAGGCGGGGGGGGTTCGAGGTCGTTCTCTGCCCGCCCCCGGCACGGGGGTCTCCCCGGGACCAGCATCCTTCCCCCGCTCCTCCCCAGCATCTCTTCCTCCTGCCTGGCTTGCGCTCCGCAGCCCCGCCGGGCAGCCCGGACTGCACCCCCTGCTCGCAGCCCAGCGGCTACAGACCATCCCGCAGCCTGTCCTCCCTAGAGATGCTGTGTCCCAAACCTCTTTGGGTGGTTTAGGGGTTAGGGGGCTCAGCGTTGCTCTCTGGACCCTGGGGTGGCATCAAGCCCCTCTCTGAGCTTGCAGTGCAAGGCAGCAGGTTGCTAGAGCTCCTGGCCTGGGATTGCTGGTGTTGGCCTTTCTTCTCCCACTTTGTCTAACACCATAACTCCATACGGGCTTGATGTGGTTTGCAACTCCATATGGGCTTGATGCGGTTTGCAGAGAATTAAGAAAACTCCAGCTAATGTCCATCATACTGAGAAGGAGAACCTAAGTATAGTATCTCTGCTATAGTGTTAATACAATGTGCTAATAATGTATATTTACTCTAAATCAAAGCTTTGTTATTGTTGCATTAATATGTGATAGTAGCTGGGCACCGATGACCGTGGCCACCTTATTGAATATATGTCCTGAGTTTGGTATGATGTGCTGCGATGAAGTTTCCATATGACATTGTCATGGTTGTGTAGCTTCAACTTGCTGTAAACTGTCTGTAGCAGAAAATCTCAGCGTAAATTACAGAAAATAAAAAGCATTGCAATATGGAAAGTAAAGCTTTTGGGAGAACATACTGAAGATAAGTATGTACTTAGAATTAATACATCAAGCATATCTGGGCATTTTTATCTGTTACTAGTATCTCCTAGGTCTCACTTCTGAGACAAAATGAATTTGCAGGGTTTTTTTTAGATGGGCTGTAAAATAAGTAGTTTTGTTCTTCATGAATATGATTGTCAGGCCTTCCATCATAACACTAATTTTCAGAGTTTCTTTATTTTGTCATGAAAATTTTAACTTTTAGTCTATTATAGTTGTATTTTAATAGGGTGGTCCATTTTAGGGTATTCTGTCTTTCATCACTGAGCACAGAATCTTGGCCTGACAGCATAGGTATCCCTGGATTAGTAAAGAACAATTAAATCAACAAGGAATCTGAACGGAACTGCCTGTGTCAAGGGATGAAGAGGGATTTCAGTAACAATTTCATTACAGCTTTATAATTATCAATACTAGATAACTTGACTTGGCTGCAGAACGAATTAAAATTTTGCAGAGCCCCTGATTATTGGAGGCAGTGTGGGACAGAAAGGGGTGGACACTCACCCTGCTGTCAGAGACAGGCCTGGTGCTGTTCACGATGGCGGGGTTATTAGTTCAAGCTGAAGACATTGATTTGAATAGATATTTTCTGATCAGAGATGCTTTACCTCACAGGCCTGAATAATAGAAACCAAAGAGGCGGAGGGAGGAGATAAACGGAAGGGATAAATTTGTTTACAGTTCTCTGCAGTTACTATCATTAATCTCATCTTTTGCTGCACTGAGCCGATTCGTGCTCTTTAGGGGCCAGACTCCAGCCATCACATTTACACAGACTAACATCATCCTCTACACACAACCCACTGATTATTCTGTGAGTGCAGAGGAGACACAATATGGTCCTAAAGAGGTGGAGGATGAGAAGAGGATGATTAAAAAAACTAATTGAAAAGATCGTAAGGAAAGATAACTCAGGGAAAACACCTTACATGCTGAAATTAAAAAATACATGTCCTCCCATGACAGTACCCTGCTCTTTCCCTTCTCTATTTGTCTCTTTTGTTTTCTTTTCCCTACCCCCTTTCTCCACTGCTCCTTGTCATTTCCCATCATGTTATCTCTGTCTTTGGAACATCATATCCTTGAGGCAAAAACTTTATCTCCTTACGTAAGTGTAAAACGCGGCATGCTGCTTTGGCACTTAGCTCATGCAAGAACGCCAGAACAGCAGAACACCTTTAATATGCTGAAATTTGCCTATGAAAATCTCTACCAAGGCAGCATCAGAGATATTAATAACGAAGTCTTCCGTTCATAGCCATGGCCGATGCCATGAGCTGGGGTGCATAGGTATTACAGGATGAGAACCCCTCTCTGCTGCATGCTGGGGTACGAAGCCAAGAGACGAATCGCCTCCAGTGCTCAGGTGTGTTGATACATCCCAGAAGCCAAACATCTGCATATCCTGGAGTGCTGGATAAGTCATCTTAATTAAAAGAAACTAGGCGGTTAATTATTTTTTCAGTTTGGGAATGTGTGTTTGCCAGTGATTCCCAGCCGCTGCCCCATGGGTGGGCTGTGAGAGCCTTCCTGGGGAATCTGCTCTTACAGGGCTGCAGTCCCTCTGATGTCCTCTCTGCTGCGTGCCCCTGTCCCCTGCAGCAATAGGGAGGTGAGCCCTCAGCAACTTGTGGGGCTCCTGCCCAGAGCCTGCAGCTCCCAGCCGCCACCCTCCCAGCCACCTCCATCCAAATCTATCCCAGGTCCAAGTCAGTAAAATGCAACAGTGCACGACTATGTTAGTCTCTCCCAATGCCAGTGCTGGTGGCAGGCAGCTTTCAAGCCTTTCATCTCACTACTTGTTAATTTTGCATATAGGAGCATAGCAGGATGGAGCGATTACTAGTCTTGGAGCAAGCTGCGTGCTGTGAGACCCAGTCTGAATTGCTTTCACAGCCCAGGTGAAATCAGTCTGTTGAACAACTTGAGGTTCAAATGTAAGCATGGCCTCAACACAATCACAAAAGCACATGTTGAATGGGATCTCACTACACGTCATACATAACAAGTTACGTTTCGGCTGTTGTCACACACAAGAAGGTCTCTAGAAATGGTGCTGGAGAGTTTAGTCTTTTTCACAATAGCCTTTTTCCCAGTAAAGAATCTTGTAGGAAATTGCTAACAAGACTTGCTGGAAGCCAACTGATCTGAACAAGACTGCTGTTAAGTTTTGGCGTTTGTGTTTATTCAGATGTTTTTGGGTTGTTCTGCAAATTGGTCAGTTCAAAAGAAGAGCTGTGCACAAATGCAGTGATATCGTCTCTTCCTTAGGCAACTTATACAAATATGTAGCATCTGATACATCCCAAAAGAAAGCTTTCTGGTTTTCAGAAGTGGCTTTATGAACTGGAGCTACTTTTTGCCTCTTGCAGGGATGGCTTAACAGCACCAGAACTAAAGATCAATCCCCTCAGCAGCAGAGGTGTGCGGATAGACCTTTTCTCTGACCTTTTCAGGTTATATGGGACTCTTCATGCCAATGCCACACAGTTGCACCGTCATTTTCATACAGCTGTCTTGGATGAGAATTGATTTTATAAGTATCCTGCAAGGTGCTGGAGTTTGGTAATTGCCTCCTTCAAATGGAGCCGTGATCCCTTGTTGTAATTAGTCCCTCACTCTAATTAGTTAGAATAGCAAATCTCAGGAAACTGATTTCTTCATCCCTCCTTGCAACAGTGGTTTTAATCTACTCATGCTAGGGAAACTCATCTCTTCCCAGACATCTCATAAGATGATAAGAGCGGCTGAACTGGGGCAGGTGCGTGTCAGCTCCTCATATTTATGGCTGCTGTATACGGCCTCGTGTGTACCCTGGGAAGGCTGACCGGTGCGAGGATATGTGACGTAGAGAGCAGCATCTTAGAGCTTCTTCTTTAATTTTTCTCTTGGAATTGTCTTCAGAGATGAATGGCAACAACTGCAGTTCCGGCTCCCACTACTTGTCATCAGCCTGTATTTGTTACCTGTTATTGCTCAGGGTGTCCCTACAGGCAACTTCATCCCTGGGAGTATGTGCAGAGGAACAGGTTTTCAGTGCTGATGGCTCAGTCCTGTTCCCTGAGGTTCTTGGAGCATCCAGTTGATGGGAGCATCACCTCTTTCCTCTGCCAGGCACCTTAAACGAAGGACAAAACTTCACATATTCCAAGTGCATATTTCCCATACAATTCTGTCTCTTCGTTGTGTGTGTTTCCCATGTAATTTTCCCTTCCAAGACACTCTTCTTTCCTACTGGGAACACATTTGTCTGAAGTGATTTTGTCAGGGAAAACTTTGTATTAACACATATCAATAATAGCTATTAATAATAAGGTGATCAATATTTACAATCTTGATCACAAACCGAGATCCTGCCCTTTTATCCCTCTCCTTTGCAGGTGCATGTGTGTAGTGTTATGAGTGGGCATGGCCCAGAGAAGTTCCTTTATATTCTGCTGCCACACATGAAGATCCTGTTTCCTTTGCTAACGAGCCCAGTATGTTTTTGTGGCTTCCCATTGTCACCTTAGCGGAAACTGCCATTGTGTTATCCTTTCTAGGAATGAATGAGTAATATTCTTTGAAGCTGGTGCCTTCCTGTCTCTCTGGTGCTCTGCCTAAATATCATCCTTTCTGCTCTGGCAAACGCAGGCTCGTCCTTTCCCATTCACCTGGTTCCCATTGGTTTGGGAAATTAAGTCTTCCAGGCTGAAGTCCATCATTGGCACAAGACCACGTGGCAAAGCCAGACTGGCCAGGATGTCTGCTTCCATTTATGAAAATCTGATTCAGAAGTAATGAAACTCAGCATGCTGCTTTATTTCCCAATGGGTTTGTCATGCAGATTGCTCATTGCCTGCTGACGGAACCAAGAAGCTGTTGGCTGGCCCAGGAGCACCTGGTTCGCTTACCCTGTGGCTGAGCCTCTGCTTCTGTGCATGGGACAGAAGAACCCACCTTCAGAGAGCAAACGGTGGGCTGCAAGTGGTAGTTCAGACCTCCAACCCCCAGTGCATTGTGTAGGGAGCAAAGACCAGATCTTCGAGAGGATGCTGAGAGAAATGGAGACTTTCTGCTCAGTTTTCAACTTGTTGAAGGTCTACTGAGAAAGCTGTAGAGTGCAGCAACACCTTGTTCAGTAGTAACACAGCGTGTTTCAGGGAGGTTCTTTAATGCCTTGGTTAGAAAGTCCCTTTATTTTTGCTCTTTTCTCTCTTTTTTTTTTTTTCATTTTCTTTTATTTTTTAATTTAGTGCATGTTGGTGTCGCTTTTGCTGTACCAGTGTAGCCCTTTGGCCTAAGTCCACCACATTTATCTTATGGTGTAACACAAGGTGAAAAAAATTTAGTTTTTGCACTGGAAATGAGCATTAGGAAACAATTTAATTGAAGTATTTCTTAAATCTGGAAATGGTTTTGTGTTCATAGACCCCCTGCCAGAATGGGGTAGTTTTTACTTCCTTTCATTTCCAATGTCCAGCCCACTTAATTGGAGTTTTCTGAAAGTAGTAGCTGAAAACAATTTTCTGAATCCTGATTCATGTTCTTCAGCGAATTCCCTGATTTCCGATGTGCGAAGCATATAACAGCTTCCCTTGGGTTTCATACGCTGAGTTTATTTTGTCCCCGGATCCCTCTACTGGGGAAGTCTTTGGATGCCTTCTTAAGGAAGGCAATTTTAAGCACGTTCTCCAAGTGGGACAAAGGGCGGTTAGTGAACCTAAAGCTAATGTTCACATAATTTTTAATTAATTCTGTAACCAGTTGATGGCAGTGAGATTTGCAAGCAGACTTCCTGACCCGATAGATGCTTACAAAGGTGTTTGGTTTTGTAAAAGGGACTAGTCTTGTGAAACTGTTGAAGTGCAGAAAGGGAAGTGTCTAGGGGTACAGTTTTATGGCTTTGAATACATGGTTTATATATTAATGATTAAACCCAGTATTTTTTAACCTTTGAAGACCCATCACTTTGCCTTCTTTCTTTGTTACTTTATGTAGAACTATATTAACAGCATGAAAGAAATTAAATGCTAGCTCAAGAGAATAAAGGTTTCACAGCAATCATCAGAAATAAAACTTTAGGTTACATAAAAAGGAAAAAAAGGCAGGGGGCGGGGGGGAAATCCTGTTCCACTGGGTCAGGAACCAAATGGCCATGAACTAAAAATAATCTTTCTATTGTTCCACAGAATGTGAGTAGAAATTAATATGCTACGTCTGATTTCACTAGAAGTCCAGATTCTGTTTCTCTGCATATATTTAATGTATTTGGAATTGCACTGATGACTTTATATTGTCACTTATTGTGGCGGGTTTAGATGTGTTCTCCCTGTACAAAATGACGTTTTTCATTAAGAAAAAAACTACCCTGACAAAATTAATTTCTCTTTAATGAGTCCATTAGGTTAAGTGCAATAAAATAATGAAAATTCCTTTTTCCTTTTCAGAATGGCCAAAGAGCATGATAAAGAGGCGTGACTAATCCTGTATCCTAAAGACTTGGAAAGGGAAGAATAGGGTAGGGTGGGGTTCCTCAGCCATACAGCAGCCGGCTTACTGCCTGAAAAGGGGCTGGATAAAGGCAGGATTTAATACAAAAGGTCAAGCTAGAATAATACCTTTCCACTGCAAGGAAGTTGAACTCGGTAAAAATACTTGGTGACGAAATTAAGAGAATTGCTGCTATTACTGAAGGATGGTGGAGAAGCAACAGATACTTCAGGTTTGAAAGAAGATCATCACCAAAGTGGTGGGCTATTCCATGATCATCAGGCAGTAGTCAGGTTTGGTATTTTTCTTGCTGCTCATTAGGAAGGATGCAGCAAGGTTCAGGAGTTCCAGGCAGGTATTTAAGACTGAATAACCGGTCAGTCAGCCTGAAGACCCCTGGAATATAGTAAATGACTATCAACAGTATATTTTTAACCTCTTAGTGATGGAAAGAGAAAGGGATGTTTACCTTGCAGATGAAATATCATAGAATCATAGAATGGTTTAGATTGGAAGGGACCTTCCACTAGATCAGGTTCCTCAAAGCCTCATCCATCCTGGCCTTGAACACCTCCAGGGATGGGGCAGCCACAACTCCTCTGGGCAACCTGTTCCAATGTTTCACCATCCTCATTGTAAAAAATTTCTTCCTTAGATCTAATCTAAGTCTCCCCTCTTTCATTTTAAAGCCATTGCCCCATGTCTTATCACTATATACCCTTGTAAAAAGTCCCTCTCCAGCTTTCCTGTAGGCCTCCTTTAGGTACTGGAAGGCCACAAAAAGGTCTCCCTAGAAGGCTCAACAACCCCAACTCTCTCAGCCTGTCTTCATGGGAGAGGTGCTCCAGCCCTCAGATCATCTTCGTGGCCCTCCTCTGGACTTGCTCCAATAGCTCCATATACCTCTTGTGTTGGGGACTCCAGAGCTGAACGCAGTATTCCAGGTGGGGTCTCATGAGAGCAGAGGAGAGGGGCAGAATCACCTCCCTCGACCTGCTGGCCACACTTCTTTGGATGCAGCCCAGGATACAGTTGGCTTTCTGGCTGGCTGTGAAAATAAGATCATTAAATATCATTTAAGTAGGAAGTCTGGTAAGTCTGGTACAAGGATACAGCAGTCAGATTGGGAAAGCATTTAAACAAAGTGTGCAATTTTTCCAGCTTCTTGCTTGCTGTCATTCATATGAAGAGAAGGTCCAGGAATGTGATCCTGTCCCAGCTGAGTCTGTCAGAGCCAATATAGTTTGCATCTTCCCTAATTCTCTGTAACACTCAATGTTTTCCCTCTGGAGTTTTCCCTGCCTCTGGGAGGGCTCTGTACAGCAGAGAGCTGTTTACGGCAGCCTGAGGGAGGAAGACAGTTGCATGTCCTTAATCTTGACACCTCCTTTCGTGTAGTCCTTCATGCTTGCAGAAGCATCTTGACATAAAGAGAGGCTAATAGGAGATGGATGTCTCTTCTCTGCGTGTGTCTGAAAGAAGATGAAAAAGTATCCTCCTTGCTTCAGGAGTTAGTGGTGCTGTTTCTGTTGCTGATGGTGGCAGTCTGGCTGAAAGTGGCTTAATTTGGGAGGTCTGTTTGCAAAACCTTTAGAAAATGCTGAAGATCTCATTATGAGAGCTGGGAAATCACCAGGCTTTGTTAAGATTGGAAAGGAATATCGCGCTTACATGTTGTGTGGCTTCCCTCAGTTATCCCTTCGTATATTTGTGCTATAAAATTCAGTTTTCCTGAAGTCCTGTGTGTCATGTAGTGGAAAACCACCCCCCTCGCTCCAACATTTTATATTGCATAGGAATTGTTGTTCACTAAGAACAGGATCTGTCTGTATTTTCACACGTTTAATTGGTTAGAAGCATCTGCTGAGAAAGAAAGAATCATGTAAGCTGAAGATCTTCCCTAAGGGGTTCAAATTTTCACCAAAATTCCACTAACTTTGTATTTTATGTCTCCCATCCTATGTGAGAGGCTACTTCCCTCTTTGCTACAGACACAGTGGGATTTTTGCCTTGAGCAGAGCAGAATATGGAAAATGGTCTGGTTTGTGGTGGGGTTTATGGAGTGCCTCTAGTAAATGAACCTGAGAGTCTCAGAAGAGAGATGACCACCTGTGGGAAAAAACAGAGGTGGCCTTGCTAAGTATTACAAAATGTTGCTGGGTTTTAACACAGAAGTATTATTTTACTGCTGAACGTTCAGAGAATGTAATTGTAAACACATTAAATGACAGCTAAGGGAGATGAAAGAGATGTGGACCACTTAGTTTAAAATTATCCTTTGAAGCTGATGGAATTACTGATGTAATTAGGCAGATATTTCGGCTCCTGTTACTGTGATATTTTACTCAAAGCCCCAGAATCAGTGTTGTCTCTGTGTTCAGAGACTGGCATGTCAGAAAGTCTGCAGTTTTGTGGCTCCTCCTCTGAATAATGGTGAGGGGTGGGTGGAACACCAGCCTGCTGGGTCCATGTTACACCCTTGCACACCATGAGTTTCTAACTGGTCCAGGTTTTCAAGCAAGCACCTCCAAGGGTGAAGCACTTGCCAGCGTGCAGGTGCATGTCTTGAACATGCACGTCAAACCAGACCTTTCTGAGACTTGTGAAAAATAGCTCTAAAGTGTCTTCAAAATCCCAAAGAACTAAGCATTAACAGGCTGAGGGACCGCAGCTGCGCTGGGTTTGCTGGGGATTTTATTTGCTGGTAACTAAGAATTGCAAACGTCAGCAGAGAGCATTTTTTTGATGTCTAAGAAATAACTCTGGTTTATCTCTCGGAAGAAGCTGCTTCAAGTCCTGACAATGCTTTGGAGTGCCTTTGGGAGAACACAAATAACTTGTTGGGAGAACTGCAAATAACAGTTTCCTTGTGTCGCGGTGTGGCTGTGAGAGCTGTAATCTCGCTTGTCGCAAGGTGCCTCCGAGCCTTTGCCTCTCACGTCTGGGTGGTGTCCCTGTCACCCAAAGGGATGTGGCCACTCAATAAGCCTTTTCTTTTTTTTTAATCAAAAAATTTCAGATTTTAGATTTCCTGGTTTACCACACTGTTTTGTGGACCGTGCTGATTTCAGTCTCTCATTTTCATTAATTGCACGTGTGACTTCATCCCTGCAGCAACATCTGTGATGGCGTGGAGCGGGTACTGCTCCCTGCAGCTGAACCAGAGCAGATTGCGTCTCCCATCCTGCGTGTGGTTAAACTCTGCCACAGCGTCTCTGGGGACAGAGATGACTCCTGAGGGTGGGGAGGAGGAGAAGAGGGTGGAAAATATCAGTAGTCTTCCCTTCCCCAAGAGGACTGTGGGCATCTGAAGCCCCTTTGTCACTAGCTTGCGAGAAGGTGCCCACTGTCTCCTGATGCCAGGGGTTTTGCTCCCTGGCAGAGCTGCCTTCACCTGCCAGGCATCGTCCTGGCTCGCTGTCACCCCTCGCTCCAGACGGAGATGGAGGATGGATCAGTGGTGGATGGTGGTGACAGCCTGGGTCAGGCTCTCTGCTGTGAGCTTTGGGTTCAGCTCAGCAGCCCAGCAGGTCCCATGGGACTGGAGGAAACCTGGGCAGCATCGAACAGGGGTTGTGTTGCACAAGGAAGACAACCCAGACAAGGGAGAGGAGTGCCATATGTTCAGCAACGTGCTTCTCTGTGTGTCAGAGGGAAACAGAGGCAGGTGCAGGAGGGGGGTATGCCTTCTCTTGGGTGCTGCTGCCCCTGCGTAGCGTGTGGTGGCCCTTGGTGGCACAGCCTCGCTGTCTGAGCTGCAGATTTACACCCTCCCACCCCTGTAGCTGGAGGCTGATTATTGCCAGTGAATTCTGAGACAGCCGAGACATTAATCAAACTGTAATTTGAAATGTCCTTAAACTTTTGTGGTTTACTTTATAGGATCTAGATAGGATGAAAGCTCTTCTTTTACTTGGTCAGATACACTTGAGGGGGAATGCCAGGTCCACCTCAGCCAGTAAACAAGAATTAAAATAAGCCTTCTCCTGTTTATGCTGCTTTTTTAAGACAGGCTTACCCTATTTGAAAAAGAGCTTTGATCTTAGACAAATCTTTGGATAAACCACAAATATGTCTGCTTTGGAATAAATCTATGTGGAGTTTCTGGATTTACATTCATAAAGGCTTAGCTAACACTAATTAATTTGGAATAAATTAACTCAAATTGGAACATGGCCACAAATTCTAGCCCAGATTTGTACTGGGGATTATTTAACAGTGTCTTTCAGCTTATCATATGTATTATAGGAATGTATTAAAATAACTGTATCCATATATATATTTACGCATACACCCACACAGAATCATAGAATGGTTTGGGTTGGAAGGAACCTTAAAGATCATCTAGTTCTAACCCATGCAAATATATATTCCATAATGCATTTTTTATTGTCCATCTTCTAGGTTCCAGTGAATGGCCAGCTTATAACATCAGCCAACACCAGAGAGAAAAAACTCCTCAAGGTACCAGTAAGAGTTTTAGATTTTGTTATTATAATTACCTTTCAAGGCATACTTGTTTTGAAGGTTCCTTATTTGATAGTCCTTTTTAAAGATAATTCATTGTTCCTGTTGCTGGAGAACTTAAGAGATGACTTGGGAACATAAGACCGAGTGACTCTCTGGCACAGTCACACGGTGGTGCTTGTCACTGCCACCACAAGTGGGACGGTCTCGTGGTCCAAACCCAGAAGCAGGAGCTGAGATCTCCTGTATTTCAGTTCCAGCTCTAACACAGGACATTTCCTTGCATTTGGGCAAGGGTTTTGTGTTGGGCATTGAGCACTTGTACTGGTGTGGAGGACAGAGTCTGTGCTTTACAGCCACTTCCAAGTGAGGAACAGCCCCCAAGCTGTTCCTGGCAGGAGCATCCCACCTTGGAAGAGTCAAGAACTAAAACAATTAATTAAAGTGTTAATGTTAGTTAATGTTAGTGTTAAAACTAAAACAATGGAAACTGAAGGCTTCAAGTTAGCTCCACTGTTTCATCAAGCCATATGAAAACGGCCTTGGCCACTGCTATGCCCTTTCAGATTAGTGTAAACTACAGATACCTTCATTAAAACTAGGCTGTTTCTTGGGTGTTTTTTTAGTTAAGCATAGGCAGGGTCCTAACTCTTGATTTCGTAAATGGGGTGAATAATTTTGGGTTTTCCTCCTTTATAGACCTAGGACTGATGAATGCAAACCTTACTATAGAGCAGGTACCTGAATTAAAATACAAGCTTTCTAACCTAGCAGATAAGTCAAATTCTGTAGGCCAAAAGCTGTAACATTCATTGGTTTGAAGTTTGCAATAAAATCTGCGCAGGAAGACTTTTGCACCCACTTAAAGACTCCAGTGACTTAGTGCTTGCTCAGAGTATCACCGTGTGATCTCTGTTTCAAAACTATTGTCATGAATCTTTTTTCTTCATGTTGAAAAGTAACAAATATCTGTTTTATCTTTCTGCCATGTATCTCCTGTGTACTGTAGCCTAAGAAGAGAAGGAAAGCCCAGTGCTCAGACAAGGAGGTGCCAAAAGATCTACTTTCTGTGCAAAAAGACAAACTGCAAGAGGAAGAAGGTAACAGAAGATCTGATTCTTCCGTTATCTGATTTGTATTACCTAAAAATAACATGGGATGAGATATTTCAAAAGGCAGGTCTTCTAGTGTTCTGTGTTATTGGGAAAAATTGCCAGTTTGAGAGCTATTTCTATCATCTGCTCCTTGCTATGTGTTACTGCGTGGACAGGGACCATGTGCTTTCCTGCCACCCTTCTCAGCTCCTTAGCACGTTCATAGGGATGGCAAATCTGCAGATGAGGAGGCATCTTCCTTGGATAAGAAAGATGCCAGAGGTGCACTGGGTAGCAGGGTCCTGTCTTCACGTTCTTACTCTAATCCTGTGGCCTCTGCTGTGCTGATACACAGCTGAAGCTGTGGTCTTCCCAGGCAGCGTTTTGTTGTTCCCACAACTGAGGCTGGTAAAGGTGCTGGGGTAATATACAGCCAATTTCTAGCACACCCGTGAACAGAGCCAAGATCTTTGGTTACAGACAAATCTGCAGAGAAATCTGGCAGAGGCTAGCGAGGCTCAGGCAGCTATAATTTCGTTGGAAAATACATGGCATCCCATGAGCCTCTCTCTGCCTCCCTCCATCAAGGGTCATATGGAACACAACAAATCATAAGCTTTTCTGGGCTTAAAAGATTATAATGTGATTAGTGTGGTGGTGAGAGCAAGAGAAGCCCTCGCTGCTGTTGGACTGAGTCCTCCCTGAGGGACCCTGGTCAGGAGCAGGATGCCTGCGAGGCTGCTGGAGGAGAAGGGGACGCAGCACAGGCTTTCTTCAAATGAGTGTTTAGTTTTTCAAACTGATGAGCCACCCAAACTGTTTCATGTGTTATTCAGGGATGGTTCAGAGAAAGATGTTTGTCTCAAGTGAAATCTGTGGACTGTGGGTTTTTTTTTCCTTTATTAACCATTCGTGCCAGTCCCTCCCAAGACTTCTTGGGTCATGGAGAGTGTGGATGGAGGCAGAACGTGGCCCCATCAGTGTGAATGAAAGCGTGTGGAAATCAGCTGCATGGCGGAGGGTCTCCACATGGCCGAACAAGTCTTAGGGTATATCCAGGACTGGAGAAAGCCAGTAAATTGAAGCCTTGTTTGACAGTTAAGATTTTCCTGAAGTTCTTTCTGCTGTCAGATGTACAAGGCAGTTGAAACTCTGTTGTGACATCTCCCCCGAGGGAGGTGTCACATCAGGCTGACACAAAGGACAGAAGAATATGTGCAGTTACATGAGTCAGGACACATGACAGACAGGTTTGTGATGGGGATTTCTTACGTAGCACGTTTCTGCAGAGACAGAAAAGGCTGCGCGCGGGGGAGATGCTGCACGAGACTAGGGTGGCATTTGCTGCCCCGATGCCACTTTTACAGCCAGCATCAGAAACCTTGATCAGAAATCAGACAGCTATTTACCTTGGTGCTAAGCAACAAAGGCAGTAAAGTAAGTTTCTTGTTAGCTTAAAAACGCACTTTGCTCTGTGTTGTAGGAGTTTGGCAGACCCAGATCAGCAGCCGAGAAAAGAGACACCTGAGGAAGGAAAGGCTGAAACAAAAAGGTAAATGTACAGGCTTAGTTTACACGCGTGATATGGCTGGGCTTGTCAACCCTTCTCACTTCCCAGCATCTTTCTGTTTGCTCTATTTGTCATTCAGCAGAAAATCTTTGCACTTACTTAGGCTATTTATTTGGGAAAAGACAGCTTTGAGAGCGTGCCTTTTACTCCAGGCTTTCATTAAAACACATAGTGTTACCCATAGGACTTTGAAAGCAAACGTCTGTGAGATCTGAGATCTACTAAAGGTTTGGCGTAATGTGGATTAGTTACTTTTGCGTGACTTGACAGAAGAAGTTTTCTGATAATGGATGTATAAAAACCTGCTTAATTTACTCAGTTCCAAAGCAGTTCTTTAATTGAGTAAACAGCTATGAAGGGGGGATATACTCTTATCCTAATGAGATAAAATGAAACAATGCTTTGTGCTCACTCCACATTTTTCCTCTGGGGATTTCAAAGTATCTGCCATGCACTTAAGCCTGTGCAGATTTCTGCTAATTATGTTATTATAACCTCTGTATGAAAGCAGGTCATGGAATTAAGGCATTTGGAAATGTTTTAATTATCTGTGATAAAATCATTAATATGATAGACAAGCCTGTAAGTTTAATATATTAGTGTAATTTGGAAGCTAAGATGGAAGTTTGGGATTGGGAGACACAGCTGGATGACTGCGTGTTTGTGCACTGTCTGCAATAAGACTATGTTAAAGTGCTCTCAGATGCTCTACTAAAATTGAAGATTGGGGTAAGTGAACAACAAACTTTAACCTAAAAATATACAGACATTTTGGGACCACTTTCTCTATCATTTGGATTCTGTACATCAAGAGTTAAATATCTACATGACAGTCTATGAGGGCTTAAGGTGCTGAGGTCTCTACTTGCTCTCCAGCAAAGTAGATGGGTCCACATTTGGCTTTATTCATGTCAGTTGGGCTGTTGGTGTTGGAGGAGCCAGCTGCACATGCAGAAGGTTAACCACACATGGTTTGACACTAAGCCCATGCAGGCATTAAGTGCTTTGCTGGCCCCAGGGCAAGTGAGCTCAGCAGACTAAGTTGAAGTTGGAGCACCAGAAGTCCTTGGTGCAACCCTGGAGCCTGGGTGGTCCTGTTTAGTGTGGACATTTACAGAGCAGTGAAACGTACTCTTCCAGGAAGAAGCCCTAGCCCTGCCAAATTTCCTTGATGTTTCCAAGTTTCATTGCTGTTTCCTAGCAGGGAAGAAGCAGCAGCAGCAGCATTAAGGTGTGTGAAGGTGGGGTTGATGCCAGCAGTGGTCCCCTCCCCGCCAGGATCACAGGAAAATGGAGTCCTGAAGTGCTTTGGGAGTCCTTTGAAATAAAAACTGTTGGAAATAATTGTCATTATTTATAATATTAGTATGCCCAGCATTGATTTCTCTAGCAGCCTTGAACTATCAACATCCAAGAGGTTTGCTTTCTTTTCCCTTGGAGGTCCTGCTGTCCCCTTGTCTCCCTTTACTGCTCTGGGTCCCCAGCTGGACGCTGGAGGCCTTGAGCCACCCTTGCAGGCAGGGAGGGAAGCCCACGGCCTCTGTGATGTGGCATCATCTCCTGTGGGACACATTGCTGGACTGTGTGGTGCCTTCCTCCTCACGTGGCCTTCACGTTTGCTGCTTCAGTGTCTCGTCCCAGGGGCCCTGCTTCACTGCCATTGTATCTGTAAATAACTTCAGTTGGAATAGAGCCATTGCATCTGATGGGTTGAGATCAGGCTTTGCTCAGTTGTTTCCCCTGTATGAACTCGTCATTGTGATTAAAAATAATGATGACCCTGTGATAATGCTTATTCCCAAGAAGACTCCAGCACAGCATCCCTGTGTAGCTCGGCAGTCGAGCCAGCCTTTGACTGGGTTGAGAAGGGAGCAGTGTGGCCACTCACAGAGGACACCAGTGGCGCTGGAAAAGGTGCTCTCATAGCCGAGGCAGAGTGTGGAACCGCGCTGAAGGCTTCAGTAGCCATACGGGAAGAATCGGTGGCCTCCCGGTCAGAAGAAGATGTTTTCTGCAACGTAGGTGAGTGTTGACATTCAAGCGTTGCAGAGGAAAAGCTTCATGAATGGCTGCATCCAGCAGCGTGCAGCCCCACTGATGTCCGTCCTGCATACGCAGTGCTGTCCACCCCCTTTGCACCCTGCCTTTATTTTCCAGCAGGGTGAAAAGAGGGGTCTTTATGGCAGGAATTTCTTCTGTGTTGCAGACTACATGTCGGGTGCAAGTTGTTTTCTACCCACAGATGTTTAGTGTTTGCAAAGGCACCACAGCCTTTCCTTCCAAGGGTGCTCACACACGGTCGGAGTTGGGCTTCAGGGTATATCTGTGCATTTCAAAGCAGTATGAGGCAGGGTATTCCTAAATCACTTCGGGTATTTGACAGCTGGAATTAGTCTGCTCATGTCAGTGCCGTGCTGTACCTAGTTTGCCCAGCGTCCCAGCTGATTCACCCCTTGTCGGTGTCTAAACAAGGTCATTTAGAGCTAGTTGGGGTCTCAGTTGCACTGTCAGGACATTCTCTGTGTAACATAAGCTGGAGGTGGGAAAGTGCATCTCTAAAACCTCAGACACCTTAAAAGCAGTGAAGGGATGGACTTCCAGGCTCTTACACTAGAGAGTAGGAGACGCCTTCAGCTCTCTCACTGGTACTCGACGACTTTTTGTTTCCATCATGGTTTAATTTTTATGGCAAAGTTATGTCTCACGTTGTGTTTCTGCTGTGGGTGATACTGTCGATTCTAGAGCAATAGCAATACTTAATAACTAGGTGGTAACTGGACCTTTATATCTTTCTTTACATCTCTCTTCCTGACTTCTTGGTGGGGCAGGAGAGTTATGAGTTAAAAGTTAAAAAGTGGTTAATACTGCTTTTTGGTTAATTTTCAAAAGCATTTGATTTTCATTACAGTCTCACTGATTAATCGAGCTTGTTGGCTGGATTGATTGGTATATAAGGGCATATGGTAACTCACCTTCAGTAGCAGTAATCCAGTACTCTGGTGATTCAGAAAATGGTCTTAGGTTACCCTTACATGAGTTGCTTTCTCTGCTAGAGTCCTTTTTTTTGAAAACTATAGGGATGATGCGGGGAGGACATTAGTACCGTTTTTTACTCTTAATGCTTTCAGAAGGCCAAATTGTAAGCTGATGCATGATGACAACTTCTGCCAGTTGTGCATAAAGAGGACATAAGTTCAGATGAGTGAGGAATTTAAGCCCAGAGGAGTGCCATGCTGGTGTGACGTGCACTTTGAAGGACTGAGAAGGTGTACGTGGCGACTGGGCTGGACTCTTTCTGTCCACAGAAGATAATTTCTCCTTGCTGGATTCTTCTCCAGCAACAGCAGTGGTTGCAGGCTTGGGGTGCAGAGAACATGGAAGGGCTGTAATGAGATTGGGAGCGTCAGGCAGAAACTGCGGTCATCAGCTGCGAATGTGACATCACATTTTAGGTTACTGTTCATTTGCTTTTTAAATGCAGGAACGTGGGATATTGCAGAAATAAAATCCTGTCCTGTGACCTTTGGGACGTTATCAGAGCTGTCCAGGGAGTTAGGTGAGTGGTCTCTCTTTGGACTTCTATCTGAATTCTTCTATCGCTTTCTTAGATGCTTGGCTTAAAAGTACTTTCATTGCTCACACGTGGGTCTTTTCCCTTGGAGCCACATTTCATTAGTCACTCTCCTTTATACAACTTACTCGCATCTGCAATCCAGCACTCCCAGTGTTTCAAGGAGTGACATCAGAACGTTTTATTGAGAGCTTTCCAAACTTGTGCCTCATCTTGGAATAAATAAAAAAAAAACCTGCCTCCCCAGCAAATTCTTTCTCTGTTAGGTTTACTCGCACAGAAGGTTTCTGTTGTGTGCTGATGACCAACAAATTCAGAGAATTTCAGACTGAGGGAGGAAGCAAACGCCCAGGTTGGAGAGGCCCTGTTAGAGGCCGCCTAGCCAGCAGCTTCCTCTCCAGCACAGTGAGGGATTTTCAGTTTGAGCCTCTCCATGCCTGGCCTTGAGAAGGACAGAGCATCTTCTGGTTTTGCCTCAATCTTGAGCCTTGTTTCTGGCTTTCACTTTGTCTCTCTGCGACTGTCAGTCCTTCTCGCTGCCTGGCTCTGAGCGCTCCTGGTTCATACACTCTCTGCCTACCAGAAACTCAAATTTATCTGGAGGTCTCAACTGGATGATGAATGCAAAGTCTGGTCCTGAAGCTTTGGGAGATGCTAAAGGCAAGCATAGATACATATAGATAGACATCTGTGCACAGAACAGCATGTGTGGTGTAAGCCAGAACGCTGAAATTCACTTCTAAAGCCAGACGTGGTAGTCAGTGTAATATATGCCATATTTTATCATCTATTTTCCAACTCTGCATCAGTGGATTGAAGCAGTTCCTAACTTATAAGTACTCAACAGGGAGAAATATTTGTTAACATCTGCATTTATGCAGAAAAAAAATAAGCTGATAGACAGCAAAACTGCATAAACAAAGGAGTTCTTTAGGTGAAGGGAAGAAAGGAAACATCAGAGGTATGAAAAAAAAAATCTGTTCTGCATGAAAGTAATGAAGAAAACACTAGTGTGTTACGTACAGGCCTTATAAAGGGGCTAAGGGGAGCCATGCAGAGAGGCTTATGAATCCTACTGGTTGCTTTAGCTGTTAAAAATAATCAGAAAAACTTTAACTCTTCTTTTTGCTGCAGCAGCTCTCTTTCATCTGTGCTCTTTCTCGGAGTAATTCATTTGATAATTATGGATTTCTGTTAGAATGAGCAGAAGCTTTTTCACTGAAGTCAGTAGGAGCTGGAGCTGGATACACTGGATGCGGCTTTTGTTCTGCAGGAACTGTAGCTCCCTTCTGACATCCCCAACAGAGATGTGTCGGAAGTTTACAGCACTGAATATTGTTAGTCAGCCACTCCTGAGTGGGTTGCTTTTAATAACTTCTGCATGTAGTGTCCTCGTCCAGCCTTTGTTAATAAATCCACTGTGATGAGCAGCATAGATGAATATGTGGCTTAAATTACGTAACATCCAGGCGTCATGACATAGCAAGCAGATAAAGGCATGATTAATTGGTTTTAATAAAGTGAATATACGTATGTGATTATCTTTTAGGATTTGGTGGGGGTTTTTTTTGTTTTTATTTTAAAAAAGATGCTTTTCCTGAATGCAGATAACACAAAGAGTAAATCATCTGAGGACAGTCCTTCCAGATGTTGTTGGCATGCCAGCTCGGCTTTCCTCCTGGCAGACGATGCATGGCAGGGTCAGGGTACGTCTCTTTGCTCATTTTCTATTGAAAGCCAAGTGTACTCATACTGATACCCTTTTCAGTCTGTTTTCTAAGCCTCCAAAATCAGGGTCTGTGTCCCACCTGGCACAAGGCTGGCAGAGGTAAGGGAGCAATTCAGTTTGGGTCTGGTTTTGGACAGGCACTCAAAGCTGCTGTGAGCTCGGTCAGAGCATTGGGAGCCCTGCGTGAGATCCTTGAGAAGGGCGAGAACATGCAATTTATTGACATTTTTAGTTAGAAGGCGACAAAACCGGGACGCAGTAGGTGCAGTCTTGTTCAGTGTGTACATGCTGCTGTGCACAGTGTAATTGGAGCTCTTGGGCAGCAAGATCAGCTGTAGGGAGGCTGGCCGAAGGCTCCCATAGCCCGCTGTCATCTCCAGCAGTTGTACAGAGATATTGCTGGCAAATAAGCACAGGAACAGGGCAAGCAGAGGGCAATCCCCTCCATGTCTGTCCCCACACCCAGCAGAGAGTGGGTCAGGGACTTCCTGAGCCAGAGGCAGCAATACGGGCTCTGCGCTTCAAAAAAAAAAACTGCAATCCCACATGTTAGCAATCATCTCACTAAATTTGCAAAACGAATTCAAAGTTGGGTTTGGTTTTCGCAACCGAAGCATTGTGTTTCCCCTCCCTCCCATGGTTGGGTGGGGAGGGTGGAGCGGAGTGGCCCCTTTTCCAGGCAGGTCCCAACCCAGGCTCAGCCGGGGGGGGGGGTGGTGACAGGAAAGAGCCGCAGGGGGTCATGAGCATGGGAAACCTTTGCCAAAACTTAAAATTTCCTTTGTAATACCCAGAACCCAGATGCAAAATCCAACTCCAGTGGACTGTGGCAATCAGGATTTCGGTCTTTTTATGACTGGTAATGTTTTGGGTTTTTTACTTTTAAAATCTGCTTGAAAGGCCAAGCGGCTGGAATGGTTTGGCATGAACAGTGTGGGTATTAGATGGCCTTTTCTCTTGACCTTTTGGTCAGGATTGAGTGAAGTATCTATTTATACCCCTGTTGTTGGGAGGCCTTACCCTGCTCTGGCAGGAGCGATGGCTGATGAGCTGAGCAGACCCCTTCTTGCTCCAACTGCTCCGATTGCCTCAACTACAGGAGAACCCAGACTGGTTCGGTGCATCGAGGAGAACAGGCTGCGGTCGTTGTGCTGCTCTGCCCGGCGGAAACTGAGACGGCAGCAGACCCATCTGCTTGATCACCAGAGTATTTTATAAATAGCGTGGTTTGCTTTAAAAAAAATGAAACAACAACAACAAAAAATAACCCAACCCAGCCTCAAGCATTCTCCACGCTTAGTGCTGTATTTGTTTACCCCCCGTGTAACTTGTGAGCGCAGGCTCGCTCGCACGGGAGGGAGGGAGGCAACGTAGGTAGCTCTTCAGCAGCCTTTCCTCGCGTTGCATTTAGCACATGTCACACTTGGCACGCTCCGGAGCAGTTGCAAAGCCGGGCAGAGCTCTGCTTTTTCGGTGCCACGTCTCTCTCAGAGAGGAACAGATAGGAGCAAATTCAGCAGCTTGCTCCTGCGAACGTCGGAGCAGCAGTATCCTGATGGAAGGCAGAAATGGAAGGATTTCTGCCTGCCTTACGGCTTGCTTCATAGCAGTAGTATTTTTTTTTCCTTTGAATCATCAGCCTTGATATTGATGCAGAGGGGAGTGTCACGAACATGGATTCCCTGAATTTATGTGAGGTAATGGTTGGCACCAAGGTCTGCGCTGCAGGCAAAATGAGCTCTCTGACGGTTAAACAAGGCCTGTTAGCTCTTGCAGGTCTGTGAACTGAAAAAAAAAAAAGCCATTCATAACCTGAATATGAGCTGGGGTCATTTTATCGAGTCCAGATCAGTACACTTAATGAGTCTCTTTGTTCTGCGATGGGCTGGTGCAGAAGAAGGAGCTGGGTGCTGGACTCCTGCTGCTACCCCGGCTGGCGGAGCAGCCTTGGCTGGCTCCTGGCACCCATCCGGTTATCGTTTTGTGAAGTACCAGTAATAATAACAACCTTACTGATGAAAGGTTTGAGGATTAAGTGTTGTCGCAACTGAAAGTGTGTATAAATAGAGGGAGAGAGGGAGTTAGTAGTTAGGGGGTTGAATGGCCACTGTGATATGGGAGTGTTTAGAAGACTGATAAAACAGTCTGGTTTCAAAACAACACACTGCTACGTGGATGTTCATTAATGATACATGTTGCTGATGGTTACTTCTTAATCATTGTCACATCTGGAGTGCCGTGCCCATTTCTAGGCTCCCCAGTCCAAGATGGGTGTGGACATAGTGGAGCAGGTCCAGCAGAGTCCATCAGTGTGGATGAACACCCGGTGGGGTGGTTGGTTCTGGTCTGCCCAGTGAGCGGGCAGGAGGCAACGAGCAAAAAGTGAAGTATGGAAGATTCCATCTATACACAAGAAAAATCCTTTTTTTTTATGATGAAGGTGGTCAGGCAGAAGAACAGGTTGCCCAGAGAAGTTGCAGACTCTCCATCCTTGGGTTTATCTACATGGCTACACCCCCAAGCAACCTGCTGTAGCTGACCCTGCTGTGAGCAGCGAGGTGGGACTAGATGATCTCCAGAGACCCCTTCCAACCTCAGCGGTTCTGTAATCCTCATTCTGTCATCAGTCATTGTTTCTGCACATTCAAACAATTAGACTTTAGTAATCTAAGCCTTTGTTAGCTAGGGGTGTTCCGTGTCTCAGAGCTGAAGCCACATGGTCAGCACCGATGGCTGCAGTCCCTCATGAGGGAATGAGGCTTCAAAGCGGGCTACTTCTTTCCTCTCATTTTTCCCTACCCGTTGTTATTGTTTACATGTTTTTCAGCCCTGCCATGAAGAGAAAATCTCTGGTGCTTCTGCCATAGGTTGTTTTTACTTTACTTCTACTTTACTTTACTTTACTCTCAGGCCCGGGAGCTGCTCTGGTTTCACCAGGCACCATTCTCGCTTGTTCTGTGGGGTTGTTCTGGATCCACCAGACTTCTCCTGCCTGCTCTGCCTCCTGTGCTTTGCCTTGATGGTTTTACTGCTTGCACGTGTTTCCGGATACTGCCTTTGCACATCTATCCCACACGTCTGCTGCTGCCCCTTTGGTGACATCTGTGTACTTACTCTCACCTGCCTCACGATACGCGTTACAGGCTGTGGCTGGTTTTGCTGTTACAAAACGTGTGATCCGTGCAGCGCAGCCAGCTGGGCTCTTTTAGAGTGTTTGTGTCTGATTCCAAGGCAAGTACAGATTTAATGCCACGTGTCTGCTTCCGAGCGCAGTGGACCTGTGCTCTGATGACAGCGCAGGGCAGGCTCAGAAGACCCACGTTCTGCTTTGCAAATGCAGCGTGTCTCATGACCACGAGCGCTGTCTTTTTACCTGTTACTTGACATCTTCCCAGTGGATCCTTCTTGATTGCCAAGGCAGATTTTCCCTGGAACCTTCAGAAATCTCACATGTCTCATGGCTCCCCTCCTTTCTTCTGTCCTGGGATTAAAATGAATTTTAATTCCTTTGTTTCATGGGAATCAGCAGCTGCTTTGGATTAAAAGAAGTCTTTAGCCTGGGATTTACTTGATATTTTTGCATATACTGAATTATTCTAGAGGAAGGTGCCAAATGAGGGACTTACACCCAGCTGTTGGTAGCAATAATTTTGACCTGTAACACAGAAATGCAAGCTTTAGAGTGGAAATTGTCTATCCATTCATGCGGAATGGATTCCACTTGGTCTACAAGTGAGGGCTCAGCAAGGATTTGGGTTAGGACCATGCTCATTACACAGCCACCCCCACTTTGTGAAGGAACAGGTTTTCTACAGCAGCCACAGAAGGACTCAGCACCATAGACAATACACAGTCCACGGAGTATCTTGCCCTGCCAGATGAAGGGCGGCTCTCCCTTAGGTTTCTGCTGACCATACTGGGGGAGAGCATGCCAAAGAATCATGCTGATAGCATAGGATCCAAACCTACAACTCTGGACTAGAAATTTTTAAATCCCCCTTCTTGGTGACATAGACTGATTTTTCCTGCAGTACTTTCCAGCTTCGTTTTCCAGGCCAGATAATTAGGTTCAGCCTGTAGAGTACTGTTCTCTACCCTCTCTATCAGCTGGCATAGGGAATGTGCTGACTGTCCCCTTTGACCTGCCCCTGCTGCTGTGGAGCCCTGTTTGCTCCCCGACACCTCCCAGGTCACATCCGGCTGCTCCCTGGCATTGCCCAGGCAGCTGGAGACCAAAGGTGTTTGTGTGGTTGGTGCTGGGGAGACTTTCTGCCTGCAGAAGTGCTGGCATCCTCCCTGATTTCTGAAGGCACCTTCAAAGTAGTGCCCTTCAGGATCTTCAAGTATCTCCATTACATGGGGGATGTGGAAATCACCTTGGCCCTGAAACGCACGATGCAAATGGGACAGGGAACAGAAAAGTTCGAAAAGTTCAACTTTGTCTGGGTGGAGCTGCTGGGGGACTGAGGTGGGTTGCATGCAAGAATCTAGTTGGAAAATGGCATTTAACAGCAGTGCTTGTGTAAAAAATGAAAAGCAGGGATTATCAAGATGTTGGTCTGTAGATGCGCTGGGAGAGATCACCTCCGTTGCCGCTAAACCTCCCAAGGAAGCAGGAGTACTTGCTGCTGCATGGCACCTTCCTTTTCGTGCTCATGGTTTTCTCCTACTGAAGGAATTACTGACCTGTTCTAGCCTGTGTGAGAAGTTGTGACCCAAGGAGGACCAGTTGCTGATGTAAAACTATTAGAGATTATTCAAAGTTTAAAGCCATTCCAGGAGATGTCACTGTAGCCAGAAGGGAAATACGCTACACAACAGGAGAGGTTTTAAACCAGAGCTCTAGGATAAGTACATTTAATCCTATTTTCCCATCAAATTCAGCAAATTGTAAAGAATCTTATATTGCACTGAATTTTACTCTGAGTTGATTTTAAACACCCCATGGACATAATGCTTTGGGAAGAGCAATTCTGAGATGAGGCAGTCACCGCTGCCCGGCTGGGCTTCATGCCTACCCGCATGACGAGGCTGAAACATGAACATAAGCCCATTGCAGGAATTTAGCCATTAAAACTATTTCCATTCTTAAAAATAAGTACATAAACATACTGTTTAAGAGATCGAAAAGTGAAAACAATCGTCGTGGCTTCCAGCGTGCCTTCCTTAAGTTGCAGTCGGTCTGCTTACACACCCATGAGAGCATCCATTGGCAGAGCTTATACAAACTGTTCTTCAGACTTCTAACTCCTTCATGCATGTTGTGCATCTCTCAAATCTAGATGCATTCATTTGCCTAAAATACTTAGACTGGAATTCTGGGGGGAATACATTAGAAAATACTTGTTCCTGTCCCCTTTGAAGAGGAAAGAAGTACTGTCTATGTACAGGGCATGGATTTTAATCTGAGAAACTTGAGCAATGTTTATAATCATGTTTATAACATTTGGCAGCAAACTGGACAGAGCAACTTTTTGGAAACAGTTTTCTTTTATCATCCCCAGCATGCTTTTGGTTTTGGCCCTGCTTCAACTAGAAGTTTTTCCATCCAGCTTGGGATTTTTTTTATATTTATTTTTATTTTAAGAGACATAGTCAGCTAAGAGTTATTATTACATGTTGTGTTTTGAAAGTCTTTCTCCCTGTTAGGATAAGACTTAAGATTGTTACATTCAAACCATTAAAAAATAATCAAGTTGTCCTTTCAACATCCTATGCTGATTTATCTGCTTTTTTGCACCTCATTCAGTTTGGGCAAATAAATTAGACTGGTCTGTTTTGCCTTCTTGCCTGAGGATCATTTGACAGTGCTTTGTGGAGAGGCAGCTGAGGGCTTGCAGCCAGATTTTCAAAGGTACCAGATGCTGGCAGATACAGAAAGTAAAAGATTTTCAAAAGTTTTCTGCCTAGCCCCCATGAAATGATCAGAACCGATGCAGGGTAGGCGTTATCTATTTCATGCATATTTACAGTTGCATGTTAGGGAGCTTTGGAGATCTATGCTGTCTTGGTGCCTTTCTGGCTTACATTCAAGAAAAGAAAATGGAAGAAGATGAAGTCAAGAATGCACTTGGTACTATTTTTTTTACAGGAAAGGAAAGCCAATGAGAGTACTAACAAATGCACAAATCCTTTGCTGATATTACTCTTGTACAAATAGTTGCCCTGAGGATGGTGTGTTGCAGTGAGTGGGAGAGCCTGCTGTTTCTACCACTGTTTCTGGATGTGCCTGAGTCCTTCTTCCTGAAATTAAAATAAAATGTTTGACAAGCCATGCCATTTGTTTTATTGAAGTGCACGCTGGAAAGGCTTTTGTTCCTGTGGGTGTTTTTCTGCCCTTCTTTAATTTTCCTTCTGTCCTGAAGAGTTCAGTCACTAGTTGTGAATTAGCAGTCAATGTATACTTCTTAAAATACATTTAAGACACACATGCATACATGCACACCCAGACATCCCATTGACAAGCAGGAAGATGACGGAAACTCTTTGCAGCATTTGTGTTACTAGTATGAGCCTGGGAAGCAGTATGGGTTTGAACATAACTCATGTGCTTGTCCTCATAGATGGTCCTTCAGCAGTTGACCTAGACTCTGACTGGAAGGCTCCCACGGAAGAGTGGGGAAACTGGACAGGAGATGAGGAGCATCAGACAGGGGTTGAGAAGGAGAAGGTGAGCCAGCGGCGCAGATGACCAAGGAGACCTGCTCCACTGGGGTCAGTCCCAGCCCTAGAGCTGGACTCCTCCGACCACGGGGGCTTTCTCGTGCTGGGAGGAGGCACTTGGTGTGGTCACTCCCCTGACCTGCCTGAGATACCTGGAGCTGGGGGACTGTCCCAGGCTAAAACCAAAACATGGAGCTCTTCTAGCCACTAAAAAGAAGAATTAACCCTGTCCCAGCCGAAACCAGGACAGGGACACACTTGCAGGACGTGTGAGATGGGTTGGAGGAGTTGGCTGGTTCTGGGGGTTCATCAACCAAATAGCTTTTCTGTCCTGAGCAGCAAGCATCAGGTGTTTGCCACCCTGTGCGAGTGAACTCTTTCTACTGCCACTGACCTTCCTGAATAGCTGGGGCTTTGCCAAGGGGTAGAGCCCACAGCTGACACCCGCCTTCACAGCAGTCCAGGCGGCTGGGACGTGTTTATCTAAGTGAGAGGGTTTGCTGATAGTGATGGAGTCGTAGGTTGGGTGGAGAGGTAGAAGCAGAAAGCTTGCTGTTTAAACGCTTTCTAGAAGCCCAGGGCAATGTCCCTCTTTGGCAGCAGTGGGAAGAGCATGCTGAGCTTTTTGCAAACAGCTGTCTTAAGCTGAGGTGTGTAGCTTATCCAGAGAGATGCTCTGCTTGTACACTGTCAGCACACACTCCTGGAGGCCATCACTTTTCCTGGAAAAAACATGAATCAGCTGTCCCAGGCCTCCTTTTATAAAATCTCTGATGCTTTCAGGACTTGCCAAAGGGGAAAGCAGGCATTCATTTCTGTCTTTCTGGACTCAAAAGCAAAACACAGCAGAAGAAGAAGAAAATTGAAGTGAAGGAAGCAAGGGGTGGAGCTGGACTGAGGCATGTGAGTATTTTGTATTCCCAGAGTAGCGTCTGGTTTTCAAAGAGCAGAGGGAGATGTCTTCTCCATTAGGATGATGTGACCTAAGGGTCCTCTCCATCTTCTGGCTTCCTCTTTTCTTTTCTCCCTGCCCTCCCATAAAAGAAGGATGAGCGCAGTGACCAGTGGGTTTTTGCAACACAGTATTCCCTAACATGTTTACGGAAAGGTTTTATTTTGCAATGCAGAGAGGAGCAGATGGTTTTAATCACGGAAGAAAAAATGCTTTCTCAGGCAAATGCAATCCAAGTTTAGTGTACAACTGGGCTGTGGTTTATCTGTGGCGGAAGGTCACCTGGAGATATTAACAGTAATGCAAAGGTGGTTCTCAAAAGCCAGTGAAGATACAGCGAGACCAATGTTATACCAGTGAAAAGGTTAGTGAGAGAAAAACGCCTCAGAGTGCAACAGAGAAAGGCTGTGGAAAATGTCAGCTCATTTGGGATGGGAAGTACAAAGGAACAGAGCGTTGACTGGATTTTGGACCAATCCTTGCCTGTGATGTCCCTGCTGCTCAGTGAAATGAGAAATGATGGAGGACCTCCCAAAATGTCCTAATTGTTTTTCATTCACTTGTCATTGAATATGTTGCTCTAAACTCGTACAGCTATGTAGTATCATTTCTCTTCTCCTCTCACCCACTGTGGTCTCTCCTGATCCTTGGGATAATTTTGCTCTCTGAACTCCTGATGCTCCCATTTTAAAGGAAAAGCTTTTAACTAACTCACTGACCATAATCCACATGATCATTAAGACAGCCCATCAGTTACCGGAGTGCTGCCAGGCCACTCTCTCTCTTGCACATCCAATTAGTTGCTTTAGCTTTGTATGTACCTTAATGAATAACCTTAATAGTGCTGTTCAGACTCCTCAGGACAGCATTGTTTCTTCTGGCACGTTGATGATGGGCCAGAAGGAGCTTGTGCTGCACGTCAGCCCAAAATGCCAGTGTCTGCTGCTGTGCAAGCTCACCCTTTGGAGATGAACCTAAAAAAATGAAATTACTTACGAAGCTAGATATACAAAGTTGCTCATCACGCTCCCTGTGCTACCTCCAGTATTTCTGTGGACTGTGGTCATTTAACAGTCACTGGGCACATCTTAGTCTTCAGTCTCACTATAGAATGATAGTACTTTCACCTCAATGTATCTTGCTGTTCTTCTATTCACGGGGGGATAACAAGGGGAAAGATGGTAATGAACCACAATTTCAATACTTTAATCCCTTCTAACACAAATAAACGGGGTAGGTAGATGGCATGCCGGAATATTCTAACCATTTAAAAACTAATTTGCCCTGCAGTTTCTTTAAATACCCTAATTATTCCAATAATGACATTTTCTCTCATATTTTATACTCGCATATGCTTCGTTTAACTCATATGCTTAGTGAAGCATATTGTTTCAATTAAGCCCCAGCAAGGTTTGGAAACAAGAATGGAAGAAGGCCCAAGGGACTTGATATCTACAAAACATAGCAGTGATGCAGCCTGTGGTTCCTTCAAAAAATCCTTGGAGGTTGCTAATAATTCGCCCAATAACGGTAAGTTATTGCATATCTGATGAATTTTGGTTTCAGAATAATGCATAATCTGAGAAGTGTTCACAAATGCATTTTTAAGTGCATATGCAAAATGCTTCTCCTTTAGCTGTATGTATTAATTCTTAGAGAGGCTCTTTTATATTTTTTTTTTCTGTGACAAATAACCTGTTCCTGCTCCTGCCAAAGCTAATGAGCAAAACTGCTACTGCATTTAGTGGGAGTAATTTTTCCACAGCGTTTTTAAATGTGAAAGGCAAGCAAATGTATGTGTGAGTCAGAGCCCACTAGAACCATTCAGAGCCCTCTGCATGACTTTGGATTACCCTTGTCAGAAAGTGACCCTTGTAAAACATATCTAAGAACTACAAGATACCCTTCTTCAGGTGAAAACAGTTCAGGGATGTGATCACACATGGAAGGTTTGTGCATTGGCCCCTGTTGTCTGTATGGCAGGTGTACCTGGGAAAAAGGAGAGGAGGAAGAGGAAGAAAATGAAGAAAGAGACTTGAGGGAGCTGTGCACCTGCCAGAGTGACAACCCAACAGGGCAGGCTTGCCGACGAGCTGCAAGGATTCTGCTTTCTGTGATGCCGCACTGAGCCCAAAGGAAAGAGAGGCTCTGGGAGAGCTCCCAGCGAGAGGAAGAGGAGAAGAGGAGCAGTGAGCCAGGGAGCGTGAGTGTGTGAGAGAAGGGAGAGAGTGAGCGCGCTGGGCGCAGGAGGTGGCATCGAAACAGCGTGGCTGTTCCTTACAAACTGCTGCCCTTGACTGAAAGCTGTTGAATGGGTTTCGACTGGATGCATTAAGTCCTTTCGGTTTTTCACTGTCATGTTGTTTGTCAACTTGTAGTGTTATATGCCATTGTAGAAACGGTCAGGATGTACCTGACCGTGATTGTACTTCATTTCCATGGAGGGTCCACCAGCTAGTCTGATCCCTCTGGCATTTTTGCAGAGGTGCTCATAGACAGGCTAGTAATGTACAGAGGGAAGCACTGTTCAGAGACAAAGGGAGAATAACACAGATTGTTCTCAGACCTCCTCAATCTTTTAAATCCTTGTTGGCTGCTACAGTTGGCTTTTGCCTCATACCTTGACATACTTATACTTTTCACCCCCCATCAGGCTAGCTTGCTCCACAAGGGAAAATTTCTAAAGGAGGTTTTAAACTTATTTGGAAAGATGGTCTAAACCCTTTTTCTCTCCTCAGATTTCATGGTGGACTAAAGTTTAAAGTCTGTATCTCCAAAGCATGTTGCATTTGTACTTGTAGTAGACTGAAATAACTTTTTAAGATAATTTTTCTTAATCTGATGTTTGGAAGTTTTTATCACTTTGTTACTTAAATATTCTAATATAAACTAAATTTGTGAATGAAATTTTTTTAAATGTCATTTTAGTATTTATTGAAGAGTGTGTTATTTCTCATTGTCAGAGGGCTTATAGTATGGAGGAGGGAATGTGTTACAATTGCATACTGTGGTTTATAAATAATGCTGAGCTGACAACACTAAAAGCTGAAGCCCTTTATCCCCAGAGGAGCTGCAGCTCTGATGGTACCTGTGAGGGTTTCTTCAGACCCTCCTGAGACTGTGCTGCCACCTCACCCATCCTAGAAGTGCTGCCTCAAAGGATGAGATTGTGATTGTCAAATCTCCATCTGCATTTGACTTTGTGCCTTTGGAGATTGTGTGGGAAGATTACATTAGTAACGCATGTTAAACGTATGCACGTTCCATTTGTAGGCATTGGGCTGACGCTGTGACACTCATTCCACTTAGGACACTGAGTAACCAGGGATGTTAATAATGGCTTTACAACGCCACAGCAGCACTCCTGTTTGCATCGTTGAGCCAGAGGAAAGCTCTGTGCTTCTGCCATCGCAGCCACCCAGTCTCTGATACTGGCTTGTCTGAGTTTTACCTGCAGCCTCACACTTTTACCCGATAGCCTTCAGCTGTTGCATAGCTGCCAAAGCACCTGGATCCTTCAGAGAAGTAATTAATTGCAGCAATGTATTTGTGTTTGGAGTTCAGCTACTATGTGAAGTAGCCCACTTCGAAGCCCACTGTCTAGAATCTGCACATCTTGGTGTTTGTGTCTCAGGGTCTGGGAAATATGGGCAGTTAATGAATGGACTGAATAGACCAAAGGGCTTTTATCTGGAAAGTAACTGGTTTGGAGCAGATGCATAACAA
Source organism: Tauraco erythrolophus (assembly GCF_009769465.1). Classification (NCBI taxonomy): domain Eukaryota; kingdom Metazoa; phylum Chordata; class Aves; order Musophagiformes; family Musophagidae; genus Tauraco; species Tauraco erythrolophus. The sequence continues at coordinate 61,687,474 of NC_141466.1, read as the reverse complement.
GAAAATACACGGCCTCACTGGAGAAACAAGTACAGCAAGTTCAAGGATTTAGAAGATGCGTTAATGAGTATGTAGGTAATGAGTAAAGAGCTGCTATCTCAGAAGTCAATGGAAAACATCCATTGACCTCATTGGGGCCAGGATGTTGCCCAAGGTCTTTGTTTAGCATTGAAGATAACCTCTGTCATCTGAAAAAAAAAAAAAAAAAAAGAAAGGAGATAAAGAGAAGCTCACAAGATTTGTAGACTCCAGATTTCTTCTGCTTTTTTCTCTATATCTGCTTGCAAACTTTTTGATGTCTGTATAATTATGTTTTATTTCAACCTATTACAGTATTTCAAATGTTCATTGTTTTTATAATAAAAAAACCCAAAAACTTTTGCCCAAAGCCCAGCACTCATGAGCAGTTTTATTTAATTAGTTTGTATGTGTGTGAGTAAGAGCACATGTTTTGGGCTAAAACCATTTCATTTTCAAGCTTTTTCGAGCTACTGTAACTGTTTTTTAAGAGATTTCCTTCATCTGAACCCTTTTATGTTTAGGAAGTCCTCATGACATTCTTCTGTTGTTGGACTAAAAGAACAATCAAGACCTGTAACACTGACAAGTTGACTGCAGTGCTGATGACAAGCAGCAACAAATTATATTACTCAGTTTTTCTGTCATATTCATCGGTAACACTCTTAGGACATCAGCTCTATCAGGAGGGCTGTATTTTTCTTCTGGCTCCACATTTTCACAGATGGGAAGTCATCACTGGAACACAGATGATCTCAGTAGTTTTTGGTGGCACCTTATTTCATGCCACGTTCTAATGAAGGCAAAGAAAATACACCCCTACAACTAAACAGTCTTTCCTAAATAATCGTGAAGCTCTCTTCAGGGCAATTTTGGTGGCAACCCACCGTTTGTGCGATTCATCTGTTGTATCCGTACCGTCGCTGTGAGTGGTTCGGAAGGGTATGTTGGGTACCGTTTGGTTGGTGCGGCTGTGGTAGAGCCACATCCCCCAGCACTGCTGCTACACGGGCTCCCAGGGATGGGAAAGTGTGTCGAGGGTCTGTTCCTCACCGAACGGACCAAGTTTAAAAACCCAAACAAACCAAAACACAAAGCACTCAGCAGCTGCTGTTAACTTCCATTCTTTCACTTCCTAGTCCTCAGAAACTGAAAAACCATCGCTCAGCTTAATGAATGGTCTTTGCAGATGGCCAGTGCCTTTGAGAAGCACCTTGGAGCCCCTTAACGAAACCCCCCTTCCTTTCATCACTGTATGTTAAGGCTGCTCCCTGGTTTCTGTGGTTTTAAGACATGTCTCCCCTTCTGTGAGAATTAACCATTTTGAGCAAATCATCAGCCTGCTACGCTGCCTCTGGCATCGGGAGTGTTAAATTAATGTGTTTAATGGCTCATTCTCCTAATCTCTGATCTTTACTAGCTGGAGAGTAGCCTAAGTCCTGAGACAAGAGATTCAGCATCCTTCGAACAGGTTGTGGCATTGCTTGTGCTATATCTGAATGTTTTCATTCTCTGCATAGCTTATCCCTTAGAGGGGTAAATCTAGAGTAGCCTCTCTTTGGTCATCCATCAACCCAGTGTAGTCTATCTGCCAGTTCATGGGCCAGATCCAACTGGCTTCCCCTGCCTTTTCCCTAAGCAATTTATTAGTTGGTTGAGTGGCACATGCCTCAGGAACTGCCAAAAGCTCTCCCCAGCCCTGCAGATAGCCCAGCAGCTGGAAATCAAGCTTCTGGTGCAGGAGCGGTGTGGGAGGTGAGATGAAGCGTGGCTGGGAAAACATCTATGATCTGGTTAGGAGCAAGCAATTAATTGTTACAGCAGCAGCTGCAAATGATGAAATACACTGCTTTAAGTTTCAACTTTCTCTTAAGCTTAGTCTGCTCTATTTTTGTAATGATGCTCTTTCTTGTGGGAAGCCTCGTGAAGGTGGAAGATCGGCTACATCCCTAATAATAGGGCCATATCCGTAAGGGATGAGTCCGTGAGTATCTTGGGCATTAAGATGTGGCTGATGCTGTAACTGATGAACTCCTGACCTACAAAGCCGTGTTTACTCACAGCCAGACTGCAGTATGCAGGTGCAGAGGCTGGAGCTTTGCTTCCCATTCAAACCGTGATGTAACACCGTCAGGGTTAAGAGGGGCAGCTGCAGAGAGGAATTTGGCCTGCCGTTCCATAATTATCTGTAATTGATCATTGTAATTATCTACAATTACTAAGGTTCCACTCAATCTGCAGATCAGTGGCACAGCTGACATATCTGCATGAGCTGAGTATCAGGTAGACATACTAATTGCTTGGCAGAAAATAATTTATTTACTGTGCTAATGACACAGGCCTGCTCCATAATACTGAAAATGCTCCAAGGGTAGCTGGCTCCTTGTAAGGAGAGGGGCTTTGTAAGTCATGGGATACAAAGATCAGACATAGGAAATCTTGTCCTTCTGTGATCATACCAAACCAGACCCAGGGGTGTTTTGAAGGCAAATTGAAGTTTCCAGTATGTGCCACCCCTGACATTGAGCTCCACAGGCGTTCTCATCTGCGAAGGAAGTGTCCTCCCTTACTGAAAGGACACTGTAATGCACCAGTCCCAGAAACAAACTCCTCGTGCCTTTTTGGGAAAAACCCACTTTTAACAATAACTGACCCTGGTACCACCCCATCAAGAATCATAGAATCATAGAATGGCATAGGCTGGAAGGGACCTCAGAGATCATCTAATCCAACCTCCCTGTCATGGGCAGAGACTACTAGAAACTTGGTAAACTGTAGTTCATGTCAAAACTTTGATTTCTGTATTCATTGGTGGTTCTGAGTACTGTAAGTTACAGAGACACATGATAAATTATTTAATCAAGCACTTCTGGCAGCATCAGCTGCCTGTCAGCGTGGTCCTCCTGGAAATCTTTGCTGATGTCCCAAGCTGCAAACTCATTCAAAGAGCCAATATGTAAAGAAGTAACAACTACCAGAAGGTAATTTTGAGCAACCTAGTGTAGTGGAAGGTGTTCCTGCCCATGGCAGAGGGGTTACAACTAGATGATCTTTGAGATCCCTTCCAACCCAAAACATTCTGTGATTCTATGAACTCTTCCTACTTCCCTAAGTGGGCAGTCTTCAGATCCTCAGGATCCTCCTGTTCACCCTGCCAAGATTCATGGTGAGACAAGTCCAGGCTGAGGGTTGGAAGGGGGAGATTGCCAGTAAGTACTCCAGCACTCACTTTTAGTCATGTGAAAGTACTGAGATATCTGAACTTGCAAGTACCATTTTAGATGGAGGAAAATGCTGTACATTATTTTTAGACATCTTTATAGCCGCTCAGCTGTATGAAGGCTGATATAAATGAACCACGGCTCCTTTAGTTTAGCAGATTTTGATTCTGTAAATGCATACAAGAATTTTTATTCAGTGTTTGGTATTCATAGAATCAAAGAGTCATAAAACGGTTTGGTTTGGAAGAGACATTAAAGATCATCTAGTTCCAAGCCCTCTGCCATGGGCGGGGACACCTTCCACTAGATCAGGTTGCTCAAAGCCTCATCCAACCTGGCGATGGGACATCCACAACTTCTCTGGGCAACTTGTTCTAGTGTTTCACCACCCTCATTGTAAAAAATGTCTTCCTTGTATCTAATCTACATCTCCCCTCTTTCAGTTTAAATCCATTGCCCCTTGTCCCATCACTACATGCCCTTGTAAAAAGCCCCTCTCCAGCTTTCTTGTAGGCCCCCTTCAGGTACTGGAAAACTGCTAGAAGGTCTCCCCAGAGCCTTGTCTTCTCCAGGCTGAACAACCCCAACTCTCTCAGCCTGCCTTCATAGCAAAGGTGCTCCAGCCCTCGGATCATCTTCGTGGCCCTCCTCTGGACTCGCTCCAGCAGCTCCATGTCCTTCTTCTATTGGGGGCCCCAGAGCTGAACACAGTATTCCAGGTGGGGTCTCACGAGAGCAGAGGGGCAGAATCACCTCTCTGGACCTGCTGGCCATGCTTCTTTGGATACAGCCCAGGATACAGTTGGCTTTCTGGTTGGCTTTATTCAGAAAACCTGAGTGTACAGTGAATAACCCAGAAACAGTCTTGTGCTAAGAAAAGTGTTATGTCACACTGTCATATTTTAGCTGCTTTTCTAACCCTGACTTTCTGATCCATCTGTTACAAATGAAAAGGTTTGGAACTGCTGGTAAAAGATAATTCAGATTGTTAACAGCAATCAACTAGAACAAAAAGTACAGAAGCTTGGAACATTACATTAGGAATCTCAAAGTGATGTTGATTAATTCAATAAACAAAAGTAAAATCCAATAACCAAAAAACTCATCGTGATATGTTATTACTTTCTTATCTCTTTTACAGGACACTGCTGAATCTCTGGATTAGCTTGTTTTCTTCTAGCAGAATCCATCTTGGAGAAAAAGGCTGGGAAAATTCATTAGTGCTGACTTCAGGATATCTAGGATTTCACTGTGTGAGTCATCAACAGGAAAGTTTCCCTTCTGACTAATTTATTTCAGGTTTTTTTTTTCTCCTCATTGATATGTTAATGCTTTGCTTTTACTCCAGTACACTCTTATCTTTTTTAAGGAAGCTAAAAGCCAATCCATGCTCTCAGCCTAGATATTTTTCACATCTTCTGCACCAGTTTTATTGATTTTTCTAAATTCTGTGAAGAGACCTAGTCTTATATATTGCAGTATCTATGTAAAGACATTAGTTTCTCTGGGATGTTGAAAAACCTTGCTTTTTCGTTTTTAATTTAAAAATGGTTGTTCACTGTGGAAAATAACCAAGTCTGAGAAACAAAGTCATCTTTCCTCTTTTTTTTTTTATTTTATAATGTAGAGTAGCAGACACACATACAGAGTAAAGTTATAGAAAAAAATTATAGAAGTAGCTTGTTACTGCCCTCATCATCGAAGACCTTCCTTTTGGAATGGAAGAGCTCCAACATGCCCTGCACTACACCTTTTATTTCCTGGCAAAGAAGCCACTGGACAGGAGACTTTCTTGATGTTCCTATTGCTTTCACTAGCCTTTGTGGTGTTGGCCACATCAGTTCATCTGACTGTGCCTCAGTTTCCCCAATCCCAAACAGGACAATATTTTCATTATAAAGTGATGTGAACTCTGCCTGTGGAGGTTACGTATGGTCATCAGCTCATGGTCTGTGGCTTTCCCCTCACACACACTCACGGAGAGCAAATGCTGACCCAGAACAGCACCTCATCTTTCATAACCAACCTGGCAGTAGCTCAGTGCGTGTGAAGGAGAAGTAATGACTACAGCGTAAGTCTAAACGAACATCTTTTAGTTAAGGATAGACTGAAAAACGGCACAAAAGGGAAAGACTGTGGAATTACAACGATCAGCACAAAACAGTCTTGGTGCTGTATTGTTTTGACATCTTGCAGGTGTTGAACTTAATTTTTTGAAGATGCAGAAGAGAATGCAACCTGGCCTCTCATTTACAGGATCCTAGCTGTTCTGCTGTCACAAGGTTTTTATATTATTTTCTAATATGATTATTCAAAAATAATAATTTACTTGGTAAAACATTGACTTGCCCTCTCAAGACAGAAGATCAAATCTCCTGTCTAGACAGATTTTGAAAGACCTAATGATGAACCATGATGCCAAAACTCCTTCCCTCCCTACCTGCTGAGAAGGAAAGAGTTAAGTGTCCTGCTGGTAAAGGAATGCGAATCATTCTTTTGCAGCTACTTCTGACTTGCAGATAAGCTTAGGGCTTTCCGCTCTTACTGTTGTGGAAGTGGACAATTTGCCTCCTCAATGTCAAGGTCTTTTTGCTATTTGGGAAGGAAAGTTTATCACCAGTACTCCCTGTCTCTCTCAGATTTTGCTCTGGCTGCCATGACTGTAAGCTGAACCCTTCAGAATTTTTCACATATTTAGCCCTACAAATCCTCTCTGAACCTGCAAAAATGAGAGAATTAAAGCTGAGAGAATGAAGTGTCTTGTTTGAGGTCATCTAGGCTGTTTGTGGCATGGAAGAACTGTAATCTTTCACAGAATATAGGACTAAAATCATTAACCTATCCTCTCTTCCCCTCAAGTACAGGAAACAATGCAATCATTCTCAAAATACTCTTTTTTTTTTTTTTTTTTTTTTTGAGGGGAGGAGAAAGTGGAGAGGATTTTTATGCCCACTCAGTAGTTCCAAATCAGTCTATCCTGCTGTGGAAAGCTGCTTTGTGATGTTAAATGACATTCACATTATTCTTCCCAGTATCTTTGTTGTTTGCAGGGTATAACAAGCAGTAAAGCTCAAAGGAATCACATCAATTTTTATTCTGAGCCTGGCTGACAAAGATATGAGCATTTAATTAAGATTTCTTTCAACTCATGAAAATGGCCCTGAAGATCTGAGCCTGACATGAGAACTGCCAGTGGTACTACTGAAGGCAAAGCATCCAACTGCAAGATCTTAGTTCAACACTTCCCCTCACAAACCATTTGAATTGAGAATGGAATCTAGGTGTTTCCAAGTGGATGCCCTAACTCAAGCCAGAAGCTCCTGCTTTCTCTTCTAACTCGCTCTAGGCCTGTGAATTCCTCTTTCACACAGAGACAGACCAACTAGAGGAAGGGCCTCTCAACTCCGCAGGAACAATGTAATCAATCGAGGCATGCGTGCTGCAGAAACAGTTGGCTTAGGCTTCCCAACGTGCCATCTGTGAGAAAACTGATTTTTAAAATGACTGATTACAACAAAACACACATTCTTTTTCTATTTATTTACAAGCATGCATGTATATTGATTAAAATTAGTCTGGTTTTGCTACATTAAATCAGAGTGTTGATAATTAAGCATCTGTGCACAGAGTTGAGAACATTAGGAGCACTAAAGAAACAAACAATAGTTTATAATAGGACCATTAGAGCAGTCTTAGCAGCACTTACAACATGTTTGTTCAAAAATGAAACATGCCCTAAGGAAGAAAAATACCAATTATGGATCACAGGGGATTTAAAATAAAAAGGTCGGTTTTAAAGCCTTTAAGTAAATAATTTCAAACAACTCAGAAACAGCTCATGTTTAAAAACACACTAAGTAGCTAAAACAATAAAATGTGTTAATTTTAGGATCTGGAATATATCAAAAGGAAGAGCACAGTCACTTCATTACCTTCTCATTGCTCAGAGGGAAAAAAACTCAGTATTAACAATGACATACGGCATACATCTTGGTGTATATATTCACAGCAAATATTTATGTTTCTCTGAGTGTCTCAAGTTGGTTGTACACAGCCAAAAAGGAAACACTTACAGCTGCACCAAGGTTAAAATAAGCTGTGTGCATATCTGTGTCAATAGCTCAGGTCTGCAAAAACCACCAGCTGCCCTTCAGTCAGGGGAAGTTTATAGGTCCTGCTCCATATGGGAACAGATCTTGAGTTTAAGCGGTGGGGCAACCTTTTATCACATACATGTACAAAGGCAGCACTTAGATTTATGCACATTATTTCTAATTAACACATGTATCCAGCAGCACCTGCAATTTTCAGTAGGACTAATAAAGTAGCATATTATCCACTCACAAACAGGGACTCTGACTCACAAAAAAGTAAAGCATCATTGTGGGCTAAAATTCACCTCGTGTTTACCCTCTTAGCACATATCCTCTTAGCATGTAACACAGAATATTAATAATTTAATCCAATTTAATGCAAAAGAATAGCAAAAGGGTTTAAGCGAATTAAACCCTCTATAGTATTGGCTGAATTTCAGTGAAAGCCGTGGGATGTTGGCAGCTATCTCAAAGCAGGCCACTTCAGGCTCTACTAAGGAGATACCTACTCCGTTTTTTCCTGGAAGAAAGGGCTGTTACTGGACAACGCAGTTTCACCGCAACGTTTTGGATATCTGCTCGGAGGCGGAGCACCGGCTCTACACCCTGGCCGACCGCCGCCGCCACTTCATGGGGAAGCACGGCGAGCGGTGCCCCAGACGCCAGGCGAACACGGCCAGAGCCCAGCCCCTCCGGGATCCGCCACGCCGAACACCAACCCTGAGGTGGCTATGGCGGGAGGAACGGGCTCCGCCCCAACATGGCAGCCAGAAGGGGCGACGCCCACCGCCCTCGCCTCAGGTGAGCCCCGCCCCGCCGCCCGCAGGTGAACGACCGGGCGCCGCACCCAGGGGTGCTGTGATTGGCCTGCGGCGCCGCCAATTTCTCGTTGCCGCGGCAACACCTACGCCCTCCCGCAGGCACACCCTCGCGCCCCCCGTTGTCGGCGGCTGATTGGCCAGAGCGGCCGTGACGCGCGTGCGGGGGTTTAGCGGCCCTCAGCGGGAGAAGTAGCCAGAGAGAGCGAGCGGCGGACCCGGAGGCGGGAGGTCGGTGTCGCTGCTGCTGCCGCCAGCACGATGACGTTCAAGCGGAGCCGGGACCGCTTCTACAGCACTCGGTGTTGCGGCTGCTGCCATGTGCGGACCGGCACCATTATCCTGGGCACCTGGTACATGGTGAGAGACTGGCGCGGGGAGCAGCCGCCGGCGCTGAGGGGGCGGCGTTCTCGGTGGTGCGCAGCGCGCATGCGTTCGAGTTCGGCCGGTGCCCGGCCTGGGAGCGGTGGGCGCGGGGTGGGCAGCGCGCATGCGTTGCCGGTGGGCTCCGGGGTTGGGGGGGGGGGGGCGCCGGGTGAAGCGGGGCTCCCCCTCTTCTCGCCTGGGGTGGTACTGCCCCTTGGGAGCCCGCTGTTGTCGTGCTGGCTGTCGGGATTGCTCTCTGCGCTGTGCACGGGGGAAGTTGCGCGAGTTTCCCGGAGTCACCCGGCGTGGTTTGTGCTGCTCTTCCTTCCCGGGGTCTGTTTCGGCTTTGCCAAACCCGGTTGTCCCTTGACGGCCTCCCTTATGGTTAGAAAAATAAAGTGAAGGGAAACTTCAGGGCGTTTTAACTTGGGTCTCTGAGGGGTTCTGTTACTATTCCCTTTCTTAGATGGGAGGGGTAGGGGCTTTTATATGTTTGAAACAGTACTGAACGTGTCCTTGGTAAGAAAGGAGATGCTAACGTCTGGGGAGACTGCAGTTTGGGCTATGTTGAGAGTAGAATGGTGAAATGTGGTTCCCCTGAGTAGCGTATAACCTCTGAGAGGAAGGTGAGGGTCTTCGAAATGGACATGGGTTCTGCTTGTTGAAGAGCTTTGTGGAAAGGGAAGTTCCTGGATATTTAGTAGTCTGCTCTCAATACAGTGGTTGAGGAGCGATACAAATGGATTTAGTTTCCAAAACACCTCTTGTTTTCTGACTGGTGAGTGCTTTTTTGCTGAGAGCGCTGTGGTGGTGAAGCTGAAATACTAAAGATGGTTTTGAACTAAAGTAGAAATGTGAAAACAATATCAGCAAGTTAAGGCCTGGAGCCCAAACTTCTCTTAGTTCCCTTAAAGGGGGAACTGAGTTCTCCTTTACTGAAGTAATTTCCTTATTTTTCCTTCCCCTTACCCTCATGGGTGTTAAAAGTGTGAGGCTAGCTTAAAAACGTTGCATCATAGCTTTTCTGTTTTTCTTTGCCCTTCCCTAGATTGTAAAACTAGAGAATGCATATTTTTTTTTAATGCCTTGATGTGAAGGAGCCGTGCACAGAAACTGCTTTTACAGGCATGAGGATTTAAGTTTAGAGAGTTTATGGTTTATCTTCAGAAAGTATGGGGAGATCCTTTATTTTTTTTCACCTCAGTCCTTCTGTTGACAAAAAAAAATATGTACAGGCAATCAATAAAATGTCAGGAGAGAAGAATAGAAGAAAAAGCAAGATAGGGAGGTGGGAAGTGTAACAAAACTGTAGGAAAGGGATTTCTTTTCTTTTTCAAAAAGAAATTAAAAAAAATCCTTATGTTGATTAAATTCTACTATTAGTTCATATAAAAGAGAAAAATAAGGTCCATCGCAGTATTGAACATTGGATTTTATCTGGAAACCTGCAGAACTTCCAGAAGTTTTATCCTATGCTGAAGGAAGGAGATCAAAAATACGCTTCTGGTACCTCAAGTAAAAGCATAAATTGTTAACAGGAGACACTAACCCTTGTTATGGAACAAACGCACCTTACTGCCTTCCCCACTTTGTTTCCTGGTCACAGGAGTGTCTAGAAACCCAGGAACTTGGCGGGGGCGGTGGGCAGGGATGTGCTATCCCTGGCCACAAACCCGGTGGTACTTCTAGCTTCTACTTCCAGCTTCTGCGTCTCTTGCTGTGCTTCTGTTTCGTCTCGTTGGCTGGATGCAGCCACTCTTCCTCCTTTCTGAATCTGTGCAAATATCTAGTGCTTATGGATGGTGAAAAGTTTGCCCATCACTGATATGGCTGATGGCTTCGGAGATGGAGTGGTGCCTGAGGCAGTGTTCCTGTGATCTCCTGTCACTGCAATGGATTCAGGCTGCTAGAGGGGAAAAATATAGTTGAGTTCTGAGTGCATGTGAAGTACTTCGTAGCTGTGTTTTTCTATAAACTGTATCAAATGCTTCATTAAACTATGCATTGAAATTTTTTTACCCAGTTCTTCCCAGTTGTCAGCTGGGAAAAGGTGGTAACTCTCAACCCTGACAATTGTCAGGTGTTTGAGCTGAAATAAGGTCTTACCATGAAGCCTTAGGTGGTCTTGCCTAATGCTTTAGATCAGAATTCGGCTATAATTCATCCCTTTTGAAGGTAAGCGACAATTTGGACAGTGAAAATTGAACTTAATTTCTGCTGACACATTCAAAAAAAAATTAAATGGCCTAAGGTATGTCAGGTTGTTTAGACATGTTAATTAATGCACCATTTAAGTATATCACTAACTTCAGTCTTTCAGATACTAGATTGTGATAAGTATTTCTAAAGCAATTTAATAATCTGTGCTTGTAAGTTACAGTGGGACAAATAATAACTTTCTGTGTGGGGTGGTTTCTGTTTCTTTTGTTTGTTTTTTTTTGCGAGGGAGATAGCTTTTTCTGGTGGGAGAGAATACTTAGTTCAACAATAGCTTTGTGTTACTGAAAACCTTGGTCAGCCTGTATTTACTGGATACACTGTGTTCTCGTGCTGTGCAGTCCTGAAGGAATTTGATACCAAACACAAAATGGAGTCTCGTAGCAATCTACTCCAGATGTTTTAGTAAGATAAGAGTTCTGGCTATTTAATACATGTGCGTTATTCTTATGTAACTATTTCTTTAGGCATTTTTCTACTCCTTGCTTATTTGTATACTCTTAAGTCTTGCATCTAATTAATGTTTCTCCTCACTAAAACAGTTATATCACTGTCCTTGTTGTGTACTTCTCTGAGTCTAGAGAGAACAAGGATATTATTTTCTAAAATGTCTGTGTTGGTCCTGTGTGATCAAACTGTCTCTTTCAAGCATGCCTGAAGTCCATATGCTGCTGCGGTTTCTGATAAATAGATGAAAGTATATTTGCAAAAAGATGAGTTAAGAACATTTCTAGCGGACTCATACTTGAGTTCCAGGACTAATATAGTTTGGTTTACTCTGCAACACCCACTACTGTTCTGTGTAGGAAGGAAAAAGAAACCTCCTATTCCTAGCTCCGTAATTGCAAACGTATGGCTTTGAAGCTTGTTTCTTCCTGTAAACTTTCTCATTAGGCACAGTGCTTTCCAGAAACCGGAAGCATGAACACTGCCCTGGCAAAAACCAGATCAGAGTTCAATAAACAGCCTAAAAGTAATAGCATTGTTTTGGAGGGAGTGGCTGTTTCATTCCGGCAGCAAACTTCAGCAGTCGAGTCTAAATGATGCAATTGCTACTGGTTAGCAGGAGGGTCAGGATGATCTCTGGAGTCTTTCTTTCACTGAACAAGACTTCCAGAAATGAAGGAATGTAACTGGTCTCAATCTAATCTTGACGGTGCTAGAAGCTCGGAAATACTCTATTTAAAAAAACTATTGTTTTTCAAGTTTGTATTATTTCAGTATAATTAGAAAACAAACAAACAAAAAACACACAAAAAACCCCAACAAGACACCGGTCTTTGTTTGTTTCTTCAGGAACATGTTTAAGGAAAAATACTAGAAAAGTGAGAGGAAGTGCAAAAGTGTACTGTAAGGCAATTTCCCTCTTCTTTCTCACTCATAAAAGGAAATAAGCAAATCATAAGTAGGAGTTCTTGTTTCTGTCCAAGACTTGTAGTCACACAGAGTGCTTGGGGAAACCTAAACTTAATGTTCAGGCCTCCAGAGAGGTAAAGAACTTGCATAATTAGGCATTAAATGTATACCGTGGAGACAAAACTCACTAATTAAAAAGCTAATGCTTGTTATAGTCCCACAGTCTTTTGAGTTCTGATCATATGAGGAGAGAATGTTTCTGTTACCAGTTTGTTATAAACGGTGACTTTCTACTTTAATACCAGCTACTGGATTTTTTAAATTTTGATATAAGCTACACCAAACTTCTGTTAAGCTCAGTTATCGCAATTATAAGAGTAAAATACATCTATTAAACTTACTACAAAACTTAAGTTTTTTCATCTTAATGGAACCGTCTTTTTAGTAAGAATTTGAACATACATTTTGTCATTATTTATTGTTTTACTTCCTAACAAAAAAAGACCAGGATGGGGACTGCTGGGATTTCTGAGGTGTTACCTCAGAACGGTGCACTATCCACTGAGTGCTGGCTTGGCAGGGTTGGTGTTTTTTTTGGGGGGAGTGGTGGTTTTAATCTTCAGATTACACTGAGGTTTACCTATGCTGTGTTTTTTCTGACTCCTTCTCCATGTAGACCGTTTGTGAACGTATATTTTATTCACAGTGGGTGTATTCTATGATTCTTAAAAGCTCTGACGATGCCTGACAATCCAAACCATACTCTTGCTGCCAGTCATGTTGACTATGAAGGTGAAACAAGCCTTGTGGTCTTGCTGTTACCAAGCTTCTGTGAAAGAAGAATGGTAGTAGTTAAAAGTTTAAGCACAGGCTCTGGCTTTGTGCTTAAAAGAACTTCAAATTAAGAGTTGCTGGTAGCTCTTAATTGAAATCCGTATGTTGAGTATGATGAATTGCTCAGTGCTGATTTACCAATAGCAGAATGGAGTATTGGAAAGCCTGGGATGTTAATTGGCAGAGGTTTGGGTTTGTTGTTTGTGTTTTTTTTTTTTTTTCTTTTCAAGTTAGTATTTTTATTCTGTCTCACTGATCCTAATAGATTGGATTTTGAATGACTCTTTAATTGCCTACTTTCCTTGCACGCCATTTCAGATTGAGAAAATAAAGCTTTAATACTTTGCACTGTGCTTAGCAACTAGTGAAATTACTAAGGACTTTTCTATGCTAAATTAGGACCGTGAATAGGATGAAAATAAACAAAGTGACAGATGTAGGATCACAGTCTCACAATTCCAAGGCATTCAAGTTCTTCAGTACTTCTACATTAATTCAAGTGCTGCTTGCTCTTTATCTTGAGGGAGATAGCCTAGCATGGCAGTTAAACTCCATGTTGAAGTAATCATAGAATGGTATGGGTTGGAAGGGCCCTTCAAGATAATACTGTCTTTTGTCCTGACCTTTATCACTATTTAAGTTAAAATGATGACTGTGTGTAAACAATAAATGATTTAGCTATAATTGGACATTGGTGAAGCAAAATAAAAGACTTAGACAAGTGACAGATGAGCAACTTGAGAGTTTGCCCTGTCTTGCAAGGAAATGTCTTGCAAGGGGGAAAATATGCTCATTTCAAGGCTGAAGATATTGGTGGCTAAACTTAATTCTTTACTGTCAGCTGTACTACTTATTATATTTTACATTCTAAGGCATAAAATGGAGGATACAAGTGGCAGAAAGTAGCTGGAGTTTCTAAGTTTGTATAATACGTGATGACTTGATAGCATTTCTACAGAACAATCATCTTTGATTTCACTAAAGGATTCTTCTTAGCAGAAAGTATAAGCAAACTTATCACCATATCTCTAAACCCTAGGGGGGAAAAAAAAAAAGAAAAAACCTCAACAAAACCCTTAAAAAAAAAAAAAAAAAAAGGCGTGTAGGACCTATGGGTCTTAAAATCTACAACTCCTTTTAAATGTTCAAAAGCTTTTTTTCCTTACTGAAAACTTCAGTAATTGTGCATAGACTTGCCGCTATTACTGTCATTGACTCCTGTAACCAGGCCAGTAAAAGAAGAAATATCTGGCAAATATTCTTAAGTTGTGAGAAAGTGTAAACCAGTTTGTTTTTTGATTTTGAGGCTAATTGTAAAAGATCCTGCTGGTGGTGTTGACAGTACTGAATACTGATTGGAAGACAACTGCAGCTTGAAAATACCATTGTGACTTTTTTGTTACGCAGCCTTTTTCTTTGGCACGTCTCTCCAGATATTAGTAACAGAAACTATGCCCCTGTAAATCTTGAATAGGTTATAAATGCTGTGAAGGCAGTTTTGCAGAGGCTTAAGCTCCTTTTGACTCTGAGTTCTTACTGTTACTGAAAGCATTTCTGGTATGTACCAGAATGGGGGAAACAGAAGTAGTCTTCAATGGCAGTGTAAGAAAGACTGATGAGCATGTAGCCAGTGCTGAATTCTTACAAATTTGGGGGTTCAATCTGTGTGTGATATTTTTTTTTTAACTTCATCTGTGTTGGGTAGCCTTTCTGATAAGGACTGATGAGGTTTTAATAAATGATCTAGGAAGGGGAAGGAGACAGTTCTCCCTTGCTTGTATTAAAACTGTGACGTGGGAAAAACCAAGCAGCAAGCTACGTTTGAGGATTAGAGATGCAGTGAGAGTTTTAGCTACGTTTGAGGATTAGAGATGCAGTGAGAGTTTTCCCTCATGTGCTCAGTAATTTACTGTGTGATGCTCACACATCCCCTTGTGCTACTTGCCCCTCAGCACTGTTTGAGAGTAGGGGGCAGTACCTTATTTGTGCATTAAATGAACTCTGCCTTTCAATTTGTTGTAGAAAGCAGAAACTCTTTCCAAATGTTCCTCATTGCATCGGTGGTTGTACCTTTTCCTTCCTGGCCTCTATTAACTTTTCCAGTTTTCTAGTTCACAAATCTTTGCAGTCATCATGCAGTATCAGTTTAATTATGTCATTTGAATTCCTACAAACCCTATCCATCCTGTTAATTTGCAGAGTTACTTAGTTGTGGTTCATTAAAAGGAGCAAGTGCTCAGTGCTGTTCTGGTGGTTTTGGTAGTGATTTAACTAAATCAGCTTGAAATTTAATTGTAAGTTGGGTTGTCTTACCCCCGCCGCCCCCCCCCCCCCCCCCCATGTGGGCAAACCAAAGAGTTTATTTCTAACTGAAATAAAAGATTTATTAGTGCGTCCTTAAAAAGATCATAACTGTTGCAGTGTAAATAACCTTTAGGTAACTGTGATCTTTCTCAGGTGGTGAACTTGCTGATGGGTATCTTGTTGACAGTAGAAGTGACTCATCCAAATATTGTGCCAACAGTTGATATCCAGTATGAAGTCATTGGAAATTACTATGCTTCCGAGAGAATGGCTGGTAGGTATATAACTCTGCTGTCTGATTAGAAAATAGAACATGCAGTACGATAAATATGTGTGTGTAATATACTCATACAGCTTTTAAATGTGGTCTTGTTTTCTCAATGTCTCTTTAATTATGCTGGGATTGAGTTGTTCTACAAGAATTAAAGAAAAAAACTTTTATGGAATATTATTTTTACTTCCTATTACTCCTAAGCATCTTAAGCAATAAGATTTCTAAAGATTTCTTGGCTTTCTAGTGCCTTGAGTGGTGAAGTATGTGTGGAACATCTCTAATTTACTTTCTCCATAAACATTTACTATCCTTGCTGTGTCAGTAAAACAAAAAGCAGAAAATGTTTTTTAAGACTTTTTGGGGATTTTTTGGTGATCCTCAGATTTAAGGAAAGTGCTTCCAGCTATTGTGTAGGATTTTACTAAGAGGAAAACCGTGACATCTTTCAATGGAAAGTGGAAGAATTGAGATGCCAAGTACTTGAGTGAAACCAAAGTATTTCTCGTAAAAGTTTGACATGCAGAAGAAACAGGAGAGAAAGCACCATGTGCAGAATTAAACCTACTTTCCACTCTATTGTTGTAGGTTAAGTGTATGATGTTTACAAGTGTAATTTGTGCCAAACTTTTCTCTGCAATGACCAAGTTTCTTAACTGGACTATGACATGTAAACTTGTGTGCATGCTTTTTCTGGTTTTTCAGATGTGCAGAAATATGTTGTGTGGCACTTCTAATGTGTCTTGTCTCAGTCTGTTGAGTTACACTAAAATCTAGGGAAGGTCAGATTCAGTCTGGAGCAGAGATAAATAGTACAGCACAAAGGCCAGGCTGGATGGGGCTTTGAGCAACCTGGTCGAGTGGGAGGTGTCCCTGCCCATGGCAGGGGGGTTGGAACTAGATGGTCTTTTGAGGTCTCTTCCAACCCAAACCGTTCTATGATAAATCTGGGTTTTGAGCGTTCTGGTTTACAGTCTTCATGTTAATTGTTCATGACCTGACTTGGAGATCTGTCAGTTCTGATCTGTGACTGTAACCCACATTTGTTAATAATGAAACGAGAGTGGGAACAATACTTCATAAAGCCAAGATGTTAAGTAAAATTACAGCAGATATCTGTATAATGTTCTATGTTCTGTAACGAATGTTGATGTACTTGGTAGCCTTAAGCTTATATGGTTGAGCTTCTGAAGGTGCTTTCTCCACGCTTTAGTGTAAAATGGCTATCGCATGCTTTTGGCGTAAAGTTTCTTGTTTCCCATATTAGGATGTGGGCTGGAGGGTTTTGTGTGCGTGAAAAGGTTATTTAAATTAAAAATTAAAGTTAAATTATAAAATTTTGATTGTGCATGTGGATATTGTGAGTAACAAATCCTGAGAAGAAAACCACACTTGCTGGTTATTGCTGAGTACTTAGGGCTCTCTGATCAATGCAGTGCATTTCAGACATGGGAGGACCTCCTTCTTGATGCCATCTGTGTATGTAGATACTATTATCTTGTCCTGAATTTGGTACATAAGTGCTTCTACAGTGTGTCTTTTCAAATCAGTTGCAGACTAGACAGTTAAGATTCTCAGATCATCTCTTTCAAGCATGGGAGCCATAAAAGTTTGGCTTCACTATTGCTAAAAACATTAGCTTACCACATCTGTAGACTCTCAAGCTGGTTTCTTTCTCTGTGTTTAAAAATGTAAACTGTGCTTGCTGTAGGAGAATGAGAATAATGTAACTCGTAGAAAGCAGCTGCGCTTCTGTCATCAGTAACTGTGACGCACAAGGAGAATCGTTATCATTAGGCTTCTGTGAGTGTCCTTGGATTCCGCTACCATTTGACTTCTCTTCGGCTGCCTTGTCTTGGAAATAACGGGATACCTGCCACAGGGATTTCCTGTTTTCCCTAGCGTTACTGAAGGAGCAGTGCTGCTCCCACTGCCAGTGACCAAATTACGAAATGAAACCATTTTAAAGTGAACAGGTTGATAGTGTGCTAGCTTCACTTCACATTCTTTCCAGTTTTTAAGTTAGTCACACAGATACTTTTAGCACTGACATATATTGCAAATCGGCATCATTGTGGTGCGTTACTATCAAACTATGTCAAGCTTCTAACTGGTGTGTCTGAGCTTTATTCAGGCTTTTGATTAGGGCAGAGAGATTTTTCCAAATGCCTGCTGGTTTTCTTGAACCAGTTCTTTTTCCATTAGGAGAGGTCTGAGTTAACTCAATCTACTGCTGCACAGATTAAACAGTTGAGCAAGAACAGATCATAGTAATGGATAGAGCTTGTATACCTGTCAGCTGCAGTGTTGACAGCTTCAGGAAATGACTGATGCTTATCGTTTTCCTTTTAATGCAGAAAATGCCTGCGTCCTATTCGCTATCTCCCTCCTCATGTTCACAATCAGTGCAATGATGGTATACGGTGCAATCGCTGTAAGTATGTTTATAGTACATGGTTTTAAACTTGCTACTTGAATTTTTAACAAAATACCTTACAGGCTGCTGTTTTGTTGTTTCTTTTTTTTCCCCCCTTTCTTCTTTTTAGCATCGTGTAGGCTGGCTGATTCCATTTTTCTGTTACCAGCTCTTTGACTTTGTGCTTAGTTGTCTGGTTGCCATCAGTTCTCTAACCTACTTGCCCAGAATCAAGGATTACCTGGATCAATTGGTAAGTGTTTGTTCAGCTCAAGTTGATATATTACATTTGAGGATACATTTTGGTTTAATTGGATAAGTGACTGAGCTATAGTTACCCACCTGTGCGTAAGAGGAGTTCAGACTGCAGCAGCCATAGGGCATGACTGCTAGGATGGTTATGGGAACGAGGACTTGCCAGGGGTGGAAGGGCCAAAGGTGTCATTGCTCCCTAAAAGGAAAGCCAGGGAGAGGAAAGAAAGAATTGTCATGGGAGTTTTTGGTTTAAACTGTCTTGGCTACATTTGCACTGAGAACAAAGATGTTTCTAACCCTTTAAGCAGTATGATTCTGTGGCAGGTTTGTTACTGCAGATTAAAAATGTGTTGACCCTTATTTGGTGGGGAAGGGGAAGAAGAGTATAGTTAAGGATTGGTATGACATAGGGTCCTACAGCAGTATGGGATGGAATCTGAGATTGCGGGTTCCTTTTTACATTCTATATGGCTATTCTCATTTGGCAACAATACCTTCTAAGGAAACGATAATGGAGTTTTCATCAACACTGCCTGTGTTTTAACTGCAAGAAGACTCAGTGGGTAGGATAGAATACACTGTCATGTGTCGGGGATCACAAGGTCTTTCCAGCTGGTGTTTAGATCTGTCGCAGTAGATGTTTAAAAAAAAAATCCTTTTTGAAATAAACGAAAAAAAATTGGATTGGTGTTGGAGTGAGGCTTTGTTACTGTGGTCAGGGAAAGAGGAAGGGTCTGAAATTTGCAGAATTTCTTTGTTTTGGCTCTTCTGAAATTTGAGGGCAACTTTTCTCCTTCCCGCTCTGCGCACATGTACGTTACTGGTTAGACTGACAGGGGATGGTGAATACGAAGCCATTAAAGAGTTCAGGACTGTAAGTACAAATGCTGTGCTGTGGCTGTGAAGGAAACTTCATGAATATCTGTGCTAGCGTGAGACTGAGGAAGTGACTAGAGACATAGACGGCTCTGTATAGGTAGCGCTTTTCTGTAGTGACCTGTTATTGCAGGACAGGCAGGATAAATATTGTACTCTGTGGAAGGGTAAAGAAGAAACTAGTGAGAAACCGAACTTTTTGCTGTTTCTGAGGGAGCGGTTTACGCAAGAGTTTGTTTCATTTAGCGTGAAGTTCAGATGTCCTTCTGTCATTCATGACTGCACAGTGTTCATGGTTATCTCCTCCCTTTTTCTCTCGCCTTCCATATTTTTTTTAACCAGCCGGATTTCCCTTACAAAGATGATCTCCTTGCCTTGGACTCCAGCTGTCTCTTGTTTATTGTTCTGGTGTTCTTTGCTTTATTTATCATTTTAAAGGTAAGTTAAAACTTTAGCATGTGTCTGTTTCATGAGTTAACTCTGTTAAGATGCTATCAATCTGAGTTAATTCTTGATGCTGAATTAAGAACTTAGCTGACTTCTTAATGCTGGGTTAAGAACTTTTTTGAGCAGAATTGTTAGGATGTTCAATTATGGTATTAAGTTTTATATTTTGTGTACTGGTGTCTTCAGCTAACTTGTTTGTATGCAGTGGGGCATGTTTATGCAGCTCTGCCCTTCCTGAGTAGGAATGCACAAAGACTTCAAATAGCATCTTTTTGCGTATGTGGAGATAAATGTAATAATTGTAATTAAGCTTGTAGCAAAACAACGTTGAGTTACTGCATACAAGTTTTCTAAACAAAACTTTTAAAATCTCTCACTGTGCCTGACAAACTAGAGTCAGTGTTTTGGAAGGAAGATGATGGAAGGAGGAAATGCATAGGTTAATTTAGAGCTGCATCTTTCTTCCTACTGAAGGGTGATATTACCAGTTATTTTCTTTTTGAAGATGTAAATACAGAGGCATTCATTTGAATTACAAAAGTGTTGTGGAGACAAAGCAAATTAGAGAAATGAGTTGGTAATATACATTGGCCATGATAATATTCCTTTATTGCATTCAGATTGAATTTAAGAAAAAATGAGGTCATGAAGAATAATTTTACTCATTTTGCATACTTTCTCCAGGAAGAATGTCTGACTGGGGGGAGTGGAAGCCTAATACAGTAGATGATGGGTTTTTTTTTATTGATTGGGAAATTTGGTACCTTGTGTATAACCACGTGCTAAGTTGCCAATGAAAAATTCAGAGAGATTAATGTTATACAGATGAATAATTAAAAAATCTAATCCTCATCAGAGCACGATAGTCTGTCTTTCTGCAGCAGCTAATATTGACTTAAAGTCCAGGCTACTTTGCTCTACTGTCTCCTCCTTGCCACCCTAGTTGTGCGTTCGTGCCCTCTCCTTCACACTGGTAGCTGGACAACTAGTAATGCCAACTCAGGGGTGAGTGGGATGGTGCTGTTGGCCTGTCCTCGTCTTCCTCCTCCTCCTCCTGGCAAGTTTGGACTGAGATCTGCAGAAGCATAAGCCAATTGGGCATTAATTTGACCAGCACCGCTGAGGCAGATAGAGCGATTAGTTGAATAAATCTGTGAATTCTTCTGCGAAAATCTGCGTGGCTCATGCTCTCTGAGTCACTATGATAGCAAAGCTAAATGGGGAACAACATAGGTATGTGGCTAAGGCTGTGAAATAGCAACCAGTCCTCAGATATGTATCAACTAGGTTGCTTTATGCTCATTTTTGTCATATGGATGTAATCCAGCATCTAATTTCTGAATCAGCTAGTGCATATGAGGCCTTTACAAAGAGAAATCTCTCTTTTCAGGCATATCTAATTAACTGTGTATGGAACTGCTATAAATATATCAGCAACCGAAATTTGCCAGAGATAGCTGTGTACCCTGCTTTTGAAGCTCCTCCACAGGTAAAACCTCTTTTTGAGATAAAAGGAACCAGCATCGTTTAATTTTGAAGTAGAAAACAACCATATCCATATACGTTTACAAGCTTCCTAAACAAAGACTGGAAAGCTTAAAAAGTTAAAGCAGCTAATGTTACAATGGGTTATTTCTTAGTTATGTTCTTACAATGCATAAAATAGGAGATTTTGTAGAGAAAAGTCTTTGAATGTTTGTCTTGTAGTAGAGTGAAGCTTTCTGCTTGCACCAGTTGAAACCTCCTGTGCTGCTTCACAAAACTGAGAGGCAGTGGGGTGGAATAAATGACCAAGGGTGAGGTTTAGCAGAGTAGTAAACTGCTATTGCACCTTCTTTCACTTTCTCACTAGCTTACTAGAGACATCAGTAAATTCTTAACATTTCCCTGCAACAGAGGATTAAGTTGCTGATGGGGCATGTGTGGTTTTGTTCTGTGTTGTGTTTTTTTTTTTTTTCTAAACCTTCTGCATTAATCTCTTCAAAATATCTTCTTTTTAGTATGTTCTGCCAACCTATGAAATGGCAATGAAGATGCCTGAGAAGGAACCTCCACCTCCCTACATACCTGCCTGAAGCAATTTTTATGTTAATAGACATCTGTACCAGCTTCCTGGGGGTTTTGTCTTTTAATCTTGCAAAACTGCTTAAGTAATAGAAATATTCAGGGCTTTAGGAGCAAACTGTTCTGTTTAAAATATGTTTGATATAAACTTACTAAGCAAAACACATCTGGGAGTGATTTTGTTTGCTTTTAATTTTTGTTCTCCTTAATGCTCTTAAACATTTTATTGCCTTAGGGCCTTATACTGCAAGAACTTAGGCATGTGACTAACTTGTGGCTTTTAATAATACCAACTGAGCCAATCTATGATTGAAGTTAGCTACAATTATAAGTGTCTGCAGGATCGTGCCCTTAATTTATATTAATTTTTTTGTAAAGTAGTTCATAAAGACAATCTGATCGTGCAGCAAAATGACAGTTTGCCTTTATCCATTTTTTGAAGGGGGAGGGGGTTTGAATGTGGTATATACGTGACTTTTTTTACTTTGCACTTTTCTCATACGTTATCTTACCTTACTGTGTTTTTTTGGTTATCCGATGTCTTGAAACATAGTATTTTTCAGGAGGAAGTGAGGGTGGCACAGGAGTTGTATTACAAAGTGCTGCAAATACAAGAAAAATAAATAGAAATGTGGAAGATGGTTGCATGCTTCTAATCTTACATGTATTTTCCTCTTTGTGATAAATGATACTTAAATAAATCTTTTACGAAATGTTTACCAGTGGCCTTGGTTGATCTGTTTTCTGAGTTTTGTTTTGTTTTGTTTTTGTTTTTTAAGTGCTTCAGTGTACTGCAGATAGTCCCACATACGTGGAGCTTAGTGAACACTGGCTTCCTACAGATTGTTTAGTGGTTGATCTGTGTTCTTCAGCAAAAGCCCTCCTGTGGGTAGAGAACATGATTCCCTTTAATGTATAAGCCTCTATGGCAGCCTTTGTAGTTTGAGTACTTGGTTGTCTTCTGCTTGTCTGGTTGCTACTTACATGTTAGCCGGGAAAAGGGAATTGTACTGGAGGCTTCTAGCCCTCAGGACAAATGTGATGTCTGATGAGTTCAGGTGTTAAGAGCAGAATAGACACCCACCCGGTAGGACTACAACATTATTAACATGGGAAAATGTCCAAAATTGTTTGACCTATACCATAACTTCAGAAATGTTCTTCTAAAAACATAAAAACCAACTAAAAAAAAAACCCAAAAAACAACCATGAACAACCAGCTTCTACTGTTCTTCCTCTATAGTAAGAGGTAAAGGTAATTTAATGATCTTCTGATGTGTCTGAAGAAAAAATGGCTTTCTACTTTGGAAGATAAAAGGGATCTGGGATTAAACTCTGGGGAAAAGGATTCAGATTGCTACACCGTACAGGTTGTTGGTTATTCCAGTCTGTTCGTGTACCTCCTTCCTGTCTCCCGACGTGTTTAAAAACGTCCTCTGTCATTAATGTGCAGTCAGTATAATGGGTTCCTTAGTTTTCTCTTTACCTAAGATGCCATCTGCGAGAAAGCCTTAAACTACTGTGGTGTAAGAACACCTTCCACTGCTGTCCCTTCCAGTTACCCTGTGCGCCCAGGGGGGTGATCTTATTGCAGCCTTCCAGTACCTAAAGGGGGCCTATAGGAAAGCTGGAGAGGGACTTTTTACAAGGGCATGTAGTGACAGGACAAGGGGCAATGGCTTTAAACTGAAAGAGGGCAGATTTAGATTAGATATAAGGAAGAAATTTTTCACTCAGAGGGTGGTGAGGCACTGGAACAGGTTGCCCAGAGAAGTTGTAGATGCGCCATCTGGAAGTGTTCAAGGCCGGGTTGGATGAGGCTTTGGGCAACCTGGTGTAGTGCAGGGATTCCCTGCCCATGGCAGGGGGGTTGGAACGAGATGATCTTTGAGGTCCCTTCCAAACCAAACCATTCTATGATTCTGTAACTGCACTGTTTCCAAGTTCTGAGGAACTATATTGGATCTGGATTCTTCCAAAGAGACTTCAGAAAAGGGGCATCCTTAGATGCTGGCAAAGGCTGTTTAAATGCGATTTCTGGAGGGGAGCTGGAAGACTACATGAAACTAAAGTGGTCTAAGAAACACACAGCTGAAATTATTGGGAGCCGTGTGATTCTTGCACTCTGGCCTGGATCCATCCGCACCAAGGGAGGTCCAGTGTGTGTTACAGAACGAAGCCAAAAACCTGCTCCCCTTGTTAGCTCTCTGGCTGTGAGTGGGCACTGAAGGAACTTGGAGGTGGTGGGTATGGGCAGAGGGCTTTGGCCAAGGGGTGGTTGTTGAGACTTCCCAAAACATGGGTGGGTGATCATATGGGTGAGCAGGCAATGGCTTGAAATTTGTGTGGTGTGTGCACGTGCTGTTGCTCAGAGCTGTACCTCCCTTTAGGGAAAGCCATCATACTCTACTGCACCCTGTCCTGTGACGTTGCTCTGTGTGAAAGAGATGGTGGTGGTCCTTCTAACCTGCTTTCATTTGCAGGCTTTGTGAATGTGATGGTGGCCTCTTCTCCTGCACAGCCAAGGATCGTATGTTCTGAAGTGAGACGATACCTGCCCAAGACTATGGTGCTGGTGGGTTGCGAGGGTGTGGTGGTTTCTGTTCTAAATTGGGTCTTCCTGATCCCCTTACGGGGGTGAAAAGAAAAGATGGTCCTGCAATCCAACGTGTGGACTGCGGGTTCAGCAAAGGCATGTTCGGAAAGACTCTGCTGGACATCATGTGGACTTGCGCCCTCAACTGTGCTTTTTGTTGCAGCTTCCCACAGGAACTGGCAGGATTTGCAATGCTGGGGACCAGACAGACACCCAGGGTTAGATCTGACAGCAGGGAAGGCAGCTTCTTCTGCCTCAGTGATCGTGCTGTGAGGTTTTTCTCCCAGTCTTTGCAAATACTGCCCTGGAGATAAAGCCTGACGCTTGCTTGAGGCCAGAACGGCAAAGTTAGCAGACCTGGACAGAATAATCACAGCGGAGGCAGAAAGGACGAGTTTATATTTCAACTCCCTCTGCTCCCAGGATTGAACCCTGCCCTTTCCATGCCGCAAGTTCCCAAAGTTTCCCTCTAATCCTTCCAGCCCTTCCCTCTCTCCCAGGCCGGTCGCCCAGTCGGGGCGGGGGAAGCGAGGCCGGGCAGCCTGCGCCCTCCTGCCCACCGGCCTCCCCCGGGGAGGAGGCGGCGGGGCGGGGGGAGCCGATGCTGCCTCGGTTTCCCCCCTCCCTCTCCGGCGCCCGGCAGCTTTAAAGGCAGCGCAGCGGGGCGGGCGGCGGCTCCAGCACCATGCGGGCGCTCGGCACCCTCGGCTGTTGCCTGGCGCTGCTGCTGCCGCCGCTGCTGCTGCTGCTGCCGCCCGCGGCGCGGGGCGCCCCGCTCCGCCCGCGCCGGCAGCCGCGGCCCGGCGGCGGCCCCTCCGGCAGCCCCGCCGCCGCAGGTACGGTGCCCCGCTGGTGTCTGGTGCCCAGCATTGCAAATCCTGCCTCTCCGCGGCTGGCCGCCACCGGCGAGGGGCGCGCAGCCCTTCCCCGGGCCGATGCCCTCCTGCTCGCTGCTACCCGGCCGCTGCGGGCGCCGCCTGCCACTGCTTCTCGCGGGGTGTTTCCTTACGTGCTTGGGTTTACGCGCGGTTACAGGGAAGTTTATGCCCCAGGACATCTCGCTGTAACTGCAGTGGTCCATGGACCATGCGCTTGTAGGCAGAAGTACCAACTATTTTTTTGTTTGTTTTTTTTTTTTTTAATGCAAAGCGGGCCTTGCTAATCTCTGAAACCTGCATATCGCTTTCTACCTGTGTTCATTTCTCAGAAGATCTCTATTTCAGGCTCACGGATGGATCAGGCTCCTGAAAAGTTTGGGTTTTTTCTTCGTGTAAAAAAGAGAATTCTTTTGCCTACAAATCTTGGATTTTTTTTTTTTTTTTTTTTTTACAAACAGCGTGTGTCTTCTTCTTTTGTGTCTTCTTCTTTCAAGTCTTAAGCTATGCATGCATGTGCAAACATTTCTTCATGTTTTCCCAGCTTCCCGGAGGGCACAAAGCCATTCTTCTAAACCTTATGTAAAAAATGAGTTATGGGGTGAATGTAGAATTATATATAATATACCTGGACGGGATCCTAGATTCGTCCATTCCGTTACTCTGTCCAAAGGCAAAATCATCTTTACTACTGTTTCCTGATGGAAGTAAGGTGTATCTATGCAATTTGATTTTTTTCTCTACATTTTCACTTGCACAAGAGAAAAATTTTTTTAATGCATTTGGGGGGAAAAAAGTGCTATTTTCACCTCTACTTTTAAAAGAATTGTGAAGTTTTTTTTTTTTTAACTGGAATAGAATAATAAAAGTCAACCTGATAGTAGCTGGGAAAAGTGTCAGGTTCCCAAAACTGCTCTTCAGGGAGTATATTCAAACTGAACACCTCACATTTTTCTGTTTAATGCACTGCTGAGCAGGAATGTCTCTTTTGTAGAAATACTGTGCTTTTGAGTTGTCTGTTTTGCATAAACCAGCAGTACAAATCCATACCTTGATGGCATAAACTAAGTTAATGCATCGTCGGTGTCAGGTCAGGATACCAGGACAGAGAGCGTGCAGCTCAGGCCGCCTGCTCTTCATATCTTGCTTATTTTTTGTTTTCCTAAAAGTGATGTTTGTCTCTGATCTGAGCTATGGTTTTTCTGTTTCAGTCTAGATTTATGTCAGTGAGGAATTTTAGAAGCTAGAAATATTTGTGTAAATGTTCATTTTTACATGTAAAATTACTTCATAAATAATAAGTTACTTTATTTTTCTCTGCCCTAGAAGCCTTTAAACAGTAACAACTTCTAAAGAAGCCTTTATCACAGCGTCATTTGCCTCTTTTTCCTGTTGGCCTTTATTTCTTTTTGTTGTGTACTTCGAATTGTGAGTTACAAACAAGAAATAATTCCTAATCAGCAATCTATATTGTTACTATGCTAAAAAATATTGTTAGGATCTGTTCTAGCCAGTTGTTTTACCATTTTATTTCTATAGCTTAAAAAAAAATGGAATTCAGGCTTTATCTTTATAAAAATTAAAAGTAAGTACATTTATATATTGTTACATTTCTGTGTTGGCTGTTACATGCAAACTACAACCCTTTGTTTCAAGGATAGTTAGACATTTTGTGGGCTCAAATGTGGACCTGTCTTTTAATGCTTAGAAAAGTTCAATTATTTATTACTTGTCAAAATCAACATTTAAGAATTTATATATAATATAAATATATTATGTATTTAATATATCCACACATATCTATTTTATTTTCATATATCTGTATTATATATATATAAAATAATGTGTTGCTCGCTATAATTTTAAGCCTCTTTCTAGATAATCAAGAGTGCCAGCATTTATCTGGTAGGAGTAGTTTGCCGTGACAGCTTTCACTGCCCTAGGGTGAGAGCTCCGGTCCTGTGTAGGAGATGACTGAAGTGTTTTCCTTCCTTCTTGACAGACACTGCCTGCAAGAACCGGCCCCTAGACCTTGTCTTCATCATAGACAGTTCCCGTAGTGTCCGACCTGAAGAGTTTGAGAAAGTGAAAATCTTTTTGTCAAAAATGATTGATACTCTGGACGTTGGTGAAAGAACAACCCGTGTGGCAGTCATGAATTATGCCAGCACTGTCAAGGTAGAGTTTCCCCTCCGGACCTACTTTGATAAAGCATCTATGAAGGAGGCTATATCTCACATTGAGCCCTTGTCCGCTGGCACAATGACTGGCCTTGCCATCCAAACTGCCATGGATGAAGTCTTCACTGAGGAAATGGGCACCCGGCCAGCAACCTTCAATATCCCCAAGGTGGTCATTGTCGTGACAGATGGACGACCACAAGACCAGGTTCAAGATGTGGCAGCAAGCGCCCGGACAGCTGGCATTGAGATCTATGCAGTTGGGGTAGACCGGGCAGACATGCAGTCCCTGAGGATAATGGCCAGCGAACCACTGGATGAACACGTCTTTTATGTGGAAACCTACGGTGTGATCGAAAAGCTGACATCCAAATTCAGAGAGACTTTCTGCGGTAAGGTGGCCAGTCCAAGAGGGTAGTGTAATTTGGCTCCTTTGGGCTCCTGCTGTGGTTCCACTCCCTAAGAAAGAAGTTTTTCTTTTTGAGAAGTGTTATGTATCACATTCAAATATTTCCTTTGCCACCCGTTGGGCAAACAAGCCAACCCTTTTATTCAGTGGAGGCCAAGTAGTGACCTTTCATTTTGAATAGTGACCTTACCATGCAAGTAACAGACCTGATTTCAGTGGACCTCCTTGTGCAGTTGGTCCCATTTAGTGCAAGAGAAAGCATGGCAATCCATCCGGTACAGTTACCAACTTGCGGAGAGCGCACACCGGAGCTGTGCAGTCCGCTTATTTCTTTCCCCATCTGCTGAGAAGCATGGAGGGTGGAATTGTGGTGCTGAGGGGCTCCTTACAGACTCAGAGTAGGAATATCAGTGTGGCAGGTGAACCACCACGCTAGCTTGAGAAATTTCATGTGGGATGAACTGCCCGAACACAACAGGCTCTCACTCTGCAGGCATTGCTGGGCTTCTTCATGTGCCAGACTCACACCTTTCTCTGTTCCTCTGCAAGTTGATTTAGACAGGGGACTGTGGGATAAGTTGAATTAGCTTCGCTCTTTCAGGGCTGGTCTTGGAAAAATGCTGGGTGTGTGTTTGATTTGGGCTTGAACTCAGCTAATGATGCTGGGCCAATGTAGGTTGTTATTGTTGTTTACAGACAAAAAAGGGTCAAAAAAGGGTGCATCTGGAGTATTTAGAACCGCCTATAGATAGCTGCGACATAGCCCTACTCACAAAAATCAAACAACAACTTTTTGACAATTAAAAAAATTGTATGAAGTAGATTTTTCGAGTAAATTTCTAAGGAAATTACTTGTAAAATAAGTCTCCAGCAAGTAATGGGTAAAATCAGGTGTACAGAACATTGTAAGAAAATTAAAATAACAGCCATTGCCTTGGGAACTTGGTCAGCAATGTGTTGTTATTTCAAAGCCTTACTAAAAATTATCACCATACCTTTTGAATATATTTAGAGTGAATAGACCTCTTTTTCTAGGTGTGAAATAAACATGTTGGGCCATCTGCAGACAGGACACTTTGCCCAATAATTAACATAGGAAATGCCTTGAGGTTTGGCTTGACATCATGTTGTGTTGCTGATGTGACCACATTCTCTCTCTGGTAGCTGGAAGTGAGTACAAGTGCCCACCTAGCTGGACAGCTATGTGTGCTGTGAACATAACACTAATTTTCCACCTACGTTCTAGCCAAAGCAAGTCCTTTCATAGCACCAAAGAAAAATCTCTTGTTCTTAAGAATAAACTCATTGTTTATTGTTCCAATGCATAGGAACTACGCCTCTACTAAGCTGAAGGATAAACCAAGGAGATCTCATTCGCATACACTTCTAGTGTAACTCTGAGCTGCTTGCATGCAAATAGCCAGAATCTGTGGGATTCATGGACAAAAATGGGGTAAATGGAATTATTTTTAAAAAGGTTCATACAAACCAAATGAATCTAAGAGGGTCTTGTAAGACAGTGTGGGTGAACTGGGACTTTTCCAGCTCCAGACTGCTTTTTGGTCGGAAATCTAGACTCACCAGTGACAATTAGGATTTTCTTTGCTTTGGCTAAGCCAAATAAATTTGCTTGTAGGGTGAACTGAAAACAGGAAAACTAATGTTCAGGGCAAAATAGTTGGCTAAGATCAAGTTCTTGGTGCATTGAGAGCATCATTCAACGTGAGACCATCCTGGAGATGGAAAATCTTAGCCTTGAATTGGTGTCCAAGTCAGTGGAAACTTGACTTTCCTACCACACACACTTTCTATCAGCCTTATTAGGAGATATCTAAACTTTTCATGTTTTAGAAGATGTGCAATGTTGCCTTGCAATCAGAAATACATGAGGAGATTCAAGTGCGCTTACATCTCATTTCTTATCTCACCACTATTGCTTTGGAGTTTGATTTCACCAGTAGTCAATATCCACATTGTAACTACTCATCTAAGTAAAATCTCCGGTAATAAAAGACTTGTCTTCCAATTTTTCTCCCTTTTGTTTCCTCCTTCTTTCTTTTCTTTCTTTCCCCTTTCCCACTTTTTTCTCTTTTTTTTCTCCTTCCTTCTCTCTCTCCTTCTATTTTCATCTCATCTAAATTTAGTCATCTAAAAATCATCTAAGTTTAGGCAAGTATCCAGGTTTCCTTTATAATCTGTGGAGAAAAGCAGAAGCAACTTGAGGTGACCAAAGAAGCAGCAGATCCAAAGCTAAATACACTTGAGAAAAATTGGTCAGAAGTTAAGTAGTTATGTAGTTAGACCATCTGTGAAGGAAAAGGCTGTCAGCACACGTAGTGCATTGCAGAGATAGCCCAGCGTTGTAACAGCCGTTCTGTCTGCCCTGTCACCACAACACGCTTAGATCAGCTGCCATCCGTCATGCTGCTTTCTCTACCACTATTTTCTGTTTTCTCAGTCTGATGAGATAACCTGACTGTCTGCTGGGGAATTAGCTGGTCCCTGAAAATTGAATCTCATTTTGTAGTTCACAGTTTCAGCTTCTCAGTTCTCCAAGGTCTCGACGTTATTTCTGTACTGTCCTTCAATTAGGAGGCTTGTGTGCCTGTAAAGCTACCTTACTGTAGGAACTTTCCTCCATATCCTCTTTTGGTCTTGGCTTTTTAAACCTGACGGATCAAGGCAGCTGCAGCCCTCACATACCCATCTTGC
Source organism: Tauraco erythrolophus (assembly GCF_009769465.1). NCBI lineage: Eukaryota > Metazoa > Chordata > Aves > Musophagiformes > Musophagidae > Tauraco > Tauraco erythrolophus. The sequence continues at coordinate 61,657,145 of NC_141466.1, read as the reverse complement.
ACTGGCAGATTTCTTTGCTGGCTGATGCATCTGGACCATCACTACACAGACACTCTCTTCATCTCTGAGAAGAGAGTGTGTTATCCTAGTGCCTCTGAGTCATTTTCTCTTCTTCTTGGTCTTGATGCTCTTTCTGTTGCATTTTGTTTTATTTTGTTTTATTTTGTTTTATTTTGTTTTATTTTATTTTATTTTATTTTCAAATGCATTTCAGTTTACATGGGGTTTTTTTACAATGCAGTAGGAATTTGTAAATCAGGTTGTATGCCAGTGACCAGAAGTTAGTAAACTGCCAGACAGTGACTGACACATTTTGGGATTATTTAAACTGGTTCATTGTAATAGAAAGGGACTGGATACAATAAACCAGAAGGTTCTTTTCATTACCATGTTCTCATTTCCAGTATAATGTTACTAAATGCTTAAAATCTCCCTCTCCCTGTTGCACCCTTTTCAGTTTATCTTGTCTTTCTACCGCCTGAGGTGGTGAGTTATTTCAGTGCAGTTTCTCCAGTGTCATTTATGATCTCTTTCTTCTGACTACAGTATGATGCAAAAGATGCCTGCAACTTTTTGTGACAGTGACACAGCACTGAAATTCACTACCACTAACCCAGCAAACGGTGCAAGATGTACTGTTGTAAGCATAAATTATTAATGACTGTTTCTTTTGGGATGACTGAAATGCCTTTTCCGTAAATGTCCTTCGTAGCTGCGAATGTGTGTGCACTTGGGAGCCATGACTGCGAGCAGATCTGTGTGAGTAACGGCGGATCCTACCTTTGCGATTGCTATGAAGGCTACACTCTGAATCCAGATAAGAGAACCTGCTCAGGTATTACTCCTTTGGTATATGTGTTCAACCAGAAAAACCAACATTTTTGGAACGCCATAATTGGATTTGAGAAGCTACTTGTGTACTTTTGTTGAAACAGTGAACATCTCCATCTCCTTCAATAATAATAGATCTAATACTAAATAATAAATAAATAAGTCTGCTGCTAGTGATGATGAGAAGTAGTTTGATTCCATCACCATCCTTTTTGTTATGCCTACAGAGCCATTCATTAGGGCCAGACGCCAAAACAAAGTCTTCAGATGTAGAGACTGTATAGCTATTTTCTTTTACCACTTACTCTAATTCTTTCAATTACTATTGCCATTTCTGAGCTGATCCCAAATAGAAATATATTCGACAATGTGAATATGCACTCTATCCCAAACTACTTTTTATTAACAATGAATTGTTTCTCTGACATGCATCTTGCAGCTGTGGACACGTGTGCACCTGGAAGGCACGAGTGTGATCAGATCTGTGTGAGTAACAATGGATCCTATGTCTGTGAATGCTATGAAGGCTACACCCTGAATCCAGATAAGAAGACTTGCTCAGGTATGAATTAAAGGCTACTTTAATATAGGAAACTCATGGAGACATGGACATGTTTTCTGTGAGTTACCTTCATTGTTTCTGATTGAAAAATTGCTTACAGACATCAACTCTTAAAATGACAATTGACCTGTACACTTTCCCCTTGGTTCCAGTAAGAGTGAAATTGCATTTCTCTTTAAATGTGCTGATTACAAAAATGCAATTTGGCACTTACCTACCATTTTATGGTCTTCACAGTACTTCATAAACATCACTTAGTCCCTGGGAGAGGATGAACCTATTCCAGAGATGCCAACCAGCACTGTCTCCATTGGAGACTGAGTGCCACTAGTCCATAGAGAACTTAAACCCTGACATTTTTCCCCTGTCCTCTCCATCTCTCCTGTCGAAACTCATTTTTTTTTTACAGCTTGCTGCTTCTGCTTCCAAGCTGTGCAGGTATCTGTGATATAGCAACCCCAGTCTTACACTGGCAGCAGCTTCTTGAATCGTCACCCTGAAAAGTTAGCCTATTATAAAAGCTTTTTTCCACACAATACTTCTCTGGAGTTTTTTCTTTAAATCCAGAAGTTTTGAGCAGCACCAGCCTTAGGGTGGCTATTTTATCACTGGTAAGTGCATCCCTCCCTTTGAGAGCACATATTCTTCTCACCAAAGATTTCACTCTTCTTATTTCTGAGAATGTTTCCAATAGAGAACATAGTCTTCTCGTGCTCCTGCTTTTTTGTTTGTTTGTTTGTTTTTGCTCTCACTAGGCTTTATATCTCTTTGCCATTTAATAGCATTTCTACATATAATGCCTGGCTTTTTGTGCCTGCCTTCAGCTCATGGATGAAAGCATAAAGTAAAATTTGGATTCACTGTAGTTACTGATAACACTGCAAGAAACAACTTCTTCAGCCTTGACGCATGGCAGGTCATCTCAGTATGGCCTGATCATAGCCATATCCTTAGCTTCATCCCTACTGGGGATATTCAGGGCTGATAGAATTGCTGATGAAAATCAGAATCGCGTGAGGCATGGTATAGTAATGTCTTGGAGTCCAGATATCTGCCTCCTCCATTAAATAATTAGCAACTGAATTCAGTTGTCTGCAGCATAATATAATAATGTAGTACGGCACTGGTTGAATCATAATTTGAATCCCAATTAAATTATATTTGTAAATGTTGAAGTATTTAAAATGCTTGAGTGTCTGGGAGGGATTAATAGTTTTTTTCTCTAAAACATGGTTCACCACAGCCATGGACATGTGCACACCTGGAAGGCATGATTGTGCACAAGTCTGTCTGAGTAATGATGGATCCTACAGCTGTGACTGCTTTGAAGGATATGCTCTGAATCCAGATAAGAAGACTTGCTCAGGTAAGACCTGATCAAGGAAATACTGTATTTAGCTAAAAGCAAGTAGCTTTTAAAAATCAGGTTAATTTATGTTGTTTTTCTGATAAATTATCCAAGAGTTTCTGTACAACTCCCGAAAACACAGTGCAACTTTATTTCTTCATATGTCCAGTAATAATTTGAGACTCATGGCTCTTCTACAGTTATGTGAAGCTTGTAATTGGTATAATTAAAATGCCATTTGGCATTTCGCTGAGGACTTCACAGTATTTTCACACCCAGGGAGCATGCATTGCCATATCCATCTGAGAGAGGAGAGGATAATATATTTGGTAGGAATATGTGATGTGTATTACTTGTGTCAGAAAACTCTTCAGTAAAGCAGCACAAGGGAAGGAGATGAATTAGGGCAAGGACTGTGCTGGGAGAGAGATTACAGTATGTATCATCATGAGTGTGTGATAACTCTTTCTGATGGATGTGTTTGGACCTCAAAAAATATTCCAGCCATAGAGCTTTAGAGGATAGAGGGAAATATTCTTTCCCAGCTCTGGTCTTCTGTGGAGAATAGAAGCATAGATGTAGCTGGTACTTAAGGATGTATATATATAGTACCTACAAATTAATATGTATTCTCCACCATTTTCACTTAATTAGGATTTGAACTTCTTCATTTCTTTGGATGTCTCACTGATGATTTACTTACACAAAATCCTTTTTTCCACTTTCATCATAATCTCTTTCCTTACTACATCTTGTGTGACAAAGCACTGAAACTGGGCTTCCATTTCCAGGAGGTTCCCAGGCAAACCTCTCCAATTAATTCCTAAGTATTGCATCTGAAAGAAGTGAAGCCAGAGAGCCTCAATATTTCTTCCTGCCTGGTTTAAGAGCTGATTTTGTAAATGGAGTTCCTAAGATTAACGCTCACCTGGCATTATACAAAGGCAATAAACGTCTTTGAGGGAATGTGAATTCAGTTAGGAATTAGACTCCCTTTGGGAGTCTAAACCTGAACCTCCTTTCACAGCACTGATTCTCCCCCTGCATAGTCAAATTTCAGATTAGTTCCCTAACATGCTTGTTTTTTTCCCTTTTGAATCTAATTGCAATAGGCTGCTAATGATTTCTAAACCATACAGGTCTTTGTGATGAAATAAAAATAGTCTAGGTCCAGGAGGGGGTCTTGTCTTTTTGTTTTCTTTCTTTCTTTGCTTGTGCCTTACTGAACCTCCTTACCACAAAGATATCCAAATATAGGAACTCCTTCTCAGCTTGGCCTTTCAGAGTTGACATGTTAAATTTGGCAGAAAACATCAGCCTCACACATCAAGTGCCCACTTTGTAACTGGCAGCGGGTGCCACGTCTCTCTTTTTTTTTTCACAGCCATGTATACTCTTCTGTTTATGGTCTTTTCACTCCATAAACCAGTGGCTTATCCAACTCAATTAGAGCTGAAATAATGCCAAATACTCTCTTAAAATCCAGATATTTGTTCTCTGAAGTTCCTTCGGATAATTACTTTGTAACTGGGTCACTGCAAGTTCAGTTCCTTTTGCAATCTGTTATAACTGCAGTGTTGCCAGTGTTCTAAAAATCATATTAATTTTGTGATGTTGATAGCCAGATAAAAACACTCTGTATACCCTACCACAGCTAATAGCATGCTGACATGCAATAAAAACGTCCTGGTTTGATTCCAAATGAAGATATGTTTGAAAATGGGAATTACTAACATCAACTAAAGTGAAGTTTGGGTATTGATTAATGTTCTCTTCTCAAACGCCCTCCTCAGCTGTTGACATGTGTGCACCTGGAAGGCATGACTGTGAGCAGGTCTGCGTGAGAGATGATCTCTTCTATACCTGTGACTGCTACCAAGGTTACACCCTCAATCCAGACAAGAAGACTTGCTCAAGTAAGTGCAGATGGTTGTTCCCTATCCCCCCATACCCTTCCCAGCTAAGTATAGGTATTGAAATCCTCTCATTAGCAGGTTAATATATTTGGATCTGTTTGAGAAACTTTTACGTGCGTTCAAGTGTTGTAAGACAGTTCTGTGTCACTGCCTTTTCCACTTCGAGCAACGTTCAGAGATATCAAGCACTTTATATGCAACAATGCTAGTAACTGCCTACCATGTGGTCTTTCTTTATCATCCTTATAACTAAGGCCTTCACTGTATTTAAGAAAAAAAACAACAATATTCAGCAAACCCAGAACTGAGAAATAATTGAAGGGAGAAGAGCTGGGGTTAGTCACACAGTCACATACTTTGCAGAACTGTGGAAACTGCATACCACCGTGCAGGAGACAGCTGGAGGCGGTGTCCTCCCCTCCAGGCTCAATTTCATGTTGCTGTTTGTTTCTTTAGCTTCTCAGGTAACTTCGTGTTATAGTAAAAATGTAATTTTTTAAAAAATGGTTCTTTCCTTCCTGGTCTCCTTACTGTAAAGCTATAGTGTGCTGGAAACTTTCCATGGCATGCCTTTGGAGGTGACCTGGCACTTCACATCTGGTGGGGTTAGGCAGCTGTGGTCAGAGTGACCATAGACTGCAAAGTAGGAACTGAGAGAGACCTCAGTAAGGCAGTTGGTTCTTCTCACCGCCTCAAGGCAAGATTGGTTACACATCTCAGTAGTTCCTGGTAAGATTCACGTAGGATAGGCTCCCAGCATGGAAAAGGATTGCCATTAGGAAGCAGGAAAAAAGTTACCTTTCTTTCGGATAACTATTTCTCCAAAACGCGTTCTGTAAGAACTGAAGTATGTGCACCAGGAACCCATGGCCGTGAGCAGGTCTCTGTGAGTAATGGTGGATCATACACCTGTGACTGCTAGGAAGGCTTTACCTTAAATCCAGATGAGAAAACATGCTCAAGTAATAATTTAATGTCATTTTTTTCTGAATATATTTATTGAAGTACCTCTCTTTAATGTGTTAAATCCCTTTAATCTGTTTAAGAAACATTCTATCAACTCACAAACTCTCTGAAAGTATAATCCCTTTTCATTCTTTTCTGCCTGTTTCCACTAATGTTTGAACTAGTTTGTTCCTTCTCGCTTAGTTATAGCAGTTATTGTATTTAAAACTACAGTTGACTCTTACCTATCACTGCACATTTAAGGACTTCACCATATTGTAAAACAAAATCAGTTATAATCTGCATTTCCTTAGGAAATGGGAACCAACTGGGTGATTGGCAAGGCAGGGTTCTGAGGCATCTGTCTCTGGAGCACGGGACTCAATTGTGTACCAGCATTTGGTGGATGGTGAGAGGCCAGAGGGGAACGGAACTGGTGTCAGAAGAACTACTGTAATGCTAAACCATATGTTCTTCTCTGCTCCTCCAAGCTGAGTGGGGCAGGCATGAACTCACCAACTGTTTTCCCTTCAGATGGGCAATAATGGCATCAACTGTTGGCAGAACCTCTGCACCATTTGATGTAGAATCGTAAATAAAGTTGGGTTGAAAGGGACCTCAAGAGGTACCTAGTCCAATCTCTGATTCAGAGCAGCAATAACTTGCCATTCCATCAAGTGGCTAAGGACTCTATGTAAGAGCAGAGTTATAAAATAGGTGGATATAGCCAAACAATATCTGCAAAAATAGTATTTTTTTTGTAGGTCTGGACTTAAACATAAATGCAGTATAAAAACACAACTCTAGCATGTTTTGTACCACTTGTTTGACTATGACCATCCCAGTGGTAATGGGAGTGTCCAGGATTTTGAATATCAAGTACTGGAAGACTCTAAATTTCATAGAAGGACTGTAGAAGACTTCAGGGTACCCTTGGGCAGTTGCCAAAGTTGGTTGGGAAAGTAAATTTCTTAAAACCGACATAATCCAAGGAGGATCTGTATCTGTCATTGGAAAATTTAAATGCAAACATGAAAAATTAACTGGCAGTTGGTTGGAAACCAACCATGTTGGTGTGATATTTTGAACTGGCCTTCCTCCAGCTGACTCTTGAACAGCTCTTCTTTGTACATTGACCATAAAGCTGGTGGAATGTTCCAAAGAAGGGAGCTGAACAAATACAGGTTCAGTGGAATCAAGGAGACACCAGTTTCAACACTGGCTCTAAGACAAATGAGTTTCTGCACTGCTAGAAATGAATCTGTTCATAGATTTTGCAGTTTCCCTCTAAAATGGAAATATCAATGGCATGATCAATAAACAAAAAAGAAATAAAAATATTTCAGAAAAAAACAAAACAGAAATTGTATCCAGGTGTAATATTTCTATTGTGTTACTGTTATAATGCTCACATAATTTGTTTGGCATTGATCAGCTATGCATTTATATACCTAGAGAAAAAATAAATGAATAATCTGCTGTCGTTGTCTTTGCAAGCAACGTAAAAACACATGTATCAAGACACAGGCATTACATACAAGTAATACCCCTTGATAACTTGTTGAAAGGGTATTTCATAATTGTAGGCCCTCTTTTATGAAAGCTCTGCCTTTGGAAGCTTATTATTCTGGTCTCAGATGCAGATGGTAATCTCACTACTGTACCTGTGCTTCAGTAGCTGTTGAAATGTTTGTTAGCCTGCAGCAAGTGGTGCAGCTTGCCTTAACTCCTGTTTTCTTCATGGAGTAGGTGAGGCTAAATTGGCTTCCACGTAGCTATGAACTCACACACATCAGCTGATGCCCGACGTTATTATACCACAATGAAATTACCATCTCTCTGAGCCCTTTGTGATCATCCTTGGTTTTGTGGTGGATTATGGAGAAAAAGGAATTCTGAGGACAGATGAGGCTGGTCCCCTGTAAGTCTGGAAGACTGAGGGCAAGACCTAGGAACAGATTCAGCGGAACCACTGTGGAGTATGGCAATGCTTGCTTTCTCTTTCTTAAGAGATTGATGACTTCTCTGTCACACTAGCTGGCTCCTCCATCAACACTTCTGTGCCTTTCTGCTAGATTTTAAATTCATTTGGGCCAATTTGAATGTTGTTGTTCCCTGCATCCATGTTCATGTGACATTGGAATGGACTTGCGTTCGCACCCCTCGATGAATAAAAACTGATACTCCCTATGCATGCGTATTGCCAATGTTACAAACCGAGAGTACTTGTGAGGTGATACGCATTGATGATTTAGCTGACCCTTATTATTTAGCATTTAAAATTAATACTTGTGTTCTTACTTTGATTTTTGTATTATTTACCAAGTGGTAAATTCAATTCTTGTAATTTCTTCCTAAGATGAGACTTAGGTATCTAAATTACACCCACATCTCAGAAACTGATGCAAACCAACCAGTCTCTGACACTGACTGTGTGCCTAAAATCACTACGTGCCTTTCTGCTTGGTTTGGAAAACTGCTGGAGGGATTAATTTTAGACTATGGCATTCTCAGAAGTGCTGTGTTTGGGAGTGATGAGTACCTCAAATGCCATTACAACCCAGCTCTGACTGAGCAGCAACCTTGATTTTGTATAGATAGATAGATTTAGATTCTAATTAGATATAAGGAAGAAATCTTTTACGATGAGCATGAGGGGACACTGGAACAGGTTACCCAGAGAAGTTGTGGGTGCCCCATCCCTGGAAGTGTTCAAGGCCAGGTTAGATGAGGCTTTGGGCAACCTGGTGTAGTGGAGGGTGTCCTTGCCCATGGCAGGGGGGTTGGAACTAGATGATCCTTAAGGTCCCTTCCAACCCTAACCATTCCATTCCATTCCATTCCATTCCATTCCATTCCATTCTATCCGTTTCCCCTTATCCTTACATTGGATGCCAGTGAGAAGAGCCTGGCTCCATCCTCATGACAGTCACCCTTTACATATTTATAAACATTAATGAGGTCCCCCCTCAGTCTTCTCTTCTCTAAGCTAAAAAGACACAGCTCCCTCAGCCTTTCCTCATAAGGGAGATGCTCCACTCCCTTAATCATCTTTGTGGTCCTACGCTGGACTCTCTCAAGCAGTTCCCTGTCCTTCTTGAACTGAGGGGCCCAGAACTGGACACAATATTCCAGATGCGGCCAGGTTGGATGGGGCTTTGAGCAACCTGGTGTAGTGGAAGGTGTCCCTGCCCATGGCAGGAGGGTTGGAATTAGATGACCTTTAAAGGTCCCTTCCAATCCAAACCATTTTATGATTCCATCATTCTTCTGAAGAGAAGCCCAACAAGTTAGTCATGGCCTTAAATACAGCTAATTGAATACATTCTGTTTACAGTGATGCCAGTGGCCTTCCTATGTGGATAGTCTGATGGTCAAAGTACTACTTACAAGAGAGAGACCTGCACTGCAGGTTCTTCCCAGCCTGCATCACTTATACACACTTACTTCCCAGGGTGCCCTACCTTTTGGGATGGGAGATATTCTGGATGAGAGGGAGAGAGAACAGGCGAAGGGATTCACTCTAGTATAGTGATTAGAGTTGATGGGGTAGGCTAGTTGATCCCTGCACCCAGTCCTCTTTTTATATTTTGTTCAATCATGATCTAATTTAAAGAGTGTGGAGGATCCAGGTAGGCAGGTGAGGAACTCTCTGCTCTGCCTTCTCTTTTGTTAGAGTTGAGCCCTCTCTTGCCTGTCTTATTCCTGGACTATGACACTGGTATCTCTGGCTGCACCCTGGCCCCTGTTCACTGCTGTCCCTCCTTCCTGACTGCCCTGGGCTGCAGTGCTTGCTGTAATCTCATAGCATGAATTCAACTCGTGGTGCAGAATCAAGCATTTTCCTGGGATTTAAATGTTCCATAATTGTCACAAATATTCTAAGTGCTGTTTTCTCTCGTAGGAGCCGTAACGAGCAGTCTTGTAACAACTGAAGAATCCTGTAAGTGTGAAGCCATAGCTGCCCTGCAGGACTCGGTCACCTCACGCCTTGAAGCTCTGTCCACAAAATATATCCTTTTTCTCACATGATCTTCTGCATTCAGCTCTTTACTGGTATTTTAGAGGGAGCTGCTTTGGTGTTAGCCAGGGAAGGAACACGCTTCACAACAGGAAGTATTTTCCTGGTAATTTTAGAAGTGTTACAGAGCAAAATCTTGCTTGTTGAAAATACCATTATGCTTTCACATTTCATTGAAGGACTTTAGCATCAAGATACAGATAACATGCACACTGCTCACATCACCTAGATTATATATGGTATATTGAACATCAAGCACTGCTCTGTTCAGATGACTTTTACTGTTGCAGCAAATGCTTAGTTTTGAACCCTCCCGTAAGTAGTGTGTATGTGCCCCAAATTTTTGAAGACACCCAAAACAGGCAGTGCGACAACAGTCTGACCATTGCTGCAGTATTCCTCTGCATCCCAACTCTGCAGACAGGCACTGTCCCAAGCAATTTTCATGCACCTTCTTCTTCTCCGTGAAAATGTGTCAGCTGCTGGGATATAGGAGAATGTGAGAGCTGCAAGGCAGGGTGCCGAGGCTGGAGGTGCTGGGCAAGCCCTGGGTCCGCAGGACATCCAGGGTGCAGGCTGGTGGGTGCCAGCTACGCTGCGCTGGAATTTGCTGGCTTCATTTTTGGCAGTGTGGTGCCTGTGGCAGCGAAGAGAAATGTGGTCAGCCCCTGGATTAGGCATTTCACAAACATGTGGGAGAGAAAAAAAAATAAAAGAGAAAGTGGTAAACTCCCAGGGCTGGAATAAATGCCCTCAGATGCCATGGCAGGAACTAATAGCTGGAAGTTAAAGTTGGGCAAGCTGTGATTCAACATAAGGCATAATTTTTAGAAGTGAGAGTGGTTGATCACTGTGACAATTTACCAAGGTTTTCATCACTGGAAAATTTTTGAGACTGCATGCTTTTTTCTGTAAAAGGTGCTCTTGTTCAAATAGGAGTTGATTTAGGGGAGCACTACATCTGTCAGTTTGTCATCCTGATCACGGAGGCCTCAGAATCAAGGAAGAGTCGGGTATTTAGGATTAATCAATGGATAGCAAAGCAGGAGACCAGTAAGTTTTATATATTAACTCATTATTTATACAGATAAATAAATTTTTCAGTTCCCCAAAGTTTCTGAAAGCCGAATGAAAACTTCTGCCAAGGACACAAGACTTTCCCAGTGCTTGAATAAATTCAAAGTTGTTTTTATGAGGTCTAATTGCAAATCCCTCGTGGAGTTGAGTTTATCTGCCTCGGAGAGGTGAAGGGAAGACTCTGATTTTCCTTGGATTACAATATATAATTCCAGGTAATCTAAGTAGTTAAAACTGAACACCAAGATAAATAAACATGTAATGTCATCTCAATAGTAGCACATCCTTCAGAGAACAATCCTTCTGCCTGAAAGACCTAATGTTAAGCAAGAAAATGTGGTGGTTTCATGTTAGGAATATACTTTATTACAAAGAACTGAGGCTTCCTTTCAAAGTTATTCTTTGGTGTGCAGTTTGTATCCCTACTATCCTTTCAAGACAACCTGAAAAAAGCAGCGAAGACAATCACCGGCTACTCCTCAGCCCTGAATGTCACTCAGTCCAACTCCTTTTAAGAAATTAGGGTTATTGAGATCATTTGGGAAGTTGCCACCTCGACAGATCTCTAAAATATTTTGAAATCACTGGTTCAAACACGCATTGACCTCATTTAGAAAACAGACTGTTTGTTGAAAATGCAGCAATCAGAAGATTATAAATAAACCAAACCTTGTAGGCATCTATTATATTGTCCTTAACAACTGACCACTAGATGAAGTGTCTGAGAAGCTGCAAGCGTATCAAGGCAGACAGCAGGTTGTCTGAGTTACCATTCTACTTAATTCTGAAAGAAATAATCCTTCAGAAGCAATCCTTTTTATTGTGTTCAGCAAGCTTTATTTTGTTGCACAGCTTAGAAAACAGCAGTTGGTTTGTTATTTTTGACAAATGTCAAGAAGACTTAAGGAAGGCAACAGTCTTGAAAATCCAGTGACCCTGAGGATCTTCATGTACAGTCACTTTATAACCATAAAGTTACCTATATCTGCTGTGCTTCAGTTTGTACTGCAAGTAGTACAGCAGGTACTGCTTTTCTGCAGTAACTGCTCTTTTATTCTCTTATTTAACAGTTAATACAGAAAAAAATGAATGGATACAGTATATCACATTATATAAAACTGTGAAACGGCAAGGCAGAGTTACAAATGTGCCTATGTCACCTCTCCATTAAATGGGAAAGTAGTTTGAGGTCTTGTAACTTATTTTAATAAAATAAAGTACGATCAGCACAGTGATGTTGGAAGTTTTTTTTTGTATACAGCCTAAAGGATGTGTGTTATGAAATAAAGTGTTTAAAAAACCCAAGGAAACAAAATCTCTAAGATAAAGGAGGCACAAATGGAAGAAATCCACATAATTACACAGGATACTATCCCCAAGTCACATAGTTGCAAAAAGAACTGTTTGATTTTAAAACCTACAAGTCCTTGTTAATACAGATAAAAGGTTTAAGAGTAATTTCAAGTATTAATAATGTTTAACACTCAGAAAGCTGAAAGACTTCCTCCAATTGAAGGTTTTTATCCTGCAAGATTTACTTATGTTATTAGTTAGTCATTCTTGTTGTCTTAACCATTGACTTTACTGGGACTAGTTGTGTCAATTGGGCTTGTAGGATAAAACACACAAGCTAACAATTTAAAAATTTAATTGTTAATGGAATCCACTTGTTTTGCACACTTGGCATTTGTAATAATCCAAATGCTCTAGAAACTATATTTAAATAAATGTGAAGATGGAGTCAAAACTATAATTATTATTCTTTCTTCTAGAATTGAAAAATCAAAAATACGTTGTATAGTGTTGCAATATAATAGCACAAAATATTGTATCAGTAGCTGGTGTGCCAAGGACATATCAAACAACATCTGTGCTTGCTTCATACCCTGCACACAATAGATAAAAACAATTGCAAAGAAAGCTAGTGAGCAGAAGTTCAGTTATCATGTCCACTGCACGTGCGAGTGAGACTTCAGGTATGTCTGTGCAGTCATGTTAAGTTAGTACTTAGTTTAATGCTACTACTCTAGTTTAATACTAAATAGCACAGGTGAACATGGGACACAGCTTCAGCAGGGGCCGAAAATGAGACTACAAACTCTCCAAGATTGCTGCATTGGTCTGTGGTTGATGTTTTGTGATGTGTCCCCACTGATATTAATTTGCTGTAGTTCAATTAAAGTCAGCGTAGGACAGCCTAGCTGTGCTTCACTTGCTTCCTCAAAGTGCTGTGTATGCATATTTTTTCTGTGAGTCATGGAGTTTTACATCCAGCACTGCACTTTGCTTACTTTCATGTCCTCCGCTTAGACATGGGTATTATATAAGGATTTATAGGGCCAGAAGTATGCCTCGGCCTCCGCAATTGGTAAGAATAAATAAGTTGTAAATCTAATAGAAGACTTTTCAACTTCTTGGCAATTGGGAGTGGATGACATCAGTCCCATTTACACTAAGGCCAGATGTCAGAGGAGATGTATAATTTTACACGATAGTGGAAAATTGTCCTGGAGGCCAGATGTCTTGCAAGCTGTCAGCTGGGCAGGCCTTGTTTCATGCATTAGTATTCATAACTCCATTTTACGTTACAAATGATGGTATTTACATTCATTTCCTCTGAGCAATTATCTTGTCTCATTTTGTGTTTGTGAGCACCAGATAAAATTCCGAAGTGATATCAGGAATTTCTTTAAAATAGGACATACCAGCATGTCCTATTGACGGAACAATTTAATTTTAAATATGGGTGCACCTGTTGATATGGAATGAGTAATTCTACTGTTTTAATTATTGAGGCAGTAGAGCTTTCAGACTAATGCAGAAAACTGTTATGAACAGAACTAAATTTAATCTTTTGGATAGTATTTTAAAATTACTTTTATTCCAAATGGAATAGAATGGAATGGAATGGAATGGAATAGAATAGAATAGAATAGAATAGAATAGAATAGAATAGAATAGAATAGAATAGAACATTCCAGGTGGAAGGGACCTACAATAATCATCTAGTCCAACTGTCTGACCACAGGCATTTTCTAAATTACCTTTAGGTATCTTATTCAGCTTTAGCATGCTTACAGGGGTTCAGCCAGCTTTGCTTTATAATTCTGCCTTATGTATGTGCTTCTAAGTTTGCATTAGTCAAAAAGCTGGATGCCCAGTGCTGCTCACTCTTGCACGTCCATGTAACTTCAATAAAATGATGTAATGATAATTCACAGCTCATTCTGTTTTTCTCCATCTCCAGATAGCCTCTCTGAGAAGAGGGGAACAGCAGGAAACTTGACAAGAGACGGGTTTGAAAACTTGGCTTTGTCATGATCCTCCTTTGTCATTGAACAAATTGCTTGTATTTCAGTGTTTCTGTCGTGGATAATTGCACTGCGGAGTGCTTAGCCACTATGAACGGGAGGGGGATGCCCTGGGAGACATGGCACTCCTCCTCCTCCCGTGTCAAGCAGGCGAGTTTTTAGAGCAGGATGCAGAAGACATAGGATAGTCTTCTGTACATCTCCCATGCTCCCCTTTTCTGTCGATCAGCTACTGAACAGCTTCGGTATGGAAAACAATTATTTTGCAGCTGGGTTCAGCCTAGCTCGGTGTCAGCGCTGCATATCCAGGCTGCTCCTGGACCCTCCCGCACCCCCCATGCCGGCACAGATCCGGACGCGACCCGTCCCGGACCCCCCCGCGCTGCTCGGTGCTAACAGCAGCCATGGGGCCGGCCCTCCCGCTCTGACCCACTGAATCGAGGCGTTATTCCTCTGAGGGACCAGCCCCGGCCGCGGGTGCCCGCAGCGCCTCAGAGGGAGCAGGAATGGCGCCCAACACCCGCGGCCTCAGCCGCAGCCACCCGTCACCTCAGCGAGCTCCCGGGAACGCCTCGGGCAGCTCCGAGGTCGCGGTAACTCTGAGGATGCACCGATGGAAATTATACCAAAAACGCTTTTGTGCAAACACTTTTGGATCCACGAGCGTTCACGTTTTGCCTCTTGGATAAGCAGAGCGACCTTTATTAATGAACTGCCAGTGCTCTCGACCCAAGTCGAGCGCGATCGGTCACGCACTGCCCGCCGCTGCCGCCGTGCCGGGGCGGGCAAAGCCCGAGCCCATCTCCCCGCTCCCGGGGGGCCGTTCTCCGGCAGACAACGTCGCTAAAGGCCGCTGCTCCCGCCGCCTCAGACAGCGCCTCAGGCCAGGAGGAGCCGCCGACTGCGGGAGCGCCCGTCCCTGGCGCCAGAGGGCGGGCAGCAGCGCCTTCCTCGTGTCTTCCTTCTTTCGTTCCCGGAAGTGGAGAAGCGCGCGCCCCCGAGGCGCACTTCCGGCGGTGGTTGCCAGGGTGACGCGGTTCCCAGGGAGGCCGCGCCGCGCCGCGCCGCCGTGAGGAGCGGTGTGGGTCGGCACCCGTCGCCCGCCGCTCCTCCAGGATGTTCATCTACCTGTGCAAGAAGGTGCTCCTGGGGCACGGAGGAAAGTCCAGGGGGCGGGAGGTCCCCTCTCCCGTCTACCCCCACCCCCCCCTCCCCGGGAGCCCCCGGGGATTGGGAGCGCGGAGGCCTCGGGGCGCTGAAGGGACCCTCGGGGCTCCTTCCTGCGGCCGCTGCGGGTCTGCTGGCGCTGGCGGTGCTGCCGCGGGTTTCGTCCCTTCGCAGAGCGCTGCCCTGTTCCGTCCTGCCTGCTCCCTCGGCCTGGGTTTGGGGCTTGGGGTTTCTTGGGTCTTCAGCTGTCTCCTAAGCAACTTCCCGCCCAAGAGAGTTTGAACGTGGCATTTCAGCTGGAGACCAGCTGGTGGCAAAGCCCTGTGCGCTGTGTGATCCCTCTCACCTGTTTTGTTGCTCATGGCGCCTCCTCTGCGCACTTTTGAAGATGTCCTGTTGCTGTTGTTTACTGCCTATGTTAGAGTTCCCTCTTCTCGAGCGTTGCGTTGCACGGTTTCACTAGTGCTTGTAATTCTAATTGTCTTCTGTCTCTTTTTTGCATGTGCTGACCTGTCGATAGAAATCAGTTTACCTTGTGTGCTATCATAGGTGTCTTTGAGGTGTTCAAAGAGAGTATTTTAAAATAAAACATCCTTCTTACAACTGTGTAGAGATACAAAACATTTCTTTTTCAGATTGCAATTCCTGATAATGTCCGATTAAGATGTATTTCCTGGAATAAGGATCAAGGTTTCATAGCCTGTGGTGGAGAGAATGGATTACTGAAAGTTTTAAAATTGGAACCACAGACAGGTAAATGAGGGATTTTTTTTTTTTTAAGAATAAAATCCACCACACTTCAGAAAGCATAACTCCTTCCACAAGTTTGACAATATTGCATATGTTTTAAATCTGTACATAGATAGTTATGTATTTGCATAAACACCAAATGTGCTGTCACTTTCTTCTGAGCACTGTTTTCCTCCAGCTTGTCTTACAGGGCATACATGTAATTTGTCTACCTGTTATATCTGCTGGAGTTTTCTTCAGTGCTTTTTCTTTTTCCAGACATATGTTTCATTCTTATTCTTTTTGTATAGACTTCCAGTTAATTTTGGAACTTATTTCATTATTTCTTGATTTTGTTTGAAAGTTCTCTACTGTCTTCATTATTTTAGGGAGAAAGCTGTATTTTTTTTTAATAAATATGTTCCAAGAAAAGTAAAATCTAATATATTTTCAATTTCTTTTAAACCTTTTTCTTAATGTAGCAAAATATGATAGCCATAGTTGTTATTCTGGTGTTTTTTGTTTGTTTTGTTGGATTTTTTTCCCTGAAAAGCTGCTAAACCATAAAGAGTATATGAATTTGGATGGCAGATGTAAATAGCAAATGCATTGAACTGAGGGGTGGAAGATTCATCCTGCAGTTACAATTTACATACTTTTAGATGAATAATTTTATGTAGTGATTAGAGCTGCAGTATTGATAGAGACACAGTAATATGTATGCTTTATTGATTTTATTCTATAGCTATTTTTTTATTTCTAGATGAAGCGAAAATAAAGGGACTTGCAGCTCCTAGCAATCTTTCTGTGAATCAAACTCTTGAAGGTCATAGTGGTAAGTGTGTCTTTGGATATTTAATGTACTTTTGATTAGAATGAAAAAAAAGCAAGATTTTATGAAGTCGATAGAGTAATTTTGCTTTTTATTATAAGCCTGAAATAAAGATTATCAGTATTCAGCTCAGGTATGTAACAGCTTGACTATCTATTGTTACCAGGTTATCTGATGAGAGACCTACAGTCAATCTTTCATCATCTGTGAGCGAATTACTGGGTAGAGAATCAAACTGATCTAGCCTTACCTTGATTCTCCTGACAGATATTGTGTGTGATGCAGAACGCCGGCTGCACAAACCAAGCTCTGCTCTGCCTGTTAGGATTTAAAGTTTGCTTCTGGATTTTAAAAGGTTAAGCCCGAACTTTGATGTTACAGCCTAACTTGCGTTTGGTATTACCACAGGCTTTGCTTTTCCCAAATTATTCGGTCCCCGTTCATCATCCTGAGAAGGAAATATTGGTTGCCATTTAAGTGGATGATGCTATTGTACATGTTATATTACAGAGGGACTTCCCCTCTCCCCAAGTCGTGCAGTGCTACTGGTATAGCACTTATTACCTCCGACTTCAGCATGGTCTGTCTGGAAGTGCTGCTCGGTTGCATGGGACTGGAATATATTTTTAGGTATTTACATAAACGATCAGGATATATTTGCTCCCATCCATTTGTTCACACACTGCCTTGGTAGTTGACAGATAAAGAATGCTTTCTAGCAGAAGCAAAAAGCTAAACTGGAATTGCTGAGTTAAAGAAACAATAATGTTCTACTGTGGTTAAAAAAAAAAAAAAGAGGGTACAATTTTCTCTTACATTGTCTATAGAAAGTTTTAAACTCCAAACAAGAGACTGCAATCAGAAATAAGTCTAAAAGCCTTCTTAAGCCTTTTTCTAGCAACACTGATGTGGTTAAGCCATTTTGTTTGGTTGGTTTTAATAGTGTCTATAGGATTTGCTTATATGTTTTGATAGCTTTACGTTTTCTGAAGAAATTGAAGTTAGTTCAGTAAACCTGATCTCTGTCATAAATATATCTTCATTTTCCCTTCATTGACAATTGCAGAATGTGTATATATGTAGACTGCAATATAGTCTGCAGACAAATTTTAGAGAAGTTAGAAAACAACAAGCCAGAGAACGATAGTGTGTGAAAGTAAAAATTGAATGGAAGGAAATTAGACAGGGTGGAATTAAACTCTTACGTGAGAAATGTTAAATGGTCATCATCTGTGGACAACAGGATATGAAAAGAATGCTAAAATCCTTACGTTATTTGAAGAAGTGGTCTTTTTATGAGGATTTGCAGTTGAAACCTTCCAACAGTCAGTCAGGTTATTTTAGAGGCCTGGTTAAATATGATTGAAAAAACGAATTGTGAGGAATTGATTTAGGGAATATTTTGAATGGCTGTCTTCATTTCTGAAATAAAGTAGTTACCCTGAACGTGAGGGGTTTTCAAAGGTATCTTTAACTGCATCTGTTGATAAAGTTCATGACTGATGCTGATAAAGGAAAAGGATACAGAGGAAATGGATGACCAGCGATGATGGCATGAAAGAGTGTGATGCTCGAAATGGCCAAGTTCATACCCAGTGTGGAACTGATGAAATAAATAAGATACAGCTTAGAAATGAGTGGCTGGAGAACTGCCTGGCGGAGAAGGACCTGGGGGTGTTGGTTGACTACCAGCTTGATATGAGCCAGCAGTGTGCCCAGGTGGCCAAAAAGGCCAATGGGATAGCAGCGTGTATCAAGAATAGTGTGACCAGCAGGAACAGGGAAGTGATCCTGCCCCTGTACTCGGCACTGGTGAGGCCGCACCTGGAATATTGTGTCCAGTTTTGGGCCCCTCGCTTTAAGAGAGATATTGAGCTCCTGGAGCGAGTCCAAAGAAGGGCGACTAAACTGGTCAAGGGGCTGGAAAATAAAACTTATGAGGAGCGGCTCAGGGAGTTGGGGCTGTTTAGCCTGGAGAAGAGGAGGCTGAGGGGAGACCTGATTACGGCCTATAAATACTTGAGAAAAGATGGTGGGGAGGTAGGGGAGGGACTCTTTACATTAGTGACGGGTGATAGAACAAGAGGAAATGGGCATAAGCTTAGTCAGGGGAGATTCAGGTTGGATGTTAGGAAGTATTTCTTCTCTGAAAGGTTGTCAGCCACTGGAATAGGCTGCCCAGGGAGGTGGTTGAGTCCCCATCCCTGGATGTGTTTAAGAATAGGGTGGATGATCTACTTGAGGATATGGTTTAATGGGGATTAGGGATGGTTGGACTCGATGATCTCTGAGGTCTTTTCCAACCTAGAAATCTATGAATCTAAATCTATGTTTCAAGTCAAGTCAAATGTTTATGAGTAGGGTCCCATATGAGACTGGAGGGTCTGAAGGAACTGTGTGTAGAGTGCTCTTTTTGGTAATTGTGAAGGAGATTTTGTTTTAAAAGTGCAGCACTACTGATGATCAAACTACTAAGAGGAAGAAAAGAACAAAACTTCTTATGACAATGAAGCGTAGTCGACTTCCCAGACTAACATGTCAGAGGTGGTCGGAAACCGCAAAACTACGATTTGGATTTTGCGTATTGAAGCAAAATTCTGAGCAGAATTGGGAGAGGATGTCACTCAAGTGGGTGAATACAGAAGCAAAAGGAGCTGTTGAGCAGAATTTTGAAAGAGGAAACAAGTCGTACAGACAGAATGCCTAAAACTAAATCAAAGTTAGCAGTCCAAATATCTGAAAAGCTCCAGGTTGATTCAGTTGGATGTGGTGGGTTTTATTAACTTATTTAAAGGGTGTAAATAAAAAAAAAATATATCATTTTTTAGGTTCTGTGCAAGTGGTAACATGGAATGAACAGTATCAAAAACTGACTACCAGTGATCAAAATGGACTCATCATTGTGTGGATGCTGTATAAAGGTATTCTACAGGATAAATTTGAGATGCGATAATATTCCATGCTGTAAGAAATATTTTTTTTCCCCCCCAGCAATTTTTACAATTCTTTTTCAGACTTTTTATTTTGGAGACTGTAAAGCTCAAAATAGATTTATAACAATTTCCAAGTTTTTATTGTAATACTTGTCTACATTTTTCGTAGTGTAGTCACATATAAAAAGGCGTTTGTCCTGCAGAGCTACCTTAGGAGATGTCAGTTCTTAGCCATATGCTTGGTAAACTGCTCTAAATGTCTTACTTTCTTATGTCTGTTACTTTATTCCCTGGAGGAAAATAGCATATTGAACATCAACAAAAAGAAGCAGTGCTTCTTTGTGTTGGTTCTGTTCTGGGTATCATTGTGATATTTCAGTAGTTCTGCAAAGTGCATCAAGCACAGACATATTGGTAGAACTACAAGAAATTAGCAAGCCTGATTAGGACATCAATTAAATACTTTCATAAAAACAATCTTTAGAAATGTTTAATAAGGCAGTGTATTAATATGACTAATGAGTATATTGCTGTCATTGGCTTTTATTGTTCTTGACTTTTTCACAGAGAGATGTGAAAAAGTGTGCTTCTTTGGTACACTGGAATTCATTTGAAAGCCAGCAAACCTTTCAGTCAAATTAACCTCTTTCCAGCACATATGGGAAAGAAAAAAAAATTTTCTTTTTCTCTTGGGGATTTTTGTTTAATGAAAAATGGAAACAAAATCTCAGCTCAGCTTCTCATTTCCAGAATAAAGAATATCTTGACTTGAATAGTCAGAAAGACTTGATTAGTCTTTCTGCCTGATATGTGGTAGCTACTGTCACAAAACCAATCCAAAGGATTTGATACTGTCCCACACGACATCCTTGTCTCTAAACTGGAGAGACATGGATGGATGGACCACCCAGTGGATAAGGCTGGATGGTCGCACTCAAAGAGTTGTGGTCGGTGGTTGAATGTCCAAGTGGAGGCCAGTGACGAGTGGTGTTCCTCAGGGGTCAGTACTGGGCCCAGTGCTATTTAACATCCTTGTCGGTGACGTGGACAGTGGGATCGAGTGCACCCTCAGCAAGTTTGCAGATGACACCAAGTTGTGTGGTGTTGTGGACGTGCTGGAGGGAAGGGATGCCATCCAGAGGGACCTTGACAGGCTGGAGAGGTGGGCCTGTGAGAACCTCATGAAGTTCAACAAGGCCAAGTGCAAGGTCCTGCACGTGGGTCAGGGAAATCCCAAGCACAAGTACAGACTGGGCGGAGAATGGGTTGAGAGCAGCCCTGAGGAAAAGGACTTTGGGGTGCTGTCGATGAGAAGTTCAACATGAGCCGGCAATGTGCGCTTGCAGCCCAGAAAGCCAACTGTATCCTGGGCTGCATCCAGAGAAGCGTGGGCAGCAGGTCGAGGGAGGTGATTCTGCTCCTCTACTCTGCTCTCGTGAGACCCCACCTGGAATACTGTGTTCAGCTCTGGAGTCCCCAGCACAAGAAGGACATGGAGCTACTGGAGCGGGTCCAGAGGAGGGCCATGAAGATGATCCAAAGGCTGGAACAACTCTGCTATGAAGACAGGCCGAGATAGTTGGGGCTATTCATCCTGGAGAAGAGAAGGCTCCAGGATGATCTTATTGCAGCTTTCCAGTACTTAAAGGGGGCCTACAGGAAAGCTGGAGAGGGACTTTTTACAGGGGCGTGTAGTGACAGGACAAGGGGCAATGGCTTTAAATTGAAAGAGGACAGATTTAGATTAGATATAAGGAAGAAATCCTTCACTCCGAGAGTGGTGAGGCACTGGAACAGGTTGCCCAGAGAAGTTGTCTGCCCCATCCCTGGAAGTGTTCAAGGCCAGGTTGGATGAGGCTTTGGGCAACCTGGTGTAGTGGAGGGTTTCCCTGCCCATGGCAGGGGGGATTGGAACTAGATGATCTTTGAGGTCCCTTCCAACTCTAACCGTTCTATGATTCTATGAAAAACAATCTCTTAGTTTTGGAAAAGAACCAGTAAATTACTTAATACATATTCCTATCAAAGGCGGTTGTTCCCTGCATTTATGTTTCCTAGTGCATTCTTCTCAGTTCTGAAATTATGTAAGCATGGATCTCTTTCTGTAGGGCCCCTCTGGGACTTTGGCTTCCCTCTCTGATTCCTCATTTCTCAGGTTCATTTTGGAAATAAACAGCTCACATCTGAACACTGAATTTCACAACAATTATATCTCTGTAGTCTGGGGGACACTGTAGCATAGTCTGGCTAGAATTTTACCGAAAGGGCAGAACAACTTTGTTTTCAATTCCTTTCCAAAACTTACTGCTTCTATAGCTTTTTGCTGTGTCTCTGCAATGTAATATGCATGTGACCTACTATCTCATGTTTACTTACAAGCAGACCATTCTTAGATTTCTCCATGTCATTGAACACCTAATTTGATTGCTTGGTAACTTTTATAAACTTTTTTGTGTATCTGTATTATATTTTATTTGTTTCGGGGTTTTTTTTAACAACTTCAGGAATTCGTATTGCTAAGAAATGTCATTATTATCCTATTTGCATATCCTTTTAATTGAGAGTAATTTTACTTCTTGAATTCAGTGGTTAGCGTGTACCTTGAATCCACTAGAGGATTATCAAATCAGAAGTATAATTCAGTTTTTCATTCACTGCCAATAGGTGCTTGGTATGAAGAGATGATTAACAACAGAAATAAATCTGTTGTTCGAAGTATGAGCTGGAATGCTGATGGACAAAAGATTTGTATTGTATATGAAGATGGAGCTGTGATTGTTGGATCAGTGGATGGTAAAATTTAAGCTGTACTAATTACTGTGGTATATACCTAGTTTTTGTTTTCAGTATTATGTACGTAGTGGCTCTGTTTCTCTAGATAAATACAATTAATAGCTACATTCTAAGCTGCTTTGACTTTCTTTAGCTGTTTTAGTTTTTACGTTGGTAACTTGTATCCTGTTTTAAATTTTGTGATATGTTAATCCACGACAATCAAATGCAATCAACCTTCTGTTACAGGTAATCGCATTTGGGGAAAAGACTTGAAAGGTACCCACCTATGCCATGTGGCCTGGTCCTCCGATAGCAAAGTTTTACTCTTCGGAACGGCAGATGGAGAGATTCACATTTATGACCATCAAGGAAATTTTATTGTAAGTTTATGGTGGTATAATAAAGATATTAACTTCAACAGGCATAAAAACTTAGTTCCTTTTAATTTATTTCATGTTTTTTTGTTTAGTTGGTGGACTTCAGTACTGAGAACTGGACAAGGTCTTAATGCACAAAGTTTTTATTCAAGATTTATGCAGCTGCAGCTTTTAAATATAAATATTTCTTTCTTGGTACCTAAATGAATATCATATGAACTAATGTCTTTTTGCCTTGCAATAGGTATTGAAAATGTAAAAATACGTATGGTGATACTAATTAAATAAAATGAAACTCATGTTAAAAGTACTAGCGTGCTTTTAGAATAAAGCAGTAGTTTATTTTTCTACTGCTCCTGTCATTCTTTATTGCATAAGGAATGTTACGTGCTTCAGAGAAAGACCTGATAATAAGTGGAAAAATGAAAGGAAGTAACTATAGTGTTGCTGCATTCCTACAACTTTGGTTTGCTTATTTATTTTTATCTACTAAATTTCGAGTATTGGAATATGACTGTGACAAAATGCTAAACAGAAGTAAAATGCCGACTTTGGAAAGAGCAATGTATTTGGAACCATGTTCTTGACTTTTAGATGCCTATTATAGTGAAATTTCTGCTCATTTACTTTCCTTCCCTAAGAAAGTATCTGTGACTGTTCCTGCTTCCTTTTCTTTAACTTCCCACTATACCTTTCTTTCTTCCTGCTGTGTGAGTCATGGTGTTTCTAGCATGTGCTGTAAATTACTGAAATTCTTTAAATACATTGTTGTCCATTTCCCTGTCCCCCTGGCTTAATCAACAATATGTGTGGTTGTGCTCCCTCTCTCTCTCTCCCCTCCTCCTTTCTGTAACTTCCCTGGTAGCCCTCCTCGAAGTGATCCAGGTGCACTCTTATCTTTCAGAAAAATCCCTTACCTGCGTTACCAGATGTACTGGGCTAATTCATAGAATCAGAGAATGGTTAGGGTTGGAAGAGACCTCAAAGATCATCTAGTTCCAACCCCCCTGCCATGGGCAGGGAAACCCTCCACTACATCAGGTTGCCCAAAGCTTCATCCAACCTGGCCTTGAACACTTCCAGGGATGGGGCATCTACAACTTCTCTGGGCAACCTGTTCCAGTACTTACAAAAGTAAACTTATCTTAATTGATGTTCTAATTTGACACATTTTTCCAATTTTTTTATATATTATTCAAGGGACTTTTATCAAGAAAAAATGGCAAAATGTTTCTTTTCAAAAAGAATCCTGTGACCAGGAATAGATTGATTTTTTTTTTTTTTCCGAAAGCTCCAGTGGGGTTCCTTGTGTGTTTATGTGGTTGTTTGTTTTTTTTTTTCTTCGTTTTTAATTTACTTTTCAAAGCATGAAAATGCCAACATTAAAATACTTACTTGTAGTTAAAATATCTTTTCATATGTCTGATCTGGCTTTGAATAAGGAAGTTTTTCAAACTCTTGAAATTTTGAGAATGTGAAAATTTTTCGTGAGACAAGCAAAAAATTTTGCATGAACACCTGGTCTTCTGCAAGGTATCACAGAATCACAATCACAGAATGTTAGGGATTGGAATATCAGTAGAGATATAAATTGTTCTTCTAAATAGCTGGTTGTATATGACTTTATATAATTAACCATTCTCATCTAGGTGAAAATGAAACCGAGTTGTTTGGTGAACTTAACTGGAGCATTCAGCATTGCTGGAATACATTGGTACCATGGTGCAGAAGGCTACGTTGAACCCGATTGTCCTTGTCTTGCTGTCTGTTACGACAATGGAAGATGCCAGATAATGAGAGATGAGAATGACCACAGTAGGTACAAAATGTAGGGTGATAATTACTGAGCTACTCTTGACTCAAAATGTCTACTCGTGTTTATATTCTTAATGTTTATTTCTTAAAAACTAGATCCTATTTTGATTGACACTGGTATGAACGTAGTATGTATTCAGTGGAACCACTGTGGAAGCGTATTGGCGGTGGCAGGCTCCCTAAAAGCAACTTCTCAAGATAAAGAAGTAAACATTGTGCAGTTCTATACTCCATTTGGTGAGGTAAAAATATTTAAAATACTTATATAACTTGAATGTTTTTGTGGGTTGTTTTTTTTTTTAATCTTAGTATGTTTTGTCTGTGTGGTCATTACTGGTGGAATTTGGATGCCAAAATGTAGATGTTGTGTGTTTAATGTGGTCTAAGATATCTAGGATATCCACCTGAATCTGGAAAGACAACATAGGACCAGGTACCCTTTCAGAACAGCAAGTTAGTGGCCAGCATGAAAATCTGAGGGCATCTCAAAACACTAAATGATGGGGTATGTATAGTGTCTGACTTTGAACACCTAACCCAGGTACCTGAGTTCAGACTATAGTGGGTAAGCGGTTTGGAACACTTAGGCAGCAGTTGAGATGCTGACTTAACATGTATCAAATCTGGAAGTACTTGTCTTTGTCCACTGAGCTGTGTAAAAGACCCTGGCATCTCTAGATTAGGAGTTTAAAATACAACAGTGAGTGCTCCCCTCTGCTTTTATGGAATAAATAAAACTGAGAAAAACGTCATCTGATATCAATACAAGCATGGCTCAAACCTCAGAAAAGGTAAACTGTTTCTAAACTGCATGTGTCTGTTGGAGGTATTGTTTTGTAAATGATTTTTGTACTTCCTGTCTTTTTTTATAAGACGGTAAGTGTTCAATAGTTGAGAGGCAATTTTCCTATGTATTTTTGTTCATGGTGCTACTCTTGCCTTGCAAGGTAATTTCAGGTAATTTCACTTTCCCTCTTAGTAATATATCTGGAAATCAGTAAGTTAGTGTTAGGTATCAGAGTGTGAGGAAGTTTGTCCCTTGTACAGAGGAAGTACTCATCAGCCCTGAGGGTAACTGTGGTAGGGATACAGCTGTGAGCCGTGCTGTGAAAGGGATTAAGATCCACCATCATCTGTAGGGGTTATCATCTGAAATTATAGAGGTGATTCAAATTACCAACAAAAGGAAAAAATGGTCATACTGTCATTCGCCATGTATTACTCCTTTTTGTAAGCTTGAACTTTCGCTGAGTCCTGTTTTTTCTCTCTGACAAAATGCGAATTGAGGCAAAAGAACACTTTATGGTAATGCATGTTAAATATCTCGCTCTTTGTATTTGTATTGTTATTTGAGAGTCATTATGGGGTACTGTAAAGAACATGTACGTTTAGTTTTCATCAACTATCAAAACTGTCGTTTATATATTTGAGTGTGTTTTTTCCTATGATAAATTCAGAATCTTTTTCTTGTTTTAAACAAGCATTTGCGCACACTGAAAGTCCCTGGCAAACAGATATCTGCCTTGTCTTGGGAGGGAAGCGGATTGAAAATTGCATTAGCTGTTGATTCTTACATATATTTTGCAAACATTCGTCCAGATTACAAGGTATTTCGTAATGTGGCGCTTAACCGTATTAAAGAGTTTCCTGTTATTTATTCTCTTTCTGAATGGGTTTAAAAAGTAGCTTTCTCGAATATGTAAGTCAATGCTTAATTTATAATTACTGCTTGATCCACTTTACTCACTTGAAGTTTTAGTGGAATGTGTCTGTCTTCGTGGTGGAATGGCTTAGCCATTGTTTTTATAATTAATTTGTGATTTTATTTTCATAATAAGGAAATGTATGCTTTGCTAATACTAACAGAATTGGGCACGATTCTAAATTTGGTAGTAATTGAGGCTGTCGTGTAGGTAAGGCTCCTGTGTCTTCATTGCTGTTTGGTTAAACTGATTAGACTAAGGGATACAATGGAATTGTTTGAGCCCTACTTTTATTGTCATTTTTTTGGTATTGAATTATTAGTTTGAATCAGGAGAATTGCGTGGAAACCTAAACAGTAGAAGTGAATGCAACCTAACAGGCATTCTTCCTGCTTGTATTTCAATTCTCAATATATTTTTTTACAAGTGTGTATTCAGCTGATTTTAAATATATATATAATTTAAATATAATATATATTTTTAAAACTACCATATGGGTTTTTTGGTTGGTTCGTTTTAAAGAGTTAGGACTATTTCGCTTAAATTTACAATTTAACAAAAAAATGGTAATTACTGTCCAGTATATAGTATTGTATACCTTTTTTTTCCAGCATAGGATGTGTTCTTTAATCATCAGTGTGTAACCACTGTGATTAAAGGGAGAGAGAGTGTAATGTGAGGAACATACTGCAGCTATACTGAAACATATTGTTCCAGTTGGTTGTGAAAAATCATTGGTCAGGGAGTTGTAAACATAAGTCTGCTAGGAAGCAATCTCAAATGGTTTGTTGTAAATCTGCTGGAAAAGACTTTGGAAATTTGAGCTGGAAATTAGTCTTGCAGGAAAGCTACCTAATGTTTATTCTGGGAAATGTGGAACAGCTGGAACACAAGCCTATTGCTTTTTCTTAAACTCATCAGTATCTATGAGACCATGTGTTTTTCAAGATCTGGCACGGTTTGCACATTAATATTTTGAAACCTTTGTTTTAGAAACTGCATGTGTAAGCTCTCTTTTTGTCTTTTTTTTTTTTTTTTCTCTTTTGCATATTTAAACTGGAAAAAAGATGTGCTCAAATTAATTTATTTCTGCAGCAAATAAACTCTTAACCTCTTAGTAGTATACTCAATTTCAATGTTAAATATTTTTATGGTGAATGATATGTATTGTCCTTCAGTAAATAATACACATTACTGCCGCTAAGTTCTTTCTGATTATATTAGCAACTCCCTTTTAGGAACTAGATATGCTAAAAGGTGACAGTCATTAAAGGGTAGTAATTCAAAGCTGTCATTAACTTAGACTGGATTGGAGTTAATGACCTGGAGATGAAGTGTTAGTATCACATTGCCAATCTACTAAATAATCCAGTTTCCTGTATTTTTCAAGTATTACCGTAATAAGGGGGTTCTAAATTAATATGACAGATCTAGTTAGATTTCTGCTGGTGTATATTACTTTGTTCAAATCTATGTTGGATTTCACTTTACATCCTCATCATCCAGCATTCTGGGGTCCTTTGCCACTTCTTGAAATCAGTTTTAGGTTTGACAATCATGATATACAGTTTACTGACTTGTTACCTCATAACTTTCCTTTCATTAAATTTTAAATAGTCAGAATAGCCTAAGTTCCAGTTTGCCTCTCTGGGAAGGATCCTGTGGGTAGTGCTCTCCGTTCTCAAAACTACCTTTATTTCAATCCTTTTATTTTTCTTCCTGTAAGAAAGAAGCTTGATTTTCTTGAAAATCCAAGTAGGTCATATCCGTTGGGTAATCTTCATTCACATACCTGCTGCCTCTCTGAAAGATAATAAATAATAATAAAAGAATGAGGTATAACTTCCACGGCTAAAAACGTGACTGTCCAGTGTATAGTATTTATCCATATCCATCTTATTCCATTATGTATTATATTTGTGGGATTTTTTTTTTTAATATTTATTTTTTTACATCTCTACCTTGTGTGAAAGCAGGGTTTACTGATTTGTGATTCCCAGAATTGTAACGCTTTTTACATCTGCCCACTCCTGTTCCTCTGGCTGTTCTCTACAGCATTGTGTTTGAATTCCTGTAGGAGTCTACTCGAGGGTTCTGACAATTTATTACCATTCAGTTTATAGATCTACTCTAAAAGTTCTTTGGTCCGATACTTTAGTTTACAGGGAATGAAACTGAGACAATGGAGTGTGGGAACCCTTCTGGCCAGCTCACTAACAAGCTTTCTCCTCTCTATCTAGTAAATGGTGGTGCAGAGAATTCTATTAGTTTTTCTACAATTGCATCATCATCCTTAAGTGGTTTGCTTTTTATCTTGTTTATTTGTTAGCTTCACTACCTGAAGATTTTTTCCACCAGGTATTTTCTGATCCTGCTGTGTTATAAAGAGTTTTTATTATTAATTCCTCTAACTTAAATCAGTTGAATACAATAAAATACAGTGTTTGGATATTCCATTTCTTCTTTTGCCTTTTTGCCCTTTCTCCTACTTGTTACGTGAATAATTATAGTCTTCTGGGAGGAAGGGAGGGTTTTTCTCATGTTACTGATATGGAAGAGGTGGCATGAGTTATTATAGTGCTCTAATATAATTGCTTATTTTTGTCTGCTTCAGGAATTGCACTGCTTGAGGTGTTTATTATATCTTCCTTGGGAAATGAGCTCTGGGTTTCCAAATCAATAGTCATAGAGCAAGCATTTTCATGGCAAAAACCATCATCACAGTGGGTATTTCTGTGTACCCACTGAACAAGGAAGAAACAAGGGGAAGTGAGATCTTTGTCACATTTTGAGGTTGATCCTCCAATTCTGATTGCGATAGGCTATTCTGTGTGATGGGAATGCTTCTTTCAGTTTAATATTACACAAATAACTTATTACTGGAGCTGTGTTCGCATGCTTCTAATAAATCAGTTAATCATTGACAGATAAAGAATATTGAATAGTGATTGTGTACGTGAAATAAACTTGTAGCTATAAACAATTTTATTATTGAATTCTTATGATTTCTGATAGGTTTTATCAAAATTCTCTCTTGGCAGTGGGGTTACTGCTGCAATACAGTTGTTTATGCGTATACCCGACCCGATCGTCCAGAATACTGTGTAGTCTTTTGGGACACAAAAAACAATGAGAAGTATGTGAAATATGTCAAGAGCTTGATTTCCATAACAACTTATGGAGACTTCTGTGTATTAGCAACTAAAGCAGATGAAAATCAACCTCAGGTAAAGTCTTTTCACTTGAAACACTCTGTTCTGCATGTCAGTGCTTTACAGCCAGAATAAGATGAAATATTAAATTCTGAATCTGTCTTGGAGTGTGTCGTTCAGTTTTCATTTGACAGAATGGCACTTGAATGGACTCTGTTTAAAAACAAAGAACTCCAACAAACAACAAAGTAGTAGCAGAAATGTGCAGAACCGATTAACTGCCTCTATATTTTTAACTCCTTGTAGCCATTAGTAACTTAATGCAAACGGCAGCCTTCCATATTAATGTTTCTTTAGAAATATTTAGAACAGTTCTCCGAAGAAAAAAACTAAAAACAGGAGAGCATAAGAATGGTAACAAATATTTAATCAGTCAGAAGTGTTAAAAAAAGGGGAATTTTTTAGGTGATATAAATCATGTGTTACTACAAACTGCTCTGTTTATTTGTTTATTTTTTATGTTAAATGTTGTGACAAATTATAATGATAAATGTATCCATTGGTTAATGTGTATTCAGTTAGCGTGATGCTAACTGTTACATGGTTTTTCTTACTGCGTTCACTTCTGAATTATTTTCTATATGACTTGTATATTGCTTACAAAGGAGGAGCACGAGATGGAGTCAATTGGTGCAACGGTAAAAAAAATACTTTAGTGCTACTTTGCTTGATTGTGCAGTAAGTAGTGTACTGTTGTATGGATTGAAAATATGATATACATGGTCAAAACCATTTGATGAAATTGAGTGCAATAAAATGAGGTTCTTCTGGGTTGCATTTTTAAAATAAGAAACAAACAGTGGAGGGACTTACACTAACTTTTTTGAGCATAAATAAGAGATTTTATTTTAGCATCTGAAAATTACAGATAATAAGCATCTTTCAGTTCTTTCGAAATGGCTCCAGTGGGAGGGGACAGCTTTTAGGAAATGAAGTGAACAAGCTTATCCTTTGAGGGCCAGTTTAATAGAGTTGCTTTCTGAAAAACAGATTTGTTTTTCAGTAGATTTCAGTCATTAGAATTGTGATTTCAAGATGACAAAATGTACAGCAATAGCTGATGGGGCAAAAAAGACTAATTTCAGCAGGAAGTGTTTAAAGGTATTGCAAGAGGATGTGAACCTCAGTAAGTTATGAAGAATTTAGTGTTGATACCCGTAGCAAGGTTTGAGCTCTCTGCTTTGATCAAATGGGACAATGCAAACTCCCTGCTTCTGGCACCACCCTGTGTAGCTCGTGCAGCCTCTGTGTTGGGTACTGTTACTGCATCACCCCTTGGCAGCCTCTGATCTACTCACTTAGAGTCTCAGAAATAAGTAAAAAGAGCATAAAAGAGAAATTGATTAAAGAGTGAATGTCTAGATAATTTACCAGAGAAGAATTAATATAAACATAACGGAAACAAACAATAAATGGTTTAAAAAGCCAGGTGTGGTTTCCTACAGAGATGGAGGCTCAACCTACTTTTTGGAAAGAGAAATTTGAGAATGCTAGTGGAAAATTTAACTCATGAACGAAGAAATAAAAATACTATTTTTGTAAGGTTTATTGGCAGAATCAGAAAAATAAATTATTTATTGAAAAGAAATCTTAGTTCAGATCTTTTTCTTTGAAAGAATGAAGTTCCTACAGTAGCTGAAAACCTAAATTCTGCCATTCTCATGTGATTAAACTGACAGATTGATAGTTTATTAAAGGAGTAAGCTGTACAGTTGCTGTAGTCTGCTGCCACAAATACATTAATTGTTCAGGAAACGGAAAGAGCTATGAAGAACTAATTATCTTCCATTTCCTGGAGAGTCAGGATTACAACTCTTAGGTGGTGTTTTGGCAGCTTTTTTTTTTTTTCCATCTAAAGACTTTACAGTAAAAGTTGCTACTTAATTTCCACACTTCTCATTGTAGACATTCTTATTTCCCTGTGCTATCATCCTAAAGCTGTTTAATCCTTGATTTACACCTGGAAAAATAAATACACCAGTAACAACAATGAAGAATTGGTGTCTAGGTCGATTTTTATTTATTTGCATCTTCCTGAGTTTAAGAGACCAACCTGAGGTGTCTGAGCTATCAAAGCCTTCCTGAGCAGGATTACAAGAGGGGCAGAACTAACAGAACTCATCAGTTTTGTGGTATCTGTGATACTGCAGGGCGGAGGGATAGCCTTATTCACAATTCTCCCCACATTGCAGCCCTCTTGGAGGTTTGAGATGATCAAGGTCTGCAAAGGATGGAACAAGGGTCCTGACTTCTGGTTGCTAGCAAGGGCATCTGATGCAGTTTATCAGATGATCCTTTGCATGAACAACGAGGAGAGAGTTGAGTTACTGAGAAGTTGAAGTTAGGGCCACGAAGATGATCCAAAGGCTGGAGCACCTCTCCTATGAAGACAGGCTGAGAGAGTTGGGGCTGTTCAGCCTGGAGAAGAGAAGGCTCCAGGGTGATCTTATCGCAGCCTCCAGTACTTAAAGAGGGCCTACAGGAAAGCTGGAGAGGGGCTTTTTACAAGGGTGTGTAGTGATAGGACGAGGGGCAATGGCTTTAAACTCAAAGAGGGGAGATTTAGATTAGATCTAAGGAAGAAATTTTTCACTCAGAGGGTGATGAGGCAGTGGAACAGGTTGCCCAGAGAAGTTGTGGATGCCCCATCCCTGGAAGTGTTCAAGGCCAGGTTGGATGATGCTTTGGGCAACCTGGTGTAGTGGAGGGTTTCCCTGCCCATGGCAGGGAGGTTGGACCTAGATGATCTTTGAGGTCCCTTCCAACCCAAACCATTCTATGATTCTATAAGTCACTGGTGTATCATTCCAGTAAATAATGGCAGTACAGTGTGTGGCCCACAGAGCAAGGGGTGAGACACTGGCTGTCTTGCCTGCATGTTATCTGTGGATCCTGCTGATGGTATGTCCTACGTACTGTATTTTGTCTGGTAGAGTTGCTCTTTCGCTTAAATCAGCTGGTCATGTTCCTGTTTTGTGCTTGGCTTCATTTATAGTGCTAATTGGCAAATATCTCATTACTCTCGTGCTTATGCTACTTTATAGTTACTGTAGTCATGGTCCCTCTGTTTCCTGTTGTTGATTAATATCATATTGTGTGAAATGTGGGTTATGAGATACACCTTCATAGAAAACTTTGTACAGCTTACTAATTTACAAAAAATGTGGTAGTAATGATGCTTGCTTTTATTTCCACACAGTACGTGCTGGTTCTCTGCAATTCTATTGGCACTCCCTTGGACCCAAAATATATCGATATTGGTAAGCAACTTGCAATAGTCTCATTCTGTTTGTTTTTTTTTTTCTAGTCTTTATAATTAATTTCTTATTCAAGTCTATTGTTCAATGAAGCAATCACTGTGTGGTAACACTGCTTGCATCCAGATGTTGTGACCTTCCATTCTAGACATGGTTGTAACTATGATTTTGTATTGGCTTCTTGCTTCTGCTTGCACTCTCCCTAAATGTAATACACGTGTAATCAGGGCTTCTCATGTTGTGAACTGTAATTTGTGTTGGAAATGACCTATTAATTACTCTGTTAGTAAAAACAGTGGCTTATAAAACCTGTCCTATTCCTTGTAAAAATTGACTAGATTTAAAGTGATTCTTCCAGTTGATACAAAGTATTTACAATAGAATTTAAAAATATTGTTACTTTTTTTTTTTAATGGATGTTCTTGGTGATTCAGATTTTCCTTCACAACAGTGGTAATTCAATTAATTTTTAAGAAAATGTACTTTTTTTGAAGAGGGTCCAGTTTCTCAGAGCAATTGAAATATTTGGTATGGACTTTTGTTTAAAAATAACATGTTGCTGCTTCTCAGGTATCTTAAAGATCTCTTTCTTGTATTTCAGTGTTGATAATATCTTTTCCTTATCATCTCTCACACAATTGTTTTATCTAAATAGTTTCAGATTATAAATAAAAAATCAAATTAAAAAAATTAGTGGATTATAACAAATGTACAAAAATACCCTCAAATCCTAAATAGATCTGAATTCCGGGCTTTCTCTAATGCTTGTTTGCTGCAGGCGTGGTACAGAACATTGCCGAGTAACTGCAAACCACTGTTTTCTGGGAGCTTTGCTAGAGATTAAAGATCATTGATTTTTTTCCTCCAAACAGATGAGGGAAGTGTGGACAAACTGACAAATTAATCACCTTTTTGATTAATTAATCTGCTTTGTTGTGATTTTTGGTTTATTTTTGATTTGTTATCCAAATAGATCTGAATTTGGATTCGGAATAGACACTGTGAACCCAGTTTGCAGTTTTCTTTTTGAAGCTTGATTCTTGGACTAACTCTTCTGTTTTGTTGAAATGCTAAATCATTTGTAATGAAGTTCTAGCAAAAATATTCATTTGTTTTTGAATGAGATAAGAGAGTATACCAAAAGAATAGAAATAGTTGAGATCATAAAGATGATTATTCTCTTCAACCAGTGGTACTAAACAGTCGTATTTTTTGTTATATATTAACGAGGTTTGTAAGTGTCATTTTCTAACATTCTTCAGTTTTTCAGTGATAGCAGGAGGAAATCTGCTGCGAGTCAGATATATATTGTGAAATACATGCCCTATATTGTAGTTCATAATTAAAATGGAGAGTATCCTGCCCTGATGAATGAGTCTGACTTCTTTGTCCTCTGGAATGTGTATGCAATACTGTGATACTTTTTATTCTTATAATTTCTGTTTATGTTAACTTGATGCCCTCTTGCCACCTTTTACAATAGGGGTGGCATATCAGAATCTTAAGGAATAAAGTGCCCAGGAAATTCACTACCAAGAATTTTACAATGGATGATGGAGGGGGGAAAAAAAAAACAACAACAAAACTGACCACTGAAGTAAGATGATGTGGTGGGTGGTAGTGATGTGGGTGGAGTGTCTGTTGTGTTCCCCATGTCCCGTCCCCTCTCCTGATCAGATGTCTACATTATACATGCCTACTAGTCTCCTGGACTTAGTTGACAGGTGGGATTTGGGCTGTGGGAGGAGGATTTGGGGGACTTGTAGGGAGTAGTTCATCTCATTTCTACAGTTGACATCTAAAATAAGTTTGGTGAATCATTCCTGAAAGGAGTCTTTTTGCTCTCCATTGGGTACAAAGAAGCCCAGGGCAACCAGCTCGTTTCTGTCAGAGATGTCTAAAATTAGGTGAGAAGAATCCCACTCATATGGTCAAAATTAGCTTTGCATGTACACCTCTAACTCTGCATTTGAACTTTTTTCTTTGCATTTTTCTAGTGTTCTGTTTATGTCAGCTTTCTAAATCTATGTGTGATGGTTTTATTTATTTACATTATAAACAAAGGTATCAGTTTCTTTATGATCTCCTCATTATGACCTCTCTCCTACAGCTGTCTGTACACAAGAAAAGAATCTTCTCTAGTGACTGAAAACAGTTAGAGAGAAGTGCTATTTAATTGAAAAATGCTGTTGTTGTTCCAACTGTATTTGAATTGTGCTGAAGAGATGAAACAATCTGGAAAAAGCTTCTCTTGTTCCTTCAGCTTAACTGAGCTTTCTGCAGTCTGCTTCTATTCCCTCCAGTGTCAGAGGATCGGCTTATTGCGTAGATTTACAATGCTCTTTCCTAGTGTCAGTTCATTTGTAAAAATGCTAGGCATTAGAGCCTTCAGCCTCGTAGACGGGCAAATACTTGAGGTTAGGAGTATTTGCATTTCTGAGTCCTGAAAAATTTCTGTAGTCTCAGTAGTTCAAACATAACAAGCAAGTCTTTCACTGCTGTATAGTAAACACAGCCAAAGATTCAGCCTTTTTTTTTTACCATAGGCATCCCATAAAACTCCTTCAAAGTTAGCCCACCAAACTTACAGAAGGGATTGAAAATGGAAGTGAAAAGCAAATGCCTACAAATGCAACACTTTTGGAACACATCGTGCTAGTTTTATCATAATTGCTTTCCTTTTTTCTAACTTTTGAAGATACAACTTTGTAGAATGTCTTGAAGTATTTATAACGTAAGGTCAGTTTGTGCGAGGTGTAGACACTTGGACACAGTCAAGGTCTTAATATACAGTATGTCATGCTGTTTATCACAGTTGGAGCTTCTTGGCAGTAGAAAGTATAATTGTTCCAGTTTGACAGGGTGCTGAACTTCAGCAGCTGGCTGGCCTTGCTGATGTCAATAGAGAGAGAAGACCTTGTAAACCCTTAAAGGCAGAAGACCTTTCTTTAAGTTCTTTTAAGATTCCAGTTGGTGCATCATTTCTAACAAAATCATTATCCTTTTATCCTGTTTATAAATGAAAAAAATCAGCTTTAAATCAATTATCAAGTAAGAGTAATCGTTAATAGTTTAAGATATAAGCAGTACAAAAGTAAAATTAACATATCTCTTACTCAAGGTACTTGGAGGGGTGTTACTGACTTATGAAAAATATATTATCTGTCTGTGAAATTATTTTTCGTGCTCTTCTTTCTACCAAAACAGTTCTTCAGGCTATTCTCTTTTAGTGAACTGACAGATTGTTGCAGTGAGTTCTGTCCAGAAAACAAGTTGCTTAGGTAATTTTTGTTTTGAACTCTTGTTCTTGTTTCAGACTTCTAAATACCATCTTTCAGAGTAGTTTAAAAACACTTAGGTTGTTACTTTATTTGATTTTCCTAAATGCTTACAAAAAATACCTTCTTGTATAGTAGGATGTTCTTCAACAGACCCCTTGGTACCTGTGTGTTCCTGCCTATTCTTAAGTGGGTGCTCTTCACTGCCATGATTCTAAACTATATTTTTTGACTGACTGTAATTACTGCAAATTGAACACACAATATCTTTGTTTTTTACCAGACTGCCCCTTGTTGGAATAGCAGTCACCTGGCACTCTACTGAGCGTAAAGGTTTTACTCCTCCTTGAGACTTTGGTGCCCTGCTGGTCTCTTGGGCTTTAGCCTGGTATAAAATTGATAGTGGAGAAAAAAGGCTGCTAATCTAGGGATGCTAAGTAGCTGACAGAGCAGTGGAATAATGCATCTGAGAGCATGTATTAAGGCACAATTTGTATGAATTGTCAATTTATAACATTTTATAAGATTGTTTCAACAAAGTGTTGTTAATTCCTAATGGCAATGTAATTGTGAGGGTGCATAACGTTTGAGTCACCCCCAGGAGATGCAAATCTTATGTTGTTGGGCTCTAAGCCAATAGCTCAAGAAGGGCTCAAATGAAAAGTGCTTATTCCCTTTATTCTGTTGTATTTTTAATTGTGTCATTAGCTTTCTAATGCTTGCCTCTGCAAACGATGGCGAAACAGGATTAATCAGTCATTATCTGGTGAAAGGGCATCACTTTAACTTTCTTTAGACATTCATGGATGGTTACACCTTAAAGCTCTTCCTCATGTCACTCTTTTGTTTTGCCCAAAGGCATTTTTCTTCCTGTGCTTCCTGTGCATTGTTTTTAGAGTCCTTCACAATAGCTAGTGTCTGCTAGCCCATAAATTAGTCTTTTCTCCATTGTCTAGCATGATTATGTTCCATCTAACAAAGGTACAAAAATTAACCAACAGAGTTTCTCCTGTGCTTGTTTCACAGGCTCACAGGCTTTCTGTCGAAGTCCTTTCATGAATAACTAAATATAAACTACAGAAGGTTAAATATCTTGTTATATAATATCTTTTTAATGGAAACACAACAGATGGTATCTGCTAAGAAAATGTCACTCAGGCTGGATTGTATCATCTTCTTAGATGAGCTTAGGAGCACTGACATAGTGGAGTGTTGAGTTGTCTTTCACATGTGTGTTAGCACCCAGTGAAATGAATACAGCAGCCTGATCAACATACAGGTGGGTTAAAGGCAGAGTGCTGGAGTCGTGCCTGGGTGTCTCGCCTCCCTCCTGGATGCGTTAACAAGGATGACTGAACTACATGTGAAACAGCACTTGAATTGCTGTTACTTAAAGTTGACCATTTTAAAGTAAACTGTAACCGATTTTTAGTATTTTTTCGTGTTCTGTAAACTGTGGCCATTCATGAGTTGTTCCATGTGCGGTTCTGTTGTCCCTCCTGCTTTCTGATGCTTTCTTCTATTTATGAGCTAACACTTCTAGAGACATTTGAATCAAGCTCTAAAATTAGGCAGATGTTATTGATCAGACTAAATTTGACCCAGTTTCTCAGGAACAGTCTGTAACAGGCTTGTGTGAAAACAGCAGTTCAGTCCTGTGTCTGTCTGTCAGATTGCCTCCTTTCCATCAGATTTAGGTGGGATTACTTGTCTCTCTCCTGTTTGTATATCCTATTTCATTTACGAGAAACTGTCTTAGTTTGTTCGTGCAGCAAAGTAATACAGTCATGCATTAAGTTTGGTTTCCATCTACTATTTTTCAAAGAAGATTAGACATGAAAGCAGGCGTTCTATCTTTTTTTGAAGTGAGATGGAGCGAGTATGGATGAAATACAGACATCGCAGAAGGTTATTTGAGACTCCTGGATATCTAAGAAATAAAGTTTCTCTCCTTCAGGGAGGAGGTTTTATGAAAGAATAGTGAAGAGAAATGAGGTGAGAAGAGAAAGAAGGGCCAGAACAAACTTAAAGGGCAGTTGTTTCACATGTTGGCATTGTTTTGATGGAATGGCATGTTTAATCTTTTTCATAATTTGATCACTGAAAATTAAGGCACCTTTTTAAATGTTTTCTATACATATTTGCAAGGTCCGAAAATTAAGTATTAAGACATTGATACCAAAGTTAGATATCTGCAAAATCAGTGGGAAGAGCTAGACAATCTAAGAAGTCCACGTGTTTAGTATGGAAGGCTGTGCAGTGGAAATGCTGAGCAGAGGAGTGTCCAGATGTCTTGCCTCCTTCTGACTTAAGGTGCTTGCTTTTCTGTCTGCTTGACAGAGCTTGAATTCTTTGAAGGGCACTGATACCCAAGTGAGCAGCACTTGCTGCTAAAATCAGGGCCACTATATAAGATGATAATACTTCCCTACACTACAGGAAAACTAAGTTGCTAAACCAGCTGCCTAGAAAGAGGTTCCTGATCTTCCTCAGCCTGAAGGGATTTAAAGGAGCATCTTTCCTTTCCCAGGAAAAGGACAAATCCCATTCCTTCCTTCTCTGCCCCAGCAACAGCCCAAACTTGGAGTGGCTGAGGCATATTTTTCTCGTGTTGAATCTATGCTGTTATACAGCTAAAGAGGGAACTAAAACCTGGACGAGACCTACAACGAACATCTAGTCCAACTGCCTGACCACTCCAGGGCTGACCGAAAGTTAAGGCATGTTGTTAAGGGCATTGTCCAAATGCCCTTTAAACACTGACCGGCTTCAGGCACTGACCACCTCTCTAGGAAGCCTGTTCCAGTGTTTGACCACCGTCTTGGTAAAGAAATGTTTCCTAATGTCTAATCTAGACTTGAATTTCAGTTTCTTTTTCCACAGTTTTTCCTGTTAGTATTTTTTTTGTGTGTTTGCTTTTCAATGACTGCCTAGTATAAAATGCTAAAGC
Organism: Tauraco erythrolophus; assembly: GCF_009769465.1. Classification (NCBI taxonomy): domain Eukaryota; kingdom Metazoa; phylum Chordata; class Aves; order Musophagiformes; family Musophagidae; genus Tauraco; species Tauraco erythrolophus. The sequence goes on along the minus strand of NC_141466.1, from coordinate 61,618,106 downwards.
AATTTTAGAAAATAATCTTGTATGTTGTACTTTTATGTGATTGTTTAAGCTACGTAGGCAATTTTGTAAAAGCATCAGTTCCCACATAGATACTGCTCTTCCAGATGTGTGTTGTTTTTTTTTTTTATCAATCTGATCCTGATGATTGTGTCTGTGTGCTGTGTATCCCTCTCCTTCTGATTTCACATTTGGCTTAAATCCAATCATCATTTAGCCTACTGTTGCAAAGAAGGGAAGACCCTGCCCTCCATGCTGGCTGCTCATTCCTGGTTTGTGATTTAGCTCTTTAATGCAATTTAAACTAAGCTTTTATTTATTTAATTTTGAGGTCAGTTAGATGAATGAACTGATCCAACTTACTCTCTGGTCAAGCTAATGCTAGAGCTGATACAAAAGAAGTGGCAGGGAAATGTGTCAAGAGTTGGTGTGTGGTTTTTCTTTTTTTTGACAGCAACAATCAGTTTAAATCTGAGGCATGTTCATAAAATGCCTAATTGATTGTATTCCTCTGAATAAAGCACAGATGTGTTACCATCTTATTTCTGGGTCACAACAGAGCTTATGTGAATATTCTTCCCAGATTGGAGTACTTTGCGATGTGCACAAGTGAGTCAGTTTAGGCTCCAGGTGTTTGAACATTAACTAAGCTGAGTCTAAATATGAGGCTTAGTAGTAAAACTTTGTGATTTGAGCAAGAGGAAACCTTATTCCCTCTCAGGTCAGGAGATTCTCATATTTAATTTTTAAAGGATAAAAGTACTAATTGTTATGGCATGTACAGCTGCAAGTTAATAAAAGAACAAATTAAATACATAGAATTTATTGATACTGTTAATGAAACAGAGGAGACTGTATTCTTCAGTTGTGTGTGACTAATTATTGAAATTAATGTTTACAAGTATGTGAAGTACACTGAGTTGCATATAATGTAAACAACTGTACTGGTCACATGTTAAGCATCATCACTAAGCCTTCTTATCCAGTATTTACATTTATACTGAAAAGTATTCTACAGCCATCACATAGCTTATATAATCCTCTTGGTTTCAAAGAAATAAAATCTGTTCAACCAGTCTTCCCCGATCTGTCTCTGGCAGCACTGCTCTTTGTGGTAGGCTTATAGCTCCCTCCAGAGTTCTGTTCTGTGCTAAAATACAGAAAAAATTGTGACTCACTGTAAAAGAATCAGATTTCGTGCTCACAGCATATTAACTATATGACTCAGTGTTTCACTAACAGGCTGGGCTACACAATTCTTTTGAATTTGCCTGTTTTGTCTGGTAGCATACTGATTTACTTGAATCCCTCAATGTCTTCTAATTCTACATTTAATAGGTTTCTGCATTTTTCTATGTCTTTTTATGTGCATTCACTTGTTTTCAGAAAGATGAAACAGGTTTGTAACCAAAAAAAAAAAAGGCACCACAAGACAGTGTATCATAAAGAATAATGTAATGGTTTGAGTGCATATATATATATATTTATCTTTTTCCTTTGTTCACCAAACATTGACAGCAGGAATGAGATACTCAATTTATCCACATATTCTAAATGGACTTGGGGCTGAAGTAAAGAAAATACCCTGCCATCCTATACTGTGAACTTTGGATGCAATAAAGTAAACTAGGCACACACTTTGCTAAATATTTAATTGGCTGCCATGCAGGTAAAGAATTTTTAGTTAATAGCTGGGCCAAATAAGATATAAACAGCATTTCTAGGTCTTGTCTAACTCAAAATTTGTATTCGAATAATTAAAAATATGTCAGATATGGATGTGTTTTATAGATCTTGTTAGAGATTTGATATATTCCTGAACTGGTCATTAACCTGAAAATTTGTCTCTATGTATTTCATGTCTTCTGCATTAGCACATGGGAATTTGCTGAAATAATAGGAAGAAAAGTGTTAATTTTAAAATCAGAACTTGTAAAGAATTTCTCTGTTCTTCTGAATAAGGCCACAAGGCCCTAGTGAAATTCCTTAGCAATTAATGAAACCTGCTGCCAGGTTGTGTGTGATGTGGATTGTTTTTTGTTTGTTTGTTTGTTTTTGTTTTGGTTTGGTTTGGTTTTTTTTTTGTTTGGTTTGGGTTGGTTTGTTTTGGTTTTTTTTTTTTTGTTTGTTGTTTTTTTTTTTTTTTTTTTTTTTTTTTTTTTTAACCTATGGAGATACGATTTTATCCACCTGGGAAAAAATTTACAAATTGACATCCAGTCCAACACTTGCCGCTCTAATTTTACAACCATTTGGGTTTCATAACAGGGCCGCTGTTTGTCACAATGACCAAAACACATGTGATAGCAGCTTCAAAAGAAGCGTTTTACATCTGGCAGTATCGTGTGGCCAAGAAGCTCACAGCAATGGAAATTAATCAGGTAGCACGGACAAGAAAAGAAGGCAGGGAAAGGTTTGTCTTCAGGCTTTGTCATTTTTTCTTCCTTTGCATTGGTATCATTGATAAAGGTGGATTCTCCCATGCTTAAAATATGAACTTCTGTCTTCTCATTTTTCTACTCAGATTTGTTGAGTTACAGACCTGCAAGATTAAATACTAAAGAACAGTTTGTCATAACAAATGTGCGTTTGTTATCCAAATCTCTTAGACTTTTTGGATTAGATCCTGTTCAGTGTCTGCATTTGTTCGCTGCATGCTTCCCTTAGAGCTGTGTGTTTTGATGCTTTTTTCACCTTCCCCTTTTTCTCCTCCATACTCTTGGTTTCTGGGCAGCTGTATTCCCTCTGATAACTTCAACTGCTTCTTGTGTGTCAGTGGCTGTAAGGACATAGTCTGTCCAGCTAGTTCTGTTTTAAATACATTTGGGCCTGATTGTTATCTTTGACATCTAATCCTGTATGGACTTTTATTCTCTCAAACTAAACAAGCCAAAGTCAATATCATCTTGCCTCCAAAATATTTCTTTCCCAGGTGCTCAGTAGTGGCATTAACTTTTCCTGTCACCTCCACAAGCTTGGAACTTTGTTATGATTTTCTTTTGTATTATTTTACGTTTTTCTTCCATGTAGCATCTTTCTATAAATCTACCATCTCCTGTCACCATATATCCATAATAATGAGTAATTATTTGTACACAGTGTAATAACTCCCATTGTTCTAGCACCTGAACGTCCTAGCCTTGGACAAGATTGTAAATTTGACAGAAGTACAGAAAAAGTAAATACTTGTAATTCAGCATAAACTATGATTTTAGCATTCTAAAATCTTTCCTGGTGCTACTTTTTAAGGCACAAGTTATGATGAAGTATTAAATACAGTAATACATACATTTTGTGGATATGAAGGTGAGGCTCTTCATAAGTACGGAGAAGAGCCTGAGGAAATATGGAAGTGCATGTTTGAAGAGAGACAACTGGAGTGGTTGATGGTTTGCAGGAACTTCTTGTTGCAGAATGAAAGTTTATAGATCGTATGGGAATAGACCATCAGGATCTGTGAGACTGATAGGAAATACCATATCTTTATATCAATACTAAGCAGGGTTATCAAAGGGGATACTACTGGAACATAAGAACAGGCATAGCTTTTATTCTCTTTTCCAATTGCAATGGTTTCTTCTCCAAGGATTGAAGATACCTATATGCTACGAAAAATGATCCTTTCTTTGGACTCACTTTTTTTTCCTAACTTTTCTTTCTACAGGATTTATCATATTGATGACACCCCTTCAGGATCTGCAGATGGACACCTTGATTACAGCAGAGCTTTTGAAGTGAGTGATGTTTTTAATTAGTTTATTGTGGTGACACTGGTAGCTTGAAAGAGAAGTAGTTAGCATTGCTTTATTTATTTTCATAGATTTTCATTAGCAGAAGTGGTCAAACTTTCTTTTACTTCTGCCTTTTGTACGTAGGTGTTACTTTTCTTCCCTCTGATTAGTGCATTGTTACTGTGTCATTATGTATTACTCAAAATATACACCAAACTGTAGGGAACATACAAAAAGTATATTCTGGGGTCCAGTTTGTAGACATCTGCTGTCCTCTTGGTGAGAAGCAGCTCCCCTTGTTTCCACAAAATATAAGCTTGTTGAAACTAAATACTCTTGTAATCTTTTCTAGTATTTTTTGCCTTTTTCACTTTATGAGTATGTGTGTGCACGCGTGTTTGCTTTTGTACTTACCAATATACCTGAAATTAATCACGGGGCTCACAAGTCAGGGATGGTTGCTGCCTTGTGTTTTCTGTTGAACACCTGTTACATTTTGGGTTTCTTATTTTTCTCGAGGAGGGACAGGAGAAGAAAGGAAGCTGTTAATATTACTATTGTCATGATTCCCATAACAAAGGCTACTAATATCATAAACCATCCATTTACTGTGTACTGCTGAGGTTTGATAGCCCCTTATCATGTGGATACTTAGCAATATTCTTGTTTATTTAAATAAAACTTCTTTTTTTAGCACTGCATTTTTACTGTGGCATTAAAACTGATGGTGATATCGCTTGTATTCTTTCAGGGAACAAGAGATCCAATTTGTGCAATTACAGCATCTGATAAGATACTACTTGTGGTAAGTTACATGATTAAAATAACTCCTAATTGCCTCTTGTGCTTGTAGGCAGGAGATTCTTCTGCAGTGTGTTCATAAGCAGTCATAATTTCAAAGCATTTCTGAATTTAGAACTTACACAGATGAAATCTCTTTCCAAGCGTCCTCAAAGATAACTTAAACAGGTTCTTCCATTAACCTAGATTCTTTCTTTAGGAGAGCTAATTCACTAAGTGTTTACAATTTAAGTACAGACTAGTTACCTGAGTTAGTACTTATACGTAGGGTTTGATAAAGTCCAGGTGTCGTGGTTTTAGGCTGATCCAGCAACTAAAACTCACACAGTCTCTCCTTCTCCAGTAAAGTACAGAGGAGAGAGAAAAAAAAACAAAGGGACTGAGGGTTGAGGCAAGAACAGAGGGAGCACCCACCAACCATGGTCCTGGGCAAAACAGGCAGAGCTTTTCTCAAAGCAAAACAGTTTATTAATGATTACTTAGAAGGACAAAGGGAAACAAAAACCGATTACTTGAGAGGACAGAAAGAAACAAAACCAGATCTTAAAACCGACACCTTCCCCCCCCCACCCCTTCCTTTTCCTCCCGGCTCTACCTCCTCCCCCCAGCAGCACAGGGGGCAGGGACTGGGGGAGTGCAGGTCAGTTCATTCCGTGCTGTTACTGCTGCCTCTTTCTTAAAGGAGAAGGAGTCCTTACACCCTTTTCCCCTGCTCCAAGGGATCCCCTACCCACGAGGAAAAATCCACAAACTTCTCCAGCGTGAGTCCAGCCCACTGGAAACAATCCTTCCCCACAGATTGCTCCGGTGTGGGCTTTACCACAGTCTCGGGTACTTAGGGAGCTGTAGCCACTCGCTCCGGCATGGGTCGTCACGCAGACTCCACATGCCTCTCTGCCTTGTTGTGCACCCCAACACGACCATCCTCGGGCTCAGGCATCTTCTCCCCACGGGCTGCGAGTGGGTCTCTGCTCCACCGAGGCCGTCCTGGTTGCAGGGGGCCGCCTGCTATCTCACCATCAGCCGCAGGGGAAACTCGGCTCCGGCACACCTCCTCCCGCTCCATCCTCACTGACCTGGTGTCGATGCAGCTGTTTCTCTCAGATCTCAGTCCTCTCCAGGTGAACTCAGCCCAGTGGGCACCCTGGGAGTGGGGTGCCCCCGAGTTCCCCAGCTGGCTCCGCCGCCGCCATTCTCCGTGGGCGGCGCTGGCCCGACGCAGGCAACTGCCCGGCCGGGAGCCAGGGAGTGGGGGCAGTGCCCTCCTCCCTTCTCTGCTCGATCCTGGGCGAAGCACCTTTTCCGGTCCCTTTGTCCTGACTTAAATAGGGCAATTCGCAGAGGCGCCCTATTGGCTCAACCCCGAGGGGGATGGCAGTCTGATCTGGTGGCCAGAACTAAGCCTAACCCGGTTCCAAAACCGGGGAGGTCACAGGGACCAAAACCCCTCTCCTGCCACCAGAACCACCCCCCCCTCCACATCAAACCATGACACCAGGTCAGGATTTAATTCTGCAATCTGAGTTCTGGGAAGTCTCTTCTAGGCTGCATATAAATGCACAAAGATTTGCAAAGATTGTCTATTTGCATGTTAGTGGTATAATGTATGATGATAGGTAATATCACATGTATATATTATGCTATATACATATATAACACATTATGGAATATACGTATGAGGTGTTGTATCATGCCAAACAGCTGGTGCGTTTTTTTTTTTTTTCCAATCTGAAAAGAGCAATCTCATCAGATGAACAGACATATAGGTGGGCTTTAAAACAAACTAACTGAGCAGAACAAAGATAGAAAAATAACAGTGTTTCTTTGTTTTATCCACTTTCCCAAGAAAGATCTTGATGTTTTCCTATGTTCGTACCACAGTGGTTGTTTTGTTTTGTTATATCCTTTGACTAGATTTTACAAAATCAGTGGGTCATGGGAAAAAAATGAATGAAAAAGGTGTAACGGTTGGTAGGTGACTATGGGATTCTGTTTGTGCTTGAAGAGTAAGAGTGAGAAAATGAAATTAAGAGAATAATTAATTAGTGACTTTGGTTAAAAGGAAGGGAATGAGAGGAAATGCCTTTGAGACCAGATCGGGATAAACGTGCTGAAGCTAAATGCGTGTTAAAATGGTTAGATTTTCTAACACTTCTGACCAAATCTGCTTTTCAGTTCATAGGGTATACAGATACGAAAAAGTCCAAGATGAAAGGTGATTTATGCTGAGGATCCTAGGGGTGGCTTGAGGCAGGGGCAGAAAGGAATAAAGTTTGGACTACCTTTAAAGTTTAGTATCAACTTATTTTCAGCATAAGTGTTAAACAGTAGGTAAAATCATAGAATCATAGAATCGTTAGGGCTGGAAGGGACCGTCAAAGGTCATCTAGTCCAACTCCCCTGCAAGGAACTGGATATGTTGTTCAGTCTACAGAAGCACCATGAGAAGATATTGACAGTGATCATTTCAGTCCAGAGACGTCAAACTCATTTTAGACTATTGGCCTGGTTAGTGTTTTGACACGGGACATGTGTGTTGTTCAGCAAAATTCTTTAAAGATAAACAACACTGGTACTTAGATTTGTTTACTGTTACTCAAGGCTTTGAGTAACCAGTGTGTTTTACAGCATTTACTTTTAAAGCTAGCTCAGGTCTTGAAGTAGCTGGTGAGACTTGTTAGCCTGCAGATGTGAACACAGCTGTACTTCTTTCAGACCTGAGCTGGTACTGTCATATGGCACTGAGTGGATTTACCAGCAGGGGACAGAGATCTTTTCACTGCATTCCTTTTTTGTTATGTACACTATGTCTGAATGTTTATGGGGAATTGTTGGGCTCCTGAAAATGTTCTGTGGGCTGTTTGTGGACTATGGCTGGTTGTTTTAACATCCTGATTTAAGCAGATCTGTAAATTACAGCATTCTAAGAAAGCATCTTGTTTAAATAGCAGAATTCAGAACTTTTAGGATGATGACATTCCTTCTCTCCACTTTTGCTCTGTCACATATCCAAAACCTCTTTTGTTTAGGACAGCACATAAATAAAACCTGTCTAAAGAGGTTATTGATGGACAAATTCTCTCAATCAGTAAGCACTGCTTTTCTCTAGGGAAGAGAATCTGGCACTATTCAGAGGTACAGTCTTCCTAGCGTTGGTATAGTACAGAAGTATGCCCTGAACTGTCGTGCATATCAGCTGTCTTTGAACTGCAACTCCAGGTAAGTTACAGATCTGCTTCTAACGCAGGTGTCTGATTTAAAATGAACCACTACAGTTTGTGAAAATACTAATTCTATGAATTCTATGATTCTATAATAATTATGTACTAATTTTACTTTAATATAAACTATTTACTCATAGTTGTTATTACTGGTTCCTTAACCATTCATTTATTACTAATTAATTACGTCTGGCCAGTCATCAGATTGCTGAGAGACTGCGTTAGTAAAGCTTTCTTATGTTTTAAACTCTTCAGGAAACGTATACATGAAAATATCTTTGTTTTATTATATGAACCAAACATAATCTTCCTATGATGATGACACAAATCAATGAAATTATGACATAAACCTGAAATTCTGTATCTCTCAGGCTTCTTTCTATTTCCGTGTCCTTCTAATGCCTGGAAACTTTGTTGATCCTGTGTTAATTTTCCGTTGTTACAAGCTGTAGCTGGTGGCAATGCTTCCAGCAAGACTGGTTTTCCTAAGCTTCAGCTGTGCCAATGCTGAAGTTGCTTTCTACTTAACAGCTGTTTTTTTGCGAGAGAGAGTACAAAAGTCTTGGCAGAAAAGGCAAAAATATACTGATTAAAGATGACTTGTGAGACAATTTTAATCCCTTCAAAATAACTTTCAAACAACATTCATAATGTGTGTAGATGGCTCACCTTTTTAGGTATAGACCAAAAATAGACAGCTTCACTTAAAAGGCAATGTGATCTAGTCAGAGCTGCATTAGTTTTGTTTTGAACCCAAGCTGTTTCCTTCCTAAATGACTGTGTGCTAATGAAAAAGTCTCAGATCCCTAATCGTTTTGAAGTTAATTTTCTAAATTGCTTTTGAAATTTTAATAGGGATTAAGGGTGTCTAAATACCTTTCAATATTTAGAAATGCTTTTAAAATGGCATTGTAATAAATATAGGCTACTATGATTCACCGAAGACATACGTAACTAGACATTTTCAAATGTAACCCTTTAGAAATTTTATTTTTCCCATATTTTAAATGACTTCAAAGATTAATTGGATTATACTTCATATTATTTGAAAAAACCCCTAAAGAATACCTTTTGTAGAAATATAAGAAATCCTTTTTTAGAGGATTCTTTAATTTAAGAGTCTGCTTTGTTGCCTCCGCATAAATAATGAAAAACAGTTCTGTTTGGTTGTAATTTTAGGCTCTGTCAAGAAAAGTTTGGTGAGGGACAGAACCTGCAATTTACTCAACTTAATATGTGAAGTACTAACGATCTTCAAAATGCTGGATAAAAAATGGGCATATTTCAGAAGCTTTGCAGGGCCAGATCCTGTATGAGCAGATGAAAAACTTCTTTCCATGTTTCTGGTCTCTCTCTGCTGCGCAGATAAATGAGAATCACATGCATCTCACTGAATCTATGGAATTACACTGAGAAATTTGGCCTGAGCATGACAGTTTAGGGAACTATTTCAGATTTACAACCTTGAATAGTGTTATTTAGCTGTCTTATTTTTATTTCCTTTGTTTTTCTGTAGTCGTGTCGCTATCATAGACCTTTCAGGTGTTTTGACTTTCTTTGACTTGGATGCACGTGTAGTAGACAGTACAGGACAGCAAGTGATAGGTGAGCAGCTGAAACTGGAACGTAAAGATGTCTGGGATATGAAATGGGCCAAAGATAACCCAGATTTGTTTGCAATGATGGAGAAAACAAGAATGTATGTTTTCAGAAACTTGGATCCGGAGGTAAATATTAACATACATTTTACAAATTTGCTAGTAAATTAATGGCTCTGTGTCGAATAGTATTATTGTTGTGCTTATTGTTCAATTAGGCAAGTGTTTATTTATATAAACTTGCTTCTGGAAATCTCAAAGTCTTGTCAACTCTAACGTGGGAGTGTTGTTTAGGAACAAATTAGTAAAATGAACTATCAGTCCTGGAAAGATAAAAATGCTGTCATATTTTTTGTAAATGTATGAGATATTTTCAGTAGCATATTTTTTGTATGCTTTGGAAAATATAAACACAATTTTAGTAAATATATTTGTAAAACACAGTTCAATTGAATCAAAATATTGGCAGGAGTATTTTTATCTCTTTCTCAATTTAGTTATAGAAAACATGAGGATTTTTAATTATGTCTGTGTATATGGAACTGCCGATAATATTAATGATTTTAGTATTTGTTTCGTGTTGCATATGCAATTAAATCATAGTTTGGAGAAGAAGAAAGTCTCTTTATGTATACCTAACAGATTTGGTTAGTATTTAATCAGACAGAAAAAAAGTTCATTCCTTTGTAACTTATTTAAGGAACCTATACAAACCTCTGGATATATTTGCAACTTTGAAGATTTAGAAATCAAATCCGTTCTTCTGGATGAAATATTAAGGGTAAGTATAATTAATTTTATTTTGTAGGAAAAGTTAGTGTCTGTCTGAATGATTTGAACAGTAGATATCTATGCTGGGTGAAAGTAAAGGTGACACAGAATAACGTGTTTCTTTTTCCATTATGTTAGAATCCTGAACATCCTAACAAAGATTACATCATCAATTTTGAGATTCGGTCGTTACGAGACAGTCGAGCACTGATTGAAAAAGTTGGCATTGAAGAATCTTCCCAATTCATAGAAGACAATCCACATCCCAGACTTTGGTAAAATCTCTTTATAAGCCAACTTAGTTTAAATTTATGTTCTTTTGTATTCTTTTCCTACTCAGACAGGTCTAGTATTAAAGTACAAAACCTCAATCAAAACCAGCCAAAGCAGTACACTCTTTAAACCGAATCATTTAAGAAAAAGGAGGGGAGAGGGAAAATAAAAAAAAAAAGCCACAGTGTTCAGCTGTAATCTGAAAGGCTGCTATTCTAACTGAGAAGGTCTCTTCATTGGGTTGAACCATCTCCAAAGGAGAATTACAGTGTTGAGGGAAGGCCCAACAGGAGTCTTGCAGTCCTCCGCTAGCCTGGCTCCCCACCTCTTTTGCAGTTGGCGTGTTTGGGCTGTTTCAAGCTGTGTGGCGTTATGATTTCCCAGAATGCGAGAAAGTGAGGTGGTTGTTCCCGAGCATTTGAGAATTTGTGTTTCAGGAGACGCTGAGCAAGTGTTCAAGACTTCTCAGCAGTCATCTTAAAAAAAGAACTTGGGGCCAGTGCTTCCCCAGGCTCCTAGTTCCTGAACCCGAAAAAGTGAGCTGTTGTTAAACTGGAACGTTGTGATTTTATAAATGTTGTAGTACCTAGGATGGAAGGCATGATGCATGTGTCACAGTAGCAGGTATAGGGTGCAGGCTCAGGACAACTTTTTGCTCTGTGCTGTATGAGCCCTAAAACCCAGTGCTCCCTGCTTTTAGGGGCGAATCTGAAGAAAATGAAAAAGGTGTCAGAAAGCTAACTTTGAGCTGGTTAAATTAAAATTCAAATTGGTCAGAAGTTTAGAGGATATTTATTTATGAATATATTTTATATTGAACCTTGATGACAAAGAGGTGTAAAGGGAACACATTAGAACGGTAACAAGAGCAGTTGACTAACCCTGTAGCATTTTGGACAAGCCATAAAGGACAGAAATGAGAAGAGGTGGGTATGTTAATCATGTTATGATGCAGCCTCTCAGAAGTAATCTAAGCAAAGGAGATGTTGGCATGTTTACACTAAACACGGACTCAGCTATTAAAGTAAACTTGAAAAGCCTGTACAGCAAACATGTAAGAGTAAACCTGTGAAAACAGGAGTTCTGGAAATCTATTTAATATCCCACGTCGTAAAGGCTGGAAGAGTAAATGCCTCAGTAGAAAATTTAATGAAAAGTCAGTAGCAGAAACTAAAACTTCATTGACAAGTTACTTGTTGAATGATGCCAATTCTCTTTAACTCTCTAGAGATTGTTTCTCTATCTGTACCTTTCTTTAGTAATTTTGGATCTGTTCTGAAGCTAACTGATTTCTTGCAGTATTGGGTGTTTGGCTTGCATCAAGGTGAGTTGAGAGTGCTCTGTTAATTCTGACAGTTCAGAGGCAAATTTAGAATTGCTGAAAGATTGGCCAAGACAACTTGCTTCGAAAGCTTGTCCCAAAAAGCATTCCTTCCTATCCAGTTGTGCTTTTGTCTCCAGAATGTATGTTCTGAAAAACAGGTGTCGTGGTTTTTGCACTGAGGGTCGAGACAAGAACCGAGAGGGAGCACCCACCAACCATGGTCCCGGGCAAAACATGACTCAGGCTTTCTTCATAAAACAAAACAATTTATTAACAGTTACTTAACAGGAGACATAAGGGAACGAAACCGTTTACTTGAGAGGAGAAAAGAGAAAACAAGGCCAGATCTTAAAACAACACCTCCCCACCCCGTTTCCTTTCGTTCCTGGCTCAACCTCCCCCCTGGCGGCGCAGGGGGACAGGGAATGGGGAGTGCAGGTCAGTTCATCCATGTTGTTCACTGCCGCTCCTTTCTTAAAGGAGGAGGACTCTTTACACCATTTTTCCCTTGCTTCGGTGGATCCCCTACTCATGAAGAAAAAAAGTCCCTAAACTTTTCCAACGTGAGTCCTGCCCGCAGGATTGCAATCCTTCCCCATGGATTGTACCAGTCCCGGCCTCTTAGGGAGCTGCTGCCACTCGCGTCGGCGTGGGTCGTCCCACGGATTCCAGATGCCTCCACGACCTCATCGTGCATTCCATGCCCCATTATTAACAGTACCTGGTCGCGCATCCCCTGCTCCACGACCTCTCCTGGGCTCAGGCATCTCCTTCCCGACGTGGGTTTCTCCACGGGCCACGAGTGGGTCTCTGCTCCGCCGAGTACACCCTGGCTGCAGGGGGGCCGCCTGCCATCTCACACCGATTGCAAGGGAAGCCTCAGCTCCAGCACACCTCCTCCTGCTCCATCTTGACTGACCTGGTCGTTGTGGTTGTTTTCTCTTAGATCTTAATCTCCTCTAGAGGAGCTCGGCCCGGCGGGCACCCCGGGAGCGAGGCGCTTCCCGAGCACCCCCCATGCGGCTCCCCCGGCGCCATCTTGAGCACATGGCGCCGGCCTGGGCCCGGGCAGTTGCCCAGCCGGGAGCGAGGGCAGCGCCCTTCTGCTCTCTCCTCGCTCCTGAGCAAAAAGCCCTTTCCCGCCCCTTTGTCCCAACTTAAATAGGGCAATTCGCAGAGGCGCCAATTTGGCTCAACCCCCCGAGGGGGATGGGACTCAGATCTGGTGGCTCAGGGAGCAAATGCCCTCTCCTGCCACCAGAACATCCCCCCCCACATATCAAACTATCACAACAGGATTTGATAGCTACATGTTGAAAGTTTCTGTTAACAGTACTGTAATTTTATTAGTTTGTGTAGGATAAAATGTTCGTTTTGTGAGTCTTCATTTTTACTAATGTCTTGAACTAGCTGAAGACTTTTGGAATTTTGAAGTCATTTGTGCTTTTTGCTTGTACCATCTATTCGTTTAATATAAAATGACTATTAGTTTTGAAAGTCTGTGTCTCAGTATAAGTTTTATATCATAAAATCACAAAATATATGTGAATATGGAGTTCACCTTGCTCCAAAATTGCAATGAACTTAATTGTCATTATGCTAGGAAACATATGATATGTCACATCTTCATACAGGGGAAATTATTAGAAGTGCTGGATATAAAGCCAATATACTCTAGATCAGAACGGGACAGTGCCCTTACTGCTAGAACACAACAAACAGGATGATGTGTTTCACAGATCGAGTAAATTTGCCATACTGTTTTTCTCTTGGTTTCATTGGTGTCAGTGATGAGCACTTGAGTTGAAGTGATAATAACCTTCTCAAATTCATTAAAAAATACTGAGTTGGTACTGCTTAAGCATGGCTTAGGTCACTGAGTACAGCAATAATATTATTGTTTTAGTCAGGGCCCTACTGCACTGTGTTTCACAATGTCAATCGGCCAGTCAAAATTTACCTCACCTTATTTTTTTCAGAAAATTCCAGAGCTCATTCAAGTACCTGATAGATGTAGGTGGGCCTGAAGGTAGAAGTTCTCTATTTGCAGAATACAAATAGTACTAATGAGGCAGTACCGGTACAAGGTTTCCCAGATTGCCTTGCTCTCCCAGGCTGCTGTCCTAACTGCACAAGGAACATCCAGATAGATTAGAAGGATAACTTATTTTTCATGTCCAATTTAGATGGAGGCCTTCAGACTGAGGCTGCCATCGAGGCTTATAGTTATGATATATGCATAGGTAGAAACAGCTAAATGGAACTGCATTGAGACCAGCAACACAGTTCACACAGGACAACTGTAATACTCAAACCCTGCCCATTCCTCCCAAGCCAGTGTCCGTTTGAACAGCTGAACAGTAGAACATTAGCAATTATTTAAACATCTTTCCCTGAGCAAGTACTGGATAAATCACAGAACATACTGGGGACTGAATTAAGATTAGTTAATAAACAATACAATTGCAGTACCTTGAATGTCTTCTTTAAATAATGACTAGTTAAATGGATCCTCATTTAAGTTACTTTTCAGCTGCTTTTTCATCTATTATGTGCATTTTTCACACAGGCGTCTCCTGGCTGAAGCTGCTCTTCAGAAGCTGGATCTGCAGACTGCTGAACAAGCTTTTGTACGTTGCAAAGATTATCAAGGTATTAAATTTGTGAAGTGTCTAGGCAACCTGCAGAGCGAGTCAATGAAGCAAGCAGAAGTGGCAGCCTATTTTAGCAGATTTGAAGAAGCTGAGAGAATGTATCTGGATATGGACAGAAGGTAATTGCATGTAGTCAGCAGCAAATAAAGAAAAAAGTCTGAAAAAAAAAATACTTGCCTTAATAAGGAATGGCTGTTTTAGTACTGAAGACTTTACCAGCTTCTGGAAAGACAGAAAAGGATCAGAGGAGAGAATTTTGTTGTATCCATAGGTAACCAATTCTATATGTAAATCAGTGCATTCCAAACTGTTTGCAAAACAGCTGCCCTAGGTAGTGCTGTGTTTCATGGATGTTTTTTCTCAAGTATTTTGTCGGTGTTTCAACTGGGATTCCAAAAATACAAACAAACAATCTTAACTAATGTCTAATTTATGTACTGTTGCTCTTAGCTAGTAGCCAAGTATACATTCTTTCCAATTACATATACAAACAACAGTGTTTTTAATGAACTGTAATCTCTGGAGAGACAGGAAGGATTCTGGATAAAGTTGTGGACCAATCAATGGAATTTTTGCTCAGGAATGAAAACAAAGCAATATTACAATATTACTGGGAAATAGAAATCAATGCTATTTAATTAACTAGAGTACTGCCTTTACTGAAAAAGGATAATGAGAAATAATAAGCAGCAGTTGTATGATGTAGCCTGTAGGTGGTGGTCAGACGTGGAGAGGCATGAATCACTTATGCACATGTGAAATTTTTAAGCTTTGATTAATGAAGCCATGAAAATGAGTAGGGTATGATGGAGAAAAAGTTATTTCTTCTTTCATGCTGTAAGAATGAGAAACTTTCCTCTCCCTCTGTAAGGAGTGGGGGAGGCAGGAGCTGGGGAGAGATGCACGTTAGAGCCTGGTATATGGGAAACTTTCTTGCACATAATTAGCCGATAGAAGTATGCTGGTTTGGAGAGGTGGACTGCCTCATAAGCACTTCAGTCACACTGCAACAGTGATTTTTAGATATGGCATGTTCCTTTCCATGTGGCTGAAGAGAAATTTGGTCATTATAGGATTACAGAAGTCAAAGACATGCCTTTTTTTTTACTAGTTTCTTCAACAGTAGAGCATCTCATTCTTCAGCTACAAGAACATGGGAATTCTGTATTTACCTTATGTGTTTCCTCACCACTAGAAAAATCTTGATAAGGACCTACCATAAATCAGGCTGAAATAAATCTGTTTTTCAAATACAATTTTAAATTTTTTAGACAGATGTTCTTATTTAGTTGACTGCACTGACTTGCTATTGCCTTCCTTAACTCACTTGTAAATTTAGAGCATTTTTAAAAGAAGTGTATAGATCTCTCCTATTTATTTTCTATGCGCCTGCAGAATTCCTTCTATATGAAGTAATACAGAATTATTCTATATGGTAGAAAAAAGGTGCCAGACAGACACACGGTGGGTCGTATGTGTGCATGAATAATAAAAAGGAAAGACTACTTCTGAGACCATTCTCCTTCATCCAAAGTCATCCTGAATCTGAAAGAGAAGTTTCTGAAATCCATTTTATTACATCTCAGCTTTAGCCTCCGTTATTCATATTCCTTGCTCCTTGGCCTTTCCCCTCATCTCTCTTCTGCTTTTAGCCTTTTGCAGCTGCTGCCATCTATTGTAGCAGTCAGCAGTGAAAGATAAAGAATGGTATACAGAATAAGAGGAAACTCGAAGTAGAATCAGCCCAGCTGTCTTGCCGGCTGCTCATTTAACTCTTCACAACGGACTGTGGCTAATACAGAAGTGCATACGTGTGATGTAACCTGTGAGCTCTCTGAGTATTTGCTTGTATGGAATACTGTTTAAATTGTGAACAAGATAGCCGGGATCACTGTGATACCTACAATGTAGGTTATGAACACGAAAATACTTTCAGATGCTTTTCTCAAGATTTTTGTTACCTAGTTTATTGTCTTTGACATTTTCCTGCTATTTTCTGTTTATATTAGAGATCTTGCCATTGGACTACGGATAAAACTGGGAGATTGGTTTCGAGTATTGCAGCTATTGAAAACTGGCTCAGGTGATTCAGATGATGCCCTTCTTGAACAAGCACACAATGCTATTGGAGATTATTTTGCAGACCGCCAGAAATGGTATGTTCTTAGAGGAACTAGTAAGAAGGAAATGACAAAGGAAATTATAAAACTGATGACAAGACTTAATGAGGAAGGACAGATATCAGGAAAGTCAGGATACAATACATGGGATAATTTTGGAATGATGAGAGTTAGCTCAGACCTTTATGTTTTCATCACTGCATGTACCTTTAAACAGAGCTGTTGATCAACTATCTAAAGAACGAAGGTGGTAAAAATCTCAGTTTTGCCAGAAGCCTGCTTCGAAGGAGGGGAGAGGAAGAGCAATACCTATACAGTTGTATTAGGCTGGATGTAGAAAGACTAAAGAAAAATAAAGATCAGTTAAAAGTAGGAGAGAATTATTAAACATCAGTGAATTGCAGAACTAACCACAAGCTTTCTAGAATGCTTAAACCCACAAATGTTTGAAAAGGTCCAGAATTCTCTCTGACCTGGATCTGTCTCCAGCTATTGCCCAAACTGGGCACCCAAGGACGATTTTAAGAACAATGTGTGCATGTAATGGTATTTCTCCAGAACACGTTTTTTAGTCAAGTACTTCCTGAGTCACAAGTGACATCTTTGCAGTTCATAATTTTCACAGAAATTTTATTTCATGAACTTTTCTTGTTGCCTTCTAAGCCCATGTAAACTTTCAGCATCCTGAACACACCGTCCCATAGAGTTCCAACAGCTCCACTATGTATTACAATTACCCAGACTATATTATCACAAAGAACTTGGGTCCCAAAGCAGTTGAAAACTTGTGATTAGATTCTGAAAGTTGAGTTTTAGATGCTTTAGGTAACTTTGGAGAATGGTCTTGGAGATCTTAGTGCTTGTGTTAAAATACGGAGGCACAACAGTAAAGCCGTTTTCTGAAAGTTTAGTTCTAAGTTGTTTTCTGTTATCAGCCATGATCTGTGCAGATGTGGGAATACAGTTTTAAGATTCCTTGACTCCCTAACCTTATGCTAGTCAGAGAATCAATCTTGCTACTACAATATAATGATCTGTGAAAATTAAAACTTCTAGTGCATTTTAGAAAAACAGGGAAAATCTAGCTACAAAAGCTCTCTCAAGCAAAGTTACCTACTTAAAATAATGTCATTTTAAACTTACAAATGCAAAAGGCTTACACAGTGAGAAGTTTAACTTGTGTTTGTATATAAGAAGCCACCACGTTGTTTTTTTTTCTTATTAGGTTAAATGCTGTACAGTATTATGTACAGGGAAGAAACCAAGAACGTTTAGCTGAATGTTACTACATGCTAGAGGACTACCAAGGACTGGAGAATCTAGCTAACTCACTTCCGGAGAATAACAAATTGCTCCCTGTAAGCAAAAAGCACCTTTATTTTTCATTGTCTTATGCTGAACTATTTATTTTAAATTTTCCATCTTGGGAGGATTAAGAAAGAGAGAAAGAATGCAATATATGACATACTGACTTAAGCATAATGGTGTTACTTTGATATTGATCTCCAGTATTACTGTTGTTTTCATACTCTATCATTCTTCCTTTCCCTTATTGTCCAGGTTCCATATATAGACCTGATTATTCATCATGCTGTACAGCCACATGGCTAAGCCATAATACACTGCTTCCCTCCCCAGATTGTGGCATTTCTCTCCAAAATAGCTGCGCTTCACTGAGAAGTCACTCCTCATGGCTGGACACTAACTTTAACTTTCATTTTGTCATGTAGTCTACACTGTTTCTTGATTTTTTTTTTTTTTTCCCAAAAAAATTCTTCCTAGTTGCTATCCCTGGTTTAACATCTTACATGATAGCTCTGGCAGGAATGCTAATGTGCAAAGAAAATCGGAGATCCTCTGCTGAAAGGACGGAAAGTTGGTGGCTTAGCCTGAAATGACCTACTGAGTAATAGCTAATTTAAAACTATCATGTGATTGATTACTCAAATGCAAAACATGCTCATTTAATGCCATTTTCAGTTGTTTGAACAAAGCAAGACATAGCACTTTCTTTTTAACCTCTTTCTAATAATGAAGTTTGGTGAAATACTCTAAGTATTAAGAACACAGTCCTTCTGGTATAATTTGATTTGAAAGCAAAATTTTTAAATAGCTTTTTTCTTTTAATTTAGAAGCAGTGTGTGAAAGTAGCACACTGTTGTAAAGATTTACTACAGTGTGTGTTGTCTTCACAAAATCCATGAAGCAAACAACCCCTTTCCCCCCACTTCTTTGAATTAAATTAAACAAGAATATAATTTGTGTTGCAGTCGCTATGCAATGTGTTGAAAACCTCAAAGTGAATTTAACGCTGTGCTGATGCTCTTTGCAGGATATAGCTCATATGTTTGTAAGAGTGGGGATGTGTGAACAAGCTGTGTCAGCCTTTCTGAAATGCAATCGACCAAAGGATGCGGTAGATACCTGTGTACATCTCAACCAGGTAAAAGAGCCGTAGATAATCTGCTTTACTGATACCAAATTAACAGTGAGATTCCTGTCCTAATGCCCAGGTAACTACAAGTCCTTGTTAAGTGTCTGATGATTCATTGTGATTTCCGGATGATTAATACTTCAGCGCTTCAGCCAGTTATCTGGAATTAGGACTAGACTGTTGGAGGGACAAAGCCATACGCAGCAGCGTGTGTGGGGTGAGCATGTTCAGCATACAGGCGTTTGTGGCCTCTGTAGGGCCAGGCTGTGCTGCCTCTTAATGGGAATGGGAGGAAGACTGGAAAGCTTCTGGCTGCTCATTTTCCACATCCCCCTCCTTCCTTGTACAGATGCAAATGTATTTGTTGCTGCGTAGGATGTAGCTGGAAAAGAACTGATCTTAAAAATGATCTGTATGTTAACAACTAGAGCTCTTCTCCAGTATGACTTACCTGTGCAAACATTTGTGTCAGCTCAAATAAGAGAGAAACTGAGGATGACTATGAGGACCTTGATGTAGGGGAATGGCAGGACTGACTGGTGCTGGCTTTATGTGAACAATTTCCTAGTTTATGGATCTGAAGGGCTATTAGGTATGAGATTCAGCCAGGTTTCTCAGTCCTGCCAAACTTTTGGTCTGGGGCAAACACCGTAGCCAAAATGTTGATCAGGAAAATTCACAGACAAAAGGAGGAGTAGACAAGGGTAAGAAAAGTGTCACTGTTTGTGCCTTGAGCTTATGGGCTGAAGTCCTCTTTAGCCATGCTTCTGACAGCCTGGAATATAGAGAAGCTGTACGAGTGACCAGGGATCAGGTGAGGAAGGCTAAAGCCCTGAAGGAATTAAATTTGGCAAGGGATATAAAAAGCAATAAGAAAAGCTTCTATAGGTATGTAGGGGACAAAAGGAAGTCCAAGGAGAACGTAGGCTCCCTCCGGAAGGATACTGGTGCTCTGGTTACCCGGGACATAGAGAAGGCTGAGTTACTCAATGACTTTTTTGCCTCAGTTTTCACTGATAAAGCCTCTTGTCTTACCGCCCAAGCTGTGGAAAGAACTAGCAGGGACTGTGAGGATGAACCACCGCCCACTGTACTTGAAGAGCAGGTTCGAGAACATCTGAGGAACTTGAAGGTGCACAAGTCCATGGGACCTGATGAGATCCATCCGCGGGTCCGAAGGAACTGGCAGATGAAGTTGCCAAGCCACTGGCCATTGTATTTGAGAAGTCGTGGCTGTCTGGCGAGGTCCCCGATGACTGGAAGAGAGGGAACATGACCCCCATATTTAAAAAGGGGAACAAGGAGGACCCAGGCAATTACAGGCCGGTCAGGCTCACCTCTGTGCCTGGCAAGGTCATGGAGCAGATTCTCCTGGGAACCATGCTAAGGCACATGGAGAGCAAGGAGGTGGTGGGTGACAGCCAACATGGCTTCACCAAAGGCAGATCGTGCCTGACCAACTTGGTGGCCTTTTATGATGGGGTGACAGCATCGGTGGACAAGGGTCGACCAACGGATGTCATCTACCTGGACTTGTGCAAAGCTTTTGACACTGTCCCGCACGACATTCTTCTCTCTAAACTAGAGAGGCATGGGTTTGATGGATGGACCACTCGGTGGATAAGGAATTGGCTCAATGGCCGCACTCAGAGAGTAGTGGTCAACGGCTCGATGTCCAAGTGGAGACCGGTCACGAGTGGTGTCCCTCAGGGGTCCGTGTTGGGCCCGGCCCTCTTCAACATCTTTGTCGGTGACGTGGACGGTGGCATGGAGTGCACCCTCAGCAAGTTCGCCAATGACACCAAGCTGTGTGGTGCTGTCGACACGCTGGAAGGGAGGGATGCCATCCAGAGGGACCTCGACAGGCTGGAGAGGTGGGCCCGTGTCAACCTCATGAAGTTCAACCAGGCCAAATGCAAGGTCCTACATCTGGGTCGTGGCAATCCCAGGCACAAATACAGACTGGGTGGTGAATGGATCGAGAGCAGCCCTGAGGAGAAGGACTTGGGAGTACTGATGGACGAGAAGCTTAATATGAGCCGGCAATGTGCTCTTGCGTCCCAGAAGGCCAACCGCATCCTGGGCTGCATCAAGAGGAGCGTGGCCAGCAGGTCGAGAGAGGTGATTCTTCCCCTCTACTCTGCCCTCGTGAGACCTCACCTGGAGTACTACGTCCAGTTCTGGAGCCCCCAACATAAGAAGGACATGGACCAGTTGGAGAGGGTCCAGAGGAGGGCCACAAAGATGATAAGAGGGCTGGAGCACCTCTCCTATGAGGACAGGCTGAAAGAGTTGGGGCTGTTCAGCCTGGAGAAGAGGAGGCTCCGGGGTGACCTTATAGCGGTCTTCCAGTACCTCAAGGGGGCCTACAGGAAAGATGGGGAGAGGCTGTTCAGGAGGGCCTGTTGTGATAGGACAAGGGGTAATGGTTTTAAAATAGAGGGAGGTAGATTCAGGTTGGATATTAGGAAAAAATTTTTTACCATGAGAGTTGTAGTACACTGGAACAGGTTGCCCAGAGAGGTGGTGGATGCTCCATCCCTGGAGACGTTCAAGGCCAGGTTGGATGAGGCCCTGAGCAACCTGATCTAGTTGGAGATATCCCTGTTCCTTGCAGGGGGGTTGGACTAGATGACCTTTGAAGGTCCCTTCCAGCCCTAACCATTCTATGATTCTATGATTCTATGATTTTGGTAATATCAGAAGTGTTGAAATCTGTGCGTCCAGCTACGAGCAGCAATGGAGTGATTTTGCAATGCTTTTACCAAAGCAGAAGCAACTGCTTTGTATGTGGTTTTGGACAGAGGTCTAGCATTAGTTTCACAGGCTGCTGTATCACATGATTGGCAATGATGTTAACATTTGTATTCTCTTGCTTTTTGCTTTAATTTTATAGTAGCCTGGTTCTAAATCATGCTGATGTATTAAACACAAATGTTACAGACTGTTCATGGATAACCTGATTGTTCTGTGAATGTATTTGAAAAAATGAGGTTGATAATTGTTTGCTTTCATTTCTAGTGGAATAAAGCTGTGGAGCTGGCTAAAAATCACAATATGAAAGAGATTGGATCCTTGTTAGCCAGATATGCAAGTCATTTACTGGAAAAGAATAAAATCCTTGATGCTATAGAACTGTATCGTAAAGCCAATTATTTCTTTGAAGCTGCTAAGCTCATGTTCAAGGTATTGCAGGTTTTATTTTTATGTCAAATAACTGGATTTTTAGACTAGCTCTTACTATTTCCATGCTACTTTTATTTTTTGGGGGTTATTTTAGTGTTAGCAATGTCAGGCAATAAGCAGATGTCATTATACAGGATACTGCAAAGATGAATCCAACTCCTAAGTTGAGGTATCTCTGTTTGAAATCGTTACCCTGGATGTCCTTGTCTGTAGCCAGTAGAGAGGAGGCTTTCAGGACACAAGCCATCAGATTTATTTTGAGACTTTCACTTCAGAATGAGATGACCTGCACCTCAGGAAAGGTCTTTTTGCCCTGCATTGCATAGTAAAGGAGACTGGCCTGAGTGCAATGTCCACGTTATTTTATATGTTTTGTGGATTAGTTTCATCTCCTTTCTTTTTAAAAATAGCAATATCTTAACTAGAATTTAAATTTTGGTATTTCTTCAATTGGTACCTTCAATTAGAAACTGCTGTGGTGTGCTTTTAAGATAAAGATGTTGCTTAGATTTGGTTTGGCTGCGGAGATTTCTGTACATAGCTTATAAAGTCTGTAAGAGTGATTTGTAATTTTTACAGCAAATATTTATAGCAATATATATATGTTACTTTCAAAAGCCATTCTTCTTTTCTGAGAAAACCACTAGAAAGCTATGTATTTCTTAAACTCCAGTGTTTAAAAATTGCTACTTTTTAGTTTATTTTTATATTAAGTCAATTGACTTATACATGGTTACATTGATTTATCCTTCCGGAGAATCTGGCTTCATGTATGTGTTAGCTAAATAAACACAGAATAATGTGTGTTCTTCACTTTGACATTTTCATTTATAGTTCTGTTTGCAGTCTAAATTACTACATTCAAATGAAAAATTGTTTTTTGGCATGATTTCCTAGGCTCGTACAAGCATGCAATTGTCCAAGAGAATGAAGCAACTCCTCTAATATGTTTTTTTTAATCTACATTAAATTCCTTGGTTTTGTTTTTTGAGATTGCAGATGAAGAGGCAAAAAAAAGGACGAAGCCTTTGAGAGTTAAAAAGCTTTATGTGCTATCAGCTTTACTTGTAGAACAGTGCCATGAACAAATGCAAAATGCACAAAGGGGAAAAGTTAAAGGAAAAAGTTCAGAGGTAGTGTCTTTTCTTTCTGAATTCTGGTATGTGCTACCTAGTCAGAATAAATAAAGCTATCTTCATGTGAAGCTATTATGTTTTTTTTTTAATAACCCTTTTTCCTGCTAAGAACAAAGCTTTCCTTAAAGCAAGCCTTCCATATTGTTTAAAGTATTATTGTAAAACATTTAAATCATATGTATAAATAGATACTTTTTTTCCTAAGTTTAATGTGTTTTTCTTAATGTTTTCACTATAACAATGAAAATTATACAAAGAAACTCCAGATATTTTTTTTTTTCCTGTGAGACTCTCACTTTCCTGTCATTTAGGAGTAAGTATCAATCCCAAAGAGAGGTCTTCGATTAGATTAAACTATGTTGGCTATGATTTAGAAGGGAGATGGCTCCAGATATGGGGGAAGCAAATGGAATATTTTTTTTTTCCTGCTTACACTTTCATCTTCATATGCACAAATGAAATAGTTTAAACAAAGCTTTAAAAGATCTGGTGTTGAAATGCAATATTAATCCAAACTATGAACCAGTTTGCAGATGTGCACAGAATATATTTGTACACATGTATATGATATTTATCTTTGAAAATCTGCACCATATGTTCTGGCTATGCACTGTATAAAATGCCTGACAATGTTCACTTTAGGTCCATGTATTTATATTTTCCCCAGTTAACACAGACAGTGGTGTAATCACCAAGTACATAAAAGATCTTTTCATGTATCCCCACATCCTACTGTATCTGTTTCGTATAAAAATTACTTGTGATACTGCTTTGTTTTCAGACTGCTTCAGCTTTGGCTGGTTTGCTAGAAGAAGATGTTCTTTCTTCAACTAATCGCTTTGCAGACAATGCTTGGCGAGGAGCTGAGGCTTACCATTTTTTCATACTTGCACAAAGACAGCTCTATCAAGGTTCTGTAGATGCAGCACTTAAAACAGGTAGGACTTCATTTTTTATCCTGCAAAGAAACCGTTCTAATTTTACAGACCTGCACAGCTCATAATTTTATTTATAGTTGGCATGTTTTTCTATTCTTGCTGGATACATGGAATTTAAAACAAAACCATATAATGAATTGAATATGTCTTCAGTCAAGATACCTGGAAAGTATTTTCTTGGAGACAATGCAAAACTAACTTACCAAAGTTGCCTGGTTAAATTGGACGATCTCTGAGGTCGTTCTGTTGACCATTTTGTTTCTTTAAATTATAAAGCATGCCTGAATTCACATCAGACCTTCCTGTAGAGCTTCATAAAAAGTTTGTGGGAGTTAGAGAAGTAAATGGTGCCCTATACATTGTCCAATTAATGAAGGTTCATTTCAAATACTTCTAACGTTTTTTTGGTTTGTTTGTTTCTTTTTAAAGTGTCTCAAAAAGACACTAATTTCCCAAATTCCCTTATTTATTTTTAAACAGTGTTGAACCACACATGCTTCATAGTCATGTCAATGAAAAGACTTTGGTTCATTGTGTCCAATTTTTAAGATTAATACTGTCTATTAGTAGCAAATACTTCATAGGGATGCTTGCACTTCTCAGAGACATGTAATAATTTCCTTGGATTTTTTTTTCCATTTCTTAGCTCTTCATTTGCGAGATTATGAAGATATTATCCCTGCAGTTGAAATCTATTCCCTTTTGGCACTCTGTGCATGTGCAAATAGAGCATTCGATACATGTTCAAAAGCCTTTGTTAAACTGGAATCCTTGGAAACTCTTAGGCCAGAGCAGAGGCAACAGTATGAAGACCTTGCTCTAGAGATATTCACGAGACATTGTCCGAAATATAACAAAAAATCAGATCTGGATGATGTTCTTGAGAGGTAGGTTTATATGCTACTGTAATAATACCAGCATTTTTTTCTGCTGTTGTCTGTATTTTGGCAGGTTTTGTGTGACCAAGTTAGTTACATGCTTTGCTGCTTAAACCAAGTATTGGGCAAGAACGATGCAGGTGTTAGCCAGTTTGCAGAAAGGGTAATACAACACTGCGTTATTTGGGAGAACAGACATTGACTCTATTGGAGGAACTGGGCTTAAAGACATAACTTCATCTTAACAGGAAATGCATATGCACAGAGCACAGGAGTTTGATAAGTTGATAAGGTGTAAAGTGCCGTTAAAGTAATAATGTTACTGTTTGCATCAGCACTGTGGTGTGGTGCAAATAACCGCAAGTGAATGTTTAACCATTATTAACCAATAAGTCTCCACTGTTTTGTGAATTACTTAAATCTACATAGTGTGAGAAGATGAGTATGTCCAGTGAAAGAATGCGAATGTGAATGGCACACTTAAGGGGTAATTGGCTGACAACTGACTGAACATGAGCCAGCAGTGTGCCCAGGTGGCCAAGAAGGCCTATAGCATCTTGGCTTGTATGGGAAACAGTGTGGCCATCAGGATTTGGGAAGTGATTGTCCCCCTGTACTTAGCACTGGTGAGGCTGCACCTCAAGTACTGTGTTTGGTTTTGGGCCTCTCACTACAAGAAAGACATTGAGGTGCTGGAACGTGTCCAAGGAAGTGCTCTAGACCCTTCACTAGCTTCATTGCCCAAGTCCTGTGAGGAGCAGCTGAGGGAACTGGGGTTGTTTAGCCTGCAGAAAAGGAGGCTGAGAGGAGACCTTATTGCTCCCTACAACTACCTGAAAGGAGGTTGTAGCGAGGTGGGTGTCGGTCTCTTTTCCCAAGTAACAAGCGATAGGTCAAGAGGAAAAGGCCTTAGGTTGCACCAGGGGAGGTTTAGACTGGATATTAGGAAAAACGTCTTCACCTAAAGGGTTGTCAAGCATTGGAACAGGCTGCCCAGGGAAGTGGTGGAGTCACCATCCCTGGAGGTATTTGAAAGATGTGTAGATGCGGCATTTAGGGACATGGTTTAGTGGTGGACTTGGCAGTGCCAGGTTAACAGTTGGACTCGATGATCTTCAGCGTTTCTTCCAGCCTGCACAACTCTGTGATTCTAAGTCCTTGGAGTGGCTGTACCCACAGTGGTGCTTTTGACATATGTTTCCGGCTACTAGCACGGAATTTGTGAGTATGGAAATTGATTGTGAAAGAATTTTCTTTTTAATGAATAAGATTTTAACTTGTCTTGATTTTACTGTGCAGATGTACAGAATCTCACTAGTGGCTTTGATGTTGACTCTTCAGAGGAATAAATATAATAGTAGTGCAGGTGTCTAATTGGACCTTAACTTTATATGGCCTCCACTGCTTCTTTTCACTTAAATCTTTTGGATCTGTTGGTCCTGATTTGCTGACTATATGGTTCTGAGAGTGTGCATGCTGTTGTGTGAAGATTTACTTACTTGGCTATGTTAGCAGTGAAGTGTTCTCTGATCTAATCACTTCTAATCAAAAAGTGGTGCACAATCTGAATAGAGAAGCAGTATTTTACAGATGAGCATCACAAGTTTTTTAACTAGCTGTAGGCACACAGTTAGATGTTTATGCTGTTTTGCAAGTTTCTACAAAACAAGTCTTCATTGCTATTTTAAAACCATGTTTTTATCCTTTCAGCTTTATTTACTCTTCTCTTTTTTTTTTTTTAATAGTGGAGATGGGAAACTTCCTGTATGTGTTGCAACAGGAGAACCTATCCTGGAGTATCGATTCTGGTTGTGCAGTGTGTGTAAACATTGTATGAAAGCCAAAGAAGCAAGTAATTATAACTTCTGTCCTCTGTGCCACAGTACAGCGTAGCAGAGGATAAAGGACTGTTTATCATCGTATCTTTTATATAAGTCTCCTAAAAATACTCTAAAGTGTTACTGATCCACTATATTTTAAAATACAACTCAGGTTACTGTATTGTAACAGATAGTGCCACACTATTAGAGAAATATTAAAATAAAATACCTAGAAAACCCACAAGAGAAATCTTTACTGGTTCCATTTACGTAAAGAAACAACTGTGTTAGACTCCACATTTTTTTGTTACAGTTTTTTACAGAGGTTTAAGGTAAAAGCATTCTTTTCTAATTGTAAATTGAGCCTAGTTTCAAAACGATGCAAATTGAATGTAGGTTCATCTTAATATGTTTCACTCTAAGCAAGCTCGCCTTTTTTTTTTTTTTTTTTTTTGTAATTCCATAGTAAATATATTGAGTTTTCTCAAAATTCAAAAATTTTTGAAGGAAGTAATTCCCGAGTTGAAATAATTTCATGGTAGTTGTGATATTATTACTGTGTATGTTTTTCTTGTACTGTTCTACTCAAGTGATGGTACCAGTTTAGGGGTACGATGGTACCAGTTCAGGCGTAGGTTTGTGCTGTTTTCTTTTGCCGAGTGTATGTAAACCCAGCGTGGCAATAAAGGGCTTGCAGACATTCAGCAGTCAGCGTCGTTAGTCTGCAGCTGGGTTCTTGAGCTTCGGTGATGTCTTCCAACAGTTAAGGAAACCTCTGTGGACCTTCAGACTGGAATCTGGTAACGAGATACTTTTTAAAGTTGCTTGAAGTGAGCAGCTGGCATCTGTTGAACACAGTTGAAGCGTCATCCTTCGGACACATGGAGGTTTAAGGAACGCTGGTTTACTTCGCTGTTTTACTGCTGGATTTGACGCCCTGCTCTGGAAGTGCTGCCGGTCCTTTCTCCGTGCCGGGAGCTCCCCACGAGACCGGCCAGTGCTTCGCATCCTGGGAGCAGCCCCGAGCCCGACCGTCGCGGTGTGCGGTGGTTTCCCAGAGGACAGCCCAGGGCCTTTGACAGCAGGTAATGCCTTCCCCTTAAACTCCGGTTACGTTAAGAATAAACCCCGTTTTCTAATTAAAAATGACGAAATATTTTTCTTTTCTGTCCCGGCATTTAAACTTCTTTTTCCTTCGCAGAAACGTGTATTAGACAGTGATGACGCTGCGACAGTTGCATCATCCCGCGCTCCGCCAGCAGGACCCGCGGGCGAGGCGCGTCCCACGCGCAGCCCTTCGTCCGCCCCGCTCACACCTCCCCCACGCGCCCCGATCCCATTCCTGCCGCTGCCGTACCCGTGACGCAACGACGCGCCAGCCCCGCCTGACGTCACTCCGCCGCCTCCCGGGCCGGACCGGAGGCGCCGCCATGGAGCGGCCGGAGGAGCTGCTGGCGGCGGCGCAGGCGCAGTTGGCGGCGCGGCGGCTGTCGGCGGCGGAGGAGCTCTACAGCCGCCTCATCGCCCGGTGCGCCGGGCCCGCCGCCGGCCCCGGCCCCGGCCCCGCAGGGTACGTGCCGGGGCGGGGGGTCGCGGGGGGGAAGCGGGTCCCACCGTGACGGCCGCTCTCTGTCCCCGCGCAGCGCCGGCCGCGACCTCGCTACGGCCCTCAACAACCGGGGCCAGATCAAGTACTTTCGGGTGGAGTTCGCCGCCGCCATGGAGGACTACACGGCCGCCATCGAGTGCCAGCCCGACTTCGAGGTGCCCTACTACAACCGGGGCCTGGTGCTCTACCGGCTGGGTACGAGCCCCCGCCGCGCGGTCGGTCACGCCGGCGCCGCCTGGTGCGGGGCCGTTCCCCGGGGCCACCCGGGGCGGGGCGAGGCGGCCCGGGCGTGCGCCCGGTGAGCCAGGCGGCGGCCCTTGAGCCGGCACGGCCTGCCGCCCGGTGCAGGGAGAGGGCAAGACACTCTCCCAGAGCTGGTTCGCAGCGGAGAGCGCTGCTCTGTCCCGAGATTCACCCCAAGCCGCAGAGTAATTCCCTCCGTTCTACAGATGGAGGGACCTGCCTGGCACCGGGAGGAGAAGGACGGCACGCCAGAAATAAGCGGTGCAGAGACACGCTCTTTTCTCACATAATCACAGCATGTTTCAGCTGCAAGCGTGACCCGTGGATGCGGTTAGATACCGCTGTTTGCAGATGGGCTGCTGTGTCATTTGAAACGATACTATTCAGGGAAAAATGGGGAAGTTGCAGTTTCAGTTGAAAAAATTGCGTTAGGGTTAAAACTAGCCAATTTGAAACATTGCCATTAAACCTGAGCTGAAGAATCTCTTGAGTGGGTGCAGCCATAGCGAGCACAGCCTCCTCAACTTGCAGTGGGATGTTGACCATCTCTGGGGAATTTACTGCCCGGGTTTTGAACATGCCATAAGAAAACGACATCCCTGATCCTTTTGTTGGATTTTGGCCCTTGCAAAGTTAAGACCCAGAAGTTGGGGGACTAGAGAGCACCAGGAGAACAGAGCCTGACCAAGGGCATCAGTTGCGAAGCAGTATGCCTGCGTTCCAGGTTTAAGGCAGCGTGGCTATTAGTTAGTTGCCTGAGCGTGGGCCTTTTGGCTCCTTCTCTTGGAATATAAGCTGGCTGAATTGAGCCTTAAGCCCTTTTTAGGTTCAAAAATAGGTACTTGGTTTCTCTCTTTGAAGACCTTTGACTTCCACTTAGACCTCTGGAGAATCCAGATGTATCAAGTCCAGTGAGTACAGCTGCTACTTAGTGAAAGAGTTGGGAGTCATTCTTCAGTTGTGGTTTGTGGGTTTGAGCAGTTACAGAGAGATCATTCATTCATTCTTTCTTTTTTTTTTTTTTTGGAACAGGATGCTTTGATGAGGCCATGAAAGATTTCAGGAAAGTATTAGAGCTAAACCCTCAGTTTGAAGATGCTGCATTGAGTCTCAAACAAGCTATTCTTGATAAAGAAGAAAAACAAAACCGAGGTTATTGAAAATGCAGCTGGTGGTGTGAAAGTGTTTTGCTAAACACTTACATGAATTTGTCATTGATGGATGAAACACAAGATCATTTACCTGTGTTACTCCCTACTGAAGAAACCTCATTCTTGGGTAAATAAGTTAAAAATAGGTTATGATTGCAAAATAAAGTGGTTTTGGATATTGTTAGTGTTGAGGAAAAGCATAAAAAAGTCATGGGGCTTGGGAGAAGTACAGTGATTTAATAATGATAGTGTTTGTCCGCATTTAAATGTAGATTTGATTTAAGCTAAAAGTGCAGTTGTTAATTATAAGGTGTTGTCTTGGAGATGCTGTGGTAACTGATTCTCTTTCCACTTCAGAGTGTTTTTGTATCAAGAAACACTTAAAAAAAACAGCATCTTTTCAGGTAATGCCATCTGTACTATACAGGAGGAATGTGATAGAAGCATTTAGTCTCTCTGAAGTTCTTTCACTCCTAGAGGTAGTTTTATGTTACCTAAACAAGCAGGAACAGAGCACACCCTATTTTTTGTAATCCCATTGTAAAAGTATTGGACAGATTAATAATTGAATGAATAAAAATGAACATGTACTTTTTATCTCATGATTGTCTGTAAAGAGCTTGTGATAGAGAATGTAGTTGGGTTGGTTATTCACAGTAGGAATTGTGGCTTTCTCCTCTTTACTGAAAAGGTCCAGTACTTGAAAAGTACAATGTGAAATCCATGTGACTGAACTGGCTGTGAATACCCAGGCACCTTCATTTCTCACGTGGTAGGAGGGACCATTGCTGAAATCGAAACACCTTTGTGTGTTCATAGCAATACAAGTTCTAATAAAAGAAATACTCTTTGATTGCCCACATGAGCATTAGGAGATATATATATTTAATAAATGATACTAATGACAGTTCTTACTGTGAATTTCTCCATGGATGATCCTGGAGCCTGCACAAGTGTGCAGGGCTCACTGCAGATAGTGGAACCTTTTGGGGTAAGTCATGAGAACAGACTTGGACCTCTGAACATCTCCCCCAGCAGCCTTACTGCGGTCACTTGGAGCTTTGGGCTGAAACTCTGCAACAGCCGCAATGAGCAAATTTGGAGCATGGGGCTGAGAAAATGCTGCATTTACCTCTTGTGCTCTATAACACTTGACAGCAGCAACTTTGAAGTTACATAAATATGATGCATGATAGCAGAATGTAACCGTTGACAAAAAGCAGGCTGTGATGTCATAACTGTTTTTTCCAGAAGCTTAATTTTGGGCTTTTCAGCATATATTCAGCACATACTTTGCTTCCGTTTTTATATCTTGGTGCTCTGTCTCCAAAACAACGTTGGTAATTTAAGGACTTGACATGTTTCATGCCACCTCAGTCTCAAAAATTGAGAGATCTTCCCAACTCTTGGTTGATTGTGAGAAGGTGAGCTAGAGCTAAGCCTGTTCCTGACTTACCATGCCAAGAAAGTAAAAAGACAATATGAACAGTTGGATATGACCTATGAACTTTGAGAGATCACAGATGTTATGCACAGAATGCTGTTTAAATGACAAGGTGCAGATAGAAATGAAAATGTTGTCAGCAAGTATTTTAGAAAACAAAGATACTAGTAATAATGTCCCTCCTACTTCCCAGTTTGTGGTGGTTTGTGAATGTTGCTCAATTGCTTCCAATGCATTCATTGTTGGCACAGAATGGACTAGGATCAATTTTATCGCAGATTCTTCACAATATTTCCTCCTCCCTCCTGTAGAGAGATGAACTGTCATGGTGCATTTCGGCATAACGTGGAAATCTTTCAAGGTAATTTTGGCCAGTTACGTTCTCACACATATTTCTCCTTTCACATGCACACGAGTGACTTGGTTCTCTGGCTTTACATCACGAGACTACTTGGGGTTTTCAGTCTGAAATTATTAAATAGTGTTGTGTGGGGTTCTTTTCACTCAGGCCTGTTGAAAGGGTATAAACTACCGTTACTGATTTAAAAAACAACTTGAAGAGAAGGACGTGTTTAGTAACTCCCCTTGTCCTGCAAGGACAAGTAACTCCCCTTTCCTGTTCATATTCCTTTAAGAATTAGAAGTCTGATGGAGAGTAGTAAAATTCTTGTTATGCAGTGTTTCCACATGAAATTCAGACAAATTCAGCTTGTAAAAGGAGCAGGGGTTGTGTGCTTTGGACGCTTCGCAATGTGGAGGTGCTGTGGCTTTGCAACTTCACCGGGCTTCAGGGGTTGTCTCTGCTTGGAAACTGTAAACCTCTGCAGAGCGTCTGGGTCAGTCCTGCCTGCCCACTCCATCCCCCCGTGCGAAGCATGTGCTGGTCAAAGTCATGGTGCCGCACCAGTAAGTCCTACAGGTGGTTGCTACTAGTGTTCATGGACTTTCTTTTTGGCCAGAAATGTTTCAGACGTGAATAATTCACAGCTGCTTTCCCAAGGTTTCCTACCTATAAATTTACTCTGCAAAAGCACATGACCCTCCTTCGCACAGCCTTCACTGGCAGCGCCTCCGTTTAGTTTGTTCCCCATAGCTGGGATTAATTTGGCAACAAGTAACAGTGTTCTCACCTGGTGATTTACCTCTAAACTTAGAAAAAATACGTGATTTCCTCAATACATTACAGAATGGGTTTTTTTTTCTTCAGTATCTCGAACAACAGTCTGTAAGATCTTACTTGCTCAGAGAACAAGGCAAAGAATAACATCAGCACCCGATGCTTTTCCCTAGAACCTTATTTGTCTTCCTGAAACACAGGAGGAGGAGTTGTCACACCACTCACAGCGTCGCAAGGCCTTTCCCTCGCTTTTGCAGAAAGGTAGGAGAAGATGACAAAATCCCAGGTTAGCAGGGCACAGAGCAGTATGAGAAGTGTTTTGTATACATTTAGAGCGAGATGCAGCGTGGGGAACAAGGAGAGCCATTCCAAAGGGAAAGCTGCAGCACGTTGAGGGGAAAGGGCTAGGTCGTCAAGTGGCCAGAATATGTTCTGCTTCCGTGTGTTTTCCCTCCGAGTGGACAACAGGTAAGTCAGCATGAGAACCTGAAAATCTTTGCCTGTTACCACTGAGCAGTGTGCTATGCACTGTCAGTTTTAGTACGTAACCTTGGTTAGAAGTAAATCAGTGAAAGGTGCACTATTCAAATTTTGTGGGGAATAAGTGTCTTTCTGTCAGTTGAGCTCAGCTATGCAGGTTGTGCTCTCCCCGCACTTTCAGAAAGGGAAGAGTTCAGAAAGAGACAAAAACAGTGTTCAAAACTGAAGATTACTGGTAGAAGGATAATATTCTATTTTCTTTTGTGTTAGCGGATTGTTGTTGATCTGCCTCATCCTTTTAATAGAGGCAGGGGCTGGATCAATAGAGCAGATTCAGCCTCAGCCTGCGGCTTTCATGCATGATGGAAGGACTGGTTGTTTTTTAGTAAAAAAGGTTTGCTGTGAGATCTGGTCAAGGCGGAGGCCTGCCTAGCAGCGTGTTGTAATCATTTGAGTTGAACTCTAGTCTGTGTCTGAAAAATGACTGTTTCCAAGATGTTCCTTGTAGGATCCCTTTAGTCCACGAGCAGAGAGGCATTGGATGCAGTCCACAGCATCGCTTTCTACAGCCCATGGCGATCAGATTTTTCATCATTCATGTCTTTGTGTTGTACAATGAGTATGTGAAATGGACCTGAAGGATATCTTCATCTCCCAGCAAGGAACAGTTAGTCTAATCCTATCATAGACATCGTAACAGTAGGTTTCAGCCTAACTTCCTGATTACTACGGAAAAGGCTGATCCAAAGTTCAGTGCTTTCCATGCTTGTATGGGAACTCCTATGTACCTGTATCTGTGCATTTAATGTATCTCTTGAACCTTGTTGATTCCTCCTTTTCTCCACCTTGGCTGAATAATGAAGGCTTGTTCAGCTATAGTGGTATGACTGCTTTCCTGAAAGCCTAATCCAGGAAAGAGCTTAAACCCATAGGGCTGAAAACGGCAATCTAAGACAGGAGTTAGGTGCCGAAGTTCCATCTGCAACACCTGAGAGGAGGGAGTGATCCCAGGAGAACCTAGATGCAGAGCAATTCACTGTGCAATAGCATGGCTGAATCATAGCTTGGGAAAGACCCCCTCAAAGTGAAACAATGAGTGCCTAACACTAACACACTTGCATGATTCAATGTAAAAAACATCATCTGCCATGAATAGCAACCAAGGTAGGGGGAGGAAACCAGGGATGTGGAATTTCTCTGGCTTGTCTGTGAGAATGTGGGAACCTGAAATGCCTACTGAAACAGGAATGCAGGTCTGTCACACTTTCTCCCTTTCCCTCCCAATGAATCCGGAAGAGAATGGTCTCCTCATTTGCCAGGTGGATGGGTATGCAATGCTGCTGGACCCCTTCCTGGCTTTCCAGGGCAAAAGGGAAAGATCTGTGATATCCCACTTGCTGCAGATGAGTTTACCTGAATCTGCTCTGCAAGACTGCAGAGCAAGTGAACCTTAGTGACGCAACACCAGACCTGATGCTCATCTGTGTGGAGCTAGACAGTGTCCTGTGAGCACTGGGAAAAGAAGAGCTAACACTTAGTTGGCATTATTTAACCTTCATCCCAGTTTACAAATTTCAAAAGGGCTGTTTTTTAGATTAACAGAAAGTTAATTTAAACTGATGCGTTTGTTACTGTTAATGTTAAAAATGGGGAATGTGCTCTCTTGGAAAACGCGTGGGAGCAGTTAAGCTCGCTTGACTCTGCAGTGTTGGCTCCGGACAGTAGAGTGCACTGCTTATACAGCAGAGAAGAAGACATCTCCCAAGCTGCTGCTGAAGGAGGGTCTTGAGATCCCAGTACCCTCCGATTCCTTTTTACAAAACTTAGTCCTTCAGTAGATACAGCTTTAAGACTACGTTTATTCAGCAATGCTCACGGGCATGACTGCAGCTTTCGGGAAGCGTGCCGGAGCCTAGCCAGCCTGTGAAGGTGCAGGCTGTACCAGCTGTGCAAACCCGCTGGAGACTGCATGCGTGCACGCTGGTAAACCTGCATCCGCATCAGGGCACTTGGCCCCTCTTCTCTGCTGCTGAACACCTGCGCGTGCTGCAGGCACACCGCCTTCGGTTACCGCGTAGGCACATCCTGAGAGGGATGGTCATGTGTCTGGTTTGTCCTTGATCTCTTGAAAATAACCCTTCTAATTTTTATTCTCTTTAAAAAATGTTTCCTGTGGGCACAAAAAACAAAATACTGGGTGAGTTGTCCTTTTCACTCATGTTAGAGCATCCATCCTCTCCTATTTTGTAGAGTTAGCCCTTCTCGTACTTGGGCAGGTGAAAAGAAAGTGAGGAACTAACAGGTTTCCAAGAAGCTCAGGTCAATGCAATGTTATAGACAAAAATCTGCATTAATGGCAAAAAGAAGTATGCTGTTGTGTTGCACGTGGAAGAGGCCCTGAGTAGCAGATTGCTTCGCTCTTTGAAGCCAATGTCGGTATGCCAGCTGGTTGCTGTTGCACGTGAGTGAGGAGATGTTCAGCACTTACATTACTTTTTATGTATTTTTATTTGACTTTTCAGATTTGCACTTTACATTCACATGGGAGGATTGGCAGTCACTTTATGAAATATTACAAGAAGCAGCCATAATCAGGGCTGGGATAATTTTAGTAATGTCCAAGTCCATATTTCAACAGCTGGAAGAAACAAGAAGTGTTGTTTTGCAGCCTTGGATTATTTTCTGTTAAGTTTTCTTTTGCAGCCACTTCAGAGAGGCAACAGGTTACAACATTTGCTAATCCTGTTTGCAGACCCTGGCGCTTTGCAATGCTGCAGTGCTGTCTTGAGTCCCAGAGTCTGTTTTTTTCACTTGAAGCAAGATAGTTGTGGTGGTCACTGAAAGAGGTAGCTCTTGTGTCTAGTTGCACCGTTAGAAAGCAGCCAGCACAGCAGAGCCTTCAGGTGCTGTTGGAGACACACACACACACACACAGAGTGAAGTGAGGAGTGAGACTGGAGCATGCAGATGAATAGCTCTGGTTCTCCAAAAGCAGACGAAGCTATAGGGTAGACTCTTAACAATTTGGAGGATTTGGACCCTTCAAAAGAATTTGCAATATGGCAATGATTTGTGCTTTAGCGTTTGTTTTTTAAAATTTTGGATCTGTTTTCTTTCAGCTGAAAGGTGATGACTGCTGGGGGCAGTCCAGTTGAAAACCTGTTGAAATAGCATCTGGTTCCAAAACCACCTTGCTACAGCCCAACTCCAACATGCCCTACTCTGCTGCTGGCATCTTCTCCACAGCCATCCCACCTGTGTTTGGCTTGGCAGGTAGCTCTCCCTCCCTCTGGCTTGGCAGGTAGCTCTCCTTCTTCCTCTCGTACAGGCTCAAGCTTAGACTAGGAGACTGCAAACCCTGCTTGTTCCCTAGTTCTTGTCCCAGAACTTATTATTCTAAGGTCTTGAAGGACAGGCTTTGTGCCACAAAGCATGGTGACCTCTCTAGGTGAGTACACAGGGCCTGATGTTCTTACCAAATTCACTTCTTATGTGTCATCTCAGATCTGGATCAACAATCCAGACTGGTCCAGCGAGTGTGTAGCCCTGGAGATTGGCTGAACGGTGACCTGGAAAGGCTGAGAATGACACACAGTGTATTTGTTTAGTTTTTCAAGAATACATGCATGCTGCACGTTAAGTGTTACTGCCTTAAAGTACAAGCTAAATGTAATGTTATACAGTCCATGTTCAAGGCATTTCAGATGCCAAAACCAGAGGTCCTAAATCCCTTAAAAACATCAGGTCAGGAGTGCTTTAATGGCTGGTTTTCTCCTGAACACCTACCCTTCTTCTCCCTGCTTGAACTGTACTGTCCTCTGCAGGGGCTGCCGTGTGGCATGTTGGTAGGAGGGCAGGCTGCCACCAAACAATGCACATACACCTGAGAACAAGAAAAAGTACCATTTGGTCCATATCAAATCCCTCTTTCCAAGGCATTAATTTTGTCTTCTGTCCGCTTTCTGCAGAAGTTACAGCTGATTAGACTTAGGCTTGTCTGAACTCTTGCATACAGCACCTTCTAGCTGAACGTGTTTTGAATTTCAAATTTGGTGTCAAAGAAGCCCTTGGGCAGTTTGGTAACCAAAAAGGCTGAGACAGGAGAAGTTAAAACCTCATGAGCTGCAGTGAGGCTATGTATCAAAGCTAGACAGAAACTCAATCTAGTGCTAGATGCAGCTGCACACTTAGGAAGCAGCACAAGCCAGAATTGCATCATGTTCATTTCTAGCAAGTTCATGATTTGAACTGCTTATGAAAGGCCAAGTCAAAAAATTACGTGATTACTTAAGCTGCTGAGGCAGGGGTAGTGCCATGGCTCATATCAGTACATGTGCTGGAGTCCACGCAACTGGGTGCATTAGAAGCAAAGCACTCTCAGCTGACCGTCCTCGGTTCTCTTTGCTCTTTTTAGACTTGTTGGAGGCGCACAGAACCTCAAAAGTGTAAGGCCAAACCCACAAGCCTCTGCTTCCCTGCCCATTGGGCTGGCATCTGAGAAGATGGTTGACTGGCTGGGACAGATGGAAGACAACAGAGCTGAATTTCGTGTGAATGTTGTGGCATGTAAGTTGACTTTTCTGTTCTAGCCGTTTTGAGCTGAAGTGCTATGAATCTGACCCTATAAAAAGTCAGAAACACCATATAAAAGTCATATTTACATACCAAACTCTGTTGTTTACTCCAGCCAGTCCAATCTCAAAACTGTATTCCACAGCAGATTTGAGAAGAGAACTAAATTAAAGCTGCACACCAGTCAAGCTGCTTGTGTTGAATGCTGGGTAGGTTTTAAGCCTGTGAGGTGCTTAAACTGGCGTTTTTAAAGTGGTCTTAGGAAGTTCACAGAGTAGGGTCCATTAATGGGACGTGAGCCTCTGACTTTTATCTTACCTGTTGCGGTCGATGTGTCAGGGTCCTTACTGCCAGCCTTTTAAAATGAGCAGGGTGTCTCACCCTGGGGCCAGCAGCTACAGGACAGAACTCTGCAACATACTCACTGCCGTTAACCTCGCACCTATTTGAGAGAACATGTCAACACATCTGGAAGAAATCAGGGCTTCTCCCATGAATAGGAGAAGGACATGAATAGTGATAGGACAAGGGGCAATGGCTTTAAATTGAAAGAGGGCAGATTTAGATTGGATATAAGGAAGAAATTTTTCACTCAGAGGGTGGTGAGGTACTGGAACAGGTTGCCCAGAGAAGTTGTAGATGCCTCATCCCTGGAGGTGTTCAAGGCCAGGCTGGATGAGGCTTTGGGCAACCTGGTGTAGTGGAGGGTGTCCTTGCCCATGGCAGGGGGGTTGGAACTAGATGATCTTTGAGGTCCCTTCCAACCCTAACCATTCTATGATTCTATGAATGCATCGGTCATTCAACAACTACTTGCCCATCCACAGTGATGTTCCATCTTGGGGTGCTGTTGAAGTCTAGAGACCTGGTTACCCAGCAGTTTTCCAGGTATAACTCAGTGTTGGGGCTCTTGTCTTTCAGCTCCACCTCGAGAAACACAGGCTCTGCGGGTCGCTTGAGTATTGCCACGTTAGGCTCGTAGAATTCCACGAAAGATTCATCTCGAGAAAACGTCGGGATTTTTTTTTTGTTGTTTAATTTTATTTAAATTAAAATATGTTTGAAAATTTCGTGATTTTCTTAGGAGGAGACTTACCTTTGGACACTCTTGAAACTACATTCAGGGCTTGTCTTATCCTTCTGTGTACTGCAGAAAAGGAAAAGTTATTGAGGTTCTTCAGTAGGAGGAAGCAGGGCATGTCTTAACAAAGGAACTTGAAAGATTCACAGAAATTTAAAAATGAAGGAAGAGAATTGCCTACCCGCAATATTTGATCTTGGTACCATTGTACCGGAGCCAAAGGCAGGTGATGTGGATGGATCCCTAGCGACGGCACCTAGCACTAGGGTCTCTTTTGCTCGATAGTAGCACAAGACTGTTAGTCTATAATAGGAGAAAAGGTAATTTTTGTGTTCACTTTTGTTTTCCAGCAGCTGTACCAAAGTGAGCAGTGTCAGTAGCTCCTACCTGTAGTCTGGATCTCTTGTGATTTTCGATATACTCTGTCCTGGAAGAGTCTCTTTCTCATAAGAGATTTCATTTTCGTAAATAATGTGATCGCCTTCAAACTGTGCATATGGGAAGCTCATTAAAAATTGAATCTTCTTAGGAGCTAGGGCAGGGGAACAAAAGAGAAAATGCAGGAGAGACAGAGACTTCCAGCAGAGGTATCTGCTTCGGCCATGGGCTTACCCTTACTGAAGTGCCACAGGTAGTGACATGGAACTTGAAGAAGGCGTGCCCTTCATTATACTCTCTAGGCTTGCAAGAGCTATCCCTTAGTTTGGTTTTACTCATATCAATGGCAGGAACTGTCTTCATTTGGGCAGATATCATTATAGTACCGTCTGAGTGGCATACTAAGAAAATCAGAGACTTGGTTATAAACTCAAGGAAAGAATCACGGATCTTTTTACTGATCGATCACTTGTGTAACTTACTTATAAATGCTGAAGAATTAAAATTGCAGCTAACGGAGAACATCTGTAAGGTCTCCATAGTTCTCACTTTCCTTAGGACAACATCAAACCTTGCTTTAATTTTCTGAAAGGACACTTCCTGTGAAGGAGGTGATGGAAGAGGTTTCCCATTAAGTCATGTGATCCATATGTACAAAGTTCCGCTCTTTAGCTTGTGCTGCTTGGATACTAACAAGTCACAAGAGTTAAGTCAGTGCGAAGACTAGAGCCTGATGCAACATGGGGGCAGAAGTTTTCTAGTAGAAATTAATTGGTCACTGTCACTGATAAATTTTGGCTGATTATTGTAGAATAGTTCAGATGTTTATTACAGCATAATTTTTCCCCTGCCATGTCTTAACATTTCTACAAAATGTTCCTTTAAAAGAGCTT
This sequence comes from Tauraco erythrolophus, assembly GCF_009769465.1. Classification (NCBI taxonomy): domain Eukaryota; kingdom Metazoa; phylum Chordata; class Aves; order Musophagiformes; family Musophagidae; genus Tauraco; species Tauraco erythrolophus. Next base: position 61,578,256 of record NC_141466.1, on the reverse strand, counting down.
CTTTCATAAAAGCTATATCGAAATATTGTTTCTGGCTCAGTGCAGATGGGACATTTTGCCTCATCTTACTAAAAATACTGAAGAGTTTGTTTTTGAAGACTCGGTGCGTATCTTTTAGAGACAACTTAGCACTGCAGATTACATAATGCATGGCATAGCCAGAAGGGTCCATGTCCGATACCTCTTGTCTTACTTGCACTGACTTAGAGTCCTTCCTTCTGGAGGTTTTCTGATAAGTTTAACACTGCAGCATTACAAACTGTGACTGTGGGACTGTGGCTGTATGACCAAACAGTCCTTCACGCTCAAAAAAAGGCATGGCTATACAGTTCACGTACCTCATAGATAACTCCCATGGCAAACAGAGGTATTTGCAAGATCAGGTGTGTAGAATTGGTAGCTGCAAGATACCCATTGGTAAGCACAACGTGCTGGGTCAGGAGCTTGTTACCAAGATAGAGGTTCCAATACTGGTGCAAGCCATAGGTTGGGATGGCAAGATACAGGCTTTCTTCATCACAGTAACCAACTGCTTCTGGTAGTTCTGCGGGAAGAATATGGGATGAAGCATTAGCAATGAAGCAGGGTTTAAGTGATGATGTTTGGCCCAGGCAGGGATTTCTACCACAGGTTAAGTTTTGCGCTGGCACTGCAGCAGCACTGTTACGTGCACACTGGCATTGTCTGCAGGGCTTTGGCTGTGTGTGGATATAGTAGTTCACCACTGGTGGGACCAGGAATCCTCATGCTTTAGCAGTGGCCTACCAGCTTGCTTCCAGGCCTACTCCCTGTTTCAGTGAGGTAAGCTGAGCTATGTGTGTAAATACATTTTTTTGGTCGGCCTTCTTTGGGTTGAACCCAGAGCTGTTTCAAAGATAAAACAGGACAGTGAGGAGACTCTGTCACCTTCATGGCGTTCAAAATCTAGGAAGTTTGAGAAAATACCAATCAGACCTCCTGACTGTTTCGATAACCTGCTAGGTACAGCTCTTAGTGGATGATTGTCTCCTTAGAGAAATGCTGTCTTTGGAGTTCACAGCAATATATTTGAGTCAGTTGAGTTCTACCCTGGACGCAGAGGCAGAATTGCATTTGAGGACAAACTGAAACTCATAGCACTGTCTGAAAGCTTTGCCAGTAGATGTATGTTCAAGTTATGAGGCATCTTGTTCACTGAGTTTGCAAGCCAACTTCTTTTACACACCAGTTTTTATTGCTCTCAGTGTCTCGAGGGCAGACTGTCTTGCCAGTATGCAGAAGAGCTGCCATCAGAAAAGCAGCAAGTTGGCTATGTTACCAAGAATGAGCTATCAAAGGGTGGGGTTTTCCCAAAAGCTCTCATCCTCAGCCTAAAGCCATTCTCACAGAATTCAATGAAAAGCTGTTCCATGCTGTTGATGCAAACCAGTTAATATCAGGGGAAAGCTTACCGATATCAGCAATCACACACTCCACCTCTGCAGAATGATAATAGAGTGTCATCTCTGGACCCACACTTAGAGTGTAGTTAACGAGGAGGGTATATTTTGTTTCATTTCTATTCACATACTGAAAAAGAGAGAAGTGTAAGGCTGCAGTAGCAACGGCTTCCAGCACAGACAGGAATGTGTATCCTAAGCAGCACTAAATAATAGCTCCAACAATCTCCTCTCCCCTGTGTATAGCTCAGTCTCCAAAAACATCGCTTCAGTTGACCTAAAACTATTCAGAAACCTCGACTGGGTTCAACAGTTCTTTTGGGCAAATATAAATGTGGACAGTATAGTGCCTGTTCAGAAGATGGGGGCAGAACTGCACACAGTGGTGTTTCCTCTGTAGCCCTCTGGTGAAAGAGCTCGTATAGGGCAATCTGGGCCCAAATCCTTATTCTTCTTTACTCAGAGTGTGAGCTGAAGCCAGAAGAGTGAGAATGAGACAATGAGAAAAGACAAAAGTTGTAAGGAGATGCTATGAGAGATCCCTCTCAGTATCCTCATTTACTTTGCTGAAAGTGCCCCCAAAGCAAAACCTATTGTTCCATCTGAAAGAAATACTTCTGAAAATTTTTAGCTTGCTTTGATTCTTAATGCATTTTAACTGTGGTTTGACTTCAGCCTGAAAACTATTGGCTCAAGTTCTAATCTTGTGCATTCACAATGTTGTTCCTTGTGAGAGAAAATAGCATCTCAGCTCTGCGTGATTTGGTCAAAACAGTGGTAGAGGACTTGCAGTTATGCATCCTCCCACTAAAATGAGAGATTGAATTCCCTCTTTGAGTTTATACTTTTTACAAATATTTGGATTAGAAATGGTCTGAAGCTTAACAAAATTACATTTAGAATACCCTGAGCCTTCCTGTACATGCTCGCATGGTGCATGGTCTGTGCCGGCAGCCAAATGGCTCTGCATAAACTGTAGGTTCAGGAATTGTTGGATGTTGGTAATTGGTGTTTGCACGACTGCAATAATTGATTTATTTTTCCAAGGCACTCCTGTTTCAAGGGACAGCATTTACTAGAGAATTGACAAACCTGTTCCTACTGAATGTGTGCTCAGACATCAGCCATGCTAACAGACACTAAAGGAAGTCATATTTCATACCATCTAACGACACTTGATGCTGCATGTCTCCGAGAGACCTAGGGAGAGCAAGGTGCAGACATGCAAGCCTCTAATCTTAATTCAGATGAGCTCAGACTCATTGACACCTTTATGAACAAGAAACAGTTGTTGGTTAATAAAAAACAGACTGTGTTCTGAAAAGGGACTGCCCTACCTCCTCCACTCAGCTGCTGAAGTGACCTGCTGTATCTTACCTCCTTTAGGACATACAGATTATCAAAAGAGACTTCCAGGATAAATCCTTTCGTTCTATTAGAAAAGGGAGTTTCATAAATCTTAAACCCATGGTGCTGTGCTTCTCTCAGGGTAAATGGCACATTTCCTATTGCGATTGCCACCAGAGAGACGTCGGGAAGAAAGTGTCCAAATGCAACATTAAATAGCCTTTCCTCTGGCAGAGTATCTGTCGTGAGAGAACATCAAATTACTGCTGATGTGGATCAAGTAATGAAGACAGTTGGGGTGGCCTCCTGTTCAAGTTCCAGGAAACTTAGCCAACAGCCATCTTTTTAATGGCTCTGATTAATGAGTGTTTGTATTCTAGTGAGATCTGAAATACTCTAAGTACATGAGAATTGCTTCAAGCTGCAGAAGATTAACAACAAATGCACACAACTTTATAGCAAATGGGTTCAGTAATTTTCTAGAGGTGCACTGTGATGTGGAATGACTTCCCTATAAAGAAATCTAGAATCTAGTTCAGCCACATAAAATAATGGAAAAGCTATCATAATGTACGCCAAGAGGCTCCTTCTTCTTTCTCTATCAGTTATGCAGACAGCTTTGAAAGTGTTTAGTGTCTTAATGCATTGGAAAATATAATTAAAAAATATTACTGCACCACTGATTGGCACAATGATTTCAAGATAACCAATACAGGCAGTTTTGGGGAGATAATGCCATCAATGAATGCTGTCCTAAGACAGTTCTCCCCATTGTGATAATTGCACAACACAACATCTTTATTCTAGGATCCCAGTGCTCACTGGAAAAATCTGAATGTTAGTGTGAAAGAAATGTTCATGTCCTTATCAGCAACTGATGTTTTTCATTTCATCCCATAGTGACAGGTGATAAATGGTAAAGCCATTAAGGCTAAAGATTTGAGGTTTTTTAATAATACCTTACATCTTGACTTTGGCTAGCAAATTGGAAGTGGGAGTTGAGAACATTCTGGTGAATGTAGGTGTGTGGCAGAGGTCAAATGGAGCAATATGTAACACAGCAAAAGCAAGAGATTGGTAAAAGTCATTGAGAAGAATGACTTACTGTTGATAACAGTTGGTATTTGTGGCATGAAAGGTGTGGTGATGGATTTGATGACAGTGTACTTTGTCATTTGCCAATCTGCATCTGTCCACGTGTGCTCCAAGAACAAGTCAATACTGTAAATGACTCCATATACACCACCAGATATGGAGCTCTAGGAGGTAAAAATTGTGATTAAGTCTTAATTCTCAATAAGTCAATAGAGGAATGACTGAGTACGGTTAAAACTCTTACACTGGAAAGAGAAAATGGTATTCTAGTACAGTCTGGAATGGATTTTACTAGGAGAGCTTGTTTGTTTGTTTGCTTGGCCCATTCATCTGGTCCATATTTGGCTCAGATACTGCTGAGATTCTCAATAAGGAGCTATCAGGGTTGGAGGAGTCAAAGTCAAAGTCACACCAATGTCATCTTCTCAAACATGACTGGTAAAGAGCCTTGTGAGAATATTGTCAGTTCCTTTAGACTGAACGTTTCTTTGGACACACTGTAAATTATAGATTGACATAGATTATACTGTGTCCAAAGCAGGCAGCTGCACCCCAGCTACATGCTGGGAGCCTGTCCCATGCTAACCCATGCTACCTGCATGGAAATTGTCTAGGAAATGGCTCATTGACACAGGTCAAATATGTGTCAGGACCAGTTTCATAGTGTAACAACATAGATAATTGAACTCCAGTGCCCAGGAATCCATTCACTCTTAATTTATTAGTTTACTTTATGGATTATTAAGAAAAGACAGTCTCTTGCTTCTCTCATGTTTTGTAATTAGAGATACTTAGTTTCTGAGTAGGTGCTTTCAAAACACAGAGAAGGAGCACCTAGATCATAGAATCATAGGATGGTTTGGGTTGGAAGGGACCTCAAAGATCATCTAGTTCCAACCCCCCTGCCGTGCGCAGGGACACCCTCCACTACACCAGGTTGCTTAACGCCTCAGCCAACCTGGCCTTGAACACTTCCAGGAATGGGGCATCTACAACTTCTCTGGGCAACCTGTTCCAGTTCCTCACCATCCTCCGAGTGAAAAATTTCTTCCTTATATCTAATCTAAATCTGCCCTCTTTCAATTTAAAGCCATTACCCCTTGTCCTATTACTACACACCCTTGTAAAAAGTCCCTCTCCAGCTTTCCTGTAGGCCCCCTTTAAGTACTGGAAGGCTTCAATGAGATCTTAAAATATTTCTTGTATCTAAGAATTTTATGCAGCAATTAATCATTATTTGGAATGATTTGGAACTATTATGATTCAGAAACATCTTCCATGGTGCCGGTCCTCAAATGTGTTAGCATGTAACAGGTTCATACTAACCTTTAGCTTGCCTCCTTCTGCTCCAATAGGGATAGTTATTCCAATGTGTGTCTTGTTGTGCTCCAGTAAGTAGTTCTCCTCCTCTGGGTTTACTATGACTCGGCCATCGACTCCCATTAAGATGTTTTTAGACAGAAAGGTGGATTCTTGAACCACTAATGTGGGGATAACACTCGGCACAGTCCATGTTAGTGTAGTATCAGTGAAACTGATGCCATCTGTTGAATTAGATAGACAGCCCCAAAAGGCCGGGCAGTTGGACTTACCAGTGAGTCTTCACTATGCAATGGCTGTCTTTCCCTCACTTCTTTTCACCAGGGTACCTCTACAGCTTTCACTAATGAAACACCTTGTAGGATGATATTAGCCAACTGATGGCTATTTTGTCACAGAAACGCTGGTGCTCAAAGTAGACTTGAATCACCAGTATCCAATGAGTAATTAATTTATTCAGAAGAACTGACAGTCATGCTCCCAGTTTCCTTCTCTGTTGTCCTTCTGGTCCCAGGAGTTTTGCCTTACTGGCAAAAAGAATGGGGCACACCCATCTGTTTGGGCCTTCTCCTTGAAATATTGGCTTCAAGATCATGACAACTTAAAACATCCTGCTTCCCCATCAATTGTTCAAAGTAGTACTGTTCTGTGCGAGACAGAAGGTGCAGCCACCACTGTCCTGCAAAGCCAGAAAAAGCCAGGCTAGTTCTGTCTCTCCAGAGAAAAGGACTAGCTGAGTCCCAATGACACAGAGCTGCATCCCCTGTGTGGAGTTACATGACAGTGGAGGGGGGCTGTGGAGTTAGTCATGGGTAGGCTTCCCGGCCCTTCTGGTCCAGTTTTACTTGTCTATAGCTCCCTGCATCTAGCGTGGGGGTTTGAGAAACCGGAGACAAGACAACACAACACTGCACTGGGAACACAAGTAATGTAGCATCACAGCAGGGAACATGTTTGTCTGGGACTAAAGCCACGGACTCTTAGCTTGTGTTGCTCTGAGGGCAACTTGTAAACCTCTTGTCTTACAGAGTAGGTCACAGGGAAACGGGAAGACTAGGTTCTCTTCTAGCTCCTTAGGCAGTTATTTTTGGTGAACAATGAAGAAGCCCTTACCAACAGGACAGGAGACAGTTGTGTCAATCAGCAAGAGCAGCCACCGCTGCCTGTACATGGAAGTGGAAGTCACCATGTTCATATTTACACCACTGACCTGTTGGGATGCAGGCAAAGAAAGAGAACTGATGTCCTAGGGAGGCAGTGGAAACAGCACAGTTTTGCATCTGACTGAGAGCAGCAACTCACCACACTGATGTCGGACTCGTTGCTGTGATAGGGCGCACGGAGGTACACTCGGGACAGCGTATTATTGAAGCTGTAGCCCAGCTTTGCTGCATCGCTTACCGTTATTCTCTTTCTCCCTGATGGAGAAACAAACATCAGTTGCCATAGCTGGTATGCAACATTTTGAGTCTGCAAGAGAGAGATGAGCTGCATGAGATCTAAGTCTACCAAAGTCTCTTAAAAAACTATGATATTGTAGCATCTATTTTCCTATTAGAAGCTGGAGTAACTGGAGTGGCACTGGACACTACAGTCCACTCCAAGCAAGAAACACCCTTGACATATATCAAGGTAAGGAATTCTATAGCTCTTTAAGGCATCTTTAGAGATAGTGTTATAGCAGCCCTGGAAGAAACTTAGACTGGTGGCCTTGAATAAATCCCCTTGGACAAAATGCCTGTGCTATTAATAAAATGATTGCTTTCGTGTCTGTCGATGGCTGGAGCAGTCCAGAGGCCAAATGCCAGACTACCTTTTATAGTACATAGCCATACTGTGTCAAAGATAAGAAGAGAGGAATGTCTATACGGGTCTAGAACAGAGTCTCCTGAACTGATAACTATTTAGAGGGACAGTCAAAAGGAAAAATTGGCATAATGAGCAAATAAGACATGAGAAAAATAGGACGAGCGTATGTATTTCCCCCTAATACTTTCCAGCCTCAAATAATTTTCAGCTCAGAGACTTCTGAGCTATCTGTAGCTTCTTTGTATTTCATATGTCTTATTGGATTTCTCTTCGGTCAATTTTTCCAGACTCTCCTTGAGATCAAGCAAGCTTTTAGCAGCCACAACATCTTTTGGCAAGGAGTTTGACAGATTCACTACCAATTGTGTGAAGAACCACGTACCTTTGTTTGTCTTGAACTCAGTTTCTACTAATGTAACAAGCATATGGCTCTGTTCTCCCACCTAAATGTCTTTTTGCAGCCTAGAGCTCTAAGAAAACTTGAGAGGTTTTTCAATACTTGATGGCATCTTTGCCATATCCCTGTTTTGACAGAGATGGAGCTATGCCCCAAGAGTGCGTCATGAGATTAGTGAGAAGAGGCAGGCGAGGAGCTGCTAGGAAAGACTCCCCTTCATACCTCTGGCAGTGCAGACAGCCATGCTACGGTGTAGTCATTTGAAACTGCAGGGACATTGGTCTTCACTGACACCTGGGGACACAGAGGAGATTCTTTGAGAACAATCAAATCTTCACAATTGTTATAGGCATGGGGAGTAAAGAGAGGGCTTTCAGATTTCCTCTCCAGTGTCTGTTGCGATTTAGCAGTTGACATTCACTGGAGGTAACTAAAGTGTTTCCAAAGAGGTTCTTGATAGTGGTAATTTCTGTGGCCTTAAAATCAATATTAAAGCCATGACATTTATGGTGGTGTGTGTACAGCAGAAGGAATACTTTGTGTATAACCAGGTAAATCAAAAGTCCTGTTTCATATCTGGTAAGCTGTAAACGAGATCCCACTCTGGACACTTCCAGGGGCACCTGGGTGTCTCCACTGGAGGTATAGGGAAGCAGGCTGTTGGCTTTAACAGGACTGCTTCTCTCTTCGCAGGCAGGCTGAAGACCTGAAAATGCAGGATCCTCAAGACGTAAGGTAGATGCTATGATGTATATCTTGCCAGCATGTGCTGCAGAGTGAGGTGAGTTCTGGACATTGAGTTGGAAGTCAATGTTTGCCCCAGACATCTGTACCACAGTTTAAATGTGTTGCAACACTCAGACTTGACTGCACAGCTCAAGTCCTAGCAGGAGAAATAGGCTTTCTTCATCCTGCCTATAGTAGGTGTGTACAAAAAGCAGTGAAATTTTTTTTGTTCAGTGCCTTCTTTCTACATTGGTGTGCAGATGCTGGTAGCAGGCTGGACAGCCAAATCGTACCACCCAGTGGGTCCTGTCTCATAATGATATCTTGTGAGTTGTGTGGCACAGCAGGGTTGCAGCTCTGCAAGCTCCAGGTTTTATTATTTCAAATACAAGGATGACATCCTCACAGATGCTGCAGCATTTTATAGCATAAAGGTATTCTCGTGAGCTAAACAGGTTGGCCTGCCTGGCTGCTGATGTGCTTGCAGTAGCTTGACTTACATCATAGAATCGTAGAACAGTTTGAGTTGGAAGGAACCTTAAAGACCACTTAGTTCCAACCCTCCTGCCATGGGCAGGGACACCTTCCCCTAGATCACGTTGCTCAAAGCCTCATCAAACCTGACATCTGTACCGTTAACTGAATTTCACTGCATGTAAAATACCTATGACATGCAAACGTGTTACTAATAAGCACCTACAGTTACACCCCCTGCTGAATTTCAGCAGGTCACTATCAAGCCTGGTACATAGTGTAAAATCAACTTCTGACTGGAACATGTGGAGATTGTTGTGCCTGGCAGGGAGCTTGGATGTAGGAAAGTGGGAAAGCTTTTACCTCCATGTAGTTTTCTTCACACACAATTTCTCTTGAAGCCCAGGCAGAGTAGGAGCAGTACATAGGGTAGGTGTAGGTCACAGCTGCCCTCATGCTTGAAAATGAGGAGACCTTGATGTTCACAGTCAGTGAAAACAGCTCATCTGCCTGGGAAGAAGAACAGACAATTCAGCAGATAGTGTGGAAGGTCCCAGAAGGGGCTGTGTGGGACTGTCCAGCCCAGTGTCCTGTTTCTGAGAACATTTTATTACGATGAGTCTGTAGTGACAGTTCCTCCAGCATACCACCCTGTCTTAACTGGTTTGTGTGCTTGGGCTTTCTGAGGCAGAGACATTGCCTCGGTACTCACAGCCTTTGCCTCGGGTCACCGCTCAGCACTGTTCTTGCCACAGTATTAAGGAGCAGCTAGTCAGGGGAAAATCTGACCTACCTCTCCATGTGGTTCACATTCCTTCCGTTCATGATTGCTATGGGCCTCCCCATGAAGCGAAAGTACTGGAGCTTTCAGTATGGTGTAGGTAGTTCGGATCTGTCTTACAAGTGCTATTTAGTGTCTATCTTGACTAGCTTTGCTAAGAGCTCCTCTTGGTCCTTCAGTTCTCCAGGAGCCACGCATGAAGCCATGGACTGTGCTTCAATCTGACGTGGATGTGTATTTTTCTACAGAAAAAGGCAAAACCTTTCCAGAGAAATTTCCAGTCTGGAAATCCTGGTCATTGCACAGCACACTGTACACCCTCCGTTCTTGTTAGCATAACCTCTGCCCATAAAGTTTTACCTTATTTTTTCTGTGGGGCTTCCAGGACCAACCAGACTAAACACGGACAAGCAATGAAGTTTCTACTCTGATACGTTCTGTTTCTAGGTACATTTCATCTCAACTAACATTTAGAAATTAGAAATCCAGGCTACACTTTTACACATATTTTAGGAAGGGGTGAATCACCTTCCGGAGATGCCTGTTTCTCTCCATTGACTATTGTGGAAGCGTAAACAACTAGTTTAGACTAGACATTATCTTTTAGATGGCTAAAGTTACGTGAGACAAATCTGGGTCTAACAGATGTGTGTGATCTAGGTTCCTAGGCATGTGTTAACAGGCACATTACCACACAAATTAAGCCAGGAAACGGTCTGCCAGAATCACACTGCAAATGTTGCTTTTTCGAGTAGATGCCTACTTCTTTCCAGAGAGGATTTCAAGAAAATCTCTGGCAAATCAGCAGCTACAAGGATATGCTTGAGAACTGGCAGCCAGTCAGCAGCATTAGGCCAAGTGTCATTTCATGGAAAGAGGAAATCCCGTGTCAGTCACAGTGAACAAACTTCGTACTGGAGAGCCATTGCCTATTCATTTCTACACACCACCACCACTAACTCCTTGAGTTCACTGTTTCTTGAGTTCTCAAAACATGCCATTGGAATGCCATGTAATATCCAAATCTTGTCTTTTTGGAGAGGACGTACTGTCTGAGCTGTTTTCAAGCCCGTCTCTGGGTCTTACCTCGTTGGCCACATGACAGCCAAGTACTGATGCGCGGAAGACGGGATTGCCCCACACGTCTTCTGAGAGGACATAGCCACAGCGAGACGCTAGTTTCTCATCCAGTAGAATGGGGCCAGCATAAGGATCTACAGAAAAAGGGAATCATGTGTGGGTGGAAAGCTCAGGGCAAGTCATGGGGCAGAGTGGAGCTGAGAAAAGAGGTCCTCTGAAAAGAGATCCAGCTGGGTTGAGTGCTCTCCAGCAATGTCTGCTGTTAAGAAGCTGGCGAAGCTGTGCTGGTATGTGTTAGAGTGCATGAGACAGTCTGGCATGTCTCAAGCTCACCCACATTCTGCTCACTTTAATGCCCCTTTCTCTGTGTCCAGAAGGTTGTGCCACAGCCACCCTGAAGAACTCTTATGGAGAGTTTCTCTGAGGCATCACATATATTTCTCCCTCCTTGATTTTACTCTCTAGAAAATAGTTATGGGCTACTAAGCCCATCCATTTCTAAAAATCCTCGGGTTGTGTTAATTTGCTGCTAACTCTGGTCAAAGGATGCACTCACAGACCTATTTTGGATGGGCGCTTCTACAAATTGGTCAGGTTTGCTGCTCGTCTCTGCTTGGCAAGACACTGTGTGCTGTTAAAGCTATGGTGGAGTCAAGTAACAGAGACGATGAGGGCTGGCTGCGCTCCGCTCTTGATGCTGATAGAGTTAATAACATCATATTTTGTTAATTATCTGCCCTCTGATTAAGGAACTATTTTAGTTTTGGGTTAGACACAAGAATCTGTACAAGTAGATAGGGTTTAACTAGCTGCCATTGGAATTTCTAGATTTGTCTGTCATCTTTATATGTCGAACAGTACTAATAACTGCTGTTTCAGTAGATGGATTCTTACAGCTAGGATAGAGTAAGGAGATAAGTGAGAAGAATTTTGGAAGAAAAGGGAGTAGCTTTTATGAGACCAACTGATAGAGCTGGAAGAAACAAACAACCTTTTTGTGCCTGAAGGCTGGTCTGTTTTTTCCAGCAGTATCAGTTGCTCTCATAAATGCTATCACTTCTTCCCACACCCTTGCTCTGCTTGACTTTTTCAGTTCTGCCTCCAAATCAACTGCAAAAAAACAAAACTCAGAAAAAAGTGGACTGATCTCAATAGAAAGAAATCTGGTTTGGGGTGAAATCATATACTTTTTTCAATCTGATGTGAACATTTTCTGGTTTTCATTTTGGTTAAGTGGATTTTTGTTTTCCTTAGCAAAATGGAAAGCCTTTGTTCAAACTGAAATAGGCTATCTAACTGCTATTGTGATGTTAAATAAAAAGGAAATTAAAAAAAAAAAAATCCTTTAATTACTGCAGCACTCACTCAACGCTCGTTGAGAGCGTGTTTTCTGGGTATTACCCAGCCTACACTGCTGCTGTCATTTGTGCTGCCCAGAACATATCCAAGCTGCAATGTCGCCTTTGTTTTCCTTGCTAGACACATGTAAGGACTCAGCAGAGGAAAGAATGAAAGTGAAGTCAGTCCTTCCTCCTCAGGCCATCTTTTCTCCTTTCCCTAGCATGTTAGGGGGAAGGGGCGAAGGGGACTGTGGCTGTAGATACAAGCTTTACTCATCTGTAGGGATAGTGGCCAAACTGAGGTGCAGAAGCCAGGTCTAGGTGGCAAGGATGTTCTGCAAGTTCTCTGGGGTCAGTTACCAATTATCAAGTAGATGGCAGCAGCATCCAGATCACAGGCACTGGGATCACTTAGGTGATTCCCCAGCCTTCACGGTACTCAGGGCAGCCACTTGTGACTCACCATTGATTTCGAGCTGGAAGAACTTTCCCTGGAGCAAGAGTTTATTCAGTTTCATCCAAAAAATCCTGGAGCGGCAACTGCTCTCTACAAAACCTGGTGGGAACACATACAGAGCAGATGAGCCAGTGGGACTGGAGGGCAGAGAAGAGGCACATCTTGTTACAAGCAAAATAACCAAGTTCTCATCCTTGCCTCTCCTTGCTATCCTTTTATCATGTTTCACCAACCTGGAGGAGCCATCTGCCTCCCTTGTCCCAGCCAGAACAGCAAGAAAAGCAGCCAGATCCTGCAGTGTAAGTACATGAACAAATGATGGGATGAACAGAGAAAAAAAAGATCAAGATAGAAAATGAATGGGGCAGCAACTGAAGTCTCATTACCTGCGTAGCGAGTAACCCACAACCTCCATCTGTCCCTGGAGACCTGTGCATGGGCAGCAAAGTCCTCCTTTCTTTGAAATAAAGCTGACCCAGCTGTGGAGAGAGAACTTGGTCAGACGCAGGAGGAAAGGTGTAGCTGACCTTTCACAACAGAGATTGTGCTACCTTCTCCAAACCCGGTGTGTGACTCAGGAGAGACTGGTGGCTTCTGTCTTGGAGAGACGCCTGGGCTGAATCCTGCAGTGTCCTCCGTTATCTGAGCTCCTGGCAGTGGGAGGCAGCTTCCCTCACTAGGAGGGCAGAGCACCGTTCTGCCAGGTATTCACAAGGTTGAGTGCTGCTGCTGAGTCTAATTTTAATGAGTGCAGCAGAGGGTGCTCCGTGCTTTCCATCAGCCCCTGGGTGGTAATCTCGTTCCTAACAAGCCAGTTGGGTAGCTTTGGCTTCAGGTCTTAAGAGCACACAAAACATTTCCTTGGAGGTATTTTAGTTGGGTCTGCACAGGAAATACATTTTTGTTTCTGTGAAATGTCCTAGTGACCCAGCCATGCCAGAGATAACAGCGGTTCTTTGGCAGCTACATGTTTTGCTTTTGTGGATCCAGTTAGGTTGCCCTTTGATTTGTTTGATTATCGGAGAGCGTTTTGGTGAAAACATCTACATCTTGTTTTCAGAAGTGCTCCGATATCTCTGGATCAGTCAGACCATGTGCAGGTCTGTAAATGGCCACACATATTGTTGGGGAAGAGAACGTCATTGTGCCTGGTGGGAGCTGTGGTTCTGGAACTGCAAGCTCTCTGAGAAGCGGAGAGGCTGGAGAGGTTTGGCGAGATAAAAATACAGCTTGTGTGCCATGAATGAGCTACGGTGGGCTAAGAAGTACAGGACATTTAGGTTGACATTTTAGCCATTGAAAAACAGGGCTCAATCTCCTTTTTGTCCCCATTTGGAGCATTACCCAACCGTTCTCATCTTACTTTCGTTCATATCCATGAGCAGAGCTGTGCTGTAGAAATTAGGTTGTTTTTGCAGTATGCTTCACATCGCTTTGGGATAAACAAAAGCCAGCGGGCGTATCCACTCTCAGAACACCGTGCAATCAGTGTAATTTCCTCCTCTGTCCCCCTGTCTCAGAGAACCTCTGCAGTAACAGCAGGACCTACCCCACCGCCTTGCCAGACACGCTCACTTTGTAGAACAGGGAGCCGGTGGCACGCTTGTGTGAGTGCTCTGGAGCAGAGCCCCAGGGCTTTAGCAATCTCCTAATTAATGTCCTTTGGCCAGGAGACCCTTTCTCATTCAGCGGCAGCCGAAGTCCAACTTCTGCAACAAACTTCTCATGAGCCCACGCAGGACTCGCTGCATGATCCTGGCCTGAGTTAGCTCTGCGTCCTCGGACTCAGAGTGACTCTTCATTGAATCCAGCTGGGGCTGGAATTCAGCTGGAAATGGCGGTACTCAGATACCACAGTGATGAGTGTGGTGTAACAATGAGATTTTGAATTTTGAGTGAAAACTTCAGTATATTTGGATAGCAAACAGTTCCAATTTTGATAAGCCACTTCCAAGAGCCATGTAGCATCTCTCCGAGATACGGAGAGTCAAGGTCTGAGGGAACCGTGTTTGAGAGAGCGTGATTGCAATTTATTAATGAACAGCCAACCGTCAGGACAGGTACACGGCTGCAATTAGCTGCCTTCTTTGCACAAGCAGGGGGTAGATGAATTTCTGGATCTTTGGACAACACAGAGTATCGCAATTGCTCTGTTTCTGGCATTAATCATGGTTATAAATGTGGCAGAAACGACTTTGGATGTGACACAGAGATTGCGGTCAGCGTGCGATAGCCAGCTCTTGGCCTCACTGTCCACCAAGCAAAGCAAAGCAAGTCCAGGTCAAATGTTTTTGGCTTCCAAGGATCGCTTAAGTGCTGTGGAAAGCATTGTTAGCATTGGGCGGCTGGAAACATCAGCTGCTTGTGGTCCCTAAAGTCCCTCTGGTACTCGTTATGAAGGTAGGGAGGATACACTTGTGCATTCCAGGTTATTATATTTGTCTACTGAGTTTTCCTTGATGTTTTGGCTGCGGAAGAGGACCCATCTTAATGTTCTTGTAGGGTAATAAAGAGCTGCTGTGTTTTGACGTTAAGGTGATGGCATTCTGTGGTGGATAAGATGATTCATGGCTTGGGTTCTTTCGAGCTGAGAGGTACCGTATGAATGTAATGTTTGGTTTCTCTTTTTTCCTGCATGGGTCTGGAACTGGGTTTTGTATTATATAATGTGATTGAAAGTTTAAAACCAGCCACTTGGAGCCGCACACGTATAGCACCTCTCCCATCAAGACTTGCTTTTAGTGGTGGAAAAAGGCTCCAGCTCTTTTGAGTCATGATGTTTGTCTTTCTGTTGTTCTGTGGTACTGAAATCCCCAGGTTATACAGTTGCTACAGAAAAAGACTTTCTCATTTTTCTGTCCCGAGTCTTTTAATTATAACTTTATTTTTCCAACTGGTTAAAATGCAAGGAAGTGTTGTGGGTTTTTTTCACTAGGTTCCATGTGATGATCTTAACTAAGCCTCATAGTTTGATACTTAGTCCGAGTGTGGGATAGAGTCAAATGGCACCTGTTATTAGACAAAAAAATAACTAGTGAACAATGGGAAAGGATATGAGGTGAAGTCTGGTTTTAATGTACCAAAAGCAGAATCTTTGCCTACATAGAGTTGGGAGAAGCCAAGATAAGGAATCTCTGCCCTCCTTGTCCTCTTGCAGCTGCAGGACTGGCAAATCTGAAATAGAAATGAAATATTAGTATGTTAGTATTTCTAAACCTAGAAATAGCTGCCCTAGAAGCTGACCTAAGATGTGACAACCAACTAGAGAGAGCCACTAGGAAATCTTCAGGAAGGAAATGCTAGAGGACATGCTTCTCCATGAGAAAAGCTGTGCCTTGGAGTAAGCTGAGAATTAGATATCCAGGTTGTGGGTCCAGTGGGTGAGAAAATGGGAATGATGCTAAGATTTATCTCTGAAAAATGTTGTGGGTTTTTTTTTTTCAGGGTGTGTGTCTGTGACCTCCACCTGCAGGGTAGCACTCCTGGTCTGGAAAGGGCTTGATCACCTTGACATGAACACATGACTGAACTCTGCTCCAACCTGCAAGTGGCAGAAGCTCGTAAATACATTCAAAGGGCTTTTATGTCCCAAGGGAAAAATTGCATATAAGGATAGTTCTGGTTTAACTTCATACCATACCACACCACAAAACAACTGCTCTGATCCAATTAAAATGCTTTGTCCGTTTTCGTACACACACATTGTGTTTCAGACGGGTGAGACCTTCCTGTTGTGTGCAGAGCGTGCAGAGGAAAATATACCCTGTAAAGAACAACTATAGAATAATCATCTCAAAGAGGGAATTTCTTTCTATCTCCATGAGCTAGTAGTTGGCTTGTGCTGTGAAATATGAGGGTTTACATTCCTCATTTGTTATTATAGAACTATTATTATTATTGTCTGTATAATGTGTGTTTAGAAAGTGTCCTCGTGTTTATGCCATTTTTATCTTTAAAATATGCCGCACTCAAATTCATATGAATTCCAAAAAGCAACACTTGCTATCGTTGCATGCCACTAAATCATTAAAGTGGTGGAAAAAGCACAAATAAGCAGACCTGTATAATGATGGGCTTTTAATTTTTTTTTAACGTGCTATTGGTGTTAGTTTCTGTGTGCCTGTAATGTTTGTGTTCACTGTAACTGAACAATAGAACTTTGTTTTTGTTCTTTGTGTAAATTAAAAACATCTGTTCTCTTTATACGAAAAGTTGTTTTTTAAAAGAAGCTGGTCTGATCTAACTAAATACCAATGCTGTGTCCACAATGAGTTACTATTAATATTTGGGAAAGGCAACCATCCAAAGCAAGTGTAATGTCAAATCACTGGCGGGAGTGCATATTTATTGCTTGAAGTGACAGATAAAAATGCAGAGGTTACAAAAACAAAATTCTTGCGGATGACTAATGATGCGTATATATGCCCCCAATGCCCCATCACCACATTTACAATTGGCAGGGTGTTCTCCACCGCCTCCTGCTCCCCAGGATTAATCGACAAGAGACTGGTAGCTTGGCACCCTCCCTGGAGGAGCGACGCTGCTCCCACCTTCCCTCTGGCAGACCCTGCCTGGAGTGACCTTCAGGGCCTACTGGAATCTGATCCATCTATTTGATTCATCTGACTTTTCCCCCACCTCACTCTGGTATTTGACTACATGGGTTTATTTTCTGCCAAAGGCACGTGACTTTTTTCTCCACGCAGGTGGAGGAGGTGGAGAACCCGCTCTGTGTTCCTGTAGTGCCTATGACACTGGCGTGATGGTGGTCTTCAGAGGTGTCCGTGAAGTCCTGGTATGAAGGAGCTGGCAGCCCAAGATGGGAGTCTGTTGTCTTTCTCATGAGGAGCAGTCCTGCGTTCAGCAGCAGTCTTGCTGAAGTAGCTGGAGGCTGCTATTTCAGAGAAATAAATGCACTATTTGTCATGAGCACCAGTGGCAGAACAGGGGTCTGAGAGGTTCAGCACTACCCCTGCCCACGTGGCCTTGTAGCCTTGTCACTAGTGCACTTGAGCACCTGAGATGGTGAAATTGTCCTCACAGGCAGGCATCTTGGGAAGGAAATACATCTGATTAACATTTGTTGATGAAGGGTCTAATTCAAGAAAGCATCTCTATTGAGTGCAGCAATTAAACCTTTGCTTAAATCTCATTTATTTCAGTAAGATTTGAACACAAGTAAACCCTTTCCAGACCCTGGGCATGCAAAGCCCAGACCTGCTTCTCCCCTTCCTGTTACCTCCAGTGTCCTGTGCCTTTCACTGGCAAGAACCAAGAAAAAATTCTTGACTATGTTAAAGAATTACATATTTTGTTGATATGCTTATTGCAGTCATTGCTACAACAAATACTGACCTATTATCAGCGTAAGTTCCCTCCTTCCTTTTAAGATGCCCCATCCTAATGTGTCCTTCCCCTCTCCCGTTCTCCTACAGAGGAGCCCTGTGCTCTTTGCTTTCCCACACCCTTTTCCCTGACTACCCCTAATACCCGTATTACTCATCTCGGTCTCTTTCCTCAACATCTCTGCTCTCTCCACTTTGGAACGCAGCATCCCCCTGTCCCACTCCTGACAGGTGCCCAGACAGGCACTGGCAGCAGCTGGGGCGGGCAGACAGCTGCCTCCCGCAGAGGGCAGCTCTCATCAGCCCGTTGGTGGTATTTCGCCTCTGTCTCAGACACCAACGGCTGCCTCCAAGATCCAGCTGAGAGCAGAACTTTGCTGAGTCACATTTTCACCACAAAAACACTCATGTGCTTCCCGGGAGTCGCACAGTTATAGGCACGGCTTGGCCGGAGAGGAGCAGACAGCTCTCCCCCTGAAGCTCATCCAGGAATGCTGGCAAGAAGTTGCTTTTTATTTCCTATCTCGGGTTACCGCAACGCGGGTTAGGACTACAAAAGCTTGGAATCCCTGGCAAGCTAACACTGTACATCTGTCTAAGATGACGGCCAGCGTGGACAACCGTGGACTTCGGCCCATGACCAGTATGAAGCACTTTGTTCCTTGCTGAGCAGCTGTCATTAACAGTGATCTGTGAGGTTTCTTCCCGATTGCACTTGGTGGTTTGCACGGCTGCTCTCTTCTCTAGTGAGATCTCCATGCTTGCCTGTTTGGTTGCTGAGGTGATCTACCTCTCAGCCTCACCGGCTAATTGTTCTCGTTGTTTCACTGTTGGGGGGGAGCGTGTGCTGTTTCCATCGACCTGATGAACCCCAGCCCCCCACATCCTCTCGGCTGGGGATGGGCACAGGGACCACTGCACTTCTTTCATCTGTAAAATGGAACCTGCGCTTGCTCCCTGGCATGGTTATGAGGGATTAGCAGCGAATGCTTGCAGGGTGAGTTGAGGGGGCTATAATTCACCAGGCTTGGTCTCCTCATGAGCGGAGGTCTCTTTGGGAAGATGGTCGGTGGATTCACTGTCTCAAATTGCTGGCAGCCTATGCGGCCTTTCTATGGGCAGAAATTGGTGAAATAAATTGGTGCTGCACTAGAGGAACTTCGTGTTTGTCTGTGTTTCATGGGACCTGTCAGACTTCTCTTCCTTTCAGTAGGACTCGGTGCTCATGTTCCACAGGGAGGGAGAGAGCAAGGTGTGAAGCCACCTGAGGTGTCCTCTTTTGTTCCTTTGCCTGTTTGATTGCTGTCAGAAACAACTTTGA
This sequence comes from Tauraco erythrolophus, assembly GCF_009769465.1. NCBI lineage: Eukaryota > Metazoa > Chordata > Aves > Musophagiformes > Musophagidae > Tauraco > Tauraco erythrolophus. The sequence continues at coordinate 61,559,346 of NC_141466.1, read as the reverse complement.
TGCCGGTTGTCCCCAGCTATCCAGGTTGATCTTATCCATGATGCTGCCGTCACCTGCAGCCATGACATTTTTGGTGTAGGGTTAGGACAACAGCTGTCTCACTGCCCGTACTTCAAAGAGTAGCGTTAAGAGCAACAGTTGCCCACAGCTCTGAGGGTCCTTCACCCCCTCTTTGCTGTCCTGGCAGTGCAGCCATGGTGCTGCTGGGACCCTCAAGCACAGCAGCAGTGGCCACAACAGCATCGCTGCCCCTCAGCTGGCTGGGGAGGCCATCCATGGTGTAGCTCGGATGGTCTGCAAGCCGCTGCCCGCACGCCCTGGGCTGCTCGTTGGAGCAGCACCAAGGAGCTGAGTGCAGGGAGATCACACACATGGTTGGGCTCCACACGTGCAGCAGGTGAGAGGCAGTTTTGCTGCAGAGATGGCCCCTGCACTGCCCTTGCCAGCCCCCAGCGTGACTGCAAGAGCAGCCCATCAGACCCTGTGGAGATGCTGCTCTCCAATCCCTTCCCAAATGCCTTTGGACCTCCTTGGCCCACTGCAGGCAAAACTGCAGGTCTTTGCCTTGCACCCATGCTTTCCCGTCGCGAGTGCGCGTGTGCTGTGGTGCTTTTTGTGCCTGTTCCCATTAGGTGTCTCCCTTTTCCTCCTTATGAACAGGCTGGAGCTCCGCATTCTGGCGTGGTCACCCCATGTGCCGGTCTGAGCTGGGACACTCAGTGGGGCACTGGGGCTGGGGGTGCCCCTTTCCCTCCGGGGCTCGATTTATGGCTCAGGCCACATTACTGGATTTTGCTCCAGGATCTTTGCGCAGGAAATTTCCTTGATGGGGCGAGGAAGTGGAATCCTGCTGCCAGCCCTGTGGTGCAGGGTTGTGTCCTCCGCTTTTCCCACGTCCCAGGCTGCTGCAGCATGCTCCTCCGGGCTCTTCGTGGTTCAGGGCAGACAGCATCCCTGCTCAAGGAGGCGGGTATGTTTGCAGACAGTGGCAAACTGCTGAGTATCCATAAACCTCACTTTGCAGCTCCATCAAACCCACCTTGATGGAGTTTCCGGCTGAGCCCAGGTTTCCTGGCAGCAAGAAAGCAGGCCAGTAACATGGAAGAAGGGCTTAGAGGACTGTTGCTCTGTCTCAGGTACTATAGGCTATCCCTGTTTGGGACCTAGGGTGTTCCCCTGTGTTACAGAGGCACGAGGAAAACACATGGAAAGAGGGACACCTGATGACAGAGAGCTATGCACAAACATGCCTGTCCCTCTTCCCAAATCCTGATGTGAAATGAGGGCAGTGATATTCCTGAGCCTTTAAGTGGGGAGAAAAAGGCCCTTTCAGCAATGAGATGGCTGTGAGGCTTTTGCCTCTCTCTCTGCAGCTGATTTCTGACCCTACCTCTGCTCTGATCTGTTTGAATCCCTGTGTGGGGACTGGAGGTCACACAGCAGACCCTGGGAAACAGCCCAGCTCTCCTGCCTCTGATCTCTGTGCTCGAATTTTTGCAACTCCTTTCTCTACCACAGATCAACATTAATGTCCACAGGCAAGAGAGGTAACATAGCTGTAGCCAAGCCTGGGAGATGTGGAATACAAAGTGGCTGAAAAGCTGGCTGGACTGCTGGGCTTCGAGGCAAGTGGTTAATGAGCTGCAGTCTGGCTGGAGGTCAGAGCTGAGTGGTGTTCCTCAGCTGTAGGTACTGGGATGGATGGTGTTCAACACCTTCACCAGTTCCCCAGGCGATGGGATGGCAGGCGCCTCAGTGAATTATGCCAAGCTGAGGGGAGCATTGAGTGTGCTGGAGATTTGACTGCCATTCAGAGACATGACAAGCTGAAGAAGTGGACCTACAGGAATCTCAGGAAGCTCAACAAAAAGGAATGCAGTCCTGCGTCTGGAATGGAGTAACTCCATGCACCAGTACTGGCTGGGGACCGACTGCTAGAAAACAGCTTTGCAGAAAATGACCTAGGGGTCCTGGTGGACACCAGACTGGGATCAAAAGTTCACAGTGTGCCACTGTGTCAGTGAGCTACTGTGTGCTGGACTGTATCAGCCAAAGTGCAGCCAGCAGGTTGAGAGAAAGGATTATTCCTTTCTACTTGCCACTTGCTAGAGTACTGTGTCCACTTTTGGCCCATTGGTACAAGAATGACATGGACAAACTTAAATAAGTTCAGCCAAGGCCACTGAGCTGGTCGGGGGCTGGAGCATACAAAGCAGGAGGAGAGGCTGGGAGATCTGGGTTCCCTCAGACTGAGGAACAGGGGCAGAGGGAATATCTCACTGTTGTGTTCAGCTGCCTAAAGGAGGGTTGCAGAGAAGACAGAACTGGACTCTTCTCAGATGTTCATAGCAAAAGGACAGGAGGCAATAGTCACAATCTACAGCAAGGGAAATCCTGGCTGAATATACAGGAAAAAAAAATCATGACCAGTGGTTAACCACTGGCATAATTGCCCAAAGAGGCTGTGTAAGATCCATTCCTTAAGATTTTCGAAACATGACTGAACAAAGCCCTGAGCAACCTGATCTAACTTTGAAGCTCTGAGCACAAGTTTTGACCAGATGACTTCCAGAGGTCCCTTCCAACATAATTTATTCCATGACTCTACAATAGCTGGATATCTTCGGTATAATTCCTGCTGTATTCCCCAGTGAATGCAACTGAATCCTTTGTCAGTATTGTTTTCACAGGCACACCTTTCATAACCACCACATATATCACAAAAGAGAAAAAAAAAAAAAAGTCCAATGCTGAGAGGAAAAATTGAAGCAAAATAATGTGCAAGAGCTACACAAAAACTCCAGTGTCTCAAAGCTGCTGGTTGCTGCTAGTGTTGGCAGGAGAGGAAGCATAAAGTGGATTAAGTGCAAGGACAAACAATCTGAGACATTCTGCTAGCAGAGTCTCCTGTCATCCTCCCGCTTCTAAACATGACAGTGATCCAAGCTGTACAAAGTCTTGGATGAGGCTCCAAGCGCTGAATCACTTTGACTCCCCTCCCTCCCCTGCAATGATCACACATAGAAAACAGACATGACTGAGAGAGGCTCAGGCCAGTTTATAAAAGGAAAGTCACTTTTCAACACAACCCTCCATGAAAAAGGATTGTTTGTTTTGTCGCTTAACAAACACCCCGATAGCCTGATGAGAAACACACTTGTCAAGCCGAGTTTCCTTCCTTGGGCTTGAGGAAGGTGGGTTGATGAAACTGTAGTAGCTGCAGAAAGGTGGTGGTAGCCTTGAGATGGGATCTGTCCCTTGGTGGCCTTCCTTCCTTCCCCATGGCCCCCACTCATGTTCCAGTACCAAGATGCTACAAACAAGTGACAAGCACATCTGCCCTGCTCCCAGAAAAGTGCATTGACAAGGTAATTTCTATACGGCATGAAACCTTTTGTATAAGAACAATATTAAGGCTACAAAGTGAAACTCTCACAGTGATGTAATATTAACTCTATTCTCTTGTTTGTATGAATGAGGATATGCCTAACTTCCATTGGCTCCTGTGTACATGGGAGATGGACCCTGTGCTAGATCAGTCTGGTAGTACAGCAAATGGTTAGTTAATGGGTGTTTGGGTGAAGAGTCTCTGGGCACATCTGTATTGGTATTTTAAACTGCTGCTAGGGCACAGGTCACTTGCACACTTCTGCTACGGACAAATTTGTGCTCTTCAAATTTCCCACGTGCAGTCTGAGAGCACGTGAGTCTTCTCACCAGCCTGTTTCAGCTCTGCCAGCTCCCATCGTGCCACGTGTCCCTGCTCTGTGCGTTCTGCATTGATACCACTTTCCCTTCAATCCCTGGCTTTGCCCCATCCTGTCTCTTGGACGTGGTTTAGATCATCTCCTCACCTTACAGGCTTTTTTTGTACTCTTCAATCACGATCTTGCTTCACCTCTTAACACACTCATGACTTCTGTGGTGTTTGACCTCATTTTGCCTTCATTTTCACCACTGAATCCAGACTGACCAAACTAGTAGGCAGATCTATGTTGCTACAGTAAGGCTGTTTTCCTCAGGCTGCAAATCAGAGCAACACTTCAGTATGTCCTTAAATCTATTCCCTTCGGTGTGCTTAAGCACGTTCTCCTGTCGCCCCGAGCAAGGAGGATGCCTGCTGCTGAGCAAGGCGGGATCGCCTAGTGAGTTGATTTAGGCTCCTGAGCAATGTGGAACAGTTCAGAGCCTGAGCAGGACTGATGTTAAATCACAGATGAAAACGGCAATCTGTCAGCAGCGTTTTTCCTGTTGTTGTTGTGGCCCAGACAGTTGCACTGCTGAAAGGCCAAAAGTGACATATACGAAGAAAAGAGACCAATAAATAGGGGGAGAATATTCAGTATACTGTACTCCAAGTAGTAAAACAATGGAAAAAAAGGGGGCAGGCTTTACTAGGGTGAGCCTCGTCTATGCTCAGGGATAACCCACCCTAGAAATCGGTGATGTGGAACAACGTGGGGAAAGTGGGTTTGGAAACAGCCATGCCTAAAGCTGGAATGAACACTAGCTCAGTCAAGGTTACTTTTACTTGCACGTAGTATCATACTGAATCCAAGATCTGTATCAAAACTGTTTCAACTATCTTGGCCAGACTTTGGGATCTTGATAATCATTGTTTCCTTTGCACCTCTGGAGTTGGCCTTTTGTTGTTTGAGGTTGTTTTGCTTTGCTCTTGTATGATTTACCCTTCCCTCCTCCCGCCTAAAACCATCATAAAGATAAATTCTAAGCAATTTTTTAAGAAGTTTGAGAACATTCTCTGTGCTGGAGTGAGCCCATGTGAAGCTGCAGCAGCTCAGTTCCCTTTGCAAGGGAGAAATCACTATAATTACTGGCCATGGTCCCACCTGTCTCTGAGATTTGGGCAGCTTCAGGCAAGGACAGGTAGCTAGCAGCTCCATGGTTAGCAAGAACAGTCTCAAGCAGTAATTATAACCATTTCTCACTCCTCTCATCTAGAGGAACTGAACTGCTACTGCCTCTTTCCTTCCTTCTTTCAAAGCCTTTAGCCTTTGCTTGGACATCACCATTTTGAAGTTCTGCTCATTACGCACATGCCAAATAATCCCACTTTAACAAGCCAAGCCCATTGGCTCCAGAAGGACTGCTCATGTGCTTCAACTTACGTGTGTTTACATGCAGTGGTTTGACCAGGCTTTACCTTGGGTTACCACCGCAGAGATTGATGGGAAATCTGTTCAGAGGGTAAAAAAAATAATGAGGCATATGTCTAGCAGGGTTTCATTCCAGGCTTAAATTATATAAACACTCTTTATAATGAGCCTCTTTGGCGAAATCCATGACCCAGCTGTGCCAGTTTTCTTGAAATTTCTATTCCTAGATCCATCCTGCAGAGTTCTAAGAAATTTCTTGAAGCGCCTAAGGAAGCACCTCCTCAGGTCATACTCCCACAGCAGTCAATAGAGAGAGGTTGGCTCCTGCAGACATCGCATCCGATCTTAGCTTAGCTCTGCTCTGGAAGTGGAGATGAAGCCTGCCTTTCTTCTGGGACCATACTGGGAATTCGCAGTGACTGGGCTCAGAAACTAGCCTTGGTTAAGTCCCTAAAGCTGAGGGCAGAAGGGGATGCCCTCAGGATTTAATGTCGAAGAACCACATATAAGGTTATAACTAAAGCCTTTGCACCCAAAACTGCCCCTGACCTTGAGCTAGTTGTTCAAGGGTGCTGAACTGGTCCTGCTCCTGCCGCAGCTCCTTGCGTGGGTCCTGAACTAGAGCCACGGGCTGGAGCAGGGCTGCGGGTGGCTGCAGCCGTCTGTCCTCTGTGCCCAGAGCTGTGAGATCAGAGTCTGAGCATCCACATTCTCCACGCGGATGATTTTGCACTACACGTACGAACCAGATTATTTTCAGTGAAGAATCATGTATCACGCAGCAGGTTAAAAAAGCAAAAATCCTGCCCTTCAGGAATTAATTTCTGGCTATGGAAAATAACAGATAACATGTAGCCACAACAAAAAAGTAGAAAATAACCTCAAGGGTTAAAACTGATGAATAAAAAGTACTGCGTGAACTATAACTCGAGATATTCACTACATGCGCTGAAATCTCTCACGCAACATTTTAAAAGGCATTAACATTTTTTAAAGTATTCTTTTCCCAACTATTCTGTATTAATAACTATTTACATAATAAGTTATTGTAAAGGATATATACATAACATACTTCTTTGAAGATATGCACTGGATAACTTGGAATAAATCCTACCTCATTTAATACAGATTTTCTGAGACGTGTAGAAAAACGAGAGTCCTGAAAAACCTGGAAAGAATTCAAATCTGATGAAAAACAAAAATATTATATATGATTAAATTTTCCAACCAGCTTTAATAAATACACCAATATTTAAAGCAGAGCAAAACAGAATAGTGAGGTATGTCAACATTTTTCAAATCTTCTAATCATTTTTCAGAACATGAATAATGCAATTTTATATCCAATTATCATTGTTCCTTTTTCTTCTAAAAGTGGCTGTAAAGTAATCAAAAAGGCAAAACAATATTGGAACATGCTGTTAAAAGGTACTAGAACACCTAAATCATCTTAAACACAAACAAAATAAAATGGAGATCACTGTAATGATCAAGTGATTTAAAAACTAAACACAGCAAGAAAAATATTTTTTTATAGCAGAGAAGTGAAAAGCTAAAAATAGCAACATTTTCTGTATGAGATTGAGATTTGTTAATAAGATCAATAATACTTTTGCCTTTTAAGTCCATATCACATGTAAAGCATTCTAGAATCCTAATTTTTTAAAAGTCCTTATTTTTTTTTGGCATTTCAACGTTTGAACATATTTTCTGCATGTAGAATTCAGTCATTTGTATGATCAATACAAGTTTTTAAGACGCAGTACCTGAGGTTCTGGAATAATTTCATTATCTGTTTCAGAGCCCTCTTTCTAGACTGTCACTCATACTTTTTAAATTTAAACAGAGTTGAAATAGGGAAATTAAAGCAAAACAGAAAAGAAACTGAAACATGAGTCTGTTCAGCTGCGGCACAGCCTGTCTGTTAAAGGAGATCTGAACACTAATCTCATTGTTGATTTACATCAGATTCCTTTAACTTTTGTCTGAGTCTTTACTGAAGCTGTTCAAATCAGTTTGCAAATGTAGATTGAAGGAGCAATTTATACCATTATCTTGACAGGCAGCTCAATCAGGATAATTCATTGAAAATATCTATTTAAAACTCATCATAGAGGCAGAGCATTTAATGCTTTCCTTTTTCAAATAAGGAAGGATCATTTACTAAGGAAATGGGAATTTGAAACACTTCTTAAAAAAATAATTTTGTTTTCTAGAAAACAGATGTACTTAAGGTCTTACTAGCTTTCTTTGCATTGATGTGATAATACATGATGCTTTCCAAGTCATGAATGAGCCTTTTTAAGGAATTGATAAAAATTATTTGCAAATTGTAAAGTTCAAATTTGTAATAAATAAATGTTTACCAAGTTATTATAGTAAGAGAAACCATGTCCAGAAAAGCAGAGATTTATTATGACTTTAAAACACAGGCCCCAATTCAGCAAATCAATTTAGCACGTAGTTAAGTAGATGAACAATTCCCTTATATTAAATGTATAACAAGCTCCGTCGCTGCAATGAATTTCAGACACCTAAACCAGGAATCTTTCCAGTGATTAATAAGTAGGATGCTCAGTTTCAGAGACCCGCTTTCCCACATGCTTCAGATTTATGTCCTGGATAGGGGCGCAGGTTATCTGAACCGGCTCTCACCTATTAACTTTAGGGATAGATTTTTCCTGATGATTTTACTGCTCAGGAGAATTTATTTGCAATTCTTAGTCAGGTGGATCTTCTCATCGCCTTGTGACATCAAAAAGGGCTAGCAGGCTTGCAACCTCTGATAGCGTGGTAGGATCCCTAAACTTCGTGCAAACTGGACCTTTTGCGGAGATGGAGCTTTTACCTTTGAAGGCTGCTCCCTAGTCAAAATACGAGGGGCTGGCAGTGAGATGCAGGAAGAATTTTTATGAAAGATGCTAGTGAAGAGCAAAAGACTAAAAGGCACTTCTGTGTATTGTTATGAAAGGAGAACCCTGATTGTTAGGAAAATCTTGACTGACTAAGAGACTAAGACTGTTTAGAGAAAGTGCTCAAACGTTTTGCAGCCAAGAGTCCTATGAAGGAGTTAATGTGTTGTTATTTCAATAATAAAACTTTTTTTTCCTTAGTATCACAGAGGCAGCCAGCGGTAGAAAGACTCCTGATCTCTGGTTCGGTAGTGCTGCCACTGGGACATGTTCTCGTTGCTTCTTCTTTTCTTTTGGAGTTATTAACATATTTATATCTAGTAAGAAAAAGATACCCATGATATTTTAAAATGTTCTAGAGAAGAAAATGAGAGCAGACCGTGTTAGTCTGAAACTGACATTTCAGTAAAAACATCTTAATCTTTTTGGTTTACATATAAAAACAGTGGAAAGGGAAGTATTTTGAGAGCAAGCATTTTCATAAATGCATAGGCGGCTGGACAGATGGAAGAAGCAGAGGGTTTTGGAGGGCAAGAGGCTCGCCTCATGGCCGGTGGAACACTTGGCTCCAGCAATTTTGCCTGGGGGTATGCAAAACTCCTTTACTCCTTTAGCTTAGCCTGTTTTCAGAGAAAGTTTTAAGCAGATAAGGGCTATTGAAACCTTTTCAGTTTAAAGGATTGCTATTCAACACAGAATGAAAACAATGAGTTTTCCAAACAGCGAGATACAATGACAGAAATTACACAGCAGCGCTGGAGAATAAATACACGCGTTTCAGGCTGATAAGCATCGGGGTACAAACCAAGTACGAAGATAATTTCTATTTGTTTTTCTTTGGCTATTATGAACTTTGATGATTTTCATCCTAATTTAATAGCACAATAAATCACTTTTATGAACGTCATGCTCTTTAATTGCTTCCTTGTTAAAATGTGAGCTAATTGTCCTTGGTCTTGGAATAAAACTTCAGGGCAAATAAAATACTATTCTGAATAACCCAAGTCTCTTAAGTTCAACAAAGTTGCAGCGAAGCGCAAATGTCAGAACAGCCTGCTGTCGCGTTCCTCGCTGGAAATGATAAAATCAAAAAACACTGCTGTGTGTTAGACGTTGCTGTTGGGCAAAGAGCTGTGGCTGAAGAAATTCTAGTGCTAAGACTTAGCTTCTGACCACCTCTGCCTTTTCTGACCGCACCACCGACTAACGCTGAAAGCCCACTTCTCTGAGCAGGCCTGTACACCTGCGTTGAACCTGGCAGTACCCTCTCGGAAACGTAGCACTTTCCGTAGAGAAAGAGCTTTGCTGCTCAAAAAACTCATATGCCTGCTCCTTGGGAATGACACCAAAGAATACCTTATAAATGAAGTATGCTTCCCATTAGGGATTACAGCATCATTTGATCAAAGTCCACTGGAAATAGCTCTTGGCAGCATAGATGTTCTCTGTAACTCTTCACTTGCTTGGGTCTGATTGGCAAAGTTGGGAAAAGCAAAGCTGACTTGAAGGCTAGAGGAGAGAAGGACACAATAGGAGTTTTATTGTTGTTTTTGTTGTCTTTCTCCTTTTTTTTAAGGAATGACTCTGTGAAATTGGTTTTTTGGATGCAAAGATAACATTGGCAATGGGCTTATTCTTCTGCAAAATTGATTGTGCCCTACATGCTGGCTCAACTTGTAAAAAGTAATGCAATACAGGCATCGCTTAAAATTAAACAATTTTTTGGCAACTCTGGTGAAATATATTGTCATCGGCTGTAGAGCACTGACACACTTGATAGAGTTAAAGAATGTTTGGAAGACTTCAAGCTCTTTCTGGTTTGAGTTTAATGAAATCTGGGCAATCAAAATGTCTACCTGGCAGCTCAGAGGAGACACTTCATGTTCATTATTTTGTAGTTAAACTATCTATCTGTCCCAATATGCAAGGCTACAAATTTGTATACATTTTTATATAGTCTATTTCCATTGTAAATTACCCATAAATTAGATACAGACTTCTAGGCACCTCGGAGGGGTTTTTCAATCTCTATTTTGGTATTAGGGATAGATGTTGTTGAGTTTTGTACATTGGTTCCTCTCTTGAGAAGATCAGTGCTTGCAGCTGAGAAAGAAACACGTTACTCTACTGCTTCTTCTTCCCATTCTGCGGGCTATAAATCATAGCATTAAAAAAGATTAAATACTGGTGCAGTGCCATTATTTATGGCTTTTGTTTGAAGACTGCAGAGCATCTGACAAATGTAAATTGATCCTGACAAAACCTCAATGAGTTATTATGCAGCTAAACATGTTCTCCATAGAGATGGCAAAACATAAGTGATATGATTTATAAAACCCTCCATACTCCATAGTACCCCCTCTCCAAATACATTGTAAGCATAGTCTCAGTGAAATAAGTTTGAGTCTGTTGTGCATAAATCCACAATGCTTTTATGACCAAAGGCAGAGACAGATGAAGAAGAGAGTAGATCCCTCTTTTCTGCCATATTGTGCCTGTCACGTCAGTGATTGTACTTCAATGCAAGAAAAATTAGGACAGCTTCACTCACTTTATTCACTTTGTCTTGATCCCAGGTGATGGTACCTAGCTAGTTGGGATGCAGAGATGCATATGCATTTGGTTTCATTGTCAATGGAGAAGATGAAGTCCTGCTCCCAGCTTCCTCCTCTTCCTTGAAAATTGTCCCATTGTTAGTGTATGGGCCATTCCATTTTTTTGAAAAAAAAGCTGTAAAAATATGGCTCCTCCAGAGCGCCACAGAGAATGGAGGGTAGGAGTGCTTTCCTGCAGGAGCAGATCCTTGAACAATTTATCTGAGGACTTCAGGCCTCTCTCACCCCTTTTCTCTCCAGACACACGTTCCAGTTCATTTTACATTTATTTCCTTTTTGAGAGTGTAATGTGCAGATTATGCAGCTTTTTGGTTATTAAATGGATTTTTATAGTTTAAATATATCTCATGTCTGTGTATATAATGGTCCTAACGTGTTTATGACAGGTTATGTCATTGATTCCCTTGTTAGGGAAACTAACAAAGCTTCTCCATTAGCTTAAGAGGCCTGGGAATTTTGTGCATCCTGTTCTTGTTGCTGTATGTCAGTGCTGGGCAGATTGCCATTATACCTCTCTGCATAATTCACTGGTCAAGAACATGTGAGTATGTCTCCCTCTAATGTGTAGCTCCAACAACAACCTGTTCATTCCCCAAAGCCAAAGAAGGCAGTCTTGCCAATTCTTGTGATTTTATTGTGAGTCTCTTGACATTTGGTGTGTGCCTTAAAAAACACAGCTCCTGGAGTTAAGATGAATTCATAAGAACCTCAGCTTTCATTTGAAAAATAACATAAAATAACATATTCTGAGCCTTCCTGTTGTGAAAGTGTTTAGAAGTAGACCCCAGTGGTTAAAACCCTAGAAAGTAAATGCAATCAACCCCAAATGTGTTATTAAAATCATATCTCATGGTGTGATTTTTATTTAAAGACAAGTTCATGAGTATGGGAACCTGTCTGTAACTTTTGGATGGCTCAAGCTGGCAATGTAAGAGACGCTGTTCCTTTTCAAGCGCTGTGCTTTTGTACTTTTAATGCTAAAATTCCCATGCTAGATTCACAATGACAAATACAGTGCTGATCTGTGAGCTGCTTGGGATCTGCCTCATCTGCAGCCAGCAGCCTCGGGCCAGCCTGTGGAACTGAAATCCAGGTATGTTGCACTTAGTCAAGGACAACTCTGCTTCAGCTCATTTGCTTGGAAGAAAGATCAGACCTGTGCAGGTGCTGAGCAAATTCCTCCTTGGTTACATCTGCGTGCTTCAGAGAGACCTCAGCTCCTTTGGTCTCAGCTCCAGAAGCCACACAGCCATGCTAACACAGCAATGCTCTCTGGTTAATATATTCTGCTTTTCAGTGTGGTAGTTAGTTTGGGCACTCTGCTACATTAATACAGCTGTACAACTTCCAGACAGAAGCTGGGCTGCATCTGGCCAGCTTGGAATTTGGGGTAGAGCACATTGGCCTGTCCACACCACTATAAGTAGACTCATCTCAACAGTGCTTGGGGAATTGCTTCTCCATGCTAAACTGCCAAAAAGAGGCCCTTCACAACTGAAGCCGAAGGCTGTGCTTTCTGACACTCTGTACCTGTAAATATAACAAGTGCCGTGTTCATACACGTGCAAAAATGGAGCACCCCGGGCTGGATTTGCAGGTTACGTATTGGGCTTGTAAATGTCCACCATGCACGTTATCTGTATGCACCCTCTTACCTGGGCTGGGCTTTATGAACATCACAGTCCTTTCATCAGAAATTGGCACTTGTGGCAACCTCAGTACTGACTTGATGATTCCTACTGCTACAGTTCCTGATACTCTTCATTTTGCTGTCTTTTTCCATCCTTTTCCTCCTTGGGTTGAGCCAACACCTGTAGTCCCATACAGGCAAATTTGGCAGGTCCAGGGGATGGATAACAAACTCTGGAATATATTTTTCCAACTGTGTCATCTGGCTTATAGGAGAACTCTGGCTTAGCTGTACTGCCAGTACTGGAACGACTCTGGAGCTGTCTCCTAGTCAAATGGTTGTAGAGCTGGCTGACTTGCTTTGTTTTCCTGGACAGAGTATTGTCTTTTTTTTTTTTTTTTAAATTATATTTTTTTTTCCCTTTCACTGTGAGAAATGTGGTCCATATGAAACATTTGACATTAAAGCCTTGTTTTAAATTCCTTCTACAGTCTGTGTGCTAGGTCTATTAAGATAAAGGAAAGACTTTTTTCCAGTGTCTGTGTATGTTCTCGTTGTAGCTGGGAAGGGAATTCTAGGAACTACTTGTGTCTCTGCTTGTGAACATCCAAATCTGAGCTCTAAGAATGAGAGTAGATTTCCTCACTTGCAAAACCACAGCTGTGGTTAATGACTGTAATGGAGATGAAGCAGCACATTTTCTTGTGAACATTAATAACTCCTGTGCACATTGTCCACATTTTGCAACCACATTTGCAAACCGCTGCATGTTTTTTCAGAGGACAGCTGCTCGGGGGAAGCCTCTCTTGCTACCAAATGCTGGCACTTTGTTGTAAAGGTCTGCACTCGATTTAAATAGTAGAAACACAACAGAACTGGTGGCCCAGCACTATGAAAATCAACAACCAAATAAATCAACTAGCTGTTATTGATCTTAGTTTCCCCAAAATCGGTATCGGACTTCATCATTTCTTGGGCTGAAGGGAATGAGGAGTTCATTTTTGAGTACTTGCCATAGTGCATATGTCAGTATTTGCCACTGACTTCCCCTCATCACAGCCATCTGCAGCCCTCCTGAACAAAATCATGTGCAGCATTGTGTTTAATGTTCCTGAAAGAAAGGGGAACATGCAATAATTATTTTAAAATAAACACCAAAGGGACAAGTACTGTGTTCTTTGGCTTAATTCATACATGGATGAAATCATTTTTCTAAACAGGCCTGCCAATGTCTTGTTTCAAAGTCTGAGCCTTGGAGGAGGCCTGCAATCACTGAATGAAGTGTCGGCCATCCCTCCCTCCTCCCACCACACTCCACGCTCCGGGGCAGCCCGGCGAGCCGCAAACCACAGCCACCACAGCACGATGGCCATGGCTAGGAGGCATGAAATATTGCTCAGGATAAAAACATAGCATGGGCAATAAACACAAGAGAGTGCCTGGGAGCTCTGCAGTAGCCAGCTTGGCTGGAGACTTTTCCTCTGTTTTGATGTGGAGCTAATCGCTCCACATCCATATGTACATGTTAATCGCGCGCCTCAGCGCGTGGCCTCCCACGCGTGGGAAATGCTCTGTAGTTGGTTCAATGGCTCCAAGACCTTGTGGGGAATCAGCCTTTCCCTCGAGGTAGTCTGGGGATGTGCGAGTCCTCCTATGGGTCTCATTCCGGCTGGCTGGATGAGATGCTGCCCACCCTGCCTGGCACATGAACCTCTGCCTGTTGCACCATCAGGGGAGCTGTGCTGCAGGAAGATGGAGCCCATCGTTGTGTCTAACCCCAGCCTGTGTGCCTCACCTCCTGGCATGGGCAGCATTAGCCAACTGTGTAAATATAAAATTTGTATGTCTGTATTAGATATGTATGTCCCTTCCCCCCTCCTTCCCTCCTTCCCTCCTTCCCTCCTTCCTTCCTTCCTTCCTTCCTTCCTTCCTTCCTTCCTTCCTTCCTTCCTTCCTTCCTTCCTTCCTTCCTTCCTTCCTTCCTTCCTTCTCTTTCATTCTTTCTTCCTCTTTTGCTCTCTTTCTCCCTCCCTCCCTCCCTCCCTCCCTCCCTCCCTCCCTCTTTTCATTTCTCTCGTTCCTTTCTTCTTTCTCTTTCTCTCTCCCCCTCCTTATTTCTCTCTTTCTCTCTGTCTTTCTCTTTCATGCTCAGCTTGTAGCATAGACTATGCAGAAAATCACATGAGTTTACCCTGGCTCTCATCCCACACAGCATGGGACCATTATGCTGAACACCTGAATGTGCTGGGATGCCCGTGGGTTATTCATGGTCCCCTGAAGTCTGGCGTGGTGAAGTCCAGGATAATTTCTAGCTTACATGTATTTCAAATGTATTTTTTCTTTTTCTTAAAGCTGATGGGCACAGGAAGAATTGGCATTCATGAGTGTGTTTGTGCGCAGCTGCAGGAGTCCGGACGTGATGACCTCTGCAGTGTCCTGTCCAGGCCTTTGTTCCTGTACTACCAACGTTGGAAACAGAGGACCAGGGACTTGGCAAGGGTGTTAACCACCTCTTGGCAGTCTCTGTCCAGTTTAATTTTTAATTACCTCCGAGGCCAATCTCAAGATATTACCAATGCCCTCAGAGGGAGTTGCGTCAGCCTGTATTCAGAAATCAGTGAAAACTCAAACTTTGCTTTGGCATTCGTTCTGAGGAACAATTTTAATCTTTAGTATAATTTAGATGAGACCCTGTAACTGACTTGTGGTTTTTTTTTTGTTTGTTTCCAAATCATTATTTGATTTCTCTGAAATTGTGACCATCTTGCAAAACAGAACATGGTACATACACTGTTTGTTTATTGTTTATAGGATAATCTGCAAAACCTTATCCTGTGCAGGTGACCGATGTAGGACTCCATAATCCCGACAGCAATAATTGAAAGAAGTGGACTTCATCTTGTCTGTCTGGAGAAGGCTGACTTTCCCCTATTAGCACCATTGCTTTGGCGCTGAAACAGAGTAATTCACGTCAAAGCATGCTGCACCAACACAAGGAACGTTCACAGACGAACTGTCCTGCACTAGTAGACAGCACAGAGTTAGAATATAAATGCTTCAAAGACATGCAGACATCGCAGCGTAGAGATACTAATCCAATGAGCAACATCCTGAACAGATGTCTGCTCTGTAATTGCTTGGGTGCATGTTAACACTAGCAGGTGATGATCTGACCGCCGGGCTGAGCATGTACTTGTGTGTGTGGGTGTGAGAAAGAGGATGATTTTCTTGATGCTGACATTCTGATGTACAGTAGCGTTTGATGAAATGCATCGTTTCTCCTAAAGTGGGACCTGATCAATCACGACAGGTTGAGCTCTATCTACCTAGTCTTAGCCATGCTAGTCAGTGTCTAGGGAGGAAATTGTTACTCCCCAGCTCGAGCGAAATGACTCATGAAAGAAGCCAAGATGCTGGCTAGAGATCCTGTGTGAGTTTGATACAATGTTCACTATGTCTTGGAAGAGCTATTTTAAGAAGAATTTGGCCAGAATCCTCAACTTTTGATTATTCTTTTTTCCTTCTCCTTGCATTTTACTGTTTCCCTGTAGCATGTTCTAAACGTTGTGTCTTGATTTATATCTGTAAATAAATCTCCTTATTTATGAAGATGTAATGTCCCTGGGGTCCAGGAGGCCCCAGCCATTCCATGTAACTGAAAGAGACGTTACCTAAGTGGACCATGAATCAGAAGTGGGGCAGGCAGGGAGAACTATTTTTACCAACCCGCTTGACTTGTAAGGAGGTCTGCCCAAACGGCAAGTGGGGGCAGGTGGTTGGGGGGATTGGGAAGGTGCTAGGAATTATTCTCTGGGGTATCATTTCTGAGCGTTACAAGGTGCTTGGACTGTGCTGAATTACGGAACAGGGGAAGGAAGCAGGAGAGACAGTGGGAAAGCTTTTTGTGTGCTATCTAAGCATTAGCCAGGGCATTCTTGACAGAGGAAGAAAGGTAGAAACTGGTGGCAGCTGCTAAAATGAATAAGTTAGTTACTTTTTGTTGCCTGCTTGCCAGCAGCAACCTGATAGTGTATGTGTAGCAGTTTAGGTTATGTGGGTCCTGGTGGAATTATGATGCAGCTTTTCTCTAAAAAATATCTCCTCGTAGGCTTCACTTCTGTTCCTTCACTGCCTCTCTGATGGGATGAAATAAAGCCTAGTATTAATGATGCCGCTTCTGGCTATTGTCTACAGACATGTTACCTTTTCAGTCCATATGTCTGGGTGGAAAGCTTATAGAAGATTTCTACTTCTCTTGGGAGGAAAAGCTCACCTTTTCTTTGGGCAGGTTCTGGTTGGAGAGGTGTGCTGTGATCTGCAGGAACTCTAGGTTGTGAGGAGTGCAAGTATCTGCCACCTGACCTTTCTTTGTATTTATGGCCTTTTTTGGTAGAGTAGAAACCTTGTCCTAATATGAGTATAATTTCCATTGCCTTCACTGGGAGATTTCACAGACTAGGGATCAGAAGTCTTTTTCGCTTGTTTTTTTTTTTTTTTTTTTTTTTTAAATTGGGCTTTATTTTTCAGGAATTTGTTTTACTCATTTATCTTGCTAATAATACTCTGCTAGCTCTTCTCAGTGAACTGAAGATGAAGAATGGCTTTACGTACTTCGACAGACAGTTTTCAGAGCCTGTTGTTGTTGGTATGGTCCTGAACTGTGGTTAGAAAAGTAACTGTCTTGGAAATGGCATCTTCTCATTCAAAATACCTGTTCTGAGTTGGTTTTGAGTCTAAGTTATTACTGTCTGTGATTGCTGAAGATAATATGTTTATTTTAGTGAACTAATGAATGTTCTACTAGCATGTTGTGTTTGAAAACATTTTCATTTACTTTTTCCTTAAAAGGCTCTAGTTTCATGGGAAGATTTGGTCTTCAGTGTAAAAAATGCAAAGATCTGAATAAAACCAGGAAATATTGCAGGTGTAAAACATCATTAGAAAGCGTCGTTTCAGGCCACCTTCATGTCCTCACTTTCTCATATGGGCCTGACCCCCACCTCCATGTCCTGCTGTAGCTACAGAGTTCCCACCTCTCACTGCTTCCCTTTGTCATGGGAGGACATCACGGTGCGTTGAGAGACGCATTCCAACCCACTATTACCATGAAACAAACAGTATAACATTTCAAAATTAAAATATCTTTTTTTTTTTTTTTCCCCAAAAAGGCAATACTTTTGAAAAAAGGGGGAAAAACACTGGCATAGGTAAGAGGCTGACTGAATTCCTTGACATGTCACTTCAACACACTTATCAGCTTAGTAATGATGACAATGTCTTATTACTAGTAGTGAGGTAAGTGGCAGAATGCAGCCAATACGGTTATCAACTCCCTTGAGGAGTTTGGAGAGTGACAAAGAAGAAAAATCATCTCTTGTCTTGCACATAGACCAAATATGATATGTAATCATAGAAAAAAAGAGCACACAACAAGCCAGTCTTTGTCATCTCTCTAATTATAGCTACAGCCAACTAAATAGCCAGCAGCATGCAGTCCTCATTAAATATGCTATGCACAGAAATTACTGTTAGGGTCCAGAGAAGCCAGGATAGTGAGGGGCTGGACAGAAGTCATGCAGAGGAAAAATGATGTGAGGAGAGGAATGGCTCTGTGGTGCCCTGTCTTTTGGGACCGAGGAACTAAAACACTAGTATAAGCAGGACCTGTCTTGCTTTTAGCAATTCAATTTGTGAGTCACCCAGGGATGCTAAGGATGATTGTTCAGCCACTCTCTTTTGAAGTGCTTTTCTGCTGAAAACTTTTCTTCTCACCTTTTTATGATGGTATTTTCCCCTGCTTTTGCCTCTTTTATGATGTTTTGGTCACAGGTAGGAGATGAGGCTGCCACTCTTCTAAAAACACATGAATAAATAGATAAACCTCCTAGGCGTTTAATACAAAAGAATGCTGGTTGCATGTGAGCAGCTGTGATTAGAGTAACAGCACTAAAAACAGCAGATAGGCATGTGATAAAACTGGCTAAAATGGCTGGAAGGTGTCTAGGTGGCACTATTAGTAGGAGGACTCAGAGACTCTTTGAGAACATCTTGAAATCCAAAGTACAGAACATTTTGATAGATTTTTTTAAGCATATCAACAGTACCTTTGCTTTTTGTTCTTTCCACGTGTCTGTTCTCTCTTAGGATTCCCCTGTGGACAAAATCCCTTCCTGAACTCTTCCTATAATCATCTGTCTTCTGCTTCACTTCTGATCATGTGCAAACCAGACCCTCAAGCCATATTAATGGTTCGATACAGTAGCAATAGCTGAATGATAGAGGAATAGATCAGATGATCATTTTTCTCCTGAAATCTAGGAGTTCTCTAGGCAATCATGAGTTTAAAGAGTA
Organism: Tauraco erythrolophus; assembly: GCF_009769465.1. Classification (NCBI taxonomy): domain Eukaryota; kingdom Metazoa; phylum Chordata; class Aves; order Musophagiformes; family Musophagidae; genus Tauraco; species Tauraco erythrolophus. The sequence continues at coordinate 61,540,721 of NC_141466.1, read as the reverse complement.
ACGAAAACTTCTGCAGAAAAAACACTCAATATTTTCCTTGGACTTGGGGATGTTTAAAAGCAACCTGAAAAATCTCCTGAATTTTTCTACAAAAACGACTGTTTGCAGGCAGCTGCCGCCAAGACCAAGAGCTCTTGCTGTGTAGCCGGGAGCAGGCAGCACGGAGAGGCTGCTCTCAAGTAAAGAAGGGAAACGAGCTTCTCTCTGCTCCTGCCTCCCTCACCTCCACCTTCCTCAAGTCCATCTCCCTCACCTTCCTCCTGGCTCTGCTGGGCCAACAGTGAGGAGTGAAGGGAAAAGCTCCATCACTGTCATCTTTCCTTTTTCTTCAGGAGCCTGACAACCATTGTTTCTAGATGCAGATGTGTTCAGCTTTAAATTGGAGGATTCTAACACCTGAATACCTACCTCTGAGCAGATGAGTAACATGTACAAGCCTGTCCCTCAGAACTAGAAGGTATTCACAGGAGCCTTTGGGTCTAGAAAGGCATAGGTACACAAAATGCAAGACATATTACTGATGATTCACTTCTATTTATTCTCAAAGGCCGGTGTGAAGGAGTTCAAGGGCTGAATTCATTCTTAGCCGTGTACTGAAGTCGACAGAGTTAGACCAGTACTGTGTTTGGCAGTATTTCCATATCCTGCAATTCAGCATGGAATATGTAATCATCTGACAGAGGGTTCAGTATGTTTAGTTGTATAACTGCTAGAACAGATAAAGGATCAGCCAGGCAAACAGTGAAATATGAAAACGGTTCTCGTAAAAACATCCCAGCCTTGGGGCATGCATCTGCCAAGACTACTCCGTGGTGACATGAATGGACATAGCATTTAACTACTCTCCAAGAGGAGAGAGGATTACAAGGAGGTGGGGAAAGCAGAAGAAGCCAGAGCAACCCTGCCAACAATAGCAGGTTGCAATACTTAATCTCAGTGCTTGTGCCAATGCGCTTCGAAGCTGCTGTTGTTTTTATGAGGAAAAATGCAGAAAAGACTAATCTGTGTATTTATGTCTGTCTGGAAATGTTATAAGTACCGTGTGGTCATTCTGCTTCCAGAACCAATGGGGCTGGTATTCCCAGGATGGGGAGACTTGGACCGGGTGCCAGAACTCAGCGGCTACATGTGGGACCAAAAGCAGAGAGAGCGAGTTAACGGAGGGATTCATTAAAGCGGGAGACAAACCAGGAACTCTACCTGCACTTCCAAATAACAGAATTTTCAGGGGCTGTTTCAGCTCAATGCTACAAATTGTATGCCCTTGAGAAGTTCTAGAGCATCATCTTCAGCCCTTTCATAACAAGCTTCTCTATTATGCAATTAACTTGCTCATTTGTTCTCTAGTATGGCTGTATCTGATAGCGTTATTTTGTGGGAGTTTTTGCTAGTGAGGTATGCTAGAGCAAGTATCCTGTGTGTGAGCTTTAATGAACACAGAGAACAAGTGCATTAAAGGGGCAGTGGTAGCATGAGCTTCCTTCCATGCCAATATTTTCCTGCATTTGCCAGTATAATGTTCCATGCCAATATTTTCCTGCATTTGCCAGTATAATGTTCCATGCCAATATTTTCCTGCGTTTGCCAGTATAATGTTATTTAGCATAAGGGACTGCACCTTGTTATCTACTCTTCTTTCTGTTCTTAATTGCAACAGAGCATTTGTTGAAAAAATATAATGAGTTTTTAATGGTAGCTACTGCGGTTTTGTCTTTGGCCCCATGTTATTCTTTTGACAGTGGCAGCGGAGGTTGTAAATACAGTGCTGATTTTTTGTGGGCACTAGGATCTGTACACAGATCACAGGCACATTGCATAGGTTATGGATCAGTATTGCTACAGGGCAGGCGTAGCATGACAGATATCTGTGTCCTGTTCCTGTTTCTTATCTACTGCTGTTGCCACGGACTGCTGGGGAGTGGGCACTTCGGTGTCAGGTTGTGTCACTGGCGACAGAGCAAGAAGGAAGCAGGTTTTCCGCTGGCTGTTTGAAAGATCTGCAGAAGAAGTGAATTTGGATTCATTGGGACATGCATTCCCTGAGGAGGGTGGGGGAATAACACAGATGATTTGCTGCTACTTCGTACTACTCTTTGGTTACACAAAAACGTAATACACTGACCTGTCTTTCCTATCTGATCCTGCCATGGTAGTCTCCATGCTGTCTAAGGGTTTGTTTGATAATGTGTCTCTGGTGGTTTGTACAGTTTTGCTTTAATCCAGCTAAAGCTTAGCTCTGTTTGACTGGTAAAAGACAGTGACATGTAGGAGTAAAGCTTCTTTGGCTTTCTTTGTTGGGTAGGACAGATATTTGGCAGCTGAGCTTCCCAGGGACCTAGGGATTAAAGTGAACCTCGAATTTCTTTCTTAAAAGTCTCCGTCACTCCAAACTTGACATTTTTCTTCTATATAAGCTATAAACTACTGCAGGGGAGAAACGTTTTCCAGATGACAGTGCTCCATAAATGGTGTTGTAGGATGCCGGTTATCTGTGATGGGAGTCACACATCTCTACAATACTCATGGGATCTCTCTTAACAATGAAATGCCATTTCTAAGAGAAATGAAAAGTGAATGGACAGGTAAGAAGATGAAATTTAGTATGATCCTTGTCTAAAACAGATTTATTTGAGCTTCAAGAAAGGTTTTTTAGTGAACTGGGCTAAATCTGGGTGAACCTGAGCCTTCAACGGTTTGCTTTCACTAGACACATTTGTAAAAGCTTTGATCTCTTAATGCTCTATATCTATTAATGTTACTACAAATTTTTAAGGAATAGGAAGAGCATTTCCACCATAGTAGTGTCATATTTTGATGTTCACTCAAGTTCATGACCTTCTAGATCCAACTCTGATTGTTTGACATTACTGCCTTACACAGCAAAAAGCAGATTTCAGGAGTGTCCTGTGCTAATGGGAGTTTCAGCTGAGGTGGAAGAACGAAACACTTCCTTTGGAAAAGGAGTAGATAACGAGAAAAATGAATGTTCATCAATGTAGGCACTTCAAATACAGATTCCCACATGTTTTACTGCAATTTGCCTTAATGATTCTGTGGAAGCCATTTTTTTTCCTCATGTTATCTGAAATCAAATCTCTCAAACATATGGGATGCTGTGGCAAAAGAGAAACTGTTCTTCAGATTAAAAAAACAGACCAAGCAAACATGAATAAATAAACTTTGCACTCGTGTAGTCAGATGCTGATACTGCGTACCTAAAGCTGTGATATCATATGAAGTTTTTCAGAGGGGTCGGAATGCTCGTGCTGGCATCCTCCTCAAATCTCTCCTGGGCAAATTACTGTCCATCTTCCTAAATCCTCTTGGCAGTTTCTACTGGAGAAAGAAAAAAGGGTTTGCCATGTGCTGAGGCCTTGGACTGCACTTACATCTGGGCTTTTTTCTTGTCTCTGTGCACGGTCCCTGTCTGAGAAAGGCAGCGTTGACATGCTCTTTGAGTCAGTTATCCAGCGGGCTGATAACATGGGATGCATGATCAAGGAATGAATTACAGAGAGGCGTGAAGACTCTCTGGCAAGGTGCGTCTTAGCAGATGAAAGCCTTCCTCATGCCCTGTTCTAGACACCTGTGTGCTGCTACTGTAACAGCTCCAGCCCTCGCTTCTTTTTTCCTTAGAGGCAGTTGCATTTCACTGGTATTATGGATGGATGAAATGACTCTTGCAAGCATGTAGCACAAATGAGTTGTATGAGTGCCATAGTACACGGAAGAAATGTGAGTCATAAATCATCATTAACATCTGCTGGAAAGCTTATCTGTGCCCCAGCGGTTGTAGGTTACTCTGTCAGAGCACTTGACACAATATCCATGATTGGCGTTGTTTGGTACATTTGGAACACAAATCCATAAAGATTGAAACTGCTAATAGCTGCTTTAAAAGGCATGTCAGTTTTGGCTTAATGAATTCGTTAATATCAAGCAACTTTCTTCCTCCAAACAATGGTGTTGGTAATTCACAAGCTGTTTTTCTTGGAGCCCCACTTTAACAAAAGCCAGCCTCTCTGTCTGAATGTTGCTGCTTTCATATTTTATTGCAGAAATTACACAAAAATATTTGGCTTGTCTAATGAGGGCTTGACGATATAGTATATATTGCTGAAAATGTGTCATCGCATTATTCCTACAAAAATAAACTTTGGCATTTTTTTTTCCTTGTCCATTGGCATTTTGCTAGTTCAAACTGGGGAGTACGGGATGTCTATGTAACTTGTCTAATAATGCAAAACAAATGATATGGGTGTAATGCTGGTATTATCAGGGCTCCATAGATCGTTCCTTTGCACTTACGCTTGTTTTCCTCCCTCTTTAGATCTATAGGTTTAGACTGCTGTTGGCATCTGTAGTTTCAGAAACTTTAGGAACATTGGATTTAATCTCCCTGAATGTCCTTATTAATCCATGTTCTTACATGTGCTAGATCATGCAATTTGTTTTGCAGGAGGCCTTTAGGGCGAGAAAAGCTTATTGTGGTTATCTAATGTGACCTATTTCATTACGGAGGTCACAGAATAGCCCCCACAGGATTTCCTGCAGCTGGGAGAGAGAGTACTTGAAGAAAGTTTTCCATCATGATCAGAGACGGCCGAAGGCTTTTTGGCAGTGTAGGCAAAATTTCTTTTCAGGGCAACAGCAGAATGGGTTGTGAGAGGAGAAGGGCTGGAAGGGACCCGGGGATTTCAGGAGATGAGTGTGAGGATGCTGGGACTGGTCAGGAGGACTCCAGTAGGCAAGTGTGAGATCAGCGAGCTTTTGGAGACCATGAGTGTAAAACAGGATTAGGAAAAAATCATGGAGGAGAAGGTATGGAAGTGATTAAGGTTATTTTTTGGCAGGTGTATGATTCAGAAGGAGGTCACAAGGCCAGATGGTTTGAGGTAGAAGCTTTTCAGGTAGGAAATGGAGAAGGAAGGCTGTGATTTCCCGAGTGGGGATGGAAGTGATGAAACTTTTGGGAGAGGACTGAGTGGGGGACAGGAGGGATCTGAGAGACATGGGAAGTTTGAGGGGACTGTAATTTGATCCATCTGTTTCCCCCCTCACCCCACCCGACCCCTTCCCCTCTGGACTTTCCTTACAGCTCCCTCACTTTGGAGGGATGCGAGCCCCACAGCCCCAGATTTGCTTATTTGCTTCACACAGCAGCCAAACCCCCCCCATCTCTCCCCCCGCCCCGATAAACAAACCTCTATTCGTGCAGTTCCTATTTGTCCTACCACACCTCTGGGGACTAAAGCAAATGGATGGGGAGGGGGTTGCAGTCAGGCTCAGGGCTGGAGAGGAGACCTAGTCCTTTCTCCTTCTGCTACTGAGAGCATCAGGATGGAGCATATGCTTCTTCCTACTCCTGCTGTGCCCCACCACCAATCCCAACCCTTCCCTTGGGGCAGGATCAGGGCATTACCCCAGCATCCAGTCAAGCTGTGCAGTGGCTCAGAGGGACTCTCTCCCTCTCTTCTCTGGCATACATGAGAAGGCAGCTTGTGGATGCCCCCGTCCCACTGCTTGGGGCTCAGCCCTGCTCACCTGCTGCTGTGATTTGGCTCTGATTTTAAATAAAAGTCACACAAGCGGTGGAGAGTCTACAAGGCTCTTGGAAAGTCATTTCAATGAGTGCTGTAAAAAACATGCACTACTTTACCAGTTTGAATCTATTTATTGTCAGAAGCATGGGAGAAAAAGAAGTGGAGCAGAAGAAAAGTGCAAATTTTGGCAAGCCTGGTCGACCGCTCGAAAAATGGATGGTAAAGAGAGCTTTTCTCTAGACACAAGGTTAGAAACACAGAGCAGAAGAAAAGAGAAAAAGCTGATGTGAATTGGAGTAGGCAGCTAACGAAGGATTGAAGCAATATATTATATTGCTACTGTGGAGGAAAATGAATACCTTCTTCCTGGAGACAAGAGACGAGGCAAGAAGTGGATATTTGTTCAGTAGAGCACAAAAAGTTGATGATTGTCCTGTCAGAAAACAGGATTGTTGGCTTTGTGAGGGGGAAAGTGTGGAAAAGTTAAGACTTTCAAACTTGAACTGAAGATTTATAAACTGTTCTTGTAAGAAGAAAGGAGAATTTTGCTTTGATTAACAGATTTTGTCAAATATCATATCTTTTGTGTCTTATTTGGTATTCCCTCTCCCACACTGGCCCAGACCTGACTTTTCAGACGAAGTCAGTGTGTTTTGTGTAACACACACAGGGAGTAGCTCAGTCTTGTGGAGGGGATTCAGGCCGCACATGGACAACTAAGTCCAATTTTGTTTGCTGGAAACCTGTAGTACAGTCCTTGGCTATGTACTCTCTCCTTTTTTGCTAGCCATGCTGCTTGACTTATGACTAGAAGCAAAGTTAGTGCATTGAGGACTTTCTGAAGGACAGCTAATTTCATGTGACAGCAGAAACCCCACAGAATAAGGGGACAAGAAGAGACCATAAAGCTAGACAATACTATTGCTTGTTGGATGCTGGACTGAGCAAACCAGAGCAAAGGGGTATAACCTATGAAGTATAGGAGAAAAAAGTAGGATGCCCTTGTGTCTGCTTACCTGGCTTATTACTAGAAGAGAAATACAGAGATGTAATTTTCTAAATGGAAATAAAAATCAAAATGTCTTCTTTTGAGAACTGATCCAGGTCTTGGGAAAATACTTGCACAGCTCCATCTCTCAGGAAAACTGTTGCTGGTGACAGTGCATTTCCATCAGTGACTGAAGGAAAGGGCGTTATGGAGAAATCACGTCATCCTGAGTGAGAAGTGGGGGTCCGGCCAGCTGTTTTGGTGTGCTGTGGGGCCAGTACACATCTGGATGCACTAGGTGGCAGGGTCTGCTCGCGACAGTGAAACATGCTGTGGGGATGGTGTTTGCATGGGACAGAGCAGCAGGTGGAGAGCATATTTCCTCAGAGATGCCAAAAACGAGTCCAAAAGATCTCTATCTAAAAATGGTATGCAATTCATTATCAAATGCAAAACAGGCTGCTCCAACATAGTTCAGTGATGAGAAAGAGACTTACATTTAGTTGACCAAAAAGAAAAAAGAGGAGTTTTGCTATCAAAATGTCTATAAGTCTTGTCTTCAGGTAGAAAGAGAACACCATAGGAAAAAGCTTAGTGACCTCTTGCTCTGCCCTTTAGATATTCAATAAATTTAAAACTGAATTGCTTGTTAAGTGGTGAGCAGACAGAGCATATGTTTGCTCTCATATCCTGCACTTGGCCTGACAAATCCAGTGTTTGATTCTTGCTTGGAAACCGTGCTCAAGAGCAGCAAACTGCCACTGTGTGCAAAGGGAGGGTTTGCTGGCCTGTGGGGACTGGGCCTGAGGTCTTCTCAACTGAAAGTCTGACCATGTTCAGAACCTTGGTCCAGAGGAGGGCTTTTTGCAAAGGGAAGGTTGTTAGAGATGCTGGTGGCAGCTATGAGAAATACCGTAGAATGGTTTGGGTTGGAAGACATCTTTAAAGATCATCTAGTTCCAACACCCCTGCCATGGGCACGGACATCTTCCACTACACCATGTTGCTCAAAGCTTCATACAACTTGGCCTTGAGTACTTCCAGGGATGAGGAAGCCACAGCTTCTCTGGACAATCTCTTCCAGTGCCTCACCACCCTCAAAGGGAAGAATTTCTTCCTTATATCTAGTCTAAATCAGCCCTCTTTCAGTTTAAATCCCTTGCCCCTTGTCCTATCACTACATACCCTTGTAAAAAGTCCCTCTCCAGCTTTCTTGTAGGGCCCCTTTAAGTACTGGAAAGCTGCTATAAGATCACTCCGGAGCCTTCTCTTCTCCAGGCTGAACAGCCCCAACTCTCTCAGCCTGTCTTCATAGCAGAGGTGCTCCAGTCCTCGGATCATCTTCATGGCCCTCCTCTGGACTCGCTCCAACAGCTCCATGTCCTTCTTATTTTGTGGGCCCCATAGCGGAATGCAGTATTCTGGGTGGGGTCTCACAAGAACAGAGTAGAGGGGCAGAATTCTTTCCCTCGACCTGCTGGCTACGCTTCTTCTGATGCAGCCCAGGATATAGCTGGCTTTCTGGGCTGCAAGCGCACATTGCTGACTCATGTTGAGCTTCTTATCAACCAAGGCCCCCAAGTCCTTTTCCTCAGGGCTGCTCTCAATCCATTCTCTGCCCAGCCTGTACTTGTGCTTGGGATTGCCCTGACCCATGCGCAGGACTTTGCACTTGGCCTTATTGAGCTTCATAAGGTTCATGCAGGCCCACTTCTCAAGCCTGTCATGGTCTCTCTGGATGGCATCCCTTCCTTCCCTCCAGCATATCAACCACACCACACAGCTTCGTGTGGTCAGCAAACTTACTGAGGGTGCACTCGATTCTACTGTGCATGTTGCTAACAAAGATGTTAAACAGCACCGGCTCCAATACCAACCTCTGAGGAACACCACTCATGGGTTTCCACTTGGACATCGAGCTGTTGACTGCAACCCTTTGAGTGTGACCATCCATCCAATTCCTTATTCACCAAATGGTCCATCTGTCAAATCTAAATCTCTAAATTGGAGAGACAAGAATGTCGTGTACGACAGTGTCAAATGCTTTGCACAAATGGGGGTAGATGATGTCAGTTGCTCTTCTCTTATCCACCAATGCTCTGGTGGCTCCATCATAGGCCACCAGATTTGTCAGGCATGATTTGCCCTTAATGAAACCATGTTGCATGTCACCAATCGCCTCCTTATTTTCCATGTGGCTTAGCATAGTTTCCAGGAGGATCTGCTCCATGATCTTGCCTAGCACAGAGGTGAGACGGACTGGCCTGTAGTTCACTGAGTCTTCCTTTTTTCCCTTTTTAAAAATGGGGACTATATTTCCCCTTTTCCAGTCAGTGGGAACTTCACCAGACTGCCATGACTTCTCAAATATGAAAGATAATGGCTTAGCAACTTCATCTGCCGGTTCCCTCAGGACCCACGGATGCACTTTATCAGGTCCCATGGACTTGTGCACCTTCAAGTTCCTTAGATGGTCTCATACCTGATCTTTTCCTATAGTGGGCGGTTCTTCATTCTGCCAGTCCCTGCCTTTGCCTTCTGTGACTTGGGCTGTGCAGCTGGAGTTCTCGCCAGTGAAGACTGAAGCAAAGAAGTCATTGAGAACCTCAGCCTTCTCCATATCCTGGGTAACTAGGTCTCCTGTTTCCTTCTGGAGAGGGCTCACTCTTTCCCTAGTCTTCCTTTTATCACTGACATACCTATAGAAGATTTCTTCTTGCCCTTGATGTCCTTGGCCAGATTTAACTCAGGGCTTTAGCTTTCCTAACCTGATCCCCGGTTACTCGGACAATTTCTCTGTGTTCCTCCCAGGCTACCTGTCCTTGCTTCCACCCTCTTCCTTTTTTGTGTATGAGTTTGTCCAGGAGCTCCTTGATCGTCCATGAAGGCCTCCTGGTGTTCCTGTCTGATTCCTCTTTGTTGGGATGCACCATTCCTGAGCTTGGAGGAGGTGACCCTTGAATATTAACCAGCTTTCTTGGGCCCTTCTTCCCTCCAGGGCTTTCTCCCATGGTACTCTACCAAGCAGATCCCCAAAGAGGCCGAAGTCTGCTCTCCTGAAATCCAGGGTAGTGAGCTTGCTGTGCGTCCTCCTTGCTGCCCTAAGAGTCTTGAACTCCACCATTTCATGGTCGCTACAGCCAAGGCTGCCTTGAGCTTCAGATTCCCCACCATCCCCTCCTTGTTTGTAAGAACCAGGTCCAGCAAAGCACCTCTCTGCATTGGTTGCTTTGTCACTTGGAGAAGGAAGTTATCATGAACACATTCCAGGAACCTCCTGGATTGCTTATGCCCTACTGTGTTGTCCCTCCAACAGATATTGGAGTGGTTGAAGTTCCCCATGAGGACCAGGGCTTGCGAAATTGAAGCTCCTCATATCTGTCTATAGAGGGCCCTATCTGCTTGGTCTTCCTGGTCAGATGGCCTGTAACAAACCCCCACTATAATGTCATATATCCCTGCCCTTCCTTTAATCCTTAAGCTCTTGGTCAGCTTCTCATCCATTCCCAGGCAGAGCTCCATGCACTTCAGTTGGTCATTGACATATAGTGTGACACCTCCTCCTCATCTGCTCTGCCTGTCCTTCCTAAAGAGCTTGTATCCTTCCATTCCAACACTCCAGCCATAGGAGCGAGCCCACTACGTCTCCGTAATGTCAGTAAGATCATAGCCCTTCTGGCGCTCACACATCTCTAACTCCTCGTGTTTATTCCCCATGCTACATGTGTTTGCATGGAGGCGTTTAAGCTGGGCGCCTGATGAAGCCGCCTTACTGCCTGGAGTGGCTGAAATTCTTTTCTGTTGCTCTTCAGGTGCTCTCAGCTTGTCATGGGCAAACCTGATATTATCTCATCTACCCTTTCAAGTCTAGTTTAAAGCTCTGTCAATGAGCCCCACTAGCTGATGAGTGAAGACCCTCTTCCTGCTTTGAGAAAGATGAATTCCATCCGGCGCCAGCAAGCCTGGTGCTGTGTAGGCCATCTCATTATCGAAAAACCTAAAATTGTAGCTGTGACACCACCCATGGAGCTATATATTAATAGACTAGCCATTTCTTTTTCTTCCAATGTTGCTGCCTGTAAGTGGAAGAAGAGAGGAAAAAACAACCTGTGCTCCAGATTCCCTTACCAACTGTCCCAGGGCCCTGAAGTCTCTCTTGATTGCCTGTGGACTACATATTGCAGCTTCATCAGCACTGACATGGAAGAGCAGTGATGGTCCGAGGGCCGTACTAGGCTAGGGAGTTTCCTGGTGATGTCCTTCACCTGGGCCCCAGGGGAGGCAGCAGACTTCCTTAAGAGGAGGGTCTGCCCTCTGTTCCCCTCAGAAGGGAGTCGCTTACACCTATAACCTGTCTTTTCTTCCTCATGGAGGTGGTCATGATACAGGGGTAGGCCTTTCTGACCCCGACAACACCTCTGGTGTAGACGGATCATCATCCACATCATCCATTGACGGCGTGCCACATCCAGAGCCTCACACCTGCTGTACAGTGGCACCCATGAAGCCGAGAAGCTGAGGTTGGCAAGGAGGGGGTTCGTCTGCTGCCCTGAGCGTGAACTTGCCTCCGTTCACTCCTTTCCTTTAAGCTACTGCTTTCTGCTTGGTGGAGGAGGATACAGGATCCCCTTGATCTTGTTTTTTTCAGGCAGCTGTTCCTGTTTCTGTCTCAAGGAGGGCAGAGCATGACACCACCAGTTTCTCTCAGACTCCCTGATTCTCCTTAACCTTTCTATTTCCTCTCGCAGCTCTGCTGCCATGCTGAGCAGATCATCCACCTGGTCACAGCTCAGAGAGCTGTTCTCGCCACTGTGTCCCTCACTGGTGAATGGCTCTGGCACTCCCTGCATGGAGACCTGGATGGCTGCATGTTTCTGTAGGAGCTCTGCCTGGGTTGTCACAACCCTTCTGCTGAGTGCAGAGAACACGGCTTTCTGCTGGGTGGATACTGCAGCTAAGCTCCTTCTGAGCGGGCGATGGCCCCTGGTTCAGTTCACCTGTTGAGCTGTCAAGGTGACTGCGCCCTTCCCGTGAGAACTGCCGCCCCATGCCATGACTGCCCGCTCTGTTCCCGGTGCTCCTGGTCACCCATGGTCTCTGAGCTGCTTTCTGGAGGTGTGAGGGTGGCTGCCATTGCTCTGTCAATGCCCAGGCCATGTCGGAGCCTCTTGGGGGTCTCATCACTCCCCTGGTGTTTCCCTGCCTCAGCAAAAACACCGGTGAGCCGAGATCTGCCACTCTGCAGTGGGTCGTCCTGGGCTGGAGCAGGTCCCCTTGGCAACTGACTGACTCTCCTTGGAGATATGAGTGAAAGGAGAAATCATATCCTTGCTTCTGCAGAGAGGGATGTCAAGGTGATGTGATTTGGCTGGAACTACATGGAAAATTAATAACATGGCCAAGCCTGGTGCCAAATGGGTTTCCTGGAGACTTCAGCTCAGATGGTCCAACCATGTCTGGCGTGAAGCAGGTGTAAGGTGCTTTCTGAGGTACAGGCCAAAGACGTTGACATGGACTGACAAAAAGAAGATCAAGCGTGGGAACAGCAATAAACCTGACAGCAGTATTTGAATGTGCTCACCCTGAAAGTGTACTTGGTGAGGAGGCAGCTCCTGTTTTTCTCCACCATAAGGCATCGTGGTTTTCAGCCTCCTCTCTGCAGATTGCAACCGATCACACGTTAGGCATATGTTTTCTAGATGAGATCCATATCTCTGCAGGGACAGTTTTAGGGATCTCCAAGTCACAAAAGCTTGAAAAGCATCAGTATGGTTGCAGACTTCTTCCTTCCTACTTCAGAGGCATAAGTATAAAGGACAGGCTCAAACCGAAATGGGAATCTTCATCCTCTGTCCCTGTGAAGGACCCTGAAAGTCCCTTTTTTTGTAAATTGAAAAGACTGACAGCATGAATCCAGCCTGACATATTTAATTTTAGACAATGACTAAATGTACTTTAGGTCATGACTTCATTTGGACTTCAGTTGTTTTGGCTCCTCTCTGAAATAGTTAAAATAAAAACATTGGCAGGTGGTGGACAAGGCGCAGACACACTGTCCCTTTATATACTTTTTCTGAAGAATTCATCTATGAAAAGGCAATGTTGCTTTTTCCCACTGCTAAATTTGCAGAGTATGCTTTCTATTTCATGTAGGTTGCAGTGCAAATTGGCTCATTCTTTCCCACAGCAGCCTCTGGTCTGTTGGTCTTGTTGCATATAATTAATTTTTTCTGTCATCATCTGATCCCTCTTCCCACATCACTTGCTGCTTATACCACTGAAATTACAGCCATTGTTTAATTTCTTCTGATCTACAAAATATTGAGAGAAAGTATCATTTTCCCTTCAAGATCTGCCCTGACCAAAACCCATGTTTGATTTGGTATACTTGGACTCACAAATAAAACCACAGGTAAGAAAAATAAACTTGCAGATACTTTGCCAGGTAAGTAAAGAAGGAAAGTAAAGCTGCCTTGTTTCCTACTTTCCTCTTCTTGTAATGGAAAAAGAAACTTTCAGAGGGCTGTAATTCAGTGGAAGCACCTTATGGCACATAGTCAAAGGGGGTAACATTCATTGCCCTGCCTGTGTTTGTGGACCATAGAAAGGAACTATCAAAGAGGGACATCAGCTGCCTGAAATGATGTGGAGCCAGCTGTGGTGTTTGATTTTGGTGGGGAATGGAGCAGTGGCTGCATTCCTGATTGTCTTCAGATTGTGCTTGGGGTTGCTGCTTCCTCCTGAAGTCTGTCTCCCTGCACAGTGGGTCCAGTGTATGCCAAGGGTCTGACAGGCTGTACACATGGATCATGTAGGTCTGTCAGGTCATGCTCCGAGTGCTTTCAGTTCAACGAGCTTTTATTACTTTGAGCCCAAAAAAATGCCTCCATAAAAATTGACATAAAATTTAGGCAACCTTCCAAAGTAAGGGCGAAGCAAATCCTCCTGAGCTGAAGAACTGCATTTCAGCTCTGTGTGACCACTTGTGCATTAACTCTACACCTCTGGCTTTTACACTGCTTCACTAGATTCTCCTTTCTTTGGCAATTATCTGCTCTTTCCTTTCCACTTATCCAGTTAGTCAAGCTTCCTTTTGTTTTATTGGCTGATTCCATTTCCCCCACTACCTCTTGCCCATGTTTTTTCATCCCATCTTTCCTCTGGTGCCTCACCAAGATCCTTTGCTAGTTAGAGTGCTCTCTTCCTTAGCAACGCTCAATGCTCATCTTGCCTCTTTTCAGCAGACGAGCCTGGAAGAGGTCAAAGCAAGATCAGGAATGGCAATCCAAGTGCACAAGCAAAACACACAAAACTAGCACACATGAATCAGTAAACAGTTTTGGCACCAAACTCTGGCCCCAGAAATGAGAGAGTGCTGGTAAACATGGGAGACAGAGTGGTTTTGGCAGTGGAGGGGAATGAGATTTAGTCAGGGCTTTCCAGGTGCTTGCAACATACAGTTTTATTTCCAAGGGCTCTGTGAAAAGAAGACACGGAGGAGGGAGCATGGACAGCCTAGGGAGATGCATGTCTGTCTACAGGTGGACAAGTGTGATTTTCTAGCCCGTTTTTACAGTGGCCTATCTGTCGAGTTCAAGGAGCAGCCTGATGCCCTAAGAGCAGCCTTAGCTGGTATCCAATTACAGTGGGTGGACTTTGCTCATGTAAATGCTTATTTGTTTCCAACAATGGTTCCACCAGACACCAGCCAGTCTTGACTGGGCTGAGTTCACTTAGCAAGTACTTCAACTCAATCACTTGGTTTTGTCTGAAAAAAAAAAAAAAGAGAAAAAGAAATCCCAGGAAAAGTGAACATTTCTGAGAATGATGGTTGTTTGCTATTTCGCTTCAATTTTATATGAACTATTTGGGTTGGCTACAGCGGAGCTGCCAGGTGGCTAAACATGCCGAGTGAGTGTGGTCAGTGCTTGGGACACGCACTGTGCTCAAGGCATCCAAAAAATTACTCCTGACCTTCATTTAGTCTGCCAATCACTGCAGGCTGCCTTTACATCACATTTTTCACTAGCCAGTAACAGATTCATAGAAGTTAGGGATGGAAAAGACCCGTTAGGTCACGCAGTCCGTTCCCCCCTCTCCCTCCCCTTCGTTCCCTGAAGGTCAGCCCAGGGCTGTTCCCTACAGTGTATTTTCTAGTGCTTTGTCCGGTCTTATTTGAAATGACTCAAGTGGTGGGGCTGCCAGCAGTTCCCTCTGGGAGTCTATTCCACAGTCTAATGGGCTTCATTGTTAATTTTTTCCTGATTTCCAGCCTAAAATATCCCTTTGCTAGTTTTGTCCCATTACCCACTTGCACCACCCTCAATAGTTCCTCTCCTTCCTCCTTGCAAGCAGCACTAGCACTCCACACTACTAAAGCACCAGTTAGCTGAGAATTCAAAAGCATTTTGCAAAAAGTAGACGTTATTGCTCCCTTTATAGCCATTGCAAAAAGAAGAAGTTAAGGAGCTGGGAGGGAAAGTGAGTGATGACTAGAACCAGACACAAAACTCACATCTCCTCGCTTGTTTCATGGCCTTCATAGATAAAAGCCTGTTCTCACCTCTCCAGTCAAATTTATACACAGCCAGTTGAAAATGAGCAGAGGAGAGAAGGGCAGATCTGAGGTTTTGATACTGATCACGGCAATCCCTTGACACTTCAGTTTACTGAAGTGGTGACTGAGAAGAAAGCTCAGAGTCTTTTTCTACTCTATCATCTTCTTCTGAAAGATTTTGTATTGCTGTTTGGACTTAGCAATTTTCAGGGCATTTGTTTTGAATGGGATGAGGCAGATTGCCAGTATATTCTGACTAGATAACGTCCCAAACCAAATTTCTGGATGTAAACAGATACCATAGTAGGCTGGGTCCAGCTCCAAGCATTACAGCTGGGCCTTGTCTCTAATGATACACTGAATCAAAATCCCAGCTCCAAATAGGCACAGTATCAGATAGGGATTTTGAGCCTCAAGCCTCTGTCTGGTCAAAAAAGAGATGCTTTCTCAAATGCCTTTCATCAAGTGTTTTCTAAATTACTCTGACCTTTTAGACCAGGTCTTATTGCCTGGGAGATCTTTGCAAAGACTCTTACTGAGTCAAGTTGAACAGTAAATCTGTGCTAATGCGGTCCTAGCTTTATTGTAGCTCTTGTATTCACGCTCTTTGAAGCACTCTGACTTCTTGTGAGCCCAATCTGCAAGGTCCCTGGAGGACTGGGCCCTCAGAAACTAGAGATGGAAGAGACCTAGAGGATTAGCTCATCCTGTTCATTCCCCCGCCAGTACAAGTCTGTTCCCCACGGTACATTTTCCAGTGCTGTGTCCAGACTGATCTTACTCTTAAATGATTCATATGATAGGGTTTCCTCCAGTTCCATTGGTGACTGGATGGTTGCCAGAACATTTTTTTTTTCTCCTTACTTTGACTTTCTGTCTTTGGATTCATCCAGAATTTTGAGGTCTGCAATTTGTACTGAGCATTAACTGGCAGTAGAGTGAGTAACTGCAGAGAAAACTTTAAGGACTTTATCCTGATTTCTGGAGGCAAACAAATCCCTGACAGAAGCAGAAGCCAAGAAGAGTGTTGTTTCAGTGCAACTGGCCGTTGGTGAAAGTTGTTTGTGAAGGACAAATGTGGGTTGGTCTGAAAACACCTATCCAAGCCTTTGCACTAACATCAGCGATAATGCTGAGGTTTATATCCTAGCTGTTGAACTCCCATTGCTCATGGCTCAGATGGTTTCTTCTCTGAATTCATGCCGACAGTCCGAATTTCCAGGGAGCATGCTGGGCCTATAGCCAGACAGTGCTGGCCAAGGACCATGGGAGGAGTGAGGTTGCCTGGGTGCATTGCTGCAAGAACAGCTGATTGCTTTGCCATGCCCTAAACACTTCAATTATGTATTGCCATGTGCTGTTCACCCTCCCATGTCACTTGTCACTGTCCTGTGCACTGTTTGGAGTCCTTGTACACCAACATCTATGTCCTCAGGATCTCATCTTTCGTGAAGAATAAATTACGATCTTGAAAAACAGTTGGAACGAGCAGTGTGACCAGATTTCCTGATGTCTCCAACACTCATTTGTGGGCAGCTGACTCCTCGAAGGGATAAACGCTCAGCAAGCATTACTCCCTCCAGCTCGGGAAAGAGTTGAAACTAGTAGCAAGATTCCCACTGTGAAAGGGCCAAGATTTCACCCCTCATACTTTCTTCTTTCAGAAATCCTTTCTCTGCTTCATCTCCAGAACTTTTTCTTTTCCCGTTCAGGAATACTTCCTTTTGCAGGTGGGATGTAGGCTCTGCCTTCAGGGAGTGCTGCATGTACAGCTGCAGGTATGGAGAAGTAATGCTCAAAGCCAGTGCTGCCAACAATAGGCTGGAGCTTCCATAATTTCTGCAGTGTAGCCTGCAGGCTGATGGATCTCCTGCAATAGACACCTGTGGAAATATGAGATCTTTGGAAATAGTGTATAAAGGACCAGAGAAGGAGAGTAAGAAAGAAGAGGACATATCTCAAAGCCGCCTGTTCAGGAAGCACAGTTGTCCAAGTCCCTTGGAGCTTGTTTCTCCTCATCCATCACAGGAGCCACGACTTTCCTCTGCAGGATGGTGTTACCTCCGGAGGTAGGGCTTGGTCTCCAACTCTTCACACTGGACCTTGAAAATCCTGGGCCCAGCCCTCTTTTCTCCTGGCCAATTATAAATTCATTTTAAATTGCCACACATCACACATCACTGAAGGACAAACTGTGCTCTACTATGATTAACCTCAGAAAAAGATCTGGGTTTTCAACAGTGCTGTTATTTACTTTTACATAAAGGAGTGGCAAAACTTAATTTCTTCTGCTTTCTGCTAGTCAACTGCAATAGTCTTATCTAATGAGATCTAACAGCACTTTATCTTCCTGCATGTTCTCTCAGAGATAGCTATACGTGGTTCTCATTCTTTTTTCCTGTGGGTTTTTCTTGGAGCTTGGAACAATTTATCTGTCGCTCTTAGACTGGCACTGACTTTTGTTCCGTAGGAAGAAAAAGCGGGATCCAGCCTGGTTTGACGGGATGATGGTCGAGTGACTTCTAACAGGTGACAGTTGTGTGCACTGAACTATGCTACATGTGACCTCTGTGCTTTTTTCTCCATCTTGAATACCTAAAATGTGAGACTTTAAAATAGGGATCTGCTGTCCTAGGAAATTCTTGCCACTCTTCACCTAAAAAGGCTTTTGTTATATAGAGGAAAAGGTAATGAGGCAACCTATATTGTTCAGCAGAAGTAAAATTATGATTGTAAACACTTTGGTCTGGAGACAGATAGTCTGTAGAATAAAAGTGTTACTCATTCAGAAATAGAAGTTGGAAATGGAAGAATTTACTCCAGTTCTTTCCATACTGCAGGTGAATCTAGGTACTTTCAAGCTGCAGTATATTTTGTAACAGCCTGACCCAGTGAATACATTTGATGTCAGTGCCTGCAAAGGCAGTCTCTGGTTGGCATCAAGTTGTGTGGTCATCCACATGGTGTGGAGGATACAACTTCAAATCTCCTTCCAACTCCCCAGGAAACAAACTGCTCCGTCAACAGCGGTAAGATATAACAGCTGAGATCTCCACACTTAGATTATTTAGCTTTTCCGTGTGTAGGAAACAAATCACATTTACTTTTTTTTTTTTAGATTAAGCTAAATTCCAAATGTCAATCACCACTGTGGACAGACAGGAGATAAAAAGGTGATCTAGTTTCATAGCTACAGAATACAAACCAGAGATAAACTTTTTATTTAAAAAAAACCAAACCCATCCCACACAGCTCAAATTTAATAAGCTTAAGGGTAAAAGTGAAGGATTCATTTATTTTATCTGGCATGTAACTGATTAAAGTGAATGTGTTTTTGGTCTGTTTATTTATAGCATCAGCAGTATTGTAATATGGTGGGTTGAAAATTTTCTTTCAAAATTGGTTTTGGATGAAAGTTTTGCTTTTGACAGAGCAATTTGTTTTGGTGAAAAAATTAGTCACTCCTGGGAAAAAGTTTACCTTGAAAAATGGCATTTTGGCTGAAAACTGAATTTTTTTCATTTTTCATTTTTTGATGAGAAGTCAAAATTTTCCATAGTGAGAAAGAAAAATTCCAAGTAGCTTTAGAACGAGGTGTTTTATAGATAGGCGAGAAATAATCCTGCCTCAAAGGGAATATAATATAAACTGAAAAAAATCTAAGAAATTTGGATCAGCAATTTTTAAGTTACAAAAGTTTAAATTCAGCAGCTTTTCATGTACTTATTAGAACCTCTCCAGTGATGTATTTTTAATGCCTCAATTTGGGATTACCCATCTGAGAACATCTCATTCCAATCGCAAAGTCCTTTTCCATAGTGTTTAAAGTCAGCAGAGACCATGAGATCATCTAGTTTGGCCTCCTTACGCATAATTCAGTTAACCCCTCTCTGAGCCCAAAAGTCATGATTGGCTGAATCACAGATAGCAGTAAAGCACCTAAACTTTACTTCCAGACCTTTTTAATGTGTTATTTCTTCTGTTGTTCAATCTGTCTAAGCATTAAAATTAATTAAACACTTAAATGAAAATTTGATTTGTTTTAGCTATTAGAGAGAGTTCTCCTTGTATATTCTCGTAGATGAAAGATAGCCTTTGAAATCTGTTACTTTATTTTCATAAGGTTGTGGCATACTATCATCAAATTATCAAAACTTCAGTGATTGTTAATACTATATTGATGATATATGGAGCTTAATTCTTCAGTCTCTGCCTGTGCTTGTTGGGGAGTGGAAGGAGTGGGGAAAAGAATAGTGTAATGTGTTCCTTAAAAATGTCAGAATTTTATTCAGTGTTGTGGTTTTAGTTCCATCAAAGATACACAAGGAATTCAGTCTTCTTAGAAAACATCACCTTAACATGTTTCCCAGGGCTGCGGCAGCATTCTTTTGCCACAGCTTGACACTGGGACCTCAGCCTGGCCTGTTTTGGCTTTAAAATCCATCTCAGAATTGCTGTTTTCCAGAAAACCATTCCTGTTTTATAAGAACAGCTTTTTTTTTTTTTTTTCCTTTAGATATATGAATTTATAAAAAGCCTTTTCTTTGAGTAGACCCAGATTACCTACCAGTTCAGTTTACTCTGGTTGTCTTCTCCGATTTTGTTTGCCATTCCAATTGTCTTTACATCATTCACAAAAATTATCGGCAGTAATTTTATATTTCCTTTCAAATACTTCAGGATAGTATGGTCTAAGTCTCAGGTTTATAGCCGTTATTTTGTGATCCTCCTAGAAACAGACCTATTTAGCGACATTACTTACAAATATTTTGAGATATATCAGTTAGCTAATTCTCAATATATTTTGTATGCTGTTTCTTCATACTATATACTGCTGATTTTTATATTAGAATGTTGTGTGGTACCAAGTCAAACATCCTATAAAATTTTATTCCATCTAGAGTTACATTTATCCAAAAAAAACCTCTTAGAAAATGAACTCAAGTTTGTTTAAACAACACTATTTTCCATAAAGCATTTCATGTTGTCTGGTATTCATTATATTATTCTCCTTTATTTTGTTATCAGTTAAATTCCATATGTGCTTTTTTTATCCTTTTGTTTGAGGTTGATGTCAGGATAATTGGTATTGTAACTCTGGTAGGTACGGTTTGCCTCTGTTAAATGTTTACACGAGGTGACCATTCAACTGGTGTTTTCAGACTTCTTTGGTATTCTGGAATTTAGTTAAAAAAGCAACAAGTGAGCAATGATTTCTTTAGGTAAGTCCTTTAGGACTCCTGGGTTCAGGTTATCCAGGCTGATGGTTTTAAAATGTGCATCCTTAGTAAATATTATCTAATTCCCTCTTTTGGACTCTTTTTTCCCTCTTTGAAATACAAACTGTCGAATCATACTTAAGTGATTAAAACACATCATGGTCAAACAGAAAACAGACATTTGTTTAATTTTTCTTTTTTTTTTCATTATTGCTGTTAAGAATTTTGCCTTCATTTTCTTTGATCTCAATATATTTAAATTTCTTTTGACAACTAGTTTTGCCAACCACAACTTTTTCCTTTAGAATCTTTTGCCCTTCTTACACACTTTCTACTCTTTACAACTGCTAATCTGTATAGTTTGGTGTGTGTTTGATATCTTTTCCCATTTCTTGAACAACACTTCTGAAATTCCACGTGTTCAATATATCATTGAACTGAGGCAAGCTTTCAGGCAATGTTGTCTTTTTGTTGATCATATGCTGTCTGGTCATCTAACAAGTTCTTGAAGAACTCTCATAGAATCATAGAATCATAGAATGGTTAGGGCTGGAAGGGACCTTCAAAGGTCATCTAGTCCAACCCCCCTGCAAGGAACAGGGATATCTCCAACTAGATCAGGTTGCTCAGGGCCTCGTCCAACCTGGCCTTGAACATCTCCAGGGATGGAGCATCCACCACCTCTCTGGGCAACCTGTTCCAGTGTTCTACAACTCTCATGGTAAAAAATTTTTTCCTAATATCCAATCTGAATCTACCTCCCTCTATTTTAAAATCATTACCCCTTGTCCTATCACAACTGGCCCTCCTGAATAGCCTCTCCCCATCTTTCCTGTAGGCCCCCTTGAGGTACTGGAAGACCGCTATAAGGTCACCCCGGAGCCTCCTCTTCTCCAGGCTGAACAGCCCCAACTCTTTCAGCCTGTCCTCATAGGAAAGGTGCTCCAGCCCTCTTATCATCTTCGTGGCCCTAAGCTCTCCATTGTCTTTCGTAATTTTTGTCTACATTTTTCCTATTAGCAAATTTCCGTTATATTTTTTCCAGTGTCAGAATACATCTATTTGGAAATATCCAAGTGTTTTTTTTATTTGGACTGGACTATGTTTGCCTACATGAAACAAATAGAGACTGGTCACGACCTGCAGTTCCTGATTGAGTTCTGTTTTACTGTTCAGAATTCAATTCACCTTTATCCATCATAAAGAGTTACTACATACAAATACCTCACGGATTTGTTTCCCTTTAACAGGCAGCTGCATTTGTCATTCCCTTTTTTCCTTTTTCCTTCTGCCCCGTCTCCTTAAACATCTCCTTTGCACCTCACTCATTTCTTTGAACCATCACTGTGCAGGATCCTGCATTGACATATCGAAACTCAGTCACGAGCCATCAGAGATCTGAGTTAAATTTTTTATCTGATTTATGTTACAATATTATCTGACTTATAATATTATCCAGCAATACTTCCATTCTGAAATGACTTCTTCTGGTGTGGTCAATAGGGACTGCTACTCCACAGATTGAAAATTCCCATTTAAGGCAATGTCAACTAGGGAAAGCTAAATTTAAAATGTCTCTGTTAAGCCTGTTCAGTCTTTCTGATTAACAAAGTACAGAAACCTTTATATTCTACTGGATGAAGCAGTGAGATTTATGAGTTCACCAACAAATGATTCATAGGTTTAAAAAATAAAGTAAGCAAAAACTTCCTATAATTAATTACCGAAGCCCTAAGACTGGGTAGCTGACACTCAGAAGGTAAGACATTCCAGAATCAGAATTGTTACAAATTAGCTTTGTTGCCTGCACACGCGCATTTTCTTTTCTAGTTTCTCTTTATCTGCAAACTTTAATTACAGCATAATTGTCATATATTAAAGATGTGTGACATGTAACATAACCAAGTTAGAGATGAACTGACAAAAAAACAGTTTAAATGCTCTCAGTTTAATGAAATTTGTGGTTCATAGATTTTGGGGCTGAAAGGGGCCACTGCCCCAGTTTGTGTGACCTGCTGTGTGAAAAGGGCTACCTAACTCCAGTCAGCAGTTTTTCAGTGCAAAGAACTGGAATTATTTTCTGCTTAGATAAGTGAACGATACCGTGGCTGCTAACTTGCTGTTGAACTGTTCGAGAACGTCACGTAAACTTCCAACCTGCGTTTAAAGGCTCCAAGCTATGACGAATTTGCCACTTCCTTGGGTAATATGTTCCAGTGATTAATTGCTCTCTCACTGTAAGGAATTTGTGTCCTATTTTCAGTTTACATTCTTCTACTGTGCACTTTCAACCAATTGATCTCGTAGGGCCTTTCTCTAATACAGGTAAGGGGTTGCTCATATCATGCCTCTCCATTTCAGAAGCTTTAAAAACTGGTCTCTGTTTCTTTGAGGGCCTAAACGGACTGAACTCTTTACATTTCTTGTTAGATGTGTTTTCCAGAACCTTTCCAACTTTTGGTTTGTTTTAAAATGCGAATTCCAGAGCAGGATGCATTGCATAGGATTCTTACCAAACTGTATGCGGAGACATTACTATTTTTAGCATGGAATCAAAGTGATTCTTTCCCCTGCTTTTTGCTGCCATATCATGATCCCTGTAGCAGATTCCTGTGATCCACAGCCTATCTCCACGGTGTGTCAATCTTTCTCCTGTGCATACCCTTGCAGTTAAGAATGGTTAGTTTTGTGGCAGAACTCACTTCATTACAGCAAAAGTAAATAAAGCCTGTCACCACTCTAGCAATGAGTGTAGGTGCTTACCTTGGAGCTGAGCTGAGTGGGTAAATATACACTGTCTTTAAAATAACTGTGAATGGCCAACTGTGAATGGCCAACTGGATCGTATCCACAGGAGTGCGTCAGAAAGAAATCCTAACAGTCTATTGTTTCACTTGTGCCTTCATCTTTAATGGTTGCCCGATACAAAGAAGAAAAAGCAATTATCAAAGGCTGCTTTTAGGAGTAACTTTACATATGGGATGCAATTACAGTGTGAAAGAACACTGGCTTAATAGTGACAGATAGTGACTAAGAGATCTGATTACCAGTGAGCTAGCTGCCAAAATCACATCCAGGAAAAAAGTATGGGGGGTAAAAAGCTTTCAGACTGGCCTGTGTATTTATCAATCCATAATTAGTGATACCGGTAAACTGCTGTGCACACCGGTTCATCCTCGGATGGACTTGTGCAGCTGTCTGTATCCCTCAAACACTCATTCATGGGCTCACATCCTCCTCGCTGGAGTCCAGGGTGTGGGACTGGCACTGTGACCCAGATGCCTACATCTTACCCAGCTTTGGAGCTGCTCTCAGGCCAGCGGTGCCTGGGACATGGCTCACTGAGGGCTCTGCACCGTGTCTGCTGGCGTGGTGGGGAAGGGATCAGGTGCTGGCAGTTTTCTCAGCAGTCCTTGTGCTGCCTGTCTGCATTACCATTTCATCCAGGTCTGCTCTGATCCTGTGTTGCTCCTAGCTGAGATGCTGCAGAGCATTGTGCTCAAGTCTGGGAATTTAAATACCCAACAGAGTTTGAAGCACTGGCAAAACTGTACGCACCATCACCTGGCTGCTGGCAGTGTCTGAAGGCTACCCCAATATTCTGGCCCTTGGTATTTAAACTATTGGCTATTTTTCTATGAAGACATAACTCTGACGAACAGTATAGTTCATTCCCTTTCTCATTTTGACATGGCTTGTCCTAGTACCACTTGCCATCTCAGATTGAAAGGTGTAAGGCTTTTTTTCCCTATGAATTTTTTCAGCCTGGCTTTGCTGTGAACCCTGAGGGTCCAGGATGTCAGAGCGAACTAAGAGAAGTCACCACCACACCCTCAGCGCTTTCTGGGCTTGTTCTTGATTCCTGATGTCACTTCAAAGTGACCCTGTTTTCAGCACACCTAGTAACATGCCCCCAATCTACCTCTTGGAGTTCACGTTCCTCCCCTCTTTCCTTGTGTTTTGTTTTGGCCTCTTCACTCTGCTCTCCTCCTGATCTTGCTCAGTCTTACCCAGACTTGCTGCAACCGACTCTCCCTTCAGAGAGTTTCTGTGCTCCACGCCTCAGGGAGCCTTGTTGCTATCCTGGTTTACACTTCTTTTGCCCTTAGCCTCAGGCGTTACCATTCAGTTTGGTGATAACAGCAGTGAGATGGTGGCCTGGGAGGGAGTCAGAAGGGCTTTGCGGTGCTGAGATGATAAGATTCATGGTGAACTCCTTCTGTGAAACTGCCAGCGTGGTCCCTGGCATGTGCCTAGGACTGTTTCTCCTAGGCACAGTTTGGTGGGGGAGCTGTTTCTCCTAGGCACAGTTTGGTGGGGGAGCTGTTTCTCCTAGGCACAGTTTGGTGGGGACAGCCAACGCCCTCTGTTATTTTACCAGAATAGAGACAGCCCCAGTCTCAACACAGTCTTGCATCTGCTCTAGGCTCGTGCCTTACCGGTTGGGAACCGCTGGCTTTGCTAACGCTCTCGCTTGTGTCTGCCTTGGCTGACAAATAGCTCATGCAGAGTTGTGGCATCTTTACGCCCTGTTTTAATACTGCTACTTGTCAGTGGATACATGAGTCAGTACATCGTCAGCTGCATCCTGCCGCCCTCATCTGGGGCCCAGTCTCAAGGCTCTGATCTACAATCGATGCTGAAAAAGACAGTACTCCTTATTGTTTCGTTTTTTGAGTGCTTGCCTCTGGACGGCGAGAGACTTCAGATGTTTCATTTCACTATGTGCATTTTTCACTTTCCAGTGTGTTTCCCAGATTCACTCCTAGTGAACAAGCAAATCAGTTCAAACTCATTTGGGAGCTTGAGGGAGGTGTCCGCTAGGACAGGCTCTGCTGCACCTCCTCATCTCTTCATAACGGCACCTGGGTTAGACCTGGAGCTGTGCTTTCACAAGAGCCTTACACTGATGGGGGGTGAGCTTCAAAAGACATGCTCCCGCTCCCTGCATCCCTCATCCCAGACCAAGGACTACGTGATTCTATGGTGAGCCAGTGCAAGAGCTGCTCTGAAAGAAATACCACCCAGCTGTTACCCTCAAAAAGCATTAGATCTAACAACCGGCAAAGTTGGAGGGACATCCACTCAGGGTTTTTCTTTTTTATGTATTCACGTCTAAGAACAAATTAAAGGAAAAAGAGTTTGGTGGGAGATTTTTTTTTTTTTCATTTGAGCATAGAGAGTGAAGATCAAGCATGGAAACTCAGACATAAACATTTTGTTTCTGAGATTTTTCGTGTAAATTTAGCAAAATAACCGACCACAGAAATGCCAGCAAGACTGGGTAGGTAGGTCAGTCCTTTTAGAAATGTGACTCCTGATTTTTTATTTGCCACAAAATTTCTATGTCAGAGTTTGCAATATGAAGTATTTGCAGGTAATTTGGGTAATTTATCCTCTAGTACTTACTTGTACTGTTTCATATTCCATCGCCATTTTTCTTTTGAGCATCTCATGCCACTTGGAAACACAGTAATAATGTCATTTCATGATGTATGCTATGTTTTGGATGGTGTTGCAGGTTTTTTTGTTCCTGTCTTCTTTTACAACCAGCAGATTAGATCCGGAAAACACACTTTATATTCTGATAATGGAGGAGGAGTGAAACCCTGGTCCAAATGAAGTCAGTGGCAAAACTCCTGTTGACTTCAGTGGGGATAGGATTTCACCCCAGCTTGTGTTGTCTTGCCTAAAAAGGGAAAAGAGACCAGATCCAAAGCCTGTTGTAGTCAATGGAGAGATTCCCAGTGATTTTAATGGGCCTGTATTTGATCCAGCATGAGGTTATTCAGTCACCTCCAAATTTTACAGGAATATAGCACTTGTGTTCCCTTCTCCAAGGACTAATAAGCTTTCTCTGAGTTAGATAAATTTCTATGCATTTCTTCTTCTGAAGCATTTGAGCGTACTAAGAACTAAACTTTCCTTTTTTTTTTTTTTTTTTTTTTCCCTTTCCCCCAGTGTTTCTTTTCAGACACTGTTTTGCCTTGTGGTGATTCTAAATCATCACAAAACAGATCAACACTGAACAATGACCAGGTTATGTAAGTTTGGGTTTATAGATTCCAGTTCCATGAACTTTGATTTAATAAACTTACCCCTCCTTGTAGCAGAAAGCACAAAACATGGGTGGGTTGGTGAACTTGAAACCTGGTTCTGATTCCGACCTACATTTAAAAGCTAAATTTGAGTCTGATAAAGTTTTAAAAACACTGGTAATGTAAAAAAGATGCTTCTCTGTTCCTTTTGTATTTTTAACCTTCTTTCCTATTAAAACTGTAAACAGTTTCGTATTATTGCAGTGAATTCTTCTCTAATTTACTCCAGCGTAAATTCAGAGGAATGTTTCTGAGGGCAGGAGAGTCATTTTGCATTCGCACCAGGGTGGGTGAGCAACAGTGAGCTCTGCCAGGCTGTTTCCTTCTTCCTCCTCCTTCTTTCACTGTTTGCATTCAATAACAGGCAAAAAGTGTCATTAAACGATGCATTGATTCCAGTGATCGTCGGTTGTCTCCACCGTTCACTGTCCCTGTGGCTGTGAGGATCTAAGTGCTTGTGATAGAACTAGAACAATTTGGACTAAAAAAGCTTTTCTGGTGGATTCTGTTTGCTCCCCAAAAATCTCAAAATATGACTATTTATTTTCGTTTTTACTTTGGAAGTAAAACAAAACCTTGAGCATTTTATGAAAAGCTTTTTGTGGGTTGAAACATCTGTTTTTGCCTCACATGTCAGGGCCTGATTTGAATCTCTTGCATAATTTTTGATAAGGCAGATGGACTGTCTCTCTCTCCCTCTCTCTCACACACACACATGCAGAGAGTATCTGCTTTAGATTTCAGAAAATTTAATGTCAAAACCTTTTTTTTAGATTTGAAGAAATTTTATAAAAAATGCTTTGGTCCACTTAAGAAATTAGCTTTAAGTTAACGTGTCTGAAGAGTTGAAGAAACACTGGGTTTTTGATTAAATGTCTCCAGTTAGTTTGTTTTCTTGCATAACAGAATTAATTTCAGTAGAGAAATGACTTTTACTGAGTTTCATTCCAAAAGTAAAAATGTTCTGTATAAAATCTTGCCTTTTTTTATTTTTTTTTTCCCTTTCCCATCCACATTTTTCTTCATCGTTTTCCCCATAGTAGTCTATAAAAATAGTGAGCATCCAAGTGGGTTTTTTAGGTTTTGAGCTAAATCAGTCTCTTGTTCACTTTGTGTCCTGATGAAAAGCATAGAACTGTTGTCTTTTGACTGATATATTCCTCTATGGTTTATTGATTTAAGCATCAGTGCTCACTCTTACAGTGAGACTCATCAAACCAAGCTGCATAGACCTGAAATATTCACCTTCATCTCCCAGACAGAGAAATGAGTAGCTACAGTATATAGCCCTGGCTACTGTGTCTACTGTAGGATATGATAAATAGCTTCTTGGAGGTAGCTGCTTTTCTCTTTGACCCCAAAGGGAACTGATGGATTAGTTCAGGCTTAGACATCTAAAGCTCAGATGCGTAAGCTATGGCAGATGAATCCTACACAAAGTCCTTGGAACTGTTAATTGGCTTCCTGGGAGAATCAGCGTGTGTCTTCCACTTGATGAAATTATTTGGTTTATTTAGTTACTATATGAAATTACAAACTAAAAATCCTCTGTGCCTCATGTGGTTTCAGAGATAAGCACACTGTCTTTACGCCTACTCTATAAGTGAATTTTGTATTTGGTGGTTGCTTCTTTCCACTTCAGGAAGATAGACACTTCTCCTGGGAAAAGTTGCAACGTGATTCAAAGACCAAGTCTTTCCATTGACTTCAGTGACTTCTGAATTATGGTCAAAACTCTTTAGCATTTTTTTTGCATGAAAGCCCAAAAACCTAATTTTTCCATTATTAAGAAGATACAAGCTGTTGTTAAATGTTGAGGACATTGTGATTTTTAACTAAAAAATAGTGCAGTTAATTATAATGGGAAAGTTTTTAAATTTCCTCTAGCTTCATATGTCTAGCAGTCAATAATTGTTCATTAATAAATGCACATCTGTAGGCAACAGGATTACATCAGAAATGAAAGCTTTTTTTTTCCTTCACAGATTAGATCCTGGTTAGAAACCAATAAACAAAAAATAAAATCCACTAAGATATTGTTGGACTGATCTTCTGTTTCTAATATTGCACAGAAAAAAAAGTCGACAAGTTGTTTTCTGTAACCAAAATAATTGTTTTGTTCTTTTAAAATGTTTTTAAGGCAAAAATTCCAAAGGCTTAGGCTGTATTTACATATTTTTAGCAGCTTTCTGTAGTTAATTTTTGTCGTTATCAGCACTACCTTCTGTAGTTAATTTGGCTTGTAGAAAGCCGTGATTAATGGGCCTTTGCTATAGCATTAATTTTCAGCCGCAACCCCTCCTTGCCCTTTGGTGTTATATTAATTACTGGAAAAGAACCGTGAAATCGCGCATGGCACAGAGCTGTGGCGTGGCAAAGAACAACAATCACAACCGAAGTTCTGAGATGTGTCCAAACAGAAGAATGGGAAAGTATCTGACCTGGCTAACGGAACCAAAACTGTAAGGGGTTTTAGGGATTAGGCAATTCTGGTTTATCCTACACAAGTGCTCCATCTTACTGCTTTCTATTGCCACTGGGAGTTTTTTGGTAGTTGTGAAGAAAATTGCTGAGCATGTCTTTTCAGACATTGGGAGGACACTTAACTTGAAAGGGTTTCTCTCAGTAGATTGTCTCCCCGATCAGACTAATGTAAGGGCAGTTGATTTTTGATCCAAAACCAACTGGAGTCACTGTAGTGAGTTAAATTTAGATCTGCCCTGTTCTTATGGAGAAGGTAGTCCTAAAATGGTCACCCTTGGAAAAGTGATTTAGTGTATGAAAGAAAAGGCTACTTAATAATCCCGTGAGCAAACTGCTAAAATAACAAACAAAATAATTTAGTGATGAGGCCAGAATTATTATTTATCACTATCAAAATAAATGTGAATATGATAAATCTTAGTAGAAAAGAGAAAGATTTTCTTTAATGTGAGGACATACTGCAGTAGCCAAAATCAGACTTGTCTCAAACATTTTGTTAGCTAAAAATCCAGTTCTTCCCCATATCATTACATTAAATAAAGTAAGTAAATGAAGTGTTGCCCTGTTTATATTAATTTGGCCAGAACTATCAAACAACTTGGGCCCCTAGTGTGGGTCTTGCCAGAAAGTAAGGAGCCAAGTTTAAGAGTGTGAGCCTCAAAGCCACTTCTGAAATAGATGAATGAAAAGATGGTGGAAAGGTAGGGGAAGCGCTCTTTACATATCTATCTGTTGGGTTATAGAACAAGAGGAAATGGGTATAAGCTTAGTCAGGGGAGATTCAGGTTGGATGTTAGGAAGTATTTCTTCTCTGAAAGGGTTGTCAGCCACTGGAATAGGCTGCCCAGGGAGGTGGTTGAGTCCCCATCCCTGGATGTGTTTAAGAATAGGGGTGATGATCTACTTGGGGATATGGTTTAATGGCGATTAGGGATGGTTGGACTTGATGATCTCTAAGGTCTTTTCCAACCTAGAAATCTATGAAATCTATGAGTGTCTAATGTTAATGGGTAGATGGCTTTTACATGTAAAGTTCCTAGGCACCTCCATTTCTCATCCTGCAGATGCCAGAGTAGCCCAGGGAAGCTCTTCTGCCTAAGTCCAGCTGGGATTCTTTGGCCAAGGGGACATGCTTGATCCCATAGACATACTCAAAACAATTTGGCCATAAGATGCCACAAAAACCACACAGTTGTCATGACTAGTTCAACTACAGAATACACAATAAAAGCAGTGCTGCCTATTGCTCCTTATTTATGAGCAATGAGAGTAGTTACGCAGACTGTGGGTGACTGGAATTTCATGCCTACCTCCTTCAGAGGTAATCCTCTATCTCCATTTCTTGAAAATGTCTGGTGCAACAGGCTGCTTGGAAAAGGGGAAAAAGAGGGGAAAGTACGGGAAAGTCATACTTCTCCCTGGTTTTAAGACTGCTCCTAGAGGCAGAAAGAAATGCCAGATTCAACAGGAAAAAATTAAAGAGGGAGAGAGAAAGCAAGTGGTGCACCCTTCTCTTCCATGGACTGTTGTAGTGGTTTGTGCTGAAGCTCAAAAGCAGTGGACAGAACCCAGAACTCATCTTTTTTTTTCACACAAATGGCCTGCTTATGAGACTGCAGATTCATGTTAGTCCCCATAAGCAGTTGTCCCCAAATGAGGTACTGTCCCTCTGAGGTGCCTGGATGTGAATTGGGCTGTAGGCTCAAGTCAGTTGTCATGTGAGCATAAGGGTTGATGGGTCCCAGATGGAAGGAGTGCTGGGGAGTTATGCAGATATGTCAGGCACTTGGCAAGACTTGTGACACCCCTAAGTGACAGCAATGACAGGTTCATCTACCCTAACCTCATCAGCAGTGGACTTGTGAGCTGGTAAAGGACAGGTGTCACCAGCAGACAGGGGAAGAAGGAGAATGAAGACAAACAAGTAGATATTACATCGTGAAATGCTGGGACTTTGTACCTTTTCCAGCTCAAGTGCTAGGCTTTCCTCTCTGAAGCCAAATAGTTTCATTTCAGTCTCTCCCACTGATGATATTAGACCACTGCGTGAGACATAGCCTTTATAAAGCATCAAACTTCTAGCAATATGATAGTTGTTTTTATCACAATGCTCCCAACAAACGGCACATGCTGTTAATATGAATATATCTTTCAGCAGCAGATATTTCAGGCACTGTTAGTAACATAATCTCATCATGTTGCCATAATAGAGTTTGCTGCAGATCCAAATCTTGCTGGAGTGAATTCTTTCTCTGGTTATTTTCCTATAGTTCTTCTTGGCTTCAGTGGGACGTGTGCCCACATACTGTGAATACGCTCAGCCTTGTTAATCTTTGTACAGTGCTAGGTCTCTGTTAGACTAAATTTGTAGACTCAGAGATGCTGCAAGAATACTGCAGGTAACGGCATAGGCTGAGTGCCACAGCTGAGTAAAGAGGGAGCAGCAGAAAGTCTGACCAAGAAATAAACCAGTACAATAGCAAGGTTGTGGTACTGTTATACACTCCTTAAAAGAGTATATAACAATACAGCCAAGTGGGGTTAAGGGTGCAGTGTGCTGAGGGCAGAAGAATCACCAGGTTCCCAGTATGGTGCTCCCAGGGGAACCTGTGCTGCTCTCAAAGGGCCACTTCTGTTAGTGCTGGCTGCCAAGTGCGGCCCAGGATTGCCTGTCTTTCCTGGGCAATTAATTTTATCCCTTTGGAGTGTCTATACTAATAAATTAGCAGTGCCAGAGGTCTTGCCTTAGCCCTGAAAACTGTTGTTTCTGTCATTAAATTGTTAGAGCAGTCCTTGGCATGGTTTTGGCTTGGTCTTACTGAAAGCCTCTTGTACTATTCCTGGTCCTGGTTCAGGAGTTAGCCTGGGCCAGAGACCATTGAAAAGGCAGTTTGGATGTGGCCTCCCTATTTTAGAGGCCAGGAGAGTTTAATAAATGCATGTGGCCATGCTATGACAGCATGCTTCTGCTCCCAGGGCCAAAGATTGGGATCTGGAGCTGCCCGATTTATTGGTAGGGATGTAGTCATTATGCCTGAGAGCCTCTTGCAACTGTGAGGCTCTTGTTTCTTCTACTGTGATGCAAAGAGCAGATAAAATCAGACCAAGCCAGGCACTGATAACAGTTTTTAAAAGGTCAGTTTTTTTCAAAGTTACATTCTTGCTAAGTAGAGAACAACATAGAGAAATTTAGAGGTCAGAGGAACTCAAAGAAAGGTGGGTCTAGTATATTAGACAAGATTTTGCATGTGTATAAAAAATTAAGAAAGCTGTAGAGAATTAGAAACAACAGAAAATCAACGTATAAAAGTTTATATGTTTGATAAACTAGATCTGGAAGATCTTCTGAAATTTTAGGTCAGTTTTACAAATTAATGTGTTGCCAATATTCACATGAACAAGTCTAAAATTGTTAATGTAATACTTACTCGTTCCTGAGCTTTACTGTATGTGCACTGTCTTCTACCAGTAACTCCACTAATTTAAATGGAGTTGATCTAATATCAAATTGATGTGACACACTGCTGAATTGGGCACAATACATGCTCAAGGACTACTCATGTTTTTTGTTGCAGTCTAGGTAAACATTAATTCTTTAAAGATGAATAGTATTTTAGTATTACAGCTTCATTAAGTCCTCTGCATTTGCTAATCTCACACTCTGTCTAATCCTAATTAAGATCTGTTTCCAGTATATGGCTCTGTTGCTCAAGTCCCATGTGTATATAACACACAGTTTTATACTCGGTTACTTGAAAAAAAACCCAAAATGAATGACTTCACTACTGTGGCCTGAGAAAACAGTGCTTTTGCAGCTGCCTGTGACTATCAGTAGAGGAACATTTATGTTGATCAAAATACTCTAATAACTAGGTCATTGGTGTATTACTTCTGTTTTGTTGTAAGACTTGACCACTGTCTTACTCTGACAATGTCAAAGGTATAGACATGCTATGGTGTGGCTGTCATGGTTGTAAGGTCTACTCAGTTACTGGGAATCTGGACATTACATAGGACAGTGGCAAAGTGATACCTCTAATTTATCCCTTTTTTGCTTCTGCGACAATAGTGGAGTGTTGGGAACTGGAGATGACCTCGGTTTTGGGCTATGGCACCTGTATCAGGCTTGAGAGGGTCTATACACTTCAAGGTCACTTTGTCCTTCCACATTCAAATAAAATTAAACAAAGTATCTCTCTCTCTCTCTTTTTTTTTTTTTTTTTCCAAAGTGAACCTCCAAGACTAGAAGGCAGGTAACAATTATAATAGTTTCTCAGATTTTGAAACTTTGGATGGTGCTTCTAAGCCTCCCTTTCCTTTCCACATCTCCTTGACCTGGACAGCAGTCCCTGAGTAGCCTCTAGTCTAGTTTGTCAGACCTTGTCCTTCTTCCTACCTCCTCTTCACATCTAAATATGTGGGAATACTCCTCATTTGACTGAGGAACATCTTAAATTTTTATCTTCTCACAGTGTGTGTGAAAACTTTTGTGACGGATCCTGTGTGTGTTTGTAGGGGATACACTGTGGGTATTGAGGTGGCAGATAAGAGAAAGTTGACAGCTTCAGAGGAATCACCTTCCTGGACTCGAGACATATTACACTGCACGTTCTTGGGACTGAGTGGTTCCTGAGCGACTAGAAGATGCTGGTAGGTTTCTGAGACTTTAGGCCAGTGAGCATCTCTGGCATGTAAAGTCATAGAATGAGAAAGGGGACATGTCTGAGGTGCAGGCTGGGCTGTGGGGATGCATGAATGAACCCCAGCAAATGTCATCTTCAGGAGAGCTCATCTCAAGCATCTGCATTCTCTGCTCACATCACCTAATTTGGAGCAGAGCCCAAAGGAAGCAACTGTGATTTGCTGACCGGTGTTCAGAGGATGTCTTTTCCCATGACACCCATGAGGCCCCAGTCTCAAGCAGTTCAGAGAATAAGGGCTTTCCCTTCTGCTTCTGCTCTTCAAAGAAGGTAATTCAACATTACATTCTGCCACAGACCTGAATAAAAGCACAATTTTAACCACTTCCATAGTGTGTTCGCTCCAGTTCAGGGTTCAGCCTGAGCCTCTTCGCAAATAAATCAATGCATCAGAAGACTTTTCTTTTAAATACATTTATGTTGGAGCTGTGCATTAAAAAGTAAAAAAGTGAGAAGCCACAAAGCCCTTTCAAGGGCTGACTGGTAGAGCTAGTAACTGTTTTCTTTTTGCAGAAAGAAATAATGCTCAGTCAAACACATACAGAGTGTGTTGTACATGACAGACCATGTCAGAGTTCAGAAATGAAAACTGAAGTAAATATCTATTTTTTTTTTTTATATCTGGGAATCATGCATCAGACTAATGAATAACAGTTTTTTTTTGTTTGTTTGTTTGTGTTTTGTTTTGGTTGGTAGGGAGGACGTGTTCTTTTGTTCTCACCATTTTGTGCTGGCTTCAGCATCTGAATGCTGCCATCGCATTGACTTTGACAGACTCAACTGGAAAAACAGACACATTTTAGCTAGTGGTGCCCAAATACCAGCTCTGTGATATGATTCACTTTGCGGAGGAGGAGAATGGTTTGTTAAATCACTGGCTGGTTTATGCCTGAAGGAGCCTGTTACAGAGGAGGTTTCACCTGCTAAATTTGCATAACCTGTTTTCTTTCTAAAGGAGTATTTTTGACAGTCATCACATACACACATGTGCTGTATAAGTGAACTGAGGTCTGCCTTATACATTTTGAATTATAACCACACTGTGGTGCTATTAATTGTCTTTGTTATCAGTTTGCTCAGGAGTTTGATCCTCGAGCACAGTCACAAGAAAAGAGGCACATCTTTTTAGATAACTGCCTAGAAAAACACGCATTTCTTCTAGAGAAGTGTAAATACTTTTCACTTTAACAGATTATCTAATTAAGCAGTCAGTGAATGTTAGTTTTAAGACTTCAATGTATTCAAGTTCTCTTAGCATGCAGTTTTGCTAATCTATTATGCTGGATGATTGAGGAGGGTAGAAGACATTAGGAATCAGAAGTGGCATGATGTTAGTGAACAGGGAATGATTACTCACTGTTTATCATAAAGCAAAACATTAAGGGGCTTTTGAGAAGGTGATAGGATGGCAAGTTCAAAATAAACAGTGCATAGTTAAACTGCAGCACTTATAATCCTGAAAGTTTATGTGAATTTAAGAAAGCAATTAGATGAATTCATGGAAAAAAGGTACTCAAAAGCTAATAACATGAAGAAATAATCTCTGGCTTAAGAAGTCCTTACGCCTCTGATTACTGGCAGCAGGAAATAAATGTCATGCCAAAAGGCATCAGGATTCGTTTCCCCTGTTATTCTGCACTTTCGTAGTCATCCTCTACTGGTCACAGACCCAGACAAATCTTTGTGCTCTTCTTGCAAAATGAAGTCCATAAGCACAACAGAGAATATAAACTGATGTTAAAGTTATATCAAGTAGAACATAAGTTTAGAGTAGTACTTCACCTAACATTGTTAATTTTATGCTACATCTTATGAATAGTTGGACGTAACTTGGTTCACAAAAAATTTATGAGTTAAATTTTCTTCATTTATGTTTCTCTGTAATATTAGGTTGATACCAAATTACTCCACATCTTTTTAAGTAAGCTAATTTCTAATATTATTCTGTTGTTAAAATAGATACCTTGAAAGACAATCACTTTGGAATTCAAGTAAAGGTGAAAGATTCTCTCTATAGTTTATGGTACTATAGTAACTGATCACTTGACAAAAAGAACGTAGTATTTATGCAACTAGTTTGTTGCTTTTTTCTGATTTAGGGTAATTTTCTTAAGTGTCATTTGAAGAAGAAGCTTTCTTTTTGATTTTAAAGAATAGAGAAAACTTTCTACAATAATGGATGTGAAGTTAATATTACAAGACTGCACAATATCTTAAATTCAACTATGTTAACCAGTATACAAAAGATATGACTTTCAACTGGTTTTCAGCTAGTGCATATAGTAATGTATCCTATATATCCCTTGTCACACACACATATACCTATATATAGGTGTTCATGTGTGTAAGCAGATGGACATATTTTTTATACCTATATATAAAAATATACATATTTTTATATGGATGGTATAGAAATGATATATAAATTGCAAGCCTAAAAAGAAATAGAAAAAAATATCACAAATTGAAAAAGAGAGATGACACTTTCCCCTCAGCATGAAAAGGACTTTTAAAATAAAAATTATCTAGTGTCAATACCTATTCTCAACATAATAGTTATTTGTTGACTTTTTTCATCATAACAAAAGACTTATTGAAAATAAGTTGCCCCAATGTCTTAACTTTGTCACTACTTCTTTTGGCAGATACATATTTTGTTATTACATTTTTTAGCAGAAAACTGTCATCCTATGGGTCTGATAATGGGAAATGTGTCTGTTAATATGGCAAATTATATTTGGAGACAGCATGTGCAATATTAAATGCCAGAACACCAATATGACCCATCTGCCCAATATGTAAAGTATAATAACACCATTATGAAGTGATGATATGTTTACATACCCTTGTAACAGGATTAAAGTTTTCTTAATTGTCCCCTGCTTGAACCTAATGTAATGTTTTTGGTGTGTCCTATAGAATAATATTGAAAGAATGAACAAATCAGTGGCGGAACCTTCTGAGATTTGCCTAATTACAACTCAAATTGTTCCCATATTGGAAATTACATGCATATAATGCCTTTTGGGGCACAGAATAGAAGAAGCATAAGAAGGTCAGCCAACAGTGCATTGCAATGAGTTCTGTCTTCATGAACTTCTAAAATGTCTTTTTTCATGCAATGAGACACATTAATTTACTAGAAACAGATTTCAGAATTGTTTTATCCAATTTTGGAAGGCTTATTTCTGCAATTCCCATAAACCTGTTGCAGAAAACATAAATTGCAGTCGCCCTAAATTTAGTTAAATAACCAGAAATCACTCAGCTAGGTCAATATGTGAGATTAGGACGTTGCTGCTGCATTTCAGGTACATGGTTAATTTTGAAAGATTCTAAAGAGTTTTACAGACCTTTAACCATATCTTGACCCGTGCATCATTCAGAACAGTCCTGTGAAATGCAGCGGAGTCTTGGATAGGTCAAGGAGTATCAACTGCACCCAGCTGTGTGTTCCCATGACACTGTTGCACGTTTGTGACAGGTGTACATATGATAGTTTTTCTTTTTATTCCACTCCAGCCTTTTCACAATACAGCTGCATGTTAATCAGCATGATGACTTCTTGCTAGCCTAGAAATGCTGACCCCACTGAGCAGAACTGCATGCCTGAGAGCAGAGAGATACTTGCAGAATTACTAAGTCTTAGTAATTGTGGGAATGCCTTAAAGACCAGTGAGGTCTTGCTCAGCTATTGATAATGAATAGTGTCCCAGGAGATCGAAATTACTCTTTTCTTGATTGACTTGATTGCTTCAAGTTGAAACAATCCCTTGACAATCTGCTTCAAAAAGTGTATTGTACAGTTTTAATAGTGGTAGTGTGCAATTATTCCAGGTATTGAAAATCATACAAGTTATTAAAAGATGTTAGCTTCTATATATTACTGTAAGAAATATTCTAACACTAGTATTCTAATAAAATCCCAGTTTCATCAATGCTTACTCACACTGTGAAATGTGTGAGGACTTACATGTTAGAAACAGGCCCCATACCACCCTGCAACCATAAATCATAGAATCATAGAGTCATAGAATGGTTTGGGTTGGAAGGGACCTCAAAGATCATCTAGTTCCAACCCCCCTGCCATGGACAGGGGCACCCTCCACTACACCAGTTTGCCCAAAGCCTCATCCAATCTGGTCTTGAACACTTCCAGGGGTGGGGCAGCTACTACTTCTCTGGGCAACCTGTTCCAGTGCCTCACCACCCTCTGAGTGAAAAATTTCTTCCTTATATCTAATTGAAATCTCCCCTCTTTCAATTTAAAGCCATTTCCTCTTGTCCTATCACTACACGCCCTTGTAAAAAGTCTGTCTCCAGCTTTCCTGTAGGCCCCCTTTAGGTACTGAAAAGCTGCTATAAGATCACCCCAGAGCCTTGTCTTCTCCAGGCTGAACAGCCCCAGCTCTCTCAGCCTGTCTTCATAGCAGAGGTGCTCCAGCCCTCAGATCATCTTTGTGGCCCTCCTCTGGACCCGCTCCAGCAGCTCCATGTCCTTCTGGTGCTGGGGACTTCAGAGCTGAAGGCAGTAGTGCAGGTGGGGTCTCACGAGAGCAGAGTCGAGGGGCAGAATCACCTCCCTCGACCTGCTGGCCACGCTCCTTTTTATGCAGCCCAGGATACGGTTGGCTTTAAAAACTAAACAATGTACACAAGTGTTAGTTGGGGTTTTTTAAATATAATTTAGCTGTTTGAAAGATAGGCTGCCTGCTCCAGAAGTAAGACAATGCAAAGGAGTGGATATGGTGTATCCTGGATATGGGTCAGAAAAGCACCTAGGCACAGAGAGAATCCGGCTGGGATATCCTCTGTGGTAGTACAGTCCGTGTACTGTAGCTTAGGATCTTTTGCTTTCATATTCGAGTTTTGTCATCAGTTTGGTTCATTTGTAGCCTTTTTCCTTGCAAGATCAATGCTGAATCACATTCTAAGTGGGAAAAAGGAAAAAAGGTCATTTGTCAGCACTCCATGACCTTGATTTGCTCTGCTTGCAGGGTACAAATGAGAGCTGTGAGAGATTTTTATTAAAATTTAACTTATTTTTTTCAGTTCAATGGAAATTTTGGGGCTAAGAGAGCCAAGTCAGACTCTTTGCAAGGGTGAGAAGGGAAATGATAATGTGATTTTTCAGAGTGAACAGCATATTTGACATATTGTGATAGACTTGTACCTGCGTATCTTGTGACCTTTGGGTACTAGGTGCTTTCACATTGCATTGATACTGTATAGACAATGGGAGTAACATGAACTGGTGCTAAAGCAGAGACTCAAACCTGAAGTCTATTGCTACCAAAGATTTCTGCCTCATGTTGTTATACAGAAGCAGCAGTTTAAACTTCTTAATTTACACCAAAGCTTTGCGCTTTGCAGAGCTTTGGAGCTTTGCAAATGTTTAGGTTTTGACTTGACCTATTCTAGCAAAGAGGAGTGGGCAGGGAGTTCATGCTCCTACCCGCAGCACAAGTGTGGATAGCATTAGGGTTTGGATTTGGTCCCATAACAGGATGTCTGCAGCCAGACTCCCTGGGGTGCTCTGGATGTTTTGTGCTGAACCTGTAGTGCAGTCTGACTCTCAAGCCAGCGTATCTGGGCCCATCGCATCAGTGTAGTTGGTGCTTTCAGACACGGAGTGCTGGCTAGGAGTCTCCAGTGTCATTCCTTTCCTTGTTCTTGGCCAGCACGAGTCAGGCGTGTTCTCGACATGAACACCTTAAATTTGCTCCAGCTCATGGTGATTGGTTTGGTCCCATTGCTTGTTATCAGCAAAAGCTGGTGACTTCTTGCTGAAGCAAGATGACTTCTTGCTCCATCATCAGTGGTACTAACTTGGGTTTAAAGGGTCTGGGCACACTGTCTGCAGTACAAGCATCACCATTTCCAAGAGGGAAAATGCTCATAAGTGATGTTCCTTGTTTCTGGAGAGTTTTTATGTACATTCTTTCCCTTAATGAACCTTGTAGCCGCAACAAAAGTTGACAGTTTAGTGGGCATTATCTCAACTAATCAGCTCTAGTAGCAAAATAAGGTCTCACAGCTCCCTTTGGCTTGGTTCAATGCAAAGGAGCATTAGCAATTTTAGTCTGAGCTAGTTGCTTAGATGGAGATTGCCAAGTTTATGTGCATGCTTCTGTGTAATTATAATTATGAAAATTGCTCTTCAGCTTGTGAAATCATGAAGCCTTGCAGGCTTTTTTAATTAAGAGACTGTCAAATATATATGCTGTTCCAACACACAAATCCATGGCGTTCAAAAAAACCCACCAGTTCTTTTGAATCCAAGGCTCTTGCTATACAATTATATTATGATTAAGATAATATTCATGTGAATTATGGTAATTCCAGTTAAGAAACACTACAGGGATTTTATACAAAGTTTTTGTCACTATTTACATTTACATGTAATTTGATGGTATTACTTATTTACAAAAAAAACTCCTTTGTTGCCCACCATCATAGTAGTAGAGTATGAAATCCTCAGAATAACTTTGGTAGAATTTACACTTAGGATCACGTATAGAAGACAGATATCTTTAATCTAAACTAGTTATGAGAATTCCTTGAATTCCTTAGCAGGGGAACTCTGGAGCACAATAATCAAGTAGGCTTTTGGTTGATATAATTTTAAAGAAAGGATGCAAATCTTTCACAGTATGATCTCTTGTCTAATCTTTTATATCAAAATGGAGATAAAGTTGATACAAAGCATTCATTACTAATACAAGGATCATTAGTCTGTTTAAAGTATTTCTGCCAGGAACAAATTTGGTCCAAAGAAGAACAGACTTTTAACAGATCATTATTCAGCAGGTTGGAGAGAGAATCTTAATTGTCCTTTAAGGTCTCAGAGTCTATGAATGGAAGAGTATTAAAGGTGACTCATTTGCAGATGTAAAATGTGTCTTTTCATAGTTACAGGTTAATAGCCATGTATGATTTTCATTAATGCAAGAAAGAGCCATCTTCCTTTCTCTCTGATGAAAGCTTTCTATAGAAGTACGTGAAAAATATAGAAAAAAATTTAAATAGTAAAAAGGTTGATGTAGTGAGTTGAAGTTCTGAAAGATGAGAGGCTACAGGTAAACCTGAAATGTGCAGTATTGAATGCCTGTGAATCTACAAACTAATTAACAAAGGCCAGGACTGTGCACTAGTGTAAGTTAGTTACAGCCCACTGAATCCAGCCAAAGCAACACCTGTCTTTAATATATAGAAAGAATAATTGTCATGAGGGACTTGAGTCCGGGATGCAATAATGGAAGCTCCACTTCATGCCGAGGATAGTAAAGCTCCTAAAAATGATGGACGATATATGGTGGTTTTCTAATGCAAAACATACTGGGTTTGACAATGAGTAATTTTATGCTGGATCTT
This sequence comes from Tauraco erythrolophus, assembly GCF_009769465.1. Lineage (NCBI taxonomy): Eukaryota > Metazoa > Chordata > Aves > Musophagiformes > Musophagidae > Tauraco > Tauraco erythrolophus. Next base: position 61,499,758 of record NC_141466.1, on the reverse strand, counting down.
GTTCTGATAGATATAGATGAATTAAACGCTGTGCAGCAGCATTTAGTGGCTAAGAGTCTGATGCTCACGATCTTATTGCAAGTAATATGTAACTTATACTTAATATATTAAAAGAGAACAGTCCCAACTACTAGCACATTTATGGAAGTTAGGGAGAAATGATGAATAAATTTTGTGGAAGTTAGGGAGAAGTGATGAATAAATTTGCCTTGGAGGAAAATTGGAGATGGAAAAATCTGAATGAAACAGGGAGTTCTTCAGCAAGAACTTACTTTTTGGCTAGTAAGTCTTGATTCCACATTCAGAGGATGTAATTTGCTAAAATAAATTCTGGTCCAGTGGAGAAACAAGGCTATAATCATCCCCAAATATCTGACATACAGGGGAAAAAAAAAGAGACAAAGTCGAAAACAGCCTATATAAAATAGAAACTGTGAAACTGTTAAAAGAAATTAAACCTCATTGTTCAGAGAAATTAAATCTGTTATAGAATCCCTGGTGATAGGATAGGGATAAGGATATTAGGAACAGAAGAAAGAGGTAGGCTTAATGCTAGAGAAGTCAGACAAAACCGACAGCGATGAAGTAAAAAAACCAGAAGTAATAAGGATTTCTCAACTTCATTTGGAAATATATTCTGTGACATACTTTATCACCTTTCTAGCTCATCAGTACCAAAGGAAAACAATAGAAGTCTACTTGGGATAAACATTTTTATATCATCTGTCTTGGCTAACTCACACCTAAGAATCCTGAAAGAGTTGGCTGAGGACATCTCTGTTTCACAGATGTTCATTTTCAATAAGTACTGAAATCTTAGGGAACCTCCAGAACAGAGGAAGAATTACAGTACTATACCAGCAATCAAAAAGCAGAAGTGAGCTGATCCACAGTTGTAGGCTGGTTTACCTGACATCACCTTCCAGTCAAACAATGGACAGTCTGATACAGGATTCAATTGATAAGAAATCAAATTTTACATGAAAGTAACCAAAGTATGAACAAATAGTTTAGGCAAATAAGCTGAGTTTTACTTTCTGAAATGACAAATTAAATTGATTTTGGTAACAGCATAGACAGAGTGTGTGTTACAGAGTGTTTTAATCTGTACCAAGTGTTATTCTGACTAAAGGATCAGCACTACCTCATATCAACAAGGTGAATTTTGAGTCTATTATGATCCACCTGACAAAATCTTAACAGATTTGTCAGTGAGTACCTTCATTAAATAGAAATTCTTTCTGTAGAGCTCCAGGATGGTGGCTTCTGGCTCCAAAGCCATGTAAAATTTCCCTCAATGCTGTGGAAATAAGTGCTGATCTATCACTGCCAACTTGTGAAAGGCACAAATACTGTCAAAGTGATCTCTTATGATGATTACACAGGGTAATCCTGATCATTTGGTCCAATAAAAAATAATTTGTTAAACTGAGCAATAGATAGGAAGATTTTTTTTCCTCTTTGTTCTGTTCTGCTTAGTACCAGCCTATTGTTTCTGAAAAGAAAGATAATGTATTGGAGATTTTGAAAAAAAAATAAAAATCCCAAGCCATAAGAATGCTGGAGAAAAGACTTTTGGTGACAGAATTGAAGTAAAAGAGCAGTTTATTTTATTTAAAAAAAATGTTCAAGTGGGATGGGAACATTTAACAATAGATATTTTATTGGAAAAAGCTGCTTTGTGGAATCAAAGCTCTTAATTTTTCTTTCACTTGACTGATTTTTTTTTTATTTGGCAGAATCTTTAGAAAGGTATTTTGAAGATGTTGATATAATTCATATTAACATTTTTCAAACCTTAAATCCATTTTTGTACTTTAAAATGGCTCATTGTTCTGAAATGTAAGCTAATTCAAGTAACAGGCAGTTATAAAAACTGAAAATGGTATATTCTTCCCATCTGAGAATCTAAAAGTCCAAAGAGTTATGGAAATCTTAGTGTTCTCAGGATTTTACTTATAAGCATTTTGAATATCTTAGATGAGAAAGATAACTGTTTTGAAAAAAAAAGAATTGTAGATCAGAAAAAATTGTTCTATTATGTAAGAGAGACATGACTTGATTGTGGAATATAAATAATTTCAAACAAGAATAGAATACTAGGGGAGAAAGATGAGAAGAATTATTTACATGACAAAAAGCTAATCTTCTGTATAACACAGCCACAGTAATCTAACTTATTATTTCTATATTAAATCAAATCATTCATATGACTAAAGCTTAGCTTTTGGAAAGATTTTCAGTTGGAGTCAATGTCTTCAAGAGAGAGTAATCCATCATTTTCCCAGGTAGATAACGTCAGTGATCGTTGACTCATATACCTTTAGTAAGATGCACTTTTCTTTTACTTTGAAAACATCTGCATCCTGCATCCAGCTGTTTATTCTCCTCATAAAATTATTACATTAAAGTAGTCCTTTAAAACCTGCTGTTTTTCTTCACCACATACATTTTTATGTATCATAGTCAAGTTGCCCATTCAATTAGCCATGCAATCCAAAGAGGTAATCAAAACTGAAACGAAGACATTATGGCTAACCCAAAGGCTCAAGTCCATGTTTTACATAAAAAGAAGTGTTATTTGAAACCTGGTACTTTGGATGCCTTTTGTCGCAGGTCTCAAAAATACAGAGTCATAGAAAATAAAGCTATGCAGGGTGGACCTCCAGGGATCATCTTATCCTGTGACTCAGGTAGAGTCAAGTAAGCTTCTGCCATTGCTGCCAGATGCTTACCTAACCTACTCTTAAAATCCTCCAGAGATCCTATAGCTTCCCTAGAAAATCTATTGCAGTGCTTCATTACCCTTACCATTAGGGATTTTTCCCTAATATCTGATGTAAGTCTTCCTCACTGCAGTTAAAGTCCATTACTTTTCATTCCTGAAGACAAAGAGAGAAGATTGTTACTGTTCTCTGCCTCAAACTTCCCAGTATCTTAAGTTGGTCATGTCTTCAGAGTTTCCTTTACTAAATAACGGTAACTCTGGCAATCTTCCCTTGTAGGAGGTCATGGCTCCTTGACCTCTTTTCAGTACCCTTCTTTTCAATAGGCATGACTTTCCTCAGAGTGCTCTAAACTAGCACACTAGCTAAAGTCTTGCTAAGGCTGAATGGAGTATTGCTTAAATTTTAAATATGTTCCTATTTATACATGACCTTTCAGAAGGTGTTTATTCAGATAGTGACCACTGTTCTTAAAAAGAGACAATATGATCTCTTCAGAATGTTCGTCTCTGTTGGAGTACATTTAAGTTCTTATATTGCACACGTTACCAGAATTACATGCCTTTAGAGTTTTGAAATAGCATAAAATGTAGTTCAAACCTGTCAGCCCAGCATTTCTTGGTCGTTGAAGTCTGATGTGATAGTAACCTTGTTTTCTGGAAACATATTTTTCACATTTGAAAATGTCTGTCACAGTTTGGAGCATCTCGCTAGATTACATCACAGTGGCATGCAACACACAGGAAATCTGAAAAATATGCTGCATTAAACTGCCCTTAAGGAAACCGTGGTATTCAAAATAGAATATGTTTTAAATCTTACTTGCTTGTTTGTACAACTGGCCTATGCTACGTAAGCCACATTAAAACTTGGAGGTTGCGTGTAGTAACCAGGTACCCCAGTGTTTTTGGGTTAAGTTCATTCACATTACCATGCACTCTGTTCTGAGGTGAAGGGAGCTGGAGAAGTTGGTGTTTTAACCTGAGGTAAGTTATTTGCCAACTGTAGTTCTGCCTGATTGATAACGGAACTGGGATACAAAAGAATGAGACATTTATCATCTGAATCAACTCAATTTAGCGAGACTTTATTGACACCAGAACTTCTCTAAGATCTGCCAAGGAATGTTAATCGCTATGCTATCTATCAAGAGGAAAGAATAGCTCAGTATAAAAAGGGCCTTTTATTAGAGAGCAGATAAATATAAATGTAGATAAAACCTATGTATTTTGTTATATTCATCAGGGACTGCACCCTTTCTGAAATTTTGCTTATTGTCGCCAAGAGGTTGATTTACTTGTTTTAAGTCATAATTTGATCACATATCCTTCTTTACAAAATATCGAGAACGCACTGTGCATCCCACTTGATTTCAGACTTCAGAGCTATATAGCTACATCCGGTTTGTCACGCTCCACCCATTTAACCTCGAGGGAAATAGGTACCTTTTCCCTGTATTACCTCTCCTTACCCTCTCCTCCTCCTCCACTGTTCTCACCTGCACCCCTCCTCCATTTCCTTAATGTGAATGTGATTACAAGATGCCTTTGGCTGGACTATAGTATATCACATTTCTTTGAGAGGAGGGCAGCCTCTCTCCCACGGTGACTAGCCTGAAGCCATTCTGATCTGTTTTAGGGCTCTATGTTATTATAATGTGAATAGCAAAAGTAAAAATAACACACAAACAAAAACGGTCAAAAAATAGAAAGGTTAATATTTTATATTATTTTCTTTTGAAACTAGCTCATTGAGCAGGTTGGGTTAGTTTCAATCATTTTTTTGTTTCTCATTCTTTAGGAGAGAAGTGGACTGTGGCCAGGTTTTCCTATCACAGCCCATCTGTGTTATGTGCTAGGGAGACAAAAGAAAAGATTAAAGATGTTACTGTGTAAAATGCTTTATATTTTGGGGGTGGGGAGTAGAGGAGCTGGGGAAGATAGAAAATTATTTCCAGTTGAAGATTGTACTTAAAAATGATTATAATCTTTTGCTGGTTTCAGTTGTCTGGGGAGTTTGAGATGAATGATGCCACAAATTGCTGATCGGATGTGTCAGAATTAATTTCTGCTTTCCACAATTTTTTGTAAAGCTTGTTCTGGTTGAACTTTGGGCTACTTTCCTTTGGAAATAAATTTAAAAATGACTTGACATGAAGTTGTAAGTATGGAAAAATGGAGAATAAATGCTAGCATAGTGCTAAATCTGTATATACTACAAAATAAAATTCCACTCATCAAAGGAAAAGCCTGACTGATGTGTCAATCCATGGTTTTCCCAAATGCTCCTGAGTCTTTAAATGCAAATTAACTGCCCAAAGTTATATTAAAAAGATATTATTCAGGTTGTAATGTCAAATACTCAAGTGTTTTGAAATTGCTCATCCATGCAATGTGAATTAAAATCTCATGCGCATATCACATAGTCACTAATTGCATGGTCCAATATGTCTTGTTTCAGTGGGACCTTTGCCACTTTTAGGGGAGGGAATGGATGTTACTGACTTAGAGAAGAATTATTCCTTATCATATGGCTAAATATCTATTCAAACCATGAAGTCATAATCATTACTTTCCTTGTGGTGTTTTCTGTCCTGTTCATGACTTTAACATCTGGGGCTTCATACGTCCAAACTTCAGGAGAGTTAATCATCTTCTCCATACCCCTTTCAGGTATAGGGCAGCACTATCACAAAAGCGTTGAGGCATTGAAGTAAAACATTATATGCCAATATTTAAATGCCCAATTTGAGATAACCCGAGTCTGATTTATTACAAAATTGTCTTGTATATAACAATATACATTCAAAATACAGGTTGTCTTGTCTTTATTGACAGTTGTGAGTCCTCAGCAGTTAGGAAAATCATACAATGAAGACTACACTAGCAGCAACTGCCTAAGCAAAACTTGGAATACATGGCTTGCCTCCTATAACAGATAATAGGGCTAAAATTTTCTGCAGGTCACACAAAATAAAATCCTGACCCTACTTCTCATATCATAGAATCATAGAATCATAGAATCATAGAATCATAGAATGGTTTGGGTTGGAAGGGATCTCAAAGATCATCTAGTTCCAACACCCCTGCCACAGGCAGGGAAACCCTCCACTACCAATGAGATTGCTCAAAGCCTCATTCAACCTGGCCTTGAACAATTCCAGGGATGGGGCATCCACAAATTCTCTGGGAAACCTGTTTCATTTCCTCACCACTCTCAGAGGGAAGAATTTCTTCCTTATATCTAATCTAAATCTCCCCTCTTTCGGTTTAAATCCATTGCCCCTCGTCTTATCACTATATACCCTTGTAAAAAGTCCCTCTCCAGCTTTCCTGTAGGCCCCCTTTAAGTACTGGAAGGCTACAATAATACCATCCTGGAGCCTTCTCTTCTCCAAGCTGAACAGCCTCAATTCTCTCAGCCTGTCTTCATAGCAGTGGTGCTCCAGCCCTCGAATCATCTTCGTGGCCCTCCTCTGGACTCACTCCAGCAGCTCCGTGTCCTTCTTGTGTTGGGGACTCCAGAGCTGAACATAGTATTCCAGGTGGGGTCTCACGAGAGCAGAGTAGAGGGGCAGAATCCCCTCCCTTGACCTGCTGGCCACGCTTCTTTGGATGCAGCCCAGGATGCAGTTGGCTTTCTGGGCTGCCAGCGCACATTGCCGGCTCCAGGAGCTATAAGAAGACTACGATGGTCATGGAGGATGGAGACTTCCAGGACAGTTGTATTAAAAGTGAGGCCAATTTTTGCTAAGTATACTGCAAACGCAGGCTGGTTTCTGAATAGTATTTTTTGACCATTTCTATTTCTTTGAGAGGAGAAAATCACACACCTAGTATACAAAGCTCTCTTTTAAGCCAGATTTGAAATTTCTTAAATGAAAAAAGAAATCATTGCTTTATTGAAACAGAGTTGCCAGATACTTCTCCTGTTTTCATTTTCCAGATTTGCTAACCATGTTAGCCGAAAATTAAAGGAAGTTTGTGATGGACACCTATTGCATAGAACAAGCAGTCAAAAGTGGTTGAGGGCCACTGAACAGGGACTTAAAATGGGAAATCTGGGGCAAGTTTCTTAATAGGCAATGTCACCAGCTGGACAATTATTCAGAGTCTAATCCAATGCTGACTCTGACAATGCATGCTCCTCCTTTGAGTTTGCTTGGGTTTTATTATTCTTCTTTTAGGTTGGAAAATTCCATGACTCCACCATTGCTGTATATCCTAAAAATAATACATTTGCCTGATCATCCATGTAATCATAGCACTTTACTTAAATGGAAAAGCATCATCCATGCTTTGCTCTTGAGAAAACTGAGCCACGTATGGGTTAGAATGAATCACTGACTGAGTCAAGAAGAGAATTTAGATCAGGTTCCCCAGCTGTCACTCTTTTTCTTGCACAGCTACCTCCTCCAGCACCATCAAGAGTGTCAAGGTTTTGTGCTCACATCTGTATTACAAAATACCTCTCTGGGAATATATATGGCCAGCTGTACGGCTTGTGGATTCATTTCTGGTTGCAAATTGCTGGTTGATTTTGACATATAAAGCACTAAGTTATGTTGATTCTCCTGACCTGAAACACCACATTATATGGTGCTAAATTATTGGAGATTAACAGGATGTTAAGGAGGACACTGAGTGTTTTCAATAAGCCTTGATGTAGGAGGTCCTGAAACTGGTGATATGCAGTCTGTGATATAAGTCATACTGGTTTTGAGGTTTTGAGAATTGAGTCTTTCTTGACAGTTCCTGCTGGGTTATCTGAAAAGTAACAAGTAAATTATTTCTTATGAGTTTAACCCTCAGTATTATAGCTAGCCTGTGAAGAAATTTTGCAGAGCATGGAGAAACTGAAGGCTTGATTCAGCCTGAAAACGAGGGACTGCAGAGAGAAGACTGAAGAGAAACTTTACTAAAACTCATGTATTTAAGCATGTGTTCATAATCAGCATGATCAGAGCTATAGATGTCACTGGAACTACTCACAAGCTTAAAGTTAAACTGATGTTTAAACATTTGATGGTGTAGAGAATTCTGCACAAAACCAGAAGTTATGGAAAACTGACAAAAATGAGATTGGACAAGTGACTTGGGAGTGTGAAAGGTAGGTGTTTCATAACGCAAAACAAGGTAAGAAAGTTATGAGCAGTAATGGGCAACAGTTTACAAAAATGCTTTTATTTAGTAGAAAATGGATTTGTTTCTAAAGGTTTTGTTTTGCTTCTGCACTTAAAAATTTCGAGACTATCTACTTTTTACTCAGCAAGATACTCCTAATAGGTTCTTTTTTTATTTTGTTTATTTTAGTGAGAAAAATCCCCTCATAATTATCTTAATTACATTTCAATATAAATAATGGGGACAATTACTATCACTGGCAACATTTGCAGTTATAATATCCTAGATTTAATATCAGTTTTCACTGAAATTCTAGCTATTTCAAAAGTAAATATCCTTGTTTCCAAGCTCTTCCATCTTCATTTTCACTCCTTTAACAGAACACTTTTATTAATGGCTCCAGTACAGTTGAAAAATCAATTTCCTGAGCCTCAGAAATGTTGAGATGGAAAATTAGTCCTTCCTTTTGGGTTTCAAAAGAACTTCCCCATTGATCTTCAGTATCATTTAAACATGATGGATTCAGTTTTAATGTCAGAAGCTTGCATATATTGGTCTTCTATCAGTAGTTACTGATGTATCAGTAACTATGCCCAACAGAGCATATATCAGGTATCCTGACATGTGAAACTCCTATGAGCTGCAGCACAGGACTTGTAGATAAACAGGCGATCTTCTATGTAAGCTGGAAGAATATGTCTTCAGGTGTTAATATTGCAACTTTTCTGTTTTGCTGATCAACCATTTCCAATAGCTTTAGCTCTTCCTTTAGTCGTCTCCTGTTCCTCTGTAGTAGCTTTGGTACTGTCCATATTTCCACTCCTGGAAGAGGTTGTCTGTTGATTTTCACCATGAGCTAGGAGTGTGGGAAAGTCAAACGTACTCTCTGCAGCAGCGGTGAGTCAGGATTGGTATGGGTCTTAGGAGGCACAGGCTTTCTGGCTATATCTACAGGAGGTGGAGAAACAAATTGTGGACTATTCTCTGCCACTAAGTTCAGCTGGTGTCATATAACTTGTGTGAATACACTTGAACTTGCTGACCTTCCCCCAAAACAGAGTGGCTACAGCCAAACTGTCTGTGAGGAATGGTTCTTGGCTATGTTAATCCCTGAAACATGCCGGTGTGGTGCCTGGGTGAATCTTAGCTGGCACCAGCCCAAAATCTGCCAGGGAGTGCTACCAATGGTTAGCAGTATGAAGGAATGTCTGCCAGTCCTCTGGCCCATGCACTGGCCCTGTTGAGTTTATTGATGTAGATACTGTCTCTTAGACTCGGCTTGTGTTGTGAATCTGGGCATTAAGCACTGTCTTTGCAAGTCCTAGGGAGGCAATGCTGTCTGTCCCTGCCGTGCATCTGACGGAAACAGAGGGCAGTGGGACTCAGCACCCTTCTTCACACAGGTCCTATGATGACCTCTGCTCTCAGTCGGGCATGCTTAATCTTTTACATCGTGATAAAAAGACTGTTGTCTAAAGAGGGTGAGCATGCACAGCTCCATAGGCTTCACACCGGTGAAAAGCCAAGCCCTGCAGTACCCAACTTTAATTGCCTGAATTTTAAGCCCATTAGCCACCACGCCTGGCTGTGAAGGAGTTCCTAAAACAGAAGGTTCCTCTGAAGTTCTCCTTTAAAGGCCTGTATCTCATATCGAGCCGATAATAATGTAACTCCACGAATCTTAGAATAGAACTTTGTTCATCTTCCTTATTGAGTGTGGGCAGCTGGCTGGAAGGGAGCGCTTTTTGGTGCTGGGTAACCATTCAGCATAATGGCCTTTATGAATTTCACTGGTATGTACTGTAATAACATTAATCATGATGAACTCATTTGGCACTAATAGGAATGTCATATGTACTTGTATAAGAATATTCACTGTAGTTCATCATTAATTAACTGGGCTATTATTTTAAAGTGTTACCAGACATGGTATGTAAAAATGGTTTACTTTGCAATCTCCTAGTGCTGAAATCATGTAGGCTCTTTTGCTATGGTTTATGTCAGAGAAAATCACAACAGAAAGAGCAAAGAATCCAAGACTAAGATAATACATTTCAGCTGTATAACCTTTGGAAATATAAGAATGTAGGACTTGCCATATAGGCAAAGTGCTACGAATATAGTGGCCTATCTAGTCTGGTGTCCTTCTCCTCAACATGTCCTGTGCCAGATACTTCAGACATAAAAGAGAAGGAACACAGATGAGGAACTATATTCTGAAACCCAGAATTTTATTATATCCTACTATTAATCTTTTCCTGTAAGTATGAAGCTTACATGGTAGTCTTCTGTAAGGGTCACTCATTATTATTTGAACATTCAAATAAATAATATCAGCTGTTTCTTCTTTAGCCATTAGTTTGCCATCATGCTTAAAGAATTCTAGAGAAACCACTGCTGATTTAGGTAGAGGGGAAATAAAGAAACAGGCCTGGAAGAAACTCCTGGGTCCTGATGTCACGTCCCCTAGTAGTCTAGCCAACCTTTCTTAAGAGGATCAAGCTTCATCTTGAAATTAGCTAGGTTTCTTGCTACTGGAAGACTGTTGTGGAACCCCAGTCCAGTCACAAATCTTCTTCTACTTGCCTAATGTAATGTATTTGGTGCTAATTATTTCTTGTGCTAACCCTGATTTTCAGGTTAAATAGTACTTATTCCTCTCTGCGTTTGCTCTTTCAATGTGTTTATGGAGCAGGCCACTCTCAGACTTTATTGGCTAGACTAAACAAAGTCTTTTCATTTCCTCTCATAAGACAGGTTCTTCTTTTCCTCTTAATGTCCTAATGACTGCCCTTTCACAGAATCACAGAATCACAGAATGTTAGGGATTGGAAGGGACCCCAAAGGATCATCTAGTCCAATCCTCCTGCCTGAGCAGGACCACCTAGATCAGATCATACATGAACGCGTCCAGGTGGAAACTATGTTTTGGGTCAGTGGAACTGTAGACAGTATGATAAATGTCCTGATGCTGCTTTTGACAATGATATTTATGTTTCCCTATCCTTGCATGTAATACCTCTCCTTCTACATCCTAGGCTTTTAGTATTGCTGTTTAACAATTCATCCAGGTCTTTTTCATCTTAATCATTCCCAATCAATGAGGAAGTGACTTTGTTTCACAACTCTTACATTTTCTTGCTTAACTTTGTTGCACAACCAAAGCAAGTGACTTTGTTCCACAACTCTAATAGCAATAGTCATACTAATGGCTTTAAGTTGTTTCTAGGTACTAGAAACTGTAATCTAGCATCTACAAGGCGTTTATAAAGTGAATGAAGAGAAGTTGCAGCCTCCCAGGCTGATTCAGAATCTCAGCATAGACAGTTAACCTGAACACCCCAAGAGCAGCACCCGTGTTCATGTGTGACTTAAACTTACTACTGCTGACTTTCATCCTTTTTCTGCTACTTGTCAGAATCAGCTGGTACAAAAATTGCATTGGTGAAATCCCCAGCTCTGTCACCTGCAACTCTGAACCAGCTTTCAGGTAGTTACTGACTGTTAGGAATAAAATAGGTATCAAGACTTATCCTTGAGGATGTTCGGTGGAAAAATAAGACTGACAGCTCACTTCACCCCCCACCCCCGCCCCACCCCCCCAAGTTATAATCTTCTTTTTGGCTGAACAAGTACTCACTTAAAAATTGCTGCAATCTTTATTATGTCTGTTGTAACTAGTAATCCCCAGTGTGGATCTATTTTTTTGTGAAATCTAAATAAAGATTTCCCTTAGCCATAAATGATTTATTTGATAGTCAAAGAGATAAGTTTTGTCTGTAATAACCTATTTCAGATACATGCACATGCATTTCATTCTATCCTTCAGCTTCTGTTCTATGCCTTCACATATTTTTTTCTTCATAATTCGTCCTTGTCGTGATATAGTTTTTAGAGAGGTACAAAATTGACTGAGAAATAAAACATAATCCATTCACTGAGTGGTTTGATTGTTCTAATTTTATAATAGCTTTAACCAGCTTCAACTCTGGTGCTGAAATCTCTCTCATTGATCTTTGTAATTTCCAGGAACACATTGGCACAACCGCCTTACATTAAGTACCAAAGCCTTGAAGAGTTACGTGATGTGAAATGAAAATTCCGCTGTACTGAACTGATGACTTATTCTAATAAAAGAACCTTTTCTCATAGCACAGTTTTTCAACATCATGGATTCTTTAATTGGGAGGAGAATTTCAAAGACATAGTCTGATTACAGTTACAAGAAAGTTCTTCAGAAGAAAAGGATGTCCGATGATGGAGAGACTAAAGGTGATTTTAAACTCAAATGCCATTTTTTTCAGCACTTGCACTGAAATGTATAATTTTTCATTTTTTTTTCATAAATCTAATTGCAAAGCCAGAAGAAGAGGGTTTAAATTTCCTTTTATTTGAATTAGTAAATTAAAATGATAGATATACATGTGGAAAATTTCTTTAGAACAGTCATTTTCTTACTTCTATAGGCTTCCTGGAGTGAAAAAAAAAAGAAATAGAGCTCATTTTTTCTCATTCCACACTACTGATTCTGCAGAATCAACAAACTTAAGCTAAATGTAACAGTAAAATTGCTGTGTTAGATTTATGCACTGAGTAAAAGGATTGTTTATCCCTATGAACCAGGTGGTCTTGATATAAACAAACTCCAATAAATGAATATACTGATAAGTGAAGTGAAGCAAGACACTTCAACAGCCAATGAGTAATAACTCAAAATGAAGGAACTTTGAGGTGTGCTCCAAAGTTTGCTCCAGGTCAGGGGGAGAATAAGCTCCAAACTAAGGTTGTCATAGCTTGTGGTCACTCCTCAGCTCCTAGCTGTGTATATCACTAAAGCTTTTATGTAAGCACATCAGCTACAGCTTAATCGTTGGTCAGTGTTTTCCAAGGGGATCTAAAGGAATCATTCACAAAAGTGGCAATGTGAAGAAATACACCTCCCAGAATACTTTTCAAAAGGGGGAAATGATACAAGTGTGGGGGCATTAGAAGAAAGAGAGTGTCTATGTGTGTGGGAAAGATATTATCTACTGCAATATCTGGTAATGAGAACTGTTGTCTGAATCTGATTTGATACACGTATAATTCACCTTTCTTGACTCATGCTTTGTCCAGTGTTTTCAGAAGTGTCCCCTGTCCAATTTTTGTTTCCTGTGGGAGAGATGCTAACTCTCTACTACTGTGTAGTTTTAATTAGTTGATCCTCAATTGGTTTACTATGTATGGTGTCATTGTATTATAGGTCAGTCTTAAGGAACAAAATCACGTTGTTAATCAATTCACTGTGATTTATAAAAGACGGGAGGATCCAGACATGCCTCATGAAATTTGGTAAGAAAAGAAAATTCTTTGTGTTTAGTGTTTTCATTTATATCTCTATGTGGCTTCATCTGTATTGCATCATTACTTCTTCCATCTTTCTTCTTTCTTGATATCGATGGGAGAAAGAGCGTCTTGGGCTAGAGGAAGTGGGTTTTCAGAGATCTACGTAAGTTATAGCCAGGAGGAAGGTTTTGTCTGACCGAAGTGAATTAGGCTGTAAAACTCTCACAGGGTGGTCTCATCACCAAGTGCAGGAATCTCCAGCTGAACCAGAGAATCTGTCTGAGGAAGATGTCCAGCCCAGATGTGTCAAGGTGAGGCATGATTTTCTCTGTTAAGGACAGTCAAAGGCATCCCATTGCATATTGGCACCTCCTTTATTGTCTGCATATATCCAGTTGCAATCAGCTGTGTTGTGTAAAAACCAGAAATTCCATTTGTGTTGGTGACAATGCTAGAAATCTATCTACTGAAAGATTATGAGTAGCATATCTCTTTGTAAAGGAGTAGCAGAGCTCATTGTATCTTTTGTATAGATATATACAAAAGCATATTTGTTGTATCTTTTAATAGAGATGGACTTTCCAGACCCCTAAATATTCTTATGGCTTTTTTTTTCCATGCCTTATTTTTTTAAATTTATTTTCTACCTTTTCATCAAAGTTCTTGAGATGGTCTCACCAGGACTTCATGAGCTTTGATGTCGCTCTCTTTATATCTCAAAAGATCCCTTTGTTTTTCCATTCTTTTATTACCATTGTCAGGAAAAAATACATATCCTGTGCCTTAAATGCTTTAATCATATTAAAAAAATACAATCTGCAAAATGAAGACCTTCAGCTTGGATTCATTCCATCTAACTTTAGGCACCAGACCAAATTGCCTAGGGGTTCATAGTGCTCAACTCCCTGTACAGGCAACGAGCGTGTCTGTCTGCATCTGTTGGTTATAGATGAAAAATAGGCTCCAATTTAGATATCTCACTTTAATGTTCAAATGATGCAAGATGAAGTAGGGGAATATTCTATAATCCTAGTTTCCATGACAAAAAACAGCTTTCCATGTACTAACCTCTCCTAGAAACTCGGCCATATCTCATTTCTTTACCTTCCCTGCAAAATAATGTTACCCACTAGTATATTCACACCTCTAAGTCCACTTGGTGTGGGAGACAAGAGGAGAAAATTGATTTAAAAAAGAGCTTTTAACAGTTACACAAACTCTTTTATAAAGTTTGGACGTTTCTTTTTAAGATCAGCTAGGACAGGCAAGGGAAAGTGAGGAGTGGAAATCACTGAGAGGTATTGGAGCAATACAGTACTGCAGGAGCACATCAGAGATTTTGGCTATTTGTACCAAACAAAGTCCAGCATGTCACCTAGCAGAATGCTGTAATGAAACTGATAAAACAAAATGTAAAAATAAAAGAGAAAATGCCAATGTGTTTGTCGTTAAATCTCTTTCAGGGCTATAATCCATCCTTGACTTTTCCTTTGTTATATTTTCCCTTTGTGGATACAAGCCAGAAAAAACATAGCTGTGCAGGCTGAAAAGGAGGATAACAAATAGTACTTGTGTGTTCTTGGGTGAGATGGATGAGAGGTGGCAGGATGAGGCTTCGCTTGGAAAAGATCCTACATACGGGAGTCTGACTTTCACACTCGGTGTGAAGGTCCCTATTTTTACAGTGCCGTTTCTTTCACAGAAATTGGCAGAGACTGAAGCCAGTCCTAAGCTGTTGCTCCAGTTGTACAAAACACTAGAAGTGACAGTGTTTTAACATTTGTTTGTAAACTGCTCCTGACACCTGTTTCCTTCTAAAATCTCCTTGAGAGAGGAAGATAGTCCTATAGCTAAGGCTCTAACTTGAGACTTGGCATTTCTGCTTCCAAGTCTGAGATGCTCTAGGCAGGATTACACTTTTGAGGGTAACAGAGTTATTCTGGACACTTAGTTGGAACTGGGGTTCGAGGGTGCCCAAGTCACTTATGACGTGGAGGCAATGCCCTTGAATTCCAGCACACAAAGCTTAGTGTATTGTTTACTCTAGTTTCTTTTCCCATAAAATGAAATTAATCACACTTCCTTGAGAGAGAACTGAAGAGCTCACATGTACATTTGTGTTGGCAACAGATGGCCAATCTAAGAATTCTGATTTAGCCACATACTACACTATCACCAGTCAGCAGTGACAGTACGACACCTGTGAAGCATGATACTACGTAAAATATTGCTATGCTTTGATTCTGAGGGCCTCAGAACTGCTTACAGAGGATTTTTCATTAAAGTGCAACTAGTTTTCCTCCTGAAGATCCTAAAAACCCCAGGGAAACTTCACACTTTTCAGTGTGAGATTCAGGACCCTTATGATGTTTCATTTCTTAGAAACTGCTGTATCCAGCAAAGTTATGTAAGGTCCTGAATTTGGGCTTTCCTTGGATATGTCTACACTAGTAAATCAAACCACGCCAAGAACTTTCCCTGCATACTGGAACTTTTATTATTTCTGGTGTTACTTAGTCTGTGACATGCTTTCAGCTCATGCTGACTAGCACTATCCTGAGCAATTCCCAGGAATTTCAGGAATTAGGACAGGATTATTCCCAGCAGACAGTCTGGTTGTAGCCATCCTCATTTGGAGGGCAGGAGATTTGGAGAAGATGAATGTGGAACAATCTATGCCAGTTGGCCCCTGAGCTAGAAAACTGTTCAGGGTACATTTAATGCATAAAATGTTACAGATGTAGCCCGAAGGCCTAAGATCTTGCATGTTGTGCAAGTATTATAAAAATTCATTGACTTTTCTGCCAGGGTAGACATTTTTTCTAACATACTATTCTATCGGACCTACAGTTTCTCAAACACTAATTAAATTATATCTATATTTGTGTCTAGCTATCTGCCTATCCATCTACCTCTATATCTTGTTGTGGTTTAGGTCGATACAGCAACTAAACTTCACATGACCGCTCTCTCACTCCTTCTCCAGTGAAATGGAGACGAGAAATATATAATAAAAGGACTGAGGGTCGAGACAAGAACAGAGAGGGAGCACCCACCAACCATGGTCCCGGGCAAAACAGACTCGGCGTTCTTAAAACAAAACAATTTATTAACAGCTACTTAAAAAGGACAAAGGAAAACAAAACTGATTACTTGAGAGGATAAAGAGAAAACAAGGCCAGATCTTAAAAAGAACACCTCCCCACTCCCCTTTCCTTTTCTTTCCAACTCTACCTCCCCCCCCAGCGGTGCAGGGGGACAGGGAATGGGGGAGTGCAGGTCAGTTCGTCCCATGCTGTTACTGCCGCTCCTTTCTCAAAGGAGGAGGAGTCCTTACACCATTTTCCCTTGCTCCAGTCGATCCCCTACTCATGAGGAAAATCCGCAAACTTCTCCAGCGTGAGTCCTACCCGCAGGACGCAATCCTTCTCCATCGGATTGCTCCAGTGTGGGCTTTACCACAGTCTCGGATTCTTAGGGAGTTGTGGCCACTCACTCCGGCGTGGGTCATCACACAGACTCTAGATGCCTCTCTACCTCGTTGTGCATCCCATGCTCCATTATTAACAGTTACTCATTGTGCATCCCATGCTCCACGACCTCTCTCAGGCTCAGGCATACTCCACGGGCTGCGAGTGGGTCTCTGCTCCACTGAGTCCATCCTGGCTGCAGGGGGGCTGCCTGCTGTCTCCCCACTGGTTGCAGGGGAAACTCAGCTCCGGCACACCTCGTCCCTTTCCATCTTCACTGACCTGGTGTCTGTGTGGCCATTTCTCTCAGATCTTAGTCCTCTCTGGGTGAATTAGGCCCGGTGGGCACCCCAGGAGCGGCGTGCTCCCCGAGTTCCTCAAGCGGCTCCACCGCTGCCATCCTCAGCGGGTGGCGCTGGCCCGACATGCGGGCAGCCAACCGGCTCGGAGCCGGGGGGCAGGGGTAGTGCCCTCCTCCCTTCTCTCCTTGCTCCTGGGCAAAGGCACACACCTTTCCGGTTCCTTTGTCCCAACTTAAATACGGCAATTCGCAGAGGCACCGATTGGCTCAACCCTGAGGGGGGATGGGAGTCCGATCTGGTGGAGCAAATTCCCTGTCCTGCCACCAGAACCACCCCCCCCCTATCAAACCATCGCAATCTATATCTATGTCTATATATTTATTTATAGATATTTCTGCTGTATTTTTTCCTACTTGAGAAATAAATACTTGAGCTAACAGGCATTCCCTTTTGCACCAATAATTGACAAATTTTCTGTGAGGCTGTACCAAAATCTAATTCAGGAGCCATTTAGTTAGCAGTCTATGGGATCAACTTCCTATATTTACATGTGACTCTTCTGTGAAGTGCTATCAGCAGCAAAAGAAGGTCAGATGAAAGGATCAGATTCCCCACAAAATTTGCAAATAGTACTGCTCAAGATCCATATCTAAAAACTCAATGGGGAAAAAAAAACATTTTCTGTGCCTTTCCCAACCAATATTCTCCATCACAAAGCACTGTCTGATACATAAGGTGAAGAAAATGAAACCCTTTGTGTTCAGATAATCACAAAAATTTCTTTGACAATAGTAATGAGTTGCTTTTCCAGTCTTTCACACAAATGACTCATGGATTAGCATTGTTTTCATGTCTCCCTCCTCCTGCTCTCTTTCCCCTAGAATGCTGATTTTACAGCACCCTGAGAGGACTTCTAGGGACCCAATTCTTGCTTCTTTTGTTATCACTCTCCCCAAAACTTGAGGCAGAATCAGTGATGCAAATAGTGAGGAGCAGTGATGCTCAAGGGGAGCAGTGATGAGGGGAGAGCGGTCACAAACATGTGGACATGGTTGTTTCATTCCCCAGCAAGTGGCAGAGGGCTGCAGAGCCTGTGACAGATTTACCTCTGATACAGACCTGTGACAGATTTGCAGATGTCTGAGTTCAGTGACAGAAGGACCTCCTGAAATGCAGGCAATGCAGGAATAAGACACTGCACTGTTTTGAGGACCACTGATTTTTTTTCGGGTGCTTATTTTACCTGTGCTTCTGCTTCTCTTCTTCATCACTTCATCTTTTTCCTCATTGTCTCTTCATTGCAGCCCCAGAAACTTTTCTTTTCACTGGATATTTTACAGTTTTCATCTTAGCTCAGGCAAGTGGCTTTCCTGTGTATTTTCACATTGAGTTTCTACTGAAGGCAGTGAGGGATGTAGCCTGCACGCAGACAGGGCATGTGTTGCCTCTCTCTGTTGTGGTTCTGTTGTTACCAACACCAATTTGTTACATCCCCCAACAGACTTGCTTTCACTGCAGTGCTCCCAATTCCCTTGACATGATTTTGCTTCAAGAAAATGTCCTTATATAGGGAATTAACTCATGGGTATTTAACAGAAGGACTTCCTTTTTTCTTCTGTTAGCTCCCCATATTTGTTAAAACATACAGTGTTGCTTTCCCTTAATAAAGAAATAGCCTTTCTCCCATGCTCCTTTTCAGCAATAACCCCACAGTGGGAGTTAAGACTGAAAAGGCATATTGACCATGCCTCTGTCATGCAGCTGAACCAAGCTTGATGCATGTGTCCCATAAGGCATAGATGTTTATTCTTCCAAAATAGATTGATATCGGATTCTTCAAAGGCTTTATTAAACTATTACTAATAAAGCATTGCTATGGCTGGAGTAATAAAACAGAAAAAGCAATTCCATCTCTCCAAACTTCAGATGTGCTAGTTTGTGCACGTATCTCTATTGTTAGCAAATGGAAATGTCCACACAAGGAGCTTTTTTTTTTTTGCTTTCAACTCTTTGCCTCTTACTAATCACACGAAGTTGAAAAAATCTGGATCAAGATTATTCATCCTGTAATACCCCAGCCTCATGCCAGTGTGACAAACTGTCCTGGCTCATGTACGATCTTCCAAGTGCCTCATATGGGGAGGGAACGTAGCTGCATCTCACAGCATGGTGAAGGGAGGACTGATCCCCTGTGCACACTGCTGTGAAGCAGCACCCAGAGCTTCTGCACTTACCTACAAAATGTGTTAGAGAGTCAGTGCAAATAATCCAGCTGATCAAATACAAAATCATTATTATTATTAAACATTGTAGGGAAAAGCTACGTATTTGTGTTAGGGGGAGGCTTGATTTGTTGCAGCTCTGTATTATCCCTGTTTTAGATTTCATAGGATTGTCATGTGCCTTTGCTAGCACATAGAATCATAGAATATTTCGGGTTGGAAGGGGACCTCAAAGATCACCTAGTTCCAACCCCCCTGCCATGGGCACGGACACCCTCCACTACACTAGGTTGCTCAAAGCCTCATCCAACCTGGGGATGGGGCATCTACAACTTCTCTGGGCAACCTGTTCTAGTGCCTCACCACCCTCAGAGGGAAGAATTTCTTCCTTATATCCAATCTAAATCTCCCTTCTTTCAGTTTAAATCCATTGCCCCTTGTCTTATCACTATATACCCTTGTAAAAAGTCCCTCTCCAGCTTTCCTGTAGGCCCCCTTTAAGTACTGGAAGGCTTCTATAAGATCTCTCCAGAGCCTTCTCTTCTCCAGGCTGAACAGCCCCAACTCTCTCAGCCTGTCTGGTGCTCCAGCCCTTGGATCATCTTCGTGGCCTTCCTCTGGACTCACTCCAGCAGCTTCATGTCCTTCTTGTGTTGGGGACTCCAGAGCTGAATGCAGTAGTGCAGGTGGGGTCTCATGGGAGCAGAGGGGCAGAATCACCTCCCTCAACCTGCTGGCCACGCTTCTTTCGATGCAGCCCAGGACATGGTTGGCTTTCTGGGCTACAAGCGTACATTGCTGGCTCATGTTGAGCTTCTCATTAACCAACACCCCCAAGTCCTTTTCCTCAGGGCTGCTCTCAATCCATTCTCTGCCCAGCCTGTACTTGTGCTTGGGATTGCCCCAATCCATGTGCAGGACCTTGCACTTGGACTTGCTACTGCTACTGCTACTGCACATGCTGCTGCTCCTTAAAGTTTTATAATGTGGTAGTTATTAATGGACAGGCAAGTTTGGGACTTTTAGGATAAGTGACTTTATAAACTTAAAGTAAGTTGCAAAGTTATCCTAAGTACTTTATTGTCCCATCACCACAACATTTGACATATCCAAACAGGATTTGGATAAGCAGGAGAGGTTTTAGTGTTTTGTTATGCAGTTTAATAGATGTGACCTTAGGCCACAAATCGGCAATACCCTGTGTTATGAAACTTTCAGGATTTTAGTGATGGCTGCTGTCTCTACAGCTTGGTGCAAAATTTACTGGAGTGAGGTTGGAAGATCCTCCAATAGACTAATTTTCCTTGAAAAATGGGATAAAAATCAATGTGGATTCACTACTCTGGTCTGGAAGTTAAGGAGGAGGAGAATGAATTTTCTATGGGCATTGCAGCACACACTTCCAGACCTGCTGGGATTTATTTTCTAAACTCTATTAGCAGAGATTTTAAATTATTGCTGTCTAAGATTTTTCTCACCTGTACCCAAAGCCAGTTAGTGCCGCTCTGTTTACTTGACTGGCTGAATAGGTCACCTGTTCTTAAATAAGCAGTCTCCATTTTAAGGGCCTTGCATTAAACTCGTGTTTAAGGTAAAAAATAAAACTGAACAATACACAATCCTTAGTCACCACTGTCCTTTTATTCAAAATTAGGGACCAGTTTTACCTTGTGCTTACACATACACCTATGTTTAAGAGCGCAAATAGTTCTGCTGACTTCTCTCAGCTACTCATATGGTTAATGTTATGAATGTGCCCAGGAGCCTTGCTGATTTGTGGCCTAAGGTCACATCTATTAAACTGCATAACAAAACACTAAAACCTCTCCTACTTATCCAAACTCTGTTAATCCAAACTACTTTCATGTCTCTGTTCCATTTGGCTAATCAAGGTTTCAGTAGAGTTGCTCTGTAAGGATAAATACCGAAATCGGTTGAAGTCTGCCCTCGACAAAGTACTTCTGGCTCCCAGTGCCTTTAATGAAAGCCCCGAGTGTGTATCTGAGGTTGGAATTTGGCTCTAATGGAAGGCGGATTTTTCAAATCTTCTGTGAAGTGCTTCACAAAATAAGGGGTTTCAGTTTTTATACCCACACATGATATTATGCTTACAGTTACCTTTGGCTGAACGATTCTTGGAATTTCTTGCTATCACATCCAAAAAAATGTCACATTGAATTGCGTATCAGCTGCATATATAAGAAAAGATTGTACCGTAAGACAACATAGGGTTGTCAAGGTTTGTATTGAAAATGCTGCCTGGATTATCCCTTGTGTCTAAATTTCAGGTTTTTTTTTTTCTTAGGCTATTTTTTGTGTGTGTTCATTTGAGTTTTAGTAACCTTGGGGATAAGAGCATCTCTAACTTTCTAGATCTTCTCTTGACTGCTGCGGAAAAAAGGAAAGACAGCCAATTGTTTAAAAAAAATAGGAGCTTTAGTTTTCTTGTCAAGGAATGATTTTTCATTGACAATGGAAGCTTGATAGATACTTACAGATCACAGAAAAATATGTTTAACTCTTGAACTATGAGAAAAAATTCCGTTAAATTGTGTTCATTCCACTGATAATTTATAAGCAAGATGTGCTCAGATGTGGGACTACACTGAGAAGACGTTGACAGTGAGAAAATACCTTCTACTTGTGGTTCAAAAGCATCTCTGTGCATTCAGTAGCTGAATGTGTTTTCAGTAGTCATATTCTGAGGTCTGCAGGAGACGAAACAGCACTAACGGATAGGGCCTCACTCCTGCAAAGCAATACACAAGCCATTTCTTAGAACATAAATTAAGAGAAAAGTCTAGGATAAATGGAGTGAATTCCTCCCTGGACAGATTTATCTCTTCACATGGGCTTCAGAAGGGAGATGGGTGGCTGGTTTAGACTAGGCACATAACTTTAAAGGGTTTAAAATTAATGGGGTAAATCTCAGCCAAGGTGTCTGGCTGCGTGCTGGAGCTGGTTTCCAAGAGCTGAGTGTCTTCAACACCCAAAGAAGAAATACCCAGGTAGTTATTGCTACTGAAATCAGAGGGAGTCAGGTACTCCTCTCCTCTCAAAGGTTCTCAGTCACTTACAACAGCCTTCAGGTTGCCCAAGCTGGGGAAGTAGGTGGGCATTAGATACCTCAATCTCAGACATTGTTTTGGTCTTCATACAGCTGTTAAACCTGAGACTCTTCTCTGTCACTGTTCCCTGGCATGGGATGCCCACATTCATGCCAGTAAACCCTCTTACTGTACAGGATGGACCTATAGGAGTGATCCTATAGGATCAATGGCTGTACTAGCCCCTACCTCACCAACAGAGGTCTTGCAGACTTTGCTGTCTGTTGACCCACCTTTGAGAGAAGGATGAGACCACTTTCACCACTGTATCTTCTACACCAGACACTCTTTGGGAAAGCAAGTAACTATTTTGCAGTTTTGAATGAAGGGTCACTCAGCTATGAGTCTGTCTCCATCTCTCCCCCACGAACGGCCAGATGCACCAAAACATGCTATAGCATTACCTAAGATCCATGGATGGAGGTAAGTTCCAATATTGCATGGATGAGTCGTTCTGAAGCTCCAGAGAAACCTCATTATCTCTGTGAATCCTCGGTTCCTAATGTAACTCTTTCTCAGTCAGGAGTCTGCTTTTTAGGTCCAGTGGGTGTTGATGTTAAGTGCTCTAAGTGTGTAGCTTGGCTACAAGTCTAAAAAGTTTTCGCAAACTGTATCTAATATTTTCAAGAACTCAGAGAAGATAGTTCTGGTGCTTGATGACTGCTGAGGTTTTTACAAATGGAAATAATTTAAAGAACTGCACAGTTATAGTGTCCTCACGTTTAAGTTACTCTACTAATTTCTCAGTGAGATAGTATTTCATTTCTCAGTAGGAGTATGCCTTAATCTCATGATATGATCTGATTTCTCAGTAAGAATTATTTTTCAGATCTGACTTTTTTATGAGTCCAGGGTCTCGGAGGGATTTAAGCTTCTAATTTTCAATGCAAGCTAAGGGTGTAAATGCTTTTGGTAATCTGGGTGACTTTTTTTACTGGTTAAAAAAAAGTCAACATTTAGTTGATTTTGTGGCAAACTATCATAATGCCATTATTTGGATCACAAACATTCAGGGAGAACATTTGCTTGTTTTAAGGGATATTTTATGGGAGAAGCATTTTATTGCTGTGAAAGTTTCCTATCTAACATAGATTTTGGGTTAGAATCAAACAAAATCTAAAAATGTGTATTCATAGTTGACACTTAAAGCACAAGGTAAAAGTTATTCACTCTTTTAATGGACAGATTCTTCTAACTTTGGAAGGAGATTAAGACAATCATTTTATAGATTTATTTTTTATCTTCAATACTAGCACAATCTTCCTCCCCTTCCAAATTCTTCCTGTCATCACAGCAATTCAGTGCTGTTGATTTAGTGAACAGGATTGAGGGAGACAAGCAATCCAGCATGTTGAATTTGAACTCTGACCTTCCCTTTGCATTGTTGCACAACTTCTCAGTTTTGCTAATCAAAAAGCATTCACCCTCCCCCTCTTTTCTCAAATGAGCAAAAACTAGAAATGTAGAGGGACAGGGTGGTTTTGGAAATGATCAGGAGAAGACACCTGTACATTGCTCTGGTTTGGCTCTGTGTTAAACATTTCTTATGCATATGAAATCTGATATTATTTGCATTGTTCTTCAAATATCAGGATAGGACTAAATTCCTTAAGATTCCTATTATGCTTAAACGCTGGAACATGTCCAAGCACATGACTTCTCATATGCTGTCTTCATCAATACTGAGCTCTTGACATACGATTCATGATGAATTGAGATGGACAAGACATCAAATGTATTTTAACTCTACAACAGCCAAATTTACAGAGACTTCCAGTACGGTTGTGCATGTGAAAGACCACAATACTCTTTCAAGAGCATTGGTGTGTTTAATGCTTACTAGTATTCCGTTAGGTCATACAATGGGAAAAAGTACAAAAATAACAAACTTGTTAGTCCACTAATTAATTGCAGGCTTGTTAAGTGATATTCCATTTCTGTGGTTTTTTTTCCTCTCCATTGCTCTGATTAATGACTGTTCAAAACAAATACAAAAAAAATCTTCTGTAAAATAAAAAATTAATCACATTGCACCAGAAAAATATTTTAGTGGTTTCTCTAATGCAAATTTTCTGTTTGAATATGTAGCTACAAAGCTGAAAATGCCACTGATGTGTCCCATTTAATTTATTATTTAATTTATTAATTCAAGTTATATCCAGTTTTTGAGAAAATTATCAGTTGAGTTTTGACTTGTGTACCCTGAATTTGGCCTTTTTTCCCCCTTGTCTTTATAACTCCAAATTTTGTTTACTATGTTCTTTCAGCACTGATGTTGCCTGTATAGTTAGGACTGCTCTGTGATAGCAGTCTGAATGTCAGAGGAAAGTTTCTGATAGACTTCAAGGACTTGTGGATAGACCTAACACAGTAAGAATTCTCAGAACTCTTGTTTCAGTGGAAGTAAATAATTTTGTTTTTGGAGTTCATGAGAGAGGGCTTTTGTAAAATCAGTTTTGTGATCTTTTTGGTTCAGATGTGTTTTTAAGAGCCTTGAAGATTTTGATAGCAGGTACTTAATAAAAAAGATTTATTATTATTTAATATGGACACCTAACATGTAAAATAACAGAATTTTGTGTTAATCTCTTTCAGTTATGTCACTGTTTCAAAATGACTGTATTTCAAAAAGCACTATCCAGGAACACTGCTGAGCCTTCAGGGAGTTCCTCAGCTAGACCATGGTTGCCTGTGAAGAAAGTCTATAAGAAATTATTAATTTCTATTTGGAGCTTTTTGCTTCTGGGCTACCACATCAGATCCAGGACTCACTACACTGGGTGAAAGTAATTGCTAGAGTTGTTTGAGATTTGTGAATTCTTACAAATAAGACCTCACAAAAATTGCCCACAGTTAAGTTAGAGAACATTTTGAGCACCCTTCATAATACACTTTCTACAGAGGATAGGAAAGTGCCACCTCCCACACTATGCAGGCAACTGTGCCACACCCCTACTCTCTGGACATCCCTGCTAGCAAAATATTTCTTCAACCTCTCTGAAAGCTAGGATTTCATGGGCCAAAAATCTCAATTGTTACTACTTCAAAGTAAAAACTTTTTGCTTAATGTAAAACTGAAGTCCTTTCCTGCAGAATAGATTCTGGTTTGGAGCATAAGTCAAACCTCTTCGCAATTTTGCTTTCAAAAGCCATTTAATTATGACACTAAAATGAAATAAAGGAATTTAATTTAAAAATGACTTTCAGCAGAGATTAAACTAAGCTGTAGTCTGTGTTGTTAAATGCTTTACTTCTTGCTGGTAGTCTCTCAGCAGATCATTGCAAGGTCCTCCTTGCAAATCATGTAGATTACATTTCATATAACTCACATACGTACTTCTGAAATACAAGAAGAAAGAACTGGAGGTTGATCTTTGCCATGAAAAGACATTATTATTCTTTGAAATGCATGCAATTGGTGTTGTGGAAAAGCATAACACTGAACAGTTGAAAATATTTAATAAGGGAGATCTCCAGAACTAACCACTGCAACTGCAAAGACACTAGCTAGCAGCGTCCTCCCAGCTATACTGTTCAAGCATGTCTGCAGTCTAACAAGCCGTTTACCCCTTGTAACTTTACCATTCCATGAGAAATGACTCACAGATGAAATTCATCAGTTTGCCATGGAAGGATGCCATTTATGGGCAGAAACTATTTTTTTTTTTTCCATCTGGGGACAAATTTCCTATTACTTCTGCAATTGCAGTTTGCTACTATGAGGCTGTGATACCCCTGGCTTCTGTAAGCCAGTAAGGGTCATTGATTTCAAGTCATTAGCTTATTTTCTTGAAACTTTGTAACTGGATTAAAACTGTGTATGTGATATAGAGTGGTGTCCTCACACCTAACTTGAGGCACATGGGCTTTCTCATACATAGCTTATGGTGGGAGAGAGGCACCTCAAGAGAGATGCCTCACCTTACTTACCTTTAATGCTCACCTCCAAGGACTGTTGGTGGTATCTGAATAACTGGACAGTCTGTCCCTTTTCTGCATGGATACAGTGAGATGAGAGGAATGCTGTGAGCAGAAAACAAATGGATTGATGATAGAAAATATCGAAAGCTGTATTCTGCTTTAAATCAGGAGCGATACCATTTTAACATAAAGAGTGGGTCTAATGCATCATCTCTTTCATTATCTGTTTAAATGGTGCGTTTTTTTGCCTTCCCTTCTCTTTGCCATGGGAATATGCAAGAAGCTTTTATGGTAAACTGAAGAATTCTTTATAGTTTACCTTTCATTAGAACCCCTAAGTCTCTTAATTATTCATTTTAACTAGCTTCTGTCTACTTTTTTATATAGTTCCCAGTGCTATTTATACTTTAAAGACCTTTTATTAGGCTTTTTGCACACAGTATATAAGACTTTATATCATTGCTTAACCGAACTGGCCTTTGTTGCCCTTTTCTGTTTAGATTATAACCAGGATGAATTTCACTTGTGGTCTCTCCATCTGTTTTTAAAGTAGTTCCCACTTTTCTGCAGTAGATTTCCTTCACATTAGAAGATTCCAACCCAAATTCCATAGGGTATTTTGCCTTCCCTTTAAGTCAGCTTTCCTTTATGTTTCTCTTCCACGGGTCCTAGCTCAAATGAATCCTACAAATGCAGTGTTATAATTAGAACTATGTGAACACAGCACTTCCATTTCTCAGAGGTTCCTGCAAACATTTGCTTTGGGTTTCGTCCATATGAGCTCCCATTCCTTGATATTTTTGACTTTGAATTTCAGATGTGAACAAACCAAACATCACTGAGCTCAAACTCAGCTCCAGTGATTCAATGTCAGGGATCCTGGAACAAAAAACCAAATTTTGATTGGTTTGGAGTAAAATCCACGAAGTCTAAATGTTCACATCAGTACTTACTTGCCCATAAAGAATCTTCAAGCCTAGAAAATCAGTGCTTCACTTTTATGATATAAAGAGCTGTTGAAGGGGTTCATAGCTTATTTTTTTAGCCTGGAGTGGCGTACCTGGGAGCACCTTCCTGCCTTGTCAGGCTGCGTGAGAGCTCCCCCTCCTGTTTTAATCTGTTTTAGACTGTGGCCTTGGTTGTGACCCCCACATCTGGCCAGCCCAGCTTTCCTAGTATCGTACCCGTCTCAGTATGCTCATTTTCCAGGTTAGATCCAGGGTAGCCTCGAGTTACCTTCCTTTCACAACAAGAAACTATTCCACTCTCTTATTTTTGCATAGTTTTTATTTCTGTCTCCAATTAAAGAGTAAACTCTGTTTATTGAGGTAACCCAAATTGCCTAACACCAAACCATGCAGTCTTTCTCAAAAATGTCTTTCAAGATAGAATGATAACATTATAAGATTTTTTTTCCCATTTGCTTGCGATTCTGTTTTTCAAAAAAAACAGCAACAGAAGATGAAGAGAAATTGGATTTTTTTTTTTTAATTTTTCATTTTATGTCTCCTTGTAGGAAGGAAGAATGAAAAAAAGACACATGAAGTGAGGGAAACGACAATATTTACACTGAAATCACTAAAACGTTTAATGCTCTGTCTTAAGAGACAGAGGTGGTCATTTTCCTATGGTCCTTCATTTTAACAGTTACATATGCCTTAAAATTCTAACATCCTAAAGTCCAATTACAATACGTTAGTGCCTTTTCCACTGTAAAACTGCTCCTTGAATCACTGAAATTGTGCTGCTTTTTTTTTTTTTTTTTTTTTTGTGAAGGAGCCCAGCTCTAAAGAAAACAAAAATTGCTCAGTTAATCCTGCAATTATCAGTCGCTTATTCTTACAGTGTGGACAGGCCTACAAATGAAAGGTCACCTCCTTGCTTCTGAGTTTGGCAATGTCTGTGACTTACTGCCCAGTGACCCAACTTGGTTTGTGGTCACTGTGTGTTGGATCTGGAACTGCTTAAAAAAGTTGGAAATGACTTAAAGCTTGATGTTGGTTTCTTTAGGAAGAGGGTAGCAAAAGGGCAGGGGAATTTTAATTTATCTAGTGAGTACTGTTGACATTTTTGTGTGTTAACAACATTAGGAAGTTGCTGACAGTTTGTTTTCTTTATTTTTCTTGTTTCACTTAGAATTCTTCGATGGGAACTGAGTTTTTCATGCAGAATGAATGCAAATTGCAAGTCATAACAGAGTGCAAGAAAAGGTGGAATTTTCCTTTCCAGACATGGCATTTGCTGGAAACCATAAAAATGAAATAACAAATTACAGAATGGAGATAACAGCATTTTAGAAAGCCGCATTAAATTAGAACAGTTGAAGGCAAATTCTTTGCAGCCGCTAACGCCCATTTGTGGCTAGAAAGCCGAGAGGATACTTAAAAATCTCTTTCTTAATTAATTTAACATTTTTCTTGTCGATCTGCAGATCTGCCAGCCTGAATAACTTGGGTCTTCCTCATGAGCTATAGCTGTTCAGATTCATGAAGTCATGCGAGTTGGTTTTCCTCCCTCGGACAGGTTGGATGGAGATGGGTAGGCAGAGTCGGTGGGAGCCCACTGGAGGGCAATCGAGCACCGTCTATCTGACCCCCGCCCGCGCTTCTGCACGACCCCTCGTAAAGATTTTTTATCTGAACTCTAATAACAGTTTACATTTCCACGTCCGTATTAGATCTGGGGTTCCATAAAGGGAGGCCAGCACTATATGTTTTTGCTTTCTCAAATATTACATCGTCTATTTATACTGTGTGTTTTTGTAGCCCATGATGTAATATGACAAAATTTCAGCCATGTGCATCACACATGCAAGTTCGAGTGCAGCTGGGTTGTGTAGCACGGCTGAGGTAATGTCAAGAAATTTCATATTATATTTAAAATGACACCTGTAAAAATAATCTTCAATTTGTAATTTAAATACTGTAATACTCAATTATGTGAACTGACAGGAAGTGTCCCAGCGGTTTTGGAAAATAACATTCTTTTATCCGTCGAACCTTTGATGCATTTTTGAACAGCCATAATGGAAGTTCAGATCATGACCTTCTGCTTTCAGAGAACAAAGTCGAGGAGGAATAAGATCTTCTCCTACAGCAAGGTAAAGTCTTCTCTCTGCATATATTTTTGCTTTCTCAGAGTGAAATGTCAGATGTGCACACTTTATACATTATCAAAGAAAAGGAGAGTTCAAAACTGCAAATCTAGCCTCATTTCTAATTGTGTGCCTTGCTTATGGCAGCACATGCATGTCATCTGTAAATAGATATCCTGCTTTACTCCTAAAGAGAGGCTTCCAAGGTTTTCCTACAGTCTACATCAGTAGCAATCAGATTCTATTAATGTGGGAGTGAGGTCTGTGACTTGGCCATTGAAAAAGCTCGGAAGTCTTCCAGATGCAGGAATCAGTTTTGGAAATCTACAGAGCTGTTTCTTAAGTATGTCTCTTTTGCTTATTTAGTGGGGAGGGGTTGGGGCCAACGACAAGATGAAGGGTTTGTGCAAGTAGGTTATGAATGTGATAGCCCCGGGATTTCTCCCACTCTAAGTTACACCTTCTTCCCTAATTCTGTGGCATTTCCCTTATCCAAGGCCTGTTTCTTAAGGCTCTCATGAGCCTTAACACCTGTCCCCCCCAACTTGTACCTGTTATTGGCTTCTGCAAAATCTAAGAGATTTCTCTTATGTCCTTTTTCATCATGTACTTTCAAAATACTGAATGTGACTTCCAGACAGTTGTATTTTGTGCCACTTAAATAAACTCTGTTCTTTCCATTCAACTCTGGTAACCTGATACTGCACAATAAATGCTAATGAGTTTCCTGCAGAGTAGTGCTCTTAAGACAGCTTATTTTTCATCCCTCCTTTCATGTTGTGCCCTTATTGATGACTCAGTCCATACCACAAGTGTTCTTAAAGAAGATAAAATGTAAATAAAAGTGAAAGATGCTGGTCAGATAAGGTACTCAGAAGGACACAGGAAATGCTCCCTAAAGAACATTTTTTCTGCATCCAAATTTGCTCTCTTTTAAGTTGTAGTTACTGGCTATTACTCTTTGCAGCTAGTTAAGGACAAAATGTTGCATTAAATAATTAACAACAGCAAATAAATGCTTTGGTTTACTGCAAATCAAGGACATACGCTTTTACTGACCACCCCGTAGACTGGAGATTGCTTTGTTTTCTATTGATAAAATGTTTTCCTGGACATACTTTTTGTAGGTGAAATTCGCCCTTAGTATTGCAGCAAGAGAAGGGCTCAATGACCCTTGTGGATATCTGCACCTAGGGAATCAGGAGTAAAAACTGTGGGAGGGTGTTGACCGACATGGAGAAACTGCCAGTGGAAGCAAATGTGTGGTGACCGTCTGCCATAGCTGCACATGCAGGATGCAACAAAGGTGCGGCCCTTTTCCCTGTGCAGAGAAGGGTGGTCCATTACTGAGGGCATCTGAGGCTCTCATTGCCCGTATCACGTGCCTTCTCCTTTCACATAGCTCTCAAGTACTGAGCTTGTTCCCTTGGACACTGCTCTGATGGTAAGAAGAGTGCCTGCATCTGTGCATGCAGGTCTCCAGGAGCACTGTCTCCCTGCATGTTGTGGGGAGCAGCCTACACAGGGGAAGGAGTAGCTGAAAGGATCAGCTGTATAGTTGGAGAGCTGGGTGCAGGAGAGCAAGGGCTGCCCTCCAGGGTGGAAAGCAGAGGCAGACGGGGTCTGCAGGAAACACCAGTCATTCCACCCCATGGTGAGAGGGGTTTGATGTTGTTTCAATACTGTACAAGGTTGAGTGTGGCAGCACGACGGGGCCATGCACCTGGGGAGGAGGCAGAGCTCACAAGGAGCACGGTAAAGGGTGCCTGCCCTGAGAGGCTTCCTGGGCTAAAGCTTTAATGGAAAGAGCACCACAGCTGGGTGTTTTTAATGCTTGGTGAGGAAGGGGAACACATCTCCCTCTGCAGCCTGCTTGCCTCAAGCAAAAGACAACAGGAAGGAAGTGCTCTGCTCTTAAAATTAGTTTGTTTCAGTCTCACGTTTTGAAAGATCAGGTCACTTCAAAGTCCCACCACAAAATTACCACATACCATCTGCTCGTTACAAATGTGCAAGGGAAGTTCTTGGTGCTTCTGCCTTGTTTCTGTGATCCAAATGTATATGTGTGCCAAGTATTTATTTTTAAACAGACATGTTTGGTTGTCTCCCACCCTTCCTTGTTTCTTACACTGAACGTCTTCTTGGGATGTCAGCTCTTAGGGTGGGAGACCACATGGGCCTGCACTGTTCTGCTCTCATGTGTGTTCAGATGTAAAGGGACCCCAGTGTCCATGACAAAACCCAGGGAGTGCAGTTGTTGGGTTCCATGTGGTGGAAACGTGTTTTCTGTTGAAGCAGGCTAAATCCAGTGGCTGATATTGTGCAGCTTTCCCACTGGTTGTAAGCCATAACGCAGCTCAGGGTAGGGGCCCTCAATGTGCTATTTCTAGAATTGGTGGCCAGGCAACACTATTGGTTTGTCCTGCTGCACATCCAGACTATATGCTTTTACCCATATGCTCTACTAATAACCTTTTTTAGATGAAGTCTTTATATCCTCAGCCACTTCAGCTCCATAGAGCTTCTCATTAGAGCTGAGAGGAGCAGAGTTCAGTTCTTGCACCTGCTGTGATCACTTGGGGTGTTGCTTATCTTGCCAAACTTCAGGTGTTTAGTCCAAGTCAGTTATTTAGATTGTGTCTATAGTCAATGCAGAGATATCTGTATCTGCAAGGGGCATTTTTCCCCATTGTCGAGACCTGTATTAGCATGGGTTGGACCTGATTGTTTCTCTGTTTTTATTTTAGAGGGAGATTGAACAAGAGGTTTAGATTAGATTGTTAACTTTTATAGCACTAAAGATAGTGCAAACCCTGCATTTAAACCCTCGCTGTCAGAGTATCCTTTTTGTGGATGCTGGATAATCACAGAACCTCTGAAAGGATTGTCCCACTAGGTTAATGGAGCATGGTCTCAATCAGAGCCTTAAAAATGCTTCCTTATAGAAACGGTAACTGATCATGTTGGGGTTATTCCTGATTTATGCCATTGTAAAAGAAGGACTGATTCTCAGGTTTCCTATTGCATTCAAGCTAGCTAATTTTTCTTAATGCACATTCATACTAATTTAGGGCTGACTGCTTTACTCATTTGTATGATGTATACATTTATTTTTAACCAGTACTTGTTAAAAATAAACTTTTCATCAGTGAACAGTCCAGAATGGACTGATGACTCACATATGCTACTGGGAATGGGATGAATCAGCAACACTGTTTGATGCCTAGCACAGTCCCGGGCCGAGCAGCTGTATCTGGAGAGACTGGACATGCTCCATCTTTCAGCTCGTTGCAGCCTCGTCCCCAGCATGACTGGCTTCTGCTGTCAGCAAATAAAGCAGTGGGGCTCGCTGCATTGCGAGGCGCAGAAGGACTTATGCCAAGCCAGCATTCAATGTGTTTTCAGCTCTCTCTGTTATTAACACCTGCTTCTCATGGCAAATTGACGTGGTCCAGCAATGCTTGTTTACAGCTCAGGTGTCTCTGCGAAATGCCAACCCCCAGCCCTGGGGAAGGGGGCTGAAGGTGCAAGGGCTCAGCTTTTGGTCTGCACTCTGTTTGGTGATGTCTAGGACATCAGTTGTGGATGACCTCTGCTATCACACTTGCACATTGCCTGAAGCTGGCGACACCTAACTGCAAGCAGAGATTGACTTTCACCTACCCACACTTCTTGGGCATTTCCAAGAGACAAAGGACTCCAAAACATGGTGTGGCCACAATCACAGAGTTATCACTGAACTATTAAAGTTATACTGAGTCTACAGATATACATATTTCTGCCCTTCTTTAAGCCCAACTTTATATTTTTCAGGCCTTAAAGCTGCAGGGCATTTTTTATATTTCTTATTGAGAGCAGATGTGCCCAATTCCAATCATATTCTACTGAAGAATGTCAGGGTTGTGAGAGGTTGAATGGTGAATGCCTTTCAATCTCCATTATTATTTCCTCCACTCAATTGCAGCAGCAGGGAGACTACAGTCATTAATAGAGACCTTAAAAATATTCAAATACATTACAGATCAAAACCTTCCTTGTGCTCTTTCAGTTGCCTCTTTCCACTCATGAAAACTACTTTGCTGCTGCTGCTTCAGCCTGGAACTGAGCTTTTGTCCAAACTCACCAACTGTGGACGCTGGGGAGATGTTAATCTGGTTAATAGCATGACCTAACTCAGAAACCAACCCCTTTTGGGAAGGTGTGACAAGGCACACCACGGTGGCATGTCCTATGGACCTGTTACCTCTCTGCCTGGGCTTTGCCTTGCCCACATGCCTGTGTTGACCTCCATCTTCACAGAGAAGGAGCTCTCCTAGCAACCTTAAATGGGAGATGCCAAACCAGATGCAAGAGGGTTTAAAAAACAGTTTTCTTCCTGAAATATGGGCCTGGCAGTGACGAAAGGGGAAGGGAACAGTGCCAGATGGGGAAGGGAACAGGGACAAGGGCTGTGCGTGAGTCCAGCTCAGAAGTACAACCTCAGATTCTTCCGCTGTGCTCAGAAATGGTTCTGGGATGCATTCGGGTCTGTTGCAGGCCCAGTGGAAACAATCATGCTGAAGACCAGCAAAGTCCAATTTTAGGACTATAACAGGTTCTTTCCTTTCCTTCTGGGGCCTTGGAAGGAGGATTATGGAGGAACGTGTGATTAATGCTCTTTCTCTGGGAGGAAGAAAACATGATTGTGCATCTTTCCTACTCCCGTCCATCATCTTCAGTGATGCTCATGGGGAAGCTTATTCGTTCACATGCAACATTTGCAGAACTAATTTAAAAAAAAAACAACAGGAGTGGTTTTAAATAAAGCAAACATAATTTTGCAATTATCTGCAGTGCTTGAACATTTATTGATTTTCTCACTCAGCCAGGGAACATTTTTTCCCCTCTCTGCAGAGCAACTTTTTAATACAACTCTTCTTTTTTTCCTGTGGGACTTTTTGCACTGAAAATGCTCAGTGGGCAAACTGTCACCATGTTATGAAGGCAGGGGATTGGAAGTGTAACTGGAAGATTTTAACAAACGTATGAGCTTTGCTACTGCTTCCTGCCCTTTCTCAGTCAGGCCCCCATCTCTGCCATGTGCTGCAAATGCTGAACGTTTCTTCTTTTGATTTCCTGAGTTTCTAACTGAAACAAAAACCAGGCACGGAACGAAGTTCAAAAATGTTTCCAGTTTGGAAAGGAGACGTAAGTAAATGCAATATCCTGGGACAGGAGGCTACTTGTGTTCGAGAGCACTAATAGTCCTGAGGACAGACCTGCCAACTGGCTTTAGAGCCTTCGGCGTTGGGGCAGGTCTGTGTACTTTCTCTCCAAATCAGTGTTTTTTAGGGGACTGTTAGAAAGCACCACTATTGAGAAAAGGTGCCAAATTCAAAGCTATCGAGTTCAGCACTTGCCACTTCATCCCTTCGTCCAAACATGAAACTCCCAATACTGTGCTGCTCTCGCCGTGCTAGGAGCCCTAACGTAAAAATGCTGTGAACTTACACAGTGCTGACAGGATGGTTAATGTTGTGCTCGGCTAGAAAATGCAACAGCTTGGGAAGGGATTGTAAAAAGAGCTGCCTGCTGCCTGCCCCTTAGTTTGTTCTGAAAGTAAGCACAAGCCAGCATGAAGCAGAGGGGGTTTCTGCAACACGGTCCCTGCATTGGCTCGCTGCAGTTTGAGGCAGGCTAATCATCACTTACAGTGTTGGTAGCTGGTTTATTTTTCAGAAATTAAAACAAAGACATGATCAATGAGTTCAACACCTGATGAAGCACTGTGACTAGCAGAGGTGCTTTGTCTATCTGATAGTGCCAAAGGCCTGAGGAAGACTGACAGCTCTTGGCAGGCACCTCCAGTGGTGCTGGGAAAGCACCCGAGGTTGTATTAGACCCAGAGGCTGAGAGGGGTCACTGCTACTGAGAGATGGACTCCCGCCTCCTTTTGCCGGTGCAAGCATTGCTGGTCCCATTTGCCACACGTCTATAGGGATGGGGATATTGGGACTGGACATGAGCCACCTCAGCAAGGGGAAGGTTGTGTTGGTCCTGCAGCATCTGTTGGCTTAAATTGCTCATTGAGCAACATGTTTAATATATACGTGCTTAGATCTCCTTTACATCTGTCTTGGTTTCGGCTGGGGTAGAGTTAGTTTTCTTTTTAGTACCTAGAATAGCGCTGTGTTTTGGATTTAGTATGGGATTTGGTATGAGAAGAATGTTGATAACACACTGATGTTTATAGTTGTTGCTAAGACATCACGGACTTTTCATCTTCCCATGTATTGCCAGTGTGCAGGTGCACAGCAAGCTGGGAAGCAGTGTAGCTGGAACAAAGGACCCACAACTCCCAGCTTAGAATTTGAGTTTAGACTCAAATAAGACTTTTATACTTTATAGGTATATAGATGAGAACTGGTCGGAAAGTTTCTCTCTCTTCCCTGACTTTGGATCTCTCTTTGGGGCTCTTGCTTTTCCAGGATTGCGGTTTCAGAACTTCGGTGTTTTGGGATCACTAGCTGGGATGGGTTGGGTGTTGGTCAGTGGGTGGTGAGAAATTACACTGTGCATCACTTTTTTGTATATATTATTATAATTTTATATATTATCACGCATATTATTGTTTTTTAATAATTTTTACTTTAATTTTATTTTATTTCAATTATCAAATTGTTCTTTCAGCCCGCGAGTCTCCCTCCCTTTCCCCTTCAATTCTCTTCCCCATTTCCCAGGAATGGAGGAGGGTAGTGTTTAGTGGCCAGCCGGGTTAAACCACGACAGTTTAACAGGGGCGACAGCCCAGCTTCGTATCACAGAAATGTGGTGGCCATGAGTATATCACAGCATGGGAAGTGCTCTGATGGTGCAGGAATAGGGGCACCAAGCTACTTAGAAATACAGGTTTTAAAAGCCTATACCCGCCTCTCAGGGTAAGTTAATAGGAAAGCTCTCACCAGAAGGCTGCTTTCTTTGATAGATGAAGGACTATCCAGGGAGCAATCTGAGATATACATTAGGCTCTCACACAAATCTAGGGAGTCATTTCAGTTGGAGCAACACTGAAGATTAAATATTATAGTTCACTGAAAGGGCTCTGAGTGGCAGTGAAAAAAGCCAGAATACAGTTACCTAAAATCTCACAGCAAAATATGGAGCACAGTGTTTAATTAACCTTTTTCTCTGATGCCTCAGGAAAAGCCAAAATGGACGCTTTCTCTGCCAGCCTTTGGGGACCCTGTAGGACAGTCATTTCTTCCTTCAGTGTGAAGTGCACTGAGACACCAGGGATGTCTCTTTTTACATTAATTTCTGAGGATCGCTAAAAAGTATTGAAGGCAATGGCAGCAAGAGGCTGACTTCTGTGGTCTGAACAAGGCTTTCACCTTTCTCATCTCATGAGATGCATGTTCAGTGGGGGGTCATTTATAACTGGGGCAGTGAGCTGCGTTGTCAGAACGTCTTGAGCAGAAAGCATTCATTGATGAAAACATATGGATTTTTTTTCCAAGGCACATCTTCGGCATTTTTGGCACAAAGCTGGCGTATTGTCCACTTGGAAACATCATTCAAGTGGTTTGCATCTCAGTTTTCCTGCAGGATGGGCTGTCTGCCCCAGGCTGACCTTCCTCTGTATAGCATCTACAGTGTGTTGTGTGAGTCTGATGGCAGCAGGAGCTCTTTGGGATGGCAGACGCGCATTGAGTGGTTTGACTGGCTGAGAGCAGCAGTGTTAAGGAGTCACTTGAAACTCTCATTTCTGAAATTAGTCTGTAGCTACAACCTCTGTCTTTTTTTGTCTGAAAAAACAGCAATTTTCTGTCTTATTTTGATATATTTTTTTCCCAAATCCATTCAAAATCTATTTAGAAATATACTGTTTCCTAACTAGAAAAAAAAAAAAAAGCTCAAAAATTTTGACCCATTCACCTGATAAACCTTTTCCTCTGTACAAGAACCAACACGGTAGGAGGAAAGCTGCCCTTACAGAGCTCCAGGGTATGCCTTTGAGTCATCTACGGGAACCTCTAGAGCTGCAGCCAGAACTCCATATTTCTACCAAAGATCTATCCCAAGAGGAGGCTCCTCAGTGTTAGAGCAATGGCCATCCAGCAGTGCTGCCAGAGGAGAACTACAGTGGTATCCAGAAAGCTCTAAATGGGTGCTCCATAATGCATGGTTAACTTGAAGGCAACATCACTATCCCACTGATCGGACTTAGTTTCTTTCATGTATTCAGCGTCACAAGCAAGCGTGTTGATGGATAGGTTCCATTTTTTTTCCCTCTCTAAAGTAAAAGGCCGCTTGCCAGGGTCGCTTACAGCTACTGCTGGCCTCAGCAGGCCCCAGCAAGGTGAAAGGTCCTTGTTCCCCCAGAGGACTGACACATTATGATGGCTTCATCTGATTAAAAGGGGATGTTGATCATTAGTTATGACCCAAATTTCTTTTTTTTGGCAATCATTCAAAGTGTTCCCAGATGCCTATAAGGCTGTTGTTACCTGCAAATAAAACATATCTTTATAACAAGGACATTAATGTTAATGAATAATATCAAAATGTGCCATGTGCCTTTCCCAGGCCTTTTTTGCATTTTGATGGATTGAATGATGGAAGGGAAACATATGCTTTCCAGATTGAACCCAAAGAGCTCACTAATTCAGAGTCCATGCTCCTTCAAGCTGCAGCCAAGCAGAGAATAAATTGCATAGCATTTGTCATCCACTTGGGATTAATTATTGAGTTTTAGAGGTAAGTAGCTGCACCAGTGACGTTTACCAGTTTGTTCTTTAACATCTAGTTAGAGCATTGAAGGAACTAGGAGGGGGAAACTGGCCGAACACAAATAACTTGGATATTTCTGTCCAGAGTAAACCGGGCAACAAAGAAGGAGGTCAAATGTTCAACTCATGAAATAATATGCATATATGCACTTTTGTTGGTGATTAGTTCAATTGTGTGAGGAATGGGTACTCCCTTCAGATTAACATTAAAGAGCATTAACAGAGCAACAGGAAAAGTGTTGGGGTTTTTTATAGTTAGTGCCATAGTTGACCTGGAGCTGGTACTGGCTTGGAAAAAATTAGCATTGTTCCCTGAAGGACTCATGTCAACCTTGAGCTTTGGACTTGTAAGAAAGGAATCTTCCATCTGTCAGACAGGACAGGGTTAGGACACTGGTCCCCAGGGTCTCCTTTGATTATGTGATGATGTTTTAAGGAAATTAGCTGATGACTGCGATAGGGAAAGAGCTGGATCTGAGCTTGAAAATTAAGCAGTTTTTTGTTTCATTAAACACACGTCTTAGCAGGAAGTTGAAAAGATAAGGTCAAGAGAGGAGGGTTGTGCCAGGGGTGACGGTGAAAAGGTGATGGATTAAAATATAGTCCGATTTAGCTATTTTTGAGATGAAATGAAAAATGAGCACTTGAAAAATGAGCTAATTAATCATAATGTCTTAGCTATTCAAAGATCATTTCCAGCCATCCGAAAGGTAGCTTTTCATATGTACTGTGGTCATAAGCTGCACAACGTTATAATCCTTTGCTTCTTTTTGGTTCTTCCACAATATTGTTATAGGAACAGGTGAGGTCAACTGAGACGCTGTGAAGGTTAGTAAGTTTTCAATCTATTTGTGGTTGCATCTGCTTTAGCATTTTGGCTTGAAGCAACACTGTGCTTTGGAAGTGACTCCCTGGACTGTTCCATTTACTGCCTGCTGTTTCCATCCACAGAGTAGTATTTGTATGCACAATGTAGATTGCTTTTAGGGTAAACTCAACTGGAACCTCTGCCTCAAGTTTGTACTAATCCCCAAGGGGAATGTAGGGAGCCAAACCAGCCACGAGTCCTTCATACAGCTTCAGACCACGTGTAGAGTAGGGAAGTTTGGTCCATGGAGCCAGACTCAACCTAATTCCAAGGAGCCTCCTGAACTGCACAAAATACAGATACAGATATTTAAAATACATAAAATATTTTACATTTTGCATTTACATTGTGAAATGTAAAATAAGCACGCAGCCATGCTGCCCTGCAAAGCGAAGTTCCCAGGCTGTAGCCACAACTTGAATTCCAAGCATTGCATTTTTTTTTCCTTTGGCCAAATTGCAGGTGAATTGAGTCTGCCATCTCTACAAAATATGCCACATAGAGTAGATCTATTGAAGCCTGAAAGCTATTTATTGTCTACATATTTAAAGTTTAAAAAAGATTGCCTAGAGGTGATTGCAGATGAAGTCAGCAGAAGAGTGGCCTTATACTGAAATTGATGAAGCTCTGCTGATGAAAGGATCTGGCTCAACTGCATATTTAGTAGAAAGAAGCTCCTATCCAACCTTACCCAGGGAAAAACAAGTACGACAAACATCCCTTCTGTTTTACTCTTGCAATTCTAACTCCAGGTTTAATTTTCTCTCCCATACTAACTGTGGTCCAGAAAGCATGAAGCTTGTAATCATATCTTTGTTAACAGCTCAGTGAAAATAATCAAACCATCTATCTTATTCAGCACTTGCCTTCTCCTACTAGCATTTCCTTATAAATGAGATGAGGTGAATAAGACACTAAACAGTAAGCACTGGACATTCATGACAATTTGTCAGAAATGGTCTCATTTATCTACCCTGCTTCCTACAGCACTTTTTCACAGAAAGACAATGTGGTTGCTACTAGTGCAGATGTGTTCACAATCTGTAGACGTTTGGCCAGATGTACCAGCAGACTTAGAGAGCTCCATTCAACAGATCATTGCCTGTGTGAGGAGTGGAGGAGAGCACAGTTTTAAATAGTGTTTGTCCCTCTCTTTCTGGATCCAAATGGTTATGTCAACCATTATTTCTCTCCTCCTTCTTCCCCTGGAGTTATTTTTCATAACTTGTGAATAAAACTACCGTAAGCCAAATGATCTCTCTGAACTGCTTGATCTGCAAAGGGATCTGCAGTGTGGCTGCTACAGAAGACAGGTACACACTTTCTTTGCCTGTTACGATAACACATTAGAGAGGAAAACTTTATGCATTGATTCCAGATTTCCCAGAGTATAACTTCAGTCTTTATTGCCACCATGTTATGAAACAGAATGGGGCTGTCTGCAATATCAAATATGACAAGTCACTTTTTCCCCTCTGAAGAGTAGATGGACTATGCAATATCTAGTCACTATTCCACAATTATCCAGTGACTGACCCCAAACCTGTGTCTGTTCCTCAGCCACCTGCACAGATATATATCTTAAATTTCTATTGCAAGAAATCTTTTTGTATGTTCCAAAGAGTCAGAATGATACAGTTGTGTGACTGCATATCACTTTTTAGAGACCTTTTATGTCTTGTCAATACTGACATTATGCTGAACTTTGTGGTTTGATATTTATCAGATACGTAAGTCAACTTCCATGGTTATGTTTACAGAACTGATGTCTTTAGCAGTATGTTTAACTTCTGTATGTGACCAAAGGGTGCAATGTCAGTAATGAGGTCTTCAAATAGAGAGTATACCAGAAGAGTCCTGTTAAGTTTCTGAGTTCCTGAGTACTGATCATGAGCCCAAGGGCCAACCTTTTTCTTATTATCACTTCCTTACATTAGAAATATTTACTGAAGTCAAGTAAGTTCTCTCAAGTATATATGAATGGAAATATCAGCAAGTTTGTAGATGACACCAAGTTGTATGGTGTTGTGGACATGCTGGAGGGAAGGGATGCCATCCAGAGGGACCTCGGCAGGCTTGAGAGGTGGGCCTGGGAGAACCTCATGAAGTTCAATAAGGCCAAGTGCAAGGTCCTGCACGTGGGTCAGGGCAATCCCAAGCGCAAGCACAGGGATTCTGGGCTGCATCAAAAGAAGTGTGGTCAGTAGGACGAGGGAGGTGATTCTGCCCTCTACTCTGCTCTTGTGAGACCCCACCTGGAATACTGTGTTCATCTCTGGAGTCCCCAACACAAGAAGGACATGGAGCTGCTGGAGCGGGTCCAGAGGAGGGCCACGAAGATGATCCGAGGGCTGGAACACCTCTCCTCTGAAGACAGGCTGAGAGAGTTGGGGCTGTTCAGCCTGGAGAAGAGAAGGCTCCAGGGCGATCTTATAGCAGCCTTCCAGTACTTAAAGGGGGCCTACAGGAAAGCTGGAGACGGACTTTTTGCAAGGGCATGTAGTGATAGGACAAGGGGCAATGGATTTAAACTGAAAGAGGGCAGATTTAGATTAGATGTAAGGATGAAATTTTTCACTTAGAGGGTGGTGAGGTACTGGAAGAGGTTGCCCAAAGAAGTTGTGGATGTCCCATCCCTGGAGGTGTTCAAGGCCAGGTTGGATGAGGCTTTGGGCAGCCTGGTGTAGTGAAGAGTTTCTCTGCCCATGGCAGGAGTGTTGGAACTAGATGATCTTTGAGGTCCCTTCCAACCCAAACCATTCTATGATTTTATGATTCTATAAAATTGGAATATTGAGCATGGTACTGAGTCTTTCTTATCATACTGTGTGGATACATAAAGAGTAAATTTTTTGAGTTGAAGTATTTTGCCGAGCTGTGTATGCACTGTCGGTTCAGGAAGGCTCACTGTGAGGAAGGATGTGCTGTCTTAAATGTCAGCTACATCAACCAGTGCTGAGGTGGTACCTGCTGTCCCTGACAGTTCGGATAGCAGCACCCATGAAACACATTACACTGGCTCAGGAGAGGAGTTACATCTGTTAAGTTTCCAACACTTGTCACTCAGTTTTGTTCCCACACTGGAAAAATGGTACTGATGCAACAATCAGGAATCTGGTCTTGGCTTTGTTAGGTAGAAAAGATCAAATCTGAT
Source organism: Tauraco erythrolophus (assembly GCF_009769465.1). Lineage (NCBI taxonomy): Eukaryota > Metazoa > Chordata > Aves > Musophagiformes > Musophagidae > Tauraco > Tauraco erythrolophus. Next base: position 61,457,678 of record NC_141466.1, on the reverse strand, counting down.
AATAATCTGTTTCTTGGGGAACATTTAGCAGAGAAACTACAACAAACAGGATTGAAAGTCTACAAATTGGGAGATATATTTCTAATTGTTACAGATGAATTTTAAATAGTTGTCAGGGAAACCAAACTTTCTTCCAATAGCAGCCTTACAGGTAATTTAAAATATTTCATAGTTATTTTGGGACCTCAACAACAAAGATAAATCTGGGGTATTTTCAGGAGTAAATTTACTATATCATACTTCAATAAAATTTGCTCTCTTAAAAGAGTTGTACCTCATGACTGGTAGCTTCTATGACTGCAGGTTAGGGAGCTGCCTGCTATTAGTCATCAGCTGAAAGATGTGTAAGCTGCTTATCTAAGGAGATAAAAGTATTCCTTTTCACACAGAGCAGAGGGGCATCTGGAAAACCATGACAGAGTGACTGTGAAGGAGTTCAAATCTGTTTCCATCTAGTTAAAAATGTTTCATCTCCTTATTCATTTATAGATTATCCAATTACACTATCAGTGGATTTGTTCAGGCTTTTCATAATGAATCTCCTATTTGATTCTTTATTTATATATCTTCAGTTTAAGGTACCTACATTAACAGAACCTGTTTCCTAACAGTCTATACTTTCACACTGTTTTCCTCTTGTTTGAGTGTTCTCCAAACACGGAATAAATTCCTTTTAAATAGTGGCAACTACAGCCTTGAGGAAAGTCCTCCTGATACTGGGACAGTAGGCACACCCTGTGGATACTGCAGATAGGGTTTTCCATAGGAAGGAAAAAAGGATGCTCATATACAGGTGTGTGGGCTTAGGTATCTTCCAAGGGCAGGGCCAGTCATCACACAGTGTGACTATAGGTAGTACAACACGGTTCAAAAGCTGAACCACAACGTGAATAAAAGTTACGACCAAACCCTCACATTTTGTGTACAAAAAGAAGTGTTTGTAACACAGGCAGCTTTTCAGCCTTTGCTTCTGCTTCCTCAGTGGTGTCAGCAGTGGTGCATGTCTGTGCCTGTGCAAGGAATTAGACACGTGGGAGCTCACATCTCCAAACTGGTCATCCACACTAAGCTTGTATTCAGTGATGTGGACCTGAACAGATGACTTCTGCACTCAGATTGTGTCTGATTTGTGATGGGATTTCTCCCAGCTCTGGCTTCTAAGTGGGAACATACTGCCTTTCTTGCTGCCTCAGCCTCATAGTCTCTTCAGCTCACCACACTGAACCTGATCAGCATCAGGTGCTTCAGAGGTAGATGTGTAAAACCCCACAGTTAGTAGAGGTAAGGTATTTATGACCTGAGACAGTTTCTTAATCTCAAAGAGCTGGAAATTAAACACTGACAGAGAAGGTTGTGCTACCTTAGCAATGTGCTGCTTAGCTTTAGTTGTTATAACTCCGGTTATTTTTGCTAACTGTCTGAGCATCCAGGCCATCTTTCCTGTGACATTAAATGACACCAGTAGGATGTGTTGCAGTAAAACCCATTGCCTTTTTTCAGTGTTGAGATGGTCATTTTCCTTACCCCTGTTTTGCTGTGAGCATCATGAAGCAAAAGCTTGTGGTCTGTCTACACTGTGGTGGAAAATCTGAACTCTTCTCCATTAATTCTGGGTAGGATAAAACTTTCTCTGATGCAGCATTCTGGGTTTCCAGCACTTATTCCGCTGTCACTGCTAAGATTGACAGGCGGTGCTAGCACAGAGCTCCATTCTGGAAAGATGATGTCTTTCCATTCATGGGGAACAATTTTCTGTTCTATTGCTCAATTTTATTTACCACACTTTTAGTTGTTAAGTAACAGTAATGTATTAATACAGTATTTTGGATTTTACAGGGAAAATTCAAGTTATTCATATTTTCTTCCTTGGACATAAATATGAAATAAAGATGAAATGTGTTTAGTTTCAGCTTACTCCACAAAGCTGCTGAAGGTGGTAAGGAACTTGTACCTGTTTACAACAGGTGGAGTGATTTAGTTCATGTCTTTTTTTTTTCCCTACTATTTACTGGATCATAGCTTGTCCTATTAAAATCGAATGGAGTGGCAAATGCTTTAATAAAATAAGATCATCACTCTATTTTTAGATAATAAAGAGCAAGTATTTTTGGACATTGACTTCATAAGTTCTATCTCTCACCTTTCACATGCAGTAGGAACATGACACGTATTTTTGATGGAAATACAACTGTGACCACAGTCTGTATTTGTATCATGTCACCTAGGAGGTGTAATTGCAGATTGGCAGCCCAGTGTGCTGGATGCAGTAGAAACACACAGCAGAAGAAATGCTCCATGTCTCAGAGAGTTTACACTCTAGGTGTTGCACAAGAGATGGTAGATAGATGTAAACAGAAAGGTGGGAGGTTGTGGAAAACCAGGAAGGTGTTGCCAAGCATGATGGGCAACCTGGCACACTGCTTTTATCTGCCAAGGTCAGCCAGGAACTTTGTTGGTGCAGTTGTCACTAATGAAAATGTGGAATTGGAAGGTTCTGTGAATAAGGAGTCTTTGAAACTGATCCTGGTGAGTAGTTTACAAAGGTCCTATGAGGATGTGGTGCTTGACCTTGCTGCAAGGTCTGTATGTTAGAAAGGTCTGTAGGTATGACATTTTCTTTTTCCAAGTTCTGTCCCTTTTCAAAAACTAAGAACTTTGCACTGGGCAGAGTCAGTTGATGCTGACTGAAACTAGCATTTATATGAGAAACGTATTTGTACTTTTAAACGCAATTTTGAATTCTGATACTTGCATACCAAAAAGAACAGCACTGAAACTAGAAATGCAACAACATGTTTGGTGAAGTCTTCACAAAAGCTTAGTTTATCCATTAAAATCTGAAAGTATATTAAAACTTCAGTTAAAAAAAATCACAATTTCTGCATTTTTTATTGTTCTACTACTGAAAATTGGCAGTAGTAATTCACTTCTGTCATTTCTTAGTTTTTAACCTCTTGGGCCTTGTTAATGGATTTTGGTCTAAGCAAAAGGAATCAAAGTAGATGTACATTAAGTTGCAACAGGCATTTCAGCACAGTGATCATATGTCAGTTGTCTGTCAAAAGGGTAAATCGTACTTGCTCTCTTATCCTTCATTCCCTCTTTTGGCCTGGGATACTCACTCTCGAAGTAGCTTGCATTTGCTCTCAGGGCTACTGTTTTTCACCTTGGACTCCAAGGTTAGACTGTCTCTCTGCCTGCTGTACTCAAAGCTAATGTACAGGAGAAAAACACCGCCAAAGGGTCAGTGAGCAAAACTTTCAAGGACACAGCAGTACCTCAAGTCTAGTAAGTCCTATTTTTGGAAGAACCTCTAGCTCTTTGGAGTTGATTAGCTGGGCTGTGACCACAATGTAGGTACTCACACTTGCCTTCACCGTATTTGAAGCCAGGCAGTGACAGCAAGGGCACCAGCAGTGCGTGCAGAATGAAGCCCTGGCAGTCAGTAGGGTATGTATATCAATGTGACGAAGATTGCGCTATAATGGGTCTTGGCCCATCAGCAGCCTCACATACAGACTACACCAGAGTTGTGCTGTGGTCTGCAGTCACTGTATAAAGTCAGACTCCTTTGGTGCCTGTGAGAATATACCTTGAAGAGACATGCCATCTTATATTCAAGACTGCAATAAGAAATAAAATCAAACAGATTCCTCTTTTTAAAATATATTCCACAATCTTGCTCCATCTCTTCCCCTTTGACCCTCCATGCTCAATTCACTTGAGTGGTACTTTTTTTTGGTCCTATCATAATATTTGCATGATGGTTTTTTTTTTTTTCCCCGTAGTTTTTGCTCACGGGACTCATTATTTCACTGAGAAGCCATTTCCTCTCAGAAATGTAAGTGAATCTTCTCTGTTTCTTGTGACTGCGTATGGGTGCCAGGTCCTGGGGTCAGTGCTGCACAGGTATGGACTAGAAGGATGGCCCCATGCTGATTGCTCTTCAGTGGCCATAGCTCCACCAAAAAAACAGCTCTGGGCTCAGAGGTGATTAAGAAATGAGAAGGTCTGTTTCTACAGCAGAGCGCCAAATGCTGCTAATGTAAAATGAAAGTAGAAGTGAAAAGAAACAAGCCATGAAAGTAGGGGAGTATAGTTAATTTATTATGGCAGGTCTATAGCTTGGCTCTAATCCCTCGTTAGGAAATCAAAACCAGACTGCTGGAACTCACCTGCCAGACTCAATCTGTTTCATAATTACCTGTGGGTTACTATTTTTGTTTACCTTAATCGCACAGTAAATACTGCTTCTGCCTTTGTTTACGACCTATTTAAGTGATGTGAATATCTTGAAGAAATTCTGTTTTTAATAGTGCCCCAGTGACTACCTTCTTTCACCTCCCAAAATAGAAGCCAATAGATCAGGCCTCCAGCATGAGCTATATTAGAGGGGAAAGAGATTTGAGTATGCTGCCAAGCCTGATGTTTATAATGATCTTTAATTTTTAGTTGCTGCAAGTGATTAGGAAACATGAGGGATTTTCTTTTAAGTACCAAGCCCACTTCTGTAAGGAAAGGTCCAGCAGTCAGATGAGTTACTAGTAAAAGCTTGAAGTCTGACTGTCATTACCCCTTTCTAGATAGTTGAAGTTGGGAGAAGGGACAAAGGGCTCTTCCCCTCCCTGGCAATCCTGCAAAAAGGAGATGTATGAGGTAGGAGTAAACTCATTCATACAACCAGTAGAAGTGCCTGGATTAGGCATCTTGTATGTATGTGCTTAAAGGTTGGAATTGGCTCTTCCCATTATATACTGTGAATCCCAGACTGATTTTATCACTTGTTGGACAAAGAAATTCATTCCTCTCCTGGTCTCAGAGCTGTGTCTCACAATACTTCAGCGTGTTAGTAGTAACATAGTAGAGAGAAATACACTTCTCTGCCCAATACTTGGTTGCAGGTAATGCTCACATTCTCCTGCTCTCTTTCTTTTTTTTTTTTCCCCCACATTTTCACATGTTAAAGAGGCTTCCTTTTGTGACCAAGGAGATCTACAGGGTGTCACAATTGTCCCAAACCAGCCTTGATGCTCTGTGGTGATGTGGTGAAATGAATACATCTACCAGAGAGGAAAGGGGACTTCCGAGAGATTTGGGCTATAGGTGACTTGAGAAAAGACCCAGGTTATGGCAGCTAAAAAAAAAAGAAGCATTTATGTGCAAGGAACATTGTGAAACTTCTCATCATAACCGCTTTTGTATCTGTGTTGGATGAGGTAACTACAAGCCTAACCCAAAACACTTTGCATGTTAAAATAGCTCTTTTCCTTTTGGAAGATCTTACTGAAATGCTACCATCTGTAAACAAAGTAAAATAACCCAAATTGCAGCTCTGAGAGCCTATTATCTTGGGATTTGGTCACTTCAGATCACACAAAGATCTACATTACATCCTGGTTAAGGTGATGTAACCATCACTATAGTATCTAAGCGTCTTGCAAGTAAAGTAGCAATAATGAGCTAATAATAAGGTTTTATAGAGTCTCTGCTACTTTTCTGTTTGGGGGGTTGATGGTGTCAAAACAGATATTTTCCTGAGAGAATCAGAAAGCTGGAATGATTTCTTTTGTCGTATGTAACAGTTGTGTTTTTTGAAGATTGACTTTTCATGAGCTTTACTTTGAAGCAAAAAAACCCAGTTGCTGTTTATGAAAATAAGAGGGAGCTGAAAAGCCTCAATGTTTTTTAATATCAGGATGCTTCTCTGAGCAGTCAAATTAAGGCTGAGTTTCAGAGTCTGATTTTGAAGTCATTACCTTTGCACTTTTGTCTACCTTTAAATGGATCATGCCTGAAAAGCAGTTAAGATCGGATGGTACTTTGATAACGTACAAAATCCCCAGTTTCAGTTCAGTGCCTAGCTGTTGTATTTTTCTCATAAAGAAGCAAAATCACACTTGGAAAATGCAATGTCCGTCTCTACACATAGAGAGTAATAGGAATTGCTACCAGTTTTAACTGGAATGGAGGATTCTTAAAAGTCAAAGGGAAAACTTTGTAGTCTAACATTTTAATGGTCTGTGCCAATTCATGTTTTATGAAATCTGGTCATCTTGTTCTGTGTTTTTAACTTTATAGCTGAAATCCTTTGATTTGGACTTCAGAATCAGCAATGATATAATCAATTTTATTAGTTTCTCAATTTTAAAAAGCTTGTAAATATTATATTTGAACCTGCAATTGAAAATGATCTTTGACTTTTTTAATTCCATCTACACCAAATTTAAGAATATTTTCATTAATATATGAAATTTTACATAGGAGGAATAGTTGAAAACATACAAAATGTAGCACTTGTAAACAACTGGTATCCTTTCTCAAAGTCTTATCTGGCAGGCTATCAGAACTGAATGATATAAAATGCTATTTTATTTATGAATCTGTTAGGAACTATATACCTATAACCGATCCAGTACGAAAAAACAATAATTAAACCAAAAGATTCTCATTAACTACTGGTGGAAAGATAGACACCAATAAAATAGGAAGAACTGTAGGGAAATAAACATATATATGCATAATCAAAATTTATTAAAAATAAAATCCATTTCCTTCAATCCTAATTATCTTCACTATGTCTCATACCTTTGGCAGATTTTCTTAGTGTTGGAAGCTGTAATGGTAGAGTTTTTCTCTTCTTAAAAGGAGTGATAAATCTGAAATCAACAACTGTTAGTATGATTGGTAGGTTGCTGGAAGAAAATGCTTTTTATGCAGCATCTTGTCCAAGATTCAATCAGGCTTCAAACCAAAGCATTCCAGTCAGACAGTTCTCATGGATTTTCAGTAATGAGCAAGATGGAGTGGGTGGGGAAATATTTACCAGTGTCTCTAAGGCTTTTGAACTTCGTGTTCCTTTGCGTAGTTGATTTACTAATCTCAATTATTGCAGTTGGGATTTTCAGTAGAGGGCTTCTTTGCCCGCATATAGTCCATGTAACATGTGGCAGGGCATGGCCTGAAGCTGCAAGTTCTGCTTTTCCTACGTGATTACTTGTGCCAAGTTACACAGCGATGAAAGATGAACAAACTCTCCTTAAACTATCCATAATGAGGTGACAGGCTCTGAAAAGGTTCCATCGTTCTAGCTCCAATGACTTCAGGCCTTAGGGAGTGTGAATATGCGTGTAGACACATGAGCTAGTGACCAAAGGATGCTTCAGCTCCCATGGTGTGAAAATTAGCCTTGGGTGCATTTCTGGAAGATCAAGTTTTGAGTTAACAATAGTGAAGGAAGAGTAATGAAAGTCCGTGAATCTTTCTGTGACTAACTGTGAATTGATTGTTATTCTCCATGACTTGACATTGAAATAAATGAACATTTTCTTTTCAGCTAATATTCAGTTCATCTCAGTTTGAATATGCCCATTTCGACATTTGATTTTAGGCTGATACTCTAATGAGAAAACAAAACAAAAAATCAACATACAAAGACACCAACCCAGATGACATAGGGTGGTTAATTTCAAGGTGTGTTTTTGTCAGTGTGGTGTTGCACATTTCCACAGAGCTACACTTCCCTCCTTCTGTTAACATCCAGGACTCAGTGACTGCCCTAGACCCTTAATTCGTTTTCTGGCCAGGTAATATATGATTATATACCCTCCTGTTTCATGGGCTAGAGTATTCTAAAATGATGGTTGCATATTTCTGTGACGAAGCAGCAGAATTTACACAGAAATGTGAAAAACAATTGCAGCTCCTACATCTCAGGGAGAAAAAGGCAGGTTGTTAGAAAACAGCATGATAAAGAAAGACAAAACCTGTCAGCCTTTGCATTTGTTATCCATATTCACATATCCATGTCCACAAATTCTCCATCAATTCATCTCTTGTCATTTAATTTATCTACTCACACTCTAGGAAATGTGTTGCTACTGAGAGCTCTGCAGAAATCATTGCTATTAACCATTAGTTTAAAAAAATACTGTTGAAAAAGCTTCCCATAAGACTGAAATTTTATGTTGTACAAGTCTGTGGCAACAGAAAGTGAATATTAACTATTTTTTTTTCTTTGGCTAGCACTGGATGTTCTGTTTAAATGTCTGAAGTGTCTAAAGCATAGCATAAAAGAACAGCTGTTTTATAAAGTATTTATTTAACATGCATTCTTAAATTTTTGACAAGTATTACATTGAAAATATTTGTTTATAGAAGTCTGTAAGATATGAAAATTCAAATATATAACAGCTTATCTTCTAGTAGAAAGGTCAGTCCAGCTGAGAACGCTTCAGGAAAGAGCAACTGGTCTATGGGAAACTGATTTACATTCACTAAGGAGCTGCTAACTTTGCATATTGATTGCATTATAATAATGAACCGTGGTGTAAAATGAGAGTAATTCAATTTAAGAGAGGAGAACTGTTTTAGATTTGCATGAGGATTAAACTCCAGTATGTATCTAGCAACCTATGAAAACTGTCATTGCAACAGTTTTCTACTAATTATCTGCTAAATGTCTGTGTTTCAAATGCATGAGTTTGTATTTAAAAATGTAAAAACCGCAGTCGTTTCATGCATTTTAAGCCTGGCATGTGACTGAATGCCTTGGTGAATCAGAGCTTAGTTATTTTATCTTCTCTACGCATACTCTAGTTTAATGTGTTTAGGTCTTGGAGAAATGTTCAACAGGATTTTAGGGGAAAAAAATGCACTGAAATTTTTGTGAAGTCGCCTGTTCATTTATTTCTCTTTTTTAACAGAGGAAAAAACCTTGTGTGTTTTGAAGGCTTGTGCTTTGAGATATAAGGAGCTCCTCTGAAAGACAAAGCATCTCATGCCCAGGAGAGCAGAGGGGAAGAGAGATACTGGGACTCCCAAAGCCCTACGGCTTCTCACTGCTCTCAGGGAGCAGGAGACCCGTCGAAGCCCAGTATGGCTAGAGCACATGTGGAGATCTCCAATATCGTGCATCAAGGAAGCAAGATTAGCTCCATAGTGTCATTTCAGCCATTCTCCATTGTGTGCTAAACATTGGCGAGAAAAAGGGGAGCTAAAAGCCATAGCACACTCCATCTGTGGCTTTACATCCTGTACAAACATTTCATTTAGCCTGTATTTTGTCTCTATAAAATAAACAAATCTGTACTGCAGAAACATCAGTTAAATGACTTTTAGTGCTTTTTGTGGACTTCGCATGGGAGACACTGGATTTGTATTGATTTACACCAGCTGATGAGCTGGCACAGTGTGTATTCGCTGCAGGTTTTATGAGATAATTAATGAATAAATCAAAATTGCAGTGCTTTGTATGGTTGTTGTGCCTCACAGAGGGAATGATTGCCATCACTGTGTTGAGAGACATGTTTCGAAGGCTCTATTTTGATTGCAAAATTCTGAAATGCTCCTTGGAAGAAATCCAGACAAACCTAAAGTACAGCAACTTCTGGTCAGGTTCCCACCCTATTCCAGTATTTCAGATCTGAAAGCTTTCAACATTTTTATGTGTCAAGGCAATTAATATTCCCTCATCATCTCTTCAAGATGACATATGTAATGTCATCAGTATCAGGCATCCTCCTCCTCTCAGTTGCTGCTTTTCTCTTTAACTTTTCCAGTGCGGGCAACAGTCCACATGCTGAACTCTATTTGGGATAGTAAAAGCCTTACCTTGTTTAGATGGCTTGTTCCCTCTTTTTCCTAGCAGGATGAATGGAGAATTTTGGACAGAGCATATCCCTGGCCTTAGGCTGACCCCACCAAGGGACCAGCTCTAAGACACTCCACTATTGCTGTGAGCAGATTTTGATACACCATTGAGCATCCCCGGAATCCTGTCTTCACTCCCAGAATTAACACTCTGGCATAAATAATTTCTAACAGCAACTGTAATGCAAGCGTAATGGTGGCGAGAGATGCCAGTTTGACAGATCTGGAGAGCAGCAACCTGTGAGCCTCATTCTTCTCTTTCATGAGGACACAAAGCAGGAATTTGATCCCATCCCTATCTGCAACATCTGCATACACAGACTTCTCCCCGAGCTGGAGAGATCTGCTCTGGAGCCGGCCAGATAGTTTTCAAGCAGGGTAAATATAGCCTTTGGAGGAAGTTTTCCTGTGTAGGGAAGCCAAGGTTGCCTCTTTACAACTGATTTCCACAGTTCAAACACCAGTTTTCTCTGTTACATAAATTATTTTACTAGAACACTTTAATATCCAGTAATATTTTATTAAGTGAATCATGCAGCTGACAGAAGGTTTTTGTGCTAAAGAAGTCGACAGCTGTAAGGTTGAAGGGAATATCAACGGGTGATATTTTCTGAAGCTCTCCCTTCTGGATTCTTTCTGCTATCCCTCCAAAATTAGGCATGGGATTTAAGATGTGGCCTTGTCAATTCTGAGAAGGGTTGAATAAATACTCAATATCTTTTATGGAACAATACCTTTAATATAGCCCAGAATGAGAATTGTTTCTTCTGTAAAACAAAACACCATGTTTGACTCATCATGAGTTTAAGATCTGCAGCAATTCTGAGATCTTTCCTGCTGAACTGTTGCCCAGCCACAAATATTCTCTATTTCGCATCTGCATTTCAGTTCTTCTGAACTGGAATTTATCTCACCTTACTAAAGACACTCAAAAGCTGAGCATTTTATCTATGCAGTTCCCTGGGCTTCACCTAGTTGCAATGTAGACATGCAGACATGCCCTCTTTAGAGGGCAATTCATCCCAACTGTCCTAGATGCCTGGATTTCACATGAACTATTGCAACTTGTCTTTCAAGAATTTCATCCTGGTTGGAGTATTTTTTTCTCCCAAGATCATACCGAATTCTGAGCTTGTAGCCCAAATGCTTGTCAACCTTTTCACCTTAGTGTCATACATGTAGGATATAAAGATCTTATTTGTAGTACTTGTCTTTACGTGGTGTCCTTTATTGATAGATATGTTTAGACTAGGGTTTCCAATTAACTGTATAAGATCTTGTGATGTTTTACCTAAACTATGTTTCTCTAGTTTGTTTATAAGTAGTGTCTGTGTCAAGACATCTTGCGTGGACTATTTCTGCAATTTCTATACCCAGGAGGATGGTAATCGTATCTGAAAAGGAAATTTAGTGGGCTTGATATGGTTTCTTTTTGATAAACCTACAGAATTGAATATGGGTTGGGGCAAACTCAAGCACAAGTACAGGCTGAGCGGAGAATGGATTGAGACTAGCCCTGAGGAAAAGGACTTGGAAGTGCTGGTGGATGAGAAGCTCAACATGAGCCAGCAATGTGCGTTTGCAGCCCAGAAAACCAACCGCATCCTGGGCTGCATCAGAAGAAGCATGGGCAGCAGGTCGAGGGAGGTGGTTCTGCCCCTCTACTCTGCTCTCGTAAGACCCCACGCAGAATACTGCATTCATCTCTGGAGTCCCCAACACAAGAAGGACATGGAGCTACTGGAGCGAGTCCAAAGGAAGGCCACGAAGATGATCCGAGGGCTGGAGCACCTCTGCTATGAAGACAGGCTGAGAGAGTTGGGGCTGTTCAGCCTGGAGAAGAGAAGGCTCCTGGGAGACTTTTTAGCAGCCTTCCAGTACCTAAAGGGGCCTACAAGAAAGCTGGAGAGGGACTATTCACAAGGGTGTGTAGTGATAGGACAAGGGGCAACGGATTTAAACTGAAAGAGGGGAGATTTAGATTAGATATAAGGAATAAATTTTTCCTTCTGAGGGGTGGTGAGGCACTGGAACAGGTTGCCCAGAGAAGTTATGGATACCCCATCCCTGGAAGTATTCAAGGCCAGGTTGGATGAAGCTTTGAGCAACCTAGTGTAATGGAAGTGTTCGTGCCCATGGCAGAGGGGTTGGAACTAGATGATCTTTGAGGTCCCTTCTAACTCAACCCATTCTATGATTCTATGATTGTATGATAATTCTCCTTGTAATATCTTAATTATTTTCTCTATGCATTTCAATTATTTAAAATATTAACTGAAAATTAGGCTTCCTGGTCTTCTAACTCCTGCTTTTTTTTTGTTTCCTAGTTTTATCCAAGTGTTTTATGTTCCCATCCTTAGTTGTTTTTTTTGGATCTCAATTTTTATGATTTCTTTTCAACTTTCATAAGCTTAACAAGATCCTAATGTAGCCATATCAGCCATTCACTCTACTTTTGAACTCTCCCCACTTTCAGGTTGTCTCATTTAGAAACTCCTCCTCTCTTGTGTTTGTTTTCCTGTTCCTTTCCCCGAAAAAATCTTCCATTTCCTTGAGTTTTTGTGTAACCTATGAGCTCTATTGTGCTATTATCTCTATTAAAGAAGACTCCATGATTTCTGGTCTGATCTTCTCTGTCATAACCTAAAATAATCTCTTCTCTTCTGCCATCTTTTGCCTTCTGAACTAACAAATCGTCTGCTAAGTATGCTGGAAATACACATGCCCATTCCAACCGACTGTTAGTCAAACAAAGTTACTGATCTCCATCTGAATCTGCTCTTTGAATGCTTCAGCAGTTTGCCATCAGAAAGTATCATGCATCTCTTCCTTCTTGCTATGTATTTATAGTATGTTGTGGTGTTGAAATCCCCCTTTTCTGTCGCCCTTCTTTTCACCAAGAAATACAGGAGATACTCAGATCTGTTTTTTGCCTTCTCCTGGATTTCAGAGCAAACATATGTGCTTGTTCTTTGTGTACAAAGGAATTTCCCTGATTTTAAAGTCTTTTCTTTTTCTCTGAAGCTTCTGTATCAGTATTCAGATCCTGCAGTTTAGCCTACTGTTTCTTGTGATGCATCTTTGCAATGTTGTTTTCTGTTAGAAAGCTTCAAAGGGTCACTTAATTTTAATCTTCTTAATGAGCATCTGGCTAACACAAAACACTTCTGGGACCAACTTTTAATTTCTTTGGAACTATTCAGTTCACTATATAAGAAAAACAAAGCTGCTACTTTATCCAAGAAGAAGACAATGTATATCTCTCTTTTTGTAAAGTATAACCTCTGTTACCTACCTTTTTGCTGATCCATGTTTTCCCCCTCCTTTATCCCACTACGCATAGTGCTAGTAGATTCTTTACATTACTCTAGAGTTAGTTGTTTGGTGCCTATAGCACGAATTAGGGCAAATTTAAAATTGAATGTAGAATTTTATAAGCACTACAGAAACTCAAGGATATTTCATGGTAGAACTTATTTTTCTGATTTTGTTTTGTTTCATTGATAGTAGAGGACGTCCCACTGCTAATTTTACTTTCATAACTTTCATTCTGGATTCTATCCTCATGTCCACTGAATTATTATTATTATAATTATACACAATATTGTAAAAAAACCCAACGAGCCCTACCGTGGAATACTGTGTGTTTTGTAAAATCTTTGTTGCCTGTTGCTAAGGGTAAAGGATGCGCAATGTTGAACAGTTGTAAAATAAGTTAGTTATACATACACATTTCTGCAGAAATAAATCAGTCACTAGAGAATCATTCTCTTGGAAACCAAACAGTGCGGGTGAGTAAATAGGTTTGGAAGTAGGGATAATCAGCCATGGCTACATCTGCACAGCAAGGACCAACAACAGTCTATCCCAGAGCATTGCATAATACAACAAAAGTCTCCCCCCTTAACCTTGAATCTTTGAGCAAAGTCCATATGTAGCTCATTGCTCTCAAACACACAAATGTTAGTTCATGGGAAAGAAAAATAAAAGGTCAAGTTGAGTCCAGCTGACCCCTTTCTTGTTTCCCTTTGCACTCAACTGTATTTTTAAAAAAATTCAGAATGTCTCAAACAACTCATATGTGAAAGAAATCTGGACATGAGCAGATAAAGGATATAGCATGATCTTTGCTGCTGTTTAATCTTTCTTTGTGCTTCCCATGAGACAATACTTCAGCTACAACGCCACAATTAAATAAAGAATTATGAAATACCCCCTGCCTCTGTTGGAATACTCCTTGTCTCCTCTAGGCTAGTCCTGTGACTATTGGTCAGACAGCACTGAATATCCACAAGAAACTTTGCCAGCATTTCTGACATTGGAGCTCAGATTTGATTTTCTGCTGTGTGAAACGTTTTGTTTGCTGACTATTTATGACTCTCTTGTCCTTTTCTTTGCTCCATCTTTGTGCCTTTTTCCAGAGGTGCAAAGGGAATGGAGAGTGGTGAGCTTCCTGAAGCAGTGCACCTCTCTTTGCTAGCTGCCATGGTTGATGTCACCGATTCCCAGCTCTCCTGTCTTCACAGCATGTGTCCTCAGCGCTGAGGGAGGCTTGAGTTGTCTTGTGCTCTTGTTACGGCAAGTTAGGTAGACCATTAAATAGTCAACTGTTCCTCCTGATGCAGAGCAGATGTTAAGGCTGCTTCATTTCTTGCCTGATTAAAATATTTTTGTAGAACCAGAGGACCAGCAGCATAGCCTCTAGCCATATCCTTTCATCTCATATTTTGTGCTGGACCCAGAGATCTTGTCCTACCTCTCAAAAGGGATTTCTACATTTATGCCAGAGAGCAGCAAGTCTGTGTCTTACTGAGCATCTTTGACCTCTACTAAACCCAAGCAAAGTCAGGCTGTAAATGACAAAAATTTCAGAACAAAATAAAAACTGTTGTTTTGAATTGGTTTGATTTGTTTTTTTATTATGGCTATTATCACTATGGTAAAGGAGATGGCAACATCAGTTGGCATTTTCCTTGTATATAAAGTGAATTAATAAACAAGATAAATATACTGACCTGCAATGGATACAATTATGACATGCAATGGAAAATTATCAAGCTCTGGAGGTTCAGTCTGTATCAATTCTTAGCACAAATGTTCGCTTTGAGGTCCCATAGATGCAATATCTTGTGTATATGCATCCAGTAGGATACAGGGATGTAGGATAACTGTTCATACATAGGATATGACATACTTTGGGTGGATCATATATATATGTCTATGTATTTAAATCCTCTTTCCTGATTTAAGAAGAGAGGATTGGTTTGTCTGTGCTATCCAGAATGCAGCAGTCCGGGTCATTAAAATGTAGCAGAGAGAACAGACCCCTGAAAGCCACAGAATTATTGAATGTTTTCGCTATGCCTGGTACAGAAAATAACACTTGCTTAATTTTCCTGTTAGAAAAATTAAAAATCTTCTTTAAAATAATGCAGAGTGCCACAAAAGTTTGAATTTGAGGCTGTTTAATTTAGTGCTATTTTTATTTGATTAAACTTTATTTTAACTAGAAACTTTGCATTTCTAAAAATAAATAAAAGGACCTAGAAGTTTTTTTTTTTTTTGCAAACATTCTCTATTCTTTGCCAAATCACATATAACAGCTGCAGACTTTATAACATTATATAAATGTTCAGACCAGCTATAAAAGATTAAATATAAAATTCCAGTGCATAGAACAACTGGTATAAAGAACAACAAAATTGAATTGACTAAAGGCTGTTCATTTAATCTGCCTTTGTTAATTGAAACCTTCATCAGGGAACAGAAAGAATTTGTTTTCCTTGCAAGGTGCTGTGGTGGTTGTAGTAGTTCTGGAGAAAAAGTACAATGTGAGCAGAATTCCCTCTGGAGCTATCTGGCTTGAGAAGAAGACAAAACTATAATTTTACTTTAGCTCATGGCTCCCCCTTAAGTAGATTGGGAGTTAGGGAATTCTGTAAGAAAAGAAAACCTGGAGAACATTTACTGGTTTGTTCCAGCTCTGCAGTCCCACCGGACTCAGCTCCGTGCCAACATCATAACAGATAAGACAGTGGAAAGAGAGAGCCAAGAGTGAATAAGCTCACGGCTTGGGGATACTGCACTAAAGAAGATAACATTTTGCAACACGCACTGCTCTGCCCTTTTTGCATCTATGCTACATTTAACAGCACATGATCTGTTTTCAAGATAGTTTCCTTCTGGAAGTCATTCTCGCAGCCTGGTCCTGGGAGGTGTTAAGTGCCTTGAACTTCCACTGACGTCAGCAGGAGCCAAGCAGGCGGCAGCCGGGCTGGGACTGCTCACCGTCCCGGTGGCTCCAGCGACACCTGGACACTGGCCATGCCTTGCATCCAGTGTACCTGCATCTAAATGTTGGTGCTCTCTGCTTATGGCTGCGAACACTTCTGTGTCAGAACGGCTGAGTCCTGCAAAGGTTATTTATCTGTGGCTCTGGCAAATACTATTTCTCTGTCTCCCATTAAAATCTGGACAGGCTACCACCTGTGGCATTAAATGCAGTTGCTGGGCTTACCCGAGTCTCCCATGGGCAAGCCACTGCATGTGCCCTTCATGGGGTCCATCTGGTACAGCAAGTGGATGAAATAGACTTTTTACGCTGCTGGTACCAACTCCTAAAGTAACTGAAGGACAATGAG
Organism: Tauraco erythrolophus; assembly: GCF_009769465.1. NCBI lineage: Eukaryota > Metazoa > Chordata > Aves > Musophagiformes > Musophagidae > Tauraco > Tauraco erythrolophus. The sequence goes on along the minus strand of NC_141466.1, from coordinate 61,441,389 downwards.
ATTCATTTTTACTGCTTCCTTCATGCCTTACTGCCCGCTCTCCCTTCAGCATTGCCATGTTCCTTGTTTCTCCTCCATCCCTAAGCCCTGTGCTTAGGGCTTGAAGCCCTTAGCTGCTTGAAACCACAAGAGTATAGATAGCATTGTTAACACCTACTGGGAAAGTGAAAAGCAGTTCCTTCATGGTAAGGTCCAAATAGCAGAGATGCCTCCCAGGTAAGGAACAAGTTTCCAGCATCTTCTGGAAAAGTGAAAATTTTACTGGATAGCAAAGGCCTTGTTTGCATTTATTCACATAACAGTCTGAAACTTTTTTTGTTCTAGTATGATTTTATTGCTAGCACATCTAAATATATTTTTTCCAAATGCCCAGGCATGAGACCCTGCAGCAGAGTAAGGGATTCTCAGAAAAAATACAGAGCAGAAGGAGGAGGGGAGGGAAGAAGGCATGGGAGGATGCTACCCTTAGTGAGGACGAGTGAGTGAGTGTGTCACTGTGCTACAGGCTCAAATGGCACAGCTCAGGTGCTTCCAAAGTGTCAGAGGTTGAGAAGAGGTGATGTGAAGCTAAGTCCAGAGGATTCCGTTCAGGAGCTGAGGCATGAATCTCCCTATGCAACCAGTATAGAGGGACTTTTAGTCTCTGGTGAAACTATTGCCATCTGTTCTCCTTCCTGCCTGGTCGTGTTGAGCTACACCTCTGTCTGAAAAGCTACTAAACCCTAGGCAGCCCAGTGACGGCAGGAAACGGAGCTGCTCTGTTTTCTTGGTCCTTGCTTGTGTCTCCTGTCTGGTAACTTCAGCTAGGCTCAGTAGTAAAAGTCATGGAAATTGCATGTCCCTGAATGCCTTCAAGCTTGGACACTGAGCTGGAAGTGGTACAACTAGGAAGGTATAATCATGACTTCCTCAGTAGCCAGTCCTAACTACAGGAGAAGGAAAGGCTCGGAGCCATTGCCAGAGCATCCTGAAGAGTTTTTTCAACTGTTAATTATTCAGCTTTTCCAGGCTAGTGTTATGCTTCTCTTCTTTGGCCTGCTCCCCCAAGAAAGTTCTGTTTGTTTAAAAATATGCCTTATGAGTGGGGAAGCATTGCTCTTTCTCAAGTATCCAGATGGTGCAGTTTAGGTCATGTCGTCCAGATGCAGAGAGATTCCAGGACTAGCAAAGACCCGAGCAGTGAATCCACATGTTCCAGCCCATCAGCTGAATGGAGACTTGTAAGCTAGAGTCTGGAAGTAGTTTAATCATGTTCACTTGAGGCTGCATTTGAGCTGTTTAATCTTTCTGCTAGACCTGCATCACTTGGGCACAGTAGTGCACAAGCAGGAATATGCTGCACCTGGAGCCAAAATAGTTTATGTCTGGTCAGGTTGTGCATCTCTTCACTACCCAAATGCCCTTCATTTCCTAGGTTTCTCAGGATGCAACTGGATCTGTAGATATTAAAGACTTTTTTAGTTTTTCTTTACTTGGTTATTGATTAATTTTTTTTTCCTGACAGCAGTCTTAAAGGAGTCTTAAGCTCTCTTCTACATCCCACTTCTCCCTTTTCTTCTCTAATTAGTGTTCAGCAGCTCCCTTCATCTCATGTTCTAACTCTTCCCACCTTTCCTTTCAAACATTCTTTCCTTCTCCCCTCCCTTCCAAATTAATCAGTTTTGATATTGAAAATGCAGATGCTTGCATCTGGGCTTCTTTCGTAGTTAACGGAAGGAAGCTGACACTTTTAGCATGTGATTCATCACACATACTTTTAGCTGTTTGCTTTAGGATGAGACTAGTTGTGCCCTAGAAGTATGTACATTTGCTCAGGTGAATCCCAATCCTATTGCCTAATTCTACCTCCTTCACCTTCACTGGGATTCTGCATTTCCATCTCTCTCACTATTGCATAACATCCTGAAGATATCTTGTTCAAATTCCACCTGCTTCTCAGACCTTCTCTACAGTCTACAGTCTACCTGTAGCCCAGAGAAAATTTCCATATTCCTCTGCACTTAACCCTTCATATAACTTCTCTATTAACATCTGCACCACAGACTCCTTTCCAAACACACTTCTGACTGCCCTGACTCAGGAGGTCTGATTAAAGTCCGGAGCCCTTCCCTGCTCTCTTCTGCTCTTTAAACACTCTATTCTTCAAAACTGTTTCCTTGGGGAACTCTTGAACATCTGAACTGTGTTTTAACTTTCTTCAATGTTTTGCTGTTGTTGATAGACTCCCTTGATGTATGCTCCTCCTCGTCTTCCATCACTCTCCTTTTGGTTCTCTTCCATTGTTGTAGCTCTTGTTCTCTAGTCTTCTCATTTCTCTTGACGCTTCTGAGAAGACATTGTCAAATTCTTACCTTCCTCTTGTTCTGTTCCTTTCTCTTTTAATTTGGAGACATCATTTGAGCCTAGAGATGTAAAAAACCACTATTGTTAGAGCTTTCAAAGTTGCCTCTATGTTGAGGCTCAATGTGCTGTGATTTGATATGTCATCTCATTTACCTCTACCGTCTTAGCCACGGGGTTGGCCATCACCTCAAGCACAGCTTGCTGTCTCAAACTTCACTTCATTGTCACTGATAGCAATTTATGTCCCTTTCTGCTGCTCAGGTTCTTCTCCATGCTTCAGCTGAGTGTTTCTTCTTCCTCAACAATGTTTGCCAAAACTACTCCCCAAACTGTATATTGGCAGTGCACTGTGTTAATGAGATATACTAGCTGTCATGATGAGATGTGTCAATTTAGAAAACATAATATATGGAAAGATAATAGTAGCCAAATGTGGTACTTACAGAGAGAAACAGCTTGTTCAGTGCTGAATGCACCTGTTCTAAAGGATGCAATTTGCAAATTAACTTACATCTGTGAGAAACAAGCATATTTTTACAGAGTTAGAGTCTATACTATGCTGCTTATATCTATCATAGACTTGGGTGTTAACAGCAATATTTATATTGAATGTGTCGTTGAAACTAATCCTGAATTTCAACTGGAGTTTAAGAATCCATAATTTTTCAATGATTTGTCATATGAACCTGTTGACAACTTTTGCTGCTATTCTTCTTCAGCATCTCTCAGCAAAACCCACATGGAATTTCCTGGGGTGATATGCATCACGCATCTCTCCCTGCTTAAGATTGAAGTCTGTGGTAGGCAGTAGAGATGCAATTTCTTAAACTATCAGAAAAAAAATCCATACACAATTCATAGTCAGAAGCCCAAAAGCATATAGGTCTAAAATAGTGCTTCTTTACTGCAAAAGAAGCAGTTTTACGTTCCAAAGTTGCTCCAATCCTGGATAAAACTAAATGTTTTTACCAGTCATTTAACTCGCCCCCTTATTTAGTTATTTATATTTTTTTTTCTTCCTGTGTTCTTGTCTCTCTCCAGAACTAAGCTCAGAAATATTTTGTTCTTTTCAAAAAAGTGAACAATCCCTTTTGCTGACATATGATGACCAAGTGGGCACGTTTCACTAGAACTCAGATCTCAGGTCAGTTTTGAATGTAACATATATGGATTACTATTAACAGCACACTCAGATTCTCTAAAAGTGGGAGCAGGAAGAGGAAAAGGGTCTCATGATCTTCAAATGGATCCCAGCATATCCATACTCCATCACCCTCTGTGGCCCCCAGTTGCAACAAAACATGTCCTGCAGCAGTGTTGGGTGGAAAATGGAATTTCCAAACCTTTCAGAATATCAAATAAGTTTATATACAGGTTCCTGATTTAAACAAAGATTCAAGGAGCTCTTATTTTATCTGGACTTTTTTCACTCGGCTTTGAAATAACACTGGTTTTTGTTTTGCTTGAGAAGGAAAAAATTCTTAGCACGCATGTGACTCAGAAGAAAACCTCTGTTTTCTGCAATAAGTAAATGATGAATCATTGATAGTTTACCGCATTTATTTCTCTGCACGAGATGTGTGGTGCAGTTAAATTTGTTAAGTCTTACTACCTTGAGGCCTGATTCTGCAGCCTTTGTTTGAACTGGCACCTGCAGAGAAGCCATCTGCAGAGAAGAAGTCTGACTGAAGTGCTAGGGAGCCAAAGTCTGGGTCCATTCCTATGCCATAGGGCGGGGATGCTGAATTTGTCCCTCTAGGAAGAACAACTTTCGATTAACAGCCCAATCTGACAGCTTCAAGAAATGCCCAGCTAGAAATCAGAATATATTTCAGAAACTGGAATAAGCTAACATCCCGGTGCTCCTCCCGAAGGGAGAGGAGATTGAGAACAAATAGATTGAGAAAGCCTATATGTTTCAGGATGCAGTAATCCAGTTGTAATTAGCTGGTCTCAGGGAGGCTCTGCGGCCATCCTTCAGAGCGGCGTCTGCACAGGGCTACCCTGGATCACCATAAGCCACCCATTCCTCCTTCTGGGGTCACACCTGTGGCTGTTAACTTTAGATGCTTCCTCTTAATTTTGAGAAAGGCTGTTTAAAGTGCTCGTAGTTTGATATACTGTGGGGAACAGACCTATATTGGCAAAAGATGGGCCAGATGACTTCATAGTCCCTTTCTATCACAGATTCCTGCAATTTCTTTTCTGTATTTTCCTGTTAACCCTGCCAGTGCCCAACTACGTGATACAAGTAGTAGTTCACAAAGCAGTCAGTAATACAGGCTTGACATTCATATAGTGTATACCAGAAAATCTCAGAGTCTTTTCTTTCTTAACGAATGAACAATAAAATAAGAGAGTGGCTGTTGGGACAAAATAAGCCACTTGTGTTTTGATGTACTGGCAGATACTAAAAACTTCTAGTAGGCAGGAATCCTGGCATGCAGATTTGGTGAATGACTCATGTTATACTCAGGCAATGGACAAATGAAGTTGGATGAACAAAGAATCAAAACATGTTGTGTGTGATTCATCGCTTGAAATGAAACTTAGGGAACTCAGGAGAATGCAATCTAGCTATTTTTTACACTTTGTGTTTATTTGATGACTAATGAGGCCCAAACTATCGAAAGAACAGCTTTGATAATTCTGATGCTATATTTACTTAGAAAGGAAACTTCTTCGGAAACTTTCTTGTAGACAAGTCAGGGTCAGAGTCCGTGCTGTGAAGTGTCTAACCTAATGAAATGGACGACTTTTGGATTCAGCAATTACTTCAGTAATGAGAATGATGAAGCTGATGAAGGATAAACTGAATAGAACACTTTTTCAAGCAAGCCGATAAATGGAAAAGAGATTTTACACTGTTAAAATAATGATAATAAAGAGGATGAAAATCATTGGTATCTGGTTGCTAATCATTATGCCATATGCTAGCAAACCTTCAGAGTTTATATATTTTCTTCAAAATGTTTTACCTGGATAAATGTATTTAAAGGTTTAATGTATAAGATTTAGTGCCCTACAAATCTTCACAGCAGCTGACAGCTTCCTTGCTGTTCGAAGAGATGAGCTTGGAAGACGGAAAATAAAGGTCTCCTTAGGGAGAGCAGATGGGGTGAGAATGATGAGGGAAAGGGATTTATCATGAGATGATTTGAGCTGAGATTTAGAGTGAAAATTACTAAACAAGATAGGGACTTACAGACGTCACTTCTACAAACCAGGACAATCAATAAGGACTCAAACACCAGATTCCAGCAAGCAAGAAGGAAAACTGATGTCTTGGCTATAGAAAAATGCTCTGGAATTTACCTTGCTTTAGCATACATACAAATGTAGTTTGTTTGGGAAGTGTCTGAGGAGCTGGATGGGAGGAGGTAAGGAACTGCAATGCTCTGAGAAACCTGAAAAAGTATGAGTGCAAGCTCTGTGTCTTTCAGAAAAACTCATCTGAAGAGGAGCTGAAACACAAAACACTCCTCAGACCACTTTCTGATCTTTCCTTAGGGCTGTATTTTGGGCTCAGAGGACATCTCCATATATGCTAGCAATCAAGTAGTCACAGCTACAGCACTGGTTTCTCTCATGGTTAATCTCCTCCCTTACCCCCAGCTCTAGCCCTACAGTGAAGTCATTACTCTAAACCCCTGACATCCCAATAACTTCCATAGCAACAGAGTATGATGCCTTAAACACAAGATTAGGTGCTTAAGCAGAGCCTGCGTAGAAGAGGAAATCAAGCTGCAAGGGCGAAGGCTCTAGCTGGACACACGCAGCACACCTGCCTGCCCCGCTCCGGGGAGGGACGAGCAGAGCCGCCATTGTAAAAGCTGGCAAACCAAGAGCCAAACGGGTGATTCAGTTTGTGGCACTCCAGGGAGGCATTGCTGGAGCCCTGTTATCCTTCACCACCGAAGGCGATTTTTGTCTGGCTTCCTTCTGCCAAAGCGCTGCATACTTGAGCTGTCTGTGCTATCCCGCAGCAGCCCGGGCTTGAGCACCGACAAACACAGCACCGTAGCGCAGCAGGACTATAATGCTTCCTGTGCTCAATGCACTTCAGCCAAATTCATGGTTTGTTGTAATCTAAGATGGTCATACAGTAATTTAGACCCCCTTGAACTCACATTCCCTTACACAGTCAGATTTCCTGAAGATAAAGCCCTGTTGACATGGGAAAATTTTACCGGTTATATAGACAAAGTTAAGCTGGTGTAGCCACACCCTGAATATCTTTGAGTGTGTGGAGACTCCTTTGGGTGTAAAAATGACCTTTACAGTTTAGCCTATACCTCTTGTGTTAAACCAGAAAATTAACATTGGTATTCTATTAAAGGGGTACCTCTACTATCTGAGCACAAACAGCTTTGCTGAGTTAGTAAAGTTAGGGGCCCGGATGTCCCAGAAAGTCTCTGAGGCAGGTGGGTGCATCTGGAAGGTGACTGAGAGTTTCAAAGTTATGAGCTTAACCACCCTCGCCAAACTGGTGTGCTCCGAATTTATCAATCACCATTGCTTACTACGGATTGCCCTTTTCCATCAGCCACGCAGTTAGTTTCTCTAGGCTAATTTAAACTGAGAACAGGTGGCATACCAAATAGGTAGTCCACCTTTTCTAACTTGAACTAGCTAAACGTTAGTATCAATCAGCTTAGTCTTAGCTGGTTCAGGAAGCTCTTTGTAGTCACATAGGGAGATTAATACCCCCAGAGGACAACCAGCGCTGTTGTGAGAGCAGGTTTTCTTAGGGGAAGCTGAAAGTGTATTCTTGACACAAAGGGTCCCTGTCCAGTATTATGTATTTTCACAAGGAGGGGAGGTCAACTACTGAAAGAATAAAATCTGCCAGATTTTTTAAAATATGGACAAAAATATGTATTCTCTTCTGGCTGAACTCTTGGAAATCCTTGATGTTTTTGGCTAAGATGTTTTGGAAGAATATTTTGTTAAAGGCAGCTCAAAATTCAGTCTGAAACAGCTTAAGCGGTTAAAGTTTAACAATTTTCTGAGCTACTGAAAACACTTATGGTGGGGAAATTGCTAGGCAAACTTAATGATAGTTGGTACTATTGAGGTTGATAATGTAAATTCTTCAGGCAGAAGTGATTTCTGTGGTTTATAGATGTGGATACTCTTATTGCGCAGATACAGCTCTAATCTGCCTGGAATCCCTGAGTTTCTGGCCTCTGTCATATCTTGTGATAGTCTTGGTAAATAGTCCACTGATTAGTGGTGTTTTTGTTGGACTCGATTTCATGGATTGCTTTCTTTTTTTTTTGTACTGCACAAGCAGCTCAGTGGGAGTCTGCAGCTTAATTAATTTCCCTATCTTGATCAGAAATCAAGGTTAGATCCAGCTAGCCTAACTTAGACATGTTACTTGTTCCTGTGTTTCATGAATCTAATGAAGCAGCTCTCCCAAAGTAACTGTGCCACTTTCTGTTGTAGTCAATAGAAGAGGACAGGTGACTGAAGATTTCCAGAAAAGAGTCTGTCTAAGTGGTGAGAGCCTTTCTTTCTGCAGCCCTTCAAAGACACTTGTATTTCTCCTGCTGACCGCAAAGGGAATTAAAGCACTTAACTCAGTGTCACTAGGTGCCTAAAATTTAAAGTGGCAAGTTAGTGCTTGAACGAAGCCAATACAATTCTGTTTCAGGTTTATGGAGTTTAACACCATATGAATGCATAGATATACACACATGTATTTTTATGCATGCCTTTATCCAAATTGGCATGCTTCTTTTGAGATTTTTTTATTTATAAATATCAAAATTTTATATGGAAACCTGCCAGGTAACACTGGTGTCGTATTTCTGATTTCCGTTTTGACACAGTTCACAAATGCTATGCCTCCCAGAAGCATTAGCTCTCTTACCTCTTATTAAGTTTTCTGATCTGGACTCACTGTGTCTGGTTTGCATTCTTTTTCAGTCATCAGAAATTGACTGCCAAAAAGTAGCACATTTCAAACTGCACAAGTTACAGGAGCAACAGTAGATTATTCATTGGTTGAGCTTTAACTTGAGTGCTCAGCAAGAAAATACCATGCACAGATCTTTGTGGTAAGAGCAGTAGATGCAATGTATTCCTTTTGTGCCCAATTATGTATTGTAAATTGTAGATTGCAAGTCTTGATTGCACTGTAAAGAGGTGTGTCTCCACCGTTGTCCATGTACAGTAAAGATATAGTGTAAAATCCACACTTTATATATAAACTACCCCTTTTGCCTGCCAGTGAACAGAAGCCAAGAAAAATAGTTGTGAACATTTCATACAGCCAAACGTTTTGTGTGCAACTTTTTCTGAAATTAAACTGCTACCTACACTGGGTAGCAAATATCAGTTCTAGCCAGCTATGGAAGAAAAACGAACTTGATTTCATCTTTTAAGCTCACCACAACACTTTAAATGGCTCCTTCTGTCATTTGGAATGGAAAAAAAACATTTTAAGCTAGCATATATTTATTCTGAAGCACTAAAAAATCAGAACTTATGAAAAAATAAAGAGAAGCTGTTCACAAAATGTAAACACGCAGTATATATTTCACATGTTTTTCTGTCCAGAACCCAAAACCTGAATCCATCTGGCTAATTTTAGTAATTAAATATCCCATAACATTCTCCATCTGATAGTGTCAGACTTGTGTATTCTGGCAGAAACCTAAGCGTTGAACTCTTCCTAGTGTAAGAAGACACATCTCAAACTTCATTTTGGTTCCCAGTTTATCCAAGTGCTAGTTCTGTGTTTGGTTTTAAAGCATATAAATGGACCCATTGAAACTGATGTGCTGTGAGAGTTACACACTAGACAAACGACCAGATCTGGCTTTGACTGCAGCTGTGCAACTTGACAGAAGCCAATGGTATTGCCGAGATATAACAGGGCAGAATGTGGTCCTGGTCTTGTGCTTGTCATAACTTACCATGCTAAGCTGAATGTTAAAGGTTTTGTACAAGGAACTCCATGCAGAACTCTGATGATTAATGGGATCTGGATGCAAAAATTCCTGTGGGCTACAACTGAAAATTCATTCCTCTATTTTGATGACTGTTCATTTTGATACAGGACTTTGATACCACATTGTGCCGACAACTAACCGTGGAATAGTCTGGCTACTTATAGTTACCACTTTGAACTTCTGGAGGGTTGTGAAACAGTAATGGAAGCTAGGCATTGCGCACTCCATGCTGTTCCAAAGTACTCAGAAGCTTAAGACTGCTGTTTACTCCTTCCCTTGAATTTTGACAAGTCCTGAGAGATGCTGTTTAAGCTTCTTTAGAGAGTATTAGTAAATTTGAAGAGAAAGTAACAAAAGATAATTCTGTTTCTGTATGTACCAGTACAGCCAGGGCAGACAATTAATTAACATTTTCCTTTGGTAACTTACACAAAAACATAACTGTGATCTGTTATATGGGGAAAGGTAAACCTAAGCTAGTTCTGTTTCTCGTATGGGATGTTTTACTGAAGAAAGCATGGCATTATCCCGATGGGACATTTGAATCTATTCCAGACCTTATGATCTGCTAATTTGCTGTCAGAACAACCCCAAAGGCTTTCCTTCAGATTGGGCTGGCAGCAACAAGGGTGTGAGCTGGAAATCTTGATAAGATGAAGGCCATTTTTAGCTGCCTTTTTTTTCCCCCATCTTTCATCTGTAAAATATTTATTTTAAAATTCTATATTTCTCCAATTCAGGGCATGGTTGGTATAAAGAAGAGCTGAGTATTGCTTAGCTTGCCTTATAGAATGGTCCATCTGGGCTGGCTGAGTGGTGATATCAAGAAATCTGTTTTTTGATCCTTGGATTCTCTGATTAGATTTATAATCCCACTGGTGAACTAACCACGTGTGGACATTTAGCACTGCGTGAGTGAAGGGGAGGGAAAGATGGCAGACTGGGTGTGGTGTGATTACAGCTGCTTGGAGATGGCACTGTTTGCATGGCCCAGATGTCACCAGCATGTCTTGCTCCAGAAGGTCCTTTTCTAGACAGCTGGGTGCATTGTAAAGATAATACCTGGTGTCCTTGTGGAGCACCAACAAAGTGCTGTGGAGTGTTTCTTCTGGTCACCTCCGTTTTCTGCTACTGCCGATGAGATGGGAAAGTGAAAGGAGGAAGAAGGAGACATTTTCAGATACAAGCCTCATCTAGATGGCCGGTACAAAGCCCAGGAGTGAACACATTAAGCAAAAGCAAACAACGATTTGTATCAACGCAGCTTAGCGGAAGAAAGCTACTTTGATGCGTTTTGCAAACTATTGGACATTTTATCTGTCTGTGCCGCGTGTTTTCATTGACACAACTACTGAGCTCTGAACTTAGGTGCAGACCAGCCACTCCAAGCTCTGGTCCAGCAACTCCTCTTGAATGGAAGGGTGGAGGAAGTGAATATGGGTGAAATGGAGAAGGCTGTTATCTTCCTGTAAAACCAGAGCTTGCCAATACCAGAAGAGAAGTGAAGTTGCAAGACACATTGGCAGGAGCGCAACCCAAGTGAAAAATCGATACAGCACTGCCAGCTGAATTGCACTCTTTAACTTTATGAGCCAGTTTCTGTTCTCATAGGGTGCAAATCTGGACCAGTTCTCCTGATTCTAGTGAAGTATTTCAGGATTTATATCTTCTGAGTGGAGCTGAATTTGGCCCTCTCTTATGCAGACTGGAGTTATACTGTCACTCCACAAACTCCAGTATTTTTAGCAGCAGTTGTCACATGTAATCAAACCCCAAATTTAGCAGGATGAAGTGAGAAAAGTGCATTTTTCAGGAGATTTAAAGCCAAAATTCCAAACATTTTATCCAAACTCTATACTGACAGATAAGTAAAGAAGTTTGTATATATGTGTTTAAGAGTTATTTACTAGTATTTTTTTGCTGTTACAAACATTCCACTTCTGAAATCTCTAGCAAACACCTCCTATCCTGAGATTAGTTCACTAAAAAAAAAAAACAAAAAAACAAAAAAAACAAACCTTCAGCAATGATATGTTATCTTCAAAGTGTACCATTTACAATGCTAATTTGAAGACTAACCACATTCATTTAGCAAGGGAGCAGAGACAATATTATGTAATCTATTTTCCAATGCGAATTCCAAGTCATAAATGCTCACGAGTTTTTAAAAAGAATCTAGGACCCAAGAGCTGATCATATGAATAAGCTGATAAAAGAGTTAGAAAAAGAGATAACAATAGTAATTCATAAGTAGAACCATGTGTACACATAGGGAAACAAATTTGGTTCAGTAGGCTATTCCTTATTGTTGATTCATTACTGACTATTCACTCATCTTTATCTTTTCATTCCCCATATCAAATATTTTCAATTCATCATCAGCTATGGAGATTGGTTGATACATGTTTGCCTAGTCCAATCTGGCATGAGGTAATACCACAGCTGGAGGTATTTCATGGAAAAAATGACCTATCCAGAGTGTATAGTCAGTTATTCAAATGATATAAAGTTGATAATCTTGAAGAACTGATTTTGAGGCATTGGTATATGCTTTTTCCACAGTTTTAAGGAAAAGGCTGAGAATAAAGCAGGAGGTATCAAACAAGTGAATTAACTGAGAATCCTGAATTTTCTGTGCGCATCCTGAGAAAAACAATAAGTAAAGCCTCCTGTATTTGTTAATTTACTGTGGGACTGTTTGGAAATTTATCTTTAGAGTTTGGTTACTGTTGTGAGACCGATCTGTCAAGAAGAAATTTTAAGTCTGTGTCAGAAATAGCGGACAAGTGAGACCATGATCTTGTCATTCAGTTGTTCTTTGAGGAAAAGCTCAAGTTTAGCAGTTCTTAACACAAAGAGGCAAATATGTGTGAAAGAAGACTGAAAGTGAGACTGGTGTGAGGTTTCAAATTAATAGTTAATTCTTTAAGAACTAATTGCAGTCAGAGACATTCAGGAAGGTGAACTTCGAAGTGGCACCTATTTTTCTCTTGGGGTATTTCAAAGATCTCAAGGTTTCTGGTTACTTCTTACGCATCTTTCTAATTGCAGCTTTTCTGTGCGTACCACCCCCACCATTACACGGTCCCGCTGGTATTTCTGACCGAGGTTGTTCAGCCTGACTCACTCCACACACGTTAAAAGGAGTCATGCTGAACATGATTTCAGTGACTTTTTGGGAAGCCTTGAGGAACCAAAAAAATTCTGCTTTCTCTCCATTTCATTTCGTACTGGTGTTTAAACGGCAGAAATGTGGAACAAGAGAGTCCATTTGGCTGCACATTTTCTGAGTTTAAATGAGGTGGGTAAGCGTGCTTTAGCATGAGTTTGAATATCAACAACTTGCAAAGAGGCAGTCTTTGTGGGGAAAAAGACTCAGAGCAAAAGGAAAAGATTTTGCTGTAAAATTTTATCTGATAGTTCAACTTTTTTATCCTTTAAACATCATGGAAAGAATAAACATTTACTGGTAGGAGTGGGGTGAGGGACTGCTGCAGCAGCACCTTTTTTCCACTGTAAATCTAATATGGGAGAAAAAAGTGTGGACAAGAGTGAGTGAAACATGGCATGCATGTTATTAGAGAAATGCGGGACCTGAGAAAAATAACTTCCAAGAGGATTTATTTGGCTAAATTATTTATCTGCTTGAAGCGAGCCAGATCACTGTGAGAAGAAAAAGGGCTGACGACGGTCCCAGTGACAACTCACTTGGTGACAGAATAGAAGGAACTCTGCTATCCTTGTGCCCCTTTTCCACACTGAACAACAAGCCACCAACTTCCTTGGGCCATCTCAGGGTGAATTCAGTGACCCAGGGCGCTGAGAGTGTGCAGGCTGTGCTTTCCTGCTCCTTCATTTGGTACTCATCTGGGTTTCTACTATGAAAGCACACAGAAGTTTACATGAAGCACATCCACGTGTGATATCCCTTCCCATGCATCTCCCTCTCCCCAGGACATAGTATCCTCTCTCATAAGAGTGGCTGATCTGACCCAAGTCCTCTCCAACCCAAAACTCCAGTTTCTCATTGCAGCCCTGGCAGACAGCCCCCTCCCCATCTGTTCCTCTCACCTCCCACTTGGACATCCCAGTTTTGGCCCATTCCAGGGATCTGTGCCTGGGGATTTGTTCCCTCTCTGCCCTCTCCCTTACCTCCACTGCTTTCACAAAGCACACTCCTACAGTGTCTTTGGCTGTCACTTGCTGTCATAGAACCCTAGAATCATAGAATCATAGAATGGTTAGGTTAGCTGTCCTACAGCTGCCAGCACCAGGTCCCATTTGCTAGCCTTAAGGGTGCCTTTGTGAACATATACCCGTCCTGGATACTCTTCCAGGAGCAGTAGCACTTCTAACTGTACTTTGCAGGAGGTGCCTTTTGAATCCCATCTCACTGGGATGTCCACAGAGACACTGCTCCTTTCCTGGCCCATCTTCCTACAGCATTTCTAACAAGATCATTGTTAATATATTGGGTAATTTATTTTCCTTCTGTATTTCAAGTTGTCTTCCCCCCATATATCACTCATAGACAAGTCTGTCAGATCTCTTTCGATGCCCTGTTATCTGAGATCAGTGTTGTGTAGCACGGCCTGTAATGCATGAAATCGGAGCAAGCTGTATGCTTACGCCGTGTGGCATGGCTAATCATTCTCAAATGCTATCATCAGTTATCTTGGAGGAGTTGAAAAAAAGAAAAAGACTCAAGCAGCCTGTGGCTGATTTAATCTTTAAAATCAGGAGAGAGTTTACAGTGATTAAAGAGCCATTTCCTGACTACATATTGATATGAGTTGCTTCCAAGTCAAATATGCGGGAGACTGACGCGCATTCAGTCTTGTTCTGATTGGCAGGTCCCAGCCATGAACAGCGATCTCTTTCCTGCTCTTGTTTAAAGGCGTTCTGGGGTGGTCTGTATTCAATACATAGCCATCTCAAGTAATGGCCCTGGTATTTTCTATTGTAATTGACAAAACTGCGTACTTTAATTTTCAGCATCCATAAGGACAGGTGGAAAGTTTTATTCAGAAACTGAAGGCTTCGTGTTGTTTTCCAATAGCTTCCAGAAGCCAGTCACTTTGGGAGCAATTCTGCATTCCGAGAAATGCCAGAAAAAAATGCGTGCTGAAGAATTTCTCTAATATAGCTGCAGAGCACTGAGTCCTTTTTAACATAAATCAGTAAGGCAAGGCTTTGCAAGCATGAACAACAATGGTGTTGTGGGACACGGATCTTTGAAATCTGGAAAGCACCTTTAGAAGCCCTTGATCAGTGCAGGGGTTACAGCACAGGGAGGATGCTGGGGAAAAGGGACTTTGGTCCAAGTATTTCTGCTGTGCTATTGGATAGATACAGCTTTGTCATTTCACCCCTCCAAGGATCAAGTTTCTTTATCTGTGAAATGGAGACTGTGATAGCAACCTCCTTCATAAAGGATTTTGGGATCTTCTTCAAGTTTATGAAAGATACCTTGCAATATGGTGCACAAAGTAACAGGAAACGAGACTCAGTGATTCAGCGCTCTCTTCCAGTTCTGCATTCCTGAGGATGTAGAAAGGTCTGTGTGAACTCAATGTTTTTATTAAGGGTGGCCTGGATTATGAGTTTACAATAGATAATCATGTACAAATGGTCTTCCATTTTTAGATTTCCCTCCCTTCAGAGATTGTCTCACTGCACTGACATAGTTTTCCCCATAAATTCAGTGTGGTTTTAGTCTGGGAGGCTTAGTGCTGAAACCTCCTTGGTTGCAATTGTTCACACTGTCCTGTGCTTTTCTCAGAAAATCAAGTCACTCCTACTCCCATTCCAATATCCCATATTCCTTCCCTTCGGAGATCCCAAGCCTATCCTAACAAATCACTAAAGTCGCAAAAATATCCAGTATACCCAGGCAAAACAGCACTAGAGATTTAGTCTGTTGTTGTTTGTTTGTTTTTTTTTTCCCCCTCTCATCTCATCCAGATCTGATACCGGAGAAAAAAGGAATTTTGCTGTCTAGATCATCCTCTTCCAGTTATTTACATTTTGTTTTATTGCTAACAGCTAATCAATTCAAATAAAACCAAAGACTTATCCAACCTCAAAAGTGAATAGTTTGTGCTTGCTTTTTTATATGAAAGATAGCTGATAGTTATAATCACAGGCAAACAAAAGTTTGCTGCAAAGAACTAAAAATGTGCAAAGACACAAAACAGAAAAGAGATGAGGGATTCAGGGAAAAAAAAGGGCTTCAGGGAGTCATTGTGCTATTTGCAAAGCAAAATAGCAAAATTGCTGTTTCTGTAAATGATTATTTAATTGTTGATATGAATTTAGTTTGGTGATAAAATTTTTTCCTGGCTCTGATAGATGTTCTTTAGTGGAAAGAAATAAATCTGGAGAGTTTGAATTATGCACAACTGGATCACTGATTCGCACTAACTTCAACAGCAGTTGCATGTCATTGTACTTTCTGTTATACTTCCATATATGAAAACGTAATTTGAAAAGTATTAAAACTGATTAAATGTGACATCCTTCAACATAATGCTAACATAAAAGGCAATTCCAAACTGCAGGACACACCTCTTGAGTGCCCTGCTATTCTCATGGAGGACGGAAAACATTCTCTTGTCGCAGAAAAGGTCTTTTGCTATCTACAAGTAGTGAAAGTATGTCACAAACGATAATTTGTCCAAGCGTAGGACAAAACCTGAAACATACTGTGGTCAGCAGGCAAAAATAATCAGATTTATCATATAGGAAGAAGTTAAGTTGAGCTTTTTTATATGATTGTGGAAATATCAAATTCTGAAGTTATTAATAGGCCAAATGCAGAAGACCAACCTTCGGTTGAGGACTTTGGGTGCAGGAACACCATCACCTGTATATTTAGGAAGCACCAGTGAAGTCCTGAGTGCCTCTGAAGTCCAGTATGCAAGCTGGAGTTAAAGGGGCTAAATCTTCTTTTAGAATATTGAGATATTTAAATAGAAAGTATTGTTCGCATTCAGCTGGGAGAAGTAGAGTCAAAGAGGTGTTAGTTTACCCAGCTCAGAGTTGTGATGAATGTGAGCACGGAGGTAAGGAGCACATTCCCGTCTTGCCTGCAGCTTGAGACAGAAATCCCTCTGGTGTCAGTGGGATAGGACTTCACTCTGATCTTCCTTATTTTCCTCTTTTCCATCCTAGCTATTGTTTCTTCTTCATTTGTTTCAGCAGATGTTGCTTACCTAATGCAAGAAGATGTCTTAAAAAAAATTCAGAGGAAAGTTCAGCCTGTGGCTTGTTACTGCTGTTATTTATTTTGAACAAGGTCCAAGATTATAAGGCACATGGACAATCAGGCTATGGATAAAATGATTAGGATAGGGCTGACTCAGACCTGTTAGTCTGGCAAGGACTCTGCAGTGTATGTTCCAGAAAGTGAACTCCCTAGGAGTAATTTGCCTTATCAGAAGCTTTTATAATTCTGTATGAGATGACAGTGGATGAAATTAATCCTGCTAGAGTCAAGGATAGAATTTTTTCCCCATTTCTTGCATCTCCAGAGGTGAGAACTGTAGTCATAGCTACATACAATGCTTTTACTTCTATTCTATCTTATTTTTATGTCCTACACTTCTCTTGCTAGAGGAGCTGAATCAACAATTCACATTTATCTAACTGTGTGAGCCTAGGAAAAAATCTGCCACTGCCGTTCTGAATTCCCCCATATGACAACGCGTGAAAAGATGTAACGATTCTTCTTCCTTAGCTAGTTGTCTTTAAATTCTTTTCAGTTTTTCGCTTTGACTTTCAGTTGAGGAAAAGAGATAAACTGAAGTTAAATTTTGTAAGAATCATTTGAATTTACCTGCATGAACTGAGCACATTATATATGCAAAAGTATTAACCCAATAAATAACAGCTCCTTCTATTAGGATTCATGTCAACATGTTAATGAAGTTTGGAGACACTGTGAAAAAAAAATAAATGCATATCAAAACAACTTACTTAATTTGTATTTATGCTGTTTAGTATTTCCTTTCACTGTTGAAAGGAAATTGCTGAGTTATGAAAAGAAGAAATGGAAACTGAAAAAAAAATTAAAGCTGAATAAGGCTACTTTATTATCTACATCTGCCTTCTCTGGGCTGCATCCAGGAATTAAATTATTTGGTTGGTTGGTTGGTTTTTTTACATAGCCATTTCTCCACCATGATATATCACAGAAAAAAAAAAAAAATCCACAAACAACCAAAAACCCACAGAAACCTACCATGCTTTGTCTCCGGAGGATTTAACACGGAGATAGCTATAATGGAAGGAGAAAAATAATAAAGCATTGCATTTATTTACTTTACTTTACTTTCATAGATTCATAGATTTCTAGGTTGGAAAAGACCTTGGAGATCATCGAGTCCAACCATCCCTAATCCCCATTAAACCATATCCTCAAGTAGATCATCCACCCTATTCTTAAACACATCCAGGGATGGGGACTCAACCACCTCCCTGGGCAGCCTATTCCAGTGGCTGACAACCCTTTCAGAGAAGAAATACTTCCTAACATCCAACCTGAATCTCCCCTGACTAAGCTTATGTCCATTTCCTCTTGTTCTATCACCCATCACTAATGTAAAGAGTCCTTCCCCTACCTCCCCACCATCTTTTCTCAAGTATTTATAGGCCTTTACTTATTTAATTTACTGGCACATTCAGTTTGCTCATAAAAACTGTGTACAAGGAGTATTTTGCCTAAAAATAAATTCTAAGGAGAAAAATTTAAAAAAAATAACTGTGATAAAAATAATCTTTGCTTTACTTCAATGATGAGGATATTTCATCACTTTTTTAACAGGCATTTTTGCTGAAACTGATTTGAAACAATTATCTATATTCTGAGAAGAAAATTCCCTTTAAACCTAAAAATAATTTTAAAGAGGGCAGAATATTAAACAATATGTCTATTAGGTATTCAATGAATAAAAAATGTTCAATTTTTAGAAAAAGAAATTAGAAAAATAGCCTTAAATCTGCATGGAAAAATGAATGTTTGTGTTCAAAGAACACAACATAAACCACAGGTTTTTACTGAAATCATTGTCCCATTCATAAGTATCTGCAACTGTTTTTTAAAGGGAAAAATTAACTTTGATAGTAGAAAAAAAAACCCTTTCTTGATTATTTAATGTACACTGAATAAATAAAGTAAAAAGAAGTATGTGACTCCCATGTTAATGGGAATTTCATATATCCTTATCAGAATATTGTGGTTAAAGAAATAGAACCATATTCCCTCTTTCTTTGCCCTGAGGACTTTTCTTCTCAAAACCAGATGGATATTAGAAAGAAGCACTTAAGCAAAAGAGTTTACGAGTTGCCAGGAGTGCTCTGCAAGAGGAAATGTCTGCTTACAGGAAAATCATCTCCCTCTGTGTCCTGAGCAGCGAAGCTAGTGGATAGCATGGACCAACCTCTCTGGACATCCTTCGGCACGTCCCGCAGAGCACCCTCCTCCCAGTCGGCAGTGCTGTACCCAGCACGCTTGCACTGCTTATAATCTCACAGAAAAGCAAAGCAACGAACGTTCTGCTGTAAAAGACCTCTACTATGAGAAAAAGAAAGTGGCAGAGAACAGCTTTGGTAAGTTAGAGCTGAAAGCAGAGGAGTCGAAAGGATTTTGGGGCTCTTTCCAGTTTTACTGGCTCTGTCCAGTTTGACATAATATAGACATTCTAGTATACCTGAGAATTCGTATTGCTGCTTAAAGCAGACTCTGCACAACCTTGAGTACATGCTTGAACATGAAATAAGAAAAAATCAACGGGGAAAGGCTGAGAGAGATGGGATTGTTCAGCTTGGAGAAGAGCAGGCTCAGGACGGGGTCTTATCAATGCATATAAATACCTGACGGGAAGCGGGGGGGAATAATGAGAGGTGGAGCCAGTTCATAGTAGTGTTTGATGAGAGGATGAGAGCACAAACTGAAATACAAGAGACTCTGTTTAAACAGAAGAAAACACTTTTTTTACTCTGAGGGTGTTCAAACACTAGAACAGTTTCCTGGCATGACTGTGGAGTCTTCAGTCTCGGAGATATTCAGAAGACACCGGGACGTGGTTCTGGGCAACCTGCTCTAGCTCATTCTGCATTGAGCAGCGGGGTTGGACTAGATGGTCTCCAGAAGTCCCTTCTAAACACAGCCATTCCGTGAGTCTGTGATTTTGCAAGGTAACGGAGGACTGTGTTTTGGCGAAAATTTCCCCAAAACTTCCAGTCAGAAAAGAAAGCAATCAGAGAGGCACCCTGAGGAATAAGTTCCCCCACTTTCAGAAATGTTTCTCAGACCAGTCCTCAAGGTGGGGCCATGCTCAATTTCACTAGTCAGTCATTATCAAAGTTTGCTTTTCCAAAAGTTAGTCAACGAATAAGCTTTGCCATAGTCACTTTTCTTCCTCTGTTTGCTCCTTCACAGTTTGACAGTCAAAGCTTTACTTGGCAGCTAACAGTCTTTGGCAAACACTGTCTTATCTACAGTATGACCTACAGACTGCTTTTCTTGCACAGATCATAGAATCATAGAATCATAGAATCGTTAGGGCTGGAAGGGACCTTCAAAGGTCATCTAGTCCAACCCCCCTGCAAGGAACAGGGATATCTCCAACTAGATCAGGTTGCTCAGGGCCTCATCCAACCTGGCCTTGAACGTCTCCAGGGATGGAGCATCCACCACCTCTCTGGGCAACCTGTTCCAGTGTTCTACAACTCTCATGGTAAAAAATTTTTTCCTAATATCCAACCTGAATCTACCTCCCTCTATTTTAAAACCATTACCCCTTGTCCTATCACAACAGGCCCTCCTGAACAGCCTCTCCCCATTTTTCTTGTAGGCCCCCTTGAGGTACTGGAAGACCGCTATAAGGTCACCCTGGAGCCTCCTCTTTTCCAGGCTGAACAGCCCCAACTCTTTCAGCCTGTCCTCATAGGAAAGGTGCTCCAGCCCTCTTATCATCTTCGTGGCCCTCCTCTGGACCCTCTCCAACTGGTCCATGTCCTTCTTATGTTGGGGACTCCAGAACTGGACGCAATACTCCAAGTGAGGTCTCACGAGGGCAGAGTAGAGGGGGAGAATCACTTTCCTCGATGTGAAATTCGTCTTTAAAACAGGTAACCAGCTGAACCAGGGACCTGCAGTGAGCATTGTGTTAGGGATCTTCACATCTGGTTATGCCCTTGTTAATCTTAATCTGTTCCAGTTGTCTGTGGGGTTGAAGCCCCACAGCAACTCCTGCTCTTTCCCGCCTTTCCAATCCTTAACTTACAGAAAACTTTTTAAAAGGTCAGATATAAAAGCAGAAGTTCAGAGGGTTTTCATGTTGTTTCAAGCTACCACTTAGCTGAGATGAATAGTAATTTTTCTTCTAGTGTGACAGTGACAAATGGTGTTTAAAACATTCAAAATGCTTTGTAGTAGGTTATTCAGAATGCAAGTTTCGTGCTGATTGACTTGATTTTCCTTGGGTTGCATTGTACCTACAGTAAGAGCACTTCAGGAGAACATTTATCTCTTTGCTACCACACAGGAGCAGTCAATCTAAGTACAGCCTATGAATACAGATTGATCCTAAGAACGAGGATCGTTTGCAATGTCAATTTGTCTGTGAGAATACCAAAAAAGCTTTCAATAAGAATGAAAGAGCAAATTACATTTGCTCAGTAAATAAATATTTAATATCCTATTATCTGCATTCTTCAGGTTTTCCTTTCCTTGGGCTAGGCAGCTTTCTCTCAGGTAAGTATCTCAACTCTTTCTCTTCCTTTCTCTATTGCTCACACTTAGGAAGCTTGAAGGGAGAAGGAAGATTGCTTTTACTCAGTTTCACTGCACAGTTAACAATCTGCAAGGAGTATGTAATCGTATGCAGTGCTACTGAAGGAAATATTCAGAGCTCTTCAAGGCAAAGTCACCTAATTACCCATGTACCTACTACAGAACTTACTGCCCCATACTGATTTATCCGTAGGTCTCAAAGCTGTGCTGGAAAGACCACCTCTGAGGGGTGAAATGGAGGTTCAGCTTTTCTGACTTTTCCTACTTAGCCCCACAGCCAGGACAGCTAATGAATGCCAAATGTGGTGTTGTGGAATTAGTCTACCAGGATCTAGCTGAAGACTGCCAATTTGTCTCACATAGGCCAGCAAGTAGCCAGATAACAATCTTAGGTAGTAACTTTTGGGTAAAATACTGACCACTTCAAAGGCAGTAAGATTTGTGGCCGTTGACACTGGGACTGTGATTTCTCCCCTGGTTGCAGATGACTAGTTCAGATCTTAGCCGCCTGTTGACGGATTTAAACTATCTTCCGAGTCACCTCGACTTTGCCTTTCCTTATGTTCACTCCCCTCACCTCGCTCATGTAGTTTGTCTTCAGCTTTGGTCACTAACCACAAGGTTTATATATAAAAAGCCCTAATCTCTTTCCTATCTTTCCTGTTCTCAGTGAAAGCTGTTTTTGCTCAAGCTGTTGTTGGTGCTCTGGATGACATTGCGCAGCACATGGAGAGAGCTGATGGGGGGAGCGCAACAGGGAGGCCGGGCTGTCGCAGAGGTTAAGAAAACAGCTTCCACGGAGCACCCAGCCTCCGCCTTCCCTTCGTCTTCTCTGTCATTTTGTCTGCATTTATGTGTGGAAGCATGTGTGTACTTGGAGAACATTATTTTTTTCCACTTTCCTGCTAAGCCTTTTACATGTGCCCTCAGGCAGATGTATTACAGCACTCTGAAACTTTTGTTGTTTGGGGTTTTTCAAATACAAATTCCACGCTCGCAGGTTCCTTCACATATAAATTAACACTATCTGAAATAGGAGGCTCTACGAAGTTTAAATTACTTTATCACTCACGAGGAACTATGTTGTTAATGTTACCGTTCTCCATTTCATTTAAAAAGTGAGGAAAACACAACTCAAGTGTCTGCAGACTCAGTCTAATAAAAATGATAGATTGGATGTCAAACCGCTCCACTCCCACCCAGCCCCTCCTTTCTCCAATCTTCCCTTCTGCTGTTCAAAAAGAAGTCATGCGATAGCTTCCTCGCTGCTGTTGGCGTTTGGAAACAGCCAGCTGATTCTGGTAGCTCAGGGATTAGGCTGTTTCGCTTGCACTCAGTGGGCGATGCTGTGTGAAAACCTGCCCTGCCTCAATAGCTCAGCTCTTTATGCTTCACTGGAGTTTACCAGCTCACCTTGGCTGCGCATCGGATTGGAGATCAACCTCTCTGTTCTACTAGCTGCCTAAACAGCACAGCAGTTCACAAACGCAGAGCTCACAAGATGTTTCTGTAGTTACGTGAAGGTGGTTTTGCAGAATGAGCTGACGAAAGGAGTCTAAGGTGGAGATCTTGCAGGATGGTATTTTGCTCAAGTAATCAGATTAAGTCCAAGTTAAACACTGCTGGTATTTTACAGGCACCCTTAGAATATAGAAATAGTTACAAATACTATAAAAGGAAATGATCTGAATGCTTGAGAGAAATATCAATGGAGTTAAAGGTTCTAACTGTACTGCGTATTGAAATTAACAGCTCAAGTGTCCGCCTCAAGAGTTACTCAGAGCTAGTAGATAGCGCTGAGGGACATTTCCAGGTACTGGGACTGGATTTTCTGTACATTTAAGTGTCAGAAGGGACTCTGATATGGTTTAAGCTGGGGCCTGGCAGAACCCTGTACATGGTGCACAATTCCTGGGAACAGTTTGGGAGCTTGCTCAAGCCTTTCCCAACAAACAGTTTGGATATGACCACCCTATTTAAGAGTGTAAAAGAGCTTAGTAATATAGATGCAGGCTGTTCTCTGCCAGCTGGCTGCAGCGCCAGAGAATGGCACTGGGCACCTTTAATTTATTAATATTGACGTAGCCAAAGAGGCCCAGAGGAATTTTGCCATGAGCTTGAAAGGAACCAGCATTTGGCCGGCGTTGTGCAAGCATCACTTCCAATCTGTAGCTCTCAAAGCACTTTACTAAAGGGACTAGGAACTAGTCTCAGTTTACACAGGGAGAGTTAAATTTGGAGAGGTTGAAAGGCTTGAATAGATCACAGATTTCATCTGTGGCAGAGAAAGGAAGAGATTCCTTAGAAGAGCTTAACTTCAGGTCTTACTATCAGACTCACTCTAAGCTTTCACCTTGATGTGAAATCTTCAGTTTCATGGCTGATCTTCAGCATGTCCTCATCAATCAGGCTGTTCTTCTTCCTTTTTATGCCTATGACCCAGGCTGTTTACTGTCTCATCTTTTTAAGCTTAAAATTTTTCTGAGTTTAAATGTGGGAGAATACCCTTTTCCTGTATATTGGCCGGATTGTTACTAACCATTTTATACCATCTGTTTGTATTTTCTTTATGTGTAAACCTGCTATAAAAATTATCTTAGCAAAATTTGAAAGAACCTACTACTGCTGTTATTTAGTAAGCCAAAGAAATAGGAGAGACATATGATCAAAATTGAAGTGGTCACCCCTGTAGTTTTGACACTGCAAGCCTTTTTTAAAATTTTTTTTTTTAATTCTGTACTGCATTTGTTTACTTTATTTTAAATTTAAAATAGACATCAGCAGTCCAGCTTTCCTGACTTATATCTACTTCTTTAGCCAAAAGGCATCTTCCCCTCACTATATATCTTTCCTCTTGGGACACTTGTGATGCTAGCTGCCATGATGGTTTGGAAATGCTGAACGAGTATCCTCATCTTTTTTAATTGCCACTGTCTTTACTGGCTTCTCTTTTTATGGTTAGGTGGAGTCCATCCCTAACAAAATCTCCAGCTCCCTGCCTGAGAAAAATGGGGAAATATAAGGAAAGCAAAGCATGTAGAAACTGTGACATTCCAGGGGACCATACATGAAATAAAGAGAAAGAGTGCAAGGGATTTTCCAAAATAAAAAGGCCCATCAAGCAAGGCAGTATCCACTGTTCCATGAACATGTCCTGGGAGCCCATGGGCACTGCTGATGCTCTGCCTGGAGGGAGGGTGGGACTGGGGAGCTGGTGCCCAAGGCTGCCAGAACCTCTGCCTCCTGGGTGAGTTTGGGAGAAATGCATGTCTGTGATGGCTATTCCATCGTCCCCATGACAAAACCCCCAAAAGATAAAAAAAAGAGTCACGGCTTAACCTCAGTAAGCAGCTAAACCCCACACAGCCACTTGGTTCCTCTCTTCCCCAGTGGGATGGGGGAAAGAATTGGAAGGGCAAAAGTGAGAAAACTGTTGAGTTGTGATACGGACAGTGTAATAGAAAAAGCAAAAGCTACATGTACAAGCAAATCTAAATAAGTAATTCATTCACTACTTCCCATCAGCAGTCAAGTGTTCAGTCATCCCTAGGAAAGCAGGGCTACATCAAGCATAACGGTTACTTGGGAAGAGAAACACCATAAGTCTGAATATCTCCCCTTTCCTCGTTCTTCCTCCAGCTTTTATTGCTCAGCACAATGTCATATGATACAGAACATCCCTTTGGTCAGCTGGTGTCAGCTGTCCCAGTTGTGTTCCTTCTTAACTTCTTGTGCATCGTCAGCCTACTTGCTGGTAAGGCAGCAAGAGAAACAGGAAAGGCCTTGACGTTGTGTAAGCCCTGTTCAGCAATAACTAGAACATCTCTATGTTTTCAAGACTGGTTTTGACACAAATCCAAAACACAACACCATATAATCTACTATAAAGGAAATTAACTCCATCCCAGCCCAAACCAGTACAAGGGAGATGAAGAAAACAGAGAATGAAAAATAGAAAGCAAAGGAAGAGAAAACAGGGGAACGTAAGTTTATGAGTCAATAAGGTGTACAACAAAATGCCCAACTCAGTCAAACTCAGTTTAAGACATGTATTAGTGTTTATATGTACAAATCTATCTGTGTGTTAAATATCTTAACTCCTATTGTAGTCAGTGGAGACAGCACTGTCAACAGAGTGACCCAGCTGAGTGGTAGCAGTGGCTTCTCCCAAGGAGTCGTTTTGAGATGTTTCAGAGCATCCAAGACATATAAGTACAGCTAACAGTGATGGTACAGAGTCAATAGGAGATCTGTATGGGGATTTGTGTCGTTTTGGAGCAACAGCTAAAGGACAAACATGATAACTTGAGACATGTTAAATATTGCTGAACAGCTATTGATCGTGATGTTAATAAGGCCAACATGTTTCATGTTGTTTACACAGCAGGAGCCTAACTGGCAGTCACCGTTAATAGCCTGGAGAGCAAGATTTGAATCCAAAATAATGTTGGTAAATTGGAAACAGGAAATTAAAGAAACTAGATTAAAACCCCATGTTATTTAATAGGAACAAATGAGCCTATATCAGAGTAGTCTGTTGCGTAGATATCAAATTGGGCATCACTACTGATGCTGTTTCCTTGTCTGTAAGATGCATAAATGTCTGAGCACTATTGACAAAAAGTGCTACTTAAGAGGTTGGTATTAGTATTTTTCTTGATTCTCTTCAGCAGCAGTGTTTCAAATACCCTACCAACAATAATTCGACCAGAGTCATCATCATTGTTTTCAGCAGGCTCTGGAAATATCCCTGATTCCCTTGTCTCCTTCTAACTTCCCTTTTACAAAGGTTAATATAGAAGTTCTGCACTTTTCTTCAGCTTATATATTCTGTGAAAATGTGTAAAGACACTTAAGCTCCTTCTAGGAAATCTTCATTAATATTTAACTCAAAGTGCTGCTCATTAGCTTTTCTGTCACTTAACTATCAAATCTTCCTTTTTTTTTTTTTTTTTACTGTATCTCTAAAAATAACTGCCATGTAAAAACTTTGAAAGAAAACACAGTTTCCAGGCCCTAATTATCACATCTCAGCTTCTTGTCACAGTTTAGGGGAGGCGAAGAGGCTGTCAGTGGGATTTCAGAAAGTTTTCTGACAGCAATGATGGAGGCTAAACTTCATAAACAACCTTGCATGAAGAGTTTCTCAGTGGAAATAGGAGACATACTCCTGGGACATGTTGTATTTTGAAATATGAAGTAACATGCTCAGCCTGAGTCCTTGGAGTCAGAGCAGAAGTCAGAGCGATACTGGCTCTGACTGAGGCTACATTTACCTAAACCAAGGACTAAGCTGTCTCTCAGACAGTTTGCAAATACGGGGAATCTTTCAACACAGTTTTCCCTACTCTGCCACACACAGATATGGAGAACTGACACTTTTCACTGTTGCTTAAAATGAAAAGCTTGTAACCCATGGGGAGCACTGCATTTAAAATCAGTTTGTGAGATTTGATTTTTAAGAAAAGTTTTGTATTTCAAGCTCTCCAGCAGTGAAAGGCTGTTGTAAGGAAACGAACAAACAAACAAAAAAACCAACCCGGCAAATACCAAGCACAGCCATACAGGAACGTGAATATAAGATAAATGAAGACATTTTTGCCTTTCATTCAGCATCTGTGGAGTCTTCCCTGAAGTGCTGTCACCAATTCAGGTCACAATTTAAGAAATACACGGGTCTGTTAGACAAAGTCCTGAGGGTAGCAAGAGCGTAAGTAGAGGTTTGGAAGGACATGTGACTGAAAATCTGTGTTATTCTTGACAGGGAGAAGAGATGCTTCAGAGGGCAAATGAAAACAGATTTCAGATACTTAAAAGATTGTTTCAAGAATAACAGCATAAACTCTTTTTCATATAATTTGGGATAGCACAAGGAATAAT
Source organism: Tauraco erythrolophus (assembly GCF_009769465.1). Classification (NCBI taxonomy): domain Eukaryota; kingdom Metazoa; phylum Chordata; class Aves; order Musophagiformes; family Musophagidae; genus Tauraco; species Tauraco erythrolophus. The sequence continues at coordinate 61,414,407 of NC_141466.1, read as the reverse complement.
GGGCCCAAATTAAAGTAAATAAGTTTTATTTTACATGTGTTACCTACAAAAAGGCTAAACCCTGAGGATGCTGAAGAGTTGTCTTTCAAGTACAATTAAAATGCAACTATTTAGAACGACAGAGGTCGAACTGTGTTTGCACTAGGCTGAGAGGAGAACTAGAGCATCCCTGCAGGTTTCTTCCAGACTGATTTGCTGTGATTCATATACTTATGCATACACGATTCATATGCATTTTTCTTTGAGTTGCGGCTGAACATTTTTGCTTTAGGACAAATACTGCACAATGAGTCCTGATGAACATCTGAATTTTTTTTTGTTGTTGTAATTTTAACTGCTTCTCCTAGTTTCACTTTCCATTTGATCGCTGCTGCACTCGGATGTCTTATTTATGTGATGTCACCACTTATTGCCTTTGTTTTTTTCCCTTCCCCTCCTGTGCCCAGCAGGCTCAGCCTCCCCTCTCCCCTCTGCTATTACTCAGCCCTTGGCTTTGAACAATTCCACTCAGAGTGGAAGTGTAAGATACTTTCCATGTCCATCAGCTTGTTGACCTTGGAACCTCTAAATTGTGGAAACTGAGTTTGCCACACAGATCTGGATTTAAACCACCTGACAAAATCAAGTGCAGAGCTACTGAAGGAAGAGACCTCTTCTTCCCCTGCAATTTACCAAAGTCATTGCTGTCAAAAATGAAGAAGGTGGATTCTGCTCTCCGGCCAAAAGTTCTGTTCAATAGCTTAGCCTGTTGGGCAGCCAAGATCCACAACTTTTTCTGGCTTCCAAATTACTGATCAAGGTGGCCCCTAGTAAGTGTTCAGCGCTAAACAAACTAAATGATGACTTCCTTTACCAATAAAGGACCTCTGCTCTGTAGAACTTGCAAATCTGTCATAATGTAAACATCCTTCCATCATAACAGAAACAGATGTCTTTCTATTAGTTATGTTGCTACGTCTGCAGGTGCCAAAAACATCACACATACTATTTGCTCTCTGCCTGAAATAGCGATGGGCAAACCTTAGACAGTTTGGTTAAGATTCTGTTATGGCTGGAGAGGACCTGAACTTCTGTGACCTAAGAAAATCAGGAGAAAGGAGCTGTAGAAATCTATAGTTTTTATCTGAAACTGTCAAAGTCTGCAGAAATCAGGTGTAGAGTTGCTTGTCCACTTTCAGTTACTTATCATTTCTAGCCTGTAGGAAACCAGCCCATTGGAAGAAAATTTTGAACAATGAGTTACTGATCGTGTTCATAAAAGAGTAGCCTCATGGATCCTGATCCAGTTTTGATTCTTATTCAATTATAGAAATCAGGAATTAAGATTTCTTTAAGAAATGACATTTCTTGCATAGACTGGGCGACAATCCATCTTTCCACTTAGGAAACAGAGAATATAACACCTAGTGAAATACCAATCCATATTTTTTGAACATTTCTAAAGAATATAGAAAGCAGAGACTGGAAGGTAATTTTTACCTCCTCAGAAGCCATTGATGTCTTGCTCGGGATAAATAAAAAATGATCAGACGTTTGTAAGCATAGAGAGCATATTGATCCTTTGCAGCATGATCCCTAGTAAACCACTGGAGGTAGATTTTTTGGAGAAGAGCTTGAGTTAATTTCAACTATATCTGAATTCTTAGTCTCACTCTTTACCATTAATTTTTTTTAATTATATGCACCAAAATTGTCAAAGTGATCACAAATTTTAGCTCCCTCTAGAGGAAGGAAATGTGAAAAAAACTTCTACTATGAAGGGGTCATAGGTTATTTAAGAATATCTTTCACAGCTAATGACTCTTGTCCATGCAGCAGAATGACATTCGAGGAATTCTCTAAATATTGCCATGGTATTTCTCATGGCTCTGCTGGAATATCTTCTATATCACACTACTTTTACTGCCCAATACAATAGTTCTGCCTCATATTACAAGGTGAAAAGGAAAATTAAATAGAGGACATACAAATACATTCACTTCAAAATAGTGTTGTTAAGCTTCCTGACAAAATCTCAGGTTGCACCCGAGAGATGTTCAAAGTAGCAATGGACCTGAGTGAAAAACTCCAGTCTCTTGAATACATTTGCAGCTGGTTTATTAATTTCTGAAACATGAATGTTAGCCCTACATGAAAGCTGACTCCCTCTCTGATCCTAAAGAGATCTAGGTCCAAAGGTCCACATCTCAGTTTACATATACTTTTGAAAAAAAATAAGAATCCCACTTTTATTAAAAAAATACCAAGCAACTAGCAATTTACATTTCTGTGCTGTCTTTTCTAATAATGTCCTTTTTAGTGATCAGATATTGTTTTAACAAGAATGTTAGAAATATAGCTATATGCACCTCTAAGACTTCTAGCAATTCTTTCTCTCTTGCTACTGCTGGTACTGGTATTCTAAACGGATGGCCACATTAGAAAAAACTAAAATAAATGTGTACCTGAAATCATTATTCTGTGCCTCGTAACAGCTTACCAAAAGACAGTTGCAAAGTAATTCCTTTTGTAATTGATTTTTCTGGCATTGTTTGCGTGACTTTCCCTCATGTGACATGGCATCTAAAAAGAGCTAAGGATTCTTATGAGACAAGGCCAAATGTTATGAGTTAATTAGTACCAAAATGTGAATGAAAGAAGTCCACTCAACCACGTTAGGCTTGGTGAATGAAGGAAGGAGATTTATCATTTTGAAAGTTGCTAATTGTGCCTGTTTCTCTGTTTGGAGAAGGGAGTCTGTAGGTCTGGGCCAGTTGCCCTTGGGGACCTATCTGTTAACTCACTGTCACCTTCTCTTGAGATACCATCATCTTGTAATGCTGAGCAATAAAATTTGTAATTGTAGGTCTTTTGAAGCCCATAGCTAAAGGACACTAGCGCAATTTGTTTACACTGAAGGAGTTCACAAGAAAAACCTAAGTAACTAGATGAGTATAATGGGTAGGTACCAAGAATAAACTGTGTCAAATATGAACTGCTATTTCGACCAGAGTTCTATTTTGCTTTGCTTTGTCATAGAAAAAAAATGCAGCATTAAAATGTCTCCAAAAAGGATTTTTTTTCAGAATTTAGGAACTATTTTCCCCAAAAGCATCAGCTCATCTTGGAATTAATTATCATTTTAACTGCAGCTACACTAATTTGTGAGTTTAGTTTCATTTCCATGAGCTATTTACTTACCACACAGCTAGCAATAGGAAACACACAAAGGTGATCATCTATGGCCTCAATGGCTAGCTGGCTAAATGCAATATTTATCTTAGGGAATTTTCCCGCTTCTTCATACTTTTGTTTCCAAAATATGCATATAAGCTCTGATTCAAGAAAGTTACTTTACTTGAACACTAAATTTGCATGTGTCTTGCAATGTTTCAGATCACATGCAGGATGCTTGGAGTACACCTTGTCAGTTTTCTGAACTGATGCCATGACAGCATTAGCTGCGCCAGTTAATATGTGAAGAAGAAGTAGCCTTGCACAGCTAAAAAGTTTTCATTCTGTTTATTGAGGTATAATCTATGGGTAGAATCACCATTTTGCTTCTTTGACCTGCTTTGAGTCTCTTTGGATCAAACCTCTGTACTGCATTGCCTTGTGTTTCTGCTTCCAGATCTAGCTGTATCAAGTCCATCACCAGCCATTTTATCTTATTTAGAACAGGTATTGCTAAAGTAAACTCTTTCAATTCCATCTTAGGTATTCTTTGGCACAAAGAAAACGAAAAATGGCTATCCACAATAGAAACACTTACTGACATTGGGACAGTCCTTCACTATGTGTGAGCTGATCCACCTAGACCAGACTCATACAAAGCACGGCCCATTGCCATCAGTAAACAGTGCTAGGGCCTGTTGTATGACTTCGAGGTTAAGTGACCCAGTTCGGCCATGTTCATGCAGTTAAACTCTCATCATCCAAAGCATGGGTGTTGCATTCACATTCCACATTGGGAATGTTGTCTGTGCTGTGTAAATGTTCGGTGATGCCTGGGAATTGTTTGCAAGAATCTTTCAAGCAAAGTAATGGTAGAGACAACCAAGTTCCAGTGCCTAGGACCATTACCCTGTACCAGTATGGGTGTAATCGTTATTTCTGTAACAGCGATAGGAACCCCAGAGGAAGCACAGAACCAGGTGTTGAGAAGCTGCAATGTCTGGTGCTGCATATGGAGACACTGTCAGCCTATATCGGGGGTGCTTTTAGCTAATGGTGGTGGCAGTGCTTAGCAGAGGTGACAGTGGTTACGCCACCAGCCTCACTTTCCTCTTGTGTTCATAGAATCATAGAATGGCATAGGCTGGAAGAGACCTCAGACATCATCTAATCCAACCTCCCTGTCATGGGCAGGGATGCCTCTCAACTAGATCAGGCTACTCAAGGCTCCATCCAATCTGGCCTTGAACACCTCCAGGGAGGGGGCATCCACAACTTCTCTGGGCAATTTATTCCAAAGTCTTACCACGCTCATACTGAAGAATTTCTTCCTAAGATCTAATCTAAATCTGTTCTCCTTCAACTTAAACCCATTTCCCCTTGTCCTATCAGTGGACACTCTTGTAAAAAGTCCCTCCCCAGCCTTCCTGTAAGTTCCCTTCAGGTATTGGAAGGCAGCTATTAGGTCCCCCCGAAGTCTTCTCTTTTCCAGGCTGAACAATCCCAGCTCCCGCAACCTGTCCTCATAGCAGAGGTGCTCCAGCCCCTGGATCATCTTTGTGGCCCTCCTCTGAACATGCTCCAACAAATCTATGTCTCTCTTATGGTGGGGAGACCAGAGCTGGACGCAGTATTCGAGATAGGGCCTCACAAGAGCAGAATAGAGGGGGAGAATCACCTCTCCACCTGCTGACCATGCTTCTCTTGATACATCCCAGGATGCAGTTGGCCTTCTGGGCCGCATGAGCGCACTGCCGGCTCATGTTGAGCTTCTCATCTATAAACACCCCCAAAAGCTTCTCTTCAGGGCTACTCTCAACCCACTCTGTGCCCAGTTTGCATTTGTGCCTAGGGTTGGCCCGACCCAGGTGAAGGACCTTGCATTTTGACTTGTTGAAGCTCATGCAGTTTGCACTGGCCCAATTTTCAAGCCTATCAAGGTCCCTCTGTACGGCATCTCTTCCCTCAAGTGAGTCCATGGCACCACATAACTTGGTGTCATTGGCAAACTTACTGAGGGTACACTCAATGCCATCATCCATGTTGCTGACAAAGATGTGTTCTTCAGTTCTGAGAGCCAGCATGTGGATGTCCAAAAGGTGAGAGCTCCAAGAGGTGGGCAGAACTGGAGAGCCCTCCAAACAGGGTCTGTGCTAATGCCAGGCTTATGGAAGAGCTCTGGAGATTGTTGTAGGACTGAGCCCAGTACAGCTGTTCTGTCACCTAATCTCTAGAAGGATGAACTTTTGATAGTGAGCATGATGGTTGCTAGAATAAGCCATTCAATTGCACTCACCAACAGGGACAGAGTTTTGTTCTATGTAACATTTTCTCAGAAAAATAGTTCTGTTTTTCTTTTAGCCTGTAGGACATTTCAATAACATCATGAATAAATATCTGTAACTTAACCCTCTGACATTAACATTAACTTGACTGGTTTTAAATGAAATTGGGCTAATGTGTCACTCACTGTTTGTTTTCTTTATATTACTGTTTTAACCTCTGAGACAAAGATGCTTCCTTCAAGGATTTGCCCTTGTTCCACTGGGAAGTTCATTGCTTCCAAACAGTGCTATTGATGAAATGATTTCTGACATCTGATGGCTTTTCTGATAAAGAAAAAAACACCTTTGAAATATTGAGTTTAATGGCAGATGACTAGATGAAGCCACCACTTGGTTTTGGTCTGACAGCAGTATTTATGGGCAGTACTAGATGAAAGTTAAACTGGCATTTTTATGCCCATTCTCTTGGCCAGATGCTTGGCAGGACCAGATGTTGCTCTTGTTTTCTTCCAGCATCACCTACAACAGAATGAAACATAAAACATACCTACTGGAGCCACTGGAAATTGCTAACTCTGTCTCCTGAAGGCCTGTGGGATGTTCACAATTACTGATCCACTGAGTCTTACTCTGCTGCCTATTGCTGTGATGTTGCTTGGCTTCCAGCACCTGTGGGAATATCCCCGGAGTATGGACCATCTACAGCCACCACTGAGACTATTTGCTCTAAGCTGACACATGCAATATGTAGGTGAATAAAAATAATTTTTCAAAATCAGACACTTGAAACTGTTTGTTTGCGCTTAGAAGCAAGTGCCTTTGTTTTTTCCCTCCAAAAGTATGTGTGACCACTCTTGGAAAAAAGGTTCTTAAAAATAAAAGTGGAAAACAATTTCGTCATTCATGTTTCTGTTTCAGTTTAACATATTTGATGTTCCCATTAGTTCCACTTGGAGAGAGAAAAAGGCTTTCATTCTGCATTAGCTGATTGTTTCCATCAGTCTCCCTTCCCCCTTCCCCCCCATTTTTCACACCTCCTACTGTGTATGAACGCCTGCTGCACCATTTATTTTTGCAATGTGTAAACTGTTACTTCCTCTAACAAATCAGTTCTGCTTAGAGTGAAATTAAAGATCTGAAGAGGTGATCTTCCTGCTGGTTGTGACATTTTAAGTTTTTAGTGCTATGCAAGAAGCAGCTGCCCTTTTCTGCCTATAGATATTTATTAAATCTCCAAAGGAATTATGGAATCAGAAATGAATTATTTTGGCATAAAAAGAAAAAGAGAGGAATCTATTCCAGGAAACACAAGCTGCAGTTCTTGTAGTGAGAAGAGATCTTGTAAATAACAGGGTGAGAAATAAGCAGTGAACAAGAGTGCCTGGAACTCAAATTTTAGTGCCAGGGTTAAAAGTCATGGTACAGACTGATTTAAAACTGACAGATTTGTGTGCCTAAGGCAGAAGATGGAGTGTGGCCTTCTTGTACAGATCTTGGGTCCCACTCTGCAAATCTCTGCTCATGTGAGTTACCCACATATCTCAACATAGCTCCCTTGGCCACAACGGGAACATTTTTCTTTTACACAAGGGTTTGTAGAATGGAGTCTATACGCTGTGTGCTAAAAAAGAAAATCATGATGCTAGACTGTAGTCTGTTATCTCAGCAATGATCAAGTTGTAACTTCCAGGACAGGAGCTGACATAATAGTTCCAGAGGATGATACAACCTGTCTGACGTGTCGTTGGACAGGACAAGCCATGCCACTGGCCCTCTGGATGCTGGATGCGCCACTGGCTGCAAGGGGGATTGAGGTGGGAGGAGAGGTCTATATTTTAGGTGGCTGACGATGGGTGAGAAGAATCTCCTTTTCAGGGGAATGACTTGGCTCACAGTGAAAGACAGGATCTCTGCACAGGTATAACTGTCAAAGAAGGTCTGTGGCTTTGCAGCCAAACTGCTCTTTTTCCCCTCTATGGACATGTTTGTATCTATTTCTAGAGGTGTGGGCCATTAAAGGAAAGAAATCATCTCCTTCTTAGGTAGACTTTGGGACAGATGTGCACCATAATCACTGAAAGGTTGTCCTCTTCTTCCTTCCCACTCCCTCATCATACCATGGATGGTTCCGATTGCATTTCTCTTCTCAGCTTGCTGTCCATAGAGGGATTAAATCTAGGAAAGCAACCTGACATTCTCCCAGGGGGAGGGAAAACTATGAGAATAACCAGGGAACACCCCCAGTTCAAAGTCTGAGTCCCCAGTACCCACTCACTTTTTTAGCACATCATACCAATACTCTGGTTGCACAAAGATCATTCCTACCTTTTACTCAAGTCTATTCACTCTTTTTTTCACTGCAATATATCTCTCTCACGTAGCAGTGACTACTGCTTAGCCTCAGCAGCTGAGGTAAACATCGTAAAACAATTGGAGTTGTTTGTAGGGCCCAATATGAAACTTTATTGTGTTTTTTAAAATTTTGTTATATCAATGCTTCTTATCACTGTAGTCGTGTATTAAATGACATGACTAACATCTGTTGTGTGTGGTTTGTTCTTCTCTGCATCCTCTTCCAGAATTAAATCTGTCGAGTTGAGTATTCTGGTTTTGATCTTTTCCTTTTAAAAGTCCATGAAATGTAAGATAGGACAGAATAAAGAACCACAGCCTGTGCTCAGGGGAGGAGAGGTGACAGCAGTGACAGCCTTTAATCCCTGTGGGAGTTTGCTTTGCCCTGAGAAACTTCGTAGTCACACTTTACTTTTGTGCTATAAAACAGTTGCACCAGGGAAGAGAACACAAAAGAAAGACAGAAAAAATCCTAAACCTGCCCACTTAGATGTTCCTTATGGGTATGGATGTGAAAGCAGTTGGATGCTTGGTTTCATTTTGCGTCAGTTTAAGCAATCCAACTTAAAAAAGCCTATTTCCAAATGTTCATGGACTCCCAGGCAAACATTTGGGCACCAGCCCCAAATCATCTGCTGGCTGCTGGAGCTGTGCTGCTGCTCAGGAAAGCAGTTGAAGCTATTCAGGTAGCTCTACATGAGCTGTCTTTGAATGGTAGAACTGTCTGAACCATGGAGAGGTTGGGGGCTGGATTGCTGTATCTCTTGGGTGCAGTGACCAGGACAGCAGGCTTGAGTACACCTGAGGTAGCAATGGAAGGTGTTCTGGGACCACCTCAGAGACCTGCACATCTCTGTGTTGGCAAACCTTTTCATCCTTCAAAACAGGGTGGCTTCATACAAACTGTCTGCTGGGAAACATCCCCGTTCTGATTTAACGTGGAACCAGTGTTGAGGGATGGTTTTTGCTTAATTTACTAGTGCGAGTGAAGCCTACAGAAACACAGTGTAGCAAAGGGAAACTTCCAAGCTCAGCAGAGGTGCATCCCGACGAAGAACAAGTCGGGCAAAAAGGCCAGGAGGCCTGCGTGGATGAGCAAGGAGCTCCTGGACCAACTGAAAATGAAGAGGTTAGCCTACAGAGGGTGGAAGCGGAGACAGATAGCCTGGGAGGAATACAGAGAAGCTGTAAGAGTGACCAGGGATCAGGTGAGGAAGGCTAAAGCCCTGAAGGAATTGAATTTGGCAAGGGATATAAAAAGCAATAAGAAATGCTTCTATAGGTATGTAGGGGACAAAAGGAAGTCCAAGGAGAATGTAGGCCCCCTCCGGAAGGATACTGGTGCTCTGGTCACCCGGGACATAGAGAAGGCTGAGGTACTCAATGAATTTTTTGCCTCAGTCTTCACTGATAAAGCCTCTTGTCTTACCACCCAAGCTGTGGAAAGAACTAGCAGGGACTGTGAGGATGAACCACCGCCCACTGTACTTGAAGAGCAGGTTTCGGGAACATCTGAGGAACTTGAAGGTGCACAAGTCCATGGGACCTGATGAGATCCATCCGCGGGTCCTGAAGGAACTGGCGGATGAAGTTGCCAAGCCACTGGCCATTGTATTTGAGAAGTCGTGGCGGTCTGGCGAGGTCCCCGATGACTGGAAGAGAGGGAACATAACCCCCATTTTTAAAAAGGGGAACAAGGAGGACCCGGGCAACTACAGGCCGGTCAGCCTCACCTCTGTGCCTGGCAAGGTCATGGAGCAGATTCTCCTGGGAACCATGCTAAGGCACATGGAGAGCAAGGAGGTGGTGGGTGACAGCCAACATGGCTTCACCAAAGGCAGATCGTGCCTGACCAACTTGGTGGCCTTTTACGATGGGGTGACAGCATCGGTGGACAAGGGTCGACCAACGGATGTCATCTACCTGGACTTGTGCAAAGCTTTTGACACTGTCCCGCACGACATTCTTCTCTCTAAACTAGAGAGGCATGGGTTTGATGGATGGACCACTCGGTGGATAAGGAATTGGCTCAATGGCCGTACTCAGAGAGTAGTGGTCAACGGCTCGATGTCCATGTGGAGACCGGTCACGAGTGGCGTCCCTCAGGGGTCCGTGTTGGGCCCGGCCCTCTTCAACATCTTTGTCGGTGACGTGGACAGTGGCATGGAGTGCACCCTCAGCAAGTTCGCCGATGACACCAAGCTGTGTGGTGCCGTCGACACGCTGGAAGGGAGGGATGCCATCCAGAGGGACCTCGACAGGCTGGAGAGGTGGGCCCGTACCAATCTCATGAAGTTTAACCAGGCCAAGTGCAAGGTCCTACATCTGGGTCATGGCAATCCCAGGCACAAATACAGACTGGGTGGTGAATGGATCGTGAGCAGCCCTGAGGAGAAGGACTTGGGAGTACTGGTGGACGAGAAGCTCAATATGAGCCGGCAATGTGCTCTTGCGGCCCAGAAGGCCAACTGCATCCTGGGCTGCATCAAGAGGAGCGTGGCCAGCAGGTCGAGGGAGGTGATTCTCCCCCTCTACTCTGCCCTTGTGAGACCTCACTTGGAGTATTGCGTCCAGTTCTGGAGTCCCCAACATAAGAAGGACATGGACCAGTTGGAGAGGGTCCAGAGGAGGGCCACGAAGATGATAAGAGGGCTGGAGCACCTTTCCTATGAGGACAGGCTGAAGGAGTTGGGGCTGTTCAGCCTGGAGAAGAGGAGGCTCCGGGGTGACCTTATAGCGGTCTTCCAGTACCTCAAGGGGGCCTACAAGAAAGATGGGGAGAGGCTGTTCAGGAGGGCCAGTTGTGATAGGACAAGGGGTAATGGTTTTAAAATAGAGGGAGGTAGATTCAGGTTGGATATTAGGAAAAAATTTTTTACTATGAGAGTTGTAGAACACTGGAACAGGTTACCCAGAGAGGTGGTGGATGCTCCATCCCTGGAGACGTTCAAGGCCCGGTTGGATGAGGCCCTGAGAAACCTGATCTAGTTGGAGATATCCCTGTTCCTTGCAGGGGGGTTGGACTAGATGACCTTTGAAGGTCCCTTCCAGCCCTAACGATTCTATGATTCTATGATTCCCTTTTTCTTAGTTCCCTTGCTTTTTCTCCTCATTTGATAGTGGTATCTCTGTATCTTTATACACAGACTGTTCTTGCTGACCTCAGGCATTGCTCTTGCTTGAATGAGGTTACTCAGCTCATTATAGTGTTGCTAGGATGAAGGCCTTGAATTGTTACAAGTTTTCTTATACCGCTTAAGGATTATCAGGAAGATATCAAAGGTAAGGCAAAGCACTGTACTAAAATTTCTTGCAAGGAGAGAAGACTTCTTATTCAACTTGGAGCTGAATTTTCATTTTTTCCTCAGCGATGCTCAAAGCCAAGCACAGCTCCTTTGAGTAGCTGCTTGCTTTGGAAGCCAGTTTGTTCAGTTTAGGATGTAGGTAAAAGTGTTTTCCTGCAAAGAGAACAATTATACACTCCCAAACACACAGAAGCATCAGAATTCACAGCATGGTTTTTACAAGGCTAATAAACTTTTATATGCATACACAGAAGAAACAGTTTGCAGCAAAATACTTAATGCACCCAATTATCCCCAAAATAAATGGATGGGAAAGAAACTGGCAAAATTTGGCTCGTGCTTAATTATTTAACATTTGAACCTTTCTGTTCTTAGCAATAAATTCCCATTTCTACCACCCATTTCTTGGTACTTTACTTGGCCCGGACTCTTGTAACTGCACTCTTAGCATTTAGGAGACTGCCCAATGTCAGTGTGAAGAATATGGGAAAGGCTTGACATCAATTACAACATTACACACAACATAAAATTTAATGGCTTGAATCAGCCTTTCATTGCTATTTAAAGCAAACATGTATGGTTTTTCTAAGATCCTAAAAATTAACCAGCTTCTAAACGGTCTAAATTTTTCAAGAGCACCGGATCTTACTCTGAGGTTTTTAAAATGTTATTTCAGTTCTGTGGTATAACTGGGAGGAAAGTTTGACAGGTAAGTGGATTTTTTAAAGTAAAAAATAAATTAATCTCCTGGGCAAAGGAGAACTCTGTGGGGTAAATTAAAAGAAATAAAGTCAATCAGATTCTCCACTGGCTCATGCTCTTTGCAGCTCCTTTGAGAGAAGGCAAGCTGAGGCAGTGAGCCTGCTGGGCTGAGACCTGGGGAAGAATTTGATCCGTAGATTTTTATGTTTGTTCTTAAATAACTGAGAATCGCATTGAGGACTTGGGTGGCTCGGTGATAAAGTGCTGGTTTTCCACCTTTGCGGCCAGAGTTAGAATTTACGTAGTGGCCTCGGCTTTGTCTCTCACCAACGTGAGAAACCAATTGTCTCGTAAAACACCAGTTTCTGCCCAGGGAGAGCCAGGTGGAGCAGCAGCAGGAGCAGGAGCAGGCTTACCTCTCACCTCCAGCAAGGGTGGTCCCGGCAGGTCAGAGCTGAGGTCGCCCCGAGGGTGGCATGGGGAAGCTTGCTTGTCCTGCAGCTGCATGTTCTGGGCTGTGGATAAATAAAAGGCTCAGTTTCTAATTTTTTAACTAAATAATCAGATAAAACATGAAAAAAAAAAAGAGAGCCTGAAACTGTTCTTAAGGAAAAAAGAAAAAAAAGTCCTCAGGAGATCTGCAGGTATGTTTTTACTCAGTGCGCTGAAGTATAATTAAAAAATCACTTTGATGCAGAGTGAAATGGTTGCACGCAGACCTTGACCATCCCACCTTTAATAAGTGGCTAGTGGGGAGAAATATATAACCTGTACATTAGGAATGTTTCACTGATTTTATTTACAGTTCATAAAATTTTACTTCTCTGAGCTGCTGCTGTCTGCCAGGAGTAGCTTTAGTTTGGACTGGATGGGCAAGGATGTTTAGTGAGTTTTATTTCACACTGTATGAACACCAGTGTGTTTTTGGTAATATTTTTCCTAAGCTGTAACCACGACCCAGGTCACAAACATTTCCTGGAGGGGTTGTGAAATTTTCCACAGAAAATTTTTGTTGTTGACATTTTCTCCATTTAAAATGTATCTGGTTTTAAATACAGCATTTTGCCTTATCAACACTGGGAATCACATGTGACTTTTAATGACTATATGGAAAGAAATAGCTGTAGGCTTTATCTTAGAAGTCTCAGGAGGTCTCAGAAAATCTTGGAAAGATCATGCAAAGGCTAGTCATAATTGCAGGTACTCGATGAGCAGCTTTTCCCCTGCGAAAGCTGGGCATCTTCTGTCCTCCCACCCCAGTCCTGGGAGAGAAACCAAAGAGTGGAAGAGTTTGGATTGGGACCGTGTCATATTCCCCTTCCTACGAGTGGACTTAAAGGAGACAAGGGGGACTGAGATTCCCAAAAGCAGTCAGTAAGGCCTCTTGTTGCACCCAGGGAGACTGATGAGGGATAATTCGACTTCCATTAGATCTCAGGCCAACACACACACACATATGTATTTTCTGCAAAGCATTTGAAACATAGTCTAATTCCTCATCCAAACAGCACATCTGCTCAAAGGGAAGACTGGAGTCACCTCTAATGTACATGTGATTTGTTGGGCAGTTTGAATGACATTTTTCTCACAAAAAATAAACATCAGAAAAGAGAAACTAATCCTACACCTTGAGGGAGGAAAACATCCCAAATTAAACATCAAGCGTTGGCCACAATGAAGTCTGGAAACTACACCAGCTGGTCTTTTACCTGGTACATGTTTCGAACATAATAAAAACGAATGTGAAATGAACCATTTTTATATTGTAAATTATCTAAAAATTTATTCTTAGAAAACAAAAATTCCATTACCTTAGTGGTTTAAAGGTCCCCAAATCTCTGTTTAGTTTAATGGACAAAAAAGGTATTTAAATAAAACATTACCTGCTGTTGGACAGCAAGACTTTCAAACTGCAGCTTGTACACTTCAAACAGCCCTCAACAATTCATCCACGTAAGACATAAAAAAACCTAATCAATGCCATTTTTACATAAAAAGCAAAAGACTACTTTTCCCATCATAAAATGTTATGGTGTTTACACAAAAGCTGCAGCTAACCTCATAAAACTCTATTGATTTCCCAGTGGGGTCCTCAGAGGACACTTGGCTGTGTTAGATGACACACTGATTTCTAGCACCAAAATAACCCTGGTTTCCTTTTGGAGACTAGATGCATAATGCTCCTCTTATCAAGTGGACCTTTTGATGAGCTCATACTGAGTTCCTTGATCAGGGGGCTGCCTCTCAGGAACTTCACCTCCAGCGGTCTTTTTATGAAGACTGACAAAACCACTGGAAGTAGATCACAAAATTGTGAATTTCTGTTATTTTGCTCCGGGTTTTCTTCGGTGGGAGAGAAGATTTTGTCCTTTTAAAGAAGTGCCTCTCCTAGAACATTATTCAATAGCTACAATAAATAGTACAATTTTTAGAACAGTTAAAGATCAGAAGGAAAAAAAAAAGGAAGAAAAAAAAGAAATAATCAGGAAAAAATGTAGGTAAAAATAAGAGTAACAGAAAAGCTCTCTTGCTGACTAAAATTAATTTTAAATGAGGCATATACTGAGAATTTCTATTTGTAAAAAGTTTTTACATCAGGCAGTTAAGCAGGCTTTTCTCTAGAGACAACAGACTTGCCGTATTTTCAGAGACATGTCAAAGGATTTTTGTCCAATAGTCAACAACAAATGTTTGATTTTTCCATAGGGTGAGTAAAAGAGAATGATGTGAAAAAAAAAAGACCAAGTTCTCTGTTGTGACTTAAAATGTTATATAAGATTTTAAGTCTTTTAAAACCTGCAGTCTTGGGGTAAAAATTCATTGTTATAAAAGAAAAAGAATAGGAAAAAAGAAACAATTGCTTTCTTTCAGTCCTTGAATCTTATACTCATAGAAATTAAGCGAACTGATATAATTCAATCCTTTCTAGACAGTTGCACCAACTTCAATTAGATTTTGTTGCCAGAAGAACTTTTTTCCCCCACTCCTATTATTTACTTAAAAACATTTAATATTAGTGTCTAAATTATAACAGGACAAGTCTTACTCTTTCCAGCTAACAAGGGCTGGGGATTTCTTTCTAGGGAATAGGGTCTAGTCCTGCAAGATCGGAGACTGCAAGATCAAATGGATTGAAAATAAAGATTAATTGCATCACATCACAGGTCTTAATTTTTGGACAACTCATTGCAAAGAGACCAGAGCAATTAGTTTTAAATTACGCTGAAATTTTGGAATGAAAAATGGAGAGATGATAGAACATGTTTGTTGGGAAATCCTCATCTTTAACTAATAAAGGCTTTTAATATGTCCTTTTCTTTCCCCTCTTGCTCAATTAAAAATATGTTAATACAATGTTAAGTTTGAGATTTAAACCCACAAGAGTCAGGAAATTCAGAATTAAGACTCCCTTGGCAACCTTAATTTGGTTCCCATTGTGCATATTATATTTTATGATAGGATCTTTCATTACGTGATCACATAACACTGGGGCAGTGTGACATGCAAAGTGTAGTATTGAATAAGTGTGGTTTGTTATGGAGGTTAAAGAAATGTCAATGTCATTAAGTAGTCTTGCAAAAATGTAACAACTGCAGCTTTTATAAAATTATTGTTGCATTATTAAAATAAAAATCACTTTGAGCATACTGTTGTATACAGGCGTCGCCTTCTTAATAGAGATATGTGCAAATGCAAAAAAACAAAAAGACATTTTGCTCTTAGTTTCTCCACTGACTGTTCTCAAACACTTTTGGACAGGATCTTCAAGACCTGCGTAGTTGTGTGTTAGAAACCTCTGCTTTCTCTTTTTGTCTTTTGAAACAGTGTGGGTTCTATCAAGTCCTGGGAAGATGCTGGGCTACTCTTTGAGTAGGTGAACTGTTTTGTTAACCATGAAAATAAATTTTTGGGAACTTTTCCCTGTGAAAATAAAAATGTTTAAAAATATTCAACCAAACTATTAAATATCCTATAAGTAAGTTGTGAGTCTGGCCAAATTTTGAGTTTGGGGAATGTTTTCAGAAGTACTCTCCTCATTTCTGGGAACAATTTTTGATTTGTTGATATAAAGATGTATTGGCGGTAAAGATCCGAGACATTCCTTCTCAAGCCCTCTTGACTGCATAGATGCCAACATGACGATTTCTCTTTGGACATTATCTCATAGACATGCAGATTCTGTAGGTCTGAGGTAAGCCTACGATCTTAAAAAAAAAAGATTCATTCGTGGCTCCAAAAACTCTCTCAGTACTCAAGCAAGAAATCTTAATCATATTTCTCCTTTATCTAATGGTGACCACTGTGTATTAAGAACATACCAATATGCTTTTGGTTTTGGATGGTTACCTCTCCATTGGTGAAAAAACTTTTAAAGAAGGACTGCTAGTTCCCTGGTGGGTGATAGGAGGAAAGTTCTCCTGCTATGCTTGTGTTCTGGCAAGCTCTCTATGTAATGGTACATATGTGAGGATCAAAAGCACAAGTCAATGGCAGAGATGACTGAAATGTTTCAAAATCGAAATTTATTGAGAGCAGTCCTACAGAGTAGGACTCAAGGATATCGGTGCATGAAAAACTGAATACGAGGTGGCAACGAATCCTTGCAGCCCAGAAAGCCGATTGCATCTCGGGTTGCATCAAAAGAGGTGTGGCCAGCAGGTCAATGGAGGTGATCTACTCTACTCTACTTTACTTTACTCTACTCTACTCTACTCTACTCTACTCTACTCTACTCTACTCTACTCTACTCATGTGGCAGGAAGAGAATATCTAGCAGAACTAGAACCCTGGACTTCAGTAGGGCCAACTTTGATCTTTTTAAACAACTGCTAGGAGAAATTTCATGGGACAGAGTACTAGAAGGTAAAGGGGCCCAAGATAGTTGGTTAGCCTTCAAGGACCTCTTCTTCCAAGCTCAAGACCGGTGCATCCCAACAGGCAGGAAGTCAAGAAAGGGTACCAAGAGACCTGCATGGTTAAATGGGGAACTGTTGGGCAAACTCAAGTGGAAAAAGAGAGTGTACAGATCATGGAAGAAGGGGCAGGCCACTTGGGAGGAATATAGGTCTGCTGTCAGAGGATGTAGGGAGGCAACTAGGAAAGCTAAGACCTCCTTGGAATTAAACCTTGCAAGAAAGGTTGAGGACAACAGAAAGGGCTTCTTCAAATACATTGCAGATAAAACTAACACTAGAGGCAATGTAGGCCCACTGGTGAATGAGGAAGGTGCCCTGGTGACAGAGGATAAGAAGAAGGCAGAGTTACTGAATGCCTTCTTTGCCTCAGTCTATACTGCTGGAGGCTATCCTGATGAGCCCTGGAACCCTGAGGCTCCTGAGGAAGTCAGGACAGAGGAGGAGTCTACCCTGGTTGATGAGGACTTGGTTAGGGACCAGTTAAGCAACCTGGCCATCCATAAATCCATGGGTCCTGATGGGATGCACCTGCGGGTGCTGAGGGAGCTGACGGATGTCATTGCCAGGCCACTCGCCATCATCTTTGCTAAATCGTGGGGAACGGGAGAGGTGCCTGAGGACTGGAGGAAAGCAAATGTCACTCTGGTCTTCAAAAAGAGCAAGAAGGAACACCCAGGTAACTATAGACCTGTCAGCCTCACCTCAATCCCAGGAAAGATAATGGAACAACTTATCCTTGGTGCCGTCTCTAGGCGTATCAAGGATAAGAGGGTCATTAGGGGCAGTCAACATGGCTTCACTAAGGGGGAGTCGTGCTTGACAAACCTGATAGCCTTTTATGAGGACATCACCCAGTGGGTGGATGATGGTAGAGCAGTGGATGTGGTCTATCTTGATTTCAGTAAAACATTTGACACAGTCTCCCACAGCATCCTCACAGCTAAACTGAGGAAGTGCGATCTGGATGATCGGATAGTGAGGTGGATTGTGAACTGGCTGAAGGATAGAAGCCAGAGAGTAGTGGTCAATGGGACAGAGTCCAGTTGGAGGCCTGTATCCAGTGGAGTCTCTCAAGGGTCGGTACTGGGACCAGTATTGTTCAGCATATTCATCAATGACTTGGATGAGGGAATAGAGTGCATGGTCAGCAAGTTTGCTGATGACACTAAACTGGGAGGAGTGGCTGACACACCTGAAGGCTGTGCTGCCATTCAGAGAGACCTGGACAGGCTGGAGAGTTGGGCGGGTAGAAATTTAATAAAATACAACAAGGGCAAGTGTAGAGTCTTGCATCTGGGTAAGAAAAACCCCATGTACCAGTACAAGTTGGGGACTGAATTGTTGGGGAATAGCACAGGGGAAAGGGACCTGGGGGTCCTGGTGGGCAGAAGGATGACCATGAGCCAGCAATGTGCCCCTGTGGCCAAGAAGGCCAATGGCATCCTGGGGTGTATTTGAAGGGGTGTGGTTAGTAGGTCAAGAGAGGTTCTCCTCCTCCTCTTCTCTGCCCTGGTGAGGCCGCATCTGGAATATTGTGTCCAGTTCTGGGCCCCTCAGTTCAAGAAGGACAAGAAACTGCTTGAGAGAGTCCAGCGCAGGGCCACAAAGATGATGAAGGGAGTGGAGCATTTCCCTTATGAAGAAAGGCTAAGGGAGCTGTGTCTCTTTAGCTTGGAGAAGAGGAGACTGAGGGGGGACCTCATTAATGTTTATAAATATGTAAAGGGCGACTGCCATGAGGATGGAGCCAGGCTCTTCTCAGTGGCATCCAATGATAGGACAAGGGGAAATGGCTATAAGCTGGAACATAGGAGGTTCCGCTTAAACATGAGGAAGAACTTCTTCCTAGTAAGGGTAACAGAACACTGGAACAGGCTGCCCAGAGAGGTTGTGGAGTCTCCTTCTCTGGAGATGTTCAAAACCCACCTGGACATGTTCTTGTGTGATCTGATCTAGGTGGTTCTGCTCCGGCAGGGGGATTGGACTAGATGATCCTTTGAGGTCCCTTCCAATCCCTAACATTCTGTGATTCTGTGATACTCTACTCTTCTCTCATGACACTCCACCTGGAGTACTGTGTCCAGCTCATGGGGCCTCAGCATAAGAAAGACATGAACCTGTTGGAGCGGGTTCAGAGGAGGACTATGAAGATGATCCAAGGGCTGGAGCGCCTCCCCTATGAAGTCAGGCTGAGAAAGTTGGAGTTATTTAGCCTGGAGAAGAGAAGGCTCTGGGGAGACCTTCTAGCAGCCTTCCAGTAACTAAAGGGGCCTACAGGAAAGATGGGGAGGGACTCTTTATCAAGCAGTGTAGTGGTAAGACAAAGGGTAACAATTTTAAACTGAAAGAGGGTAGATTTAGATTAATATAAGGAAGAAGTTCTTCACTCTGAGGGTGGTGAAGTACCTGAAGAGGTTGCCCAGAGAAGTTGTGGATGCCCCATCCCTGGAAGTGTTCAAGGCCAGGCTGGATGGGGTTTTGAGCAACCTGGTGTAGTGGAAGATGTCCCTGCCCGTGACAGGGGGTTTGGAACTAGATGGACTTTAAGGTCCTTTCCAAAACAAACCATTCTATGATTGTATGATTCTATGAAAATACAGTTCTCATTTTCAAACTTTTGTCCAGGAACTTAGTCAGCTCTATCATTTAGTATGATTACTATTTTATTTTTTTATTTTAAAAATATTTTTGTGTATTATTTCTTAGCCTGTTTATCAGTTTTCTTAATTTATCATGCAGAGGTAAAGTGGTGAAGTTTAATGACCCGTGACAAACATAAGGTCAATTTAGATGATATATAGGTCTCGTCTGACTCTGATCTTCCAAGTAGGGAGTCGGACTCAATAATCATTATGGATCCCTTCAACCTTGAGCTATTCTATGATTCATTAACTGATCAATTTTGGAAGCCATCTAGTTGCCTACCTTAAACATTTAACTTGCAATGAAATTTTAAGTACTTAGTCAATGACCCTTAAAGTGTCAAAGTTTCCTCTATAGATAATGAAAAAATTCTAGTGCCTTTGAAATATAACCACATAATACAGAGAGAGACTATTCCCTGCAAGGCACAAGGATGCAGGAATCTGAAGATGGACATTTTGGTCTAAAAGGCGCATGCAAGATCCCCTTGCCAGGATTTTTCTATTCCAGATCATATGGAAGCCGGGCGCAGTAAGCACACTGCTTAGGCTGAAATTTCTGCACAATTGAAGTCCTAGAAATAGTATCTTAAAAAGCAATAGAATTTTTTATGAATACCTGTAAGTTCAAGCTGACATGGCAGTGGACTAGCAGAGCTTCTTAAAACCAGTCTTATGCTACTGGGAAAATTAAGTAGAACATAGAAATCCAAAACTCTGGCTTTTTCACTTCTAATCTTCAAACATATTTCAGTATCTAATGCTTAGTAAACTCTGCAGGAGTTATGAATCTGAATGAAATACGCCCCTGAGTTAGGCACAGGCCTCGGTTTTCCTTTCAGTAACACAGCAATGACAATACTGAGCTATTCTGCCTGGAGGAAGGCAGGAGAGAGGCAGAGCCTTTTTGACATCTTGTGGAAAAAGAACCTGAGATTCCTCCCAGCTAGCCTAAAACATCTTTAAAGGTGCATCCACTAAAATTAGGACTTGAGCTAAGTTATGAACTTAGGGGTCCATAAAAGTAATGCCCTTTGCTTAGGTAACCTGCATGTTAAGAAAATGAAATTAGGTGAAAGAATCTTTGTCTACAAATGTGACAAAAAAAAGTGTTATTGCAGTGTGCATTATTACTACAGTATTGCTCGCGTTCACTTATCTTTCTTCTTCTGGCTGAGGTTCTTGCTTAGTAAATGGACATTCAATTTTGTTGCAGACTAAGACTGCTCAATTTTCATGGACCACAGTTTCAAACAGCTGATGCTGGGAGAGGCTGGTGATGGGTATTTTGTCTCCTACCTAAGAGCATTATCTCAGTGACAAGACTGGAGGAGTGATTGAAGCGTGGCAGGATGACAAAGAAAAATGGTGCTGTGTTGACAGTCACCACAGCCACAGTTCAATGCACCAGCTCTCAGCTCCTGAAGGGAATTTCCAGCTTCGAGTAAGTCAACAAACCTCTGGGTGCTCCTACTATAAAATGGAGGTAATGTAATCTTGTTCCTCCTTCTTTTATGTGTTCTCTTAATCTTTTACTTCATTGAGTTCTTTGTAGCAAATCCAATCCGTTGCTATGTTTGTCATATTTGATGACTGACCGATGACTTTAAAGTGTAAAACTAAAGGCTGCAAACTCTGAGGGCAGATGCATGCTATACAATACCAAGAGGGTTTTCAAGGTTTCTCCTCTCCTCTTCTCTTCTTTCAGATGCTAAAGACATAATTAGTAACATATTTCCTGCCTTTGACATTAAGTACCACCTCAGACAAGAAACATAATGATACTTTGTCAGCACAGGTATAAAAAGGTTAGATTCAAAATGGTGGCATTCTCCATACTTAACTAGATAGTTTCAAAGAGATTTATAACCAGCTGTTGAGTTTTTCTCACATGGATGCCCTTTCAGTTCTAACTTTTTGAAGTCTCCAGTGATCCTTAAGCCTTGCGCAGTCTGACATTTGAAGTGTAAAATTTTTTGTTTCCTTAAAGTAGCAAGATCTTTCTTAGTCCTGGAGTTTCAAAAACGAAAGTAAGAGTAGGAATTAGAAAAAAAAAAGAAGAATTCTCAGGGAAGGATATAGACTAGCTCTCATTCAGAAGCAGACACTTTGCCAGTTGTTTTTTGCTAACATGGATGGAGACCATCTTGGACTGTAAGTGTACTTAGTGCAAGAAATCCTTTTCCTCTGTGTTGGGACTCCTCAATTACCTAAATTTTAGCCAGGCCCTCCTAGCAGCAGGCAGTTTCAGGGCACCGTGGGTGCAGCTCTCTTTTCTACTTGAGGGGGCAAACAAGCAGCAGTGGGAAGGTGAGGGAAGTCGAGGGAAGTCAGAAGAGTGGGCAGTGAAGCAGCCCTCTGCACGGCCATGTGGCAGAAGAGATGCAAGAGGGAGAATAAAGGCATCTTCCTCCCGCGCCAGGGTTTGCATTTCTCCTCTCCTACAGACAACACTGTGTAAAACAGTGAGAGTCAGACCCCAGGGCAATGGGAATACAGTTCGTTTAATCCTGAAGCATCTTTGCACTAGATGTTAATGAACTCTTCCAGTTTCCACCATGCTTTTTGCCCCCACCAGTCCCAGTCCTGCTGCCCTATTTGTGTCACGGAGTGGTCTGCCCATGAGTGGTCCATCCTGGGTAAAGGGGGTTGTTCAAAGGACAGGTCTGGGTGTTTCTCACACCTAACCCCTGTGGAACATGGGGCGATGCAGTACAGTATTCATAATGCATCAGTAATATCACCTGAACAGAAGTGCTGGTCATTTTATTCTTTGCTTGCTCTAGGACTGCATAATGTAAAAATCCAGCTTTGCTTTCAGACGGATTTTGATGTCCATTTTTCTCATTTCTTTCTTTGCTGGGAACAGATTGGATATACTGATTGAGATTTCGGTATTGTAACCATCAGGTTTTTTTCTTCTGTTTGTGTTTAAATTTTTGCCAACCATAAAGAAATCTATAAATTTATAAAATTGACAATATATAAATATATGTGTAAGGTATAAATCTATAAATAATGTTGTAGAGTTAAATGGACCTGATGGATGTTATTTTTTCTTTTTTTTTTCTTTTTTTTTCTTCATGTGTGTAAAACAGCCTTAATCCTTGTTAGAAGCCAGTAAGTCTTCTGTTGTCACTTGGACATGGTTTTATTGGTCCTCCCCTCTCATAGTGAGGTTTTATTAGGTCACAAGCTGATCCAATGGTTTATAATGAATACCATCCCTGCCCCTCACTCTCCCCTGGGTTCCTACTTTGATTGGATTTGTCTCTAATACTTGTCTTACCCTGTGGTGGGCTGTTTCAGTCCAATAAACTAAGAGAAAACCAATGAGAAAAAAGTTGACTGTCTGCTGATTAGCGAGCTGAACTGTCTTGTTAGGTGGTCAGGTGAGGACAGGAGCTGAAGCCCTGGCATGGGCTAGAGGACAGGGAGGGAGGGGGAAAAGGCTCTTTTTCAGAGGTAGAAAACTTCAATACTGGCAAAAGTTCCTTTTGGCACTAAAAGCTTAAATGCCAACACTTGGAGGGTGAGCTGACTACAGAGATCAAATTGACTGGATAGTAATAGTGATTTTTCGGTGGGATTCATTCCTTCCTCTGATTCACTGGATGAGTGCACAAGCCCAAATCTCATTTAGCTGGCACAGGTTAGAAAACTGTCTAAATTAAGCAATGCAACACACCTACATTAAGTGAAATAAATGTCGTGATGACTTATACCTATTCTTTTTGGTTGTTGACATAAAAAAAGAAGAAAAATAAAATGCTGGAAATTCAAAGTATCGATATTGATTTTCGAACAAAAAGAGTTTTTATCTACAGGAATTACAATAGTATAATCTGACATCAATTTGAAATGAAGTAACTTAATTTGAAATGTGTGTTGTTTACAGAAAACATTTTGAAGTGTGTCAATAACAGTGTTCATTAAAGATTACCCTAAAAGCTCTTTCGCTTTCTATACTGTGGGAAAATGTTGAATTATTGCTTTTCAATAACAACATTTAACTTTTTCATTGTACAGTTGATAACAACCACAATGATCTTTCCAGACCCCAAGCTAATTGTGACAAATGGAAAATTTATTTTCTGTTCCAGCTCTGTAACTAGTACAATGAGAGACTCTGAGCAAGCAGCTCTCATTCATTTCCCACCCCAGTCTGTAAAATGAATATAAGGATAATTTGTAATTTATCCTACAAATTTTGAAAGAAAAGTGCTGAATTAAGTGTTCTGATTCTAAACAGACTGCTATGCTGCTGTGGAAAAGGGGATCACTTGAGGTCACAGTGAAGTGATGGTTAGGTTTCATTTTTTTACTGCCATGTTCATATTTATTTATTAAATGTGCCACCTGTAGGCAGTAGGAATTGTTTATTTTTTACAGATGTGCTACTATTGGATGTTATGTAGGGGTCAAGTTAATTTCCTTAAATATCTTACTGTCTCAGAAATCTTTTGAACGTTGTTTTCTTTTTTTTTATGTATGGGGCTCTTTATGCTGAATCAGTAGCTCATACACTTGCAGTTAAATATGAACTGGTACTGTGGCTTCAGTGAGTCATTAGTTTATCCTTCTGCTATCTGAGAAGTCATGCAAAGGGGAGATGGAAGTCACCCCTGCTCCAGGAGTTTGGTCAGCTTGTCAGGTTATTATGATGGGTGCTAAAAGTCAGTTCTGATTTCACACAAAATATATGTGGTGAGATTTCTTTGCCATTCAGACGAGAGTGGTTTTAACATCAGGGCATGACAGCTTTATGTCTCTCTTTCTGTGGCCTGATCTCACTCCGTATGTTTAATTCTCCCATCTCTGAGACTTTTACCCTCAAGATACAGAGAGGAAGTATTTATAACCGTAGGTGTATCCTAGTTTTGATTTTATTAAGTGTGCTGATGTTAAACAACGTGTACCGAGTAGGACTTGTTCCTGGGACTAATACCCTGCCCCTGCCTCTACTGCCTGGGCAGAGCTGGGGGAAATTTGGGTAGTCCCTAAATCATCACCATCACACCGCAGAGCTTATGCACATCTTGATGGCTAATATGGGCTCTGCAGGTCCATGCGTGGCCCTGACTCACTGACAGAACAAGATTCTTATTGAAAGACTATGGACATAGCCTGTAATAAGGTGTGCCAGGAGGAAACTCGGGAGAATGTGAGAGCTGGAGTTGAGGGTTTTGCCTCAGAGTAGCTCTCGTCTGGTTTGTGGACTGAGTGTCTGTTAGCTGCTGGAGCTCATGCAGTGCTGTCCTGGAGTGCAAATTCTTGATAAGTTTCATCTCAAAAACCTCCAGCAGCCGGAACAAAAATGTCGTAAGTAGAGATGGTCAGGAGACTCCAAAAGTGCATTCCTAGTGCAATCGTAACAGAGTGAAGACATCCTATTTGACTGATTTCCTAATATTGTGAATTCCCATTCTTCTTTCATGGGACTGAGCTTTTTTTCTTCTAATTTTATCAACTGTACTATGATTTCTATAATTTACTTAAATACTGTCCTCAGGATTCAGATTCACAGCACAATAATCAGATTTTTCTAAAGCTGTTATCTCTTCTTCTTCTAGTTCTAGCAATGGTTTGTCAAATTAGAGCCTCAGAGCTCTATAGGATATTTACATGCAGTGGCTAAAGGAAATAGGAAATGGTCTAATTTCTCTTCTATGGATGTAGGAACTGAAGCAGGCTAACTTTAACATGTCTCCATATTAATAAGAAAAGAGCAACCCTCCATACCGCAAACAGTCTGCAAATATGATCCAAGCGGGTAAGGCAGTGCCTAGACCGTGAGGCCATACTGCCCTTTCCTCCTGCAGAGTAGGAATGAAAAGCCTGAGCTAAAGTCATCTTGAGGGAAATGTCCTATCAGGTTAAAAATAAAATGGGGGAAGAAAACAACAAAAGGATTTGTTGATTGTCTCTGCTCTCCATCCTGCCTGGCAGCCCCCTTTGCGATCTGCCTTGTGGTCCTGCCAGTCAGGAAACAGGAATTAAAGATCTGTCAATCACAGATAGCAAATAAACACTATCCCATCCCATGAGCCTTTTCTTCTGTGATGTGGCTACCTAGTCATGAAAGCCTTTTCCAGCTGGTTTTGCCTTTTCTTGCACGCTGAATGTGGCTGATGAGTATTTGAAACACCGTTCAGCCTGCTGCTGGAGAGAGGCTGACTGTTAAATGCAGGGCACTCAGGGCTGCTGCTGGAGAGGACGAGAGGAGAGAAGTGCACAAAAGGATTACACATGGTCATCCTGTTTGTTAGCGCCCGCTCAGCTTCCATCCTGCGTCCTGGCCAGAGCCCCTCTGGGAGGGTCACCTGGAGGACTGCAGTCTCTACTCATGCTTTGAAGTCCCCCTGGGGAGGAAGCTGGTGGGCTGAGATTTGTACTTTATCCAAGTCTGAAAGATGTTAAACTCTTGTCTTCCTGGAAAGTGAAGCCATAT
Organism: Tauraco erythrolophus; assembly: GCF_009769465.1. Classification (NCBI taxonomy): domain Eukaryota; kingdom Metazoa; phylum Chordata; class Aves; order Musophagiformes; family Musophagidae; genus Tauraco; species Tauraco erythrolophus. The sequence goes on along the minus strand of NC_141466.1, from coordinate 61,388,601 downwards.
CTCCTGCCAAGGGGGCTGCTGGGGATGATGGGAGAAGAGGGTACTATATGAGACCTATATACAGGTGAAAAAGAGATCTTCCTCTGAAAGTGCAAAACTACCTTATGATCCTGTATATTTTTAAGGCTGACTCTCTGGAAGCTGACAATTTTTGGAAAGCCTAAGCTAAATATATTCCCTTACCTTTAGGGACTGCAAGGGAGTACATTTCAGAAAAAAACATTTCACCTTCAAGACCATTATCCTGCTGTCTAGTAGATTCTATCATCCATAAAATTTGGGGCTCATCGTGGCTTCTCCTTGAAGCTTGAGGCTCTCTCTGTCTTTCCTTGTCTTTCATTTCTTCCTTTCTTATTATTATTTTTCTTTATCTTTTTTTTTTTTTTCCTGATTACCACTTCATTCAGGGTTGTATGGGTTGTGAGGACTAGGGAGGACTAGTTACTGAAACATTAAATGACTACAGCAACCTAGATTTCTGATTTTTGTCTTAAATCTGAAAAAGATTTTTTAGGTTTATTTGAGAGCAAGTCAATCAGAGTTTCAACTCTTGAAGAAACATAATGATTTCTGGTGGAAGGGAGTAAATTGTAGTACTTCAGGGAAAGAGATCAGAGTGTGTTCTCCATTGTACTGCTGAGTATACATTTGACTTTCCCTCTAAGACTCACGAAACATGTAAAATAGGGAGAAGAGGATACTGCTGATACCTTCTGTCTCTGTGAACTTGTAGGTGAAACAATTCCTATTAACAAAAGGCCTTAATTTTCTTTCAGTGGTATCGCCTGTGGTTAGAGGAGAATCAGGCTTCTTTCAGGATTTTTCAGTTTCAGGTTTTCTTTGGTGTGAAAGCATTGTGAAGACAACAGGATTTTATCCAAGACGACTGCAGACATTTTATCCTGCAGTTTCCTTCTGTTGAGGAAAGAATTTCAGATTCTCCGGAAATCTTTAGTCCTCCTACAGCTCAAAGCTTTGCGCTTGCCTTTGAGATGATCAGGAAAGATGTACAGCCTACATATTAAATGTGCTAACTCTACCTCTTCTTTCTCCAAAAGGCTGTTTCTGTGCTTACTCCTGTCCATCAGGCAGGTGAAGGGGAAGGGCGCCTGCATGTGAGAATGACTATACTGGGTAAGACTAAAGGTCCCCTTGGCCCAGTGTCTTGGCTCTGACAAAGGCCAAGGGAGATGTTTAAAGCCAGGGAAGGTCACGCAGAGATATTTCCGTCTTCTCTCTCCTCCCACCCAATGTCCATCAATCTGACATTTCCTGAGCACAATGTAACATCTTGGTGGACCCTAAATTTAATCTCAGCGCAATGTCTTTCTAAAATTACTGTATTTGTTTGTATTGGTACAGATTGCAGGCAGCCTCCATTAGCACAGTAGATGTGATAGGTGTTTCAGAAACATGGGACAGAAGGACCCTCTTTGCCTCACCAGGACCATGCTGACAGCAATTTTACAGTGCTGGTATGTAAAACACATTAAACAATTTAAGTAAAGGAGAGCAAGGCAGCTATGAGACACTATTAGTCTACAATAGTATCAGCACATCAAGTATCTACATATTTTCCATTTTTCTGTAGATATAATGACAGAGGAAAGTTCAACAGAAGGGCCTGAGAGATGCTTCTTGCCAAGGAAGGACAATGCAAAAGTTAACCATCTTCTCATATTCTTTTTATTTTTAAACCTTTTTAATCATCTCCTTGTTTTAGTTGCTTACAAAAAATTCTCGGGCACAAAGTAGAAGTACAGGCAAAAGTGTAAGGTACTTCTTTGGCAATTGACAATGTGAATGCTCAGACTCAATACCAAGGAAAAACGAAAGGAAGATAGCTCTTTTGATATTCATAAGAAATGGGAGTGATAGGCAGGCAAAATAAAGTGAAGGAATTAAAGATACAGCAATGAAAGGAATTAAATGAGGGAAATAAAAAAGAGAGACATTGATTTGGTTAAAGTGGTGTACTGGTAAAATGATTTTCCAAGGGACATTCTGAGCTGATATGAATGGAAATGATGCTGTTGCCCAGGAAAGAAATCACTGGAGTTTTTGTACTGAAAAACTGCATCAGCTGAAGTTTTCTGTTTGGTTTCTTGTGAGAAAGAGTGGTAAGAGTTACCAGTCACTAAACACCAGTGACCTATTGTAAATCCCTGGGATCAGCAAACAACCATGATGAGTGTCAGGCAGTAATTCCAGTGCTGCAGAGCAGCAATTCCTTAAGTGCTGAGTGTGGAAGAACTTGGGGAAAATTAAGTTCCTATCCACAGGTTTCAGATTTTTTGTTTGTGCTGTCCAGCAAAAGCTGTGAAGTACATAGGTACGGTACCCATATTTTCCTGATCTGCTAAACTCTTCATGTGTGTTTATTTAAATACATAACTGCCACATTTTTGTTTGTATGGCCATAAATCTTTAAACAAGATCCTAGGTTTTCAGCATTAAAAAATATTTTAAAAAATGTTTATGAAAGATAATAGTGCATAACACTATCTTTCACACTAAAGTTCATCTTGTCTTCTTTGTCTTTTAGCATCAGCTTCAACAGTAGGTAATTATACACTATTAATTTTTCAGTGATTTTAATGAACATAGTGCAACCGAAAAATAAGCAGTAGTGTACAAAACCTGCCAATTTCCTTCCATTCCCATCCCTCTCATAATTTGTTCCTTTACATTGGTTCCAATAGCCACTCTCCTTGGTAGCAGAAATACTGTAACATTGATGTCTGTCGGCTTCTCTTTCCTTCTCCTCTCCCCTTCAAGTATATAACTTATTGCTCTTCTCCAAATGGCAGAAACTCTGAGGAACAGCCCCTTGTTTAACATGTCAAAATGTGAGTACTGGCTGGTGATTGCTTTGGTTTTGTTCCCTTGAGATGTGACGGTGCCAGAAATCAAAGCATAATTCTGCAGATGTTGAGATCCTGTAAGCCCCCTAGGTTGCAAAGCTAAGCCATAAAGCCAGCTGGCACTGTGTACGTGTGCTAAGAATGCAAAAGTATACATTTCTAGTTTACAATCAACAATGACCGACTGCTGGTAAGTTCAACAAAGTGAAGCATCGCTAGCTTTATTTTTGGAGAGTAAGTGACTCTGTGCATTCCCCTGAGCTCTTCTGTTCTATTGCTGCTGTTTTTAAGATGCTGTTCAGAAGTATAGAAGGTTTTTGGTGCCTTTCCAGCATATCTGCTGTTCTTTAAAGGGATACTGTGCTCTGACAGCACCTTCAGTTCATGACAGAAAATTTAAGAGTTATTTCAGCGAACCTTAACCTTGTTGATTTCAAACTGTTTTACCTTTCTTCTAAAGGAAATGCCTTCAAGTGGGAGAAAAAAACCCAAAACATAATGTCTAAATTAAAACAAGAAGAAGATGATGGGACAGCTAGCAGGCTTATCTGCAATGAGACACTAACTGGATCGTGAAAACGTGTGTGGGAACTTAGACAGAAACAGCACAATTCTGTGCTGTGCACCACTGGGAAAATTGAAAAATACATATTTAAATTTCTGAATGAGTTGGACAATAAACAGTAGCATCATATGTTTTAATCTGGAATTTTCCATTCCTCTATTCATTTGAGTTCCTTCATTCAGTGCAGCATGTTTTTGCTAAATCTTGAGAATAGAGATAGCTGGTTAAAGCAATGATGCTGATGAGATGTTTTCTGAGATGTTTTGCAGATAGATCTTCACAGAGCAGGGTGGGAAAAAGTTTTAGACTTATTTGAAAATTTTAGAATTTAGAAATGCATTTTATTTCCTACTAAGACAAAGCAAAGACCTTTCAACGTTTATATATGAAACCTATTCATTGGAAAGACTGCCCTAAAACAGAAGAATGTTATGGTCTTGTGATCCCTCAGGATTTGATAGAGTCAGAGACTTCAGACTGAGATGATAGAATTCAGCCCTGGACAAATAGCAAGCTGAGTCAGGATCTGATCAATGTTGTATGAACAATGCAACAACTACTCCTGTTTGGTTGTCAAATGTCCAGCCTTGTACTCTGACTACAACATGACTCCAAGCTTCTATTTTTCCCGGTTTTGCTCAAAATTCCAGGACCTAAGGAACCTTTCCTAAAGCAAAGCAAATTGCACCCAAACCACTAGGTTCTCATGCACAGTTTAAATTTCAATGAAGTGGTATTTTCCAGTGAAAAAAAAAGTTTAATTGAAAAATTCCTGACAAGCTCTAATCCTATTAACTTCACTGTGGTTGCACATATGCTAATGAGAGCCGTGTGTGTGAGACTGTTGCTAAATTTGCAAAACACAATACCCAGGACATGCATATTATATGTAGTTTGACACAGGCACATATGGTTTATATTCCGTATTCTAAACCAATATTATGAACATTTTATAAGGTTACAAAAGTGAGTGTTGTAAATTCAAAACTCCTCAGTGCCTTTCCTCTCTGGATAGTCTTCCTTTTTAGCAAATATCACCTCTCACACATGGCTCTAACATGGCACTAGATGCCATCATGAGCTGATATTGTTGTATTGCCTTCTCTTATCTTCCTTTTGTCCTGTCAGGTCAGACTAAGTTCTGCAGGGAAAAGGGTACCTGCTCCATGGAGTGTGTGGGCAGTGATTACCATGTGGGTGCATTGTTCTTGATTGCTCTTTGGACAGTTCTGCAGCAAGCACAGTTCAGCAATAATTATTTCTCTAAATACATCTGTTATGACATGTATTATTGCCTTAAGTTAAGCAATTGCTAACTTGCAAAGGATCACTTTTTTTAACAGGAGATGTCCTTGTGTATCAAAATTATGTCAATTTTCATATAACAATGCATCTTACTCTACAGATAAATAGTTGCTTTTTTGCTAAGATATGTGATTGATTCATTTTGGCACTCACTGTTTCAGGATGTTGTGGTTTAACCTGCACAGAAGTCTTTGCTGATACGAAGCTTCAATGAATCGTCAGGGCTCATGCACAATGATTTGCCTCTACATTTTAACATTGAGGTTGAAGGCAGACACCTAATTCCTAAAAAGACAAAACAGACAGAGCTGATTGAGAAGGATGTCAACCCAAAGGGTAGGAGCATTTCACTGCCTTCATCAAAGTTGGTGTCTAGTCTAAGGTAGGCATCTGTGCTCCATCATTAATCAATGGAGAAGGATGGAAGAGATTAATTCCCTTTCAGTGTTACCTATCTGAATCATCTGGTTTTGGAGAGGATATATTGTCTTCTGGAGGCATTTACTTTCTCTAACCAAGAGATTTTAACCATCCTTTTTAGACACTATGACTAATTTTTAGGTAAATAAAGTATGATGAAATGAATCTCACACTTTGTTTCAGTTTCAGTTGACTCGTGTTGCTTTAAAGGTGTGGGGTCTAGTGTTACTGTTTGCAGGATGATGAGGAAGTCAGCAAGAGGGGCACTGCGCTGTACATGTCCTGCAGCAGAGGAACTGGTCTAAGCTGCAAGTTCTGTTATGCACGACAGCAGTTCTGGTGTACATGCATTAATATCTTGTTGACCTGAAAGGAAGTACTTTTATTCAGCTTGACAAGCTGAAATATTTAGAATCCAGTTGACTTGACCCAAAAGAATGTATTTTGCTTACATTTTCCCTATGGAAAATTGAAGCATTTCTGGAAAAAAAGTAACATTTTCCCACAGAAAACTGTTTTTCACTAAAGGGAAAAAAAAAGTTTTGATGGAACGTTTCCAACCAGCTGTAATTATAGTGCATACATAAAAGGGGCCAAATTGATGCTGTAAGGGCATTCCTAACTGTAGTCTATCCATAATCTCTGAGTGTTAGTCTTTGTAACATCATAACTTTTGAAAGTTATGAATTTTTTGTAACATTCATAACTTCTTAAAAATTCACATAAACATATCATGTTGTATTCTATGTACATTGACCTGTGCTAAATTAAAGGGCAAAAACATGATATGGGCACTCACCCGTTAGGCATTGGGCAAAGAACACCAGACTCATGTTCATGCCTGAAGCCGTTACTGTATCTGATTCCAAGTCCCTGAAGTGTTCAGTTTTATATCACTAACAAGTCGAGAGGAGATGCAAATGATAATTCCTAAAGTGTGAAAAAGAATTTGGCCGTTTTCAGATGAGCTGCAATCCAGTTTTCTTGGAAATAGGTACATTTTGGGGAGAATGGAGGGTTGTTGTTCTCCTCCCTGCAACCCCCACTGGAAGTAACAAGCTTATTGCATTTTACACCCAGGTGTTTGCCATAGAATCTGACACATAACTGTGCCCTGGAAAACTATAAACCAATATAATTTATAGAAATAAACTGAGTGAGAATCATTATTTTTTATTGGTACCACTTAATGTGCAGAAAAAGCATACTTTCCAAAAATATGGAATAAAAGTTCTGTTAGCCTTATTGGGTCCAAATGTTAGGGTTTAAATTATTTTACTATGCAAACTTTCTTTCATATCTTGGCAGTAGTGATTTCCATTTTTATTCCTTTGGTATCCATAATCTTATTAGAATCAAAAACATATGCTTTGAGATCATTGGACAGATCCCTTCTCCCACCCTACCCCCTTCTCTCCATGTTAAAAAATGCACTGAAAACACTGCCACTCTAGTATAGAGAATAACAGGAATGGTATAGGAGAAAATGATGCGGACTACCAAGCCTGAATGAGAAAACAGTTTGAAAAATGTAGTTTGGTTTTCATGCTTTTGATTTTCAAGTCATTAAAGGTGCAAAAGTCTCCAAGCCTCTTGCTGGCTGCTATTCGGAGCCCTATTCCCTCTCCTGCTACAGGAGGTGCTCACACCAGGATCACAGATTTACAATACGAAAAAGAGTACGGGCAGATTTGAGCTTTGTAACACTTCTGGGGATGTAACACTTGCTGCAACCCATACATCTTGAGGTCAGGGAATCATATCTGTGGGGCTGAGATGTTAGCTCATTGCTATTGATTTATTTATATCCTTTTTTGGTTTATCAGTAGAACAATGACAAATCTCTTAGCATACAAGCCCAGCACCTTGGTAAAATGTGTTGCACATTCCACCTGGTTGCCTTTTAGGCCATTGGATACTCAGTAAATGACAAGGAGTGGGTGGCTTTTTTTTTAGATATTTTCATAGTAGCAGACAGAATTTTTCTTCTTTATAAAAAATATTTTGTCTTTATACAAGCACTTAAATTTACTTCAAATTAGTGCTCATGACAAATTTTAGCTATTAGAGGTAGAGGCCTAACAATATACTTCCTTACCTCTTCTGAGGCAGCTCCTTCATCCTTTTATTCATTTGTGGTGTATTCTGTATGAAACAAGTTTTCATTTATTCTAATATCCAAAGCTGGAATGGCAGTTGAGATTCCTGTCAATAATATGGGGAAAATATGAATTAAACTGGTCGCAAATGCTACTGAAGCTTCATATAAATGTGGACTAAAAGCAGTATTTAAAAATAAATGCAAACATTCTATGGTATGTAGATTCATTGTAAATTCACTCAAACCATCTTAATTTCACATGGAAATGACATCATGTAATGGCTTTTTGAATAAGATTAGAAATGTTTAACGTTAAGTATAATCCAAACTCCGAATTTCTTAAGGGAGCTGTCATTCACTGAATTGCAGCTCATCAACTAATGATGCTTGGAAACATCACAGGGGATATGTAAGTTGTTGCTATATTTTTGGGAAAGATATTTTTTAATCACTGTCATGGGAGCAGAACAGAACTCAGACCAAACAAAATAGCTGCAGCTTGTGCTTTTTTAATGACATTTTGAGACACTCTCATTTAAACATTTGCATTCTGCTTTCAGGTGGATGAAGAATCCACACTAATTTCATAGAAGTTGATAAACACCTTCCAGAGGTACAGGATTTTGAGGATTCAGTTGATTCTTCAATCAATTCTGTTGGCATGGCCCAGTTTAGAGTTGGTCGTTGAGAGGTGACAGGCTCTCAGTTCGTTTGCTGTTTGATCCACGGTGTTATCCTGACATCTTTCAACATGAATCGTATTATGTGTTATGATTTCGGTGCTTTAGGGAGCTAGGTGAGGTTCAGACCTACCCTTTTAAAGATGGCACTGAATTTCATAGTTTTATTTGATCCATGATTTACTCTGCTTGCTCTAGTACAAAAAGTTGTGAGGTAGCATTACGCCTTGAACTTTGTTACACGAAGTACTTATTTCAAAGTAACATAAAACGCACAACTCAATCCATTTCTCAAATGGTTTCAGTTTTCCAAGAAAGAGGAACTTTTAATCCAGAAAAGGCACGTCCATGATCAGAAGGTGGGTTGCACCACCTTGCTGGGTCACTTAATCCAAATACAGAAAGAGCTCAGAGTTGTCCCAAGCATCTTTTACAACTAATGCAGAGACACAAACCCCTCAGCCTGGGTTTGTATCGCTTAGTTTTAGACACCTGAAGGTAGCAAGTACTTCCTCCATGGAAAAAACAGACACCTTCAGAAAGTGGGAGTTTCCTCCCTTTCTCTCACCACTGGCTACATCAAAAGCCTGAGATGACTGATTGCTAAATGTTACCCAATTTGTATGCCATGCTATTTACATTATATGCTGATTAAACTGAGAAAGAACAATTGTGGTTTGTTTGAACTTGTCATGAACTAAGGCAGTTTGTCAAATTGACAGTTATGGCTGAACTATAAACTCTAGTCAAATTTTTCAAAATGAATATGTAAGACCCCAACCTTTGTATTTGGGAACCAGAACAAAACAAATGCAATAGATAGGTAAAGAAAAGTTCACTGATTTTAGGCAGTACTAAAGCAGCTCCTATACAGGCAATTTTTGGACACCTGAACTGGAAGACAGATATCATTATTTTCTGGTATTTTTTTGCTAAACAGTAATTGAACATACTTTCTGCATGATGGAGAAACAATCTTAGCTATAAATAGGAAATTGTTGAAGATAATTAACAGTGATTTTTTTCTCTTCCAGAAAACATCCATAGAAATAACAAAATTAAAACACAAATATTTTACTGAAAGTAAGTAACTTTTCCCGGAAGACATGAGGACTGTTTTTCATTAGTATGAACCATGGGAAATATTGCAGCTTCATCAGTGAAGGCCTGACATACGATTTCTATCAAAGACACATTTCATTTACCCTAGGCTTATTCAGCAGTACTCTTATACAATGTTCCCTACCAGCTGTTGTTGCTGCTGTTTGCTAGTAATTGATTGCTTTGTTCCTGGCTTGAAAAATAGTGTCACTTAGTGCTTAAGCTTCTAATGAGCTACCAGTTTCTTCCTTTACCAAATACTAATTGTGCCAAAAAATACGGAAAGGCCTCTAACAAAACTTGGGATGCAAGTAAAGTTTTGAGTTTTGCTGCTTAATTTCATCCTTCCCCACATAAATTATACTGCAGTGAGTATTCCTGACCCTCTAAAATAACACAAATTTGCTAACGTATCTGCTTCCTTATGTATCAGCCACATGTTCTATTTTTATCTCAGTGGTGAATCCAAGAAGTCAAATTACCCATTACTAATGGTCATGTGGCTGCAGTAGCTGAGAGTCCAGAAAATGTTGAGAAAATGCCTGAAAATGTGTTTGGGAACATACAAGAAAAGCACAAGTGTGTGTACTTTGCAGTAAATGGTTAGCTGAAGTAATCTAGATATATTTTCTTTTTTTGAAAGCTCTTTAAAGAGTAACATGGCCATTCTTGTTATGGATTTTCATTCTGGCACCACTTATTCATCGAAATAGAGACTACATTACACAGTTTGTCACTTAGACATCAACGGTACTGCATACAAGTGCAGATGTGCACCAGCACGTGTCAAGGCCATGAAAAAGGACAAACTCACATTGATTTCCTTTTTCAGTACAGGGTACTTGCTGAAATGGGCAGTGATTTGGCCTTGAGGATTCACGGTTGATGCATATTATGAAACTGATGAATTTGAGCACAGAGGTGATATTAATGGATTAATGTAGGGTTGGTTCCTTTTTCTTGGAGGGATTTTTTATTGGTAGCTGCATTTACTGATGAGGAATGTGCATTTGCATGTTTATCTAAAGTCAACAAATACTTATACATAATTGATGCTGTATTTAAATTTAATTTATAGATGTGTTCTGTACGTGGCTGGCAGACAGTCCCATTGTCAGTGGTACCACTCTCATTCTTGTGATTTCCTCCAGAAAACTTGAGAGTTCTGGAAAAATTCAAGTGCACATGCTCTCCCTCAAAGGTCAGAAATTTTTTATTTACTCAGCTATGTTAATGTCTCCAGTTAACGAGATCTTCATTAGAAAAAATTTGCTTTATATAGAAAAAGAAGAAGCCACAAGTTCGCTCAAAGGTGTATGCTTTCCGTTTGGGAAAATGCAATATAGTACACTGCACGGTATAAAAAATGCTTTGGAATTCATCTAATGACAGGTTCTATAATTAGACTAGGGCTCAGCATTCCTGTTAATGATGTAAAGGAAGCTAGATATGCATTAAACATTTGATAGTTTTTATTCCAGACAGGAGCTGAAAAAAAACATTCATTAGTTCTAATAAGTGTGAGTACTGAACAATTCAATGGTAAGAATATAAGTCATTTTATAATTATAGGTATAAGATCTGGATCTAAATATGCAGAAAAAAAAGCCCCACATTTTTCTTCAGTGGTTATAACCGCAAGAATTTAATAAACATTATTTCCTCTTCATGTGTGTCCAAAGGCAAAGGTGAAGAGAATTTTTAAATTTCAGCAAGAAGAACTTGTGCCGGATGTTGTCCAGTCTTGTAATACTACTTTTAAAATGTAGACCTTTCTGCAAAGGAAAGAATCAATCCACTACTTTGTGTCTTGATGCTGATCAGTGGGAGTTTTGCTTGATTAATATGTAAAGATCAAATCAGAATATTCTTCTGAAAGGCGTAACTGCGGATGTGATTTACCATTATCACTGTCTGGGGTCTGTTCATGGGACGTTGTAATGACTCTCTGATCCCTGTGCAGGACTCATCAGAAAGGCTTGGCCTCATGTAATACTAACATAAACAGTTTATAGTCAAGGAAATTGTGATATAAAATGTCTAAAGAAGAGAATGTAGGCACAATGTGTGTTTTGAAAGTGCATCTGGGACTTCGCTGAAAAGCAGGCAAGGAAGGAATATTGTGAAAAAATTGCACAAATATCTTGTCCACTTTTTTCCCATTCTATGCCAAGCTGTTACTGAATTACAGTGTAACTAGCATTTCTAAGCCCTAAACATTTGTACCATGACAAGATACTTAAAAATGTCAAATAAAGATTTTCAAAATGCACAGTGAAGATACTGCCTGACCCTATACTCTTCTTCTTGAATTAGATTCCCAAGAAGGTCAAATTTCATAATCAGTTTTCTTTGAAGTGCATTTTGCCACTAGATGGAAGCACACCATTTTCTCTCTCACGCCCAAGTACCCCCTGGGCTCCCACAGGCACCCCCTTCACTCCTGACCCTGCCTTGAACATGCTTTCCTTAAGATCTGTGTATCTTGAGCCAGTTTGCTATGATGTGCTTCATAGTATTGCAATAATAAAGGGAAAAATGTACACTAGTGATGAAAATATTGACTTCATTCTTTTGGGAGAAACCAGCATCGTGTGAAATCCCAGTTGTATAAGTTCATAGCCAAGTGAACATGGGTTGCTGACTGTAGGTATTCTATTAAAGCATGCAGGGACATGAACCTAGGGATTTTCTGCAGAAACATGGGCTCTTACAACAGATCTATAAGAAAAGACTGAAGCTGAACCATAATAGACCGTCCGATAGATTGTCCAGAAAGTGCATGAGTGTTTCTTGTAGTATTTTATAATATCTATGTCCATGTTAAATCGATGGTCTAGGAGTTTTTCTGTACAAGTTGTCCAGTTTTACTTTCTTGTCTGTTCTGGTTCAAGTAAAGAATCCATCTTTCTTGCTATTTCTTACAAATTAATTCTTACTAAAATTAAATGTTCAGCTTTGGTCTAAACCCACAAGTAAATGTTTAGGGCATGTTTGCTCAAAAATGCTTTTCTTTAGTTATAAGTATGAAACAATATGCTCTTCACAGCTGCTATGACAATAAAATTTGTACTTAAAGCCTGACTTATGTATGTCCCATTGAGTGTTCAAGTTCAAGACAAGTTTTAAATAGATTGGTTCAGTAGCTTTAAAGGTCTGAATGCTTAACATTCATAAACATTTCTTCAACTAAAACAGCCTAAACAAATTCCATTTGGACAATTTCAGGACATTACAGACCTTCTTATGGCCTCTGAGTTGATGACAGACCAGTGTGATTCATCTGTATGACAGCAAAGTGTAACAGCCTTGGTCAGGCATCTGGGCCTCTCTGTCCAAAGAAGAATACATGCCCAAGAGGGAAAGATGTAGTGTTTGCAAACTACCTGCTAAACATATATCACTATGAATATTTATGATTACTGTGTGATTCTGGTAATAATAAAGACACGCACAGTTGTAAAGGTGGATAAACAAATCTGTGAATAATGTTTTTCTCTCTGCAAGATAAGTCTCCCACACCCAAGCTCTTTTCTATTTTCTCTTTATTCATCTTAGCCCTGACCTATGCTCTTTGTTTGCATAAACACAGAACAAGGAAATTTAATGTGCACAGAAATCTAGTCTCAGGAACACACTTAAACACCAGAAAAATACTTACATTAAAGGCAGATATCCAAACTGGATTTGAAATAGATTTTGCCAATTTTACTTTGCACAGTACATTTTCAGAGAGATTTAACAGAGATTTAAGTAGAGAAAAGAAATTGTCTGTTCTAAGCTGATGTACACCAAATTTCATTGCTTGCTCTCAAATAGTCATGTATCGAGTGCAGAGTTAGGTTAAACTAAGGCATTTCACCCCTCAGGAGGGGTAACATAAGAATTAAGGGCACTGAGAGGTAAAGATGCATTACCTGTTCATGCGTAGATCCAGTGACGTTGCACCCTCCTTCTGGAAAGAGATAGGACAACTTCTGAAAATTATTAGCAATTATTTTCACAGTTCCTTTAAACTTTCACAGTTCCTTCAAACTTTACAGAAGATTGAAAGACACAAATCTCAGCCTGTGTAACTCATTATCTGTTTTTCTGCTAAGAGAACAGAAGGAGCATCCCCTTAATTTATATGTGGTTCTCTGCTCCCTTGTCATTGACACTCAGCACTCAAAGCCCAGGATAAAATCTAGGAAAACCCAATAAAATGCCAAAATTTGTTGGTGTAGGTTTCCTGCAATGCTGCCTTTTTTTTTTTTTCCTTTTTTTTTAATAATTAGGAGTCTTTTGTATCCTGTGTTATCTTTTTAGGACTCTGTCTTTCCAATGTCTTGGATTATATTGAGCCCACAGCATCCTTCCTGTCATTCAAGTGAAATCCTCAACAGAACTCCCAATGACCTTATTTATCCTTTAATAATCTATTCTTAACTATGGCTGTACTCTCAAGACAGGAATTCCTTTGTGTAGTAGATGACAGCATATTTTGAGTAATACTGGAATACATATCACTAATATGAATATTATCTAAAGTTTGGCTTTCATAAGCATCATTTCAGAAAGATGTGACCAAGATAACTGGATCCATGTCCCCGTTCATAACAACTAGTCTTACCCCTTACCTTTTTTTTTGCTCTTCAGAAAACTTCTTTCAAATCTTTACTCTACAGACAGATATGAAGCTAATGTTTAGAAGTAAATCACTAGGCAGAATTATCAAGTATTATTGAGTATCTCTGTGCTTTTCCAAAACTGGTCAAATGGTTTCTCCCAAGTATTACGGTGTAGGTAAACAACCATTTTGATTAACACACCCTTTAAGATGCCGAATAAAGTTACATTATTTTTTAAAGTTTAATTTGCTTTACTCACACAAATCTAACTTCATCTTTCCAGTATTGAATTTCATCAACAAGATGGAGAGTACCTCCGTTCTTTAATCTCTAATAAACTGATTGAGCTGAGATCTTTATGGTTTGCATTTCAGTATGGCTGAAAAATTCACTTAAGTTAGACAACCTCCTGAAAGAGCTCTCTTGACTGGTCTACCCAGCAGGTGTCCATCCTCTCCTCTCTTCAGTCTTAGAAGATCTGTTGAGCTCAGTCTCATATGCACCTATCTTATAATTGCAGAATCAGAGCCTGGCCCTTATAATTTCTCTAAATCAGTCTTGTGGCATTGGCTTATTCACGGCCACCCCAGAAGCTGTCTGATACCATGTGGATGTCCATAATTATTCTACATCTGCTTATTCAGCTACCTCTGGCGTATCTCTGAAGTCGCCTCTGAAAAGATCCTGTCTCTAACTCTCATCTCAAGAACTGAAAAGATACTTAACTTTTTGTTGCCACACATTGACAAATAACCTAGTCTGTACTGAAGAAAAAGCCAGATTATCATGGTCATGACAATTATTACAGTCATAGTAACAGAGAAGTTTCCTGTTTTCTTACATAAAATCATAAAATCATAGAATGGTTTGGGTTTGAAGGGAACTTAAAGATCATCTAGTTCCAAACTTCCTTGCCATGGGCAGGGATACTTTCCACTACACCAAATTACTCAAAGCATGATCCAACCCGGCCTTGAACACTTTGAGGGATGGGACATCCACTGCTTTTCTGTCCAACCTCTTCCAGTGCCTCATCACCCTCAGAGGGAAGAATTTCTTCCTTATCTGTAATCTAAATCAATCTTCTTTTAGTTTAAAACTATTGCCCTTTGTCCTATCACTACATGCCCTTGTAAAAAGCCCCTCTCCAGCTTTCTTGTAGGCCCCCTTTAGGTACTGGAAGGCTGCAATAAGATCTCCCAGAGCCTTCTCTTCTCGAGATTAAAGAACCCCAACGCTCTCAGCCTGTCTTCAGAGGAGAGGTGCTCCAGCCCTCGGATCATCTTTGTGACCCTCCTCTAGACTTACTCCAACAGCTCCATGTCCTTCTGATATTGGAGACTCCAGAGCTGAATGCGGTACTGCAGGTGGGGTCTCACAAGAGCAGAGTAGAGGGGCAGAATCACCTCCCTCGACCTGCTGGCCATGCTTCTTTGGATGCAGCCCAGGATACAGTTGGCTTTCTGGGCTGCAAGCGTGCATTGCCGGCTCATGTTGAGCTTCTCATCAACCAGCACTCCCAAGTCCTTCTCCTCAGGGCTGCTCTCCATCCATTCTCCGCCCAGCCTGTACTTGTGCTTGGGATTTCCGTGACCCACGTGCATCCTAGGAAATTCTTGATTTGCACCTGAGATGAAATCTCTCAGAGTTCATAATGTTTTACATTTCTTCCTTCCTTTTTTTTTCTTTTTGTTTTGATAACCAGTAAAATTTTAATATTTTCTTCTGAGGTTTTCTAGAACTAGTTAAATAAACCTCTATCAGGGCTATTTTGGGAAGAATTGATCTTGCTTTACCACCAGGGATTTGAATAAATGATCTCTTGAGATCTCTGTTGTCCTAGTTTCTGTAAGTTACTGATTTATCATCTTGAAGACTTTTCAGTAACACTGATTTCTGGTTCTCCCCTGAAAAATTTATTAAAAAGTAATAAGGACTACGGAAAGAGGTGTAGTAAAGAACAGTTTTGTACATAGGTTCCTCAAATTCTTGCAGATGTCAGCCAGCTATGTTATAGGTGATCATCTTTCCTTTGTAACCCTCTTATGTCTCATTCATGTGACATGGAAACAATTACATGAAAATGCAGATGTAGATTCCAGTAATCTCTTTGGAATAGATAAATAGACTTTGAAATAATTTACAAATGATGCACAAAATCTGTGGGCCATCTGCTCACTGTTGGGGAAAAAAAACATGTTTCTCCCAACAGGCTTTTTATATACAGAACTGCTCTTTTTACACAGCAAGGAGGAAAACAATAGATAGCCAGCAATCTGGAACGCAACTCACTCACACGTTCTGAGAGCTGCATTGTGATCACTTCTTGTGAAAGCAATTAGGGCAAGACGTATGTGTACATTAAGAAACTGCTTTTCCTCAGCCACACATGCAGGCAGGGCAAGGACCACTCACAGCAAGAACTGTCTGTGCTATCTGCCCTCCAGACAGCAAATGAATTGAGGTAAGAAGGAAAAAGGCAAGGTGGGATTATAGCAATAGACCACAGTGGGTGCTACCTGTACTGCAATATCTGCTTCTGTGAAGCTCCTTGAGCACAAACTTGAGCATAATTTCTTCTGGTGTTATTCCAGCACGCTGTGGAGCTCTGCCTATGAAAGTCTCAGACAAGACTTTCCTTAAAAATCCTTTGTATTCATTGCATAGGGCAAAAATCTACTTTAATTCAGAAATGGGAAGGAGCTTTGTTATGCATTGCCCTTGTATTAGCTGATTAAACTTTTAAAATCCCTTTGAATTAGTGACATGTAGACTACACTCTAAGAATAATGTTCTAGAGGTCTTTTGTATGATTCTCAATCATGTAGGTCACATAAATATTACTAATGTTTGCACAAGCCAAGTCACAGTGTTCTTGGTGGCAGAATTGTCAGACTAAAATCAGCTGATCTACAGAGGATAGTCCTCTACTGTGAGTCATAGTCTGCACGTGGCCATATCAACACTTCAAATTTTCTTGACAACCCCATCTGTGTCTGCTGGCAATGCTGTCTAGGTTTGACCAGAGTGGAAACAATTCAGTATGATTCTGAAGCAATTAAATGCTGGTTGCCAAACAATAAGATTCCCAGAAAGAAAGTGGCTCACCACAGCTGACACTCGCATTCTTTCTGCTAGGGAAATCCTGCTGAAAAGCTGTGGTGGAAGAAAGATGAAAAAGGGTTGACAGGATTGGATGAGAGTTACAGAGGAGTGAAAGGGATCATGGTACAGTGGGAGGTCAGGTGAGCTATGAGTATATGCCACCATTCTGACTGAAGTATCTTCACGGTGACTGTGAGACAGCACTTGACCAGACAGGCATATGGGTTGTAGGGTCCCCGATGCGATGCATGGTCTTCTCTTGGTGTTGCATATCAGTCAAATGTGAAACATATGGGCTCAGAGTGGAGTCCAGTAAGTTGATAATTTGTAGGAGAGGTAAAGGGTAGAATCCTGTAGAGAAAGGGTGCAAGATTCATAGTATCATAAAATCTTAGAATACTTTGGGTTTGAAGGGAACTTAAAGATCATCTGGTTCCAAATCCCCTGCTATGGACAGGGATACCTTGCACTACACCAGCTTACTCAAAGCATCACCCAACCTGGCCTTGAACACTTTGAGGGATGGGGCAGCCACAACTTCTCTGCACAAACCCTTGAAGTGCCTCACCACCCTGACAGTGAAGAACTTCCATATATCTAATCTAAATCCATCTTCTTCCATATATCATATCTAAATCCATGTTCTAATAGAACAAGCAGTAAGCTTGTTCTATTACTATACACCCTTGCAAAAAGTCCCTCTCCAGCTTTCTTGTAGGGCCCCTTCAGGTACTGGAAGACTGCTAAAAGATCACCCCGGAGCCTTCTCTTCCCCAGACTGGACAGCCCCAACTCTCTCAGCCTGTCTTCATAGCAGAGGTGCTCCAGTCCTCGGATCATCTTCGTGGCCCTCCTCTGGACCCGCTCCAGCAGCTCCATGACCTTCTTGTGTTGGGGACTCCAGAGCTGAATGCAGTATTCCAGGTGGAGTCTCATGAGAGCTGAGTAGAGGGGCAGAATCACCTCCCTCGACCTGCTGGCCATGCTTTTTTGGATGCAGCCCAGGATAAAGTTGGCTTTCTGGGCTGCCAGCGCACATTGCCGGCTCGTGTTGAGCTTCTCATCCACCAGCACTCCCAAGTCCTTTCCTCAGGGCTGCTCTCAATCCATTCTCCGCCCAGCCTGTACTTGTGCTTGGGATTGCCCCGATTCACATGCAGGACCTTGCACTTGGCCTTGTTGAACTCCATGAGGGTCTCACAGGCCCACCTCTCAAGCCTATCAAGGTCCCTCCGGATGGCATCCCTTCCCTCCAGCGTGTCCACAACACCATACAACTTGGTGTCATCTGCAAACTTGCTGAGGGTGCGCTCGATCTCACTGTCCATGTCACCATCAAAGATGTTAAATAGAACTGGTACTGAGAATGCCCTTATGGTAGCAAGTGACCTGAGACTGAGTGCTAAAGTAGATCTCATCAGAGATGATAGGCTTCTAGAAAGCCTGCTGACATAAAAGTTAAAAAGAATTGGCAGTAGTTCAGATCTGTGAGTTAAGTTGCTCAGCTGGAACCTTGAGGAGTCAGCCTTTCTCATATGCTTTCCCCAATTCCTTGGGCAGTACTTTCTATTCATCCAGACTTAATTTTTACGTGACCAAATTTGTAAGAAAATGCTCAAAATCTCAGTCACTGGCCAGTGCAGGGCTATCCTTCATTTTGCTGTATCACACACTGCTAAGGAAAATCCCATTGACCTCAATGGGATAATTCACTTGAGTAAATGCTTATCCGTCAGAACTGGTGCTATACGAAGAAAGGTAAAACTCATTAGATTCATACTTGTTCTTGTATGGCGAGAGAGATTTTTCCACACTTCTGCTATCAAGTTTTGCTTAGCTCTGTGAAATATCTTAGTGCAACTGGTAGCAATGCTGCTGTGATAGGGTACTACCCCAAGGGGATCCTATCTTGGCTCGCTGTCATTTCAAAGGATGAGAAACAAGAGCTGTTTAGATCATTTGCAAATTTGGATGGGGAATCTGTAGTAGAGCAGTGTTGCCACACAGCATTCCCACATACGGTTTTTGTTACCCATTGTCTGTTCAAAGTGCTAGACACTGGCCGTGTGACTCCTATAAAACTTTCTTTTGTAATTTATTTATCTAGGAAACCACAGTTTACACTCAATGTCTGGTTTCTAGTGAAGTCTTGCTTTTATTTCTAGCTGAACTTGCTGAGGTATAAAGAGGTCAAAGAACTAGTTAAAGGTCATGTGGTGATATTAGCCAATGGTTCAGGCCAAATTACCACCCAGTACCTTCTGGCTAGTTGTTAAATCTTTTAGGATTTTTTTTTTTTTTTTTTACTGTGCGTTCTTCTACTCATCTGTTTAAACTGCTCCTTTATGGAAGTTGTAGTGCAAAAGCCCCACACATTGCCTCTTCATCACTCTGTCTGTGGAAAAACCTTAGATAAGATAATTTTGTAGATGAGGACTGCATACCAGATGAGAGTATACACTGGTGTACACCCCACAGTCATGGTGCTCTAGTTCTCCAGACTTAGTGATCTCACAGATTTCACTCCTTTTCCTTGTATCCATCTGCACAGGGTACTATTGCATGGAAAACAGTGGAAACAAGGAAATGAAGAACAAATCATTCCAAATCATTCTGGCTTGGAGTTGGCACACTTGCCCCACGGTGACCATGGATTTGGGATCAACTCTAGTTTTAACAATTAAATCTTCATACAACAAGTTCTAACTAAAATTATTAAATTTTGATCCTCATGGGAATCTGATAGGTCATGTTTGTTCAACCACTGTCTCTTGCTTCACCCATTCTGAAACAAAAATAAAAGCATCTTTTATCAAAGTGTCTGTAGTTTGATTGACTTACTAGGATGGCAGAGTGACTGACAGCAGGCCCAAAGGTCAAAGGGCCAGGACTAAAAAGGAGGATGATCAAATAAAATCAACACAATAAGCTCTAGTACTCAGGCAGTATTTGAGAGATAGAAGAGTAATGTACCTTTAATTACTACATTATCCAGTCATTTGCCTAATTCTACTCCAGCAAAAGAAACCGAATTTCCTAAGTGAATAGACTGCAGCAGTCACAATAAAACTGACAGAATAAAGAAGACACAAAATGAAGATAATTTTTGCCTTCATATAAAGGTCCTCTTGAAGAATTGTCTACTTTCATCCTTTCTTGGCAAAAGCACGGTTTAGACAAGATGGCCCAGCAACCTGTCCAGCTGGATCTTAAAAGTGTCCCATACTGGGGAATCCACCACTTCCCTGGGGAGATTATTCCGATGGCTGATTGTTCTCATTGTGAAAAATTGTCTTTTTGTGTCCAATCAGAATCTCGCCAGGAGTAACTTGTACACATTACAACTCATCTTATCCATGTGACTCCTTGTAAAAGGGAGTCTCCATCTTTGTAGCCACCCTTTAAATACTGGAACATGGTGATAAGTTCTTCCCTAAGCCTTCTTTTGTTAAGGCTGAACAAATCCAATTTTCTCAGCTTTTTCTCATATGTCACGCTTCCTAGTCCTTTGATCATCTTTGTGGCCCTTCTCTGGACCCTCTCCAGCCTGTCCACATCATTTTTGTAGAGCAGGGGAAAAACTGAACACATTATTCCAGGTGTGGCTTGATAAGCGCAGAGTAGAGTGGGATAATGACTTTTTTGTCTCTGCTGGTGATGCCCTTGTTGGTGAACCCAGCATCCTGTTGGCTTTTTTTGCCACAGCAGCCCAGTGTTCATCCATGGTAGCTTGTTGTCCACCAAGACCCCCAAGTCCCTTTCCACAGAGCTGGTCCCCAGTTGGGTAGATCCCAGGCTGTGCTGCACTCCTGGATTATGTTTTCCCAGGTGCAAGGCCTTATACTTGTCCTTGTTGAACTTCCTAAGGTTCTTGTTATCTCACTCTTCCAGTCTATCCAAGTCTTCCTGCAAGGTGGCTCTTCTTTCCGAAGCATCCACTTCTCCACTCAGTTTGGTATCATCGGCAAACTTCATCAGGATACACTTGATCCCATTATCCAGATCACTTACGAAGATATTAAACAGTGTTTGTTCCAGTATCTGTCCCTGGGAGACCCTACTTGCAATAGGCTGCCAGTTTGAAAAGGAGCTATTTACCACCACTCCCTGTGTGCAGCCCGTCAGCCACTTTCTGATGCATATATATATCTCTCTTTATCCCCTTAGTTCTTCCCTTATTTTCCCAATAGCATTTTTGATCATCTTGGAAATCCTGAAAATAGGTATCTTCCCCTGCCGCACCCATTTCTTCATTCTAAATGAGGGTGTCCATCTTAGGATTCCTCCATTATTTCCCCTGTCTAGCAGGAGGAGGGATGGTGGAGGGACACTCTTGTGTCCAGTAGTCTAGGGATGAAGAATTTGCTCCCCAAGAAGTTGGGCTTTTCCTGTCCTCTCCTCCCTTCTGTAAGAACAACATTCAGTCCTCAATGGAAAGGCACAGCAATTGACTTTCCTACATGAGGTTCTCTTCCCTGGGGCAGGAAAAGTGTTAGACAATATGAGATTTTTTTTTTCCAGAAAAAGTAGAATTCAAGAGGAAGCTGGACTTGTTCTTGATGAGCTGGCAATGGCTTCAGCTACAAATTAGATAGTGTCCTCTTCACTCCCCACCAAATCATATAATAAAGATTATTTCATGCGGTATAACAAACTATGAACACAGCATCTGTGAAGTACACTGTTAAACCTTATCACCAACCATCTACGATTATGACAGAGAGCCTTGGCTGGAAATTAGATCCTATCTTTCTCCTCTTATCATACAGTCCATACCACCCGTTAGAGGTCAGCATTGTTTTACAGCAGGATTCTACCTCCCCTAGTGGCCATGCCACTGTTTCTAGGTAGGGTTCACCATGTGATAACCTGAAGCCACAGAACATGTTGGGTCACAGGAGCTTCAGTGCTGGGACCCAAGACTCACCTTGCCTGCTGCCCTGTGCCTACCAGCTGCCAATGCCAGCTGTTTCCTGTTGTAGATCTACCGTGCCACTGATCATTGCAAAATGTTTTTATCAGGGATGGGAAGTGTCAAAAGGAAGCAGACAGGATGAAAGGAAGGAGAGTTCACTCTGGCTGCTGGCACTGTAAAAAGTACTGGGAGTAATTTAGAGGAGAAATACCGAAACAGTTAAAAACTTCAAATAAGATGTTGCTGCTGCTAGCTGCGTTTCTGTTACCTCCATAAACTATATTTTTTTATTCAGAGACTTGGAACAATTTCTTTTTATCTTCCTGGTAGGATGAACTAATGGTAACAATTTCTAGCACTTGAAGCTGTTCTTGGGACATTTCCAAGACACAGCAGTATTTTCAACACATATATATGTGCATGTGCCCATGCATTTTGATGCAGGTACTAATCTTTTTTCTGAATATTTATCTGTATATTTATATATATATAACTTTAATATATGCACCGATATGTACATTTCAGAGCAGGTTACATTTTTCTGAAAGGTGATATTTAGTTAGAGATTGAGCTCTCATTTCAGAGTTCAGTCTTGTGGTTTCTCATTTTGCAAATGGCCCCATGACTCTATCATAAATTATAAAGACAAAATCACCTCCCTATCCTATTATTTAGGCCTTGCAACTGAGCTGCTAGGGAAATAGTAATTATTATAATCCATTTACAATGAAACAAAATGAGTTAGAATATAGATGCGATTTACCAAATAATACTCAACATGTCTGTGGTAGGTTATAATCTTGTATTTTCAAATGTAAACTCTGGAAAGTAGGACCTGTATTTTTTTGTATTAGTTGGGAAATACAAAACGCGATGAGATCCTGAACTCAAATGTTAAAGCATAATAATAATAATAATAATAATGATAATAATAATAATAATAATTAGAAAAAGAAGAAGAAGAAAAACTAAAAAATCTTGATGCTTACTCCCACTCTCTTGTGTAGTCTTATAACAATGCTGTCCAAGGAGCTGCGTCAATGATCTTAAGTTTATCTGCTTGGATTAGTGCCTGACCCATCTGAGAAAGTGATTCTATGACCTGCTACTTTTCCTAAGATGTACTCCAGAAGTTAGGATCTATTAAGAATTTTAGTAGTTTAAAAAATATTGTGATAATTGGGACTGTGTAGTAAATTGAGTCAAATTCAAAAGGAATAAATCCACTTCAGGCATCCAATTTGATGCATGAAGAAACTGTTTGTCGAGTTACAAATGTTTTTGGTTTTAAATATCTAGTGGAGGAAGGAAGGTTTTATGATTGATATAAAGACTGAACTGGGAGTTGGAAGACCTGGGTTCAATTTGCAGCTCTTCACAGACTTCCTGTGTCACCTTGAATAAGCCATTTACATTTCCCAGTTCGTCTCTTTCCTCCCATCAAAAAAGAAATAATTGTATCTACTAACATCACAGGAGGTTTGTGAGACTAACTTAAGAAACAAGATGAACAACTTTTAAAAGAGTTCTGGCTCTTGGAAGTTAGTCTACAATCTCATGTTCTCAATATGCTCAGAGCATTAGTCTTCAGAGCATCCTGGAGGGCATATCTTATCTCCTCTGCGTATGAGGAACTATATTAGACTAAGCTGAATGGGAGGGGTTCTGTTGCTTGGTACTGTGCATCTGGGAATGCTGATTTCTGTAATCTTCACACTGGTGTTCATTTGGGCTGGTGTCATATTTGTGACTCTTTGTATGTTAAAAGGTTGTCTAGGATTCTTTAGGAGATCTGCAGCAAACACATTTAAATAAATAAATTAAATGAGTAATATCTGTATATTAATATATATTTTGTAATTAAAAGGATCTTCAAGTTTATAATTTTTCCTTTTTGTTAGACAAAATTTAATTCCTACTTATTAGCAGTCATTTGACATCAAGATACACTCACAGACAACATAGAGTTTGCATGTGTTGGTGCATGCATATATCTACACGTGTGAGTATGCATTTGCATGTGTAATGTGTGTGCATAAGAAAGTTGCCTCTGAGTGCATGAACTTGTGTATGAAAGTAGGAACAATAATTTTTGTATTGCATCTGTGGCTGTTTTCAACATCAAAGCGGAATGAAAACAGTAAAAGTAAAAGAAAAGAAGGGAAAAAAAAAGAAACATAAACCAAAACTATTATTAGAGAAGAACAAAGGAACTGATCCCACAGACAGTTTTTCAACAGCTGGCAAGGTTCATCAGCTATTTTTACTGGTCTAGTGCTGGTCCTGTTAACTCTGTCGGTTTTTCTGTTTTGTTTTGTGTATATTTTTTTGTTCATGAGTATCACTTGTGGTTTGATTGATTTCAATTATGCAGGTGTATGTGTTAAGTAAAACCATACTGAAGTCAAGGAAGTGCAAAAATCAGCACCCTCAGTAGTTCTGTAGGGACTCGTTGCCTTGATCTGCCAGGCAGGTGGCCTTTAGATAATATACATTTAACAACTGGTCCAGCATTTTAATTATCCTCTCTGGAATTTGTCATGCTGTAAAGCAACCCTCCGAGTAAGCACCTTCATTCTGCTTTTGTAGTGAGATGAGAGAGCCTCAAGACTACCAGTCACTGATATTGAGAAATTGTATCGGTCGTCAAACAGTCAAAAAATGACTCAAAAATCACGTGACTAAATAAAACTGGGAAACTCCTAGTTTCTTTTGCTTCATTCTATCTAGCTTGCAGTTCTGGTCTAGAAACTGGAATCTATTTATTTTATAGGAGGAAAGCTGAGATTCTTGCTTAATCATATGACCCCAGGAACTGAAGCTTAATGGAAAAGAAAGAGCAAACTGTCATAATACTCAGGATGCAAATTACGAGAGTTGGCAATGCTCAAGTCACATACTCCTCTGCTTCTAAATCTTGGACTGACTAAAAGAGATGGGCTTTCAGCATCCTGCAGAAGCTGTACATGTATCCAGAAGTTTCACCCATAAATGATTCCTGCTGAAGCAGCTTCTCTTCCTTTTATGGGGCTGATGGAAGTACTGTAACTGGTAGCAAAGAATTTTCACTATCAATAATGTTGTTCCAGAAATAGATTGTGAAGGAAACCTGAGAGATTATTTTTAAGAATATACTGATTAAAGAAGCTTAGCTGTCTAACAGATGAGATCTGCCTATTGGGAGGTAATTATTTACAGTTTAGGCTTTGGAAGAAATTCATCTCTGGGATAAGGAAACATAACTGTGGACTAAAGTAAAGTGGCACCCATAGATAGGGTGCAGATAGGAACGAGAAAAACTCTGGTTTTGTCTCTCTTGGTAATATTTACTAATTATGTCATCTAAAGAAGATATTTATTCACTGAAAACCAAAACTGTAGATACAGTCAAAAATAAATTATTGAAAGTTTGTTTGCCCCATATATTATGTTATGATTAGTTTGTGACAGGCATATTGTTATTATTTCCCACTGGGTCAGGTTCAGAATTCCCTCTCTCAGCATCTGTTTCTGGCAGTGCAATGTCTATAAGTGTCTATCTGGACATAGATGGTGAATCCAGATACATAGTTTATTTACACAGTCCCTGTAGGGATGCAACAAACTCCCATGAGTCATGCCTTACTACTGAAAGTTAATTAGGAACTGTCTAAAACTAGGACCTGGAGTTAGCATTTTCTTTCAAACTGCAGCTTCTAAATCCTGGATGCCGGTTAGACATCTTCACCTGCTTCAATATGGAGCAGAGGAATTTTGTTATCTGAATTTGAATAATTGCTCAGAAGTTAAGGCTTATGCACAGTGTAGGAGGGGTTTAAAAGCATAGTTATCCTTCTCTGAGAAGTTCGTCCCAATCAACAGTGATCAAGCAAGCTGGTTGCATAGACGAATGGAATTCACTGCCTTCTTTTCTGGGAGCAGAGTCACTGCATAGTTAAGAGTGCAATAATCATGGGGACAGTATGAGCCCCCAAGGCTGAATGAAAATTACACCAAGCTCAAAATTTCCACTTGCTCAGTACATGATCCTACCATCCTTCATTTTGTAAATGGTTGTCTCCTTCAGCCTGGATGAAGCCACAATGATTGCTCTGCTCCACATAGAAGACAGAGTCCATGCTTGTGCACCAAGTTCTGCTTGTGCCTTGTGAATCAGGCCTTCCTGAGGGGCAAAGGCACAGATAGATTGTTCATAGCCTTGCATATGGATGGCTTGGAGCTCAGACTGGGCTAGCAGTGGACCTACCTTACTGAACTGGCAAGAGCAAGTGTTCCTCAGTTCTTTTCACAGGAGCTGGAATGGAATCATGTCTTCCTATAGGCTACCTTTAATTAATATACACTGAGTCCTTTCAAAAGCACTTTGTTAGATTTTGATCATGACCATTCTTGGAGTGAGTACGTTTAGCTTTGGAATTACTTGATAACATGTGGAATAATATTTACATTGGCTTACTATGAGAGGAAAACATGAATATTTCAAACTGTGTTCCACATGTTTACTTTTTAAATCCTCCTAAGCCAGCTAATTTTTACACTGAGTCTGCACGTTCATTACCTGGTATCACACACTCAAAGAAAATGTCTATGGACTAGAGCTAGGAGGTCATCATGCTGATTTCCCCTCACATACAGAATCATTCACTACAGAAATATTTGTTCTAAAGAGTACTGTTTTGTCTTAAGTAGCTAATTAACGGTTCTACCATGAGTTCTTTTGAGAAAGTGTTCCACTGGCTGGTAGACCTCACCATTAGGAACATGACTTTGGTATTTAGACTATTTTTTTTCTTGGATTATTTTGTCCCTTATAATTTATTATTTGCCACAATGTCTCTTTCTCCATGCAAATGAAAAAAAAAATCCTTCTAAGGCATCATCAGGGTGTTGAGGAGGATTAGAAATCATGCTGTGAACCTTTGTAGCTGGGGTTTGGTCATAGATGACTTGATTTTGTTGCCTACCAGTAGTCACCTTGTGTCCTTTCAGGCTCAGTATGGGATCCTGCCTGGCCTCCTCCTGCTGATCCAGAAGGTCCTGTGTCAGACCTTGCCAGCCATATGTGGATATGTCAGAGAGTGTCTCTGATGACATTCAGTACTTGTGTTAAGACAGCTGAGTTGCACAAAAGCCCCCATTTAAAGAATACAAGTCTTCAAAGTAAGGTAAGTATGATAAGACTTAATGTGAAGTCTCATGAAAAATCTTCTTCAATGAGGATTCCGTGCTAAAAGCTGGGCATTGGCATTGGCCTTTTTTTTCTGACTAGGGATAATCTGTGGCTATACCCACCTGGTGTCTACAGGATGAAAGTGATATTAGAAGTAGGATTCAGCTGTTAGACTAGGATAACTAAATAAGCACTACAGTCACTTGTCTCCAGGCCTCTCTGACTGTATTTGCTACCCCTCACAGTGGGTTTTAGTAGCCTACATAACATCCCTTGCTGTGTGAGATGAATCTCATGGACAAAATTCAGCTACTTCGACATATATGTCTGTTGTCATCTGAAATGCCCTGATATGTCCAAAATAGACACACAAGCTGTTTTACCTATAACACAGGATGTGCAATGGACCCACACATATCTGGAGAGGCTCATGGAGGTGATGAAACACCTTAGGCCACCTAAAGTGGTGCTAAATACCTATGTTTTACCTATGTTTAGACAATTGATTCTGACCCTGAATTTCTGAAGGATGAAATTTTGAGATGTCTCTCAAAACTCCTGAGAATTGTTTTTATTCAGTTAATTTAACCACATAAGATCTTTCCTTTGACGTCATGTTTTAATGACTTTCACTAATGGTTCATTTAATGCACCTAGATTATAGTAGGATGAGTTTAAAAAAGAGAATAAGGAGCGCTCCATTGTTATCTAATTCAAATATGCTTAAAAATGATGGCCAGAGCAAGGAACTATCAAGTACATGATTACGATGGCTCATGGACACCTGGGATATTCACATTGTCATCTGGCTTGGCATCAAGCTTGAGTATCCTGATTAAAAGTGACTTCCTCTCCCCCTGATTGTGTAGTGAACCAAACACGAAGCGTGGGTGCTCTGAGTATCACCTGAACTGAAAGTATAAAGTCAACAGAGCATCTGACTGTCACCTGCTGAAAGCAGTTGTGGAATACTGTTCTGAAACTCTGCTGTTTGAATCCTTATTTATGAAAATTAGGCTTCTACTGTGGTCTTTGTGCAATACCACAGTGATGAGTTCCAAGAAACAAACTGAGATAGACTCTTGATTGCCAATAACCGAGAAGCAACACAATTGTGTACTCAAAACACAAAGATGTTTGCAAGACAAGAAATTCTCTTACTGCTTATTGTCCAACTTTTAGCTAACTTTAGTGTAGTAAAGGTAATTTCATATGAATAATTTACATCATGTGTCTTGCAATAAGTATTACTTCTAGAAGATGTTAACAAAATTATTTTTGTTGGACAATAAATTATTTGAACCTCTGTGAAAATTATATTCAACAACTTCATGTCTCCATGTCTGAGATGGAAAATGCCAAATTCATTGTGTTCTGCTTCGTTGTCATGAGTTACACAGGAATTTTTCTCTGCTCTATTTGATGTGAAAATTTCTTTGGTATATCTTTTTGTTCCCTCTACTTTAATAAATGATGACAAAATTAATGTTAGTGAAATTTCAGACTTGGGAACGTAAAGTTGATTTGCATGATAGCAGTAAGTAAATTCAGGAAGAACTGATAACTATCATTGTTTACTGCTTTAACTGAGGAATATAATCCTAATGGAGGAGAAAAATCCAGTAAACATATTTATTTGTGTATGAGAAGAATGCTATTAATTTACCTATTTTAAGGCAATGATTTGCAATACAATTATTAACAGAACTAATAATGTAATGTCAAGACTTATTCTCACAACCTCAGCATTAGTTAGTAATGCAATAATAGCTGTGAAATTAGACCTTGAAATTTTGCTATCAAACCTAAGAAGTAAGGAGCTACCTCTGGTGTAGTATGTGTCTTGTGCTTTACGCAGAGACTTGCAATGGAGAGTATGTCTGCATTTCTACTGACCCTGTCATTACAAATCATGAGCTGCATCCTCTCAAAATCATAAGATTAAAAAAAATCATAAATCTGGAGTTCTTTTGATTTACCTTCTGCCATCAGAGGTGTTAGCTTTGAAGTCTTCCGGAGTTTCTTCGGGTTTGGTATGTCCTTTTCAAAAAAATGAAACTAAAATTGGTACTTAATCCTAAACTGAAAAGTGATTTTAAAAAGAAAAAGAGAAACAAACGCAACCCCTTGCTTGAGGGACTCCTTAGGAAAACTCTGAGAGTCCCCAGTGCTAACCCATCACTACTCTAGTGTGTTTCACTTGCATAACCACATATTTCTATTTGCCATAAAATCCAAAATATAGCCTCATACTACCTACTACCTACTATGAGGCTCTATCCCAGCCAAAACCAGAACAATATTAACTTAGATGGGAAAATACCCCAGGATATATTACAGTACGCTCCATCAAATTCTGGACTAATTCAATGTGTCTCTTTTCATGTTTTTGCGTTCTGTGCAAACAGTACTGATGAACCTTCTCCTCAGTCATTGTTTTCTGGGGAAAGTGAAAACAGAAATTGCCTTTACTTCTTGTTTGTACTAGATATGGGCTGCTGCTTGAAATTCAGATGACATGGCAGCTCGGGGTTTCCCAAGTGTCATGGTCTTTTTCACCTTTTTAATCACTTTAGGCATCCTTCGTAATCGTGGCTACTTACGTACCAGCAAATGCAGAAATTTACTTTGGGTCAATTAGTGTGGTCATAAAATTACCAGATGAGTGAATGCAGCTCTTCCCTCGCAGTGCACAAAGGCACTTATCCAAGCTGGAAAAGGATCCAACCACACCCTGCAGAGCTGAGGTTGTGCATACATGCAAAACTACTTGTGTGGATGCAACTGCAGAGAATTTAACGGTAAAGCCCCAGGGAAGTAGAGTTGGGGTGTGCCCGCTGTGGCTCCCATGGCAATAACAGGCACAGCTTCCAACTTGGCAGCTCATCTCAGCCTGAGCTTCAAATATTCACCAGAGGATCTAGCAGAGATTAGCTTTCAGAGTTAGGTCAGGAAAGTCGTTTCCAGTCTTAATTCTCTTAAACACAACCCATTCTTGTCCTGTACTTACACCACTGTGTTCCAGAAGGTTTAGAGGAGAAGAGACAGGATAAAATATGAGTGTATTCAGAAGGTATTAATGGCAAGAGTGTACACATGTGTAAATGTCTCCAGGCTTTTGCCTTTGAGCCATCATCCTGCAAGTGGTGCAGAAGGGATTTTTTGTCCCATCTAATAGGTTTAAACTGATATGTTTTCAAAACTATATTCACCAATAAAGGAGAGCAACTTCCTTTTCCTAACAAAAAGGTTTTTACAGCTCCTGCTAAGGGCAATTTTCACAGAAGCCCTCGGCTGCTGGAATTGCAAGACTTGTCGCTCTTCTTATCTTGTTTTCAAAAGCAGAGATAAACAATACTTTATGTATTTACTGAGTGTTGTTGCTCAAAGGTAATGCGTGAGTGAGCACATGCTGTTTGATATAGTGAGTACTGAAATAAAAATGAATGTATTTTTGCATATCCTCCCCAGTTGTTCAAAGTATACTGTCTTGCCCCATAGATATATAAAATTACCGCACATAAAATTACGCATATTATAAAATTGTATATTAGTTTCATTCTTTTTAAGCAAGAACTAGTCAGCTCTGAAAATCTATATGAACAAAATTATAAAAAAAGATGAAGTGGTAAATACAAGAAAGATTGATCAGAGAGTTCTTTCAGTCATGATCTATACCTTCAGCTGTAACTGCTTTGAATGTTGATGAATACTTTTTACTCTATTTATAATCAAACTCTAAATTAAGCTCGTAAGAATCTTTTTACTTTTGGTACAGTAGTTTACTTGAAAACATGGATAGTCATGTTTTTCCTATGTTTGTCTATTTTCTGCACCTTTTTAAGGATGTTATAGACAAGGCAGATGTATGCGTTATATTCTCTAAAAGGAGTTAAAATTTTCTCCCCTCCATTCATATTTGCAAAAGAGGGTTGACTTTGTGTACTAACATTGGCTAAGTAAACTGGATTTATAGCTGCACTGGGTTAATGGTATTGGAACTTGCATGGGATCAAATACTACTGTTTTTGAACTGATGGGAACAAAAGCAGGCTCATAGTGTAGAAAACTTGTATTAAACCTTGATTCAGTAGAAAGTATGGAAAGAATATAGTTTCTTCTTAAAATGATTTATTTAAATTGGTAGACTAGAATTATACTTAAAACCAAGTGTCTAAATGCACCTGTTTAAGTCAGCTTCTTGTTCTCTCAGGTATTTAGGCATTGAATTTTCCCCATTAGCAGCATGATTGACACTGTGGTCCTTACAATAACACATGATTATAACTCTGAAAATAGCAATTACATAAAATGGAAACCAGATGTTGCATGGAATTTGACTCTCCTGGTTTCTCAGAGAAGTAGATGAATTTGTAAAGCAGAAAACCACAATCATTATTCAGATGGATTGTACATGAATTAATGACATAATATCTAAATCATATATGGTTGAAAATAATGATTAACTTCAGCTATCAAGATAAGCTAATGGAAAACAGATTTTTTTAAGAAAAAAAATCAAGGACATGCTCTTTTCAATATATTTTATCTTTACGGTAATAACAAAACCAGACCTGTTTTAACATTTCTTTATCCCTCAGATATCAAGGATATATGTTAAAAATAAACTCTTCGCAACTTTTAACCTCAGGGAGTCACCTGAACAACCATTTTTGTTGTTTCTCATTGAAGGTAAGTGCTTTACCTTTCCAGTCCTCAATAAGTTTGATCGAACCATCTCTCTTTAATGGTAGTGTTTAATGAACAAGCTTCAGCAAAGGTTCAGATTTGCATCTGCATAGAGTGCAAGTGTTGTGGTAACGCTCAGTCCATGCAGCCAGGTTCACAACACAAACACACCATCAGACACCCTTTGACAGACCTCCAAAGCATCACGTTGCTTCACAGAACTTTAACGCATTTCTAACAGCGAATATCACACATAGATCTCAATCCTCGGTTAGCAGCATCCTAAGTGGTTAAATTTATCAAAGCCTTGGCACATCATTTTCACTATCATGTATTCTCAATGACATCATCATTGTAAAATTAGGAACTTTCTTTCTCTCTTTCCTGCAGATGTGGAAGTTTGAAATTGCATTCCATGGTCCTGTGCCACATTTCATCAGCGTTTTTCCTTTGCTTTCTCCAAAGACTGGCCACATGTGGTGTGTAGATTGCTGGTGCTGTTTGGGATCTCATATCAAATACTGCTACCTAATCCCAGGCGAGCCTTGGCGGGCCCACACCTGCAGCTGATTGAATCCTCCCGGAGTACAAAGGCCTGATTTACAGCATCAAGGATACAGGGCCTGGTTGCAGCTGGGCTCCAGCAGGAAAAGGAAGTTGTTCATCATCTTGTGTGCATTTCATTAACAATAGTGTACCCGATATGTAGCTTATACAATAATTTCAAATCACTGACAGAGAGCATTATGGTATTTGGCATTAGGAGGAAAAGTACTTCAGGATGGGCAAATTAAATGTGAGCGTGAGGTTTTCATGTGACCCGATGAAGGTCTACACACTGATTTACACTGGGAGGGCTGATCTTGAAATATTCTCTTTCTTTAACTTTATCCAATTTCTTTCCTTTTGTCTGGTGAACAGACTGATACATCACTGTGAGCCTCAGTGTATGAGCATGGGGGAAAGCCCCTTCAAGTTATAACTCAGGAAAAAATATCTGCAAAAGAGTACTGAAGAAAGGGATGATCATGGCTACAAACCTATTGTCATCTTTAAAAACAAAGAACTCACAGTTCAGAAATGAGCCTTGAGATAAATTCTGCCATGATTTTGTTGTGGCATAGAGGGATTCATCTAATGAAAATTTCAGATGCCTAGACCTGCATTAGTTAGCTGTATAGCCACAGGAAGAAAGAGGCACAGTTAGGATGATGTTCTTTAAGCCTGGGTGTCCTATCCTTCCAGTAACTACAGTCCGGTGAATTCAGAAGAGGTTGTGGGTACTGTTTCCTGGCAGGACAAATCTTACTTGCCTGACCCTGGTCTAAAAAGTTTATGACTGACTATTCAGTGGTTTGGCTTATCTATAGCAGGTGATTCTTTCCAAGAAAGTTCTATTCTTTGTGAAATTATGTATTTTGAGTATTCAGCTCACTTTCTGCCTTTTTAAGATGACCTGGTTTCTTATTTTCAACAAAATATTTTTTTAACAAAATTACATTTTATACTTTCACTTTCCCTGATCAGAAGGTTTACAAGCAGGCTCACAGAAATGACTGTTGCGTATCTGAGCTTTTCAAATTCAAAAGAAACGAACTTTGGTTGAACAGTCTCTAAACCGAACTTGCAGTCTTTTTTCAGAAACAATTAAGTAGTTTCCTGGCTAAATTATGCTATTTACACTCCAAAGTCATTGAACTTCTGTAATTGCAGTGTCAAATATAATTTAGATTTGAAAGCATTAGGCTGAAGAATCTTTAAAGGTAGAATCCAATATCTATATAAATTGAGCATAGTTTTGATGCTGCTAGGACAGATAACACTAAGACAATTCAAAACTCTCTTTACTTGGCGATCAGGGAATTAAAAAAGGTATCTTGAATGACATCAAGTTTAAGAACTACATAATAATAAATGTAATTTAGATGGAATAAGATTTACACTTGGAAAATTTTAGTTCACTTCTTTTATTATAATGTATCATAGTCTCACAATGATCTTACTGAAAAGAAAAGAAAAATACAGAAAGAACTTCTACTTGAAAAAAGACATTAATTGTTCTTCTATATACATTTATTTCATTAAAGTGCAACATGAAACATTTTGCTGGAAACGATGCTCTCTAATTTATAAGCGCAGTTGATGACTGCAATTCTTTAATCAAGAAATAGGTTTAAAAAATATAACGTTAAAAGTCTGCAAAAAAGAAAAACAGTTATTTCCCCAACTCTTATTCTTGTGATCACACCTTACATGTGGCAATTCTGTGAATAATATCACATCAATTACTGTGATTTTCTGAAAAAAAAAATATTTGAAAAGTGTGTAAGGCATTACCCAGAAGACTTATTTGAGCAGATCATTTTAGAGATATAAATTATGGCCAAAATCCAGTTGTGCCTGTTGATTTGCTGTGACATCTACCCTTGGTTTTGGTGCTGTGAACTTAAATTATTGACTAAATATTGTACTTACAGGACATACAACAATGAGAATAGGGGTAGTCTCATCATAAGGTGTTATCATCATAAACTGATGAGACACCTCATTGCTCCACCTTGTGAACATCTGAGATAACCCCTAAACCCTCACTGTATCCAAAAATAACTTTTATTGTCTGGTTGCATAATCATGCACTTTCCTACCCTGCTAAGTGATCAAACTACTTGGATGTCCAGACTGTCTGATAACAGCCAGTATCAACTTTGTAAACTTCCTAGAGACTCAACTTCTCTACACTGTCTCCCATGCCATTGTGCTCATGCTTTAGGTTTCAAAAACATTATGTGAAAATGATAAGAAATAGGAAGACTGAAGAGATTTATGCTAGATTGGATATTCTGATTTCACAAAAGGATGAGTACAGGATAAGTTATCTTACATTTCTGAATCCAGAAATATGAATCTAATTGTGGACTGGAACAAATCCATTGAAATTGTCTGTAAAAATAATTTCCCTTGAATAGTTATCCATACAGTATTGTTGCTGATACAGTTGTAAAAAACATTTAGCACTTTATAATCCAATCTCTGCTCCTATGCAGGCCTGGGAACATATTCTGCTTAGAAGGGTAACAACTTTTACAAAGTGTTCCTCATGGAAATCACCTGGAAAACTTCCAGGATGGCATTCCAGATGTTATAGTTTTAGCAGTCACAGAAATACATCGCACTGCATTTCCAGATCCTACACCCAGTAAAATGATTGTATGGGGTAGTACCTTCACCTTAACCCAAGAGTACTGTTATTGAATTGTTTAGCATTTGATATGCAAGATGGGATATTCTAAAGCTTTCAGTCATTGCTGGCCTACCTCCTCTCACAGAAAAGCCAAGGGTAAGACCTGAGTTGACTTTACAGACAGTAGAGTTAGACCAATACTGAAGACGTTTGGCAATCCCACATACACTCTCAGATCAGCCATATACAGTTCACAATTCCATATGTATAGGCATGTATGTTGGGGAAAGACATTGTAATTTCTCTTTGAACATGGTTTCTTTGCTACAGATATTTAATGAGCTACCCTTTTGATATTTTGGCAAAATCTGTATCTTTCGCATGTCTGTAGTGCCAAAATTTTATTTGGCAGAGTACGCACAATATGATGACTTTAAATAGTACAGAAATTACTCTGAAATCTACTTTACAGCATCTAAAGAAAACATTTCATAATGGGCCAATATGTTGAGCTCCAACTCTTATCAGCTTTCAGGCTGTTCCATGAGCAATGTCATCAAGGTTTGAGCCATCTATCAGACAGGCTGTTAGGCTTTTATCTTGGTGTACAGCAATATAAATAACACCGAACTCAAGGCATGGACAAGGCATGAAATTTATCCTTGGAGCCATGTCAAACTCAGATCTCGCATGTAGCTTAAAATATTAAATTTGCTGTATTTGATTGACTATTCATTAATAAAGTTTCTAGGAATCCAATGCCGATTCAGCAGCCTACCATGCTACCTACTGCCTAAAATAGCGATATCTCTTTCAAGGAATAACTACAGAAATATAAAATAAGGAACAATGACAAGAATCAAAGGGTCTGAACAAGACTATATAAAGAATCTTAGTGCTTTTTCAAGGACTTCAAATAGTGAGTTTTCTGACTGTTTTCTGAGAAGTAGATTTCATCACAGATGTCTAGAATTGGTACAAGTGCAGAAGTTCTGTGCTTCTTTTGTGGGAACTGCGTCTAAATGAGGCACAGCACAAAGATATGGTCAGTCATGCACTCTAAGTGGAATCAAGTACAAGAAATGACGGTAAGCAGCTTTCTTCTTTAGAGTTAACTTGGATACCATCTCATTCTTCTCCTCCCATTGTGCTTCTTCAAAAGATCTGTGATATGAGGAAAAAAATCTATTGGTTTACAAAACTTCTTGAATGTAGTGTATTGGCATTTTATTTGGTAACACGTCATTCCCTATCTTAGTACTGTCTGCTCTCTTTTTAAAGCCCTCTTAAGCAAGAGAGATATTTCTTTTCAATTTCAAGTTCAATTACAAGTTCGGTATAAATAAGTTTTCTAAGGTCTACTTTGTCCAGAAAGAGGGAGGCATTGGAAACTTCAGAGGGAAGATCTCAGGAGAAGAAGGTCTATTCCATGTATTTATTTATTTATTTATTTATAATCCTTCAAACACAATCTGTTAATGATGCTAACACTTGAGGATCTTCCATCTCCTGTAAAGTAACTGCACTTTGGAGAAAGTGTCTCATTAGAATAATTTCTATATGTAGTTTTTCTCTTCTTGAACATTTCTCCAGAGGTTCATCTTGCTTTCTTTAATTTCAGTTCACAAATCACTATTTTTCCAGCCAAAGACTCCTT
This sequence comes from Tauraco erythrolophus, assembly GCF_009769465.1. Taxonomy (NCBI): domain Eukaryota; kingdom Metazoa; phylum Chordata; class Aves; order Musophagiformes; family Musophagidae; genus Tauraco; species Tauraco erythrolophus. Next base: position 61,352,238 of record NC_141466.1, on the reverse strand, counting down.
TATTTGGTAAGTAGCAGAACAGAACTTTATCCACATGTTGTCACCACTGGTTTCCAAAATAGCTTATTCAAGTGGGTTGGCAAACTTCAACTAAAATGTGTGTAGAACTGAAAACAATATCTGGCTTCTTGAATTACCAGACTTAATTGTGCCAACATATGCTTTCATTGCCTGTTGCTGTTCCACAACTTTCTCAAACATAAACAAATCAGAATTCCAAAATATTAGAACTTTCCAGCTTTGAGAAAGTTGTTTTCTTCCTCAAATCGGGTAAGGGATTTTCTAGCTGTCAAAGAATGGAAAAAGTGTTCAAAAATATTTTTTCTACCCAACTGCCTTTTAATGCTTATTCCGTGTAGCATTTTTATCCATGATGTTGTTGATGCCTTAGAATATATACCAGAGGATTGCTGTCAATCGCTGACCACCTCCATGCGGTGTCTATATTGACATAACTGTCTGCCACCACAAAACTGTGCCAAGATGTAAGCACTCACAGGCCACTAGTTGAGTGTCTTCTTCACTCTTTTAATCACAATATATTTGTGTATGCTAATTAAGAAGAGCTAATACATTTTATGGCATCGTATAATACAGTACAACTGAGCTTGAAGGATTTAGCGAATAGCATTTTAACTCTATCAATTATGTTGAGCTTGAGAGGCATTCCTGTAACCACCTGCTATTTACTGTGGGCTCCTTGACTCCAACATACCATTAGATGTGCATAAGAATATACTCACACATGTTCTGTTCATGTTTCATAAACTATGTTTCATAAAACTAGGTAGAACACTCTCCAGGAATGAAGACAGCAGTGGGTAGCTGTGGTTTACATTTCATTGTTCAGTAGGAAAAAAATATTGGATGACAGTAACAAAAAGATGAGCCCAGAAAACTCCTTATCCTAGCACTAGGCAGGTATGTGATTTGGAATTCATTTGATTTAGAATCATAGAATCATAGAATGATTCATTTGATTTATTTTTTATGACCTAGATTTGGTGTGGTATTGCTAGATTTTCTCTGCAAATGCTTATCTCTAGCAATGATGCCACAGAAGAGCAAAATAAAACGCCATTACCCATGTAAAACTTGATTTATTTTAATGATCCCAGTGAGTAAGGGTATGGTTCTCAGGTTAAGCAAAGCACTAATTAAAACAGCTGCTCTGCCCTGTTTGCTTCAGTTTCCTAACTCTTTGGATTCTTCTTTATTACAATTGTTAGGAGAATTTTTGAGGCTTGAATTACGAGGGTGTGGATTAGTAGCTGACTACCCTAACGGCAACATCTGTAAACTCTTAATTTCTGCTACAGCAGGTGTCAATTTTTACCTAACTGTCCTGATGTTGTTCTGGTTACATGTAGCCTTGTCAACAATCTGTTTGTCAGCTGGTCCTCTCATGTTTCCTTTCCTTCATGACCATTGATTAAGTCAAGAACTGGAGAGGATCTAGGGTGGAATGACCTTTAGTTCTGTGCTGGTTGATTTAAAGTGTAATCAGACAGGTCTGAGAGCAAGAAATGACATATGAATAATTGTGAGTGACACTAGCTTTTATGATACCATATTTTTCAAGGAGCTGCAAATTGTAATGCATTGGAACGTTAACACATTGGAACTAACTCGATTTCCTACTTAGAAAAAAACATAGGAATTCCCTGGATGTCTAAGTGTATGTTTCACTAAAAAGGCCAATGTGCATTTCCAGTGATGCAGAATCCACTGTACTCTTAGTGCGTTGTTCCTTTAGTGAGTAATCCTCGCTGTAATTTCATTCCTGAGTTGTATTGCTCCAGTTTCCAGCTGTCGGAAGGCATTTTATCTACTAAAATGCTATTCCCTTGCCTGATGTTATCAAATTTTTTTTACAGATTGCAGAAAGATAATTTCTTAGGTTTTGTCTCCTTGTTATACTCATCACAGCTAAGTTCTTGCACCTTGCAAGAGATATGTTTTTCAGTTTTTTAGAAGGTCTTGTAACAATGCTCTGAACCATCATCAAATGTCTCCATCCATGTATTTTAGAGCATGCTTGGTTACTGACTAGCTGTGAGACCTCCTTGAGACTTGCCATGGAACAAAGAGTCCTGATGAGAGGCAGAGTATGTTAATCCAGGCTCAGTGCCACACCGATAGCTGTGTCCTTAGCTAACAGTGAGTTTGTTCCAATGCTTGTTGAAGTCAGTGGCTGAGATCTCATTGGTTTCTCTGGGTTCTGGAACCGGCTCATGTTTTTGGGACTTTACAGATTTTTTAATAACAAAAGTACTTTGTGAGATTTTATTTCTGATTTGAGTCTCTGTTTAGTCCTAAGTGACTTCTTTCTATTATCATTTTGAGTATCAATTCCAAATAATAAATACATTAAAAATGATTAATAAATCTGATATGAAGCCATCACTTTCTGCTTGGTTTTCCCATCAGATATAAAAAATTCAGTCTACAGTTTTTCAATATTTCTTTTCTACTTAACCATTGATTATTAACTATTTGTTTATGATTTAGTATTTCCACAGCAATTGTGATTAACCTTCTGGAATCTCAGCCTGATTTGATAAAACCTGCCTCAAGCTCAGGGTCTGTGCTAATGTCAAGGGAGTCTCTGCTTGCTCTCAATTTTAGTGAGCAAAAAGTGTCCTAATGCTTTATTAACACTGCATGGAAATAGAAACTAAATGTGCAAATAAGCACCAAAACTGGATCAAATTGCAGTTGGCTAGCCAGAAACTCACAGGTGAGAAAGGCTCACCTGTACGGGTGAATAGGATTCTCCAGTTCTTCCATGTAGTTACTTTCTGGTGCAATTGTCCACCCTGCACGAAGACTTTCCGATGCTGGATGTAGAATGCTCCCCATCTGCTCTCACCAGGGCCCAGGCAAAAGAGATGAGTAACTGATGTAGGAGTTTCAGAGCTGGCTCAGTGTTGTGCAGTGCCTGATATAGTAAATCCCAAGGCAGAGTAGGCTAACCCATGCTTGGCACCCCTCCGCTGCTCCTACATGGCTTCCAAGTGGCAGCTGACAGCAGAAAGCCATCTTCAGAAAATGCTGGTGTTGGTTCACAGTTTCCTGCAGCTGACTGTGCAGGTGAACTCTCTCTCCCTGCATGTATATGCTCCAACGCTTGTTGAAGACAGTGGCCAGACTCCGGCTGGTTTCTCTGGGCTTTAATACAAATGTTCAGGGTTTTCGTGCTTTGGAATAGTCCTGTGCTTTCTCAGACTTCTGAATCAGTGCATTCAATCTGTCTCTATTTCTGCATGTTTCTATTCTTCTGAAGGAAGCAGAAGATGGAATATGAGCTGGACTGTGTGCTTAATATGTGGCAGTTGATGCGTGTGCCACTGATTGGACACTGCTGCTGGAATAAAGGAAAAAGAGGTTTACGAGGAACTTTATGGCTGTAAGAATAATGTAAGTTAAAAAAATGCCAAGAAAATTTAAGAATAAAATTCCAGCGATCTTTTTTTAACAGAATATGAAATCTCATTTTGAAAATACTTTGCTATCTCTAACAAAAAAAAAATTCATTTTCCTTGTAATAGCCTGGAACAAATAATCTACTTTTCCTATTGCTCAGCACTTTCACAGTCCCAAGTCAAAATCACATAACTGCCGGAAAAACTCCTGATTTTTCTTGAATAGATTCTCTATTGAAATCTATCTCAGTGAAGGTGTAGTAAACCTATTTGCTCAAAATCCAAAGAGGCAAAGCAAGGAGTGAGTGTGGAGGTATGTGGGCTCATCTATTAGACTGCACCCTGGAGTTAAATCAAGCTGGCTACAATGACATTACTGACCTAATATTTTTATCTGAAAGTGTCTTCCGGCTTTTTTTAATTGACTAAAAATCACACAGTATGTTATTCTTTGACATCAAGTATCTATGATAACATGAGACTTCTGCTGTCCTCACAGGGTATTTTCTTTAATATCCATTGAAAAACAAGAAATCCATAGGAAAATTCAGAAAAGCAGAAAAAGACTTGATAAATAGGAGTCTCAACTTGTTTCTGTGACAAATTGTCTCCAACAGCCTGGTAAGTAGGGTCATTCAGTGCATATTTCCATGATTAACTCAATTTTCGTTTTAGCTTTTCAGTTCACCTTTAAATATTTAGTTTGGTTCCTGTGGACAAATGTTGATGTTGGCTCTCTTGTCAGACTGATGAAAATGTTACACAGATGTCCTTTGGTGATCCAGTACCACTAAAAGGCCTCCAAATTGCTAAATGATGAACTCTTTTTCTCCATCATTCTTTTGGTTGGTGGCTTTCACTTAAGATCCCTTGCTACTCGTTCTGTGTGCTTATCTAATGTTCCTGCACTTCCTTAATGCAGTAGTGTCTGTCTCAGTATTCTGTTTGCTGGACAAAATTTGCTGCGTTACACTCTTCTGAGAAAATTGCATTTTACTGGTTGCTGATTAGAACTCACGACAACGGCCTACATTTTCTTTAGAAATAGGATATCTCAGATGTTAAAGCAGACACTTCAGAATTTTTACTAGTAGCTCATAAAAAAAAAAAACACATTCTCTGACAGAATACCAGTGGCTCAACCTCACATGTTATTTCAAGAAACCTGATTTAATCTGAAAAAGAATACTATTTCTCAGTGAGGTCTTCCATCTTTTTCCTCCGCCCTGCCACCCCGCCCCTGGAAAATGTGAAATCCTCTTTCTTGTCATTGGTTTCCATACCTGACTTGGTAACAAGGGCACTGTAGTCTCTGACCCTTTTTGCTGACTGGTTGTTTGGGGAATCACAGAACCACAGAATGTTAGGGATTGGAAGGGACCTCAAAGGATCATCTAGTCCAATCCCCCTGCTGGAGCAGGACCGCCTAGATCAGATCACACAAGAACTCATCCAGGCAGGTTTTGAACATCTCCAGAGCAGAAGACTCCACAACCTCTCTGGGCAGCCTGTTCCAGTGTTCTGTTGCCCTTACTGGGAAGAAGTTCTTCCTCATGTTTAAGCGGAACCTCCTATGTTCCAGCTTATAGCCATTTCCCCTTGTTCTATCATTGGATGCCAGTGAGAAGAGCCTGGCTCTATCCTCATGGCAGTCGCCCTTTACATATTTATAAACATTAATGAGGTCCCCCCTCAGTCTCCTCTTCTCCAAGATAAAGAGACCCAGCTCCCTCAGCCTTTCCTCATAAGGGAGATGCTCCACTCCCTTCATCATCTTTGTGGCCCTGCGCTGGACTCTCTCAAGCAGTTCCTTGTCCTTCTTGAAACAAGGGGCCCAGAACTAGACACGGTTTTCCAGATGCGGCCTCACCAGGGCAGAGAAGAGGAGGAGGAGAACCTCTCTTGACCTACTAACCACACCCCTTCTAATACACCCCAGGATGCCATTGGCCTTCTTGGCCACAAGGGCACATTGCTGGCTCATGGTCATCCTGCTGTCCACCAGGACCCCCAGGTCCCTTTCCGCTGTGCTATTCCCCAACAATTCAGTCCCCAACTTGTACTGGTACAGTGAATGTTCTGATGCATTCAGTTGAACTAGTCTTTCAGCGTTTTTGAGGATTGTTAAATTGCAAGACTGGGAACAAATAGGAGAGAGACCAGTATTCACACTAATTTAGATGCCTAGAGTTAGAAGACTGCTTTCCTCAGCTCACTAGCTATGAGTCTTAACCCATCATGTTCCTGCCTTATTTATAATGCAGATTGCTGTCTTTAAAGGGGAGGCTGGAATTTAGGTCATAATTGCGTTCAAATACTTCACCCATCACATCATAGCCACACATCCAGCTGCAGAACATTTGAAAGGAGAAAATTTTTATTAGCTCTTAGTATACAAGCACTGAAGCTACTTTATCAAAAGGATAAGACTCGATTGCTCAAGGAGAGAGCACTTCTACGTCATGCTCTCTAAAGCCCAGTTACTCTTACTTTCTTTCTTAAGAACAGGCAAGAGGGAGTCAGAAGACCTATCTGTTCAACACCGTCCTGTTGCCTGATGATCAGCTTTGGTTTTGACTCTTCCTTCAAAATCCAGAACTCTCACTGGCACTCTCTTTCACTTTCTCATTGATGTGAGAGCTCTATTTTCTGAAATGACATTCCATTTACCCTTTAAATGTTTTTTCCACCTTCCTTCAAGCTCTCGTAGTGTTTAATCTACACGTTACTGCATTGAGGTACTTAAACTTGGCCCGTAGAAAGCTCAATGCTTGAATAAAATAAAAACCAGAAATCCCAACCATTTGGTGTCAGTAAAGTTCTTATGATACAATTCAGACACGGACAGAGCCAAATACACCTTTTTATTTCTTTAATCAATTACACCAACTCAATGTTCAGTCTTGCCCCTATAGGTGAGAAATAACTTTTTTCAGTGATTTGGAGGCTGTACACTATAATTGTGTGATGCATGAGAACACTTTTCAAGGAATTTATTGATTTCATGTTGTCATCTATGATGAATGATTTCACTTCACTTAGCAGCTTGATAGGGTGAATGACAGACACCACAGTGAAATTTTTGATGGATGGCTGTGGTTTCTTTTCACCATCTGTAGCTCCTTCTGTATCTCTAGTAGTTTTTTGCATGCCATTATCTAATGTCTTATGGACAGCTTTTGAAATCTAGAGAATTTTTTCCATTCTTCAGGAAAGTTGTCCTAATTTTAGTGAGTGAAATTTCGTTCCTTTAGTGCACCTAACTTTTTGGCCAGATCTGCACTACGCATCAGAGCACTGTGTTTGCAACGTGTCAGCTTGTGCTAAAAGAGCAAGGACTATAAGTCCACAGGGGATAGCATGGTGCTGCGTGAGATACCAGCCCAGCTCTAAGAAGCACGGCAGCTCGGAGTATGGCTACATAATCCCTGGAAAAATACCAGCCCAGCTGTAAGAAGCTCAGCAGCTCACAGGTGTGGCTATGTAATCCCTACGGCGAGCCCTGCTGAGGCGGCTGTAGTTCATAACATTGCTTGTTCAGAGCTACTTTGGTTAGTTCTTCCTGCACTTGTACTGTGTGGTTATAGAAATATCCCACTTCATGGTAAATCAAGGGATTTCGCACTGTTATTCAGTTAATTGTGTCGCGCTTTTTCCACGTGCTGATTGAAAGTTAACCTTGTGTTGATTAATTGATGCAAACAAACCGTAATTAGCGTTGCTCTAGAGGCTAACTTTCATTGCTGGCAAAATGAGGTTTAACTTCATTCACTTTCGTGGACTTGAGCCTGCTTATGTCAACACCGACGTTGGCCTCAGAGAATGAAAACAATAGAGTCATACAAAAGAGAGTGCTCTTTTTCTATCAGTGTATTAAACAAAGGATAATATTAAGTTTGGATAGTGGATAAAGTTAAGCTATGCTAATACTTATAATCAACTACCACTCTGTTGAAATTAGAAATCAAGCATTCCTGAGGTTTCTAGCTATTTTTCCTGCCAAGAACATGTAGTGCTTCTACCAATTGCAGAGTAAAAACAAGAGACAGACTTTCTTGCACTAAGCAGTCAGCAGTTACTGTAAGTTCACTTTTAAATCATGGACACCTTGGTTATTGATCATTTTTAAAAATATACAGAGGGTAGAGAGATACTACTTGATAAAGAGCGGTGAAAGCATTATGTAGTTTGAGAAATGGCAACTGAACAATGTTTCTCTGTGTTGTCAAAAATCTCATTGCAGAAAGTAACAGGGGAGTGAAGAAATTTGCCTTCTCCCTCTGAAACTGTCACCCTGTCAAAATGAAAATTTTCCATAGATGCTGGGCTGTGGATACTGTGAGCGCACCCTGGGGCCCTGTGTGCTGGATTTGGTGAAAGATTGGCCTTTTGGGCCCCACCTAGACTAGAAAAAATTGAAGTCCAGACTAGACAAGCAGAAACACTGGTGGGATTTCCATCCTTAAGTCATTTTCAACACTGAGCTAAACAAAGCCACAACTAACCTGATCTAGTGATGGGAATTGTCCTGCAGGAGGCTGGTCTGGATGAACCAACCAGAGGTCCCTTCCAACCAACATTTCTGTGAGACTGTCAACTTATATTAGTCCAGACCTCAGTACAGACCCATTGTATTCATGCACTTCAGCCTGAGTATTCTCTAGAATAAAGGTCACAATGGAAAATACTTTCACACATAGTGTAGTACATCTAATGGAATATCATACAAAAGTAGCTACTTTCCTCTAGTTATGACATTGCAGAGACATCATCACAGTACTGCACAAGATTGAAGAAAAAAGTTGTGTTAAAGACCTAGACTTTTCCATAATCATACGATTTATCAAATCAATGATGACCCCTATGCCTACTCTTCCTCTGTTTTGTCTCCCTACCGTGTAGTAGGAATGGGCCCACATTTATACCTGGACATTGTGCTTTTGTTGACTGTTCATAGGAGAGGAGATATTGTACAGTTGCTACTTCACTTTTAGATACATTATGTCAATGCCTGAACCTTGTACGGGATTTTAGGACTCTTCTTCCGGATAAAACACTAGTCCTAAGGCACTTATAAATTTATTTGACTTTTGTAGGCAATGTGAAGCAATACATCATTCTTTTTAGCACTGAGAATGGACTTCCTACTCAGTCCTGATGTTCAAAAATCTCTGAGAGGCAGAGTGCCCTTCCTCTGTTATAGCAAGTAATACAGAAGGAAACATTTGTTCAATTTTGACCAAAAAAGACTGTCAGCTTTCAGAGCTAAAGCACACATCTGACCTTCTAACTGGGAAGAACTAGCTTACATGTTGAGCCAAATAATGTTAATTTTTAGTGCTCCACCCAGGATTATGAGATCTTTATATTGTGTATATTTTTTCCACTTGGTGTAATTAATCACAACTTACTTTTAGTCAGTTTCTTTTGCCCTAAAGATGTAAACAGCTTTATGAACTTATTATTAAGAACTAATGGGCTTTCTATAATTACAGTGGTCATCTACTTCCATTGCAATGCTTTATTTTTGCCACCTTATAACCTTCACTTGGAAAAAAAAACAAACCCAAACCTTGGCCTGATAATTGCTGATTTTACTCCGAGGGCAATGGAGAATTCTTCTGTGGAGTTTGATGAAAAGCCACCAAACCACACCTGAGTTACACACCATTAAAAATCACCCATATTTCAAGTTTTGGAATTTGGCTTGAACTTTACATTTGACACCTCTCTTCTTATGGAAAGTGTCATTCAATCTTTAATGATGAACGGTCAAACTCTGGACCTCATACTTTATGTCCCATGTGAAAAGTGGTACCTCTTGTAACATATCACACCTTGATTTAGAAGTAACATACTGCTTTAGAGTTATGTCTGCATCTCCCATTCACACTGCTGTAAATCCTGAATGGCAATCTCTTTGACCATAGCAGTATATGTCAGTGAAAAATTATTTAACTACATCACTAGCACTCCTTATAATGTGAAATATTTATCTAGTGCTAATAGTATCTATCTGAATTATTGTTATCCTTTTTTTCCTTTCCTATTGGTATCTTGTCTCATATTTTGACCTGTTAGAGGGACAATGATTTACTGATTAGTCTTCCCTAAATGATTATTAGTTTATTCTTTTTTTATAGGTTTTTAAAGTTTCTATGCTATCCCAGAATCCAGTGGAGATTTCCACTTCCTCCACTATAATAAGGCAAAATACAGGATTGATCTAGACCTGACATGAACGATAGAGCAGAGACCTCCATATCTCTTGGGGGAAGATAATGACAGCTGGTGAAACAGAACAGCCATCAGGAAATAAGAACCTTCTCCAATAACATATTTCTTCTAAGAGGTTTCAGCCCTCTTTAGTCCCTTTTGTCCTAGTGTTTCTTCCACAGACACTCACTGAGATATCCCCATGATGATGTCTATATGTGCACTAGAAATTTACACTCCCATCATAGTCAATGGAGATTGCAGTCAAAAGAGTCCCAGTCATGTATTCATGCTAAGAGTAAGAAACATATTTAGGGTTAGATTATAACTTTATAGGCTCCTTTATCAGGGACAAAGAAGGTAGCTTTGCTGTAGTATCATAAAACCATAGAAAAATCCCAGTTGGAGGGAAACTCTGGAAACCATCTGGTCCTAACTGCTGTTGAAAGTAGGGCCTTTGATTAGGTTATCCGGAGCACTTTGCAGCCAAGTCTTGAATGTTTTCAGAGAAGGAGACTCCACCACTTCTTTGAGCAACCTGACCCTAATTTTTATTGTTCTCATGAAGATTTTTTCCCTATATCTAGATAGAATTTCCCTTAAAGTCACTTATGTTTCTTATATCCTGTCACTGTGCATCTTCTAGATGTATATTCATCTTCTTGAAAACTGTCTTATAGGTATTAAAAGACTGTGATTAGATCCCCTGTAAGCTTCCTCTTCTCCAGACAGAACAAACACAATTGCTTCACTCTTTTGTCATATGTCAAATTATCCAGTTCTCTAATCATCTTGATAACCCTCCGCTGGACTGTCTCCAATTTTTCAATGTCCCTCTTTACACTGCAGGGACCGAAAGGGATACAGTTTTGAAATGTGGCCTAACAAGGGTTGAACAAAGCTCATATTCGTACTCCTTGATCTGCAGGTTGTTCCCTTGCCAGTGCAGGCCATGATGCTGCTAACTTCACTGCTGACAAGGCCCACTGCTGGTGTAGTTTACTACTCACCAGGAACCCCATGACCTTCTCAGCAGAGTTGCTTCCCAGCAAGTCAGACCTCTGTCTCTACTGCTAGATGGGGTTATTCCACCCCAAGTGTAGGGCTTTACATTTATCTTTTTTAAACCTCAAGCAGTTCTTGTTGTCTTGTTGTCAGAACCTCAATCTTTCGGCCACCTAAGCTTTCTCTGTGCGGTGGGCACTTAAACTTCTTTCCCCCATCATCTGCAAACACAGTAAAGGAGTCTTCAGCTCTGTGATCCTCACTGTCAGTATAGATACTGAACAGAACTGAACCTACCAGTGACTTCTGAGGAACTCTGCTTGTGACTGGCTGCCAATTCAACTCTAAGCCATTATCTACCACCCATTAAGGTCAGCATTTTAGCCAGATTTACACCTGTCTCAAGGGTCACCTGTCCAGTACATATCTTACCAGTTTGTCAACAAGGATATTGTAGGAGAATGTGTCATATACGTTGCTAAATCAAGACAGATGATGTCCACAGCTCTCCTCTTGCTCACTGGGCAAATTTTTTTTTGTCATATAAGGAATAAGATTGGTCAAGTACGAATTGTTCTTGGTAAATCTGTGCTGGATTTTTTTCCAGTCATGTCCTTTGTACACGTCATGTGTCTAGAAATACCTATCAAGAGGACTTATTCCACACTTTTCTCAGGGAATGAAGTGAGGCTGAATGGTCTGTAGTTTCTTAGATCTTCCTTTTTGCTGTTCTTGCAGATGGGCATAATATTTGCCCTTTTCTAGTCACCTGTGGCTCCCTCTGTTCTCCGCAAAACTTTCAAAAATGGTAAACAGTGACTTTGCAACAAGGAAAAGCAACTCTTTTAGCACCCTTGCATGCATCCCATCCAGTTCCATACACTTGTATATGTCAGACTTGTACAAATGGTCACCATCTGAACCCTCCTCTACTATTCACGGTTCACCATTTGCTTTAATTTACTTTTTGACACAAAGACTTAGGATTTGAATTTATCTGTGAAGACTAAGACAAAGAAGTTTTATCTATACAGGGTTTGTCACAGACAGATCCAAGCCTCTAGAGGTTATTGCAATGCAAACCATAGCAATAGTAGTGATTGCATTAAACCTCACAAAGTAAATCAAATTGCAATGCCTTAGTAAGTTGCTGAAGGAAACAGTAATTTTAATTAACTTTTGATGTCTGCATGTACGTTTCTACATTTTGATCTAGTCATTCCAGGCTCCTTTTACTGTATTGGAGAGAAATTGTTTTAGAGTGATTCACCTGACTTACTTCGGACATCTACTACAGGACAAGATGATTTGTGCCTTGCACTGACTTTATTTACTAGATTGGTCATAGATTTCATAGATTTCACAGATTTCTAGGTTGGAAAAGACCTTAGAGATCATCCAGTCCAACTGTCCCTAATCTCCCATTAAATCATATCCTTAAGTAGTTCATCCACCCTATTCTTAAACACATAGAATCATAGAATCATAGAATCATAGAATCATAGAATGGTTAGGGCTGGAAGGGACCTTCAAAGGTCATCTAGTCCAACCCCCCTGCAAGGAACAGGGATATCTCCAACTAGATCAGGTTGCTCAGGGCCTCGTCCAACCTGGCCTTGAACATCTCCAGGGATGGAACATCCACCACCTCTCTGGGCAACCTGTTCCAGTGTTCTACAACTCTCATGGTAAAAAATTTTTTCCTAATATCCAATCTGAATCTACCTCCCTCTATTTTAAAACCATTACCCCTTGTCCTGTCACAACTGGCCCTCCTGAATAGCCTCTCCCCATCTTTCCTGTAGGCCCCCTTGAGGTACTGGAAGACCGCTATAAGGTCACCCCGGAGCCTCCTCTTCTCCAGGCTGAAGAGCCCCAACTCTTTCAGCCTGTCCTCATAGGAAAGGTGCTCCAGCCCTCTTATCATCTTCGTGGCCCTCCTCTGGACCCTCTCCAACTGGTCCATGTCCTTCTTATGTTGGGGGCTCCAGAACTGGACGCAGTACTCCAGGTGAGGTCTCACGAGGGCAGAGTAGAGGGGAAGAATCACCTCTCTCGACCTGCTGGCCACGCTCCTCTTGATGCAGCCCAGGACGCGGTTGGCCTTCTGGGCCGCAAGAGCACATTGCCGGCTCATATTGAGCTTCTCGTCCACCAGTACTCCCAAGTCCTTCTCCTCAGGGCTGCTCTCGATCCATTCTCCGCCCAGTCTGTATTTGTGCCAAGGATGGGGACTCAACCACCTCCCTGGGCAGCCTATTCCAGTGGCTGACAACCCTTTCAGAGAAGAAATTCTTTCTAACATCCAACCTGAATCTCCCCTGACTAAGCTTATACCCATTTCCTCTTGTCCTATTACCCATCACTAATGTAAAGAGCCCTTCCCCCACCTCCCCACCATCCCTTCTCAAGTATTTGTAGGCTGTAATCAGGTCTCCCCTCAGCCTCCTCTTCTCCAGACTAAACAGCCCCAACTCCCTCAGCCGCTCCCCATAAGTTTTATTTTCCAGCCCCTTGACCAGTTTAGTTGCCCTTCTCTGGACCCGCTCCAGGAGCTCAATATCTCTCTTAAAGCGAGGGGCCCAAAACTGGACACAATATTCCAGGTGCGGCCTCACCAGTGAGGTGACTAATGTACATTCACTAATGTGTCACTAATTAGTGACTAATGTACCCCCTGTGTCCAGTAGGGGCTGGAGGTAATCTTCAGCCCTCCTTTTGTTGTTAATGTATTTCTAGAAGGACTTTTTGTTGTCCTTTACAGAGCAGGCTAGTCTAAGTTCCAGCTGGGCTTTTGCCCCCGATTATCTCCCTACATGCCCTAACTTCCTCCCTGTATTCCTCCCTGGATTCCTGCCCATTCTTCCAAGACTTATAGACTACCCTTTTTCTTTTGAGGTGTTCCCAAATCTCCTGTCCAGTACTGAGCAGTCAGTGACTACCTCAGAGAGAGGTCTACAGTTGTGAGATAAAACCCTACATTTATCCCACTCTCAGACTGTGCCAAGTGTGAGGTAGAACTGCCATGGTTTATCCCAGCTGGCATCTAAGCTGCCACACAGCTGCTCACTCACTCCTCCCCTCTGGTGGGGTGGAGAGAAAAAAAAAAAGTAACAAAAGGCTTGAGGGTCGAAATAAGAACAGGGAGGGTTCATCCACCAACCATGGCCCTGGGCAAAACAGACTTGGCTTGGGGACAAATCAATTTAATTTGTTAACAGTTACTTTAGAGATGATAACAAGAAACAAAGCCAGATCTTAAAAACACCTTCCCCCCACCCCTCTCTTCTTCCCAGTTCTATCTCCTCCCCCAGCGGTGCAGGGGGACAGGGAATTGGGAGGGGGTTGCAGGTCAGTTTGTCACACGCTGTTTCTGCTGCTCCTTCCTTAAGGGACAGGGCTCCTCACACTTTTCCCCTGGCCCAATGTGGAGCCCCTCTTCACGGGAAACAGTCCGCAAACTTCTCCAACATGAGTCCTTCCCACAGAATGCAATCCTTACCCATCAGATTTCTCCAGCACAGGCTTTTTTTTCACAAAGTCACAGTTTCTTGGGACGAAGCCATCTGCTCTGGTGTGGAGTCCCTTCTCACAGACTTCAGATATATCTCTGTTTCTTCATCAGCCTCCAGCAGCATGGGAGGTCCTTCCCACAGAGACAATCCTCTCCATTAGGCACAGACAGCTCTGCTCCAGCATGGGGTCCTCCATGGGCTGCGGGTGGATCTCTGCTCCACTGTTAATCTCCATGGGCAGTGGGGAACTCTACCATCTCACCACGGGCGACGTTAGGAAAGGAACGGGCTCCTTCTCCTTTCCTAATTAACCTGGACGAAGGGGAAGGCAGTCATAAGATTCTAAGTGTAAAACTCTGTCTCTGTTAAGGCCTTTTCTCTGTAAGAGTGGTGAAAAGCAGGGAGAGCTCTATTTCTTAGCAAGTACAACTCCTACCTTTCAACACAGAGACCACAGTCTGTGTTTAAAGGGGCTGGTTATGTTAATTCAATGCATCTCACCTCAAAACCTAATATTGTGGCCTAAACTAAAGAACAACTTGACTCTCAATTCTCTTGTCAGCTGAGAATCTCATATTCAGGAGAAACTTCAGCTGACATAATGAAGTCCCAACTCATCTATAGATGGTCAGAGGATGAAGAGGCAACAAAATCTATGCTGATTACCACTGTAAGAATTGAACTGCAGAAGCTGTGAATCTGCACGTAATCTGGCCTGAGTCTTTCTACCAGTGTGGTCCTCTATACAAATACATATGTGCAGATATACAAACATGTATATGTGTTCTAAATGCTTGCTGTATAGTATAATAAGTTTACAGCAGAAATGTGTTTCAAGAATTCTTGTGTAACAGAGACTGAGGTGACTAAATATTTAACTTGTTTATGTGATGAATGATAGCCATTTACACAACCATAATTTTTAATATCCATGAATGAAGGTGGATTCTCATCCCCTTTCTTATTTGCTCTTTATGGGCTTGTTTATTATTTATTCCAAGATGGAGCTATTTGAGAATGGGAATCACGTGATGAGACACACTTGGTGATTCAAAAGCATAAATTCTCTGATCTGAAGAACTTATAATCTATTAAAACAAAAGAGAAATAGAGTTTTGAGAATGGGGATGTAGGAAGTGAGCAAGAAAAATTGCTTGAAAATGTCATGCTATTGCCATGCTTTAAAAAAAAAAAACGTAAATGACAATTTAACCTTGTGTCATGTCGATGTTTCAGCAGTTGACTTGGTCAAATACTGATTTTAAATAAAATTTTAGAAGATGTGTTTTTAAAATAAATGTAAAAGTTAACAAAACACATCCGGATTAATAATTACAGATGGTGTAAGCAGGAAAAAAATGCTTAGCAGGTGTTGACCCAGCCAATATTCCAACATATTTTATGTTATTGCCCAATATAATAACATCAGACAATGACATCGCCATACCACTTCAGAGGTGTAGGTATTCATCAGAGAGTCATTAAATACTGGATTTTCTCAGTGTCGCACAATTGCAGAAACAGTTGTGTTGGATATTTGTGCTGATCCACTGAGAAAAGTGTCGGTTTTGAATGACCTCAAAATGTCCTGTTCTTTAGCTATATAAAGCATGCAGAGGGTTGAAATTTAAGCCTATGTCAGCTGGTGAAGAATCAGTAATTTTTTTTCTTCTTTTTGAAAAAAAATGCTGTTCAGCTTACTTTTGAGATTCTTAAATTAACAATGTTATTTTCTTGCATATTCTGTGTTTTGAACTTACTGTTGTCTTCCATCTCTTAATTCATGCACTCAGATTCTTTAACAATTCATTTTTCCCCTGTCCAAACTTGTCACTGCTGCCTTCAGCTTCACTTTAATTCTCCTGGGTCATTTTAATCTGTACTTGAATCTCCTGACAGCTTTGTCCCTCCCGTGCCATTCAATTCAATTTTTTCTTCCTTCACTTGGAATTGGACTCAGATCGTTGTCAGAGCCTGGATCTTGCCATATGTATTCTCTCACCTCCTAGATTTAGGATAACATCTTTCTCTTTTCTACCTCTCTTTTTGAACTGCAACTTGTAAAATACTCTAAATGTGCTCAATTTTAATTAAGTGAATTGGCCTCCCTATATTCTTAAAACAAGCATGTACTAAACACCTTGATGGATCAGATCCCTACTGATTTCTTTCAAGCTCAGAATAGCCTCTTGATTTACTATAACTGATGCTTACTGACATTGTCTTACTACTATTGTTCTGGAAAATTTATGATCACTGTCCAAGAGCCCCAGCCATAGACAGACAAGCATCCTATTATGTTTAATATGATGCACACACAGAATAGAAAGACTCAGTGCTTTCTCCTCTCAGAATTTTGTGCATAGAGCTGGACTGAAGATCACACAGCATCTTCTCTGTGTGGAACGAGCATCTGAGGAGCGTCTCAGCAGGAACGAGCAACAGAGCTGGAAATGAAAGGCATTCAGTTAGCTTGTAGAGAGTAGAAAATATTTTCTAACAGAATTAAATTAAGTAATTTGACTGCATCTGGATTTTCTTGCAAGAAACTACACTATGTAATCAAGTAGCTGTACGGTTCAAAAGAATGTTATTGTGGCCCATTAGAAAAGATGTGAGACTGTCTGCTCTGTGGAAGTGTTGCCATTGATTGTGACAGGAGAAGCAGTCTGGCCACCGTAGCAGCTTAAAGTTATCTCTTTTTCTTTTGTGAGCGTTCGGTATTGAAGAATAATAACATATTCGAGAGCTAAATTTTGTAGGGTCCTTCCTCTCAGAAGCGACACTGCACTGGGTCTAGTAATGTGCTGGGTTTAGAGGGACAACAGTCCTGGATCAAGTATTTCCCTGCTTTTGAAAGGGTTTCCATGTCAAATCTCCTGTATTTTAAAAACCATTTTTACACAGTTACATCAGCACTCCTGCAACTTCTTACTTATTAAATATAGTTCCCAATGCGACTCCCTGGCTTAAACACAACAGGTACTTTTATGAAACCTGGTTTGAGTTTTTAGTGCAGCTGTCCAGAACTTTTGTAATGAAACCCAAAACCCACCCAGGCTTGAGTTTCATTACAAATCTGAAACTCACATCAAGTTCTCTAAAGGGTTTGTCAGAGTTCACAACTCTAAAGATTTGAGGCTGGATGAAGCAAGCCTATGCTGAGTTATGATTTCAGGTGCAAGCCAGGGAAAATGTGGTGGTTTGACCCCCAATCAGATAAAACCTGGTGGTTTAGGTTAAAAAGGAATAAGTCCTTGCAAAGGGAAAATAGGGGATGAGTTTCATAAGCCCTTGTGAACCAAGGTGATCAGATTTTAAGCTGCAAACTTGTGTAAGTGAAAGTTTTCGCCAATAGTTATGATTGCTTATTTTGACTTTCTTTTATTTACTTGCATCTGCTTAGCATTTGTTATATTGAAATTAAACCTGTTTGTATACTTCCTAATCAGTCAAATAAAGGAGTAGTACATATACATAACAATTCCTCTGATCTAACAGAGAAGCCACTCATCAGGGAGTCAGGAGATGAATTCTGCACATGCTTTGACAACAGACTGGTTATCTCATCTTGAGCAACATGTGAATATTTCTGGCTGTATGTTTCCATGTCTGAGAAATACTTTTACCCTGCAGAAACACAAAAAGAGCTGGAACATCTACAGGGCATGATGTACTGATGTTCCCAAACATTAGCCCGCTTCCCCAGTGCAGTGCACTGAGAGGACCAGTAACGAAGGTACACTGTGGCTCCTTGACAGACCTTACTACAGTGGGTACAGGTCTGTGCTAGTACAAACACACTGTTTTCCATTTCAGTGCTGCTTGCTCAGAGCTAGCTTGTGCGCTTCCACGTTGTCCTCCACTGGAGATGTAAGAAAAGCAGGTCTTTGTACAATGAGACACTAACATCATAGGTATAAAAATACAAAAATTGCTATCTCAAAATAATTAGTGATTGTTTCCGTTCTTGCTTCAGACATTTACCTCTTTTGTCTTTCTTTTGCTTCATCCATTAAGCGTACAGTGAAGGTATTTATCAGAAATACCTTTCCATAGTTTGCTTCCACAGTTCCTAGGAGGAAACTTGCACATTTTTGTGGAATGCTACAGCTTTTGATTTTGCCAAGACCCAACTAAAAGGTCTAATTGACAGTAGCCCCAAAAGTAAGTTTCAAAACCGTCCCAATAAATTATGAGTGTAAGTTCCACTTTAAAAAGTGGTTTAGGTATTGAAAAGACTGACTCTCATTGAAAGCTTATGGTATATCAATCACTTGCAAATCAATAAAATGAGAAACTTTTTCCCAAAATATGAGTGTTTGATGTATTTGTGGATGGAATCATGGGTTTAGAAATTGAGTGTATTGAAATAATGGTTTTGGTTCAGGTCCATCACTAATTTTAGTTAACTGAGAAGAGATCAATGCCAATTCTCATGTCTGCAGAGCAAGAGTATCAGTGCAGACTCAGATTCATGTCTCCCAAGTAATTAATTTATTTAACAGGAAAAAAATACTTTTTTATCTGTTCTCCAAGAATTATCTAAAAGAGAGAAAGACAGTGCTAAAAATTCATAAATCTGTCAAAATTCACAGAATTTAGAAGCTCCTCTTTGTATCCTGAAAAGTGAGTGAGATTAGTCTTTATATCTTTAGTCAATGTAAGTGACATTCGTTCTGCAGTCAAGTGTCACTCTGCATAAGCCAAAAAATCTTAAACTTGACTTTTTAAATGTCACCAGTCTACTAACTTGGACAGAGACCGAAGGTAAAAGGGTATTGTCCAGTTCTCTGCCTACCTGGTCCAATATATCATAGCTAATAAATGCATCATGAAGATTGGGCTCCAGGGCCCTGCATAGATCTGGAGGTGCTGGCAGTTCAAATCCTCCTTCTATTATTCCCTTTCTTAGCATTCAAGCTGTTCCTGCCCAGCTTCATGGTGAAGAGGCCACCCTAGGTTAGGATAAGTGAAAGGAGATTGCATGAGCTGTTGTACTCTTTCCACAAGGAGAAAATCCTCAAAATGCTTGTGATTTTATTCAATCTTCTTTTAACCTGTACGTTTAAGACCTGGGGACTGTTGTGAACCAGAATATGTTTGGCTTGTGACTGGAATTGGTGATGAGGAACATCTACAACAGTCTTCTAAGTTTCACATAGCAAGACAGCATATGTTGAGTCCCCTCTGGTATGTGAAGCCACTTAGTTGTTAAATAAAACTGACCACTCTAAAGTTCCTTTCAGAACTGGCTTTTGAGAGCACACTGCATTACATAAATAAAAAATATTGTCCTTATTCTTACAGCCACCAACAAGAAAGATAAATGATTGCTAGTAAAGCACTAATTGATCTGTGGATCAAAAATTCTGCCAAGAAGAATCTCAAAATCTACATAATTACCCATAGCACTGGCTGTTGCATTTGAATTTCTGCTTTTCCTGAGAGATAAAAAAAATAACATGTCGGACCGCTCCTAATTAGTCACCCATCTGAGAAGAGTCTGTGATTGGTCTGCTTTACAAACAAGAAACATACTCTGGGAATGGCTGTTTGACATGACAGAACATGAAAATTGGACATGAGTCTCAATTCTCCTGTTTGCATCTGGACTATTTATCCTTAAGGGGATTATCAAGTATATGGTTTGTAGATTTTAAAGCATATTTGGGGAGTGATTTTGGAGAGCTGTGGTTGTCATGTAGTCAGCTGTTAGTCCCTTGGATACCCCGATCTTTCCACTCCTTGAAGGTAAGTGTTTGTCCCTGAGGTCAGATCAGAAATCTATTCAACCTTTGCAATGGCTTAGAAAGCTAACTCTGTCCCAGCTGAAACCAGGACACTTAGCAACAATAACAGAGACAGTTTGTATGAAAAATAGTAGAGAAAATAAATCTGTATTACATTGATAAAACCTGTAATTTTAAAGAAAATTTCATACATTTCAGCATTGCATTTTTAATGAGCAAAGATTAATAACAAGCTTCTTCTCATGATGCCCATTGGAAAGAAAATTAGAATGAACTGTAATTGTAATTATTCTAATTGAATTTGAATAGGTTTTCAGGTAATCTAAATAAGCCACAGAAAGAGTGGGCATATTAGAGAAGAAAAAATATATAACTTCATGACTGAAACACATACTTTGTTTCTTTACTGTGAAACAACATCATTTATGTGCAAATTCTAAAGCAGAATGTGTTTTGGTGCTCATCTCTTTCTTTATATCACAGGCATACTTACGGATGGTATTCACTTCTGTATGACCACTTTCAATCAATATTGAGCAAGGTTCCGTCCAGGAACTGGTAGAAGTCTTTCATCCATTTCCTTTCTTCTCTTGTGAAAATGGAATAGAGAATTCTTAATCTATTCACTCTCACTTGCCCCCTTAATGCTTTGCACAGGCTTGCTGTGTCCAAAGGAGATGAGAATTCAGAGAGGACTGAGAGAAAATCAGAGGTATGTGGATATATGCAGAGAAACCACAACCATTTCTTTTAGCCCCAACCCAAAATGACCCTTTGCAACTCTGGCATCAATGGAGTGATGAATCAGCATCTTCCTATGACAGCCATAGTCCTGAAGGAGTAGTTCCTTCTCACGTTTCCCTCTGAGCAGTAGAGCCGAGGGTATGCAGAGGTCAGGCTGGAGCCTTGGCCCATAGTTTTACTGTGTGAATCATAAGAGTATGTTCCAATCAGAAATAACTCAGTGAAAGACATAACTTAACTTGATTATATTGACTCTTATATAGACCACGAGTAAATAAATGCCTTGTGTACAAGGAAACTTGTTTATGGAATAAAGCTTAGCTCAACTACAATTTGGTGCCTTGAATACATTCAGAGTACATTTTTAATACTTTCATATGGTCAAATAATACTTCCACATTGATTTTTTCCCCTTATTATTTAATCTACTGTACACTGAACATACGACAATGGCTCATTGATTTATTGTGAGTGTAGCAATAGGTTTATAACTGCATGAATCATGCAGATTGCTCAATTCACCACATGCCTTAATAAAAGTTTCACTTTAATAAAACAGAGCTAAGGCAAATATGTCCAGAGCCTGGTCTGACATTCCTTATACATTACCCTGCCTCAGGAAATTATTACTATATATTTTACAGCAGCTACAGTAGGTTGGGGATCAGGATTAGAGCGTAGTAACTACTGTGACATTTAGCAGAACTCCTGTGCATGCCGTTAACCCTCACGGGGCGTAGTGGCACAGAAATATTTTGGGACAGTGGTTTTCATCCTTTCTGATTGGTGGACTCAGAAAATTTCCTGTAAAGGTATGATTCCTTGCTTACTGAACCTAAGACCCTAGCATTTCATTCGTACCTTTCACAGGTGCTTTTGAAGTAGTTTGTGGACCTCACAGGGTCTACAGGTCATAAACTAAAAATCACTGTTCCAGGAGAGCTTCTGTCATTTGGCTACACAGAGATGAATGTGAACAGTCTCTACTTAGTTGTAACAGCCATACCTTAAAGACACAAAACAATTTCAACAGCTACATTCTACCTGGTATCTCAAACTAATTATGACAATGAAACCTCAGCAAGATCTACTGAAAGAAATTGAAATCTTTTCTGGTTGAGGTTGTAGAAAATATGATCTACATATCCAAATCTACTCTTTCATTGTGGGAAGAGGTTAGTTTTCAGGCTGTTAGACAAACGCAAGCCCACAGATGGGCTAATTTCCTGATTTTTTCTTAATTTTAGTCAGAATTGGTCTTATAAAATTTCAAACAGAAATAGTGAAACTCTTGTGACAGCAGAGGTTTCAGAATGTGTAACCTAATTTGAATCAGCACTGAACTCAAACTTTGTATGGAGCTAAGGCAGATATTTTTCTCTTTATACCAATGAAGAAACATATATTCGTTTCCTCTGCCCAGCTTTCACCAGAAATGTCTCTTTACTCTTTCTTAATTAGTAGAGCTCAGAATATTAAGCACAAAGTGATTCATAATATATTTTTTTTAACATGTGGTTGAGGTAGGATTTTAAAAGTGTTCGTTGTTGGTTTCACTAGTGAACACAGTAAAAAGAGAACTACATCAATGCTAAATGGTAATGAAAGCTTTAATGATTATGGGAACATTATGATGGTTTCTGCTGCATTAGATTCGTTGTACATTGCTGTCCTCTATAAAAATACCAAATGCCTTCTGATGTGAAAGGGTATAGTTTGGAAATTTAGTTTATTTTTATTTTGTTGTTTTGGGTATTTTTAGTGAGAAACACAAGTGCTGTGTCTGCAGCAGTAAAATATTCTCTTGCATTTTTTCAAAATAAGTAGATTTTTTTTCCCCTGTGTTTCTTCATTTTGAAAATTGTGGGATAAGGTGACATGTTTAAAAAAAGGATAAAATAAAATTCACAGGCTTTACTGTTCCTAGTGAAACTCCCAATGCAAAAAAAAACAAAAAACAAACAAAAAAAGAATTGGGAACAATCAGTGAATTTAGCAAAAACCATCTCTGATATTACTGTCTTCCATTACAAAAAAATAATTCTATCAATAAGTTGTCAGTACTGCAAAGTATTTTTAACGTATAAAACTCAGGCATGCAGATAAACCCAAGTAAACTGGAGCCAAGGTTTGAAATTGGTGCTTAAAACATGTCCTTAAAATTTCTTTGTCAGGTGGACTCTCTGTCATCTGGAATTATGGACTTTAAGGCACCCCCTGGCTATAAAAGGAGCATGTGTGAGGATTTCACCTTTATTCCTTTGTAGCTCAGAATATGAATTACTCCTACCATAAGTCCAGTTCAAATCACAATGTTAACAATTTTAGACACACTACTTGAGATACTAAGTGCAAAATGACTGAAGGTCCACGTGGTTTCAGTTCATTGCAGCTTGCTTTGCTTATTAATTCCATTATCTCTCTCTTTCTGCCTTTCTTCCCTTGGCTATTGACTGAATTATTTTTAAGTGTTCAGAAATTAATTCTTTTGTAACTGTCCTGAAATCTAACCACAAAGTGCATATGTGTATGAACTGAAATGGAAAAAATATACTTGTTGACAAGAGAAACATTTCACATCATAATTTAATAAAATTGTTGCTCTTTTTAAAGTTGTGTGTAATCTAGGAACTATATTAACCAGAAAATGGGAAAATCATGTACCAAAATACAGTTAATGAAGCAGAACAGAAGCATACTTTGTAACTCAATTTGGAGTGTCCTGTTTGGAGCTCATTTGGTTTGGTTTTCATTAGAAGTAGAGATAGGCCATAGCAGGGTCATTCAACCTGCTTGTTTTGCATGGTTGTGTGGACACATTCTCTATAGTCTCATGTTAGTTCCAGAATTTGAAGCCACGCAGTGCTGTCATTAATATATCATTCTGGGAAGTTGCATGAAGATAGTTTTCCTTCAAATGACACTATGAAAAAAGACAAATCTTTACCCTTTCCAACACTTCCTAAGATAAGCAGGAATTAATTTTTATCTATAGATGCTGCTAGAAAAACTGTCTGGATGTAAATTATATATTCTCCTAGGATTCTTTTATTTGAAATATTCTTTATATGTTAACATACAGTAACTGATATATACAATTTTAAAACATTGTAGCATCACTTGTTAATTGCACCTCATGAGTGAAAATCTGACAAGAGTGAAAGGAACATTTTCTACAATCCAAAAAAGCATACATTGGTATCATCTTGAGTATGGCACATCAAATATTATATCAATGATCTGCAACACGTGAAAATAAAAGCATTGTGTTTTGAGTTGAAGGCAATCAGTATGCAGATGAGTCATGCTCTGGGCACAGAGTTCAAATCCCTGAGGGTCTATGTGTCAATGCATTAGTCTACTGGTCTCCCAGAGGTATATAGCAGAGGTGTACCAAGCCAACTGCATGGGGCACATGCAGAAACAGAGCATTAAACATCTACAGACCAGTTGAGGAAACGTTACATGTTTAGATACTTGCTGAACTAGAAGTTCAGTAGATGGGTTTTGGATCAAAATGTTGGACCTAAATTCTGCAAATCTGCTTTAGTTTTGTTGAAAACCTTTGCATCTTTAATTAGATGTACTGGATTTCAATTGTATATGCTGAATTTACTGGCTTGAATTTACCCAAGGAGCCAAAAGTTCAACAAGGCATTGCACATGCTTCTTCTAATGACCTGAAGTCCTCAGGAATCTCTCCCCCTTCTCTGACTGCAAATGAGAAAGCTGACGCATTACAAAAGAAGCTCTAATTGAACAATACATTAAGGATATTGTGATCTCTACCAGTAACTCTTTTTCTGCTAGGTGTCTCTGCCAGTACTCTACCAGCAATCCACTTTCTGCTAAAATATCTGTGTTACGGATGAATCAGGGTTGAATTTCTATGCCTTGCAATATTTACTTCTCAGGCAGATAATATATTGCCATGGAAATACAGGCCATTTCTCACTGCACATTTCAAAAAGAGAACATGGCACTATGCCATGTTATGGCTGTTAGCATCACTATATCATCCCTTCAGAGTGGTCTGCTCTGCTACCACTTTCCAAGGGATCTCTTTCAGGGCATGACTTTGCGAAACTGGATAAATGATGTTTGGCAATAACATGGGTTGATGGCAAGATATGTCAAACAGCCGAAGTTGTACTCTCCATTTCAAAAGCTGTCCTCTATCCCATCACCACTGCTGATGGCTAGATTTTCTGATCCCACCTCCTACTTTGCACAAATAGGATAAAAGTGGAGGAGCAACACAGGAGCACAACACACAGTGTGTGATGTGTGTAAAACATCCCTCAGCGTGAGCTTGGCGGTACAGATAGCCATGGAAGATGAAGTGAAATAACTCTTCCTTTGTGAATAGCGGCCCTCTGCCCAGCTTTTGCATCACACTGCTCAACCTGGCCTACAGCCTATGTAAAGAGACATAGATTATAAAGAAAACACGTCTTCCAGAATGCAATGTGAAAACTTGTAAAACATTACTTTTGTCCACACAACATATATTCTTTCTGGAATGTCAAATAAACACTGGGACTTGCTGAATATCCTTCCTCTCATCTGGCATTTTGGGGTCCAAACATAAAACTGATACTTTGCTAAACAGGGCTAAGAAACTAAAATCTGTGAAAAGTAAAGCATCTTAAAGAGAGACTGTAAATTCTTTCCTGCATGAAAATCCAGGAATCAAAGTGCGACCTGCTCAGCATAGGTAGAGAGTTGGAGGGACATGAAGCCTTAATCTTACTCTGAGCATCGTCCAAGGAGATTTAATTCAACAGGATGGATCAGCTGTTATCTGAACTTTAATAGTGCTATTAGCTCCTTTGCTGCCAAGTGAGACAATTTAAATATACTAGAAGCAACATGAAAATCTGGTCAAGAAGGAAGTATGTTTTGATAAAGTGTATAAGGATTTTTTAACACATTTTTCCTATAGGAAAGACTTTTTGCTTCACGAAATTCTGAAAATTTTAATTCTTTCCCTGTCTTCTGTTATATACTCTTTCTGTAATTGTTTTCCATTCCTTCGTTTGGAAGCAATATATAAACATCAAAAGGTGCTTTTCCCGTTTTGATCCTGACTTGTGTTTAATAAAAGTTCTAAAATAGGAAGGAAGCAGAGAAAAATAACTTAAAGTCACAGTTTTTTAAGGAAAGATGGAAATTTTCCATACTTTATTTTCAAAACGCAGAAAATGAAAACGACATTTCCAATAATATCTTATTTTCTGCTAAGTACAGAGTTAAAATAGTAATAATAATTTGTAATAAGCATTATTCTTATTTTTTTCTTGAAGATTGATGTGACTTTTTTTTATTTGCAGCTTCTAGGACAGGATTTTAGACTACCGTTTCTTAAAGGCACTTTTTTCTACAGCTCGTATGATGTTAATCATAAACAGTATGATGTGATTTTCAATAAACTCTTTCTCCAATTTGCACTATCTTTTTTTTTTTTGTTTTGACTGAATGGCTTTCCTCTCATTTTCACAGTCAAATAAATGAAGGGTAAATAATAACACCGAAGGGGCAAAACATAGCTACTACGTGGATGGTGATTTAAGTGCTAAAACTAAACAATGCTACTATTCATGATAAAATATTTGCTTGCTTTTAGATAACTTTGGCTTGTGTTGACTATCTTAATAAATTCATTTGCAGATCTTGCTGAAGAAGCTAGTGTGAAAGAATCTCTCCCAAATGTAGTGTTTCTGGTTTTTTGCTTTTGCATTCCTCTAGATACTTGCTATATGAACAATCTATCTTTGGGAAGCTCAGTGTAAAGCCTGGGATATGTCATCAGGAAGGGAAAAAATGAACTGAGTAGCATTTGTCAAATATCTGTGATGATTACATTATCATCTGTTTCTTATAGGATGTTCTGCTAAAGAAGACCCACTTACAAGGCCTCTTCCTTTTCTCCCATCCCTCTGCCCTCACCCCATCAAAAAAAATATTCTAGCTTCCGTTGATCCACATAATGCTTAATGTCATTTTAATGCACGGCACAGAGCTGGCACCCTCAGGCTGCGAAAATTATGTTCTGGTATGTGATGTGGGGAAGGGAACAAGTGAAAGATACTGTCTGGATTTGGCAAGGATATCAGGAAAGGGAATGGGAGTTGGAAAAGCTGTTAGGAAATGTAGATTGGTAAGAGTGTCAAACGAAGACTGAATGGGAAGGACTCAAGGGGGAAATTGAAAGTTTTGTGGAGAATATATGAGGTGACCGACTGAGTTTGAAAGCATCCCTATCAACCATTTCAAGTCTGCTCCTCTCTTGTTTCAGCTTCTTTTTTACTTGTCATTCGTTACTCTGGTGGTTTGCCTCTCTAGCGACTTTTTCCTGTGCAAATGACATTCCACAGCTTAAGTCAACCAGGTGCCCAGGTGCTTCCTCTCTCCTACCTTTGAATAACATCCCCTGAAAGCTGGGGAACAGATAGGATACCTCATCATTTTTCTGAAGTCCAGGTTAGTGTTTTCTTTTTCATTCAGTCTTGTGGCACCCATCCATGCTTGGGGAGGCTAACACAGTTTGACTGTTTTCTCTTACTGCTGATGCCTCTTTCAGAGACTGGGATTCTTTAAGCTGTTTTTATGGTGTTCAGCTTATTTCCTTTACCTCTGATTTTCAGAAAAACCCTCTATTTTTCTTCTACCACATCCCTCTCCCTGCTGACTCCTCTGGCTATTTGTGGGATCTAATCTCTCTCTGCAATTTCCTCCTCTCTCCCACCCCCTGCTCTCCACTTGACAACAGCACTACTTTGCCTTGCCCTCTCACTGGGTAATATTTACTATGACTTATACGCCATCTCTTATTTTCCCACCTGACTTGGCATCCTATTCTGATTCCATAAATAAGTGTGATTATGAAACATCTTGGACGATTACTTGGCTGGCACAGGTGTCCAAACATTCTGTTCTTTCATGGGTAGTGTATCAGTTGCTTAGATCTCTCAGAAGGGAATGAGGAGCCCGAGCTGTCCATATGCTTCTACTTTCTTTGTTTTGGTCTGTAAGCAATGATTTTCAGATTGCAAACCCTCTGAGATTCATGCTATGTTTCACTGGTCAGCCTTTACTATTTGCGGCTGTGAAAGAACTGAAGATCTTTGATAGCAAAGGTGACTATAAAAACAGCTCTCCAAAATGTCACAAGGCATAGGGTTCAACTGTTTATTTCCATGTTACAAAAGAAAAAAAAAAAAGACCTTAAAAGACCCTTTAAACCTAGTGGGCATAACAGCAAAGACTTTGTAGCACAATCTACAGATTATAATTGAAACCACAGCAGATTTAAGACCAGAGAACAGAGAAAAACTTATACCAGCAAACAAAGGAAAAATGTAGGTGAAAACCTAAGCCTTTCAATTTCAAATCTGTATGACTAATTTTTATTTGGGGCTGAGCTCGGCCATCAGTCATTTCCTTGGTTTTGGCTGATTTGCTTCTCTTGCAGCTATGGCAACACTGGAGCTCTCAAAATGGTTTATATCAATAGCTAGTCCAAGGTCCCATTTCCAACAGAGGCTTATACGAAACATGCTTTAAATATAAGTTTCTTTCCTTTTTTGTTAGAAAAGCACAAACTAATGAATTGACTAATTCTGTCTATAGTAGGCGTTATTTTGCAGGATCTCAAACTGGACTCAAAGATGCTGAAACTACTAGGTGGACACGCTAACATTTTCACTCTCAGATATGTTTGATGCTGAGGACTGAATGATGAGGTTTTGATTTTTCACACAGTTTCCATACAGACAAATTATTTGTCCCCAAAGCTACTCTCCTTTCTGTGCTTTCTAAGGTGGACAATACCACTGGGATGCTCAAGGAGGGGAAAGAGACGGTAGACCAGTCAATATTAGCAAGTCTGTAACTGTTACCTGCGAAGGCCAGTTGGATGAGATAAGCTCAGTCAGACAGAGAGAGAAACTTTGACATAAAAGCTTGCTCTGTGCTTCATTTTGTGGAATCACAAAGGTATGAGATGAGAGACTACCTTTTTTCTCACAGATAATTTATCCTACAGTGATTAAGCACCGTGGGATGAATAGCCTCTTTGCTTGTTTTTATATATACCATGGCTCAGAGAGAGCGTCCAGAAGGGTGGAGCATCTCTGTCTTTGCTGAGCAATTGTTTTAACTGCACATCCTGTTTAGATATAGCAATACGAATACTTCACACCCTTCGCGGGACAATGATTACCGCTTGGAGGAAAAATCTCAGGCTAACAGCACACTGGAAGTGGAGAACAATATGAAAGACAGGACTGTGTCTTAGATATACTCAAACTGCAGGATTTTGGTGCAATATGTGGAAAAAAAAATATTATTCTAGTACTGAGTTGAATCTGGTAGTACTACTAATTATTTGTAGTGGAAAAACAGGCAAACAGAAAAACGTTATGCTAGTTTTTCCCTTGAGGATTTCCTTCTTTTAGCTCCATCTCCAACAATCTTATGCTGTTATCAAAATATTCTAGATTAGGATGTTCTGGTGAAGGGGAGCACAGATAATTTTTACTCGCTTCTTCATTAAGGGAATCCTCCAAAATGCTTTAAAGAAACAGCATCACCCTTTCTTGCACTGCAAATGGAGATGGGCCCATGCACAAAAATGTGATTCTAGTCATGGGTCTGAAACAAGGTAAAGGTGGTCAATGATCTCTGACTGCAGCTTTACATCTGAGTTGCCTGTTCTTCTTTGATATTATTACTGGTTTGGTTTTCTTCTCCTTTATTCCACACCTCACCTCTCTGCTAGAGCTATGGGAAGTCACCATGTAATGAGCTCAGCAGAGGAAACTCTCCGGTGCCAGCCTTTGAGCTGCAAATTGTCTATAGGGCATGAGCTTGCAGACCAGGTCCTTCACCTGGCAGTCAACAATGTGAAAGTTTCTGTTGGGGGGAATACTGCTACAAGTCAAGCAATAAACCAGAGCTTTAGAGTATGTGCGGGCTAAAGGAGTAGTCTTCTCAACTTCTCAAACGTCTGCATCACGCAGGACAGAATACTAGCAGCACTACTCTGCTCATGGAGGTCTTGCATGGCTTCAGGAAGGACAGACACTGGAGATCCATTTTGCTGTATGGTATGTTGTTGCCAGAATGTGCTCTGGGAAATGATACTGATTTAAATGTTTAGGCAGATATCATGGAAGGAAACTGTCAGCGATGTCATAAATCCTACAGGTGTTTTCAAACAGCAATGCTCTAAGATCATTCCGTTTATACCCTTTTATGTGTACAGCACATGATTTTCTAAATGCCTAAGAGTGAATGACATAGAAAAGTAGAAATTGTGTTGAACTTTTGAAAAGGTTTACGTAGAGTCAAGCACTGATAAAACTTTACCTGTAACTTCAGTGATACTCTGCTCAGTATGTTCCCCTACCTTGAGGTGCCATGTAAAATGAAAACCTAAAACAGACATTAAGAGCAGCAGGAAGGCAGGTTGTGTGTCCAGAGACTATACAACTTTGCTATTAGTCATCTATGGCTTCTATGAATAGCCTTGTTGGGGAAATGACTCAACAATAATTTAAATCAACAAAAGAACTTGATCTAAATGAACTACCTTTGCAAAGAAGTTTGTTGAATCAAATCCAGTTTGTGAACAAGGAATTCATGTGACTAATCAAGCTCTTTTGCTGAAATATATCAGAGAGTATCGCACAACAAAATAGCTTCTTACCTTGTCCCTCTGAGGATCAGTAGAATTTTGGGGCATCATCAGCTTTATGCTCTAAGTGTCTACAATGCAAGAAGCTATATGTGTGCCGGGTGTCTAAGATCCCACTGCAATCGGTGGAGAATAGGATTTGTTTAGCTGCCAACACAAATGGGTAATAACCTTTGAGATACATGAGGCATCTGAGACATCTGCTTGCACATGACAAATATGACACACGACATTGGCAGATCAATGCCCTTCTGGAGTTGCTGGAGATTAAATGAGATGTTTTAGGGGGCAGGCATCTAGCCCAGGGGCTGCATATGAACAAATGCGTTACAGCCTGTTTAGCACAACCTGAGAGCCCTAAGAGTGACTCACCTTATCACAAAATAGATCCTTCAGCTGATCAGCTGAAAATCTGTAGATTTTTGTCGATATAATCGTATCTTTTGTATTATTACAAGTCTGTGGGTACTTATATGGACGCTGTTTAGAGTGCCTGACTGTTCAGTTGGTCACATGCAATTTAGGAGTTTCCTTTAAAATAGAGTCCCATCTCACAAATACTAATGTTTCAAAGGAGCATAATGTGCACTCATTCTGTGCTAGACTGAGACAGAAGATGGGAAATTGCCTGATAAGCTCTTCAAAAGTCTGTATAAACACTGGAAAAGAGTAGGGTCAGAGCACTTCCGCTGATGTTATTGGAGTTTTGAACATATTTCAGAGCTAAAATAAAAATTTGAGAGACTGGACTGGAGTCTCTTGTGTCCCTATCCCTAACACCCATTCCAGCCCTTCAGGAACCATTGCTCAATTCCTTTCTTAGAGAGTAATAAAAGAGGAAAGCTGTTAGGGGGAAAAAAAATCTACAACCTTCTCTTGTTCTCTATAAAAGACTGAACATTAGTTCACAATCGTGAAAATCTGTCACCACATAATCTGTCTTGCTCGAGTATCAAGACAGTTAGTGGGTAAAATATGCCCTCTAACTGAAAGAAAAGGAATACCCTGTGTACCAAATTGTCATAGAATTTTCTGCTTCATGCAACATTTTATGATGTTAAGTTAGTCTATATAGTTTTCACCAGAGGTTGTTTAGTTAACCTCTGCCTCATGATATATTTGTCAACTCAATTAAAAAAAACATTAAAAATGGTATAAATCAAATTTTTATTTTCCCCTTTTTCTAATATTTAATTACCTGCTCTCTTTTTTCACCTTTTCCCCTAGGTTCCTTTATTTAGCTCTCACACATAGATTAGCTGACGAAGAAGGCTGGCTCCAAATCCATTTCACAGGTCCTTTGAGATATGCCAAGACCAACCATTTAATCCATGTTTTCTCCAGCTAAGCAACACAAGGTTAATTTTCATGCTTGTCCTTTGCTTGGATGTGGGGTGTGAGCTTTTCAGTGCCACCAAATCAAATACGTAAACAGTAGACCGGCAGTAGCAATACAATGACATTTCCACAATTTCATCAGGAAAAAAGTAAAATAGCCCACCAAGACTTTGGGGAGAAGTCAGATGAACTCTTAATACCGTAATTGGGGTAGGCTGAGGTTCAAACCTGGGTGAAATACTTCAGACCTATAGTAAACCTAAAGTGGTGACCTTGTGTGAAATAAAGCAAAACCATAGAGCTTGTTACCACACAAATTCATTCCACAAACATTTCAATGGCTTTTAAAAAGGAACTAATAGCAGTGGCTATGTTACTGCTGAAGGAGAATTAAATCTGAGGTTTTGACTGCCTTCTCTTTGCATGTTTTGCAAGAATATGGATGTTATACATATGGTACTAATTCCCTTATAGCATTAAATTAGACATTGTACTTCCCATGTGCCAACCAAGCCCGTCCCTCTGCCAGCTCGAGCCCACAGTTACAGTCCAGGCATAAGCCCCATTCCAGCACAACAAAGGTCTCAGTGGTGATGCTATCTTTTGATTAGACCTCAGGTAGTGTCAGGTAGTAGAAAGCAGTGCTCATTGCCTTTTATTGCCTGTCATGCGAGAATACAGGATCTTATCTAATATTAAGCTTTTTTATGTACCCCATGGCTACAAATCACGATGCACTGATGAAGGGAAGAGGCCTGAACCTCAAGCAACGCTGGACTTAATGAGGCTACTTTCACATTACCAGGATGAGTGCCCTGAGCTTCACTGAAGCAGAAGACATTGCGGGTTTTGGATGGTGTGAGGGTTATTATTTGCTTGTTTGTTTGTTTGTCTGACTACAGCCAGTCAGATGGAAACAGCCTGTGATATTAAAGACACCTCAGTTATATGTTTTAAACTATCGAGTCTGAACTTAAACAATTTGCAAAGCAGTTTCCCTCTTGTGAAGTATTTTGCCTGTGATGGTGACCAGGAGTGGATGCTCAGAGAAGCTGCAGCTGTACACTCCCAGCATCTCACAATCAGAACATCCCATCACGTCCTAAAAAATTTTGCCTTTGACCCATGGTTTGTAACAGATGTCTCTGGACACCCAGAAATTTACCTAACTCTCATTTCAGCTAATCTATGCTTGTGACATCCAAAACTTACTGTAAAGATGAACAGAGTAATTTTGTTCTGTGGAAGTCAATCCAAAAAGCGTGTTTCTGTTTGTTAAACTTTACGTATGATAGTTTCATGGAGTGCTCCCATCTGCTTATTTTGTGGATGTAGTTATCTCCTATGGCATCCAATTATTATTACCCAGCTGGCTTGAATTGAATATAATTAACTAATTAATTAAAGTTTAGACCCTGCCTACAAAAGGTGGGCCATTTCCTCATGGCTGTGGAAGATGCAACAGCATTCTTGAAGTTGCAGCCTAGGCTGGTGAGTGACAATGTCCTACTCACTTCTCTCCATCATTCTGATTTTCAGTCTCCTTTCTCCCTTCTCTGAGTTAGTCTTCTTTTCCAGTGTTCCAAAAACATCTATTAGCCCAAAATGTCTATCTGCCAGGGGAAAAGACATTACTAATGCTTTTTAAAATACAACAAGAACTTTCATTTCCATTTCTATGGTCCTCCATAACCTTCAAGGTAGCTCTGGAATAAACCCAGGAAACTTTAGACTTACCTTCCTTGCAGTGTCAAGATAACAATTTTAGTGTTTCTTTGAGTTTAAAAGATCTTTTCAACCTCACTTGATTCTCAGTAGATATCAATACAATTCAGTGAAGTTACAGCTACTTTGTGTTAATATAATCATATTTTATTTATTTTCTTCTGTCACTTAAGACCATGCTAATCTGAGAGAAACAACTGCATGCTGATTTTCTGAACTAATTGGCCATAAAAACACTCTTATAATGAAATAAGCTTGAAATAAGTCTTTTTAAAAAATTTTTCTGCTTTCCTCTTACACCAGTATTTTAATGTACTAACTAGTGTTGTGATTTTTAGTCCTGAGAAGCCAGAAAAAAAAAGTTGATGCTTGAGCACTCACTTTTGTGTTTGTTTCTATTAATCAAGCTGATGAAAACTTTTTGGCATGAACTTATTAAGAAGAATTCCAAGTCTAGAGCACAAGCTCAGTTAGCAAAATGACTGCAGAAAGGTAGATCAAATGATCATACTGAGAAGATACATGAAAAATCTTAGTCTAGTGCTTTGTGAGCATTCATATTTATTAATGAAGAAAAGTACACTCCACAGAAATAACTAAATACACTGATTCCAATGGCAGAGTACATCTCATCTGCTCCCAATGGCATTCTTCCAAGGCTGTTCAGTGAACAATTATTTTCCCTTCAAAAATACCACACATGTTTCATAGCAAATAAATATCTGTGCTCAAGCAAGGCCAAGATAACAGTAAATATCACACTTCCAGGATAATTCTGGTGCTACAGAATTGTTGTTACCATTGCATAGAAATAATGCCAAAGGAAAATTATGATACTAATGCAGAACACAGCAGCAAGGCATGTGAATGACATCTTAACATGTGGCCTCAATTCTCTCTTGATTTAAATCTGTACTCAAAGCTCATAAATAAAAGAAAGAAAAGAATAAAACTAGAAACAAAAAAAAAAAGACTAAGAAGTAAAAAATAAGGTGATTTTCCTGCAGATCTTCCACTACATCTTTTCAGATATATAGTTAAGCTCTGTGTTAGGCATGTAGTTTTGGTGCCTAACTTTTGAGGGTCTCAGTGAAGAGAAGAAAGTGAGCAGAGGTAGCTGGTTGCATTAGGTACCTAGTGCTGAATGGTTATGAGGGATCTCTTTCTCTATCCACCTCCTGGACAGCAAGTTTTCTGGGGATTGGATTGCCTTTGCATTTCTGTCTTACACAGAACTGAACAGATTTACGAACAATAACAATAAACAATAAAATGCACCCAAATTAATCAATTAACAGTCAAATTTCATTTAGTGAGTCTAAACAGCAGTAACAGATAAAGGTGCCTGCTGTGTCAGAGATGGTAGACCTCTTGGGACACATCATAAATGTGAAACACTTGTGCCTAGATTCAAAAGTAATATACAGACTCTCAGAAAAATCTCAGCATGTGAAAAGATTCATAGTTTCCTTCAACACCTAAATGAAAGCACACCTCACAGAAACACTGCAAAATGAATGTTGAGTCGAAATATAGCAATAAATGAGACAGGGCAATCCTTTCTAAAGTTTCTGGAGGATAACTTTATCATGTTTGTGAGGCTCTGCAAGTGCTTGTGCCAGTGAAAAGACCATTATGGTGATGATCATCTGAAATAATCTACATGTCATATATTAAAGCTAAAATTTGCCATATGCATATGAAAAAGATACAGATTAGAGGAATTTAAACTTTTCACTTACTGTGAAGCTTACTTATGCGTGCTGGAGAAGTAACTAGGATTTCAATGTGCGGCAAGACATGAGACAAAGAGGGTTTGCATGTCCGGTGAAGCCCTGATCACTGTGCATATCAGTGTATTCTGAATTTGGCCGGTGCGTGAAATCTGTAAGTGCCTGAAGATTCACAGCTTCCGGAGCACCCTGTGAAGCACAGGGACTGATTCTAAGGGTGCTTATGATTACTGAAGGACTGCACAGAATGTCATTGATATGTAAAGGGTTTTTTTAAAAAAAAATATAACTTTACAGAACCAAACAGAAAAGTTATTTTGTGTGATAAGTGCATTTTCCAAGAGAAATGTCATGCTTATCCTTTTCCAATGAGTAAGATGGGATATTTGTGCATTGCTAACAGTTGTGAAAGAGCACTGTTTCGGAGCCAAAGGCTAGAAAACGCAGGCATATTATTTGTGTTGTGATTTTAGCCAGTGTGAATTTTGTTAAGAAAGCCAGCATAAGAGATCATTAATAATCACTCACACCCCTGATAGCATAGGGACTGACATTTGTGAGTTAAAGGCGAAAGTACATGGCTTCTTTTCCAGATATTTGGAGATCATACACTTAGTGCAAGTGCCATAAATCAGTTGAAAATATATTGGCAAAATGGAGAAACACAGATGAAATTACCGCAGTCCAAGGCATCCTGTTTGACAAGGAAGAACACAGAAGATTTATGGACATGCATAACTTTTGTCACGTTACAACTGGGCTGTTATCCTCTCGGCTGAACAGAAAGGCTGAGGGAAACGTGCAATCTGCAAAGCACATTCTGAAACAAGCCAACTTAAGTTGTTCTGCTATAGAGCAACTACTCTATGTAACTCAGACATTCAGCCCAGCTCCACTGATGTGAGAATCACTGGGGAGATGTCAAATGATGAGATGACAAGAGTGAAACAGAGGCGATCTGGCTGATAAAAGGTACCTTGACTGCCCTTTTAACCAAAATGAAAGCTTTACTTAAAATTTGAAACAATAGCCAAGAGAGTTTGTAGGTACTTCTATCATGTGACAATAGTTCATTTGCTGCTGTGGTCATTAGCATTAACAAGCTGCAATTGAGTGTTCAGACAAGAGGAAATGTGAATTATACATATCCCTTGTAGCAGGAGATAATACAGAAGGATTCATTTTTCCAGTCACACTGTCACCTAGAGTCAAGGGTTCCTCTGGGGTTGTACTGTTCAATCCATTGTTTATGTTCATATTTTATTGGCTTTGATCATAGTTTTGTGATTATAACTAATAACATAATGAAGTTCCTAAGTACACGAGACAAGAGACAAAACCAGCAGCCAGGTGGGATTCATCTAACTTAATCTCAGCTGTAAGGCATCTAGACTCAATCCTGGCTACATTTCTGCCTAGTCAGTGGAAACAAAAGCACTTCTAAAGAGAAAGTCAACTGAGTTATCTGAGGAAATTTTTCTATGATAGGACTGGTCCTCTTCTGATAACATCTCTGTCTCTACACTAACTGTAAAGTAAGCCTGGGTAACTAGCTTAGACAAAATGCCTACATTTTAGACAACTAAAGGTCATTATCTACTGTTACCCATGGAATAGTTTTGCAGATTTCCATGAATGTTTACACGTTGATGAAAAGTCATTTTCTTTACTGCTGTGACTAAATCAAAAAAGTGATCAGACAAGCCTGAAAAGTTTAGGCACTTACATGTAAATGAAATAATAACAGTTGTAACTGTAGTATTATACATTTACTTGCTACTACTTGTCTACTTAAAACCATGAAAAATTACCTACGAAAAATCTCAAGGTTTGTTGCTATGTCACCTGTCTGCAATCAGAATTCATAGAAATCTTGTTAAACTGTGAATTAAACCGATTTCTTCTAGACACATAGTAGGAACGGACTAGTAGAAGTTGTGCTAGTGAAAAGGGAGTGAAAAATATCTGGTGGTCTGTAGAGTACATCTGCTAAGAAATTCTTACAGTGAGAGTGTCTGTTATGGAGATACTTTTGGAGAGCTCTGGCATTTGGTTCTAGAAATCTGCCTTCAGATTTCTGTCTAACTTGTGCATCACTCAAACCAACTAGGATGGTTTATTCCTATTCTGCTGTGTACCACTGAAACTGAATATTTTTGCTATTGGTTTCAATACATCTTTCCGCTGCAATTTCTTTTTCTGCCCACTGAAAACTAACCTTTCTCCATCTCTTCCCTTACTATAGCATATTTTACTACAAACTGGAGATTTCATGTTGATGCCTAAGGAACTAGTGTAGCCTGAAATGGACGTCTCCCTAAAATGGATTGATTTAAAGAAATCTTAGAAAGAAGTTGTAATGAACTGTTATATTCCAACTATTAGTTTGAATTTCTCTCCAATTATGTTGTAAGTCCAGTACAACCATAAATGGACTTTACAAGACATATTCTAGGTATGTAGGGTGATCATCAAATGGAAGGTGACTGGCCCTCAAACCAACAAAATTAGACACCTAAATTCCTTTTTCAGGCATTGGAAGCAGGTTCCTCTGAAAGAGATTTTAAAATACCTAAAAGCAAATCCTACTCTTCCAATTTAATGCTACACAGCACCTAAATTAGACAATCTGAACATGTGCTTCGGTATATGAATATATATGTGACCAGTCAAAGCTGCACAAAGAATCTGTACCAGAGGTGAGAAATGAGATTGGATTTCCTGATTCTCCATTTCATTTCTTAACTAAAACTCTTTTATTTTTGCTCATAAACTGTGTTAAAGACATTATTTCAATACTAATAATTTAAGGCTGTCTCAGGAAGTCAGTCTTTTCTAATAAATATACAATATTAGCCTGATATTGCCTCACCTTTTAGACTGAAAACATAGTGTTCCTAAACCTAAAGAGTCTGTCAGGAGCCAATAAGCCATTTCAAAAACACATAAAATGATCCTGGGGTACTTTGGAAGCCTTGTTGTTCTGCTAAATTCATTCTGTATGTGGTGACCAAAATTAAGTTTTTCTGAAATATAATGTACATTTTCTTACTCTGACATACAAATTAATAATTATTTTGTTACATAGAGACATACAGTACTAAATCAGAGGATTTTTTTTCTATTTTGGGGCTTCTTGAAAGTGCTAGTGTGGATTTTTGCTGAAATATTTTACTGTTGTATCCTAAGACATATTGAAGCTTTGAATCCAGCTTTCCTGTGTCCTGCACCTGGCAATCGATTTGAAAAGGTAATCTGCCACGAGGCTAAGAAGTCTGGTCATTAGAGCAAGTTGTACAACTGCCACAAGCTAACCAAGGAGAATTAGATTAATTTCTGATAGAAAATCAAAGTAAAATTAGAGAGTATATGGGTAAAGTTACCAGACTTGTCTACCTTTAATAATTGTGCATTAACCACAAGAGTGAAATGGAAATGTGGGATTTTTCTCTTTCATTCTTTTGTTGGAACACTGCAGATTCAGAACAAAATGTGAGCCTCCATTACAATAATATTAATACACAGATTCTGAGATATGGCCATTATCACAATGTAGTATAACACGAACCAAAGCGTGTGATCACCTTGTAGCCTTTGCCTCAGGCCAGTATTTTTTATATAAGCATTAATTTGTATTTTTAGAAACTGACTCAAATTTTATTACAGTTTTAAAGAGCCCTTCATATCCTTAGGTAAACTCTCCTAACATTTAATTATCCTCATCTATTGTTTAATTATCCTCATTGTTCAAAAACAACCACATATTGTATTTGAACTACTTGATCTTGTTATGCCTTTTGTTGTTGTTGTTGTTAAACTCTTACTAAATGCTGAGCCAAGTCTTTCCTCATCAAACATGGGTACTGGGCTTGTGAGAATTCATTTTTTAAGACTTAAATCGGGAATAAGTGGTGCCACTGTTTGGACCCTCATGTTCAAAACTGTAAATTATAAAAGTTATATGGCTCATTGTCAGCCCTAAACAAGAAAGTCTTTGTCTTTCAGGATTGTGAATAATAAGAATAACAATGTACTTAGCAGTTTTGAACAACAAAATCCTTATTAGGATTGTAAGTTTTAACCTGTGCTTTTGTCTTTTTAATAATTTTGATGTGACTCTGCATAACAGTCCTTGAGACCATCAAATTCTCTGAATTTTCGCCTGTGAAAAGCTCTTCCTACTGACATCTTTCTCCAGAACAGAACATGCAAGAGGTGAAGATGAAATGCATGACGATGGTATGCAACAGGCTTCCTGTGGGAGAGAAAGAATGAAAGGGAGCAAGAAATGGCCAAGGTAGCTTCCTAAAGGACTCCTCAAAAAATGGTGTGCAAAATGCTAGTTCTCTCAGGAAAACTGACCGAAGAATTGATTATCTCTTGATGCACAATAAGCAGCAGCAAAGCTTAAGCTCTGTAGGAATGTATTTCTCCAGAATTATTAGAGAAAGCCAGAGCCAAGGAAAGAGGTGAATAAAGAAGGAGACCTGGCTGATTCCATTAAAATATAAAACTTCTCACTTGCAAAATACATGTCCAGCTAACAAAAAACTTCCCAAACATTTTGAAGATCAAATTATTTCAAACTATTCCGGATTAGCTGCGACACTTTAGAATCTCTACTGAGTTTTTGATCCAATAGACCAAAATTCAGAAATTGTTAACTGTAGTAATTTTAAAATTTTTCTTCTTAGAACATTAAAATGAAAAGTATAAAGCGGGTCGGTTAATTAAAACTAATGAAAATCTTGTGAAAATAATTGACAATAAAAAAAAGGAAGTGAATTACTTTAGGAACGTTAACATACATTGAATAGTGGGAAAAGGCAAATATAGACAGAATATTGGGAAAAAAATTCCTGGCAGAGTGATCCACAGGAATGTGGGGAAGTGTCAGAAACCCCATTGCTCATGATATTTAAATCCAGCCTGGACAGAGCACTAGAAACAGTGCTATTTGGAATGATTTTATATTAACTGAGGCATTGATTAGATGACTTAATAGATCTTTTCTGTATCTGATTTCTATTAGTCTAGGATTCCCAGGTGCTTTTGTTTCCAAAGCCTCTTCTAGTCTTTGGATTTCTTTCTTTAATATTGACTAATAATAGCACCTTAACCGCTGGCCCGTTAACAGAACTTTATTTTTTCTTAAGAAAATAATGAATTGGCAGGTGATTAAAGCTTAACACTTCTCTTTTCTCTTAAAAAGAGTAAAGTAATAATGTCTGCAAGTGTAGCTGAGACACTATTCAAAGTTCCGCCTCAGCTAATGCTACTAGAGCTTAACACAAGTCCTCTCACTTTGCAAGTAATGAAAGGAAAGGGTTCAGAAGTCTGAGAAGACTGACAAATAAAGTACTTTTTTTCTAGACTATCTAATCACTGTAAATAGGTTCCAATCAAAGTTTATTGCTACACAACAACTACTTGGCCTTTTTGTGCAAGATTTTCCTTGCATTTTGTAACTGACCTTCTCTTGAGCTAGAAGGCAATGTTTCTTGCTATGTTTGATTGAGCTCTCTTCTGTTCATAGATTGCTGCTATTGCCCACTCAAAATGCAGCTCAGGGAACATAGTTATGACAGTTTATCTGTTGAGGCTTTACACATCAGCTGCCTTGTGTTTGTATCTTCTCATTGAGGAAGCATTACCCCTTGGGGACCACTAACCTACATGAAACAGAGGGATCAGGTTCATCACGGCTAGCTAGGTTCTTAAATGAGTACTGGAGTCCAGATCATTACATTTGCGTTTAGCTGATAAATGCGCGTCAAATTCAATTGACATGCTGGAGGACTTTGAGCTGCAATTGCTGGAGGCTTTGAGAGAGCAAAAGGAATATTATCATGGTGTGCCAGCCAGCCCTGTTCTTACAATCTGTCCTAGGCAACTGCATTTCATCACTGTACAATGGACTCACTGCAGGCTGATGAATTTTTGGTTAGTAAGCTTATTTAATATTGTATATACACTGAGGAGATGGTGCTCTTGCTGGAGTTCAGGTTCTCTGGTTTATATTCTGGTGGGAAAACTGTATTCCAAATATTAATATCTCTAAAACAGTTTGATTAAGTTCGGTAATTCAGTTAAGAAACATTAGAAGTTTGAGTGGGTTCTTATTTTACTGAAAACAACGTATATTTAACCTGCATATCAGCAAGTTGAATTTCCCTGTCACCTGATTCTGTCATCTTCCTTGATGGGTGAATGACTTCTAAGACGAAATTTTTTTCAGAGCTCCTAGTTTCAGCATCTTTTTTAACTTTCTGTTGCAGGAAAGAGTTACGAATTCAAAGATCAGCTTGCAGAACCTAAAACTAGGTAAATTGCCCAACTTTAGCTATCTATTCTAGTCTAGGCATCAAGATTCCTTCTGCAATGACTGTTGAAAAATCCCTGTTTCCAAGGGACATGTAACCTCACACATCTTGGAAGTTTGTAATAGAAAATAAAAAAAGATTAAAAAAAAAAAATCTCTTGTATCAAGCATAAATACACGTCCACACACTGAATTCACAGTGAAACATCTAGAAAGCTTTGCAGAACCCAAATGATACAGGACAAATTACCTGTTCCAAGTGTGTTTTATTTCCATTGACTTCTGAGGCAGCCTAGATTCTTAGTTTACACAAAATGCTTAACTTTTACATGGTTAAAGTTAGATATCAGTATTTGCATATTAGTGTTACATTTTTAAATAAATTGCACTAAAAAAAAAAACAATAAACAAACTATAGAGGCAAAAATTAAATGCAGAAAACAACCAGAGAGGAGATACGACACAATAATGCCACTCTCCATTCACTTCCTGAGAACAGTATTTTTTATTATGTAGTATCAGAGCTAAATACAGTCTTGAAATAACTGACCACATTTAATTTGAATGTGCATTGGAAAGAGATAAGTTTGCACACATTTAAATTGTAATCAAGATTCAGATTTTTCTGCAAACTCATTTCTCTACGGAAACCTTGAAGTGTGAATGTGTGGGTACAGATGAATGAATAAATTACAGTGTAGATTGCACTTGAAGATGAAGATTTAATACAAGATATTGAATGGACATTTACACTGAAGAAATGGAAAGAAACAATACTATGACAATATTATACCGGGAGGTAAACAATTTAAAAATATTTATACAAAAATGTGCCAACTTAAAAAAAGAACGTTTAAAAATATTTTTATTGTATATCAGCTAAATCATATAAAATACATTTTTGTGAGTTTTTGGAATACTATTTTTATAGTCTTTAAACTTTCGGTTTATTTATCAAATAATCTTAGAGTGAGTAAAAAAATCTGCAGTGTTCAATAGACCTCAAAACACCTGACTTCCTAATTGTGGTTTAGTTGTTGAATATTAAACTGTTACATAAATGCTCTGACTGTAGTCAGTTTTTCTCAAAACCACCTGCTACAAGGTTTAGCAACCCAGGAAACCAAACCAGAACCTAGGACCAATGTCATGCCCTCCACTGCTCCCTGTCTACGGAGTACAAAACCTGGATGCTCCAATGAGGGCACAATCTGTGTGATTTAGTAGTTCTAGTACACTTATCAGTGTCAGGTTTTAAAAACAGGAAATGAGTTTTAAAGTAGCAGATCACAAGTTGCACCTTGTAGAAGCACAAGAGGAAAGCCAAGCAATAGGCTCAGCATAAATTATCAGCTTCTTCCATGAGAGGGTGATATGTGCACCGGTCACAAAGTGCCTCTGAAAGAAGATGGTTATTACACTGCTGTCAAGTGTTCCCCTAGCAGCTTGGGAACATATAGAAACGACTGAAAGCATGGATGTGAGGAGTGGAATAATGTTTCTAGCTTTATAACACCACCATCTGACAGTGCACCCCTGCATGTTCTATTTCTTCTTTTCTTGCAGCTTAGACG
Source organism: Tauraco erythrolophus (assembly GCF_009769465.1). Lineage (NCBI taxonomy): Eukaryota > Metazoa > Chordata > Aves > Musophagiformes > Musophagidae > Tauraco > Tauraco erythrolophus. The sequence continues at coordinate 61,309,188 of NC_141466.1, read as the reverse complement.
CAGTATAAAAAAGTAGTTGAGATACTTCCCATTTAAATAAGACAACAGGCAAATAGTTGTTAGACAGGAGGAAAATCTGAAATATAGATATAACTAAGCAGGAACAAAAGGATACATTCTTGGTATGTGTCAATAATTAGATATGGAGAATCACAAGATGTCATATCCTCTTTTTACTGTTTTTTTTTTACCTAGAATCAAGGGCAGCAACTACAATGAATGCCATGAATTTCACAAAAAAAAAATCACACGAGTTTATGAACAGTGTTGTTGGATCTGAACTAGCAATAGGAACAGCTGCAGGGACTCTCCTCTGGCCTGAAGGCTAACTGTGGTAGTCTGACTGCTTCTATATTTCTAAACTTCCCTCCCCTCCAGAACTGGGTAGCTGACGCCAGCTGGTTAATGGGAAGGGTTTACTCTCGCTCTGAAGCCATGCCTGGGAATCATGTCAGAAAGTGTTAACTGGTGCAGGCCCTGTGCATACAAGAGACCATTCCTGCTATTAAACTGGACTGAATTTCAGTGTCATGATTGTTTGATTTAATAGTGAAAGTGAGAGCAACCTTGAGCCGCTAACCTGTGCTGAAATCACAACCCTACAACTCCTGTGCCGGGTAGTTAGAGCTAGCACGAGCACGGTTCCCGTTTCTGCAGTCACTGCTCCTTGTCCTGTGAGCCACTGCCATAGGAGGAGCATAATTTTTTGCTCCATTCCCTAGCCTTTGGCTCAATTTTTGTACAAGTTGGGTGGGATCCTCTCACTTAGACATCTGTGTGTCAACATTTCCACCTGATACCATTTATATTTGGTAGGGAGAAACAGCCAGTTTGGCTTGCTATTCTAGCCTCCCTGAGAAGTCTGTGTTAGGATGAGACCAGTCACACCCAGGAAGCACCTACTTCTCCAGTGATAAAGGCAGATGCAGAAGTTTGTATTTTAAACACATCTGTTTGAGCAGATCAGTTTCCTCTTTCCTGCCTTCTTTTTAATTTGCACCCTTTTACCTCCATCACCCTTGAATCTCATTGCTGCAGCTGAGAGAGTACATAGGATTGCGACCAGTGTGTAAAAAAGCTGAGACACATAATTAACAGCTAAAATGTTGTGTTTATCTACCTAACCTTATCAAAGCTGTCTGTGCCTGCTAGACATGCAACATTGTCAATGATGTGAACTATAGCTTTATCGGGGGATATACATGCTCTCTGCCCTCTTACATCGGTTCATCCAAACTTTATCTGTAACTCTGTTACATAGATTTGGAAGTGGAAAAACAAACGTCTACCATCTGCTCCATGTTATTTATGATGATTTCCCTAATTAGGTCCAATTAACTTGCTGTCAATGATTAAATGTAATGGGTAATAATAACTTGACTTCATCATTACCACCAGTATTATTAGCTCATTGATTGCAATAATTTCAAAAATTACCCATCAGAATAAAATATGTTTAGCACCTGGTTTGTCTGTTTAGGAACATCTGCTATAAATGTGTGATATATGCGGAATTTAATGTCTCTTGATGTGAAAGGGAAGCACATAATCTGTACTTTGAGAGTCAGTGCTGGCACAAATTTATTGTGAGACAATGAGCAGATCAAATAAAATTCAGTACAGAATTTATTGCTGGACTCACAGAACTGTCAAAACAGGAATGGAACTATCGTATATTTACCAGCCCAAATTTTCATGTCTAGCATGGAGATAGCTCTGTTCAGAGGAACTGAATTTATGCGCCTATGTCGTACTATAACCTGTGCTCATGGATGAATTAAGAGAGGGTGAACGGACTGCTGGATATCCAGCCTATCTTCTGCAGACTGACTTGCTACTTGCCAAAGAGAGATGCTTTTATTCAAATCCATGGGCCTAGTTTGTTTGGCTTTACTTGGAGTCTTGCATAAAAGCTTTACAGTGATGGACTGCATCTTCTTAAACATGGCATGCAGCAAGTCAAGGCACAGTCTTCATTTCCCTTATTGTCTCTCAACAGCAGTTCTCTCTCACCATGCTCCTGCCCCATGCAAAACAAATCTATTTGTCCATGATGAACTGTATTTGCCATCTCCTAAGTTTGCCATGTGTTTAAGGTCAAGTGTCTTACTGTCATGCAATTCTGGTTTCCCTGTAACCATATGGAAATACCATGGAATAAGTGCTGTCTGGAATGGTTCACAACAGACTCTGTTCAGACAGCTAATGATTTCCCAATATTTAAGTGTGCCAGTTAGTTCCCCTTCCTGCAAACAATTTTTTTCTTCAGCATCATGAATGCTAATTCTCCTAGTTCTCCTCTGATTTACATCCTTCGGTGGGAATAAGGAAGTTGTATAGAAGAGCAAACTTTGGCCTTAGTTACAATTGGAATTATCTTAACCACCCTCTTAGAAATGCTCAGGATCAATATTTTATTTTCACAAGCACTTAAAAAACAAATCTCAGTTTATGATTCCTGAAAACTGAAAAATTTGGAGAAAAACTAATAAAATGTCTGGCCGTTATTTATACACTGAGTGTCTGCTTATTGGCTTGCCAGATCTGAGAAACATTAATTCTGGTGGTGTATTTCTGACTTGAGCCACACTATTTTTTACCTAACCCAGTCTTGGAAAAATAAGCAAGGCTTTGGCTGGTCTCGCCCCTTTTCTAACATTTCATTGCCTATTTTCCCCAATTTTGCCATCTGGAATGTAAATTAAGGGTTTTTTTTCCTTAAAAAATAAAATTAAAAAAAACCAACATCGTGTCTTATCAAATTTTCATTATTTGGCTATTTAACAAAATGCAGATTGGTAAGCTAATGCTTATTCAGTGTGATTATTGCATTGGATATTTGGCGCCAAGTCTTCAGGAAATTTAGTAGTCTAGACTTTAAACCTCTGATCTTTTTCCATTGGTTGTTCCTAAGAAATATTGAACTACCAGAAGCTAAACAGTTTCATGGATATTGTTTGACAGCTTGCTTTAATGCAAAAATGTGAAAAGTTTCCCACCCAAAGTCCTGATTATTCTCTGTCTCCAAAGCACTGCACTCTGGAGAGCATAGTAGGAACTATCTTCCCTATCACATGAATAAGGAAACCAATTCATAGGTCTTCCAGTGGTTTCCCAGCTCAGCTGTTCTGGCTTCCCAGTAGTTTACACAGCCTGTCCCTAGCTTCAAACATCAAGTCAGATTTTCACTTGGAGCTTTGTTGATTTGCAACAGATGAGGAAGAAACCCCTTGTATTTTAAACATGCAAAAACATTGCTAGATTGGTTCTGCTGCTGTGTAGTCTTCTCTTGGTAAAATAAAGAACCTGTTAAAATACCTCATCTTGAAAATTGTGCTGCAGAAGGAGGGAAGAAGCTTACCTCAATGCAATGCTCATCATTCTCATCCTTCATTGTTACTGTTTGACTGCTTTGCCAACCCAGACCATATTCAAAATGTAACGTGTTTTTTCTGGAAATGCAGAGAGGTGGTCACAAGACCAAAATTCAACCTACAGCGCTTCAGCTCTGATGCTGGTGTAAAGCAGAAATAATGTTTATACAGAGAGCTGATCACTCAGGTGAACATGGAAAATGTGAAAATAATTGAGCTCTTTTTGACTCACTGGTGTTTATCTACCAACAATATACATCTTAATTTTGATCTGTGCACTTTTATTAGATTATGTCCAGAAGATGACAAAAAAACTCTGTCTAAATTATTGTCTAAATTTGAGATTAGATGTTTTATTGTTGGTGAAAAGTGCCCTGTCTGTATTTGCTGGTTTGGGATTTGTCTGTTTGATATTCATTAGAAAATCCTCCAAAACCTGTCTGAGAGAATCACAATGTTGTACTTGGATTTTTATTTTTTCTCCTACAGTACTGAGTTTAGTGTATCCTAATAGGAGTAAGGTCCAAGCCCTGTAATGCCACAGCTCAGGGGAGTACTTCCTTCAGGATCTTCCTGCAGGATCTTCCTGCAGAATCCTCCTCTTACTGAGGCTGGATACCATAGTACTTGTTATGAGATGTAGTTCAGCCAGGGAACCTGTAGTTGAAGGCTACAAAACTAGTATTTTTTTTCCCCTGTAATGTCACAACAGAACTTTTACATAGTAAAAAATACTTGTTTTCTTAATTAACAGTTAGATTTTCATGTTTTGGGTTTGATTTTGGTTTGGTTTTATGGAGAATATAGGAAATCCAACCAGCTCTTGTCATTCTAAAACTATCCTGCGCTATGTATTGATGTATTGAGAAAAATAACTTGCCCTGACTCACTCATTTAAGTCTAAGAGTAATTTTCAGTGACTGACCAGCCTCATCATGAAGGAGCATTCCTTGCATCCTTTTCTTTAGACATAAGTGTCCAAGTCTGAAACTGAATCCCACTTGCCCTGAGGGAGCCTGAGAGAAAGATCTAAAGCTCAGATTCATCACACAATTTAGGGCACTGGTCTGAGCTATGCAAAATGGCTACCTATTCACCCTAAGCTGACATGTCCAGAGAAAAAATAATATCAGCTAAAATCTCTGGCAATGCATCTGTCTTTCATGCTACTGGAGCAGCTACGTTTCTATTAATAGACTGCCGATGATGTGAGTATGTTCCCAATGAAGATGTCTCAGCTACTTAAAGCAAGGTGGAATGGATCTGGACCAGAGTACAGGAAATTAATTTACCTCATACAGTAAGTCACAGCCCAAATTTTTGGTTGTTAGAAATCAGTACACCCAGCTGAAGTCAATGGAGCTATGTTAATTAATCTATGGTTCTATGGACAGAGCAGTAATGGGGAAAAGGGTTTTGTTTTCAGGAAATATTACATTTTTGTCTGAGAATGATTTATGAAATAAACACACAGTATTTAAAAAAGAAAAAAAAAAACACAACCACCATATTGTCCTCAAAAAACATCAGCTAAGTAGGTCAATAAACAGTAAACACAGTTCAGCAATGGTAAATGTAAATCAATACTTAGGGGCACATGACCAATTTGGACAGTTTGTGCTCCCTCTATTAGCCCCTCTGTACTGTTGAACAAGCGGGAAAACATAGAGATTCTACAGAAAAATATTGATAAAATCAACATCACAAACAGCTGCATTTTGAAAGACAGAACTTGCATTAAAAAGCTATGATAAAAAATACTTAAAGTTTGTATTCCTTCAAGGATAAACAGGGAAAATAGATGCTATGGGAGGCATTTCATATAGCAACTGAATGAAGTATCTCTCTTCATTAGGAATCACAATGCATCTGTTTGGAAAATCTGCTTCTCAGTCTTTTAGGCCTAGATTTGCTCTCCTATTGGTCTAATTGCTCTTTTAAATCCTCATCCTGTTTCACTGCAGTATATGAAAAGAGTTTCCTTTTGCTTTCTGCTGGGAGATGTGGGATTGCATCCTGTTGGGAGATTTGGGCCCATGAACTGTCAAGTCCGGTTTCCCAACATGCCAGCCATCACACTGAAGAGTGATGCTGGAGGCAAGCTGGTGAACAGCTAGAGACAGATGCTCTCCTGTGGGGGACAGACCTACTCTTAAAATCTGCCAGAGAAACTAGTGTGTGCCAGTGGGATCAGCTGGTCAAATAACCAGTCAGGAAGGTTTCTCATATGAATTTTCAGTGACAACTTAATTCCATGTCACCTGATGACACAGGTCTTCCCTGGGCTGTCAGGTACCTGTCTGAGAATAAGCACAGGGAGTTAAACCTGTAATGGGTTTTCTTTTCCCAGTCCTCGCTAACATGTCACTATTTCAGCAACAAACTTGATGATGGCACAGCAGAAAGAGGTCAATTGTATCTGGAGACTTGTTAATACCCAAATCTTCTCAAAAGGTTTATGACCTGATACAGTAGATGAAGTACTGATAAGCAGCAAATGAGGACTCCTTCTGTGCCTAATATGCCACACATATTTCCTTCTGAAGAAGAATATTTTGCACTTCTACAGATCTTCCCATTCTACATTTTCATAGGAACTCACAACTTTAACACCTTTAACCTCATAAAACCTGCTGGTTTTATTATCTCTGCTTAACAGAAGGGAAAACTAAAACAGAGGCATTAGAAGAATATACTGGCACAATGCATCTGTAGCAGAACTGGGAACAGAGCCCAGGTTCCTTGACTTTTCAGTCTTCCTCAAAATCACCCCTGGATTTTGAGATAGAGAACTCTAGTGCCTTTATACACTGCCAACTGCTCAGAAAAAAATCCCACACATGATCGTTGATTACTACTTTGTAGACTTCCTGCTTAAGAGTCCCAGTCCTTATTGAAGCCCCATTGTACTCAATATAAAGACATGGATAGGAATTATTTTTATTCCAAAGATTATAGTGTCTAGTTCCAAACAAGCTTTAGTTGGAGAAAATCTGAATGGATGAAAGCAAGACTGCATGGCTATATAGGTTTGGAATTCCTCATCGAAATCAATTCATATGCTAAAATCAGTAAAGGTATACCGGCATAATGCATAAACAAATCCAACTTTACACTCTCAAAATTCTCTTTATACTTGAATACTATTTTAATAGCTTTACTCTGATAGTATATTACATCTATATTACATATAAGAGAGGACTCAAACTGACCTCTCCGTTATTGCAATTGGAATCCTTTTCTAATTTAAAAAAATCCAAACTTTTCTTTCATATTCTTAAACAGCATTTCTGTCCAGCATGTATTTTGGCCTGCTGCCTCATATTTTACTTTATACATTCTAGTGTATGACTCAGTGTTGCTATGCACAGCCATTAAGTTCCCTTTCTCTTATCACAAGGGTGTTGTCTTCAAGAACTCCAGCAGATCAGGTCTATTTATTACTGGTATTTATAGTTAGTTAATCACAACCTGCTTGATTCTACACTGCTTTCACTTAACCAAACCACTTTTCCAGGTGTTCTTCCTACTGCATAGTTTAAAGTTTCCAAGATTTCCCTTCAACAGATGTTAAATTCACTGGTCTCTAGTTTCTTGGTCTTTAATCTCTTGACCCTTTTTAAACTAATGGAGTTGTATTTGTCACTTCCTAATCCTCAGGAATCTACTTCATTTTTAAGAATGTTAGTTAATTTCATGCCTTTTACTAATGCTTGTGAAATCATGTTATTTGGACCTGGGGCCGTATGTGCCACAAGTGCACTCGATTTTTCTTTTTCTAGTTACAAATTTTGCTTTTAACTGTAGACTATCTTCCTTTTGTCTCTGGAAAATTGATCCATTGACTTTTCCATCTTCTAAGACAAAAAGAGAGTAACTGTTTAACAGGTCTTTTTATTCCCTTGTGCCTCTAATGGTAAGCTTTACTTGCACAGAGGAAAATGACATTTCAGAAAGGCAGTTCCCATACATTTTGCTATCCTCTGTGGGACTTGAGCATTTCCAACATTACTCTAGAAATGAGAAGCCATATCAAAAAACCCTCAGTGTGATTAAAAATTGTGAGATAGCCAACAGTTAAGAGCAGCCGAGTTACACATCGAATAACTAGTTTCACTGCTTTTCTTGGGTTTCCTTTCTTCCAACAAGATCTTAGTGAAGGAACCACTTATGACTCACAGACTAAATCAAGTGTGCTGTTGAATTCAAGCCCATGTGTGCTGAAGGGAAATGTGCTGGTATATTTTCTTTGATAATTGAAACACTTTCTAGGCCACCCTCACCTTCAGACAATTATGAAGAATGTCTCTGAGCATTTTGAGACTGATTTTTTCCTAGTCCAAATGGGAGTTAAAAAATATACACTAACAAGTTCCAAGAAGGATATTTTGACTTTTTGTTGAGAGCTGTGAAACCTTTTCCCAGTGTCAGTTTTCTCTTGGTACTTTAAAATCTTTTTGCCTAGTTACAAGGTGCTTCTGACCTTATTCTTTGGAATCTCATCTCTTCATAAGCAATATAAGGTAGCCCTAAGGGTTACATTTGACGAAGCAGGCCATACTTTATCTGATATCAATCATATATTTTGGCTTCAACTGCAAAGTTCTCAATACCCTTGAAATCACACTCTCTCAGATGTGTTTCTGAAGGCTCTATTCATGTGGTGTTTCACTGGAGTAGATTTGAGCACCTATACGTGTTCCGGACAGCAGAGATATTTGAAAATTATGAACTAATTTCTTTCCCAGATGTGTTGGGAATTTCATAGGATCTAAACTGAGTAATGATAATTTTTTATCTAAGACCAAAACTGTATTGAAATTTTATTCATGATTAACTTGTCTGATTCCCTCATCATTATGGGCAAACAAAGGACTGTCATCTAAGTTTAATAGGAACTACTTACTTTCTAGCATTACTAAGCAAGGGAAATCTAAAAAGCATGAAGACTCAAGAAATGTTGATGGACTATATTCTGTTCAAAACTCCCACAGGAGTGAAGGTCTTTAAATGTAATCGTGAAGTTTTTGCTTTCAAGTGCTGTCACAGGAGAAGTCAATGGCACTGTATATGAAATAATAAATGACAACTATTGCTAGTCTCAGAAGCCCAGAAATTTCATCTTTTGAGGTATGTTTTGCATTGAAGAAGTACCTTAGAAAGAAGGAAAGTGCATAATAAAATAAAAAAGACCATTTTATATATGCTTTGTTTAGACTACCTGCTGAATTTCTTCAATGACAGACTCCCCAATTCCTCCAATATGCATACCATAAACTTATTAGATTGAATAAATTAAAAACCTCATCGAGAAGGCTAAAAACTAAAAAAACTCTAAAATAAAGACGAGTAGCCTGAAGATTTTTCAGTCAAAAGGCTTGTACTGGTAACTGAAAGCTAGGACTGCTGGGCAGATGTTACCCCTGTAATATTTTACCAAGAGGGTATGAACATCCTTTGGATAAAATGGAACAAGAAACTGGAGAAATCTGAGTGTATGTTATCTGAGGTTTTGCTTTGAAAAGACCTCACCCTGGGTTCATGAATGAAAAAAATAATGTTTTGTAGGCAGTCGCATTGTAAAGACAGTAGGAGAAAAGAAGAGGGAAAAAAAACAACAAGCAAACAAATAAGTAAAAGCTTGAAGTGTGGACTAGAGGCAAACTGTGAAGACACTAATAAGATTTCCACAAAAATTGTATCCAACTAAAATATTGGGATTTAAGATTGTCTTACATAAAATGCAAAGTATCTAGATATATATTTAACTAGATCTCAGGTTTCTTTCAAATACTATTCCTGTGAACTGCTCCTCCCTGTATTTATTTGTATCCAGAATCAAAAGGTCTAGATATATAGCACCTGCAAACAACACCTTGATTTCTTTTTGGTTTCCAGTGTTACTCTGAGTTTTCATTTTTCATGACCACAAAATAAGAGAATCTAAGGCAACATCTTCAGATATCAGCTTCATCATTCATATGGTCTATGTATGGTCATTTTGTGATTTTAAAAAAGATTTTATCGGTTACTCTCTGAAGTCTAGATGAATGCAATTATATTATATTTCACAGCTGTAGCTTATATTGCTGGAATAGATAGTCCTTTATTATGTCAATTAACATTATTCCACTATTCTATTTAGTATTTATATGATTAGTGAAATTATCACAGGCTTGTTTAATTAAAGGCAAAAGTGTCAGAATGAAGTGTTCAAACAGTTTAAATGACCTGAAATTGAATTTCCATTTTCAGAACAGGTTTAGGCACTGAAACATAGCAATAGATAATATCTGAACTGTTATACATAATTTTTGAAAATGGAATGTAAATTAGGCACTTTTGAATGCTTATCCCTTTATGTAGCTCCATGGAGTCCAGAGTCTAGAAACTGTTTTGCCATTAGCTTTTCACATATGTGAAAATACTGTAAAAATGTTCTTGCTGTGATAAACACATGCAAATACACCCATCTTTTTATGAACTTTATTTTGTGCTGGTGTCTTGGGTCACCTTCCTACTTGCCTTCCTTATTTCTTGTCACATCTCTGAATCCCATAGACCATCCGGATTTAACTAACTCTCTGCAACTCCCCGCAGAACGCATTCCTCTGTCAGCACATATGCTTCTCATTCACCATTATTGTTATGCATTTGATTTTTCCCCCCCTCTCTTTTTACTGCCACTACCTTGTTGGCATTGTAAAAAGAGAATACCTTTAATGGGCCCTGAACCACTGTCATTACATGCTCCAGACAGCAACCCAGGGTGCAACCGGCATCTCACCACAAGTAGGAAATGAGAAATTCTGGGCTATAATAAGAGCTATTGAGTTTTTTTACAGCAGCTTAACATAGGCTATTTAGCTCAGGTGTTTCTGTAATGGTAATGCACATGGAAAAAGCAGTGCTTTAGGCCCTTGAGCTTTTTCATCTTTCTCCCATCTCAACATGGGAATCAATGTAATTCTCATGAAGGAGTCGCAGTAGCCCTGGCAAGATATTATTTAAGTGTATGCTATATACCTACTTGTGTTATTATATTTGGTAGCTGCTTGATTGTAGGATTTTCCTTGGTACCCTGCATAGTGGGTCCATTGTTCTTACATACCCTCTTCTCTGAGGAAAGCATCCTTTTCTTCGAAACATTTTCAAGCAATCATTTGGAAATGCTTTAATTTTTTTCTCCTCTTGTTTTCCCCTGATAAAAAGAAGTAAACCCTTTCTACATGAACATTTTTACTTTGTAGAAAGGACAGTTGACTCATCCTTTGGATTCTGCAATCTTGTCACCTTTTGCAGCACAGCTGCAAAGCCTGAAGGACTTGAGAATGTGAGGAGAAAGCCAGTCTGGGCCTCTCTGGCTTCAGCATAGCTAGGATTTCACCCCCTGTGCCCTGAAACTGGAGGTCATGGCCAATGTCTGCAATATGAGACTGGGATCAGGTCACTAATCTAATCATGACCTAATCTTATGCTGGAATTCCTGACTTTGGAGAGACAGATGCAAAAGAAACCAGTTTGTGGGGCCCTAATAAACCAATTAAACGCATCACAGTGGTGTTCTTATTCACCAAGTTTTTATGTTCATTCAAACTGTCTTCTCAGGAAGATTCAATGAAGGTGCTGGTCTTTTCCTGTCTCAGAACTGTCAGGAAATGATTATGACTTTGTTCAACAAGCTTCAACTTCTATTGAAAATTTTTTATTATAATAATTATCTCCTTTGATATAATTATGTATCCTTTAGCCATATGGAGCTTTGCTTTCTTCTAAGACCCTTAGGATCAAGAAAATATTCAGTATGAAAAAGAAGAGTTGGTTCAATACTGAGAAAAATATCAAAATCTATTAATAATTTAAAGACATTCAAAGAAAGAACTCTCTTTTCTTACCTTTACCTGATGTTACCGTCCTGTCCCTGTTTATCAGTTTGGAGATACTTGCATAAGACAGAAGGCTGCGGACATTCATTTGCAGAACAACATTTTTATCCCAGAAATTTATAAAAGTGTAAACAGTTTTGTACCTGAGGCCTTAGTTGATCTTCTTCCTAACCCTCCTTCTCTTGTGGAGGAATTATAAGTGAAAGTTTTGATGTTATTTCAAGTACTGCTGGAATGTATCTAAAGATGTTGGGAATGGGCATAGTGTAGGAAAGTAAAGAGAACAGCAGATCCTTTACTATCATTGATGCATATTCTGGAGGATTGTTTGTAAAACTGCATCAAATAAAAATACTGTGGTTTTCTTTTCTCTCTTTTATTTTTTTTAAAAAAAAAAAAAACAACCAGCCAATCTCTGGTGTATATTTAAATGCAATTCTGCAGAAAGCTCTTGTATTAATTCTTTTGGTATGAAAAAATTATTGACTCCGGCATGCTTTCAGAATAAACAAGCACTATTGTGAAAAGTGTAATAGAAATGCTAATAAATAAACAAAACAAATAAATAGACACGTATAGGAATTCCCATCTCCTCACACTGAGAAAATAAAGCCTTCTGGGAAGACTTTGTGACATATACAGAAGACAGTCTATGAAGTCATGTAATATTCCCCCATAATCTTTTTTTTGGCTTTTTAGTTAATAATATGATAGTGACACTGAGAAAAAAAGAGTATGTTTTCTCTAATACAGCAAAGAATACTCATCCAATTAAAGCACTTCATAATCTACATGGGGCCTGTAATTTCTGGATGTATTTATTATTACTTAATGTCAACAAAAGTGCCTCTAAATATAAAAGCACATTTTTTTGTCCTGAGAAAGTAGATTTGTTTTAAGACCATTGAAATGCACAATGAAGAGAAGAAGCGATATCTCCACCGGACTTCTTATTTTCGACATCTGGTTGTGGTCCGTTGGGAGAAATGTAAGTAACAGTTTACCACATGGATTACAAATGTGCTGAATTGCAAGAATGAATATTAAATGAAAATATCCATAGCACCTGCAGCTTGTCCGGGAGAATTCCCCTTGTGTGTTGTGGGTGGGTTTTCTGAAAAACCCCCAGTGAGATGCGAACTGCAACTGCAGCTGCTTGTAGTAGCAGCTTGTCTAGTGTTACCGAAGAGTTTGCAGATTCCGTTCCCTTCAATGAATCAACATTGATCAGGGCTGCCAGCACGCTAAAAAAAGAAAGGGAGGGAGCAGGAGGAGCATTGCAGGGGAAGGATTACGATCATTAGGGTTATTCCTCTAGGTTTTAGATGATCAGGAAAAAGTTCAAAATTGTCATTAAAACAAAAAAAAAAAAAAAAAAAGAAAAAGGCTAGCAAAACGGATGATGAAATATAAAGCCGGTTTGATGTATCTGGGTGAGAAAGCAGTGTTTTCTCTGTCAAAAGGTCAGGCCTGTTTTTTTTCACAATAGAAACCCTGCAATTGTGTTTTTGCTGACTTCATACACATTCTGTATACACTGAGCACTGTACACATGTGACACTTGGCCAGATTTCAGATGCTGTGTTAGAGGGGATTAAACGGTGAAGAATATTTCCCCCTTAATATTAACTTTTTATTGTAAAGAGACTGAGCTGATTCTGTGTGAATATGCCTTGAAAACAGAGTGACTCGTTAGAATCATAGAATCATAGAATGGTTAGGGCTGGAAGGGACCTTCGAAGGTCATCTAGTCCAACCCCCCTGCAAGGAACAGGGATATCTCCAACTAGATCAGGTTGCTCAGGGCCTTGTCCAACCTGGCCTTGAACGTCTCCAGGGATGGAGCATCCACCACCTCTCTGGGCAACCTGTTCCAGTGTTCTACCACTCTCATAGTAAAAAATTTTTTCCTAATATCCAACCTGAACCTACCTCCCTCTATTTTAAAACCATTACCCCTTGTCCTATCATAACTGGCCCTCCTGAACAGCCTCTCCCCATCTTTCCTGTAGGCCCCCTTGAGGTACTGGAAGACCGCTATAAGGTCACCCCGGAGCCTCCTCTTCTCCAGGCTGAACAGCCCCAACTCTATCAGCCTGTAAAGTGTCAGACTTTAGGAAGTGTCAGACTTTAGGAAGTGTCAGACTCCCCATTTTGATTTTACCCTCCAAAGAAATGGTGAAGAACAGACTCTGCACACTCCACATCTTTTTATCTGGCCTCTCTGAAGAGCACTTGCATATTTAGGCATAGCAAAGTGGAAATCAAAGGCAGATCAATGCTGGCAGCACAAAAAGGGAATTGCTAGTCTTTCCTTTGGGTTTTATAATGTCAAGATGATAAAAAATATGGTACTTTTTTTTTTCTGTAAGGAAAAAAAATATTTTTAGCCATGAGAGGCTGCCAACTTATTCTGTTCTGGATTTTGTGTAGGATCTGCTACCATTACAGAAAAATGAAAACCTTTATGCATGTTTCTTTGTATCTCTTTGATACAAGAAGTCCACAAGGAAACCCCAAGTTGCAGGGGGATTAGAAGAGAGTCACAGGGCAAACACTTGTTACCCTGAGGCAATCTCGGTGGGTGACTACCTCCAAATGGTAGGTTTCCTCTGGAGGTGATATTTCTACCTTTGGTTCTAGCATGTTGTAGGCTAGATACTTGGAGCATGTCAAAAGAAACCCATTGAATCAAACTGCCTATATGCTGTTCCAGGTTTTGCATCCCTCGATTTTAATATCTCTGTAAATCATAGTCCGATGCCGACAGACAGGATATGGAACATACCAGCTCAGTAGTGGAGATCCCAGCTGGGTGCTGGACAGCATGTGTCCTGCCATTGCTCATGTGAATATTAAGGTCCACATCCCGAAGAGGAGAAGCGAGTGAATCAGAAGAGGGAGCTCTAGCTGTGCTAATGAGGCCAGAGAGGGACTTGTGTTGGAGTACATCCAAAGTAGGAAAGAGAGCTCTTTCTCTGTTTTTCATGGAGGAGAGAGCATTGTACTCCTATCTTCTCCTCTGGAAATCCATGTTTTTATCCTAGTTTAATAGTTCCCAACAAACTCTCCAGCAATTTATTGTGCTGTGCTTCTTGTCTCCTCCCTCACTCTTCTTTCTTTCCCAGGCAAACCCCAGACGTACCCCAGGCATCCCATTAGCAAGGACTCTAGCTCTCCAGGAGTCTCTGATGGGAAAACTTGATTCATTTTGCTTAAAACATTTGCATGAGTTCAGTTTCTAAACCTATTATGCAATATCACGTTCATCTACGCAGGAGGACTTCTACATAATGGTTTTCAGACATATTGCAGAACTTGGGACACTATCTTTAAAGGTATTAGAACTGTAAATGTTCCCAAATAGGGGGAAAATATTGTCTGTCCCTTACAATGGAGTGAAATGTGGGAGAGAAAAAGAGTTTCCTATCCTATGTGACCTTTTGTAGGCGCTTCCTTCCTTATCGCTCTTTTCCCCCCAAGATGAATGAAGGTTCAACAGAAGCAAACAAGTATGATGTTGCTTCCGAGTTCCACTGACCTGACATGGACGCTGCCACTGAGAGACATAACAGAGGAGACTGCAACGAGGAACAAGTGCGTTTGTCTGCGTGATAACTTTGGGAGATGTTTGGTGTGTGGCCCTTGGGGAAGGGCTATTGTACCCCATCCCAGTCCTGTTAAGCGCTGTGTTCAAAGGGATATGCAGACTTCTTAAAAACACTGCCAAGTTAACAGTACACCAGTGTTTTCTGTGTTTCACAAGTCATTTGTGTAACATTTTACAGGCAAAATTACTTTCTGGAGATTCAGATAAACTGCTGGTTTGTGTGTTAGACAGAAACAGTTTAAGAAATAAAGAAATGTGCTTTCATCCTTAAGCTGTCTTGTACAAAGACTCCGGGGTTTCGACAAGGAGCAGGTGTTCTGCACACTGCTTACAGTCTTTCTTTTTGCTACTGCTTTTTCTGTCATCAGAAATTGAATTAATCATAGTTTTTAACCCATTGTGAGTCTTACTAAAGCTAATAAAAAGCTTGACTAATCACCACTGGAGGAGCTTCAGCTTTCTCTGGTGGAAGTCAGGGACTTTGACTTTACATATCCTTCTAGCATATGCAGACACGCAGTCATTCAAAACATGTGGAAGATGCCACTGCTCTGCAGGGATGCTGGCAAATTCAATGACAAGGAAAGAAGTGGTAAGGGGTTTGTCATGTGGCATACACTGAGTTGCACTGGGCAGGGCAAATCGGAGAGACATCTCAACTGATGAGAAAGCTCGAGTATGAAAAAGTTAGAAAGCAACAAGCATCAGAATATCAGCTTTCTAGAACAATGTGCCTCTGTGTATAGGAGTGTGCCCCAAAAGAGCTTGACTGACAGCTCGCTGTTGTCCCAAGGCACCTCCAGGGCCGGGGTGGTGCTCTCTGTTGTGGGCTCTTGTCCAGCTCTCCAGGCAATTCTCAGCTTGGGCTTCCAACACAAAATGCTAAGATGTTTGCTAAAATATGATTTAAACAATAAATGCAGCAGACCAGAGTCATATTTTTTTTTACCAATCACTCCAGCGGACATCATTTTCCTTGCTAAAAATACCTTGCATGGACACCTGCATGTGAATATGTGGCAGAGCTCATGGGGTTGCATATAATGAGTAAGGTAATTGGAAGATTAGCAATTTCTCTTTTGGGTTGGTTTTTAATATTTCGTCATGACTTTACTGGAAGTGTGCAGCTGAGATCTGTATTACCATAATGCTTACATGTGTGACATTTAATGGACAGAAATTGAAAGAACCTATCTTTCTGGTTAGTGAAAACCCTAATTACTCATTATTCCCTACTCCCTACTTTAACGTGCTCCTTGGAGCCTGCTGGTGAGCTGCATAGAGGTGTTTCTTTTACAAGGGTTATTATAGAGACACCTGTTAGGATTGATATAGTTAATGCTGCATCAACGTTTCCATTGATTTGGTTTATGACCCAGCTGTAAAAACTACTTTTAGTCTGAGATTGGATGAATGATGACTAAACCAAAGAGCGCAGGGAAAATAATGATTGTAACTTACTAGAGGGCAACGTCAAATTAGATGAATCAGACATAAAGAAGTTTCAGAAGCTTGTTTTACATATTTATAATGTGAAAAATATTTCTTTCCAGTACAAAAGTTTGGAGAGTTTTTTAGACATAAAAGTCTAGTGCCTCTGTGTACATTTAAAAAAATAATTAAATCGGGATTTCAAGTGAAGAAATGGCTCCTGTGCAGGTGGGTTAATTATTTTGCATTAGGAAATTCATTGGTATTTTAGCAAAGAATTCAGAAAAGACTATGATTTAAGGTAAAATTCTCTTTCTATTTTGACCAGATTAAAAAATCTTTTGATACTTACTGGAGAAGGTGGAAGAAACATCACTAATCTTTTCCCCTCTGTAAGACAGTTAAGTAATACGGAAAACAAAGACTGTCTGTGCTAGTGTTTATTGACCAATGGCACAGAAGTTCTGCATGTTCTGTCCGGAGACAATCCACAGAAAAAAGTGACCCATGTGAAACAAAACTTTGTACGGTGTGTCGTGTACTAAATAGTTTTTCTCACCTTCCCCCTCCTCTCAGGGTCCTAAACCACAAAATGCAACCACATGTTTGGGTAATAGTCTTTCAAACTGAAAGGAGGACCATTAATGGAGGGCAGATCTGTTTTTAAGCTCAAAAGAGTCAGCATTATAGTCGTAACAGACACTTTTCTGCAAGTGGTCCTAGTGTGGGTCATGTGTCCCATCCCTTCTGTGGCAGAGATGAAGGCAAGTAATTACAGGTTGGGAGCAATTTTACTTGAGACTAAGAGCCAGATTACAGCAAAAAAAGATAATGATGTCCCAGGGATGTGAAATTACAGAGAACTTGGACTAAATATCTGAGATAATCCGTGTCCTTTTGAAAGCAAAGGGTGATGCATGTGTGTAACTATCAGTACTGAACCTGAGCTCATTCTTTGCACCTGACTTGGGGCATGCACTGTTAGTTCCATTATAGTATATTGTAACTTAATATTTACACAAGGAAATATTTGAGTGAATGGCCTCAGCCTGAGTGACTTATGCTACACTCATCAAGGCAGTCAATCTCCTGGAGGGTTCCAGATTTGCTTAACTCCTGTGGGTTTGCTAAATGTGATATAAATAATGGGGCTGGCATCACTTTCGTCAATAAGAAGACTGATTTTCATAGTAAAAAAAAAATCCATTTGTGAAGACAATATTGTCTCAGGTAAAATGTGAGAGCTGGAGTCTCAAAGGATGTGGAAGTTAAAGAAAACGTGAGATCTGATCCAGAGTTCACTGAAGTCATGGAAAGATTTCCCCCCCTCTATTACTGGGTATTGAATGAGTCCCTTGGATCAACAGAAATAGAGGAAGAGCCAGAAACAAGTTATCATGACAGGTCAGAAAGATGGCAACAACACTCAGAAAAGTATGGAAGTGTAATAAATGTGATGTAGAAGTAATGCTTTTATTTTAATAGCTGGCATTCTGTCTCCTAGTCCTCTTGGTTAAGTGCCAGGGTCAAAATATTTAATATCCATTAAGAGCTTTAGGCCTGATTTTTTGATCATTGCTCTCTTTCAGTAGCACATGTTCATTTGGTGTTCTTTATATGGTGACTATGGCCAAGTTCTTGCTGGCATATTCAATATTGGTCACCATGGGAGAATTTACTCCAATAGTCAGTCCTTGGAAGTAAATAGATTCAGTTTAGCAAATCTTCATTAATTTAAAATGATGAGCACAATCATGTTGCACGTATTACTTCTAACCAAGTTTCAGGTGAAATAGGTGGTTGTACACACAAGTCAGTACATGCGCACACATAAAAAAGAACCATCTGTAGAGCACGAAAAATTTCTTGCAAAGAAGACTATGTTATTGCTTTCATTGAGCTTGAGTTAACCAGAGATTGAGCTATGCAGTGAAGAGAAGCTGTTTTTTACAAGACAGTACAGTCTCCACGTGAATTACAGCAAAAGGCAACACATTTATTTGACCATGGTCTTCACAGCCCAGATTTAAGATGGCATTTTGTTATGGTTTGAAGGAGGGGGGGAGGTCCGGATGGCAGAAGCTGCCCATCAGACCGGACTCTTGTCCCCCTCGGGGCTTGAGCCAATCGGCGCCTCTGCGAATTGCCCTATTTACGTCTGACAAAGGAACCGGAAAGGTGTGCCTTGGCCCAGGAGCAAGGAGAAGGGAGGGGGGCACGGCCCCTGCTCCCGGCTCCCGGCCGGGCCGGCGGCCCGGGCCGGGCCCGATGCCCGCCCCGTCGAGGATGGCGGTGGCCGAGCCGCTTGGGGAACTCGGGGAGAGCCCCGCTCCCGGGGCGCCCACCGGGCCGAGTTCACCCAGAAAGGACTGAAATCTAAGAGAAACGGCCACACACATAAGAGGTCAGTGAAGGTGGGACGGAACAACGTGTGCCACGGCTGAGTCCCCCTTGCGAGCGGCCCCTTGTAACAAGTCCTCGGTGGAGCAAGCAGATTCCCACTCGCAGCCCGTGGATGACCCACGTCGAGAAGAGATGCCAGAGCCTGAGCACGGTACGCATCTAGAGTCCGTCAGACAACCCCCACCGATGGGGAGGTGCTTTGTTAAAGGAGATGCCTGAGCCTGAGACTATTGTGAATCATGGGCACAGGTCGAGACGCATTTTATGCATTTTACGCATTTTACGCACTTATGCATTTAAAGTCTCTATGGAGACGCATTTAAGGTCGACATGATGACCCACGCCAGAGCGAGTGGCTGCAGCTCCTTAAAAGCCCAGGACTGGTAAAGCCCGCACTTGGGGCAAACCCAATAGGGTAAGGATTTGCCCCCCAGTGGGCAGGATTCACGCCTTCGCCATGAGTAGGGGATCCACTGGAGCAAGGGACAATGATGTAAGGACTCCTTCTCCTTTAAGAGAAGCGGCAGTAACAACATGGAATGAACTGACCTGCACTCCCCCATTCCCTGCCCCCTGCGCCGCTGGGGGGAGGAGGAGGTAGAGCCGGGAAGAAGGGGCAAAGCGGGGGGGAGTGGTGTTGTTTTTAAGACCTGGCCTTGTTTTCTTGTTATTCTCTCAAGTAACCGTTTTTGTGTGCTTTTCTCTTTTGTAGGTAGCTGTTAATAAATAGTTTTGCTTTAAGAAAACAGCCTCTTTTGCCCGGGACCGTGGTTGGTGGGTGCTCCTCTGTTCGTGTCTCGATCCTCAGCTCTTTTATTACATTTTTCTCTCCTCTCCATTTTACTGGACTGGGAGAGCTGTGTGGGTTTGGTTGCCGGATCAGCCTAACCCACGACACATTTATACAGCTGACTTGCAATCAATGGGAAATAGCTATCTATGTCTTTATACCTGACTGGGAGAATTTTTAACAAAGTATTTACATTTCTACTATTTTACAAGTCTAGCAAGGTCAGGATTCAATTTTATGCTGTGGGGTTGTTCATTGTAGGTATGTTGTCACAGTTCAGGCAAAGGATGCTGTCTACAGCCTTCTGAGGAGAAGCTGAAGGACAAGAGAATTGCACACTTCTGCCTGCTGAGGACCAGTCTAAATGAGATATGGAAAGAAGCAGGATGATAAGTGTGCTTTGACAGAGAATAGATACCTGATCTCTCCTTTTCTTTTTGAGAACTTATCTGCTTCAGATGCAGACCACAAAATCACTTTTGTGAAGTTCATAACCTACTCTGGAAAAGTCTGACTAAAGCAGAGTGAAGAGCATGATGTTTTTTATGCGTCTGTGGATATAAAGGAGATATCCTGAATTCCTTGTTCTAGCCTGTCAGTCACTTTCTATCTTGCTTGGATAGAAGAGTCACTTGAAAAATGATGGGCAATACTTAATTTTAAATGATGTTCAGGAGAAAAAAAAAATCCTTGGCATACCATGTATTTTTTCTAAAGTGTGCCTTGATATTCTGTTCAAATATACAATTCTGAGATCATTAATTTCAACTTAGTAGTTAAAATGGTACTCAATGTCCATAATGATTTTTACTTTATCTTTGCCTTCTGAAACTAGTTTATAAAGCCCCTTAAATGTATATTGGAAACTGATTTTAGCAGGTAGTTCATATTCAAAATTTATTGAGTGTCTGAAATAAAATCTGTTCTTACCTTTTTATACAAGGAAAATTTTCTTTCTACTTCTGCATGTGAGGTATTAATGGGCATAAAAGCTTTAAAAAATGAAGAGAAATACTATCTAAAAATGGAACATTAAGCCAGATTCTAGCACAGAACTTGTAAGATATAACATATTTTACTGATCCTTTTAATACTATATATTTCTCATATATTACCTTTCATCAAATTTCAGTTTTCAATAATCCTTACAATTTCCTGAAAAGGAAGAAAAGGTGGTTGAACTGGGTTAACATAATTTTGTTTGATGAAATCAAAGTCTGAAGTCAGATATTTGAGAACTAATGTATATCGCTAAATGAAATCCTTTCCCATTTCTTTCAGTTTGCCATGATTTGTTCTCAGATAAGAGTTATGTTTATGACTGGAGAATCTGTCATCAATTCTTTGATATAATTTAACCTTCTGTAAATAAATGAATGAGGTAATAAACTTCAGCATAAGGAAAATCAGACTGTTTTAAACTGCATCATATAAATCTTAGAGCACATTGTGTGAGAAATAGAAGCAGTATTCAGTCACTGAGCATTTCTTTCCATCACTCCACTGACTGCCACCCTTCCAGAATTAAAAACTGCAACTAGGCAGCTTTTCCTAGTATGCAAAATGACTTCGAAGAGCTGGAAAACATTTTCTTCCAGCTGCAGGGTACAATAATCAGCCTTTGAGATCAAATTATGACAAGGTCAAATCATGACAAGGGTAATTTTTGGTGTTATGCAGCATAAGAATTACATAGGTAGCTGGACACAAACATTCATTCTCATTTCTTATTCGATTTTGAATGGAAGAGTTAACATTGCTATTTAGTTAGAATATGAGTATTATTTGCTGTAAATGCTCAATTCATTGTCAAAATTGCAACTGTTTGTAGTAAGCTTTTTACATTTTTACTGTTTCTAAGACAGTTTACTTATGTCTTGAAAAAATTAATTCTGGAACAGATTATTCAACTTTTAATTGTTTAGTAATGATAGTCAGGAAATAATATTTATGTGGCTAGTTATCCTCATGACCAGATAGAAAAATGCAAAACTCGTTTTCTTAACTGAAATGGGAATATGAGACTACACATTTTTAGGTAAGGGGCAGTCTAGGAGAAAAAAACAATATATTTGCTATTAGAAGGAAGCAATCTGTATGGATTGTTCCAGCTAATACTGTAGTACTCATTTGTGTGTGTGCTATAGTGTCACAATGTCGATATCATCCTAATCATTACAAAAAGTTACAAACTGCTTTTGATCTAGGGCAGGGATGAGTTGAAAGGAAAAGGAGTTTTGACATCTCATTGTCACATTTGCAGTCAGGGCCATGGCTCATGCACAGTTTTAATATGACCAGCTAAAAATACATAGATAATAACTTCAATAATGCAAAAATATTTTCTGGGCTTAGAGTAATTTTTTTGTGGTTTGGTTTTGGTTTTGTTTTTTTATATAAATAAAGATGAAGGTCCACTTGTAATTTCTGAATTTTAAAAAATTGTTGACTGATAGAAAAATTTATTTTCTGTGATGAGTACACTGTGTCCATGATATCGGTCCCCTTTAAAGCTCAGGAAGGCCTCTCTCAGCTTCCAGTTTAGTCACTTTTTCAAAAGAATTTCCCAGAATTTGGTTGCCAGACCAAGTCTCCAGTGATCCCTTTCTCACTGCTCTGTTTTCAAGTAGTATATCCTTTTTATGAAATTTGGCTTGGGAATGATGCTGACCTTGAAAAGAGTGAGGTGGGAGATTTTAGTGGTTTGTGCCAGGACTTTGGCTGCTATTCCTGTGTTGTAATCACCTTATCTATGAGTTTTTTGTATTAACCAATCAAACTAACAAAATAAATAAATATCCCAGTATAGTGCACAACATGTTTTTTTACTTTGGTAATTTCTTGAAAGATTTTTGGCTGTAGTTAGTTGGTGTGGTGCGGTTTTTTTCCCCCCGATATCATTCCTGAGGTTTATTAAATATCATTTTTTATCTAGCTGAAGGGTGTATAAGAATTAGTGACCTAAAGAGAAACCCACTAATCTCCAAATAATTAGAATGATTCTATGCATACTTATTAGGTCAGAATCACAGAGATACTGCACTTGTATTTAGCATTTAAACTGCTCCTCTTAAAAAGCACATTGCAGGCTCAATCTTATTTCAGACTCAGTTGAGTTCAGTTTGGCTTTAGTTCTTCAGTTGTGTTCTGCGCAGACTGTGACTTAAACAGCTTATATGTTATGTCGCACCACAATCCACGTCAAAAAGTGCTCTGAAAGAATAAATAGCAGTCAGTCTTAGAATCATAGAATCATAGAATGGTTAGGGTTGGAAGGGACCTCAAAGATCATCTCGTTCCAACCCCCCTGCCACGGGCAAGGAAACCCTCCACTACATCAGGTTGCCCAAAGCCTCATCCAACCCGGCCTTGAACACCTCCAGGGATGGGGCATCTACAGCTTCTCTGGGCAACCTGTTCCAGTGCCTCGCCACCCTCTGAGTGAAAAATTTCTTTCTTATATCCAGTCTAAATTTACCCTCTTTCAGTTTAAATCCAACACCCCTTGTCTTATCACTACATACCCTTGTAAAAAGTCCCTCCCCAGCTTTCCTGTAGGCCCCCTTTAAGTACTGGAAGGCTGCAATGAGATCATTCCAGAGCCTTCTCTTCTCCAGGCTGAACAGCCCCAGCTCTCTCAGCCTGTCTTCAGAGGAGAGGTGCTCCAGCCCTCAGATCATCTTCGTAGCCCTCCTCTGGACTCACTCCAGCAGCTCCATGTCCTTCTTGTGTTGGGGACTCCAGAACTGCGTGTGGGGTCCCACGAGAGCAGAGTAGTGTCTTGAGTCATAAGTTAGTTCTGGTTCATTTACAAATTACAAGAGGGGCAATCAAGATTGTTAATCAAACAAGCAGAATTAGAGCCTGTTCACTCCAAATACTTGTACTATTTTTATCACATGCGTTCATAAAGGATCAGGCTGTTGTAATGTTACTTATGATGAGCAATGCCTTATTCTGCATGTAGTCTATGGAGGTCTTTTCAATGGCAGCTGACTGGTGAATAGCCATGTTCTTTGCAATGTTGCAATTATAGATTAGTTTACATCATACTGGATGGGGCAACATTGCTATAGGTGTGTGTCTGTGAAAGCTGTTGATATCACACAGAAAGTGTTATACAGAAAAGAATTTAAAAACTCCCTACAGTAAGCGGAGCATACTCTGTTGAGTTTCTCAGAGTTAAATTCTTCAGAATTTTATTTTAAGAAGCAGTTTTGTGATGTTTTTTTTCAAATCAGATGTACAGAAGGTGAAAAAAAACCTAAGTTGTGGAGATGCTAGTTTTGGTTTTTTGGTGGTTTTTTTTTTTTCTACAAAAAGTCAATGGATAGGACAGCATTAAACTCCATAACACAGTGCCTTGCAGTTTTCGTAGCTTCCTAGTTCTGTGCAGGTGAATGGAACTCACAACCCTGGCTTTGCTGTGTGGGCTTCACCTTGTGATGCGTAGGCATGGTAGGAGTTTCAGGAACCAGAACACCAAGCAAAAATCTGCCCAGTCTACAGCTGTTGAGGAGAGGGAGGATGGGAACAGAGGCTGTGACTTAAGTCCTACTCTCTGTTTCTCAGAAGTGCCTATAGCCAGACTCAAGACAATGAAGCATCTTCGAGAGGTAAGTAAGCAACTCCTTTCCAATGAAGTACTGTCTTCCTAAAGGGTGAAGGAGAAAATTCACTTTTATCTTTTAAATTGGTTGTTAAGAGCATTTCTGAGGTTAGAGACCGTTGTTTGTCACACACCACACACCCCCTTCTGCAACATATTTGTGCGTACAATCTTTCCCTTCCTAGGGGAATTGGTGAATTACATTGTATTATTAAGTGCTAATGGCTTTAGCGGAGGCAAAAGGAAACAATACAAAACAAACCAAAAATAATCTCTAACCAAATTGCTTCTGACAAAGTCTCTCTGTTTTGCACAATTCCCATACATTTGATTTGAGAAAAGAATGAAAAATTAAGTAGATGAGCCTCTTGAATATATTACAAATGCTTATGAAAAATTGCTCTGTGACTGCATTCCTGGGATAAAATGCAGTTAGCTCAGTGTAGTATTGGGGCATGAAAATCAGAACAAAACTAAACTATTTTACTGCATTTAATCCTATTGTCTGAACTGTGAGAGAAATTGAAGTTTCTCTTTGGTGAAATATCTCAGAAAAAAATACATAGAATGGAACAATGTTCTAGGAAATTTGCAGCATCTTCAGTTTTGCAACACTTTACATGGCCAGAAATATTGAATCCCATGGTCCCTAAAGTTTTGCTCCTGCCTGGCAAGAAAATAAGCAGTGATTTAAGAGTTTCAACATATTTCTGAGGAAGCCTTGTTTGTTCATGCCGGTAAATTTGTAATGAAACATTTCCGTTTCTGAGAAGTATATTAGGTTTTGTACATCTCTAAAAACCTTGTATCTGTTTCTACTCTTATGGATTCTTGCATTGTTATGAGAAATCGATATTTTGTATAAAACACTTTAACTATATCTATGCCTCTGGTGCATATATTATGTTGATATAATTAAAGTCTCTTTACTCCTTTGTCTCCAAACCACTATATTGAGATAAATACCTAGCCCACTTTAATTCCTGACCATGCCCCAGCTAGAGTGCAGGTCAGTGCTGGCCAGTCTAAGTGAAAAATTTGTCAAGGTACCATGCTGCCATAATTGGGTTGACGCCCTGACCCTGGTCTGTGTACTACTTTAGATGTAACCTAATAACTGAGTTGCTATGGATAAACGATTCCCTGAAAATTCTGCACCAGTGAGTAGGCAAAACAATGTCTAAACAGATGAGCAAATACAGGTTCAGCCTTTAGGATGAAGATGGCATGGTATAGATGACCCAGCCATGCTCTTCTCCATCATTGCTTCCCTCTGAATAAAATAATTTTTCTTTGGAGGAGGAAAAGGAGGGAGAGGAGTACATGGTTTTTCATTCGTGTCTGTAATCCCTGAAGCTGCTCCTGTAAAAGTCAATATAGAAGAAGTCTTTGACCTTACTAATGATAATGTAATCTTTTTTTTTTTTTTCTGAAAAAAAAGTGGTTAGCAAGAAATTGCTTCTTGTTTCAGTTCCTGGTAAACGCCAGAGCCTGGAACCTCCAATCTGACCTACCAAGAGTACACGGTGACCCAGTTTTGCTTCCTTCCTCCCACACAGTGGAAAAGGCAAAGGGCAGCACAGAGATAGCTGGATTAACACTATAAACGTTGAGGTCAAAGTAGTTCTGGAGTTTTCCCTGTTTCGTTCCAGAGCAGGATACTTAGAGACAGAATATATCAGAAAATCTGCAGGATTTTCATCCCTGCTACAAAGATAATGTAGCAGTTTTATTACTTGTACTCTAGGGGCTGAAATAATGAAGGAATGGATCTACATGTTCTTAGTGGGAGAAAGAAAAGTGGGCAGGAGTTTTTTTTTGATGTAAAAAAACAAAACAGAACAAAAACACCTGCATAAAAACTGTGCATACAGTGTATGATACACGCAATTTATCATTATTGTGAATAGGCTGGAGTGAGCTAAGCTTTCCAAACACTGTTCTTGCTGTGGAATGCAGCCATTCTTCATGATAGTCTTCAGGGCATAAGTATTTCTAAACCCAAAGTGTTTCACAGCATATTTTAAATAATCAGTCATCATATTAAATGTTCTCAGTGACTCTAGTGTTTCTGCATTTGAGCTACTTCTTATTACAGAAAAATTATTCACAACAGTAGAGAAAATAACTATTTCACCTCCAATACCAGCTAATCAAAACCTTAGGTATTTTCTCTCTGTTATTTTATTTCAGTGTTGATTTCTGAAACCATATAAATGGGCTGGACATAAGAAATACATGTCTTAAAACAAGCTTTTAACCAGTGTTGTCCCTGGAGCTCTAGAACTAGCTAAAAAGCAGCTTTGGGTACCAATATAAGTTCTCCTGATAGGAAAATCTGTAAATGGTGATGTTTAGATCTGAAACATCTCTCTAATATCATTCATCTTGCATTAAGTAGTGTAAAACGGTGGTTATGACTCCCTGTGAAGTCAGTGGGAAGGGAGCACACTGTGGGCACACAGAGACACACACACAGAGGGCAATTAATTCCCCATCTTCTAAACATGTATTTTAGGATGAAATTAGTTTTACTCTTCATCTCTACTTATCCTTCACTATTGATCCAAGAAAGAACATAAATGATGAGTTTATCAAACAGTGCTTCCTTTGCACTTCACACTGTTTTGGAGCAGAGTGTGAGATGCTTATCAGAAGATAAGCATGTTGCTGCCTGAATGTTCAAAAATAAAATTATGTGTATGACAGAGAAATTACTATTTGATATATATACTTATGTACAGTAAAAAATGTATTACATTGTAACAGATAATTATGATAAGTATAAATAAATATAGCCTCTGGGTACTCCTTTAGACACAACTACAGGGGCTACACACATGAGGAAGCAAGAAAAAAGGACATGTTTTTTTTGTTGATATGTTTGCTTTTCTTATATATTCCATACTGAAACAGGTAGAATCATAAAATCATAGAATGGTTAGGGTTGAAAGGGACCTTAAAGATCATCTAGTTCCAACCCCCCTGCCATGGGCAGGGAAATCCTCCACTACACCAGGTTGCCCGAAGCCTCATCCAGCCTGGCCTTGAACACTTCCAGGGATGGGACAGCCACAACTTCTCTGGGCAACCTGTTCCAGTGCCTCACCACCCTCAATGTAAACAATTTCTTCCTTATATCTAATGTAAATCTCCCCTCTTTCAGTTTAAATCCATTGCTCCTTGTCCTATCACTACACGCCCTGGTAAAAAGCCCCTCTCCAGCTTTCCTGTAGGCCCCCTTTAGGTACTGGAAGACTGTAATAAGATCACCCCAGAGCCTTCTCTTCTCCAGGCTGAACAGCCCCAACTCTCTCAGCCTGTCTTCAGAAGAGAGGTGTTCCAGCCTTGGATCATCTTCATGGCCCTCCTCTGGACCCGTTCCAGCAGCTCCATGTCCTTCTTGTGTTGGGGACTCCAGAGCTGAACACAGTATTCCAGGTGGGGTCTCACGAGAGCTGAGCAGAGGGGCAGAATCACTTCCCTCGACCTGCTGGCCACACTTCTTTTGATACAGCCCAGGATATGATTTGCTTTCTGGGCTGCAAGCGCACATTGCCGGCTCATGTTGAGCTTCTCATCCACCAGCACTCACAAGTTCTTTTCCTCAGGGCTGCTCTCAATCCGTTCTCCGCCCAGCCTGTACTTGTGCATGGGATTGCCCCGACCCACGTGCAGGACCTTGCACTTGGCCTTGTTGAACTTCATGAGGTTCTCCCAGGCCTACCTCATCCAGCCCTCTGGATGGCATCCCTTCCCTCCAGCGTGTCCACAACACCACACAACTTGGTGTCATCTGCCAACTTGCTGGGCATGCACTCGATCCCACTTTCCATGTCTCCAACAAAGATGTTAAATAGCACTGGCCCCAGTACTGACCCCTGAGAAACACCACTCGTCACTGGTCTCCACGTGGACATTGAATCGTTGACCACAACTCTTTGAGTGTGACCATCCAGCCAATTCCTTATCCACCGAGTGGTTCATCCATCAAAACCACATCTTTCCAGTTTAGAGACAAGGATGTCATGTGGGACAGTATCAAATGCTTTGGATAAGTCCAGACAGACGAAGTCAGTTGCTCTTCCTGTATCCATCAATGCTGTAACCTCATCGTAGAAGGCCACCAAACAAGTCAGGCAGGATTTGCCGTTGGTGAAGCCATGTTGGCTGTCAGCAATCACCTCCTTATTTTCTATGTGCCTTAGCATAGTCGCCAGGAGGATCTGCTCCATGATCTTGCTGGGCACAGAGGTGAGACTGACTGGCCTGTAGTTCCCTGGGTCTTCTTTTTTCCCCTTTCTAAAGATGGGGGCTATGTTTCCCGTTTTCCAGTCATTGGGAACTTCACCAGATTGCCACGACTTCTCAAATATGATGGATAGTGGCTTAGCAACTTCATCTGCCAGTTCCCTCAGGACCCGCGGATGTACCTCATCTGGTCCCATGGACTTGTCCACCTTCAGGTTCTTAAGATGGTCTCGGACCTGATCTTCTCCTACAGCGGGCAGTTCTTCATTCTCGCAGTCCCTGCCTTTGCCTTCTGTGACTTGAGCTGTGCAGCTGGAGCTCTTGCCAGTGAAGTCTGAGGCAAAGAAGTCGTTGAGAACCTCAGCCTTCTCCATATCCCGGGTAGCCAGGTCCCCCATTTCCTTCCAAAACAGGCCTACATTTTCCCTAGATCTCTTTTTATCACTGACATATCTATAGAAGTTTTTCTTGTTGCTCTTGATGTCCCTGGCCAGATGTAACTCTATCAGGGCTTTAGCTTTCCTAACCCGATCTCTGGTTGCTCGGACAATCACTCTGTATTCTTCCCAGGCTGCCTGTCCTTGCTTTCACCCTCTATAGGCCTTCTTTTTGTGTCCGAGTTGGTCCAGGAGCTCCTTGTTCATCCATGAAGGCCTCCTGGTGTTCCTACCTGACTTTCTCTTTGTTGGGATGCACCGCTACTGAGCTTGGAGGAGGTGATCCTTGAATATTAACTAGCTTTCTTGTGCCCCTCTTCCCTCCAGGGCCTTGTCCCATTGTACTCTAGCGAGGAGATCCTTGAAGAGGCCAAAGTCTGCTCTCCTGAAATCCAGGGTAGTGAGCCTGCTATGCACCCTCCTTGCTTCTCTAAGTATCTCGAATTCTACCATTTCATGATCGCTGCAGCCAAGGCTGTCCTTGAGCGTCACATTCCCCACCAGCCCTTCATTGCTGGTGAGAACAAGGTCCAGCGTAGCACCTCTCCTTGTTGGTTCCTCTACCACTTGGAGAAGGAAGTTATCATCCAGGCATTCCAGGAACCTCCTGGATTGCCTATGTCCTGCTGTGTTGTCCTTCCAACAGATATCAGGGTGGTCGAAGTCCTCCATGAGGACCAGGGCTTGTGAACGTGAGGCAGCTCCTATCTGTCTGTAGAGGGCCTCATCCACCCAGTCCTCCTGGTCAGGCGGTCTGTAGCAGACCCCTACTACTACGTCCCCTGTCCCTGCTCTGCCTTTAATCCTAACCCATAAGCTCTCAGTCGGGACCTCATTTGTCCCCAGATGCAGCTCCATGCACTCTAGCTGGTCCTTGGCATAGCGGGCAACTCCTCCTCCTCTTCTCCCTTGCCTATCCTTCCTAAAGAGCCTATACCCTTCTATTCTGACACTCCAGTCATCGGATTCATCCCACCATGTCTCCGTGATGCCAATAAGATCATATCCCAACAGGCACGCACACATGAAGTACATGTGCTTGTAGAAGGATCTGGAATCAGTCAAACAGATTCTCCTCTGTTGGACTAGCCCAGTGGATCCAACTCTGAAGCTGATTCTTAGGATTTAATCAAATTATCACTATGTTCAGTGGAATTTTGAGTTCAGTCTGGATAACACAAATGAGACCAATTGTCAGATAAAATGATGAATGAGGTGCTAAAATGATGTTTATGGAACCATGAGAAACATATTCTACATTACTCTAATTTATGTCAAACTCACATGATTTCATGTTTAATAAAATTATTAGACTTTCTGAGTGAACCTTAAGAATAGTTTTGAGTGAACCTTGGCTGATTTATGCTTTGCATTCTCACATGATTTTGACAAGAAACCAGATAAAATTTGGCAGTTTGTCTGCGTTTCATTTTGAGATTTTGAGTTTATTTGTACTTGAAACACAAGCAAAACTTGTAGCTGTGAACCCACCCAGAACGAAAATGAAGAAAACAGTGACCCAGTCCTCCATAAAATTAAATGATGGATTTTCACATAATTCTGAAATACAGATGTTAAAGTTAGGTGAGATGAATCCCGTGCTCCAGGAACACCACTGTTGGTGACAAGAAGCCTCACAAGAGAGACCAATAGCTTCCAGCTCTAGCACACATGAGCATTAGGAGACACGTTTCTATATTCTTCTCTCAGTTGTTCCTTCCACGACATCAGTTGAAATGGCAGAGCTTTAATACATCAGGAAGACAGCTGTAACCCTACACCAATCTCCTCATCTGCCTACCGTGTACCACCAACTGCACTCACCCAAACCCATCTCCTAACTTACTTAAGGCAGGTTCACCTAAGGCATGCTTCATCTCAGCAAGCTTTTACTTCCTAGAGGCTTTTTGTCTCCTGAACCTGGTACTGCATCCTCAGACAGGAGTACAGACCTTGAAAATTGCTCAGTTCTGACAGAGGTTGGAAAGTCAAGATGTTCCTGCTCTCAAGTACTCAGCTGAAGGATCTGTCTTCAGCTCTCCTGAATGCCTCCACCTAAACAGACCTGGCAGCTACTGCTGTTATGTATCACTTTAGCAGTCTGGAAACTTCTGCACCACAGTAAGCAAAGCTGTGTATCAGTACTAGCTTTCCCATCCTGCTAGAAAACTTATGTTATGCTAGAGAGGTATGACACTTGGAATGAAGTTTTTAGTTTTCCAGTATCATAAGCATAAGAAACAAATACGGGTAAAGATAGTTAAAGAGAGAATAATTGTCTGCTCAAAGGAAATATAAGGATAATAGAATTTATATGCACACACAGATTTTGCGTCTAATTTCAGGTCAGTTATAGTTTATTAGTGTATTTTCATTTATTCCAATGGACCACATCCTTTGTCATCTTAACTGTAACTGCCAGTGATGGTGAACTGTCACTGGTGATAACAGTTCTGGTGATCCATCTTTGCACTATAACCTACACTAAACTGACTAACTTTTTTCCTTTACATCTTTGAGTAGCCTCTGACTCTTCATTATTGTTCTCAGAGCTCCATTAAAAAAAAAAAAAAAAGAAAAAGAGAAAGCTAGTATGTTATTTAACTTTGGATTTGTTTCTGGTTGTCCTCATTGAATACAGTTCAGAAGCTTGAGATGTTATAGACTTCAGTATCAAAATAGAAAGAAATTATACATCAGCTAAAAAAATAATTGCGTGGTGAACAAACAATATGCAATCTGACAGATATTTCTCTCCAGGAGATTTCATCTCAAGTGGTCAGATTAGTAGGGGAATTGCAGAGGAAAACATACCTTTTGCTAATGGTCAGTAACAGTTTCAAGGAATTAACTGTGCTTTCTGGTGTGTATCATTCATATGTAAGATTAAGGAATGTTCTGTCCAAATTTAACCCTTCAGAGTTTCAAAGCGTATCACAAGCCTAAACATGACAACACTGCAGACATCATAAAGAAGCAGAGCATAAGCAGGCTTAAAATACTAGCTATATCAACTTAAATGACCCTTAGGTTGAACTGAAGAATAAAAAGGTCAAGAGCCTTCTTAAGATTTGCCCAGTAAAACAGTGGCAGGGGAGAGAATGAATGACAAGTCGTGTGCTGCATTCTCTCACTATAATAAACAGTATTGCTTATGAAATGATATGAAAGGGAAAGCTTTTGCACCTCAAGGAAACACAGCCCTGACCTCTAGCAGGAAGAACTCCTGCAGCACAAAGATTTATCTGACCCCATTAGGTTAGTGAACTGTTGCTTACATGAACAAACACACTAGGGTAAATGAGACAATTCAGATGGTCAGCTTCCCAGTGGAGTGAGCTACTTAAAACTGATGAGAAACTGGAATGAAAGAGAACATTTAACAGTTGGGAAGAAAATCAAAGGAAAATGTACCACCTCCTTCACCCTTTTTTCCTTCCTCTTCCTTCTTTCCTTCAACTCATTTCATCCTTTATGACTGAGGGGGGATGACTTAGCCAGAACAGTTCCTTGAAGGCACAAAGAGGAGAAGAGACATGAAGAGTTCTAATGATGGAGACCGTGTACAATGGACAATTTCAGTTTAATAGATAATTTATGAAATACTAGGATAACCCCAAAGTGTTGTCACAGAAAGAAACTAGGAATTCAGATTGAAGGCAGTGTCTTAGGACCAAAACAGGTAGGTACTCTTGAAAAAGCTCCCAGTAGAAGGGGAAGACCCCACTTCATACATTTACACTGAGTGTCAGTGTGCACCAGGCTAAGAGAGAGAGAGAGAAGGAGCAGACTGTATCTCGAACTACAGTGAAAAAGAAAACAAGCTCAGCAAGCTTTCCAAGGTGAGGTCAGGCTTAGATGAAAGAAGAAGGAGAAATAAGGGAAGAGAGAGGGAGAGGTGTTACATTGCCAAACCTTTGCACTCATTGTAGCCAAGATACTGGAACAGCTATAAAGGAATTTTGGAGTCAGATATATTTTAAGATTCTATTTTCATATTTCATTTTTTGTTTCCAATTTTTCAGTCAGGAATTCATGTCACTGCTTGCTAGGACACATTTGTTTCCTTCTTTAGGCTTGTCTTGTGTTAAGAATGGGCTGCTTTGGCAAGAGGCAAGCTATGGAGGAATAACCTGTAGTGCTGGATTAACTCATGCTGAACATGGTTGTTTGCCATGTGATGACGAAGAGCAAGGGAATTAGGATGCAGAATGTATCATGAAGTTCTTGCTAGACAGAGCCCCCACAAGGTCTCAAAAAAGCAAGATTCTCAGAAACATAAATGAGCCAACAATGAACTGTGTAATCTAAGTATATGAGCACAAATGAGGCAGAGCGGAAATCAGACATTAAACAAGTCCCTATTTTTTAAATCTCTCAAGCCCTTCCAGGTGCTAAAACAAGTGAACAGCATGTGACAACTGTGTTTTATTATTAATCCTTGTATTAGGGTTAACTTTACTCTGCTTTTCTTCTTTGTCTCCTTATTACAACTATTGCTTGAGGTTCCAAATGTGTTAGTTTCAGTTTTTTTGTTAAAGGTAAACGTGTAGCAGGTCACTTTTGTTACAGAGTGAGTAAGATAAATTTCAAATGTAGTCCTGCTCAAATATAGTTGGGAATTTTTATATTTTAACAAAAAAAGAATGTGTTCCCTTTTCTGTTGATGTCAATGACAGTTCTTACGTGTAATAAATACAATTAGCACTGGTAGCTGAAATTCCCCACAGAGAAATAGTTCAAGACAGATGATAATAAAAAGGGGGGGAGGGGAAGTGGGGTGTGATTAGAGCAGCAAAAATATCACTTATTAAGGTTATATCTTCACTGTGGGGTTGCTCTCTGGTGCCCACACTTTGGCAACAACAAAGACCTCCAAACTAACTAGAGTGATGCCTTGATCTAAGCAAGATGAATTGCAGAGCTATAGGTTACAGTCTGTGCTTTAATTCTTATTCTTATTCTTAGTCTGATAAATATCTCACTCTACAGAGAGGATTCAGACATCCCTCTTGTGCCTTACCACAGTTCCCTCTTTCCTTCACTCAGTTCGTGGGTAAACACTCAGTGTCTTCAGAACCATAGCAAGTCTCCATGGAAGTCCTGTCATTCATCTGTGACTCAGACACAGTTATTCTGTGCATCATAATACATTATCATATAGCTATAGTTATTGGTGCCACAAAATATGAAAAGTGTATTTACATTAGCAAGGAGAGATTAATCTTCCATCACTTCAGATATCTATGGTGTGGGATGTGATCCATTGCATCTATTTTACATGTCTGTGTGACACTGAGATGAAGATAACCTCAGGAACACCTATTCATTGTCTATAAAGAGACTCTAGCTGCGATGTAGACATTTCTGTTGGTTAAGATTAATCCCATTCCAAGTGACTAATCTCAGCTAGGAAAGAGATTTTTCTTTTCTAATCTCAGCTGGGAAAGAGATTTTTAACTTTTCTTACTGCCTTGAACTCAGATCGTTGCCTGTCAGAGTGAGTGCTGGACTGCAGTGTTAAATCCAACAGATTAGCTGAGGTCATGAGAGATGCAAAGCAGGGTGGAGCACAAGCACTTAAAGAGTCAGACCCTGGTTACGTGCCCTTCCCCAGCTAAACCCGGTCACTGCTGGGGTGAGTGTTCTTTCCTTTCACTTTGCTGTGTGGTTTACGACAGTCTGCTCATTAATGAGCATCTGTCTCAGCTGAAATGTTGTGGTTGTCCTAAGATTAATGTTTGCCATCAAGGTGGAAGGTTAGACCAGAGACTGCGGAATAAAAGATGAGCGCTTGTACAGGCAAGTGCTAGACAGTAGAAAAGGTCACCACTTGCAGCTGAGACTAGCGCAAACAGATCTTTTTTTGCTCTTTCCCACTACTATTTAAAACAAAGTGCCTGAATTCACTCTGATTTGGCAACAAAAAAAAAGTACTTGTACAGGCAGGGGTCTCTCTGAACCAAGCAGCAGTGGGTTTAGCTAAGAGATCATAGCTGAGTTAACAAATGAGGGCTGGAGTTTCTGGAGATCCTATGATCTTTCATGTAAGGGAGCTAAAAAGTCTCCAGACAGGATTGTTTTCTCACTGGAGGGATCTTGGAAAATTATAAGATTCAAACATTTTGAAAGTTAAGGACATAGCCAAGCTTAGAGGTTAATAAATAGATGTGTGATTAGTAAGATGAAATAGAGGAAGAGAAAACACGCAGTGTGATGATACATATAATGACTGAGCTTTAAAGACATGGATATGTAGATCTGGATTACTATTTCAAATGTGATTTTGCATTGTCTTTGTTCTGCCTAAGGACTTCAACAATGCAAGTTGAATCTGCTCTGAAGAGTTCATCTCAAAACCCATAAAGTTTGATTAGCCCTGTAATCAGTCAGTTAGACAGACAGATGCTCATCAGTTCTTCATCATGTCCTTTCATTTTGAAGAAAAAACAAAATACAGACATTGGTCAAGACAGACTTTGTTAACAGAGTATTGCAGCAACCAGTGGTTGCCATAGCTAACCACGATTACCCACTTGAACAGCAATCCACTGGAACAGATGAGCGGCCTGTTCCTGGGCAACAGGGGGAATTGAAAAGTTGCCCTCTTTCAGATTTCATCTGGCAGATACACAGAGTTAAGTTTGTGTTACTTTATTTATATTCTCTGACACATACATGGATGCATAAATTGATCCATTTCAGATACCTGTTCACTGGATGTAACTACCTTGTTTGTGAAGTTTGTTAACTACATGTCAAGGCATAAACTGTAGCAAAATAACTTCAAAATCCAAGCAACACTGAAGACAATCTCACCATATAATACCTTATCTCACATTTCAGCAGACAAAAGACTATACCACTTCCCATTTTATGTGTGAGTAGACCCCAGGCCATAAAAATCAAATAAGACTCAACTAGGAAAAAATCTGGGCTAATGAAAAACTTATGTTAGAAATGAAGAAACTCTGTAGGTCCAAGTACACATTGATTTCATAATCCAAAAGCTGTAAGCTGCTTTTCCATTAGCTGGCAAAGCCTTTCTCCAAGCTTCGCCTTGACTAGAAAGTGCTGTTTATAACATGATAATGAGCTTAGCACCAGTTTTTAAATCCTTATCACAAACAGAACTGGAGCTGAAGTAATCAGAACAATAGAAGCAAGATTTACTTGTATCGTCTCTGATCATTTGTAACGATCAACATGGTGTCAGCTAAGTCAGCTCTTGTGTTTTCAAAGCTTTTGTTACGACATTGCCTGGAAATGACATTGTCTGGAAATCTTCATTGACAAGCTGGGACATCACATTTCTTCATGGATCCCCTCGAGGCTGATGAGAGTGATTTAGTCATGAATTCTGTTTGTAGGTTTGCATGCCTTTTCTATGAGTATGATGTATTTCCAAAAAAGGATTATGAGAATATCTATATGTCAACTGTTTTCCTGTTCTTGAAGAGTTTGCATAAGACTTTGTAATTGACATGAAAACCAAAATATTAAGTATTAACAGTAAGTCTGACCTATGGTTCATTGGTTTTAAAGCTGGAGACATGATCATGACTAAATCTGAGCTTTTCCATCACCGATGAGCTGTAGGTTCTCACCTATCTATTCACATGAAGCCCATAGCTTCAGGCTGACCTAGAACTGTTTTAGGAGGCTGTTTGTTTTCTTTTGGGGTTTTGCAGTGGATTTTCTTTGTTTCTTTGTTTTTAATCTGATAAGAAAAAAAAAGCAGAATTTCTTTTTTCAGCTGAGTCACTGAAACTTCACTTGACAAGACCTGGTCAAGTGGCTTTGTCAAAGCCAAAGCACGAGTCTGTGGCAGAATTAGACCAGCACACAGACCTGTAATTATGTCTCGCATGTTCTTATTACCCTGCAGACATTCAGTCAGGCATCTCAGTGCTTAAGAAGGTAGGTGAATATCACCAACCTTATGTGAAGAATTCAGAAACCAAGCAAATACATTAGATCTGAAACTTAACTAAGGTCATTCAATAGGCTAAGGAAATCAGTATATCAGTTCAATGCAGCATGAACAAATGATGGAACAGAGGATAAAAGAAACTTTATTTACTGAATACTGAATTTAATGAATTTAAATTTACTGAATTTACTAAGTAAATTTAAATTTACTGAATTTACTGAATTAAAATAAATTATTTAGATATAGGCTTGCCTAATGTTCTTCTGGAAACCATGTATTGTCTAGTGATGGATTTTTTTTAGTATGAGGTCCTTTCCCACTGTGAGGGGACACATTTCTGGCACTAGAGGAAAAACTAGGAGCATGTTATTTTCATTGAGGTTCTCAATTATTGAATAAGGATTCCAGTGATACTCTAGCAGACATTTTTACCATCAGAGCAGATACTCTTTACATCCTGCAAGCCAGAGGCCTCTCCAGAAATTTTTGTAACTACCTGCTGAACTGGGCTTTCGAAACTGAGAGAAGGAGCTAGTAAGACAGCGCTGTTAGCCAGACCTATTTTCTTGGTAACCTGACCACTGAGGCAGAACATGTTACCTTCTGGTGTCAGAGGTGGCAATGCAGTGAAGATTATTCTCAAGGTCACCACCAACGCCATTCAACATCATGTGCTGTCAGTCCCTGAAACCAACTTACAAAGAGCTAAGATTAGTCACCTAAGTAAGGATATGTGGTGGTGGTAAAGCTGGGTGACTTTTTCAAGACGTTTTCTACAAGTCTTAAAACCCAGACTGCATCTCTGTGTGTTCCTACTCCTGCCTTTGCTTTGCCTGGCTGTTGGCAGTACTCCTTGCACTATGGGTCATGACCACTCTGAGGGTCACAGGAGAGTTCAGAGAGGATCACAAACTGCTAGAAAAAGCTTAAAGGGGTTTTCTAGCAAACAAACAAACAAACAAAAATGAACAACATGAATAGCAAGTTAAGCTGATTTAACATTTGATAAAAAGCAGTAACCTTTCATTCAAACCCCACAGTCTTTACCCTTGAAATGGTGTACCCTACTGAAAGACGTTCAAGGGACTTTCAGGAAGACAAAGGGGTGAAGGGCTTATAATTTTCAAAAGTGAAAATTTTTATGTCAGCTAATTAGCTCCCCAAAGGAAGGTGAGGATTAGAGTAACAGTGAACTCACAACAGATACAGAGCACGTTTGCAGAAAGGGAAAGTCCTGCTCTGAGGGTCATGCTCTTCCAATCAGGGAACAGCCTGTGATCCCATGTGACTACATGAGATTTCAAACTAAAATTTATCCTTCTTCAGCATCATAGTTTTGGTTGTAAAATCAGCCCATAACTTAGTTTTTGATAAAAGTGACCAATAGGGATCTGTGCGAGCTGATTTTAATCATTACAATAACAAGTTAAAGATCTGAAACAGATGTACTATATAAGCATAAGGTAACGAAAAAGGTAGGGTGAGCTGGATGCCAAGCAGAAACAAAACCTGACAGGTTACTACTGCTTCTACTGCTTCTTTTGTTGTGCAAGGAGAGCTGCAGATCCATTGTGGTGGAGTGATTGCGATGGTGGGGCAGAAGCACAAGAAGAAACTGATGAGAAGAGGCCTCAGGATACTGGAATCTTGCTGGTTCTGCAGGGAAAGATGGGACATTGCTTGCTAGCCCTGTCTATGAGGATGCCTTTGCAAGCTCATTTTGATTGTAGATTTAGATTTAATGAAAGGTGAAAGTCTGAGGTTACCAGACAGTTAGTGAACCTTCTGCCAGTTAAAGGTTTTGCCCCAAAGACCACACCTTGTGATGGCTGAATTTCACTGCCACCCCTTCCAGAGTGTTTTCCCTCTGCTACCTTGTTATTGTAGTGACGGTGGCATTGTAAATTATAGTCCCAGCTGGATGAAGAACCCTTCTGAACTGATCCTAGTGCTGTTCCCTGTAGTAT
This sequence comes from Tauraco erythrolophus, assembly GCF_009769465.1. Classification (NCBI taxonomy): domain Eukaryota; kingdom Metazoa; phylum Chordata; class Aves; order Musophagiformes; family Musophagidae; genus Tauraco; species Tauraco erythrolophus. Next base: position 61,270,497 of record NC_141466.1, on the reverse strand, counting down.
TGCTAATGATTACACAGCTGCCTAGTAGGCATTCTAGAGCGTAGGCTTGTGGGTCTGCCTCCAGCACAAGTTGCAATAAAGTTTATTTTCATTCAAAACAAAATATGTTGGGATTATTGTCAGAACAGCCCCAGAGGCTTGCACAGGGGGTCTAGTAAGCATTGGTAAGAAAATTAGAAGCCTTGAGGTTATTAATGTTGCTAGAACAGCAAGCTTAGTGGCCAGCAGAGGTGTAATTTACCTACACTAGCATCACACGATGGAGCAAGGCAATCAAGTAAGAGGTCAAGGGACTTTAACATAACATAAGATAGATATATAGCCCCAAGCTTTTTAGGCCAGATTCTCAGCTGCTGTAAATCAACGTAGCTTCATGGGAATCAGTGGACCTATGCAGTTTTCAATGTGCTAAGAATCTGGCCTATATCCTTTATGGAAGTTATCCTGAGGTCTGAAATGAATGCAGCAGTGAAACTCAATTTTCATTTTGCTTTGTTTTAAAGCCAGCACATGACATTTTTAGCTCAGCTGTACATCAGTTTGGAGAGCAAGACTGTAGTTTAACACTTTTGGCAAGCACACATCTCAAAACGGTCATGAAAAAGCTGATGAGATTCCATCAATACACATTAGCTAATAGAGAGAAAACTTAAGTAAATGCAGAAGGAGAAAATATCTATTTTTAACTGATTAGTAACCAAAGTTCAGGTAGCATATAGTCTTTTTGCCTGAAGCTGTAGTTTCTAGACTATAAAACAGCATTTCATGTTCCTATGTATAAAAATGAGTTAGCATATGTTTGACTAAAAAAGTAATATCAGTTTTTGGTGATTTAAGTGACTTGAGAGTGTGCTGTACATTCATGCCGGGGGACAGAGTGAAGAAGCTGCCAGAGATAGCAGAGAGTGTGAGGAAAACACAAACAACTAAAATGCATGTGCTATTCACTCACAGATACATAAGGTTCAGTCCTTCTCCTGGGTACGTATAGATTTAGATCCAAGCCACAACTTTTATTCCTGGATTGCAGTCCAAGTCTATGTCTCAATGCAGTCCCAAAGCTAATGGAGTTACAGGGAGCAGGGAGGGGATTGTCTAGTGTTTTTCTTCAGAATAATTTGTGGCAACTCATAAATATAAATCCTGCGGTAACACTTGAATCTCTACCAGACACTTTAGCCTCCAGTAGTGCTGCTTCCTGTTCTCAAGCAGTCCTTATATTTGCTGATTTATCACAATTACACATAGTACCTGTCACAGGAAAAAAACTCTTACTACCTTCCTCTGATGAAAAATGTAACACAGAGTACAAAGAAGCTCAAGAAGTATTGACATTTTTGTGAAGAGAAGACACCAATCTGTGAATCAATCAATTTACTTGTCCTACATATCTGTAGAGACTGAGCTACTTAAGAGTTTGAGTTCCACTTTTGTTGAGCTCTGTAGTTGTTCTTGTCCTTCATTTAGACAAGGACCTGGCTCCAGTTGTCCCATGAGAGCAAACTTAGAGTTGTAGTTTGCATTAATGCATCAGTATTTAGAATCTTGGTATTTATTGAGAGTTTCAGTTTCAAAACTGATCTGACATTACAGATGGAGTAGACTTATTAACAGTCTTCTCAATAAATGTGTTCTTTCTTGGCCCTGAAGTTTAATCAAGTCACATTTTCCAGGTCATAAAGGTCCTTTACTTTCAGCTCAGGACTCTTACACAACTGAGTCAGATAGGGATTTTGCAGGTCAGAATTGAAAAGAGACATAGCGTTTTGTCCATTTCAAAGCTCCTGATGGGGGTGGTGGTGGTGGTGGTGGTGGTTAAATGTTTAAGGTAAGATCAACTGAAAGGTAATAACATACATCATCTTCTTTCTCCCTTCTTTACTTCACCCACTTGAGTGAAGCAGTTTATTCCCATCTGCGCTTCCATATAGCCTTTCTGGCAAGCAAGAGTAGGAATCCACACTCCCACATCTCCCTTTCTTTTGTTTCCTCTCCATTTGCTCTCAGTAAATAAAATCAAGCAGGACCCTGATGAAGCTTGAAGGAGCTGCATCCCCTCCAAGTTGGGCTAGGGTGAACGTAGACTTTTCCTCTCCTACCTGCCCTCCTCCAGCACTGCCAGTGGCTGCTCCTTCCCTAGCAGCAGCAGCAGAGCAGCCGGCTCCTCCACTAGCAGAGTTCACAGATCATCATGCTCATTAACACAAACTGAACTCGACTGTGACTTAAATTGATATACCAGACAGGCAATTGCAGTTGCTGGGGAACCAAACACTCTAACTGTTCTGTTGCCACCACTGCTGCTGGGGAGGAAACCTCCAGGCAGAGAGCTGGGGGCAGAGAGCTGAAAAGGATGACTTCTTAGGTTACACCAAGCTGGACCACCACAGAGCCTTTGGAAGTTCCTTCTGTCACTGTCTGAGTTGCCCTGGAACGGGGTTGTAAAGCATGTGCAGGGCCAAGGAAATCTGTTTTGCCATGCTTCTTTGCACGGGTAACTGAAAACCCACAGCCTTACTCAATCCACCTCCTCAGAGGATTCATGCTCTCTGGAAGGATATCTGCCTTCCAGAAACCAGAGCTGGTGACAGGGTACCAGCTGGCATGCTTGTCACTCTTTACTTTTATGTGGGCAGCCTGACAGGCTGATCAGAATCTAAATTTAACTGTACTGCTTCAGGTATTGTGAAAACATTGTGTTTCTGGATCACTAGGGATGCTGGGCAGTGAGCCATCCCAAGGACCAGGAGCCAGAAGGTTGTCTACTGGCATATTCTATGGAAAGCATATAGCTGATTCTTTCTTGGCCGTTTATCTCCCATCCCAAACAAGGGGCAGAAGTTTGAAGTGTTAACCCTTCCAGATGTGTACAGGGAGGTACCACTGGTATTCATCAACTGTTTCAGAATAAGTAGGCTGGCACACTGCTCCTATGTAAGGATGGAAACTTTGCTGGTCAGGATGCAATCCTTACCTACACCACATGCAAGGGTTTGTTTTCACTGATCTCAGTGGCTTTTTTCCTATTGATACTTAACTTACAAAGAACCTGACCCACAGTTCTCCAGAACTGTGAGTATATGGGATCAGATCCCATACACTCTGTTAAAAGCATCTTTTGGTGACTCCCAAAGCACTTACAAGCGCAAGATAGGATAAAGTATGAGATGAATGGGAAGCTTGAATGAAGTAGGAATTGTAAACCTTCGGGTAGAATTTCTCTCTGGAGAGTTCAGTCTCCTCTTACTAATAGGTCAGGATCACATGACCAGTGAGGGTCACAGGCAACGCCACAGCAAGATCAAAACATAAACATGATTCCTGTGTTATTTTAGCTAAACCAGGAACAAATCTGGCAACATTTGTCTCTGGCCTTTCAGCTCTGTGACAGGGCAATGATGGTGCTCAAGCCAGCTGGCTATCTGCTCTGCAAGAGTCAACAAGTTTCTTGACATGCAATGTCCTTCTATCTCATTTGTTGATTGGAGCAGTGAAATATTTATGAACTGCCATCAGTGTCCAGCTTTTGAGTTTTGACCCAGTAAAGGATAAATATGGGACAATTTGCCTTTGGCCTTTCGCTTTGGCCAGTGACCAGCTTTCTGTCTGTTTGTGGTTTCAACTGGATGGGGAAACAACCGTCCCCTAGGTAAAACCCTTTCCATATCTATGACTTACTCCAGAAATAAATGATTTTAAAACCAAACACATCGAGTGAGAAACAAATCCCACACAGTTGTCCAATGGCCTTCGACCTCCTGATGGCTTGATGCCAGCTGGCTGCCAGCTGGCTACTTCACTACACTAGGAAATAAGTTTCTCACAGACAGCGCTCCCTTCCATTTTTAGTCCTATCAAAAAAGAAAAAGCAAACACACCTTTCCTATAACACTCTTTTGATTCAAAAAAGGGAGAGATGTGACACAGGTGGTTGTTGAACTTTCCACTCTGAGTGGCAAACTACCAACCAGCTACTGCTGGACTTCACACATCCACAGCAAAACAAAAACTTGCTCAGGCAAATCGTGGTGCCTTGCCGCCTTAAAAGAATCATTAAAAAATGGAGAGAGAATAAGTAAATAAATAAATAAAACAGTGGGAAGTATCACAGACTGTTTGTACATGGTAAGCAGTGAGTAAAGATGTGCACCTTTTGACTGATATACGAAGACCTAGACTTCATACATAGGCTCTGTGCTGAAGAGTTCCTGCTTTGCACAAAGACAGAAAAGATGTGAAGCATCTTTACTTTGCTGTGGAAGTTTTTCACTGCCTGATTCTGAAGACATTTGCCTAGTTCCTAGAAGTAGAGCAAATGTGTGCTTTCAGTAGTGGGCATGCAACCTTCCTGACCCTCCCAGCTGCCTACCAAAATCTTCATACTGCCAGGACCCATGAGATGCATAGGAATGCCTCAGAGAGCTGAAGGAAGGAGGTCCTGGCAATAGTTCTCAGGCAGGTGATGACAGGGTCTCCCAAGGGATCCGGCACTCTATTGCAGGATGAGGCTGGGCCAGGCATGCAGCTGGATTGGAGGGTGACCTGCTGCTGTGGCTCATTTCCTTCCACAGCTGGGTGTTGCAATTATCTGACAGTCCCCACATCAACATGCGTGAGATAGGTCCAGCCTGGGAAATGCATACATATTTCTCAAAAGCTATTGAACATCTATATATTAGTCATGCAAGGATAAGATTTTATACAGATTATATATTTTTTTTCTTCTTTTTCTTCTTTTTTTCCAGTGGTGCAGAAGACCAAGCGCATTTAATCAGCACTAGCTGTTATCATTCAAACAATTTTTTAACCCCGCTGTGACCCTAGGACTTCCCGTTTCTCAAGACTCCATTTCTCTTTTCTGTCTTTTGACTCCTATAGCACACAATGTCCACAGACAATGAGTGTCTTCCTATTCTTTCCATGCTCCATCTGCCCATGAAGACTCTGAGGGTTGCATGAGATGTGATTCTCCCACTCTAGTTTTCCCATGACAGATTCTCTTCCATCCTGTCATTTACATTTACAGCCTGACTCCAGGCCTGTTCATGGCCAGAGAAGTTTTTTCATTGACTTCTGTGGGCTTTGAATCAAGCCTTTATGAACCACACATGTACCCAACAGGTATTTATTAACACGAGCTGGCCATGTACTGTATGCCATGAGTGTGGAAAAAACTAACAATAACTTTACAATTACCCACCTAAGCCCTCTAACAGGCTCCAAAGGCATGTCTCTTCGCCAAGCAAGCATTGAATCAAGTTTGACATTTCTAGGGTAAATCATTTTTGTATTCTAAAAACCAAAAAAAAAAGGGTTAGGAAAAAGTCCAAAGAGTGAGAACATCCCCATTTTTGGACAATAATATCATCCAAATGTCCTATCCAAATGGCTTCAAATGTTCCAGAAACAAATGTGCATTCTGGGATAAGACCTCTGACTGCTAGGTAAAATTTCAGGTGGATCTGCTTGAGGTTGGCAAGATTAAGCAGGGGTTAAAATGTGATTAACAGTGGGGTGGGTTTTTTTTCTTTTTTTTTTTTTAAATTAGCCATGGAGATATTAGTGTTATTCACAACCTTTCCAGAGTGCTTAGACAGCGTCGGATAGTAACGTCTTTATGTATTGACTTTACATTCTGATATTTCAGTTCTTTCACAGACTTTGCCTAAACATGTTATTTTCGAGTTGTAAGACATGAAATCAGATGTCATTTTTTGGTCTCTGCTCGAATTGAATGGGTGGAGTCTGTATCATCAGAGAGGACAGCCCAGTGGACTTGGAAAACCCTCAATCTGCTGTGTGGGTGAGGTGTCACAAAGGACTTTGCACAGTTCTACCAGAAAGTAGCTCTAAACCAAGAAATCTGGATCTAGACCTAGATAAAAAGTGTCCCCAAGGACAAGTCTGATGAGCTCAATGGTTTCCATCCAGGCCAATTTCTAGCTGTGATGTAAGACAAGGATATTTCCCTTAACATGTAAGTTTTGCATCATCTATTCACTCATGCTTTTTACTTTTTCACTTTGTGCATCAAATCAATCATTGCAATACCTGCAAAATTTTAGTTTTTCCTTATGCATGTCATAGCTCAGTTGGGTTTGGTCCTGGTGAAACATACATCTCGGAGAGAGCGTATGGAGAGAGGTATCTGCTAACAAGTAGTTTTGTCTTGTTCACAAAGGTCAGATTTTTTTAAAGTATATGTTAAAATTGGAGTTTTCTGAGTCCTAAACAAGTATTCACATGCATATGAGTGTCTTGCTTTTTTAAAAAAGCTCAGTTACCCTAAGCTCATCTTTAGCAGTCCCTTTTGAAAGTCATGACTGAAATAACTTACAGTACTGTCCATAGATCTTGGTCACCTTTTCTTCATTGGCTGTCCCCTGAAGACACATGTGCCTTGGTCATTTCTTCCTCTGTTGCTTTATAAACTCTGCAGTTGCAAGGGTTAAACACAGAATCATACATTCACAGATGCAAAAATACATATTTTTTTGGCAGGGCAAATGCACTAGGCAACTTCTGCGTGTTTGTGCTTTGAGTAAGGAGGCCACTTGCTTCTAATGTTACAGGAATATGTTGGCTAGTGGAAAGGCAGACACCATTTTTTACTAATTGAATAATCTGTGTATCTTATCCAAATGCCAGGAGATTGCTTCTATCCCGTGATTAGCTTGGAGTTTTGATGACATTTTTTTTTTTAAAAAATATACATTCCAAAGTCAGTTTCCTGTTTGGCCCAAATAACTTTATCCATAGTACAGAATGATGGGAAAATGAGCTTTGGATGAAAGAAATGCTAAATAGGGAACAATCTTTTGCTTGGCTTACCAAGTCAGTTTCTAGGTAGGATACTGTTGGGTAGGTAGGCATATTCAACTGTTTGGCACTAGTGCACGGAATAGCAAACACATTTAGCAGTTAAAATCAAGCTTGCATTAATGATTTCATTGCCTGAACTAAATTTGTAATGTAAATCACTCAGAGGTGCTCTAAGGCATTTCTATTCTTAGAAGAAAAGTCACAAACTGGAAAGTAACGTCACCTTTGCAATCAGCACCCCCTTTAGCCTGTAATGTGGAACACATGGTGGTTGAAGAGGTTACAGTGTTACAGAAATGTCATTACAGAATTTCTCTGTGTTAACATGTATCATCTGTCACATAATTGTTTGTTTTACAACCCATACCTATAATGGGCTAAGTGGGGACTATTTATATCAGTTAACAATGAGTGCCTTTAATTAGTATTTCATGCAACTGGAACATGTTAAAGATTCTGACACAAATCTGGCTTGGGTTGCTAAATTCCATATGAATTTCATTATGAAATTGCTAAGACATTACAGTTGCTCAGGTATTGAGGTTTAGAAGTGCACTTCATCTGTTACAAAACCAGAGTAAGTCATGCGCACGTTAAAGAAAAATCTTCAAAACAACAGTTTGGTATCTGACACAGCTGAATGAGAGTTTAAAGGAAGAAAGATGAAAACTTTTTATGATTTAAAATGTGCCTGTGTTTGCTCTTAAACTGCAAATTTACTGTCATCTGCACAGCTAAAGCATTACTTAGAATGGAAAAGAAAAAAAAAACAACAACAAAACAATGGAGAATCATATTGTACACAAAAATGATAATGAAACTTTGCTAAAAATGGATCAGTCAACTAAGATATTCACAAGCTTTTGCTAGACTGTAGGAGGTAAAGGTGGTCTTTTGCTGGTGGTTGAGACTGCGTGGTTACAAACATGTGTCCTATGGTTTCTGAGTGAACTTCGTAAGCAAAATACTTAGACTGAGATCCTCACACCCAGCCCAGCCACTTTTCAGTGACTGCAGTGGTCAATAGAACACTTTGGAGACGTGGTCCACACTGAAGGAGACTCCCAGCCCCTATGGGACTTTCCTCCATAGGTACTCGTGAATTTGCAGCATGAAGAATGTACCAAAGAGCAGTGTAATATGCAGGGAGTGATGTGAGAGGAAAATGTGCCTGAGGTTACTGTTGTAAAATTTGGGTAGTGTCATGGTCCTTAAGACTGATTGAAAGAACATGCTAGAATAAGGCTGGTGTCAAAATTAGAACAGTTCAGGAGATTAAGAGTGGGAGAGCAAAGCACGCAGGAAAGCCCAACAGCTTCATGGCTCAACGTTATTCTTCTCACATGTATGGGCAAGAGGCTCCATCCCACTGTGTGCCTCAGTTCCTGAACCTAACACTACTTTTTTCTTCTATATCTGTTATTAGACTTGTTTATTTGTGATTACAAATTTACATTGTAATCACACACTAATTCAACAAAGGTCTCTAGAACTTATCTCAAAACTTTCTTCAAGATTTTGAGAGGCCGAATTAGGAAAGTGAAGAAGCTCAGGATGTCTTTTTTTCTCCTCCCCAATTTTTATCAGCTACCTGTACCAGTGCCTACAATTTTTGGTCTAATGAAGTTTCTGGCAGGTGACTACATTATCATGGAATTACTTTACAGATAACTTTAAAGGGAACTTCGTGGATCATAGTTGATCTATTAATTAGTACGCAGATTAAAATATTTTTATTCATGGAATGCCAGAAGCTGGTAGGTTGTTCTAAGTAAACTCGCTCTATCTCCTTGTGAAATTACTAATTCGGAGTCCAGCAACAAGACTCACATTATAGCTGTTTATTCATCGTCTATTTTAATAGACAGAAACCCTCTTTTGTCATTTTAATTTTTCCACACAGAGCACGCCAACTGTCCTCTCCCACTGGAGTGGGCTTGGCAGTAGTAAAGATCTTCATGGTTTATTACCTTTGTTGAAATAAAGGATCTAATTTCTGAAATGTGTTGTCAGTATTCCAGATAGCAGTAAAGTAGGTCCTACAATGCCATCCCTGATCTTTTTATATTAATTATTTTTATAATTCTTTTGAATTTTTTACTAGCAATTTGGTGCTAGTACATTTTACCTTTTAGTTACGTTTTGTTTCTACCGTGAGTTCTAAAATCTGAAAAGCTGCTGTTAATTTGCAATCATATTCTCTTTCTCTTTCTATTCACCTGGTTCATTATGAAATGTTTTGAAGATTTCTGTCACTCTTACCACTAGCAGTTGAGGTAGTCAGAAAATATTTTTAACAAGATATCACAAATAATGGAAAAAAAAAGAGGAATTTCACAACCTCATGTGATTGTCTTTGATATCCATTTTTCCTCTGTTCAACTGACTTAAACTTATATTTTTGTTAAAGTTAATCCTTAGTTAAGCTACATTTTTCTTGAAGAACTATAACAAGGTGTTTTAACAGAATCCTCTGACATAGGACATCAGAAGGAATAGTATCCAGGCTGAGTGCACAATATATAGAAGTAGATAGGGATTCAAAGAACATCAGATGTAATGAGAGGACATACCAAAACTTCTGAAATATTCTGAATTCTGTGCATGAGAGATTTTTGCTGGCTATTTTCACCTACATCCTCTTTTTTTCTCTTCTCTGTCCTCTCCTCTCTCAAATAATTTTCTCTCAAAACCTGTTTTTTGACTGATTGTCTCTTTTACTCTGGAAAATAATGAAAAACTTCTAGACATTTATGAAAAGAAAGTCCCTCCTCTGGAGAATTCTAGAGAATGCATCATGATAAAAGACAAATTTTAAGGAAATGTAAAACCGAAAATTTCAAGAAATATATTAAAATATATCTCTATACTTGTGCATATTTTGAGTAGTGTTTTTTAAAACTTAGGAATGAAGAGACATAAACTGATACTGATTAGTTGATTTTTGGATGCTGGAAAACATATTTCCCATAAAGGGTCAATTTGGGTACAGTACAGTGAAGTGTAGTGATCATAAAAGAAACCGGGTAGCAATCAATCATGCAGATGACTTGCAAGGAAAGGTTACAGACCAGCAGCAAGCCTTGCTCCTTCACAATCTGATGAAGACTATGAGTAAGGAGGAATAAGCTCATTCAATATGGACTTCAGTGTAAATCTTGAAGGGAGTTATACTGGCAAAAAATAATTTCTGGACTATTGGAGGCTTTTTAGAGTTCCTTGCTGGTCACAGAAAAGCATTTGTGTCCCAAAGAAAAGTTTCAAGATACGATTCACCACCACATGCTATTGTGCTTTCACACTGCTGTCACCCCTAGGAAGCTTAGTACTTACCCTGGCAAGTGAGCTGGAATTGTCTGACTTGATGTTCCCAAGGACTGTCACCCAGTTTTAGATGTGCCCTTGTGAGTGGTGGTGTGTTCATTTGAAATATTATAGCATAAAGCATTTATGTCCTCCCATATTGTCTGCCCTGTCATACTTTTTTTTTCTTTTTCTTTTATGTATGTGGCTACTTAGGTTTTTATACCTCCGATTTGAACACACAGCCTTCCACACATCTCAAAAGCCACTGGAAATATAACGTGCACAGTAGTTTGTAAATTAAATATGCTTAAGTAGCAGAAAACTGCAGTTACTAAGGCTGATATATGGACTTGGAAGACTGAACCTAACTTTGTGGATTCAATTATAATTACAGCTGCATGAGCTGGCGCATTGGCAAGATGAACCTGCCAAGACTGGCTTACTAGAAACCATAGGAAGGCTGACCACATCATCAAAGAATAACTCTCTGATGACATAGTACCTGCAGCTCTCCAGCTGATGGCCCACAGGTCCATCCAAAGACACTAGCCAGTTTGGTGGGAGGCAAGCAAAGAGAAAGGATGACAGTTTTCTGCCAGGGTCAAAGGTAGGAGAGATGTTTCCTCTTAGAAAGTTCAGGGAGAAAATCTAAACCTCCAGAATAAAGAAGGGGAAATTACAAAAATATATTGGATTTTGGAGGAATTTGAATAGCTGAGGTGTGTCAGAGCCAGGTTACAGTTACTTATTAGGGAGGAAAGGTTCAGAAATGCAGTGCTTAACACTCTCTCCAGCTCTGCTAAACTATTTATGAAGACCTAACTATAATTAGAAATCCAAATTGAAAAAATAGTAAACCAAAAATTTACTTTAAAAAGTGGGAAAACGGCCAACTATTTTTACTGGGCAGTGCTGGAATGTTAATGCGGAACATACGCAAAGCTGTTATGAAAAAAAAAACGCCTCTTTAATGCTAATATCCAAATAGAATAAATGATAATCGCATTAAGCACCAACTGGGAGTCAGCACAGGTCCCTCAGAACTCAAACCTACTTGATGTTACAGGATAAATTGTTACTGACAGAGCTAGTTTGAGATATTTTTCTGCAGGGAAAATAAAAATGAAACGTAGGAGGAAACACAATTTCTCTTGTAGAATGAATGAAACTGTTTTGTCAGTTAGTAGTAACCAGAATAATACCTGTCTAATTTAAACGTTTTTAAGATGCCTTTGATCTGAATTGCATGGGATGTGTATAACCTCATAACAAGTAATGGAAGCTGTGAATAATCTTCTGCTTTCCCAACCTGGTTCACCCATTTGGTTAAGGTTTAAGAAAATAATCACTTAAACCAGCAACCTGATTTTGTTCCTTAATGCATACACACATGGAATCATGGGGAGAGTTTATGGTGGGTGGAATGCAATTATCTGACCTGGAATTTGCCCGGAACACATGAGGTTAATAAGACAAGGTTTTCCAGGCATATATTTCAATTACCAATCACTATTTCTCTATGGTGGCTTGACGATGGGTAAGCCAAAATCACTAGGGTGAGAATTAATGTAAAATATATCAAAACCTGAGTGCAAAGCTTTCTGCCTTATTTTGGAAACAGCCACATCAGTGCAGCTGTACTGAATCAGGCTTCTTGAGTAGTGGTTCCTCTTGAGTCAAGGGGATCCCATTACAAAGAGATGTGGCGTAAAGCCGTGAGAGAAAAGCTCTGCTGCATTTGTGCTACTTCTTTCCAGAAGCAGCCTGAGCATCTCTGCATCCTGCTCCTAGAAAGTACAACTAATGTGAATGGCTCTGGCTGGAGTCAATCAGGTCTAGCCAATGCTTTTAGCTATGTCTTTAAAAACAAAGCTGGTTACGGCAAGGACAAAGAGGATCTGTGTGCATGGAAGGAAAGGAGAAAATGGAGAGGATGTGTTCTTTAGGTGAGTCAGGAGAACATCAAGTCAAGAGCTAAAGGGAGAGAGGGATTAAACTACAATTTATTTAAAATGAACTTGTGACACTCAAAAATAACAGGAACGAAACATCAGTATTTGGTGTGTCATTGAGCAAATTCACAATGCATTCACATCTTGATTGTACTTAGGTCTGGTACTGCATCCCCCAAAAGCCATAGGAAAACTAATAAAAATACCGAGAAAAGCAACCGATTTGATCAGAAATATGGAACAGTAACCATATGATGAAAACTCAAACCTTGAAAAAACCCAATAGAGAGAAGATGTAAAATCATGGTTTATGTGATATTTAGGTGTAGAAGATACTATGTGCTATAGAAGTGAAATTATTTTAAATTGCATTTCACATTACAAGCAATATCAAACAAAACCATCAGGTAGGAGATCAAAAATAAATATAATGACACTTTTTTTTTCATGTAACTCACAATGGAACTCATAGTGGAACTCACTGTCACAAGATGCTAGACATGCCAAAAGTAATGCAGGGTTCAAAAACTGGTGAAGCTCATCTATTTGAAGAGTATTAAACACAAAAGTTGTTAACACAAAAATGTTACCTCTAATTTGGGAAGTTCCTAATTCTCTGATGGTTGGAACCAGGAGAGGCTTACTGAGGAAAGAGTACTTTGTGTTGCTCTTCCCCAGACATCTCCTACTGTCAGAGTCAGGTTACTGGGCTGAAGATACTTTGGTCCAATGAAAAATTGCCTTTTTTAATGTTCTCACTTTGATATTTCAGGGCGATGTGCACACAGCTTGCTTGGGAAGGACTACTATGATCTATTATGTGACAGAAAAAATGTAACCTGCATTATCCTGAAGAACTTTCATATTTTTACTACAAACTTCACACTATCTGTTTAAAACACTCAGAATTTTTGAAACTAAGAGGTAACAATTAAAAAAAGAAATTCGCAGTCACCAAAAGGGAATTATCTAGTTCTCATCTTGACATAAAACAAGCAAGCCACTGTAGAGGTGAAATCTAATAATTGCCTTGAAGCAAATATTCCTGACTTGCTTCATTTATGATGTGGCTACAGACTAGTGTTTCAGAAGTGCTTCACAAATTCGAAAAGAATGAGGAATGTAAATCACTTGTAGAAAACAATGTTCAAAAAGAAGAGATAACCAGGAAGTGTTTCAAAGTTTTCTGTCACCTATCTCAGATTGACAGTGCTAGAATTATAAAATGTTAAGGGTGACAAAGTAAAATAAGCTCATAGAGGGTAGAAATGATGGAAATTGTGAAAATTAAAATTCCTGTAGAAGGAAGAGGAATAAAGTAAAAACAAGCAGCAAAACATAGCATTAAGCAAGGAATTGTGGCAAAAATTATGAAAGAAGTGAAAGTATGCAAGGAAGAACACTTTGCCAAAGCAGAGAAGTGTAATAGCACCAAAGAAAACCTGTGAGTGTCCATGACATTACGTAGTTGGAAATATTATTCCAACTGCTATTAATGAAACAAAGGAAGCAGTGTTCAATGGGTATTTCTGCTTTTTATTCAGGATCGAGCTGAAGGGCACATTCTTATCAAAAGACAGCATTGAAAATATTTCCAGTTCTACAGCAAAGCAGGAGGCTGTTGAATCAATAGGTGAGGATTCCTGCATCTGCAAGCATGAAAAGAGGAAGCACATGAGCCATCTGAAAAACTGAAGAAGTTTTAAGGGTGTAGAAGAAGGCTACAACTGTGGTAACATCGTGAAAGCTTGATTATAAGAACGTCAGCTTTGGTATTAGTCCCTGTCAAAATAATGTAATGGATCATTTGTAGTTTCTTTAATAAAGAATTAAAGAATGATATTATGAACATCAGAATGAAAAGTTGATGAAAACAGATCTTGTCTGCTTTTTTCATATCATGTCCGTACTTTCACATCTGTAATGAAATTACACATTTCAGTGATAATAATGTTGATATTATAGATTTCTGTAGAGTATCTGACTTGACATTTTCTTTCACTTTGACTGAGAAACATATATGTTGTAGATTCAGAGTATTGCTCCATTAAATGAAGCACTGGTTAAGGAGTCGTATGGAATTGTGAACAAGGAATCACTTGTGAGACATTTCTGATGGAATCCTACAAGCTTTAATTCATGGCCATCTGCTACTTAATGTTTTTATTGATTAACTGCAAGAAAACACACGATTGTTATATATAATATTTAGAGATGACCTAGTTAGGAAAGAATCCTTAATAACAAAGAGAATAAATCAGTTACATGTAATAATTTGGATTTTGTGGTCAGCTGCAGGCAACTGAAATAGTTTTCAGTATAAGCAAACCGTGTTTACAGACTAGGGAAGAAGTACCTCTGCAAATGGCTTGTGAGTTGTAAAGGATAAACAGATGAGTTCAAATTCCCTATACGGCACTGAAACAAAAAGAGTAATACAGTTCTTATACATATAGAGGAGGAAGCTGGAGGAAACTAGGGGACATTACGTTATCTCTGGATGTGGTAATGGGAACCACTAATGGGATGTTGTGCTCCTAGTTGGACCTTGAGTCCTGTAACATATTGCGGAGGTAGAAAGAACTCACACATGAAATTGCAGCGTGGCAAAAGATATTTTACACCTAAGACTTGGAGACCCCAATCTATCTGTGATATGTATGAATGAAATTGTTGACAAGAATCAGGTTTGACATGAGTGGATGAACAGACACTCAATAGCAAAGGCTCTTCAACTTATCAGAACTGGTGACTGAAAATACAACCATATTCAGCCTCGAAACAAAGTGGAAATTTTAGTCTTTTGTGAGTTAATTGATCACTGAAATGACTTACAAGGTTTGGCTTGTGTTTCCTCTGCCCCTGGAAAGCATTGAATTTTGATAACAAGTTTTCTCTAGTTGAAATAAAAATAATTTGTAGAAGATTTATTGTATATTTTTTGAGTCAATGTAGCTAATCATACCATATCATCTCATACTGTAATGTCTAAACCTAATAGTTCAACCCTATTAATGTTATTTTCTGAGACATATTTCCAATCATTTTTCCTATGGTATGGATGCATGCCCAGTTTTGAAGTTGGCTATAGTTATGCATACTTATTTGGGACAGCACTTTGCTCCAGAATGTTTGCAGACAATGCAAACCCAGAGTGACAGATGCCTAAATGGACAATCACCCAAAATAAGTCTGTTCTGTAATATAAATCTGCCAGTGAACACACAGGGTTCTTATGAGTAGTCTAACAGCAAATTTAGAGCAACCAGCACAGCTTAGGGCAAAGATGACATCTTCTATCACCAAGTTTTCTCTCTGTCCCTAATGGTAACTCTCCATAGGTCCTCCTAGTACTTACCCACAGCAGGGCTGAACAAATATTTGGAATTACCTGTGAGGTGTAGATGTTACCCCTTGTTACTTGAATGAGAGGCCACTAGTTCAAGTAAGATATTTTTGACAGTTCAGTATTTTTCATGCAATTCTGAGCTCTTGTGAGACTCTGAGGTCTGTCTTTTCTAAATATCAAAATGAAGTCAGGGAAGGAGTCCGTACTCCCATCGGCCTGACTGCAGGAACATTCAGTGATCAGTCCTCCAAAGCTATCTGTAGATATCTCTCAGGGTTTCCAGGACCTTTCATTCAGAGAAGGAGACCCATCAGGTATAGGTCCTTAAGGAGGGGAAAGTCTTCTACCTCCAAGCTGGTGCAGGCGGGAAAGAAAAGGGAACAGAGAAGCCTTCAGATGTGTTGGGTATGGAAAGCATCAGCGTGGGAAGAGAAAGCAGAAGGAAGTCAAGTGCACTGGAAGCAGGATATAATAGAGGGTGCGAACAAACCAGACAGCTGTCTCCAGGAACAGCCAATGTTGAGGGGTTTCTTCTTCTAGGTGCTTCTGGAGGCTACCAAGGCAGCTAAAGGGTCTGAATCACCCAATGTAGCTCCTTAGTCTTTTCAAATCAAGGTCAGCTTTACCCCAAAGTTGTAGTCCTAGTTATGAATGATTCCTTTAGGCTGTTTTCAACCTAACCTTTCCTCATGGCAGCAACTCATCCAGCCCTCTGGTCTGTCTCTGTCCCTGGTGCAACTTTTTCTGTGGCAATGCTCACAACCAGGGCAATTATTTGGGTTTATGAGGGAAAAAAAGATAAAGAAATACTTTTTTTGTTTCATTAAAACAAGCTAGTATACAAATATGCTTGAGAACATCGTCACATAAGTACCTTCAATAGTAAAAGTGGATAACTAATCAAGTCCAGAGGAACGGAGGGGGTGCATGGAGGAGAGCAAGCAGATAGGACAGGAGAGAAATGGATCTTTCACCCTAGCTTTGCCATGAAAGGCTTCATAATGTGACATTCTCTGCACTTTGATTGTTTCTCTCTCTCTCTCTCATTTGGACATACAGATACATGTACATAATTACCCTTCTAAAACATATCCAGCAAAGCCTTCCTCCAAGATAGTTCAAATTCCTTAGTGGTCTTGGGTGTGCCTTTGTTTCAGTTTGAATACTACTATCACATCATAAATGAGCCTGTTTCTGCTATCTTAAATGAAGAGTGACGGTCACACCCAGCAGTTCCAACTAGATTTAACCCACCCTATAACAGTATTAATCCTAGATCACAACCATAAGCTTCTGCATATGTTTCAAATAAGGGAAACTAGCATAAACTCAGCACAGTTTTACAAGACGTTGTTCTAGTTCACGAGTGGATAAACTGCAGTTTCAAAAGCCAGTTTAGCCTGAACAGGAAACCAAATTATAATAAAAATGACATGCAAATCCTGTTTTCACTAGAATGCTTAAAGCAATAAAAGCATAAACTGAGTTTATCAAAGGACCCTGCAGTTAGCTCCCTTGATGACAATGTCAGTCCCCATCCACACCAAGATTGGGTACAGAAGTTGAACAGACCTTCAGCAGTTCACAAATAGCTTTCTTCCAAAGGAGGAGCTTTATCTGAAGGAGTGGAGGAAATGCAGCAATAGCACCTACATAGGTTCCTTGGATAAATAGTTTCTTGAGCAGAGACACGAAGAGTGTAAACAGAAAATGCAGAGTGGCTCTGCATCCGCCACTTTCCATTTTCCTTGTGGCTAAAATCAGTTAATTGACAGTATCGGTAACTTATTAGGACTTTATGTGATTGTTTTTACAATAGCCTTCCTTTTCAGCGTACTTTGATTAAAATAAAGGCTATATTTTGCACGTGTACATTCTAGAGTGTACAGTACACAAAACACAACAGTAAAGACAATAAGACATAGACGTCAGGATACTTAAGCCACATATGCAAACAAAACGTATGTTCCTACACTGAGTAGATACTTTAGCAAATATTCCCTCTGATTTGTGAATGAGGAAGACCTTTTTTTAATAAGGTTTTGAGTAACTGCTTATATCCCTGAAAAACAGATACAAACTAAAAAAGTTGCAATGATAACACAATGTTTGAGTCAGTGTAAATTTGTTTTTGCTGGAAATGTGTTTATTTTTACGTCCTTATTTAATTAAGATGGCCAGAACCCAGTGGAACCTACTATTAAAAGCTGACACATACAGGAGAATGAGATAAAGTAGAATTTGCAAGAAATTGTCAAAGAGTTGGACAAGGTGAAGTGAGGACTCTAGTGATTTCAGATTTTTACCCTTCTTTAATACTGACATTCAACAGATTCGCAGCTTTAGGATAATCTAGGGTTTAGACATCTCATCATTCTTTAGCTAAGATTGTTTGCTGGAGAATTTTAATTTCTCTCACCTTTCTAGATCTTTGCTATAGTGTTAAGGTGTTGATTTCAGCCTTCAAGCAGTGGAGAAAATGTTGAAGAAATGTACCAATGCAATGTAGATTTCCAACATCATCTCCTCACTTAGAATTTTCTGGAGAATTCAAGTGACAGTTCAGATATCTACATTTTTAACAATTTCATGCTGACTGATTTAGAAGGAATGGCCTGTTAGTGCTGTAATGCCACACTTCATGCCACCATTCTCCTGGTCCTCAGCAGCCCACACGCATTCTCCCAAACCTCGTATTCCCATTTCAGTGATGAACTTGTGCTCTTATGAATTCAAAATAGTAAGCACATTCCACATGGAAATTGTAGGAATAGCATAAAATTACATTTAGTATCAGAATAAATAACACAAGGACTATATTACAGGCAGCATTGTTCATTTTACATTTAGTCATGAAAACCTCCATTATTCAATTTAAGTGAATCTGTCACATAATTTCCAGCCTCCTGCTCCAGAACACTGGAGAATCCAAGCGCCTTTCTTCAGAACTTAGGTCCAGCTTCCCATTGAGAGTTCAGGTCCTGGAGCACACAGAAGATCTTGGGCAGCTTGTCGATCCTGTGGTAGCAGACACAGCCAGCCAAGAGAGTTTTTTTCTTCCTGCTGTGTTTGGCAAGAAGAGCACTACCTTTCCTGTCACATGTGGTCCCTGCTCAAGTTATCCATACTTTTCTTACCACAAGGTTAGATTACTCTAATGCACTCCGTGTGAGGCTACATCTTGAGGCCATTTGGCAACTGAATCTAGTGTGCACAATTCAACCACCTGTTTATTAAGTGGAGCATCATGCAGAGAGGACATAAAATAACCCAAAAAACAGTCTCCAAAATCTGCAATGGCTGCCAATAAATTTCTGGGCTGAGTTCAACGTGTTGGTTTTAACCTATAAAGACCTAAGTGATTTGGGAGTTGGTTACCTGAGAGACTGACTTTCTTTCCCCATGAAGCAGTGCTTTAAAAGTCGATCTGAGCAGAGGAATCTGAGTTGGTAACTCTCAGGTATAATAAGGGTTCTGGCAGGACTTCTGTGTGGAAGGCCCTCTGTAGTGCATCCACATTGTAATAGGTTTATCTATCGTGACATGTCTCTCTGTTCATGGAAGAATTCAAAACTAACATGCCAGTCTGGGTCAGAACTAAGGCTAGAAACACTCATGTTGAAGCCTATTGCTATGTTCTGATTTTCCCCCTATCTAACTACAGTTATTTACATTACTTAACCTTAAAAATGTGATTTGATGATCTAAATTAAACCTGATGTTAACAGCTGCTAGCTCAACTATGGCTCACATCGTGTGTTCAGCATCCCTCTCTGAGGAACCCATCTCTCCTGACTGGGTATGGAGTATAGTACAGAACCTGAAGAACTGCCAGAAGACAGTAACATGCTACAGCAATCCCGACATTTTTCTTGGTTACTTTGTCGGTGTCCCTGAGCCTGAGTCAAGTTGGATTATTCCTGGCCTTCAGACCTGTGATACATTTCTACTAGTAAATAAAATGGCACAGTGCCTGTTCTCCAGCATTTAAGTGTCCTGGTATAGTTCACATCTGTAAGTCTGAATTCCCAAAACTGACTGGTCTCACACATGCTGTTGAGAGCAGCTTCTAGCTGATGAAATCCCTCACAACGTGCCTGGGCACTGTGTGGGAGAACGCTTATGAGTGTGGGCCAGAACCAGGCCAGGGATCATGCCAGAATTTAAGTTGTGTATATGGTCATGGGAAAATGCTTGCATTCAAGCCCTCATGAGCTTAGTTTGCTGGTGTGGAAGTAGCCTGGAAATATTGAAGTCATTGTCCTAAAACAGCCTCCTGTATGACCAAAGAAGCAGACTCCCAAATAATACAGAATCTCAAAGGTTGATATTCCTGGCACTGTCCTGGCCTGATGAGCAATGGGAAGATTGAGTGTACACGAGAGGTCTTGGGACTTTATTGGAAATTTTTCAACAATGGATCAATCTCCTTGAAGATGTTTCTCCTTCTTATGCTTCCTGGTGGAACAGGGAGATACTGCTTCCATTATGAGGAAATAAAACACTGTAGAGATAGAGTTACTAAAAGTCATATTGAAAAGGGGATGCTGAGCCAGAAAAAAAAATCTTGCCTCCAAAGTTCCAGACTTGGAACAAGATCTATATTTATCCTTCCAATAAAATACAGGTCACAAAGAATGGTATGCATCTGTCTTTTCACACATCAGACAACAAATATGACAACGTTTACAGTCTTGTGTCAGTGGAAGCAAAAAATTAACTGTCTTGGTGTTTCTTACCCAGAGAAGGTTTTGAAGTTTCCATTATTGGAGATTTTAGAGAGTACCATAGATATAACTGATCTTTAGGCAGAGGTATGCATTAGATGGCTACCTGAAGTGTCTTTGAGTTGTATGATTCTGTAATCGTATTTTGCTGAAGTACACTTTTGTTACTTCAAGATATGACTGAAGCCATATTATTGCATCAAAAGTTGTTTGCATACTGGGATGAAGGCTGCCGTATAGTCTTAGCCTTCAGGTCCATGAACAGCAGAGTTATTCTGAGGAGAAGACAGAGTATTCTGGGAAATTAAGTAGACTGCAGAATTAATTACTTTTATCAGCACCCTTTGATCCAGCTAAACTTTTCCAAAGACAGTGCCTAATATTACGCTTATTAAAAATAATAGATACTACCAGTGTTTCACATTTCACACTTTCTCTGCATAAAGAAAACTCATTATGTATTTCTGAAATCTCCTGCAGTTTGATTTCAAGACCCCACCTTCATGACAATGTCTCTTAATTTTGATTAATGTCAAAGATCAAAAGCATCCCTATGAGAGTAGACTCAGAATTTTCCACTTTGCTAGTTTTGTTCTACTGGAAAATATTGATTTAGGAAAATGAAAACTTGTGTCCATAAACATAGCCATTTTCAAAAAAACTTTCTTTGAAAGTTTTTTCATGTTAAGGAATTTCTTATCCTTAGGAACCTATTTACCTGAAGTAAAGAGCTCTCTCATGAGGAGCCTGAAGGACATGGGGAAACTCATGTTCCACCTGATTTGCACAGGAAATTTTAGTCTACTAGAAACTGGGGGAAAATCATCTTGATTACACAAACATTGAAGAGTCTGACTACCTCCTGGAGCAGGCAGCAAAACTTCTGATATATTAAAATTTGTCCTGTTTGATAACATAATCTCCTTTCCTGTTCTATGTCAAACTGATCAGTATTTTTTAGTGAGATTTATAGAAAATTCAGCAACTGTTTTCTTTTTGAAATCAAAGATTGTGAACTCTGACAATAACACTTCTACTTGCATTATTCAAGGTCTTTTTCTCACCTGCCTCTACTATCCATACTACCAGACTTTGTAAGTGCTCCTGGCTGTAACGTTCAACGTGTCATGAACCATTGCCATTTCCTACTATGACACTTATGCTGTCATTTCAGCTAGCAAAACGTTTGAATTACTGTGACCCATAACTATTTCTCTCTTGGGAATGATGAAGTCTTGTGCTAAAAGGCCTTTCAAGCATTACCATTTATCTCATGGTGAGTTCTACCAGCTATATCAGAGAGGTTCATGGTTCATTAAATGGAGACATCTTGAAAATAAGGAGACTTCAAAGTTCTGCCAGCTGTACCAACAGACGCAGCAATGTCTCTGAGCTAGACAAACAGGATGCTCAAATGCAATGCACTTTAATTATTAATGATCCAAAGGATGTAGTAGGCCCATCGATGCTAGCAAACTTGAGTTCTCTGTTTAAGACTTACAAGCTTTAAGGGCACACGTCATATTCTATTTCTGTGAGACTATGTGAGGCATAGATGAGACTCCAAATGATCCTCACCACTGCTTGATTGGAAACAAATACAGTAAATTTGACAGGAAGAAGCCTCTCCCTTGTCTTTATAATGTGTTTCCTCTAGCAATTTTGCTAGGCTACTTCTGTTTTGGCGATGTGATTGACTTGCCAACGCTGGTTCAATTCTTTTTTCCTGCCTTGTGCTGCAAGTAATTGCAATTGAATTCATTCAGATTTTAAAAGCTCTGAACAAAGCATGGTACTTGCTTCAGTCTTGTCTTTGTGTTTACACAACTATTGCACTTTTATTGCTGTATATCACTAAAGGTTTCTCAGTATAAGCGAAGGTCGGCTACCATCAAACAGGTGGTAAGGGAGCTGGATCTGTACACCCATACTAAGAACAAGTTTGCTCAAATTAGGTAGTGATTATAAGGCAGTTTGAAATAATTTTCCTGTATTCACCTCAGTTTCATTTGTGCTGAGGTAAGCACATTGTGCAACTGAGATTGTGTAACAATTGTTTTTCAGACGTTTTGGTTTAAAAGTTTTGTGTTTTCATCTTGTCAAAAATGAAAGCCATCAAGCTATAGTGCATAACTGTTTATTCACCCTCCTATTTGAACCAAATATACCTTTCTTTTTGTCTTTGAAAGATCTGTGCTCTCAATCAAAATTAAAGTTTGTCAAATTCTAAATGTTGTCTCAAAACGATATGTTTTGTAAGTTGGTTTTTTCTTTGGTGGGGGCAATATGCCCTGAGAAAAAGTTTAAAATATTTTTTAATGTTTTTATAAATGCTTTTTCAACAGAAACTATGTTATTAAATTAATATAGACTTCAGTGAAAATTGTGGTCAGTTCTGAGCTGCATTTTTTTTCCCCTAAGCTGCCCAAACCTTGCTGGCCAATGCAAAGTTTGTTGTCTGATTCTCTGGTCAGATGTCTGTCCTTTTTTTTTTTTATTATACTTGCTTTTGACTTGTCTGTAAATGACCATACTGACTTTTGAAGCAGAGTATCTTCCTGCATTTTCCTCTCCAAACAGCTGAAGTGAATAAATTTAAGACATCTCCCCAGATAATGTTATAATTTCTCTTTCACAGAGCTCTTTTCCTCCCCTACTCTTCCTTCATATCTCTATATAGTTTCCTAGTCTATATTGCTGTACTGTATGTGGATATACTCATTTAGCTACTCATACTCTCAATGGAGGTTTTGCTACAGCAAAATAATAGTCTTATAGCAGGTAACATTTTTACAGGATTCATCTGGAGTTCATTAGGTGAAAAGAACTTTATCAAGTCATTTCTTTCTCTCAGAACTGAGTGTGAGTAAACTTGTTTGTTCCTTGATAGCAAGAATAGAGTGCAGATTTGGGTGTCTCAAATGGGAATGTTGAGATGCCCTTCTAGTCAAGGTGGACTGTTTCTATCCTCCTCGTGAATATGCAAGGAGGTAAAAGTTTAAGCTACAGTCCAGACACCATTGTACCCTTCTATTTTTGTGAAGATAACAACTGAGATCTAATAATGAGACTCTTTTTTTTTTAATTGAGTTAAATAAAGAACTTTGAAACATCTCTGTACCAGAAGAAAGAACAAGTG
The DNA here is from genome assembly GCF_009769465.1 of Tauraco erythrolophus. Classification (NCBI taxonomy): domain Eukaryota; kingdom Metazoa; phylum Chordata; class Aves; order Musophagiformes; family Musophagidae; genus Tauraco; species Tauraco erythrolophus. The sequence goes on along the minus strand of NC_141466.1, from coordinate 61,247,202 downwards.
CATTACAGATAGGAAAAATAACAGGAGCACATTCAGCAGATGAAGCATTGCAGACATTATGGACTCTGTTAATGTTGTATATCCCTTGTGTAGGCATCAGGATAAGGTGTTCTTCAAGGTGTGGAGAATCTTAAGAAAAACAAGACAGTTCAGAGGATCTCATAAATGCCTTCTGGCTCTAAACGTTGTATCAGTCCAAGTGTAATAACTTTGCTCCCAAAGTTCAGGGAACAAATCATTCTTTCCTCTTTAAATGTGGCTGCTGGAGTCAAAGGGACACCTTTGGGCCTTAGTGGGTAAGTGTGTGACTAGAAGAAAGTCAGTTATTCACTTCAGATAATTAAATTTGGAGTTGGGTAGAAATGATCTAAGATGAAACATCAAGAATATACAGCAGTAATGTTCAGTAATGCTCTGCCCAGTAGTCAACGTGCTCTCAGGCTCTTACAAGGTTTGCAGTTTATGAAAAACATTTAAGTGTTTCTGTTACACATTTTGGTTGCCATGTTAACTTGGCTTCCATCGGACTGCAACAAACCCAAAACACCTCCTTACATACTTGCTTTATGACATTTTATTAGAATGCCAATATAACAGTTTTATAGTAAATGTAGGATATGGCAGGAGACTAAAATAACACCGTATTCTCTGAACACTTTAATCTAGGTTTAATAATTTTAAGGTTTTTAGACATTTGTAACTTAACCTGTGGGCATAATCTAGTAGTAACAGTGCTTGAGAGAAGTTATGAGCACTGTGCACTGAGATTACAGTGGCTCAAATAACATACTGGTTCCAAGGGAAACTAAATCTTTTTAAAACCCCTCAAACATCAGTTTAAACTGTTAACTTTAATTTTATTTTAAATTCATGTTAGAGTAATTGCATCAAGCTGGGATTATGTGCGCTCTCTGATTCTGTCTTACAGCACTTCTACCTCTTTTAACCATTTCCTCTATGGGTGATTCTTACTTGTTGCTTATTAATAGAGTTTTCTCCGTCACGGGTCGTATTCAGTTAAAACAATATCTTACCAATGAGAGCTTTGCTGGAAGCACATGAAATTTATGCATTATGAAGGGAAGGATGTAATGCTTAGTGTATGTAAGGATAATTAGTTATTTTTTTGCAGAGGATTTATCAATTAAAAAATCAGTCTTCTATAACACAAGAATGGAAAATTTCCATTAGTGAGGAAATATACATTTCTCTCTTATACAGGAGAAGATTGCTACTTTTTACTACTATGAATATATCTTCTTCTCAAACACCCAGCAAGAATGGCAAAAGCAGCAATTTTTACAAATTTTGTGTGTCAATGTGTGTCCATGTTGTGGTGCTTAACATGACACACCTCACAGGAGTCCAAGATGTAGAAATTGCTGGGCAAGCGCCTCTGAAAATCACACATCTCCTTTAGCCAAAATATTTCCTTAGCCAGAATATATTCCCTGGAGGTGTTCAAGGCCAGGTTGGATGAGGCTTTGAGCAACCTGATCTAGTGGAAGGTGTCCCTGCTCATCGCAGGGAGGTTGGAACTATGTGATCTTTAAAGTCCCTTCCAACCCTTACCATTCTATGATTCTATGATTTATAGCTCAGGAGAACTAGAATTGTTCTGAAAATTACTAAAGACTTCAAAATAATCTTATGGAGACAAAAAAAACACAAACTAAACTTTATTACCTTTGTTTTACAGCAGAGGAAACTAAGAGACAGAAAGGTTAAAGCCAAAAATGTTACAGAAAGAGTCAACAGAGAATGTGGCTTTTTGTTTGAGTATTTTGAGAAAAACTCTCGTTTCAAGAGGCTGAGGAGCCTACAGTGAGAGAAACAAGAAAGAAGCTTTATATATGCCCATATATATGCTTTTTTCTAGTGAGTTTAGTCACAACTACCTCCCTGATTAACAAAGACGTTTTCTCAATGGACAGAGCCTCAAGGCTAAGAAAGACTTTTTTCAACAAATGAAAGCAAGGAATCTTATTTGTGTTAGCAGAAGAGAAGATAGCACCAGGGAAATCTAAGTCTTTGGAGAAGTAAGATAAGGCAAACAGCAAACATAGTACCATGGTCCAGCACCAAGGATGCTGTTTGTATAGGAAATACTTAATTAAGTTTTTGTCCAATTTTTTTTTCTTCAAAAAACAATATGAAATACTGCTAGTGAACAGCTGAGAAGATAGACAGGTATCTGGATAAAACTTTTCAAATATCACAGTCTGGCTTTTAAAGGAACCTGAATATGATCTGGAAATTTCTGCAGTCCCAAATTCGTGTGCAATTCATGTACATGTTTGCAATTCATTTAGTGCCTCATGCATGGAAGTTCAATGCTTTCGATTCCTCATGCCTTACAGCTTTTCAGTGTTTTCCTCAGCTGCTGAGCTAAGATAATAAAGAATATATCATAAATGCAACTGTATTGATCCTACATGGCTCTTGTGTCTTAGATACTGATGGATTTTGTTATGACTTAGTTTTTTATATTTCTTAAATAGTACTTATCCTATTTAATGTTGGGTATCAAGCACTGTACCACCTTAACCATAAATAGTTTACATTTCTGTGGAACCCTTAGCCCCAGAAAAAAATGTCCAGTGACCTTATACATAGAATGGTTTGGGTTGGAAGGGACCTTAAAGATCATGTAGTTTCAACCCTTCTGCCATGGGCAAGGACACCTTCCACTAGATCAGGTTGCTCAAAGTCTCATCCAACCTGGCCTTGAACACTTCCAGGGATGGGACAGCCACAACTTCTCTGGGCAACCTGTTCCAGTGCCTCACCACCCTCTGAGTGAAAAATTTCTTCCTTGGATCTAATTGAAATCTACCTTTTTTCAGTTTAAAATCATTACCCTTTGTCCTATCACTACATTCCCTTATAAAAAGACCACGCCCAGCTTTCTTGTAGGCTCCCTTTAGGTACTAGAAGACTGCTAGAAGATGTCCTGGATCTTTCTCTTCTGCAGGCTGAACAGCCCTAACTCTCTCAGCCTGTCTTCAGAGGAGAGGTGCTCCAGCCCTTGGATCATCTTTGTAATGATGTGCTCTGGACTTGCTCCAACAGGTCCATGTCCTTCTTACGCTGGGGGATCTCAGAGCTGAACACAGTACTGCAGGTGGGGTCTCACAAGAGCAGAGTAGAAGGGCAGAATCCCCTCCCTCGACCTGCTGGCCATGCTTCTTTGGATGCAGCCCAGGATATAGTCGGCTTTCTGGGCTGCAAAAGCAGATTGCTGGCTCCTGTTGAGCTACTTATCGACCATTACTCCCAAGTCCTTTTCCTCCATGCTGCTCTCAATCCATTCTCTGCCTAGTCTGTATTTGTGCTTAGCATAGCCCCAACCTATGTGCAGGACCTTGCACTTGGCCTTTTTGAACTTTATGAGGTCTGTACAGGCCCACTTCTCAAGCCTGTCAAGGTCCCTCTGGACGGCATCCCTTCCCTCCAGCGCGTTGACCATGCCTCACAGCTTGGTGTTGTCAGCAGACTTGCTGAGGGTGCACTCAAGCCCACTGTCCATGTCACCAACAAAGATGTTAAACAGCTCCGGTCCCAGTACTGACCCCTGAGGAACACCACTCATCACTGTTTTACACTTGGACATCAAGCTGTTGACCACGAGTCTTTGAGTGTCACCATCCAGCCAATTCCTTATCCACCGAGTGGTCCATCCATGGTCAAATCCATGTCTCTCCAATTTAGAGACAAGGATGTCATGTGGGACAGTGTCAAATACTTTGGAGAAGTTCAGGTAGATGAATAAAAGAAAAGCCCTGATGGCTGAGCTCTGCCATAGACAAAGTTCATAGAATGACTAATGAATATTTTTCAGTTTCCAGTCTTCTGCTGCGGCCCTAAACTTCTCCCTGCTCCATCTGTAGTTGAAGTCATCCTCTGACTTTATGACTGTAAATACTTACCTGAGGTTATGTGCTTAGCCCTGATAGTGCCTTTCTCACAAGGAACAACCCAATGGTATTACAATCAGCAGGGCAGAGATTAGACCACTCATTTTGTGTATCAGAGCCCCATATATCCTTCTCTCCGTGATTTATAACAGGAATGTGAATCAAAGTATTTCACTCCAGGGAGGAGGCACCTTTGCTCTGTAGGTGAATGTGGGCTGATGCTCTCTCTCTAGCTTGCTTGATGAAAGTTCTGGTTTGGGTTCTAGCCTGTATACTAACTTGAAAAAGCTGGACTCCAGACCCTCCTCCAAAAAATATTTATTAAAGCATGACGGGGAGCTGTGTATGTGTGCAGAAGACACATTTTACTGACATTGTACGTGTGCAAGCATGGACATATTTTACTGACAAAAACCTGGATATCTCCAGGATTCATCCAAGCAGGCGCCTTGGAGTTACAGCTGGATTTAAGTGTCTAAAGCAGCAGTTAGACATCTGACTGTTTTTCTGGATTATTCATCAGTTTTTTTCCTCACAGTTTTTCTTTGAATTTTCCCTCTTACTAGAAAATCTGTATGCTACAAATAAACATGTCCCCAGCAGCTGGAAGTACGTTAAAGAATACTCACCCTCCACTATTTCAAGTCTTAATAAATCCACTCACCCAAGAAAAAAGAAACCCGTAAACTTTCGTGCTGGCAGGTGAAGAGCTTTTCACTGAACTTGTGTTCTTATATCACAGATTTTGACTATGCTGTGTTTATACACACCTCAGCCATGATACAACATACGTGTATGGGCCACCCTCTACTCCAGGTCCTGTCCAACCAGGCTATAAGAGAAAAGGATGACAATTTGTCCCCACACCCCCTCAGCCCTGGTGAGCATGCTAATTTCTGTCCAAACAGCCTAAAACACACAAAAAACCCTTTCTCTCTAGCACATGCACAGTTGTGTGGTGAGCTACTCCCCTGCCTGATGGAGAGAATTCACCTTGTAAACACTTCTACTGTCAAAACTTGGCTGCGTAATTTTCGCACAAACTCCCCCTTTAATTGCCTTTGACTCTACTTCCATCACAGACAGTTTTCTCAACGTGTCCACAGTTTCTTCATTGCCTTAGCAGAAACCCTCTGCCAAAGATAATCCACTGAAGGCAGATGGTGAGAATCAAATATAGCTATTATGGGATAGTGAGTGTGTCAGTGCAAAGAGCAAAAGGAGTGGAACAAAGAACAAGACTAACAGAAGTCTGAACAGCCCTAGAATTGAGGAGAGAAAAGATTTTCCTCCTTGTTCCTGCAGCAAATGAAAACTGAGACTCAGATTGACTGTGTCTGCTTAAGTCTCGACTAAAGATTCTGGGTTTCAGAGAATGATTTCAGCTCTACTAATACCCAAAAGCATGTAAAATCAATGTTTTTTTGACTTCAGAGTGCTTCTGTAGGTAACCAAGACATACACAGGATCCTAAATAGGACAACTGAATGTTGAGTCCTGCCTAAGCACTGGTGACGGATAGATTTAATGTCTAGGACCCGAAAGGGGAGATAATCTGAACATACTTATGCTCAGGGCACAGCAAATTTTCTTTAAAAATAGATGGGAAGTCATGCTGGGTTTATCTGGTGGGGTTTTGGTAGTGAGGGAAGGGATACAGGGATAGAATCATAGAATCATAGAATCATAGAATCATAGAATCAATCACAGAATCATAGAATGGTTAGGGTTGGAAGGCACCTCAAAGATCATCTAGTTCCAATCCCCCTGCCATGGGCAGGGACACCCTCCACTACAACAGGCTGCTCAAAGCCTCATCCAACCTGGCCTTGAACATTTCCAGGGATGGGGCATCTACAACTTCTCTGGGCAACCTGTTCCAGTGCCTCACCACCCTCATAGTGAAGAAGTTCTTCCTTATATCTAATTTAAATCTACTCTCTTTCAGTTTAAATCCGTTGCTCCTTGTCCTATCACTACATGCCCTTGTAAAAAGTCCCTCTCCAGCTTTCCTGTAGGCCCCCTTTAGGTACTGGAAGGCTGTAATAAGATCACCCCAGAGCCTTCTCCTTCAGGCTGAACAACTCCAACTCTCTCAGCCTGTCTTCATAACAGAGGTGCTCCAGCCTTGGATCATCTTCATGGCCCTCCTCTGGACTCACTCCAGCAGCTCCATGTTCTTCTTGTGTTGAGAACTCCAGAGTCGAATGCAGTATTCCAGGTGGGGTCTCACAAGAGCAGAGTTGAGGGGCAAAATCACCTCCCTCGACCTGCTGGCCACACTTCTTTGGATGCAGCCCGAGATAAGGTTGGTTTTCTGGGCTGCCAATGCACATTGCCGGCTCATGTTGAGCTTCTCATCAACCAGCACTCCCAAGTCCTTTTCCTCAGGGCTGCTCTCAAAGGAGATGATTTTTCTCAGGGCTAATCTCAAAGGATAAAGGAGATGCAAGAAGCTTCCCCAGCTCCAAGTCAGACTCGCCTCCGGCCTGAGCTGAGCCACTCAGCACCTCCGGGAGTAACATATCTAAGAAGGGGACGAAGAGACTCGAGTCATGTGGGACCTGCAGCGAAGAGAGAGGGGGGAGGTGAGGATCCTGGCCCCCAGCCTCCCTCATAGGACGACGCAGCCACTGGACTGGAGATGGCCATGGCGACATGGCTTGGAGAGCCCCGAAACGCCCCACTCCTGGGGCACCCACTGGGTAGAACTCATCCTGCCGGGACTGCCAAGGTTCGTTGGGCTGGTCATGGCCCATGTGGCTGCAGCAGAGAGAGGAACGAGACCTGACAGAAACAGCCACGCAGACACTAAGGTCAGCAAAGATGAAGCAGGAGGAGGTGTGCCAGAGCTGAGATTCCCCTGCAGCCCGTGGTGAGATGGCAGTGGTCCCCCTGCAGCCCATGGAGATTAACAGAGGAGCAGACACCCACCCGCAGCCTGTGGGAGAAGAACCCCATGCTTCACCCTAAGAAGCCATGACTCTGTGAAAAAGCCTGTGCTGGAACAATATGATGGGTAAGGACTGGATTCTGTAGGAAGGACTCGTGGCAGAGAAGTTCATGGAGAACTGTCTGCCATGGGAGGGGCCCCACACTGGAGCAGGGGAAGAGTGTGAGGAGACCTCCCCCTGAGGAAGAAGGAGCAGCAGAAACAGCATGTGATGAACCAACTTGCAATCCCTATTCACCATCGCCCTGCACTGCTGGGATGAGGAGGTAGAGTTAGGAAGAAGGGAGGGGTAGGGGAAGGTGTTTTTAAGATCTGGCTTTGTTTCTTTGTTATCCTCTCTGAAGTAACTGTTAAGGAATTAAATTGGTTTGTCCCCAGGCTAACTCTGTTTTGCCCATGGCCATGGTTGGTGGGTGATCCCTCCCTGTTCTTATCTCAACCCTCAGACCTTTTGTTGTATTTTCTCCTCTCCACCCCACCAGGAGGGGAGGAGTGAGCGAATGGTTGCATGGTGCTTAGTAGCTGCCTGGAGCCAAATCATGACAGAACTAGACAAACATCTTTTATTACACTGCTTGTCACTGGGACACTGGCTCAGACCTACCTCAGCCTGAAGAAGTTTGAACCTTCTGCTCTCACCATGTGTGAAAGTCCCCAAAGTTTTAGACTGCCAACAACAGAAGGCAACATGTTATTCTTTGGTGCAAAGACACACGCACTCATACAAACACCCAAATTTGTCTCTGTGCATCCAGAAATGGTGCTTGATCATGAAACCATGTATCAGGACCATTCCCTGAGATCTGTGGAAATCCCTCCTTTTGGTCCTTTTTTCTAGTACTGTAAGAAACGCTGTCCTTTGACTTTAAATGAGACTAAATACAGCCTCTAAGTGAACTACACAGTATCAGCATGGTGACTCATATGCTATATCAGCATGGTGACTCATATGCCAGGAGATATGTACACTCAATGCAGGTCTAGTGAAACTCCTGTAGCCCAATGCTCAAACTCCAAACCTCAGCCATGGCTACAACAAGTCTATCCGTTCAAGCTGCTCCCACATGCCATGAACACAGCAAGAGATTCTCTTTCTCTCTGACACCTTGTTTCCTCTCCTGTGATGTGGCGGTGGCAAAACTCACGTTCCCACTGCTTTGGTAACGTGAGAAACACCTATTCCTACAGCAGGGAATAGGAGATAGGGATTAACATCTCATATCAAGATAGTCTCTAACTCCATCCCTCCAAGAAATCTGTACCTGCTTAAAAGACCATTGCATAATCAATTAACAGATGGCACAGGAAGGAAATAGAACTTGTACATCTTTTCTTCTTGGCCATGAGAGGTGGTAAGGATAGCCAGAGCCATTTATCCTCCCATCCCCAACACACACCCCTTTCAAGAATGAATTCTGCATGTTCTGCCGTTATACCGATTAGTTCTGTTTTCATGATGAATGAATGGTGGTTGTGATCCTTGCCAAAAAGAAAACCCCTTCAAACGATTAATCTTTAATAAAACTTAAAAGGCTCAAGCATGTTCATGTGTTATTTGGAAAAATATGGTTAACAGAAGTCATTGAGTCGTAACGTCACCTTCACTTAACTAAACATGAAATCAACAGATTTGGTGGATTCAGGCCAAGTCTTACCAGATACGATTGTGCATTGCAATTGCAATCACTACCCTACCCACTGGTATTATTTGGCAAGGCTTGCTGGAAGCATCAACAGAGAAACCATGGATCAAACGAGGGGAGGATAGGGCTATCTTTTTTACCAGCTTGGATCCTGAAAGCCTGAAGGCCACAAGCAATATGAGAAAGTGATTCTGTGCCAAATATAAGAGGAGTGTATTTGTGTGCAGCAGATGCTAAAGGAACAGGGTCTAAAATAGGTTAGATGAGTAGAACTCTGCGATTGCCTGCTTCTTCCAGCTGATTCCAAGGCAGCCTACACCAGAGACAAACTTCTACACTGCAGATTTCTAGAACTGAATAAGATGGTGCTCTTCCCTGTTGGTTTTCACACTTCCTCTTCAGAAAACAGAATTATTTCCGTTATAACTGCAAGTAATTAGCAGTGATCACTCTCTTGGTAACTGAAGTTAAAAGAAAAACAACCAACCAAATAGAAACTATGTAAAACAAAAATAATCTTGTAGCTAATTTCTCTGTATCATCTGTTTTTTTAGACCATGCTAAGCCCTGTGCATGTGTAAGAGTTGTAAAAGCTCACTGTATATCTGCAGAGTCTGTTGCACATGGAGTTGAAGTCCAATGCAGTTCAGTGATGACTACCCTGATAAAGTCATAGTGACTGAAGGAAAACTCCATTGCAGAAGATTGCTTTGAAGCGAACAATCAGCCTGACAGTCAAAGTCAGGTTGTGCAAACGATGCGAAATAATACTTGAGAAGAAGGATTCAGCTTAACATTCTTACTCAGCTTTTGTCACATTTTTCCGTAAGAGTGTTTGGAGAGTGAAATTCTGTTTTCATAGAGATCTGAGGAATATAGGGGTGCCATAAATTGTCTACAGCTTACATGCTCATGCTGAGAGCTCTAACACAATGTATTGAGTCAAAGTAGAACAATAATATATGATCGGAAAGTCAACGAATGTGTGAAAACATAAAGCATGCTCCTTTGCAAACAGCTTGCAAGATATCCATTGCCAGACAAAAAAAAATATGCCATCCATCAAATAATTTAAAATTAAGCCAGATTAGGAAAAACTTCAATTCAGAATCTGGAAGTAAAATGTCATGAAGTGACAAAAAAAAACCCAACACCTTTGTTGCAGAAAAAGGAAAGTAATGGGAAGATCTTTGACAATGACAAAAAAGGTGAAAAGGATACTATAGTCCTGTAAGACAGGAAGCCGGGATTGTATGGTCGCTGGAATGCAATACTGTTAGTTCCTGTGAGAATTAGATGGAAAATATCTAAACTCAACCACAGCTACAAACATCTGGATGCTCAGCTGCCCTGTTGGCTGAGAGGAAGCAGGTGCAGTTGTCCTCTTGGTTTGAATTAGCTTTACACTGTTCAAGGTAGACATTACTGGAAGAAGCTAATGGCCCCCAGATGGAAATATGACCAGCCCCAATGCAGTGGACAGGACTGTCTGAATTTCAATGGAAGAAGTGGAGCTTGGGTACAGCCAGCCACAATAAGCATACGAGGTTTGAAGATCATAACCTTTTCCATACTCTCTTTCAAGGCCCGGTTGAATGAGGCTTTGAGCAACCTGATCTAGTGGAAGATGTCCTTGCTTACAGCAGGGAGTTTGGAACTAGATGATCTTTAAGGTCCCTTCCAATCCAGACCATTCTATTATTCTGTGATTCCTCAGTAGAGCCTCTCCCTTGAGTCAAGCAGAGAGAGATGACAGAGCCTCAAGAAGATCTCTGTCTAGAGGAGACTCAGCTGGCTTGTACACAGCACAGCTTCAAGTACTGAGGTATGCACTGACTGGATGTATCTGTTCAGAAAGCAGATTTGTAGCCAACAACATTGTTTAGATCAACTGAATTGTAAAAAATCGCTAAATCATGCAACTGTCTGGTTTGCAAGTAGCACAGTCTTACTCCAAAAGGGACTATGGAGTTTCAGATGGCATATGTTAGTCAAACCTATCTGTATGGATGAGTGTGACTGCACATACAAACATTGCATACCCTGTCTTAGGTATCAAGTACCTGTGGCACTTAAATTGCTGTAGAAGCCACCACTAAGACTTCATCTGTATCATTTGACTATGTGTGAATTCAAAACGAAACAGGTGCAGACAAGCTTCATCAAAAAGAAGCTGGACAAGAAGCATCCATCTTTCTGAACATGGTTTGTTTACCTTAGGATACAAAAGCCAAGGGAGAGGAATACCAAAGAAGAGAAACAATTTAAGCACAAGAACACATGAGCATAATAAACCGCCCATGAGGTGTAAGATGTGTGATGTTAGAGTCTGAAATAGCTTTCTAACATGGATAAATAAACAAGCAAAACCTCCAAATAATTATCAGTAGCTTTACAATAATGCATCAGAAATTACTAATAAGATAATATAAAACTAGATGCTCAGAGAGCAGAGGACCAAACTGTCTTGACTCAGAAAAAACATTCAATTTTGTTTTCCAGACTTAGTTCATTCCCATAACTATAGGTCTCAGTTGTACTTTAAGATGTTTTCCTTCCCTGAGGATTATGCTAAGAGTCGTGATTCGAAAGGCAGCCTCTGCAACTTCCAAAGAACACCGTGAAACATAAGCATAGACCTCTCTCTTGGATAACTATCCACAGGTGAGAAAAGCAGTGTTACCTGATTGAAGCTTTGCCCTTCTCTTTGGGAGGGGATGGTAATGGTCAAAGGGTAGTAACTAGCCAGAAGAAGTCATGATGTCTGACAAGAAAACAGCTGTCAGTGAAGAGGTAGAGTTCAATTTTGAGACTCCACTCCAACCTCTAAGACACATGTAATGTCTTCAGCTGGTTAATTTAGGAATTGTTTTCCATCAGAGTCAGAAAGAGTAGAGAAAGTTATGTGGAGTAGTCACTAGCCTAATTTTGGATATACTCAACTGAGATACAAGATGCCCTTACTCAGACCTTCCATCTTATTCTGTTAGAATTTATCTAAAGCTTTCTTGACCAACCACAAATGTCCTAGCACCTATGTCACTGTTTCATCTTGGATTTCTTTAGCATTTTAATGTAGATGAGATGAAGATACAGATAGTTTCTTTCCAGGATATGAGCATACAACAATTGCTGTTTCTACTGTTTATAGCTCTGCTTCAGCATATTGCTCTCCATGTGCTCTGTGACATATATGTATCTACTGCAAGTAAAAGCATGAAAGTTAGAAATCAAAGTTAAAAATTTTCTATACAGCAAGTCAAAGCATGCATGTAATTGCTACAGAGCAACTGGTCAACATAGGACAACATAGCTTGTGCCACAGTAACTGATTTATTTGTCCCATCTTGTCATCCAAGCCCTGATACACTTTAATTCTGGAGTCTACTGGAGTTTGTTCGATCAAATTTGGAAGGACATTAAAATCACAGCCAGTTAGCACTGCCAGTAACCCCTGTTCTCTGGGCATCACCTGCTAAAATAATGGAATCACAGAATGGTTTGGGTTGGAAGGGACTATACAGATCATCTCGAAAGACAGTTTACTATATTCAGTTTGACATGACACTTCTGCTTTTCCTTAGCTCTTTTCCCTCATTCATTTACACTTGAAGTCAGAAGCCCAGGTCTCTGATCCTGCCCTAAATCTGTCCCAAAAGAGACACTAGCAGCTTACTGCTGCTTTATGTGATCAAGGTTTTTTGAAGACACATAAAATTTAGGAAGTAATTTTGGCAAACTGACAGTTCCAGACAAATACTGCCCAAATCGCTTAAAAATTGCATTGTGACTAAAGCAGGACAGAATATAATGGTAGCTGAGACAAGGTCAAGTCAAAGAAAATGCAGACTAATAGCGGCTATTTTCCCCTCTGAGAAATATACTGATACTGTCCCACACGATGTCCTTGTCTCTAAACTGGAGAGACGTGGATTTGATGGATGGATCATTCAGTGGATAAGGAATTGGCTGGATGGTGGCACTCAAAGAGTTGTGGTCAACGATTCAATGTCCACATGGAGACCAGTGACGAGTGGTGTTCCTCAGGGGTCAGTACTGGGGCCAGTGCTATTTAACATCTTTGTTGGTGACATGGACAGTGGGATCAAGTGCACCCTCAGCAAGTTTGCTGATGACACCAAGCTGTGTGGTGTTGTGGACACGCTGGAGGGAAGGGATGCCATCCAGAGGGACCTTGACAGACTGGAGAGGTGGGCCTGGGAGAACCTCATAAAGTTCAACAAGGCCAAGTGCAAGGTTGCGCTCATGTGTCGAGGCAATCCCAAGCACAAGTACAGGCTGGGCAGAGAATGGATTGAGAGGAGTCTGGAGGAAAAGGACTTGAGAGAGCTGGTGGATGAGAAGCTCAACATGAGCCGGCAATGTGTGCTGGCAGCCCAGAAAACCAACTGTATCCTGGGCTGCATCCAAAGAAGCGTGGCCAGCAGGTTGAGGAAGGTGATTCTGCCCCTCTACTCTGCTCTTGTGAGACCCCACCTGGAATACTGCATTCAGCTCCGGAGTTCCCAACTCAAGAAGGACATGGAGCTACTGGAAGGAGTCCAGAGGAGGGCCACAAAGATGATCCAAGGGCTGGAACACCTCTGCTATGAAGACAGGCTGAGAGAGTTGGGGCTGTTCAGCCTGAAGAAGAGAAGGCTCTGGGGTGATCTTATTACAGTCTTCCAGTACCTAAAGGGGGCCTACAAGAAAGCTGGAGAGGGACTTTTTACAAGGGCATGTAGTGATAGGACAAGGAGCAATGGATTTAAACTGAAAAAGGGTAGATTTAGATTAGATATAAGGAAGAACTTCTTCACTGTGAGGATGGTGAGGCACTGGAACAGGTTGCCCAGAGAAGTTGTGGCTGCCTCATCTCTGGAAGTGTTCAAGGCCAGGCTGGATGAGGCTTTGAGCAGCCTGTTGTAGTGGAGGGTGTCCCTGCCCATGGCAGGGGGGTTGGAACTAGATGATCTTTAAGGTCCCTTCCAACCCAAACCATTCTATGACTCTATCAGAAAAGTATGGTATCTAATATTTTCTTTACATAATACCTGACAGTTAATGTGTATTTTTATCTACCTTTTACAGATAGATATACCAGAGCAGAGAATTGATCAAGCGATTTAAACAAAACTATGCATGAGTTTGGTAGAAGCAGTTGACCTAATCCCGGGCCTTTTCATTCCTAACCCCTTTTGTCCCTTTCTTGAGTAGAGAAGCATGGTTGTAGTGCTCACTTTCATCATTAAACTGATGACATCCTCTCCTTAGTTGCTTCAATTGCATTTGCTTATTCTGCTGGTGTTCTCTGATCATCCTTATTGCCATAAACTGAGTAGAAATTGTTATTTTCAAGTTCATCTTTTTCTCAGGCTATTTTCGCATTATTTTCTAAGTGAACTCACAGGAACCTCTTTTAATTATTTTGGCTCTTCTAGCCAGTGTTTCCATTTTGGCTTCTCAGTATTATGCTTATATTTTATGATATATACATCCTTTTTTTAATTCTTCCACTATTCCTGCTTCCTAGCAAATTTTCTTGAACTTCGGTATCTTTGTCAGTTTTGTGATGCAGAGTATTGAATTGAAATTCAAATGTAATGTAATGTAATGTAAAAGATTTTTATAGTCTCTCATGTTTCTCTATCACTCTCTTCCATTGTGGAGAGCTATCCATGTTTTCTTTTCCTTCTCTGCTTTGATGGCTGTATTGACAGATGAATTCCTACACAGTGCTACATGCCAGCCTCCCACTGAGGGGTGTGCCCTTTCATGGGACACTTGGTCACTGAGTCTGAATGAACCCAACCTTCACTGCCTTCTCCATTGCTGAGTCCAGAACCTCCTGGCTGTGAATCTTTTCTCTGTAGCTTTTGCATTCACAATCCTCACCAAAAAAATGTAACCCCAATACAAGCTCTGAAGAATGTAGACTTTGGGTTATTGTGTGCTGGTCTACCAGAAGTGGATTGGGATCTTTTGTCTGGCTTAGCTGACTGTAGTGCAGACACTAAGAAAGAAAGGTAACATTATATAGCTGACATTTAATTGACAGAAAAATCTGTTATCTCTACTAAATAGTCTAGTGTGGCTTACCAAAAAGTCTGCATGAAAGAAGGTAAGTCATAAGGCAGTGAGCTTTAGCAGTGAGAGGTGTTCCCTTCCCCATTGCAGGAATGAGAACTATTTCCAATGAGATGACAAAATCTCCAGTTACTATTTAGTAACAGTAAATAAAAGTAGCAACAGCAAATAAAAGACTCCGTGGGAACACAATAATCACAAAGGAAACCACAAAGATTCCTGATACAGTCATAAGGGGGGAAAAAAGTACATATACATTTTTCAACAGCGTTTAACGATACTCACCCATACAAAAACATTTATGCCTGGAGAGACTATTATTCTTGTTGCAACATTTGACTAGTAGTATTTTCAAACACCAGTGTGAAACAGTGTCACACAGAGATTTTCAGATGATTTTTTTTTTTTCCTTTAAAGCAGAAGCTCCCCAAATTAACTCTTGAGCTGGAGAGAGCATGAACTGTGGATGATTTCAGCTGCTGTAAACTGCTAAATAAGGATTCTAGCTGATTGGAAAGGCCCGGCGGTGGGGGGGGCGGTTGGCCAGCAGGTGGCGAGTTTTCTTCAGGATTGCGCTTGCAAGAGAAGATTTTGGTGGTCCCTCCTGTTCAATAACGCCCTGACTCTGTTATTCCTACAGTTTTACATACAAAAGCCCATCTCAAAATAACCTTAGGGATCTGACCCCAAACCACAAATAGCAGGAAGTTCTCGGTTAGAATTGAAATTCTGTCAGTACTTAACCTTCCCCTTGGGCCCAGGTATTACAGCATATTTGGTATTTAGGATCATCTGACGGCACAAAGCCCCCCCTGTTAGATGACCTTCCTCTCTAACACTTCAGCATAGCTGTGTATGATAGAAAATTGTCTTTCCGACTTGACTCTTAACTTCCTTTGCTTTTGTGACTTTTAGCTGATCCCCTGGCTTTATTTCCATGTAGTTTCAGTGGGAATTTATATCCTTTTTGAAAGCTAACACTGAAAAAAAAAAAAAAAAAAAAGGAATGCCATTTTTTCTATAGTGCTGGTATATATTTAGAAGCTGCTAAAAACAGGAAAGACATTGTGAGTGATTATACAACTAAAATTCTGATTTCTTACATATTATCCTCAATAAACCTCATTTTAAGGTTGTTCTAAATAATAAAATTCTTGCCAGATCAGTATTTCTATGTACTTTAGCCAGACACTAGTTCTGTATTAGTAACAATAGTACTTTGTGTTGAAATAACACCTTGCCATGTAGTATAAGCCAAGAAATTTAATCCACTGTGACACAGTACTGCAGTTGTTTGATATTACTGTCACCAAAGTCAATCATAAAAACTCATATTTTGATGGAAGAAAACTGGAACCCCACGACTGCTTCAAAGTCCCTTAGTTCACGTAAGTAGTGTACTCAGCTAGGGATAAACTGACCTCTGGCAGTCATCATATTATGGAAGAGAGGGGGCATGGATGTTATTTAGAAGACTGGTGACTGACGTCGTTGAATTAAAAACGTTCTTGTCCCCTGTGGAGGGTTGACCATTGCATCTGCCAGCAGCACTGGTCAATTAGCTGCAGAGGGAAGTAGTGCTGGGGTCACCAGGTATTGGTGCAGCAGGGAAGGTGACTGACCCTAGTGCTTGTGCCTTTAGTCCTGTAGTGGATTCCCCTGTCACTGTACAGGAGCTGAAATAGTGGCAGTCTCAAATATTCACCAAAATAGCAAATATCCCAAACCTGTTTCTAAAGTTGACCCCCATTAACTACTGGGCCAGGTTCTGATCTGCCTTGAAGGCTTTCCAAGGCCCAGACCTGAGATATTTAAAATACCACCCATATTTCTGACCTGTAGACTGTGAGTCAACAAATCTGACCTGGCAGAGCTGCCACAGGAGTCTGTCCCAGGCTGCAGAGTGCGTTCTCACAAGGTCTTCACAATCTTCATCGTCTCTTCACTCTGCTTCCCGTACTGAACAGGCAGGGTGGTTGGTGCATCAAAGGAATGGAAATGAATGCTCACAGAGCTGGGAAGAGGTTCACAGTGCTGTGGCACAAACGCTGGCTGAATCTCTCCTCATGCTACTGCACATGGATTAAATGTATCTTTGGGTGCCCAGCCTATCAGGCTGAGGACGTAACAACATTGGCAATTGAATGGGCTTAGAGCCTTGTTTCATTACTTATCCCAGGATCCATGTAGTGAACAAAGCCAGAACAAGATCCCAAATAATTAGGGTATGAAACATGGAGTCCTATTTGTATTGCTATCTCCAGTCCTGCTAAGACTGAAGGAGATGCTGAATTGCTGCAATGAATTGTTTCTGTGATAAGTCCTAGGAAAAGCTTTTCCAGCCACTTCTTGCACATAAAAATGTGTTTCTTTTTTCAGTTGCAACAAGATTTTTGTCATGTAGGTGTATAATCTATCAACTACTCCAGATATGTACTGTATCAACTACTGAAGATAAAGCCTGATAAAAATGCAGAAATAAGAAAGACACATATCCATCCCACTTACCCTCAAGCAATGAATTGAGATGCCTAAAATATGGACCATCGTCTCTGTGTATGTGCTGGCATATGGTCATTCAAAAAAAGAAAGATTTCCCTGAAAAGTGAATCAGGTCTCAAAGTGGGCTGAATTTACCTCCATTCTGAAGAATCTGGGAGCTAACACTCCTAAATTAGGTGCAGCAGTTTAACTGGAAGAGTGACACATCTAGACTGGGTTACAAGTATAAGTGAGGTCAGAGAATGAGTTTCCTTTCCTTTTGGGAAGTACTGGATCCACTGGAGGTTACTAGCCCAATGTCAGTGTCATGGAATCCCTCAAGGGAAGATAAATCTTTTGGAATCCTGATTCCAGTCATGGCAAGCAAATGTTGCCTTCATTCCCTAAAAGTTATGAAGTCCTCCTTTAACAGTTAGCTATAGCAAATATAAGCCTTATCAAATACATGTTACTCCAAAATTTTCAAAAGACAAAGGTGGCTAACATTCCTTGAATTAATATGCTTGTATCCCTAATTCTATCGTGGATACTGTAAGGCTGTCTGTCTTAGTGTCTCTCTATGCCTACATATAAATACAAAGGTAATTTCCTTTTCTACATGTACATATATATATGTACCCATATGTGCCTCTAATTCCATACATACATTTTTTTTATCATGCAAAAATAATTCCTTCACCTCTATGAGATATCATTCTTTGTGATCTTTTTTCATAGCCAAACCTGAGCTGAATGAGTTGGAGGATACCCCTACTAAGTTTCCGGGCTAGTAGAAATGTGTATTTTATAGCAGTAGAGAAAGGACTTCTCTGTAAAACATGTGGCATAGGCATAATCCGCAGCAAAATGATGTGATGTCCAGGCTTTGCTGGCATTCCACTTGAGCGTCCCAATTCACACTGGTGTTTGTCTCATAGGCCCGTTCTGAGCTCATGTCACCAAAACCTTCAGTTCCTGTGGGGTCATTAAATCCTGACTCGATTTCCAGCAGATATGGGAACTGTATGTGAGCGAATGCAGTGTACACAAATCATTCCAGCCACCCTTGTATTAAATGAACTTTTTTAAGAAGCTGGTTTTGACCTGATAGAATATAATGGTTTCAAGGGAACCATATAGCCATTACAATCCATCATATAAATGAATACTTAGGGACACCTAAATCCAAAGATTATTTGACTGTTATACATACACTTGCACAAAGGGGGCTGGAGGATAGACCCCCTCAAATCTGCAGTGAAAACATCTGTACTTTTAGGAAATTCTTAAATATGAGCACATACATAAACTTTCTGAGATTTCCAAAGCAATCAGTTCATTTTAAATCAAAGTGACCCTCAGGATCAAATTACGTTTTGGATGTATTGCTAGCAAATTATCAGTTTAGAAAAGCAAAGGGGTTTAGAATGGTAAAGGGTATTTTATATGTCCAGTTCTGATTGTGGACTCTGACTTTTCTATAACCTGATATTTTTTCATGTGTCATTAATTATTGTGTACTGTACTCCTTTAACATCTATGGCAGATACTGTAAAGCTGAGGGAAAACACGCAATATAAAATATAAAAATGTTCTCCAAACCCTGCTTTCGCTTCCTTTTGTTGCTCTCTTATACTGTAAAAACAGATAAATGGTTTCCTTTTTCAAATACAACAAAAAGAAATGACTCCTGGGAGGAGCCCTGGGATGCCAAGTTTGAGCCTGGATTGAATTTTTATGACCACTGTAAAAACTCCTGAAAATAGGAAATTATAATGGAAATGCTGACTCTCACTGCAGCAGTGTGAGCAGCACCACCACGGCATTAATAGTGATCTAAAGGGGCTGGAAGTTAAAGTGGAATCATTTAGACAACCGATTTCACACCACTTTGCAAACAAGGGGTGCGTGCATGGAGCGGGGGGAAGGGGGGGAGGGGGCAGATCTTGCACTCAATTAGTTGCTTGCAAAATCCATTGTGATTCTTGAGAAAGTCAAATCCCCCATCGCTCGATTCCGTGCTCTGGATCTGCTTTTCTAGTCCGCTGAAGTTGCTGGCGGAGGAGGTCTGCCTCCTCCGGGTGACCAGCCCACGGCGTGGAGTGGGGTGGAAGGGGCACGGGGCCGCGCCACGCCATGCCTCTTTGGGCGGGCACGGGGGGGCTGTGCTTACGCGCCGGCGGATCGCTCTCCCTCTTCGGTAGCTCGCTGGAGAAGGGCAGCCATATATTAAGGCGCTGGGTCACATCTCAGCATCGCGCTAAAAAATCAAGGAAACGATTTCCCCCTCGCTAGCAAAATGGAGATGTTCCGAAGTTTGGCTTTTATTTTCAGGGAGCCCTAGAAGTAGAACTTTAAAAAAAAAAAAAAAAGGCAAAAGTTGGCTGAACAATCTTATATCCATCTCTGTGCAGATTTTCTTTTTGGGGGGATGGGGGCGGGAGATGCTATCAGAAGAGCATTATTTACTCGCACTGCGGGAGCAGTTTCCACCCGCCTTGTTTTCCGCTCTTCTTCCCTGCCCTGTCATTAGCAGCTATTAAAATAATAAGCTTACATGGGACCTGAGGAGCGAACTGGGGTCCGGGAGAGAGAGGGGACCACTTTCAGAACGGGGGTGCGGGAGAGTCCGCGCTGCCGCCGGCTCCCAGCTCCGCGCCCCGCCGCGTTCCGCGCTCCCGTCCGCGCTCCCGAGCGCTTCGGGCTCAGCCCCGACGGGCCCGTTTCCCTTCTCGGCCCTTTCTGGCTCTGCCGTTTCCATCCGAGTCCGGTTTATCCCGGGGGGCGGTCAGAGCTCGCAGGCTCTAATCCTTCACCGCGATCAACACCAAAACCGCAGGAAGAGGAAAAAAACAGGCAAACCGAAGGAAAGCAGAGTAAAAAAAAAAAACAACCTGTGTATATATATATAGTCCCCAGGTGCCACTGATAACCAGGGGGCCTGTCTCGGGGTGGGACACCTTGCCCGGAGAGGCATGAGGGCAAGAGGGTGACGCTGCAGTGCACTTGTGCCTACTCTTTGCTCCGTCTCTGCCGCCGGGGCTGGCTCCGTCCCTCCCAGCGAAGCTCCGGACGCGGAGAGGCTTTGGAAACGCCGCCGAGCACAGCCGGCTGCTCTGCCCTGCTCCCCGCTCCCTTCCCTCGGGAGGTTTGGGAACTGCAGGGGCTGCCGACCGCAGGCAGCTTTGACCAGCCATCCCCCACCCACTGCCTCGTTGCGGGGGGCGAGATGTTTGCTGGACTCCGGGCGGCGAAGCAGCCCTTGAAACCCGCCGAGCGGACAAACATCCCCACCCTGCCCCGCCGGACCCGCTCCTCCTCGCAACCCCAGCGAGGCGCCTGCGGCTGATGCTTCGCAAGTGGCACGGTTGTTTCTCCCCAATAAAAGATATTTCGAGGGACAGGCGCCGTTCCCCAGTGGGGAGAAAGTCCCACGGAAGCAAAAGGGAGTTTTATCCTGTACATGGCTGCGGGCTGGGGCCGGGAATCGTTATTCTGCAAACCTTAAGTGGATCCCGAAGGTGAAGCCGGGTGCCCCAGCTGAGAGAGGGAAGAGGAACACCAGTCAGGCTGTGCAGCCCTCTCCCAGCAGACGCGTAGGTGCATCCAGGGATGCCCGGCATTCACACGAGTTTAAACCAGAGGAGGGGTGAGCCCCAGTACCTGCGCTGCGCAGGATTAGCCCTTAAACCCAGAACTCGTTGGAGACGAGGTGACAAGCGCAGCGGACTCCCTAAGGGAAGGAAGGGGAAATGCCCTCAGATGCGGTCCCCGTGCCCCCAGGTCTGCTCCGCAGGTGGGGCACGAAGCCGCCCCCCACCCCCGGCACAGGCACCAGCACCGCGGCGGCGCGGAGAGGCGGCGGCGCTCGGCTCCGGCCCCGGCGCTGCGGGCGCGGACCGCGGAGGCAGCCCCGGTGTGGTAGTCGGCTGGTGCTGTCCGGGATGTTGCTCCCGGAAAAAAGGGGGTCACAGCCCGGGGGGGCCTTCACTTTGCAGATAGGTGGGGCAGGATGGAGACGGGGATGGTTTTGGGAAGGGGATACAGGTGGGAAATAAGGATGGGGGCTCCGGTCTCCTCAGTCACCCCACAGATGTCTCTTGAAACGAATTGGGTTTCGCTGTCACGTCTAAATCCTACAAACGCGGCTGGCTTTGGGAGCAGATGCCTTCACTTTTTACGAGTCTCTTGAAGTTGTAACATTCCTAATCGACAGCAGATCTTCGCTGTGGAAAAGCGCAGCGTATTCCCTGCGTGTCAGTGCTAATAGTGGTTTTGTATCCCGTTCCCGGTATTAGGTTCCCCACCGTTACGAGTTGACATAATGCAAATTAGCAAGGGACACCATAAAAATCCATCCGAGAACAAAGGTTTTGGAACAGCATACCCTTCATAACTTAAACACCAGATATTTAAACCAAATGCATTTAACAAGACAGTTAACCTGAAACTTCAGTTCAATAGCCAGTGAGTAGACAAGTCCAAATATTTTTAATTTTTAACAAATACGTAAATATCGGGCTATACGTTATCCTGGCAGCTTTCAGCTACAGCTTCCAGCAATGCTCTGGGATAGAATAATATCCCAATGATCTGCTTTGATTATAAACTCTTTTCGCGTGGGAAACATTTTCTGTGTTTCCCTCCCCCCTAGACACTGAGATCTTTTACTGCCCTTTATTTCGATGTTTAAGTATTTATTTCGGAATGACGGTTTCTGTAACTGAATGTGCAATTATTATTATTTTTTTCCTTAAAGGCGACACGTGCAGGTGTCGTTGCTGTTGTTGTGTTTACCGTCTCAACTAATCTACTACTTCTCTAAAGAAAACAGCGATTTTTGTTTTATTAATGCAGGAACCCACCCCCAGCTATACCAAGATTCTTGCTCCGGGAAAAGAGAATTCTCCACTTAGAGGAGCATATCTCTGCTCTGTTTCTTGATTTAGGGACACTTGAGGATCCTACATTCGTGTTCTGACAATGGGACTTGAAAACTATTTTTGAAAATGCGAACTTATTTGAAGGCATCAACTTACAGCGGCGGGCACAAGATCACATTCTCGACGTTTCGACCCCCAGAATAAAAGTGCTAGGTTTTGGATTTGGGATTTTTTTTTTTTTTTTTTTGGGGGGGGGGGGGAGGGGGGGAGTCGGTGGACGAGTAGTAACAAAGAAATAAAGAAAATAATAGCGCGAAATGAGAAAGAAGTGAAGAAGCCGGGATGAGAGAACGTCTTTGCTTCGCCTCTGCCTCATAAAAATGCCACTCGTTTACAAAAGGAGGGAACGAAAATCTCTTCGCCTGCCCAGAGCAGTGAGCAGTCTTGGACCCCAGACTCTTCCCAGAAATAAGGATGTTTTGGGGATGAAATAGCAGTGTTAGGGCTTACTTTCCCGCGCTACTGTCGTGTTTGTGAACGGTTATTCTGCAGTATGATAAAGGAGTGTTTTCTTGTTGCGCTTTTTTTTTTTTTTTAATAATTTTGTTTGCTTTTCCTCTGAAATGGACAAAAATGAGTGTAACAAGGCAGTGGCATGAACAATAAAAAAACACATTCGTGTCCCTGAGCACGGTACCATGTTATCTTGACGGATCTGTCTTCGCTAGCATATTATGTTACACTGGTTCCTCGGGACAATGTAATACACCCAAGCGATTTTTCCCTCTTCATGGATCTAAAGGAGTGTGAATGGATGGATGAATAGAAAAACAAATAAGCAAAGAGATTATAGCCTCAGGATTAATTAAAGAGCACGTTTAACCTTTTTTTCTTTCGAGAGTTATTTGCTTTGCCTGCTTCGCCCGGGTAGTTTGACTCCGTCCGGACCTAAGCAGGGCTCTGTGGCTCCCCATCCGCTGGGGATCCGCAGGACTTCGCACGCAGCAGAACCCCTCCCGGGGTGCGGGAAGAGACCGTCCCAGACTGTGGGAGGAGGGACGGGAGGAAGGCACCGAGGTCAGGGGCGCTGGGGCGGAAAGTGGGGACCGGCATGGATGCTGGGGCGGGGGGAGGAAGCGGCTCTAACCCGAGATGGACCCCTCACAGGTAAGCTGCTCCTGGGATCCTCTCGGAGGATCTTCTCAGAGAGGGAGAACAACTTACGATCCCAAAATCCTCCCGGAGGGAGCAGATCCCTCCCTCCATCCTCGTCCCGTTTTTGGGTTTTGTTTTTTTTTTTCTGTATTTCTTTCTTTATTTTTTTCTTTCTTTCTGCCTTTCTCTCCCTCCCTCCCTGGGCAGGTCCCGGTGAGTCCTGTCCCGCTGCTCGGCGGGGAGGGGGCGCAGCGAGCCCAGCCGGGAGCGGAGCGGAGCGGCGCGGAGCGACGGCCGGGCCGGCGCAAGCAGCGCGGCCGCGCAGCGCCGCCGGGGGAGCGTCCTCGGCCACCGCAGCGCAGCGCAGCGCGGAGCCGCACGGGGACCCCCCCGACGACCCCCCCGGGAGGCCGCTCCTCCGCGGGCGGCCGCGCGTAGCGGGCCCCGGGGAGATGCCCCGGGAGAGGCTGCGGGAGCCGGGTAAGGGGGAGGGAGAGATCACACGTTTGCAGGCTGCGAGCCCCGGGCTGCTGCGCCTCCAGGAGAAGCGGGTTGAAAAGTTGGTTCTTCCCAGCCAGAAACTTTCTCCCTGCGTGCGCATGCCCGGAGTCTGGTGGGAGGTTGAGGGGGGAGCTGGGAGGGAGGGTGGGGAGTTGAAATAAGGAGGAGGCTGGAGGGAAGGGATCGGTTCAGTCTGAGCTCGGCTGCTCCCGGGCGCGTTTGCACTCCGGCACACGCAGACGGCGCCGGGAGCAAGAGGACGGAGAGCAGCTCCGTCTCCATCAGCCAGAGCACCTGGACACCTGGCCCCGCTGCTCGCTCGGATCTGCTTGTACGCGCTGGAGGAGCAGTGGGGTGGGGTGGGGAGGGAGCTGTGCCCCCCAGGGCCAGCGGAGACACTGACCTAGCCCAACCTTTTTTTTTTTTTTTTCCCCTATTATTTTTTTTTTTTCATTATTTTATTTTACCAGCTCCAATTTAGCCCAGGATCTTTTAACTGCTGCCAGCGGTGGAGCACAGATCGGGATTAGGTAAATAAAAAGAACAACTCATTTCGTTTGTTTTTTGTTTTGCCAAACCTCGGGGGTTGGGACTATCGATCTAAACACCTCCTTTTCTCTCCCTCCTTTCTTTCTTTCCTCCCACCCCCTCCCACCATCTCCTGGATGGTGCATAAGAAGCGGAGAAATTGTGTTTCACGTGAGAAAGACTGTTCTTCTTGGGGCGGGCGGAGGGCTGGGGGAAGCCTTCACATGGGGCTCGGGTATTTTGATGCTATTTAAAGATTTGTCTTCCCTTTTCGAAGTTGTTTATCCCCCCTTGCGGAGGAGCTGTGTTTTTAACCCGAGCTAAAAATAACACATACGAGTTGCAAAACAGAAGCCTGAATGTCCTTTATGGACTTGAACGTTCAGCTTCTCTCCTCCCTATTCTTTCATTTTCTCTCGTTTCCTTTTCTCTCCTTTTGTTTCTTTTCCTCTTCTGTTTTCTGTTCTTTCTTTCTTTCTTTCTTACTCCATTTTTAGTGTTTTAGGGTCCGAGAAACATTCTCTGTTTCCTCCCAAGGCCATAACAGAAATGAATCTGCTGTTTATATTTGTCTGAATGGTCCGAAACAAGTTCGGCGTAGGGAGGGATTGAGCTTCTCTCGAGGCCGAGCCTGTAAAGTGTCAGTGCAAAGCCGAGGATTAGGGTATACTTGTTATAGTTGGCTTTTGGGAGGGAAACTATAAAAAACTGAGCATTTTGGAGATCACCGTAGCGCTGCGGGAATTGTCCGATAAAACGCGGGCAGGGCAGGAGGGTGAGAGCCGTGCCCCAGACAGGTGCACAGTAAGTCCATTTTAGTAAGCCCGAAGCCAACTGAGAACAAGGGCCAGCCCCTAAACTAGCGCCGAGCTGGGGACCCTGCGGCGGTGGGACCGCGCTGCGCTGCGCAGCCCCGCGGCGGGAGCCCGGCTGCGCGGTGGCCGGGGACAGCGTCGCCTCGGTCGGCCAGGCCTGGGGACGCGCCTCGGTGCCCTGCGTGCCCCGCGGGGGTGTCACCGCACAGGCGTTGTCCCCCACCCGTGGCTGTGGCCGTGGGAAGCAAGGAGTACAAGAGGAGGAAATCCTCCCTGCCGCCGGGGGAGAGGAAGGACGATTTATTCGTGCGCAGGGTAGGCACCGGGCGTTTCTCTGGGGAGAAAGCGAGAATGAATCTTGTGCGGTCGACCTTTCGACACCCGAGGGGGTTAAAAAACCACACAAAAGAAGGCCCTAAACCAACCTAAAAACTTCTGCAGGGAGAGGATTGCGGAGCCTGGCCCCTGCGGCCGCCCCGCCGGCACCCACCCGCGCCCGCCTCCCGCCCGGCCAGCCCGGCGTGGGGCTGCGGCTGCGCTCCCACCCGTCGCCCTCGTAGCCACGGTCCCTCCAGGACCTGGGGATATTTTTGTTGTTGTTGTTTTGGATAAAGGCTGCCCCGGGCAGTGTAGCGATCGCTGGTGCAGTCGGACTCCGGTTATTGTTATTAATTATTATTATTATTATTATTGTGAGACTAAAATCCATTGCATTCATCCACATTCGCAATGGTGGTCTGGGGAAACTTGTCAACACTGATTCCGTGATAAAATGTGAATGATGATTTTATAAGGATTGAGCGGAGATATCCAAGGCACACGCTGACTGAGTCCTTCCAGTCCTCATTAATGTTAGCAATTAACTCTTTCACGCTCAATTAGCCCCGAAGAAACCCGCTTTAATAGATTCTGCACACTTCATTAATATTTTGAACAAATCTGTGCAGAACAATGCGCTTTATTCCTCAAGAGCACCACGCTCGAATAATGCGGAGCAAAAGGGTAATTTTATTCTCTTTCCAGTTAGTTTCCCAAATATAGATAAATTTTAATCTCTATTTCCTCGCTTAAACTGATAGGAAGGGAAAATCTCGTCCCCTCAAACGGGACAAAATAAGTAGCCGACTGGTGGCAAAACGCTGCACATCGATGCGATGCAGCCGAAAGGACAGGGCTACTGGACTTTAACGGATTCAGACAGGACAGGGGGACTTTTTTTGACAGATGAACCTGATTGCTCTAGTTTGAGGCTATCCCAAGAATGCAACATTTTATGCCCGCTACTTTATCATGTTTGTAAAAATAAGCAACGTTCTCAGAGTAATTTACCTCCTCCATTCTCCCATGTGGAACTAATTAGCAAGCCTCATTATTTATGAGTCAGGTATTTAATGTAACAAATATCCCTTTCAAAGGACACATCGGAAATTGATAATTCAAGGTAGAAAGAAAAAATACGGACTAGCCAAAAGATTAATTAAAAATCCATTTAATTTCTCCCCTTGCTATGCTGCCAGCAAGAAGCCGGGTGGATTTTTTTATTTTTTTTTAATTTTTTTTGGCATAAAAGGTACTTAGAATTTAATCTGGAAGGTTAAGATTACAATGGTCTTAAAACAATGGCAACTGGACAATAGCATTACCGTATCTTTAAACAGGACAAAGGGTATGAAAGCTGGAGACAGATGTAGTCTTTCAAGTTTATGGTCCTATTTTGCAGGGTAAATTTATCTTGGCATGAGTAGGTTTTGTTTCAGTCAGAACGCAAGTGGTTTGTTCTTAATTACTCACCGAGCTAGTTTGTGCTGAGAAAAGAAAACCTCGCACGGTTTTACGGTGATGGGGGAATTCAAGCAGAGAACTCGCGGGGTCTTCTCCTTTAAAATAAAAAAAAATAAAAATAAAAAAGAAGCCCCGATAACGATCTGTTTACATGAAACAGAATTAAAGGTGGAGGTGACACCGAAATCAAAGAAACATTGATCTCTCTGCGGGCAAGTGGGAGAGCGGAGAGTTACTGCGCTGTGAAACACGTTCGCTTTGATGTCCCGAAGAGAGGGGACTTCTTTATGAAATACTCTGCTCTTCATCTGTATTTTTGACTATCCCGGTCGCACAGAGCAAAAGTGTAGCTTACATTTCTGGAAAAGTGCCAAGAAACTTGTAGTAACGTGAACGCTCTGCTCCCACCTCCCCTTTTCTTCTTCTTTTTTTTTTTTTTCTCCTTACCTCTTTTTATTTTCTTCTTGTTTTCTTTCTTTTTCTTTTCTTTTTCTTTTTTTTTTTTTTTAAAAAAAAAGAGATAGAACTACTCTAGCAAAAAAACCGCGGGCGCAATAGATGCTGTTATAACCCGACTGTATTTCTCTTTAGTTTCTGTCCCTTCTTTCGTTTGGGAAATCGAAAGAGAAATTTTTAAATGTTATTAAGCAAGAATTTACCCAAAGTGACATAATAGATTTTTTGCTTATATATTCCATATAAAATGTTTTCTAAGTACAGGAAGAAAGAAAGAGGGGTAAGCCCAGAAATTAACTCAGTTTGCAATAGCATGTTTTATGCTTGAGAGATCTAGGGCTACCTAGACAGGAAAATAGACACGGAGCCGTTGTGACAGACAGAAACAGACATTTCAGGTACCCAGACAAGAGTGTTTTCCGCTTACTTTGTTCGCGGGGTCATCGATTGAGGCATTTGTGCTGCGAAATCGACACGCCTAGTGTACGGGCAGCACTAACAAATTACAAAGTATTTCCCCAATTGAACAACAAAACGGTCTGGTTGGTTCTTCGTCCCTAACTGGTTTAAACAAAAAAAAAAAAAAAAAAAGAAGAAAAAAAAAGAAAAGAAAGGGAAAAAAAGAGAGGGGAGGGAGGAGAATGTAATGCATGCATTTTTTAATCAGTCACTATCCAAAACGTATCCAATTAAAAAAAGGCAAAATGTCACCATCTCTTATTCTGGGTCATTGCGATGGAATTCCTCTAAGGTTCGAGTCTCTTTCTGCTGCTGATTTATGTAAAGCGGTGTGAATGGTGAAACCAGTGTAGAGAGCTGCTCAGAGCAAGCTTCGTCCTCTCACACCATCCCAGCCACAGCTCCTCGGTCCAGGCAACAGCCCACATATAAATCCGATTTCCTTCCCTGGTCTTTAGACCTCTTCCACCACCAGTTTCCATTTCCCCACCCCTCCAGCCCAGAGGGACAATTACTGTTCTGCCGTGCTCTGCTGCCTGCTTTTCTCCAATGGGGCTTTACTCCTCATGTGGGGATGAACCGACTCTCCAGGCTGTGTGCTGCCAGGATCCCACCGGACCCTGTGGGGATCTTGTGAGGATCCTACGATGATTCGGCAGGAACCATATAGAGGATCTTATGGGGACTCTGTGGATTCTGGGGGAACCCTGCAGGGAACCTGTGGTGATCTTATGAGCATCCTGTGCAGAATCTACAGGGATCCTGACGGAAAACAGTCCCACTAAGGGCAAATCCCAGAGTTTGCTGGGGGTAAAACAAGTCTAAGCTGTGGGCTGCGGAGTAACGAGGAGGCTCCCTGGGCTGCAGGCATACGGCGCCTCCAAAAGCCATGGGTGCTGTTTCGCACCCATAAAGAAGGGAAGCTATGTCCCCACCACCAGCCCTCAGGAGGCATCTCCTGATGAATGGTTGACAGCAGCCAGAGCTGTGCTGGGGGCTGATTTGCAGACAGGACCAGATGTGCCTCGATGCTGCTGCCTGGTAGCATTTTTCCCTTCCATCTTGTGGGATAGAATGGGTAGAGATCTGGCCTAGAGGAGAAGCTGGAAGCTTGGTGGGACCCTGAAACAGAGAGCAAAGTGGTGGCACCCAGCCCAGGGAAGGACTGTGGCCCTGCAGCCCTGCAGCTGGTGGCCTGGGTGTCCCCATGGGAAGGGTCTTTCCAGCTCTCCTCTTTTTGCCTTTTGAAGGATTCTAATTAAGTGATTGCCTAGATTAGGACAAGGGCTTGAAGCCAGACGCTTCCCCCCGTGGAGAGCAAATGGCACTTCAGATTTGTCACCCCGACTCAGTATTTTCCCATTTCTTTTTGTGGTGCCTAAGAGGGAGGGCTCTTAGCTGTTTCACCCCCTCAAAAAAAAAAAAAAGAAAAAAAAAAAAAAAGAGGATTTTCTTTATTTGAATATGGGAAGACATGGAGTTCTGAGCACTCAACTGCCTCTACCAGACTGGAGGCAGAAGCTTGACTGAGGCAAGGGAGGTGAGTGACACAGATGCAGCGAGCTCTGTGCACCCCCTCCCCACGTCACTTGAAGGATCAGGGCTAAAGACAGTTTAGCAGACATAGCGGGCAGTATCACTCCATTTTCTAAAGGCTGAGGACTCCCAGGAAGGGATTCTAAATTACATGGGAGAAACCTCATCTTTGTGGGCCAAAATGGCACCTCTTTGCTGTCCCTGTGCAGAGGGTCATCGGAGGTCTATCTGACACAGGAATGCTGTTGGTGGGTGAATGACTGTGCATGGGGAACAACTTTTGTGTGAGAGGGATGGGGAGATGGAGAATCTGGAGACTTCTCACAGCCAACAGTCAGGCCTCTCTGAGTCCAAGTCAGCCTCCTCCTGTGGCTTTGGAGAAGGGCGTTAATGATGAGTGAGGTGAGAAATTACCTCTGCTTTTCTCTTCATATAAATCCACATTTCCCTCTTCCCCTCTTCATCTTTATTTTCCAGATCTTTTCCTCCCCTGTTCCCAAGATCCTCCTCCTGAGTGGCCACCATGGGAAGTAAGACCCTGCCGGCCCCAGTGCCTATCCATCCTTCCCTGCAGCTCACCAACTACTCCTTCCTGCAAGCGTTCAACGGGCTGCCCGCCGTGCCCTCTGACCACCTCTCCAACCTCTACGGCTTCAGCGCCCTGCATGCCGTACACCTGCACCAGTGGACTTTGGGGTACCCGGCCATGCATCTGCCCCGCTCCTCCTTCTCCAAGGTGCCCAGCGTGTCGAGCCTGGTGGATGCACGGTTCCAGCTGCCAACCTTCCCACTCTTTCCACATGTCATCCAGCCCAAGCAAGAGGCCACCAATGTGACCCTCAAAGCCAAACCCCGCTTCGACTTTGCCAACTTAGCAGTGGCTGCCACACAAGAGGACCACTCTAAACTGGGACAGGCAGACAGTCAGGGCTCCCCCCCAGGGCTGGGGTCTTTGCTTGAGGTGACTAAACTCTCTCCAGAGAAGAAACCCACACGGGGCAGGTTACCGTCCAAAACCAAGAAGGAGTTCGTGTGTAAATTCTGTGGCAGGCACTTCACCAAGTCCTACAACCTTTTGATCCATGAAAGAACCCACACCGATGAACGGCCCTACACATGTGACATTTGCCACAAGGCCTTCAGAAGACAGGACCACCTGAGGGATCACAGGTAACAATTTTTCTTCTCCTGTCTTTTTTCCTTGTGTATCTGTACTCTCCCAGTTACCCACCTACACTCGCAAAGGTGCTTGTAAGAAAAGTCATGTTCCTGGCCAGCCGGCAATGTTCCTTCTAGGTATTCTTTTGCTCACTCCTGGTGGAGAAGCCCAGATAACTCACTTCAGAACACAGGTCTGTTGTTGTACTCACTCATCCCACAAAAATGACTTACACAGCCTCCTTCTTATCTTCCACAGACATTTTCACCCTCTGTTTGCACTGTCTTGTGTCCTCTGCCTTTGTGATCTTTCAGAAGTGTCATGAGGACTCACAGCCTGGTGACCCTGAAGTTAGAGACAAGCTCTTTATGCCTAAGAAAGGCACTCTTGTGAGCCTCTGACAGCCCCCTCACGCACACACATGCATGGATGATCACCCGAGCGTCTCACTCCAGTACTCTCAGTCTCAGCAGCGGGTGTAAAAAAGCACCAGTGTGTTCTCCATCAGATAGATGGATCGCTGCTGAGTTCAGGCCAGTTATTTCTGACATCTCGGTTGTTTTTTCTCTCCCTAGATATATCCATTCTAAAGAAAAGCCTTTTAAGTGTCAAGAATGCGGGAAAGGATTTTGCCAGTCCAGAACGCTAGCTGTCCACAAGACACTGCACACGCAAGTAAAGGAACTGAAACCTGCCAAACTTAAGTGCTGAATCTCCAACTTCTATGAACTTTTCCTCCCCTTCAGACTTTACACCAAAACCAGAGCAGAAACAAAACTTTCAGGATGGAAGCACTGAACTTTGTGTTTTGTTTTTGTTTGTACTTTAAAAAGAGCAAAATTCCCCTCCTCCCCCTGAAAAACTAACTTCCTAAATTGTGGGTGGAAAGATTATTTTGCATTTCAAATAGACATGAATGATGCAGAGAGTGCTAGCTGACTTGTGTGGCTTTGATAAACTTTATGCCAAAAGGTGGTGCTCACGTGTTGGACAGGAATCTCTTTAAAACCAAACAAAAACCCACAAGCCTCTCCCCCAATCCCAACAAAAAAAAACCCCTGACCGTAGCTTCCAAAAGTATTACTTAAAAAACCCCAACCTCTTATTTTATACTTTTTTTTTTTGACTGTATAAAGCTTCTTATTTTTACACTTCAGGAAATACAGAGAATTCTGGAAGACTTCAGAACTGAAACAGTGGTTTCTCATCACAGCATCATTAGGACAAGGGCAACTTGCAAATCTCATTGCTAATTTGTTTTCTTAAAAGGAGAAGAAAATTAATGTTTGGAAATGACCTAAATCTCTCAAGTGAGGAGTCTTATCATGGGATAGAAAATGCACCCAGATCTTAGGCCTGTGGGTTCCCGGTGTTTGGGACCAACCAAAGTTCATGGGACATGGAGACCTATTTTTTTTTTTTTTGCCTTGTGATCTAGTGCGCTGTGAGGAGGTTTGTAACTTGTGGACTTATTTAAAAAAATCCAGAGGAAAGAAAGATGGCAATAACGTCGAACTGACAGTGTGCACAATATGGTTTTAGTGGTACTTTAAAGTCTTCGTGCGTCCTGATGAGAGAACAAATCTCAACCTGAGAGCGTATTTTTTTAAATGCTGGCTTTCTGAACAGTGTATTCAAATTAAGAGACATTCCAATAAGTTTTGTTTATTAAAAAAAAAATGTATGGCTGTTTGGCACTTTATGCTGATTATTGGTAATTGACATTTATCACTGGATTGTGTGTGTTTTTTAAGTATTAAAATAAATCGTTATTTTACAGGCAAGTCTGCAAGGACTACAGATGTGTTCATTTGGTTTCTGGTCTCTTCCCTAGCAAACCCTCTTCGTCAATATTCAGAACTTTTTTTTTTTTTTTTTTTTTTTTTTTGAGTTAACTTGGTATTTCCTCAGTCCTTGTTTCTACCAGCCTTGGAAAGTCTGGATCTTTCTTTTACACATAAGCTTTCCCCTTCCTCATTTTTTTTTTAATTATTTTTTTTCAAGGCTGACAAAAGTAAACAGGCCTGCAGGGAGTCAAATAATTTTGCTGCTAGTGTGGAAAAAAAAAATCGTCTTCGGTAACTAAATCTTGGGTATTAGCTGATAAGATTAGGTGTCAGAAGTGTTATAAAACAAATCAGATGAATAATGGGCAAACTGTTGCTGCTTTCACAGCCCGCAGGCGCTGCTGGGAGAGCCGCCTTCCCACACCCTTCCCGTCGCTTGTCAGGAGCGGGCATTTTTCAGTCGCATCTTCGGCCGGTTCAGCACTGATTGGGGCGGCCTTTGCTTCCCGGCAGCTGTCTTAGATCAGAAATGTTTATTCCACCGCGAAAACACTTTGGATCGAGACGGGGAGAGGAGAGCTCAGGGCTGGGGGATCCTCCTGAGCCTTTGAACCGCCTCTTGCCGTCCTTTCTCGCCCCCTCGGCAATCCCTAAACCCTCTTCCTCCCCGTCACAAGTCAGTGCCCCCCGCGATAAGAAAAGCCTCCTGCAAATTAGGGCGGTGACACGCCCGAAGTGCCACCGGCCTTACCCCGGCGGCTCCGGCGCTGCCGAAGCGCGGGTGCTTAACGCCGCGAGCCGCTTCGGTCCAAAGCCGCTCCTTTGCCCCCTTTCCCCACTCCGTTTTAGAAAATATTTCTTTATTTGGACAAGGAATCCTGTTAACGACAGGGGAAAAGTTGCGGTTGTAACTCATTTAACGCAAGGGGAGAGGGGAGAAAACTCTCTGCCCCTCTTTTTTTATCGGACCCCGATTCGAGCGCGTCGTAACTAATTAATTCAAACGCACTTGCTGGAGAGGCTGTGGAGTTCATCTGCAGCACAGGAAGGCCCTTGGGAAGCGCAGGGTGCCGAGATGACGCCTCTGCGTGCCTCCAGCTCCGGAGGCTGTGAGAACGGGCAGAGTTTGAAGCCGGCTTTGCTTTTGCTTTGCTTCCCACCGCCGCTCGCTTTCCGCCTCGCTCACAGGCTTTTGGTTTTATCTTAAAAGGCATCGGAAACCCAACCGCTCGGTACAAGCAAGGAGTGCGGGGGTGAAATCATCCAAGCCTGCGGGAAGCCTGGGCTGGCCTTCCGCGCTTCGACAGCATTTAGCCGCAACCGCGGGATGAGCGCGGAGCTCTGCGCGGAGCCCGGCAGGAGCAACGAGAATCCCTTCGCTGCGCTGGCCTGGCGTTGCCGAGCCGGACGGCTCCGCGTTTTCTCGGCAGCGTCTCTCGGGGGCAATTCGCGCTGCCTCTGAAGGTGTCCGCTCCCCCCGCCCCCGCTCCTCCTTTGGGGTTTGGCTGTATCGCCTTGCGCAAGCCCAGCGAGAGCGGCCGCTTCACCCCGCGCGGGTCGCTGCCTGCGGAGCTCTCCTTGGAAAACGCCACCCGCCGCCCCCGCCAGCGCGCCGGGCGGTCCCCGGCTGCCGCCGGCGCGCGCCGCTGCCGGGACAGGGGCACGGCATCCCGCGCCTCTCCGAGGAGGGACCTGCAGTCCCGAGTACTGACTGGCACGGCGTTAACTGCCAGCCTAAGGGCTGGGTGGTGCATTCCCCCGCCCCCGTGCATTTATTCTAAAGGGAGATTCAAGGACAAAGTCGCTGATGAATTTCCCCGTCCGTCTTGCATCGCTCGCGGCACAGAGTGAACGAACAGGGATGCTCCCGGGGTCCTGTCGTGGAGGGAGAAAGTGAAAGGCCCTGTCGCTTGGAGCCACTCGTTTTTCAGGGGTCGTGACTATGAGGCAGAAATCCGAGTCGGATCCAAAGGGAGGGAGGAAGGGATGCAGGGAGGGTCACTCCACTGAGGCTTTCCCACGGTCACTCCGCCATCTCCTTAACACTGGGATACCGAAACACCCGTGGTGAGGTAAGAAACCGTGTCAGTTACTGGTTCTTGGGAACCATTATAACTGCAAGGTCGCGAAGGTGGAGAAACCACTCCTCCCAGCTGGGCATAAGAAGCGTTTCATTTGCAGAGCTGAAGCCTGGTGATCTGCCTGCCAAGAATTTTCTTGGATATGTATTTTTACGTGCGATAAAAAAAAAAAAAATCCCGAGAATTGACATAATCAGAATTACAGATGTATTAAAACTACGCGGGCATACTGAGCACAGGATGCACACGCAACCTCTTAATCTTGTTTGTACTACGCGTATATCCGTGTGTATTTCCTCTTCCCAGAAGGTTGCTTTTGACCTCGTGCAAACAACGCCTATCACTCTGGTCATGCTCTCAGCTGCACTGGTGAACCGTTCGCCTGTTCCCTCCAGTGTTTTGGATTTTGCTAGGCAGTATCAGTTCAATGATTCCAAGGAAAGCAAAGAAGGGATGAAATCATGACAGTCAGAAGAGATAAGTCATACTAACCCCCAAAATAAATGAAAGGAATTAATTCGACGGGGGAAATGTGCCTTTTGAATCAGGATCACAAATAATTTAAATGATTAATTACCTCCCCTTTCTTTCTTTCTTTTTTTTTTTCTCTCTTTGCATGTGTTTTAATCTGATGTTCACGCAGTGAATAAAACTTACTTAGGCCTCTGCCTGCCAATCAAAAGCTGATTCTATTTTCACAGTTGCTTTAAATTTTGCATTTTCATCATAAAAACACCACTGAATAGGAGTTTGCAAGAATAAAGACCAGGGCACCTGACTCTAGTTGACTCTTCCTGCAAGATTTACAAGAGAAACACAGATTTTTTGTTTTTTTTTTTTTCCTTGTTTAATTATTATTTTTTTAACCATTTCCATTTCCAGGAGAAAAACTAAAGATGTCTTGGCACATTTCTCTCTCTCCCCCCTCGCCCCCCCTTTGCATTCCAGTCATTCTTTTTCTGCCCATAAACTGTTACTACTTTGCAAAAGCCTGATTCTGCACAGCTTACTCAGCCTGTTTTTTTGTTGGATGCAGGAAGAAATCTTGTCAGATGGAGTCTTCAGTGTACATTCATGAAACAGAGCAAAAGCCTCTCTCAGAATATGCACTGGAACAGCAAATAGTTACTTTTCAGCTGTGGATTATATGTGCCTCTGAAAAAGGGACCACAAATCATTGGGTTTTTAAAGGTTCCGCATGAGTTGTATATTAATCCCAGTTTCCCTAGGGATGGATTAATCCCAGCTTCCCAGTTGTGTGGCTACAGACAATGTTGATGGGGTTGGGGGCAGGGGAGAAGGGAGATGGGGAAAGGAGAGGGAAATTAAAAAGATATATCACAGGAATACATGGCCTAAGTGGCGAGGAGCCATAAGTACTTAAGTTTCAATACCTCTTCTACCTCTGTCACCACATTTGAGCAGAAGCAAATCACTTCAGCTCCCTGTTTTGGTTTCTTCATCTGTAAATTGGGGATAATGCTGTTGCTTTTGCTCCCAAGAGGCCTGGCACGCTCATGTAGAAATTCCTGCTCAGCCCTCAGTAGTGAAAGGAGATATTCCGATTTGTACCTGGGCAGCTGAAAGCAGTGGCTGATCTGGGAGATCTAATGGAGTGTGCAAGACAAATTTATATTCACGTGTAATTCTTTTTCAGCCCTGGCAGTTTTGTTGAGAGATGGAGTCCTACAGCCCAGCATGCATTGCTTCTCTACATTCCTGTCCAATGACTAAACAGGAGGAATGGCATGGGCCAAATTCATCCCTGGTGGGACTCCAATGACATCAGTCATCTTTATAGGAGTATTTTGAATGAAGTCAATTGGGTTTTACGAGGACTGAGTTTGGCCACATGCATATTTAACTGCTCAGAGAGCTGCAGCAGTGAAGGAAGCTTTCCTTGTCTAAGAAAGAATCACTTCTGAGTCTGCGAGACACAAGCTAAGCCATTGACCTCTTTTACGCAGTCAAGTTTAGCTTAGTTAAACTCAAGGAGCAACTGAAGTGTGCTCAGCATCCAGCAGAACTTCAAACCAAACCAACCCAGCTGTCCCAAAACGTTCATAGGTTTCGATGAAACTTTGTATTTGTCCATATTGCTCGGAGCATGGATACTCAGCAGACATGTTTATGTGACACAGGGCAGCACCCTGCAGGAACGTTGGCATTGGGCCTGCAAGCAGAACAGTGGCTTCTGCACAGTGCTGTGCTGGAGCTGTTTGGCTCTGCCCTTTATTAGGCGGAGCTGTTCCAAAATCTCTGTCATGCTCATACGTCTCTGCCACTTCCAGCTCACATTTCCCTTTAGACTGCTCTCTGGGGCTGTAATTCCACTGCCAGTTATACCTGATGAGAACATGCTAAACCACTAAAAAGGGATGTTCCTTCCTCCACTGTGCCTTAGATGCTGGGCTGACTCCCCCCATACCTTATGCTCGTGCTCTACTGGAGTCTGATATTGCACCAAACATATAAAAGTGTTTATACTAGTATTAGAGTTTCTGGCACAGTAGCTATTGGAAAATAAAACAACAATTTGATCAATGTCAGGGATTATCAGAAGTTTGTCTACAGAGCTTTTCACCACTAATCAATTAAACAATTTGCAAGGTCTATTGATTCTGCATTCTTATGGTATCTTCTAAGGAATGAGTCAACTTGAACAGTTAGAGAACTGTATTGCAAAGTTTGAGTAGCAGAATGTGTGCTCTGGTCATATGAGGCACCTCGACTATTATTTTCCAAGGGATGAATGTCATTCATCTTTTCCTGATTTCTCATTTGCCTTCTGTCTTTACTAGATCTTTCATGATGGAACTTGCATTTGATTTTCAATATTTTTACATTCTGTGTGTGGAATAATGAAATCTGAGTTTATGGGCTTGTTCATCTCTTTTACAGCAATTTGACTTGGCTGAATCAAGTGGAGCTATTCTAGTTTTACAGCAGAAGTTGTGAGAAGAGAATCAGACCTACTGATGGTTTTCCTGCAGCCACAAAATCCACATTGCTGAGACCCACTACCACTTTCTGTATATATTTAATTTTCCTGAGTTTTATTTTACCACTCTGTCTTCTATCCCTATTTGTCTGTATTTCATACTAGGGTAAATCGAGGAGAAAAAAAAAAAAGGTCGTTACTGGCTTTTCAACAGGTATATCAGCTTGTACCAGAGACCTTATACCCAGTTTTCCTCTTTTTCTTCTTTAATCCTTATTTCTTAGGCAACATTTCTACCCCCCTTTGCATGTGTTAATACTTCTTCCTGTCTTCTTTTTGCTTCCTCAGTGTTGCTAGAGTTCTTGCCCTGCCCGTCTCATTTCTTAATTTGTATTTCTGCCTCTTATTCCATTTTAGTTTACCTATATGTTGCTGCAATTGTAATTTTATTTGTCATATCACTGGACCTGCAGACTGTCTCAATCTGGCCTTTTTTTGGCTACCCTTTGGCCTTCCACATGGAGTTCAAGTTAGTGTCTTCCAGAAGGAAACTCACCACAAATCTGTCTTTCTTTGAGTCTCCAAATTAATTCACCTCTTCATTCTCTTGCTTCCTTCACTTGCTTCAAACAACCGCATAATTACCAGCCTTCTCTCATCATGACACCTTTTCTTTTTCTGGTCTTTTGGCTTCTAACTGGGGCTGCTCGTATCCCATGTTATGGGTGAATGATTAATCTATTTAACAACCTTTTTTCCATTCAAGAGTTGTCCAGACACAGCATGGCTTTCTTCCAAATGTGTGTGAAGATATTTCAGTTTATATATGTCTTGTAAATTCTTTTGAGGCTGTTTCGTTATCTATTTATTCTCCAGGAGTTCAGCACCAGGCTACAGAAAAGTTTCAGGTACCTTTTCAGAGAACAGAGGAGAAAACTTCCCAATAAGGAAACATTAAAGTAGGTAAAAACATATCTCATCTAAAGTTATACTAGGTAGGAGGGGTCTGTGTGCTAAAGGCCACCCTTAGGGAATAACTACATACTGATGAGTGTGTTCATGATCCCGCTGTTCTTCCTCACCTGTTGTAGCCAGTGAGGCTGGTCAGACACACGTCCAGAGGGATGACAGTATTGCACTTCAGAGAACAAAGCAGGACATTGATGATACACAACTGTATAGGGCCATGGGACTTTTCCTCTGCTCAGGAAAAGTGTCTTTCAGGCTCTTCTATCCCTTTTTAGTTGAACTCTCAAGCCTCACAAATAACAACCTGCCATGTTTCTTCCCAAACTTACACAGACTGCTGAGGCCACTTCAGTGTTTCATGCACAGCCACTTCTCTCCTGAAGATTTTCCTTTCTGCTGGTTGTCTCTGCTGTGTACAGAGACCAGATGCAAACTCATGCTGGTGACTCTTCCAGTCTGACATTCAGCTGGTATCACTGGGATGTCCTCATGGGTTAATTTGGCTGGTCACACTATCATGAGGCCTTCAGGATGTTTTTTTTGTGTGGGGTGAGTTTCATTTTAATTGAGCATGGTGACAGGACAGCTAATTATCTGCTCATGTTTTGATTTTGGAATTGTCTGATCTGAATTTTACTCAGATTCCTTATTGCACCCAAGATATTTTTTTCCACTTCAGATGGGAAATTTTGTATTATTGGTAAAACTATATCGACTATGGGCTTACAGGTTCTTATCCCTAACTATTTCTTTACACACATGAAACAGTTTATGTAAATGTTCTTGAAAAGGACATGAAAAATAACATCATCTGTGGCAGAAGAAGAAATTGCAGACCCTCAAGAATGTGCCACTTTCCACCACTTTCCTTCGAACTGGCAGTCAATTCTTTCGGTGCCTATTGTGTACTCCTTTCCATGTTCTTCCTTAAAATGCACTTCTTTTGGAAAATGACTTCTCTAGCACTTTACAAACCACTCTGGCTTTCATCACCCATCAATGTCTACTGAAGATCCAGTGAGTTGTTGGATACAGTTGGTATGCCAAATTTAGACTGTGGTGAAGGCTGCCCTGTACAGCTCTGAGCACTGTGTTGGCTGCTGGACTTAGCAACCAATAAATAATTAAGAAGCTGGATATTTGATGATCCTTAAAGAAGAATGACTCAACTAGCCCTCTACAGTCGATTTCTTCATTAGCACAGGCAAAGATCCAGGCCAAGAACTGGTTTTCCCTTATGCATCTATTTGGTGACCACTTGGATATGGCTTAGGAAACAGTTAGTGTTTCTCCAGCAATTGGGAAATGTTTACTTCCAGCTGTTTATTTTCCCGAGTGGATTAATAAGCCTATTTCAAAGTGCTGCAAAAAGGAAAACTAGATTTTCAAAATGGGGAAGGAAGAACATTCATAATGACACCGTTTTCATCAAACTCCCTTTTTCCTGCACCACAAAGGAAATGTTTAAATGAATGGCTCAGAGTTTCCTTAACTTTCCAATGGACCTAATCAAATATATAAACTATATAAAGCATAATAAAAAGAATTGCATCAGTTTGGGAAAATGGAAGGGGAAAGCAGATGGAGTTGTTAATATCCATGAACACAACCTTTCCACTGAGCTGATATCAGCAGGATTATCACATTATGGAAACAACACTAACTTTCTGCAAAGATTTCACTCAGTATGAAAAAGCCAGCAAGAAGGACTCAATGCTTGGTGCCATTTATTCAGAATCCCCGTGATCCATGAAGTCTCCTGCTCTTTTCCTTTGGCACGTAACAGTTTGAGATTTGTTTTTCTTTTTTACTGAGATCTTGTTTTACTTACAAGGTGGGGATTTTGTGTCTTCCAAACTTGGGAGAAACATCTATTATATACTTACCTGTGATTTTAAGGAGACAGACTTTTCAGTCCTAGGTGGATGGCACATACTATCCTGTTCTCCTGGGATGCAGTGGGCAGGTTCCGTTCAACAACAATCTCGCTAAAGCAGAATGAATACCAATAAAGTTGATGATAACAACAAAGCTTTCATTACTGCTGGCAGTCCTGTGAGAGCAATGAGATGCAGCAGAAAGGACTGAACAGTGAACAAGAGAAAAAGCCCATCTGCTAGGCATGCTGGTTTGCAGGTACATCCATGGCCAAGCAATGAAACAGATATTCTGGATACAAGTCTGTCCAGCACTGGCATATTTCTCTGACCCATTCCTGCCACTGTGGAGAATACGAAAGACAAAAGATTGAGAGGCTTGGCTAAACCTGGAAATGTGAATATGGATTTGAAAGTCAGAACTCCAAAGCCAAACTTCTAAATTTAACATGTAAGAACCAAATTCATGGTGTCCCATTTTCAGAGATACAGAGTGCCAGAAAGTCCCAACTGAAGTCTTTGTTGGCTGCAAGTTCTTAGCACTTACAGCATTGATTTTGGCACTTACATTGAAGATTGCTAGTTGACTCTAGTAGGGCTACCCAGTTTATAAATCACTCCTTGCATTTGGCCCAATGTTTGTAGATCTCCAGATGGAGAAGAGTGTGACCCAAAGGTGGATTTGGCAACTCCAATATGCCTTAGGTCAAACATCTGTAGGGAACATGTGTCTGATTTCCTTACGACTTCATTGTTTCAGTAGATGGTGTATTCAGTGCAATGTTATATCTGCTACTGAAATAGCTGAATGCAAATACCAGGAACCTCTGGGAAATTTTAGTTAATAGGAAAATAATTTAAAACAAATTCATCTAGTTGTACAGCCAGGAGAAAAGAAATGAAAATAAAAGGAATTACTGATCCAACCAAGTAGGCACAGAAATGAAACCTCTTTAGGATTTTCTTTTTAGCTTCTCCAACTTCCATTAATTTAATGAGCAAACCAGGTCAGCAGCACAGTCTTGTTATGAATAAATGAATGCTGTAGATTTACTAATATTGAAGTGCCCAGGCATTCAGCATCATTTGCTGCTCTGCTGAGGGAGCTGTGGCACAGCAACTCTACATTTGGCTCTAATCCTAATT
Organism: Tauraco erythrolophus; assembly: GCF_009769465.1. Classification (NCBI taxonomy): domain Eukaryota; kingdom Metazoa; phylum Chordata; class Aves; order Musophagiformes; family Musophagidae; genus Tauraco; species Tauraco erythrolophus. Next base: position 61,206,046 of record NC_141466.1, on the reverse strand, counting down.
TGGATATTCAGCTCTATGAGTCAATGTAACACAACTGCTGTAATGAAAACCTAACTATAGAGAAAGCAAGCTGCAGTATCGCAGAACATCAATAAGCCCCAGTTTCAAGTGGGTGTAAGAGAAGTCACGTAAATTGCATTTTAAATTCCTGTATTTGGGTTTTACGCTGATAAAAGATTGGGAGGTCAGACTGAGATGTGGAAAGTTTTGTATCTCGCTGTCATTACAATACTGATGTATTCGCTTGTACTCTTCAAGAACATCATTGATAACGAAACTAGTTGCAGAATTCAAAGGAAGATCACAGATGTTGTTTTCTCCGTGTGCCATCTTTTGCTGTGAGGAAGGAAAGCTTGTTCACTGTCAGTTTAAAATGGTTGCTGAAAACCTCAGTGGACTGCAAGCTGATAGTAACGCTTAATATAAATATTATTTTATTTTTCATGTAGTGGGTGGAGATCTTCGTGGGAGATTCCCTTCTCACCACCCATTTTTGTTTTTCTGGTATCTAGATGCGAAGGCAGAAAAACATGCAATTAAAACCAGTTGATTTAATATAGCCATAAATGCCTTAGGTTCGGTCCTAACAAAGGCTGCTTTCCTGATTCAGAGCCAAAAATTCATTCATTGCAGAATAACTTCTTGGAACATAGGTAAGAAATTTTATATAACAGATTGAAAGGGAACAGTTTACAGAAAGTTCAAATACTGAAATGTCTTTGCATGAACAATTTGTGTATTTATATAAACAAAAATATATCACATAAATGAAAAAGTATATGCAGAAATATAGCTTAAATATATTTATGGTGAAATTATTAACTTCATATGGTGATTTGAGCAGTATATAGAATACTGTAGTATTTCTTCTCATAGGCATGCAAAGGACTTTTAAATCAACTCATCCTGAGTTTATAATCTGTCTCTTTGTACTTTTGATTAAAAAAAAGTAAATTATTGGACACTGAAATATGGTTGAGACATGCTAAGTCTGACTCTTGATTTCCGAAACAGTATGTATTAGTCTTTGTTTTTTTTTATGTTGCTGCTGGTAGGAATAAGAGCTACCAAGTATTGTTGAGAATATGTGCCATCCTTGAAACTGGCATTGCTGAGGGCAGTAATTCCTGCCTGAATATGCACATATGAAGAGGCGTATGCATGGCTCCTTGACTGCCTTCGTGTATCATGTTGTGACCTGTGGGGAACTCCTGGTCTCCATGGTAGAGCTTACAGATTTTCTCAAATATCTAAGGGACAGTTTCATGATTTTTTGGATCTTGGAAAGGATTAATGCCTCAAAATGCTGACAAACAGCTGAGTGAAGTAATTTGAGATTTAACTCTTCCACCTTTTCTACTGATGCAAAGCGAGGAGTGATTCGATGACGGAGAATTTGCTGCAAAATGGGAGTTACCTTTAAAATAGGGAGTTGGTTGTACTGAAGACTTGTCTGATCACTTTATAGTATGGGCCACCTCATAATATTTCAAATTGAGAACCTTTTCTTGTTTTCTTTTATTTTTAATTTCTTTGTCATGGAAACAGTTCACAGTGACAACATTCACATATCTGCCCACTTGAAGGCAGTGTTCTAGATGCAATGTCTTGAAGAGACACCAAAATCAACAGCATTTATAATCTAGGATGAATTAGAAAATGAATCAAACCCCCTTATTCAAACTGGCCACTGTTTTTACTTACCACTGATGTTTCTATACCCACAGCATATCAAGCTACACACTGTTTGGCTTAGTGTTTACATCTGTAACTTAGATACACCAATCTGTTACCAAAGTTTGGCAAAAGTTGAGAAAATAAAAATATATTCAGAATGTTTGTTTAAAGCATAATGCAAAATTAGTCAAATTAATGAACAAATATTTGCTATATGAGAGTATTATAGTGTTTATGTTGTCCAGATGATCTTTGCTATGTAAATTGTTTGTGGACAGCCAATATTTGCTTTTCAAACTATCACTGGTTGGACTGGCTGCCTGGCAGTATTCCTTTTTCCTGATTAGATGTGTGAGTAGTACTTCCAATGAATATTTTTGTAATTCTGAGTTCCACAAATACTCACATATCCATCCTTCAAATCTGGTGTCTGAAACTTTTGTGCCATCAAAATTCATGGAAATTGTGCCTTGAAGATATTAATTAACGATAGAAGCAAAAGGATATTTTTAGTAGAAATAAATTGCACTATTTTCCCCAGACTAACACACAGACACCCATTCTCTGGTGATAGACAATGCAGATACGTATAAAGAAATAAATGTACATAAATAAAACAATTGAATTTTATTTCCTGCTTGAAAACTGTGTGTGGGTGGCAGTTTATTCTCTTCTCTTATTCCAACTGGGTCAGATTCAAGTTGGACTTGAACATAGTTTGCATCTTGCCCTTTTTCTTGTGAAACTTGGGAACTTGTGGAAAGGGGTCTTTTGGCAGGAGGAAGCGTAGGGTTTAGAATTAGACTTTGCAGCAGTGTTGAAGCTTGGCTTATTGTATTCATATGGTGGTGAGATGATGCTTGGTTGCTCCTCTCATGTCAGCAAATCAGAAGACAGATGTCTTATTTTTTTTCTTTATTTTCAGACATAGAACAGTGTCTTGCGAGGGTCAAATAAGTATCCATGTATTCAGAAGCAAAAATTATGATCCTGCTGAAGGGTTTACAGCCAAGTCTGAATGTTTCAGAATTTGTTTTTGAGTCAATGTCCACACCCAGGCTTTTGTTGCAAAAACCAGTTTGAAAATAAAGCATAAAATTCTTCAATATCGATGGAATTTTCTATATAAGGTTTTACATTTTTAGATACAGATATTTTTGAATGTTCATCTACATTACATGAAATAAGATTCATTCTGCTTTATTTTTTTATTGGTGTTCTTTAGCCACAATGTTTGTGTTAGCTGGCTGGATTATGAGTTACATGTTACACATGTGAATTTATTGTTTTTCCCTACTGCAAAATCAAACTATAGTTTTGAGCTCTAGAGAGCTTAGATTCAATACCTTGGATGAGTCAGGACCACAGGAACCATATATGGCTTAAGGGTAACATCTGAACATCTCATGACTGATAGACTATTAGCTTCTGAAGCTACATCTGTGCCAGTGTGTGAAGTGCATCAGGGACTGCTCTTTGACTGCAAGACCAACTGAAATTTGCAAATATACAGTTAAAATGTTTATACAATCAAAGTTTATATTATAAAAATGTATTATCTCATATGCTGTTAAAAAATCCAGTAGTGTTAGGTAGTGCAATTATTTCAACCTTTTGTGATATCTGTCGGACACTGTTTAAAATTGGGAAGTATGGGTGTTGTATCATGAATATATTCCTCAGAAAGATAATCAACCTGACTTATATGGCCTCATGCTAAATAGAAGCCTGGTGGAAGTTTCATCTGGAAGTCTCATCTGTGATGATTTGGTGTGGTTGTGGAGCTAGGCCAATGCAGTATGCTGGAGTGGAGTCTTCCAGAAGTGACGGGATAGAGGAAAACAAGGAAAGTCTTTTTAGAACAGAGAACACAAAATGAGCAATATAGATGTCATTCTCTCGAAGAAAAAATCACCCAGCAGTTAAATACACCACAGATTATCTTGAAAAGGTTTTGTTTCGCTCTGTTAGGCAGAGCTTCTTTCCACTGCTCCCAATGGCTAGAAGAAATAAGAAAAACATAGCTTCCTCCTTCTCCCCAGGCAAATTTTCTGTCTGAAACTGTCCTGCATCTAACAGTGCATTTAGATCAACTTGGACACTAATCCTAGCTACCTGTCTCTTCTGTGTTTTTCTCTGCTGAGGAACTATGTAGCTGATGCCATAAATCTATCCCTCTGAACACTTGTTTGAGAGCCTGGTTTGGGATTTTCCATTTTCCTCAGAATTGTGGTCATAGGACTCTAACAAATGAAGTCTGAAGTCCCTTGCTCGAGTGGACCTGTATAACCACACCGACACTGAAGTCCACCTGAAACCTGGAGCTTTTGCTCTGTTCCCTGGGGGTTTGAATGCATTACTGCTAAGAGAGCAGCTGAAAGGATGGTAGGAGAGTAATCTTCTGTTTCTAGAGAGTCAGACATAATATTTGAAAGACAGTCCCCTTCTCATGCAGGCTGTTAAGACACAACTGAGCACAGATTTAATAACTTTTGCAAAATTTATCCCTAACATGTTCACCCAGTGGGAGAGAGAGAGAGAGACCTCCTTCCTACAAAGACATCATACAACACTGTAATTGTCAACATGTGCATTACATACACAACCTAAAATTAAATTGACATGCCTCAGGGATTCCATTTGCTATCAGATCTAACCTACCACAAAGTGAGCAGCAGAGCTGCAATGATGTGAAAAAGTGGGAGTAAAGGAACGAGACTTGTGATCATCATTCTGTTAAGTATTCTGAAGAAAGGTAGGATCATCAAGCCATAAACTAGAAGTCCACTCCATTCCGTGCAATGATTTCTTACAATTTCTTACATCTTCTTCTGATGTATCTAGTGCTAGTCATTGCTGAGGGAATGGTCATTACTGGGCAAATGATTCACCAGTTGACCTGACTTGCCATGCAAATTGTTCCTAAAAATGGACCTGACAACAAAATAAAATAAAATGGCTTATTAATGAGAATTAAAAAGACAGCTGGCGTCTAAAAGAATGTACAAATTTGTAAGCCAGCAGAAAGACTTCTAAAGCAAGTATAACAAAACAGAGTTCATCCTGTAGATGTTTGTTAAGCGCAGGGATTATAAACCAAAGGAGTCTCATTGGCCTCAATCATTCCTTCCTTATGGCTAAAAGAGCTCATGGTAGTGAGCACTGCATTGCAGGACTAGATCATTTTGTTGTGTGTTGTCAAAAAGAAGTCCATATGTGTAGAGACTGCAATATTGATTTTAAAGAGAACAGGAGTGGGCATTTGCAGATCATTTGTCGGTAACGGACAGAAAACATTTTCTTGACTTAGAAGATACTTATATTTAAAATATTTTTAGCTGTAATAGTAATCCTCAACTATTTTAAAAAAAACAAACTAATTGGAAAGAACTGTTTATCACAGCCCAGCATTCCCAGAAGGGGAATCAATTTATATAAACATGCTAAAACTGACCTATTTATGAAACGTTATGGAGAGCTGAGAAGGGAACCACAACAGATCTTTATCTTATGTTCACTGTTTTAAAAGATCAACAGTAGGGTGAAGGCTGAGGCTAGTTATCACATATGTTTTAGATGTGAATGTTAAGGTCATCTCAAATCCATTGCAAAAGCCACTGTGATTGCCAGCAAAACGTAAACAAATGTTCCAGGGCTCTCATTAGATGCTTAATATGAATACGCTTCCCTTTCCACATAAATCACTGTGAATGCAGCAATGAGTTGCTCCTATGAAGTCACTAAATACAAAGATAGATGAAAGGTTGAAACTCTGAAGAAACCATCTTAAGTAGTTGAAGTAGCCCTTAAGGAAAAAAAAAAAACCACAAGAAGGATATATTTGTAATTTAATATATGGAAATGTGCTATTTAAAAAGCTATATTAATATGCATATGGGCAGATTTATTTTTAATGCGATTTAATCTAGTAAGGGAATACGCATGTCAGAAAAATAACTGAAAAGACCAAATATCGTCTGCAAGTTCTATTTTTTTCATAAAATGTCTGTCATGTTCAGAGAAATTTCTGCAAGTCTCATTTATTTTAACCAAAAAAGAAAAACCCCATGCTGTTGAGATCAATTGCAAAATTACCACGGAAATCAGCAAAGCAGAAATTTCTACCAGCCTTATTTTCACCAGGTAAAGATTCCTTTGTATAAGGAAGGCAATATTTCTTTTTCACTAAGTGAGAGGTCATTATGCATGGTCATGTACACATAAGAAAGACAGGGAAAGTGCAAAACAGGCTCCTTCTGTCATTACCTTTGTGTAACAGGTTGGCAAAGGTCGTTTACATCATTTGATCATCTCCATTATATCCAGAGGCTTGAAGATGCAAAAGCTATACTCTGAGCAGAGCTATACTGCTCAGGAGATTTGGCACATACTGTAGAACGCTCCCAGTTAGGAGTGGAGCTGCCTGAAGTATCATTCAGGAGCTCCTGGTCTGTCTGCACTGGTGTTCCTGATGCTGAAATAGGTGTTTCTTCTGAGAACCTAGTTACAATAGAAAGATTTATCTAATTTCAAAGTACTTTCTCCTTGCTGGAGATTGCAGCACTCAGGCTCAAGTTCTACGGTTTCCCTACAGTCAATGCAAAAGTGAGGCAAAGCCTTAAGCAGCATCATTATTACAAACCTACAAAATTAGAACAGATGGGAATGTTGACATGAGGTGAAACAATTTTCCAAATGAGTGAAGCACGTTTGAAGTTTTGGAAAGTATGAGATAGAAACTATCTAACAATGCCCCAGAAAAGTGTTGTATTTATGATGCTGCCCAGTAGCATTTCTCTGAGCTAAGACCATCAGAACACAAACATGGATTTTTCCATGAGTGGTAGCTTTCCTCACTGAGGAATTGAGTGAGAGATACAGGGGAGGTAGACATAGCAATGAAGAAGGGAGGGGAAAAGGCTGACAGAAAAAACAAGGAGAGTGCCAAAACAAGGAAGATAGTGTTTGTGTTTAAAAGAAGAACTTGAGGTTGTGCCAAATCAGAATTTTCTTTAGGCACTTGAGAGCTGAAGAACTTCATGAGCGTGCACAGGGCATGGGCAGAGGGACATTGCAAGTTCACTGTAATGTACTGTTACAAGGCTGGGGAGAGAAAAAGGAGAAAAGAAAGAAATGGCCTTTGGCCATTGCTGTAATGAACCAGGAAGGTTCACCAAATAGAACATGAATCTTAGCAATTCTTTCAGTAAGCCTGGCTCAAGCAGAGGGTGTTTAACAAAACCCAGTAGCAGGCAGCAGATTTCATAACCCTTCCATTCTAGGATCAATAAATAAATCAATGAAACACATACATAAATACACACATAAACAAATGAAATTCAGCTTGTGGATTTGGTTTAGCTCTGAGTTTGCAGCGGGAGGCTTCTGGAGGTTGAAATTCTTTGAAACTCAGGCCTATAAATGGCTGAACTAACAAGGCTTTGCAGAAACTCTGTGCAAGTTCGTGAATTGCTGGAATGGCACAAACACATTTTGACTGGATTTACACTGGAGTTGAGTTTTGTCCAGGGAGTTCAGAGCTTTTAGTTTCAGCGCACTGAGATCAGATCTGCATGAGATCCCCTTGTTGGGAAAATATAGTTGATGTGGGAGGTGATTTTGAAATTTTATTACCAGCTCAGTGTAAATCTGGATAGTATGCATACGAATTGTATCAATAAAATCACAAGAAACTGTTTGCTTTCACTGCCATAAGCTACTAGAAATTTAATATTCTTTGATATAGACCTAAAATATGGCATCTCATGTATGGGATTTATAAGGTATGTAACAGTCCTCTTCCATTGCATATCCTAATTTCTAGATCTTCTGTTAGGTGATGGTTGATGAGAAGCTCAACATGACCTTGCAATGTGTGATTGCAACCCAGAAAGCCAACCATATCCTGTGCTGCATCAAAAGAAGCGTGGCCAGCACGCTGAGGAAGGTGATTCTCCTCCTCTATCCTGCTCTTGTGAGACCCCACCTGGAGTATTGCATTCAGCTCTGGGGCCTTCAACATAAGAAAGATGTGGACCTGTTGGAGCGAGTCCAGCGACGCAGATGATCCGAGGGCTGGAGCACCTCTCCTATAAAGACAGGCTGAGAGAGTTGGGGTTGTTCAGCCTGGAGAAAAGAAGGCTCCTGGGAGACCTTCTAAGTACCTAAAAGGAGCCTAGAAGAAAGATGGAGAGGGACATTTTATAAGGGCGTGTAGCGATAGGACAAGGAGTAATGGCTTTAAACTGAAAGACGGTAGATTTCAATTAGATCTAAGGAAGAAATTCTTTCCTCTGAGAGTGGTGAAACACTGGAACAGGTTGCCCAGAGAAGTTATGGATGTCCCATTCCTGGAAGTGTTCAAAGCCAGGTTGGATGAGACTTCGAGCAATCTGATCTAGTGGAAGATGTCCCTGCCCATGGCAGGGGGATTGGAATTAGTTGATATTTAAGGTCCCTTCCAACCCAAACTATTCTACGAATCAATGAAATTTCCTGCATCTTTCCTGCCTTAAAGTGCTGTATTTCTGTAATTTCTGACAGAAGTAGTTCTAATCTATTTTAGAGACCTTCAGTGATGGAGAGCTTACAACTTCCCTAGATATTCTACTTCCATTAGAATGGGATTTCCTAAGGCGTAACATGACATTTCCATGTTTCAGTTTCATCATACATTTTTTTTTGTCTGTTCAGCCTCAAAGAGAAGTGCATTATTCCTGTTTTCTTTGCTGCAGTGTTTTATATGTTCTTATGCCTAAATGATTCTATGATTCTATGTCCTTCTTCTAGTCTTTTGTTTTGTAGATTAAGTTCTAGTTCACATTTGAGATCAGACCTTTCTCTGGTTGCTCCATTCCATCTTTATTAAAAGAAAATATATGTCATGTAAGTGATGAAAAAAATCTATATTAAAAGTAATAACAACAACTGAGACTTGTGCCTTGCAGTGCTTCATCCATGCAGACCATTGCTTTGGATTGAATTTCAGGGCTTTGTGTAACCACAATGTTCGGGAGTTTGTGAAACAGCAGAGTGTCAGGAGTAGTCTTTACTATTCTACATTTTATTTAAATACTTCACTAAATATTTGATAAATGTCACGGTCGCTTGGAAGGCACTAATATTACTACTGCATTCATGTTGCAGTAAAACAGAGAAAAAAGTAATAGACAAATAGCTCTTGCTATCAAACTCTACAGCCAGGTTTTTTCTGTAGAGATAATATTAACCTCTCCAAGAATCTGTGTATCTCAAACCTGAGGCACTTGGACCTGATTAACTAAATGAGGAATTAGTATTAAAAGGGCGATTTTTTCTTAGATGTTTTTCTTTGAAATATACAAATTTTAAAGCAAATACTTACATCTTTTCAGTGCTGTGATAAACTTGATCTGTAAGTGACTTTCACACTCTCAAAATAATTCATAGAGTTAAAGGTCTCTCTAACTTGCTTCACTGGATATCTGTTTACTCTTAGGAATACTGAAGATTTAAAACAGTATGACTCTGTCCCTTGTTCCTGATTACTAATTCAGCAGAAGTGTCATAAAAAAAATATCAAAGAAATGAAAATAAGTGGCATGACACAGTAGACCCCATTCTAGCAATGTTGCAGCTCATGCTGGAAATGGAATCTCCAGTTTCATTTGTTTTGATGTACTGTATAAATATTTAAAGAATGCAAGCTGCAATTTTATCCAGACTTTGCTGAATTTTAGTGTCATGTCTTGGTGGGGGTTTTAATGCTGATACTAATTAGTGTTAGAATTGCTGGTTCAGCAGACCAATGAGGGATGCACATAAGTCCATTTCTGCTCAGAAAAATACTTCAGAACAAATTTGACTTGAAGCAGTGGTCCAAATCCCATTGAAATACTGTGGAAGATGATGAGCCTTATATGTATGCTATGAAGTTCAATGCATGCACAATGAACCTTATCTAACCTTATCCTGCACATAAGCCCTTACAGCATTTCAGGACATTTTAGCATAAAAAGAATACTTTCATATGCCATGAAATAATTTACAAGTGAGTCATTTTAAATAGTCAAATAACTTCAGGTAAGTAACAATGTTATTAAACAATGTTTTGTGATAATTTTATTTAGAATATGCATATGAATATGAATATCTCATAACCTGCTTATCAAGAAATCAGATTCTTGCAAGATTAGAGAGCCAGGACACTCCATCTCTCCAATTAACAGTGATGTAATATCAGCAGTTGAAGATTAATATACTAATGTGACAGCTGTGATGCTGCCTGACACCCTGTAGATTAAATTGAGGACCTCCAGAGCTAAAAATATGAAGTGAAGAGCCTAGACTTTCTAGCATGAGTTAATAATAGACTCACATCCACAAATAAAATACATACCATGGAGACATGTAGTCTGTCTTGAAGAATGACAAACCGCCACCTAAAAAGCTGTCAGACTCACAGGGTAATTATTCTGAGCTGTGACATGAAACCTTGAGGGAAACTATAAAATACCATCATTTGACTGTCAATGCAGCACACTTTCTAACTGTTTGCTGAAGAGTGTCCTCAGCATCTGAACAGAAGGGCACATCAAGTGCGAGGATACTCCTGTGGGGTCAGTCATTTAAACACTATGACTACATCCATCTTTAAGGCTAGGGAATACATTATAGAGAGTCTCCTCATTCTGCTCCATGAGACTTAGATAATTCATAGTGCTGTGTAAATAGCTCTTGAATTCTGGCTCATGGGAGATAGGAAATTCTAATACCCTTCTGTCTTTGTTATCTCTGAACTATAATTTATTTCCTTCAAGGAGTCTTCTGTTTTCAAAGACAGGCTTCCATTCTGGTTTTGGTGCAATGAAGTCTTGCGAAGAAAGCACACAATGTTCTCTCTTGTCGTCTTCACTGTCAGTTTTTTTATTTTGCAATTTCTTGCTAAATTTTTCCATGCCTCAGAATCCTGATAAGAACACCAGGAGTAACCGAGAGAAAGTTCAAAGTGGAGAAAAGGAGAAGAAACTTCCTGATTAGCAAAAAACATACAGACTAAATGGCTAAAATTATGACAGATCTACAATACATGTCCAGGTAGAAAAACCCCAACAATCAAACAGTTGGAAATATGTATGAAGGTATAACAAAACCCTAACTACATTTGTCCTAAACTGTTACTTATAAACTTATTCATAGAGGATAGTTTATGAACCTGCTCTGGGATTCTTCTGGTTGCAAGACAGTGTATAAATATAAAATCATTCTCATGCAACTATGATCACATTATGTATTGTGTGTTGGATGACTGGAGAAATTAAAAACATGATGGATTGTAGAGTGTGCTGTTAAATAGAAATTAATGAACAAATGTGCTAATGACATATTAAACACATTCTGAAGCAGAATTTGTAGTAGAAAACAAATGACTGTTTGCAGATGACCTAGGTTGGCTACTTTGAAAGTAGAATCTTAAAGTAAAGCAAATGCAAATTCATTCCTTTCCTTGTACCCAAGTTAATTAATTTTTACTTTACACAGTGTTGAGGGAGGAATCTAAGATTAGTTTTCAGAGTGTTACATGAATGAGTAAAATTAATGTGATATTTCTATCAGGAGAGTGCATTTTTACATGCAAGGATAAATTACTTTTGTGTCACTTTCAAATCTTAAATAGTCTCTGTCAAGAGAATAAAATATCCATTAAAAAGATATTTTTAATGCTTATCAGAGGTGTTTCTGTGCCAAATACACACTATTCTGTGAAGTACAGTGGTGTGCTAGTACTCCTTTGATCTCAATATCCTTCATCCTGGTCTGCTGCCAAGGATCATTCACTCTCTGCACACATCAGTTGGGACAGGAAAAAAATGAATGAAACCGAACTCTTGAGCTGAATTCACATCTCACTTCCCCTCTTTGTCTGTCTGGCTGATGTCTTCAGGGAAACTATTCCTCATTTATTCTGGTATGGTTAACACTGTCTACAGCTGTGCCTTCAGCACAGACAGAAGGCATCTTCTCTGCTTAGTCAAATAGAAAAGTATCCCACTTTAAGCTTGTAGCTGGCCCTGTTATGATGACTTTTCTGGGGAAGGACAGTCTGTGGCACAAATACACTACAAAGTGTAACGCAGAGTTACTGAGTTAACTCTACCCGCTTCGGTATGTGATCACCTCAGCATGGCACTGTTAGTTCAGGTGCCAGTATTATTAGTTCAGGTGCAGCAATGTGCTAACATGGCTCGGCTGCTTCCAACATCCACATAGTTTTCCCTGCAAAGCCTTGCCATGTCTTGCTTGACTCTGTTGTGTGCAGCAGTACAAGGACAGAGGTGCCCTGTCTGTACCATGCCTCCTCTTAGATATCCATATTCACATTTATATCAATCTCTTTATTGGATTTAACCTTCACATCCCTGAAGAGTGTAGGAAATATTCCTGTCTCCATGTCTATTAACGGAGATGAAGCAATGTGTCACATCTAGACACTGCAGGAGGACAAAGGCTTACTCCCAGGCATGCCAAAAACAGAGACCACTACCCTGACAGCTGATCTATCCTCCTTCCTTAATTCAGTGTTTGGGTTTGTGTTTCCTTCTTGTGGCCGGTTGACTCACAGCAGGGATTTCACTGTGGATGCAAACACGAACATGGTCGTCTTAATCACATACTGACAACAGCTCTCAAACACAGCTGGCTCAAATAACTCAGGTGGCGAATGGACATCCAATAAAAGTCTTTGCCTTGAAGAGTTCACCATCTTAATAGACGAGGAGGAATGAGGGTTTGCCCAAAGCAGCAGATTAACGTGTGGTATGCTGGGGTTTGTACGTGCACTGTCCTAACTCCCCTGTGGCTCTGTGGGTGGTGCCTGTGAGAGGTGTGTGCCTCTGTGCAGGGCAGCTTACTCCAAGGGAAGTCATGTCACATCTGTTGTGTCCTATGGCCCAACTGCTGCCCATTGAACTACAGACATCTAGTACTGATGTAGGAGCTGGCCTGTGTCCCTGTGGCCAAGCAGCACAGCTCCCGGCCACCAAGACATGCTCTCTCACCCAGCACAACCAGCAGCAGTGTCCATACTGCCTACATGGCTACTGCAAAGTGCAGTGGAGGTTTACAGGAAAATGATAGCCGAGCACCGGTTTCTCATGCTTACCCTGTGGCAAGCACAAAGCGTGCAGAAGTTTACAGCACCTCAGGAAAGAAATAACTTAGGATTCACCTGAAAACACAATGCAGAGATGCCTGAAGTCACAGGGTCAAGCCTTCAGAGAGTAGTTTCCTCATGCAATTAAATTATTATAAATACAATACTGTGATATCAGATATCATAAAGCCTGATTATCTTAAAGTAAATGCACGATGTTTCCTTAAACTAGACTAATTTTTCTAAGCAATTTTTTTTCCTATTCGCTCTGATTCCTACAACGCTTTTAAGGTGGTCTTAGAACTTCTTTATTGTAGCATGAGTCTGGATCTGACCATATATACCTTCTATTGATTTACCATTTTTCTACACACTATAGAATAGAATAGAATAGAATAGAATAGAATAGAATAGAATAGAATAGAATAGAATAGAATAGAATAGAATAGAATAGAATATTTCAGTTGGAAGAGATCATCTAGTCCAAATGCCTGATCAATTCAGGGCTGACCAAAAGTTAAGGCATGTTTTCATGGGCTTTGTTCGAATGCCTCTTAGACATTGTCAGGCTTGGGACATTGACTACCTCTCTATCAAGCCTGTTCCCATTTCTATATAGAGGTTAATATGATGAAGCCGTGATTCTGCACTCTGACCTGAAGTGTAGCCATCAAAGAAAAGATAGCAATGGGTCCAATACAGTCAGTTCTTCAGACACATAATTCTTGACAGCTTGAACTTTCATTTTTGTACTAAAGTAGCATAAACGTGCCTTAGAGTGGGATTGATTAGGATTACTTACATCCATTTTAAGATACTTTTATACTGCGGGGGTGGTGGAAGAGCCCTAACTGTAAGTTAAAATGAAGCTTTTTCAGTCAAAATTTCTTTGAATTGCTGTATTCATTTAATAATGGCAATATGCTCTCTTAATGCATTGCAAATGTTCTGTGCCTGCCACACCTATGACATGGCTCACAGTTGTAATCCTTGCAGAGTGAGGTACGGTGGTGAATGCCAGGAATTCCTTCAGTAGTTTTTCAAAGGGTATGTGAATTTCTGCACATGTGTCTGTGTGAGTCAGTCTTCAGTATTGAAACAGACCTTGTGCAATGCAATACTCATACAGGTGGCTCCTATTCCTGCCTGTGAACAGTCAGAGTATCACCTCTTCTTGCAGTAACAGAGGTTACACAGGGTTACAGCAAGGTGGTGGTGGTACAGCTGCAGCTATCCTGAAGCAGCATGCTTGTCCAAGTTACCCACTGAAGTCAGCAGATGTGAATGACTCATTACCTGCTTCTAGAAATTCCTTATGTGTTGAAGTTCTTTTTTTTATTTTCCTTTTGAAAGATTCATTTCATAAATCCTCAGTCTGTTTTGAATTTCTTTCATGATCTCTTTCTTTCTCACGCAAGATGAATGAATTTTGAATACCTTTTCATTTACGTATTAATATCTGATCAGGGGAAACATTTCTGGTGCAATACAACATAAGAAAGTAACACTGGACAAATGTTCAGCTTCTGCACAAAATGGATCTACTTTTCCAGGTCCTCGCACCTCAAGTAGGTGGCTATGCAAGTACAAAGTGTGTGTAAATATTCACCACTATGGGAGGTGATGGATGAGAGAGAGGTCTTATTTAATATACATTTATACTACCCAGTATATCAGAAGGATCCTAAAGAAAATGTAATTTCAAGTCCTTACATTGCCAGACAGTAAATAAGACCGAAATCCCTGAGGTTTGAATTTATATGGCACAGGTGTAAATGATTACTCCAGAGCTATGTGAGCCGAGGCAGCATATGCTGACATTTGGGCATGAGAGGCTTGACATTTGCACATACATCTTCTGTGGTGCAGTCTAAAAGCAGCAGAAGATTTTCCACTTTACATATCTGCAAGCCAGAACTTGATGACACAAGGATGCTCAGGGAGGCAGCGTGAATTAGCTTTTAAAGTGGATTAGTTAGGACAATTAAAAGGCTTCAAGAACCCATTCAAAAGGAAAGGATCTCAATTATATTTGTCTTACTTTACTTCCTAAAAGAATACAAGCTACCAAAGTTTTGGCTTGTGTATAGACTTAAGACATTGGAAATGTGAAGTAAGGCGTATTCATTTAAATCTCTTTTACTGTAAATGAAGCTAATGCATTTTATGTCACACTTGTCATGGAGTTTAAAGGATCTGATCATTATCATGTTTCGGCTGATGGACAGACTGTGGCTTAGTGTGGTGCACTGTGTATTGGAACCACGAAACTGCCTTCCACTAACAGTGACTTGCATTCTTAAGGATAATTTTAAATTTTGGTGGAAAAGAATGAGTAAAAGTAAAACAAAGGAAAAAACAAAGCCCAACTGACTGAAAACTCCTGGAACAGACCAAGTGAAAACTGATTCCTACGTTATGCGCTGTTCCATGACACATCTAAGCAAAATACAGTGGAACAAAACCTCTTTCAAGCTCTTTATGTGTTCAGTGTTTGCTGAGGTATGTTGCTTTGCACCTGTGTTTCTCAAATAAGATGTATTTTGAAGGGGGGCAGGGTTGATTTTGGAAGGTGAGATGGCTCACTTTGTTGTGCAAGTCAAGACCAATGGCGGCACACCACAGATGTCTGCCACATGTTGCACACACTTTAATATTCAGTAGCAAACGTTCTTATTATATGAGAGCAAGAAAAATAAGGTTCATTTCATGAAAGCAGGTGAAGTAAACTCCATTGAGATGTATGTCATATGGAATGCATAATAGATGATGGTCCAGATGCATCCAAAAAAGAAACGTGCTTTGCGTGCAGCTGAGATAGGGAAGCTTGTGGTAAATTCTGCCCTTTGTCTATGAGGCTTTGGCTCTGGACAGAGATTCTTGTCATGCATTTCTGCCAAATATGTTAGCATTTAACTCATATACTTTACCATATATGGGTATCTACTTAAGCACTTCTGTGTTTACCATGTGCGTATTTTTTTCCTTCTCATTCTCGCAGAACTGCTTATTTAAAAATTCAGTGGGCCTAGTGATTGTTGAGTTTTTATTAATTCAAGAGAAAACACACACACTGTTACTTTGGAATAAGTATAACACATGGAAGAAAGAAAAAAAATCAAACAAATGGAAATTCTCCGTGAGAGAATATTGCAACTAAATTCTGCCCTCAAAAATGTACTCAGCTACCAGAACCTTTATGAGGAAAGTAGCATGGGTAACTACAAGAGTTGGATTTTCATCCAGTGGGAGGTAGGGTTCCATTTTACAATGGTCATTTCAGATGGAAGCTGCAATCCAAGACAAATGACCTAAATAAAATGTCATGTTTGTCCAAGTCTAACTTTCCCTGGGATCTTATTCCAGTGTAACTGTCATAATGATAGTTACAGCAGTTAGTAGACACAGGTCCCTTTTATAAGATAAGATTTAAATTCTTAATGAGTCTGACAGAATTTAGATGACAGAGGTCAGGAAATAAAGCATAGACTTTCACCAGAATTCTAATGCGTCAAATCAGGCTGCCTATTTAGGTGCCTAAATATGGATTTACTGCCTAATGTTTGTGTTTTACATTAGATTTGCATGAGTAACATCTGAAACCCTACATTCTTGGCCTGAACAAATGAGTAATGTTTCTTTAAGGAAAAAAATAAATAAAGCCAAAAAAGCTAAAAACCCCAGAGCCTTCATTAGGTTTTGTGCTAACCAACATTCCAATGTTTTATATTCAAACCAACACATTAACATGAAACAATCATTCCAGATGGAAGAAAATATCACTTTTAGGGTCAGGAAAGGGGTACATAAAATTCTGGCAAATTAGAAGGAAAAATCTACAGGGGCTAAAACGCTCATTAATATACGCTTTAATCCCCTCGTGGATTGTTGTGGTTTGGACCTGCAGAAACTGAAATGAGAAAATGCTACCATAAGTTGACCGGTTTTAGTGCTGAAAGGCAATATCCAAAATGTTCCTCAGGCTTCCAGGGAATGAAAGGCCTTGAATGGATATGTCTATACTTTCTACTGAACAGTTGACTGAATAGACACCTACTCTAAATTAACATTTCTCAGATTATGGTTTGAACTTCAATAGAAAATGTGTACCTAGCTGAAAGCCAGCATAATTTAGAAAGCATAACACTTTATATACATAATATTTTTAAAGCTGTTTTTTGTTGAGGAACAACAACAACAAAAGCCCCCCAACCACTGAACATTTTAGTTTTGCCTTGGGGATAGAATTTCAAGAAACTACAGTTTATTCCATGCTTTAGCTAATCTACCTAAATACAGCATCTGCAACTCCTTTATGTGGTATTTAGTATTTTGACAAGAAAATTTTACTGGGTTTCTGTCACAAAACATTACCAGACTATGCTAGCACATGCTCTAAATTCGGGTTCTGAAAGAGAAATCAGATGCTTCTTCATTTTATGTATTTAGCCTGATAATATCAGCAAACAAGTCTCATCTCCTTTTACTGTCCTTCCTTGCTGCTTTGAGATTGGTTGTTCGCAGCTTCAGGAACCACGTAAAGGGGCACCAACTCATAGAACAAGAGGGAACATTTTTTAACCATCTTCAGCTACAACACCTCAACCTTGGCACCTTTTGCTGGGACCCAGGTATTAATTATCTCCAAAGTGAGAAGTGAAACACATTTTACATAAGCACTAATAGTAACGTGACCGAAAAGCAAGAGTGAAATGCCAACACAAAGCCACAAAATCAAGCACATTACAATGGCACTGTACGAATTCCACCAGCCGGCTATCTACCAGTAAACTGAATGTCCCCGGCCAGGACCTGCGGGGATTTGAGGGTGCTACTTGAAAGGCAGTCCATCTATTTTTATACCTTCCAAAGCAAAATGTGTTTTACGATTGGCTCAGAATGGACCTCTTAGATCCCAACATCTTACTGGAAGAAATACTTTCACATAAACTAGTACTACTACTTGCATTCCTTCTGTATGTTTCTTACCTACATATGCAGCATTTGCATGTGTGTTACTCATACAGTACATATAACTGTTGATTACTTCAAGACATTGGATCAACAGAAGCCTAGCAAAGAGTGAGGTGATTCTTTCCGCCAGGAACCTGAAACATTTCTGAAATGTTTCCTAAATATTAACAGGAACCAGGAGGTATTTTGATAGACTTATAAATTTAAACTCAGTTATAACAAATACTGAATTTATTGGTTTATTATGCCAGCAGGAACTACATATTGTATTATAAAATAAAAGGCCAACATAGTTCAGATATCTTCAGGTATAATTAAGGCTTCCATGTATTTTACAAGATTCGAGAGAGAGGAATACTATAAAATCTATAGACCTTATTCATTAAAAAGCTGCTTATGTAACCAGTTCACATTTTTCTATGTGTTTTATGGGCATCCTGGAATATCTGCATTCAATACATATTGGACGATTTCAGCTATTTTTATAACATTTATGACTGTGGATCTACAAATATAGATGAGATACGGCTGCTAAAAGGTAGGTCTGTTTTTATACTTGTTATTATTTATTATGTGTATCACAGTAGCACCCAAACCATATGCACATGTTTAATGTCACTCATGTCAGTCCCCATGATGGCAGCAAGATCTCTCTTAGATTTGTAGCTGAGCATACACTGGATTGGTGCTCTGGCCTGCATGCAATGGTGGGAGGAAGTCTGTGAAATAAACCAAGAGTTTCTCAAAATGAGTTTGTTTGAGAACTGCCCTCAGAAGTAGCATAGCAGCAGCTCCTGGTGTCCTGGCTTCTGACCTCTGTGTGCTCTTTACGTTCCCCAAACAAGGACTCCAGTCCCATGCCCCTCATCTGGTTGATCTTTCTGTCAAGCCTGTTTGAGCCTCTAGCCCACATATATTGGGGTGATCTTATTGCAGCCTTCCAGTACTTAAAGGGGGCCTACAGGAAAGCTGGAGAGGGACTTTTTTACAAGAGTATGTAGTGACAGGACAAGGGGCAATGGATTTAAACTGAAAGAGGGGAGATTTAAATCAGATATAAGAAAGAAATTTTTCCCTCTGAGGGTGGTGAGGCACTGGAACAGGTTGCCCAGAGAAGTCATAGGTGCCCCATCCCTGGAAGAAGTGTTCAAGGTCAGGTTGGATGAGGCTTTGAGCAAGCTGGTGTAGTGGAATAGTAGGGGAGTTGGAACTAGATGATCTTTGAGGTCCCTTTCAACCCAAACCATTCTATGATTCTATGATTCTATGATCCTTCTTTTAGCTCTATGCACCTACCATGACCAATTGCCCTGGGATACTAACATCTTTCTGCTGTACAGGCCAAAGCTGCTGTCCCTGTCCCACATACCTTGCCTTATCATGCCACACACCTGCACTAATGTTGGTCTGAGAAAAGAAGTTCTTCTCACAGACTTCAGAATGGTGTCAGCAGCTTCAGGGAGTCAGCTCCAGCTTTGTTTATGTGCCAAGGCAGTGGCAGTCACAGCTCCTTACTCTGCAGGGTTACACTTTCTCATACGATCGGTGAAGCACTTACAACACTGTTCTTGTAAGATATAACACATGGGAAGAACAGTATGCTAGCACTGTATGTATGTGGACCAGTTTTAAAGGTCTACATATCATGATTGATGAACTTCTTATATGAATAGTTTAGTTATAATTAGCATCATTACTGCTATTGAAGAGAATGGTCTATAAGGTGCTGACTAAGATTCTAATTTTACTAGATTTCTATGCCACTAACATCCCAAACTTCTCTGATAATCCACTAATAGGGAGTATATCCATATATTTGGTAAAAAGACATCTGGAGTAGAAGAGGAGCGGGGAAGTACGCTGAGAAAGCCACCTACTTCATGTCCAGGCAAGCCTAGAGATTTTCTAATCCTTTACACCAATTAGTGGTTTTCTTGCTTTAAACTGAGCGGTGTCATCTCCACAGCTTAAAGGGATCTGCTCAATTGAGAGGGTGGCCTCCAGTCATGCCTGGGAAATGCCTGTAGATTTGCTGCCTGTATCTGCTATTAATTTGTTCTGGAGGAGTGTCTTAAAATAACTCGTAGGCATTCCCACAGGAACTTGAAGTTGAAAATACATGAAGGATTGGGTAGGATCAGATTCATAGTGATGCATTGTTCACATTTGTGATCAGTTTTTTGATGCTGAATATTGTACTGTACAGTTTTACTACAGAATTTTTCTCTAACGATCAGCGTTACTGCTAAACATCTAAAGCAGGATTATGCAAAGAGCAAACTACTGCATAGTTCCCTACAGTAGGGGAAGATTTATTTATCCAGAGAGATTTCAAGTGGACATTTAGATACTGCCACTGTGGTAGATGAATTAACATGGGAAAGAACTGCAGATTCTACTTTCCAATAGATCTACTAAGTTACCAGAACACCATGGGCTGGAAAAATTTATAATCTACAAATGGAAAATTGAAATATATTGAAATCTAACCAGGGAGTCAGAGGAACATGTCTCCTGGAATGGCTCCTGTGTTGGCAGAAGTGACTGGGCAGTGATCCCAGAGCATATTAATCTCCAGTCATGAAGCTAGCACAGGAAGGTCATTTAGTTATTAGGAAAATAAAACAGGTTTTATAAACTGAAGTTTGGTGATCATGAAAGGATTACACTCCTACCAGTTTTGCTTAGGACTGTCCACCAGCTATGGTTAGGGTAGCAGGACTGCCTGCTACAGGACTACAGATTGTCCCTGACCTGGGACAGCATGGCTTGCAACCATACAGTTTGGCTTTCTGTCTTCTCCCAAACAAGATAGTCCCCAAATGTTGCCAAGATTTATATCAGAGAGTGATATCTGGCAGGAACTACAGCTATGACACACAGGGCATTAATAGTTAAAGAATACAGGCAATTGTTCTTCACTGCTTTAGCCAGCACCTCCTCCCCCTTTTATTTGCTAATACAGACATTGCCCATGTACACTACAACAGCCTTCTGCACAAGGTATCCTGTGGATGTCCCTTGGTCTCCTGGAGCATCCTAGGACACGATCAGCAGAGAGGAAATTTTGAATCTCAGCAGGCAAAAGAAGGGAAAGGATACAAGACTGAGATATTTCCCACCAAATTTTAGTGATTTATATATTAGATGACTAAGTTTAAATTACCTTAGGTTCTCTTTATGGATTAAAACAGAACTTTTACAAGCAAGCTATCTCAACTCTAGTTAGACATTTGAGTTAGGTCAGATAATAACTCTCTAGAGGTGCTTATTTCTCTCCACTAAGAGGACAGCCTGCAATGACACAGACTCAACACATCCAATTTTCAGATCATGAGATGATTCAGATGAGAGAATATCTCAGAAGGTCCCTAGTCCAGCCTCCTCACAGCAAGGTAAGCTATGAGGTCAGACCAGGCTGCTCAGGTCTTCATCCAGTCAGGTTTGGAAAACCTCTGAGAATGGAGTCTGCACAACTTCTCTAGGCAACCTGTTCCAAAGTCAGAACGTCTGTTGTTTCAATTTATGTCATTTGTCAATGTGGTATCCTGTGCCATGCACCACCATGGAAAATCTTCCTTCATCTTTCTGGTAATCTCTTTGTAGGCACTGTCAGGCTGCTTGGTCCTTCTGAAGCTCTCTCTTCTCTAGACCCCTGAACAGGGTCTGCTCCCTCAACTTTTTAGAGGCCAGTCATTTTGGTTGGTCTTTGCTAAATCTACTTGTTTATTGATATCTTTCTTGCAGTGAGGAGTCCAAAACTGGACACAATATCTAGATGTGGTCTAATAAGTGAGGAGTGAAGCCGAAAGTCACTTTAACTGATCTTTTGGCTGTGCTCCTGTTCATGTAGTCCAGGGTGCTGTCAGGGTACACTGCTGGATCATGACCAGCTTGTGCCCACCAAGACACCAAGGTCTTTTCAGCAGAGCGGCTTCCCAGACAGGTGGTGTCCAGTCTGTCCTTTTGTAAGACATTAATGTGTAAACTGAAGGATTAATCCACCAGAAGTCCTTCCCGGAGCTATCTGAACCACTGTGGTAAATCTCACTCTTCTAATTTCAGTTATAGTTTAAACAAGTCACCCTCACCACACTTCTGATGGCAAACATGTAGGTGGCAATAGTCAGAGAAGGTTCTGGATGAGAAGAGGAGATAAAGGAATATCCTGATGAATTACTATAAAACATGAGATTTAAGTTATGCCCTTGTGTATAATGCTTCCCAACTAACCAATTTAAACAATTTACCGGTCAAACATGTCCTTATTGAAGATTTCTCTCCACTTGTTAGTTCTTGCTGGAGACCAGGTATCATATAGGAAATGGAAATGCCTAACTGAAGGCTATGAATTCCTCATGGTAATAACATCTACTACTTGGTCCCCCCTGACCAACAGCAGGTTCGTTGCAGCAGCAAGAGGGCACAATAGTGATTTCCTCATGAGACTGAAGCTTGCAGATGACCTCACTAACATTCAGTGTTGCCTAGAGAAGTCTGAAATCACGCCTGAAATGCTCTTCAGTACTTCTGTATTCTTCTATCTGAATTCTACTCAGTACAATTAGGAAGAGCTAAGGATCAGGCCAGTGACATGCGACATGCTGTTGGCTGGAAAGACAGGAATGAGTGGACCTGGAAATATCTGAAAGTATTTCTGGGCCAGTGGTTGAGGAATGACAGGAAGGTTCCTCCCTTCCAACACACTAAAAAGCACATCTTAGAGTCAAACAAATCAAGGAAACCTTGAAAATTGCTAGGAGGCACCAGTGGATGCTCTAGAACTGCTCTGGCAGCTGCAGAGCCAGCATCAACAGCTGTCTGTACTGCTCACTGCAGAAGGCATCACACTTCACCCAGATGGCTTGTGTGCTGGATCTCCGGGACTGGCTACCTCTGCAGCAGACTGATCAACCTCCCAGCATATTGTACTTGACCCTGCGGCTCCTCTGGACATTATGTACAATCCCTTGGCCTTACAGCATAATAATGATTGTGTGTCTGCTTATTTCTTCCTAGTTCAGACTGAAACAACTTCAGGGCCGTGCTGCAGCCCATCAGCAAGGTGCTTTTGTAGCATTTAACTAAATGTGCCACATGCCTGAGGTACGAGCAAGGGCTGATGGTGGTGGTTGAGGACTGTCGTGGTTTTTGGACTGAGGGTCGAGACAAGAACCGAAAAGGGAGCACCCACCAAACATGGTCTCGGGCAAAACATGACTCAGGCTTTCTTCATAAAAACAAAACAATTTATTAACAGTTACTTAACAGGAGACAAGGGAACGAAACCGGTTACTTGAGAGGAGAAAAGAGAAAACAAGGCCCGATCTTAAAACAACACCTCCCCCACCCCCTATTTTCCTTTCGTTCCTGGCTCTGTCTTCCCCCCAGCGGCGCAGGGAGACAGGGAATGGGGGAGTACAGGTCAGTTCATCCATGTTGTTCACTGCTGCTCCTTTCTTAAAGGAGGAGGAGTCTTTACACCATTTTTCCCTTGCTTCGGTGGATCCCCTACTCACAAAGAAAAAGTCCCCAAACTTTTCCAAAGTAAGTCCTGCCCGCAGGATTGCAAATCCTTCCCCATGGATCGCACCAGTTCGGGCTTTACCAGTCTCGGCCTCTTAGGGAGCTGCTGCCACTCGCGTCGGCGTGGGTCGTCCCACGGACTCCAGATGCCTCCACGACCTCGTCGTGCATTCCATGCCCCATTATCAACAGTACCTGGTCGCGCATCCCCTGCTCCACGACCTCTCCTGGGCTCAGGCATCTCCTTCCCGACGTGGGTTTCTCCACGGGCCACGAGTGGGTCGCTGCTCCGCCGAGCGCACCCTGGCTGCAGGGGGGCCGCCTGCCATCTCACACCGATTTGCAAGGGAAGCCTCAGCTCCAGTACACCTCCTCCTGCTCCATCTTTGCTGACCCAGTCGTTGTGGTTGTCTTCTCTTAGATATTAATCCTCTCTGGGGAAGCTCGGCCCGGTGGGCACCCCGGGAGTGGGGCGCTTACCGAGTCCCCCATGCGGCTCCCCCGGCGCCATCTTGAGCACATGGCGCCGGCCCGAGCCCGGGCCCGAGCGGCCGCTCGGCCGGGAGCCGGGAGCGAGGGCAGCGCCCTCCTGCTCTCTCCTCGCTCCTGAGCAAAAAGCCCTTTCCCGCCCCTTTGTCTCAACTTAAATAGGGCAATTCGCAGAGGCGCCGATTTGGCTCAACCTCCCCCGGGGGGGATGGGACTCAGATCTGGTGGCACAGGGAGCAAATCCCCTCCCCTGCCACCAGAACACCCCCCCACACATCAAACTATCACAAGGACAATGCTGGACAATGCCAGAGAGCAGAAGAAGCCCAGTCTCATGCAGTGCTGTTCTCAGCGCCAGCTGGGGAAAGGTTTTTGGCTCAAGCTAATTTGTGAACTGTCCCTGGGCATCTGACAGCAGCCCTACTGCACCTACATTGGCCACCTTCATTTAGCAGTGTAGGCACGTGCTAACATCATGCCTCTATAGTAAATGAACCAGTGTCGAAAAGGGGACTGGAACACAACCATGCTGCTCTTAATTTGTTGGAAGGTTTTCAGCTGTGCTTTTGGCTCAGGTGGCTACTGTAGCTGCTCTGAAGGTTGTCCTCAGGCTGCCAAGTTGGACCCCAAAAGCTGAGGTAGGGCCATTGTTGAAGCAAGGAATGCTACCTCTCCCCTCCGTTCTTGCCTTAGACTCACACATCAGAGAGAGACTTGAAAAAAGAGATGGGAAAGGAAAAAAAAATATTGTTTTCACTAGATCTGTGTTTTCATTTGCTTCATGTTTTAGGAGCCATCAGACAAAAGGGCAAGAGAGGAAGCTACAAATCCTTTTCAAAAGGCAGAGAAAAGAAATGAACAGCAACAACAAAAAAAAGAAAACCGAAAGGTAATTTTGAAATAAATCCTTAACTTCTAAGACGTAGAGCCAGGCCTTGGACGTTGTTAATGAACCATTAGTCCTGCCTTAATCACAACATCCCTTTCTTTTGTTCTCACACCCCACTGCTTTTTCGCAGCCGGAGACACTTGGGTTTTCAGAAGTGACAGTGCTCCTCGTGAGCATAGTTCATGCTGGTTATAATGGACACATCTGTGCTTACAATGTTTGTCCGTCGTACCCACTGTTTGCTTTTAGCAGCACGAAGAGTGTGTGGCAGCCTGTGTGTGTGCGAGCAGCAGCGAGAACGCAGAGACTGCTTCAAACCCTGCCAGGTTGCTCTGCTTCTCAACACTGTATTTATTGCGACTCACTTTGTAGTCAGATGAATGAAGGTTTTTTTTTTTGTTGTTGTTTAAAAGGAATTTTACTCCCAATTGTTTTTACTACAACATAAATTTGCTGACTCTGTATTAGACAGTAAGAACTTGGGCAACCCTTTGTGAGACTCGATCTTCTATCGAAATACGTAGGGCTTTGCCCCGGAGCAAACCAGCAAATGGTGTGTCAGTGCTGGTGAACAGAGCAGTGCCAGGGCTTGGCCGAGGCACTCACATGCTGCTACTGTTGAACCATTAGCATGGTCCCTGGCATGGCTTTGGCCCTGCCAGTGAGCAGACACCTGCATAGTGCCTGGTAAGGTCTGGGGAGCTTCCTGAGCCATCTGCAGCCGTCCCGACGCGGTGAGACTGCGAGTCATGCCACGTCCCTTGGTCTGCAGCCAGAAGCCAGGTCCTGGCCTGGGGGATTTAGCTGAGGAGACACAATCAAAGTATCTGCCTTTTATTATTTTTTCTTTCCCCCCCCTACCTCTAGCAACAGCTTAGATTGCTACTGTTTTAGGCTCTTATTCTGCAATGAAGGTTGCATGAGCGATTCTCTCTGCAGCTTGGGGTTCTCCCTCATCAATGTGAGATTGGGTTTTTATCTGAAAGCAATTCCACTGACTCTTTGCTTACACTGAGGAAGGCGAGGGAAAACCCCGCAGTACTCTCTTCATAAGTCAGACTGCTTGTTGTCCTTGAAACTATAGAAAGGGCTAAGAAAACCTGTTTTTTTGTACTCCCTGATAATTTTTTTTGCTTCCGTATTTCTTAAATAATTTTGCTGGTCTCATACTTTGTCCAGAATTTGCATATCAGGATGTGCTTTTCATGCTGATATTTTTTCTTCAAGTTAATCCTATGTATATGTATGTAAGATATAAAGTAATGAAAATTTATCCCTAAAGTGTAATTAGATTTCATTTGTCCTCTTGTGTATTTTCCTATCATCATTCATTCCATCTGCTATTATGTCCCCTTTTGCATATTGTGTCCTAACAATTCCTTTAGAGCATTTCCAGAATGCTTATTAGCCAAAATTGACATTGTGAAGCTAATGACTCTAAATATCAAATTGAATTTCCTATTAGCTGGATATTCAGGGGTTAGTAATATGCTGGTTTGATTCTTATTTATTTATTTTTTGAGCTTCTTATTTATTTTATTTGTTGAGCCAAACAAGAATAATGTGAAGTAATAATCTGAATTAATGTTAGAAAGATTAATAATTTACTTTTCCTTAGTGATGCTGATAGCTAGAAGAGCAATGGCAAATATAATTAAAGTTGCATAACTCTTCTATTCTATCCTCTTTTTAATTCTCTCATAGTTTTCTTAATTGATCACTATCCATTCCCAATGTTTGTATTCACAGTTTCTGTCTGAAAATGATTTTTTTTCTGGTGGAAATCTATGTAAAATATGTTCCAGCAATTCTTGAGAATAACAAAACAAAACTCAAAACAATCCCACAAACCCATTATTTTTCCCATAAAAAGAATAACTAAAGAAGTCTGTCTTTTATGAACAGCTTTCATTAAAATAGCTTGAGGAGGAGGATGAAGAGACAAACAGTTGGTATAAACAGGGAAATGTCGATTGGAAAAACAGGACTTGTGGTTGTTTTCACTTGTGGGAAATTTGGCACATAACTTGCCATGGAAATAGCCTGTTTAGAGAGGAAGTGATTTGGTAAATATTGGTTGTGTTTTGACCAGAACATGAATCTTTGGCAACTGGGCTCTGTTTGTATGAAGTAGATTTCTTGTATGTAGCTATGAACTGTCACTCAGTGAAGAGGTGATCTGACAGTGTAGTGAATGAGAAACATTTTGGAAATTTGAGGGGGTTATACTAAAGTTTTGCCTTCACAAAACTCATAAGGTAAGCAAAGCTTTAGCACTCAGAGTATCCAACATCACTAAAACACATCTTTGAAAAGGACGGATGGCTACATCTCAGTGGTCCACATTTTGGATCTTCTTCCAGAGTTTAATTACTGCATGAATTTTGCACACACTCTAAACTAAGAACAGAAATTTAGCTTAAATTTTGATTTAATGTTTTTCTTTTATAGTAATAGATTTAATAATTTTGGTTTAGTACCTAATCTTAGTCCCAAACACTACTTTTGAGACAAGATCCTCATGAAATCTCAGCTTTCTTTTGGCTGATAGTTCATTATGTAAGGTCATTACACATTTTACTCACCACCACTAGTAGAATTTTCCACTTCTGCTACCTTTTTCTGTTTTATTCTACATCTGGGCATTTATTGACATCTGGGTTCAATTTGACTGAATATATAATTGTAAATACAGTGCAAATAATCAGATCCCCTTTTTGAAAGGAATGTAAGCAAGTAAGCCAAATAGCTTGATTTTGTCCCAGATACATTTTCAGCATCACTTATTGTAGAAGAGCTGTGCCTGTCTTTATGCTTCTATCATTTAGCAAAATTGTACTAGTTGTGTGTAGAAGGAAAAGAGCAGAGTTAATCCTGAAAGTAAATTGTAGGCTTTACTAATCACCTGTCAGCTAAGGACTAGCACAGTAAAGATTTGTAAGAGAAGCTGAGCAGTGCCTCAAAGAAACCTGTCACTACTGTGAATTCTGACCCATCAGCATTATTGATGGCGAAACTCTTTATATCTGATTTTAAACACTCAAAAGTTAGGCATTTAGTTTAAACTGGTTACTGAGGTTCAGTCTGTAGGCAGTGGAGAAACAAATACCAGTCCTTTTGGATGGTGGTGCATCCTAGCTTTTAGGTGACGGTGGTGGGTGATACAGGATAAAACATCCTCTGAAGGTGATTTTTTAATTCCATGAGGTTTGGAGAGATCTTCATGCATCACTGCAGGCATCTAACTCTTAAACTCCTAAAATCAGATGAGACAAATCCCAGAGCAATTTATCTACCATCGGCAATAGTCACACATAACCAATTGCTCGAATTCAGCAGTTTATTAAAGGATCCTTTTTCAATGACAGAAATAGCAGGACTTGGCTATGCCCCTTAACAGAAATGTTCCTGGGGTGGGAGAGGTGGGGAAGCTGTATGTGTTTCACACACTGAGGAGCAACTTCTGTGACTACTGAGTCTCAGAGAAACTTTCTTCTTGTTTCTGCCTCTTTTCCAATTTCTGGAAATTGCTGAAGTCTGAGGTGTTCTGTTAGTGCTATTGTATACCTAAAAGTACCTTAGTTGGCATAGTCTTGTGCTGTGATATTCCCTGCTGGGAGTGGTAACCGTCACTTATAAGCATATTTAATTTCCTCATAGCTATAAAGCAGAGGTCACTTCATGACATTTTATAACTTGAGGAATATTATATTTAAAAACCTGTTAGTTTTAATCTTTGTTCTCACATTCACTCCCTTAGCCAGTGCTAGATCAGTTGAAAACTATGGGTTTTCTTCTAACCCTGGAATTAGTATTTTCAGCTGGTGTAAATATGTTTAATTCACCACAAGTTCTTTCCCTTGCATAGATCTTTTTTTTTTTCTAATGAGTTTTCACTTTCTTTTAAATATACACCATGCTATATATGAAAACAGAAAGTGTTCTGAATTGGTAAGCACACACATAAAAGCAAGGTGTGGAAAAGAAATGGTTTCATGGTTCTGAAACCAATGATCACAATGTCACTCAAGACCACCCCACAACAAGTGAGAAATTAGAAATGTTGAGGGCTGTTGAACACCGAATTTTCACAGCAGATAGGCACAAAGTTATTTAGCACAGATGTTTCTGTAATTGTGATACACTGGGAAAATTCTCAGTGTTCAAACTTCAATGGCTCCCAGACTCACACTTCCACCTGTGTGTTGTGGTGGTCTACTCTTAACACACTGGCCTGTAATGTGAACCATGTGGTAACATGTGTCTGGCTCAAAAACCTGTTAAAACCCCTCCCTTCCCCCAGCGGTCCCCTCACATCTTTAGGCTTATTTCCTCATTTCTATTTTTACGTTTAAGGGATTTACAAGATGGAAAAAATAAAGACACTGGGAAGCTCTTGGGACTGGAGGAGTGGGAGAGAGCAAGTTCAGGTACTTCCAATTTAGTAGTGATCAAAAGTTGTTAGCTGTTCTGTGCAGTACATGCCATGGCCTTTGAAAGAAACGTGGTGGTGCTTGTTACAGCTGGCCAATCTGTTTGTCAGGGAAAAAAACATTACCTGAAACATTGCTTCTGTTGTTTGGGTTAAGATACTACCTTAAAAAAAAGCTATCATGCAAATACATTTCAAGTCATTAATTTTTGTTGCGAGCTATTGATTTTGACCAACAGTATTATGATGTCTATTAGCCCTCACATAATACTTTGCCTAAGCAGATGTCAATGTGTTTGCCAAAGAGTGTCCATTATATACTTGCTGTCAGAGGTTTGCTACTGAACTCATAACTGTGTATGTGTGTGTGTGTGTGTGTGTGTGTGTCTGTGAGAACAGATGAGCCTCAACCTCATAACACAGGAAATGTGAACAAATATTTTGCTATCACTTTTATAAACATGTAGTAGCCTGTGAGTAACAGAAATGCATCAATAATTTTTCTCAAAAAAAGGATGTCTGTAAAAATATTGGTAGATAACAGAACATAATGTATACAAATTCAGCAAATATCCTATTGAAAAAAATGAGCAAAATACTTGTTTCTCCTCAAAGTCCTTGTTAAAGCAATAGAAGTAAATTGTATATTATTTAAGTTTGTATGTATAGTCTCACCTACTGCTTGCTATTTTGTTTGAGTGCCTCAATATTGATAATATTCACAGCTAGAGCTTTTTGGTGATTTCCCCACAGAATGTTTTTGCACTGGAAAATTGCTAGTTCACCCAGATCAACTAGTTTTACAGAAGGAAACAGTTTTTAGTGAAGTTGTTTATAAAGGAAGAATAGAGAATTATTTGGGTAAAATCAAACCTATTTATTTTGTTATTTTCCAAACAAATAATTTCAGTTTTTTAAAAATACTATTTATTTTTAAATTTATTTGAATTATAAAGTCTATTTAAAAATATTCTTTGGAAGACATACTTAACTGCTCTAAAATATAATTTCCCAGGGAATTCAATTTTGTAGGAGGCTAATTTTAAGGATTTTTCTTTCTATTAAGAAAGTAAACCTTGTTTCTGACTGCCATTACTTACAATATCCATGCTATTGATATTTGAGAAATGGTGAAGTTAGATAGGGACTTAGAGCTACTTGAGCAGGTTTTTTTTTTGTGGTATCCTTAAAAAGGCAAAACTATCCATCACTAAAATTACAGTTTTACCATGGAAAAACTCTTATACTGATAATAAATGTTTCATTACAAGTACTTTTACATAGGTTAAACTGTATCCAACCTAAAGAAGGTCAGTTTTAATATCTTAGAATAGCATAGTTTGAGTTTATATATCAGTTAGAAATAGTGTCACCTGTGTCATCTAGAGCATCACTGGGTCACCTAGAAAAACCTTTGAGCAGTCAGACCTTAAACCCCAGATTTTTTAAAAGTGTGTGGAAAAAATTAGCTATCCCATCAAGTTCCTAAAAGCCGTTTAGAATTTTGAACTGTTGCTTCTGGAGATATGAAAACTGAGCTGAATTGAATATTGAAGTGAAGCCCCCAAAGACTGACACAACCCCCTTTTCCTAGCTGTTAATATTAAAATAACACTGAGGCAGAGATGGAAACCATGCTGTTTCTGTTCCTGAGAAGCAGAGATGCCTCTCTGGATGCTTCCCACAACCCACAGAAAATGGTTGAGCTTTTGGCAGCCCTCCTGGTCCTCACTGACCTTGGGCTAATGCTTCACCATGGGGTCACCAAACAATAGATTGATCATCCTGAAAGTGCGAGTTTCTCAAGGGTTACGCAAACAACCTTCAGTCACTAAAATTAACCATAGAAAAAGTCCAATTCTCGTTTTTTTAAAGTGGATGAGCCACAGTGTGAGAATGGAAAAGTGGACAAATCCACTGAATAAACTTATCTTAATAAATAATTTGTTTACTTCTAGTTAGCAGGCCTTGTAGATGACAACACAAGTAGAGATGGATGTGAATACCCTCTGTAGCTATTGAAATGATTATTTTTTTTTCACATTTAAATTAGAGCCACCTCAAATTAGCACTGCAGAATAAAGGTGAGTTGCTTCTACAAATGCTATACTAAACTTGTTTTAGTCTAAGGTTGATACATCTGAGTTATGGCTCAAGGAATGACCTCACCTGTACTATGAAACAGAATGAAATAGTTTCCAATTCAAGAAGGTGAAGATTAAAACTGGTTGAAATAGTAGTGATTTCTTAAAAAAAATAAAATAATCTATTTTCATTGAAGTTCAATTTTTAGTTGTTCCAAATGTCAGAGCTTTGACTAGCTTTACAAGTGTTCAGACAGAAGTAGATATCACGTTTTTATAGAGACAGAATGTCTATCAAAACACAACCTTTCTAGAAATAATGGTCTGAAATGTTTTAATTTAGAAAAAATAAAAACGAAAAGTATTCCTATTTTTCATTGAACTTTGCTATTTTGACAAAAAATAAACAGATTAAAACTCAAAACATTATTGCAAGAATTTCACTTTTGGAGATTATTAATGTACATCTTTAAAGAGAACTGAGAATGCACCTAAAATAATAATTATGAATAAGAAGTTACTAATTTTTCTTTTAGAGCTTTGCATGAAAAAAAAATTAGTAAGATCTTATCTCTGTATTTTCTTTTTTCTCTTTTTTAAATTTATTTTCATAGTGAAAAATCTAACGTAGGTGTAAAGAGCTTTCAGAACACTGTTTTTGTGTCATGGACATACCCAGTGTAAAAAATCATACACCGAGGTTCCAGGATCCTGATCTTTTGCATTTTGTTAAGCGGCCAAACGCAAAGCCTACATTTCTACCATTTAGAAATGGTCATTTCTAAATCTTCTGGAATAGTCACTTTTTCATAAAACAATGCTATGGCAGTATAAAATGTTATCTTTTTGTAGCTGATATTTCTGTTCTGCTGGAAATTCATTTTAGTGTAATTAAACATATTTCAGAGTGTCTATCTCAAGTGCTCCAGCTACCTGTAAAATAGGTTGGACCATAGGTCAGAAGATACAGATCATAACTTTAGAGAAGCTCGTGTTTATGCCAAGGATCAAAAAGGTGCAGTGTCAACAGTACGAGGATTAAGTAAAAGGATGACATGCATCTGCCCCATTTTCTTCTTTCCCAAGATGCATCACATTTGCTTGGAGTTACATATTCTCTGCTACTAGCAAAATATGTATTCAGACAAAGTTTGTAATAATTACAAACATACTTCCTTTTTAGTTACTTTTTCTCTGCGAAGACTGTCTTTCTATGTAAGGTATGAAGATACAACATATGTAACATAATGAATTAGCTCTTAAGCTAAGTTAAGTTTGGACTTAACGATTCATTACTGCTTCATGTCACACAGACAAAAGCTGATACAACATTTAAGTTTCTGGCTGACTTTTAATAAGTGTTATATCCATTTAAAAGGCTGAATAAACTCTCCAGTTTCTGTGAAATAGTATTTCTTACAAGAAGCAATGGACCTATTGCAGCACTTGAGTGCTTAGGTTAGAATTCATATGCTTTGTCTTTGAAATTTAGATTCTCTGTCACATCTTGAAAAGGACTCTTGGGAGCTTGAATAAACAGTTTTGAAGAAAATGCTTTGCTTTAATGATGTTTGTGTTTTCTTTGTAAACTGCAGTAGAACCTGGTAACCCACGGAAGACATTTGCGGCTCCAATGTTTTCATCTATAACTGAGAGAGAGGAGGTTACACTGAACTCAGCACTTAGCTTGTGACTGATGCTTTTATATACAGTTTGAAACTCATAAAAAGCATAAAGGGTCCTTCCTTCCCTCACCCTAAATTGCAACAGATCTGGTGGTGGAAACTGTTTGCTAAAGGAGTATCTAAAGAGAAACACAAAGGTTTCGGTAAACTTTTTCTGGAGAAGAGCTGAGCTATCCTGTCCTCTCAGGCCTTGAGAAAAAAGATTAGAAACTTGATACGTTAGGACTGAGGGGAAATAACATCAAAACTATTTTCTGAGGAGAACTTTTATATTGGTTTATGTGTCGCAGAAAAAAAAGGAGCAAGCAGGGCTGGGTAGACAGCTGGGTTAACAGTAGGTAAGCACTTGCAGCCTGGTGACATTTATGAAAATAACAATATTTATCATTTGTGAACTCCTCATTTAGGCAGCCAAGCTTTTTGAGCAAGTGAGATCCCTGCAGAGTGAGATCCTTTCATAGGGTAAACTAATGTGTCTGCATATTGGATGTCTTTTTCCTTGTTCATGTATGTCACTTTCTTGCTCCTCTGCTTACTTTTTGAACTTTTCTGAGCTACTTTTTGTAATAATGACTGGCAGATGTTGTGGATTGAATGTGGATGGCACCAGTTATGGAGCCAAATCAAGAAAAATTTAATCTCATTTTGACTGCAAGTTTAGAAGCCGGTTCTGCAGAAAAAAAAAGAAGCTGGGTCCAAACTCCTTGGCTTTATGCTCTCTGCTTACTACAGCTCCTGCAATTTTACTAATTTTCACTGTGTCGTTATAAAAGTAGTGCTCACCTCAGATCTGACCTGCAGCAGCTCTTCCTGCTGCCAACTTTCAGTGAAATTTATTGCCTTCTTTTATCAGATGACATGAAACAATGCCAGCAATTTCTCCAGTGCTATCTATATGTGATCAAATGGCACCGAAGTTACTCACACTGAGAAAAGATATGTTAGTTTCTCCTGAACATTTTTAACCTGTAAAGTCTACTGGAAACATATTTGTTTGACAAGAAGCAAATAATAGATCTTTAAGCCGGAAGCTTGTCAAAAAGAATACTTGACAAGCCAACATTCAAAAATGCTGGGAAAAGGCATCTTATTTTATACTGCAGAACCCTGCAGTATCGTTTGATTTAGAGGTCAGCCCACTGAAGTTATTTATTGTTCAAAAGGTGTTTTTAATCAATTTGAAAAAGTATGGCTTCTCTCCAACTATGCCTCCCTTCTCCACAAGCACCAGTAGTCAGGATTAAAGAAGTTTAAATAACAACAAACCGAGCTTTGTATTTGTGCCTAGTGTCAACTTGCACTGCTGTAGGAAAAGGAAAGTTGATTTTTCTTTTGTTACAGTGCACTTAAAAATAGTTTAAAAAATCATCTTAGAGTATTTACGAATACCCCAAAGAATTCTCCAAGCCCTCTCTTTCACAGTGCTTTATACCTAAAATCTCTGACCACTCATTCCTTAAACCTAAGGGCATGTCAACATTTGCAGTGGAGTGCGGCAAATATGCTTATGCTCATGGAAATGGAAGTCAGTAAAGCCTCTCTGTGCATCAGCATCCTGCTGATACATTGACAGGAATCCAAAAAGAGGACAGCCATGTTCATGCCTTGCTGTGACCAAAACACTTTGAAGTCATTTGAGACCTTTTTCTCTCAACGTAGCTCAGCATAAATGCAGTGATCTGCTCTGCAAACCGGCAGAGCTGTCGCTGCATTGCACTCTTCCACCTCTCCACCAATATGCACTGAACTCTCTTGTATCTAACATAAGCTATGATCTATTGTACTTTTACAGTCTTTATTACTGTGGCTTCTGAAAACCTCACACATTTTGCTGCATTTATATTAACCTGACTTTCTCTTTAGGCAGAGAATGCTATTAGTCCATTTTACAAATGAGGAATTGAGGCACAGAAAGGTTAAGCAATGTACCTATGGTCACAGAGAAAGTCCAGGGCAGATGTAGTCACCTTAGACAACTTGAAACATGTAACTCAAACCCTCTGAGTTGCTCATTACCTTCCATTGACTTAGTGAACAGCAATGCCTAATTAATTTAAATAGTATTCCAGACTGAATTAAATGCTTCAAATACCTTGCCCCATCTTCACATTGGCGCTCCCTTTCTTTGCTTCTGTGAGATTATAAAGATGTGTCAGCATACAGATTAAATCCTGTATTGTTCAAAACATGAGTAAACCTTGAGTTGCCCTACTGCAGTCCTTGGCAGAAGATTGCATAAACTCAGTGCATACTAGTCATCTGTTGAATGAATCTTTGTGTGTTGCATACCGTTTGATATGCATTGTCTAAGTTACTATTCACCATAAAATCGAGGTTTTTCATGATGACAAACATTATAAAAGATAAAATGAGGAAGATAAAACTGATTACAGGATAGCTTCTGTACTCCAGGTCAATGGGAGTTTGCATGTATAGAGAAAATTTCAGCACTGCTACAGTCAATGGGAATTTTGTCTTTGGCTTCATTGGGGCCAGATTTTCATGCTCAGATTTTCTATGCATTATATTCTCATTTTCCAAAAGTCTACATGGCTTATTTTTAATTTGGTGGTAGAAAGTATGCTCAAAAACTAGTTGCAAATCACAGTGCAGTGATTTAGATATACTACTCTTCATTTTCATGACTTCGTCTGTTATGTTTATTTTTAGCCAAGCAACTTCTGCAGAGTTCTATAAACTTACCTTCTTTCAGTAAACTATTTGGAAACAACCATACTTTTATAATTAAAATTTTCCTTGCTCCTTCCCCACAAACAGGTTGGCAGCTAAGTAAAAGCTGAACTATCAAGTGGTATTTATTTAATTGTGATTTTCTGTAGTTATTTAGGAGGGGTTATTGGGTTAGGTTTTTAAACCTAACTATATTGAACAGAATATGCACTGTACACATTTACATCAAAGTTGTATAGTCCATAATATTAGACTTCTATATCAGCATTTTTGTTCTATTTCAACATTTCAGAAGGTATTTTTTGTTGTGAAAATGTAGACATCTGCATGGAAAAAGCCCAACACCATTGACAGTATTCCACCTGAAGAGAGTCTGCCTTATTGAATAAAGTAACTGAATGGAATATGACTCTGAATATTATGCCTTTAATATTGTATGAGCATTATTCTTCTCTCTTCAGTCCTTTTACATTCAAAAATACGCTGGGGGAAAAAATATCCTTATAAACTCAAAGACTGGGGCTGGAATTCAGTTTATACCCGCCTAAGGTGGAAAGGGCTTGGAAATTCTCTCTTGCAAGGAGTATTCCTATCCATTGGCTGTCTACGTGTGGGACAGAACTCTCTGTAGTGTTAACCCTGGTCAGCGCAGGCGCGACCACTCTGAACTTTGGCTCCATGATGCACCATCCAGAAGAACTGAGCTGACACATGGGAGTGAATATAATTTGTGCCAGGTACCAGACACTTGCTGATCAGTGCAGTGGGAGAAGGGGCTGCGTTATAACTGAGTCACAGTCTAGTGGGCTGCCTCTGGGGCAATGCAACCGCCTGCTGCATCATGCCCTGTGCTTGTGGCTAAGCCATGGTTGATTCCTAAATTAGTTGGTGGCGCTCACTCTAGTTTTTCAGGACATGCTGCATGACCTACACTCTTTGGCCCACATGTCAAGGAAAAACAGGGAACTTGCTATTCACAGATTAGGTAACTGAAATACTTTGATATTGGCTGCAATGAAAAATTACTGGCTGTGGATGCAGAAACCGCTATACTGTATGGAAATCGTTCCAGTTTAATGAAAACAGAAAGGTGACTTCACTGGCATTAGTAAAACATTGTTGAAGTGCTTCTAAAAAAAAAGAGGGGATTGAGGAAAAGGGGTGGGGAGGCCAGGGGAATTTTAATGGGTTTTTTTATCCTTACTTTTTATAGGAACAGTGCTGTTAATGGTTTAGCAAATGCTTGTTTGTCTCCAGGTGAAGGAAGATGGATGTGTGAAGAGTCACCCAAGTTCCAGGGAGAAACTGAGCAAGACAGATTAGTCCCACCTCAGCCTGACACCTAGGGCACGTCCTTATCTGAAGGGGTAAATGGATCAGAATGTTACTGTCCGTTTATTTATTCTCCTTCTGTTTGGAGACTTTCCCTGATTAATTACTCTCTAGTAATTGCTGCTGTTAACTAATGTCAAACCTAATTAACCTGGAGTCCCTTCATCCAGTACCTCCACCATCCCTTTGCAAAGACGAGAAGGTCATCAACAAGGAGGTTCTGAGGATGGCCACACTTTACCCATTCGTTTATTTGCTTTGGGCCTTGTTTGCTATTCCTGCTGCAATGCCTGGCGACAGCTTTCTAGAATTCCCATCAAGTCTAATTGGCCTGCTGAAGCAGCAGTGAACACAAGATTTAAGAAATGTTTTCTTTAAAAACTTCTGGTCCTACAGACACTTTGAGATCAAGTTTCACTCTGCTGAAATCACACACGATTCCCTGTGATTTTCATGAGAAATACTGTAAGAAAGTATTAAAAGAGAAACATGTCTCAGTGGTTTGGAGGGACCGATGGCCAGGGGGGTTGAAGAGTGGGTGGTGGTAACATAGCAAGGCATCTACAGAATCTTTAAAGGTTGCCAAAATTAACACATACAAGGTATTCAGTATCAAAGTTTTCAATATTTGGCTCCATAAACACAATACCGGTTGCAAAAACAAAGCTAAGGATTTCATGCTGATTACTTAAATAAAAACTGTTTAATTATGAACATTTGGGAAATGAAGTTATGAAGAACTGACCAATATTGCTATGGCTTCCTAGTGTTCATACCAGACTGTGAACACTGTGCCAGCATCTTACTGTGTAGATCCAGCTATGGTAAACAGTTCTAAGGATCAGTGTGGCTCAGGCAGATAGCTCAATGTAGAAGGAGGTCTGTCTCATTGCTAAGACCTATCTCTTTCAGCTTCAATAAGGTGTGGACCTTCCAGTCCAATAAAAGCTACCAGCATTGTCTGTGGAGGTGCTGATCAGGCAGGTCAAGTTCCTATCTCCTTTTCTTGATTTTATCTGCTTATAGGCATTTTCATACAGCAACACTAGAAGATTTATTTCAGAAATAAGAATAAGTCATGTTTGTAGTCAGGAAATGCCGGATGACACTTAGATTGGTCAAAAAGACCATATTTGTCTACCTGTTCTTCTATAGTTACTACTGAAAATATGGATCTCTTCATAATTTCTTATCTGGATTACTTCTGTGTCTCTGACTTTCGTTCCTCTCCTGTCCACCATTCTGATTGTCTGTTACCAATTTTTCTGACTCAATTGCTTTATCTCACCATTTAAAAGTCTCATAGATATAGTGCCCATTTAAAGCTTTGGAAAAATAAGTGAAAGTTGTAGAGTGACTATGGTAATAGAGTAATGAGTTGTATGTTCTCATAAAGACGGTTTAGGGTCACACGATTTACACTGTAATGTATAGTGGAGCACATACCCAGTCACCACCTACCAGCTGGTGAGCTCTTGGTATGACTACTATGACGACGTGATCACTTTAGGCTTCTGTGCCCACCCACCCAGCTTCAAAGAGTATTTCTTACTCTATTCGTTTGGCATCAATTCAATGGGTGTGTAACACCTGTTGAGGCTTTTCACTCACAAGTGGGGAGAGTAGAAAACCTCATAAAACTACTGCATTGAACACTCTGTCCTGCCCTATTGTATGGGAAGAAGAGTTGTTTATGATATAAATGCTGCACTGCTCCAGTAGAGAGTCCAGTATTACAGGGTAAACTAGCTTCAATTTTAATTTGCCTTAAAAATGTAGATTACAGCAGTTCAGTTGTTGTTTCACAAGAAACTTAATGTTTATACTGAGGAGAAAAGGAACGTGAGGACAACAGGCATCTCAAGTTTGAAGTCTTTCTAGGCATCCCATATAAGTTGTTCCCAATCAGGAGTCCAAGTTGTAGCTTTAATGATCTGATTAAACCAGTGAATTGTAGTTACAGGGTTGAAGGTTTGTATGTTCCAGCATGATACTCCTTGTGTTACGAGTACTCACATCTTACATCTTCTCTGAACTCCTCTAATTTTGGCCTTGTAACTCTTCTGTTACGAAAATTTTAAAACATGTCACTCTTATTGGCTAGATCTATACTTGTAAGTTAAACTAAGCCAGATAATTTTTCCAGCACAGAAATTTACTTATCTATCATATTGGATTGCTGGTGTGGTGCCTGATTTATAATATCCCTGACATTTTGGCCTGGGTCGTTCTTCATTTGCCTAAAAAATTCCTGCACAAGCTCTGGGAGTTTGCAAATACCAGAGACTACTCCCAGTAACTGGTTTGGGCACAGCCACCCCACTTTAAAAGCTAGGATAGAAGTAGGTTTTTCCATCATACTGTGCCCCATGGCTTTGGTAGGTCACTTTGCATTCCTTCTTTCTTCTCTCAGAAGTACATTACCAGCCATTGAAAAATAAATAATGTTGAGTAATGTTAACTTTTAAATAGCTAACATTACGATTGTGTTCTGCTTCAGTTCTCCTGTGAAGGCAGAGTTGTTGGAAGCTACAAAACTGAAGAAAAAAAATTTCTAGTATTTCTAAGTGAAACACATCACCACCCCTAGCAACAGGAAACCTTTTTGTTATAATGACTGGACCTTTTGGATTTCTTATGAACAATAAAGGAGATGAAATTGATGCTGCCATCTAAGGCAAGAAAGGAACACTTTTTCCAGCTATATGCATACATGCATATATGACATAAAAGTATTCTGTTATTACTAATTTCAGTCAATGATACAAAATATTGTGAGTTTAATGTTAATAAAAACACAGGTGCAAATATCTATGGATTTCATTTATATGATCCTAAGGCCTTAAGCATATTTACTGTTTCGAAGAATGACAGTCTTTTGTATAACATCATTCTGTTAATCACTTACCTTCTCTGTGCAGGTGCTAACATGAACGTGGAAAATGGCAGAATTCCTTCAACTTTTATGTCCACAGAGGAATGATATCAGAGTAAATAAATTTTAACAAAAAGTCTCCTCTCCTCTCTCCGCTCTTCTCACAGTATGGAACAAATGATACTAGAAAAGGAAATATGGGAGAAGGTTTAGCCAGGTACCATGTGGCTAAGGATCTCAACTTCTGGAGCTCCAAAGCTACCTCTGTAATGGCAAGTTAAAGAGTACCTGGAAGCATTCCCAGATACTGAAACTCAACCCTGTACTGTTAAATTGTTAGCACAGCCCCTGGCATGGCTTTGACCCACTCCAGTTAGCCTCCTTCCAAACATTCCTAGACAAAATGCAGGAGTTAGCATGGGTGGGGGACCACTCTCAGGAGGCAGTCTGGGTAGAGTTACAATTTAAGCTAAGAGACCTTAATTATACAGATTTGGCCAAACTGTGCCACTTGGCCAGCACAGAGGTCTTGGCACTCCTTAGTTTACTAGTACAGATGTTACCTGAAACTTCCAAGATCTGTCTTCATGTAGATTCACTTCTGTTACAGATTAGACTCTGTTTTTCTGGAAAGATTTCTAACTGATCTATTGTAAATGCTTATGAAATTACTATTCTGAAAGTATTTTTATCTACATTTACCAGTTCTAGCACATCTGAGAGTTTCACAGATACTTCTATTTATTTTTATTTGACTATACAAAATGTATAAACAAAGCAGGATGATGAACAGATTCTGGAAGTCATTCATAGATCTGGAATGAGGAGACATCTCCAAGGCCATGCACATACACTTCCTCCCCATCCTCCCCCACCTGCCCACCCATACCCTTTTCCATTTTGACTCTATGGTTTTTTTTAGTTGTTTTTTTTTGCTTCTCAAAATGTTGTAAGTGATGTCCAAGCCTGAATCCTTTGTAGTCACATCGAGTCTACAATTTAAGAGGCCTAAAACACATTAAGGAAAAGCAACAGTTAAGAGCATTTTCCAGCTCTATTTTACATCTTCAATAACTGTGCAAATGAAATGGCTTGTTCATGTAATTCCCTCATAAAGATTCGTCTTGACAGAGCTGCAGCATCTCTGAAAACATGACTCAATTACCGATATCAGTACTAAATCTAAATGCTCAGATTTTACATTGATGTATCTGAGAACAGAAATGTTCCCTAATTATTTGTCCTTTTCCTTTTATGAACAGGTCTTGTCTATGTTTAAAAGTGACAACAGTCAGATACAGGTGTATGTATGTTTTTTTTTTTTTTTGGCTTCCTAGCTGCAGTTATACTGACAAACCCTTCATTTTTCTTTAAGAGCATAATCCAAGCAGAAAAACATGAGTTAACATCTTAAAAAAGATCTTTACTGTAAGAAGGCTTGCTGGTATGTTTCTATCAATTAAGCTATACCAAGAAAACTCTTTATGTATAGAGAAGAGCTAATGTTCCTACATACTGAGTAAGAGAAAATCTCCTTGTTAATGATCAGCAACTTGTTAGACTCAGTCTCAAAATATGTGTGAGGGGATTTGTCAGAAGAGGTTAACATTAAAAATTCTGAACAATGTGATTTGTTGTAATGAAGACAGAATATAGTTAAAGCCCTCTTAAGAGTCTTTGTAGTTCCTAGGTGCCCTAGTTGCCTTTATGAACAGCAAGTTACAGTGGGGTTATCCACCATAGACAAAAGTCCCTACTTTTGTTTTTTTTTTTTTCTCCTTGAAGGCTTATGTATTTCTGACTCATATAACACATCAATTTCCACATCTTCTGATGTTTTAGGTCTTCAGAAGATCTGTCATCACCAGAGAGGAAGACATGCTAATACTAGCAGGTTTGGCACAGGATTTCTACTTTTGGGTAGAAAAGCTCAACTGATTACATTAATTTAGGTACTGTGGTTAGAAATACTACAGTATAATATTGGAAATACTGTACAATGCATGTTTTTGTTGCTCCTAAGATGTAATTGATTTGCTTAGGAAAAGTGTAACCTAAGAATTAGCTCCTAACCTATGAGGTAGGCCTTTCCAGCAAGATGTAAGTACACACAGATGAAGATAGTTTTATGAAAGAGTGCAAAAATGAGACAGGAAGGGGAGAACTGAAGCAATAAATAGATTTATAACTGAGATGCAGCTCTAAAAATCTTGGGAACTCACAGCCTAGAAGAATTGTGACTTTCATTCTTGGGTGTTTCTTTGACTTGTTGACAGATGAGAAGTCAAGGAAAACTGTGGGCACTCACTGAGTGTTTAAATCTTGGACGTGGTTCTTTCTTTCTTTCTTTCTTTCTTGGATTTCTGACTCCTATCTCAAATGCAAGATGAGGATAATGACGTTTAGGGTTTGTTTTTCAGACCTAAAGAACTAAAAAATAAGTTTCGTCAGTGACAGCAGTTGGTCTACCTGCTTATTCCACAAAATAGAGCATGGTGCAGAGATCCATGAACTATGAGTTTATTATGACCATTAGTTTACCATATATCCAACATAGATGTGTCATCATGCTGCTGTTCCTCACCTAACTATTGCTCCTGAGAACTCAGGTCTCTGAGTGCGACACTGAACCTTTAGGGACTAAACCAGGAACATGAAATGATGAATGGATCTAAAACCTTGCTTAATACTGTCTTCATGTGGCTTCTTAACACTACAGTGGAGTTACAGACATACTTTCAGGAGTTTTGCTCTGATCTCACATCATTTCTCTGAGACATGATAGGTGATAGGCGAATACTTTCTTCATGACCACTATTAAAATGACCTGACCTGCTACTGGTGGACTTTCAATGTCCAAGAAAGTTTTTATTGCTCTAAAACACCTCACTGTGCCTCTCAGTATTGAATGTTGCTTTTCAATGAGCAGAAGTACCAAAGTCTGTTGCCAATGAGATTCCAGCGTGTTAAATCATAGATTAAGTATCAAACCTAACAGAAAATCTTGCTACGCACATATAAAAAAAACCCTACGACCTCCAAAACTTTCAGTTTTCATATTGTCCAAAGAGCTGAACAAAATTCCTTTATCTGTGGCTTATTCCTGATCTAAAAGAGAAACTTAGTTTAGGGTAAAAATGAATTAACTGGGCAAAATTTCTGAGAGGAATGCATGCAAAAAAAGGACATTAGATTTTAATAGAGCTCCCTGAACTCTGTCAAAATGATTAAGAATACCAAAATTTCCAGAAAGTCTGAAAAATTGCTACAGTAAAATTTAAAGTAGCAGAAACTATCTTTCAGTTATAACTAATTTGTGATCAGAAACTACTTTATTACAGGGAGAATTTGCATTTTGTGCAAGAAGGTATAGATTGGGAAAAATAAAAGACATTAAGGAAAAAAATTAATTACAATCAGACAAAATCAATCAAGAAAAAAAAAAAGAAGAACTGGGCAATCATACTGCAGCTGAAGTTAACTTCCTGTTAGGTAAAACAGTCTGCTGAGAATTTTACAAAGCATATAAAAGCTATCATCTTCCATGTCTGGAGTTGATAACATGCTGTGTCTCATGGTACTATTTCAGCAATGATTTCACTCGGAATCCTGTCTATAGAGAGCTGTGCCACCAAAGTCCTATAGCCAATTGAGCTATAAATAGGATGTGCATGACTCAACAGCAAAGGCAGTTAACATTTGAAAAAATTTGCCGACAAATGTCATCGATTCTACGTTACTGGGAGTCTTTCCATCAGAACTTGTGGCTACAAGATACAGGCTAACATGAACAGAAGCTATCAAAAAGGTAATGTAAGGTCAAAATTCCCTGTAGCCTTAAAAATCCTGAATCTTTCCATCGGTAATTATCAAGATGTGCTTCCTCAGTTCAGTAGTGGAAAAGAGAAACAGAAATTGTCAACTTTGTTTTGCATTTACATGGATGTATTTGAATCTTACAGGGCTGCAGAGCAGTATATACCAAGTGAATATTTAAACGATGCAGTTGCACTTAGTTTGTTGATCTGTGTCATCCAATATCATGAAATGCTCTACAGTTGCCAGGGTTAGAGTAAAACCCAGAAAGTCAGTAACAGTTTACAATATTTATTAAAAAAACCCAAACAAACAATTCTTAAAACATTTGGCATCACACAATAGCATATGTTGTCAGCCCTTTGGCAGCACTGTGTGGCTTGATCAGAATTTCCTCCTGCTTTGGACTGCATTTTGTACTTGCTCAGACTTCTTATGACAGAATTTGAATACTTCTCTCAGAAAAGGGAACCTCAACTGAAATCTCTTTCCTTCCTTTGTGATTAATCCATTCTTTTGCCTTTCTCCATATCTGTATCTTTTACATCTCTTTGACAGTTCACAATACATATATTAAGCTTCTAGTGCTACTTCAGTAAGGAATTTCAAAAGTGTCTGCAGTATCTCTAAGATGCTGGTCTTAGGACACGCAAATAGGGTTGTATTTTAACAAAATCCCTTGCAACATGTAAGAGAGAAACAAACTGGATGAAATTCTGGCCTCATTCTTGTTAGTAGTTATTTTGCCATTGATTTTAAAAGGTTTATTCATAATTTGATCTATATTCCACCCTGTTTTGATATGAGTTGTTACCTGTATTTATATGAGCCCGTAAA
The DNA here is from genome assembly GCF_009769465.1 of Tauraco erythrolophus. Classification (NCBI taxonomy): domain Eukaryota; kingdom Metazoa; phylum Chordata; class Aves; order Musophagiformes; family Musophagidae; genus Tauraco; species Tauraco erythrolophus. The sequence continues at coordinate 61,161,608 of NC_141466.1, read as the reverse complement.
TTTAACAGGCAATCCATTTTTAGGCAATTGTAAGCAATTCCTTAACACTTTTGCTGTATTCCCAGCTAGACGCAAATTCACCAAACCAGTTCTTCTTAACACATGCAAAATTGTTTTTTATTTGTCCTTGGTAGATTTTTTTCAGGGTTGACAATTTCCTTCACTATCAATTTATTAGTAAAATCTAGGCATCTTTATCCAGTGGTCCCAGCCAACTGCAAGTGGAGCTTAAGATATCTAAATAAGACATCACTGTTTTTACTGACATCTCAGCCAACATCTTCTCTTGCTCAGTTTCCCTGCCAGCTACAAAATGCCAAAAAAATCCAAATACAAGTTCCCACCCTTATTCTTAGCCTGAACTGGTATTTTCTAGATTACTCAGAAGTCAAAGTTAGCTATCAAGGAACGGTCTTAGATATTACATTCTCTGAGCTATACAATCAATCCCTACAAACACAGCTCTGATGCAGTTTCTTTCTTGGCTCCAATTTCTGTGTCAGTGGTAAAGAGAAGTTTCACAGTTAAATACACTTGCCATCTGCAATGTACAGTAAATCAGAGATCCCATTGTTCAAAATGTCTCCTGCAAAGATCCCTTTAAATATCTTTGATGTCATATTTTTAAAACCTGACTTTTTGATACATCCAGATCCCTTCTCTGATGGCATTTCCAAATGTCCCCATTGGTTATCTCTTTCTTATAGATCTAACAAAGAAATAACGTTGGACATTAATTGGGTTCAAGAGATATTTTAAAATTTAGCATCTCTTTCCCTAAAAAACAATGTATGGGGATTCTTACTACTTCATCCATCTTTCTCTTCACCCCGGGTGGCTGGGAAGGACCATCCCATCTTGGCTCTGACCCTCCACTCCTGCTACTGTTGTTGATATTGCTGCTGACTCTCTGTTGTCATGATTGATGTCTTGCTGACAGGCACATAAATCATGCCTGTTCATAATGGTTAATGTTCGTATTTGCATGTATTAGGCATGTTTTTTGCTCTAAAAACACTTAGCACCATGTGTGCTGCATTCATCCCGCTACCTCAGGGTTTTGGAGGGAGGGGAAAGGAGTTTGCCATTTATAGATATTTTTGTTTGGGCAGTGCAGATTGCAGACACCATTGTTAAAAACCCATCCAGATGAAAACGGATGAACTTTGCAGCTGCAGCAAAATTCACTCACACTACAAGACCCTACAGGATATATAGTCTGGCCAACAGCATATGGGCAGCTGCAAACAAAGATATATCTGCAGTATCACTGGATTTTGAACCATGTGCTAGAGTATGAGTGCAAAAGAAAGATATTCCTTAACCCCAAAGGCTTTTAGTGTTTTACACACCCTTTCATGGACACCTGACCTTTTACAGATGATTTTTGCAAAAGTGTAAGGCCTGAGACAACCAAGAAACTGTTCTTATTATTTCATAATATAATTATCAATCATGGATCCTATGTTTCTGTCCTCCCCAAAAGTTCTCTGAAGGAAACAATTTGTTCCAGAATTTGGCAGCCTGGACAGCATGCAGTTTATATGAATCCTCCTGATGGGAGCAAAGTTTTGGCAGCTGATCGAATCACGGAGGTATGTGAAAGTCAAGACTGAAGAAAATCCAAGCTGAAACCTACAAATCTGCAGAGAGATTGTCCCTTTGGGGATCTCTAGCTCTTCTATAGCCCGGGTCATGCAGGTAGTCTGTGACCCTCTCCACGCAGTTGTAGAAAAGAAAGTTAATGACATGAATAATTTTCTCCTTTGTAGACAAGGCTGTTTATTTTACAAAACTAGAGTTGGAGAGCAGATGTCCTAATTGACATTCTCCATTTGTGATGATAATCATCGGTTTTACTTTTTAGTATTAAATTGTTACCACAGTCACTGGCATAGTTTTGGCCCAGGCCAACTTCCACCATTCCAAAAGACACCCTGTATAGCTTGCACCTTGCCACAGATCAGAAATAATTTTTGCATGGTCACTTTGCATGATATAGTTTTTAACTTCATTTTAGCCAACATCAAGGAATTTGTATATGCTTTTATTCTTCCAGCAGTCACCTTAGTATAAAAGAAAGGAAATATTGTAATGCAGAACATTGCAGAATGGACCCCAGTGAGGTCTAAGCAGACATCTTTCAAAGAAAATTTACAGCAGAAGCTGTGATATAAGTCCAGAAGCACATGCATTTAAAAAAAAAGGAACACAGTTTTGTGGACATTGCATTCTATGGAGAGAACTTTTTTTTCAAAGGGTTACATTTTTCTAAGCCATTTGGTAACCATACTCGTTGTATAGTATTTTTCCATTAAATAATGGGCTACATTACAGCGAAAAGTCGTCATCAGAAGTCCTTATGATGATAGGTCCCTATCCTCTATGCCTGGGAATTGAACCCAAGCCCTTTGTATAGCAGATAGCAGCGATTCTTGTAAATGTCAGTGCTGATTAATTAAGAGCCTTGCCTGGACATACCTATTAAAGTAAAGCTGTTGTTTATTTCAGAGGGAAATTTGCTTGATCAAAATAAATCACTCAAATTTTACGTAGTTAAAACTAGCACTGAATTTAGAAAATGCTAGTTTTGAAAACAACGAAGGGCCATCCTCCAAAGAAAGCTTTTCCAGGCAAAAATGGCATGAGGCCATGACTATGGATTTTTGGTCAGGCTCATTTGTTTATTGCTATTTCACAGAAGTTCTTCAAGTGTGAGACACCAACCCAAGGACAGAGGTCTAAGACCTTTTAGTTTACAAAACCAACATGTTCAACTGCAAAAAAAGGGATGCATTATCTTGTTACCTTCTCCTGTCCGTTTTCAGGGCTCTTATAGACTATCAAGAGTCTTTTACTAGGGAGCATGACAGTTTTCATATTAAGTGACAACCAAGGAAGAAGAGAGAATCTTGGGCAGGTGAGATGAAGAAGTGGGTAATGTACAGTGTGAATTCTTAGGCAACAATAAGGTTATTGGAGGAAACTCCAAGGTTGTTTAAAAAAAAAAGAGAGCGAGCAAAGGGAGTAGGAAAATGAAGAAATACTACGAAATTGTCAGTTAAATATACATGTCATCATATACATCTTAAAAGTTATGCATTTTTTTTTGATTGCAATAGTAAAAGGTGAGCCAAGGAGAAGGTGCCTGTTTTTTTTTACTACAAAAATTCTCACAGTTTCTTGTCTTACAAGTTTTATAAAGATCCCAAGGAGTAAATACTTTTTGTGTACTCCTCTGATCATCCGTGACATAGTAAAGTTTAGACACTGGTCTTCCATCAGGATGAGACTTTCTGGCACAATTTTTCTTTAAATTTGGAGACTTAAAAAAAATATTTAATTTGTTAATATTTTAAATTGACTTCTATCTCCCTGAAAGCATAGTGAGATAAGCAACTTGTCCTTACATAAAACATTCCTTCAGAGGTGCAGAATATATTAAGACACCTCGGAAACATTCTTCCATGGATTCACCAATAGCATAAGGATTCAGCAGATGGCAGGATGTGGCCACTTCAAGACAGCCAAGAATCTGGGCCTCCACCCCTCCTTTCTGAGCATGTGTAACCAAGCTGTCTGTCTGTCAGACAGTGGGAGAGAGACCAGTGTGGGAACTGCATGTATTATTGGAAAGCTTTTTAATGAGTATCACTGTCATAATTAAGAAATTATCTTTATGCATTTAAACAGAGGCCCCACTTATGTGCTGTATGAAATTCTTACTTTGCATCTCTGGAAATCATAGAATATTTCTTTGCATTTGCTAGGAACCCACAACTTAGCACATGCATTATGGTAAGTATGAAAAGACTTTTTTTATGGTCCATTAAGATTAAGAAGTACACGCACCCCTTGCCAACAAGCACATCATCTAATCAATCTTGCATTCCATTATTTTGTTTCATACTATTTTTGATGGGAAAATTCCACTGGGTGGGCCATCATGCCTTTTATAAATTAAGGAATAAAACAAACAAACAAATAACCCACCCGCAACTCAGATTCATTCTAAGACTCAGAAGGATCTCATATATGAAATGATTGCATCCGAAAGTAACATCCATTTTGCATTTGACTTCAAGTGATTTCAATGAAAATTAATGGCAGTTGTGCACATTTGGGAAAGGAAAGATAGACCCTGAAATACAACATTATTGCCTGTCAGTGATGGATTTGGAAGGCTTGCAACCCAGCTTCCTATCAGAGGAGAAATCAGTGATACAGAATATCTTAGAATTGTTTATTTATACTATGTACAATAGTCAGTGAACATAGGTGGTCATAGACTACATGCAGGCAAAAACTTATTTAGAAGTCTTAACCCAAAAGCTGCTTTCCAGTTCTCAGGAAATAATTCTCACCAAGAATTGAATCTAATCAAAGGGCATAAGATAGGTTGAACTCTCTGGTTGTTTACAAAAGCTCCCTCATAAACCTGAATCACCAAAAACTAACAGTACAGCATTCCTTGAAAGTGCATGTATTCTTTATAGACTAAGAAAAGGAATGTGTAAGATTATATTTGACATGACCACCTGGTGACTCCTATCATAACAAAAGAAAGTTAATATTTTCAAAGATGCTTAAGACTCTCCGACTTTAGTGGAAATAAGTTTTATGTTCCATAAAGGATTAAACATCCAAGTCCACATACAAACAGGATTCAAAAAGTAGTCAGCAGGTCCAGTGCTGTTGACTTGAATATTTTCTAGACACAGAGGTGGGGTTCATCTGGGCAAATCCAGTCATCCGCACTGCAGGAATCTGTACCTGAGCTCACTGCTGACACTCTCTTTTCAGTTCATGGAGAGTTATAGTCATCTCATCCTGAAAAAAATGTCTGAGCTAGGTCAGATAAGACTTTATCAACCTTAAAAAGATATGGGGAAGGAGTCTGGCTGGGGCATTGATTTCTACATTGCAGAGGTCTACATTTGGGTGAGATGAATCCCACTACTTCTGTTTTGGCAGTTTTCAAATAGGGAACCAGCCCAATTTTGACAGTAATGAGTGGCTGGTCACTTAATTTGTCCTTGGACTCAAGAAAGCTCTAAAAGCAAGGTGTCTCTCTTCTTAAATCCTTGGGGACATACAGGCCTCTCAGAGGTCACCAACATGCTCCAACAAGTGAAAGGTCTTGACAAAATGTTGCTTTGGGTTTCTTCTTTCAAAATCCCAGGCAAGGACTCCCACCATGTATACAACCATGACTGTGTCCTTGTGGCAGAGGAAAGGTTGAGTTCCCCTTCACCCTGTGGGATTCTGGAATGGCATCTCCCACCTTCTCCAGAAGCATCCTAACCCTGTTCACAGGAGAAGGGGGAGAACAGACTCTGTCTTTCTTACTGGAGATGTTCTGTCAGACCAAAATAATAAAATATTTATTGAGCCAGAAAGAAATAGCAGGTAGGACTCTGATATTTTATTGCTAGTGATTAAGGACTTCAGGGCATAGGAGAAGGGAGGATTGGGTGAACTGGATCACAGACAGTTCTCCGAGAAATGTTGCACTGCTTGGCATGAGACAAATCTTGGATAAAATTTATGAAATGCAGAAACAAAAAAAGATATGTCTCACAGGAGGAAAAGTATTTCACTTGAGTAAAGGAAATCAGAGGTAATATTGTAGTTTCCCAGTCCATGCAGTTTTTAATGTAATCTGTGGGTGACTTGCTTTTTGTGTAGCATAACGCTACAGAAAGCAGACGACGATGAAAGTGTAAAACTGTAGTAAATCAATAACAAATAAACCCAAAGCAGTTTAGACATCTAACCAACTCTGCATTTATACAGCAAGCATGAGATTGAACACAGCTTACATAGTTGTGAATTCTTTGCGTTTGTCCTTTGAATTTCAAGAGCAGAAAGCAGGAGTCATGTTTATTAAAGGTGATAAGGGAGGTGGAAGATTTTGCAGGAGTGTGCTTGAGCTTGCTCACCTCTCCCAGACTTCCTTAAGTTAACTTTCCTGTGCGTCTCCAAATCCCAGAGGCTTTGGAGCTCAATCCTTAGACTGTAGTAAAGTATTTAAGCAAATATTTTAATAGCTTTTCAACTCCTGTTCAAACACATGCATTGCTCAGCAGCAGTTCAAGGGTTAACAAAAACACACAAACATAATTTACTATACTTTTTTTTTTTAATGTGTATAATGAAGACATTTTCGGTTACACTTTAGCCATTTTGTAGCTCATATAACGTAAAAAGGAACAGTTACAGTGGCATGTGAATTATGAAAACATTTGATTTCTCTGCTGCTTTGCACTGGAGGATCTCAGTTCACTTTCTGTCAGGAAGAACAACATTCTCATAAGTGACTCTTCACGTCAGGGCTTAATTTACTCCACACCTGGAGACTGCACAGCTCTGATTTTCACAGCAAAGAAGACCTTTATGTTCTCCTTGGACATTTAGTTCTTTCTCTGGAAAAAAGAGTCCTATCCATCTCAAAATTGGGCATCCAGAAACAATAGCATTCAAAATCTGTGGTAAATTTGTATTCTGATGATGTTAGTCAGTATTCAGATCAGTAAAATCTTCATCACATGAGTTTCAGCAAGCACTGAAATGCTGTACAGCAGTTTCTAGAAGGAATTTTAAAAGTATGCTGTATGGGAATGCAACTGCTTGGGGAAAGTGTTATGACCCAAGTTTGTATTTGTTCTGGACAGAAGGATAAGCATTACAAAATTCACTTTGGGGACTTTAATGACTTTCTCCTGTCTACCTTCAGGACAAAAACCTCTTCACTAAGATCCTGCTGCATATGCTTAGTGAAGTAAATGGAAGGGATCTACAAATGTGGGACAAGTAGGTGAATCTCAAAAGCATGAAGGCTTATGTGAGTGATTTAAATGCCTTTGCTCTCTATTAGGGGATTGGCATCTCATGAGAGCATTCTTACAAGATGTCAAATTGAATAGAAAGAAATGTACAAGCAGCTACTCTTGAAGTATCTCAGAAATTCTGCTTTCAGCTTCTTTTCTCCTAATTCTGGAACTTCAGGAAAGATTATGGTTTGAATTTAAGGCTCTACATAAGAGTTCAGAAGTGTCCTTATTTCATCCAATTTGGGTTTCTATTAAATGGATGTTTATTTCTTCATTTTGTATAGACATTGGTAATAACTTAATATTCGTATTTGTTTGTTGATGGAGATATTCCCAAACTAACAGGCAGATGCAATTTTCATGTAGCTTAAATTTGTACAGCTCTTGTTATGTTGTCTCAATAGATTAAACCCAGAACTCTAGATTAAAAGAAGTTTCAAGCTTGGGATAAGTGTAGGCAGAAGTTCAGATTCAGTTTTACTTACTGTTAAATCATTAATTTTATTTTTAAGTTACAACTTAAAAAATCCAGTGGTTTGTTATTTCCTATGACTAAAAGCTGCTGTATTACAATGATTTAAGTACATGTCATACCTTATTCGGATATATCCCCTAAGTGGTTTATATTTACCCTGTAAAGTTTATCTCATACAGATTGTTTATATTCACCACTGTTAATGACAGAAAGTTTACCAATAAACCAAGGACCTGTATTCTCAGATACTTTAAACCAAGCATTTTAAAATAAAACTCCAATTTATAATTCCTCTACCTTTATACTGGAACAAGATGGTTAACTTAGGCAAGTTAAAGTCTTGTAATGTTTCTGTTTAATTTCCTTGGCAGTAGAGATGAAAATTCTAGACTGAAATGATATTGTATGACATCTGAACCAACAGTCTGGCTAAATAGAGTCTTTTCCTTCACTTTTGGCTGTCTGGATCAATTCTTTGATGAGTTCACTAACAAAGAACAAGACCGATTGTAATCTCTACTACGTTAATTTTACATGAGTGTAATTCTACTCACTTTGGTTACTTTACTTCTGATTTACACCAGTGTAAGCAGGATTACTGAGGAGCTGCTGAGGATCTCAGTCCTTGTTGGTATAAAGAGATGCGGCGTTAATGAGAGGATCATGATCATGTACCTGTAAACAAAGAGAGAAATAAAATCTTACTGTGATCACTTTTAAACTCAGAATTACTGTTTACACTGTCTAGTCAAATAAGTCAGTTTAATTCCATAAATAATAAACGTGCATTTCAGGTCCTTTGCCAAGAGGAGTATACTTAGCAAAAGGAAGGAATGCGGAGGTCCACCTGTAAAATTATTTGTCCCTATAAGCAACAACAGGCATATGTTCTACATCACATTTGAGTCCAGTCTCTGTGGCCCAGAACCAAAGTAAACACATTTTTCTGATGTAATTGTTGATTCTAGTTGAATTAGTGCAATGCAGTCATAGCTGTGAGAAACATTTTATTTGGACCAGCTCTCAACCAGAGCTCAGAGAGGTTGCCTACCTGGCAAACCAGCAACAGTAGCTTGTTTTCACAAAGTTTTCCAAGTTTTGTACTCAGAGGAGCATATAAAAACATTTTAAAGCATGGGTTGTGGTCCTTTTCCAACTGACACTTGAGTAAATCAGAAGTAACTCCAACAAAGTCAAATGCAGCCCTCCTGGTATATATGAGATGGGCTTTATGTTCCATTTCCTTGCTGTTTTCCACTCTGACGCACTCAGAGGAACATACTCCTATACTGTTTGGGGACACACACCACACTTTCTTTCCTCCTCCTTTCATTTCCCTAGCACAAGTGTTGGCCACCAGATGCATGTGTGACAGTAATAACAATAACTGGAGGTTACTACCTGAAAGCTTTGCTGAAAGTGTCTGTGTTGAACTAAATATTCCTTTGAAATGATGCCACCACTTTCACTCTTAACTTTTCTGATTCACATGCTTAAAAATGGAGGGACAATAAGAGAGGAATGTTCAACTTTTTCACCCAGCACAGCAATAGCAAATACTTTATACGTGATACGTTTCTGAAGAAGAAGGGTAAAGTTACAATAGAAAGATTTTTTCCCCAAGTTTTAAAAACTAAACATAAGCTTCTAGATACACTAAAGTCAACAAAGCTCTCTGTTTTCACTTTGGGAGGCTCAGGGTTTCACTAAGTTTTAGGAAGGATAAAACCCCACACGCCTTTCCTAGATAAGTATATTAATAATAAATGAGCCACAAGTAAGCAGCTAAGGTTCGGAAACACGGGAGTAAACACTTAAAAATAGTGGCTAACTAAAACTATTTGCGAAATCGATGTGCTATTTTGTATATATTTTCAGGTATGAAAGGAATTGCACATTTTATTTATTTTAGATTTTTGTGGGTTTTCAAGACGGAAGTTCCAAATTTTTATTCTTAAAATGTATCTTAAAAAAAAAAATAATTTAAGGGACAATCAAAAGTCAAATAAAAGATTTCCAAACCAGCTTTTTTTACCAGATTCCTGAAAAGGTTTCATTTTGTGTTATTCTAACATGAATTATTCCTTTTCACCCCTTCCCCATTATACAGAGATGTGTTGATAACTTGCAAGCTAACTCATACATCTAAAGTAATCATGAGAAGATTCAGATTATTTCTTACCAGCATTGGAAGGGAAGAATAAGAGAGAAAGAGAAGATGGGAAAGGAAGTGACAGGGAATAAAGGAGCAGTTGTAACTCTAGGCACTGGGAATGTCCTTTTGCTATGCTTTAACAATGACCAAGCCAAGTGCAAGAACAAGAGCATTTAATCACAAAAGTTTTTAGTGATAGGAACAGTGTGATTGCATGAAGACTGAACTTAACATTTTGTCACAGAATGTCTAATTGAACACTCTTACTGACATTGTATGCGCACATTAAACAGTATTGATATAGCATATCTTTATCCAGTATTCCCAAGTGATTTGCAGCAGAAAGTCATTCAATTACCTAAGAGATAAATGATATTCCTTTTTTTCTTTTTTTTGCACATATACAAATAACTAATGCCAAAAGCTATCTTTCTTCTGTTTCTTATAGCATTGCACAGGTGGCTCATTCATTGAAAACACCTTCTGCTGTTCCAGATAAATTATTGTACAAACAAACAATGGAAACCTCTGCTCTGGCAACTGAAAAGAAACATCCCAGCCATTGAATTTGCAAGGTTTCTCCAGCTTTAATCACTCTCTTCAATCAAATCCTTCTGTGAATCAAAAAGAATTAGGCATAAGCCATTTTAAACAAAAGACGTACATCTGGAAAGAGATTACCTAAGCACAAATGTACAACAGAAATCTGGGAGTCACTAAATGATAATCTCTCTTCATTCTTAAATGTCTTAAGCCGAAACACTTTACTTGTATTGTAGGTTTTCTTATTGAGCCCCTTCCGTCTATATTCTTTCATGAAATGAACTCAGCACCTGAAGGGAAATCTGGTTCTAGATGGTTAACTGGATTGACCAACCTGTTAATTCTGATACTGTGAGCCATGCTGACGTTCTCTAGTGTAGATGTGGCAGTAGCCAATATAAAATCAATCTTTATGTATCTAATTTCTCTTTTAAAAATTTCCTTCACTTGTTAGTTTTTCACTCAGCTGATAAAGGCTATTTTTGCATGGAACATAAGGTTTTTAGTATCACTTTTAACCTGGTTCCTTAGGTGATTAGTTGCAGAATCTAACTCCTGCCTAAGACACAGGCATCTAAAAGGAGTAGGCACCTCTCTTAACTGAAAATCTCGCACAGACATTTTGCAAATTTTACTGTTCATGCAATGTTAAAGATGTCTGCTGCTGAGACACAATGTGAACTCTTACCCACACAGTGATCCAGGCCAGTAAAGTCTAAATTCTGCCTGATTTCTCCCAAGCAACTGAAGTTAGCATGCTCAGAACTAGAACTAACTAGAAATCAATGGAGGCAGGAAAAAGAAAAAATTTTGTAAGTAATTGCATTGAATAGCAAGGAAAAATGAAAACAGATGAGAAAAAGCCAAAATCTTCCGTTCCCTGTCTGATCAGGAGAGTGAGATAGGAAAGTAACAAGTTTACGTATGCTGACTCTCCCTTGTAAGTCCTGGGGTGTCCTACCTTTCTCCATGGACAACCTAGGCAACTGAGGCAGCTACTTTAGGGTTGCCGAAACCTAGGACTAACTGCCTGTGTGCTCAGCTAATCATCCTCCCCTGAAAACTTTTGATTTCACTGACTGGTTTCAACCATGTTTTATATATCTTTCAGATATGAAGTTCCAGCACGCACTGTAAAAGCAGACATCTGATTAAAGGAGAGAGGTCTTACTAATGCTGCTGAAGGAAAGAATGTGGTGCAAACTCAGCTTTCACCAGACAACAGAGAAAAGCTTCATTTGAGATGTGCTCATAATTAGTCACTGGAGAATGTAGAATTTTCTCCTCTGAGGATTATGTGATATCTAATAATTTTTTTTCTCACTTTGGAATATTTACAACACCTCTTTCCCATGTAGATTCTCTAACACCCATCAAGAGTGAACTCATGCTGCAACATTGGTATCTTTCATCTAAAAATATCAGCCAACCATGCAACACAAATCTGTTGGAAAACGGGCTTCATTTTTTTGGCAATCATGAAATGACCTCACTTAAGTAATTCAAACACAGTTCTTAATAAAAGAAAAAAAGGAAAAAAAAAACCACTTTTTTTTTTCCCAGTAGAAAATAACTCATTGAAAGAATGGAAAGAATGGAGTGAAATTAAAAAAAAAAAAAAAGAATTGTAAGAATTGTAAAAGGAGAATGTTTGTAAATGGAGAGATTGTCTTCTGAGGAGGCAATAAAAACAAAATCATAACACACTGGTAGAACTGTACTATTGGGACTGACATACTCCGCATTGGTAAAAACTGCTTTCCTAGTCAAAATGAGAATATTTCACCTTCTGATACATTAAGTTTAGCAGCCATGAGGTGGACTTTACTTATGTGAAGGGTGTAATGCAGGATACCCCACACAAATTATAGATTGCAGTCATACAGAAATGTAGAAGTAGTTGGAAGGGCAGTGGTGGTTTTTCATGCACCTCAAACATCCCAGGGATTTTATTCCATGATTACCACTCCTTTTCTCTAATTCAACTGCTTCAATGATGAGAAGCAGCCTGGGAGAAGACACATCTTTGATTTTAAATGGAATAAAGTAACAAATAACCCAGGGAGAGATCTCAGATCAGTGCTAAGATAGGTAATAAAAAACCTTTGGAATGCATACTGAGAATAAAAATTTGTTTGCAAATGTTATACATTTATTATGATGGGCTTTTGCTAAAATGGGCAAGAGAAAAGAATCTAATTTTCCTTACATTTTGTTGAGAAAGGCAGGCAGCATTAATCCTACATGCTCTAGAATATAAGTAAAAGCCAGGGCCAGAGTAGCACCAATGTCAGAGCTTAGACTGAGAATCAATTGGAGTCTTTGATTTTCCACAGACCAACTGTACGAATTTTACAGGAGCGCCAAATGAGCTTCATTCCAGTAGAACTGACTCAGTCAAAGCCAAAAGAATGAAATTAAGACTTTGCCTCTGTCATCTTATTCTTCCTCAAGGTCTCAAAAGATCTTTGAAAAGAGTTAGGAGGTGTTCATGAGGAAGTGTGCAGTAGCACCTACCTCCGCACATGCTCTATAGTCCATGCAATTGTGCATAAGTTACCACAGGATCAGCAAGGAGGTGCGTTTGCATAGAGAGGGAAAAGCAAACAAACCATTGCTTGTGCAACAAAATAGCATTTTACCTCTTTGGAGATATTCTGTCATGGCTTCCTTAACTCTGTCAGCTAGCCTGCTCCTACATTTGAGACAGACAGACCTCCTAATGGAAGTGTCTGAGTTCCCAGTACAATCTGTGGTAAGAATGGTTGCATTTGAGTGCCTCCAGAAGGAGATCCTGTTTGTGTTTCTTATGTTCCTGTAGAAGAAATAAGACCTTAATGTAGGAACTCTAGTTTACTAAGCCCAGAACATTTAGACAGAAGTTCAGGACTTATTTTAGGTGAACTAGATGAGCTTATGCATTCATCAGAGCCCCATACTTTGCGACTCTCTTCGCATACTTTGTCAGAGTTGGTTGACTTTGTATTACTCATTCACAGTCAGAGCACTGAAATGTTTGAGGACCTGACTGGAGTTATTTAGGCAATGCATCAAATAGTCCAGTGATTGGTCTTGGTTTTATTGTTCATTTCTATAATGAAATCTCATGGACAAATATGGTTACTGTTACGACTTGGATTAATTAAAGGGGATTAGTTTCTTTTCCACAGTATTTCTTGATTTTGTCACAAGTACAAGACTTGGTCCCCTGGAGTCAACTCTCTTCCTTTACGTATCTGAGACAGCTTATAATACATCTGAACACACATACAGATTGTTTTAAAACGCATTCAATCTGCTGAACTTTAATTTTTTTATGTGTACACCAGGTGGATAAATGTTTTTAAGAAACTGCCTTTACAGTTGTGTTTTTGTGATTGTTTTCCTCACAGATTTATGTTCCTCATACCGACCTTTATTAATGGAGAGAGAAAAATGCAAAGATGTAAAGATCCTGCCCTTTCCTTAGCACTCATTTTGGAGATGTATCAGGGGTACACTGAACAGCCTTGTTTCAAGTCATGAACTTATGAACTGATGATTTTATGAAATCCAACTATTACTGTTATTATAATAAAATCCTCATTCCCTTCATCACCCAATTTTTCTACAAAATCAGACTTTGTTTTATTTTCCTGTAAGGTGACACGGATGTACATGCCCATTTCCATCTGTCGTACGTTGTGACAAATGTAAGTGATCAGGTAGGCAGCTACCAAATGCAAGCAGCTCCTGCTGACACCAATGGCTGCATGCTTTTCCTTGGCAGTGGGTGCATGATTCAGTCCCAGGATAACAATGTGTTTGGCCTTCTCACCTACTTCCTGACAGTTGACTGTAAATCTGGTTTTGGGCTGCTTCTTTTATTTCCATGTTAAAGAGTGAACTGGAAAGCCGTTTGCAGTTCTTTTTCTGAATCCAGAGTAAAGGTAAGTTGTTATTAATTTATTATTGTCTGTGAAATTAATGCATTTCCATCAGCTATTTCTTTTGCTAATTTATAGTTAAAACACTGTTTTCCCACAGAAGAAGATTGCAAGAAACCGTACAAAAAACATAGCAGAGGTAGATCCAGCAGCCAACCATTTGTTTAGGTCCACTATAGAAGGAGAACTAAGTGTAATTAAGTCTATTCCCAGTTCTGTCATGTTAATGGCGAAAAACAGCCTAGAAGCCCTCCTCAGGGTGGTCAGGCAAGGAGGAGAGAGGTGGTAGGTATCACCAGATGGCGCTGGTAGATACGGTGTCCAAGAGCCGCTCAGGCTGGCAACACTGCTCTGCTTTCGCTTGCCTCTGGACAAAGCCTGTTGCTTGAAATGTTGTCAGGAGGAACATCACAGTTGCTTTCTTGCTGGATTTTCCCCTGAAGAGCTCTTCTGAGACGCATTGTTTCCCGGGCAGTTGGGTTTGGGTGGAGGTTTCAGGGAGGATGTTTTGCTTGGGTGTTCAGCATGCAGCTGATGGCAAAGGCCTGGGGTGGGAAACTTGCTGCGCTCCTCTGCCAGCAACAGCATCCAATGGTTCAGCAGTGAGCAGTGAACCTTGGGGTCTGAGCCTTGGACCTGCCTTCTTGAACCTGCTTGGCTTGCTTCTTTTGCTGCTACACTTACCTAAGAATTAAATATTAATGTTTCAAAATATTGGCTGTCTTGTGGCTGAATAAATTCTGATCAACTTTCTGGTTGGACTGTATTGTATTGATTGTGTTATATTGTATAACTATATGACACTATGCATTAGTGTTTTTCAGTTGGTGATATCCCCAAATACTTTTCAGTCTGATAACTATGTGGGAAACTTCTACTTCTGTGCATTGGAATTCCTCAATTTCAGATTTTTTTTTTAAAAAAGGCAAAACAAAAAAAAATCCCCACAAACAACCAAACACCATCAGTAACTGAAAAGAGACCAAGAGTTGTGTGCACTCTTTGGGGCCAAAAGGTGAGAATACAGTTTATTTCTTTGAAACTATTTGGAAATGTAGGGACTATCACTAGAGTTGAGATGACTTTCCCTCTTGTATACGAGTACATGAGGACATTTTTCATGTTCAGTTTCAATTAAAAGTGTAGTTTTAATGAATTTTTTTTTTTGTTTAGAAACTTCAAAATTTGGAGAAAAGTCATAGAGAAATTTGAAAGCACCCTGTTTTTCTTCTGCTTGAGAAAATGGGCAACATTAATTTATTTTTAACCTTTGGTAGCAAATCTTTACTGGTTTTGGCTAGCTGTAGCCGTTAACTATAACAGAATCCTGCCAGGACTTTAAAAATAACATATTTCCTTTCTTTCTTTCCCATTCCCTAAGAGTTTGTGAATTATTTTCTGATCACAGCTGGTTGAAGAATCTGATTTGTGGTTCAGTATTAGTGCACTGAGAAAAACTGCCACCTCTTGCATTATTAAAATCACTCCCTGCAGCCTCTAGGGATCCTTATATGTCTCTGATTCTTATATGAACCAGATTGATCCTGTTTAGCTTGTAAAATTTGATAGGATCACAGCTCAAAGTGCTCTGGTAGGTGTACTGTCTGATTTTAACTCCTTGAGATGTTCCTGTGAATCCAGATATACACATACCCATCTGGGGCTGCATCCAGTAAGGTGCAGGGCAATGTGGCTCTGCTCCAGCAAAGCACTTAACCAACTGCTCAGTGTGGAGCCACTGGGCTCAAGCCAAGAAGGAGGTACTGCGACATGACCTGCATTGTGAATTGCATTCAGATTTATGGCTAGAATTGGTCTGAAAATGAGGATAGGTAATCCAAATATGGTGTTTATTTTATATTGAAAGGAGGTATTCACGAAGGTTAGCTGAGCCTAATAGAGTCACTCCTAAAATCCCCCTGGAGAAGTCCACCTTGCTCCTCTCCCTGTAAAGGATGTGTCTAGAGAGATTAATATTGTGATGATAAAGTGAAGCTTTATGAATATTCTCCCAAATGTCATGCACATCGTATTTTTTCTGACTTGCTACAGTCCTTGGACACTGGTTAATGTTTCTGAAAGGTTCTAAAGCATTCCAACATTTTGGAAAGTGTTACTTCTTTGCTTAATCCTCAGGTGGATTGTGTAGTATCTGGAACTGTATTTAGAGCTGAACTTTGCTTTCAAATGTTGGTGTTAAAGACAGCTTTTTCCTTTCAAGTTTTCTATTGTTCCTCCAGTTTACTGACTGAGGTGTGTCACTGACATGTCTGTATATCATATGATGTTAATTCTTTCAGTGATAGCTCCAGCAAAATTGATACAGTTTTCCAAGTTGTTAAAGTAGCTCTATGACTTTCAGCAGCTTTTTACCTCAGCCAAATACAGTGACCTAGGAAGACTAAGATATTAACAAGGACAGTAAGTATACAGCAAGTGTGTAAGCTGGATGATAAAACAGGTTAAAATGATGATACATGACCCTAGGATATTTTGTAGTATAAATCCATGTAAGAGTGTGTCAGAGCATCTCCTTTTAAGTTCTCTTTACGTTCTTGATTTTAAGTCTATTTTCTTCAAAGCATGTTTAACTTTGCTGTGTGTGCAGAATTAAACTGGAGGTTGGTCCTTTGGCACAGTGGCACTCATAATGCTGTGGCATGAAGGGTAGAAAAGAAGAGGACATCATCACAGTGAACAGGGCTGAAGATGATCGGTAGCAACTGGGTCCTTGATAATTTAGATGTGATACATGAACATGTTGTGGTACATGAAGGATTTCAAAGCAAGAGTATAAGTTTAGAAGATTTTAAGCACCTTCCAGTTCTATGCATGGGTTTTGATCATCTATTGTGATTGTGCTGGTTCTTTTTAAGCCAGTTTTCCAGTGCTCTATCTGCTCAGTTCCTTCAGCATATAATGTATATTCCTTCCATCAGATGATAACTCTTGCATCTGGGCATTACTGTAAAAAAAATAGTAATTTTATTTGGCAATTGTTGTCCTTTACAGTTTGATTATTGATGGTGGTCTTTGTCCTATCTGATTTAGTTTCATGTTAGTAACTTCAGACAGTAGCTTTAAATGTGCTTCCGCCTGCTTGAGCCCAATTA
Organism: Tauraco erythrolophus; assembly: GCF_009769465.1. NCBI lineage: Eukaryota > Metazoa > Chordata > Aves > Musophagiformes > Musophagidae > Tauraco > Tauraco erythrolophus. The sequence goes on along the minus strand of NC_141466.1, from coordinate 61,144,563 downwards.
TCTTAGAATCACAGAATCACAGAATGGTTTGGGTTGGAAGGGACCTCAAAGATCATCTTGTTCCAAAGCCCCTGCCATAAGCAGGGACACCTTCCACTAGATCAGGTTGCTCAAAGCCTCATCCAACCTGACCTTGAACATCTCCAGGGATGGGGCATCCACAACTCCTCTGGACAACCTGTTGCAGTGTTTCACCACTCTCAGATGGAAGAATTTCTTCTACCTTCTTTCAGTTTAAAGTCATTACCCGTTGTCCTGTCATTACACGCCCCTGTAAAACGTTTCTCTGTAACTTTCTTGTAGGCCTCCTTTAGGTACTGGAAAACTGCTATAATATCACCCCGGAGCCTTCTCTTCTCTAGACTGAACAACCCCAATACTCTCAGTACATCTTCATAGGAGAGGTGCTCCAGCCCTCGAATCATCTTTGTGGCCCTCCTCTGGACTCTCTACAACAGCTCCATGTCCTTCTTATGTTGGGGGCCCCAGAGCTGAATGCAGTACTAAAAGTGGGGTCTCACAAGAGCAGAGTAGAGGGACAGAATCACCTCCCTTGACCTGCTGGCCACGTTTCTTTTGATGCAGCCCAGGACATGGTTGGCTTTCTGGCCTGCAAGAGCCCATTGCTGGCTCATGTTGAGCTTCTCATCCACCATCACTCCCAAGTCCTTTTCCTCAGGGCTGCTTTCAATCCATTCTCCGCCCAGTCTGTACCTGTGTTTGGCATTGTCCTGACCCACGTGCAGGACCTTGCACTTGGCCTTGTTGAACTTCATGAGGTTCTTACAGGCCCATCTCTCCAGCCTGTCAAGGTCCCTCTGGATGGCACCCCTTCCCTCCACCGTGTCCCCAACACCATGCAGCTTGGTGTCGTCAGCAAACTTGCTGAGGGTGCGCTCGATCCCATTGTCCATATTGCCGATAAAGATGTTAAACAGCACTGACCCCAATACTGACTCCTGAGGAACATCACTCGTCACAATTCTAAGCAAAGAAAAAAACCCCAGATAGTCAAAGTACTGATTTTCTTTTTGTGTGTGAAATATTAAACTACTGTCTTTTCTCTGTTGAAGTATGAAAAATATATCTTATACTTATTTTGGTCTTGTTCTTACAACCAATATGTAATTTTAAAAAAGTCAGATCATATTCAAGCAAAGGAACGAACTTAGCACTAATAATAAACTGATTGTTTTTTTCTATATATTTTTATTGCAATGCATGATAATATAATCTAATTTTCTGTTAGAAAAGATAGAGCTTAGAGAAGCATCTGTGCCATTTGGACTGCACAGCTCTAGAAGTTACTCACTACCCGGAGGGAATGTTTTGACTTACTATCACAGAAATGGAACTGTTTCCTAGGGAAAAGGAATCCATTGGTAAAAAGTTCATGTCCTCCAATAGATCTGCTGATTCACACATGCAAAAAGAATCTGGTAACAAATATCCTTGAAACACATTTTGTGGATAATCCTTTCACATGGTGGTGTTGAAGATAGATGGAGAAGGATGAGGTCCACTCTCCAGCTCACATCTGTCTTCTGAAGTGCAGCGTCAGTATAGAACAGGAGACTCTGTTTTGATCCATAATCAAGGCCTGCATTTCAAGCCTACAAAACACAGAGAATTTTTGTTTCTGTTTAAAAAGAGGTGAAGCTGAAAACACATGCTGAAGCTGTACAGGCTCTGAGCTGGAATAACTCCTGAAGGATGCTAGACCCAGTGGGAATTAAAAAGCCAGACCCGCTTCCCAGCTTCAAGCTTCCTCTCCCAGGCATGCATCAAATGTGTTATTTACTCCTTGGCCCTTTGCACAATAGGCTGACCTTCCCCTCAAATAAGTCAGCCCAGCATGAGAGCAACATACGGAGCCTTTTGGGTCTTCCTCTGTCCAAAAAGTTGTGTCATTTTTAGGCAGTATAGGACCCCCAGTGAGACTGACCTTCCTTCTCTTGAAATAAGTATCAAGACTCTCATTGACTTCTGTGGAAAGAGAATTGGGCATAGAGCTTGCCTATGGGAAAATAGAAAATAAAAAGGCAAGTTATATGGATCCCTGAGAGTCCATAATACAGGCATTACTCATGCAAATACAACATTTAGACTATTTTAAATGCATATTAGTTGGAACATACACAGCAATATTTTGTAGTTTCTCTGCAAATAGATCTTCTGTATGTGCAAAGTAGCTGGTGATGTTGCAGTGGCATAGTGCAGTGAGTAGCTATAGTGGGAGAACAGTAGATGGTATGGAAAGGCTGAGGCAAACCACTTCGTACCATGTCCTTTGTTTTGGAGAGGATCCTGGTGTAGTAGGTTGTGATATTGACCTTCCGCTCTGAGGCTCTTAGAATTTCCGTCAGATCATGAACACGATCATTTGTGTTTTAGCTGCACTGTCTTGGGAGAAAGTTTACTCTGCATTTTTGTGGAAGGCAAAATACAAGTTTTTTGAATGTATGGGAGAAAAACAGTATGAGTTTTCTAACTTCTGCAGTACTGCTTTAAGCCTAATGCACTTAAAATTGATTTCAAAGACTTTAGTTCTTCTCTCAGATTTGCTTGTGGACAAATACAGATCTTGGTGATCTCCCATCCCACTACTCAAAAAAGGACATGAGAATCTGGACTGTCTTTTGTAAAACAAAACAAAAAAAATCTGCAAAGTGCTACATAAACCCCCAAGAAGATCTTAAGGAAGAAATAGCCAAGGTTAGAATCAGGTGCACTGTGACGGGTGGAGGCAATGCATACAACTGTAGAGTTAAAACTATGTACATGCTTCTATGGTAGGAACAAGTTAGTCCTTCTGCTTGTACTCCATACCTCACCATCCCTATGTATTAATCATGTGTGAACTGTAATGATAGATTTGTCAGGTAATCAGTCCAAATATCTTCCTCTTACTAGAAGCTATACAAGAGACTCTGTAAAACTATGGCACAGACAGGAGCTGCTAAAGCAAAAAAATCTCCTTTGTTTTGATCATTCCAAAGTACTGCTCACTCAATGGTTATTGGGCAAAACCAAACTTAAGGAAAAACAGATTCATTCCCATGTTTATATACCACTATAAGTGCTCTCTACAAATCAGGCGGTGTAATGATGGGACTGACCTCTAAGTGTGGGAGTGCAAAAAGGTATAATGGATCACCATCTTTCCATGAGAGAAACCTTCTCCTGGAAACAGACAAGCCAGGCAGTGTGCATTTTAATTAAAATCACATCCTGGGCATTTAAGTTTTCAAAAATTATTAGTATGACAGGGGTTACCTTTTCTTGTGACTACTATTATTACTGTCAGACTGCCTGCTTGAAGTGGGGGGCTGAAGGTTACATATGGGATGGGGGAATGTAAAGTTAGTTGGAAGGGGTTAGTACATGGGGCCGTAGCCTTGGAATGCTCTTTGTTGGCTAGCAGTCTCTTGCTGTCTTGTCTACAGCTGTGCAAAAGACCCCTTAGGACATTATGTATAGCCCTCAGCAGTGACTGCAGTGCTATAAACTGCAGGTGACTCTGGTCAAATCCAATTTCTCTTCCTGATTGGAGCACATGCAATCACTGCTGCATATTCCTTGCCAACGTAAACAGGGATAACAACTTTGTGGATTATTAAGAGAATTTCTTCAAATTTATACTTGATATTGTTGTATTTCTTTAAATAATTTTGCACTGTTTGCATTCCTGCACTTGTAATTGAAGCTGATGGAGCATAACAGAATAAGATGACATTTGGGTGTATATAAATAGTTTAACAGATGACAAGATGAACTGTTTAGCTTAGTAGAGGACCACACTTGTCTTTCATGTAGCAAACTTAGGACTCACAAAGAGGCTTTCTAGGAATGTCTTAATTTTTTTTACTATTCACGCTGACATTCTTATGATTCCTCGATGTGTATTTTTCGAATAAAGCTGTGCCACCAAAGGATGAAATGACCTACGCAAGGCTGCACAAAAACTTGTGGTGCAGTTAACAGTTGACTCATACTGCTAAATCTCTGTTCCATTCTATTGTATTATTCTTTGGCACCTAACACTTGTGCCTTGAGAAGTCTTCCCTTCTGGAAACAAATTTTTTTTTCAGCTCTGAGGAGCATAACCACTTTAAAAACAGAGGAGGAAAAAGCATAGGAGAAACAAATTATTTCATAGTTTAAAAATCTACTTTGAAGTGCATTTTGGTGATTATCAGATAAATCCCTAAGAATAGAATTGGAATGACAATATACATGTGCTTGAAGCAATTCTCTCTTTAATGGATCTTTTGGAACTTGCCTAAGTTGCCATGAGAAGCCTGTTTTTATCATGCTGTACTGTAAATATTTTAGTACCGAAACTGGCTTTTGATAAAATTAACTACAAGTCCAAAATGTTTAACGGACTTGATGGCAGTAAAATTACAAGAATGTCATTTTGTCTCTTTAATGTGCCCCTAAACATTCTTGCAATGAATTAGAACGTTGATTGTTATTTTTCAGCTCAGGACTTGGCAGGTGTGTAACGCGACTCCTGATAGCAGGACAGCAGATTACATTCTCCTATAAAACCATTTCTAATGGAATTGGCACAAAAACTGTTATTGCATGTCTGCAGGTGTTTAGTAATTGGATTAAGGCAGAGCAGAAGGAATGTCTGACACCCCAGCACTGAGAAACGCTGAGGAAAGACACATTCATTTCTGAGAGTAACCTGGAATGCATGATGACAGCCTGTTCACACACATAGAGCCAGATCTAAGCCTGCAAGTTTAAAATTAACTGCTGTGAGCAATCACCTTCCAGAGAAAAGTTTATCCAAACCTAAATACAATAACAGGAGCTCTGTAAGTAAGGAGGTAGGGAGCTTTGGGCTATGTTTTGATCCTATTCCAAAAGCAACTTGCATAATCTTAACAAAAGTCCTTATATCATGCATATCACGGATCCGTAAAATCCTAGGTGTCTAATAAAAATGTCCTTGATAAACATATAGACCCTCAAAATTCTGTAAAGTTATAGAGAATATAATATAATCTCAGATCAAGGGCTTTCAGGATAAATTGATGTTCTTTTAAATATCTTGATCATGAATTAGAAAGGCTTTTGTAATGGCCAGGGACCAAACACGTAAATCTTTCTATACTGATGAAAATATTAAACTAAGAAGTCCATTTGAACTAGTAAACACTAGAAACACAATTCTAAAAGGGTCTCAGCTTAGGCCCTGTCAGTGCTCAGAAAAACACTTGCATGTAATCTTTGGGTTCACTAAGTTTCGATGTACAGCTGACAGGTTGTTCTTGAAAATTCACTTGAGTGTGGGTACTGTTTTATAAAGTATCCTTTGCACATATGGCTTATAGATTAACTTTAACAGCAGAGGGATTTAGGGATAAAACCAATTCTTTATGTTATCCTGTGCTGGGAAAACAGGACACTGAGAAACAGTTCTCTGCTGTTAGGGCTCCTCTGAGGACAGAAGTGATGCGGGTCCAGTGAGGGTAGTTTAAGAAGTATCATCTTTTTTATCTGTCAAGGTAGTATTCTCCAGGTCTACACTGTGAGGAATAAAAGGTACAGAGGTGATGGACCAGTGCGCTTTTTGGCTATCCGGTTCCTCTGGAAGCAGTGCTAGCTAGATATATGTAGGAGAGTCCAATGCCTTGTAATCAGGCTGTTGGTTAATTAGAAAAAACACCAAGTTTGGATAATGTTCATGATTCATGCTTGTTGAGGTTTCCACAGTGCTTCTTCCAGACCATGGAGATGTCTCAGGTGAGGACCTAAGTCCCTTTGGCTTTTGCCCCATCTGTCTAGCTTTCATGAACAAGGATGAGGTGTGGGTAGGACTCCATGTCATTTTCTTATGTTGATTGGTTAGAACTACAATTTACTGAACTAAGCAGTTGATTAATTTCAAGATGAAGTAAAATCTGCAATTCTTTATATTCTGGATATGAATTTACAAGCAAATAAGAATCCTAAGGGAGGAGAATATATTCTTAAGGCTAAAATAGATACAGTACATTTTCCTTACACCCCATTGCTTATAGAAATGATAAGTTTTCCTTGGGGAATTTGATCAAAGTGCCCCTGCCTTTTGGGAATAACACTTGAATATTTTACTATAATTTTAAAAGATCTGTCCTGTGCAATAAATGACATTACACTGGGGATAAGGAGTTTAATGACTACGGAGTAAATGACAGCCTCATGGAGGTCATTGAGAATTCTGCACTGACATACAGATGCAACAGTCACAAGTCAATCTCACAGCAGTTAAAGTTGTCAAACTTCCATTATACCTTTGTCTTTCACATGCACATAGCTTTCTCCAGGCTTGATCTCTGTCAGAAGGCTTATTGTTGAGGATATGGACAATAGAGGATTGACTGCATGTATAATGGAGCTCATATTGCATGGATAAATACACATGCACAATCTACTGCTTTAAAAGTTCTGAAGGAAAGGTTCCGTTTCCCTGAAGGTCAGGGAAAATTGTATCACCATTCCTTCCACAAAGGTAGTTCTGCCTCAGTTTAGATCCTTTCTATGCATTGCATGAATCAGGCCCTAGTGTGGATGGTCCATTTCATGTGGTATGGGGAATGCTTCGTTTGAATTTTTCCAGCTTTCAGACGTTTGACTGTGGAGCTTTAACATTCCTTGCTCATCAGCTTTTATGATTTTTTTTTTTTTTTCAGTGCAGGAAAATTAAAAAAAGTCTGTGGTGAATCCACAAGCTCGAGCATTGCATTCCTGTGGCACAGAACTGCTGAATGATGATGCTGACCATATAGGCTGACAGCAGGCTGTTCTAACAGGGAAATTGATATTGCTTGAATGACTCAGAGAATAATAAGAGCATCCAGTTCTGGATCTAACCATCCCTTTCCCCACAAAGGTGGTGGTGTTTCCATCTAACCTTTTCAAGCTTTACTCCTCAAAATTTGATTAGCCCTTGAAAAATAACTTCGAACAATTTCTGAAAAAGTCCCTGAAGCTCAATGTTCCCTGTTAGGTGAAGGAATGGCTGTGTACTAACAAGCATCCCAACGGTGGGAGGTAAAAGGACATAAACGGATAAGTTTACAGATGTTTGCCCTATTTGTACACTCACTATGAATACACTCACAGCTTATTGTTGAACACAGAAGAAGAAGTTATCTGGACCTTTGGTTGGACTCAATACAGACTGTTATGTTCTTACGTAAGTCTGAAATCTATATAGTTTGGACAAATCCAGTTGCCTCAATTCCCTTCACTGTCAGTGGAGACACAGTGATTTATGCCACTTTTCTTGAACACTTGGCTCAGGAGTTGCCTTCTAGAGGTACCTGTACTTCTCCACTGACTTGAAGGGGACTTTGCACAAGTCTTAAGTCTGTCTGAGACTAGAAACATACTTTCAGACTATTGCATTAACTGATCTGAATCTCATTCCAGCCTGCAATATCAGGAAAGGTTCACTATGCATTGTTACAGTGAAACAATACTTTCTCCTCTGAACATAATGAAACTATCCTATAAAAATTTTACACTATTAAAACAACTGTAGATATAGTTATATTAAGCAAGCCTCACATCTCTTCACAGAGCTATACAAGAAGATTCTGCAGCCTCATGAGCAGATCTTGATATTTTCCCTTTCTGTGAATAGAAGCTTTGTCCATCTTTAGTCTCACTGATTTCAGTGAGCATCCTCTGGGAGAAGGCTGCGCTTCAGTGCAGCAGGGCTGATTCACCTACTCTGTGTGTTTCTTGAAGGGAATTACAGGCAGTATTGCTCAAGAAAACCAATGTTTGCCATCCTTATCGAAGAAGTTTGTTAGTTCTCCTTTCACGTTAATGTTAGTATTAAAAAAGAAGGATCTCACTAGAAGGTCTTAGTAACACAACAGGCAGTTTTAACCATTGTCCAACCCTATATCTAGACTGTTTCTTCACATTGCACTCTGAGAAGATTTTTTCCACAAGTGCAAGAAGAAATGCAGACCTCACTCCAAGGACAGATGTCATGATTATTCTTTAACAGTATACATGCTTTTTAGGAATAAATATGGGTGAAATGGGTTGTCTACTTGAAGTATTAAGCATTGTGCCCTGTATTTTTAAAGGATCATCAACTATGCTATGGAATATACCTCTGTGGGTTCTTTTTAAAAATGTTTGAAATTCCTATCAGGTCATAGTTTGCTTTAGTTTCTTTCTTCCATTTTTGTATTTTAAAAAAGGCAGAAAATGGAGAGAATTGCCAACTAGAGGTAGAGATGTGTTCAAACTTGTAACCTTACAGGCTCAGGAAGACTTCAAAGTTGAAAGTGTTAGGATCTGGTTACATTTCATCACAGAGGATAAATTTATGCCTGTAAGCCATAACCTTTGGTCAGTCTCTGTTTCTTCCTATTGGCTAAGAGATATACTTGTGTTATTCATGTGTCATGCAGTCACACTGAATAAAATTCTCTTTCTTTTGTTTTCCATTTGTTTTACTGGCTTCTTACATCTTCAACAAAGATGGGAGCTATCCAAATTGACTGTGTGCCTATCCACAGAAGACAAATCAAACTTTAAAAAAAATTATATCCACTGTACTAATGCAAAGGTCGGTGATCGCTGGGGCTGCTGTGAAACCCCAAAAAGTAGAACAGTTGTTATTTGCATAGCAACTGAATTGAGAAAACATTCAGTTATTATTAACACTATGTTTGTGTAGTCACAATGTAGAACTCCGAGATTACATTTATACCAATAAATAAAATAGACCAGGGCTCTCCCCTGGCTCTGTGCCCTATTGACGTGAGTGAGCTGATGATCACTGAGCTGAAATCTTCTACTCTCTGAAACTGTGTGGTTGCCTCCAAATAGACTGTTGTTTTTTGTGTCAGCTAAGACCTGAGAACTGTGTCTAGGCACTATCTGCAAGAGTACTACTTTGGATCAAAATGGTGTCAAGAAATGTGCTAGTAACTTAAATTCTGACCTGGCCTTGTTTAGTATGCTAATATAGAAGCAGTAAAAAATGCCAGGTGTTGTACAGAGCCAGAAAACAGCACGATGCCAGTCAGACCTTGATATATGCAGCAATAGTGAGAAGGTAGTTATATATGTAAACCTGGGTTCTGCAAAGATATAAATGATTTTCCTTCTGCATTACAGAGTGGAATAAAAAGAAACTAGGTTCTTCTAAAATTTGGGAACTTGCTGCTGCTCTTAAAAGTCTGGGAGAGGGAATTTACTTTCTGTCATTCAAAAATGTACCTTTTATCAAAGGAAGGCAGTATGTGAAAAATATATTACAAGTTTGTCACGAAAATCCAGCTTCACAAAACCAAAACAATATGAAGCATTCTCTTCTCCCCAAATTATGAGGGTTTCAAATTTCAACCTGAACGAATAGTTCTGTTTCCCACCCAAACATATTTCTTGGACGACTCCTGGAAACCTGATGCCTGAACACTGCTCTTTATGGGAGCTCTTCTGAGTCTCTGTACCAGTCTGCACCTGAGGGTACACTGAAATATGACTGTTCATAGCTGGATCCATGAAGCTGTGCATATGTGTCTTGCATGCCTTCATTATGAAGTGCACTTGCTTCTGGTTTTAGCACATAATCACTGTACTGAATTCTGATGGTGTGTCCAGTGTGGGTCAGCTGCTTTTATGGTGAAGGAACTAACGCTCAGGTTCCTAGTTCACCTGATTGGGCATCCTCTGGATCCCATCCTCATTTTATAATGAGGGCAAACGGATTAATTTTTTCTGGTCATGAGCAGATGATTGTGGAAGACTCCAGAGAAGAGTCAAGTGCCTCAATTTATTGTGAAATCGTGGGTACCTTAAGTGGCTTCAGGACAAAGCACCTCCAGATTTTGCCTGTGAATGAGTCTAGTCCTAAGAAGGACTCAGTATGTTGGTTACAATTTTCTTTTATTGCTGGCTAAGCTCATCTAACACAGAGATGTGCTGCTCACCAGCCTGGGCTGCAGCACCAAGGACGCTGTTGCATCCTCCACAGCCAGGAGGAAATGGCCTGCCTCTTGTAGGCAGGATAGGTACCTTGAGTTGATTAGAGTAATTAGTAGTAGTTCATTATCTCAACTCAGTCCAGCTGGGTAAGAATGATTGGTGCCATAGAGATGTAGTGTTGATTACCTGAATTAATTCTGTAACAAAGACATTCTATTCAGATTTTATTTCAGGAAGCAATTCTTGACTTTGAGATGAAAAAAATTTGGACGCTGGGCTTCTGAAGTTTCTTTCATAAAATAGAGGACATTGCTAGTGAAATTATTGGCTCTAGTTCTCCACTGCTCGGAGGCATCTTATTGCTAGCTGATGATACTTACCCAAGGTGGTATTAAAACCTCCTTGCGTTCTTAGATGTGTGGTGCGCCATCCTAACCAAAGGCAACTTGATGTTAAAAGTACAGCTATACTGCCAAGCAGTGCTTAAAGAAATGCAGGGCGCAGCTGGTGTTGAATAAGGCTCTCCCACATTTTTGTATAACACAGGCTGCAGCCCAAGATGAAGCCACTAGAAAGCCTCAGCACAGGCAAGATACACAAGACTCTATAGCCAATGATAACAGGAAAGTTTTAACACTAGATCAACAGAAGTATAATTAGCTGTTTCAAGTGGAGACATTATTCTTCATTTCCTGCTCTCAGCTTGTTGCTCTGAACTGTTAAACAATAGCTGCGTTTCATGCAAGAAGGGTTGGGTTTCAGAGGCTGGTGAAATGGTTCCCCTGTGGGATAAGATCCAAAGAGAGACAATTCACTGGGAGTGTCACTGGGTTGCTTCAGGTGGGCCAAGACAGTCTGACAAACACAGAAATGGTGGGGAAAGGTAGCTTATTTGACAACAAAAAAGCCATTAGAATTATTTCAGCAGTATTTTCCTCCAGCTGATTTCAGTCCTTTTGACTCACATAGACTTTATACTGACGGTACTAAAACATGATCAACAGATCCACTTCCTTGTTTCTGGTGAGATTCAAATTTCTAATATGAGGGGAGATTTCCTCTTTCTTTTCCCTACTAGTTTCTGTGCATAACTCCTTTTTCTCCTCACTTTGCCAGTCTCCTTCATCCCTTTCCCACCTTTCAGTCATATTCTTTCAATCATACATTTTTCTTTTAGTGTTGTCTCTGCTGCATATTAGTAACTTCCAGATGCACTGAGATTTTTTTCCATGGATCCAGACCTCTTCAAGTCCCAGTGAGACTTGCCCTTGGCAAAGATCACTAACCTACGGAAGCAGGCTGGACACCATCTGAGTCAAATTCCTGGGTTACAGGTAATAAGAAGCAGCTCGATCCAGGGAAAAGCTGCCCTCTTGTTTTTGGTGATAGCTTATCCTGCAAGTTTTGCCAACATCTGAACTTGGTATTCTGTAGTGAGTCTAATGTGAGAGTGGTCTTCCACCAACTTCATACCCATCCTGCAAAATCAGCGGGGCCTGGCATCATTCTGTGGGGTAAGAAAAACATATAGAATTGTCCAGTTGAAAAGCTTATATAGTATCAATCATTTTTTTTTTGCATAATATATGTGCAGATTATAGTTATGTGCATCTGTACCTTACAATCTTTGCCTGACACAGTAAATATTTGATTATTTTTCCAAACTTTCTGCCATTTTCAGATGGCACACTACAAAAAATATATGTTATGCACTCCAAACACTTAGAACTTTTCTGCACGCACACATGCTATTGATGAGACCAATTCTGACTATCTGCAGATGCAAACAACATGACATGCAAAAGGGATTATACATAATTGGAAGATGTGATGTGGAAAATTACTTCTTTCACTGTCACTCTATGCCTTTATTTGTTCTTGAATCTCTTATTAAAAAAAAACCAACCACACACAAAGAAACAAACATGTACACTATACATCAGGACCTGGAAATCTCCCAAGCCACAGTCTAACTATTGGCAAAACTATCAGATAAAATTCAACAGAAAAACTACAATGTGACGATGGGCCTATTTTAGAGACAAGACACAAGACACGTACTTCTGGTAGGATTCCTAGATAACAAATTCAATTCCTGCTTCTGCTACAGGTTCCCTACGTTATCTTAAATAAGTAATTTGTGATTTCCGCTCCTTGATTTCCCTTTTCTGAAAAATAAAAAACCCAACACCTTTTTTTCCTCCCACAATTTATCTGACTTCACTGTATATAATACAAGTAAACCTTTGCAAATAACTCTGCAAATGAGCAGAATAGACCTTATACCTAACAAGAGTCTATTGTCTCATAAAGAATACCAAGCTCATGCATTTAGATAGTATATATATTTTTCTGCAAAGAGGTTTGGTTCTTGGTTATATAAAACAACGAGTCATTCCTTTCTTGCACCAGACATTTTTTCTTGACCTCCTTTTAAAAAGTACACAAAGGCAAAAGGAAAGGTTGCACAGGAAGTGTGAACCAGGATAGATAGGACAGAAAGATTGGGAAGAAGCTGCATGGATAGCTTGGGAGTGTGTATAAAGACTTTCTCTGCAATTTCTAATCTTTAAGTAACATTAAACTATCTGCATGAAGTCTTCTTCAGCTGTACCACTCTACACAACAGATGTTGATCCGTGAGTCTTTCAAGTGAAAACATTCCATGATTCATAGAAAATTTATGATTAAAAGATGGTATAAAGATGAGAAACCACCCGCCATTATGAGCCACAACGAACATGTGTGCAAAGTTATTGCAAAGACACTGTGCGTTCTACTCCCAGAAAAGGGAAAAAATGTTCCCTTTGGTTGAATAAAACATATAAATTAAGTAAGATGGTCCTCTCCTACTGTTTGAGTCTTTTATATCAGTTTACAAGCAGTAAAATCATAAGAGCTCAGCAATAAGTACAACATTACTTCTACTCATCTGTCAATTTCAAGAAATCAGAGTATATAATTTGTTGAGTAATCCTTTGAATTCCCATCTGAACATTAAAAAAGAAATGTGGTATCACTTCATGTACCTGTCTGTGACTTATCAGACTGTAAACAACTCTCAGTACATAGCTTGATTTGGCTGTCTGAAACCATGAGGCAGACATTTGTAGTAACAAAGGGTTTGTTTAGAACTGCTGTTTTTATCTAAAGAACACGACAATCCTTCTCCCTCCTGAGGGCACACAGAAAAGGCGATGGAGACGGTAGAATTTTCATGGTGTTTCTACTTTGTTTTGCATTGAGCAAGAAGAAAATGCCATGTCAATTAAGTAACTATGTGAAACTGAAAAAGAGTGAAAAACTCTGATATTCATTTCATGGAACAAGAAAACCTAAAAAGGTATACTGTGAGTTATGAAAACAGAGCTGAAATATAACTTTGCAAATTTTATCTCAACCTGTCGCCGACCTTCTGTCTCAGGATTCCAGAGGCAGCATGGACTGCCCATATTCCTGGAGGACCCAGCACACCACAGCTACGTTTCTGGACTGGGAGCGGTACAGGTTTACAGAGGAGGAAGAGAAGGTGAGTAAGGTCTCCAAGCAGGCAGAAGACAGCAGTGAGGTCTGCCAGAGCCAAGGGTGCAGAAGGGCGGGACGTGGCAGCCAGAGCCTGTCCCAAAGCCACGGGAAGGGATCAGGGCAAGCATGGCACTGGCGGGGGTAGCTCCAGCCTTAGACACTGGACACCACCCTGGGGATGGGGACAGGCCAAGGCCGGGTGGGACTCGAGAGGGCCAGCAGGCAGTTCATGGGGTCTTGGAGGGGCAGCACAGGCCAGCACCTGGGATTTGATCCTTCCTAATGAGATTCCTGAGGCTTTGCATGGCCTTGCACAGCGACAGGTCTTGGGACCATAAGGGTTGGCCATGGTCCAGCTGTGCCGAACTTGGTCCACCTGTGCCGAACTTGGTCCACCTGTGCTGACTGTTGTCCACTGCTCAGGTGACTGTTCACTCCCTCCGTTCAGCTCAGCTCAGGGAGGGCTACCTCCCTCCATTGTCCCTGTCTTCATAGGAGAGGTGCTCCAGCCCTCTGATCATCTTCGTGGCCCTCCTCTGGACTCGTTCCAGTAGCTCCATGACCTTCTTGTGTTGGGGACTCCAGAGCTGAATGCAGTATTCCAGGTGGGGTCTCACACGAGCAGAGTAGAGGGGACTGGCAGCCCAGAAAACCAACTATATCCTGGGCTGCATCAAAAGAAGCATGGCCAGCAGGTCGAGGGAGGTGATTCTGCCCCTCTACTCTGCTCTCATGAGACCCCACCTGCAGTACTGCGTTCAGCTCTGAGATCCCCCAACGTAAGAAGGACATGGACCTCTTGCATCAAGTCCAGAGAACATCATTACAAAGATGATCCGAGGGCTGGAGCATCTCTCCTCTGGACAGGCTGAGAAAGTTGGGGCTGTTCAGCCTGGAGAAGAGAAGGCTCCGGGGTGATCTTATAGCAGTCTTCCAGTACTTAAAGGGAGCCTACAGGAAAGCTGGAGAGGGACTTTTTGAAAGAGCGTCTAGTGACAGAACAGGGGGCAATCGATTTAAACTGAAAGAGGGTAGATTTAGATGAGATATAAGGAAGAAATGTTTTGCATTGAGGGTGGTGAGGATCTGGAACAGGTTGCCCAGAGAAGTCATAGATGCTCCAGCCCTGGAAGTGTTCAAGGCCAGGTTGGATGAGGCTCTGGGCAACCTGGTGTAGTGGAGGGTTTCCCTGCCCATGGCAGTGGGGTTGGAACTGGTTGATCTTTGAGGTCCCTTCCAATTCTGACCATTCTATGATTCTATGATTTGTTCATTCTCTGAAATAAATGGAAATTATCTACAGAACCTGAAGTTAGCTATCAACAGAATATAGATCTAGTTTGAACTACTCATCTTTTCAGTCAGTGCTGAAAGACAGGCACCTTCGAACTCCAAATAGCAAACTGTTCGCAATAGGATAGGAACATTCATTTATTGTGTGCTGTAATAATAAACGAGGGTGAAACACAGAGAAACCTTTTGCTTTTCAAAACCTTCTTGCAATAAACCTGCTGTACCCATCTTGGTGTTCATATGTTTCATATTTCTATAAAGGATGTCCTGGATTTGATAGAACAAAGCACTTCAGACTATGCCTTTTTCTTATTCTGTTTGGTATGCTACTTTTTTAATGGCAGTTGGTATTATGCCCTTGAATGAAAAGAGAACAACTAAACTACAGATCTTGCCTGGAACAGAGATTAGGAATGCTAAAATGTTGTAAGACCTTGGCAGGGTCCTACATTAAAGGAAGATTATCTCTGAGGCAAGGAATTATCATGATGTCCTCTTCTGTTCTGCTGATAAGCTTCTTAAGTGAGAGACTGGTCAAGGACATTTTTATTCTGTTTAATGGCATCTTGTAATATTTCTGTGTGCTTTTTGGATAGAGCTGCAATATGAAAATATAGCTGTTGATCAGTTAAGGGAATGGACCTTTTTTTTTTTTATAATTGGATACTCTAGAAGCATTTTCTCAGGTATCCTTGTCAGGCATTTTTGAGATAGTTCAGAATTTGCTTGATCATGTTCCAACATGGCTGTTAAAAGAATGCCTGCCTTTTCTCGGTCATGCTATCCTGAGAGTTGTGAATTGCTGTCTTCAATCTGGGATGGTTCCAAAATAATTTAAACTGCACTACAATCGTTCTTTTGTTAGAGAAGATGTCTTCATCCATGGATGTTTTGTTTAATAGCCAACCAGTTCATAATTTACACATTTCAGTTAATAAGATGGAAAAAATAGTTTAAAGTTCAGTTGAGATTTTACATACATTACAATGCACATCTGTCCCATGGTTATTAATAGTGTAACTTTTTTCATCGAGCTCTGTTCTTCTTGGTAATTTACTTTTTGGCAGCAATTTGGCAAATAACTTAAATACCTGATTACATTTATACACAAACCTATCGCTGTTTTTGTGCTTGCCCCTGTACATAAAGCAAGATAATATTAGTATCTTCTAAGTGGAATGTTACTAGTAATTCTGAATTCAAAATGAAGTTTTAGCAATTCAGTTCTAATAAATTATCAACATGATTGCCAGGAAATGAGTAACTAAAAAAAATAGGTGAAACATTGCAACAGAAACCTCAAAGATATCTAGTAAGTCTGATCAATCTTGCCTGAAAATCAATGACACTGAGATTCACAAATATTTCCTAGATTTCTCGGTGGTAAGTAGGGAGAAAAGGGCGCTTTCAGAGAGTTATTCACCAGCAGGTGAGTCATATTCTGGAAATGCCCATTTTTTCCATTGCTTCATGAAGGGGCAAAGTTCCCTAACGGAGAGTAGAATTTTGCTTTCAGGTGTTAAAGTTCAGTGAGATTAGACTTGAAGGCCTTCTCCGGCACTGAACTCTAAATGAGATATCTTGGGGCTCTTCAGGCTTATGAAGGCCAACTTGTTGAACACCAGTGTCAAAGTTATGGTTTTATTTAACATCTTTGATTGACAAGGCGCACTGGTCTGTAAGCCTTTTATAGTTTCTTAGAGAATGGCATAGGATTGCCAGCTCTCACAATTCTTTTTTAATGGGAGTATGGTGATCTTTGGTAGTTTCTCTCTTCTCTCATTGTTGAGTTATATAATATGTGAATATTCCAGAATTCATTTGAAAAAAGTTTTTCTAACCCTCAGGACAGCATAAAAGAAGCAATAAAATAGGAACCATATATAAATAATAAAATTGTGATATTTAATGTTTCTGAAGAGTTGTGGGATCTGAAGTATTATAGCCTGATAGCACTTTGAATCATCTGAGAAATACTCCCACTCTTAAGATAAATACATATTTTCATAATACAATCTCTTGTCTACTAGTGAATTTTAATTACTGAGCTATTTGTCAAGGAAAAGTTTAGCTAAGTGTCAGAAAAAAATCCTGCTTTTTGTAGAGGACTTCAAGAAATTATCTTTCCAGTATTCTTTGTACCAACAGTGAGGAGAGTTTCACTGAGAATATAAAGCTTTGTGTGAACTTGCTGTTAGAGACTGTGAACTGCCTTCCAGCTCTTTCAGTATCAGTTGGAAATGAAAAATAAAACCATATGAAAGATTAAAACAGCATGTTGATGTTTTATTTCAGATATCACACCAATCTTTCTGGTGATGTGAGAAAAAGAAATTGTCAGAAATTCCCAAAATCATAAAAATATTTTAAAATGCTATAAAGTAATTTTAAAAATTGCAAAAATGCTTTATACTTATTCACTACTTTAAAGGAAATTAGTTTGGCAAGGGTAAGGACAAAGGAAGAAACAACAGCATGAACACAAAACACTTCATTTAAAAAGATAGGTTCCCCTAACGCAGATTATTTGCTTTTGTAAGCCTGACTAAAACCTTGCTATGGTGAAATTGTGAACATCTGGAATCCTCAAAATCAGTAGGAAATTATTTTAACACAGAGTATGGGATTCATTTGCTCAAATTTAGACATCTACAATGTAGACATCTAAATCTGAACTAGTTTTCCAGGCCCTAGGTAATCAATAAAGAGAAACAGGCTCTTGCAGAAAACAATTCATTCCCGTTCTAAAATGCATCTGAAATGGTCCAGATGAATTACTCCCAGAAAATGTTTACTTTTCTCTGTTGAACACAAAGACAGACATGATTGACTACCTTGGATTTAAACATCTGTAATGTAGTGTACAGTTAGGCAGAATACCTTCATTATTTTCAGAACTGTAATAGTATGTAGACTGTCTACTCCAAATTTGACTATGGAAATCAGTTACATGGTTCAATTTCCCTCGGATAAGCTTGGTTACCTCAAAATCTGTGCATACATGTGCACACATACAGATACCTACTTGTGTTTATATGCAGGATGTATAGTCTCTGTCAAGACTTATGTCAGAAATACTCATCTTGCTAACTTGCTTCTTCAGTGTCACATATAAAAACCACTCATGCTACTCAGACAGGATTTTCAAACTAATGCTATGGAGTTGAGCAAGAATATTAACAGCACTGGGGGTGGAAAGTTCCTTCACTTATTTTGTAAGCCTCGACTCCAAATCAATGCCACATCATCTCTCCTAACTCATTCATACATGTGTTTGGAAATTAAAAGGAGAAAAATTCTGCATCAGAAGGTTATTGAAAGTGGCTTTACTACAAGCATCTTACAATACATAATAGACAAGATGATAAACTGTAGAATTACTTAACCTGTTTAATCCACAGATCATAAAATTGTAAGAATCATTCTATAAGAAATGGTCTCATAGAGCCAAGGGGTCACTTAGCTGTTAGGCAGTGCTTAGCAAAATGTGAAATATTTAGAGTTCTGAAGTCTGTATGAAAATCTTTAACAGGCAGGCAAACGCTTAATTTCCACTATGTTTGCATAAAGTCTGTTGTGAAGTCGTGAAGACATTGATATGTGTCATAGTGCTCACATCACAAAGATAAAGCTCAGGTTTTGTCATACAGTATAGATGAAAAATAGTTCTGACAGTCATTTCTACCTAAAAATGTCAATTTACAAACCTGTATATCAAGTGCTGAATCGTTTCCCATAACAGGAGCCAATGTAATCCTTACCATTTCCTCCAGCTCCTCCTTCCAACACGCCAATCTTTTGTGACAATATTCTCTCGAACTTTAGCCAGTAACTCTAAGCTATTTTAAACTTCTTTTCTTCTGTTGCCTTCAATAAGACAGATGTCAGTAGTTATCAAATCGTCTTGATGTCTTCATGCCTTCCTGACACACAGGGCATGATACAATTTAAGGTACATTCGGACGTCAGGAAGTAGGTGTCTACAATCATGCTAGGATCTGAGATCCCATTGGAGCCAATGGAGAGCTGAAGCTCAACACATTTGCCTAAACCTAGGCCTCCAGTGGCATTTAAAATGCCCTAACATACCTAAAAACAACTAGACAGGGCTGAAAGTTGTGACACAAGCCCTTTGGGGAGCTCTCTTGGTTCAGCAGTTGGCGGCCTGGCAGGAAACTAAGGCAAACCAGCAGGCGCTAGATGCCTATTTGTAGGCAACTGAAATTGAGCCCTTGTGGTCTGGGATGTCATTCACAAATCCAACATACAGGCTATCTGTATTTGTCACCATTCACAGGTTCAGCTGCAGGTAGCAATGAAGGAATTGATCCGGCATGGAACTGTAGCCCAGCTGCTGAAGCCAATTAACCTGGAGCTGTGGGTATGGCCCGAAGTTACAAAGGTGAAGAAAATTATTTTCCCTAACCTTGCTACCCTTTGGATCAGGCCATCTGTGCATGAAATAGATTCCAGGATCAGACCTATCATGACTTCAATATTCACTGCAGATTTAATGAAACTACTTCAGCGATATAAACTTGATTGTAAAATACAGATTCTAAATCAGCATTCGGTCCTAGCAGTGTTTTATGCATGTGCTCCAGTTACAAACCTTCATTAAGGAAGCTGGGTTAAAGTCGTTGAGGCATAGTTTTTATAAGCTTTGTCTCCTTCAAATCTTATAAAAATAAATTTAAGTAGCTTACATATCCGTAAAAAAGCTACAACAATAGTATAGCACAGTTCAGGTAATTTAGTATGTTAGAAAAAGTTTTCTTGCTGGTTTTCAAAATGTTAGAGCCTTGCCGGATATATCATTACCACCAAGTTGGTACTGACTTGTGGAGGCTATAAAACAAATAAAGTCATTAAAAATAATTTGAACAAAAGGAGTAACTTGATATCATAATGCCATGCACATTTGGTTAAAATGACTTATTTTAAAGCTCCCTTTCATCTTACTAAACAGATTTCCAAAGTTAAAAAAAATGTGATTAATAAATTATCCTCCATAAATCTTATGATAACTATGATAGTCTTTGGAGAATTATGAAGCCACATCTGGAAAAAGTATTTTACTGCCTGTAAAACAGCATGCCATGAATTTTACTAGTTCACATTAGTAAGTAAAATACGGTATATAATTTTTGCATTCATCAGTGTGAGTGCAAAACACATCATTTTCTTCTCCCCCAAACCCTTAGATTTATTTCACAAAGAATGTTCTTGTAAAGTTTATACGGAGCTTGTTTTCTTTTATTCATACAGAGATATTTCTCCCTTATATTAGCTGTAATTTACAAGATGAACTGGAGAGTACCTAACATCAGAACAGAAGTAAGTAACAGTAAGAGTAATAGGGTTCATTTGTTATTATTATTGCACCAAGGCTAAATGAGCAAGGCCAAATCACTGAATAAATGCCAGAGCACTAATCAAGAGAGAGAGCAAAGAAGTTAATTTTCTGCTACGTAATCCAACAATAGCTATTACGTTATTCTTTTCATTAATGACATTTTAAAATATATAGATTAGAGTCGCAAGTCATTCAAGATGAGTGGCTGTAATATTTCTGGAATTAAAAACTTGATTAAACTTAAGTATTTCTAAAATAAAATGAGCAATGTTCTTGTAGAGCCAAGTATATCCCAGGGAAATATAAAACCCTTTTTATTTCCAAGCAGATGTTTGCAATAAGAAATGGATGGTGAGTGAAAGGGAAGAACACCATTAAGCTAAGGTAACCCCTAAAGATTTTATATAGTTCTGCAATCATAAGCTCCATCAGTGATAAATATCACAACAGTGGTTGTAATGTACCTGGTTTATTATGTGTAGACTCTTGAATATGCTTTAGCTCAAGTAATATAATTTGCTTAATGACCATAGAAAAGCTGTATTTAATGTACACGAAAGCGGCATAATTTTTGTAACCTGAAAAGGTTCTTTCTGTAAAGATAGTTTACAGTAAATGAGGACAATAACATCTGTAAACACGTTTTTGCTTTTAGAATAAAAATAATTAAAAATCGCAGAGAAATGCTTACTAAGAAAATATATGTGGATTAGATTCTTCTGGCGTCTTCTTATTGCAAATTATATTCTCACAATATCATCATTTTAGAATTATTTGTATAGCGTGTTCCTCAGACTTATGACATGGATGACATTCTGGCAATAAAATTGCTCTTGCAGTAGATCTCTTCTGTTCTGGTTTGAAATAGCTGTTGTCTCATAGCCCAATATCTCTGCAGGATAAACCTGCTACACGGAGCATGGGTTCTCCATGGGCTGCAAAGAATACCTGGCCTGGCACTTCGAGCACCTTCTACTCCTCCTCTGACTTCAGTATTCCCTCACTTGTTTCTCACTCTTTTTTTGGAGAACCCATGCTCCATGGAGCAGGTTTATCCTGAAGAACTGCAGCCCATGGGAAGGACCCACACTAGCGCAGAAGAAAACTGTGAGAAGGAAGGAGCAGCAAATAGAAAGTGCTATGCTTTGACCACAACCCCCATCCTCCATCCTCCCTGTGCTGCTGAGGGGTGTGTAAAGGAGTCTGGATTGAAGGAGTAAAGTTGAGACTGGTAGAGGAGGAAAGGTGTTGGGTTTTGTCTTTGTCTTTTTGATCCTCACTAACTAAATTGATTATAATTGGCAATAAATTATTCTTTTTTCCCAGTGTTCGGTCTGTTTTTCCTGTGATGGTAATTGGTAAGCAATCTCCCTGTCTCTTTCTCGACCCACAAGCTTTCTGATCCAATTTCCTCCCCGCTGTGACCCAGTGAGGGGTGGTGGTGAGAGAGACAAGTGAGTGAGCAGCTGGGTGGGTGTTTGGCTGTTAGCCAAGGTTAACTCACCACAAAATAGCATAACCGTAAAGCATTAGAAGCTACATACGTAAATAGACTGGTACAGTGCAAACCATATGCAACAGATCCTTACTTTTTTAGCATGGACGTATGTCTGTGTTAACTTCATTCTCACAAAGTTATTCCAAAGTGAATGTAACCCATTTTGAAAGACAGCTACAAAATTTGCCTAAGTTCATCAAACAATTTTCTGTATGAATTCCAGCAGATAAATTGTCTTGAAAGAACATCAGTGTGAAAGATTTGTCTGTATAGACAAGTATCTCCCCTTATCATCGAGGTGCGGGAAACACATACTCTCATTCTGCAAACTCTGGATCACATATAAGAAAGAAAAAACAACTGCACAAACTAGCCAGAAAGCATCAGTGTGGAAAAGGCTCTTGAGACTATAGGGGAGTACAAAACCTGTCCGTTGCTCTTTAATGCTGCTGCAAAAAAGACAACTGTCATTTGGGAGTGTGATAACAGGAGTGTTGTCTCTGAGACAGAGGAGAGAATTATTCCATTCTACTCAGCACCAGGGAAACCTCAGATGGAGTACTCTGCCCAGTTTCAACACCACATGTAAAGAAACATGTAGACGTATTGGAAAGAGTCCAAAGGGGAGCAAAAAACCAAGAGATTAAGAAAACATGACCTCTGTGGAAATGCAAAAAGAACTACTCTTTTAAAAGGGAAAATTGCAGTTGAGTGGAGTGGGACATGAACTGGTGAGATGATAAGATATGTAAAAGACCTAGGAAGAGAAAGATTATAGGCTTTTTTCTATGCCATTCATAAGCATGATAAGAATAAATTGACAATTTAGCAAAGAGGAAATTATAATCAGATAACGGAAAACTTTCAAACTAAAAGAATAGTTAAACTCTTGCAATTGTTTAACTAATAAAAATGTTGAAAGTCAGAAAGCTTGTTAATTACCATTGCATAGGGATAAGACTGGGAAAATGGTCTAGATGATTCATGGCTCCATTCCAGTCATAACTTTGAGTGATCCATAAATTTGTCTCTTTGAAAACTGGTGCTGTGTACTACAGGTATGAATTCTGATATGAAATTTGACTAGGGATAAAACCTGGGCCATGACTTTGCTCTAGAACATGCAGTTCTTTAATCTAGTGTACAATGGGTGGATTTATATTAATGTTTTAGTGAACTGAAAATGGATTCTTCTTAGGTGCAAATTTATTTTGCAAATTACTATCTTACTATATGCACTCAAGTGCACACCTGAGGCACTTGAAGTAGTTTCCTTCCTAGTGTAACTGAATTTGAAGTCATTCCCAGAAGCACTATTTAGAGTATCCACTTGTAATGCAGATGCCTTGTCCTTCAGTATTTAGCTCTCCTTGCACACATAGCGTGTGAGTGGCACCAGTAACTGGCATGAACTACAGTGCTGGTAAAGACATGGCATGGACGCATCCTGCTAGAGCCATATGGATAGCAGTGAAACAAACACTTACTCGTCTGTCTTCATGCTGCACCAGTTAGGAATGTGGATGAATCCAATGTCCAGAATTTAACATGAAATGTTACATATGTAGGGTCAGTGCATCAACTCACAAGTAATTACCAGGACTTACTCAGGAAGCGTTGTAGAAGATGACCTTCTGACGAATCCTACCATGATTTCATTGTGAAGATGATGATTCTCTTCTATTTACCTAAAAGCCTCTTGCAAACCCAATCCAAAATAAGTCCATATTTACTTCTTTCCAAAAACTGTTGTATGAGAAGTGAATGACTTTTGTAGTTTTGTTATTTTTTAGTATAAAAAACAATGGCTAGGAGACATTTGAAAAATTCTTATTATATTCCTTTCTTATGCATCCTATTCTTTCAACAGGCTAACTCCAGTTGCGTGATGGTCTTTCAAGCTGAAATAAAGTTGCTTTATTCTTTTCCTGATGTATCTGCATTTGAGTGAAGCAGCAAATGATTCCACGCATATGTACACTGTCCTGCTTTGTGCAGGCAAAGTCTTGCAGCAAAGTAAAAGCACACATAAATGAGTCTGGTGGAAGTGATGATTCTTTCACTATCAGAGCAACATGTCTGTTCTTGGCGTAGACGAAATCATCTTTGAAATATGGAGTAACTGTGTATAAAATATATGTTTGGTCAAATTATCTAATTGTTTGCCTATTTCTAGTAAATGTGCTGGTAAATTAAACATAACTCAGTAAAATAATTTTCTTTTAGTAACAGTACATTCTTTTATAATTGCAAAGAGACTGTCTACTAACTGTAATTCATAATTTCATTTCACGCAGCACTAATAAAGCTGGATTTACGCAACACTAATAAAGCTTAGATTTCCCTTGTAATAATAATTCTTCACCTGACTATTTAACTAAATGCATAACCACCACAGGTTACATTTACAGGTCAGTAAAAGAAAGATGGGTGCTTGCAGAGGGCAAGTCATATCTTTGGATGGGTTGAATGGCTGTTGTGGTTTAGCCCAGACGGCAACTAAACACCACACAGCCGCTCACTCACCCTCCCCCACCCCTGGGGAATGAGGAAGAGAATTAAAGGGGAAAAGGGAAGAAGACTCGTGAGTTAAGAACAATTAATAATGATAATACAAAATTTAGAGTAATAATGTTAAAAATAATATATTAATATATATGTATAATGATAATAATATATACAAACAAGTGATGCACAGTGTAATTGCTCACCGCCTGGTGACCAATGCCTGTCCCGTCCTGGCAAATGATCCCTAAACAGATAAGTCCTGACACCACAATCCTGGACGAGCTAGAGGCTGAAAAGAGAGCAAGATAGAGATAGCACTATGAGAGCCTGAGAGTCTGATAGAGAGTCCTCCAAAGAGAGTTCCTGGAAGAGCAGAAGCCCTTCTTCCCAGTCAACCCTCATCTATATACTGGGCATGACACTGCATGATATGGAATATTTTATTGGCCAATTTAGCCCTTAATCCTAAGTCTAAGTTTGAATCATAAAGGGAATTGTGGACCCTTTGTCCCGGCCATGTGCCACCCAGCCTGTTGTGTTCCTGCACACGGGCAAAACATGGGAAGCTGAAAAGTCCTCACTATCTCAGTACCAGCTATAAACATCAGTGTGCTATCAAAATTCTTCTCATAATGAACCATATGCTAAAACCAAAACACAGAGCTCTTCCAGCTGCTAAAATAAAAACTAACTGTCCCAGTCAAAACCAGGACAATGGCTTTCCAGAGGTGCTTAGAATCGTAGAATCACGGAATGGTTTTGGTTGAAAGGGACCTTTGAAGAACACTTATTCCACCCCCCCTGACATGGGCAAGCACATCTTTCACTAAATCAGGTTGCTCAAAGCCCCATCCAACCTGACCTCGAACATTTCCAGCGATGGGGCATCTACATCTTCTCAGGGCAACCTGTTCCAGTGTCTCACTATCCTCATAGTAAAAAAATTCTTCCTTGTGTCCAGTGTAAATCTACCCTCTTTCAGTTTAAAACCATTGCCTTTTGTCTTGTCACTGTAGACCTTGGTAAAAAGTTTCCTTCCATCTTTCTTATAAGCTCCCTTTAAGTATTGAAAGGGCTCAATAAGGTCTCTCTAGAGCCTTCTCCAGGCTGAACAGCTCCAACTTTCTCAGCCTGGCCTCTCTCCACTGATTATGGACAATTAGCTACTAACTTAAGAGGCTTACTAAATTACTGAAGTCTGCTCTATATGATGGACTACTTAAACTGGTTCCTCCACAGGTTCCTGGAATAACCTGGTTCTACTGTGCTTCAATGCATTTTCTAACATGTCTAGTAGACAGTGCTTCAAACGCTCAAAAGATAATTGATACCAAGACAAAGAGAGGAATATCCAAGACGTCACTGGGGTGACTAATATCCTTGTTAGTGTGATGTCAAAGGTACCTTTCACAGGCCATAGCCATGGGAGCTTCACACGACTCGTGACTCCATATGTGCTTTGAGAAAGCTGGTCTCAGGACAGAAGGAGCATCAAGAAGCATGAGCTTGTTCTGAGGGTACATATGTAACAGCCCATCACATAGTCAGCTGCTGTTGTCAAGATTTCCATTAGAACTGAAGCAAACAGACTGTGAGATACCAGCACTTTAAATAAACATGGAAACATGTAAATGTCCCTTGTTTGGAGAGCCACTGTTAATATGGACAGAACTTTTATGTCTAGAAGACTTAGGGGAATTCGTTTGTTTCTTTTAAGCAACATCTTTTAACTTCTCCTCAACTTGTCTCTTTTGGTTGAAATTAAGATATTACCACATTCCTTGTAAGAGATATATTAAATTATTTCCCACTGTTTTACGTGTATTTTAAAACCACTCTGTATTTCTAGGCTGCAAGATTCTGATCTAAATATATTAAATAAAATATTGTTTGGTTTTCTGCTGTTGTTCAAACTCAATAAAGGTCTCTAAGAGGCAGAAGACATGACACTGAAAAATATTAATGATACTGATCCTCTGGTTATTCTAGAAAGTTTCCTGTATTTAACTTTCCCATCTCTTTGCACAGAAAATCATAACGTATCTCTGAGCTTGTAAAACTCCTGGAACTCGAGAGACAGCTAGTGCCATTGATTTGATGATGTGTGAGACTCAAAACCTGACATTTTCTAGGATAGCAAGATGGATAATTTAGGGTTTTTGTTCTCAATTTCCACATTCTTATAAACACAAAAATGATTTGTTTAAACAGCATTGTTACAAAATATACAGCAAGCTCTTTCAAAGTGTGTTTTTTTTTGAGGAACCATGTGGGGCAACTGCTTTGTCAGAAATACTTCTTTAATTTGGAATTTAAAGCAGCAAGGACTATAAAGATGATGTGGTTCCAACCAGAGATGGAACTGGTGGGAGAGTCACAGGTCAGCATAGCTACATGGAGTTCAACTATGTTAATTTGGGCAGGAAAATGTGCTCACCTGTCACTTTGTCACCTGGAACACCAGAGAGGTAAGTTTACCATTTTCTGAATTACCATTAGTTCAATGGAAATGTAAGATACCAATATGAAAATCCATAATTCCAGGAATTCATCTTGATATTGGAGTGTTTTTCTAATCTCACCTCTAGGAAGTGTTGCAGGAATTTTTTGTTTTGAATTATCTACAATCTAGGCTAAATCACTGTGAAGGTATGTATATAGATATTTCCAGATTATTTCTTCTGTTTTGAACACTAGGAGAATCACTTTTATATAAGCATATGAGTCTCAGATAAATCTTTCTGATTCCTTCAGCGCACCAGAATACCAGCATTTTCCCATGGAAAGAGGCATAAACTACATTGCATTTTATTTTCATAACAATCATAGGAGATTTATATTATGAATTATGATTAGAACATATATTTATATGTAAACAATTAAAATAGACACTAGGTAGATGTGCTAAAATATATTGGGCAAATTTGCAAGAAACAAAATGTGTTCCTTCTAAATGCCTTACTTGGTTTTTGTTTTTTGATGAAATGTTTCCAGCTGTTTTGTCCTTCCCCACACAAGAAAAATAACTCTCTCATTTACACATCTTTTTTTTTACTGTCAAGAAACTGGTGGTGAAAAGAAGCATATGAAGAAAAAGGGTGAGAATGCAGAAAAAAGGAAGAAAAGTCTTAAAAACTGAAGGTGAATAATAACTCAAAGTAGTAAAAGTAATTCAGAAAGTGCTAACTACCCAGCTCCAAAATGTGATCCGTACAACTGCCTTCTACATTCACACAAACTGGAACGTGGAGATGGCATTAATGACTCTGAAAGGTGTCTCCTCGTGGTTATGGCCATAAGAAAGCTCTCCATGCTTGGTGAGCTGGACCTCTCCTTGTTTTTGCCATAGTCAGCACCTTGAGATTCCGCCATAACCCAAAAGGAGAAATGGCTCCAACTGCTTCTCTCTGACTCTTCAGAGTGCAAATCCTTCTCTCCACCTTTTTCAGAACTCAAAGGCAGAAGACTAACGGAGTCCGTTCTGATTATGCTTCTTTTGGTGAATGAATGAAACTGGTTAGGCTGGTTAGTCTGGCCGCACTGTATTGACATACAGCCTTAAATATAATTCCTGCTGCTTCTACCACCAGCACATACATTGCCTCTGAATAAAGCAGCCCAGTTGGAAGCAACTGTAGCATTAGCATTAATAACACTAACAGTAACTTAACGTTCTTGTTGCTTGGCGGTCTCATGTCTAAGACAGTGTAGTCAGACTGATTCATTGAAAAATAAGTTTCTTTCCCCTCCAGCCTCTGAGGAAATTGCATCCCTTCCTCCTGAGGGGAGAAGGAGGAGAGGTGTCAGTGATCTGTATGTTTGCAACCTCATTAAAGGCTTCATCTGAAACTGAGTGAGGCAAAATTTCCAGCTGGAACAACGTACAGCTGCCACCTTCCTGAGGTCAGAGATAGCATGAGTGTCTCAGATTAATGTTACAAATCCTCCAGTGGCCATCAGTCAGATCCAGAGCTGGATTAGTCTTTGATTTTAATTTTTAATCACTTTCCAGTTACATAAAAAATTAAACTGCAGTCCATGAACACGCACTAATTGGCATCAGAGGTTTGAGGCAAAGCAGCTGTTACAGACCAGGATGAGAGGATATAAACTGGAACATAGGAGGTTCCGCTTAAATATGAGGAAGAACTTCCTCACAGTAAGGGTAACAGAACATTGGAACAGCCTGCCCAGAGAGGTTGTGGAGTCTTCTTCTCTGGAGATGTTCAAAACCCGCCTGGACGCGTTCTTGTTTGATCTGATCTAGGTCGTCCTGCTCCGGCAGGAGGATTGGACTAGATGATCCTTTGAGGTCCCTTCCAATCCCTAACATTCTGTGATTCGGTGATTCTGTGAATGTCCCTTCCTCTCAAAGACAGTCTTCCTACCAAGAAGGCTATAACCATGTGAGCACCCTTCTTTATTCCTAAACTCCATGCCATTTCTGCTTCCCAATCTCTGAACTCAAGCAGAGATTTAATTCTACAAAAAGGGAAGTGTCAGATGCTTCATGAACTCCAATGAGGACCTTTCTGTTTGGGATGGGTGACTTGCAAATGCTACAGCAATGAGTGACAAATAAAACTAAAATAAATAGACAGACTTACTGAAAAAGCATTGACAACACCATTATTTAATGCAGAAAGTCTAAATAAGTGTAACACTGAGATAGGATTATAAACTAATTCTTAAAATTGCCTGGTAGATATTTAACTATACAACTTGTTCATACCATCAAAGAGTAAAATTTCCATTACATCAGTAAGGAAATGGTGTAATGTCTATCTTGAAATAGGAAAAATAGCATGACAGCCCTCCTGACAGCTGACAAATAAGGATTTGGACAGGAACCATCAGCACTATAACCATGAGCTACTGAAGCTGGAAGATGTAAGCTAAATTTCTCTCCTTTTCTACAGTTATGAGAAGTGTGTTTTCTTGTCAGACACAGAGATGGAGCTTCAAAGCTCACTCATCCCATTACTTCAAGACAACATATGAAAAAAGATGTGAGATAGCAGGAGTGTTCTGCATTTTATTTCCCTAAAAGTCTATGTAGTAAAGCCCATTTATCCTCCTTGATTATGCAAACTCTTATCACAGGTGAAGTATTTTGCCTGGTTGCAAGAACACTGGTTGTCAGGTATTTCGTGAAGGTGCTTCAGGCTCTATGATGGCTGATCACTTTTCCCACTATTCATTGACCAGTGTTGCATCAGGTTTATTCTCCTCCTTTCTCCTCTCCTCTCCTCTCCTCTCCTCTCCTCTCCTCTCCTCTCCTCTCCTCTCCTCTCCTCTCCTCTCCTCTCCTCTCCTCTCCTCTCCTCTCCTCTCCTCTCCTCTCCTCTCTTCTCTCCTCTCATCTGTTTTTCAGATAGAAATTCTGTAAAAAAATAAATTCAACTCCTTCTCTGGGATAGTTGGTAAATCAGCACTTGTTTTCATCCCCAAGGGAGAAAGGAATGTGTTGCTCTTAATTTGTCTTTTTTTAAAAAAAAAAACAAGCAACCCAAACACTTGATTGTTTTGATTAACATCACACTCCTAAACATCTGACAGCTTAGTTTCCTAAGTTAGCTTTCACTTTGGATGTGTACTGTGGTTTAGATCCTTTTAAATGTTGTTTGGAAATAGAAATAACTGTTTGATGAGTCTGTGTGCTATCATGTCACATAAAGAGAAAAATACGTATCTTATACAGAATACTTTTATGGATGGAGAAATGCATTAGAGATTAGAATCAAACTTGGTTTGAATAAAACAAGAACTAACTTTTCCTCCCATTTCAAACTCGTTTGTGTTTCTAGTTTTCCATTTTTATATCTGCCTTTGTTTTTGTCTATTTTTTTTCCTTTTTTTTTTTCTCTCCCCTGCAATTCCTGGTTTTGACTTCAAATCAGAAATAGCAGAGTATCAAGAGACAAGGGTGTTTTCAAGATTTTTAATCTCAACAGAAGCTAAGCTAGTTTTCCATTTTGCATAATCTCAAAAACATTTGAATTAGATTTTTTATTTGATTAAGCATTATTATTATTACTTAATAACTTGCTTACAGCAAACGCACTTCCTTTAACATCGGGTTGAATTTAGTGTCCTTGTTTCAGAAATTGTCTAATTTCTGCATGGAGTCTTTAGGTGAAATTAAATCTTATTTGTGTGAATAGAGCAATAATTTTTTTTTTTTTTTTTTTTTTTTTTAGCGATCATGGATTATCAGCAAACGATGAGGTGTTAATCCAGCCACCAGAGGGCACCCACAGGGCCCCGTGAAAGTAATACGATTCTAAAGAAGTTGCAATAGAAGAATTAATAACAATTATTAAATGAGGTCAACAGATGTCAAACAAAGCACGTTCACTACTTCCTGCCAAATTCTACATGTGTGGAAAATTAAAATGATGCCTCTCAGTATTAAACAATCTTGAAAAAAATTCTGAATCCCCTATTCAGGTTTTACTTAGGAGATAATCTCTTGATTGCCAGATCCTGAAGTCGATATAGTTTTAACCACTACCAGTTCTAGAAAGCTTCTATTGATGTTATCCTGAGTAAAGACTGACAGAATATTGACCAGGTACTATATCATTCAACTTGCAGAGAAATTTTCATGTCTACAACAAAAAGACAAATGGATATTTAATATTTGGCCCCAGACAGTGCGTTATGATGCTAATAGGATGTTGACAGCGCTCTTTGTAAAAAAAAAGTACAGAATATGAGGAAATTATTTTCCACATATCACACAGCTAAAAATCATAGCTTTTTACACTGTGCATTCCATAAATTGTAGGTTTAACAGGCCAGGAAGGAATGAAAGGTCAATGAGCTTTTGCCCAGAATGCCAGTTTTTCAAAATCATTTTGAGAAAAGCCTTAATTGTCACAATATCACAAAATCTGAAGACTTTTGAAGACTGCTGGTTTCTAAGGAGTTTCAGGAAGAAGCCGTATTTCAGGGTAGTCGGATTTTCTACTTTTGGAAAGCGTATCTTAGTAGGACCATGAGACCTCTAGAAACTGTAGCTATGCCAAGAACCGTGCTATTTGTCTTACTAGGTGCTTTCTACCACCATATCCTGCTCCCAGACATATTAATATTTTGGAACATTTAACAAATTATTTCATATTTGCACCGTTACGTTCTAAGCACTGAGGGTAAAACAGAACTCATTAATGACCTGTTGATTTTGAGGACTGTCACCATTGCTGTCAATATCTTCAGAAAACAGCCTATAGCATGTGATATTTAGACTGTTTGTCCTTTTTTTTTTATCCTATATAATCAGTAGGTGATGAACTGTTAAGCTAAAAGCAACACTCAAACCCCTTGTAGTTATATTGCTTGTGACTTGCTTATATTCTCTTTATTTTAAAAATGAGCCCTAATCTTTGAGATATTTATGCAGTTTATTTTGGGAGTCAGTGCTTTCAAGTCTGAATTATGCTTTACAGAAGGAGTTTAACTTCAAGACAATAGTGCACCAGAGGCAGAAAGGAGATTTGGGGGTTTTCAGGAGTGCCAAATAGCTCTCGGTGGTTAGACTAAAGGTAAGTATCTTTGCAGAAGATTTCAAGCAAACTTGCTGTCAGAGATAAAGGATGAATAATGCTCTTCAGTTCTATATATGAAAAATTGTACATTATTGCAGAAATTCTTACTAGTGGCCAAGTATGGTGATATGTCTTATAAGTAATTAGTTTAACTGTTGTGGAATCACTATAACCCAAAGACTTCAATAATTGTTTAAAGATTTAAGTTTCACAGTTGGTTTCATAAGCCAGAATAGTCAGCAGCCAGGTTTGTGGCTCACTTGTGAAAGTTAACAGAACACTGTGTCAGAACTCACTTTAAAAAATATTAAATTAAAGTCATGGGGTTGGAAGTGAAGATTTTCAAGCAGAATGCAAAATTTTACCTGTCACAGTTTAACTAACGAAGAAACCTGCAGGGTCTATAGCAAAGATACTTAAACTGAGACAAAAATTTCTTCCTGTTTGAGTTTGTTGGTGCAGACATTTTCCCAGTAAGATTAGAAATAAGAACAGATGCTAACTGTGATAAACCAAGAAAAACAAATACATATTAGAAAGAAAACTTGAAGTACATGCAAGTTTTCACATGACAACATATGTGCTTGAAGATACTGCACCCATGAACTCCGGATATTTTCTGTAGGCTTTAATTTGATAATGTTGCAATGGCTTTTTAAAAAAGAAGTATGGCTTCATCCATTTAGGGAGACCCAGAAGGTTCTCCTTTCAAGATAGCAACTCTGAGATGTAATTAAGCATGAACAACCCAGAAATTATTTTGGCAGTCTCTTCTTTGAGAGAGAAAGCAGGTCCACTGTAATAAACATCTTCCTGCAGTGATAAATATAAGCCTGTAAATTAACCAAGCTTGTATTAATTAACTAAGTTTATTTCTAGAGACTTTTTTGACAGCACAGATTCAACATTAAAGACTAAACTGTCCCAAGATCCAAATGGTGGAATCCACTACTGAGAGCAGAGGAATATTTGTGGAGAAGCAACATAACTGCTTTTTTCCTCCACCCAAACGGATCAAACTTTAGGATACAGACTGCCTGACATTAACCTGCCTAGGGCTGAGTGGAATCTGTCTGTAGTTAGCAGAGGGAACATACATGGCTAGCCTCAGCTAAATATCTGTTTTAAACCACTAAAATTTAGACAAGAGAAACCTCAGCCTTGTCTTACTGCACAGACTTTTTCCTGTGTACTGTAAAAGTTCCTTAGTAATTTTTTTCCTGGAACCTGAGAAGATAGGATGTGAAATCTGTTTTTCAATTTAAAGCAGTATATATTAAAAAAAATACATAAAATGCTCTGTATTGAGATTATATGAAGTTAGTTTGTATCTGAAATGAAATAAAACAAACACTGGAAGTTTCTTACGATGGTGTTCACATTCTCTGCTAAGTTCTACAGGCCCTAAAACAGATGGTGGGGCCTTTTGCAGTCAGATATGCCACACATCAAGATGAGGAAAATGTTTTAATTTTCAACAGACAGAGCTGACGACAAAGAAATAAACTACTGTACAGTTGCTTTATAGGTCTGATGTTCTGAAGAGGCACAAGAACTACCAGATCTAACAAAAATTAGGATCATTTCACTACTGGGACATTTCATTTGAGATAATGAAGAACTGATTCAAAAGAGACAAAAGGAGTCAGAGGAAAAAAAAAAAGAAAATAAAAAGGAAATTAAAACCCTTCTCCTCAACCTTTTCACACTTTCGGAATCAAGCTGCAACCAAATATTTTGAAGTCCTGGAACAAGTAGAGAGATAGTTTCTGTTTTGACAATCGTAATTGCCATCAAGGTCTGAAACTGTAACACCACAAAAATGATGTTTCTGGCCAGCACCTGAAAGGTAAGTGCCAGAAATCTCACATGAAATGCTGGTTTTCACGAGACTGCCAGTTCAAGCTGGAGATTTGATAGGTTCAGAAAATTTCAATAAACATTCAGACTTCTGGATGATTATCTGAACCAAACTTGCACTTTGAACTTTTCCATTCAACAGTCTGAATAGAAAATCACATGTATAGTTTATAGACAATAGCATTATCTAAGGAATATATTACTCAGGGAAGAATATTTAGTCAGCAGCTTCTGACCTTATTTTTTCTCACCATTACAACCTCAGTATTTTTCAGAATCACAGGATTTGGGAGATTTTTGTACCTGAAATTTGCTTTCAGGAAGCTAGAAGTAAAAACAAAGACTTTAGTGAGCAGTGAAAACACAATTCATTTATTTGTTAACCATGCTGACAACAATAATTCCTTGTGTTTTTCCCCATGCACATCACCTGCACTCTGATACCCAAGAACATTTGATTTTAGTTATATATTTACCCCAATAGTACTTTCTTTTTCCTTTCAGTTGAGAGAAATCTCTGAAATGAAGAGCTCAGGCAGATTTCTGATGTGTACAATAACATAGTTTTTCTGGACATTGAGGGCTTATGTTAAACTACCAACCTCCATTATATCACAACTTCAGTTCAGATTTGTTTAAACAAGTTTCCACCTGCACAACAACCCCTTTTACTGCCAGTGAAACCCACTCTTCCCCAAGGAGCCCAGTATTATAAATCACCAAAGTGCACATGCTGCTGCTGCCAGCATGAGAGGGGTCTGGCACGATGAATTTGGGGAGTAACGAGGGACGTGGAATAGCCCACACACATTAGGAAAGGAGAAGCCTGAACGTAGCCTTAGAGTGTAGAAAGTAGTGTATCAAAAGCTTTTAAACACAGCCTATTGCATTCAGATATGGAGCTCTAATCTGCTAGCCTAATCTGCTAGCTGTGACCATGAGGAGAGCAACCGGTCTCAAACAAATATACACCATCAGATAGCCTAGCATGCACGTGCACATACACCTGTGCATCATAAAACAAGAATAAACTATAACATCAGGCTGCACTATGTGCATTTCATCACAACAAGAAGATATGATCTTCAAACAATTGGACAAAAACCCTACTGAATTGAATAGACTAAAATCTGAGACCCCATCCTGCCAAAGCTGCACATTTTCACCACTTTACCAAATTTACTCAACTGATTTTTTTCTCAATAAGATCTCAGGAGCTAGTTCCAAGTATGAAGAAAAAATTACGCTCAGCTCCTCTCCCTAGACGCAGTTCCCATTGGTAACAGCAAATTGCTTTCTGTTGCAAGAGCCTGTAATGCTTGTAGTCTCCATTTACCCTTGCCTCCTTCCCATTTCTGAAGGAGACCGGTGGTCTTACAGCATCCTGGGGGTGGTCTGCAGACCTCCTCTTAGCTGCAGTTGCTCTGGTTCCTGCCTATGCTCTCATCAGTTCATACCCAGCTCAATGCCACCCACAGTGTGCAGTTGCATGTGAATATCAGAAATTTCTCCAAAAGATGCCAGCTCTATCTTCCTTTGATGTGCCATATTAAGTCCTAATGGGCCAAATTCTTCCCTTACACACATGCAGCTCCTGCTGACTTCAACCAAGGTTGCCAATTCACAGCATACGGCTTTACGCTAAGTAGAGACTAACCACAGTTTCTGAAGTAACTCAGAATAGAGCTCCCTCCAGTACAAGAAGTCATGTTCTTCAGTGCCTCAGCTGTACCAGTTGCTGGAATCTGTCCCCACAAGTGGTCCATATCCATGTGTAAACACATTTTTATGGGTACACTATTGCAAAAGACTAATTGGATTAAAGAGTTCTCACCGCCTGAGGATTTTTCTGTACTGTGTCTACAAATTATACATGTAGGCACAAGCTGTTTCTAAATAAACTAGCCTGGACACTACTAGAAATGTAGTTATAAATGTAGGGAGGGATCCAGTGCAGGATGCAAAACCCACAAGGAGGCTGGGTAAGATTCATGGAATTTACCAGTATTGTGTTCTGTACTGGGATAATTGCTCTCCCAGCAGTACCTAATGAGCTAGTTTAAAGATGAATCAGCCTCAACAACTGGTATGAACTGCAGTCATAGTACAGATCTCAGTATAGCCACCCCCCAAAACAGTGATCATTAAGCTTATGCAGTTCTCTGTAGGACTGAATCTAAATCATACCATAGCTGTTCCACTCCTTCATCCACCACATGTGTAGACAGTAAAGCCAGGTTAACAGAACATGACATTCACATGCCTGTGGATTTTTGGTTCATTTTTTAATAATTGACATATATTTTATAGTAGAATTACAGTTCTGAAAGCAATCAGAAACAGTTATTTACATTTAGTTTAGAAAAATGCACCATATGTTGAACCCAAGGCAGTTTATAAAGTACACAGGGTAGCAGGAATACTTCAGAACTATCCTTTCTCTATTTTTTCAAGTTTTTTGAAAGATACATAAGTATGCAACTGTCAATACCGACCTGAAATATTCCCACGTTGTGCACACACATTCCATACTTTTTGCCAAGTGTATTGGCACAGGATTATCCCAACAGCAAAGGCTATATTGAATTTAATATAGCAGAGACTCACAGAATTTGTACCCACATCACTCATTCTGTAACAGCCTGCAATTAATTTGTCGCAGAAGGATAACAGATTATTCATCCTTAAGTAAACTTAATACAGGCTGGAAAATCTGGTGGAAAAATTAGGATTGGACTATTCTCAGATAGCTCTGACAGGAATGTCTTGATAAGACAAGGCAGGGCAAGACAAAATAAGACAATATAAATCAAGATAAGTCAAGGTG
Organism: Tauraco erythrolophus; assembly: GCF_009769465.1. NCBI lineage: Eukaryota > Metazoa > Chordata > Aves > Musophagiformes > Musophagidae > Tauraco > Tauraco erythrolophus. Next base: position 61,108,192 of record NC_141466.1, on the reverse strand, counting down.
CAAAGTTAAGTGGCGTGAAGTGGTTTGCAGAGTCCCTTATCACACTCCTACTAGGGAACTGAAGGGTTATCATGCTACCATCATTTAATTTCTCTGTATAGCTGTTTTCAGATTATCTGCTCAGATATCATCTGCTCAAATGAAACACAGGCAGTAGTAGTCCAGTTCAGATTAAATGGTGGGATTAGTTGCTCTGTAGCTCCTTCCTTCCGTGTCTTTTTTTCTCCTCTAACCTCACGAGTTTTCCCTTTTGCAGGGTCACGTAACGCCGCAGATCTTGCGAAGTGTGCAACTTCCCCTGCATGCTGATTGACTTGGCATTCATCCCTGAGAGTCATAAGGCCTAAAGCTGTGACAGTCCAACACTCATTTTACTCTGCCATGTTTCCTGGCAACACGGTGGGAGAGAAACTCTGCCAAAACCCTCAGTGAAACAAAGTGACTTCACAGAGCTGGTTATTTTAGATTTCTTTGAAATTAAGGACAGAAGAGACAAGCGAAAACTGTTTCATCTGGACCTCCTGTTTATCCTAAAACATTAAATGCTATATCTCCAGTCCAAGCAGCTATTACCCTAAGAATTGTTCCATGTAATAGTTAAATCCTAACTCCATCCTCTAGCCTCAAATAGATATTGAGGGCTCAAATCAGAACACAGATGGGGTCTCACCAATGCCAAGTGGAAGGGGACAGTGTCCTCCCTAGACCCCTTCATTGCTTTTCCCCTAATACAGCCAAGCATGTGTTATTCATGATGAGAGTACTCTGTGGGCTCATATTCAACCTGGTTCCCACCTTCCTGCCAGGGCTACTATTGAGACAGTTCCCAACCTGTGCTAGTGCATGAAGTTTGCACTTCTCTTCATTGTACTTCAGGAGTTTTCTGTTGACCGTGTCCTCAAGTTTTTCAAGTTCCCTTTGGACTGAATCTCTGCTACTCAGTTTGTCACTGACTTCCCTAATTTATTTTAATCCTCAAATTCTCTGAAGGTAGGGTCTGCCTCATTATCTTATCATAGAGTAGCAAACATTGTAACTATGTCCATGGCACAAAAGTTAAGGGATGAACAGAGGACTTCAGATTCAGAGATTCCCACGCCAGAAAGATACATACCACAATGTTCAGCCAGATCTTCTTCCCTCTTTGCACACAGGCTGCGAGCCATCTCTTGTCTTTTCTTACAGATAGGCCAGTGTGAGTAAGTCATTCCAATATTTAATCATTCTCACTGCAAGGAAATTCTATCTTGTTTAAGTTTGTTTAAGGAAACTCTTTCTGCCCTTTTCCAACTGTTTCAGATTTCAGTCTAGAGCCTTACTACCGTATTACAAGAATTGATATGAGAAAGTAACTTCAGACATAGATTTTTTAAGATTTTTCTCCCCACATTTTTGAAATTTATATTAGATATTTTCTATTTCTCTGAAGATAGGAAAGGAATTCATGAAAAAGTTTCATATGTTTTCCCACTTTATTTGCAGTTTTTGAAATTTTACATTTTAAAAATAATTTTAGACCCATTCCACTGTGACTCATTTAGACCATAGCTAAACAGTAAGAAACTGATTTCCAAGTCTGCTTTATAGATCTATATGAATTTCAAACTATTATAATTGTGCACAATGATGTTGCCCGAGTCTGATACACGTGGGAGATGGTGGATCTGAAATCTTTGGATGTCAAGATCTATGATCAATTAAGGAGTTTTCACCCTACTTTAGACTTCATGTATTGCTTTTCAGAAGCTCTTGGTTTCAGAGTTGAGAAGCATGGCAAGGTTTTAATAAGAACTAACTCAATATTGCTATCTCTTCCTACAAAGAAATCTGGTTGTAGTGAGTTTAAAAATCATAACAGTAGAGATTTGCTTGCCTACTAACTTAAACAGAAGTCACAACCTGTTTGGGTTACTATTGTTAAATGATTAGTTTTTCTTTCTTCCAGTATTTATTTTCCATATATTTTCTCTGCATCTGGAATTTGTACTAATCATCTGTGATGAGAAAGTCAGAAAGTTGAGAAGGTAAAAACGGTAAAACACTGCAATATAGATTTCCCATAGATGTTCCTGTTGCTCTGTACTCCTCTGGTGACACACAGCAGCCTTATATTAGTTAATCTAGTTTTATGGCTGTCTTGTATCACTGGGGTAATATAAAGCCGCAGGAGCATATTGGTGAATCTGGTTCTGTGAGTATGCTTTTGGCCAGGTTTGACCTTTATTTTTATCTGTATAATTCAGCAAAAATAATTCCTTTGACATCAGTGGAGTAGTAGCTGGTATGTGCATGAGGAAGCAAAAGCACACTTCTGAGAAGAAAATGTTTGTAATTGTAACATCAGAGTGGGATTTGAGAGCTCTGCATGCAGTTCCTCATTATCACAACCTTTTTGTGAGAGTTTCTGCAAGACATCATTTTCCTGCTTATGACATGTAAAATGAGGGTGGAATTTTTTTCTTTCATCCTTCCTATGTCCCATTTACTTGTATTAAATACTGAGATACCACAACTGCTTCCTGGTATGTCTTTGAAAAACACCCAGCACAACAGAGACCTAGTTTGTGATGAATTTGTAAAAAAAAACGTTAACTTAATTCATGCCTAATGATGCTTTAGATGAGACACAGAAAAGTTCACATGCACTGTCTTTTACTGGTTGCAGTGTTAAACAGTTTGACTAGAGCTATTCATATTTCCTCCAATATGCTGGTAGCATTTTCTATTCTACCCGCCAAAGAAATCGAACCTCTGATAGAATCCTGGAACGGCAAAACACCTGGCTTTTTTGCCAAAATATTTTCAAGGTGTTGCACAGTGGTGAAAAGTAAATTTTGAAAATAGGTTTTCCCCCCACTGCTAAAACTCATCCATTCCCAACAAAAACATTGCTCATGTCTCAGGCACTCTCTGCCTTACAGGCTATTTTATGAAGAAAAGGAGGAGGGAGGGAACACTGCATAATTCCTTACTGTTCCCTGCCAGCATCTACCTCATCAGTGGAGTTAAGTCCGAGAGGTATTGTTAAATCCTTATGCCATCCTTCTGAGATTTGTGTCTGATTTTCTCTGCCTTTACATGTACTTCCAGGTCCACTGGGATTCCTTCAGCATCAATTAAAAAAAAAAAAAAAAGGACAAGAGGGGAGGAAAAAGTTCCTTAAGTCCCTTATTAATGTGAGAGGTCTCAGCTCCCTCAGAAGACCTGTGAGATGTTAAGCATGCTCATTTGGAGACAAATTTTGGCAGTGTGCCAGCACTAAAGGACAATGTGGACTCCTGAGCTGTGTACCACCTCTGCCACTCTGTCAGTGTCTGAGGAGTGATGACTCCTAGAACAGGCAGTGTGAGGTCGAGCTTACGTGTACTGTGGAATAACAGGATGATTTCCTCTCCTCTGTCCTGTTTGGGTATGTCTGCGTTTGTGTGCAAAGGTGGAGAACTGCCTTGGTCTCTCATCTATTTAGAAAGAGCTGCTTTTGCTGGCCAAAAAAGCAGGCAGGTGGGCAGATATTTCTTTCCAAAATTTCCAGTTGCGCTATATGCCTTCAGCCAGGTATGAGGCTAACTTGTTTACATAACATTTCCATTCATTTGTCGTCGCCCCCTCTCTGAAACTACTCATTTAAGAATCATATTTTTGATTGATTGCACCAGTTCTACTTGCCTAGTTCTCTTTTTTTAAATGCTCCACCTTGTTCCGTTGTTTATTCCCAAGCCACCTATGAACTGACTCACCTGTTGTATGCTGAAAAGTCTGAGTTGATGATGAATAACAGTTCTGTAAAGCTGTTCAGAAGAGGCAAATTACATGGCCATTATAAGCCAGTTGCATGAAAATCCTTGGGTAAACATCATGTAAGTCAATGAACAGAGCTCCAAGTTGGCACGTTTTCCTTTTAGGTAATGGATAACCCTGCGTACAACTACTAGAGTGTTCCCTCTGAACTAATAATGAGGAGGAAGCAAAGATCATACTTGGATTTAGTACAGCCAAGTGTGAGGGCAAGAGTTTTATTAAGGAGTTCAAACAAAAGGGCAGGCATGACCAAGATGTTATGCCTAAGGATTTAAATTTAGTTTCCTGTGTAAGTGTGCAACGTCTGCCAAGAGACAAATTGTTTCCAGGGTAACACTTGAAAAGAGTGATCATATATCCCGTAGAGTGAGGCTGTTGAACATTCATATAGCAGGACACCACCATGACTTTGTGCGTGCATCAAATTTTATGCAGGAGCTGTACTAAGTTAGGTTGTGTTGGAGGGAATGTCATTTGCAGTACTTTTTTTTTTTCCCTGCCATTTTCCGGGAGAATGGACACCAGCAAAGGATTTCCACCTAGAAGTATATTGCTGTAGATACTGCTGATTCAAAGTGCAAATGACTGTATAAGAGAACTAAGGTTTGGATTTTCAGAGCTGGCCTGATGGAATTAGGTACACAGTTCTCACTGAATTGCAGTAGAATTTGCATACTTTCTGTCCACTCTTTTTTGGAAATCCTGGACTAACAGTCCATGGCACTGTGAAATGGCTGAAAGACTGATTGTTTGGTGCATCTAATGTCTAATCGCTGAAGCTATGCTTATGATCAAAGGAGTTCATTATTGATTCCCTGTATGATAACAAGTGCAATAAACAATGTATTACTACATTAGTTTTGAAAAATGTGGACAAGTCAATCTGAAGGCAGGCTGAGAGCAGTCCTGATAGTGATTGGTTTCATTTCTAATGCATCCTGCTCCAGGATGTTGAAAATATTGTACTGACAGCCTCATGTTCATTTTCTGAAAACAGGAAAATAAATGCTAAAATAGCTTTTGCATTCGAGCTATATCCTGCTTTTTATCTGAGGTCAGGTTTGGGGTAGTTGAGAGATTGCCTGATCTTTTTTCAGTTTTTTGATAATTTTTTTTAAAAAAGTGGAATTTGAAGTCACTTTCCGTTGACTCAATTAGAGAGGTTTCTTTTCCAGTTCTTTGATGATCTACAAAGTTACAAATATTTAGTTGAATTTAATGTCTTACTCATGCTTTTGTTCTTTTTTCAGTGAAACCAAAGCCACTTATCAAAATGAAACTTACCAAACACTGCTTATAAAATATAAAAATTATCAAAATTGAATCAAAATCCTTTGTTCTAAATATGTAGAATTGAAGTTTTTAGAGTTAAAAACCAAAACAAGAAATTTTCCATAATCAACACCAATTTAAAAATGCTTTGTTTTATCAAATTTGCATTTTCTTGGCAAAAATAATAAAAAAAGTTCTATACTATTTTATTTTATTGACCTGGATCTAGTTAGAAAAAGATACAAGCTGAGTGAAAAAATGAATGTAAGAAAGGAGAGTGCCAGGGCATTGTATTGTGTTGCAGTCGTCCTGCTGTAAATCCAAAGATATCAATTTTCAGGGTTGCATTTTTCTTCTGTTAATGCAAAATAATTTCTCTCTTGGGTGGCTGAGATAGCAGTGTGCAGATTTTAAATGTCAGCTCACGCTTTTCTGCTTGGTGGAGCATACTTATTTCTGCCTTCTAAGGTTGATTTGGACTTTATTGAGAGAAACTTTTGTTTTGAACCAAAGCTGAGAAGTTTGGCTTCCTTCTACTCAAAGCTGAAATACCCAAGATCATGATCTCCTCCTGTAAATACCGAGATAACTTCTGCTCTTGAGAGCAGAAGTGTTTAAAGGACTTAGTTGGCTTAAAAAATCGCTTTTCTCAGGCATTTGGTTGACAGAATGGGATGTGGGGGAAGGAGGGTTTGATTGTTTGTAGTTTTACGTCAGGAAGTCTAGCAGAAGCCACTGCAACATCTCATAAAACATTGTGCAGCTGTGTGCAGACCTCAGGGTGCACAGATGCGTATGTATTATATTTCCTTGGAAGGGGCACAAGCTGAACTTTTCGATTTTGACACCCGACAGCATCCAGCAAAGGTGAGGTCTGCTACTTGTGCTTTAGGTTTTAAAATTAAAACCGTGTGTGTTGTAGTGCTCACATGACATGTATAAATGTATAAATGAGGGCCATTAAGTGAGTGCGTTTACACATCATTTAAATGAAACAACACACCTAACCAGATGGATTCCTAAAATGAGTAATTGTGTACTGTTATTTCCATAACTATTGCCCTTCCTGGTATACCCTCACTTCTCTGGTATGTCCATCACTTTGATTTGAGCTTCCAGACCGGGGGCCAAGACTTTCCTTCTCTATGTTTTCTGTGAAGATCTTTGACGTTGTTATGTGCAACTGGGAGTGGGATTTTTCTCACCTAACTTTAGCCATCAAACACTTAGGCTCAAGTCTGAGCTTGTCTTTTTGGCATACTCACTAGCCAATGGAAAGAAAAACAGTTTTTTTCAGAGGTCAATTTTACCCATCCAAAAAAAATATATATAAGACAGTTAGATCCACATAGTCCTCTAGATATGCCTGTCATTGATGGCTTACGATGAAGAGAGTCTGGAGAATGAGAACAAATTGCCAAATGTTTGATGGGAACAGTTAGTGAGATGAAACCAAGCTTATAAAATAATATCAAAGAACTAAAAAGAATATAGAAAGGTAGAAAAAGGCAATATCCAGGGGCTTTTGGGAGACACTGAAAGCTTTTACCACGTTTCTGCATATGGCAATGTCTATAGCATTTTGTTCGACTTTCCATGAGAAAAATCTGTCATCAGTGCTGCATCTTATTATGGTTTCCAGGATGGCTGCCCAGTTTAAAACAGGAAAATCAAGTCTCAAATCTTGACGTGCATGTAGGAGGACTCCAGAAGCCAAAATTTAGCTACATGTCTGCAACAGCTGGATAAAACTACCAAACAAAAATAGAATATTAACCAATATACAATCCCTCTTTCAATTCAGACCTTAAACATGCCAGTGGCGTGAAGTATAAACTCTTGTTTCTTTAGATTTTGTTGTCTTTGTTTTTGAAAAGTGGTAAAGTAGCCCATGCAAATGCCACCCTCCACCCAGATAATTCTAACCTGTGCAAAGTTGTCAAAATACATCCACGTCTTTGTTTCTGTTACATCAACCGTCATTCTTTTTCCCTCCACAGATAGTACGAGAAAAATAATAATAATGCCAGATTTTCTTGTACCTCTTTTTCCTTGGATTTCAAAGTGCTCTACAAAGGTCTATATCATTATTCCCCATTTTCATATGTAGAAATTGAAGCTTTTAGATGTGAAGTGGCATTCAATTATAGAACCTGAATATTAGTTTCCAGTTGAAAACAGAAGTTGATAGTATTTTCACTAACATTTCCAGCAGAGGAAGTGGGTCTTAAGGAGTATCAGTATGCTAGTAGCAGTATATTTAGGAGTTCTGGCATCAAGAAAAAGAAATCTGCAAATGTCATTCATTATTGTGACCCATTTTGCTGTCATGGCACTTGCTCTTTGCCACATGAGTATGCCAGACAGTTGCAGAGTGAAGTGTTGCAACTTCTGAACTGTTCATCAGTTGGATTTATTTATGGTGATAAAGTGAAAGATGAATTTGTAAGAATACAAAGTATGTGTTCAAGTGCACATGTAATGTGTGTAATGTAGGTGCGTATCCGTGTGCTGTGTGCAGTTGTTTGGCTGTGGTCTGAGCTGCATCTGTTAGCAATGAAAAATACGTATTTTCTCACAGACATAAAATTCTGGGCCACTTAAAGGTGAATATTTTCATCAGCTCTCTCCCCATCCTGTAATTTATAATCAGTGGAACTAGTGTGCAGTACTCTAAGACCTTAAACCAGATAGATAGAAAATAATCATGAAGGGAGAAGTTTGTAATGTTTGCCAGATGATAATCCAGAAGGTCTATATGCTCAGAATTTAGATTGGTGACCCTGGTTACCTTCTTCAACAGCACAAGAAGGAAGAAGATAGTAAAATTATGTATTGGAGAATAAGTAGTCAGCAGTGTAATGGGGCATACTTCTATTAAACCGTGTGGACAAGATTTTATAATTAATGGTTGGTTTTATGCACATCCCATACATTTGCTGTGGGATATAGCAAGGGGACTGGGTCAGAGGAGGGAAGGGCTGGAAAGCATGTTAGAGGACAGATGTGAAGAGCTGAGGGAAGGTAGCAAAACAACACCACCCAATCATCCATCTGTGAAAAGTGAAAAATCTTAAATGAAGTATCCTTTCTAGGCTTTTAAATATGCATTATATAATACACTGCATTGTACTTCCTGTTTATGTTTTGTGTATTTTATGGGCTCAGGAGAGTCAGTCAGTCAATATAAAAATGGAAAATTTTACTGGAAAATGCTCTGCTCTTTTCATGTGATATGAATTCTGAAACATTAATTTCTTCTGCCTTTTATCTATAATAGTTGTCATGGTTTGATGTGGAGGGGGGGGTGGTTCTGGTGGCAGGAGAGGGGCTTTGCTCCCTGTGACCTCCCTGGTTTTGGAACCGGGTTAGGCTTAGTTCTGGCCACCAGATCAGACTGCCGTCCCCCTCGGGGTTGAGCCAATAGGGCGCCTCTGCGAATTGCCCTATTTAAGTCAGGACAAGGGAACCGGAAAAGGTGCTTCGCCCAGGATCGACCAGAGAAGGGAGGAGGGCACTGCCCCCGCTCCCTGGCTCCCGGCCGGGCGGCTGCCTGTGTCGGGCCGGTGCCGCCCACGGAGAATGGCGGCGGCGGAGCCAGCTGGGGAACTCGGGGGCACCCCACTCCCAGGGTGCCCACTGGGCTGAGTTCACCTGGAGAGGACTGAGATCTGAGAGAAACAGCTGCATCGACAGCAGGTCAGTGAGGATGGAGCGGGAGGAGGTGTGCCGGAGACGAGTTTCCCCTGCGGCTGATGGTGAGATAGCAGGCGGCCCCCCTGCAGCCAGGACGGCCTCGGTGGAGCAGCGACCCACTCGCAGCCCGTGGGGAGAAGATGCCTGAGCCCGAGGATGGTCGTGTTGGGGGCACGGCAAGGCAGAAAGGCATCTGGAGTCTTCGTGACGACCCACGCTGGAGCGAGTGGCTACAGCTCCCTAAGTACCCGAGACTGCGGTAAAGCCCACACCGGAGCAATCTGTGGGGAAGGATTGTTTCCAGTGGGCTGGACTCACGCTGGAGAAATTTGTGGATTTTTTCCTCGTGGGTAGGGGATCCATTGGAGCAGGGGAAAAGGGTGTAAGGACTCCTTCTCCTTTAAGAAAGAAGCAGCGGTAACAGCACGGAATGAACTGACCTGCACTCCCCCAGTCCCTGCCCCCTGTGCTGCTGGGGGGAGGAGGTAGAGCCGGGAGGAAAAGGAAGGTGGGGGGGGGGGGGAAGGTGTCGGTTTTAAGATCTGGTTTTGTTTCTTTCTGTCCTCTCAAGTAATCGGTTTTTATTTCCCTTTGTCCTTCTAAGTAATCATTATAAACTGTTTTGCTTTGAGAAAAGCGCTGCCTGTTTTGCCCAGGACCATGGTTGGTGGGTGCTCCCTCTGTTCTTGCCTCAACCCTCAGTCCTTTTGTTTTTTTTTTTCTCTCCTCTCTACTTTATTGGAGAAGGAGAGACTGTGTGAATTTTAGTTGCTGGATCAGCCTAAAACCACGACAATAGTACTGCAGAGCATTTGCAGCTCTTGGAGGCACTTCCCAGAATTCTCTGGCTATATCCATATGGGTAAGACCACAGACTGTTCTCTGGCTCTGAGGTCAGTGGCATAAAGAAACGTTAAATTCCTTTAGCCTTCAGAGACTTCAGAGGACAGCAGCCACCCTGCCTCTGGGGAATGGTCTCTGGCCCATGTGTACTTCCAAACAGTGGCCAGGAACTGTTTATGAGAGAGTGAATGACAGACGTTGTTTAATTCACTTGCGTAATAGATGTACCCTGTTTTGCTCTAAGCATCATCCATACTGGTCCTGCAAATATTCACACACACTCAGTCCTCCAAGCAGGAGGGAAAGGTAGCTAAAAAATGTCTATTGTTTAGAGAAACTACTTGTTCTTCATAATATTAGTGAGATTATGATGATGATAACACATTTATGGTAACACTGAAAGTCAAGTCCTGCTCTATCTTGGCAATAGAATACTAACTTACAGGAGATGATCAGTTCTCACTCTTCGTACTACTTCTGTGCTTTTAGGTAAAGATCTGGAGACTTAGGAGCTCTATACGCAGTACAGAATTTTCTCTAATGATTTGGCTAGGTTGATTCTCTGACATGATGTTTCTTTCAATTTACAAATCAGGCAAATTTGTTCAGAAGTCACTACGGAAAACTATTAATGAAGTTAAAATGTTGAAAGTTTAGGATCTCAATTTTAGAGATCAAGATAAGGCAAGATAAGCAAAACTGACTGTTTTCATTAAATAATGATTGCTAATTGTGCAGTCATCTAAGGTTTTTTCGACCTATGTGATGAACACTTAAACCAATTGATGAGAGATTTTCCACTGATTTGGTTGCATTCTGTATCAGTCTCTATTATGAGTTTTTCTAGTATATACTAAAAGCAACATAAGCACAGAGAGAGTGACAGAGGATCTGAAGAATAAAAATCCCAAATCCTCATGTAGACTGTATTGTTCACAGGCATACAAATAAGTTTCTGATTGACTGTCTGAGCCTAACCTGAGCTCTGACCTAAAGTGCACAAAGCCTGAAGGTTTTACATCCAAAGTGCCTGTTCTTGTAGTGCATCCTGGAGCTCTTCCAGAAACGTCCAGAACTTCCTCTTTGTCCCAGGACATATTGCCTTCCTCTTCTGGCAGCAGCCCATGAAAATGTGCAGGTAGAAACAAACCAGAAAGTTTCTAGCCCACGGCATATTATGTTAAGGGAATCTATTGTATTGACATATGGGTAACTAGAGATGTATGAACTAGTTCAGTCTAAATAACAACCAGCCCCAACCTTTGCCCACTCAAAAAGTGACCCTAACCCAAATCTTTTTCCAATTTGGATTGGTTTAGAGAGATCAGCTGTCGAGTCTGTCAGCTGGTAGCCAGACACTAGAGCAGACATAACTAATTAGGACATATTCCCTCATCTGGAGATTAAACATATTTTTTGTGCTCCTTGCATGTTCCCATACTTACAACTTGCATTTAAACCTTCTGGTCTGAAAGCAGCATCTTCAGAATGAAAGCAAGTGAAAAAGTAGCTTTTTCCCAGAGAAACTTATGGGAGTTTAATTTGTCTTAACTGGACATTTTCTCCCTCAGCGAAGCTCAGCCAGCAAAGTTACTGACATCCCGTCATCACAGAACATCTGATTCTGAGTTTCAGAACAACTTATTTCTCAACTCTTTTAGTCATACTTAGCCCACGTATTATCAAAATTTGTCCAGCAACCATATGATTTTGTCACTCGTCTTGAGAGATAATATTGCCAATCCAAAAATTATAAAAACATACATAGCTTGGGACTTCAGTGAGATGGTATGTATTCTGGTGGCTAGAACTCATGAGGTGTCCATGGAATAAGAATAACTCATAGAACTGAGAAAATTTAACTGAGGAGCTAAGCTTTGGGCCCTCACTAAACAGTTTGCTGGCTGCGAGAGGCAGAGTATGAAGCTTCCCTATCTTTCAAAAAATAAACATTGGTGCTGATGTATACGTTCTTCTGCACTTGCTATAACTGCAGCTTTTGAGTGACTTTGCTCTACCATTTATTATTTTCTGCCCAGATTTCTATCTGGTTCCACAATGGTCAGACAGTGTGCTAATGTATTTGAGTCAGAGTATATTTACCCTGTACTTTGATGCCAGTGGTAGTCAGAATCTGGGGAAAAGTTAATGTAATGGAGGTCAGGATCTCAGTAGGTTTCAAAACCAAGATTAAACATGTTTATGGCTAAAAAAAACATAGGGTAACTTTTTGATAGGGAGACTATAAACTCATGTGTTCCACATGTGTTAGTGAATGGTGGAAAAAGATTGGAAGAATATAGCATTTTAGAGAAACTAAGCATTATGTGCTCAATTTCTTTTCAATACGGATTGTGCTCCTGAAAGCAGTTTTAATTATATATTATGTATGTATTGCCAAAAATTATTTAGCCATTCCGCATTCAGCAAGGTACATCTGTACCGTTAGAGTAGGATGGTACTGTTAATTGTCTGCACTTTTTTTTTTTTTTAATGCCAAACTGTGGACTGATTAGGTGTAAATGACAGTTTTATATAACTGGAACAGGAAATGTATTTCCATAATCCATGTGTCAAAGCTGTAAGACAACTGGAATGGCTTTCTAGAAACTCTGCTTTCTGACGGCCCATACTCATTTCTTTATTTTTCTGCAAACCCAGCTCAAACTTCCGCTTGCTGAGTCAGTCATTGTTTGTAACAGAAATTGACTGCTGTTGAATCTTGCTTCTTAAATATTCAGTCGCATAGTAGTCAGGATTTATTTGGCACAGTGGAACTCAAAAACATCTGTACCAGAAAGTACAGCATCCACAAGAGCTGAATGGGTACAATTTTCACTGAGTGTCATTTAAAACTTCTTAAACATTTTATACAATTGAAAATGCTAAGGAGCACCTTCTAAACAGTTTTCCTCAAATTTGTGAATTAAAAACTGGGACTGATTTCACCTGCTTCAGTCATGTACTTAGCTAGGTACATATCAGAGCACACATGCTTCTGTGGACACTCTACTTGCTGTGACCCAGCTGCTGGTCCAGACGGGTGAAGTCTCACATCATGTGGGAACAGATATGTTAGGTACTCCCAGCATTTCAAAAGACACCAGAAACTTGAGTTTAGGCAGCTGGGTCTGGCCCTAGCCCATAGTTAGCTAATTCACTTTCTGTGTTCCTTTGACTGTATTAACTGCATCTTCATTGACCACTTAGGGAGCTTAGGTACCTGGCCCATGTAATACACACCTATGTGTAGAAAATTAAATTGGGGTGTCTAAATTTGTTGCTGAATTCCATCCTTACTCTGTTTAACCATTTGGTCTCAAAGGGAAGAGACAGACACTTTCACCCATCTCTTGATCCCAGCCTAAGACCAAGGGATGACTCATGTCCTCTCTCGAAGTGCCAGTCTCCACTGACACAAGGTGACATGGGCTCTCACCCACACATTTTTATTCTGGAGCTTTGATGAAAACCCTAAGGCTTGGAACGCAGGTTTCTGTTGCCTGTCTGTGCTTCCCCTAGGCAGGGGAGAGGCTGAATCTGCAGCTCAGAAGTCAGAAGAACTTTGCCTTGATGTCAGTAGAGGAGCTTAGAACCTTACAGAGCAAGGAATACTGCAAGCCCAGAAAACACCTTCCTGGATCAACAGAATGGGATATATTTGGAAAATAGTGCACATCTGATATGAAGGGGGCCAGGAGGTGTCACACTGAATGTGTGTTTTCACTTACTCTATATGTACTTAATTAGACATATTATAACAGCGTTGTTACCTGCCTGCACAGTTATTTCACTCTTTCTGTGAATGCTGGATACACATAGCACCAAACTGAATGGTGAACTTTATGTATCTGACCTCTTATGCACCAGGTCAGTGGAGCTTCCCTGATGTTACTTATACTGGACATTTTGTCCTTGGAAGAAGACTGTTGCTTATGTAAGAAGAGAAATAAATATGGAAATGTTTTCTGTGTGCAGCATATCTTGTCTATTTCTTTGATTATTGTTAACAATAGTAAAGGTTTGATATTTTCCAGGCATTGTGACTGCTCTTCATCTGAGAATCTCAAAGCATTTTAGAAAGATTAAAATTAACCCTCATTCTATATGTATACGTTATGTAAGATTTATTACAGACAGTTTACAATACTGTCATTAACACATACAGTTATGAGGTAGAAAGCTGAGGCAGAGTCCAGTTATTCAGTCTCCTAATCTTGTCATTAGAAATCTCTAATTACTATACAAGCAATTCGTGTGGATAGTGTTAAAGGTACCAGGACCTTCACTGAAAAGCTCAGTGCTTGTCAGCAGCTACTATACTGTGGAACCATTAATGGTGAGAGAATTGGAGCTGAACTTCTGGATTGCTCATATTGTCAGATTGGTAGAACAACCCTTGTTATAAGCCTGATAGATCCAATGGCCTTTTTAATATGAAGTTTTCTTTCAGTGTGTCTTAAAAACATCACAAGCTCTTCTAAGCAAAGCTGTAATTTGATACATCATCATGCAGTACATGTTTAACTAGTTTAAAGCCACTCTGTGATCCCCTCAGATTCCTATATCCATCAGCAAAACTGCACAAAAGGTGAACAGGTGTGTTGGTGCAACATTCCCTACAGCCAGCAAAAGGGGATTTGGATCTGTCTTAATCATATATTAGTATGCAAGAAAACTGGCAGTATGACAAAATAAAGGATAAGGCAATCTTACCATGCCTTACAGTCTCTCATGCCTTACAGTCTTACATGTCTCACAGTCCAAGGTCCAAATTATATAATACTTATTCTGGCACAGTGCAAATTGCCTTGACTATAACTGTTGAGAAATACAAAACTGTGAATGGGCAGGATGATATTCCCATTTAGCCCACTACAATAGACTCACTGAGTAGGGCTGATGGCTGAAGCAAAATAAGATGTGGACCACTATGTTTAAATGATGTGAAGTACAGGTCATTTTAAAAGTTAACCCATTTTTAAGACCAGAGGTAGCACTGTAATCATCTAAGTCTTATTTCCTACACAACACAAGCCAGAGTGTTCTGCAGATTAATTTATGCTGTGGAGAGAATAATTCTCCCTTTTTCCGTCAAGAATACTGAGCTCAAAACCTTACGGTTGAACTAAACGTGGAGATGACGGGTTTGAGCTTATTTGTTCAATTATTTCCTGGAGAAGCTGCACAAGCAAAGGTACAGAAATCAATTTTATGTTTTCAAATCTTCTTCCTCAATTGTCTTATTATAGCAGTGTTTATGATCTGGCCTATATTTATTGCATTCTTCGCTAGCATAGGCCTTGCATTCCTCACTTGATGTTTGCCATGTGTTGGGCATTACTTGAAATACATAGTTCTGGTTTCTTTTCTCCACAGTCACCGGACAATTAACTGATATAATGTAGGCAGATTTTGAAAATTCATTTCAAGCCATGAGTTATAAAGTTAACATATTGCTAGAGTGCTGGTATCAAGAAGAAGACGGCAGTGAAGAAAAGAAAGAATCAATAAACATCAAGCTGGTGCTGAAATCCAGCAAGATTAGTAAATGCAGCAGTAACTTGCATTCCTTCTTTTTTCTCTCTTTTTCTTTCCATACATAGATATATACATATATATACTCTTGTGTGTATATGTGCACAGAAATGGGTTCTTGCATCTGACATAAAACATAAAGGATTTGGTTTATTTTTTCCTAGCTGTGAGATGAGCATAGGCAAGGTTCACTGATTTGACTTCGTGTGTCCAGATCTTCCCTGTCGCTATTATTACTCAGCACCTGTACTTCCACTGCTTCTTGTCTCCTGTAGGAAAGTAGGTCTGTTCAATATCGGAGCAGGTAAAGTGAAGGTTGTGTCTGAAGCCGCTGCTTTCTATTTGTACAAGCAATAGGTACAAAGTGGACATTAAACAGGCACCCTGCTGTGTACCTGATCAGTGTCTGTTTCATGTCTACAGTTTTAATATATTTATCTTATACCTGCTCTACGAGCGCGCTCTCTCTCTCTGTCTCTCTCATCTCCTTCCCCAAACACACACTACATTTTTCTTTTCCTTAAAAAAACAGATGAAGAATTAGGATAAAAAGTGGCATCTTTGGGAAGACTAGATAAATCAGTGCCTCTGGGACACAAACACAAAAACCCTAGTCAGCTACAGGGATGATAGAACTAATCCACTAGTGAAGATGGGTCTAGGATAAGAATTTAATATCAGTATTAAAATAGGTGGGATTCAGTTTACGTGCTGCACCATGAATCTTTCACATACAGGTGCAAAGCAGATAGGGAGGTGAGGTAGTCTCTTATTCAGAATACTTTACAGGTGCAGGTCAATGAGCTCTGCTAGAGCATGGGACTGACAGGTTGCCACCATTTTCGTTTGACATGGGTGTAGATCCTGGATCCTCCCCTTTGCTTGGACCGGTCTGGACCAGGTTACACCCTTTCCCAGCGGGAGCTGGCTGTTGTCAGTGTTATGTCAAATAGCCTCTGCCAGACTTAGCAAACCAGCCTCTTCATGGGACTGCATCAGAGAGAGTCGGTCCCTGCGGCCTAAATGGCATTGCACATTCCTCTGAGCTAGTCCCATCCAGAGGACAAGACAGAAACTTTCAGCACATAACCTAAGCATTTGAACAGGTGATTAGGGTTGCTCATCTGAATACATATATCTAAAACTTATTTTACAGATTTGAGTCAGTTTCCCCAATTTAGGCACGTGATTTGCACTCAAATTCAAGGTTCCTAATGAAGCAGTTTGCATAAAATACGTGGTGAATTTCCCTACATGGTTAAGGAAGAGTGGCAGGTGCCTTTGAAGACCCATGGATGGTGATTTAATTTGCCTAATTCAATAGATATGCGTTGATGAGCATAGCAGAGAAAAAGCAGACTACAACTGGGCAAGATTCTTAGCTAATATTTTTCATCTTGTAACTTGTGACTTTGTAGTGATCACAAGAAAGTCCCCTGCACACTCTGTGTTCTGTTGAGATCTTCCCAAGGGTGGCAACAGTTCTAAATATGTCTTGCCTTTTTAATTATATTGTCACCTTTGTACTGGATACTAGGCTGAACCAATCAAAATGTTTCATGTTTTTTTCCAAACATAAATTTCAGTCATTACTGCTCTGTACTGGATTTAATCAGTGACCTAGGAACTTTACCAACAGGCTTCTCAGCTATTCCAGCTAGATCTGGTTTTAAACAGGTTTTGTTAATACTAATTGGGGATACCAGTGAAGTATCCAGATAGGATGTTAATTAAAAAGGCATTTTGTTGGCTGATCTTATGGTAATTTTTATGATTTCTGACTCAGATTCCATTCCTCGGATTATCACTTAAAATATTTCAAGATGCATCTTCTGCAGTATGTCAGATCCATGTAACGACAATGAAGTTGTTCCAACTCATACAAAAAGTTGAGGGAAAAAAATCAACATCATTCCAGCACTTCAGAAAGTTCCAAATTTAAATGAAATTGAATATAGGCATAACTTTCCCAAAAGATCAATTCAGCTTCAAGAAAGATTATTGCCATGAAATTAATATTTAATGATCTATGCATGTAAAAAAGACAGTACAACTTCCATCACATATTTTGTCATAAATTAACCTCACACTTTAGAGATGAAGAAAATATTTTATGTTCGCATAATCAGATTATTCGATCTACTTGGATAACAGTTTGCAATATGCTCACAGGCAATGTAGAGAACAAATATACTGATTTTCAAACTCCAGATTATCATAAAACAAAACTCAAAATCTATAATTGAAAGGAAAGCATAGGGGTAAAAAGAAAACAACAACAAATCAAGAAGTACCAGATTCTTTCATGCATTGCTTGTATGTAATCCCACTGACATCCATAAGTGTATGCATGAATAACTGGGGAAGAGTTTGGCCCAGGATGTGGAAACTATTTGATAGAAAATGCTGAATTAATTTAAATTGCCTGGGGTATGAGCACTATCTTGTGGAATGAAAAGTGGCTGAAGAACTATAAACAAAAGCAGAAGACAAAACATTAAAATATAAATTTGTGGGAAGGTCTTTTCCTGGTGAGGTACTTCAGGGATCTGTATTCAGTATGGTTTCATTTAACATTTTTGCTAATTATCTAGAAGAAGTAAGGCACTCATTAATGAAAGTCCTCTATGATGAATAATAGGGTGGAGTTGCAAAAGGTGATGAAAGACAGATAGTACAAAGGAACCTGGATATGGATCCAAGATTCCCATTGACTTCAATAAACTTTGGAGCAGATCAGCAAAGATATTAGAATGATAGGCAGGAAAAATGACAAAATGAGATTCATCTTGGAAAATATACAAAGGCATCAGGTGAAAAATTATCCTAGACCTAATAATCAAAGGGAGACAGAAACATGAGGAGCAGCATTATAAGTGAGTTTGCAATGCATTAGAGCAAGGAAAATAATACAAATACAATTTGAGATTTATATACTGCAAAAGGTAGGTACCATATTCTTGTGCTAAGGCTAGACAGGATGGAATATTACTAGGAAGTGCAACGAGGGACCCAAGGGCTAGTTTACAAAAGAAGAACAATGTGCATATGGAAGTAGTAATGACACAGTCACCACTATATCTAGTAAATATTGGGGAATAGATATCTACTATAGCTATGCATAGCCCACAGTGAAGCAAGAACAAACAGGTCCCCAAAATACCTGGAAAACTTACTCTGAAGCTAGCTGTTCTCTGAGGTGGCATTGACCTCCTCAAATCTCATCCAAACTAAAATATTCAATGATTCTAAATACTAGACTCTAACTGAAGCAGTGCTAAAAGACAGACCATTTATTTTAAATAGTTATGCTACATCTATTTCCATCTTTTTTTAATAGTCTTGTGGTCAATCTCATGAAAATTTTGTAGAGGTTAATGATGTTAATGATACTAGGTCAAAATTATCAATGGGTGAGTATTACTTAGATATATTTATGAGTATCCTAATAATTTTTAGCCCACGAGGTGGAGTCAGACATGGTGGGCCAGATTTTCAAAGCGTTTAAATAATACTAAATGCATCTTTAAGGATGTTCAGCTTGCTAAAGAATTTTTGTAAATCTCATTAAATGCCTTTGATAGTTGACCCTTAATGGCTGCCTCAAGCTCATGCAAGAAATTAATGATAGGAAAATTAAGGAAATAAATGCAGTGGATAAAAGTCTACAATTTAGGGCTCGTAGACAGAGCTTTACACTAGGTATGAAAGGGGGTGGGGGTGAAATCACCACCAGCTGGAAGGGAGCCGGAATGCAGTATGCCAGTGCTTGTGAGGGAGGAATGCGCTAACAAGATCGTGCAGTCTCGTGAATTAGCAAGGCATCAAGGTGTCATGCCGGGTTGCAGACAGAGCACAGGGGTTGTTGAGGGGTTGGTTACTGTGGAAACATCTGAAAATCATCAGGGGGCTCCAGGTACCTCATCAGGGACCCAACTCAAATGTCTCTACATGAATGCCCACAGCTTGGGCAATAAACAAGAGGAGCTGGAGATGCTTGTGAGCCTGCAGAGCTATGACCTGATCAGCATCAAAGAGACATGGTGGAATGACTTCTGCGATTAGTGTGTTGGACTAGAGGGGTATAAACTGTTCAGGAAGGACAGGCAGGGGAGACAAGGAGCGGGTGTTGCCCTCTATGCCAATGAACAGATAGAATGCATGGAGCTCCACCTGGCAAGTGATGACGAAAGAACTGACTGCCTGTGGGCCAGGGTGAAAGGAAGGGTAGGAGACTTTACAGTGGGAGTCTGCTACAGACCACCCAATCAGGAGGACCAAGTAGATGAGGCCCTACATAGGCAGATAGGAGTTGCTGCTCGATCACAAACCCTGGTCCTCATGGGGGATTTTAACCACCCTGATATCAGTTGGAAAAACAACCCTCCAAGTTCAAAGGTATTGCATCCCTAAAAGGAAGAAATCAGGCAAAACCACCAGGAGACCTATATGGATAAACAAAGAACTCCTGGCTAAAATCAAATACAAAAGGGGAATACACAAGGCACGGAAGCAGGTAACCTGGGATGATTACAGTGAAGTTGCTCGTGTACTCAGAGACCAGGTTAGAAAAGCTAAGGCCCTGACAGAGTCAAATCTGGCCAGCGATATTAGAAATAACAGAAAAGGATTTTATAGGTATGTGGGAGAAAAAACGAAAACGAGAGAGAATGTGGGGCCTCTCTGGAAGGATACGGGTGACCTGGTTACTGAGGACATGGAGAAGGTTGAAATTTTCAAGAACTTATTTGCCTCAGTCTTCACTGGCAACCACTCGAACCACACCACCCAAATCACAGAGAATGTTGGCTGGGTTTGGGAGAGTGAAGAACCACCCAGGGTAGGAGTAGATCAGGTCCGGGAACACCTAGAGAACCTGAAGGTGCACAAGCCCATGGGACCTGATGAGATACATCCATGGGTCCTGAAGGAACTGGCAGCTGAAGTTTCTAGGCCACTAGCCATCATATTTGAGAGGTCCTGGCAGTCTGGTGAGGTTCCTACAGATTGGAAAAGGGCAAACATAACCCCCATCTTTAAAAAAGGGACCAAGGGCAACCCGGGAAACTACATACCAGTCAACCTTACCTCTGTGCCAGGTAAAATCATGGAACAGATTCTCCTGGTAGCTGTACTAAGGCACATGAAAAATAACCAAGTGGTTGGTGACAGCCAACATGGCTTCACTAGGAGCAAGTCATGCCTGACTAATTTAGTGGTTTTCAACGACAAAGCTACAGTGCTGGTTGACGTGGGTAAAGCAACAGATGTCATTTTCCTGGACTTGTGCAAGGCGTTTGACACTGTCCCACATGACATCCTTGTCTCTAAAATGATGAGACATGGATTTGACAGATGGACCACTCGGTGGATAAAGAACTGGCTGGATGGTCGCACTCAAAGAGTTGTGGTCAATGGTGTGTTGTCTACATGGAGACCAGTGTCAAGCGGTGTCCCTCAGGGGTCTGTTCTGGGTCCAGTGCTGTTCAACATCTTTGTCAGCGACATGGATGACAGCACTGAGTGTACCCTCAGTAAGTTTGTCGATGACACCAAGTTGTGTGGTGCTGTGGACTCACTTGAGGGAAAAGATGCCATCCAGAGGGACCTTGATAGGTTTGAGAAATGGGCCAGTGCTAACTGCATGAGCTTCAACAAGTCAAAATGCAAGGTCCTTCACCTGGGTCGGGCCAATCCTAGGCACAAATACAAACTGGGCACAGAGTGGGTTGAGAGTAGCCCTGAAGAGAAGGATTTGGGGGTGTTTATAGATGAGAAGCTCAACATGAGCGGCAGTGCGCTCATGCGGCTCAGAAGGCCAACCGCATCCTGGGATGTATCAAGAGAAGCATGGTCAGCAGGTCAAGAGAGGTGATTCTACCCCTTTACTCTGCTCTTGTGAGACCCCACCTCAAATACTGCATCCAGTTCTGGTGTCCCCACCATAACAGAGATACAGATTTGTTGGAGTGTGTTCAGAGGAGGGCCACAAAGATGATCCAGGGTCTGGAGCACCTCTGCTATGAGGACAGGTTGTGGGAGCTGGGATTGTTCAGCCTTGAAAAGAGAAGACTTGGGGGGGACCTAATAGCTGCCTTCCAATACCTGAAGGGAACCTACAGGAAGGCTGGGGAGGGACTTTTTACAAGAGTGTCCACTGACAGGACAAGGGGAAATGGGTTTAAGTTGAAGGAGAACAGATTTAGATTAGATCTTAAGAAGAAATTCTTCAGTACGAGCGTGGTAAGACTTTGGAATAAATTGCCCAGAGAAGTTGTGGATGCCCCCTCCCTGGAGGTGTTCAAGGCCAGGTTGGTCGGAGCCTTGAGTAGCCTGATCTAGTTGAGAGGCGTCCCTGCCCATGACAGGGAGGTTGGATTAGATGATCTCTAAGGTCCCTTCCAGCCTATGCCATTCTATGATGAAGTTCATCTATGATGATGAACTTTTTAGGGTCATTATAAGTACCTAAGACCACTGAAGAAGCTTTTACCAGGCAATTGCAGCTTTCCACTGCTATAGATCGGCTTTGACCCACGGAGTAAAAACTTGAAAATCTGACAGATCCTTTTGGTTACCTACTGAGGTGCTATCTTTATTTACATCAGGATTCAGAAAAGCACTTAAGTACATGCTTAAGTTTAATTTTAAGCAAATACTGGAGTGCTTTACTGAACTGGGATGCAAAATTCATTATTTTCTATTACCCAGACTCCACATTGTGTATAACAATGTAAGCATTCTTTTCAAATAAGAAACGCTTACTATTCAAGTTTATTTCTGAGCATTGTTCTACATTTGCCGGAAACAAAATAAGTCTAGGGGAATAATGTGTTTTGGAAAATTTTTATTCCCTCCAACATCAAGTGGAATTTGTTTTTGAAAAATACAAACATTTTTAAAGGTACAAAGATGTATGAGAGATTGGGAAGCATGGCTGTAGCCTGATTCATTTTGTTAATACGCTCTTATAAATCAGAAGCAGCTCCAAAGGAATTTAACTATTATGAAACCAAATGAGATCAGAATCACGGCATTAGTTTCTTCCTTAAATGCGTTTAGCATTTCTGTGATGTTGGCTTGAATTTGCTAAAATAAAGACACTTTACGTAAGTCTGGCACTGTGAAATAATTTAAAATCTTGTCTAAATGATGTATTCACACCCTTTTAAAATCCTCCTTTGCACAAGGGTTGTGTCAAGTCAGCAGAGGTGACATCCATGTCCTGTGGAAGGATGACAACAGCAGGTCACACACCTTAGCTCTGCATAAGCCAAGGCAGGTGGGCAGGTAGCAGGTAATGCGGTCCAGATGACATTGTGCTGTGCCTGAAAAAATGGGCTCTACTTTCAGTTCCTGAATCATAGGTCCATCAGAGAAACTTTATTTCCCTCAAGCTGATGTTTCTGTTGCAATCTCTGCTCCGCACTCCACTCTTCCCTGAGGCTGCATCTTCAGCGCCAGAAATACGACCCCAATAAGAGTGCAAAGGACCAATAACAAACATAAATGGGCATACATTAGTAAAATAAAATGAAATTATTCACTGATGTGGGAAAGCAGTTCCTCAGTGATGCTTTTGTCATTCTTTGAAAAGTATCTTAGCTCAGCTCACTGCAGTTAGCTATCACGTGGGTGCAAGTAGTGTTTGAAACAGTATTTCACACTGACACTGCACAGAATCCCAGACATCCATGCAGTTCCTTCCCAGCATGGACTCACAAAGAAATGGGTTTCAGAACATAAACTCTATATTTTTTTTTTCCAGAACATCTAAATTTCTATTTTGACTAGGGGTGTATTATTTAACCAGTCAACTGAACAAGAAATGATACTGTCATGGCATGATCAAAAGTTACAAAGTATCAGCAGTGTAAGTTAACTGTAGTTAGCCTCTTTCGTGTGCCAAATGAGTCAAAAATCCTCACAAAAACCCACATATATTTATAAAACTGAAGATTGTGCATAATAATTAATATGAATCTCTCTCTTACATGTGAAGTAACATAAGCGTTGGAGATAGTGGTAGGTTCTTTATGGTTTGTTTTGAAGCTAAATAAATAATTTGCAATGAAAGTTTTCAAATTATTTTAGGTTGTGTTTTTTTTTTTTTTCTCTTCCAGGAACGTCAGTAAACAGATTTGTCTGTCCTTAGATTATTTTGTTGTTGTTGTTGCATTGCTAAGCTATAATTGGATGGAATCATAGATTCATAGATTCATAGATTTCTAGGTTGGAAAAGACCTTAGAGATCATCGAGTCCAACCATCCCTAATCCCCATTAAACCATATCCTCAAGTAGATCATCCACCCTATTCTTAAACACATCCAGGGATGGGGACTCAACCACCTCCCTGGGCAGACTATTCCAGTGGCTGACAACCCTTTCAGAGAAGAAATACTTCCTAACATCCAACCTGAATCTCCCCTGACTAAGCTTATGCCCATTTCCTCTTGTTCTATCACCCATCACTAATGTAAAGAGTCCTTCCCCTACCTCCCCACCATCTTTTCTCAAGTATTTATAGGCCGTAATCAGGTCTCCCCTCAGCCTCCTCTTCTCCAGGCTAAACAGCCCCAACTCCCTCAGCCTCTCCTCATAAGTTTTATTTTCCAGCCCCTTGACCAGTTTGGTCGCCCTTCTTTGGACTCGCTCCAGGAGCTCAATATCTCTCTTAAAGCGAGGGGCCCAAAACTGGACACAATATTCCAGGTGCGGCCTCACCAGTGCCGAGTACAGGGGCAGGATCACTTCCCTGCTCCTGCTGGTCACACTATTCTTGATACACGCCAGTATCCCATTGGCCTTTTTGGCCACCTGGGCACACTGCTGGCTCATATCAAGCCGGTAGTCAACCAAGACCCCCAGGTCCTTCTCTGCCAGGCAGCTCTCCAGCCACTCTTCCCCGAGCCTGTAGCGATGCTTGGGGTTTTTATACCCCAAGTGAAGGACTCTGCACTTGGCCTTATTAAAGCTCATGCCATTGGCCTCAGCCCAACGATCCAGTCTGTTCAAATCTCTCTGAAGGGCCTCCCTACCCTCGAGCAGATCGACACAGCCTCCCAGCTTGGTGTCGTCCGCAAATTTACTGAGGGTACATTCAATTCCCTCATCCAGGTCATTGATAAAGATGTTAAACAGAACTGGACCCAGCACTGAGCCCTGGGGAACCCCACTGGTGACTGGCTTCCAGCCGGATTTAGCCCCATTTACCACCACTCTTTGGGCCCGGCCATCCAGCCAGTTTTTAACCCAAAGGAGGGTGTGCCTATCCAGGCCAGCAGTTACCAGTTTCTCAACCAGAACACTATGAGAAACTGTATCAAAGGCTTTACTGAGGTCAAGGAAAACTACATCCACAGCCCTTCCCTCGTCAACCAGGCGGGTCACCCTGTCATAGAAGGTGATCAGGTTTGATTGGCAAGACCTGCCTTTCATAAACCCATGTTGACTGGGCCTGATCACCCGGTTAAGCTGTATGTGCTCATTAATAGCACTCAAGATAACCTGTTCCATGACTTTGCCCATCACCGAGGTCAGACTGACAGGCCTGTAGTTCCCCGGATCCTCCTTCCGCCCTTTTTTGTAAATGGGGGTAACATCCGCCAGCCTCCAGTCCAGCGGAACTTCCCCAGTGAGCCAAGACTGTCCAAAGATAATGGACAGGGGTTTGGCAATGACATCCGCCAGCATCTCATCTGTTTTGATTCCTTAAATATTTCTTTTCAGAGATTCATCCACAGTATTTTAAAATTAAATTTTCATGAAAACTCACTTTCCTTGATCACTGACACTACCAAAATCTAATGATTTGAAGATAGTCTTGAAATGCATGATTTAAGGGCAAAATAAGAATGATATTATAGTTAATTAATTTTGGTAAAAAAACCCTACAAAGGCAGCAAACACTACTGCCAATGTTACAGTGAGAAGTGCATCACGAGTGCCTAGGTTACCTAGGCAGACAAGAATAAATTTATTACATATCTCTGAGGTAAGAATTGGCTTTGTCATACAGTAAGTTATGCTTCCTCTATTTGAGTGATCAGATATTGCAATCAATCATAACTGTAAAAATGTGACTTTCTACTCTACATACAAACACAAAATTTTTTTCTTCCCAAATTAAATCACTTTGTGATGTTTGCCTTCTTTCAATTGACCAAAATTTTAGTATGCCAGAAGTTAAAAAAGTATTTTTCTTTCTAAAATAAGAATTCCAACACCTGGTAAAAATTGGACAGCATTTAATAGAAATGAGGTCCAGCTCTTTTGTTGTTAAAGATCCAACAGTGGGTTTTTTTTGGTGGTTTTTTTTTTTTTTGTGTGTGTGTGTTTGTTTGTTTGTTTGGTTGGTTGTTTTTTTAAAGGAAATGTTGTTTATCCTGACAGTCTTAGTATTCTGGGAGATTACATTCACATTTTTTAAAAGCAACCCCGAGTTTTCATCTGGTTTCAGTATTAGTCCTTCTCTACTTTATATCAAAGCTGCTACATGCATTTTCTGTTCACTGTTAAAAAGTTATTTCTGTACACCTCAAAGCATGGTGCTCTAGGTCGATAGATTAATAGCAAACCATCCCTCTAACAATGAATGCTTTATTCTGACAGATCAATAGAGTTCAGTCTCTAAAGCCAAACAGATACTATTCATATATGAAGTAGTTCATGATTTATTACATTATATTTAACTACTTCACATAAGACAGTGTAAATTCCTACATGGACAATGTCAAGATATTGAGCTTAATGAATGAAAAACTGCTATGCTCATGTCTTTAGGTTTACCTAAATCCACTGCATTTCCAATACATGTATAATTATCATCAATCTATCTGCATCTCACGCACAGAGGATTGTCAGTGTATTCTATTCTTAGCCTGCATGGATTCTTCACCTAACTGAATATTGCTCACAAAGACAGTGTGGAATATCTGACATACATTATGATCCCCTTCCCACAGCCTCTTGAAAAGGGTTATGTACCAGTATAATTCCTGAAAGTCCCCAAGGCTGATTTAAATTTTCAGCTAAGAAATTGAGCTAAGAATAGTGCCAAAATTGAAGGGTTTTGAGATCTCAGAAATATTTCTGATCTTCATTATTTTTTATGTATTCCGTATGATGACAAATGACTTTAGAAAATACCATAAATACTTAATACACTTGTGACATAAACCCATTTATAATAGATACTGTGGGTGGAGTTATTTTGTAGACGATTTAGGGTAATCTCTTTGGCAGCAAGCAAACTGGAAAAAGGTTTTTTTGCATGCAGTTCTGTTAATACATAATGTGGCTTACTACATGATTAATAACTTAGTGCTTCTCATCGGGATACATAAAATGTAGTAAAAATAAATAAAACCATAAAACAATTAAGGGGATTTGTACTCACTGATTTGTTCCTGTTTATGAATATACAGTGTTAGTATAAACAGACAGGGGGTCCTCACTTTATCCTTTTATCATTTCCAAATGTTGTTATAAGATGGTAACCCCACTGAAAACAAACAAAACAGCATGTCATGTAAATGTAACTTCAATCTAACATTGTGTTAGGTCAGCTTGGCTTTGAGAAATATGTGGCTTTTTCAACTGTTACTTTTGCTGGAAAGTTCTGTCACTTAAAAGCAAAACAAAAAAACCTTATGTGGAAAAGTTACCGAAATGGTATTCACTAGAGTCAGTTTTCAGTTGAATTATTCATAAGACTTTACATTTTATGCATTTATCGGGATATTTCTTTAATGAAGAAAACTTGAGTTCATAAAAAAATTCTCTGCCTATCCTCAAGTAAACTCTCCAAACTACATCCTTTATATTAAGACAAATGTGTTCCCAGTAACATTTTCATTTCAGTGAATGTTACACTATCTTTAAGATACAAGGTTGTACCCCAATGGTGCTATTACTTCTTCACTTCCCAACTTACGCAAAACAAGATGTATTTCTGTGAAGATGGCTGAGAGCGTAGATGCTGAGCATGACGGAAGCACTAACTACATGGGCAAACATAGCAGGGGCCAGGAACCAGCCCGCAAAGAAGTGGCAAGGCAATGGGTGGTGCCTCTCTAGAGAAGGGAGTCCCATCTAATAGGACCCATCTAGTGGGTAGAAATCCTGCTGCCCCACAGAGCTGCAGTAATAAGGCTATGAGAAACTTTGTAAAACTGTTAACATTCCTATGAGAACACAATGTATGGGAGTTTTCTACCAGAAAGTTAAAGTGATGTCAAGTAAAACTATGTCCTGCTTTCATACCATGGACTTGGAATAAAGGCTACAAAAGAAGCACTTTGCCTTTTAACGTGTATTTGAGCCATAGAACTAATTGCTGTATATAAATAGTACAGAATGAAAGAAAAAGCATAAAATGGTTTAAAAACTACTTAAAAATCATGCAAGATTTAGATTTGGAAACACGGCTACAGACCTTTGTCTCTGGAAGCCTCTAAGCTGTTGATTGCTGGAAAAAGCAATTAAGATGTAACAAAAGATATGCTGCTGCAGGTTGGTTCACTTACACTCCTTCCCTCAGTTTCTGCTGCTAGCAATAGTCTTCAGCCAGGGGTGCAGGCAGGATGCTGCTTTGAGTCTCCCTTGTCCTGCCCAGCATGAATGCCCACATGCTTTGGTAGTGCAGGGCTGGGCACAAACATTTGAGGTAAAAAAAAGGGCTGCATAGCGCCATATACATGAAAGTAGGTCTGGAAGGTGAGAACTTAAGAACTTTTAACTGTAGTTGTGGCAATTATTTTGTGGGCTTTAACCCACAAAAGTTGTTAATTACTTTTTAATATTTCCTCTATTTCTTGAACTACTAGTTTGATAACGATAGTGTGATCTGATAAATTAATTTATAGATCTCGGGGCTTGAAGAACGACATTTTTCCTTGTTATTGAAACAAGCACTTAGCAGTGTTTGCAAAATGCTTGTGTTCATTTCATCTTCATTTTCTTTTGTCAAACACACTCATTAAGCCTTATGATTTCAAAATTAACAAATTTTACTACTGATAACCTTTAATCACAAAAGATATGCATTGCTCTATGTATTAACCTGCTAAGATAATTAGCAAAATTGTGATGGCCACACTCACAGGAGAAGAAATTTATTGCATGAGGAAACACACTGTTCACCATAAATGTCTTGCAATCTGGCACTACTTTTTGAAGATGTTCTCAAAATAGTTTGCCTTGCGATTGTTAAGGCAAAGAAAAGGGAAAAGAAAAACCAAAAGTTTACAGTGTGAATACATTACGTTTTTTCAATCAGCATAGCCCCCTGAGAATTTGTACTGCAAGATGAGTGTGTGTGGCTCCATGTGTGTTTGCATGTATTGAAGGTGTTTTTCATTTCTACGATGTAATAAGGCTTAAACTGATGCGAGAAGAGGACGTTTTGTTCTACAACTTTATACTACAGGAAGAGCTAAAGAACAACAAAAATAAATTCAAATACTCTGTGTTCTGTTCAATAATGGTCTTTTGCAGGACAGTCAAGTTTCCCACAGAGTAAATACAATCCATATTATGTAAATATGATCCTCTGTACATTCATTTAATTTAACATTACCATCAGAATAGCACATTTCACACGTGGGAATGCAAATCCCAGCAAGGGAGCAAATTAACTGCCCACAAATTGTTTGCTAACTATGAAGTTTTCCGAAAGAAATCTCCAAGGTATATCTTTACCAAGGGCACAGTATTAGAACTCTAATACCACATGTTTCCATTTGAACAGATGGCAGTGAAAGATTTGCCTGCAATGTGTTATTAGTTAACAGAAAAAGACTTACTGATAGAGATCAAGGGTAGTGTTTAAATTTACGTAGAGGAATGGTGGTTTGTAATCCATTCATACTTGCAAGTATAATTACTTTATAATTACTTGTAAGTGGATAGAACCTCAAAAGTCCAATATTTTTTCTGCTCCAGAGACTGTATCTTATCTGCTATTGTAATCATCTCTTTAATGTGTTAAAAGATGCCTTAATTCAGGTTCATCTGCTGTTGAACTAAGGCAAATCGTAACATCGTTTCCGTAATTTCATTTCTAAAAATTCAGAGGAAGCAACACATTTTATGAATACTATAATTTTAAGAAACAAGAAATCGTTGTTCATTAATGGCACACTTTGCATTAAATGTCTAAAAGCTAAAGCAAAACACATGCTTATGTTATTTTTGTTAGTTATTTGTCCTTTAATACAGACAAAACAGTGACCTGTGACTGAGAGTTTGAGACTCAGCTAGCGCATCAAGAAACACAACCTTCCCCTACTTTCTTCTTGACCAGAAAGTGTTCAGTGCGTAGCAGGTTCAGCCATCGATCCTCCCTGTCCGATTCATAATTCTTTCCAGTGACTGGCAGGATAGAGTTAAGTGACTTCAAAGTGTCTGAAAGTCCTGTCTGAAGTTAGTGAGAGCACTCTTATGGACATAGTTAGTCATATGTATCAGTGTCTGAAGGACAAGGATGAGGGGTGCTGGGCTAAGCTTGCCATCTCACATTAAAATAGTTGTGAAAAGATGCATTGAGTCAAATTCTATTGTATTTATTCTATGTGAACAGATTAAGGTTAAAATAATCTGCAGTTAAATATGAATAAAGAATGATACGGTATACACATCACAGATAAAAGTTTAGGACAAACACGCCAGTAGAAATGTTGCTATATTTCAGTTCTGCACAACGATCTAAATAACAATTGAACACACACAGAGTAGGTGAATGAGTCAGCTTTCATTCCATAGGAAATTTCCCCTTCTCCATGTGCAAATTTCATTTTTTACAAAAGAAAGAGATTCAAGAAGTAAATTTATTTCTCAGTGTCATTCAAGATGAAAGTTATTGCCATCACTTAAATGTGTTAAAATAGATGCAGAGTGGTTTTAAAATTAATAGTATTATATAAAAAGAATATATTCCTTTTTCACATGCAAGGCTTTAGTACTATTTTAAAGCAAAAATGCTACTGACATTCAATATGAGATATGCAAATGTACTTATCTCTGGTATGTGGAATATTTTTTGTTAAATTACTTTCAGGAAAAAAATGCAAATTTTTTATTTGATATTTAGGACATTTCACTTAGAATAATTATACTTGAGATGCAAAATAGTTTTCTAGTCTTATGAACCCTGTTACTGCTTCTGCTTTTTACTTTTTTATTGAAGATGATTTTCTTTTGACAAAAAAAAAAACAGAATGTCATGAAAATATAACTCAAATTCTAGGAGAAGTGTTCATGGTTTTGTATGATTCAACTGTATACTAGTGCCAAATACTAATAAAAATTCTCAGCTGGCATCTTACTCCATCTTATAATGCTTTTACAGTCTGTTTTTGGCCATCTCCAGTAGGGGATGCTGGGAACATGATGTCATACTCTTCTGAAAAAAAGCAAGATTCATATATAAAGAGTACACACAAGATAAGTTCAGTGTAAGACTTGTAATCCTTTTACTCAATGTTGTTAAGCCTTTTCTAAAGCTTTCGTGGATTTTGGGAACCCACAAATCTGGAAGAACATTTGGCCATCAGAGAGTGTCCAGCACAGAGATCAGAGGTCTAGAAAATATGACCTCTGAGGAGAGATTGAGAGAAGAGGGTTTGTTTAGTCTAGAGAAGAGAAGACTAAGGGGAGACATGAGAACAGCGTTCAAATATGTACAACTGTGCTGCAAAGAATTGGGCAATAATTTGTTCTTCCTGTCCAGTTAGGACAGGGCAAGAAATAGTGGTCTTCAAATGAAGTAATATAGAAATAAGTGAGAAAAAAAATCTATTTGTTGACAATGAAAGCTTTGGGTGCCACAAATACTAGAGGAAAGGTAAGCAAACAATAATGACAGATCTTTCATCTTTTAAGACTCTTCTCTTAGATCATTTTCCTCTTGAAGTAAGTTGAGCTATTGAAACAATAGAATGAGAATCCAAGCTGTGAAAAATGGAAGTCTCTTTCAGAAGGTATTTACTGAAGCAGAAGCTTTTGTTCATTATGGGTAGCCAGTCAAGTCCTTGTTCAGCTGCAGCTGAGAAGCAAGTGCTGTTTTAAGACATATGACACACATAATACAGATGTGGCATATTATGCTAATTCTGCAGGTAGCATTTGCAAAGCTCGTAATATTTCTTGTGCTTAGGTCAATTGCCTAAAAACACGCACTTAATGCCTTTTGAGTCACTAAAGCCTAGTGTATCTGACATCACAGAACATTTCGGCTTGGAAGGATCTCAAAGATCATCTAGTTAAAACCCCCCTGGCATGGGAAGGGACACCTTCCGCTATATCAGGTTGCTCAAAGTCTCACCCAAGCTGGCCTTGAACACTGCCAGGGATGGGGCTTCCACAACTTCTCTGGGCAACCTGTTCCAGTGCCTCATCACCCTCAGAGGGAAGAATTTCTTCCTTAGATCTAATGGAAATCTACCCTCTTTCAGTTCAAAGCTATTATCCATGGTCCTATCACTACAGGTCCTTGTAAAAAGTCTCTCCATCTTTCTTGTACACCCCCTTTAAGTACTGGAAGGCTGCTAGAAGGTATCACTGGAGCCTTCTCCAGGCTGAACAGCCCCAACTTTCTCAGCCTGTCTTCATAGCAGAGGTGCTCCAGCCCTCGGATCATCTGTCGTGGTTTTAGGCTGATCCAGCAATTAAAACTCACACAGTCTCTCCTTCTCCAGTAAAGTAGAGAGGAGAGAAAAAAAAACAAAGGGACTGAGGGTTGAGACAAGAACAGAGGGAGCACCCACCAACCATGGTCCTGGGCAAAACAGACAGGGCTTTCTCAAAGCAAAACAGTTTATTAATGATTACTTAGAAGGCCAAAGGGAAACAAAAACCGATTACTCGAGAGGACAGAAAGAAACAGAACCAGATCTTAAAACCGACACCTTCCCCCCGCCCCCCCCCTTCCTTTTCCTCCCGGCTCTACCTCCTCCCCCCAGCAGCACAGGGGGCAGGGACTGGGGGAGTGCAGGTCAGTTCATTCCGTGCTGTTACTGCTGCTTCTTTCTTAAAGGAGAAGGAGTCCTTACACCCTTTTCGCCTGCTCCAATGGATCCCCTACCCACGAGGAAAAATCCACAAACTTCTCCAGTGTGAGTCCAGCCCACTGGAAACAATCCTTCCCCACAGATTGCTCCAGTGTGGGCTTTACCACAGTCTCAGGTACTTAGGGAGCTGTAGTCACTCGCTCCGGCATGGGTCGTCACGCAGACTCCAGATGCCTCTCTGCCTTGTTGTGCACCCCAACACGACCATCCTCAGGCTCAGGCATCTTCTCCCCACGGGCTGCGAGTGGGTCTCTGCTCCACTGAGGCCGTCCTGGTTGCAGGGGGCTGCCTGCTATCTCACCATCAGCCGCAGGGGAAACTCAGCTCCGGCACACCTCCTCCTGCTCCATCCTCACTGACCTGCTGTCGATGCAGCTGTTTCTCTCAGATCTCAGTCCTCTCCAGGTGACCTCAGCCCAGTGGGCACCCTGGGAGTGGGGTGCCCCTGAGATCCCCAGCTGGCTCCGCTGCCGCCATCCTCTGTGGGTGGCACCGGCCCGATGCAGGCAGCTGCCCGGCCGGGAGCCAGGGAGCGGGGGCAGTGCCCTCCTCCCTTCTCTGCTCGATCCTGGGCGAAGCACCTTTTCCGGTTCCTTTGTCCTGACTTAAATAGGGCAATTCGCAGAGGTGCCCTATTGGCTCAACCCCGAGGGGGATGGCAGTCTGATCTGGTGGCCAGAACTAAGCCTAACCCGGTTCCAAAACCAGGGAGGTCACAGGGAGCAAAGCCCCTCTCCTGCCACCAGAACCACCCCCCCCTCCACATCAAACCATGACATCATCTTTGTGGCCCTCCTCTGGACCCGCTCCAACAGCTCCATGTCCTTCTTCTGTTGGGGGCCCCAGAGCTGAATGCAGTATTCCAGGTGGGCTCTCACAAGAGCAGAGTAGAGGGGTAGAATTCCCTCCCTCGACCTACTGGCCACACTTCTTTTGATGCAGCCAGGATACAGTTGGCTTTCTGGGCTGCCAGTGCACATTGCTGGCTCATGTTGAGCTTCTCATCGACCAGCACCTCAAAGTGCCTCTCAGGGCTGCTCTCAATCTCTACCCAGCCTGGATTTGTGCTTACGGGATATCCATACAGGAGTAGCAGATGTAGCCCCAGATCTAAAGGAGACTTCTTTCCTTCTGGAATTGCAGCTGGAGGCCAGGTGTGGTAGGTAAAGCTTCTTCTACAGGAGTACTAGAAACAAGCAAATGAATCAAGTTCCTAGTGCCTGGAGTTTAAAGGCTTGTCAGCAAACTGGAAAGAGACTATTAAAGAAAAATTCAAGGTTTGGAAAACATGTTTTTTAATGACACTGAAGAAGCTGAAACAATTAAGTACAGAAAAGTGAGGGCTACAAGTACGAAACATTCGCAACGATTCTGATTTCTAATAAGGAACAACTTGTTGAACATTTTGTATGCTGAACTTAACAAGTTTGCACTACAAAATTAACACACATTTTTGACAGTGAGAGTCATTCAACAGTTACAATTTGCATAAAGATATGATGAATTATCTTACCATTTGAAATTTGTTAAATCAAGAAGAGTCTGTTCTAAAGATGTACTGTGTCTAAAATAGAAATTATGAACTGGAAAAGAACTGAATTTTTTGGTCTGTGTTATGCATAATGCTAAATGAGATTATATCAGCAAGTCTTAATAAGGGCCACAGCTAAAATATTTGATCTCAGCCTTTAAAGAAAATTGAAATAAACCTACTGACCTGTGTAGGTCTTTGTAGGTTTGCTATAGCTGCACACATAAACAGCAAAAGTTAATCCAAAATCACTACAGTAGATGTTAAAAGTATTCCTCTTAGTTGTAAAGTACATGTACTTATAAATTAGTATCTGTTGCATTAATTCAACCTCTTTTCCAGCTTACTAACTACTTTTCTATTACAACGTCAACTTCAGAGCAAGGTCAGTTTGTGTAAATTTTGTTCATATGTATGTGGATAGATATGTGCAGCTTCTCGCTCACTCCTCCTCATCAGTGAGGTGGAGAGGAGAAAAATGTAACAAAAGGCTTGAGGCTCGAGCTAAGAACAGGGAGGGATTACCCACCAACCATGGTCCTGGGCAAAACAGACTCGGCTTGGAGAGAAATCAGTTCGATTCATTAACAGTTACTTCAGAGAGGATAACGACAAATAAGGCCAGATCTTAAAAACACCTTCCTCCCACCCCTCCCTTCTTTCCGGCTCTACCTCCTCCCTCTCAGCAGCTCAGGGGGACGGGGGAATGCCATTTCTGCTGCTCCTTCCTTAAGGGAGAGGACTTCTTACACTCTTCACTTGCTCCAACGTAGGGCCCCTCCTCATGGGAGATAGTCCTCCCTGAACTTTTCCAATGAACTTTTCCTGCAGGATGCAATCCTTACCCATCAGATTGCTCCACGGCGGCTTTTTCAATGGAGTCATGGATTCTTAGGGTGCAGCCACCTGCTCTGGCCTGGAGTCCTTTCCCATGGACTGCACATGTGTCCCTGCATCACCATCAGTCTCCAGCAGCATGGATGTCCTTCCTACAGAGACAATCCCCTACTAACTCCATTGAGGGCAGACATGTCTGCTCCAGCATGGGGTTCTCCACAGGCTGCGGGTTGATCTCTGCTCCACTGTTAATCTCCATGGCTGCAGAGGGGCTGCTGCCATCTCACCACGGGCTGCAGGGGAACTTCAACTCTGGCACACCTCTTCCTGCTCTTCACTGACCTTGGTGTCTGCATAGCTGTTTCTTTCAAATCTCAGTCCTCGCTCTGCTGCAGCTGTGTGTGGGGCCCAACAAACCTCAGCAGTCCTCGGCAGGATGAGCTCTGCCCATTGGGTGCCCTGGGAGCAGGACACTTTGGACATCTCCAAGCCATACCACTGTGGCCATCTCCAGTCAAGTGGTGGTGGCCCAATGTGGTCAGCCACCTGTCCGGGAGGTCTCCCTGCCTCACCCCTCTCTTTCCTGCACATCCGGCCTAGGTCAGGTTTCTTTGTTCCCTTCTTAAAAGTGTTTATTCACAGAGATTTCATAGATTTCATAGATTTCTAGGTTGGAAAAGACCTTAGAGATCATCGAGTCCAACCATCCCTAATCCCCATTAAACCATATCGCTAAGTAGATCATCCACCCTATTCTTAAACACATCCAGGGATGGGGACTCAACCACCTCCCTGGGCAGCCTATTCCAGTGGCTGACAACCCTTTCAGAGAAGAAATGCTTCCTAACATCCAACCTGAATCTCCCCTGACTAAGCTTATACCCGTTTCCTCTTGTTCTATCACCCAACACTAATGTAAAGAGCCCTTCCCCTACCTCCTCACCATCTTTTCTCAAGTATTTGAAGGCTGTAATCAGGTCTCCCCTCAGCCTCCTCTTCTCCAGGCTAAACAGCCCCAACTCCCTCAGCCGCTCCTCATAAGTTTTATTTTCCAGCCCCTTGACCAGTTTAGTCGCCCTTCTCTGGACCCGCTCCAGGAGCTCAATATCTCTCTTAAAGCGAGGGGCCCAAAACTGGACACAATATTCCAGGTGCGGCCTCACCAGTGCCGAGTACAGGGGCAGGATCACTTCCCTGTTCCTGCTGGATACACTATTCTTGATACGTGCTGCTATCCCATTGGCCTTTTTTGCCACCTGGGCACACCGCTGGCTCATATCAAGCCGGTAGTCAACCAAGACCCCCAGGTCCTTCTCCGCCAGGCAGCTCTCCAGCCACTCTTCCCCGAGCCTGTAGCGATGCTTGGGGTTTTTACATCCCAAGTGAAAGTATCTGCACTTGGCCTTATTAAAGCTCATGTTGGCACTGGTTGGCTCTGCCCTGTCCAGACATGGGTCCCACTGGTTTTGGAACCAGGGACACTTGTCACATTTCTTTACAGGGGCTAACTCTGTAGCCTCTCCCCTGCTGCCAGAATTCTGCCACGTAAACCCAGTACAATATGATCATCCTTTCTCTTGCAGACTAAGGTTTTAAAACTTCAGGCCTTCATATGCTTAAGCATATGGACCCCATTGTCAGCAATTGGAGTAGTTTCACCGGGCTCAAAAGGTCACCCATGGCAAGAATGAGTTTGAGGCTAAGATGTTTCCATGGAAAAGTCTATAGATGAGTTTGCTGCTTAAGGGCCTGTTACTGTTTACGGAGAGCGGGACTGCATCTTAAGCCATTTGAGATGCCCTGTGATCACCTGCAAAGCTGCCACTCCAGAAGGGTGCAAATGCTCTATAAGTTCTGCAACGTATCTTCCAGCCTTGGCACTTGTCACATACGTTGGGTATCTACAAAGCGCTTGGACATCTTAAGTGTTACTGGTTGCTTGTGTTTAAGCAGCTGAATCTCTCTCTTGCCTACATTAAAAAAACCCATGCATCCAAAGTAATGAAAAACCTAGAAGAAATTAAACTGAAATATGAATTTTTAAACTTCTCATTGTCATCTAAGTTTAGTGTTTCACAGTCTTTCAATATTTTTATCCTCCTTGTGAGACAAAGGAGGTTTGTTACCCTCATTTTCAGGAAAAAAACTACCATGAGTAAAATAATTCCTCGATGCGAAGTATCTAGTAAAACAGAAAATCCAGCCTTCACCTTCTACTCTCTGGCAGTGCAGAAATTTTGCATACTTCAACTCTGCATAACAGTAAATTTATAATAAAGCTAGTCTAAAATGAATGTTTTTGTGAAAAAAATCAAACTAAATTAATGTAGCTAAAGACATCTGTGACTGTCATATGGGAAAGGCACGACAGAGAAATAGGTCTCCTGAGCCCAAAATCTTTCACATCCTTCTCTATTCTCAGTTCTTCTAGGTATTTGGCAGGTTTATTTTGAGAATTCTGTATTTCAAATTTGATATTCAAACTGTGCAATTAAAAAAGATGGATTATCCAAGACATATTCAAATAAAGTTAAAACCACACTATTGTTGATCTACTTTTATGTCAACAGTGCCTCTCCAGACACAAGAGGTTTCTCCTACTCTTATGTCACCAAACTTTGTTTATAGTTTAGAAAGACTAAAGCAAGAATAAAGGATGGGTTATGAATATACAAAAAGTTGCTTTTCTTCTCTTTATCTCATTCTCTTTGGCTGTACTCAGAGATTTTAATAACGTACTTCCTCAGCAAAGTTTTTTGATAACTCTGGAGGACCTCAGCTATGTCAGAGCTATAAGATATTTTGTACTGGATCGTGACAATAGACAATTTTTCAAAACTCTAAAGTCTAGAGCAAGTAGGAACTTAAACTATATTTGAGCGACTTTGAAAAAAAGTCAGCTAAAATTGTGTAAAATATAATGGAATCTATTCATAAATTACTGCAAAATTGACAATAAAAACCCACCCAAACAAACCTTCATGTAAGACATTAAAAAGAAGCTTCTGTGATATTCCTTAACTCATATATTTAAAGCAAGCAGCAGCTACAGGAATATTTTGTCTTTTAATTCCACAGTTCGTTTTCATTCAGTCTTCCATCCTGCCTTGATATCCTACAGCATATAGCCTGGAGAAACAAAAAGTTAAGATACTGGATCTTTAATTAGCTTAATTCAGCTTTAAAGGTGCCTTTTTTATAAGTTTCTGGAGAAAAAGTGCATACTTTGAGTTTGCATTACAGTGATGTGGATGCTGTACAGTTCCTTGGGCAGCTAAGGTCGAGTCTACATCAATGAAGGCTGAGACAACAAGCTGGAGGCAGCTGTGTCCGCAGGGCCAGGGCTGGAGTGAGTTTGGGAGAGGGGAGCAGAGGCTTCCTCTAAACAGAAGCCACAGCATAAAGCAATGTCTAGGCAATGTGTATGATCTGAGACTGGGCTCCAGATCAAATTCTCTGATGGTATAGCCATGGCCTGGAAGTCATAATCATGGGGATGAATGGAGAATTTGGCATGCAAGGATTCTCGCTCTAGTGTATTTCTTTTTGGTCATAGTATTTGCTGATCTCGTTCTTCCCTCAGTGCACTATATAGCACTATTCACCTGCCATACATTTGACTGAATATTTGTGATAGCCTTCTGTTTCTAATAGCCACTTGCTGGTCCTTGGCAGATAGCCGCAATAAGACTAGAATAACATAGGCTAAGTGAAACAGAAGAAGATTGCCTTCTTTTAAAATACATGTTTTATAGCCTCAGGAAATTGTTATAAACCATTGCACCTTAGAAAAGGAATAAGGGTTTCTATTTAAAGCAGCCTTTGCAAACAGCCCCTTGACTCGCTGTGTAGCTTGTGCAATCACACGGACAGGACTGGATGGAACTTATTATTTTTAGTAGAATCAGAGAAGACCTGCAAAGCTGGCAAACTAGGTGGGCTTTCCTGTTGGCTTGCTGATCTCAAGGCGTGTGTAGATATCTCATAGCTTACACAGCTGTAACGTTCTTTCACACACTCTGGTTGGACTATCACATATGTTGCCACAAAATGTTAAGACATCAAGACTTAAATGTTCTTTTGTTCCTTTTTCTTCTCTGTGTATGTTTTACTCAGTAGCTTTGTTTATTTTCTTAAAATATTTCCTTTTTGTTTGCATTTCTTGGCAAAGGCCTCCTTGTGTTTTTATAACTGTAATCTTCTTTTGGTCCCTCTGCCAGTTATATTACCCAAGATTAGCCACAAGTGTGCTCCAAGGGTTTCAGTTCCTCAGAAGCACTCGTGGTGCTAACAGGAAACCAAAAATAGCTTTTCATTTGCCTCTCAGCCTAATTTGTTCAGTCCAGGTACAACACTAAATTACATAAACGTTTTCTAACATTGTTTTCCTTTTTTTTATCTCTCTGCTCTCAGTAAATAAAAAAAGTCATCTTATGTTGAAGAAGTGCTGCAAAAAGCAGATAATTGTCTTTAGTATGGAATTACTTATATGGATTTTTTATGTGCTAGGGAAATGGCTATTTTAGAGCAGAATAAATTTCCTCAAATGTTATTTCTGAGTCAGAACTTCCTTAACAGCTACTGGCATTTCAGCTTTAATGTAGCATTAGGAGTCCGTTTTTGGAGCAGGTCAACAGGAATGCTGTTACTGTTCCAGTTAGGATGAGCATGTGAGACAACCATGATCTTCCAAGTGCTCCTATAAATGTTACAGTATGACTTTTGTAGGGAAAGATCAAATATTAATTTAGAATCTGGTCAAATGAAATAATAGTCAAATGTACTTTATGATTAACATTTCCATAAGGTCAGTGTCCCTTATGATGAGAGAACAGAAGAAATCCCTTTTTATGGAAACCAGAATTCCTAAATGGTTAATCCACAGACATTTCGCTAAAAGCTACATTTCTAACTTTGTGTAATTTTTAAAATTTTATTTTACTAGCAGGCTGAAAGTTGTTGGCTTGTCAGAAGCCTCCTTCAAAGAGCTAAATACCAGCACCTCCTGAACTAACAATAAGACATGTTTTACTAGTAGTGATGAAACATCTTCTATAAACACTCCCTACCTTACTGACCATCCTTTCCCAGTATTGATTCACCACTGAAATATTTGTGTCACTTGAGTTCAAGTACATGAAACCAAACCTTTCAGTGCTTGGAGTTGTATGAGTGCCACTAAAAGCAGCATGCACTTCAGCAGTTAGTGAATTAAATAAGCAAAAGCATGCTAATGGTCTCTGTGAGACCAGTACTGCTGACCTTAGAGAGAGAATGATAATAAAATGAAGAATACAAACAAGAGATGGAACCATGGGCCTTTTATGGGTCATATCAATAGAGCATGAAGGGATTCAGAGCTACATGTTATCATTGTCAGACCTTCAAAAGAAATGTATTTTCTGTTTCTTTAGAATTGCGCTATCAGAAACTACTCTGAATAATTTCCCTCAAATATTTGCAAGATCCTGTCCCTATTACATTTCTGCTCAATTCAGCAGTTGATAACAATTGCAAAAAACTTGAACTAACCTGTTAAAACCAGGAAATACTCCACAGTTAAGAGAAGTTTTGCTCTTATTTCACAAGAGTCACAATTTGGCCAATAAAAACCAGAATGCAAATAAATTATATGGAATTACTTTTATTGACAAGATATTTCAGAGTTGACTGCAATTTGACTTTTCTGCTCCCTGGAGTTTTTTCATATAGTGTTTAATTTTAAGTATAGAATGACTGGTGAACAAAATATGTTATCGTTACATAACAGATATTTTAAACAGAAGAATGTTAGATTCAGATTACAAGCCACCAATATTTAATTATGATTTTCCTTTAAAATATCTCTTACTATATGTTTAGCTAGGAGGAAGTAATCAGGTAACATATGAAAGATAGAATAACTAATATGAAAAGTAAAATATATTTTTTGCAGAATAATATAGCTACATAAACCAAGGGGCTTCCATGCAAATGGCATTTCAGGTTTTTTCCTCTTATTTATTTATACTGTATCATGTATACTGTACCTCATGGTGGAGAGTAAGAATGTGAGCAGTGGTTTAGATCCACAAAACAGATTGGGGCCAGCTATGCCCTTTGGAAATCTTTTGTTGTTTCGAATAGCATGTTTTCTTCTCTGCTGTGAATATATTGCAGGGGTTTGTGTAAAACTATTACTTACTTATTCAGGCCTTGTAAATCAAAGAAAGACTTGGGCCAAAGCTGTGAAAGAAAAACAGACTACCTCTTCCAAAATATGAAAGCATCCTGGGATGTTTTGTCTTGACATGGGCAGATGTTGGCAGTCAAGCTATTTGACCCTGGCACCAATTCAATGAGTATTTATTTTCAATCACATGAGAGGAGGAATGAAGTCTTGATGTTGCTGAATTCCTGATGTAGTATTTTTTAAATAATTTAATTTATGGCAGTGTAAACAAACACATGTAACAGTGAATAGAAGAACTGACTTATTAGGGAACAAAAGAAAACAAAAAAGGAGGGAAATAATGTACTTTCTCTCCTTCCTCCCACTCCAGAAAACATTAAAATCACGTGTCCCGACTCTGTGAACATTTATCCAGATAGTTTTACTTTCAAGAAAACTATCCTATGAATGCTGATAGTTTGTAATCTGTTTGGATGACCATTCATGTATCACCCAATAGAATGGATTTAGGATAGCAGTGAAGATTTCATGGATAGTATCACAGCATTTCCCTGTTCATAATGCATTTACTTACAAAGCTATATATACCCAAAAAGGTTTTAGATTTTTTTTTTCTATTTCTTACTCAGCAATGTAAGTTTACCATGTTTGCCTAAAGTAAAAGTACAAGTAATAAAGGTAAGATCAGGAGGAAGCTTATAATATTTTGGTGCTTGAGCTATGCAGCCAGACATGAGAAGCCAAGTCCTGGTTCTTTGGAAAATCATATGCGTATGCTAGCTGACATAATCTAGGAAAAAAAAAGAAGAAAAGGAAAAGAAAAAGTAGTTCTTCCAAAGCTACTAGTAATTAAATACAGAAAACTTGCACCTTTACTGACAGACAGTAGCTGTGCATTTTTTATCTGTAAGTATTTTACCATTAGCAAATGTTAAAGAAGGCAATAAAGTTAAGCTTTAGAAACTATGAAAGTTAGCTATGGCTATTGCTAGCCATTGCCAGTCATTACTCCAATCTAGCTTTCTGCACACTATTGTCTGTCGATCTCTGTTGTCTTCTTTTACACAAATACTTCTTTCTGCCTCTTCCTCCTTCTTATTCCATTTTCTTAATTTTCCATTCTCCAATCTAAATTGTTATTGAGAGGTGTATATTTTTAAAGTATAATGGACCATAAATACTTGTTTTTTCTCTTGAAAACATATAATAAAACCAAGGAATGTTAAAGATCTGTAATTATCTTTTTCTTACTGCTGTGGGTGCTGCCATGAAACATTCCCTTTCATGCGTATGTTAAAATACACAAGAAGCAGTGTATTGCTCAGAGCTTACTGGAAGTGACTCATAATTTGTGTCTTCCCATACATATTCTTATACGTTTTATACCTTCTGCTGATTTTATTACTGATATATTGCAGCATCATGCTGCCATAAAGGGAACTGGCATAGGGCAATTTAAGGCTAAAAACAAGAATGCTAGAGTTTAGGTAGAAAACTCACTCACACTCATAGGCAATCTGTATCTTACACAGCCAGGAGAGAAGGCAGGTTGAGTGATGTTCTTACCAGTGACACATTAATTTACTTACACTTACGATTCAGTCATATTTTAGCACAAACCTCCATGTACATACACTTTATATGCACGTCCTCTATCCAGCTTCCATGTTTTTGGCAGACATTAACCATATCTACG
Source organism: Tauraco erythrolophus (assembly GCF_009769465.1). Lineage (NCBI taxonomy): Eukaryota > Metazoa > Chordata > Aves > Musophagiformes > Musophagidae > Tauraco > Tauraco erythrolophus. Next base: position 61,065,739 of record NC_141466.1, on the reverse strand, counting down.
TTTTTGGTTTTGCACCTGCAACTAATTGTCTAAAGAAATCCATGTAATGAAAGCACTGGTGTGGCTGAGAGGCGCACCAGACAGATGTGCACACAAAATACACTAAAAATTTAACTTGTGTTTACCTTGGTTGCCCATTAGCAACAGTTACACAATGCTTTGGCTACTTGAGTTTTGAGAAGGAATGCAAAAACACTAGAAAATGAGGGAAAATAAAGGCACTGCAAATGAAGAATAAATCCAAGTGTATGCTGTTAATTGCTCTCTCTTTAAAAAACATGATTCAACTCCTACACAGCAAAGATACAATAACACACTTTTCTAAATAGAGTAACAGTAAGAAGGGCTGCTAGAGAAGCTGACTTTTCCTTTAACTACTGTTCTTTAAAAGTGATTCCATTCAACAATGTACGAGGTCGACAAGTCAACGCAAGACCACCCTGCTTGGGGATTTGCTCTCAACACAGAGTTGTGTCGAATCCCTCAGCTGAGAAATGTCAACCAGCACCTTTCATATTTATGGTGACTCATAAACAGGAAACTCAGCCCTGTACACGACACTGGAGCTTTTTCATATCTTAGATCCTTTTATGAAGGATAAAGAAAAGAGTAAAAAAAAAAAGAAAAAGAAAAAGAGAAAAAGAAACCTCTCAAAACAAAACAAAGAACTTTGCAGGACATTTAAAGCAGCTGCCTTCTATTTTACATGCCAAAATAAATATTGCCAAATTAGTAAGGCATACTGAACAAATTAAGCGCTAAATGCAAATTTATCAACGGAAATACAATGGTAGAGTAGCCAAGGAGCTTGCAGTGGTATAGTTCATCTTTGTAAGTAGGTGTTTTGGTTGGCCAGTTGCTAGAGAGTGACATGGGAACAGTAATATAAAAAGAGAGCATTTCTGTTACACCCAAGATGAACAGTTTGTTTTAGAAAGTTCAAGTAAACATTTTCTAACATACATTCACTAGTTTCAGAGTGTCTTTTGCTACCAAGAGAGAGATAAAAACTGGTTTTAAAAGTCTCTTGTGAAAATACAACATTTCAGAAATAGTAATGTCAGCTTGATAAATTATCCAACAAAATTTTGGTGGAGTTTCTCATTTCAGAATAATGATAAAGTCATGGTTCTATTCCCTCATATTCTTATAAGGATACTCATGGCCTTTTTACCTCTGATGTGATTTAACCTTAAATAACTAGAAAAAGCATTACAAGAGCTGCTACATACATGTGTTACAAATGTGCAAGAATACATATATATATACACACATCCCCAATATCCAGAGGGAAAAAAACAGTCTAATACACTAAATCTAGTGCCTGGATAGTTCATACACATGATTTACACGAAAGCTCATGGGCCATTTTTTTTCAGTATGCTGTTCACTTTTTCATAAGTAAATTTCAATGTTACTGAAAAAAAATTATTTTCCATTAGGAAAATCGAAGCTCAAAATTTTGCTTCAGTTCAGTCGAACCCAGACTTTCTTGTGTTTTTGCGTTACTGGTTTGTTGGCTTGACACAAAACATTCAGATTTCAAATGAAATGTTTAAGTTCTCCCTTTGATAAAGCTGATAATACATTGCAGGAAAAGTACTCTGGCCAAGTCGTCTGATCCATGTGGAAAAAAAAGAGATTTTTGTAAAGTAATGAAGCTTGCATAGATCAATCGGGTTCTGCGAGTGATACAGCTGATATGGAATGGATTTTGAATACCAGGCATACCTCTCTGTTCAATAAACCAAACAGAAACATTGAGATTCAGTGATATCAATGTATTTTTCAAAAAAGTATATCAAAATATAATGTTGATCAATCACTGACTCACAACTAGTTGGAGACTTTCCCTTGGAGAACAATTTCAATATTTTAAATTTTCATCCTGAATTCAGGTTGAAATATTCAAATGTTTCTTGGAATGAGACTTCATTTTTTTATTGTTGCAATTTTCCTTTTTGATCCACTATAGCTAAGATAATACTCCCTTTTCAGTTTGAGCAAGCTATACTGAAATAATTTTCATTATAAAACTAAAAGCAAACTATCAAGATCTCTCCTCAGCCTCTTCCCTTCCCACCAAACAAAAAAGAAAATCTCTAATTGCATCTAAAAGGGTTTCAGCCATCTTTTCAAGTAAGGTGGTAAATGCCTGTATTTCTGTCCTGCAAGGGGAGCTCCCATGGACCTCACCTGCATCATGTCACCTCATCGCCGGGCCCCAGACCTTCAAGGACTGGTGTTAGGATTACACTATTTGAAATCATGTGGCACCTGCTTCTAATACACAAAGGTTTCAGCTTCAGATTTACTCTCTTATGCTCAATCATATGCTTTGGTTGAGCATCTACAGAGTTGCAACTGAAACCCATCTCCCAGCAGACTCCAGCAAGCGACCTCTGCTTTGATTATCAGCAAGAACATTTGGCAAAACATGTGCAACACAATTAAGAAAAAAACAAAGTTGTGAAGTTTACTGTTTGAGTCAGCCTAGTTCAAAACAAACAAACTTATTCCAGCAAAATGTTATTGGTTTCCTTGGCTATAGAGCCCTTCTGGAAAAGAAAAAACTCCACAAAAATCCCAGTGCAATTTTAAATTCTGACGCACTTTGGGGGTTAGAACACTGCAAACATGCTTTTTCACATTAATTTAAAATCAGAGTGGATATTTTACAGAAAGCTGGCTTTCTGTGCTCTGAAGAGGCCTTCACGTTTCCTGATTTGTCATGAAGCTTTGGTCAGGGTGAAAGAGGAAATATTTCCATATGCTGAAAATTTATACGGGCCTTGACGAGGCTGTGAGACACAGAGAAGAGAGAAAACAAGAGCTGATCCAGGAGTTTTCTTATAACGGAAAACGAGACAAAACCCAACTCCCAGACTGAATTGAGAGGGTAAGTTTGCATCACCACAATTTTATGTACCGTGGTGGCACTTAAAGCATAATATTTAGCCCATGTCAGCACTGGTCCTGTTGGGGAATATGCCTTTCTCCCCATCCCAGGAGGTCAGTCTTGCAAGACAAAATACCAAATTATTTTTCTTTCTCAGATTTATACGTGTTTATCTTTTTTAGAATTCATCTGAAGTAAAATGGATCCAGCTTTCTTTCAAATAATACAAAACATATGGGAACAGGGTTGTGTAAGTCACAAGTTGACAAGAACCAAAGCTCTTCAATGATTGTCTCAGACCCACATGATATTCTCAAATCTGACAGACCCGTTACGCGAGCAAATACTTGTAGCCTGCCGGCCAGCTTTGTACCGACTACACAGCACGAACCGCTGCGAGGAGAGTTATTCTGCTATTTGTTCTTCACGCTGACTTGTGTTACACCATTTCGGAGGGCAGAAATGGGCAAGCTACATCTTGTGCCAAAACTCTCGCTGCGACACAAGCTTCCGTTGCTCCTGGAAAGATGGTATCTGTACCATACGAACAAGCCCTTAAAATTTGCTGATATCAGTGTCCCCTAAAGCTGAATTGATTGACATATGTTACATTAAAAAATGGAGAAAAAAGACTTCTCTTTTGAAATTGTTGCTAATATGGGAATTGTAAATTAGAATGATTAGAAAGTCTAGAAAATTTCTTACTATGGACAGTCATTATTTTCAGCCACACCTGCTTTCTGCTTTCTGTTACCTTGGCAGCAAAATGGTTTTTGTAAGGAACACTTTTATTTACCAATAAGGAGTGCTCTTATTCACCACTGAATGTGGCTACTGGGATTGCTCAAGATGTTTACTTCATCACGGGCTTAGATGTGCCTCATACAAACTACATTCTACCATGCCATCTTTCTAAAGTGACAGGTATGTCTGTGTTGTGTGGATATCGGCTGTCACCTGCTATTCTGTATCATGCATCTAAAGTACACATGCATCATACAGATGTCATACAGGCAGATTTTGACTGCCACATGGCAAAAGTAGAATCCAACTCATTTCCCAGAATTATAGAGTCATAGAATGGTTTGAGTTGGAAGGGACCTTAAAGATCATCTAGTTCCAACATCCCTGACATGGGCAGGGACACCTTCCGCTACACCAGCTTGCTCAAAGCCTTGTCCAACATAGCTTCCAAGGATGGGGCATCCACAACTTCTCTAAGCATCCTGTTCCAGTGCCTCACCACCCTTATATTTAATCTAAATCTACCCTCTTGCAGTTTAATGCCATTTCCTCTTATCCTGTCACTGCATGCCCATGTCAAAAATCTCTCTCCATCTTTCTTGTAGGCCCCCTTTAATTACTGGAAGACTGCTAGAAGGTTTCCCCGGAGCCTTCTCTTCTCCAGGCTGAACAAAACCCCAACTCTCTCAGCCTGTCTTCATAGCAGAGGTGCTCCAGCTCTCAGATCATCTTCATAGCCCTCCCCTGGACTCGCTCCAGCAGCTCCATGTCTTTCTTGTGTTGGGGACTCCAGAGCTGAACACAGTATTCCAGGTGGGGTCTCACGAGAGCAGAGTAGAGGGACAGAATCCCCTCCCTTGACCTGCTGGCCACGCTTCTTTTGACACTGCCCAGGACTTCTCATCAACCAACACTCCCAAGTTCTCCTCCTCCTTGAAGAACTGTATTTAGCAAATATAAGGGATGCCACCTATGGTGTTCATATACCTGAAGCGCTGAAAGCTTTTGCCTGATAGTGACCATTGACACCTGACCTAGAGCACATGTACTTTCCAGGTTTCACAGAGAGGCTCAGATAGGCTGATGGCATCCTGCCCTCCAAATGCTGCAGATCTGGAATATCCGCACTTGCTTTCCATGAGCAGTTTAGCATTAGCAGAGCTGCAGCTCAGCCTGACTTTGTGGCTGTGGAGTAGATAGATGTGCCCAGTATGCTGTATGGAGGGTAGCTCACAAGCAGGAAGCACCAGTGGGTGTGACAAAGCTGGAAGCAGTTAGACATGTCGCATTATATAAGTAGCTCAAACTACGCAACAGCATAAGTTCTGCACGTGCCACAGGCAGAGCAGAGCCAATTATGTTTTATCAGTCTCAGACTGTTGCATTGTCCCCTTCACTTTTTGACATTGATCTAGTGGAACCCATGCATATAAAGAAACACTTTCATATGTTTTCTTTTTTTTTTTTCTTTAAGTATAAATATTTCAAAGAACTCCTTTACATCAGTAATACCATATGGTTCTATTTTACTTAATTGTTGCTCTACATAAGAAGACTGGAGATAAAAGTTATTTTCTGCAAAGTCACAGCTGTATTGCCAGCTGCATTATTGGCAAAAGTAGTTATTCTAACTTTTTTTTTTTATATTTTTGATATATAGCTCAGATTTATATTGTCTTCATTCATTTGCGTAAGCTGCAATAATCTAATGCCAGCTATCTACATTAGAGTCACTAATTTAATGAAAATACATTTAACTACCAAGCTTCCTAAAACCATATGGAAAAACATCCGTTAATGCACATACATGCAGCTTTGGAGAAGACAATCAAACATAATCTCAGGGCAAAATACGACCACTTGGTCTTTTAAAAGAAAAGGAAAGAAGCTAGAACTGTACCTATCCCTCCAACCCCTGTATCACCAGGAGCCAATTTTTAACAAAGTGTAATTGTTTAGGTACAATCTGAAGAATACACTATATTCTTTAAAATGCTTAAGGATTAGTGTCTTCAGCTAGGGATACAATCTTGCTATTGTTTCTGAGGCTCGCAGTCTTGTTGTTTTATCTTAGAGGAAATTTATTCCTAGATAGTGATCTTCATAACATGGAGTTGAGAATAGAGACATTGACAGTTAGTGGATATAGTTTATTACTTCTTTATAAAAGCACTATTTAGTAGCAGGAGTGAACATTTGAGTCAGCACAGACTTGCATTTGCTCCTCTCAGCTAATCTGTCAGTTTTTGCTTATTTATAGATCTTAGGAGCTTCTTTCTAACATTCAGCCATAGTCAATACTTTGTCTGACTGTAGATTTCACATGCTTTTTGGAGAGGACACAGTTTAAACTTTAACTTTTATAGTTACATAGGACATGTAAAATGCTTGCATAGTGTGGTTTGTACACTGAAAGTTGCACAGATCAGACAAGATAACAGGCACCAGGAAACTCAAGACACATTCACAAACATGTCCATGTGCCAATACATCCATAAAGTTCTCAGAAGTCATTTTCTAGTGCTTTGTTGGTGGCCTCGGTTCTTTCTCTGCCTCTGAAAATCTCTCTCAGTTAGAATATCATCAAACAGTTACAATTTCTAATTAGACTTTGAAATTGTTGTCATTATTTTGTTTTTTTTCTATGAAACATCATTTACTCCTCTGTTTTTAGAAGAATTACTGTGGGGTTTGTTATTTTTTTTACTGACTTGCCAAATGGATGTTACCAGAAATAAACAAATAAGACTACCAAAGTGCCTCTCTTTGTGGGATGACACTCCTCTCTCTGTCATGACTTCTGGACAGAATACCTGGAAATCTCAAAAAAAGGTACTAGTTTTGTTATCTAAGTCAATTGGCAACATTTTAGGAAACATTTATCTGTCTGGAAGTAAATAACCTTAAAAAATCAGTGACATTATCCCTTATTCCTGATTATTATTCATTCTTTTTTCCAGGTTGACAAATTTAAATTATTAGATAAAGCACACTTTAGGGAACTTTATGGTTTTCAATCAACATTAACTCCTTTGGCACCTGGCTTCGCAGAGTCTCGGAACAACCTGAAGACTCCCAACACTTCACATGCATTTTTCTTCAACGCAATATACAGCTCTGAAAATCCCCAGCTCAAGCTGCAGTCAGGACTGAGCACTATCACTGCCTGATGACGTTATTTGACTAGTAATGTTAGTTAGCAGTAGGAGTTTCTTACTAGCAAAGACAAAACTTGTGGACTAAGAAGAGAGGAGAGAAGGTTTCTGTGTGTCTCTTCCTTTAAACCAAAACCTCTTACCAGCCTTGAGCTCCCACCACTTTTCTCTTTTTATCCCAAACCCCCAGTGACCCTTCCTGCTCCAAAGCAACACATCTACCATGGATCCTCCTAGCTTCCCAACACACATCTCTGCATTGCTCCCAGCTCCCTCCCCTGGCCTTTCTGCCCAGGTCTTTGCCAGCCGAGACTTACCATTGTGACCCACATCCATTCCTCCTTTCTGCTACACGTGCTCTGAAAGCTGACCCCATCAAGTGCTTCACACTCCGATAGGCCACTAGCGTCTATTTTTGCCAGCCACAAGCCCTTGTCAACATTTGGTGGCAGTTTTGAAAGAATGCACTTAGACTTGGGTTGAACGTAAGTAGGACCAAGATGAGACCCTATGGGGATAGGATATGTCTGAGGCTAGGTTAAACCCAATAGCAACTGCCTGCTGGTATTACAGAAGTACTTCTGAATAGCAGATAAGAAGTATCCCTGCTTCCTGCAGGCATACTTGAAGTGATGACTTTTTTTGCAGTTTCCCATATTTTTTTAGAAATGACACTTTTAGTAAACTGCTGAAAATGTGCATCTGTCTTTAATAAAGAAAGGACTTAATTAGCACATCTCCTCTGTTAAATAAGAAAAAAAGGCAGAGAGGCAGGAGGAAGAGATTTATTTTGCTGCCATTTGAATCATAGCTAGCCTAACATGCAAAGCCTGAAATGATGCTAAAGCTGAAAGAAATGATGTATAAATGGAAAAGTCATCCCCCATGTTTAACAGCAAACAGTAGATACAATACACCATGTTCTGGTGCAGAAGAGCAGCTTGCCAGTGGAATTAGTCCAGATTTACACTGTTGTGGCTGAAATGAGAAACTGTCCCACAGAGCATATGTAACTGTAGGAGTAACATGATATTCTTTTTCCTTGGATGATCTTGTTCAAGCTCTGCTTGAACTGCTATCCATGGATGGCAGTCAGTAACATGGCTCAGTTGTGCTAAGTGCTGTATAAAGATGCAATGAAAGATAGTCCCATACCTGAAGAGCTTGAAACTTGAGTATAGTATTAGAAGCTGTAGAGGAATATATCAAACACAGAGAGCAGTGAGTTTGTTATTGTCACAATGAAAACAATAATTTTGGCTGTTAGGCCAACCGTTATCATGTTGTTTGAAGGTGTTATGGAAGAGAAGTTTTAAGAGAATCCTGATATGACTTTGTAGATGTTCCTTCCAAACAGGGGCATCACGAATAAAGTCTCAAGCTGATTTTGGTAAAACTGAACTAACAGATAGTCTAGGTGGGGATCATTTGGGAGAGAAAGAGCACTGTTTGGGGGATAGAGCGCTATGGGCAGCTTTGCTTTCACGTCAGCTGCTGTTGGAGCATGGGCTACAGTGGGTGGGTGACCCCTTTCAGCCCCCACAACTGATTGTCACAAAGGTGGAGGTGGCAGGTGATGTTTTGCTGGTGTGGGATGACAAAGAACTAAAGCAGGAGCAGGACCTGAAAGACCGTAACTTGAAGGATTAAAAGAGGAAGATGATGTGTTTGAAACAACCAACCCAGAAAATGATGTTTGGAACACTGTTCTGAACTTATTTTACATGAAACAGCACAGATTTATATCTAAACAAGATAAGGGAAAGGAATGGAAATTAGAAGATCCTAAGTTATATTGACAATTGTCAAATTTTTTTTGTTACAGAACTGAACAAAATGCAAGTTAGAGTTTTCTGAAATAACTGTAAATAAATTCATGACAGGAGCAGTTTCATTGTAAGCTGAGAAGTAGGGTAAATTAGCACATGTAGAGTTATTGGTGTTCTACAAGAAGCTACAGACTTAAAAAAATTCAACATGGACAAATGCTGTGTCCAGAAAAAATTCCAGCTCAGCTATGGTTGCTGTTTCACAGTAAGTAGATAGTGCCAAGCTGATTTCTGTAGAAACTAAAAATAAGCCATGACTAGGCACGTTTTGTGGGGATTTCTGCTTTAGACATATCAAATTCAAGCTCACATTGCGCTCTTTTTGAGTGCTTTGAAAAATGTCCTAAGATTTGAGTTCATGCAGATAGAAACAGGACAAGGGAAGGATGTGTGGGTTACTAATAAGAGTATGAGAGTTGAAACTGTGTCTCAGTTTATTTAAACAACCCTTCCTTCATCATCATGTGTTCCAAGGACGCAGAGTGGTTCTCTCCAGGTTCATCTTGTGTCTCAATGCAAGTTGAGCAGTAGCACTCGTGGGGTTTTTTTGTAGGTTGTTGTAAAGCTGGTTTAACTGAGTAGGCATTTGAATCCAGCATTCAGTAAATGGGGGAGAAAATCCAAGTGTTTATATTTAAAAAACACATATTAACTCCTTTCAAATATTCTCCTGCATCCGCTGTCAGAGAATGTGACATTTCACTACATGAGTGACTCTGTCTCCCTATCCTGAGAATGTTATCCTTCATAGCTATCCCCAAGGAAACTAGAGCATTCCAGTGCTGCCATCAGCTAGAAGAATGCAAGCTATTTTCATTTAATCTAAAACTTTCAGAAATTATTAGCAGCTATATATTACCCTCATTTATGCCACTCAGTAACTACCAATACTTTAGATTACCATTTAGTGGCTTTATCAGAGCTGTCTGTGTTAGAAATTTGATATAATTTTTCTTTTTATTAAGAAGCTCTTGAAGAAAGCACAGCCTTGACATGTAGGCATGCTAATGCATTGCTCTCCATTCAAAGTGTGCCCTTATTCGCTGGTCTATAATAAATGTTGAAAAATGCTATACAATAACATCTGTTATTACACAATAGTTCTCTATTTGTTTCCAAGGAGCTTACACTAACCCAGCATCGAGCAATTTTTCTTCTTCACATAAAACAATGAGAGTGTATGCTGGCCTGTAAAAGACTGTATGGCCTCAAGTAATACATACCTCTTAAAGACACTCAGCACAAAACCTCATTGTTAGAGCAGTTTTGCCAGAGAAGTTGCACTGTGGCTCAGTTCAATGAAGAGTAGGTATCTTCATGTTGAAAGATTTAAATTGTCTCAGAAAGATTTTGAAAGAATTCACTTATTGGACAAGTGTGTTAAGACAGACATGGGCAGTTTACGTGATTTGAAAGTGACAAGTGCAGTGCTGGCTGCACAGTGTAAGCATGAAGCTGGGGCTGTGATTACATCCCTGACCTTGCTAACAAAATCATGTTGTCCTAAACAATGGGGATAACTTTGCTCAGTCTGCATAGACTGCTTTTGGAGCTTGTGCGCCAATGTGATCATCCTCTCTTCTCTCCTGAATAGCACATGACATGGAGTTCATTGCCTGAGTGGTTGTAGCTTTTTTGTTGGAAACATTAAAAATGTGATAATGGTGGTATGTAAAAAAAATAAAAAAGAAAAAAAAATTGATTTCTTCCAACGTTTTCATTTATCAATGAAAATTCAAAGAGGAAAACCTCATTTAATTTTCCAGGAACTCATATACGCTTGATTCTTTTCATATGTAGAGACTTGTGACCAATGACAGCACACATCACTATGTCCAAGCAGAAGCCTGTTACTGCTAAAGTCTCTGTAAAGAATTTGTTACTATTGTTAGTTGCTTAACATTTGACATTAGATGCCTTCTGGACAATGCACATAAATAAAGAGAGCCAGATGGTTCCATCTGACCAAATATAGATGTTTACATCTAAATCGGTCCCTATAAACTCTCACTGTAGTTAGTGGCAAGAAAAGGGCACTTTCAGGCTTTGATTTCTCTCAAGTTAAATTACACATCTAGAACCAGCCAGCTGAATAGTCATTCTCATAGCTCCTATTTGTCCTCACAGATTTCAAATGGAGTTTAGGGAAACATCCACACTGTAGATATTGAAGTAGAAAGTTCAAGGAGGTCAGTCCTATCTCTCTTATCACAAAAAATACAACGCCTTAAGCAGTTACCATGATCTATAACTCTTTAAAAAGACTACATTCAAAAATGTAAAAGGAAGAAAGAGAGAGGTGGGACATGTTTCTATACTTAACTGGTTTATTTTTGCCAGTGGATGAAAGCTAACAGATTTAACTAAAGTCCATTATATCCTCAGGCAGCAAAAATGAAGCATGAAGCTACATTTTTTTCATAGGATTACTGTTGATGCAACGCTGTTCTTATTCCAAAGGGTGACAAGGAGTAAAAATCAGTACAGAAGTAACCTTGACAGTGTCATAGTAAAAGATATGCTTTATAATGCATGTATCACATCTCATTCTCTCTGTTAGTGATTATTGGTGTAGCGTGCATTGTATGGAAAAAGCAGAGTTATTATTGGTGTTTCTTCCCTCCTCCAGGTTTTAATACTGGCATCATACAGATTGTTGTGGGCCAAGACCAGTAATTTTCTGTCAGTGATTTTAATGAGGAGCACGAAATAGGGAGATATTTTTGGTCCTTTTCTTTTGAAATGAAAAGCCCCAAAAGAATACTGTGTAACATTACTCAACCCCAAAGTGAGTAATTCCAGTGGTTTGACAAGCGCATCCTAGTCCAACTTTCAGGGGATGTTGCCTTAGCCAAATAAATGGTAACAGTCCAAAATAATGCAAACTTCCACTAAGCATTTGGAAGAGCTAGCCCATTAAGACATTTTTGTTATGCTTATTTACCTTTTGCAATATTAATGCACTCCTTACTCAGCTGTAGCAACATGGCAAACTGAAGTACGAAGCAGGCTGCTGCAATTCTTTGTTACTTTATCTTTTGCCAGTAGTTACCATGTCGCATGTTGCTACATGCTGACCCACAGTACACACAGAAAAAGAAGAATCGCTATGTTGATTTGCTTTGCATCTTAAGTCCTGAATTTGTGAATGAAAAATGCACTATCACCCCGATTATGTGGTTCCTAGTGTACTGCAAATGCCATATTAAGATAAAATAGAGCCATCTTTGAAAACTAAGCTTGATGTCTGATCTGAAATGAAAGGGCCACCAACAAATGATGATGCCTATAAGAGTAGGGCACTCTCTAATGGAATAGAAGAACTCTGGCAGGATAATAATATAATAGAAAAACAGTTATAAGCTGATATTTAAAAATAGGCATGATCTTTAGTCAAATAAAGATACTATCCTAAAAAGGGGAAGGTTGAACAGAGAGAAAAAGGGCAACAAAAATGACAGAAGGCTGAAGAGTTTTAGATGTGGCAGAAAGCTGACGTGGTGTTTGTTCTTCTGCAGATTTGCAATTCTCTTGCACTTCCTATCAATAATAGTTGAGTCTAAGAATTTTGTTTGCAAAGTCTATGATCTCCTTGCTTTAGCAGTCATGATTTGTCCAGAGAATTAATATGTAAAGCAGTTTTAATGATGGAAGTCTGGAGACCTTATGCATATGTTGCTGAGATATTTAGACAGTGGTAGGAGATATGGTAGCAAAAGACTGCATTAGAGAACCATGGTCTGTGTTTTTTGTGCTTTGAGCACAATCTTTTTGCTTACTCACAAACCCTGGCTGTGATCCAGCTAATCATTTCTCTTCTGTCAGTCACAACTTTTTCCTCATGAAGCCATACTTCCCCAAAGTAAAGGAAAAGTCAGAGCCTCAGTACTGTTGAGGCTAGATAGAGAGATGAGAGGACTAACCTGAAATTAAGTTGGCTCTGAGGCAGTCAGGATCCAAAGACTCCATTAAACTCAACAGTTTGATGATGATTCGACTATCAAAACTGTAAGAAGGTGGCACCACAATTTATCTTGGGAGGACCAGCTATGTGCTCCAGGGATGGAGGAGTATCATGAAAAAGATGCAAGACACTAAAAATAACATAACTCTTTAGCTAGAGGAATGATGAGCTGACTCTCTTTTAGCCTCTGCAGAACATAGATTGAGGAAAAGCTCTGGGAGCTGGTAGTGTAAGATGGGTTGAGAGGTGGGAAGATTTCGTGAAAAATGGAGGTACAACTGAATTACATTCTGTCACGGAGAAACCTGATAGGACTTGTTAAAAAAAAAAAAGTGTGAGTTGTTATTTCCAATTTATTACTTTGTTCAGCAAAAGGTTGATTTCATGTGATTTAAAGAAAGACGATGATCACAGTTGTATTGTTAAAGGGGTCCGGAAACATTATTGGAAGAGCACACAACAGAAGGAAGGCCCTGTGACAATAAAGGACACCCTGAAGTTCTTTTTGTATTTGAGAATCTCCACAACAGCACATTCAAAACTGCTAACGGAGTGATCCTTTGGAGAACCATTGTAGCTATTACCTGCCCAGAATTGCCTCATAAAGTTCTTAAGCATTTCAATGCATTTTATTTTGGATGGCCAGAAAACCTGGGAGATGTGGCAGGGTGCAAAGAGCTTTCTCAAATATCAAAAAATATCTAAATAGCAATCTTTACCTCTGACAGCTCAAAGTTGCAGAGCAAGAATGCATAGAGAACAGAGAAAGGGATTGTTGTGGTTTAGAATGATGCCACAAACATACAGGGTGAAACTAATTATTTGTATCATTCCAGTGAAGTGATTCTCAACTACTGCAGTGGAACAAAAAGCCAGATTAGCTGCTGGCATTTTTTACTTCCAAATAGAGTAAGAAGCATAAAAGGTAAAAAGCTCATTCAATTTCTTTCATTTAAGAAAATGGCTAAAGAAGACTTCGTTGAAGTCTTCCAATTTCCTTTCCATACCTGCTTTGAAGGTAAGAAAAAAGGTACTCTAAGTCAACAGAAAGTCATATTCTGTAGAATGAGACACCATATTCACAACGATATTACGTTGAGATCATCTTACACTTACAACAATAGAGAAAATATGTTTCTTTAGTAGTTGGAAGCCAGGAATTGTCATAGCACCTGCCCTCACTGCAGCCTGGAGAAGCTGAGTTCAATGCCCTTGACTTTTGCTCCTACCATGAGCCATCCCACCTGAGCTGCTCCCTACTTCCTGCATGACTGCCTGTTGGGTGTTATGCAAGTTATATTCCATTGGCATCCATGGAGATCCAGCCCAAATAGGAAAAAATTGATGATCATTTGGATGTAATATTTTCATTTCAACTTAATCTCAAGCTTTGAATTTTTTTTTTTAATCTAAAGTAACTCTGTTTAAGGGATTTGGATCTGAATTTTAGATTTACCCCATTCTAAAGATTATATCCTATTACACAATTCAGAGGCAGATGGATGGCCTGATTGCAAACTTCCTACTTAGACTTTTCTCCTGGGATTTGGTTCAGGCTCATTTCTCATTTTCATATAAGCTTGATTGTCAGTTTTTTATTTTTATGAAAATGGTCTAATATAGTCAAGCCAAAATAAGGAAGACATTGCTCATTATAAATTAATTTTAGAATGCAAAAGTGTCTGTGCCAATTAGAAAAAAAAATGAACTATTTTCAAAGATAGACTTTGCAGACACAAATTTCAAACCACATTATATTACTGGAAACATTTTTTTCAATGGAAGTGATGACACAACTTTAGATGGCAACATCCTGAATAAAACATTGTAATAAATACTTAAAAATGGTTATTAAGGGAGGAAAAAGACTTGGTATCATATTACACCATGTAGCCTTTTGTCCCCTAATCTTCAGCCTTACCCAATCTTGAAAGATTTATAGTTTGCTAATTCTATAAGGCAAAAGGGCATTCTCTTACCCAGCAAGGTCAGTCAAATCCACTTCAGGCAGTGATCAGTGGATTAACACATGTCACTGAACTCCTTATAACTTTACTGCTGCCAGGACATTTCAGTTAAAGACCATGACTATGAATTTTGGAATGGACAGCTGGTCTTACCCTCTGGTTGCTGAAGGCATGAGTAAACCTCGGCAATATGTTTCTTTGGCGTGTCTCTGTTTAACAGGGAGTCTGCTCTTATAAGCCAGGTAGAGAAATATAAATACTGCTTTGTATATACATGCATATAGAGTTGGAGATCTCCAGAGCTCTAGAATATTTTTGTTTTGCTCTAGAGAAGTCAAATCAAGTTTCTGACAATCTCCTCAAAATATTAGGAAAAAGTTAGGTTGGAAACAGATACAGAGCCTTGATCCAACTCCACTCATGTTAAAGTTTCCCACTGACTTCTATGGGAATAAATCACACTACTGGAGTGGGTGGTCCCACCGTCCTGCACAGTGGGCCAAATCACCCCCAGATCCTAACTCACCATGTGCTGTGGTTTGGACTCACTGCTGCTTTCAAATTTCAGGTTTGGCTGAGCTGTGCAGTGGGAGGAGCGCAACAAAGGAAGGGTTCTTAGCAGACTGATGCTTTTGTCTTCCCAACTGGCCCCTGGCACAATTTAGAATATCCTAAGGTGCCAAATCTAAAAATTATAAGCAGCAGTAATCAGTCTTCAAGGGCAACACTGGCAGCTGGAAATCACTGAAACGCTGTAATAGTTACCCACACCCATTCCCTAGCCATTTAGTCATCTTTGCTGGCTTTATACCAGCTGAAGATCCCCCCAAGCGTATCCTCAGTTGGCCTTTAGAATCACTAGAAAAATACAAGGGGACTGGAACTGAGCTGAATCATCTGCCTTCTGCCATGGTGCTCGGTTTTTCAGTCGTGTGTCGTACCTCTGCTCAAGACCAGTAATATTTTGAGGAACTGATTATCACTAGTGATCTGAAAGAACAACTAGAGCAAGCAGCAACATGCTTCAGGTACTGATAAAATTTATTTTTCTTTCTGTGTTTCAGTGCACGCTAGCAGCTGTCCTTTGCTGGCCAAGTGGGCTAAGGTATACTGAAATCATGGAGCTATTAAAATTACATAAACTGTAAACTAGATCCAATCTTTATTTCTTGTTTGCTGCAGAGTAGCTGCATAACCGTTACATTCTTGAAAATATATTAAAGAAGAAAATATAGTGATCTTTGTACAGATCCACAAAGGTACCAAACTACCATGACACCTCTGAATTCCTGGAGCAACATGGATTTGCACCTGTTTAGAACCCTCACATGCATTACATTGCTAGAAAAATTTTGTCCAAACATCTGCATACAGTTAAGCCTTAAGGAATTAATTTCAAGGTAGGATTAAACATATTGCACATCTACAATTATTACCTGTCAACAAATTATCCTAATTCTTATGTCTAAACATGGCACTTGTCTCTCTGTCTTCCCCAACAGTGAATTCCAGAGCAGAAGATAAGTCTAGGTTTATTATAAGGGGGGCATCTGAGAAATAACCATTCTTGGCATCTATTACTTCAGCTCTTTATACAAGATACATAGGCTTCTTTGTAGTATGCTTTAGCAGACATTTATATAAATAGCATTTTGTGGAAAAAAAGAGTATCTGGAAAATTACATAATTAGCTAACTTTTGGAACACGTCATATCTGGTTTACTTTTTTGGGCTATGCTCCCTCTTTCCTTATTTTCAGTTTTGACCCTACATTTGAACCCCACACTCACTCCATTCCTAATAATCAGCTGCTTCATAGTGGATAGTGTTCCTGGCATTTCCTTAGCAGCAATGGGAATTTGAACTCTTTGTAATTCTCACTATTAACAGTGTTTTGCCAAAGCTGGTAATAATTAATTACATGGTGCATATATTCAAGCAATGATGTTTTTATTACTTCTTTGTCTTTGCCTTGGTGTTTCATAATTGTCAGAAAAATTGCTGTGAAGTATAGGACCTATAATTATGGAAATCCAATGTAATTTTCATTAATTATTCTATTACTTTTCAGTGTCTTATGCTTATATTCCACATCAATATCTGACAAAAGCTCTAACCGTGTGAATCAGAGTAATGATTCATACTTTTGTGCACCATTTAAAATTTGGTCTCATATTTGAAAATCTCTTTCTTTCATCATTGTGTTAACTCTCAGTGGACAATACGAAAGAATTTGGTAGTCCTAGCTTCTCTACGTTAGATGATCAGATTGCCAAGTTATGAGCAAAATACCAAAATATTCTGATTGTTAGTTTTACCAGTGTTACAGAGTGCTCAGTGCTAATTAAAGCTGACATCAGACTATGTAGTACAAATTATATGCAAAGAGTAACATTGAAGGGTTATGCGTAGCTATGAATAGTTAAAAAGAATGCAGTTTTCATTAAATGTTACCTTTCTGTGTGATGTTAGAAGCTGCAATGGAACAATTAATGAAATATTTATTCGAAACAACACTCTATGAGGTCCAGACTATTAGGCAATATTTGTCACAATGGTTTTCATCAAAGAAAATCAGCCAAGTTCCTCTCTGAAATTTGTCAAAAAACTTGAAACTGCAACTTTTCAAAACTTGAATACAGCTCTAATTTTTAGTACATTCCTTTATTTTCTAGTTTTTAACCAGATCTTCTTGAGATGCACTCTCTTTTTTGCATCTTTCACTTCTGTTATTTGTTGACATAAGACAAACAGTTTTTTTTTCTCAGTTATATTGTGAAATGGAGTTGGTGAGATGGCAATTTGATAGATTTTCTCTGACAGAAGACTGGTAATCCTCATAATTTCCTCCTGCATTGTTCCTCCTCTTTACTTAGCTGCTCTAAGTGACCCAGGATCTGCTCATCCTTGCCTGCCTTTTCTTATTTCTCAGCAAGATCCGTCAGCAAGATCCAGCTTCTTTGCTGTCATCTTTTTCCAGACTATTCAGTCCATATTATAAAATTACAGAGCAAAAGAGTGATGTTCCTTTTATCAATAATAAACAGTATAATCTGAGAGTTAGAATAAAAGCAGAAGTCAGAGACAGAAGAGGTTATAGCTCTTCCATAATGAATGTAACAGAAACAGGGTGCGACGCCTAGAAACATTAACTACTGAGGGCAGAGATCTCTAAAACAGCCCTGGGACCAGACACATGGGAGATGGAGGAGCACAACTTTTCGTCTATGCTTGTGTATCGAGACGCATGTCTAAACTCTGGAGTGCAGCATGTAGACCCGCTCCTGGGTCCCAGGACGGTACTTTGAGAAGCATTTGTGGGGTTTTCTTGGAAAGGTCATGGCCACAGGAGGGACATGCCATGGAAATTTTCTGGTGTTATGATGAATCTCACTCGAATTGTATGACAAAACTTTCTTCTGAAAAACCAATATCTTATACTGTTTAGACACCAATAACTTACATGACAGATATCATGTAAAGTCTCGTAAATACCGTGGCGTCTTTTGAGCCGCACTATATGTATGGGTTTTTTTTTAAAAAAAACAAGAGGAATACACTGAATAAATGGAACCCGAAAAGCGAATGTGTGACTGTTGCAGAAAGACAAGAAATCATATTTTGCCTAATAATTATCCCCTATTTTGATTTCATAAAAGCCATGATGCTCAAGTAAAAGTATGTTTGCTTTCTCCAGAGGCAAGTTGTTTTGACAATATTTATAATTAACTCTATATAGACTATGTACTCCTTTTCTTAACCATATTATGATCTTAACATCAACAGCTTTAAGCAACAGTGCCTTTCAAAAGGAGTAGAATGTTATGTACAAGTCTCTGTCAGTTTTAAATAGTTGTGTGTCTTGGTTTACGCTCAGCTGACAGTGAAGTACCACGCAGCTGCTTGCTCACTTCTCCCTCTCGCTGGTGGGATGAGATGACAAAGGGCTCGAGGGTCAAGACAAGGACAGGGAGGGATCACTCACCAATTATAGTCATGGGCAATACAGACTCAGCCTGGGGAAAAATCAGTTTAATTCACTACCAATCACATCAGAGAGGATTACGAGAAACAAGGCCAGATCTCAGAAACAGCTTCCCCCACCTCCTCCCTTCCTCCTGGGCTCAACCATGCTCCCTATTTCTGTCTCTTCCTCCCCCTCAGCAGCGCAGGGCTCAGGGAATGGGGCTGTGGTCAGTTCATCACACATTGTCTCTGCTGCTCCTTCCTCCTCAGGGGAGGACTCTTCACACTCTTCCCCTGCTCCAGCGTGGAATCTCTCCCACACTGGAGTCCTCCACGAACTTCTGCAACGCGAACCCTTCCCATGGGCTGTCGTTCTTCACGAACTGCTCCAGTGTGGGTCCCTCCTGTGGGGTGCAGTCCTTCAGGAGCACGCTGCTCCAGCATGGGCGTTCCCACAAAGTCATGGTCTTCTTCAGGTGCAGCCATCTGCTTGGGCATGGGACCCTCCAAGGCATGGACAGCTCCACCGTTGATCCCCACAGGCTGCGGGAGGGCAGTCTGCTGTCTCATCATAGCCGTCTGTGCCTTCCCCCTCTCTCCACTGAAGGTCCTACGTGGTCCAAGTTCTTTTGTCCCTTCTTAAAATATCTTGTGTGCAGAGGCACTCATTGGCTCAGCCCTGGTCAGAGGCGGGTCCCGCTTGGCCAAAAGCAGGTCTGACTTGGAACTGGGGAATTTCCAGCACCTTCTCACAGGAGCCATCCCTGTAGCCTCTCCCCCACTAAAAAAACCCCACCACACAAATCTGACACATTGTGTTTGTTATAACTCTCAGTTACTGTCTGTCAGTCATTTACGCAAACTTTTTTGATCACCTTAGCATCAAGGAATCATAGAATGGTTAGGGTTGGAAAGGACCTCAAAGACTGTCGAATTCCAATCCCCCCTGCCATGGGCGGGGACACCCTCCACTACACCAGGTTGCTCAAAGCCTCATCCAGCCTGGTGGCCTTGAACACTTCCAGGCATGGGGCAGCTACAACTTCTCCGGGCAACCTGTTCCAGTGCCTCACCACCCTTATATCTAACCTAAATCTGCCCTCTTTCAGTTTAAAGCCATTACCCTTTGTCTTATCGCTACATGCCCTCGTAAAAAGTCCCTCTCCAGCTTTCCTGTAGGCCCCCTTTTGGTACTGGAAGGCTGCAATAAGATCACCCTGGAGTCTTCTCTTTTCCAGGCTGAACAGTAGGAGAGGTGCCTGTCTTCATAGCAGAGGTGCTCCAGCCCTTGGATCATCTTCATGGCCCTCCTCTGGACTCGCTCCAACAGCTCCATATACCTCTTGTTTTGGGGACTCCAGAGCTGAACGCAGTAGTGCCGGTGGGGTCTGACGAGAGCAGAGTAGAGGGGTAAAATCCCCTCCCTCAACCTACTGGTCATGCTTCTCTTGGTGCAGCCCAGGATACGGTTGGCTTTCTGGGCTGCAAGCGCACATTGCTGGCTCATGTTGAGCTTTTCTCATCCACCAGCACTCCCAAGTCCTTTCCTCAGGGCTGCTCTCATCCATTCTCCACCCAGCCAGTACCTGTGCTTGGGATTGCCCCGACCCACGTGTAGGACCTGCACTTGTCCTTGTTGAACTTCATGAGGTTCTCCCAGGCCCACCTCTCCAGCCTGTCAAGGTCCCTCTGATGCATCCCTTCCCTCCAGCGTGCCCACACCACCACACAGTTTGGTGTCATCAGCAAACTTGCTGAGAGTGCACTCAATCTCACTCTCCATGTCGTCAACAAAGATGTTAAATAGCACTGACCCCAGTAATGACCTCTGAGGAACACCACTCGTCACTGATCTCCGCTTGGACATTGAACCATTGACCACAACACTTTGAGTGCACCATCCAGCCAATTCCTTATCCACCAAGTGGTCCATCTGTCAAATCCATGCTTTTCCAGTTTAGAGATAAGGATGTTGTGTGGGACAGTATCAAATGCTTTAGATAAGTCCAGGTAGACCATGTCATTTGCTCCTCCCTTATCCATCAATGCTGTAACCTCATCATAGAAGGTCACCAAATTAGTCAGGCAGGATTTGCCCTTAGTGAAGCCATTTTGGCTGTCACCAATCACCTCCTTATTTTCCATGTGCCTTAGTATAGTCACCTGGAGATCTGCTCCATGATCTTGCCAGGCATGGAGGTGAGACTAACTGGCCTGTAGTTCCCTGGGTCTTCTTTTTTTCCCCTTTTTAAAGATGGGGGCTATGTTTCCCCTTTTCCAGTCATTGGGAACTTCACCAGACTGCCACGACTTCTGAAATATGATGGATGACCTTGGCCTGGAATGAATTAATTTCCAACTTCTTCCTTTATTCCCAGTAATCTGAATTCAAGTATGTTTTAACAAGAAATGAACTCTAAAAATGTAAAGAACAAAATACACATAGTGGAGGATTGTTGTTATCTTTAATGTTGACAAAATGAATGGAATGAATGTTACTTCTCAACATCTAAGTCCTCCATGGAACTAATTGCCCTCACTCACATCTAGTTTAATAGTTATGGAGGAGTTTTTACCTTAGTGGATAATAAGCAAGTGGATGTTGTATGCAGAGATTTCCCCTTCCTCTCATGAGTGAGCCCTTATTACACATCTGCTTCCCCTTCTCTATCTCTAATTTACTTAAAGGGTAGTTGAGGATTTGCAACACAAAGCTGAAAAATGTTTGTGTCATGAAATCTTAGCTCCAGCTTCTGAGTTGCCAGTCACTGGGGACTGAAGCTTATGGCTGTTATTTTATTGACCTTAAGAGAAATGGATGAGATTGTAATGACAAGACCAGATTAGTAGGAGGTAGCTAAAATGAAGCCTATTGCAGATGAAGCCAATGATCATGACCTTCATCTGCGCATCTCTAGCTCCCACTACCTTCTGTAACTGCTTCAGAATTTCACAGAGATTTTAATCTAGTGTGGTTAGCATTTTCAGTTTGAAACTTTCCATGGAGGAAGATCACTTGCAATAACGTTTTAACACTTAGACAAAATTAATATTTTAAAAATACTTTTAAAACTATTGTATTTAATATTTCAAAATGGAAAACATCACCTTCCTCAGTTTCACATAACTTTTGTTTCATAATTTCAGCTACTATTAAGACATAATGAAAATGGACTGTTTAGAAATTATTGAAACAATAAAATCTTTCTACAGACGGGATGGGACATTCTGAATATTGTTTCAGTTGTGCTTTTTCACTCTAATTCTCCAAAGGAAAGACTTTCAATATCTCATTTTGCCTGAAGGATGGGGATGTGGTTTCCTGATTAGTTGTATCCCTTTTCAAACTGGTTCCTAAAAGGTGGTTAGATTTTAAGATTCAGATTTGGTTTTGGTTATTTAGCTTGGATGATTTCTAGTAGAAAACAATTCTTGCCTGTTGTTTTGTCTTCATCAGTTTCTTATGAGAGCTCTATTCTTGGACAAAAAAGCTAATTGTTTCTATAAAACCATGTCTTAGTTACTCCTTGACATCTAGGATTCTTCCTGGATATTAAGAACACAGCTGCGGTTTTGAATTAAATGGCACTGGCTTCATTAACTTGAGCTCCCAACTATATGGTGAAGGGACAAAGCGAAGAAACGATTCTTTTCAGGCAGCGGTTTGCTCTGAAGCCTCTAAGACTTCTGCAATGTGAGATTCAGGACTGGTTGATCACTCCTTGCTCTTGGGTAAGACATTTCCTCTTTTCTGTGTCTGAGGAAATTAGTCTGATTGAAAATAATTCTAGGTAAAGATTTGGTAGACTTTCTGTAGTTAATTATTCCAGATAACATAGCTAATATTTCTCTGTTTTAAGCCACCTTTCCTTCCTCACCAAGCTGCACTGCTGCATACACTGCCCTCAGTAATATGCACCCCAATTCTCTGGCCTGAGCAACTTCATAGTAGAAGGAATGAATAAAAGAAAATGACCTCAAATGGCACCAGGGGAGGTTTAGATCGAATATTAGGAACGATTTCTTCACTGAAGGGGTTGTCAAACATTGGAACAGGCTGCCCATGGAAGTGGCCTTCCAGGCTGAGTCATCATCCCTGGAGGTGTTTAAAAGACGTGTAGATGTAGTGCTTATGGACATGGTTTAGTGGTGGACTTGGTTGTGTTAGGTTTACAGTTGGACTGATGATCTTAAGAGTCTTTTCCAACCTAAATAATTCTATGATTCTGTCAGGAAGTTGGACTAGATGATCATTGTAGGTCCCTTCCAACTGTAATTATTCTACTCTTTTCTGTTCTGTTCTATTCTATTCTATTCTATTCCATTCTATTCTATTCTATTCTATTCTATTCTATTCTATTCTATTCTATTCTATGATTCAATTTGATTTTATTTGATTTGATTGTAAGCCAATACTTTCTAAACTTCTGATGTTCAATGCATCAATGATGAGAGTACAACTGGTTTCCCTTTTCCTCTGCTCCTGGTTTCTGACAAGGAGATTCCACCTCTCCTAGTAGTTGATGACCTCGATCTGAGTTTATACAAGCTTTTCTTACCTCTCACCTGCAATTCAGTAATGTGATATACCTAAGCTATAGCCCTAAGCTATCTGTCCTAGAAATCTGCAATTATGCAGTAGCATAAACCCAACGACACAAGATACATAGCTATCCCAGAACATCCTCTTTCTCCACTAGCTTTCTCTAACAAGAAAAAAAAAAGAGAAGTGAGTGAAAGTCTTTCCCCTTGCCCGCAAGATGATTGATGGCCTGAGCTCAGGATAGCTAAGGGTGAAATAGAGCATGGTCCAGAGATTCAAATTAGTAAGTCCATGTAGTGCGGAGTAGGACTTTGTGGACTTACCAGTTTGCATCTGGAAGCAGTATAGCTGCATGTACTTGGCCCCATGCCCGAGCTAATATACCCTGCCCTTGTGTGTGAACGTGACTATTTTGCTTCCAGGCCTGATTTGGCAGTTTATCCAGAACCACCCTTCTGGTTCTGGGGTTAACGCAGGAGGAACAAATCTGTCTGCAGCTGGCAGTGTGGACAGGCTTTCAAAAGAATCTCTCTGGCACCAGGATGGGAACCTGGGATGCAAAATCCCCTCCCCAGGCATAGCAAGGCCTTCTAACCAGAAGGTAATGCTTGTCTGTGCAGAGGAGAAAACATTCCTTTCAAGAGGTTGGTCCAAGTTTCTGGAATTAATTCTCACAGGAAAAGAATGTTAAAAAAACACCTAACAACCTGTGTTGTCCTGTCTATCATATGCGTTCATCCAACCCACTTTTCTGCTAGATACATGCAACACATTTATCACTCAGCTCTCCCACTCTCCCTCCCCAAAACTGTTGCTCAAATGCAATGATACGCACAGAGAATCTCCTCGCACTGCAGAAAGAAATATGACAGATATTAGCTGCATGACACCACACTCTTTAGAAAGGCATTGGGATATGAAGAGTTACAAGATTCTCGCTAGAACTAAATGGAATAGAAAAGTGTCTATGTTTTAGTGTAGTACTTTAGGACATACAAAAACTGAATTTGCTAAGCCTGTTCCTTGCCAGATCAACCTGGACACACTAAACTTCAGATAAAAATATTGTTATATTAATCCATGTTCTGTATGATTGGTTAGAGATTACATTTACTTGTACCTTATATTGTACTGAGCACATCATGCTAAACGAACGGTAAATAATAACTGCAGGAAAATCCTGACTTTCTGTTGGGAAGCATCTTTTTCACAGTTTCAAAGCTACTGATGAATTTCACAGCAGGCTGCTGACTACACAGGAGTAACAATCTGGTATTAAAAATGCTGGAGGCTGCCCCTACTATTTCTTGCTCATTATCAGTCCTCTTAGCCAGGTCAAGCTTCCCTTGAGGAAAATGGAAATGGGAGCTTTGCCTGAGATGAGGTCTTCAGAGCTATTCCTGTTGATCATATTATTGGCAGACAGAGAAGAGCTGGGTGAAAGTTCAGCAAGAAGGAAAAGTTTTATTTCGAATTTGGAGCCTGAATAAACTGAGCCAGCACAGAGCAAAACTGAATTAAAAAGTAAAACTAAAAAGGTGCCTTTGATTTCACATACACTCTAGGCTTTGGATAACTTAAATTCAGAACTATACCTCAGCCAGATGTATATGAAAGATTTGTGAACTTTGTAAAATATTTGATGAAACTGGGATGAATTTCAGATCTATAATGAAACATGGAAGCAGGTGAGTTCCATGTGTTTTGGAGATTTTGTCATAAATAGTTTGCATTGCTCTAATAGTGACAAATTTAGAAAAGTACCTTACCAGATGTATGCAGGAAAAAAAAAAAAGATGTAATACAAGGACCAGATAGAAAGCCTGACACCAAGCTGACTGCTGTGCATTTCTGCTCTTCTGACCTGAAACAGAACTGCACAAGGCTGTGTTCAAGCTGAAACTGTCAGAATATAATGGATAGTTTCTACAGTAAAGAGGTCCAGCTTCAAATTTAAAATAAAAAATAAAAGAAGGAAAGAAGGAAAGAAGGATGGAAGAAAGGAAGGAAAGAAGGATGGAAGAAAGAAAGAAAGAAAGAAAGAAAAGAAAGAAAGAAAGAAAGAAAGAAGAAAGAAAGAAGAAAGAAAGAAGAAAGGAAAGACAGGAAAGAAAGAGAAGAAAGAAAGAAGGAAAGAAGGAAGGAAGAAGGAAGGAAAGAAAAAGAAAGAAAGAAATAAATAAATAAAGAAAGAAAGAAAGAAAGAAAAAGAAAGAAAGAAGGAAAGAAAAAGAAAGAAAGAAAGAAAGAAGAAAGAAAGAAAGAAAGAAAGAAAGAAAGAAAGAAAGAAAGAAAGAAAGAAAGAAAGAAAGAAGAAAGAAAGAAAAAGAAAAACAAGAAAAATGTGACGTTCTGAGTAATTATTTTCTCAGAATTTTAACAACCAATTCATAAAGGGTCACAGTGAAAACAGTTATAAAATGAAATCTCTTTCCTGAGAGTGTTTAAATGACTGTCTTGAATGGCTCAGAGCAGCTGACTGAGCCATGGCTTTAATATTTAATTAATACATTTTGTATTGTAACCAGGTTTACCTGAAGAAAACTGATTGTTCAAACAGACACAGTAAGAAGAGGCTTCATACTTCACAGACTTTACAGTTCATAGTTAGTGTTGATATGTCATACTTATTATGTGTAATAAGTTTTAATGTGTCAACAGGGGAAAAAGCCAAATCTCTTATTTAATTATTTAGAGAGATGATTCGAAAAAATATTCCCAGAAAAAAGTTCTGACAAATGTCTTTTGCATTTTCTCTACAAACAGAAAACAAACAAACAAAAACCCTCACTGAAACAAAACAAAATGAAAGAATAAAAGCTTTGGGGTGAACAGTGAGCATTTCCACCCAGAAATTCTTGCATGCTTTGCAGACCTAAAGCATACTATTTGCATGACTTTGAATTTCCTAAGCAGACAATATCTCATGTGATATACCATAATTTATTTGGATGAGCTGACATGGTAAATTATGGAAATATCTAGGTGTGATTTAAAAATATGATGGCACTTCTCTGAAGTGGTAGTTTCACATGTCTATAAATATCAATACCCACAAGCATAGGTATTTCCAGTATAATAATTTTTTTTTCAGGACACTTTGGTTCCAGTTTATTCCAGCAAATTAAGTACAAATGGAATAATTTTAATCCCTTCTATAGTCAATTGAGAGACGGGACATCTCCAGAAGTCAGTCCTAAGAATGTATCGACTTTGAAAGCGCTGTTCTGCTGTCACTGAGACATATCTTTAGATGAGGTAAGTAAGTAACATGTAATCTTTCAGTATGGTTGCAAAATCAAAATAACTTTATAGAAGCTTTCCCCCATTAAGCCAATATTCAAATTTCAGTACTAAAAACTTTAAAGCCAGACACTAGCAGTTATTTTACAGATGAAAAAATACACATATATTTTAAAAGTCTGTCATTGAATCATCTATAATCAGAATAAAAGATAAATATGTTAAATATATTATTTGCCACAAAGAACTTGCCAAGAACTACATCAACATTGCTGCTAGCTCAGAATGAGGATCTAAGCCAGTTCAGGGTCAAGGTGGGAACTACAGACAAATGTTGTGTACTGAAAATAGAGGCTTTGTGAAGAACCGGCTCCTATGACAAAATATACTGAGGTTCAATTGTGACAAACTCACACTTTCCTTGCCTACATTAAGTTTTATAAGCAAATTAGCTTGCAGGAGCAAATAAAAATTGAGATGACTTCATGATTTCCAGGAAGAAAAGAAGCAAAGTGATCTCAACCAGAGTGTAGTTAGCTTTAATTGCCTGAAGTAGCGCATCTTCTTTACTGCTAGTCATAGCTTGCTGTTACCTGATGGAAGAGGCAGTGTTTTTGTGGTGGGCATGCTTTTTGTATGTATGTATGTATGTATATATAGTATATATATATAGGCACACTCACTACTAGGTGATAGCTGCTGTTCATCTACAGCTGGGCAACAACACCTTCCCATAAAACATGTTGGCATATGTCAATAATTCTTCCATGACTGTTTCTCCAGTTCCCTGTAAGAAATAAAGTTCCTATAAGTCATTGGCAAAGTATAGTGTAAGTCGTGATTCATGAATGCTCCTTATGGGTAGCAAAAAAATGACTGCCCCTTTTTCAAATCACTGTTCAATATGGACTTCATCTTTTCTGTACGTATCATTTGTTAGAAGTCTGATATTTTTGTGATTCATTTCACATTGAATCCATAGCCCTGAGTCACAACTGAAATATTTGCAGAAAGAATTTGAACAGCCTGTAGGAGCATATTTGAATAAATAGCAACCTTATGCAAAGAGCCAGATTCTTCTACTCTTTATTTGCACTGCTGACTGTCCAGAAAAAGTCCACTGATATCCATACATTTACTCCAGATTTATCCAAATCTTACCGAGCAGAATTTAGCCTATTACCATGAATCAGTGGCTAAATTGTACTTTTTAGAGTGAAAATGGGCCATGACCATCTTGTCCAACTTGTATAAAACAATCTTAGAAGGAATTTGTCTGATTAGGGCAGGATTTGATTTATGTCCATTCCCTGGAGCGTAGCTTCTCTGAGCTGGTGACCTTCTTGCTACATTAGCAATTTTGAAATTATAGGTAAGAGGAAAACCTTCTAATATTGGGGGAAATGCATTTACATGGTAACAAAGTTGCTGATGCATTAACATTTTGCAGAGTATTAACCGCAAAGGAACAGTGTTCTGGTATTAAAAATAATTTGACATTGTCCCTGCTATTTGTTGCTCATTATCAGTGCTTATTGCCAGTTCAACATTCCTCAAAAAAATTTAAATCCTACCTTGGGAAAATGAGGTAGGGAATATGTGCAATGGCTGATGACATCATCTGCTAGTAATGGCTATAAATCTTGTGTGAATCTGTAAGTACAAATTACAGCTTGGAAGGTGCCAGATTTCACGCCTGCATTCTTATAGCTTGCAAATTCATCACGTGCAGAACTTAGGAACATCATTTTGTCCAGAATGTGCTCAGCTACACCTTGATGAAGCCAGATCAAAAAAAAAAATGCCAATCTCTACTAGAAAAAATAAGGTGTCCATATTTTATAGGATAATTATTTTTATTCTATTTCACATTTTTAAGTGAAATGCTTCACTTGGGTCTTCATCTAAGTGCCAGTTTGACATTTTGGAGACATTTTAGAAATTAGCTTTATGACATACTGCAAGAAGGTTTCTTGCATACCAGTGCATTATACGTGAGTGTTAACAAAGCACTAATGCCATTTGGGTAGGATAATACCATCTAGTGTATCCAAATCTCTTAAAATTACATATTTAACTATTATATTGCCAATTAAGCAGCAAGGTGGAAAATTCTTGACTTTCTGTTGGCATAGAAAGAGTCTTTTGAAGGTTATTTTTTTTCTTACAACTTTAAAAAAAAGTAAGAGAATACTTGAACCTTACCTTAAATGTTTGTATTAAAGAGATTCTCCTTAAATAACTTGTACATTGAAGCAAAACAATATCACCTGGGAGAAAATTGCCAGAAAACCAGATTCAAAATTGTTTGGGATGGTTTTGGGAATTGGCATGAAATCCTTAGATTTTACCAATCTACTTTGTCCTGATTCCTGTCCAGCTTTGGTCATAGTCACTGAAAGTTCCTGCTGGAGACCAGCCCAAGTAGCAAAGGCTCAGGCCCACTTCTGAGCCCCTCACTAAATGCTGGCTGGTTTGGATTTAGGAAGAAAGTTGAAGCTTGTCTCAGATTACTTCTATCTGAAATCTCTTCAGCTGTTTATGTGGAAATAGTCGCTGACATCAGTGTCAGTGCAGTTTTCAGTGGACAGGTGCCCATCTCCTCCGCATTATTCAATAGATAAACTGCAATTTGAATGCTTGTTGAATGCTCAGTTTTCACAAAGCAGTTCCTCAAAGGGCATGCAGGTCCCTAAGTTTCTGCTGATCCTTAAGTCTCTGACTTGCCTGTGGACTGATGAGGTTATGTATAAGGCTCTTACGGTCTTGTGACTAGGCCATATTATTGTAGTACTCTACCCCTACTCTGTGGCATTGCCAAGATAGTTCCATGTGTCTACATGAGGAATTCCCCTTGTGTGGGATCAGACATGGGCAATAAAACTCAAGGTCAGGTTCTCTAGCACTACTGAGATTTGGTTTAGAGCTTAGGTCCAGGGACTAGTAAGTAGTCTATGGAAACTCAGGCCTTGCTACATCAAAGGTCATTGAATTTGAAATAAAATCTCCTTGGATGGAGTTAAACATTCACAGTCATATCCTGACCCTGCTAACCAAGAGCATCCAAACTTTTCTTTCCTTTTCTTAAACTATCTTACCTCCTTCGACTTCTGAAGTGAGGTGGAAGAGTCAGCACGTGGAGTCTTCCTTTCCTCCAAGTTGCTGATCCAGCTAAATATCATCCCCACAATGAGCCAATGAAACATCTGGCTTTTGTCTTAATGAGTTCTCTGATTTAACGCAACACCAAAGCACTCATGCTCTCACAAGATGATTGCGATGGACTGCCATTTTTAGGCCATAATTTGGTTTGGTATTTAAATTATTGGAAGACAGAGAGCAGAGATTGTTCCTCTGTATTTGCTCATTTTATCCCCGGAGCTTGTTCTTGCAGGTCCGTGAGGGTGCTCAGGAAGAAGGAATCCATTTCCGACCTAATCCACTTCTCTTGTTCCTGTTCTTGTTCTTTTATGTTATAAATGGAGGATCCATCGTATAGTCTTATAATTTAAAAGGAATCTCAT
Organism: Tauraco erythrolophus; assembly: GCF_009769465.1. NCBI lineage: Eukaryota > Metazoa > Chordata > Aves > Musophagiformes > Musophagidae > Tauraco > Tauraco erythrolophus. The sequence continues at coordinate 61,035,905 of NC_141466.1, read as the reverse complement.
TAAAAAAAAGAAGTTCAGGCATGTTCTCTAGTCAGTTACAGTCATATATACTTCTGTCTTTAACTAGACAGCAATAAACATTGATCATAAGCTAAATAAGCTATGGTGCAGATGAATCTGTACTTTGTGCACATAGTTGTATTATTTTTCTTTGATATTCACAGGGTCAGGATTCCTCCACATATTGAACTGTAAAGCCACATTTTTCTCACATACTTGAGAAAAGATGGTGGGGAGGTAGGGGAAGGGCTCTTTACATTAGTGTTGGGTGATAGAACAAGAGGAAATGGGTATAAGCTTAGTCAGGGGGAGATTCAGGTTGGATGTTAGGAAGCATTTCTTCTCTGAAAGGGTTGTCAGCCACTGGAATAGGCTGCCCAGGGAGGTGGTTGAGTCCCCATCCCTGGATGTGTTTAAGAATAGGGTGGATGATCTACTTAGCGATATGGTTTAATGGGGATTAGGGATGGTTGGACTCGATGATCTCTAAGGTCTTTTCCAACCTAGAAATCTATGAATCTATGAATCTATGAATCTATTCTGCAATCTTTAAACTCCAGGGACTTAAAATGAACAATTCTCTATCACAGTATAACTCACATTTTAAAGGCTTTATTCCTTTACTATATGTGCACAAATAATAGCTCAGAGTATAAGGAGATATTTTGAATGAGCAATTTTGGTTGATAATATAAAAATTTTCTACTGAAATTAGAATTAAGCTTAATGAATTAGCTTAATTAGACAATTGATCGCTTCTGATTCCTACCTGCTCAAACTTATAAATCAAGTATTTCCACTATATACACTATTTAATGCATATTCCAGTCTAGTGTGCAATTTTATTTCTAATCAGATCTACTGATAGCTATAGTCAGTCAGACACAGTAACTATACTGGTCTATGTCATAAGAGGTCCTCTTCATGGTACAGAAATTTGAAAATCCGCACTTGGAACAAGTGTGAGAGAACCATACATGAATAAATAATTCTGACAATGAAGTCAGAACAAACCAAGAAGCATAACACATTTATTGTTGAAACTTAATGGAATATTTTCACAATATAAATGAAATAATTAACATCTTATACCACATCTTGTGCAACAAACATCCACATCCATGAATACTGCGTTATGGAAATTCATTCTAAGAACCATGGCACATTGTTTTAGTCATTCCATTATATTTATGCCTTTGTGTTGGCCTTCCTCCCACTGTTAGTAATCTGGATCCAGGGAATAATCTTCAGGGAACTCTGAGTTTGTTTGGAGGGAACTGTTTTTTCCTCACATGTGGATTCTAACTGTTAAAACTCCAAACAATTTCTCATAACAGTTGTGAGTCTGAGCTAAAAAAGAACAGTAATGGCTCTTCTCAAGGGAAGAAGGTATTTCAGCTGAATGAACGGAAACTGATACTGCACAAGCAACTTGAGGTAAAAGTTATCCAGTTCTGCCTGGTTCCAGAAGAACATTAGTATGAAAACAAAGAGGCAGAAAACTGAGTTACACCACCTCATCAGAACTAGCACTCACTGACTAATTTTCCCAAAGTGCAGAACACTATTTTTAGCTGTTTTCAGAAATACCTGATAACTGCCATGTTTCCTATTATCCTTGCTCTTGGCTTCATTCTCCTTGGGGATACCAGAGAGTCCTGCAACAGTAAGGAGCCTTCCCCATAACTTGGTAGACATTGTTAAAGAAGGACAAAACCATGATAAACAGTTGTACAACACAGGAAACTAGTCAGAAGCATTTAGGAAGAATAAATATTAACATGGGGCCTCATGACAAAAGTAATCCAACTTTATGTGTGGGAATCCCCATCAACATACCTGGAGAAGAACCTCACTGGGCTCCTAGAACTTAGTTTCATTCATTCATAGATTCATAGATTTCTAGGTTGGAAAAGACCTTAGAGATCATCGAGTCCAACCATCCTAATCCCCATTAAACCATATCGCTAAGTAGATCATCCACCCTATTCTTAACACATCCAGGGATGGGGACTCAACCACCTCCCTGGGCAGCCTATTCCAGTGGCTGACAACCCTTTCAGAGAAGAAATGCTTCCTAACATCCAACCTGAATCTCCCCTGACTAAGCTTATACCCATTTCCTCTTGTTCTATCACCCAACACTAATGTAAAGAGCCCTTCCCCTACCTCCCCACCATCTTTTCCTCAAGTATTTGAAGGCTGTAATCAGGTCTCCCCTCAGCCTCCTCTTCTCCAGGCTAAACAGCCCCAACTCCCTCAGCCGCTCCTCATAAGTTTTATTTTCCAGCCCCTTGACCAGTTTAAGTCGCCCTTCTTTGGACTCGCTCCAGGAGCTCATATCTCTCTTAAAGCGAGGGGCCCAAAACTGGCACAATATTCCAGGTGCGGCCTCACCAGTGCCGAGTACAGGGCAGGATCACTTCCTATTCCTGCTGGTTACACTATTCTTGATACACGCCAGTATCCCATTGGCCTTTTTGACCACCTGGGCACACTGCTGGCTCATATCAAGCCGGTAGTCAACCAACACCCCCAGGTCCTTCTCCGCCAGGCAGCTCTCCAGCCACTCTTCCTCGAGCCTATAGCGATGCTTGGGGTTTTATACCCCAAGTGAGGGACTCTGCACTTGGCCTTATTAAAGCTCATGCCATTGGCCTCAGCCCAACGTCCAGTCTGTTCAAATCCCTCTGAAGGGCCTCCCTACCCTCGAGCAGATCGACACAGCCTCCCAGCTTGGTGTCGTCCGCAAAGTTACTGAGGGTACATTCAATCCCCTCATCCAGGTCATTAATAAAGATGTTAAACAGAACTGGACCCAGCACTGAGCCCTAGGGAACCCCACCAGTGACCGGCCTCCAGCTGATTTAGCCCCATTTACCACACACTCTTTGGGCCCGGCCGTCCAGCCAGTTTTTAACCCAAAGGAGGGTGTGCCTATCCAGGCCAGTATTTATCAGTTTCTCAACCAGAACACTATGAGAAACTGTATCAAAGGCATTACTGAGGTCAAGGAAAACTACATCCACAGCCCTTCCAGATGGAACCACAGATGGTTCATGCACACCTGTTTAATTGCCCCTTAAATCCGCTGCCTCACATAGTTAGTTCCACCAAACAGAAGCTACACTTCAATGTCTTATTTGTGTAAAATATTTCAATTTATCCAATGACAGGTTTAGGAAAAATGAAAGTATTTGTATTGTCTAAATTTCTCAACAAATTGAAATATTATTTTTTGTCAGTAACGTTTAAATGAAAAGAAAGAAATAGTGTTTTTCTGCGCTATTGGAGTGAATATCACCTTATATCTGGTGAGAGGAATTGCTGGCCTCTGTTTATACAACTAAAGTCTATTTTTAGTGACTCACATTGTAGAATTGCATTAGATCTTTTCTCTATATATACAGATTGTAAAATATCAATGCAGTATAACAAAACATTTAAATAGATGCATTTAGATTGCAACTCCCATTTAAGGTATTCTGCAGGTTTGTGCCTTCAGAACATTATGCTGGAAAAGAGTTTGCATAGATTTTCCACTACTGTCTGTAGCCACCAGCAGCCTGAACACATAGAATCATAAAATCATCTAGTTGGAAAAGACCATCTCACATTTCAGAAGTCCTTGTTGTATTCGCCACTTATTCCACTGAGAATACATATGTGGTCTACCAGGATAGAAGAGCTCAATTGCTACAACATTACTGCGACTTAAGTAAAAAATTTTTAATGAAAATCCCAGAGGGGAAGAGAGAATATTCCCCTCTGTCTTTTGAATGGATTAACATAGTCATAAGCCTTTCCCCCCCTTATTTCATTGGAAAGATTTACAGCACAGTGTGGTTCTATCTGGCTGTTGGGCATTGCTGCCTGACTGCAGCATCAGAGGACTCCCTAGCCATAGAGGTTGGTTTGCATTTTGATGAGATATAGATTCAGCCAGCCAAGCCTTGGCATCACTGGAGCTTGTAGCAGGACTGAATTATACATCCTCAGTCTCACTTGGAGAGGCTTGAGTCCACCTGACAGTTTTGGGACCACATATCTGGGCTCAGACTCTCTGTGGTGCTGAGCTCCCATGGATGTCAGATGCCTAAACCCCTCTGAGACTTGGATCTCTAGACTGTAATGGCACAAAATCAGCATCAGTAAAGAATTAATCCATTATCCAAATGTCTGGGGAGGGATTTTCATAAAAATTGTTGTGAGGCACCCAACTCCTGTTGCCTGCTGTAGCATGGAATGCATGTCAGCATGCTAGCTCACCATATGACCTACTTGTCAAACAGACATGTCATCTGAGACTTTGACAATAGGTAATTTCACCCATCTATACGTTTTTATACAAGGCAGACTATTTGGAAGAGATATTTATTGTAATGAAATTTTCAGACAATGCTACACATGTGTGAGGGTGACTAACTGTCTACAGCCTGTGGTTAGACATTGGCTTGAGGATGGGTAAAGAAAGGACTGATACATAGATTCACTCTGATATTTTAACTGCCAGACTGTCGTAGCTTGTGACCACTCAAGCAAAGAAGGTAAAACTTGAAGCAGTCTGGCCTACCTCGAAGAGTTCAGGTTACTCGCAAAGAAAGTATGGAAAACAAGATGCTGGATTATGAGGAAATCTATTGATTCAGAGTACTCCTAGACAACATAAGCTCTTGTAAACGCAGCATGAATGTATAAGAAAAAGGAGATCAGCACACTTCCACACTCCTGCCATTGTTCCCATAAAATAGGTTACTGACTTAGAACTGTTTGGTTTTACCTCTGAAAACTCAAAGTCTTGCCTGATTTCCATAGCAGAACAACTTACATTTAAATCTTAAAAAATGCAGAATCAGTAACAAGATTCAGATGACTCATTTCAAACTAAAGTTTGAAACCTCATGGGAAAGTCACCTGACCAAATGTAAATGCTTTCTATCTGTGTCTTAGCTAGTCAACCCAAGCTCCCTTCAGACTCAACAGAATAAAATAGATGGTTTAGTACAACTCATCTTAGGCATTTTAGATATTGACTTTAGGATAAACCGAGTTGCACTTTAGCAGGATCTATTTCTCCCCACTGACTACAAGGGGCCTAAAGTGATAAGCTCAGATATACATGTCTAGACTGTAGATGTTATAGTTAGGTGATTGAATCCCATTTGTTCAATATACTACAGTTAGTAAAGTACAAAATTATTTACCCCACATGTCATTGTTTCAGCGAGAATGGATAAGGCGAAGCCTTGTATTATTTTTTGATCCATCTGCTTATGGCCATTGTTGGAGACAAACGCTTGAGGAGATGGACTCTAGTTTTCAACCAGAAGGGTTGATACTGTGTTTCTCTCTTCCTAATCTCAACATTGAGAAATTATAAAATGTAAAGGGAAGGAAAAAATAAGTTAAACTTTGAAATGTAATAAAGTGACCATCAAAAGAAAGGACCCTAGACTTAGAGCTAGAGAAAAGACAGGCTTATAAGATAAGGAAAAGCTAAACAATTTAGGCTGAGCCTCTTTTGACCCAGTTCAAATATTTCTGGTGGCTTACATGAAGCTAACCTACTGTGTACTAAAGCATGAAGTTTAAAAGGTATGAGGAAAATGCAGTTAAAGTAGCTCATAAATGAGATTGACCCTATCAAAGGTTTGCAAAACACACTGGAACCATAAAAAGGTAGCTTTTAGAAATGCAGTATTTCTAGTTATTATCTACAGTTGCCTATCATAGCAGAAGGGATTATGCTGTCCTTAATTAGGGAGTGTACCAACTGTTTAAGAAATTTAATTTTAATTTGGATTAAGCCCAACATTTAGGTGACTGGTTTTTTATAGTACAATAAGCTACAACTAAAGAGGAAACAAAAAGAAATATAAGCATTTTATGTGATATATGAAGTAGTTTATAGCACATTAAGTGATCATGTAAATGTCACAGATAACTCACATTGTCATAAGAAGACATAACTTTTCCTTTTGTGTTTGAGGCAGGAAGGACGGGAAAGCTCAGGTTTCATTCAGGAACCACCCAGCCTTTTTATTGAAACATTGACATCTCTTGAGCTCCTGGATCGATGTTGTGAAATTTTTGTGTGATCGAGTAAGTCACATCACATTCTGTACTGAGGCCTGGGAAATACGAAAGGACTGTTGTTTCTGAAGAGAAAAATGCTGTAAATTTTTTATTCTGTTCAACAGAACAAACAAATATTTAAACTTCCCTGTAAAACATTACTGCACAAATATTTTCACAAGTAACCTACGTGCCGGGTAAAGAATTATCAGCCTTTGTCCAGTTTACATGGACCATTCTTTCTTTTGAAGACAGGAGGACATATGAAGCTGTATCTTACAATCCATCTAAGGGCTTTAGAGTGAAGAAAAATTCTGTACCCCTATGTGAAACAACTTCCATTTAGAAAAAACCAAAGGCATAGACAGAGCCTGTAGTGTATTCATTAGTATAAACCTCACTGGCAAAGATCTCTCCTGGAATTAAAATCCCATAACTTAACCTCAAGATCATCCATCCTTTTTGGGTGTTGTGGTCCATCTCATTTCTGAATGCCACATTTGGAAAGCAATTTGAAGCAAAACTTCTTCCACTACTACAATATTCTTTTCTCTAATGAGCTGTCTCTGTTTTGTGCCAGCAACAGCTCTGCTTTGTGGTCAACTAACGTACTATTCATAGCTACTATATATCCCTCCTGGGATCCATTTCTGTATTCCCAGTACTTCTACTGACAAAAGAGTTTTAGGTGGACAAGGAACACTAGATATGACCCTGAAAAACGTCCCATGCAACACATTTAGGTTTTATGAGCAAACATATAGTACAGATTGAGGAGCTGTTAAATAAAAAGGAAATAAAAATCTAGTACAGAGCTTTTTAAAAAACTAAATAATCTTCCACAGTATAGATGCCTAAATGTTTTAGCTTACTTTGTAATGGGGACAGAAACATTCAGTGTACCAGCTGAGAGAAGCATAAAAACAAACAAACTAGTGAAAATAAAAGAGCTTCAATCAGTGTAGACTTATTTGTATTTACATAAATATGCTCTAAAGTTTTAGATTCACAATTTTAAATGATAATTAGACAACTATATCAAAATCATATGCAAGTCACAGTATAATTTAGCTACTTAACAAATCAAAGTAGTAAAATTGCAGCTTAACAACCTCCACCCATGTCTCTCCCAATCTTTCATATGTTGTCTTAAGCTTCACCCAAGTCCTGTCAGACAAATAGCTTCTGCAGCATAAGACTAGAGAGTCATAAATTAAGCCTATTTTATACAAACTCATGCTTTTTAGCCCTGTATCTGCTTATTGTTTTGACTGCTATACTTAAAACAGGATAACCTTTATGAATTTTTTTTCAAGAAATAATTTATTAAAATGAAACTCTCAATGAAATGTAAAGCCTTGAAGTTATCAAAGCTACTACTGGCTGTATTGTGTAAAATCTTCATAAAAGCAATTTCACTTGAATTGAGAGGTAAACTGAACACTTGAGTTTGGAGAAAAATTATCATTCATGTTTAATTTGCAAACAGAATGGTGTCACCTTTGACTGAAGTATGGTTTTGGTTTTCTTCAGAGCAGTCTTGTTACTTTACTTGAAGCTCAAGTGCACAAATCAGTGGGCGTTGAGGGACAAAGATACTTTATTAAATAGTTATACATTGAAGCAAAGACAAGAACCCTGCTCATTCAGCTTCAGAAACAAACCCCAAAGTAAAGGAAAGCTACCAAAGGATAAGCTGTAGCATGCAGTAAAGAAAAGCAAACCCTTATTTTTAATAAATTAAAGGCCATGCTTTTTACTGGCAAGAGCTGTAGGTTTCTAATCCTATCAACAGGCACAGTTCTTTAGGTATTTCTCCAAGTTAGGCAGCATTAATTGTTTGCCTTTTCCCCATTTGGATCTGATAGTTGAGTGTTAATCTGTAATGAATTCCTATATTGTAGAAAGTTGACATGGTTATTTCATAAATCATGGAAATAGAGCTAAAAAAGGCAACAAAACCCAGACACTATCTCTTAGAGATTCAGAAGTAGAACTAAGTGACCCCTTTTCCCTGCAGACTAGCTGGGGGGCCAGCACATGTTGTTGGTCATGAATCTGTTCTGTTCTTCTAGGTAAGAAGAGTGTTGTTGAAAAAGAAAAAAAAGTTTTATGGAAAAGAGTGTCGTTGAAAAAGAAAAAAAGTTTTATGGAAAAAGAAGGGTAACAAACACTAATAAGATTCCTGTGAGTGCTCATAGTCTGCACCTGATGAAGGGTGGTATCAGTACTCAACATTACACCAGTAATGTAGTACCATGAGAAACAAGGATGTTAATCCCCTTTCTGTGTCTGAATTAATCAGCCAAAATAGAAAACAAAACTGGCAGGACATTGGATGTTTGTGTGTGAGTTTATGGGGCCTCCATAAACCAACACCAAAAGAACACAGCTAACAATTTTGGTGATTAAAACAGTAATAACTGTTCAAATTTTACATATTTAGCAGCTGAAGCTACTAATGTGGGATCCGGCCTGCAAAACCAAATATGAAGTTAATTAAATATCTAACAAATGTTTGTGAAGCTACAGAAAGAAAAGCATTTGGTTTTCAATTTCCTTTATTATGTCCCCACCCATGAATGCCCCCCAGGCCCATTTCCTTTTCTTGTTCAAATTGAACAGCAACTTTCCCAAGAAACTTAAGAACTGAGTTTTTAAAAAAGCTTAAGAGAGCTGGTCACTCAATTGAAGCTCGATGTCAGTGAGATTCGAACAACCTCCTCAATATTTCTTCTTACTTAAATTAGGCACTAATTAAAGATATCATAGAACCATAGAATCATAGAACGGTTTGGGTTGGAAGGGACCTTTAAAGATCATCTAGTTCCAATTCCCTTGCCATGGGAAGGGACACCCTCCACTTAGACCAGGCTGCCCAAAGCCTCATCCAACCTGGCCTTGAACACTTCCAGGGATGGAGCAGCCACAGCTTCTCTAGACAACGTGTTCCAATGCCTCACCACCCTCAGACCCTCAGAGGGAAGAATTTCTTCCTTAGATCTAATCTAAATCTACTTTCTTTCGGTTTAAAGCCATTACCCTTTGTCCTATCACTACATGTCCTTGTAAAAAGTCCCTCCCCAGCTTTCCTGTAGGCCCCCTTTAAGTAGCAGAAGGCTGCTATATATCACCCCAGAGCCTTCTCTTCTCTAGGCTGAACAGCCCCAACTCTCCCAGCCTGTTTTCATGGGAGAGGTGTTCCAGCTCTCAGATCATCTTCGTGGCCCTCCTCTGGACTTGCTCCAGCATTTCCATGTACCTCTTGTGTTGGGGACTCCAGAGCTGAATGCAGTAGTGCAGGTGGGGTCTCACGAGAGCAGAGTACGGGGGTAGAATCACCTCCCTCGACCTGCTGGCCATGCTTCTTTGGATGCAGCCCAGAATACGGTTGGCTTTCTGGGCTGCCAGCGCACATTGCCGGCTCACGTTGAGCTTCTCATCCACCAGCACTCCCAAGTCCTTTTCCTCTGTGGTGCTTCATATGAAGTAGCTGATAATATGAACAATACATATGAACTATACGTTTAAAAAAAATAAAGAAGAAAAGATTTATCATCACATTGCTCTTTTCAAGGGATCTTTTTTCCTTCTCATACCACAAAAGCCAAGAACTGATTGCAGTTTTTGTCCAAGCTCAGTCAGCTCTCCACATGGAGACCAAATCAGTGTTTCTTTTACACTTGTCTCAAGGACACAGAGCAGCCTGTTTTCATTAATGAAGCCACTCTTGAGATACCCCTGTTTAATCAGATGAAGGTCTGGTTACAATTATAATCTAGATGCTGGTCTGCTAACTTTAATGTAGTGAGCAAGGGTAGCAGTTTCAATGAAAACATTGGCTGTGACAAGTGTTAGGAGTGAGGGTACATTTTGACGGTCTCCACCAGGTTTGTGCTAGCTGGGTTAAAGCCATTAGGGATATGCCAGCCCCAGGCTACATAACAATCTCATCTTCACTCACTTCTGCTATGTAGCTCTTAGTTTCATTTAGTATTAGCAGCTGACACAGTAGAAATAAGAATGAACCTTTTGCTATATTTCTCAAGGTTGTTTTTAAAGATAGTAAAGTAGGCAAAAGTCACAGCCTTAAAGCATCATGGTACTATCACTATCTTCTAATCCAGTCTCCTGCACAATATAGGAATCCAAACACCCATTATTTTCTGAATCTGTTCCTTTAAAGTGTACTCCTAAACTGATGCTTATCTCACTACAGAAGAGAAGTATTTTTTCATGTATATCTTGTAGACATCTCATCAACTGTAGAACTTTAAAATAACAAGTGCACGCATATTTTAAGCTCATTTCCCCCATTTCTGATTCCACAAGACTTGTCTTTGTATGCCACCAGTTTTTCAAACCACATGCCAACTTTTTTCAGAACAAATAAGGAGAGTAAAAACTGGAGTCAAGTTGTAGTATCAGATAAATATCAACAGAGCTGATGCGAAAAGCACTTTGTGATTTTCAGACCTGAATTGTAGTGGCTGTAGTATCACCATAAAATGGTCTAATTAAATGATTAAATGAAGTTGCATATCTTGAGTTCTTTTCCTTACTGCAGTCATTTGATAACCTAGACAATTTCATTTCAGGTAACTAACTGAAAGGATTTTTGCAAGCACCGAGTGCTAGTCTCAGCTAGTTGTCTGGAAATTAGTGAGCTATACAGTTGGTGAATATTTCTGGAAATCCAATCCTTTAATCCCAGCTTGCACTGGAATACATTTTAAAGAGAGAGGGAAAAGTAAAATCAATAAAGGAAAGAGCAAAGCTCAAACTGGAAATGGGAGGATAGTTCATTAGCTTAAGTTTTAAAAACCAAGGTTTATAACTTTATTCAGCTGTGGCCATTCTATGATAGAGATATGTCACTACACAAACAGCTACAAAAGACAGAGGGATATCGATCCTGAGATAAAAGGTTTAGCTCTGATCACACACCACAAAGTGTCCTGGAGAATTAGTCAGCTCAGGATGTATGACTTGCAAAAAGCAGCATTTTAAACAACTTCTTTTTTGAAATCAGCCAGTTACACACAAAGAAGTAGATCATACTAGAAAATCCATTCATGTTTGAAGGTGGCTTAAGTGTCTGATTCAAAACTGGAGAGATGTGTTCACACGTACGTGTGGGTAGCTATAGCTATAAAAGGTAAATCATGTGCTCATGTCCTGTCCTTTCATTAGTACATTTCCTTTCCCTCTCAAAAAATTGCTGCATCAGCCAGATCAAAAGCTAAACTGAAAAGAGGTAGCGCTGCACTCTGTAATGTGATTCCTTACTCTCTGTTTAGATTAGCGTGAAAAATCCAGAGGAGTCTATCTGATTTCTCTTCTGCAGTGTCCTTTGCATAGTCACTTCTTCAAGTGCAAGAGAACCCTGTGAACAGTAGGATGCTTCCAAGAAGTGAAGATGAGGCATGATAGATATTTGGGTTCCCATATTTAACTACTGTTTGAAGAAAGATCCTGAATTCTGAAAACACAAAGGCAGAGAGGTTTTCCTGAGCTGCGTTCCAGGAGTTAATAAACACTTCTGCCAAAATCAGGACCCTTCTGCAGGAGACCTGTGCAGGCATGTAGTAAGACAGAACAAACTCCAAACCCAATCCCAGAGGACTCAGGTTCTAAGCAGACCAGAAAATTTGTGGGAGGCCTCAAAAAGAGCATCTCGGTGACCCAACCAGGAATAAAATCTGGTTTTGTTGGCTCTCAGGAACCTCTCTGGTGCTACTAGCACTCAGTGAATTGCTGTGGTCTATCCTTTCCCATATGAGCCAGTTAGCTGAAAAAGGCATGAAGACCAGAAGGAAACTGGCCTAGAAACAGCTCTGGGATAAATTAGCTCTTTACATAAAATTATTTCATTGAAGCGAGCAAGCTAGAGACCTTGTTGTGGTTCTGCATCTGAACAGAGTGAGATAAAGTAGAACAAGAGTTATTAAAACAAACAAATGTCAAATTCTTGCCTGCCATAGATCCTGAATGCTCAAGGGTTGACCCAGTTTGGATGAGGCACCAATGGCTTTCAGCAGAGCTCGGTGACGTACATCCTTCCATAGGGTTGGACACATGCCGTTCTGCTGGATGTACATTGTGTTCTGTGGATACACTAAATCTGTGTTCTCAGCACTTACATGTGACTCAGAAGGAAAGTATAGATAGTGGATATGGCAGCAGATTGCACATGGCATTGAACTTTACACATTAGGCTTGCTAGGAGATATTGCCACCTATTGTTTTCTGTCTTGATTGCATTGCTTTCTTAATAAGTAAGATATTATTTTCTTAACAAGTAAGATTCCAGATAGAAACTCTATGAGATAAAAATCGGCATTTTTTATTGCAGTTAAGTAAACATATGATTTTCCATATCTTTATCTATCTTAGTGATTTCTTTAGCAAATGGCACTGTACTATTCAAGTTTTGTACAGACCTGTAGAGTCAAGCTTATCTCAAATTTCGTAGTATTTTCCCTCCTTAAGTTCTAGAAGCTTTGCATTTTATCTTTCATATGAAAAGCCTCCCAGTTAGTTAGAAAATTATATAAAAATGTATGTTTCTTCTTCTTTTGAAAATAAACAGATGCTGTCATACTAAACTGTTTTGTTTGCTCTAGAGAAAAAAAAAACACCTCTTTAGTCTTAGGTATAAACATTTGTTTTTCTTTTAGGTAGCTTATTTACTGCAATTCAGACCCCTAACAACCAAAACTTTTCATGAGTTTGTCTTGATTTTGCTCAATTTCTTTGGTCAGAAAGAAGCTAGTAAGATGTTTGACTACCTAACCTATTTTCTTTTAAAATTTGTCTATATTAAATGAAAACCATTCAAAAAAGAAATTAACTAAAACTTCCCAGGAAATTAAATGACATTTTTTCACTTCAGATCAAATGAAAAATTTGCTTGAAATCAACTCTCTCTCATTAGTTTTTATATTTTTAATATGAAAACCTGGCAATTTTATTCTCAAATGAGGTCAAAACTTTTCTTCACAATATTTTTCTTCTGTTAATGAAAAATATAAGTATGTGCCTGACAATGATCTGCTCACTCTCATTCTTGTCGTTTGACTAGTTGAAAAGTTATTCAACTGCATGTGTCCTGAAATGTCTTGAAGACTCAAATGCAGATACTGATATAGCAACATCAGGGTATGGAAAATCAAAATGAAAGTCCTGATACAACTTGGAAGCTGCTGGATGAACAGGAATGTTATGCCCTGGGGAATTTCCCTATCAGTTATTCAAACCACTGTCCCAGTCTTTATGAGTGGTGTTTTGGTCTGTCTGTACAGTTCCCAAAGAAGGGGATGTGATATCAGGACTTTTACATCAATGCATTGAACATAGGCTATCAGAAGAAAATGTGGCAGCTAGTTGCACATGTCTTTCTAGCAGAGCAGCCTGTTTTGTGTCACCATGAAGCCAAGCTGTGGCACACAGATACTAAGAACGGGAGTCCCGAGGGTCGCAGCAGAAATGGCACAGTGGGAAGAGATTAAAAGAACTCCCAAAAACAACAACAACAAAAAAACTTTATGCAGGGAAAGAGACTGAAAAGACCAAACAACTGTCCACTGTGTTCTTGATAAAAACGTGAAGTGCAGTTGTAGCCATAGCCAAGCACAACAAAAGAACTAGGACACACAAGTTCAGAAATATATGGTGCTTTGTCAGAGATGACTGGACAAATTTGTTCTGAGCATTAGACAGAGAACAAATGATATATTATCACAACATTTAATTTCATCTTGAGGTTGCTCAAAATACTGTTCAAGCTCGTTTCTTCTTGTTACTGGCATTATAGTGCATCCTCTAATAGATTCATTATTTCATCCTGTAGTTACATAGTAATTCTCTTTTAAGAGCAGTTGTTCCTGAGCCCTAGTCATTACCAGTTTCAAAAAGATTGTTACATGATTTCAGAATTACTTACAGATTAATTTGAAAAAAAAAAAGTATTATGTTAATAGGGAAGTCAAGATTTGTAAGCTTTATATAGAAGAAAGATATTAAACAAAGGAATTGTACTGCTTGTGGAAAGCAACTGGGAAAAAAATTTAGATTAAATTAGTGCAGAATCACTGATCAGCTTTGTGTAGATTCACAGAACCAGAGGATGCTTCATCTTCTAATATCTTCAGTTTATGTCTTTCTGGAAAGAATGCTTTAGTTAAACATGAAATTTATGTTTAATATTCATATGTATAAATTAAAGTTATAATTTAGTTAGAAAGAAAAGTCAGATTAGCTGATTTAATGGTTCCTCTGCCCTAAAACTCTCCAGACCAGAAATAGCATCCCAGAAAAGGAAGAAAACTTTACAGAAGGTTTTCTTAATTTTTGTCATATTCATCTCAAAACACTTTGAAAGCGTAACATAATAGTAGCTGAAGTCAGAGGCAATAAACTTGTATGACTTCATATCACTTGGGAACGGCTTTCAGCCATTTTCCTACAGTTTTCCATGATAAATGTTCTAAGGCTTTGTTTTCAGAAATTACAAATGAGTGATATTTCAGTGACTTTTTTTTTTTAAATATTGATTTCAATCTCATTTTTTTGATGGTTAAATGAAAGTTAAACTTCATGAGACTTGTGGTTTTGTGTTTGTAGGAACACTGTGAATTTTTATAGTTTAACAGACTGCAGAGATTAATTTTTATTTTACTGTTTTATTGCTCAAGGATCCACAATTAGTAGATGGTTTCCTTGATATTCTGTGATGTTTGTATTATGCAGGCACTCATCAGTTCTGCTACAGCATATAGATCTTTTTTCTCTGCCATCTAATCTAATCTGGCATGAAAGAAAGTCAATCACTAAATAAATAAAATGAAAACAAATAAACTTCCTACTAGCTGATGGGTTGCCTCAGAGGAGAATAAATTTTAATGAACTCACACGGTGACATCAGTGCTATGTAGATATTAGAATGTGTGTTGTATTGTTTTTTCTAGTTTGACTAACTCAATAAAATCACTAAATTTGACTGAACGTAAGATGATGATAGAATCATAGGACAATGCAGGCTGGAAGTGGCCTCAGGAAGTCATGACACTTGCTCACAAAGAGTTCAGACCAGGTCGCACAGGGCTTTATCCAACCAGGTTTTGAAAACCTCCAAGGACAGAGCCTACACAAACTCTCTGGGCAACCTGTTTCTGACCTAACTAGGATTAAAGTAAATGTGACTGATTTTACTTACCTCGACATATTGGGAAAACTAAATAAAATAAGATTGTTTAGTGTGGTGGACTTATTTCAGAATAAAAGAAAAATCACTCTTTCCATTTCAAATAGAAGAAGTTGAGGGCTAAATTCATCAAACTCCATAGGAGGAGGTAGTAGTAATCCTCTTCTTCCCGGTAACAGAGGATTACAGAAACAGCCTAGATATCTGATACTGCCTGAATTCTCTAATTTGTTTCAGGGCATCAGAAGTCATCTCTTACTACTTCCAGAAAAATACCTTATCTTATACAACTACAGGCTACAAAGGTGGGAGGAAGGCATGCTGTTTTGAAACTGGAAGTGGGTGGATTTGAACTGAATCACCAGCAAACAGCTGGATATCTTCATTACTAAGTAAACTTCACTGAGACTGAAACCACTCGTGATGGAGCTAGATCACTATGTGTATTTAAATGATCATGAAGACAGAGGACAAAAGTATGATAGTGACTTAGTGGCCCAGCAATTAGCCATGCATGCAGGAAGTCCTGATTTGTGCTCTGGGACACATTTAATTATTCTTTGTCAGCTAGGACTGTCTTATCACCAGGAGGAATATGTCTTACAATATCCAGTAAATTCTCATTTTAGCGATTTCGTAGATGGTATCATAGTATGATTAAAATTTCCAGATGCAGGAAGTTGAAACAAGGTATTTTATGACTATGCGAAAATCACTTTCCAGCTTTTTGGTAAAAATGTGGTACCTTATTCTCCTCTGACACCTTTACTCTTCCAGATATGTTTACTGCATATGTATGATAGAAATTGCAGTTTCCAGTAAATTCATAACAAATCTAACTTTAACTAGAAATTCTACATTGCTCCAGCCTGAACCATTTCCCACTCTCTTCACAAACACTTGGCCTTGGGCTTATCCTTGTTGTACAACCTATCAAATCTAATGTCGAATTGTTCAGTCAACTTCCACCATCA
This sequence comes from Tauraco erythrolophus, assembly GCF_009769465.1. Classification (NCBI taxonomy): domain Eukaryota; kingdom Metazoa; phylum Chordata; class Aves; order Musophagiformes; family Musophagidae; genus Tauraco; species Tauraco erythrolophus. Next base: position 61,019,651 of record NC_141466.1, on the reverse strand, counting down.
CTTCACTAATGGTGCCAGTTCTTATCATCATCTCACAGACGCCTCTGCACCCTCTCCCACTTCCCCTCTTGCTTGGGAAGAAATTCTCATCCATATTTTCAGTCAGGCTATTGTTGCTTTTTCTATCCTGGAAACCTGCTTCTGGTGAGACACTGATGTTGTGGACATTTAGATCTACCAAGATTATACGTTATTTAATTGTACCTTGTACATCAGGACTCTAATGCTGTTTAGGATTTACTACACATAACCGTAATAGAATTAATAGGTAGTCACAGATCTTATGCTGAGTTTGAGAAGGGTAAGACTTCTCTTACAGGAAGGCGAATCCCTGCTTATCCCTAGAATAGTGTGTAACAGCTTTGCTAAAGGACTATTTAAGACCAAAACTTAATTCCCCAGAATTTTTTTGTCGAGGGAAGAATAACTTATGAAAGTGGCACTAAAATTCCAAAGCATGTGCATTGTTAGAAATATGATTTAGACAGGTAGACTTAGCCAAATAAGAATGCAACCATGAATGACTGAAATTATATATCTTTAGAGACACTTCACTGAATCAAGTGGATGTTGTCTAAAGTCAAACTGATTTCAGACAATGTGTCTATATAATTTTATTTAGTAAAAATTCATATGCAAAAAAATATTTTGAAATGTTGACCTGATTTGAGTGAAAAGGAAACACTGAAAAATTGGAATTTCCTACAGGGCTGACTTTCTAATTTTAAGGTTAGAACTATCTGGCATCAGTGTTTCATAGGAGCTGAGCAGATCTGGGAAGAGGACGTGGAATTGTAGCCAGAAAGTCTTTGATGACCTCTTTCATAGCAGAAAAATCGAACAGATATTAACAAGGAGGTTCTTGCAGAGTCAAAGCTGTGCCTGTAGGCCTGGGCTGAGAAAAGCAATGCAGATGGATGAATGAAATGTAGATGGGAAATATAGCACCTGCATCTGACCTCAATCATTCAGGAACCACGCATCATGACACAAACAAAATCGTATGATTTTTGTTAAAAATAATAATAAAAAAATAAAAAAGAAGAGACCATCTGTTTTCTTGGCCATTAGGTCTGACTGGTGTCACATTTTTTACCATTGCTTCACAATCTTTGGGACTAGAAATGTCCCTTCTTCTCTCTCCCTTTTAAATTAAAACACCTTCTCACAATTCCAGGAACTGGAACTCGAGGAGGGAAACCACCACCCAATGGCCAAGATCTAGGCACTCTTGTGGGAACAATACAGTCACCCCTTCAACGAGAGAAGGGGACACCTAACAAGATCATCACATGATTGTTTATCTGCAGGGCAGGATTTTCTTCTTCATGCATCTTCTCCAGTTTCAGGCTGCTTTGGCTGTGTCCTTTGCTCCTCTACAGTTCTGAAACAATGAACATTAATAAGGAAGGCCACCAGGGAAATCTCAGAGTTTCTTGAGCCTTCTCTACCCTTTCTGTTGCTTTGATCACCACTAAGCAATTAAAGATTTGGCAAAAGCAGAGGTTTACTGTATGGATGGCTCAAGTGACCTCTGGTGATGGAAAATGCTTAAGATTTAGTTTTTCTGTGTCAGATCAAAGAATAAACATCGGTGGCTATGCAAAGTCTGAAGCCAGTTTAAAGCAAGTTTTAAAATATGACTTCAATATGGTTTTGTTCTTTAGTAAGTTTTTTAAAATATTTATACAAAATGCATATATCTGGTCTGTAGGAAGACTTTTAAACGTCACAGATTGAGACAGTCTATGGCACAAACATCCTGATCATAATACAACAGACTTCTTCAGAATGCTGTTTCCACTACTTTTTTCATTATCTTAATTTGAGCAAGGATTTTACCAGTTTAGTGAAAGTAAATGATTCTTACTTACTCTACTTTAGCATTTCTCCCACTAACTTTATGAAATCTCAAAAGTGACTAGTTTCTGAGACAGGGATCCCCTTTTCTCCAGCTACATGAAGGTTTTGGTTGTTTTTCAAGTGGGGAAAAATGCAAGTGTCCTTCCTCTTAGAGATTTATGGAAATGTTGATAGACTTCAATAGAAAACATAGTATTAGACAGTATCCTCTCAATAGTGTTTTCATCAAAGAAATCATCACATAGAATTCCTCCACTGCATAACTAAGATATATTTTAAACATCTGATTATACATAAAATTCTATTTCAAGCAATTTTTATAGAAACTTAATATATTCTTGTAGAAAACTTCATTTCAATTCTTTTAAATGCTACAGGGGCCATTTCATTATGGAACTATTCTTGTAGAGTATAAAATGTCTTCACTTAAACTGTGTTGTAGAAAAATAGAGTAAAACTATCTGTGCCTATTTTCCCTCAAAGCATAAAGAATTTTGAAGAGTCCATTCATTTTGCCTTTTTACCAGTCTTCATCCTTTGACTATTTGCTTTGACAGGCAAATTCTTTCATAATATGATGGGTATGGTGAAATAAAATAGCTCACCACCAGCCTGGCTGTGAATAGTCCCACAGGTTGTTCTAGACCTGGATCAGAAATGACTTTATTAGAACCAGTGAACAAATGTGCCAGCTCTTTTTCTAACTACGGGAAAAATTAATTCCAAAACTGGCATGTGGGTGTTGCAGCTGCCCAGCTTGCCTCAGAGTGGCCAGATTTAGAGTCAACAGAGGAATAAACCAAGGGATGTCACTTGTAACCCACACCACACTGAACATTCTAAAGGCAGCCAGATGATACTGTTATGCTTAAGTTATTAATGAGTTAATACATGTTATTTCAACACTTTGTCTCATCAGCCAGTGACTTAGCACTCGTTCACGAAAAGACCGTAATATTGGAACTTACCAGAAGATTAGTGCTTCATCTGTGCAGAATGCACAGAGCTGAAAAGTAGAGGATATTTTCTGACACCATCTCTGGTAACCATGTATTGCGAATTAATTGTAGTGAGGGCTAGAGCTCAAAAGTCGAGGTCTGAATCAGACTTTACCAAGTGTCAGGTAGTGGGTTTGATCCAGCCTGTCTAAAATACAAGCTTCTCATAACATCATATTTCTAACAACATTTCTCCAAAGCTCAGAGCAGCTCAGATGGAGGGATTGATTTCTGTCCCATTTTCATTCAGTTACAGTTTATAGATCATTGTTTTAAACCTTAGTGTACATTTATGATACTATATAAATAACAAAAGTGACACAATAAGCTGCAAAAACATGTCATTTATAATGCTATTGTGAGTCAAAGATAAAACAAAAAATCTGGCTTAAACTGCAGTATTCTACTCCAAACTGAGATTCTCCACTGTTTCAGTGGGTTTTATTGTCCACAAGCACAAATCAAAGGGGTAAATAACTATTGGCTTACTGTTTCATCCAGCGTGTGTCATCTTGTGAAATGTAAGACAAAATACAAAGAAGGGAAAATGGGCTACAAGATGTAGCAATTGCAAGTCAGCACACGTTATTTGAAATTTGTAATCTGTAGCCAAACACTTTAACAGCAGTGGCCACAATCTATCAGAGAGAAACGTTCTCCCCCACCAAAAGTGTCAGATGTTTGTAATTTGCTTTGAAGATTATATAGGCAGTTATAAAATTTGCAGGAAAGGAATCAATGTTTAGATATGGTGTCATTGCAGTACATTTGTTTAATCAGCTATCAGTAAATGGTTTAATTATTTAATATCAGAATTTTTAAAATTTTTTATCAGCAAATTACTGATAACTGGTTTGACTTTGCATGGCAACGTGAATCAAATCAAATCCCTCTTCCACTTGATTCAATTTTTTACTTAATTTTTTACTTAATTTAGTAAAGAATAGTTCTTTATCTACTCTGTGCTGGATGCCTGGTTTCACTTCAGGCATCCAGCACAGAGTTGGCTTCCATTCCTTTCCAAATTTATTAAGCTGCTGCTGCTGTTGCATGGCGTTAACATGGTTTTGTTTAGCTGGTTTTCACTGGCATAACTCAGGTGTGACCCTGATCCCAAGTAATATGTCTGCAATTCAGGTGGGAAGGCAGTCGTCTTTGCAGAACCAGCTAATTGAATTGAAGGTCTTGCAATGAGATCCACAGCTGAATTATCTGCATTGTAACTCTTAAACGTGATGCTTTCCTGCTAAAGCTAGATCTCACTGATAGGCCATAGCAGAGGTGAATGAGCTATGATTTGCAGAAATGAGCAGTGAGTTCGAGTTCTTCTATTTTCTGTAAAAAATTGGGTGCCTTGAAGTTAGGTGAGTAACTCTACTTTCTGATGAAAGGAGTCACTCAAAATCACACTCACTTTTGCATGTTTTTCCATTGGTATCAAACACAGAACAGAAATTCTGAAGTCTCTGAATAGGCTGCACATAATTTTCTTTTCTAAATTAGTTTCTTTACACTTCAAATAATTGCAATATATTAAATATTGAACAATATAAAATTACTACTTTCCATTGCATTTTGTTCAGCACACACTGGATGCTATTAGTTACATATGACATGCTATGCTATACTAACGTTTCACATATATCATCTAATACACATAACACCCCCAGGTTTGAAAAATGAGTTATTCAGAAAGAAGGCATAATTCTGACATTATTGACTACTGGTGGTCACTTTTTTGTTGTTGGTGACAACACAACTAACTACAAACTCCAGCCACTCTGGGCCAAACACTTTTCCTGATATGCAATTTACTTTCAGTTACATTTTACTTTCAGTACTTTCAATGACAGAAAGATGTCATTATTTGATTCTATAGTCTACACAACTCTTTAGCTGGACATTTTGGTACTCATGGCATTTTTTTCAGGTGTAGAATCAATTCTTTCATTCTTGTCCTTGTGTTTCCTGCATCCTCGGTCCTTCGGTTTCTTCTAACCACTACAGTTGCTGCTGTTGAAGAACTGAAGTATCTCTTCCTAACTAGCAGTGTTAGCTGGTGGTGATCAAGCTGTCCTTCCTTTGGATGGGCACCCAAAACAAAATTCCCTGCCCTCCCTCCTCAATTGCTAGGATTTCTAGTCTTTTTATATTTTTCTGAGTAGTATTTTCTCTCAAGAGACCCTTGAACTACTCATTAGGGTCTCTACTATAGCTCTCAGGATCATGCAAACCTCTCAGCTAGAAGTAGAGCTGGCAGTCATCTCAGATAAGTGTAAATGAAACTTTTCATCATATTTTTATTTCCATCCTTCACATTCACACCTTAACACTCGGAGCATTCTTGGGCACAGATCCTGATGTACTTAAACAAGTATATGTTTAAATTATTTTGTTTATTTTTATTCTTGCACTACCTCTCTGCCTCATTTTTTTTTCATTATTTTAGTGGCTTACAATGCTTCATACTCTATACCATACATATCACTGGCTAAATGTTTTTATATTACTCACTTCTGAGCCCGGTGTTACACGGGAAACAGATACCAAGTGCCCCAGCATATACACTAGGAAACAGGTACAATGTCTTCTGGTGTGGCAGGGAGGCAAAGAGCAGCACAAAAGGAAGAATCTATGATTCTATGATTCTATGATATTCACTTTAGTATTAGCAACATTAGTGTGAAATAGTTATCAAAGACTTAAACCCAATGTCCTATTTATATTTCACATAACATTTTTGTTCCATTGTGTAGCCATGCACTTCAATTATATCTCAACTTACACTGATGGAAGACAAAGACATTTGGGTTTTAAAAACTGTATTTGGTCCTTGTTTTATGAATGAAACTGGAGATTCCTTTTGTTGTTTAATTTCATAGAATAATAAAGTCATTCGGATTGGAAAGTGCCTCCGGAGGTTTCTAGTTCAGCATCCTGCTCAGAGTAGGGCTAGATGTGAGGTCAGGTCAGGTGTTTCAGGACTTTTCCCAACTGTATCTAGAAACCTACAAGAATGGAGCCTATACCACCTCTCTGGGCATATACTCCAGTGCTGGACCCATCCTCATGGTGAAAATTCTTTCCTTATAGCCAGTCAAAAACTCACATTTCAATTTATGGCCATTGCTTTCATTCTCCCACCACACATTTAGTGAGGTCCCCAATGTTCCCATATGTATGGACAGGCTACTGTTAGGTCCCACAAATCCATTTATCTCTAGGAGGAGCAGGCCCAGCTCCCTCAACTTCTCCTCCTAAGGCAAGTACTCCCAGCCCTAACTATCTTAGTGGCTCTCCACTGTACTCCCTCAAGTTTATTGATGTCTTTTAAGCTAGAGGGTACAAAACTGGATGCAGTATTCCAGATGTGGTCTAATGAGCACCAAATAAGAGAATAATCACTGCCCTCAACCTATTGGCTATGCTCCTGTTGATACAACCTAGTATGCTGCTAGCCTTCATCACTGCCGAGGTGCATTAAGCACTCCTGGAAAACAAATTCCGCTAAGAAGCTTTATGGATTTATATCCCACTGAGGTGCAGGCACTGAATTGCCCTATGGAGAGGCCCATCTCTCCCTATTTACTATATAGGGAGCCTAAAGGGATTAGCACTGTTTATCTAAAGCTAGGTCATGTGAATCATTCCTGTAGGTTTGATAAATACACATACTGTGGTTCTGTGGTTTAACCCCAACTGGCAAGTGAGCCCCACACAGCCAATCACTCACATCACCCCCGGATGAGATGGAGGAGAGAATCAGAAGAGTAAAATTGAGAAAACTTGTGGGTGAGATAAAGACAGATTAAGAGGTAAAGCAAAAGCTGCGCACACCAACAAAACAAACAAGGAGTTCATTCCCTGCTTCCTGTCGGCCAGCAGCTGTTCAGCCATCTCCAGGAAAGCAGGGCTCCATCACGTGTAACAGTAGCTGGGAAGACAATGTCATCACTCTGAACGTCCCCTGCTCCTTCTTCTTCCCCTAGATTTTTATTGCTGAGCATGAAGCTCAACTGGCAGCCCAGAAAGCCAACTGTATCCTGGCCTGCATGCAAAGAAGTGTGGCCAGCAGGTCGAGGGAGGTGATTTCTGCCCCTCTACTCTGCTCTCGTGAGACCCCACCTGGAATACTGAGTTCAGCTCTGGAGTCTCCAGCACCAGAAGGACATGGAGCTGCTGGAGTGAGTCCAGAGGAGGCCACGGAGATGATCCAAGGGCTGGAACACCTCTGCTATGAGGACAGGCTGAGAGCTGGGGCTGTTCAGCCTGGAGAAGAGAAGGCTCTGGGGTGATCTTACAGCAGCTTTCCAGTACCTAAAGGGGGCCTACAGGAAAGCTGGGAAAGGGGCTTTTTAAAAGGGCATGTAGTGATAGGACAAGGGGCAATGGTTTTAAATTGAAAGAGGGCAGATTTAGATTAGATATAAGGAAGAAATTTTTTGCTCTGAGGGTGGTGAGGCACTGGAACAGGTTGCCCAGAGAAGTTGTAGATGCCCCATCCCTGGAAGTGTTCAAGGCCAGGTTGGAGGAGGCTTTGGCAACCTGGTGTAGTGGAGGGTTTCCCTGCCCATGGCAGGGGCTTGGAACTAGATGATCTTTGAAGTTCCTTCCAACCCTAACCATTCTATGATTCTATGATTCTATGAAATCAAATGGTACAGAATAACCCTTTGGTCAACTGGAGTCAGTCATCCCAGTTGTGTCCCCTTCCAACTCCTCGTGCACCTGCAGTCTACTCACTGGTGGGGTGAGGTGAGGAGCAGAAAAGGCCTTGACTCTGTGCAAGCACTGCTCAGCAGTAACTGACACATCCCTGTGTTATCAACACTGTTTTCAACACAAATCCAAAACACAGCCCCATACTACAAAGGTAGGTACTACAAAGAAAATTAACTCTATCCTAGTCAAAACCAGAACACTGTGAAACCTTTTGAGAAAAGATTTATAAAATTTAACAACCACTTTTAAAATACTGTATACTACAAAATGGTCACTAAAGCAACAAAATTATATTCTAGTTAGGGGTATAAATTTGAATAATTATAATTTAAGAACGAACTTCTAAGGAAGAGATAAACCCTAGTCCAAGCTGAAAGAATGGGGAAAAGGTCATATTTGGTAAAGAATTCATCATAGTTAAAACTGAACTCCTACTAAATAAAAGGCCATAAAGAGTATTCTGGTGAATGACAAGTTGAAGAAGGAAGAGAAGACGCTGTCCTTAGGAAAGGAAGAGTAGACAGGATGTGAAACAAGCTAACACATTGCACCTGAGCTTAGTTTTTAATTTACTCTGGGAAGAAAGGTTTTTGTATCTATACTTTTGTAGATGTTTTGAAGTCTGTCATGAAGAACTTAACCTTATTCTTTGGTTAAAAGAATTCCTTTGTTTCTGTTATAAACTTCTCTAGGATGTAAAATTATTTTGGGATATTTTAGAAAGCATGAAGTACAAAACTTTAAGGAAATTTACCAGTTCAGACAAATAGATGTTTCAGGTAAGCCCATTTTGATGTCCAAAGTCCAAGGAAAGGTTGGGGAATCTTAGCTCTCAGCTTGTGTATCTTGCCAACGCAAAAGAACCATGAAGTTTCAATAAAAGGGCAAAAGATCCTCCTGGCAAGTGCTATCCTGTGTTTTTCGTGGAAGAGCAGAAACTAGTGAGGCAATTCACAATTTGAGGAAAACCCGTACTTGTTACTTGTTCATTCTACAGAATGCTAAACATTTATTTGAGATTCTCCCCAATGTGCCCTTCTCTACAGGTCCAAACAGAAGCCTATTGATGTCAGGAACATTCCTATTGTTTGAAAGGATCGAGAACAAATTTTTCCTAATACTATTAGGTGTTTAGAGAAATCATTTATTAGTCTATTGACAACATAATATTGCACGTACCTATCTCTCAGAAACATAAAGGAGTTAGGAGACATTTCTTTGCTTTGGGTTGATTTGGAGCAGAAAGTATTTCAAGGTGGAGTGTTTCCTCTTTTTTTTAAGTTGCTCTCTGTTTTTCTTGCAACAGGCTAGCCTGCCTAACAATTACTTAAGCATTTTTGATGACTGGGTTCTGTTATTTTCATAAGTGTTTGAAGAATTGTGATGTCACATAGCAGTGATATGCTGTCCAATTCAAGCTGATCATGAAGGGAGAACTCCATATGGATTTTCTTCTTTAGCAACTATTAGAAATGAAGTTCCTATGCAATTCACTCTCTAGTTTAAAGTTTCAGAACCATGGTGATGATAGCTAGCAGCAGTGACATTACTTCAAATACTTTCTTAAGAAAAAAATAACACAATATGTGAGACTGAACAGAGAAGGAGAAGCTGGGTTTTCAGATTTCATGTTTGTATTTGATTGACTGGCTTCAATTAACACATAACCTTTGTAATGCCTTTACATCTTCATTTTTTAAATAGGGATAATTGTGAGTTCTTCGTCATATCTGTGAAGATCTCTGAAGATCTGCTAATGAGAGAATGTCTTATCAGTGTAAGGTATTATTACAACATGGCTGATTAATGAACTATGCCTACAGGGGAAAGGGTAGTGGGGGAGGAAGAGGTGAAATAGAAACCATACTTTTGTCAGATTCAAGGAGCTAGTGAAGAATGAGGACAAAATGCTACATTGCTTTGTAGAAAATTAAGGATCACAGCTACATCTATCACCATAAATGGCTTGTTTGAATTGCTTGCATTCTCTGTCTGAGCTGTAATATTTCATTCAACTAACCATTCGTTAAACACACATCCTGAAAGCAAATAACTTTAATGTAAATAATTTGTGAAGCATTGTTCCATCTGTTGAAATGTGCAGTAGTAGTTTCAACCCTTGTCTAAACCAGGCAAGCTACTTTCAGGCAAGTTTGGGAGGTAAATGAACTGTCTGGCTGCTTTTCTTGGCAACATCTCTTATTAGTGGGAGGTGGCAGTAAGAGAACATGAGGAAAACTGAAAGTGTTTACTTAAAACTTTAGCCAAATGGCTAGGGAGAGTTAAGATAAATCATAACTGTCAATGATGACAACTTTAGACTGCTACTAGTTCACTCCTGTTTATGCAGTTTTAAATGTTGCACTTAGAAATGTTTAGGAGCAGACTGAAGTTTATTGACAGATGCCATAAGTTGTTTAGATGTAAATATTTTGGACTTGGTTCTAACAGTGACATGGAAGATTTGCAGGAAGAAGGCTGTAAAGCTTCACACAACACTTGAGAGATAATATTTTTTAAGAGTGTCTCCAAACGATGCATCTGTGACTCATATTTCCCCAAAGAATAAGGTCCATAGATCAATGCAAGCTTATTACACTTTCTCACACACAAAAAAAGCCAAAATAAGATGTTACAGCAATCAGCCATATGTGATTATTGAAGTGAGTCAGTTTTCTTTCCTTTTTTCCCACTCTTTTCTTAAGCACCTTTCCCCCCACCCTCCTTTTTTTTTTCTTTTTCTTTTGGATGGTGACTCAGATACTAACATTTAAATAGCAGTTAAGATGTCAGAGTAAGCTAGTGAAAGGCCAGAAGTTCAGTCAGTAACCTCAAGATTTTTTCTTATAAGATTGAGTCATGCTGGCCAGTGCCATGAAATAACAGTACTATGTGAAAGATCAGGATGAATTGATCAGGGATTTGAATCAATTTATATTTTGCTTTTAACTGTGGCAGCTGATGCTTCTTTTAATATACTTATTTAAGTTAAAGTAAGCAGCACATCTAGATGCTCTTTTGTTTATATAGTTCTATAAGATTTGCTTTGTAGACTGTATATTGCAGTGCTAGTTCCAGGAGGAAAAATAACCCAATAATTAGAATAGTCTAACCCTGGGTTCAAATCTCTTCTCTGTTTAGAAACTGAAGTATCACGAAGAGACTTATCCTCTAAGTGTCTTCAGTATGAACAATCATTTCTAAAACGCACAGAGTTTAGCACAGAGGTACTTCCCCGTGGGTTGTTTATGTACTCCTATTTGGATGGACCAAAATGGACTTTCTCAGTGGAGTTTTTTACGCTGGACAAGAAGGATGTGAACATAAATAGATTGTTTCCAATTCTGCTGTTACATGTGAAACCTCGGTTCAAGAGAATTAATACTCTGTTGCTTGACAATGAATTGCTCTAAATTCAAAATACGGATTCTTAGCCTCATCCTATCATGGAAAGATCTGAAATTCATTGCCCAATGCCATAATTTTTTTTTAACATTTACATTCTGGTTTTAGTGATTTCCAACACCTCAGTCCTGATGAGGCAGAACAATATGGTTAATATCTCCCATCACAGTTCCAACAGCCTTTACAGAGCAGTTATTGATTTTCAAAACTTGCTTGAGAAGCTGATCTAATAGAAATACCATGTCTTCCCATTCGTGTCTCAACTTTCTTTCCAAGAGCAGGAATTGAGCTGTGGAAGAACTAGATTTATTTCCTATCACGCTACTGGCTGCTCAGGAGAGGACGTATTTTAGCCTCTCTGAAAGTTCTTTCACTTTTTTGAAGTGTAGAAGACTCACTGACTCAGAGAAGGAGAAGCAACACGTCTGCAAGTGCCTGACTCACTAACCTTTACTGGAGATGCATGGCCAAGTAAGGTTTTCTGAGCTGCTGTCCCTGACTAAAGGCCTGGTTTTGTACTTTGGCCATGTCTGTTCAAGCTAAATATACAGGTGGACACCAGCATTTGAGACTCATCAGTATGATGCACTCCTCTAACCACTAAATTAGACAGTAACCTTAAATTTTTTAATCATCTCTTGCACCACAAATCTTCATATGTCCAGGTACAGTGGAAAAGCCTTAATCAAAGGTTTTTGGGGGATTGTTCTTCATTGCAAAGCAAAATCAGGTACATAGGGATGCCCCATCCTTGGGAGTGTTCAAGGCCAGGTTGGATGAGGCTTTGAGCAACCTGGTCTAGTGGAAGGTGTCCGTGCTCATGGCTGAGGGGTTGAAACTAGATGATCTTTAAGGTTCTTTCTAACCCAAACCATTCTATGATTCTATGATATCTCAAGATCGGGTGACATAAATGCTTCATTTCCACTCTGCTTATAACTAGATCTACTGATACTGAAGTGTCTTGGAAAGAATGGGATGGACTAGCCTAAAACAGAGTCAGGGAGTTCAGTAAACAGTGTTGATGAACAAGCATTCAGCACTTTAACTCTTTCTTATGCCTTTTCATGTAGTAACATCAATGTATTCAAGGATTTCATAGATTTCATAGATTTCTAGGTTGGAAAAGACCTTAGAGATCATCCAGTCCAACCGTCCCTAATCTCCCATTAAACCATATCCCTAAGTAGTTCATCCACCCTTTTCTTAAACACATCCAGGGATGGGGACTCAACCACCTCCCTGGGCAGCCTATTCCAGTGGCTGACAACCCTTTCAGAGAAGAAATACTTTCTAACATCCAACCTGAATCTCCCCCGACTAAGCTTATACCCATTTCCTCTTGTCCTGTCACCCATCACTAATGTAAAGAGCCCTTCCCCTACCTCCCCACCATCCCTTCTCAAGTATTTGTAGGCTGTAATCAGGTCTCCCCTCAGCCTCCTCTTCTCCAGGCTAAACAGCCCCAACTCCCTTAGCCGCTCCCCTTAAGTTTTATTTTCCAGCCCCTTGACCAGTTTAGTCGCCCTTCTCTGGACCCACTCCAGGAGCTCAACATCTCTCTTAAAGCGAGGGGCCCAAAACTGGACACATTTCCCTGAAAAGTTTCGTGCTCCTACTTCAGGGCTTTAAATTCTTCTGGACCCCAGGTCTCTCTGAATTAAATTAATAAATCTAAATTTAAGGGAGCAATTCAGCTACTGAAACAGAGGCATTTAGTGCAGTTTGAAACATGTTAGGATCTTATGCGGTTAACAGAGAGCTGTAATCTGGGATTTAAAAGATTCACAGCCCTCTGGAGTGGCAGTTAGACTCCTGTAGGTTAAGCTAGGAAGTTGAGCTACACGTCTTGTATGGATATCTCAATGGATCTGCAATACCCAGCTTCAAGCAACTGAATCATTCCTTGGCTATATTTATAGAAAAGATGGAATTTCATTTCTTTCAGACAGCTAAACTTTGGAGAGCTGCAATGTAACTGTCTGCATGTGAGCTCCACTTTTAATCAGTGGAAATCCGGACTTTGAGTCAGTTTCCTAAATGCAGGCACACAGTACCATTTGTGATGTATTTTTCTTAGCCTACAGCTACCATTCCAGAAAATATGGATCTTCCAGAGGTTCTCTGTCATATCTGCCAGCTACATGTGGGTATTTCAGGTGCACTCAGGCAGTCAAGATGCTAACAGATAGGTATTTTAAACAGATTAATCGAGCAAATCGTTTGCAGTTAATAAATGAAATGAAATCTAAAGAACTGTCATATTTCTTCTAAAGAACTACACTGTCTTACACACTGCATTAACTGCATTGATGATGGATTTAGTTCATTTGACTGAACAGGGGCATCCTACACACCTAGACCAGAGAGAACTCTACCATAGGATTCATGAGGATCCCAAGAGATAACTAACAGAGAGAAAAGAGGACTCCTGGATATGAGTCATTTCTTCTCAATGATTCCTGAAATAGGTTGAGTTGCATACTAGAAGAGCGTATTTCTCAGTAGACCACAGAAACAGTCCAAGGTGACTAGACCAGTCAAAACATCTTCAGTGCATGTATCTAAAGACAGGAGTCTTTAGTATCATAGAATCACAGAATGGTTTGGATTGGAAAGGACCTTAAAGATCATCTAGTTCTAACCCCCTGCCACAGGCAGGGACAACTTCCACTAGACCAGGTTGCTCAAAGCTCATCCAGCCTTGAATACATCCAGGGATGGGGCATCCGCAACTTCTCTGGGCAACCTGTTCCAGCGTTTCACCACCCTCATTGTAAAAAATTTCTTCCTTATATCTAAGGAAGTACTCCATTATCAATTCAATTAATTACCTCATGCCATTTGAGATGCAGCAGATTGCCTAAGACATCTGCAAAGGGCTGGTAGATATACCACAAAATCTACAAGAGACCAACATCCTTCTATGGGAGATTATATCTGGAGATTCATAGATTCATAGATTCATAGATTTCTAGGTTGGAAAAGACTTTAGAGATCATCGAGTCCAACCATCCCTAATCCCCATTAAACCATATCCTCAAGTAGATCATCCACCCTATTCTTAAACACATCCAGGGATGGGGACTCAACCACCTCCCTGGGCAGCCTATTCCAGTGGCTGACAACCCTTTCAGAGAAGAAATACTTCCTAACATCCAACCTGAACCTCCCCTGACTAAGCTTATGTCCATTTCCTCTTGTTCTATCACCCATCACTAATGTAAAGAGTCCTTCCCCTACCTCCCCACCATCTTTTCTCAAGTATTTATAGGCCGTAATCAGGTCTCCCCTCAGCCTCCTCTTCTCCAGGCTAAACAGCCCCAACTCCCTCAGCCTCTCCTCATAAGTTTTATTTTCCAGCCCCTTGACCAGTTTAGTCGCCCTTCTTTGGACTCGCTCCAGGAGCTCAATATCTCTCTTAAAGCGAGGGGCCCAAAACTGGACACAATATTCCAGGTGCGGCCTCACCAGTGCCGAGTACAGGGGCAGGATCACTTCCCTGCTCCTGCTGGTCACACTATTCTTGATACACGCCAGTATCCCATTGGCCTTTTTAGCCACCTGGGCACACTGCTGGCTCATATCAAGCCGGTAGTCAACCAACACCCCCAGGTCCTTCTCCGCCAGGCAGCTCTCCAGCCACTCTTCCTCGAGCCTATAGCGATGCTTGGGGTTTTTATACCCCAAGTGAAGGACTCTGCACTTGGCCTTATTAAAGCTCATGCCATTGGCCTCAGCCCAACAATCCAGTCTGTCCAAATCCCTCTGAAGGGCCTCCCTACCCTCGAGCAGATCGACACAGCCTCCCAGCTTGGTGTCGTCCGCAAATTTACTGAGGGTACATTCAATCCCCTCATCCAGGTCATTGATAAAGATGTTAAACAGAACTGGACCCAGCACTGAGCCCTGGGGAACCCCACTGGTGACCGGCCTCCAGCCGGATTTAGCCCCATTTACCACCACTCTTTGGGCCCGGCCATCCAGCCAGTTTTTAACCCAAAGGAGGGTGTGCCTATCCAGGCCAGCAGTTATCAGTTTCTCAACCAGAACACTATGAGAATCTGTATCAAAGGCTTTACTGAGGTCAAGGAAAACTACATCCACAGCCCTTCCCTCGTCAACTAGGCGGGTCACTCTGTCATAGAAGGTGATCAGGTTTGATTGGCAAGACCTGCCTTTCATAAACCCATGTTGACTGGGCCTGATCACCCGGTTAACCTGTATGTGCTCATTAATAGCACTCAAGATAACCTGTTCCATGACTTTGCCCGTCACCGAGGTCAAACTGACAGGCTTAGAGTCTTCTAAGCAAAACCAATGTCCTTTCATGAAGGATCCTCTACTGGCTGCTGAGAGCTAACAAGAGTGTAGCTTCAAGCTCAGTTTGAGGTTACATGTTAGTGTCACTGAAAATATCAATTTAACAAACCAAAGGTTTATTCTGACCATCATGTCTGCAGCTGATTTATAAGAAAAGGAAATGTGCTAAACCTGAAAGTAGTGCCAATAGTTCCAAAAAGCAGACGTAATTGAACTGATAATCATTCTTTAATTAGCAATTGACTAGCTTTGATATAAAGATCAAGTCAAAAGAGACTGACAGTTTCAAGATTATAATATGAAAAATCCGTCAGTATTTTAAAAATGAGCTCTGTGAAGAAGGGATTTTTAAGAACAGAAATTTTCCTATATACATTTAGAAAAATGAACTGAAATATTCTTTAAAACTTGGCTTCACGTTAAGTCTCTGAGATTCACAAAATAACTAGTTTCAAAGTTATAAAAATAATTTTATCCCAGAAAGAACTTCTTTCATAAACGATGGTCAATCAAAAATGATTACAAAATGTGTAAATCAAAGTTGGAATGGAACTGATTTAACTCATGGCATAGATGTTCTCTGACAACAAAACAATAGCCTACAATATTTCAACTATCTTTCAAAGTTTTACACATTGCTGAACAAATTCTGAAAACTTTGGCTGTAAAGACTTTATTGGCATCACAATATTCAGTATAAATCTGTAAAGATAAATCTGTTCAAACTTTATGGAGCAGCAGTGGAAATCTTTGAAGAACTGGGGACCCTGAAATAGAAATCTAGGGAAAAAGGTACTAGGATTCATGAAACACTTGGGGTTAGTTTCCAGTAGAGTACTGGAAAGCTTCTTTTACTCAGCATACCTCAAATGAAACGAATGGATAATACAGTACAGCTCTGCACAAAGTTGAAAAGGGCATTCTCAAGGAACTGCAGTCCCATCACTATGGTATTTAATACAGAATGTAGTAAAGGACATGTTATAAAAGTAAATACGTAGTGCTAAACTAACAGAGATAACAAGAATGATTTAGAAAGAAAAGGTCTTGGCTAACTTGATGCTTCAGGAGGCTGCAGACAAAGCTGATAAAACACAGCATAATTTATCTGGATCTTCAGAACGTTTTGACAAAGTTCCATACTACTGGTCTGTGTTTAAGCTAAAAGTTGCCAGGATCTAGGGAAGTACATGGGAGTGGATAAAGCGCTGATGGAAGAACAGAAAACAGAGAAGCTATGTTAGATTGTGGAAAACTAGATTTACTGGGGCCCGACAGGGGTCAAAATTTAGGCCTCTACTGTTCATGATCTATAAAAATGATATAGGCTAGTAAAATACGCTGACAGCACAATGTGGAAGGAGCAGTGAACCTACAATGTAAAAAATTCAAAAGTGTTTTTGCTTAGCTTGCTTATTTTCATTGCTCAAAAAGCACTAATAATCTCCTTTTTGCTAGCTCGTCAACACAAATGCATTTTGAGAATGCCTAAACTGAAAGGTAAATAAAGACAGGCCAGAGGAAAAAAGTCTTTTGGCTTATATGCAAATACTACATTAGCGTGCCTAAAAGTCCTGCATTGCTTGGGGCAGTGCCAAAAGTCAAAGATAGAGCCCCAGGTATGACACGAGTGAATTCCTCAGTTTTATGTCCTTGTTTTCAGAGAGTTCATGACTCAGTAGTGTTAATACAAGGGTGGCAAACAGAGCTCCGAAGTTATAGAGATAACCTCAATGGAAAGAAGATAATTCAAAACTGTACTGTCTAATATATCAAGATTCTTCCAGGATGCCTTAAAAATTTTAAGATTTACTGTAACCTTTAGTTTGATTTCTGTGGTAGACTATTAACAACATTAGTTTGCAAAAAGTGAGTTCATTGTTACTACTGGTTGATTCTTGTCAGGCAAAGAAGCAGAACTAGGTAGACCTAGATGCAGTTCCTGACACAGACTTCTCTGTCCTCATAGGCAACTGGAATAAGGTTTGAGAAATGATAATTCCAATTCTTTCTTTTTCCAATCCACAAATTATTTAAGTTCTGTAACTTTGGGGCAGAGTTCATCTCTATTGGAACATGTATTTTTGTTTAAGTTATTGGAGATCTCTACATTTGTAGATCCCTAAAGTTTGGTTCAGAATTCTGGTTCTTCTAGTTGATAAATTAAAATTCTTTAGAGAAAGGACTTTGAAGCAGTACTGGCATTGATGATTTCTGCATTTTTCTAGGTATATTCATAGCAAAATGAGAATCCATCAAGTACGTAGATTGGAAATTGGAACGTAGCAAACACTGCTCATAAGTCTTTCTTTCATATACCTTTGTCTGAAGAAATTAGATTTTCCCGGCAGCTTTTTTTTTTTTTTTTTTTGAAAAGTAGTGGTTTTCCTAATAATAGCAATTGCTGTAAACAGTTTTTAATACTGGGACACTATAGCGCTTTTTTCACAAGCTTCCACTTTCTGTGGGGCTTCACAAACCTTCACTCGCTGCAAAACCTCATAGTCATGCGAGTGGTCCCACTGAATGCAACAGTATATGACATCCAGGAAGGGAACTCAACCTATATGTGAAAATAGGAATGTGGGGCAACGATTTAACACTTTAGGACTGAAGTATTTAAAATTGTAACCAAAATATGCCAAACTTGGTTTTGGTTAAATATTTCTATAGGAAAAACACATTTCCTGACCAACTCTATATCTAAGTCTTTGCTGAGATTCATCTGATTATTAATGTTCCTAGGCAAACATCAGGGAGCAGCATCTTCTATATTCAACCTAAGAAATCTATCTCCAACGCAAAGCAAATGCACTTTTCTTAGACTAATGTGCTGAAGTTCAGAAAAACAGAATGCAGCAATATATAAATTAAAATGTGAAAATGAATCTTACTACTATATTTGATAAAATAAAACATAGATACATTGCTATTAGACTTACTAGTATGGATCAGACCTACTGTTCTGACCTGCATAGCTTTTGTCTACACAGATAAACTCTTGTTTCCCCACTCCACAAACACAGTGGCCTCATCCATGCCACCTTCTGGATATAGTCTCTAACCCATACTGTCCCCTGATCTCTAGTGTCTGGGAGAGTACCAGCTGAAACATGCCAAAACTGTGCTAAAGGAGCATACGAAGGATTTGTCAATATAGATTATGGTACATTAATGCTCAAGCCCGTATCCTGTCCCTTCTTAGTTTACTCGTACAGACGCAACTCACTGGAACAAAATTTTGCCATGCAGTCATGGTCAGTAGTATCTTGGTTAAGTAGTCCCAAGACAATGGAACTATCAGCGAGGAAAAGTCTGCTATTTTGCTCATATTGAGTAGAAATCCATAGAAGTGGTTCTGCATAAATGCAATATTAAACTTTATACTTAAACCATGCACTTCAGCATGAGAAATATTAATTTCCTCAGCCCAGCTATGGTTCTCTGTGAAATATTGTGTTGAAGTGATGTGTATAATATTTTCAAATGAGAAGCATACATTTTAGATTGTGAAATACCACAATAAAGAGCTATCTAATAATATTTTTACTGGGTATGGAGAACTGAAAGAGATTCAGACCATGATTAGCAGAGCCAGATCCAGAAAGAGACTCAAATAAGGTTCTAATTAAATTTAAAAGACTCAATATTATCTTGTAAAAGCTTGTGATGAAGGGGAAACAGCACAAACTGAATAGACAGCAACCACATCAGGTGTCATAGATACCAAATCTTTCAAAGTCTAAATGACATCCAAAATAATTCTATTTTAAATAGAAATTTTAATTCCTGATATGCCTGCCAATATTTTGGGGTAAGAGAGGCACATTCCCCTCTGGACTATACATAGATGAAAGAAGGATAGCTGAGGTGTATGGGAATTACATGACCTTGTTTGGATGAATGAAAAGCTGGTATTGCTGAGATGGCCAGTTGAATCTCTTAGGTTTGTAATAACAAATAGTTTTCTCCACCCCTTACTTGGCATGATGGCCTAACCCAATAGTTCTGAAACTTATTCCCCTACAAGCCAGGAATCCTTGTTTTTTAATTCCACAGACCAACGTAAGGTCTCAATCTCTGGGCTGGGAACTGCTAACCTAACACAGTCTCAGGAAAGTCTGATAATTTTCATTTATTTAAAAGAGTAATTTGTCTACAACTTCTGGAACAACTAGAAAAATAAATTAGAAAAAGAAAGAAATTTTCAGGCATGGAAAGACTTATTGATGCCTGAAAGTGAGGTTTTATATCTTAGACCTAATATGAGACCAATGTGCCAAAGAGTTTGTGTGGTTTTACAGCTATATCAATCGGTCTAAGGAAAGGTCATCTATAAATTTTATCTTGCTTATATCCTATAATGCATTTTATTAGTATTAATTTGCCACAACCCATTCAAGTCTGTGTGTTGTAACTGTCTATCACTGTCTCTGATGTCAAGCAAAAATGACACGCTTGCAAAAGGAATCCAGGTGTGTATGCACAGGATCTTCCTCCTTGTGTCAAAATTTTTCTCCTTACTTTAATGATATTAATAATCTTCAAGTAAGCTCAGTGGCCTACAAAACTTTGCAGTGGGAGGAATGACATAGTATATATTATACAGTTTGAATCTTTAAAAGACTTGATGGGGTCAAGGATATTCAGATTCTTGTAGGGTGAAGCCTTAAGTTTGAACAAATCTGCTTCATGTTTCGTGTTACAAGATTTGCAATTTGGTTTTGACATATGAAGAATGCAGAAGGAAACCTTAAAGGAGAACAATAAAGAAGGGAATAAACTTGCTCTCAAGAGCAAAGATTGAATTATACACAAGCCCTCTGCCAAGTCAAAGCTGCTTGTCAACACTAAATGCAGACCCAGGGAACTACAGGCCAGTCAGTCTCACCTCCGTGCCCAGCAAGATCATGGAGCAGATCCTCCTGACAACTATATTAAGGCACATGGAAAATAAGGAGGTGATTCATGACAGCCAACATGGTTTCTCTAAGGGTAAATCCTGCCTGAATAATCTGGTGGCCTTCTATGATGAGGTTACAGTATTGATGGATAGGGGAAGAGCAACTGACATCATCTACCTGGACTTATCCAAAGCATTTGATACTGTCCCACATGACATCCTTGTCTCTAAACTGGAGAGACATGGATTTGATGGATGGTCCACTCAGTGGATAAGGAATTGGCTGGATGGTTGCACTCAGAGTTGTGGTGAACGGTTCAAAGTTCAAGTGGAGATCAGTGATGAGTGGTGCTCCTCAGGGATCAGTACTGGAGTCAGTGCTATTTAACATCTGTGTTGGCGACATGGACAGTGGGATCGAGTGCACCCTCAGCAAGTTTGCAGATGACATTAAGCTTTGTGGTGTTGTGGACACGCTGGAGGGAAGGGATGCCATCCAGAGGGACCTTGACAGGCTGGAGAGGTGGGCCTGGGAGAACCTCATGAAGTTCAACAAGGCCAAGTGCAAGATCCTGCACGTAGGTCGGGGCAATCCCAAACACAAGTACAGGCTGGGCAGAGAATGGATTGAGAGCAGCCCTGAGGAAAAGGACTTGGGAGTGCTGGTGGATGAGAAGCTCAACATGAGCCGGCAATGTGCACTTGCAGCCCAGAAAGCCAACCGTATCCTGGGCTGCATCAAAAGGAGCGTGGCCAGCAGGTCAAGGGAGGTGATTCTGCCCCTCTACTCTGCTCTGATGAGACCTCACATGGAATACTGCGTTCAGCTCTGGAGTCCCCAGCACAAGAAAAACATGGAGTTGTTGGAGAGAGTCCAGAGGAGGGCCGTGAGGATGATCCGAGGGCTGGAACACCTCTGCTATGAGGACAGGCTGAGAGTATTGGGGCTGTTCAGCCTGGAGAAGAGAAGGCTCCGGGGTGAGCCTACTGGAAAGCTGGAGAGGGACTTTTTACAAGGGCGTATAGTGATAAGACAAGGGGAAATGGCTTTAAACTGAAAGAGGGCAGATTTAGATTAGATATAAGGAAGAAATTTTTCACTCAGAGGGTGGTGAGACACAGGAGCGGGTTGCCCAGAGAAGTTGTAGATGCCCCATTCCTGGAAGCGTTCAAGGCCAGGTTGGATGAGGTTTTGAGCCACCTGGTGTAGTGGAGGGTGTCCCTGCCCGTGGCAGGGGGGTTGGAACTAGATGATCCATGAGGTCCCTTCCAACCCTAGCCTTTCCATGATTCTATGATTTCTCTGCAGCCCTGCTTTTAAGCCTCTCTTCCCATGCTAAGCAACATTTTCTCTTCCTTGGCATGAAATAGCTCTGTATTTTGATGTCATTTTTTCTGTTACACAGGAGAGTTGGTTCTACTGGTGAGACTGTTTCCAAAATGAACTCTTCTGGCCATATTTTTGATGATGACAACATGATATAACAAATTTATCAATTTAACTTTGAGGTAGATGGACCAAAAATCTTGAATCTTCAATTAATAATCAGAGTTATTAGTTCAGAAGAGCATTGGTAATAAGTCCCTTTCTTCCCTCAGTGAAAATGAAATTATACCCACTCAAAGGAAGAACGTGGAAAAAACTTGTTCACCAATCTGAAAACCTCAAATGTTGTAGTTATTTCTTTCCCTCCAATTCATACAGGATTCTTTCATCTTAATAACAATGACAGGCAGAAAAATAGAAGAATTATATGTTTTCTTATAAAATACTTTCCAATATTTCGAACAGAATGGTAGTTATATGAAACCTAAGATCATAAAGCAATGAATACTGAATAATATTCAGTGACTAATGTCTTAAAGCTCAACTTTATTTAATTACATCAGCCTAAAACTTGAATAATTGTTTTTCTTCTTCCACCATTTGTCTTCCATTTAAGCAGAGAACTTTTTCAAATGAGATCTACCTCTGCCTTTATGCATTACCCAGTAGTCATAAGTATAAACTTAAAATTTGAGTAAACACTTTGCGAATACCACTAGAAGACAAATGCCTGCATAAAGGTAACAATAATACACCATTTCCTTTTCAAAAAAAAACCAATCTTACACCACCGTGCCTTCTCTGCCCATTAAAAATTGGCATTAAGTAACCTCCTCAGGTGAACCACTGGACCTGTTTTCAGCCTGAGGAACCTGTGATAGCTGTTCAGAGTCCTCAGGTTAAAATTAACGTTAACTGAGAATCCAGTCCTGGGACAGCTGGACTGTCCTCAAGTTTACAGCAAGGTCGTGGAAAATGATTATTCCAAGCCGTCCCTTTTCTCCACAGAGGAAGACCTTCAGCTGTCTGTTGAGACTAATCTCAGTCTCACGAGACTGGAGATGCTCATATTTATCTTATATATATAAACAGACATACTGAGGCCAACCTGGTTTTAGGCAGCATCACAACGGAGGTAATAGTTTTCTGATGTTACTAACTAACTCAAACATTAAAATAACAACTTAGAAAGGTACTGTGCTGTTCACTTTAGGAATCTAACCTAAATTCAGTAAACAAAATTTATGAGTGTAAATTCAGTGTCTGGTCACAAGAGAAAGCAGAGTACTCCCAAGGAGAATTCACAGTAATAACTTAGGTAGTTGAAGTTAAGGAGAGTGAATGTCGCCCCTTCAAGCAAAACACAGTCCTTTATGGAGCATTTAAGACATTCAGTCCTTTCTAAAGAATAGTAAAAGAGAAAAATGAGCTGTTAAAGGATTTGTTTATTTATTTGAGCCTGACAACAGAGTTTTCAAGTGTAAGCAATTTCTTAATCTGTGATAGTTGGTGCTGACCAAGTTATCTTACAGCACAGCAGAAATCACAGATCTTCCTTTTCTCAAAAAAACCCACCTGTATAATCTAACTACTGCATAGCCAAGACGATGCTGATTTCATAAGTTATCATCTATTATTTCTGTTCACTTGAGCATACAAACGTACAGGGACTATTCAGATTTAAAGTGATATATCTTTAGAATCAATGGCATGAGATAAATTCACATCGTTTCCATTAAATGGTTATATGGACTGGTGCAAAGATTCATCACCAAATGTCTTTAGTTATTCTGTAATGCACTGAATTACTAGAATCTTTCAGATATCTTGGATAATATGAAACGGCTCTACCCAACTCAAAGCTGTCTGTCTTGAGGAACTGAGCATTTCCCACATCTTTCACGATGGTAAAAAAGCAACTGAAATTCTCATGCGGTTTAGGATCCAGTAATAGTCAGTTCAGAGATACAGAGTTACAGGTAAAAGCGTCAATTGCTTTGCTGGTCTTGACTTGTAAAATGGGTATGAAAAAATATATTGTTTAGATAATATTACTTGAAAGCTATTGCAGCTTCTGTTAGCAGAATTAAAGAATGCATTCACAGCACGAATTCTTGTATCAATTGATTGTACTTAAGTTACTGAAAACAAATGTCCTCAATATATGCACCTTTGGAAAGATTATAGTAGTTGATTGTCTTACCATCATTGACTAAAAAAAAATAATCTACTGGCATTGAAGGAAAGCTAAAGAGTTGTTGAGCTGTCTTAGCTTCTCTTCCCAGCTTAAGAACAAACTTATTTTTTGGACTTGGCTTTGCCAATATAAGCTGAGGATGGCTTTTGTGCTTTATGCTGTAAATATTCTGTTGAAGATAAAATACTGTGAATATCTGCTGAAGCACCATGTGTTCATCCTTTTCAGAAAGTATTCTGGAATCTGCGTGTGAATACTGCACCCTTGTACAATTACATTGCAATTGGTGTCTTGTTTCTTCTGAATTAGTGTATATTATTAATTGTCCATTTAACATTCCTAAAGCTTCTATCGTGCTTTGTTTAAATTTTATTAACACCCAAACTCATTAATTGTTGATCATATGACACTATAGATTTTTTTTTCACATCCTGAGACTCATTCAGTCTCTTGATATCTGCAGTATAGGCAATGACCCCCAAGTAAGAACAAGAAGACGATTCTTCTCCCTATTAAGCACATATTATCTGATCATTATTAGAAGGAGTTGTGTTTGTCAAAACTTGAAGCCCAGAACACATTCAGGACCCGTTCCAACTTATCTCCACTGCTCCTGTGGTCAGCCTGGATTCACATCCCATATAACATTGCAGCATGCAATATTGGACGTTTACATTTGCGGAAAGGTCACTGAACTGTCATACAACTCCACACAAAAGAAGATACAGCAGAAATAGTTGGACCATGCATAATGTGAGGAATCAGCCATTCCAAAATAAGCATGACTTATAGTGAGCCTTGAAGTGCAGATAGACTTGAGGTTTTCCCTCCTCACTATGCTGGCTGGGTTACCTCAAAGATTTCTTTGATAGTACTCCAATGTGTGCAGCCAGTGAATTTTGCCTCAAGCTGCCTTTGAAGGCTTCTTCCTACGTTGGATCAAGATGTCAAAATGTCCTCAGTTCCTTTGACTCAGCTCCTGATTTAAGCAGCGCTTGGCATATCTCCAGAATGAGATTAACTCCCGCTTCTTTTTTTGTCTGTATTTTGCACTGTGTTACCAGCACCTGGGCCACTCTCTTGTGCTTTTACACAGCAACTTGTACCTACAGCAAGCAGTGAAAGCAGCAGGAAGTCAGTCTCTTGGACAGCTGGATTTTACTGAGTTCTGTAAGAACTGAGATCAAATCTAAAAATTAATTTCAAATTTTTGAGCTTAATCAACATTCACGTTATGCCTGCAGTTTAGCAAAATTTCAAGATATGAAATGAGTCAAAGATGTCTTGTCTTGTCAAGAGATCTTCCCTGTGATGTCCTACCTAATTGTCTCATGAAGCCTTGGTCTCTGGTTCAGAGGAGCCTCCCTCATTTCTTCCTTAAGCCTTACTAAGTGAGTGAAGATACACCCTGTGCCCATCTCAGTAACAAAGTACTACTTCTTCTCACATGACAAGCACAGAGTATAGCACAAAAGTGACGTCCTGGATCAGCAGGCTGTCATCAGCCAACGTGCCATACAACTCTATTGAGCTTATCAAGCTCTGATTTGAAAATAACTGAATTTGGTGTCTCCCTGGACTCTTACTGGAACATAATGCATGATGAGGTGAGGGAAGAATGCCTTAATTAAACCTGTAGTCCACTATAGTTTCAAATATCTTCCCCTCTGGATAAATCCTGTAGGACAGATGAAACTTCTAAACTTAGAGGAAAGATGGTAAGAAAAATAGGGTTTCTAAAATCTCAGGATTACTCACTAAGGAGAATCTCTCTTTCTTCCACTGACCCAGCACTGCATTACAATGCCACAATATGCTACTGTAAATCCTGTTTTCCAGATGAGATACAAAATCAGATTTTTACCAGCTATGGTCATTAACACAGACTTGTCACCACTTGAAGATAATTCCAGTTTGGACAGTTACATTCCTTTTGGGTCTGGGGTAAATTAAAACAGTCTCAAACTAGGATCATTCTGTGCTGATATGTTTGTTTTATGTTTCATGTAACAAATCAAACAAGATAAAATATACCCTTAAATAGTGTTTGGAACATGATACCATGGATGGGTCTCTTGGGAAGTCCTCTGGGGAATATGTCTTTAGACAAAGCCTTGCTGGGGACAAACCTTGTAAAGAATTTATCCTAGAGAAAAAAAGTTTTGCTTCTCTGACTTTCTGAGATACCAGGAATTCTTCCAATTTTGAATACATCGATGAAACTACATCTCTTTTTGGACTGTGATAAGCACATCCCTTTAAGAAACTCAGTCTGTGTGTTTTCTCAGTTATTCTGATTCTACTATGCTTTCCTAAAATATTTCTTATCATGTTCAGGCAAATTTTGCTTGCACAAAACATCTTGCAGTTGTCCCAGAATGCATTTCAATACTGAATGAGGTCTCTCTGTATGTTTAAAGCCAGATTCCCTCAGCTACATTTGGAATTTCCTCCTAAACCACAAAAAGAGAAACAACTAACAAATGACATTTATGGCACAATGTATAACACACACCAGATATATATGACATTTTTTATTTGGACTTTTCTAGCTAAACAGAAGCAAACAAATGTTTTATGAAATTCTCTATGGTTGCTATGGTTATTTCTATCTTAATATCCACAGCCAAAAGGATTATCTCGGGTCGAGACCTTAGCTCAGTGAATGCCCTTATTTAAACAGTAAGGTCATTTAGGAAAAAAAATAAAGACCAAAAGACACAATAATATTTAATAATAATTGCTGTTTTCTTGGCTGAATTGCTTTGCAGCTGAACACCATGCTTTTGGTCCCAGAGTTATTTTCCTCTAACCTTCCAGAAAAATTGGTGTTTCGGTGCCAGGTACACTCCTTGTGTTCAGGCTCTCCATCACCCCTTCTTGAAAGGTAGAAATTTACACTCTAGCTGTCCTGGTTTTCAGGAACCCTTGCATCAGGTTTGACTTGGAACTTCACTGTCCTTTCTCCAGGTTTGAATATTCACAGACATTTGGGGCAAAAATTTAAGTACTCAGAAACTACCTTATACAGACAGTGGAAAATGGGGTCTTAATCCAGTATGAAAGACAGTCAGAAATGGAAACCAGGAAAAAAAGGACCTTTGTAAATGTATATATAGGCAGGTTTCCATATAATCAAGATACTTTTGTCACAATTCGCATCACACTATGGGGCTGGCATCAGAATCCCCTGTCTGCATTCTGATATGATGGTATCTTATTGCTTGAATGGACATATGAGATAACATTTTTAGATTGGTTTAAAACCAGCTAAAATTCTAGTGGGGCTTTCAGTAAGAGCTAATTCTAAGTTCTGCTAATTAGCTAAATACTAATTCCAATTTAAACTGCTCAAAACCAAGCAAGAATGTGTTTCTGAAGTTCCTATTAGGATCCTCTTAGTGTTTTGATCCCAAAAGTACTCCAGAAAAATATTTATTTATATAATAAAAAAGCAATCATAATACAGCTGCCACTTGAACCAAAGCAATTATTTTAGTTGGGAATGAAAAAGAATGATTTGAAACCAAAATCCAGGTTAAAAAATTTCTTGATGTTGACCTGCTCACTTTGAAATTGGCCATATGCTTGGTTGTTTACTGTACCTGAGAAAGAAAAATATTGGGAAAACAAGAGGAGTGAGTTTGTATTAGCTGATATTAAAGCTCTAAAAGATTACTGGGAAGGGGAAAAGGGGCTTTTCTTATTTTTTTCAAAGGAAAAAGACAACGAGGAACAGATAGTGCAAAACACTTTAGCTTCCTACACGGTGCAATCTCTCAACAAATTCATCTTCTTTTTATGTCACTCAAGTGAGGCAGAGCCTTTGTGTGAAAGATTTCCAAGCAGAGAAGCAAAGGGACAAGGAGGAGTAACACTTGTGTTCAAATTGAATCCAGTGGCATATCAGGAAAAAAAAAAGGCCATCACAGTTGGTGTCAGTGATTAAGAAAATAATAACCTCCCCCCAAGTCATGGCACATGCTTCCCATATGTTTCCCCTGGGCATTTGCCAGATACAGCAGGATCTGGCGACATTTCTGTAGAGTGATTCAAGGCCTGAAGAAGCCTTCCTACACTCGATAGGGTTGGGGTGGGGTAGGGTATTGAAATGGGTGTCTGCTTCTTGTTTGATTTCCCACTGAAAGCGGGAAATAAATAAAATAAAGCTGGCAAAAACGAACTCCCAACAGTTTTCTGTCAGAAAGTGTATTTTTGTTAGAGTTGAGAAGCTGGAGGAAAAGATGTCCTCTTCTCTGAAATTTGGGCCTTAAAAAGGTAGAAAAAACAGAGTCAACTTCAGCATGTTCTTTCGGCTCTCGAGTGCACTTTTGAAATGAATCGCCCGTGTGTTCCACTTACCCACACTCCAGTTCACATCACGGAGCGGTCTCTGAGCAATAGAACTGGATTCCTTTCAGATTAATTCAACTGGAAGATGTACTCCAGAAGTGCAGCTAATGTACTCCAAACAGTTACGAATGTTTAAACCATGGGAACAGACTAAAGCTAGTGTTGAAGCAAAAACCCCGAAAACGTCTATAGGACAGATGTCAAGTCCTCAACACCAACAGCTCCTCGCTGCAGACCTACTCCTGGCTGCACGACTTGCTCGTGTGGACACAGCCAGAGCCTCCCCCTCCAGCTTCCCAGAACAAGCTGTTTTGATTTTAGACTGACTCTTTGTTGATTTGGTTTTAATATATAGTATATTATATAATACAAAACTCAAACTGTAATACAATGCGTTGACTGACCTCAAAAACCATTCTCAGTGTCTTTCAACGGAGTTCTTTGAAATAACTAGGGTTTCTTTCCAAATGTAATGAGGACAAATTGTGAAATCTGAAAATCCTTTGTGATTCTAAATTCCTGTCTTCCATACAGCTGCACAAAGAGACCTGGATCTCCTTGTAAATGAATACCTTGTACTTTAAACCTCTGGAACTTTCAGGCTCTGTTCAATTTGATGGCCAGGCTGGTGTGTGTAATTATAAATGATGGGAGGAAGCTGCTCCTCTCTCTGGTATTCCCTATAGGACAGACCAGACATCATGGTTTTCCTCCACACTTCAGCCCCTAGACTGTTTTGTCCCTGCAGAGCTAGCAGTTCTGCACGCTAAACCCTGTGGGTTACTGCCTTTAAACCCTGGCAGCCTGAGCTGAGTATTTATGAAGGAAAATGCCTGTCTTGCACCTATAAGAGATGACTACTTCATCCATGAATCCTGCTCTTCACTAAGAAGCATGTTCCCAAAACTGCCTTAATTAAAAAAAAAAAAAAAGGAAAAAAAAAAAAGAGGTTTCTTACAAGGGCAAAAACAATGCTTTAAAGATTTGAGAGTGCTCTAATTGCCTACATTGCTGTCTCTTTAAGCCAAGGAATGGACCCATGGCGCACATCTGGTAGTCAAAACTAAATGGAACCAGCTGAGAGAATACCCACTAGAAATTAAATTGTACAGAAGATGGCTAAGCCAGAAGGATTTAAGTGAAAGGCTCTTTTTAATAACTCCCTTGCTTTGCACTCATGCCTTTGTTTACTTTGTTTATTTTTATAATAAGTAAAACAAATGAAAATGTCCCAGTTGTTAGCATTTAGCAAAATGTGTCCACTGTGCATTTAGGAGCGCATTTTCCATCTCATTTCACAATAAGGACGTCATTCATGGCCAGCAGTATGTCTATGGAATGTTGGCCTGCAGCTTTATGAATTGATTTTAAAATGTAATGGAAATATACTGTATGTTCACAGTAGCCAGCTCTTCTAATGTTAATAACTGGGACATTTTCATTTGGTTTTTGTTTATTAAAAAATGAATGGGAGGCCTAATACTAGGAATAGCCATTTGACTCCTTGTGTTGAAACCGACCATAACTGCCTGCTTACAGAGCTTTCTTTAGCATGGCCTCTCCTCAGGCCACACGCAGCTTCCTTTTGGGTTGTTTCATAAACTGCCAAACCATGCAGAGAGGATGGGATGATGTCTTGCTTTCATTTGGCTACAGACATATTCTCTACTCTAGGCTTTTCGTCAAGTTGGTAGTATCTCCTCTTTTTGGCCAAAATTTATAAACAAAATTTTTCACTAAACTGAAGTTGCAAGAAATAGCCCAGTTCAGCCCCTTTCCAACTGTAGAACAATTCTAACCAAAGTCAATAGAAACTATGAAACTGAGTATCCAAAGATAGAGAATTTGTTCTGCATATACATGAGAAATTTCTTATGTAACAAGACCTCGGTAAGATGTTACCATTCTTGATAATTGAGGTAGTTAATCACTCAAAATATCAAGAAGGAAAAATAACAGATTTTGAGCACTTGCTTCCATAGCAGACGATGTGTAATCAGAAAATAGCTAATGACACCCTTGAAGACTGTCCTTCTTGTTTTCAATTCAAAAAGGCAATCTGTCATAGCATTACAGGAAAAAAATACTTTTATAAAGGAAATATAAAGAGGAAAATGTGCTACTGATATTACTTCTGGAAGGGAGCTGATTCTAGGGGATACATAATAGTATCACGCCCAATATTCCCAGTCTCAATACCACTAAATTTCTTTCAAAGAAAAGGTGCAGAAACTACAGGGATGTGGGAAGCTAATATTCTCACTGTGAGTTTGATGTAGTTCCCCTTTTCTGAATAGAAACTGAATCACTCAGGGCACCGATGATTTGTAATGCAATCATTCCCAATGCTTACACTGTTCAGATATTTGTTCCTCATATTCAGCCATAACTTTTCTAAAAGCTGTGAACCTTCAAACTGTCATACAAACACAATCTGATTAGCTGATATTCATCATTGTGTAGTTTTTTGTACATGGTAACTACTAAAGTTGAGAGAAGATGCTTGCTTATATTTTCTCCTTACTGCTGATGTTTCTTTATAACACTGTCGTTCCTCAAAGACATGATAGATATAGGTCATGACCTGCTTGCACTATGCCCTGTACGGACCTAGGCAAACATGAGAGTCCTGTCCTTGTGAGCTCAGCTTAGCTTTAACAAAAGCGGAAAAAGCGTTTTGAATGAGCAAATCACTGAGTAACATGCATTCAACATGTCAGATTCATTGTGCTGAATATACTATCTAATATTGGCACAGTTCTAGTTTCACACAGGCCCTAGTACAAAATCTTATCTCTTTTTAACTAATTTTAATTGGGCTACAGCTAGGACAATGTAGTGGATGGTATAATAATATATTCAGCTGTTCTTATTGGTGGATTTTAACTGGTGGAAACCTTCTTTGCATTGCATAAAAAGTGATACAAAAGTAGACCCTAATGAATAAGGACATCAAACCGCAAAGGACCTTATGGTGATCCTCTGAGTGCCACAAGGAACTCGAATATATATAATATAATAATATATATAATCCTTTCCCTATGTAATGTCCTGGTAGTTGCTCTGAGAGGACCTAGGGAAGAATACACTTGTCCTTTGGAGAAAGCTTAGCTATGCTTCTTAAAAAAAAATCCAAACAAACAAAACGACATGTTTCAGTCCAGTGGAACAACTTCATAGGAAATCCCAGCTGTGGAATAGCAGCTCTCGAGCTCTGGAGACTTTGCAAATGCTCGCTTTCAGCTACCTCGCCTCAGGCTTCAGAGATTTGAGACTGACATAAAGCAAAACCTCTGATGAGGGGGATCTAAATCCAAATGTGTTGGATACAGCACCTCTCCTGTCCCAGTGGTGCTGTGCAGCATATAGCAAATGAGAAAATAACGCAAGTTCCCAGTCCAAGAAGGAGCAGAGTTTTAAAACTCTGCTCTAAAACCTTGCTTGCAACAGACAGTGCTTGAAACATATAGTGCTGCATGCAGAAGTGAGGGACAAAACCCCTTTGCCCTACAGTCAAAGGCTTGCAGGAGCCTGGACACACTGGCCTACTAGCATTGAGGGAAGAGTTACCTGTCACATGCTCGTTTTGCTGTTGGTGCTGGTGCTTGATGCAGAATACTTGCCCTAATGACCTTGCAGTCTTAGTGAGATTAATTCTCTGGGGCTGAAAGTGGGGAATTTGCAACATTTAGGCATTGTTCTATTCTTTGAAAAGAATACAGATATCTCGGAGCACTTCTCTGTCCTATTCCTTACTATTGCTGTGGCTCTATGCCAGCAAAAAATAGTGCTTCAGTCTCTCATTGTGATCCTGTGCCAAGTATAGCAATATGAAGGAAGCATCAACATAATCAGCACAATGTAGCATCTCTGAGCCAGCAGAGATATGTCACAGCTTTATGTAGAATTCCCTATCTTTTTATTTTATTATAGAGACCACAGACTGGGATATTATGGGTGACTCAAAGGTCATGTTACAAAAAGCAGCTTCTTTTTGGAAAGATGAGCCCCTTCTTAGTATGCTATTAGATTATTTTCCTTCTCTCAGTAGACTGCATGAAGGTGCATAATGAAAATTTGTTTTCTGAATTCATTAAAAATCTTCTCTTCTTCCGGGACAGTTTCACCTTTGGCACCTGTTTGGAAAGAGGAACTTCTGCGGTTTAGATAAAGATTTATTTCCCTGGCCCCACAAATATAAAAGTCTTAGGCTACTCTGTTAGCTGATGCACTCAGTGAAAAGCAGCAAGATATGCACTCCTATGTGCCTAAGTTACACATATATGTCAGATTTGTCCTTTGAAGGGATGCTTGTACACGTAAAATTTTCATACTTACTGTATGTAACACTTTTAAATTCCATTATAAAGCATTTTTTATCTCAGAAGTTCCCTTTTTCTTGTCTCTCCTTGCACACCTCAAGGGCCTTCATGTTCTATTACTGCATGAAATGATATGCACATGGGCTCTTGTCTTCATCAAAAAACAGTGGAATTTAGTTACTGGTATTTCTTGTATTTATAGGATTCTCTGTGGAAGATCTGGAACTATGATCACTAGGGTCTGAGTAAGTGACCAGGATTGCTGCCTCAGCTACACAGTTTACAATCAATGTCAGAGATACCATGCTGTTCTGAGTTTCTGAACAAATGATGGATGATATAGTCACACGACTTTAGTGCTATGGTTCTAATTTTACATTGTGCCAAATGATAATGCAGCTACTTGCTTCTAGAGCACAAGTCTTATGAGGAGTGGCTGAAGGAACTGGGATAGTTTAGTCTGGAAAACAGGAGGTTCTGGGGAAGACCTTATTGCTCTCTACAACTACCTAAAAGGAGGTTGTAGTGAGATGGGTATCAGTCTCTTTTCCCAATTAACAAGCAATAGGACAAGAGGGAATGTCCTCAAGTTGCAGCAGGGGAGGTTTAGACTGGATATTAGGAAAACTTTCTTCACTGGAAGAGTTGTCAAGCATTGGAACAGGCTGCCCAGGGAAGTGGTTGTAGTCACCATCCCTGGAGGTATTTAATAGACATGTAGATACGGTGCTTAGGGACACAGTTTAGTGGTGGACTGAATAGCGTAAGGTTTACAGTTGGACTCAATGATCTTAAGGGTCTCTTTCAACCTGAATGATGCTATGATTCTGCTTGTTGTTGGATCACTCATATTTCTCTTGATACATTTTTACATTCCTGTACTCTTCCTGGCATAGTCCTCCTCTCTCTTTGCTGCCTGGATATTTAGTGGCTCTACCACTCTCCTTCACTCTGTTCCTCTCTCTAGAGCTGGGACAATGCTATCTAATGACATTTTTGTTCCAACAGCATAAAGGAAGAGTGACAGTGTAATTTATCAAGGATGAAATTATGCCTAACCACCCTGATTGCCTTCAGTGGCTTGGTGGACAAGGACAGAGAAACGGATGTTGTTTAGCTTGAATTCAGGAAGGGCTTTGACACAGACTTCCAGAGCATCACAATAACCAAATTAGTGAAATATGGACCATACAAATGGATGGTCATGTAGGTGAAAGATTGTTTGAATCACCATGCTCAAGGGGTTGTGATCAGTGGAATGAAGTCCAGATGGTGGCAGTTAGTAGTGGTGTCCCACAGGCATCAATATTAGGCCCAGAAATGTTTAATGCCTTCATTATTTAGCAGAACACTGGGATGAAGTATACCTTCAGGTAGTTTGCAGTCTATATCAATTTGAGAGGAGCAACCAATACAGTGGTGGGCAGAGCTGCTAGTCAGGAGGACCTAAATAGGTTGGAGAATGCTCTGACTAGACCCTCGAGAAGCTCAAAAAAGGCAAATGAAGAATCGTGCATCTGGGATGAGTTAATCTCATGTGACAGTGGAGGCTGGAGGCTGGTTGGATAAAATGTAGCTTTGCAGAAAAGGACCTGGGGGTCCTGGTGGACAGCAGGTTGAACATGAGCCAATGGCGCTCACGTGCTCATTTCTTACTGGGAATGGTCCCTAGATCATGCAAACTTGTGAACCGTGTTAGGGCATTGTTTGAGAGAATACTAGTTGGCAAGTGCCTGAAACATGCCAAGAACGCTTCACAATTTAACAGTGTAGATAATTATGTGCCAGTCCCTGGGAATGATCCCTGGCAGCATTTAGTTTATTAGTGTACACCTAACCTGTAAGTCTGCAAATTGAGAGGAGAGTGTCAACATGAAGTTCCCATCTCATAAATGGAAATGGAAGAGAGGAGTGTATTTCAAGGGTTCTTTTCACCCAAAATCTCCTGTCCAAAAGGTTTAATACTAATGCTCACAATGTAAGCTGTAGTGCTAGCTTCTTTGGCGTTAGAATCATGAAAGATTCAGGCAGTACCACTCAGCACCAATCTGAACCAATCTGAACCAAAGTCAACACTTCCTCAAAGTTTCATTTCTGCGTCTTCCTCCCTGCTGACCAGAGCATCAAATGCTCCCTTAGTTCTAGTTTATTCCTTTCTAGCCTACAAATCATGCGTGGGTGGTTTTTGAAAAACTGCTTGATTTGTCCAAGATTTCCAGATGTGTAACATACCTTTTCTTAATGAAAGGTCCTAGAACTACTTTTACATGTGGGTCATGAATGGGAACAGTGTTGTAGGAGTTTTCATGGATCAAGGATCGATGCATGGCTGGAAGTCTCAGATACGACCATTTGCACCACGATATTCAGCCATGGGACAGCCGAGGTTTTCTAAACAGCTTCAGACTTAATACATTTTCACAATAAATCTAATACTAATACTTTAGGGAATCATCAGACTTAGCCTATATATGGCAAAAGCTGCTGTCATCTTGGAAATCCCCATGCTGCACAGTGACCCCTCCTTCTTCTACCCGAGGAGGCAGCTGGTGCAAGCTGCCCCTCTTGCTCCCCCGCGGGTGGCCCTGACTGCTTTCCCTTTCTTCTGTTTTTGGGAGTAGAGCTGCTCTGTTTTGAAACATATGATTGTAATCGTACACAAGTGCCCATGGACTATTACAATACATATTAATTTAAACAGGAATGAGATTAGGTTTACAAGCTATCCCTTCCCCCATTACATATTTGTTACAATTTCCTGCTATTGTTGTAGATTTCTTTTACTAAGCAATAGAAAACTTTGATGTACAATTAACTGAACCTGTTTTACATATTCAGTTTTTGTTGGCAATGGTTTTATGCTCCTGGCGGTCTCAGTGCACTACGTACACCAAATGGGAATTTTCAAATATTAATATATACATTTTAAATAAGGAAGAAAACATAAACTCTAAGCCCACCTACTGCTTGTACAGCAAGATTTAATAGGGTGATTTCTTAGCATGCAGGAGTATGGACTTAATTATAAAAGTACTGTAAATCCTCTAGTGCTCTACAGTTGGGTTTACACGCACACAGACATTTATGTATGTACAGGAGCTTCGATAGTGAGTGAGAAAGAGTTAAATTTAGGCTAGATGTTTGTGTTCAGAGAAACCAATGTGAAAAGTCTCTGCAGGTGTATGAAATTGAGATGGTTAGAAAGATGCTTTATCTTTTCTAAAAAGACTGAAATACTGACATTTCACAATTCCTTAACTTAAAAAATCAAACTTTTTTTCCTTTCTTCATGACTTCCTACTTTCCTACGATCCTTCTTACCTGCCTGCGCATTTGTGCATCTTCCTAGCTCCCTACCTTCCTATTTTTCTTCTAGTAGAATTATTCAAAAAATAAATAAAGAACCACAGAAAATATTAAAAAAACACCCCACATTCTCTGTTTATTTCATTTTCCTTTGACAAAGTGTTCAAAAAACTTTATTTCTTTAGATTTTAAGTTTTTAAGAAAATTAATTTTTAATTTAAAATTTAATTTTAAAATTTAATTTTTAAGAAAATTCCTCACATTTTCTGAGGAAAAAATATACATTCACATATTTTTAGGCTTGTTGACTGAAGAAAGGAAAAATGGGGATAGGAAAAAAAAATCAGTTTCAAAAAAACCCCCAACAAACTAGCAAGAGTTGTCTTTCCCCTCCTTCACTTTTATTTATTTTTACTGATATTCTTGT
This sequence comes from Tauraco erythrolophus, assembly GCF_009769465.1. NCBI lineage: Eukaryota > Metazoa > Chordata > Aves > Musophagiformes > Musophagidae > Tauraco > Tauraco erythrolophus. Next base: position 60,983,505 of record NC_141466.1, on the reverse strand, counting down.
GCTTCCTTTAGAAAAGGTAGATAATTCAAATCACAAAATGTAGAAAAAAGGTTTGTAACATTTTTTTTCAGTTGAAAAACATCAATCACAACTATTCTTTATGAAAAAATTAATTCTAAAGATCATCAGATTGATTTTTAAACAGGATTAAATTCAGGTACTGATGATGAATTGAGAGATATATTTTCTGGATGATGTACAAGTTTGGTTGCTGGTTTTATAAAATGATCATCTGTCTCTTTTTGCTCATGTCTCTTTCTCTCTAATCAGGGAGAGAAATCATAGAATCATTGAATGTTTTGAGTTGGAAGGGACCTTAAAGATCATGTAGTTCTAAACCTCCTGCCATGAGCAGGGACACTTCCATCTAGATCAGGTTGCCCAAAGCCTCATCCAACCTGGCTTTCAACACTTTCAGGGATGGGGCAGCCACAACTTTTCTGGGCAACCTGTTTCAGTGTCTCGCCACCCTCAGAGTGAAGAATTTCTTCCTTAGATCTAATTTAAATCTCCCCTTTTTCAGTTTAAAGCCATTACCCCTTGTCCTCTCACTACATACCCTTGTAAAAAGTGTCTTTTCTACCCAACATCTTCTTTGTTGGGATGCACCGCTCCTGAGTTTGGAGGAGGCAATCCTTGAATATTAACCAGCTTTCCTGGGCCTTTCTTTCCTCCAGGGTTTTATCCCATCGTGCTCTACCAAGGAGATCCCTGAAGAGGCCAAAATCTACTCTCCTGAAATCTAGGATAGTGAGCTTGCAGTGCACAGAGAAAATTATCAGAAAATTATCTGAGACTGAAGTAGAAAAACATGATAGTCTAAAATCATTACATTTCTCCGTCTTAATAGTAGCATACTGTTCTGATCACTTATCTCAGAAAGGACAGAGAAGATTTAGAGTATACACAGATAAGGACAACAAGGATGATCATGTCTGTGAATGAGATGACATAGGTTCAATATTTAGGTATAAATTCAGTTCCTCAAAACAGCATAAGTGAAAGTGATTGGAAGATGTATTACAACCTTTTCTTTTTTTGTTTTTCTTCCCAAATCTTTCCCAAAGAAATAATTGACACAATTGCTGGAATGGGTTTTCCCCACCTTTTACATTTCGAAATGTACTGAAATTGCATTAAGAAGGGGCCTTATCAGAATGGGAATATTTTTCATTTTTTCCTACCAAAAAAAAGCTTTCTTAAAATGAGAAGTTTTAAAATATTTAACTTGGAAATAATTTACTTAATTCTTTTAAAAATGATGTAGTATTCCTTACATAATGCACACAAGGTTTTCATCAATTTGTTTTGGGCTCTCATGTTGCTGTACATTGCATTATGGATTTAAATCCATCAATGGATTTAAACTGAAAGAGGGGAGATTCAGATTAGATGTAAGGAAGAAATTTTTTACAATGAGGGTGCTGAAACACTGGAACAGGTTGTCCAGAAAAGTTGTGGGTGACCCATCCCTGGAGATGTTTAAGGTCAGGTTGGATGAGGCTTTGAGCAACCTGGTGTAGTGGAGGGTGTCCCTGTCGATGGCAGGGGGGCTGGAACTAGATGATCCTTAAGGTCCCTTCCAACCCAAAACGTTCTCTGTTTTTATGATTTTATGATTCTATGATTATTGTAGCTGAGTAACACCGAAGTAAGATTTCCCATAAAAGTTTATTCATAATATTCCTTTCTTGTGTTTTGTTCCTTATTCTGTTTGTGGGGTTTTTTGAAGGAAGAGAGGGTTTGGGGAGAGGGAAAGGAAAAAATAGGCATTTCTATAGAGCAGTTCTTTTCATCCCAAAGCTGGCATTCGGAATAGCGCAGGCTACCGGTGGTGGCCACTTCTCTGCTGGCTACAAAGGGAACGGGATGACTGATGCAGAGCTGTGTAGCTGAGCTGCCGATGTCTAAAGGTAGGTGAGCTGAATCCTACCCACTGATCCCATGGTAGAGGAGCAAGAGGGAGACCAGCCTTCCTTTTACACTTTTGTTTGTAGCACCATAGTTAAGGATGAGATAACAAAACTCTGCAGGGCACTGGTCTGATTGGCTCAATAACAAGTGGCATTTCAAACAGGAAAGCATGGCTATGCAGGTATAAAACTCAATCATGATGATCAAACATGCTGAAGGCGCAGTCCTACCCACCCTTTCCTTGCAGACAGGAGAGGATGTGCAAGGGAGCACTCGTGCAGATTGAACCAAGCTAGGCGCAGGTTGGCTTCTTCCTTAACTGCTCTGATTGGGACCAGGGATCAGTAACGGCGAGGTGGCTGAGCTGGATTGTGTCTCTGCAAAACTATGGAAAAGCCACTTTGTGGGCCTCTTGTTCCCTGAATAAGCATGCAGCTGACATGCCTTTGAAGTACATGCAGCTGCACATGTTTACCCCTTTTCTGCCTGATATACGACAGGAGATTTATATTTCTCTGCTAACTCTGTGCTTTTTTTTTCTCCCACAGCTCTCATCTCTAATTGTTTGGCTATTAATTAATAATGTACTACACAGGATTAGGTAATCAGGAAAATTGGCATCATTTACAGCAGCATTTACTGCATTTATCTTTGTTTTTAGACTTAAATTTCATGTTTCATTCCAAAGTTTTACAGCCACATTTTTATTTCCGTGCCTTTGTTAATGAAGACTGTTTGTGGCCAAAATACAGGATAAAATAAAACTTTATGATCTTAGTTGCAAGTTGGTGTAAGGTCATTAGATTTGGCAGTCAAGCTATACTTACTTGGAGTTCGATAGCCAGTGATTGTTTCCAGTTTGATCCACTTGGGCATTTGTAACGATAAATGTTAAGCTTTAAGATTTTACAATATTGTAAGTTCCAGGGAAGCATTAAGACTAAATATATTAAGTTCAATTTTTACCTCCCTTCACTGATTATTTTTTTTCTTTGTTCTTGCACTTCTTGTTGTTAGTGAAGCTTTCTTCCTGGGGGATAAGAAGGAAACTTTGGTTTCACGGAATTACACCATTTTGAGCTCCACAGCTAAACAGAGCTGAATCAGATTGGCATGATCTTAGTATCTGTATAAGGGAACTTGTGCTCTTCAAAATTAGGTCTAAAAATTCAAAAAATGACATTACTTTCCTCAAATAAGCATTGAACCATTATTTCAACATGGTGTTAGGAAATGAAGGATGGTATAATCTTTCAGACAGTAAGAATCTGATCACTTGTGCTTTCTAACAGAAATGTTTGGGTTTTACTTGCAAAGTGAGGGAGTTTGTTTGGGTTCTTGGCTTCTATACTTTTCTTCCAGTCCCTGTACTTTCAGCTTTTTCCTTTCACTATTGATTAGATAGTTTTCTCTCATTTAGATTTAAAGTCTTGACATTTTCTTTTTATTTTAACTCTCTCCCTGATACATAGGACTCATAGCTATATTTTAGCTATTTAATCTTTTTAAGATCTGATGACTCCATCTCTTATCTATTACAGAAGGCAGAGGCAGGGACTGTGAGAATGAAGAACCGCCCACTGTAGGAGAAGACCAGGTTCGAGACCATCTAAAGAACCTGAAGGTGGACAAGTCCATGGGACCTGATGAGGTGCATCCACGGGTCCTGAGGGAACTGGCAGATGAAGTTGCTAAGCCGCTATCCATCATATTTCAGAAGTTGTAGTAATCTGGCGAAGTTCCCAATGACTGGAAAAGGGGAAATACAGCCCCTATTTTTAAAAAGGGAAAAAAAGAAGACCCAGGGAACTACAGGCCAGTCAGTCTCATCTCTGTGCCCAGCAAGATCATGGAGCAGATCCGCCTGGCAACTATGCTAGGCACATAGAAAATAAGGAGGTGATTCATGACAGCCAACATGGCTTCACTAAGGGCAAATCCTGCCTGACTAATCTGGTGGTCTTCTATGATGAGGTTACAGCATTGATGGATAGGGGAAGAGCAACTGACATCGTCTACCTGGACTTATCTAAAGCATTTGATACTGTCCCACATGACATCCTTGTCTCTAAACTGGAGAGACATGGATTTGATGGATGGTCCACTCAGTGGATAAGGAATTGGCTGGATGGTCACACTCAAAGAATTGTGGTCAATGGTTCAATGTCCACGTGGAGGCCAGTGATGAGTTGTGTTCCTCAGGGGTCGGTACTGGGATCAGTGCTATTTAACATCTTTGTTGGTGACATGGACAGTGGGATTGAGTGCACCCTCAGCAAGTTTGCAGATGACACCAAGTTGTGTGGTGTTGTGGACACGCTGGAGGGAAGGGATGTCATCCAGAGGGACCTTGACAGGCTGGAGAGGTGGGCCTGGGAGAACCTCATGAAGTTCAACAAGGACAAGTGCAAGGTCCTGTATGTGGGTCAGGGCAATCCCAAGCACAAGTGCAGGCTGGGCGGAGAATGGATTGAGAGCAGCCCTGAGGAAAAGGACTCGGGTGCGCTGGTGGATGAGAAGCTCAACATGAGCTGGCAATGTGCGCTGGCAGTCCAGAAAACCAACTGTATCCTGGGCTGCATCAAATGAAGCGTGGCCAGCAGGTTGAGGGAGGTGATTCTGCCCCTCTGCTCTGTTCTCGTGAGACCCCACCTGGAATACTGCATTCAGCTCTGGAGTCCCCAACACAAGAAGGACATGGAGCTGCTGCAGCGGGTCTAGAGGAGGACCACGAAGATGATCCAAGGGCTTGAATATCTCCACTATGAGGACAGGCTGAGAGTGTTGGGGCTGTTCAGCCTGGAGAAGAGAAGGCTCCGGGGTGATCTTATTGCAGCCTTCCAGTACTTAAAGGGGTCTACAGGAAAGCTGGAGGGCGACTTTTTACACGGGCGTGTAGTGACAGGACAAGGGGCAATGGACTTAAATTGAAAGAGGGGAGATTTAGATTAGATATAAGCAAGAAATTTTTCACTCAGAGGGTGGTGAGGCACTGGAAGAGGTTGCCCAGAGAAGTTGTAGATGCCTCACCCCTGGAAGTGTTCAAGGCCAGGTTGGATGAGGCTTTGGGCAACCTGGTGTAGTGAAGGGTTTCCCTGCCCATGGCAGGGGGGGGGTTGGAACTAGATGATCCTTGAGGTCCCTTCCAACCTTAACCATTCTATGATTCTATGATTCTATATCATTGTCTAGAATTCAGTATTGGCTTTTGACACATATCTTGTTCTTGCTCGGTCCACATAAAACACTGGACAAAACAGCTGTCAGTAATTAGCTGGCAGTCTAAATACAGATACCATCTCTATGCATGGTAAGCATAAGAGACTTCAATTACAGGACAAGTTATTGTGCATATAGGTGCATAATTTTTATACTACTGCTATTTTCAAACAAAATATTTCGAAATTAAGTCAGTGACTGCTGAGTTCAGATAAATCAGAGCTAAATCTCAACAACTCCTAACACGATTCTTGTAACACCAGAACAGCTTCTTTCAAGTCTGGCTCAATTTTCACTAATGAGCAGTAGTAGAACCAAAATATTTTTTTCCCCTTATATTACTCCAGTACTTGTCATTTGTGTGAGTTCAAATTTAGCCACTAACAACGTATGTGGATTTATTAACAATCTGGCCTTTTTATACTGTGATATCTGACATAGAATTCAGGTATAAGCTATTCTTGCAGGCAGTATCTTGTGACCAACAATAGTAGTATGGTTTGCATATTTTAAGCGTACTCCATTAATGAGTAGACTGACAGTAAACTTCTAAAAGTTACTCTATGGTGCAATTGAAAAGAGTAATTCAGATCTTCAAACTCAGGAAGCGAGTGAAGTATTTATTTTGCAGTAAACATCTGAAAATCTGATAACCTGAAACAGAACAGGAGCATGTGTTTATCACTGTATATCACTTGACTTGACTGTATACTCATGGTCAAATTGTCACGTGATCTTTTTAGGCAAATGTCCATGCATGCCTGAAAATATGGGTCAGCTATTTCAATTCATTATCAATAATTACCTTCTAATTCAGTATTTAATACACATATTTATTTAAGAGGTAAGTCCTGCCCATGTTTAGGCAAAACAGTTTCCTGCAGAAGAGTTGGGAAAGTTCTGAAAAAGAAAATGAAATTCCTCCTTTGATGCAAGGATGAGGCTGTCCTGCAGTGATCAGATTAACTTGCCAACTGACCACAGCTTTGAAGGCTAGCGGCATGCTTTGCACACACTGTGAGCCATTGACTTCATCAGATAAAAGTTTAGTAGTTCTGAATAAACTTTAAAAATGAATCATGAGCTGTGTTGGCATGAGCTGCTTTCTCTAAACAACTTTTAAAGCTCCTTACCATGCTTTTTCCTTTGAGAAATGGTATGTTTGGGGCATTCCAGAAGTTCCTCAACCATTATGCTCCACTCTCCCTAGTTTAAAGTATTTCTGATACTCAGATAATTCAAGATTCAGTGGGGACAATAAAGTGTAAGCATGACTCTGAATTTAGTGATTAGGGATCTCAGATTGGTAAGGGGAGATCTTAAAGTCAGTCCTTGCTTTAAAATATTGAATAAAATTTAAACACGTTCTTGTCATGAATGCAGAAAATGAGGCAGGTCCTCAAAGTTATGCGATTGTACATCAACCTATAATCTCTTTTTGGCCTAATGACCTTTGTATGAAGAAGAACTTGAGAAGGAAAAGATGAGAGAACTTCCTTGACCCATAGATTTATTTGCATCCTTTCTCAGCTTACCTGTTTTGAGTCTTCTGGTGGGAGACAACAACCGTGAGTTCAAAGGTCCAAAAAGCTAAAGAGCAAGCTGAAATGGCATGACTCACAGCCTAGCCGAATGCTGAGATCACTGTTCAAGAAGCACAGTTTTGTGTAATAACTGCCAAGAACAAGTGTCCTGGATGTTTCTGTTTTCCTTGAACAGCCTGAGGAACTCCTTCTCTGTGACTAGACCTCCAATTCTTTCACATATCACAATAAGATTTTTAAAAAAAAAAAAAAAAGAAAACATGTGAGTTGGCTCTATTATTTTTCTTTTTTTCTATATCCTCAGTAAAGGCCAGGAGAATTGAAGGAGCTAGGCAGTTGAGTCTTTAACAGAGCATGACACCTCAGGGCACTGGTAACCTTTAAGGGCACGTGAACAGCCTGTCAGCAGACAGTGGTGGCGACCAATGACAAACTTTGACACCTCCTTGGCACTTCAGACTCCTCTGGGTCAGAGGGATTCTAACCTCATTGCTGTCGCGGGTAAAATCCTTCTTGACTTTAGCTGGGCCAGGATTTTGCACATATTTTAACTGCCAAAAGCCAATCTGCACATGGCCTTTACCTCTGTGTGCACAACACTGCAGTGAAGGCACTAGGTTAAAATTCAGGGGATGAGGGGTCAATTCGCAGCTCTGTGAATGGATTCCCCTACAAATGGTTTCTCCTGAAATGTCTAGCAAGATACTTTACTTTATCTATGCTGTGTTTTCTCTCATTTTCTCATCCTTTATCTGTTCTCGTAAGTTCTCTAGAGAGAGTCTTTATGCATATTCACATCTTCTAAAATTGTCTCTTGTTTTGGTTGAAATTTTTATTTGTAACACATATATTTGTAACACAAATAATGTTTATTTAAATTTCAACTTTACTAAATCGTCTGTTCCAATGCCATAATACTTTAACAACATTTATTTTCAGGTCACAAGAATATCTTGCAATCATCACATTTGCACTCTGCCTAACTTTTGACATCTAATCTGACCAGTGAGTCCTGAGAAAGCCAGAACAGTTAGAAACTGCATCTGCTCTCGATTCTTGTGAAGACACTTAGACGTCTCTTAACCTTGCCCCTCCTGTGGTTTTGCTACCACCACATGAAGATACTCATGAAACTCCTGTTTTACTTGAGACCTCTCTAAGCTTTGTGAATATAAACAAATACATATACATATATGTATTTTAACTTTCATATTTGACCAAGTGGCTTCCCAAACAGAGTTATTTGTGGGTTAAGGAGATGAAGGTTCACACAGCATTGGGTTTGCAGATGTCAATAATTCAGTTTCAGGGTTTGCCTGTATAGCAAAATTAATCTACAGGTTAGAGAAAAAAAAAACACCACCAGCCACAGATAATCAAGTCAACTATATCTTTCCCGCGGTGCAATGAGAGTCTCATACATGTATCTCAAGATAGGTTCTTCACATGTCAAATACACATGAAATTTGACTTATTTTTCCTACCTGAGAAGCCAAAGGAAGACTACCCATTGCTGTGTATCTGGTGATATTTAGTGAATATGCTTGCTTTCCCCTCCTAGTCTAAATGCTTCCATTAGCTTCAGCCTGAAGAACAATCCTGAAGACAACAATGAAATCTGAGATACAGAAACAGCAGGAAATATTTGCAAGCTGTGCAAGGTCCAGCAGTGATACTTAAACAAAACATAACGTTTTGCAGGAGAACGCTGCATGCTGATCACTTATGAACGAGACCCCCTCCCCTTTCTTTTGGAGAGGAAAGAGTGTTCATCTTGAAGGGGAAGATGAACTCCTTTTTCAAAGGAGTACATGGAGAATTAAATAAATAAAAAAATAAAAAAAAAAGAAGCACTTTGAGAAGCTCCCTGTACTAAAAGAACTAAAAGAACTGAAAGAACAGATGGAGGCATCTGAGAAAGAATGAGAGGAGGAGGGAGGGAGGTATGGAGGAGGAGGTTATTCACACTGCCTGACTTCAGGCATCCATTTCAGGCTTCTTACAGACAACTGAGACAGCTAGGCTCCTGCAGAGCTCCCTTTGGGGTCTCTTTTGATTAGTTTAGAGGAATTGGCTTCCTCGGTTAGGATAGTTAGGCTATGTGAATCTCTCCCAAACGATTACCTTTTAACAGCATGACTAGGAGGCTTTTATTGTCTATGGTATTTACTTGCATCATAAATCCAAATAACAGTGGGTTCAAGAAAAGGGGAATGAAAAGGGAATAATGTGCCACCTAATAATGGCCTATGTACTTTAGTGTAACTTCAAACATAACAATCTCCCTTTTATACTGACTTCTGTAAGATGGCAGAAGGCATTTGCACTTTTGCAGGCTGGTCCCTAAGAGATAAAAGCCAAGCTGAGACACTGAAAGATGAGTAATTTTGAAAACAGGTCTGAATAATCTGAGCCAGATAACCTGTACACTTTTTGTTCACTCCTCCAGCTGTTTCTTCAGCTTCATCTTGAGCTGAAAATATTCACACTGCTTAAAGAAGGGTGAGCTAACTAAGCAGGCTGTGTGTACTGAGGGTACTTGAGTACCCAGATGAAGCTGGTGTCTTGGTACAGCTGGTGTTCATAATGCAGGCTTGAAAGTTATCAGCTTTTCGCTGTGTAAGTCTGGTCCTGAGAAAGGGCTGAAATCCTCACTGAGCACTGCAGATATTCCCATGGGGTCTCATGTGCTGTAGTCAGGAAAGACCCCCACCAGCACCATTCTCCTTCTGGTGCACTGAAATGTGCAGACTCGGAGGGAATCAGAGGGTGTCTCAAGCTCTGCAGCTCAAAACATTCCTGTTTACCAGTGAAGAAGCACAGATTTTGCCTGGGGTGTTCTGTTAAGAGTGGAAGCTTTCCTCCACTGCTAGTCCCACAGGATTTAATTGCAGTCTCAGATACTTGTCTTTTCTCTGCCCCATTCTTCCTGCTAGCAGTTATTCCTCACTCAGGCTGAGTCTAATTTTTCAAAATCAGTTAGCTAGTGGATGAAATCCTCCAGGCTCAGGGAGAGGCATTTGATCCATGCCCTCCACTTTCTCCTTGGTTCATTGACTGTTTCAAACTGTTCAAATGTGTTACTGCCTTTGGGACAGCTGTGAGGTTCTCGCTGTCCTGTTACTGTCAGTAAAATTCCAGGTTTGATCCCTGTTGTCAGTGGCACGGTTGGAAAACAGGACATGTCAGAAACAGATTAGGGTATCCCAGGTTTATGTCAGTCAGGACATGACTACTTCTTTTTTAAAATGCAAAAATTTTGGTGTGGGAGTTTACTGCATCAACATGAAATCAAAAGGAACATTTACAAGAGCAATTTACTACTTCAAGCATGTTGCAAAAATATGGCAGTAAAGATAAAAAAAGAGACTAATCCAAGATGGTGCAATAGCTTTCATCATCCAGTCTCATAAATGTCTAATCCCACTCTCCTTCGGATCATGTTTATTTTCATATAAATTCCTTTAAATTGTAGTGTTGCTCTTTTCTTAAACGTGACTAATTGTTTTATGCTACCCTTGTGAGCCCGGTTTTCATCATAGCGTGTTTTCATACTGTGTGACCCAGTTGATGTGGTTATTCCATCAGTAAAGAAAAGGCGGTATTGTAATACATTTCTAAGGCATGTGCATGTTTCCATCAGATATCCATTTCCTGTGTTTCACAAATTTTCTTAGTGCAGAGCATATTTTTCATTTGGCTTCACTTTTTGAGGGTTGCATTTTCTTCTTGATGCGTACCAGAGGTTCGGCTATTTGAGCAAGAGGAAATAATTTAATGGACAGCAATCATGTTCCTGGCCTTCTGTCTGGACATTAGGTGTTTTACATAGTTTAAAAGTGAGCATAGTAGATTCATGCCGGTTGTAGGTAAATTTTTAAGAGCAACTGTGATAAAACTATTCCCAGTCCAGAGCATGAAAAGAACCTAGCTGTGGTCTCCCAGATTCAGTCCAGGAGGGTAAGTGGGTTTCTGAGTAATCATTTTCTCTCTTAATAATCTATTAATTTAGAAAATTTGCCATAATCTGCAAGTGGTTTGGGTACAACACTGGAAATCATTCACCTCGTCACGCTTCCTGGCCCATTTTGGCAGTATGCTGCTAGGACCGCAAATCTCTGCTTCTCTCATCTGTCCTACCTTGCACAAGGAGGACATTAAGAGTTAAAAAAAAAGGAGTAGGAATTGTTCAGTGCAAATATCATGAACTAGAAAGCAGAAAAACCTTCTTCCCTCTATGTTCCCAGAGGAAGGACACAATTTAACTAATGTTAAATTATGTTCAATTTAATGTTCAACTCTTGTTGAACAGAGTTAACATTCCCTATTAACAAAATACCAGTATTGTGATTATGCCTTTTTTATTAAAAAAAAAAAAAGTTGTTTAAACTCTTCTTTTTGATCATAAAACTCAAAATCTTTCTCAATATGCTCCCATTATGTCATGAATGTGATAAACTGAAAGAAACCAGTTTTGCATTCCTCTCAAGCTCTTTCGGTTCTTCACTGTGATTACATGGCTTTACATGGAATAAGTCAAGAAGATAACTTCTATTCCTAAAGCTTCAAGGATGTACACGTGCTTGGGGAATGAAGTGAGGAATTGATCTCTTGGCATAGTTCTCCATAAATCTGAAGTGTATGCTTTTAATTCATGAATATATATGCATATATTTGTGTATAAATGTGTGGGTATATACAATTGTGTATAAATATTAGGCAAAATATAGTAGCCTAAGTAATAAAATTATGGACACCACATTGGGTTCAACACTAAGTTGTGTGCTATCTTATTAGAACCCTGCAGTAAGTACATTTTAATCACATTTTTCCAGGGCTATATATTTCACATACAGCATTCAAAAGCTATCACAAGATTTTATATTTCACATACAGCATTCAAAAGCTATCACAAGATTTTAGTAAGAAATTTCAATGTTTTTATTACATTCATATGGGAAACATAACTTTGCATTCCTACGTGTTTACTGCGCTTTCCACAATACCCCAGTTGTAAGGAAAAAACAGGAAAATACTACAAGAAAAACAGTTTAGATTAAAAGACTGAGCCCCCCTGTGGATATTCTCAGATCCATGAAATTCTTTCTTCTGGGGATTTCTCTGATGGATGTGGAGGCTCATCGCCTGCCCACAGCACTGGCAGGAAACCCCACACCTTGAACAGGATGGCCTCAAAGAAGCTGTTGAATTTTCTGGCTCCTTTTTCAGATCTTTTTCTTATGGGACTGGAACTGCACTGTGTGAACATTAAAGATTTCATGGTACTCTTCAAAAGGGATCCAGCCTTGCAGTCCTTAACAGCAGTCTGCTTTGCCTCAGGAATTAAAGACAGTAGGAACTGAGCTCAAAACAGGACTTGTCCCCAGTGCTGATGAGAATTTTCTTTCCCCTGTCCCTGCCATTTTACATGTCATGTACTAGCTGGTTCCCTGTGTTCCCTATGATCCAAAGGCAATTCCGTTTTATCTGTCTTTTACACTTGCAGTTTTCCCAGCATTTTGGGTTCATTCATAGGTGCTTCATAATAATTACACTGGATCTGACTCTCAATTACATTAAGATCTCCTTACATGTAATTTATAAGGCCCCTTTACACTGCTGGGATAATACAAGTGGACCTCAGTATAAATGAAAATCATCCCCTTGTTTCTGTATTTTTCTTCAAAGTGTTTGTTTCACTACGCAAAATAAAACAGAACAGTCATGAAAAAAAACGTGATACATCTGTCTCCGTCTCTTAGCAAGGAATGTCCTGAGAACTGGTGCTGCTAAAGTTTTATTATCACTCAAAACAGATTTTAGAACCATTTACTGGTTACAATAGAGCATCATTAAAAAATTAAACTAAACTATGGTTGTCCAAACAAATAGGCAACGTACATTTTGTGATCCATTACCTCATTTTTATTGCATTTATCCACTTTATTGTTGCTTTGCAGTTCAGTAATTTGTGATGTGTTTTCCAGTTGTTAGTGACAATTAACAAAAATGAACCACAAAAATGATAGAACAACAAAAAGGGAAATCTATTTCAAAAATGTTTTATCCAAAAGATTGCTCAGTGGTCCTGGTCAAGGCACTAGGTCTATTACTGACAACTCATGCTTTTGGAATAATGATGTCCTTTAGATACGATGAAAGTACTGTGCATGACCAATAACAGGAAAGGAAAGGAAGGAAGGAGAGTAAATGTCACACAGTTACTCAGCTTCGAAATGGAAAGAGCTTTCTATTAGAAACATTTCTACTTATTTCTGTGAGAAATTGAATATTTTTTTCTAAGGCATAATCGGTTTCTTAAGAAAATGTCATTCTTTTAAAAAAGAGGATACACAAAATCCCAGAAGTATTCTTTTGAAAACTAAAACATTGTTTCAGAGGAACTGTTGTGTCTCTTGCAAATGGAGGTCCTGGGTGTCTGATGTTGCCCCTGTTCTTTAATGGTACTTGACTGAAATCTTCCAGAAAGCCTCATGTTCAGCTGTGCCAGCAATATACTCTGCCTTCAACAACATGGGGAGAACTGCCTGTTAGATATTTACATAGCCCAAATGGTTTGAAACTGTGAAGAAAAAAAAGAAGATTCTTGTACTTTAGACACATCTCTTTTTATTGATATCTAATTTAGGTGTCTCCTGCAAGTGTCTGAAGACAAATGTACAGAATATCCATATCTATGAATATTGTGTCAGGAACATAGTTTCCAAAAACTAAGAAAACAAGTTTTACTAACCATTCTGCTAGTACTCCAAGGCAGAATGTTCCATATGCGATTTGCTTGATTTTTAATGATTAATGTATTCTTTGCTTTAGAGTGGCAAGTAAGAGCAAGGGATTTGGACCACTAGCTTTGCCCCATTAGAAACCAAAAATCCACCCTGAACAGGTGACTGCTGCATATGCACGGATCAAATGTGTATGAGCAACAGATCTGATGAGCACGGGATATGTTGGAACTGATCAGCCTAGCAGCATACGAGAATTCGGTGGACCAGTCATCTCCCATTTGTAGTCTTTTCAGAGAGGTGCGACTCAATCATCTCCAGCCTCGTAAATGACGTATACAGCTTCATGAAGATTGTTTGGAAAACTCATTGAAAGAATATGCATAACTTAGCTTGTGGTACATATGGTTTTGCAAGATTACAGTTTATGCTGTCATTTGTGGCATTGTCTCCTTTTTTTATTGTTCTATTTTTGTGCTTTCAGTAGAGCATTCTCTTTAATTGTAGTGCAGTATCCCCTTGCAGTAAGAAAAAAATTTAAATTAACTTGTGAAAAAAGCAAAAGACTGGAAAACAAGAGGACCAATTCAATTGTTCTCAGCTCTGGCACAACCCATTGTGAGATTTAGAAGATTCACTTCCTTATCTCTAAGGCTTATGTTCCCTGTCTGTAAAACTGAAGTTGTACTTCTCCCTGTGTATGTTATCTCATCACGGAAAAGATAAGAGAAAGAATGAATCACTTATGACAGATTTTATTGCTCTTACTGTCTGTGTCACTGGAGTGCATTCTGATAAACCCAATATATTTTAGTCTAATTGTTACATTATATTAATAAACTAAGCAGTCTCAAAGCTCAGTCACTGTTCCAGGGACCAGCTGGTGAAGTCTTCCCACAATTCTCAAACTATTTTAGCTTCCACAACAAGATGACTGCATCCTACTGTTTATTGGGAAAAATCCCTAGTAGAAACTAAATTCTAAACTGTTTAAGAGTTATTCAGGAGAGAATGAGTTTGCTCAAGTTTGCTTGAGTTGTTCAAACCACTCAAAAGCAGATGATCAAGATCCAGCTCCACTGACTGCACTTGTGCTGTAATGCTGTTTAATGTATTAGTATAGATGAGGCTATTAAGAAAGGATGAGATAGGATGGGCTAGGCTAGGCTAGGCTAGGCTAGGCTAGGCTAGGATAGAATAGGAGTAGTGCCTTAGGGATGACCCGTTGTTTACCCATACCGATATTGCTGGAGGGCACAAATTTCTGCAGAATTCCTCAGGTTTTCAGCGAATCCAACTTGCTGATAAGTGAGAAAAGGTGCATGGTGTATAAACCAAGTTTTTTTCCTGCAGCAGTGATTGCTGCTACTGAGAAAACAAAGTTCACTATCAGAGGTTACTGTGCTGAAATGAAAATGCGGACACAGGTGCCTTAATACTTGAGCTGGGATAAGTTTTACATAGCTGTAAAATGAGCTTCAGCTTTTAAGTTACTGTCTTTTTCTTTACAATAATAATCTCTTCACTTTTACAAGCTCTGTATTATTTTTAGGTAAGAAAACACTATAAAGTTCATGTTTTATTGTTCCTTGCAGTTATATAAATTACATTTGGCCAAAATAAATGTAATTCCTACTGTGCGAACTGAGAACCCAGAATGTTGATTTTCCTCAAGTTATAAACAATGTGAAGATATGTTATACTGGGTCACAATTTTCCACTGTACAGCAAAATATATAACTCACTTTCAATAACAAAATTGCATATATCATTAAAGTTTCCTACTCTATGGAGCAGATATTATGTTTCTCTGCACAGCAAGGGATATCCTTTCTATGTACCACAATTTCTAAAATATTGTTTGACTGAATGAAAAATATTTTAGTGATTCATTAGTAAAACAGCTGTCATTTTGAAAAATTATTCAAATTAGTCTGTGTTTTTATTAGTAGTATTGAATTCTTTTTGCAGGCTGTTATTTTTTTTTCTTTGTAGATCTAAAATTGCAGCACATGTTTGTACCGCTTTCATGTTCTTGTTGCCATGGTTTTTGGAAAGGGAACTTTGGAGAATTATTTATTATTTTGATTTCTCTGGTGGCTGTCGGAAGTTATAGGCACCTCCTAAAATTTAACATTCCTGGTTAGGAAATCCACAATGTTCATTATGATATGTTGATTCATTAAGTTTCTAATTATGAGTTTTCCAAACCATAGACTTTCCAAAAAGACTATTGACAGGATTTTCTAAAGCACTCGGCTTTGACCTAACACTATCGCCATTCACATCCATGGTAAAATACCCGATGATGTCAGTGGAACTACTTAGGCCAATATTGAGTGCTTTTGAATGTCCTCTTTTAGAAGTTTTACCTGACTATGTCATAAAACTTCATCTAAATCCTTTTTCGAACCACAGCACTGCTGCCTATAAGTCCCTGAGGTCATTAAAAGACCATTGAATGGTCATTGCAGCATACCTGGAAGGTTAGTAAACCCAAGCTCTAAGAGGACAAAGAAAAATCTTGAGAATCCTATCCTCTTCCCCAAAACATGCTTGCAGCACCTAAATGGCATGAAGAAGATTCATCATAGAGTCATAGAAAAATTTAGTTTGAAAGGCGCCTCTGGACGACACAAATCCAACTTCCCACTCAAAAGCGTACTAACTTAAAGTTAGATCACATTTCTAAGGGTCTTATCCCATCAGGCTTTGCAAATCTCCAAGGATGGAGATTCCATTCCCTCTCTAGGAAACCTGTTACAGCCCTTAACTCCTCCTGTGAATACTTTTGTCCCCAATGTGCAGAGTTTTATTTTTGTCACTTTTAATGACTGCCTCTTGTCCTTTAACTGAGTAACCCCTATCTTGAGCACACAGAGAACAAGGGTATTGCAGAGTTCCTCAAATAAACTCCAAAATACGTAGAGCATAAAAGCTTAGTAACAACATATTGACTTCCACAAGACCCTATCAGTGCCAAATGTGATGACATCTAAAGTGTTGACAGTAAACTGACTGCACAATGTAGCATTCAACAATGCATTTGGCACTTGTGTGACCATCTATGTACAGCCCAACAAGCTTGGATATGCTGCATGGGTATGAGATTCGTCTCCCAAGACTTTGGTCTGTAAAAGCTGAATACCTTATCTAAATTAGGCATTGAGGGTCTCCCTCTCGTCTGGGGAGGAAGAGAGAGAGAAAGAGGAAGAAAAAGAGAATGTCACATAATGTTGTGAACAAATCCACCTTTTGTGTTAGACTCCTGTCAAAGTACAACGTCTGGACCTGGTGAATGGGTGATTATACTGGTTCAGTTCAGTATTGAGAGATGGATTTAACTCAAAGAAAACAGAACAAAACAAAAAAAATCAAGCAAGAAAGGAAAAATAATGGCCTGATACACACATCTTTGTATCAACTATCTACTACAGTGCCTCCAAATACACTTGGGATAAGTTTCTGTTACTCCAATCTACAGTGTAAAGAAGATAGTGATCTTTGTGAAGCCACCACCTGGCAGCTATCCTACACTCACATTCTACAGTCCAGCAGCAAATATTCTCTGGAATTGGTGCTTTCTTAGCAGTCCCCTGCTCATCCTTCTCTCCTAATCCCTTCCTATGTGTGGACCAACTGCTCTTCCCCATGCCCCTTATGATAGCTTTTTGTCCATAAAGTCTCCAGGAGTTGTGAACAGGAAGGAGAGGGCCAGAGAAGCCAGGAAGTTAAATGCAACATGTCAGCTTGTTTCGTAAGAATGGAGTAGTTGTGCAAGTTGTGCATGTAAGGACAATGACACTCACGTAGATGTAGAAAAATGTTTATCTGAGTTACTGTAAGGGAAGATAAATATTTTGGTTAAAAGAAAAGAAAAAGAAATGTAGATAGTTTGTAATTTCAAGTGTTTCTTTTTTTTGCAGCTTCTGTGAGTTTTGGGTATGAGATGGTCATCTGGTCAGTTTGGCTCTCTCTACAAAGATAAGTGTTCTGCTTTAGCGAACAGCTATTACCCTGAAGGCAAAAGTGCAATGGCTGGTGTCCACAATGCTCAGAGTGAGCACACTCTAGCATGGACTGGCAGTGCTTCTGCTACAGGGCACACCACCTTGGGCTCTGTGTGACACCTCTTTCGTCCTGAGACATTCCTGTTCTTTATTTGTGTCTTATCTATGGGGGGAAAAAAGAACTCACAGCAAAAAAAACACAAAGCCATCCTAGATGCATACATCATTTTTGTCTCCAGGGGAATTAATTGATTTACTTTAAAAAAGACTCTGGGATCAAACTAACGTAATGAAGTGCTAATAGGAGATGAGGGAGCAGACTGAGGAGCTAAAGTGTTCGGTGGCATCTAGTTCTATGTGACTCGCAAACATAATCATAAAGGTAGGCTAAAACTGGAAGTGGAGTGAATGTCTCATAAGGATAGATAGAATTGTTATTGCTCTTGTGAGAAAACTTTACCATGTATATTATCCATCTGTGGGTGCAGTTCTTATGGAGATAAGAAATGGCATATGCAGGTTATGAAATTTCAATTTGAGATAAGCTAGTATATGATAGCAAATGTAACAAAAACCAAGGAAAAAGGCAGGGAAAAATCCACAGGATCCCACTTACAAGAAGGAGATAAAGGGGGAAATGCATTCCCTAGCTGAACTATGAAGTACCTTAAGCCAAAGAAAAACTGGGGAGGTAGGACAAATATCACTTGCTTCTCTCCGTTATTAAATGTTTTTCTTATATGAAATAGAAAAACACTAATAAATATAGACCTGATTCCCTACTGTCCCTCAGCAAGTGTCTTTATTTAAATTAGAAATGTCAAATTTATTCTTTCTTGGCACAGGTGCAAGCCATATTTGAGGAACCAGACAGGAGAGAGTCACTTAGTGATTCTATTTCACGTTTGTCTCTTGAGGCTGGATGTCCACATGGTAGAATTATTCTTCAATCTAGTAGCATGAGAGCTTGGGAAATGTGCAATGTAGGGACAGTTTGCTATAGACCTTCTCCAAAGCTCAGCTGAGCTTTATTAGCCCCCCTAGGAGCTCTTTTCCTGCTGAGGAGAAAAATTGAAGGAAATGCTTATATTTCTTGAATTACTTTGCCCCTTTCTAAAAAAGAATTATTTTGCTCTGCATGCTGGGACTTTACTACCTCTATTCATCATAATCACAAAGCTTGTAGAAAAAGAAACATTTCCCTTATTTAGCACTGTGGTTTTCAGGAGGAAAGATAGTTTCCTATTTAGTAAATTATAATTTTATTTAATTTTTGGCACAATGTTTCTTTCAGTCCTGATACTCTGCTAGTTCCCAAACATGGCAGGATTGACGCAACTTGGGTGAGATCATGGCTTACTGAATGACATTTCAGGGCTCACAAGGCCACAGAAGAGTAACCAAGATGGGAAGAAATCTCTGCAGATCACCTACTCTTCCTCTCTGACCCAAAGCTGGGTCCACTGCACTTCAACAGTCTCTTAGGGAACCTGTTAAATCTTTGTGGGTCTTTTGATTAGTTACTGTTGTTGTACATCTACGTTGCACATTCAGTAAACATACACAATCTCTGCACACTTTTAGTTTCTATTCAGGGACTGACTTGCAGCTGGATGGAGGAACCTCTGAAGAATACTCATGAACTCCAGGGGATCTGCCAAAATAAGGGCAGACTGAAGAGCTTCAGTTATAAACTCTTCAAGATATTAAAATCTAGTAATGTGTATGACAAGAGCTTAGTGCATTTAGAACCATTGAATAGTATGATATTGCAAGGAATAATGCTAAGTGCTAACGAGGATGCGTTCAGCACATAAAACTGCTTTAACGTAACTTCTTATTTTAGTGTTTTGTCTCAGCAGTAAGGCTATAGTAAGGTCTGATTTGGTGGATCAGAGTTAGGTCCTTCTTATTGCACAAATTATTCCAAACTCTTCAGCTAGAAGTTAGGTGGTTTTTTTGCTCCTACTGTGGTTCCTGAGAGGCTATCCACTAACTCATCTGATGTTCAGAAAGTGATCAGCCTAAATTCTTTGCCAATTTTAATCTATTTATTTTTTATCCCGATATTGTTTGTGAAAAGTTTTTCCATTCATACGTGTTTATAGGTAAATTTATATTTTTAGCCTCCAATTCATCAAGCTACATGAGTAATACTTAATGCTTTCTGTTAGAATGAGCTCTACTGTTCCTCTAGTACCCCAGTACAATTTTACTTTGGGGATGACACTTCTACAGGACTGTAGGCAGAGGTAGAAACTGAGAGCTGCACACTTTGAATTTATCATCTTTATTGTATTACCTTTAATGTAGTTTGAGTCAAATTCATACAAGACGGCTTGTATGAGCCCTTCACAGAAAAATCAATGGTACTAGGGACACTGCAACAGAAAGCTGCCAGAATCAACAGATACTTGCCCTGAAATCTTTAGCAAAGAGTATTGTTACATCATGCCAGTGATGAGCTGCCCAGTCCTCCGTGCAGACCAGCTATTAGTATTGGGAGTGAGGGAACTTAAGGAAATAATTGATCCACTCTTGCCTATAGTTAAAATGCTGGTAGAAACAACTATGGAGTGAAGAAGAGAAACAGCAGTGCTAATGGGAACTTCTTTTGGCACTCAGCTCAAAGAGAGGTTTAGATTACAGGTTGAAAGTGACATAAATTCATGCTATCTATTTTTGCTCTGAAAAAGCTTTGTGCCTTCCATGGCAATGCTGTACAGCCTCACTATGTAGCATCACTCTGTCCAGACATTTGTTCGATAGAGCTTTTGGAGAGAGCTGACTGTGAGCTTCCCACAATGATAAAGGGGTGGGAAGGCGTTTCAGAAGGCAGCTGGCTGGCTCAGTGCATGTGGAAATGATTACTTTAATGGTGCTTTTATTTTATAGAATTATTAACGATGTTGGGGGGGAGGCTAGATGCCTCGGAAAGGCGTCTTTTTAAATTATTGTAAATGTAAATGAAGAAATGAAATAAATCCATTTATTTGTCATCTCCCTTACCAGATCAGATAGCACCACAGTAGACAAAGCCACACTAGTTACAGCTTAGACACGCGATCAAGTTGCTGCTACTTAACCAATATCATGCATCAGCTGAGCTGTGGTGCATGCTGTAACCACAGCTCCTCCCCCGTAACTCATACCTTCACCACATCCAGGGTGTGGGGCTGCAGGCAGCAGAACAGAGGTGCATCCCAATTGCCGGATGGTGGCTTTTCCCTGCAGACTCTCACTGCTGCAGCCCCGCCTCAGCTCCCTGTTCTCCACCTGCTTCTTTCCTGCCTCTGCTCCCTGCTTGTGTACTGGCTTAATAACACCTACAAAGAGTTGCTGCGGTTTCACCAAGGCAAGAAGCAAGTTAAGGTTACGTATTTCTTATGCCATGCTGCCTCAATACGCAGCACAGGTGCTGTCTAGGCTTTTTGGCTTTGGAGACTATGCTCTGGATAACAGCACAAGGGATTAAGGAGTATCCTGCACTGGCCATACTTTAGCTTAGACTTCTCTGTGCTCTACAATTCTGTCCTTTCCAGCTCTCTCCCATAACTCTAAGTCTAGCAAGGGATACTGTGTTTGAGCGAGCTCTGTAGGCCAACTTGTTATGCCACAGTCTCTGCACAAGAACTGATTTTGACACACAGACAGTAGAAAAGGATCTTAACATACTGTCAAACCGCATAAAGTATATCCTGATTTTTATGCCTAAACCAATATCTTCACTTTTTTTGTGCTATAAATCAAAAGGAAAATTAAAAAGGGGAGGAGGCATTTGTGTTGAAGCTAAAGTAATACTTTAATCCAACGTTTATTGAAAAAAAAAGGAAACAATTGTATGCTAGTCAGAATCTATCTGACCAAATTAATAAATCTCACCAAAAACCCCATCCTAAATACAACTTGAACTGAGATTACATTACCACCACACAGAGTTGTTTGAAAAAAACAATTTATGTCAATGTACATTCACTGACCAACAGTTTTAATTCAGAAAGGAAAGAAATACTTTCCCTTTATATAGACATAATTTGTTTTATAAAGTGGAAATCATAAATGAAAAAGGATAAATAATTTATTTTAGTCGCAGAATAAACAAATGGGGAAAAAAATAAGCCACTTTTTTTCTGACTCTACTGTTTTCTGACCTATGGCTCTGTTTCTGTTCAGGCATAATTTTTTTCACAGCATGCACACCCCCTCTCATCTATGTTCATCCTGCACAGATGAAGATGACCTCAGCTACTAGAAAAAAAGTAAGTTTCCTGTGAGGCAAGTTATTCAGTTCTTCACTTGACAGGATTTCTCGTAGCTTGGATCTGAAGCAGAAGGCTATAGTCAGCAACAACCTCTTTTTCCAGCACAGAAGAACCCAGTTTTTCATTTCCACCCTTGGCAGATTCATTTTAGCACTGCAGGAGAAATGTCAATGGGAAGCGAGTAGAGCTGGCCATGTGGAAACACCTCAAAATTTGCTCCCCCCCCTCAAACTTTGCAACAGAAAACCAAGCCTCATTGTCCAAACCCAGCAAAGCTGTTGATGAGCAGGAAGAGAAATGAAGAGAGTTTCATCTGCCCAGTTGGGTTAAAGGACTTTTCCACAGGTTTTGGTTTTGATTTTGTTGTTTTGTTCTTTGGGTTTTTTTTAATAGAATGAAAGGTGTTATGTTTTTCATCATGCCTGGAGTCCCTGATTTTACCAAAAAATGTCCCAAAAATCATCTAGTATCTTTTGCTTTTCATAAAATGTGTGCCCTTGGAAATGAGTAATGATATGAGAATCCCAGTTACACTTAAATTAAATTTCTAGACTTTCTGATGACACTGAACATTTTGATTGCATAACCTGCATGCACTGTGATGGCTCAGAAACTAGGCAACTAAGCAAAGAGCTCAGAATGTATTAATTTATGTTTACCTATGTTTTATTTTCTACATCTCACAGTTTCTGTGGAGCTTTGTCATGCTATCCTAATCTGTCAGTTTGGCATTACTGGTTTCAGTTCTTTATCACAATGCAGTGGTGCTTTAGTGGACAAACTCATCAAGCTTCCACAACTGATTTATTTGATTATATCTCCGTCTTCTCAGATATATCTGCTTTAAATGTTCAAGACCTCTCTTGTCCTGCTTTTGTTTTAGAAGGTTTCCACATAAAGCCTTGACAATGTCTTGGATTGCCATTATAACTTTGAACCACATTTCACATTTTCACTGTATTACAGATCTCCGTTGTTTTTGTTTAATTACGTACTTTAAAATATTGTGAGCTGCCTGAAGCAACTTGCAAGGATCTGTCTAGAAAAGTCACTTTTAAATACACTTCTTCATTATGTTTGATACCAAGGCCATGAATAATGACTTACCCTAGATTTCAGTAACCAATCACCATAATATTTACTGGCAATGACTCTGTGAACTTGTTGCTATAGTAACTTAATCTTGGACTTAATCCAAGTCCCAGAGGAGGTGTCTGTTATCACAAAAACCACTGCTGGAGCAAGCATCTGTAGCTGATGTCTTGGAAGACAGGGACCAGGGACTGCACAGCCCAAGTTTTTAAACTACTGTCTCACCTACTCAGGCCACTTGAGAATAGTACGACTGCATTGCCCAGTAATAAGCATGTGTTGGAAATCTTTCCTTGTCTCTCTGCTTTCTACAGAAGGCATAACTTTCTTACTGTTCCTGCTAGAGAACAGACCTACCAAGAAAGCAACAACTCATCTGCAAATCTCAAGCAGAAGAGAGATATCCCAACCACCACCTTCTTTTTTCCTTTCTTTTCCAACTCATTCTCAAACCAACAATTTGAGATTATTTTATTGATTCTTTAATAATAAAATAGACTGAAATGTTTTTGTTGTTTGTTTTTTTTTTTTTTCCTCAGAAGATTTCCAGGAAGCTTCCCTTGAACGTAGAAGTGGAGCAATTTTTTTCCCCCTCTGTGTGCCAGACCTGGGGAAAGATAGCCAGGTGCACTCAGGGACCTGTTGAAGGTCTTCCTCAAATATTTGAGCCGCCACTTGCTCCATTTCTGGCCAAAGACAGGTTCTGTATGAGGGGCTGGACATGGCACAACGTGGGGGACACTGGAGCGGGCTTCTCCAACCCTGAACCTTCCTTCCAGCATCCCGCCTGGGCTTACTAATCAGCTGAACTGTCTCTGTGTAGGTGTCCTGAGACAGGTAATGAGGAAGATATTGTTTAGTTTTTCCATGTAAATATAATTCACCTGCTATTTTTGTGAAATGCCTTACTAGGCTGAAAGAGAAAAAGGCCACTGCATTTCAGCTGTGATGCATGCTAAACAGGTTGTGTATATAATGGACCTCATTCCCAGACTTCACCCAAATAAAGTCGGTTTTAAGCCCTTTTCTTCCTTGCTATCAGCCTGTGCATGTTTGAAGGAAGATACAACATTCAATTTGGGTAGAGAAATCCTGAGATGGTGACACCAAGGATGCTTGCAGGAGCAAGCACTGTGGGAGTGCATGACAAAACTGGCCTATCGAAGATCCTTTTCCTCCATATTTTTCCTTCTTGTAGGACTTCCTTCCTCTCCAGCCTCCTAAGTGAGCACTTCAGGTCATCTTGATATTTAAACAGTATTGTCCCACAAGTGTAATAAGATGTAACATAAGTGTGAGCATGATCCTGAATTTTTAACCTGATATAGTCTAATCTGGAAGATTTGGACTGTGTTGGAAATGGTTCTTCTCCTGCTCATGAGCAGGAGTGTTTGCTTTGGTTCCCTAGCTATAACTTAAACCTGACTTCAAAGGGAGAAAGCTGACCTTCTGTGTAGTTCCTATTGGAGATTGCCAAGTTACCCTGAAGACACTAAAAACAATTTGCAGTTAGCTTAGAGTGACAAGTTTAACATTCACTTATCAAGTACAGCAATTTATTTTTACAATGTTGCAAAATGGCTCGGGCCCAGCTAATTTTCGCTGGGAGGAACAAACACTGCCACAGCCAGAAGGCACAAAATGTGCAACAATAATCCTTAAGGCAACACACTGTAATTTGCCTTCTTCTGTTTAATGCCATGTCAAACAGAAGGGTTTCTACACATTTCAGATGGTGACTGCGTTGCCTTCCCTTGGTTTGAGTTTAAAAAAAATAAAATAAATTGATTTACTTCAGAGAGCAGTGATAGATGAATGATATGACATGCACTGAGCATGCCTAGTTCCTTGCTCATGCCAAAAAATTCCCAGAAGGATAAATCTCGTTTCCTGCCTTACTTCACAGAATTTAACTTTTTAAACAAGTCATGTTCTGTGGTTTGGATTCTGTGTTTATATCAGGGTTTGTTTCCAGGCTCATGGACAATAATAGTACATGGGTCTGAAAAATCTGAACATTTTCATGTGGAGAGAAATCTTGGTGTTTTAATCTCACTTTCACTCTTATTATTTACATTAATTCTTATAAACCAGCCCTTATAGATAAGTTGCAATAAAAGCTGATATTTTCCAGGTATAAGCTGGAAAATATGCGAACTTGAGCTTTCATTTAAGTCAAACTTATTTCATGATTTCAGGCTGTACTTATATATTCGTACTGTAGACTTTATTTATTTTAGAAAAGATGGAGCTGGAAATTAAGACTTAATTTTAAAAATATGTTCCATGTTTAAAATGACTTGTGCATTTTATACATACATACACATATGTACATATATAAACCCTTTGTGATCTACTGATATAGCTGGATTAAACTCCAGTTGGAAGCAGAATACAAATTGTATTGAACCTGTTAGCCTGAGCGTAATTAGCAGATTGTAAGAATACATATTTCTTTCTGAATTTCTATTAATAGAAGCATCCTTTAAAGAAAAAACAAACAAAAACACAAAAACCTCCAAAACCTCTCACTTCCACATGATTTAATTATATCTTTCAAGAACATGGAGTGTTATCCAAACATCTAGCATGCACGAATTTGAGAAGGTATGTGAATATAATGTACAATATAAGAGGACACATAAACGTAGACATAGACAAAGGGAAACCAAGCTAGGATCAAACTTGAGACTTAACAACTCTTGCTAGATTTCAGACTTAAATAATGCCCCAAATTATCTCTATAGCAAGTACCCAAAACTTTATTCATATATGCAAGACCAGTTCTGCTTAATAGGTAGTGACATTCTGAAAAAGGTCCAGTAACGGTGTGAAGGAAAACAAAAAAGAAACAAAAGCAAATGAAAAATTTGATGCTACATGATCTCTTCTAAGCTTAATGAAAACCTGGTAAATTAGCTAGCTTCTGGTGGCTTGCGTTTGTCTGTTGCATTTTTTTTATTTAACACACGCCTTTTTTCAAACCTTAGCTAGCTCCACACTGTAATTTGCCTACACATTTTCTGGATTTTAGTTTATTATAAAAATGAGTAATTTCTAACTACTTAACACATTCCTCAGTAAGCTTAATATACACAATAGTTATTCCTAGATAGCTAGATAGTTGTAAATATACATGTGTTGTGTGTGTTTGTGTATGTATTGGAATATAAATACAAATATATGTGCATATATGTATGTGTGTGTATATACGCCCATGAAAAATCAGCAAAGTGGTTATATTTTAGGTTCTATTAAAGAAAAAACTGTAATGGCGAATAGGAGGAAGAGTTCCTCTTGGTGCTTGGATAAAGCTTAAGCAGAACAGCTGGTGTTTGTCCAAAGTGGCAGTTCTACGTGTTACTGTCTGTTTCTACTGAATGATCTCTTATCGCCAAATATTATTTAAGCAACAGTGAAAATTTTTGTCATGACAGTATGGGTTTTTTTCTTTCTCAGTGTAGGACTAAACTTGAAAATTTTAGAAAATACTAGTAAAATAAAAAGTACATACTGAATCAGTCAGTATGACTCTTTTATTTTTCCATTTAACCAAAACTTATGAGACTAGTTTTCCAGAGCCCAGGCTTGTTTCTTGACACCGAAATATATAGTAAATATCAATCCCTGCTTTTAGTGTTAGTACTCTGAAATGAGTCCATAAACCTCAGTTCTGCTTTCCATGCAAGGATGCATGACCTTTATGTAGGAACTCAAAAAGCAGTTCAAAGAGGAATTCCTTCAAAGAGAGATTCCTTCAAACTAATGCAGACATCATTCATTCTTTGGCCAAGGAGGAGTAACAAAACCAGCTGCTTCCACAGTATTGCTGAGGAGGAGGGGTGAAAGAAAAGGGAAGGAAGGAGACTGACATGCTAGGCTCTTGCTCCATTTGGTGCCATGTGGTCTCTGTTACACAAGACCAAGATATGTGCCCTTGGACATAGTCCATATACGAATCAGGATGCTGCTCAGCTGTTGCTCCAATATATAAGGTCATAAGAACAGACATGCCGTCTCTAACACAGGACACCTAAAGAGTAGCAAAAGCAGCAAAACATAAATGATACTTCCTCAAATACTCTCTCAACTTCCAACTACTTTCTGGGGATTTCCTGAGTTTGACATGATTTATGAGTCAGTAATCCTCAGTGAATTTCTTTTCCATGTTCTCCTCCAGTTTCTTCTTGAACCCCAAGTAAGTTTTTGCATCTATGGCATCTTTTGGAAGACACTTTATAGGCTCCACTGACCTGTGAACATAAAGAACAAGCTTTCTTTGAAGCATTTTCTTCTTCTTGGGATCTGCATGGCATACCCTTGCAAGAGGTAGTACCTAGATCAAAGCACAACAGTAATGAATTTCCAGCTACGTGTGGTGGTCATATTCATTTCACAGACCAAAATACTTCCAGCATCTCGTGTCCTAAGGCTAAGAAAGAATGGATATGTTTGAATTTGAGGCATTGTGCTGTCATGAGGCTCAGACAAGCTCAGGTTGCTGAACCTCTGCAGTTTTGAGGTGCTTCCTGTCCTGTTGTAGCTCTCTTTTCCAGCTAAATCTAAATGTGCTACCCAATTCGGATGGCCTGTTGCTGTTTGAGGTGTGAACGGCCTCATATACGCTTAGCGCCCAGCACACAGAGACCAAAACTTGTCTGGGTAACCACGGCAATTGTAAATAAATAAAATGAATATCAATCATCATTACCATGCAGTCCTCTCTAAAATAAAACAGTCTCTATAAATGGGTAGATTCCCCGCAATTACTCTCCTGGGACCTTCTCCTCTCTCTCACAACTGTCCCAGGAACATTGCTTACACGATCATAACACCAAGTTCTCAACCTGATACCTCTTGCTGTCTTTCTATTTTGTTGCCTTAACTGCTTTGTAGCTAAACATAAATAATCCCATTCGCTCTTCTTTTTTTTTCCCATGTCCTTAGATCTCTTTCCACTGTAATTGAACCCTCAGATATCTTACTCTTTGTTTCTTTGCCAACAATCTTCGATAAGTAAGTACTCTTCTTGTATCTGAAATTTACTAAATGATACACCTAAATATTAATTGAGTTCGTGGAATAGTTTACATTTAATTGCTCTTGCTGCATCAGAGTTTCTTAGATGTTTTTCTTTTGACTCATCTCCTAGAGAGTGTAAGACTCTTTGCAGTATTTACCTGAGATGCAGGTATCTCCTGAAGGGCTGTCTGGTTTTATGGGAATTCCTTTATTCGCATGCCCTGCTGACGTACTGAAGAAGGTTTTTGAAGTATGTTTCTCAGATAAACTCAGGGATTATGCCCCAGGAATGCACCATTGGGTAGATAAACTATCATGAGAAAAGGAACATTTCAGGTGCTTGTGCAATTTTTTTTTTTATTTTTTAACTGAACCAAGATTATCTTTACAGCTGCATCTTCAAGAATTTATCAGTTTCCTTACAACCTTCCTCCCTATGTACTCATCTGGCTCTTGCAAAGCCACATCACTTATCACTGACATGTATCCTTCTTTAGCTGCACCCTTATGAGTCTCTTTTTGAAAGCTATCTTCAAGTTTCACCAAAACAGTGAATCTTGCCCAAACACATGAAACTACAGTCCCTGTGCCAATAAGAACAGCACTAACAGAAAAGGTATTTTTCATATTAAAAAATGTACTGTGTTTCTCTATCTACTTAACACACTTCATAGTGAGATTCAATCTAACTTTAGTTATATAACTTTCACCAAATTTTTAGCCATTGAGTACCCTTCACACTAGTGAATTAAATAGGACTAGGGAATACTCCCAGCCACTCAAATTTCAGCAGCTGCACCTTCAAATTCTCTGATCTGATTTTTCAACAAGGTCAATCAACACATTTCTGACGGATTTCTGGCACAACTGAGGACTTAGTGTGAACTCTTCCCAATAGGCGGTTTGGAGGGTAAAGTAATTTAATAGTGTGGACGAAGTCAGGCCTTGACATTTGACTTCGATGCCAGAAAACAGTCCTTGACGTGTTTAATTACTACTACAGTTGAAGATTAGGGAAACAGTGCTCCTGAAATAGCAAGTTCCCTACCTTGCCAGAGGAAACAGTTTCTTTGATAAGTACTTGGAAAGCCTCTAGAGGAAGATACCATTTGCCTAACTTAAGTATTTGGGTTAGATACCATCTTCACTGACTGCTTTGAGGCAGAATTTCTGTCAACAAAAGAGAACATAGTATTTCTGCAACACTTTCCATTTGGAGAATCAGAGTCATTAGAACTGTGACATAATTATACTCATTAAAAGAAGGAAAATGAAGCATAAAAGAATCTGTAGCTCTCAAAAAGACACTATTCCTTTCAGGGGCACAATTCAGTCTCTCTTCTCCACTCAGGCACTGTGGTGACGAAATCAGGCAGATTCAGATTTAGGTTACACAGAAACAAGATAATATTTCTTTTGGATGTCACTCTTCCCTCTTAACTTCTACTTATCACGAAATGTGACATGGCATGGATTAACAACGCGTTGAATCCAATCATGCAATCAGAGAAAATGGAACTGGAAAAGGATTTTGAGAGGTTGTACGGTACATTGCATTGCCTCTAGGCAGAACTAGCTCTGCTAAGGACATTGTGGACAGCTGTTAGAATAACAGCTGTTTTAAAGGCTTGTAATGATGGTAATTCCACACTCTCCTTAAGCAATGTGTTCCAGTCCTTCACTATGTGTACCGCTGGAATGCTTTTCCTAATGTTTAACTTTAATCACCTTTGCAGCAAAGTAAGACCATTATTTTTTTGTCCTATCCACTTCTGGCATAGAGAAAAAATTCCTTTCTTCTCTGCAACAGCCTGTATTAAGTTTGAATACAGTTAATGTGCTTCCTCCTCGAATCTTCTCTTTTCTGGGTCATGCATGTCCAGTGCTGTCAATCTTTCAGAAATGGTCATGTTTTCCACCTTTATGATCATCTGCATATGCTGTTACAAATGGGACTACACCGACTGTTGGATGAGCTCCCTAAGCCAAGTGACCACATACTGCCAAAAACACAGAAGAGGACATGACCACACAATTGAGGAGAGGTCAAAAAGGGTAGTAAAGCCTTGTATAATAGCATAGACTAAAATTTACTTAACCAGTTATGAAACTTAAATGGGGGAAAGCGAATGATATTAGTAGCAACAGGGAAAAGTATTTTTGAATTGAAAACAAAAATAAAGATTGGGTTTTTACATACTTTCTTTTACACAACAACATACTATTAGTGTGAATAGGTAGACGTGTCTTCTTTTAGATGAAAGCTTATTCCTTTGTCAGCTTTTCTTTGCACTGCACTGTCTAGTCTCAGTGTTAACTGCAAACACTGATAGAAATGGAGTCATCTAGATAATCCCCACAATCTTGAAGAGCTCAGCACTGGAAGACCACCAGACTCTTACATTAGATATACCTTCAACCTACTTCCTTGTGAACTGCATATGTTTTAAGAGGCTTGACTAAAGCCTTGATTAAAGTTCCTTGTCTTTTTGGACTGGGGACCAGATTTTACCAAGACTGTGTTCTAGGAGAGTGGCTTCATCATAAAATTCTAAGGTACTCTGAAGTGGGTTTTTTGGGGTATCTCTAACTGCATAATGAAATATGGGAGTATTTACTCCTCTAATGTCTGTTCTGTGCCTAGATAGTTTTAGGTAGTGATTCTGAGGTATTACATTTCAAAAATAGGTATGAAAAACAGCTTGGACACAGAATCTTTGACAATAATTGCATTAGTGAGGTGGATAGGATCAGGGCAGCGGCCCAAGAACAGTTGTCCATGTGGTTAAATTGTTAATTTGTTCCCTGGTGGCTCACGTCAAATAACACTATCTGTCTGGCAACTAGCACACGCCGAGGACCATTCTCAGGGGGTGGTTTGGATGAAGCCACCCTGTTCTGAAACGTAAAAATATTTATTAGTGTGGCTGTGGCCAGATCGTGTCATCCGGTTGCCAGGCCAAAAAATGAGTTTAAATACTGTTTTTCTTGCTACCTTCTGTTTGTGTAGTCTTGGGGCAACAGTTTGGGGGGATCAGGCAACTCCCTAAATTCTTGCCTCTAATGTTTTTCAGTGTCTACCATAATTTTTAAAATTCCTAAAAAACTTCCTATCGAATAAGCTTCATAATTATGGATTTTAAACACAAATATTTCTGCTAGCTAAATTTTTTGACAGTGTTAAGCAAAATCATGAGAACGTTTACCCACTAACGGCTTCTTGTTTTTCAGTGGAAATTCACTGTTAACACAGATTATTAAGCCTTGTGTTAATCTTCTATTAAAACCAAATTTTAATTTTTATTGCAACGTAACCCACCATCAAGTATATAAGGTAAGTAATGTGGAACAGCTCTTTAATCAGCCAATGATGTTGCCTGTCTATGAAGTTATTCAGTCTCTCAAGTTTCACAAAGCGATGCTTATGTGGACCTCTCTTCCTTTCATATATGCCTCTTTCTGCATTATTTCTATATTTCGTTTACTGTTTACCACAAGTTTCATGATAATTTTTATAGCTTGTCTTTTAGAAAGGCAGAACTTTTCAGGCAAAGATGGGTTCTGGAGTCACAAAGTATAATATTTATAAGTTGTACAGCTTAAGTAATAACCAAAGATATTTAGAACTTGGTGAATCTCAGGGGTTTGGGGCTTTAGTCCTTTCGTGCTTTCAACTTCTCCCTTTTTATCATAACACACTTTCTGGTAACTACAGGTAGGATGAAAGAGTTAGTTAAAGAAGAAATTTCTGTAGCAACAGTTTGTTTATATCATTTTCAGTCCTGGCCCCCAAATACAAACTAGTATCAACAGTTTATAATTACAGCGTTAACATTTTCTGTTTCTAAAGTAAGCTAAACATTTAGGAAAGCTGTATTGCAACACATCTCTGTTGTCTTTAATGCATCAGAGATTTTTGTCTGACTATGATACATTGGGTTTCTAAATTTTTCTATTCTTGAAAGTATAGCATTTCTGTGAAGTTCCATTGATTCTCTCTCACTTCTCCTTTAAAAATTAAGATGTGGGAGTTTTGTTGTATTTATGCCATGTTGTTATTGAAATGTTGCACAAATGAATGAGTATATTCAGATTACTGCAACATTCACAAAATGAAAAGCCATTGGATATACCAGGATTTAATTTTTTTAAAGTCCACTCCAGACAGTCAGAGGTAGTTAAAAAAGTTTATTTTGCTTTCTATTTGAAAACATTTTCATCCATGGCAGTTAGCCTGATCTCTACTGGGAAAACAGAGACCAAATTTTGTCCTGCTTAATACAAACAGAATTCCCAGTGACTTCACCGGGAGTTTTGCACAGAAGGCCCTATAAACATTCAAGAATATCTCTCTTCTTTCCTGTGGCCTAATCTAATCTCTGTAGTTTACCAAGTACTTATATTGTAGCTATGTATCAAAGTGTTCTGCAAATTATCACATTCTTATACAGTACTTTTGGACTTTTGATAGAGATCATAATTTTGTAGGAACAAAACATATTTAAAAATTGCCACATGCCCTAGATGGTTCTACACCCTTCTACATAGAGTTGACAGCTCTGAACATTAATTCTATATCAATGAAAATATCATCTCCTTTCCCATGACTTACTATTAATGACTTCAGTTGGTAACAATAAATGGATATCTTTGGTTCAGAGAGTAGTAAATATAGCGTAGAAAAATAAACCATTTCCAAGACGTATTTTCTCTGTGGTTAGGATACGTTATACTATTCCACATTATTGAGCTAGTTAGTGCTTGGAGACACAAAAAAGAAGAGAAATCTGAATGGGAAAGTCAACTTTGGCAGGAACATTATTGCTGATTTTAAGGAATGAGAAACAGAAGGGGTTTTTTTTAAAAAAAGAGAGTAGAAAGGGATCAGAAAACTTGTTTTTCAAATATATATCAGAAGAAGGGTAGATTATGGAGAAGTTTAAAAACAGAAGTTAAAAAGGAAAGGGTAAAAAAATGGGCGCTGTCTTTTTTAAAGATAGAGTGCAACTGGAAACAGCATGCAGCCAAAGGTCAGGGTCAAGAGTAATAGAATCCTGGCACTATGTGCTAGTTTATCTTCTACACGATGAACTCCTGCCAAACCATATACACAATGTCGTACAGCAGGGAAAAGTGTCTGATGCATCTCCAGAGTATTTATGAAGGCTTCTGTTTTGAAGATAGTTTCTTAGGTAACGGAATAATAATATAATGGGACTATTTCTCATTTATCAAGGATTTTTTTTCTTTCTTTTTTTTGTTAATTTTTGGCTTTTTCTGCAAATTAAACTGCGCTAACCATTTCCCCTTTTCTGGACTCCTCTCCGTATTAAGAGGATTGGGTTTTTTTTCCATTTTATTTTTCAGATTCACATTAAAAGAAAGATTTCTGTGGTGGTGGTACAAGAGCTGATTCAAGTAAGACTGTTTCTCAGCACCTTAGGAAATAATAGTTGGGGTTGGAATGATATGCATTCGCAACATTCAAAAGAGATGAAAGAAGGTCTTGACTAAGTTGTTACTTCTTGGACTGTGTACCTTCCTGTCTCTCATATAGTACTGTGTGTTACGCTTTGTTTCTTTTAGAGATGGTAGTATATTTATACTCTACTTGCAAAGCCTTTCCCCTCCAGTGTAGAGTCAGAGCACAATCCAGTAGTTTGTTTTTTCTACATTTCCCCGTATTTCGCAAATGTATAAATATTCCAAAATTAGTTTTAGAAAACAGTTTATCTAAAGCATATCACATATTTTTAACCAAAAACCTTGCAGGTGTACAGCATGAAACGCAAGAAAATAATACGTCAGATTCTGAGCCAGCACTGGGAGCAAAATATCTTCATTAATGAACGTGGATTAAACTCACAGCAGCTGCTCTGTAATATTTATATTCCAACCTCTCATGAACTTTTATTAGGGGACAAGTGAGATCACATTAACTGCAGCAAAGCAAATCCACATATTCACTTACCTCAGAGTAGCCTATACCTAATTTTCTAGCTCTGATCTGGCTTTCCTCCAAGTAAATCATTCATGTGGCCATGAACATTACTGAACATGGAAGGTAGCACGCGAGATGTTACCTATTTCGAAGTTTTGGCTTCAACAGAAGTATTCACTATGTTTATTTTTTCATAACCATTTATAAGAAAAATATAGATGCAAGCCTGGTTCACTCCAGTAAATGAACTGTTTCAGTGACATCAGGTGCCTGCTAAAGAGAAACCTTATATGGCACAGAGGTTTCCCTACAGAACCCCATGAAACTATAAGAACTGAAAAGGTGGTCCCTCTGGTCCAAAAATCCAGCTGAAATCCCAGCGATGAGTTTTAAGCTATTGAAAGGCGAGAAAATAGAGGAACTTTGAGAAGTCAATAAGGAACATAGGGTTCAATGTACGCCTTAAACAGTCAAGGAGCTTCATAGTATAGGAGATCCATAGCATAGAGCAATAGAATCAAAGACAGGACAGTCCTTGCTGTTGTTGCAAAAGAGTCAGTTTGTGTGAACAAATTCAGCTCCTCTCCCTTACTGAATCAGACTCCAGAATTGTGCTGTGATTAGTAAAAGTCACATCAAAGCAGAGAAGTGATTGTAAAGCAGTGTTGTGTAGTGCTACACTAAGAGTACAACCGAAGACCCTAAGAGTTTGTCTTGAGCTTGTTTCTTTGAGACACTGGCTTTCAGCACTAAGCTAACAACCCCAGAGGGACCATGACTCCTGATGTTGTTCCAGGCTTTATCAAACTCAATCCACTGGATGAGTTCTTAATCCCAGAGAACACTCAAAGGTTATAATTTACACAGTAAGTCAGATCCTGCAAAACCACCTGCAGCTGCATAATTCCCAGGACTAACTTTTCTAGGGCCATGGGCTGTTTATAATTTAGATTGTTAGAAAACAGTATTTAATTTTGGGGGTTCTTACTGGTATCTGAACACACAGTGGAGAAGGGTAACCACAGGGTGTTACACAGATCAAGTACTAAATAGTGGTGCTGCCTGCAACAACTGAAATAACAAGTTTATTCTTCTTCAAGTTAAACATCAGATATAGCAGAGCTTTTAGTAGCACTGTTTGAGAAGCTGTAGAGAAGGACAATCCTTTCGTTAAGTGGCATTCATCTACTTGCATCTAGACTCCTTTTGAAAGAAGCTATTTTCAAATGCATATTCTTCATGCTAACACACTTTTTCCCTATTTCAATATTTTCTAACACTTTGAAATGTTCTGCTAAGTGTTCTCCCTCTTTAATGTAAATAATTTTCTTTCAGAAGAAAGGTAATCAACTCTTTCCTTCCATCACGTGATTTTCTAATTGAAAGGCTACACGGGAAAAGAAATTATTCTTGCTTTAAAATATTCTTACTCAACTTCTAGCCTTGTAAACAGAAATGCTGAACTCCTGTATCTACTTGCATGTCCAAAACCCATCACTGGAGAGTCTCAGACAGACCTCAAGACTCACGCTGAGTTCTGCTCAGAATCTCAAACCCATCACTTTTGAGATGACATTAAAATATAGCAATTTCAACGTTTTTTGCTTGAAACTGAAGATGAATTGTAATAATAATATAATATATAATAAAATTAAATTGAAATGTTACTGGTTTTGTACACAAATCAAAATACAGTATTTCTTTGGCTGGGGAACACTACTGTGGAATACCAGTGAGGGTTAATCTTGCTAGCTGTTGCAAAAGTCTGTATCCAAAATGTACATGGAGTAATGCTGGCTCTAATTATTACACTGTATAGAGAGATCAGTCAACTTTATTCCTAGCAATTCACTAACTTTTCTTTTGTGTAAACTTGGCACAGAAAGGCTTTTGCTATTGAACTAAATAAAACCCTCAGCACATGGCCGTAGCCCAAGGGGACACTTTATCATTTGTATATAGAGAGACATTTGATTATGGCTTAATTATACAATATGCTGCTATTTATTTTCAATCAGTCTGCAAACTCCATAATTGTGGATTATTTACTGATGAACTACTTACAATCCATTATTCTATTATGTTAATGTATTCAAATCCAAAAATATACGAATGTTTAATAACTTAGTTTAAATCAGTTGGGCTTTTATTGGTCTTCAGGAAGAAAGATATGTAGAAACTGACGATTTGGTAAATCAGAATTACACAACATTGAAAACAAGCTGTTTTGTTTCATTTTTTAAGTTTCTAAAAATTGTGTTCAATTTATCATATCATTATTATTTGCTACTGTACTTCTGGTTGTCATCTTCTCCGGATGGTATTTAATCAATTGCAGAAATCAAACAAATAAAATAGTGGACAACATTTCCCGAAGTTCTAAACAGCAGGATTTTCCAAATCATAAAAATGCTTCGTAACTACTCCTTGGGACTTCTAATTTTAAATTATAAATTACAGCTTTCCCTTTCTTTCATTTCTCTACTCTGCTTCTCCCTAGTTCTAGAGGGAATTACTTAGAATATTTGGATTTGAGCCAAAATCAGACATTTTCTTGAGTCCTAGCGGACTTGAACTGCATTTTTCTTCATCTCCTGTAGAGGAACCTTAGTCAAGGGGTTACAGACTTTTCTCAAGTGACACTTTACTGCTATGCAAAGATTTTAGTCAATCTCTGGGTCACAAAGGCTAGAACGACCCAATACTCCGAGGTTACAGGGATGCAGAGGAGGCTAAAGTTGCAGTCCCTGCTTCTGTTCAAAAAAAAGGTTGTGGACGTGCTCCAAAACATTTCAGAGTAAAGAAGAATTAGAGTAGCTTATATCCCAGATAACTCTGTAACCTTCAGTTTTGCTATGGAAATGGAGGAGAGGGAAGCCAGAAACAGGTGATCCCTTTCTGAATTGTTTAGCCAGCATGGACGGATTTGTTGCACCATTAAACATTTGCAGAGGCACCAGACTCTAATGCTTAAGTAAAAGGAAGAGCCAAAGACAGAAAGAAAAATGGGCATTGAATGCATATCTAGAAGTGCATTTTGACTTCACAGTTATGGACAAAATTTCTTACTATGTAGCCCCTTTCCGGAGCCCCAGTTTAGATCTTTGGCAAATACAGTAAGCATTTGCCAGTGCATTTGAATTTGCCAGACTGTTTCCCTTATGCTATTTTTTTCTCAGTTTCACTTGATTTTTCAAGTTTCTATCTATGTCTGCAGACTTTTAAGTCTCAAGTCTAAAGCGGTCACTTTCTCCTCAAAAATACCTACCAGCCAGTTTCATATTATCGACTTGGTGGTAGTTTACACTGGCAGTGGAACAAAACCAGGACTCCAACTCCTCCAGTGTACAAAGACCATGAAAAGGCAACCTTGCTTTCATTCATCTGTTTCTGACGGGCAATTCATAACTTTCAGGATAGTTTCCTACTAAATCTCTTTAAAATGTCAGCCAACCGACAAAGAGAAATTGCAGATGAAACATTTCAGGTAAGAAAATAGGAGACCCAACCCAACAATATCTTCTGCGGCTAACTTCTTTTTTATGACTTCTCAGACAATTCCTCTGTAATGTAGACTGTAGGATCAGACACAAGATTTATATAGTAAATTAACTACATAAGTATGACAAAGTAAATCACAGCTTTAATACAGTAATAAACCACTATATTAAGGCCTCAATATAAATGGTTTGTACAGAGGTTAGTGAGTGAATAGTAGATATTAGAAGCATATTACATACTTTAATAGTATTTGTTGTGGATGGTTACAAGCACATTAGTAGGTGTTATTGATCTGTTCATTCTATAATAACCTCTAAGAAATGATTTACCATTTTCTAAAAGGGTTATTACTCAAGTATCAACTCTTCAGACGTTATTTATAGATGTTCCATAATGTTAGGGGTGATGACCTGTATCAGGTTTAATAAACCAATACTGTAGTTTTCCTGCCGTTAGGTTTACTGAGATCGTTTCATTAACATATGTACAAACCTTTAAGATCTTTTTAGTCATGGCTAAAGTTATAATATCCATATGAAAACAAAAATGGTAACAATAATGATACTCATATTCAAAGATGCTGGCATTAAGTAGTGCAGAATTTCAGTATTCATTGTATTTGAACTATTTCTCTTAAGCTAAAAATCAGAGTCAGACAGGGACTCACATTGCTAGCTTGGTTTGCAAGGTGAAAAAGCAGCTGATTTTGCGTTTTCTACACCCGTTTTGTTCCCACCAGGATGTGCACAGAAAATCTAACTGGTCATGTTGGATGAGGTGTTGCGCAATCTGGTGTAGCGGAGGGTGCATCTGCCCATGGCAGGGCGGTTGGAACTAGATGATCTTTGAGGTCCCTTCCAACCCAAACCATTCTATGATTCTATGATGGGTGTGAGCATCAAGTTTACAGCCTGTAAGCATTAAATGTTCTTCAAGAGAGCTGAGACACGTCTCTCTTGTTCCACTTGAAGTATTTTCATAGTGAACAGAAGTTCTGAAAGTAAAAATAACTGTGACAGACTGCAGACCAGAAAACTTGAGAAAATGGAGTAGAATTGCTGCCTGGATTGGTGTGTAGCTTCATGTGTCTGTATGCGTACTATATATGCAGATTACGTATGTATATACATATACACACATGCACTATTTATCATTCAAATGACTTCTAATGTTTTCTGATAATTTCTGATATTTTATAGCACTTAAAAAAAAAAAAGTAATTCTCTGTAAAACCAGAATATTTTTTACCCTTTAAAATTAATATTCCTGTTAAGGAAAATCAAAGCTGTCAACTGTTTTAAACAAGGGTTTTTTTGCTTACTGAAATATGATCAGGACCTTTATTTACATTTTAATACTTTAATGATGTTATCATGAACCCAATTTCAGTTCTCTGTGTCATCTTATTTTGTGATGATCTCAGCATTCATAATGAAAGTATGTCTTAGGTCTCAGAGACTCAACAGAGACCTCAGAAAGGTATCCTGAAATGCCTACTGAGATTTTGTCACATAGGTTTTTCATCAGAAAGTGCTGCTACAACAAATCTGGACTTTCCACAAGAATAGGTTTCGAAATGATTTTTTTTTTTTCCAAGATGTTCTTAACAAAATCAAAGTGAGGCATCAAAACACCTGACAATTTCACATTTAGGATATAAGGAGATCTGCTACCATTAGATCCCTATGTATTTTACTGAGGAATTCTCATTCTCAGTGAAAACAAAGACAAGGGTTTGGTTTTACTGTTGTGCAGATTAGAAAAATCTTGAAACATCAATCCTTTTTTTCTTTTTTATTTAATGAGAAAATAATTGTCTTCCCAATATTGATTTTCAATTCTTGTTGAAAATGTAAAGACTGGAAAGCACAGAAGGATCTATCATACTTTAAGAAAGTCACACTTTAGGGACTGATATATAATAAATGTGAGTATAATAAATTAATACTTTTAAAACCATCAAAAACAGCTGGTCAAAAGTTGCCCAACATGAGTGTATCAAGGGGCATGAGTTCTACTTGCACATGAGACTAGCATCACTTTGAGCGTTTTTGACTTCTGACCACATGCAATAGGTGTCTGGGTTTAGCTGAGCGGGCCTTCTCATCCTGCACCTGAGGATGACAACAGGTATTCTTAAAAATCACCAGTCCTATATGCACTCAATCCCATCAATATGTTGGATAGAGTACAGAGTACTGATGTACTGTTTATGGCTTTGGTTTGGACACGGTTTGGGGCAAGAGTTAATCTTTATGACACAAAAATTAACCCTTTCTGCCTTCTTTTCCACTGATCAAGCAGGACGGAGCCAAAGCTCCCAAAATAAAGTCACTCATATTTTAATCTCACTGAAGACTAGAAATTTTAAATTAGGTTTCTAACTTCAGCTAGTCATCCCCCAGAGTTCTTTTCTTCCTTCAAAAATACATTAATTTCCTTTCTGCAGAAGCTCCTATTCACTCTATTTTCAGCAGACAAAATCTTAAAGTAGACAATGAAATTTTAGATTACAACTGTGTGAGATTAATCCCATTATTCAAACTACTTTTCTTCCAAAATTCTAAGCTGAGTATGGTTCTAGAGAAATCATTCAGAGCTGGCTTGCAGGTGCTTTTGATTCCTTTGCTGATAAAATACAAAATTAATATACTTGTATTTTCGCAAGTATATTTTTGTCATTTCTTCATCCTCTTAATACTTGCATATTTTCACTACTCCTTCAATTCCTAAAGTAAAATTTTATCATTGGTTGATTTTTTTTTCTCTTTAATAAAACAGTTTATGCTTTATCTTTCCGTTTTTTCACGTCTTTTCTTTGTTTTTCCCAAATGTTTTTTCCATTTTAATCACCTACTTCAATTTTCATGAATGTTTTGAGACTAAATTTTCCACTTAAATACTCCCTTTATGCCTGGGTTGCCTACATGTAACAGATCTCAACGACATAGCCCACTGCATTTTTGGGTTATATCTTGGCCATTAATCTTTCTTTATTGCGGTATGTTTAACAAACTGTTAAAAATAATGGTAGCTGGCAATGAAAAAGTGTGGTGCCCTTTAAGAGGCATTGTTTGAACTGATATTTAAAGATTTCTAATTCTCTGGGGTCAGGAAAGTAACGTTTTCATGTTTTTACAAGTCGTTTTGCAGCAAGTCTTATATTGTCCAGAAATGATGTTTAAAGTTTCAATAGCTTCTGGTTCTCTGTGCCGCATCACCTTGCAATTGCCCCCAAATTGTTTCTGAATCACGTTTCCTCTGGCAAGGAGTGGTAACCCTCATTTTATATTACATTGTACAATGTACAGTGCTCTCACCCCACTCATAACAATGTTAATGTCAGAATGAAAAATGATAAAGCATAAATTAAATAGCAACCATATGTTTTCTGTAATATATCTTTTTTGTTTTCTGACCCAGGTAAACAATTTCCTTATATCTCTTGTTCAGATCTGCATTTCATCCTCCAGATTTGCCTCACGAACACCAGAGAGCAAGCATCTTGCCTGTGTCCAGACAGCTGAACTTGAACTTCAGTTAATACAA
Source organism: Tauraco erythrolophus (assembly GCF_009769465.1). Lineage (NCBI taxonomy): Eukaryota > Metazoa > Chordata > Aves > Musophagiformes > Musophagidae > Tauraco > Tauraco erythrolophus. The sequence goes on along the minus strand of NC_141466.1, from coordinate 60,942,705 downwards.
AGTGATAGTGCTCATTGCTGCTAAACAAGCTTTCCATTTTAACCAGAGAGCTCGTTAAATAATGTATCTTCCATCAGCCTACGGTCATTTTAGAGCTTTACAAACAAACTTAAGCTTCCAGTCCATGTTATGACAAAGAACAGTGAATCTTTCCATGGGATTATTCTAGTAAACCCTTAGTAAATTATCTGAACAAATAAATGTTACAAAACTCTACTAGTTGGGCTCCCCACCCTCCTCCTGCCGAGCCTCCATCGGCAAGCAGAAGGCAGTCTGTGTATATCACATTCTCTAAAGAGGAGGCCATCCAAAAGCTACAGAAATCATTACAATAAAACACAAGCCACTAATTTCCTCTGGTGCAGAAGGGAGACTATCCACGGGCCAAGGTCCTCTCCACACAAGGATCTTTGGTACATGAGAGTACAGCCCAGCTGGTGGTCAATCATTAAAAATTCTCCTGGATACATTTTTCTTCTTTTCCCCTGGAAGATGGTTTGTAAACTGCAGCCACTCTTTGGAGTACACGGGCTGTTGTGACGGTGTGTTGCTGGCAGCAGAGGCAGCCAGGAGAGGTGATGCGTGGTTGGAGCATGAAGGTGACATGTGCCGTACGGCTTTGGCAGCTGCAGCGAGTGCTCTGCAGGGCTCTCAGCGCTGCCAGGGTGCCTCATGAGTTGTGGGTTGTGCGTGTTCTCACCTCAGTGCTAGAGGGATGGATGGGATGGGTCTTCCATTGCACCCCTCGCAGATTCTCTGCCCTGCTCTCATGCTGGCATTTAATCAAGTTCCTAGAGAAAACAAAAAAAAAAATTACAAAATCTTGCTTCTCGAATGTCATCATTTTTGCTTCCTCTGTTCTGCGTATCATTTTCAGCAACTATTTTGCCCATCTGTTTCTTTTGCTAGGTGGTCAGGGCAGGTTCTCCTGCCGACTCCCCTGGGTGACGTGCTTTTTTGCTAGAGTGCAGTGATGGACAGGGAGAGAGAGATACACAGCCAAGCCTGTTGCCACAACTGGTGTCACTGTGCTACCAAAATGCATGCAGTCGTAACTTACTGAGAAGCAGGACAGACTTCCCTGTGGCAGACTGCACTGGCTCACTGATACGGCTCTGGTGCACTGCACTAGTTTGGTTACATGGTCTCTGGTGCACAGGCTTGCCCAGTTAGGCATAAATTGAGGGTGGGATTCATAGGAGGCAAATAAAGTTAAGCGTTTTGTCTATCTGCCCTGAAGAACAAGGAACAGGGGCAGCTGAAGAGAACATTTTAAGACAGAAAAAAAATAGCTGTTGGAGGGGTTTAATTGTCCTCTTTGATTATAGGTGGAGTAATAGAGAACCAGTGCGGGCTTTATGCTTGCTTTTCATATAGCTAAAGGAATCCACCCTGTGCGCCGAGTGCCAGCCTATGAGATCCAGCAGATATTAATCTTACTTTTTTTTTTCCATGTTATTTTCCAATAATTATAACCACGTAGCACTGAGGTGATACTAAACTTTAAGTTTGAATATTTTAATGTTCATTTACATTTTTCAGAACCGTAGCTTTTTTAAATGGATCAGAAAATTTTTATCTGCATTCAGGTGTCTGAATATTCTGAATAATCTGCTTGGCTTTCCTGGTAATTATATGCCAGCGGTAAAGACTGCAAGAAAAACTGAAAAACTTCACTGGCTAATAATGAGTAAAGTCAACATTCTTTGTTTTTGGCTCTGGATGCCAGGTAAGAGGTCTTAACTCTTTAACAGTTATATGAGAAATAATAGGCTAGATAGTGCAAGAATAATGGAGAGAAAGGGTTGTAAAATAATCCTATATTAAATCTCATGTACTCAGCAGGTTAGACTGATTACATCTAGTGACAATATTTGTAAGACTTGCATAGGAAAGTAAAACCTTTCATACATTCTTTTTCTTTTTTTTTTTTTTTTCCCCTCTGGAGAGAAAAAAAAAGGCATTGACTGAAGTCTGGAACTGTATTTTAAAACCTGAGTGTACGATACTAAAGACTGGTCTGATATATGCACTTCAAACCCTAATCTAGATTTGAAAGGCCATTTGAACCTCAAGTTAAAATTCTACCTATAAAGAAACAAATTTCAGGGATAGTATTATTCGATTTGGCTGGAAATATCAAAGCGACATGGAAAAACAATAGGTACCAAATTCCCTCTAGTTTTACTAGGTAACTCTGTGAAGTTCTTGGAAAGTTCCATCCTTTCTAACTTGGAACTGGAATTTGGTGAGGCAAAATTTGGCACCCTGGAACTTCTTTTAATTCTTAAAACAGATTGAGATAGATATTTCTTTGATGCAGCCCTGCCTATTTGCAAATAAAGTGTAACACCCTACCTTGCTGAGCTCAGGAATGCTCAATAAGAAACTGGGATTTGATTTAATTTCAGTTTTTCTTCCCCTTTCTGGGAATCCATCAGCCAGCTCTCTGATCAGAAAGAGGTCTTCCTTTCATGCACGCAATCCTGTTGTCTCTGGGACTTCTTCAGCTTACTGTTCTCTTCTGAATATTTTTTGTTTTCTTTCTCCTTGAATCCTTCTCACAAAAACATCTATATCAATGTAACCGAATCTCAACTCTGAGTTTAGAAGATCAACTCCTTTTGCTTGAAGGGACCAATTCCTACTCCAGGCTTGCACGTGACTTTCTCTGTGTGGAGGCACTTATTGTCTCAGTGACCCCTTCCAAAAAGGAGGTCTTATTGCTTTACAAACTCAGTGTGAATGAAAAGTAGATGTTACACACCCCAGTGAGGTCACCTGAGTCCTCAGAAAGGCATAGGTACATTAGATCATCCCTATACCTCAGTTCACAATCAGGTCTAATTTTCCAGACACAGCACTGCTTATAGAAAATCTTGTCCTTGTGTTTTGGTCTGCATCAGAGAAAGGATCTTCCAAGCCCATTTCACAGCATGCTATAAGAGAGCATAGGATACATCATATGCTATGAGACACATGGCATCTGCTCTCATCTTTCTGAAGACCAACTCTTTAAAAATCAAACACTGCAATAATCCAAAACCTGCCAAATTATTCTTCTGCCTCTTGTGTGAACTCTGAGGTTTTGACCACTTAAATTTATTTTTGTAATAACACCTACAGAGACTCACTCGCTGTTCACAAGTAGCCAGAAAACACAGTTTCTAGACTGTGGCTTAAACATTCAGGCGAGGGCTAGACAGAAGCACAGGGAAAACCCATACCTTGTTTTCCAGTCTTTGGATGCCCTCCGTGTCTTTTTCTTGCTGGAAGATGAAGTTGTGAGGACTGGTTAATGCTGCCAGGACGAGATTATTCCATGCCTTAAGTTAAACACGTAAGCGTTTGAAGGATAGAGGCCATCATTCCTAAAGCTTTAATAAACTTTACAGTAGAAATAAGTTTCCCTTAACCCCATTTATTTAAACAATCCATATTGTTTTATATAGAGGAAACTATCCAATGCAAATACAGCTAAATATTTTAATGGTTTACGCATTCATTTTTGAAAGTTTTCTTTTAATTTGTTAACTTTTGTTCCTTTGAACCAGCTCAACCTACTCATTTAATCTCTTGAGCTTCCAAGGGACAGCTTGCAGAAAGTTATATACACAAATATAACAAACATTTCAAATAAAGCACAATGCGTAAAGCAGAGAAAGAGAAAAATTTGACAACAGCTGCTAGATTTAACACTAATAGTTTTGAAAGATTTTGGCTTAAAGGTTAAGAGTATCTTATGACAATAAGCAGACTTTGTATATAATGTCAACAGCCCTGTTGCAACATGTCCAGTTTTAATTTATTCTTGTTCGCTTGCATAAGACAAATAATATAATTATGTATGTCTGGTTCATGACATTCAAGTTGGAAAAAAATCAAATAAATCATGTTTTTTTAAGAATAGCAGCTTCTAAAGCCTTTGGCCTACGTCCCTTATTAACATTAGAGACATTTTTGTCTGAAAGTGATAACCTGAAAGTTTGCAAGTATTTATTTATTTTGATCAGTTTTCATCTTTTTTTGAGCCTTTTTGCTTCCGAATAAGCTAGTGGTAACAAGCATTCTCCTCAATCTTTCTTTTCTTTTTATTTTATGTTCAGAGAACATCGCAAATGAAATCAATTACTTAATTAGCAAAAAATTTAAGGTTATAAGGGCTGCACTCATCAAACTTTGAGGCTCCATTTCTACCAGATAGCCATGCTGACAATTTGGAAATATTTTTATTCCCTGCTTACATTATTCTTATAATAGAAAAATAACATAAGGGATATTAAAACTATATATTAATCACACATCATAGTATATACTGTGCTTCAGTGTGTTTCCTAAGATCAGTCATCAATCATGAAAACTTTATTCACATATAAGTACTAAAAAAAGAAGAAAACCCACTCTTTTTAGAATCGTATTAGCTGACGCAGAGCAGCCTCACATCAGTCCTCTCTGTAGAGCTCTTTACATGAGACATGAAATTAATTTCATATGATTTTAGATGTCTGGTGTAACGTAGACAATTAGAATAAACTAATTATGTAGGCTTCAATTATGGGGAATTAGACACTTCAACAGGATGATACACGCATCTGTCTGATACTTACGTTCGGATGGGATCCTAAAAACTGGAAGAGCCTATATCTTTCCTTTGACTCTGAAGGGAATCTAGGGTGTGGTTTATTTTAGATGTATAACTCCTAGGCAGCTTTAGGTAGGTAAAGTGAAATCCACTCCAGGTGAAGATCTGGACTTCTAATATAAATTACCATATCCACTTTGAACCAAAAATATCAATACATTTTCATGATTTCAAATAATGCTTTTCAGTCCCTTAAGGAGGATGTAATAGGGTGAATTAGTGCTTATGTTTTTTCATATGTGTTTGTATTGCACAGACAGACTACTCTGGCTTCAGTGGAAAATTTCCTGAGAGTAAATGAAATCAAAATCTCACTAAGGGAAAGATGAGTTAGTACTAAGATGGATGGTAAAAATAAGGTCTAATATAGAATACATAGGCTTAACATGAAATGTGCGTGGAGAGCTCGGAAAGTACACTTGTGACATGTATCTGTGTAATGGTTCCAAAGCATTTTCTTTTGGATGATATTAAGACTTTATAAAACAAACATATGCTGATGCTAATACTGTTTTGAAGAAACTGCTTTAATGCAAAAATGTCCAAAAAAATGTGCCAGATTTCCTCAGGGTTTAACTCCCACAGCAGCGAAAGAAGTAGTCCAATGTGCTTGAAACACTTTTCATAGGAGCGTTTTTACCATGCCAAGAATCAAAGCAGGAGTGCTGCGCAGTTGTGGCGATGCAGAAGCCTCTGCAGCATACGTATTGCAAGAACGCTGTTGTGTCCCGAAGTGGGAAGAATCAAGGTGTCCTCCTTCTTGGGTGTAACGTTCAAGACAATCAAGGTGATTTTGCTTTACAGAAGGGAGTTATCAGTGCTACAGGGGGAGAGAACATGAAAACCTTCTCATCTGTGAGAAGGGAGCAAGAGAGAGGCTAAGCCATGGAAACACCCATTGCTTTGCAGGCACGTCAGTGCACTGTCACTGTTTTGAATCAAAAGACATTGCTCTCATTAGAAGGAACAAGACAGAGCCCCTTGTCACATTTACCAGCAAACACACAGGAGCTACAGGTGACAGTGCAGTCCTCCAAACCCCAGGGACCTGCACTGTATGGGGTAAAACCGACCCCACTTCTCAGAAATAAGAAGACCTATAACCAGCCACATGGTGATGACATCGCTGTGGCTGGTTCTTTTCCTTCACATTTTAAAACAGTTATACAAAAGCCATTCTGTGGAGAAACATGTTTGTAATAAATAGACTTGCTTCATGTTTTGCTACCAGTTCGACCACCAAAACTTTCCCACCAGGTCTGAATCTGTCCACCAGGAAAAATGCTGGAAAACCTGCTCTGGCCAACCCAGGCAGGCAGAACAGTAACCCTTCAGGAATGATCCTTTAATGCCTAGAAGATATTCAGCCAGAGTTTTGCAGGCAGAGGACTGAATCAAGTGTTTATTAACCAGATGATCTTGTTACTCCTATAAAGAACCTTGGATAAAATTGTACATTTAAAACTCTTCATCTGCTGTATATGCCAGACTGGATTTACTAGAGGGGAGAGAGAAGAAATAGAAGAGGAAATGCTGAGCGAACTCTAGAAGCTCCCATTACTACTTGTTAGTTCAGCACATAAAATTGGAGTCCCTCCTGCAACCCCCAATTCACTACCTCTCCTTTCATATTGGGCCTTTGGTCACTGCCCAAATAACTGCAATACTATCCAAAAAAGCGTGCAGATATATATCAGGTGGAGTTCCTGGCTTGCATATATGTGCGAGTACATATGGACACACATGTATATATGCACGTATACACAGGTATGCATAAATACGTATTCCTATAAATATTCACACAGACAACATCTTTTTCCTAATAAATTATTTGTATCTCTTTATTATTGTTTCTTGGGTAAGCTGCTAAATTACTAGTTTTTTCTTTCTTAATTCTTTATAGGAGTCAAACCGCATTGTTGGATCACTTTAAATCCTGAGCCAGGAGCATGTCATAGAGTTATAAAACAGTACTGTTGATGGAGCGGCCTAGCACTGATAGGAGGGCTATTGATTGCAGATCTACTTTTAGATTGGATTTGTGGTCTGCAGTCCTTTTACCTGGTCATAAAACATAAGTGGGGTTTACAAAAAAATAGAAGTCCACTTAGGAAGTCTCTTAACAGGTTTTTTGAGCTTAAATGTACATTCCTTTAAGTACCTGTTAATTACTTTACTGTGATGATGCGCACCTGTACAATGTCAGACTGCCCGCAGAGCCCATTGTTAACCTGCCCGTCAGCCGTTTACTGCCCGTGATTCACAGTCGAGGGGTCCAGGATTATTGTCTGCTGGGAATTACGTTTTAGTCATACAACAGTGTGCTGGAGATGTCTTAATGGCTGCTCAAGTGAGATTGTTATAATGCCCACATTGTTATTCTAGCCAGCACACAGCCCAATTGCTTTTTAAGTTATGGCATCAGCAAGCTCCAGGTCATCTGCACTTAAATCACATGCGCGTATCTGAAATGTTGATGTGGTAACTGGTAGCAGTGCATTTTAACCTCCAATTTGGTGGGTGCTTGGGATCAGATTATATGAAGTGTGCATGTATGCCTCAACCTTTAGTGCTACAGCAAGCTTTGCTGATTTTAAATGTCATCGTAAATTCTGCCTTGAACAGCTCACCTCGGCTCATATGCAGTTTTCCCCTTGATAAGTCAGAGGATAAAGAGTATAAGAGGGTTTCATTAAGACTCATGTACACCTCCTGCATACCCCAGATCATGAGTTTGCTAGAAAAGTGTTCAGCTGAGTAGAGATGGAGGGTACAGACACTACTCCTTGTACCTCTCTTTCTTTTAGACATCTACCCCTGCACTGGTGCACACGCACACATCCACACAGACAGATAAATACACATTTAGTGAGATGCACATGCTGCATCACAGGAAAATAACACAGGAAATCTTCAGTAACTCCATTTTCTAACATGTTCTACTGGTTTCTTCCCCTCCCTCACCTTGTAAGACGTTGAGTACGTTGACTGAGCTCTCCTGGGAGCAGCTGGAGCAAAACACACTTGTCCTCGAATTCACTGACGAGATGTTCATGGCACTTTGATGAGGCCTGTAGCAGCATTATTTTTTTTCAAACTCACAACCACCAGCTAAGCCATCCTGATTTCTTCTCTTTTTTCACTTTTGGTTATTTTTGGTGATGGTGTGCAGACGTTGACATACCCAAGTAAATGTAGAAAGAAACTAAGGAATTTCTAATGGGTTTGGAGTCTATAAAGTTTCCTGGCAGCACTTGTAACTCGAGCTGATTTGAAATATTGGATATTTCCCACAATATAAAAAAAGTAAGGCAAGCTTCCTCAAACATAACACAAACAAAAACACACACAACATCTCCCTACTTCAAATTTTCCACTGAAAATTGAAGAATGCAAAAGCTTTGCCTAATCATTTCAGTTTCTTTCTCAAAAAAATCATTTTTTCTGCAGATCTTTTTCTATTAAAAAATATATTAGTAACTCCCTCCCTCCAGTTTTCAGTCAAAAGTAAATTTGAAGGAAAATATTTTAACTGATCCCATCGTAATGTCAAGACCTTGACTTGAGAAAAAAACTTGAATCCTTCAAGGCATCTGATCTTACCTAGTAAAATATAAATAAGACTTTTCCTCATTACATGAGTTTGTATTCCAGTAGTGTTGCTGCAAACATTACCTCCTTCAGCTAGCCCATCGTCACTGAAACAGTGCATTTCACAACTTTCCCTTTTATCAAAACACAGAACTGGGATTTTTAACAGATGATATTTCACTACTTTGAAATTTTTACAGAGAAAGAGCTAAACACATTGAATTGGGCAGGGGGACCGGCTGTGCAGACAAACAAGGAGGGGAAGAAGGAAGGAGAAGTGATTTTCATAAGTGCTCAATGCAGATTTTTTTTCCCTCATTAAAAAGAGGAATTTTGCCCTAGTTTTCAATGGGATCAGAATAAGAGCAACACTGAGCACGTCGGAAAAAAAAATCACACTCCCCAATGTTATTAATATGAGTCATAATTAGAGATGGAACATTTGATCCAAACCCCAATTAACTTCAGGGAAATTTGGATCCAAACTTTATGGCTTGAATTTATTTGCTTGCTAGGCCAAGACAGAACTCTTGACCCAGTACTGTCCAATCTCTCTCCCATTAACAAATCCTTTGGGGAATTAGAGATGCATATCTGGTTCAAGATCCGACATTTGTGGTTTGGAGCTTGTTTGACGGTATATCTTACGCATAAAGAGTACTTTCCACTTCAAAATGCTATTTGTGCTTTAGAAAACACATCTGTATAGGAGGCTGGTTCTTAGGAAGAACTCATTAAAGCCAAGTGATATGCTTTCTTCAACATGTTTGCAAATGAGATGAAAATGCTCACAGATTACCAATGCTTTCAAAACTTTCTGTCTTCTGAGTCAGAAAATTCTCCCTCGAACACTACGTGCCTTTTCCAGTTCAGACAGTGACTGGAAAAGGTTTCACTCTCTCTTTCTCGCTCATGTGGAATCACACTGATTGCAGTTTGACTATTCATTAAGCAAGTCACTACGCAGTCTCATGACATGTGGGTAAACTAGGCATTCGTGTCACAGACAGATCTGGGAAATGTACCTGCTAGTCCAAGACCTTCATAAGACCATGTGCTGTTTCATGTTTGTAGCATCTGACAGTGAGATCTCCAAGGACGTTTGGAAGGAGGCTCAGGTGGTCATATATTGAAAGCTTTAATCAAAGATCAGTAAAATGAACTTTAACACTGCAAGGACTCTGGAATGCATTAGAAAACATTTTTGCCCACAAGACAAATTAGCTAAAACAAACAAAAATTGTGACATTAAACATAATTGAATGTTACCCAATTTTGTGTACCTCTAGGTCAGATAGACTATGACTTGATACATTTTTTTCTCCCACTCTGTCTAGCAATCTTGTTCAAAATTATGGCAAAATATTGTCTTTAGGAAGCCAATCATCAATTATTTATAAGTAGTATTTTACTAAAAGAGTTTAAGCTGTTTGCTTCAGTTATAAACTCCCACGGAGAGTTAAGAGCTTTTTTCCCACCTTTTCAGTCAGTGAATGATTCATTAATAGCAGAGTATATACAAACATTTAGGAGGCGTATTACCTAGGGTAATTCACTTCTGGCTCTGCATGCCTCGGTTTCCCATACTCTAACTTGGCATATGTCTTTTTAATGGAGATTCATGTGCTCTATGGATGAAAAGTCCTACACAGGAGTTGTGCTTTCATGTTTGTGAGAGCAGTCCCAGGGTTTAAGTGGGACAGAATATGAAGGAGATGGTAGGATCTGCCTTTGGTAGCCAGAACCTAACCACTTGATTTTTAATCTACAACAGGACTACAGGTTGTAACAATGGTAATATTCTAAAGGACTGCTCTGACAATGATGACATTACTAAAGCAATAAAAAGGAGGACCACATGTCAGTGGTAGAAGAGTACATGGCAACATGACACACTGTCTTGGTCCATAATGTAACAAATTGCATATTGCACTGTTATATTGCCCAGGGACAAAGCTGTGATTCCTCTGGCTGTGCTGCAGGCCAACAAGATAACACAGGCAGACCCGTGTAGGCACAGGGTCATGTTGAAGCAGTCCTGTGTAATCCATCCTGGAACCAGCTCAGCACATGGGCAATCTGCCTGGATCTGCCCGCACTGATAGATATGGGCATACCCTCAGCTGCCTGGAGCCAGATTTCCACCAGTAACATTTAAAGACCTAAAAATTCATATTCATTTTCTATTTTTCAAAAGATTGGGAAAGATTTTGAGTTAAATGTCCAGCCCTTCGTATATTCACGACTCAGCTAACTCCAAGGACTATGGGCAGCACGCTCTTACCGCTTTATTAAATGCCTAGTCTACGTCACAATGTAAGAAAGCAATCACAGCATGTTCAGTTAAGGTCTCTCCAATCCTCTCCACAGCTCTCAAGCTGCACCTGGTTTACCACATAAGAACGAAACAAATTCAATGGTGGTAAAAATCCTTCCTGTAGATTTTGGCTTAATTTGGGAATCTAGGCAGAGAGATAGCAAAGTAAATGCTTGCTATAACTACAACATAATGATTTACTGCCTTCTGGGAAACAGTATAGTATTGCAGTAATAGCACAGTTAATGATTGTGTGTGCATGCATATATATACATATATATAAAAGTGTATATATATGTGTATATATATGAAAGTAAGTGAAATATTCCAGATTGACAATACTGCAGAAGAAAAAAAAAAAGGACCCATGCACAGTATAGGATTTTTCCTTTTCTTTGTTCACAAAATGCATTCTACCATGGGTGATAGAATTTTTGCATCATGAATATTTTATACCAGACTTTAGCCAAAGCCATGATATATCCCAGAAATTAACTTAGGGAAATCTGGTTCTCATTATTCTCTGATGTTCATTGATTTATTTGCTTTCTCAAACAAAGAATTTTAGTCCCCAAACTTGGTATCTACTTAGCGTATTCTTAACCCTTCCATGGGGAGGGGAGAATAATTTATTTCTTTAGAAAGTGTTGAATCACTCTTCTTTCATGCTATTCGACTAACTTATTGTATTATTTGCATCAGCATAAATCAAAATATTTTCCATCCATGTAAGTAGAATTTGGGCCATATTGTCTACTCTTATATTTGGATTTAAAAGACTAAATGATCTGATAGGAAGGAAAAAAAAAAAAAAAGGAAAAAGAGAAATGTATTCCTCTGAAATAGAATTTTATATATTCTTTAGTTATCTAACCCCTAAACTGCAACTCATTCTCTTCCCTCCTCCCATTTCAATCCCCACCCAGCATCTGAGTAACTCTGAAAGCATCTGAACTCATCAGGCACACCACATTTGGACCTGGTTGTTCTCTAGGCACCTGCAGTTCTGCATTGTGTTCATGCCCAGATCTACCCAGGCTTTAATGGGATCCAGAAACTCAGCTGCATGGTGCCAAAGTTCCCTAAAGGGCTTAATCCCATAAACATGCCTAAAGCCCAGTTCATATGTTCTAGTAGGACCAGGCATCTCACAGGCTGTAACCATTTCTGTTATCTTTTAAAACAGCTTTCTGGAAAAGAAAGTGGTGTTCACTGTTTTTTGCAAAGTACTCGGCTCAATAGTGGATTTACCAATGAGATGTTTAAACCTAAGTACAATTCCTTCCACAGCTTGAGGGAGACTTAACCCTCAGCTCCTCACACCCTACAGATTTCTCTATCCATCATGTAATAATGTGTCATAAAATACAGTCCTGCTTACTACTCCATTTGAAGCTGTGCTATTGTACCATAAAGACAGCAATGTTCCTGGGTCGAGTAAAGAACAATTGATGCCCATAGATTATTTATGCATTTAGCATACATCGTAAAAAGACCAAAAGTAAACCCAAATATTTGAAAGCCAATTACTTTCTTGTAAATCCCTTCCAGTCCCTGTTTGTTGCACAAATAGGACGAGGTTGGGTTCAACAGGAAATAAGAAAACTACTGTATAACTCAATGGTAATAAAAATTATTTGTTCTCCTTCAGGCCAAGAAGAGAGACTCAAACCTTACTTTCCAAATTCCTACCAATTTGCCTTTCTCTGGATGGAACAGCTTCTCACCTTTTTCTACTGTTCTTAGAAAAATATTGTATCTATGTGGCCATAGGAGGCAGCCAGCCTCCAGATGGAGCGAAACATCTTCCCAACAATGTGATTTAGGTGAGAAGCAGAGGAATCTTAGACAGTGTCATGAATCAAGAAATAGCCCACTTCTTCCTGCTGAAGCAGGAGATACAGTTGCCATGCAGCGACTCGTTCAAGTCTTCTGGTAGGGTTCACTGCAATAACTAACACAATGCAGTAAAGGGCTGCCTTTTAAAAATGCTGAGCATGCACAGCTTTTCCCAGCTCCCCTAAAAATGAAAAAGAAAGAAGGCCATAAAATGGCAGGATCTGATTTTATTTAGGTCAGCAAGTCTTGAGCTATTTGAATTCAACATAAGAGTTTTAAAAATAAATAAATCTAAAAAAGCCCTTTGAATTGGAATTTTGCAGGATTCTACCTAAGTCAGAGGACTAGTATTAAGACTCAGGACTTCTTACCTTGTGGCTGTGATTTTAAATCAAATAAAGAACTACGCTGACAGAAACTATCATTTGGTACACATTCAGTAGCTTGTGTGAAACTAGACCGCTATGCCAGGCAACTATGCCCGTTAATTCCAGTAGTTAACAGCACTTAACCATGTCAATGTTGTGTTTCAGCTGACAAACATGACTACACATTTCATCACTGGCCCATTAATGTCTGAGTTTTACATCTTGTCCTGGATAAACAGATCCTTGCTAGAAGAAAGCCCTGAAGTAGGTCCATGTGCAGTAACACATGACCTCCTCTATCTACAGGTGACTGGCAAAGATCAGGTGAACTGAACCTTGGTCTATCTGTCACCACCTCTGCAGGTAGACCTCTCACACTGCAGCTCTCTCCAGCCTTCTGTTTTGTAACATACAATCCTTCTTTTTTAGCAAATTGCATTTTGAGCATCACTAATATTAAAGAGGCGACTATGTTGCATATTTTTAAAATCATGTTCTTTTCTGAAGAAAATGCTTCATAAAATTCAACTTAAAATATTGATAATACAATACCTTAGATTGCTATGCCATTTTAAAATACTTTAACTGTTTTATGTTTAGAATGTTCTTCATTCTTATATTTTATCCTGCTTATGTTGATTTATTTTGAACTGAAAATGATCATAAGAAGTGTTTAAAGATTCTTAGTGATAGTATCTGGTCAAAACATGTCAAAGCATCCAGATTCCCACTAACTGTTTTTCACAATTGATTAATCTAGGAGACACCTCTGAGCTGGGAGACCCACAACTGTATAAAATGGTTTAGCTGTGTCGCTCTGTCCTATATTATGTCCCCACCAAACCAGCATGACTTAACCATATTTAGGTTAATCAAGTAGATGGAGGCAGATATGTGGGCTTGTCTCTAATAGCAAAACTTTGTGGCATTAATTTGTTGTTGTATTTGTTGTTTTACAATACACACTCAAAATAGTGTGTCTCTATTTGTAAGTCATCTTTCACGTGAAACAATTGCATCACATTTAGTCTTACTGAATATATCCTGACTTTGCAGCTTCTTTTATTTTGTGAATTGTTCAAAAAAAAGTTAAAAGTTGAAACATTTGTCACTAACTTTTTACACTTGTTTGCAAAACACTCTTACATGAACCTGAAGAAGTGAGTCCTTTGAAACCAGCAGAGACACTGGTCCTAAAAAAAATCAGACTCTGTTTTGTGATAAAAGTTGCTGTGAAACTTCTTATATTTGAAATTAAGTTCCTGATAATAATAGAAATAAAAAAATTACCTGATTTTCTCGATACAAGGCTGAAAATTCACTCTATAATGCACTGATGAGTGAGCAAATAATAGCAAACTCACTGTTTCCTGTAGCATGTTAGCTATCTGCTTATTGTTGAAAAGGCTTGTGTCACTAATATTTTTTTAAATTCCCTAAAATAAAGTTTTATCAGTAACACAAAAAAGCCCATAGTATTAGTGTTATTCTCATAGGCCCCCTGCCAATCTTTTAAAAGGCCATGGGATGCATAACACAATGAACGTGAGGCATTATTAAAAATAAAGTCACATCTTGGTGTTAAAACATTTTCTCTCTTTTTTCCTTAAGAAGTGATTGCTACAGCATATTTTTTGGGGAAAAAGAAAAAGCATAAGCAAGGGCAGTAGAACTGGATGAAATTTTTATGTGAAAGAATCCATTAAAAATGCTTTTTGGCTGTCTGTTTGTGCCCTTGAGTCTCACGAGTACAGTTGGCAAGAATAGAAAATCACTTATAGACTCAAAAAATGATATAGTACATTTCCTACCCTTTTAAATCCTTTAATGTGTCCCTAGTATCCCATGTAATTTAGGGAGGAACATCAGAAAGTTTGGATGCTTTTCTGAACCTTGTTCAAAGAATTCCAAATACTCTGGGTTGTAAAAATGAGATGGAAATTCTGTAAGAAAAGCCTTTCTTTCAGACTTTCATATCTTTTGCATGGAACTAGTATAGATCTCTGCAGAAACGAAAGCATGGAACAATTGCAGAGGTTAATCACATCTTTCCAATTCCAGTAATTTGATGATCTGTATTTAAATTGATTCTTAGGCAGTAGGAGCTATTCCTTTTTGGGACAATGGTAAAGCCTGGTGAACAAGCTTAACTAATTTATTTAATTTCTCTGGGATGTACTTTAGGGATTAATAAGGAACAGCAATTGATGCCTTGCCACATGCTCTCTGGCCTGTGATTCCTTTGCTCTTAGCTGTTTCACAGCCTTTCTCAAGCCCAGAAAACAATCATAAATCAAACTAAATATTTATATAGCTTTTTGGCATTTTTCATGCGTGAGTGAATACGATGATGGGTAAGCTGGCCATAAAAATTCCAAGGAAAAATATTTTATGGAAATTTGCCAATTTGTCAAAATACAAATGCTTTACAGAGGTCTATTTGATTCTGTTGAAGCTACAGTGGATGTAAAGAGGATCTGTCATGCTTACAACGATATTGCACTGAGGGAATGAACAGACAGTTCAGAATACATCCCATGAACAGAACCATGAAATTCATCAGTGGAAATGCTCCAGATTTTTATTAGTGGAATACAAAGCAGAATTTGGTCTCAAATTTCTACTTTGAGAATGCTGAAATCTAAAACACATCTACGAGATCGTCTTAGATTGGAGTAACTTCAGTAACAATGATAATTAGTGAATGAACAGATAGGGCAAGATCACTATTACCTAATCTACATGACCAGAATAGATACAAAGGCTCCAGAAGCTAATAACAGAGGGTGTTAATCATCTCCAAAGACAACTTTTCAAGTTAAACATGAACAACAGTTCAATTAGAACAAGGAGGCTAAATCTAGCCAGTAGGAAAAGTTGAGCACATCATTTGTCTGACATCTCCCTTTCCAAGGAAATATTTGTATATGGCACGAAACCATCCATCCAAGATCCAAAATACAATGGGAACTCTACATACTTAATGTAACATGGGTAGTTTGATTTTTGAGAAAACATTGAACCAGAATCTTCTGCTTCCTTAGTTCCCTAACTGTGAGATTTACAGGACAAAGAAAGAGCAAAAGCTTCCCTCTTCCAGTAGGACCTGTTAAAATGAGCAGCCCGTGGGCTGGAGGAAAACATCTTGTCTGTTTCCCATGGCCATGAATTTTTGGATCCTGTATTCTAAGATACAAATGTCATGGCTATTTTAATAAATTAAGATGGATTTGGAGATTGGTTGCAAGCACTGAAATTTGGTCATCTAAGCTGCTAAACCAGTAGCATGGATGCTAACACAGTTTTGGCCTGGGCTCAGTTAAAGTTTTCCAAAATGGATTCCAAACACAGTTCAGGATTTACCACACGCCCACTCTCTTCTGGAGACACCACAGGATGGATGTGGCCATATCATTCATTCCAGTTGGCCTCAAGGCCAGAGAATGTGTCCTTTTGCTCTAGTTTAAGAGTACCAGTACAACCAGACAGTCCTAAAAGCAGAGTAAGTAGTTCAGGTCTGCCTTGCTCCTGCTGTTTACTCTGAAAGTGATAATTCAGGCTGTCTCCTGCCTAACTCTTGTCAATCAGCTACAATCTCACAGGCAGGACATTCTTACAGGAGCTAGAGGATGTCTGTAACTCTACTCCTGCTCCTTCCAGTGACTAGTGTACCTAGCTAAGCTGCAGGCTGATCAAGTTCAATACGAATGGAATTCAAATGACTAAAGTGTTTGGCTATTTTTAAATGAAAGCAGTGTGGACCATATAAGAAACTTGGGTCATCTTCAGTCCATGATGTCTGCAATATGGATCTGAACAGTCAAGATATTCAGTGGAAAAAGGAAATCAGCAACTGTGAGCAACTATTTAGCATCATAACAGCCAACAGGATAAGAACAGTCTCATGACATCTTCCCTTTAAAAAAAACCAAAAAAATAAACTGAGTATGACTGCACTTAGACACAGAGTCACAGTATCACAGAATCACAGAATCAAAGAATGGTTGAGGTTGGAAGGGATCTCTGGAGGTCATCTAGTCCAACTCCTCTGCCCAAGCACATCCAGATGGCTTTTGAACACTCCAAGGAGAGAGACTCCACAACCTCTCCAGACAACCTGTGCCTGTGCTTGGCCACTCTCGCAGTCAAAAAGTATTTCCTGATGTTCAGGAAGAACCTTCTGTGTTTCAGTTTGTGCCACTGAAAAGAGCCTGGATTCCTCTTCTTTACGCCCTCCCTTCAGGTATTTATATATAGTTACAAGATCCTGAGCTTTTTCTTCACTATGCTAAACAGTCCCAGCTCTCTCAGTTTTTCCTCGTATGAGAGATGCTCCAGTCCTTTAATCATGTTAATGGCTTTTTGTTGGACTCTCCCAGTATGTGTATGCCTCTCTTGTACAGGGGAGCCTAGAATTGGACACAGTAAAATGAATCAAACCTTACTAAGAACAGTGTTAAAAGATAAGATAAGGTTTGAGGTCAAGTATACAAAATACAGAAAATGATGAAAGTCTAGTTTTCCTCAGGCAAAGTAAATTCAACCTGCATGCGTGTGTGCATTTCTGTAAGGTCTTGAATTGTATGTTCACCTACTACTTCCATAATGAAAAAAAGGAAAAAGAAAACAAACAAAAAACCCAAACAAAAACAACCAGAAGAACAAGAAAAACTAATTTAAGTTGTCAACAATCTGATATCATCATCCTAGCCAATCACTGAAGTACAAATAAATGTAAACATCTTCTGTGTTTTTTTATGATAGGTAGAAAATTCAAGTGTGGAAGTGATGAACTTCTGCTGGTGTTATGTAGGGGGTATTCAGATTTCAGGTACTGAAACTTGTGGAGGAACTCAATCTAACTTTAACAACCAACATACAGACGTATGCCCCCTGAAGCCTTTTTTCTCAAGTTAATGCCTAAATTTCCTATAAAGTGAATGAATGAAGGTTAGTGTCTTAAGTCTTAAAGGAGGAGTTCTTCTTAGCCTGACTTTAGGCACTTGGAACTCCTTCATGCTTTCATCCTTACCTGCTTTCCTTTATTTAGAACAAATTTAGATGACTTAAACGCTTTTGGAATAACTGAGTCAGATACATGAAGGAAGTATATCTGACTTAGACTGCCTGGATTTATCCATAATATAGCTTTCAGAAGATGTTGGCTTAAAATTCAGTGGATCTATTGTTCAGAGGATAGGGAGGCTTACTATTTCCTAAAGTCAACAACCTCCAAGTTGTCTCAAATTGGCCATAAGTCTAGGAAGAAATTAATCAGGACTCCAAAATATAACTCAAAGTAGCTAGCTTAGTTAAATTGTATTATGTCTGTGAATGTCTCGAACAGGCCATATAGTTAAAAACAGAGGTTGTGGTTGTGGTATTGTGAATATTTACATTTTTAGAAAGTTAAATGCTCCACAGACACTTTGTCTTTCATTCTTGGCACTTCAAAGAGACCTTTACCTCTGTCAGAGGGTTACAGCTTTATGCATGCTGCTGATTTTTATATCATTTTATTCAAGGGGTGCAATTAAATGTATTCATACATATATATGCTCATACACAAACACACATATGTATACATCATCACAGAGACATATGTATACATATACATGTGCGTGCTTGTGTATGAGCATATGTATGTACGAATATATATATAAAAAACAATTTTACAAATAGCAAAACAGCTATTTGTAATAAAACAATTTGAATTAAAAAATTTAAGTTTGTTGATAGCTTGAGTTAGTGAATGGTTAGAATTTTGGCAAGTCCCACTGGAGTTTGGATCCAGTGCTCATAAAAATAAGCAAAATCCTGGAATCTCATCTAAAAATGGACCTTTTGTGGCATGTCTCATATTATTGTTACATATGATCCATAAGGCCTGCTGAAAAAATCATAAAAAACTGAAAAGTAGAATTATTAATGAAAATCAGGTTCTATTTAAAGCTGGTGGTTTGGCATTATGGAACAACTATGTGATTTCAGACTATAACAATCTTCACTTACCCATTTCGTGACAATTTCTTTTAATTATATTTAGTCAGAAACAATTCTCATTTTTATTTTCTGACTTTTTTTTTTTTTTAAGTAATGATGTAGTCTGTTGGAGTGAGTAGTGGATAGAGTAATGTTTCTCTAAGTGGTCTGCAAGTACTTTTCTATGCTGTGGCATTCAATGTTTTAGAAACGCCTCTGAGCAATACCATGTATAAGTAACTTGTTCTCCTATGCTTTCTATATTTAGTAAAGAAGTTTGTTTGGAACCCCACTGTGCCCATGTGGTTTCTATATATAATTTGGTTGTATAATGAGAATAAAAAGACAAAGCAACCCATAACATGCCCGATATTGTACAGGACAAAAATGAAGATGATCTCTGCTGCCAATGGTTTACTGTCCAACATCTCCAGCTTGAACATTACTCTGTTGGATAGACCCCACCTCCATATGGAGCTTTACAGCAGCCAATGGACTCCTTCATATACACTAGACTCTGCATATGCCGTTTATTATGAGGCTGTGGCCCAGAAGACATACATGAGAAAGAAAACAGAGAAGATGAGAGGAGGGAGTACACACATTTCAGTTGGCATATGCAAAGATAGCTCAATGGCATGTGATTTCCATTAAAACTCAATTGAATGTCACTTACAGAAGGCCATTTTGGCAGGTGACATAGAAAAGGAACATCCCTTCTGAAGGAGGTGTTGGTAACATTCTTTGCTATTCCTGTAAGGATCATCTGTGCGTTCTGACAAATGCAATTTGCAAAGAAATAACTTAATAAAAGGAACAATTTTAACTGTTTGAAGGCTTCTTATAGGGGACTGTATTATAAACTTGTAGCTTTATTTTCAAATTATTTCCAAATGCAGTTACATCTTATCTTGATTAATGCCAATAATCCAAAATATTTTAGACTATTCTATGCTTTCAATGTGCAGCATGAAATGAACCAAGTAATATGATCTTACTTGCAGTTGTACTTTACATATAGTCCAAGTTACAGCCATGGAAACAGCTTCAGTGAGGGACAACAGAAAAAAATTTACCACACATGAATAAAATCAGTGGCTAAGAAACACGTGGGTGGAATGGGAAATACATTTCAACTGAGACTTCAGCTTCTGCACAGAAAAAGAATAAAGTAATCTCCTAGGACGGAATTTCACTTGTAGGGATTGTGGTGCGAGGGACAAGAGATGGAGGAAACTGCCTCTGTGAGAACTAAGTGATGGTAATTTCCTTACCTATTCTCAAATCTTTCATCTACAGAAATAATTGGAAGAAGTACAATTAATCTGCCTGGACCCTAACCGGATATTATTGGTATTTTTAAATTTCTTTTTCTATGTTTTTCTCATGCTGATAGCAGCTGTTACTATAAATTGGGATTTGAAGTGGACAGCCAATTTAACGTGAATTTTCACGTTCCTTGAAATAAATAATAAACAACATAAGTAGGGGAGCGGAACGAGATGAGAGACACAGACGGATAGAAAGAAGAGTAAAATGAGATACTCTATGTAAGAAAAGTGGTGTTTCTCTAGCTTGTGATACCTTCAAAACAAGACTAGATACTTCACTAAAACCAAAATATTCTGCTAAAAAAGAAGCCTATAGTTTGTGGAATGTAATTGCTTATGTTATATAGCAGTTCAAGCTAAATAATAATAGTGTCCTTTTTGTCCTTAAACTCTTTGATTCAGCAGGTCTGCTATCTTACTACTAGAAAAAATCAAAAATCAATCCCCCTTTATTCAAGGATGATTTTGTGTTGCCAGTGCACATCAGTGTATCTGGTAATTTCTTTCTAAAACCTGGGCCTTATTCTTACTTACCATCCTTTCCATAATACAGCTGAAGGAAAGAGTAAGTAAGAAACACCCAAAATAGCCAATTCCTGACAAACATTAGTATCAAGCAATAAAAGGTATACAAAAATATAGGATTGCGTTCCTAAAATAAAAATACAAACATTGACATTGAAATGTCCTTTTCAAAAAGCTTTTAATATTGTACCAATTTTGCCTTTCTTCAGGCTATCCCGATAGTGTACATGCAGCAATAAGTTCCGATATTGGAGGAAAGTGGAAAGTAAAACCTAATTCAATGTCTAATCAGTGCACCCTCTTTCACCATCCTTGCTGAATTACATTTTAAAGCACTGAGGTACAGAGATGTTACAAGTGATTTGCCCATGATAACACAGCAAGTGCCAGAAATTCATGTGAAGGCTCTGATCTGCTGCTGATCTAACAGGAACTGCTGTTAGAGATTGCTTCCTTTGGAGCCTGCGTGCAACTCACAGCATATTTCTGCTCATCAGGGTAGCTTGCGTTGCATTCATCCTTAGAAGTGCATTTGCTCTGCTGTGCAAACATGGATATATATGAAATAGAAAAAAAAAAAGAAAAAAAAGGAAAAGAAAAAATTAAACATCATTTAGTGGTTGGAAGTTATTTCCAGTTTGCAACCACTGGAAGTGTTGCCTGGAGAAAACTTTTCCCTCTGTTATTACAGAATAATAGCTTGTGGATGCTGAAAAGCAAACACAACTTGTGGTTTTCTTTTAAGTTACACTGCAGGGCTATCTCCCGCTTAGCATTTTAGCATCATGTTGCTTGGGAAAGGTCACGTTTTTACTTTCAAGACACCATTTGTCTTCAGTTCCATCTTCTAATCTGCAAATAGTTACCCAAAAGTTTTGGGCAGGAAGCCAAGTACTTGGTTACAAAAGCTGTTTCAAGTGTCATTTTACTAATCATGGAGGTCTGCATTGTGTTAAATAATACAGGTAACCTTCATCAAACAATGCTTTTTCATTTACTGAACAATGAAAATAGCAGCCACGGTATTTGCAGGTATACGGCAGTCCTCGGTGTCTGCAGTTTCAGACCACAAATTCCTATTTAGGTGTAATGAGTTAAATGGTTATCTAGAACTTGCTGTCACTGTGTTGGGATTTTTAAGCAGCTCAAACTATTTCCAGTTACACCAGTCTGGAGTATATTCTTTCAGCACGGACCAAATTCTGCTATTTACATCAAGCAGCATGTGTCTTTCAGTATCTTTACTGGAAATATTACACACCATTGAAAACAAGATTGATGTTGGGGTTGCAGATTTAATTATGATTAAATCAGCAAGTAATCTGTGCTGCAATGAAGCTGCTGCGTTTTTACACAGGTGTGATGGATAACAACACCTTGACTAGTCTGTTTAGGTCCATTCGTCCACCAGCCCACATATATCTTAGATTAGCTCGCAGACAAAAGCCAAGGAAATGGACCACTCAGTTCCTACTTTTGGATGTTTTCACTATGGTACGAGATTCTCATATATTCTCTTTACCTTTAATATACTGTTCTTTCTCTGCTGCCCCTAAAATAAGATTAATTTTTCCACAGAGGAGTTGAAGAAAGTTGCTGAATACTGCGATGAGAAATCTCTACATGACGAGCAGGAATTATATTCTTAGGCAACAAAACTGTTTATGAAAGAGTTAAAGAAAATAAAATCTTATTTATTCTGATCAGTATTATCAGTTGCTAGCAATTCAACCAAAATTAAGTATTACTTATGTTCTCTGTGGCAAGACCTGAGGCCTTTTATTTGTGTACTTTTTCACGCAAATATGGAATACAAATGATCAATCAACACAGAAGTTCTCTAGAAGGGATTAAATCAGATCTTGAACGTAGTAGACAAAGATTTATCATACTACAGGCTGCATTTTTGCAGGTAAGTGATCATGGAAGTTCTAAACTGGTCTTTCAGAGCTCAGTACTGAACGAAGCAGAGGGGAAGAAGGCAATGATGATTTCTAGACTGATTTCCAGAATAACAGGGCAATGGATCTGTCAACTTTGCCCTGAATGACACAAGCGGACTGTGTTGCAAAGCGATGTCCCACCCAGGTATAGTCAAGCACAGAGCCAGATGACTTGAAAGGCTGTATGAGCCCAGGTATCTGCTGCACTGTCACAGCCATGCCATTCCCCATCAACACAGTGGACAGACAGAGCTCACTCACATCTGCTCAGGTATCAGCAGAAATATCTTCTGTTTGGCTGCAGAAGACCATTTCATAGAATCATAGAATCACAGAATCATAGAATCATAGAATCATAAAATGGTTTGGATTGGAAGAGAACTCAAAGATCATCTAGTTCAAATCCTCCTGCCATGGGCAGGGACACCTTCCACTACATCAGGTTATTCAAAGCCTCATCCAACCTGGCCTTGAACACTTCCAGGGATGGGGCAGCCACAACTTCTCTGGGCAACCTGGTCCAGTGCCTCACCACCCTCAGAGTAAAAAAATTCTTCCTTTTATCTAATCTAAATCAGCCCTCTTTCAGTTTAAAGTCATTTCCCCTTGTCTTATCACTATATACCCTTGTAAAAAGTCCCTCTCCAACTTTCCTGTAGGCGCCCTTTAAGTACTGGAAGACTTCATTTCAACACATCCACTGCTGGCTTTGTCAGTTAGTGTCAGTGTTATTTACATGCTACTTTGTCAGTTAGTGACAATTAGTGTTATTTACATGCTATTGTACATGCTGGGATCAAAAAAAAAAAAATAGCATTGACCATTTTTTATGCCAATGGGAGAATTATCAGCTTTGATTGAAACTGAGCTTGGTCAAGATTGCAAATCTTATCCCACCATAAAACAGTTTCTTTTCTGTGTGGAGAAATAAAAGTAATCTTTCCTCTTATTTGCTCTTCTAGCTGCTTTGAGGAGTGTCAATGAAATGTTGATTGTCCAAAAGCTACGTTTTTTCTGCTGAACAAATTAACAGTTAGAAGAAAGATTGAGACGAAAACCTATAGTGGAATGGCTGAAAGATCTCAGCTTTTTAAGCTTTTTTCACCAGAAACAGGAAGATCCGAATATTATGTATACCAGCATGAATGTTGGAAACTGTTTTAGTAAAGAAAAAAAATCTAACAACAAATATTGACATTTTGTTTTGATACTTTACAAAATAAAGTATTCAATATTTCAATTCAAAATTATGCTTAATTTTAAAATATTTTAGTGTCATGAAGAATAATAATAGAGAAAACCTCTCAGGAACAACACTGTACATTTTGAAACATTCTATTTGGTCTGAATTTTACTTTTTCTCATCCCTTTGTTTTTTTAATATTGTTTTTCAAACAGCCACCAAACAAATCAACATGTTACGCCTAGCTGTAGGGAAAAGAATGCACTCCATAAATGACAGCTTCACAGGATCTCTGTGTGACACCTCGATTAGCTGTGCAAGTCAGCTGCTTAAGAGACCTCCCAGGTGCAAAACATCACGGCAGTGGTCAGTGTGCTGTAAAACTCCTGCTCTGTTACAGGAAAATCTCTTCACCTTCTCAGCTGCGGAGGACTGAACTCTGCATCCTTCCAGCAACAATGGCTGACCACATACTGGTCTACACCAGCAAGAGCATGGCTGGTAGATCAAAGGAAATTATTCTTTCCTTTGATTCAGCATTCATAAGGCTACAGCTGGAACACTGTGTCCAGTTTGGGTCCCCAAAACAAAAAAGGCATTGGCATACAGGAGAAAGCTCAATGGAGAACCTCCAGGATGGGTAGGGGTCCACAGTACATGACACATGTGGAAAGGCTGAGGGAGCTAGGTTTGCTTAACCTGGAGAAGAGAAGGCTAAAGAGGAATCTAATTGTTCCCTCCAAATATCAAGCAGACGTAGAGGAAATGGATCTAGACTCTTTTGGCAGGTATACATTGAAAGGAAAACAGGCAATGGATGCTAAGTCACAAAATTGGAGATTCTGGCTTGATATAAAAGAAAAAAGTCATAAATATGGAAAATAAATATAGGAACAGATTTCATAAACTTGCTGTGGAATCTTCATCTTTGGAGATAACCAAAACTTGAGAAGACAAGGCCCTGTACTTAGAGCAACCTGACCTTAAGCCATCCTTAAGGGGTTCAGATTCCCAAAGATCTTTCTAACCTAAATTATTCTACATTACTGCAGTTCAAGAGATTTAATTTTTTTTTATTTCCAGAGAGGTATACTTTAAAGGATTAATAGTTTATTTCTTCATGTTTCAGCTTCAAAGTTACAGTTTGTATACAGCCCATTGATCATTCCTTCTTGAAGCTGACTGAATGTAGGGAGCTGTGGAAGATTATGGAGAGGATTCCGAATAAAACTTACTTTCTTCTAAAGTCTTGCCTAAGACATGGAAGAAAGGAAAAGTCATGACAAGAGGTTGGATCACTGCTAATAGGAAACTGTTCTACATAGCTAGGATTCATCACCTGACAGGTCTGCTAGGGTGAGGATTAAGAAAGAATATAAAATTCTTCCAGTATTTGATATATTTCCTAGTTTTAAGAGGATTTGGATGGGAGCTAGGAGTCAGTTGTTTGTTCTGGAGGAAGTATCTTGACTAGTCTTTAGATGATGTAGATAAAAAATGACTATGATAATTTATGGAAGACAGTGAAAAGAGCAAATCATTAGACAAGAAGAGGCAATGCATAGCAAAATAATAAAGGTCAACATCTAGCTTGGGGATGGAAGTTCTCAGGGAATTTTAGGATATTTGGCTTCGAGGAGGCTTCTGTGAAATACTTTCTCAAAGTAGAGAAACTGCCTAAAAAGTACCTGGTATAGTCTGGGTAAAAATACAGAATGAAATTGAAAATAATTAGGTCACAATAGAGAATGGCAATGAGAGGGTGGAGGGGGGAGAAAGAACTTTTTGGTTTGGGAAGGAAAAAAAATTACTACATGCACTAATAATAAAAGTCAGGTGATACAATTTCTTGAGTGATTGCACCAGCCCCAGCTCTAACTCTTTAGGCCTGGGTTGACTAGTCCTCACCAATGGATCCCTGAGCCGAGGAGCCTAAAAGAAAAGATAGAAGTAAGATGGAGGATCAAAGTTTTCATAGAAGAAGCAGATATAAAAACATTTCTTGGATTAAAAAGTCATGACAGTCCTGTGAAGTTCCTACAGACTGGAAAAGAAGAAACATATCCCCATTTTTAAAAAGAGAAAAAAGGAAGACCCAGGGAACTACAGTCAGTCTCACCTCTGTGCCTGGCAAGATCATGGAGCAGATCCTCCTGGAAATTATATTAAGGTGCATGGAAAATAAGGAGAGGACTGGTGACAACCAACATGGCTTCATTAAGGGCACATTGTGCCTGACAAATTTGGTGGCCTTCTACAACGGGGTTACAGCATTGGTGGATAAGAGAAGAGCAACTGACATCGTCTACCTGGACTTGTGCAAAGCATTAGACACTATCCAACATGACATTCTTGTGTCTAAATTGGAGAGACATGGATTTGACAGATGGACTACTCGGTGGATAAGGAATTGACTGGATGGTCGCACTCAAAGAGTCGCGGTTAATGGCTTGATACCCAGGTGGAGGCCAGTGATGAGATGCATTCTTCAGGGGTCAGTATTGGGACTGGTTTAACATCTTTGTCGGTGACGTGGACAGTGGGATTGAGTGCACCCTCAGCAAGTATGCAGGTGACACCAAATTGTGTGGTGTTGTGGACACGCTGGAGGGAAGGGATGTCATCCAGAGGGACCTTGACAGGCTGGAGAGGTGGGCCTGGGAGAACCTCATGAAGTTCAGCAAGGCCAAGTGCAAGGTCCTGCACGTAGGTCAGAGAAATCCCAAGCACAAGTACAGACTGAGAGGAGAATGGATTGAGAGCAGCCCTGAGGAGAAGGACTTGGGTACGCTGGTTGATGAGAAGCTCAACATGAGCCGGCAATCTGTGACTGTGGCCCAGAAAGCCAATCATATCCTGGGCTGCATCAAAAGAAATGTGGCCAGCAGGTCCACGGAGGTGATTCTGCCTCCCTACTCTGCTCTTGTGAGGCCTACCTGCAGTACTATGTTCAGCTCTGGAGTCCCCAACACAAGAGGGACATGGAGCTCTTGGAGTGAGACCAGAGCAGGGCCATGAAGATGATCTGAGGTCTGGAGCACCTCTGCTGTGAAGACAGACTGAGAGAGTTGAGGTTGTTCAGCCTGGAGAAAAGAAGGCTCTGGGGAGACCTTATAGCAACCTTCCAGTACTTAAAAGGGGCCTACAGGAAAGCTGGAGAGGGACTTTTTACGAGGGCATGTAGTAATAAGACAAGGGGTAATGGCTTTAAACTGAAAGAGGGTAGATTGAGATTAGATATAAGGAAGAAATTTTTTACTCTGAGGTTGATGAAGCACTGAACAGGTTGTCCAGAGAAGCTGTGGATGTCCCATCCGTAGAAACGTTCAAGGCCTTCTTGGATGAGGCTTTGAGCAAGCTGCTGTAGGTGAAAGTGTCCCTGTACATGGCAGGGGAGTTGGAACTAGATGGTCTTTAAGGTCCTTTCCAACTCAAATCATTCTACGATTCAATGATTAAGTGATAATGAGCTGATTAAACTGATTTTAGAAATACAAAACAGAATCAAAGTAATGTTTTGGATTTTTAAGAAACAAACTAAGAAACTAGGGTTCAAGGTAACAAAGATTACTACACTAAAAGGATTAGGGATTTGAACATAATAAAAAGCTTTATCTGAAATTGCTTTCCAGGTAAGAGAGGAGATTAATAAGGAAAAGTTACAGGAATGGGAAGAATTACTATCACTACAGAATAAGATCACATTTTAAAAATATGATCGTGATTACTCATGTGAAAATAATTTAAATGGGAATAGAGACAGGTTAAGGATTCTCAAGTGACTAATATAATGAAGTGCTTACTTTATGAAAACAGATTAAAAAAATCTTTGTTTGTTTTGACTCATAAAACAACTAGGGTATATAACTGTTTGTAATAAAGACATCTGGATCATAAATGTGAAAGACAAAGAATTGTGATTTCATTTGAAAGCTGATATTGGTATAGGATCAAATGAGCGTAAAATGCTTATGAAAGAACTTCGAGTAGAAAGCTGAAGATTTCTAAACATCCACATGGTGATTTTCAAGGACAGTCTTCTAAAGAATGTAGGTAGGGGGAAGGAGCCTAAATTGTTTCAAGATGAAACTTGAAACATTGGATAAAGAAAAGATTGCATAACTGACAAGTGCGGTGCTATAATTAGAAATCAAAAGTGATGCAATAAGGATTCTTTTTTTATTAAAAAGAAATGGTACTCCTTTTTTTATATCCTTAAAGAACACCCTAAAGGAATCTTGGTCACCACTTTGCTGAGGCTTAGTTTTCCACTGTATTTGTTTTATGTTAAACCTATGCTTTGAAGTTTCTTCTGATCCCTGCTGAGGCTAGGAGGAAATGCGGTGGATTTTTTCTCACTCCTTGAGTCAAAACTTGACAGCATTAGAAAGGGAATAATGTTTTCCTTCCACCAGCCCTTTGGAGATAGACTTAAAATGGATCTGCAACATTAGAAACAATGTGCTGGTGTATCCAGAGGTACTGCAAAATCTGACATGTGTTTGATTAGTGCAGCTTGGCATTGCAATTGCCAGTTTTGGAGTCAGAAAGGAAGCTTCTCACAAGTCACACTGGCCAAGGTCAGTGACATCTGCCTGCAGTCTTCTGTGGCACAGGACACAATTCATTCTTCAGGATCACTTGGGCACATTCTTCTCTAAAATTTCGTACTATTACTCTTGACAACAGCTTTTGGGTTCCTTTTGGTGATGCTTAGTACTGTCTTTTGCACCTGGTACCTCAGTGTTTGTTAGCAAGCTAGGGAATATTTTGTAGACTGCACACAAAGATCCATAAGATCTCTATCAGATTTATATTTATCTGTCCTATAGGTGGTGGGGGAACAGCAATCACAATCCTTATTGAATGATCAGTAAACATATTCTTCCTACATCACAAAAAAGATCAGATATCTGTAAAAGAAACAAAGTGAATCAAAGAATTCATACAAATTCTAAATTTCGTCTGAAATTATCAGAACAACTTAATTAAGTTTAAAATGATGCCTATAAAACTGCAAAACAGATTCTCAAAATAAACTTATACATATCTCAAAAATATAGGTGTACTTAAAATTAACCTTCTTAATGAAGTACGTTAGTAAAGTAATTCACTTGTGATATTTAAATACTGGGCAACCCTATATAAAGCGCTAGTATAAAACTATGTACAAATATCTGTACAATACTATGATGTCTCAAATGGAGTCCTTGCCAAAGCATTCACTTAAAATAAAAGCAGAGATTAAGCCAATGACTTTACAGTTGACACAGGAGATATGTCTATGTCTTAACACCAAGACGTTATGGACTAGATTTGCAAGTGTATTCATATGCAATTGCGTGCATATATTTGAGCATGGCCACAAATATTTCACATATGCAGGCAAATCACATTTCTGAAAACAGACATTGCTAGTTATCTAGAGAAATACTCTGCTACCAGCACAAATCAAGACTTAGCTTTGGCTAATTTTCACCAACAGCTAGTTGAGAGGTCAGAACAATATGTGAGACTCAGAAGGAAGAGGATGGTGTTGGAAAATTGTGTTCTTTTGCCAGGCCCTTGTAGGAATAATGATTGTTCAAATGGAGAGTTTTCTATTTCCTTCTCTGCTTCCGTTACCTGTTTTCAGTTGTGTGTTCATTATGAACACTCTCTTACCTGTCCTTCACTGTGGAAGATCTCTAGCTTTCCGTCTCCCTTGCTGTTCGTCAAGTAACTATCCATTGTTTAACATGTGTGATCACGTACAAAAAGATTCATAAAGTACATGGTGTAACTCTCCTTGTCTGGGCCACTTTCTTCAGACATCTCTTACTATACACAAAAAGACTGTGCAAGCAAGATATACTCAGCTAAAAATTGTACAGCAGTTATTCATTGGCTAGCACACACAATAGGAGGAGGGTTAAGCTTATTAAATTGGCCGTTTATATGTGTTAGCAAGTCATATTTCAGTGTATACATTTTAACTTCAAAAGCCAATTCTACATATTCATTGCATGAGTGGGGAAACAAAAAACTTTATGCACTGGTTTTAAGGCACTTTTATTTGCCAAACATCACCTTTTAATGCTTTCTCTGTGCCACAGCGAATGGTCTCTGAGAGAAACACCTTTCAAGCTGCCCATATTTGCATGAGTATGACGGTGTCTTTGTAGCTAACCGATCTCCGCTGTTATTTTTCCCAGTAAAGAATTGCAAGATATCCAGGAACCTGATTGGTTGGCATGGATTTTGTTTGCTATAATAAAATACAACAAGGGCTGTCAAGACTTATTGCTTCAAACGAAGAGCTGTGTACAGCATGGTTCCCTGTAGCAGCCTGCATATGGAACCCTTTAAACATTCTTAAGAGACCCATTGGGGCTTCTAATTATTGTGAAACATCTCCTGGCAGAACCATTCCTACCCTTCCAAGAATGCGTTGTAAAAATAATTAGATGATGAGATTTAGATCGAAACCGCTAACTAGTGATTTAAGAGTTTTGCTCAAACCATATAGAAAACTAAGGAAATGAAATGCTGAAAATCTCTTCACATGAAAGGAAAACAATTCTTTGTGGTTCACATTTTGGGGGGAAGACAGAAAATGAACTTCTCTTTTTCCTCCTTCCTTCCCCCTCCCCAATTCTAATACTCTGTTTCCTGTGGTTACATGAGGGGGTGGAGATGTTTCTTCATTTTCTAAACATTAAACCACTTGAGAATCTCTCTCCATTTCTGGGGAGCCTGCTATTAGAGAACAACTTGAGGAGCTTGCTTTAATCAAGCTTAAAAGCTACGAAGAATAGAATCACATTTTATGGCTTTAGAGGCTAAACCAACATGTAGTCAATTAGGTGACATCACTTCTACAAAAAAAGAAGAACATCTTTGTTTAATCAAAACAAACAAACAAGATTAGAAGTTTAAGTGCTGTGATTTAGGAAAGATTCACATTTTGAATTAAATCCTGGAGGACTATGGACGTGGCAGCGATAAAATTTAATCACATGAAATCTGGTGGTCAGCTTAACAGTTGTGTTAGTTTAGATGTGAAGATGAGTATTTCTGCATTTTGCCAAGAAAAATTAATTCATAGTATATGCAGGTGTCATGGATTTATTTGGTCCTTTTCCTTGTTTGTTATTTTCTTAATTAAGTCTTCAAATTGAGCTTTTCAACATCTAGATCCATATAATGAATTTAAACAGAGCTGAGGGACTTATTTACATACTATATATTTTTTTTTAGCTATTTGCCATAATGCAGGAGGAGCACATCCTGCTAAATGTTATAGAAAATGCAGAACCTTTCCAAAAGAGATTACAGTACTGGTAAGTCAAAGATTAGGAGCGTCACCACACTGCCATCATTCCTGTCGTTTAGATTTGCAGTTTACATGCAATCACTGAGCCATATCTCTGTGGGTATTCCTATCCATATTCTATCACAGATATCTTCTTTCACCATAATGTTCCTAAAATATGACCTTTCCCACCAATCCCCATGACTACTGCTCAAGAAAGCTCTCACTACCTCGTTGTGCATTGAATACTTCTGTGTCCTTCTTCCATGGCCTTGACAAATGCAGTCCTGCCAAACGGCTTGTTCCTGTAGGTCATCACCCTGTCCATATTGCTGTCTTGTTGCAGCCCTCCTCCTCCTCCCTCTTATCATAGGACAGTCATGGATGGACCTTCATCTGCAAGTCAGTTCCCAGCTGGTCTGTACGTCTCTTCATCCTGGACATTTCTTAAGTGCTTGCGTTCTTTCATGTCCTGCCTCTCACCTTTTGAAGGAGATCCCTGTAGACATCAAATCACTAGGGCTTTTTGTCCTCTCTTTAAGACATGTTTCTGGTATGATCCATACAGAGAACACTGGTGTGCTGCTGGCATGTTAAGGCCATTGCTTATCATGCTCAGAGATGTCACTCTTTTCTTATTGTCCTCAGCTGTCAGCCTGTGTCCATCCCAGTTGCCTAGCTGTAGACTCTCAGCTTTCTCTGGCAGGAATTGTCCTCTGTTTTCTTTTACAGCACCTGGCACAAAGAGTTCTGGCTCCTAGATATACAGCAATACAAATAATCATAAATGAAAATAAATGAGTTGAGAAATTGCCTGCAGTCACACAGCAGGGCAGTGGCTGATGTAAGATTAGAAATCTTGGGACAGCTGGTTGGAAAACATGAGCCCTAGTCATGTTTTTCTAATTGAAAAATCATATTTGGGATGAAAATTTAAGCTGTAGCTGTAAAACTCAGGGACCTATCTCGTGAGGGCTAGTCTCTATGATTTTCTTATAACTGTAATGCAGACAAGTCCTACAGAGCTCATTTTAGGCACGTGGCAAAAGTTGCTCAGTAAAAACTTTTGTCTTCCTTTCTCCTTTCTAATCTCAAAGCTTTGCCAGTGCCACATCCCCTCCTCTGCCAGAGGTAGAAAGTGTTGAGTCACAGCTCTGACCCGTGCACGCAGCAAGCTTGTTAGCGAAAGGCATCTCTTTTGACCTGCAGGTCACTCTCACACATCAATGGTTAACTGTTGGCAATAGCCGGGCCTTTGGGGATTGCAGGATAATCACTTTTGTTTTCAATACTGGGAATTTTTTGTTTAAACTCTGTTAGCTTGTTACTGCATGAGATTAAACAGAAGTAAGTCTGACAGTGTTATGAGAAGTAGAGGACTCAACGACATACCTTAAACCCAACAAACTGTACTATTCGCTGATCTGACTGACTTTGCCGTGCAAAGGCTGAAGTTTAGTCCAGAAGTTACTGTTTGCAGTTTTGCCAGCAGCACTATTTATAGTTTCAATCAGTTTGAAATACATCAGAGTTGGATAATGCTGCTGTACATGTGCACAGGTGGAGAACACATTTATATCCATCTACAGCCTGTACAGCCTCCATTCCACAAATTTGTCGAAGCCAACCCCTCTGAATAAACTTAACTAATATGTTTAAAGCCTCTTCATTCCCAGGAATCAAAAGAAACTTAACTGCTTCACGGATTAGGGATAGAGCTTGGAAATAACTTCCTGGCTCTTCAAGTGGCCTCATCTCCTTAGCTGATAAGAGCAAATTTACAGTCTTCATTTAAGTACAGAAAAAGAGAGATTTCAATTTAAAATGTAGTAAATTTCTCAGTGAGTGGAAGCATTAGTCCAGCTGAAGTCTGAAACACACTTTTTCACAATGATGAAACAAAGAAATTAGCTTCATCAGATTGTGTATTAGACATGCCTAAAGCTAAAAAAGTAAAAAAGCATTTGCAGGTACTTGCTAGTTAAAGTGACAGCAAGAATACATTCATCTCATCTAACCCAAGTTGTCTACAGCTGCAGCTGTCTGTCCACAGATAAGATGATCGTTCCGGACTGCTTAACAGTGAAGAAAGGAAAATAAGCGCTTTTGAAGCATGATTCATGTGATGTATATTAGAAAGGTACGTTAGATGACATGAATCACACTGGAGAAGAGACTACTTTCTTCATTCATTGTAAAGGAAGTGTAAGCAAGCAGCTCAGATAAAGACATCAAGATTTAGTCACAATAACCTCTTTCTCTGGATGCCTCAGACAGATGATTATTAGGGAATAGACTCACTGTGTAGAACATTTTGTCCAGATGAGGTTTTCAGAAAAAGCTGCTCAGATTTTTAAGTAACTATGTTTATTTGTCTTTTACTAGGAAAGTCTTTCTATTATTTTGCTAGAATTTTCTGCACTGTCCATTTTTCATGTACTTGCAAAATTTCAGAATTTAGTACTTGTAACAAACTTCAATTCTTAAACTATCCTTTTGATAATTCAATAATTTGTACACTGCAGGTTCTCAGTGAATGAAATATCTCTTTTAAAATTCTGTTAGTGAAGCTAAGCACATTACAGTTGTATGCACTGTCAATGTCTATAAGTTTCATGGATTTTAATATCCTTTTCAGCCAACCTGACATGAATTCCTAAGTTCATAATGAAGTATTTCGTGCAGAGATGTCTGATAAAAGTAGATGACTAATTGCTCGCATTTGTCCTCAAAGAGAGAATACAATGTGATGGAATTGAAATCCGGTTGAAAAAACTTAGGTTGAATGTTAGGAAAACTAGATAAACTCTGAGAGAAATGATGCACAGTGCCAACAGGGGTCATAGAATCACCATCACTTGAATATTCAAGACTGGGCCACCCATCTATTTGGGAATGGCTCAGGAGTAAAGCAATCAATCCTACTGTGATGCAGGGAGATGGATTTCCTGACCTACCAGCAGTATCTTTTAGGCTAAATGAGCCTATCATTCATGGGGCTAATAAAAAGTCTGGGGGAAAAAAATGAAAGTAAAAATTAAGCACTTAGACTGTTTGGTTTATTCCTTTTCTCTACCAGACTTAATTTAAATATCAGATGAAAGAAGACCTTGAAAAATCGAAAGCATCGAATCTACTCTATTTTGTTTGAAATCATGTTTTTAAAATATTAGCTTTGAGACATAGCTTAGCATAGATTCATATCCAAGTTTTACACCAGATTTTTTCTCTATAGAGGGATAAATCAAATCTTGATAGCAACAACTAGTCCAGATCTGTGCAATAATTTCTTTTTTGTCTCAGACCTGTCAAGTATTGGGAATATAATTTGCCCTCTTTTCTCCTATTCAAAAGCATGGATTTATCATCTCCTGCTTGCATCAAAACTGTTCTGTGGCAAAATTCTTCAGTGAAATATAAAAATTGGATGCTTAAATTGTTGGGTATCACTCAGTTCTCCAGCTGAGCAGTCAGAATAGTGGTATAAAACACTGTCTCCTCTTTATAGACTACTAAAGATAAATTCAAAGGACAGATCTTTAGTTCTTTTCAGACTCCAAAATTCTGCTCAGCATTTACCTGTGAGTGTCAGAGCTGAGAAGCACTAATATACTAAGTGCAATTTTATTAGGCAAGCAGAACAC
Source organism: Tauraco erythrolophus (assembly GCF_009769465.1). Classification (NCBI taxonomy): domain Eukaryota; kingdom Metazoa; phylum Chordata; class Aves; order Musophagiformes; family Musophagidae; genus Tauraco; species Tauraco erythrolophus. Next base: position 60,908,046 of record NC_141466.1, on the reverse strand, counting down.
TCCTTTTGCCTGTAAATTTTACTGCAATGAGATAAAAATTAATCTGGTCAATAGGTGAACTCTACTGTTCTGTGTTGTCTGAATTTCACGTACAACAGATTCATACTTTAGAAATCAAACATTAGATCAGTATAATTCTAATTCCTGGGAATATCCCTCTGACAAAGGAGGGAGATATTACTTAGAAAAAAAAAAATAATGTCTTTAATTACTATGTTACATAATTCTAAATGTACAATGACAGGAATTATACGCTTCTGTGCTTTCAGCTCCATTACATGGAGGTAACGTGTAGTGGTGTCAGTGTAACATTCCTGTGCATTTTCAGAACCCTTAAGAATAGTTTTATTTCCTGGAAATTATTTTATAGAGATGACTTGGATAGCACAGATCAAATGTATTGGTAATCAAAACTTTAACTTGGTCTGTGACAATGTTCTAATAATTCAGTTCCCAAATATTCAAGCAGTCATTATTTCAGTGCAACTTTTAATATCTAACTAAATAATAGAATAAATAAAAGCTACAGCTGTTGCATTTAAGCCATTCTGAAACTTGCTTTCCAGTAAAAAAAGTTATATGATTTTCTAAACCTTTTTAACCTCGTCAGCAATATTTCAAACTAACAGTTTATTCAATTAAAAAGGAACATTTAAAAACAGACAATATTTTTTAAGTATCTTAGCAACAGGTGATTGAATCCTTGCCTGGAACTATGAGACAAGTTTTGCCAAATGGGCTGCATTTTAACAATATCTTTCATATAGCAAATGGAATAAATCTAATATTGTTTTGGACAAGTTACATAAATTACATCATAATACAAAATTCTTTATGTGTTTTCAACAACAATAGATGACGGACCCATGAAAGAAGTGAGAAAAAAGTACATGATTTTGCCCTCTCCAGCCGTAGTAGTTAAAAGCAGGTAGCTAGTTCAGATACTTGCTCCCAACATTTTTGCTTAAATACTTCTTCCACCTTTCACACAGAAGGACAGCATACAAGCTGCAGCTCTGTCTCTGAGGTAATTTCGTGGCTTAAGAGAGAGTCTTTAAGAAAATATCCATGAAGAATATTGATTAGGCATCTTGTCTCTCTGTTAAAATGTCTTCTGAGGGGTGGTTGGATGAGGACATGACACAAAACTTCTGAAAAATCAGTATATGTCACGTGTAGTCTGTTGATTTTGAGATAGCTCTCTGAAGACTGCTCTGAAATATTACCCTAAAACTTTTAGCGTCCAGTATGGATACTATACTATCATGTGACAATCTCTTAGCCAAAAGAAACCAAGTAAAACCAAAAATGCTACCAACAAAGCTTGGCCTTTAGTTGAAGCTTGCTTCTACACATGTATATGACATAAAAATGACCCCGTCCAAGATATCAGTCCATTATCAGTGAATAGAAATTAATTGTCCATGACCAGAACAATGAGAATGGAGTTGAGCAATGCTTAGGTATTACAGAGTCAACTTTTTCAAAGATATTGCAGTAACAATAAAAAACCTCCCTTTGGTGAACCAAAAGAAAAGCTTTTTCCGCAGTGGGCTCAGAGTGCAAATTCATCTGCAAACAGAAGGTATTTTATTTCCCAGTCTAATGTTGTCCCCATCTTAATCACAAGCCTTTTTTCTATATCCAGAGATCCCTGTATGCCTTTGAATCTTTTGCTAGAGTAATTCTTAGGGAAAGGCCAACAACATGAGCTGTGACCAGAAAGTGCCACCTGAGAGAAACATGAACTACTGCAGACAGAAAAGTTTGACATGGCCACTCTATATCCACGACTAATCAGTTGTCTCTTTAACAGCAGCACAACTTCTTACCAATGACAACCATGGCTCCCATAGTCTCCCACTGAAAAATTCTTCACAGAAGAAATGGTAATTAGAATAGAGTAGAATAGAATAGAGCAGAACAGAACAGAATAGAAAAGAAATTTCAGTTGAAAAGGACCTACAATCATCTAGTCCAACTGGCTGACCACTTCAGGGCTGATAAAAAGTTAAAGCATGTTATTAAGGGCATTGTCCAAATGCCTCTCAAGCACTGACAAGCATGGGGCATCAACCAGCTCTCTAGGAATCCTGTTCTAGTGTTTGACCACCCCCTCAGTAAAGAAATGCTTCCTAATATCCAGTCTGAATTTCCCCTGATGCAGCTTTGAACCATTCCTTTGTGTCCTGTCACTGGATACCAGGGAGAAGTGATCAGCACCTCCTCCACTTCCCCTTCTCAGGAAGCTGTAGAGAGCAATGAGGCCACCCCTCAGCCTCCTTTTCTCCAAATTAGACAAATCCAGAGTCTTTAGCTGCTCCTCATAGGATTTCCTTCCAGTCCTTTAACCAGCTTTGTTGTTCTCATCTAGACACAGTATATTAAAATTGTTATACCATCTAGGCGAATTTCTTCAAGACTAAAATGATGATAAGTGTGAAATTGCGTATTCTGACTCTCATTTTTCTTCCACCCAGTATGTCTTGTCTATCCACCATCAGCAGAGTCCCAAACACGTTTAATACTCTTCCAGGAAAGCAGTAAATATTGTTATGCCTATGTCTGTGCTCTTCTTTGTTGTTAAACAGAAGGTGTTCTTCATTCACAAATCATAGAAATGGAACTTCTTAGTGCTCCAAATTCCACCTTATAAGATTGCTCAGTATTTCACTATCTGCCACTAGTAGAAGTCAATAACTAAAAGTTATACATAAAGATCATTGAAATCAACTGAAAAAAAAAATTAGGTGAAATATCTTCAGTGAGTTAGTTATTTCTTTTTATTATGAGCAGTATAGTTTAATAAATAGAATATTGGAGCATAAACTGAAAAAACACTGGGTTCTATTGCTAGCTTTTCCTCTAGTTTGCAAAGGACATTGGCAAATCACTTCTTTTCTTTGCACCTGTTTCCTCTTCGCAAAATAATATTTATTTTCTTTGACTTAATATTTCTGATCTCCGTAAAACTTAAATATTGTTATGCTACAATCTTTCAATATATAATCTGATTTATAAAATTTCAGTCAAAAATAATTCGTGAAAAAGTTCCAAGTATATTGTACTTCAAATTGGATTATTTCTTTCTTTTTTTTCTTTTTAATTGAGTAGAGTTCATTTTTAACTTAGAAAGGAAAATTAAGGATATGTATGTATTTATATGGGTCACAATTTCTCAGGAGGTTCTAATACAAATGTATGTGGAATGTTACATATTTGTTATGCTGTTTAAAATAATACAAGTGCTAGTTAAAGAGAGTGAACATTTGGAATAATAAGGTAATTCTATACACTTCAAAATTAGAACAATGGTACATATTCTGTTACTGCCAGATTCCTGTCATCCTTTAGTTCAGCTTTTAGTTATACGATATCTCTAATGGGATATTTTCAGACTTTTAATGTTGAAAACAAGTTATAAACAATATTCATACCAGCTGTATCATTGGGAGGTAAATGAATCAAGTATTTCAGTGCAATAAAAAGAAATAAAAAAAGAGATACAGCTATACTAACATGGAGACAAAGACTTACTTTCCCTTCTTTCCATATCTTCATCACAATTTAAAAAGCTTCACCGTTTCAGAGGTAAGTAAGGAGATGTCCATACACAGCTAGTCTGTTTGTGAAGAATGAAGTGTTTCCCACTTCACATAAGTGAAGAGCATAGTGTCATGCTGAGTGATGAACCGTTCTCCTTTGCTGCTGACAGTGCGTCATGCTATGCCTTCGAATGCACAGCAAGACGTGTTAATGTGTCAAGTCACGCTTCCTTGGAACACCTCACTGGGTTCATAAACACAAGCTCCTGCACATGCACAAGAGAGAAAATCTGAAGGGAATAAAGTAGTGTCAGTAGGAAAGACCAAACCAGTTCTGAAAGCAATGTTGAGCGCAAAAAGTTCTGGAATGGAGACCTGTAAAGAATCATAAAGATACTTTTTCCATTCCAGAAGCTGTTGCCTGAAGGACATGTACAGATGTTATGCATTCAAGAAAGCCACAGGGGTTTTTGATGGGTCAGTGGTAAAGACCCTAAAACAGACCAAAGAAACTGCAGGTCTGCATTAAGGTCTCTTTAAGGTCAATGTTTGCTCATTTCAGAAAGCTAATGACAAGAATTTTTAATGAAGAAATGGGAGGAACATCTTATCTTATCTTACTGAATGTCTACGCCATTAGAAGATAATGGAGCTCACAGCAGTTGCTGAGGCATCCTCTGAAGGAAAGGGTGAATTCAATCTGGGGATAGTTTTGAGAACAGATGCAGAAGTTAATCATCATTTGTTTATCCAAGTTCATTTTAAAATTTGGAAGACTTCAGGGAAATTAAAAATTCATCTAGAAATTATCAGTCTGGGCTTAAATTTAAAATGGTTAGGATTTTGATGAATAAAACCCTCTGATGTAACATACTGCTTCATTTTTATCTGATTTATTAATCAACTAAAGATACATGTCTGTCTGCTTAAGTCCAAAAGCACTCTATCCTTGCACGAAAAGCTGAAAAGAGGTTTCTTGCAAGAGCTTTTCAGTTGTGCTCCCATCCGGATGACTTCAGTAGGAGATATGCTGGTGCTTGTCCAAGAGCTGCCCCTAGAACAGCTCATATATTCCTCCCTGACTGTAGCTCGAGAAATCCTCACTCAGTAAAAATGATCTTGTCAGCTTTTAACAATTTCCTGGAAAATGGCAGGATTTTGGTTAGAACTGGAGCTAGTGTTGTGATTATGCAAAAAAATGTCAGGCCTGCTGGTCTGCTTGGAGAAACCCTCCTCTGTTTTTGTCTGTCCCAGTATCTCTTTCCTTTAGTCAACCGGCTTATTAATGGTATTCACCAAGCAAGACAAATTCTCTAAGCAACCTGATAGTAGTCTTACACAGATGAGAAAGGATTGTAAATGATCACTTGCTCTGGACAGCTTACTCACTCCTGGTTCCTCTGTTCTGAAAAAGCAAGTTAGTTCCTGCATGCTCTTTCCTCTTCTGTTCCTATAACTTCTGCATCATCAGTACAAAATGGAGGGAAGAGGTACCTATTGCTGCTTCCTTTTCACATCTCAACTTAATAACAGTGGTTTCTTTGAAACATTATTACACTTCATGTTATTGACACAAGTAGAAAAGCCTATTTTTGTTTTATCTCATAGCTTCGTTCAGAGTCTCGTTGGTGGCCATCTGAATGAATCAAAAGCGGGGCTTCAAAATGAAGGCTCATATAAAATGAAGGGAATTTTCTCTAGTAGCTTTTGTAAAAATACTTTTCAATCTACCAGTGGTAAAACAATAAGAATATTTAGAGTATTAACCAGCAACTGTTGATATAAAACTAATATCATTGGAAAAAGATTGAGAAGTCTACAGACCCACAGAAAGTATTCACTTTGTGGTTTTTTTCCTGTAATCTGACAACAAAATAATATTTTAGAAATCAGAAGCCTATATTCACATGCCTATGTTTTAATAATATTGTATTCTACTTTTAAATAAAGGAAAAATTAGAGACTCTTTCCCCTTCAGCAGTGGCAGTGGAATAGTCTGCTGAAAGTTCCATTCCATGAAGTGACATTTCTTTTCCAAAATGAATCGTCTGAATGTTCTGCCAATCACACAGTCCAGTTGGCCAAATATTTTCTATTGCTTTGTACAGGAATATGGACACGTGTTCAATGCTGGGCACTTTTGAGAAATTCAGCTTAGAAAATATCACTGAACAGTACAACAAACTTCACCATCTGGAATTTGCTAAAATAGCACTATTCATTCCTTATGTCATTTGCACATCAAGGTGGTTCTTGAGCCTAGCATGTACATCTTTAAACTAAGGTAAATTTTCAATAAATATTCCCTTTTCAATTTATTTGTATGTAAATGTGTAAACCTATCTTTTCCTGTATTTTCAAATGCATAAAATTATTGCCCTCTCTATGCTCTGGGAAAGTGTGTTTTTGGAAAGGGCATTAGGATCATTTTCTTCCATCATTCTGATCCTCCGAGCAGACCAGGTAAATTAGGTGTAGAAGATGCATACAGAAAACATAAAGTGATCATTTCCTCTTCAGTATAGGTAGATAAAGAAGAGCTCTCTCTACTATTCTTTGCTCAGTTCAGGAAATCCCTAATCCCTAGAATATATTTAAATGAGTTCTTTATTTTATTTAAATTAGATACAAAACACACTTGAGTTGCCTAACATGGTTTTGGGAACTGGAGGATTCAGTAAATGTAGCTTAGTAACTTCATATTCAACTCTAAAATAAGGTATTAGGGTGGACAACATATATGCCTAAGTGAATCTGAACACCCACAGCTTTAACTGATTCCAGCTGTTTTTATGCAGTGTTCAGCTTCTCTGATATTCAGATCACTATTAACTACCTACTAACTTCAATCTCTGAAATCATTGAGGAGAGCAGGGATCTCTTGGCTGGAGAAGAGGCAAAGTCTTGTTGTTTGAAAACAAAACTTTCCTATCTGTAAGGCACCTTTCAATGTGCTTTTCAAGTGTATATTGTCCCTAAATTTCCCTTTACTTTGTCTTTGTTTTCTTGTTTTGTTCTATGGGGAGTATTTTGTTTTGGGTTGTTTGGTTTGTTTGTTGTTTTTTTAAAGCTGAACCATGATTTCAGTTGCATTAGTCCAGAGGATATCTTTGGGAGTAGATTCCAGAGAGCTGACTGTGGAGAAAACAGATCATGAGATGAAAACACATGTTGCCTGCGAGATACGTTACCCTTAAAAGTTAACTGATGCAGCACGAAACTCTGCAGCCCACTAGCTTACTCTCTGTCAGGCAGCTGAAATGGTGGTGAGAAAGAGCTGCTCCTGGAAGGCAATAGCAGAGCCCTGGGAGCGGGAATTTGAAGGGGCAGCAGCAGAGGATGAAACAGCAGGAGGACCGGTAGAAGCAAGCATGAGAGGCAGTAACAGTATTTTGTACGGATCAGCTCGTGAAAGGGATGAAGAAGTAAACAGTCGAGTTTACCCAACAGTGAGTTGGAAAACCCAGTGCAATATGCAATGCTTGAACGTGAAGGTACCTGTAACGACACTGCTGTACAAGACATTACATTAAACTACATCACTACTGAGCTAGCTCTAAGTGAACTGGAGGAATTAGACCCATACATGGGAAGGTTATAGATATATAGCAGGGTGGTGTAGGCACTGGCTCACTGGCACAGTTCTTGGAGGCTGTCTAATTGTGTTGGGATGGCATCGCTCTCCATTTGTTTGGCTTGCACATACAGATGTCACCTTTCAGCCCTCGGCTCCATGGGTAGTTCATTCAGTGACTGTTCTAGTCCGCCCTTTCACAATCAATTACTCAACATAGGCAGACCCGAATACTTTTTTTTTTTTTCTTTTAATGCACTTCTTACACTTATAAGACACATTATTAAGTTTTGATGTTTTGGATTCAGAGGGAGAACTTGCCCAAAGGTCATTCCTAGTTATAGCGAAGTGGTTACTTTTCAATAATGGCTCCTTAGAAGAGCCTAAAAACTATCTTTGTACTTCATGCCACCATGGTTTGTATTATTTGTAACTTAAGTCTTGATTTTACATTTTGACCACCTGAATAATACTTCATCTACATTTACTGGGGCTCTGAATACAATAGAGTGAAGGATGTACTTACAGGTTTGAAGTTACATATATTGTTTCACCTGTCAAGTATCCTCTTCAATCATTAATTACCTGGTAGTCACCAGGTATCATCACTAATCTATGATCATTAAATATAGTCCCCTAATCAAAACTACACAGTCAAAACCCTCAAGCATTTAATGCTGTCTGAGACAGAAAACGACACAGGCATCAGGATCTAGCATTTGCTAGTAAATGTAATGGTTTTGAAATTACCAAACATTTCAGTGAAGATATCAGAATTAAAGTTGCATAGTTCCTGGCTGCAAGACATACAGTCAGTCTAACTACTGTACAGGTTGCCTTTGCGATCTAAAATAGGAATATATTTTAATATGCTTTTCTATTTTAAAATATACACAGAAACAATGATAAGGACACTAATAAATGACACATAGTCCTTAAGAACAATTTGTGCAAGCAGCTAGTACATTATTAAATATATGACGCAGTCAGACTGATGAAGTTTTAATTTGAAAGTAACTTGTTTACATAGTTGTTGATTTTAAAATATTAGAAGCCAGATAAAACCTCCTCTAAACTGGTTGTATCATTGAGATACATTTGCAAAATGCTTTCAGAAGGAAGAAATGAATAAAATAGATAGTAAATCATAGTGCTCTCTGAAAGTATTAAAAGTATCCTATGTCACTGATACCTACTTTGTTCCTCTCACTTTGGACCTCACAGACTGATAAGAAAGGAAAAGCGTTATAACCCAGAAGTAAAACTGTTGCGTGATTATAACCCTGACAACCTCCTCCTAATGAGCTTCCCTGCAGATAGAGAGAAGAAAAAGCTTTGATCTTTCAGAGTGAAGGATCTGAATGAACCACTGTTTTAAGGAAAGGAATCTGATTAGGTCTACTCCCCTACTAATCAAAGTCACAAGCTACCATTTGAGGTATTTGTGAAATTCAGATAAGATTAGTTGCTCCTTGGATAAGCCACTGCAGTCAGTAGGAGCTAATTTTGTCTGGGATATGACCACAGGAAGTATCACAATGGGAAATGAAGAATAATCTTGGCGGGTATTTTACAGGGTAGAACACCTTCTATTAGAGAAAGCAAATCAATGTTAAAGCTTTGTAATCACTCTCATGATTAACAATTCTGTCTCATCAACATCATCATTACCACCACTATTTGACAATGTGCTTTAAGTTGTACGAAATTTAAACGAAAGGTAGTCCTGTCTCTAAGTAGCTCGAACGATAAAAAAAGTGGATATGTTTATTTATGACAACTCCCCTGAAGTCTGTTAAACTGCCTTATTTACACAAGAGCCGTATTTGACTTGAGAATACCTCTTACATTTGGTAAACATGGATATTAAACAGATGTACGTATGTATATAATGAATAATAAATAAGCTGATAACTTATATCAATTTCCTCTCCTTTATCATTTCTTTGTCCCACTGAAAGTAGGATAGAATGACATTTGCAGAACTGTCAGGCTGGGAGGCAAAAATAGACATATTGGTGTTTATTTTAGATCATTTATGGAAATGAGCATTTAGAGAAACAGGGAATGTCTGAATGAGGATCATAAGAATATCTCTGCTTGATAAAGCCTTTTCTGAACTGCACTACAGTTCAGATTTGGGCAAGAGCATCTCCTTGCTTATGTATTATCTGTGGCTAGCAAACACCACACACAGCACATGGCTTTTTTCTGATTCATAATTTTAATCAAAACACCCTTAAAAAATGAGAGTGGCCATTTAGATATACAAAGGAAGTAAGATGGATTTCAACCAGGTAAAAGAAACTCAAACTGTTAGTTTTAGATTATTCTAAATTTTTAAAATAAATAAGACTTTTGTAAAGTAATAACAATTGTTTTATGATGTAAAAAATAAACAGATAAAATATGTTCAGCAAAACTCTTCCCACTGCTAAACAAGGGCATTATCCTGAACAGATTTAGACATTTAAGGGTCGTACAAAGGACCCAGTATTTTTTCTTTTGGAGCTGTTATAAAACACCTACATTAATTTCCATCAGATTTTGAGATATATTTGTAGGGGATGGGGGGAGGTTTGTGGAGATCAGTGACTCATTTCAAGCTGTCACTGTTATTTGTGGTCAGCCCGAAGCAACTGATAACGGAGCATTATCTGCTAAGAGAAAAGGAGGGCAAGAAAGGGATTATGTTTTGTTGTTCGTTTAAAATTAATTACCCCCATCAAAATGCAGCCTTGAGAATTTAATTAAGCAGCTGCCTAAATACTGATATTTAGGGATGTTAGGCATCTTATGTCAGCCTACTGAACAAATGGTACAATAAAGATGCAAACTGCTTTGTTTGATTGAAGACTGAGCTTTCTCACTACTTAGTTCTCAAACCATCTGGCTATGTTTGAAGAATGTGGGATGGTAGCTACTCTAACTCTTATCTAATGATAAGACTCTCACTGTCAAACATGTGCTCCAGAAAGCAAATATTACACTCTTTTAGGCTTATAAAGCCTTCTTATTTCTCTAGTGAAAGAGTATGTTTTAAAGACAATAAATTCCAAAGCCTGAATGATAATATTTTTCAATGATCTAAAATTTCCAGATCTTTCAATGACAATTCAGAAATAATGAAATTGCTTCAAGAGGCAGTATTCATCCAGTTATACTTAGAGGACAAGACAATTTGAAGTTTCTCATTTATTACACAACCATCTCCAAACATAAAGAGGGCCTGATTCTCAACACTTTCTGAATAACTGGGCCTCCTCCCAAGTTGGGCTTTTGGTTGGTTGTGGGGCTTTTTTTTCAGCTCAGATACTTGAAGTTAAAAACCATTCACGAAAAAGTTGGCTCTAGGAACTCAGCTTCACAGTCCTTCACAACTTTCCCCCTGCCAAAAATCTCACATCACTTCATTTCCTTATATTCTCGCTCTACAGTACCAGTCTGCACTGCTTCCACTTTCATTTCCAACTGCGTTGTCCACACTGCCACTTTGAATTAGGACATTTTTTCTAGCACTGCTCCTCATCTAACACCGTTTCTTCATTTACTTTCCTTTCAACAGCCCATTTTTTCTGACGACCTCTTAGAAGAAATCTCACACACAAATCCACATTCTGTAGCAGCCTTATTTGTAACAACTTCTACATGAAAAAAATAATAGAGTGTAGGAAAAAAAAAACACAAATGTGCTATTGACCCTTGTAGAGACACCTGGATACAAGGAAGAGCTGTAAGAACACAATCACGCTCTGTGTGAATCATTAACAGTTCTCTACGGATTACCAATGGGTTCACACATCTGTAAAGGTGGGCATCTAATACCAAGTTTCTCATTAAATTGCAAACTAGTGTAAAAGCAAATTTAATAGTTTGATTTTTCTGTTGAATAGGATTTGTCTTTGCTGGCACTGTACTCTTATTTTTTTCCCCTTTTCTAATCCATGCTTTTCTGAAAAGAGTTCATTACTTTCCAAAGGCCATTTTTTATTTTAAATTGTTTGATGAAGTCTGAAAGAATTTAGTTTCTTCAAAAGAAGGGTGTGTATCTGATGTTGACCCTTCAGATAAAATCAGATAAGATTTGTCTGTTGATTGCAGGAGCTTAACTCTCACCAAATGTTTCAACTGGGGTTTTTTGTTGTTGTTTTGTTTTTGGTTTTTTTTCTTTACTGGAAGAGTTCATTGTATTTCTGCAATTGGCTCGGAAAAAGGATGGCCTCTGCTTCCAAAGGGGACGATATTTCAGTCTTTTTATATTTGTAAATGAGAAGTGGTTGTTGGAATGGAAATATTGAGGTTCAGAACCTCTGCTGTCAAGCACTAGGGGAAGCATCTCGTATTACTGGACACACACACATGGTTATTTTTTAAAGTCAAATAGACATTGAACTCGCTTATGCATATTCCTAGGGTCAGAGATTTAAGTGATGCTCCTATGTTGCAGTGATGCTCCCATCCAGGTGGGTGCTGGATGCCTGATAACTGACCAGCAATTGCGCAATCCGACCGTATGTTTTTCACATATATATTATTTCCTGATTTAAAACATGAAACTAGATTAAATATCAGATGAGCTCATTTTACAGGTGCATAAATATAAAAGCTGCAGTTCAAGAATGTATACTGACTGTAGTGTGCACTAGGTTCTTTGGCAAAAGAGAGGGGAAGAAAACACAACCATTATCTAGAGTATATACTTGCCTATTTCACAGCAATATAAGCATGCTATAAGCAGTGGAAGACAGGCTTCTTAAAGCTGAAAGCATCACAAAGCAAGTGAGTATTGAGCAGACTGGTCCCAAATCACCACCTCATGCAGAAGTTCAATATCAGCAGTTATATTCCACAAACTACATCTGTAAACAGATTTTGGGTGTAAAGCAAAAACCTTTGAGCTTTTGCTATTGGTTCTCAAAGAATTGTTTCAAATGCAAAATCTTTGGAACATTCATATCCAACACTGACACACAAAGAGAACTGGTTTGAGAACTGATTTGTCTGAGGCTGATATGTAGTGTTGATAAATTCGTATCGATGGGCTTTGGGGATTTTGATGAGGAGAGCTGACTTTCCTTTGGCTGTTGTAACAACTGATAAGATTTGCTGGCTAAGAGATCTGAGAAGGATTCACTTTTGAACAGCAAGAAAAATGCATACTTCTTTTTGAGATGACTATGAATTAATACCATTTCTTGAGAAGCCTTCAGTTTTTGTTATGTCACCTATAAGCATCTTTCTAACAGGAAAATTATGTACAGCATATAGCAAACCGTAGTTGTTTCCTTTTTTTCTCAAGGGGTTTAAAATCGATGTTGTATTAATAGATTAAACATATTTACTTGTAGAAGACATAGCCATCTGAAGTGAAAAAATAGAATTTAAAGGTGAAAGGGTTATCAGCTCAAGAAAATTGTCCTGACACCAGTCTCCTGCAATCTTGGGCAGATGAATTATGTGATTTTAAATGAGATCTCTTTGGTAAATTTTGCATGCTAAGCCAAAAAATTAATATGAATTTTTCAAAAGGATTTCTATCTTGCATTTGTCCCTCACATATTCAAAGAAAATATTTTGCTTTGAAAGAGAATGTTTTTATTAAAGCCTTTAGGTTTTTGCTGAAAAGATCTATGCCATGTTTTATTTCAAATTCTGATGCACTTGTGCATGCATGAGTTTGAGCATGTATATCTGTTTCTATGTGCCCAGACACGTACATATTTTCTGTGTATGCACGGAAAACACAGATATCCACATACGCAGAAAACCAGTAGTTAAAAAGACTTACTTGAAGTCTTTTGAACTACAGACACTTTAAGCAGAATTCATCAGGGTTAGGTCAAATCCTTTGACCTGCTCATTTTTAAACAGTAGTAGATCTCAGTTTTATAAGATGTATTTTACAAAGACAATCTTGCTGCTCTTATGAAGCAAATATTGCTTTTGTCTGTCAGCTTTAAACCATATTTCAGAAGACTTTCTTGCCGTTATGGATAAACATTAGAAAGAAGAGGAAGAAGAATAAACAAACCAAAACAAAACAAATCTCTCTCTCTTCAGCATAGCTGCATTCAGCTAGGAATTCCATGCTATTTTATAGACTTCCCACTTTACCATAGGCAAAGCCATTCTGTGCCTTAATTTCTTCTTCTGTAAGTAGGAGGATTAAAATAGATAGAATTATTAGTGGAATGCCACATCCATGAGAGAACTGTGAGTGGTAGAGATTGAAATGAGGCACTGAATAATTAAAGCTGTTCCCTCTCCATGTTGAAGGACCCCAACCTGCAGGCTAAGGGGAAGCAGGAACTCTGTAAACCCCCAGGAGTCATTCCAAGCCTCACACTTGCCCACAATATGCCTTGGATTTGCCTTACAAAGCCTCATCGCATAGACAAAGATTATGAAAAGGAAGGAGGATAACAGGATCCCCGACTCCACAACCAGGATTAGATGGATCCATCCAATGAGCATCCCTGACAGGTAAAGGATAACATCCCCACTTGTGAATTGATGTAACTTGATGTGTCTTTAATAAAACTGAAATGAAAGTCTCAACCTGAGTATGGACTCAGATCAGATAGTTTTAGCAACCTGAATAACCTGGCCCTTTCTCTAGCCCTGAGACAATGTCCCATATTGACCTCATCCCTGCTACTCAAATATCCCACCCTCCAAAGAGAAGCAGTACATTCAAGCCATCCATTGGCAATGGATCCTGCCCCACACCACCTCCCAGGCATCTCCAGCTAGCCCTGAGTCAAGGACCACGTGGGACAGGCGGTTGAGTTCCCTCGCACAGTTTGTGTTACTGCTGCGTTCACAGGGCTTAGTCCCCTGGCCGTCACTTCTTGTCATACTCATTACACTCGGCGATGCTGCTTCTGATTTTTGCTTTATTGTCCTCCTGGCTAATGTCATGAGAAATCTATCACTGAAGAACTGTATGAGTACAACATGTAACAGTACCTGAGAGTTGTTAAAATAAAGAGTAGGAACAAGAAACTTGGACTAAATCAAATGTGAAACTTAAAATTCGTTGGCCTTTGCCAAAAGGTTAAGCCAGTTTACAGAGCCCTGCCTAGGACCACAGGAAGGGAGGTGGGAGTTAAAACAAAAAAAAATGCAAAAATGAGTCATTAGTGACATTACAAAAATACAAGCGTATGAAAATCTGAGGTGCTTGAAGCTCTACAGAACCAAAAGGTTTGTATTCCTGATCTAGCCATATGAGGTAGTCGACGTTTGAAGCTCTGTGTCTGAGTTTCTCCGTTTTTGGATAGATGATGCAAGTAAAAGTACCAAGCCTGTGGTTGAGGAGCAGAAATGCCCTGAGTGTCTGGGCAGGGGAAACAACAGGAGTCAACAGTGTGCCATGGCAGCATCCAGGGCCACCAGCAGGCTGCAGGATAGGCAGGCATCATCCCTGGAGCACTTGGCCTGTAAGGAGGGGAGGAGGGAGCTGGACTTGGTCAGCCCAGTAACGGACAGCTTTGGAGACTAACAGCAGTCAGCCTGCACCTCAGGAGTGCAGCAAGAAGGGGGACTGCTTGCTGCAGGGCTTGGACAGAGGATGAGAGTCAAGAGGCACAAGTTGAAACAAAGGGAGTTCTGCTTGGATGTATTTAGAGAAGAGGTTTTGCAGGCTCCATCCTTGAAGTTTTCCAAGACTCAACTAGAAAAAGCCCTGAGCAACCTGCTCTGACCTCGTAGTAGACCCTGCTCTTAGTGTCCCAAGGTCGTTTCCATGCTGAATTATTCTGTGATCCTATAATCCCATAAATTCAAACTGAATTGCTGGTAATCAGTGTTTTGGGTGTTTATTTGCAGTGAAGACGCCAATCTTCTTAAATCAATCATAAAAAACATAGTTTTATTAAGGACACTAACTTTTTTTTTTACTGTACAACTTTTTTCTTGCACTACAAGGGCCATGTTGTAAATTCAACATCAATTTAGTGTTGCATTTTATATTCAAAACAGAAAAAATGTCAGAAAGAAATAAAGACAAACCAGATCCTCAGCAGTTGCCTAACTCTAAGCTTATTTCTATTGCACAGAAGTCAACCAAACCAGCAATAGGGTAGTGCCAAAGATCATCAGAACAGTCTGCCAAAGAAAAAGCCTTAGGCCTAGCTGCTGCTACTGGAAAACCCCAGACAAATGCCTGGCAAAGAACTGGCCCTGGACTTACACATTGTTATTGTGGAGGAGGGAATGATGACACAGTTTCCTGCACAATATTTATACACTTGTGCCCTGGAGCCTTGGCTTCTCACTTCAATGGATATAAGAAGCAAATGAACTGCAGAAAAGGCATTTGTGTTGCCTAAGGTGTTGCCGTGACTATTCATAGTTTTTTTTTCTTTCTATTTTACCTTAAATTCCTACGTTCCCATGACCATCTTAAATCAATAGGAGTACGCCATCATCGCACAGAGTTTGCCATCGCCAAGGGCAAAGCAGGCTAATGGAGAAATGAAGACATCAGAAAGACAATATGAGGTGCCACAGTCAGACAGAAACAGTGCTGAGAATTAAGTTCAGGTCTCCTGACTCCCTCCTACATGGCTTCATTCCCATCCAGACAGATTGTGATGCTTATATTGCTGTGTGATTACAGCAAAAGTGAGTCCTTTGCGTGCACTAGCACATTTAGGCTCCTAGCCTTATGGATATCTTTTGGGATAAAGGTATATATAGCTTGTACAATTTATGTCAAACCCATAATTCCAACATTATTTCAGATATACACTTATAACAAGGTCACCAAAGGATATTTCTCCCAGGGCATTGCCTCATTTTCTTCTAATCATTGTAACTATTCCTGGACTACGTGTGGGTTTTGAGGCTGGTCTTTCATTGTGAAGTAGATTTAGATTGCTGTGAATTTAACAGTATAGAGAGGAATTGGTAAAACTGAGAGAAAGAACATGATTTATTAACATGGTAAGTGCAGAGACAGCATTCTATAAAATATTTTGAGATTATGCTTAAAACTTTATAGGTGTTTCCTGAAATGTTTAACAAACCTCTCTTTGCAGGTAAAGCTACTTTAATTAAGAAGCTGCTTTTCAGATCTTCTGAGCAGTGGAGTTATACTAATATTTATTTTTTTCTAGTTCATAGGCATGATAACTGACTTTAGGATCCTGCTATACTAAATTCTCTGCATTGATATACTAGGAGCCAGTTTAGATCCAAAAAACTTAGAAAGGCAAAATGCTGAAAAAGTGAAAGATGCAACAAGTTATTTTCATGGGTAATCTATCAAGCTGGCAGCAGAGACTAGGCATTTTTAGGTTTCAGTCTCTGATTAAATCACACTGTCTACTACAGAAGAGGAGATAATTTTGAATCTAGAAGAATAATGCCTACAAGGTGAAGGAGATTCTGATCTGTTATATTGATGTACCAAAGTAAAGTAAATAGGAAAAAATGCAATTTACACAATTATACTAGGATACATCCTCAGGTTTGCAATAATAGAAACATGCTAAGCAGCCAATATGGATTCAGTATGGCAGGACCAGGCTATTAGGGGCAAAACTTGTCCCTTTTCAAAGTTTCACCATTTCTGCTAAAGATCTGTCAAGATGACATGAAGATCTGTCAAGATGACATGAAGCTACCTACTTCTTACTCCGGTCTAATATACCTAAGATGTATGCAGGTACTGTGATGGCACGATACCAACACTGGTAATTTCAAAACACACAGCTGTTTCACTCAGCTCTTAAAGTGCATGAAAATCGGTGTTATGCTGTGAGCAAACGACAGCAGAACAGAGGCCAAAAGAATGCTCTTGAACGAGGTGGAAATGTTAAGTTTTCTTAGTGTTTGCCATGAGTTTTGTCCTAGTGCCAGAGCGGTTTCTATGCACATTTCTCACAGAGTGAAACAGAAATGATGGCTCTACTGCAGCTTTTTCTCGGTCTGTAGCAATTTATCAGCATGATACCAATCTCTGAGATGTCTAGCTGTTGTTCTTCTTTGAAAATATAATACAGCTAAGATAAACAGTGCTGCTTTACAGAGAAAAGACAGAAGAATAAACAAAGGTTCTAAAATGGCAATCACTTTCCTTCATCCTGAAAAATTTGTTACTAGAAACGGAAGTTCACAGGCAGGAGAAGGAAACAGAGAAGACACTATTTCTCAGTCTTGGAACAACTGAGGACTTCAATTTTATTTGCTACAGAAAAAGAGCTGCCATTTCAAAAGTTCAAAGTAAATGAGACCATCTATATTAAAAAAAAAAAGTCTTTATACAGAATGTCAGTAAATACTCTGTTAAATTTATTTTTTAAATAGTTCTTGTTCAAATAAATAGACCCTAGGTGAAGAGGGGTTATGCCTTCAGTGAGGGCTGAAGGATTTAGAATACATAATAAGACATTTCTCCAGGAATTAGAAATAACAAGGGGAAAAAAAAAAACAGTAATTGAAATATTTACCAGCCAAACCAATGGTAACATCAGAAACGTATGAAGACCTCTCAAAACCCAAAATATTTACTGCAGGACAGCAGCTATTTGCCTTTGCAACATGTGAGAGATTAACACTAACTTCCCTCTGAAGAATGCTGCATTAACAGGCTTCCTTTAGAACCTAGTGGGAGTAAAAGAACTCTTTAAAATACACTCATTTTTCAAGGTCAAAACTGAAACTGCACTCTATCCTGTGGCATTTTCGAAGGGAGGACTGAAAGTTCAATGGCCTTTCTGAAAACCCAATGGCCTTTCTTGCTTTAATCTTTTCCCCACCTTTGGAAGGAAATTTAGATGTGCCATAGTCTGACTTCTTTTTTCTTAGAGACAAATCCAGAAGGGTGATCTCATTTTACCTAACTTAGACATCTAAGTGTTTTCTATCTAAACCTAAGCTAGTCATCCTTTGCTCATCAGAGCCAAAAGAAAGAAATAGATAACTCCTAGAAGCATAATCATTTCAAGATAACTCCTAGAAGCATAATCATTTTAACTTTTGATAGACATCTAACTTTCCGCTTAAACTAAGTTATCCAAGAATATATCTTGTGCATGTCTCAGCTGTGCCATGACCCCATTACAAGAGAGACCTGAGTGCTGAGCTGTCTCCTTCTTTGCTCTGGTTTCCATGCAGAGCAAACTTGAGAGGAGCAAAACCACTCACCAGAGGTCAGTTTGGTTGCAATTGGAGACAATTGAGATGATTTGTTATCTTAAACATTTGACATAATTATTTGTCTCCAAAGAGACATTGGGGAGGGTTGATGGTGTTCAGACCTAAATGGTTGAGGTTTTGTGTGATGATCTTACTCAAAATTAATTTCAACATGTTTGGCATCTTGCACTCCATTTTTTACTTGCATTATGCCGGGCAATTTTTACAATGATTATACAAGACTTCTATCTGCTTATTCAATTTCTCCTCTATGTGTGAAGTAGGTAAGTTAATTATGGCTAGCTAAAATCACTGGGAAGAGATAGGTTGGAATTAGTTCACTGCAATGAAAATCTGCACTAATAAAGGTTCTACAGTCAGTAGTTAGAAACCCGTGCAATCATCTTCCATTGTAACACAGAAACTAACCATGGGTTTAGATGTTCTTTATTGACTGGTTTTGTTTCTCTAACGAAACTTAGATGGGATTTCCACTCTGGGAATACTGTTTAGCAGGAACCTCATTGCATCTATTAACTGCACAGGAATCAAAAAATACCTGACCCATGCAATGCTGATTGAATAGTTTTCTTACAAAAACATTTCTTTTAGGTTTTAAAGGCAGACTTTACTCACAGGCTACTACGACTTCTATCTCTACTGCAATCTGTACTGCAACACAATATTTTTAATATTCTTATAATCTAGACTAAGTTTAGATATAATTTTTTTTTCTACTGTCAATAAATCCTTCTTTCTGTCTTCAATGACAGGTAAAATTACAGGACAATTTTACAGGGTTAGCATAAAGAAATGTTTTGGAGTTTTTTTGGGGGAAAAATATCGGAAGTCTATATATCCAGAAGAACAATAGAAGATTTTATACATATCTATATTTAGTTTGTTTATAAAATTATCAAAATTAGTTTTCCATATATTAAGTTACAGATTCTGATACTCTTAAGAAATCAACAAGAATAACACTGTCTGTTCATGTTTGTGGTCTAGTTTGCAGAACAACACCCAGAAAAATGGATACAATCCAGCTCAGGAATGATGCTTTTGAAACAAAATTTGTGGTGTAGAAATGAATAACTACTAGAGCACACAGCTGCCAACTCTGGAATTCAACATTCCACATTACACTTAACCATAAAAAATGAAGAGGACCCATGTTCAAAGGCAAATGTAGTAAAACATTAAATTAATTTTATAGTGTGCACATTATAGGTCAAGCATGTCTGAAAGTTCCCAAAGCAAACTTCAACAATGTCACTGAAAAATATTTAACATGGAATAACATAAGCAAAATATAATAATAAAAAAGTTATTTCTATTGTCTCTCTCTTCTGTCTCTTCATTACACTTTTAATAATAGATGAGGTAATTTAGGGTATATATCAAAATTTTCTCTTGCTTTTTCTGGGCTTAGTTCTAATGATTTGACTCACACTGACTAAAATGTTACCCATAATAGTGACTCATTCAGTTCAGTGCTACTTTCTTTGAGATGAGTTATTATTCAAGAAGAGCATTTCCACTATACCATAACATTATCATACTTTGTATTTCAAGATTTCATCTTTTTTCTTTTAAAAAAACAAAACATTTATTGGTATATTCACATTATTTTCTAAATCTAAGGGAAGGATCTTCAGCTAGGTTATAAAAACAGAGGTCCCCTAAATCCAAGAATCCAGGACTACAACATAGCAGCAAATACTGATCACAAGTTCAAGAAGGAAAAAGTACATATGTTTTTATGAAACTAATGACATGAGCATAAAAATAATAATTTCCAGGTTGCCATCATTCCTGAATAACATTCCTGTTCAGGAGAACTGGAAGCATCCATTTCTGTTATAAGTATTTTCAGCTGGCTTCTTTTCTTTATGTGATATTAAGAAAATACAATTCCTACATAGAGAATCCCAGCATTTATTTAGAAGATAATGACAGAAGTTTTAAGAGGTACTAGAATATAAAATGTACCAGAAAACCTGATATGAGGAATAATAGATACCTGAAAAAATAAGCATGCAGGTAGCCTTGTTATGGTTCACTTTTTTCCCCTGAAATGCTTTGATTTTTCAGACATTAGATTATTACCCATGGGTCATAACTACCAGTAAGAAATGAATTTCATTCCAAACCTAATCAAATTCTCTGAAGTACTTGCGATCAGTCCAAAAGACTGAAGCACGAAGCCAGGACTGCATAAAAGCTTGGAGAATTGTTTGGTTCTGTTGTGGGGAAGGTACAAATCTGGTGCCTGAGACGCCTGAGATTTTCAGTGAGAAAAAGAACAGTGAGGGCTAAAACATGGGGAGAGCTACCATTTGCAGTTTTCATTACTTTTCTTTGATGCAAAGATTATAAATGAGTCAACAGCAAATTCTAAGCACTCATGACAGTGTGGGAAGTGATAATGGATAGAAAGAAAAAAAGGGAGAATGAGAAAAAGAGAATAGAACAAGTAAAGGAGGTCATGTGGTGAAGGAACTTGTTATAGTTAGTAGGTTTTAGAAGTATTCTCCTGGTTCCCACATGATTGTGCCATGTAAAACACCTGAGTATCTCTCAGGTCTTTCCCCTCCACTGATTTTTTGCATGACACTATGCAGAGTGATCACCTCTATAGCCAGATGAATAAGTAAAAAGGCAGAGTCAACCACACAAATGTGTAAAAGAGATCAGGAGACCTAAGAAGCTGCTAGGAACTTGAAGCCTTGTTCTATCATCACTTAGTAGGTGGGATTCGGATAGTAATCGCTGGAACATAGCAAGATTTCAGAAAAACTCAGAATTTATGAGACTCCCCACTTACGCATAATTGAAAGATCAGGGAAGTTAGCTTGGATTCCAAGATCTGTGATAGTAATCATGCAAAACTCAGCGGGTTTGGAACTTGTGAGTGACACAGACATTTTCTTCATTTAAACTAACATTTTGTAATTATTTATCATCTCAAAAAGACATGGCAGCATGGAGATTTGCATTATATAAATATACACCTATTTTTATTGATGCTTCTTGGCCTTCAGCCTTTGGTACAGCAACATAGAGAGTGTGAATTCATGCATCACATTCACTTTTTTTTGGCTTGTTTGGTTTTTTTTTATTAGATATGCCATCAAAAACTGGTGTGAAGATTTCGAGATTGACAGAGCGTACTTTGTCATGTTAGCACTCAAATAAGTTATCAGTCAAGCAGGAGCATTATGAACAAGCCATAACATAAAGTATATGCTCTGAAAGGTCTCTGAACAATACATTGCAATAACACAGCACAAATGTCACTGGTAGAAATAAAGTATGGAAACAAAATAAACTCTCATGCTTCAGGGCATAGATCGAAAAGGCTTTACACTCAGACTAAAATTTTCAAGGATTGAATCTTGTTATTCAGTACAAATGCATTGCCTAGTACAATAGCATCACTGAAGTACCTTGCTACTGTAGTAACAACCACCACAAAACCAGTGTGATAATTGCAACAATAGATATTTTTAATAAGGGTATAAAGAAACCTTTCCCTATATGTAGAGAGGCTCAAATGATGATTTCTTCCACTGTCTTCTGAATTATCAACCATTACAGAATGCCTCCAGCAGCACCGTCAAGTTGAATTTCCCAATTGTCTACACAAGATATGTTTACATTAGCAAGATTTGATGGGAATGTATCTATTAAACCATTAGCGTTGAGGATGCAATAACCCTATTATACACATTTCAGGAGCTTGGTTTTGAACTCGTTCTGGTTTTGCCCTGTAAATTTCAACCCATTATCACTTGCTGCACATTTGTTGCAATGCCAAAGAGCACCCTTTAGTTTATGTTGACCCAAAAAGTATTGATTTCCTGTGATAAAAGACCACTTCATGATGCAATCCAAGAAGCAGTTGGAGGGGTTAACTGGATGATTAGCTTCAGAAGTGTGTTCCTGACCTGAAGTAAATTGCTGTTGTAGATACACCAGTCTTGGCCCCAGAGCACACACCAAAGTACCACTGAAGTATTCCATCTGGAATGCCCGAAGGAAAACCCTAACAAGTCCCAGGTGTCATGAAGCCTTTCAGTGTACTCTTTGAAGCCACCAGGAAAACTTACACCTCAATGCCTCATGACATGGAGCAACCTGAAATGCATCACAGCTCTGAGCGCATTCCAGTGCCGGATGTGTCTTCAAAAGCTGTGTGACAGAGGCAGCACACAATGCTCTCTCATTTGTCAGTGTCTCCTGGTTATTACACTAGCAAGAAAATGTCCCTAAGAGGAGGGCTTCTCCATACTGCACAGAAATCTGGTATCAATTTCTCACTAGTAAGAACAAAGTATCAAGTTTAGCTCCTTATAAGGTGTCAGCCCCTCACTGACTAATGAGATAAGGCTCATGAAGACAATCACATCTTTCACTTTCTTGCCATTGCTTTGCAGGATTTCTCAAACCTTGTCCTGCCCTGACTGGAGGTCTCTTTTCTGGTTGAGTGCCAAGACTAGCTTTGCCAGACAAGCCAAATCTTAGAATAGCAAGGCACACCAGAGTTCAGGATGACACCAATACAATTTGATGCCGACTCCAAACACGTGCGTGTCACCTAAGCCATCAACTCTCTTGCCAGCTCCTGTAAGTAGCCATGTCCAGCGCGTGCTCAGATGTGCTAGGCTGCTGAGGCCAGCCCAGGCAGACATGATATTTCTGAACACACAACGGATTTATTATGCAGGAAAACAAAAGTACGCAGGTAGAAGTTAGCCTAGTGGGAATGAGTTTGACTTAGGAGGAAACCACACATCATACGGCTGTCAAAGATTCAGCCCATCAGTGTCTGTCTGCATTTTTACCAGTATCTTTAGGTTTGAAATTCTGAGAAAGACTGAAAAGCTATGGACACATCAGGGTGATGTTTCGAGCATTTGCTGTGGTGATGAAGAACCACCTCACATAGAAGAGGTTATGAACATATAACCGCTTTTTAGCTGCTTGCCTAGTATGTCACTGCTAACTTAAGAGACTCTTTCAAGTCTCCTCATATTTCCTGGCTTTTGTGGAGTCTTAAACTCAGAGTTGAAGCTGACTTCTTGATAAATGCCCTTTTTCTAAGGAGAGAGGGACTCATGCGTCTAGTGTCTTACATATGGTCTGCACAGCTGATGGTTACTGGGTCTTGGTAATACTCTTTCTTGGGATCTTGCTATGAAGGTTTACACACCAGAGGAGAGAAAAATTGTTGTGGCAACAGAAATACAGTTCTTTTCTCTCTGAGGATAAAATGTGTAAGTGGATTACATGTCATCTGCAGACTTTGTCCCTGGGGAAAAAGCTTTACTAACAACATATTAACAACTATTACCAATAGTTCATTCTGTGCTCCTGGATCCTGTGAACTCTCTTAATGCTGGACTGGGCTTACGAGCTACTTCCAAAAAATAAAATATTACAGCCTTCAGCCAAATGCCAGTGAGATGAAGGGAATTGTCAGGGCCATGATGTGTGCTGGCTAAGAAGCCGAGGCTAAAAAATTTACCTTTCTTTGTAGGAACTAAAGAGTCTAAGTTCCTGGTATGGTAGTTAAGGTCACCTTGTCCTGTGTGATCTGCCAGGTACACATACAAAATAACTTTTAGTGGATTCAGGTCCTGGTTAAACTTTTCTTATTTCTCTCGATCTTTCTTTTGCTATGAAGTACAGGTAGATAATACTGTGAATTAGGTAGTCTCATATTTAGATACATTGAGGAATGATGTGGTAGCAGATAGAGCAGACAGAGTTGTGATGGGCCCTGGAAGGGTGGGCTATAAAGATTTGTAATCTCAATGTCTATCTTAGAGCCAATGTCAGCATAACCAGGGCAGTTTAGTGAAAACCAGTGTTCACATGGACTCCATGTTGGGGCACCATCATAGGTTCATTCTTCTGAAGTAACAGAGCAGTGTAGCTATGAACGAAAGATCTTTGGTTTGTATCAACATTGTGGATTCTAAGTGTAGTATATTCAGCAGTTTTTAAGAAATAGTTTTTAAAAATGCAAGAAACATTACTATTTCTTGGAATAAGTGGATTATTTGAAAATTTAACTGCATATGTAAATTGACCATAAAACAGTATTAGGGTTATACATTTTAGCTAATTTTCCTTCCTTACTGTTCATCAAAGGATAAAGAACAAGAAACCAGAACAGTGTCTAAGTCGAAGAAAAACAGTTTTGCTGTGTGAGATGTATTGTTACCAATTCCTCTGCAGATAATGACTTCAATAGACACGTGCTCTCACTTAAGTGCTTTGCTGAATTGGGGCCACAGTGCTTATCACTCCGTAAAAGTCACTCATGGTCATTTGGGTCTTACTAGTGTAAAACAGTATTTTCACATTAGCTTAGTCTTCCAAGAATATTACTTATGTGTACATCACAGAACAAAGAATTTATGAACTTTGAACTAACATAAGAAGAAAAAAATATGTATTTGAGCAACTCAGTTAACAGATACATCAAAACAAGGCTATTTTTTCTATCCTTTCTATCTTATGTGTTTGAAGAAAGCATACAACCTCTGTTCCATTGAAGAATTCTTGGATTTAAATTAAGCGTTTCCTTAATTTTTCTTCATGGTAAATAATGTTTCTGCATCTTTTTCTTTATAGAGTTTTGTGACGTCTTTGTATTTACTATACGATAAGAGATGATACGATACAATACCCACTGTTTTCTATACATGTACATATACGTTCACAGGTATACACACATATATATACGCACACACAAGATTTGAGTATCAGCAGACATAATTTTGAAACTAAAGGATTTGCAGAAAAGTCAGTCCAGCCCTTTGCTCACTATTGTTTTCACAATGTACCTTCAGACTCTTTGATCTCGGGGTCTCAGCTCTAAAATCAACATATAACCAAGTAGGAACAGTGAGCAGAAGCACGAGTTAAGCAAACAGGAGTGGACACAAAGGGCGTTTCTCAGGTTTGGGACATTTATTTGCACGACTACTTGTAGACAAGGTGAAAAGTGCAACTGGCTTCTTGGACTGAACAGAATGTGTAAACAAGCATGAAAGAGAGATTAACTCTTACCATCAAGAAATGTTTGTGCTTTTGAAATCAATAGGTGATTCGTGACAACAAGAAAAGGGCAAATATTGAGACAAAAGGCTCTGGCCTGTGGTTTGTATTCAATCAGCTCTTAATATCAGGTAAACTTGTTACAGATAGACAAATTACTCATGCGCTAGGCTGTGATTTCACTAAGGTAAGAAGAAGTGTTGATGTAGATAGAGTAAATATAAGCTGCAGACTGTCTTGTAACTGATCCCTCTTTAATCCTCCTCAATTGATGACAAATTGCCATTTACAGAATGCTTTGTGTGAATGTAAACCCTTCAGATAACAGAAACCCACCAATGCAGGGAGCTGCAGCAAAAGTGCCATATTCTCACTAACTAACCAGCCTAAATAAATAAATAAATATAACATAAAATACTTTACGAATCTCAATAAACTTTTATTTTTCCCTGAAGTATGGCTGCTGTGACCTATGTGAAAATAAAGTTTCTGAATGTCTTTCTTTAAACAGAGGTTGCTGCAAAATTAATACATATATTGGTCTAAATTAAATACATGAAAGATTATGTTTACAGAGGTCTTCTCCTTTTAAAGTTTTGATTTTACTACAGATGCAAAGAGTCCCTAAAATCAAGTCAACGCAGGGCTGCAGTAGGAGTTTACTGTCTGAAGAGGGGTCCTGATGCTCATAAAAGTAACAAGCATCTATCAAATATCAAGGTTTCTGTTAGAGGTAGTGATTTTTACTGACTGATCAGCAAGTTTCAAAAGTTTTAACCCTACATATAAATCTCATTTTAAATACACCACTATGGCTAAAATGTTGTTGCTATGTTGTTAGGTGCTACATGCACCTGTCATCCTTTGGATTCAGTCTGTATCTGTCTTCTTTTATTTTGAGAGGCTGAAATGGCAAAACCAGTCCCACTAAAACACTGACTCAAAGTTCAGGACTCCTGTTCTAAAAATCTCATTAAGCTCTTCCAGAAATTTACCCTAAAGTACTGGAAAAATAGGTAGAGGAGGAGCAAAGAGAGTGAGACTATTCAATGACTTAAGGACAGCAAATAAGTCTGGCTTAAGTCTGAACGGTTACATGAGTATCATGATGTATGTGAGAAGTCCTTAACAGTTTAACAGTGAGAAAAATACATAGTATATACGTAGGAACTCAAGGGTTCCTGCACAGTGAGGACAACAGATTGTGTGGTTTTTAGGACAGGTTCCCGAAATATTACTGCTTTATAAAAATCCTGTATCCTCAAATTAAATCAATATTGGTGTCTGCTTTGTACAAAAAAACAAAACAAAACACAACACCAAAGGTCAAGGTACTTCTTTCACTTCTGCTCAAGACTTAGATTATATTTAACTTGAGCAAAACCTGAATGTAGCCTGACCTGTACATACATGGGGGAGTAGGAGTTTGAGTATATTTTTATTGCTTCATATTGACTACTGATA
This sequence comes from Tauraco erythrolophus, assembly GCF_009769465.1. Taxonomy (NCBI): domain Eukaryota; kingdom Metazoa; phylum Chordata; class Aves; order Musophagiformes; family Musophagidae; genus Tauraco; species Tauraco erythrolophus. The sequence goes on along the minus strand of NC_141466.1, from coordinate 60,881,247 downwards.
CCATGGACAGCATGAGAAAGAGAAATTGAGGTTTAACAAAGCTGCTTAGGAACAGGGTTCAAATAAACCTAGACTTTGTACATGACAGAGGCTGGTATGTCTCACAGGTTACATATATACTGGTAATGTGTCAGGTCCATTTTCTGGACGTGATACTGAAAGTTTCTGCAGGTTGTATCCATCTACCTAAATTTTCTTATTACCTAACTGGTGACTGAGCAAAGACACTGTATTGGGAACAAGCTCCTGGAATCATAGAATCATTGAATGCTTTGGGTTGGAAGGGACCTTTAAAGGTCATTGAATCCAACCCCTCTCCAATAAGCAGGAACATAGATTCATAGATTCATAGATTCATAGATTTCTAGGTTGGAAAAGACCTTAGAGATCATCGAGTCCAACCATCCCTAATCCCCATTAAACCATATCCTCAAGTAGCTCATCCACCCTATTCTTAAACACATCCAGGGATGGGGACTCAACCACCTCCCTGGGCAGCTTATTCCAGTGGCTGACAACCCTTTCAGAGAAGAAATACTTCCTAACATCCAACCTGAATCTCCCCTGACTAAGCTTATGCCCATTTCCTCTTGTTCTATCACCCATCACTAATGTAAAGAGCCCTTCCCCTACCTCCCCACCATCTTTTCTCAAGTATTTATAGGCCGTAATCAGGTCTCCCCTCAGCCTCCTCTTCTCCAGGCTAAACAGCCCCAACTCCCTCAGCCGCTCCCCATAAGTTTTATTTTCCAGCCCCTTGACCAGTTTAGTTGCCCTTCTTTGGACTCGCTCCAGGAGCTCAATATCTCTCTTAAAGCGAAGGGCCCAAAACTGGACACAATATTCCAGGTGCGGCCTCACCAGTGCCGAGTACAGGGGCAGGATCACTTCCCTGCTCCTGCTGGTCACACTATTCTTGATACACGCCAGTATCCCATTGGCCTTTTTGGCCACCTGGGCACACTGCTGGCTCATATCAAGCCGGTAGTCAACCAACACCCCCAGGTCCTTCTCCGCCAGGCAGCTCTCCAGCCACTCCTCCCCGAGCCTATAGCGATGCTTGGGGTTTTTATACCCCAAGTGAAGGACTCTGCACTTGGCCTTATTAAAGCTCATGCCATTGGCCTCAGCCCAACGATCCAGTCTGTTCAAATCCCTCTGAAGGGCCTCCCTACCCTCGAGCAGATCGACACAGCCTCCCAGCTTGGTGTCGTCCGCAAATTTACTGAGGGTACATTCAATCCCCTCATCCAGGTCATTGATAAAGATGTTAAACAGAACTGGACCCAGCACTGAGCCCTGGGGAACCCCACTGGTGACCGGCCTCCAGCCGGATTTAGCCCCATTTACCACCACTCTTTGGGCCCGGCCGTCCAGCCAGTTTTTAACCCAAAGGAGGGTGTACCTATCCAGGCCAGCAGTTACCAGTTTCTCCACCAGAACACTATGAGAAACTGTATCAAAGGCTTTACTGAGGTCCAGGAAAACTACATCCACAGCCCTTCCCTCGTCAACCAGGCGGGTCACCCTGTCATAGAAGGTGATCAGGTTTGATTGGCAAGACCTGCCTTTCATAAACCCATGTTGACTGGGCCTGATCACCCGGTTAACCTGTATGTGCTCATTAATAGCACTCAAGATAACCTGTTCCATGACTTTGCCCGTCACCGAGGTCAGACTGACAGGCCTGTAGTTCCCTGGATCCTCCTTCCGCCCTTTTTTGTAAATGGAGGTAACATCCGCCAGCCTCCAGTCCAGCGGAACTTCCCCAGTGAGCCAAGACTGCCCAAAGATAATGGACAGGGGTTTGGCAATGACATCCGCCAGCTCTCTCAGGACTCTCGGGTGGATACCATCAGGCCCCATAGACTTGTGGGCATCCAGCCGAAGGAGCAGATCCTTGACCCGTTCCTCTTGGATCACAGGAGCTTCGATCTGCTCTCCCTCCCTGAACTCAGACACCGAAGGCCAGCTCACCTGGGAACTGCTGACCTTATTATTAAAGACTGAGGCAAAGAAGGCATTAAGGACCTCAGCCTTGTCTTCATCCCTAGTGACTAACGTACCCCCTGAGTCCAGTAGGGGCTGGAGGTGATCTTTAGCCCTCCTTTTGTTATTAATATATTTATAGAAAGACTTTTTGTCTTCTATACTACATCTTCAACTACAACATCTTCAACTAGATCAGGTTGCTCAGAGCTCTGTCCAACCTGATCTTGAATGTTTCCAGGAATGGAGCATTTACCATCTCTCTAGGCAACCTGTTCCAGTGTTTCATCGCTCTCACTGCAAAAAATGTTTTCCTTATATCTATCTGTTCTATATCCACCTTCCTTCAGTTTAAAATCATTACCCCTTGTCCTATCGCTACAGGCCCTACTAAGAAGTCTGTCCCCATCTTTCTTATAAGCCCACTTTAAGTATTGAAGGACTGCAATAAAGTTTCCCCAGAGCCTTCTCTTCTTCAGGTTAAAGAGCCCCAACTTCTATCAAGCTGTCCTCGTAGGAGATGTGTTCCGGCCCCTGATTGTCTTTGTGGCCTTCCTTTGGAACTGCTCAAAAAAGTCCGTGTCTTGCTTGTACTAAATGAGTGTGTTAGTAAGCAAAGGCCATATGAAAGAGCACATAATGAAGTATCAGTATTCAAATCTGTCATGGCTTTATTTACTGATATTTATGTACCCACAAGTTTCAAGTTGGATTGTTCAGAGTAGCCCTCACATGATATCCACAGCTTGTGCATTTCCAAGCATGATACGCAGATGGCCTGCCCCTCGGGGGATGCTGTGTACCAGACTGAGCTAACTCGCCAATCTTTCATCCATTGACTTGGTAGCAAACGAAGCACAGTACTCTGGAGAGCAGAAGCTGAAGGTCTTCATATCACCTGGTGAGAATCTCTGGTCAAAGCAGTCTAGGTCAGCACAGCACTTCATGGTACAGCCCTGATCAAGTATGGGTGTCGAATTCAAGGTAAGATGAAACTCTCTCTAAGTTAAATTTAGGCATTCAAATTCCTGGTTTTCAATTCCACTGCACTTGTCTGGCGATACTCCTTTCCCAAGTGCACCCTTGGCTGGGTTGTACAACCTGAAAAATACATGTCCATTATTCTAGCTTGCTGAAGCAAGACAAAGGATGATAACTGTGATCTTGATGCCTTTCTTTTCAAAGAAGAAAAAACTATAGCATCTCTTTAAGGATACTGTTACTCTAACCATCATTCTATAGACAATGTGAATCAGATAGACAGAAGGACAGAAATATCCTTTGATCGTCTCAGTGAAGTTGGATTTCTTGTCTGCACAAATCTAAAAATGATCTGGTTAGAAGACAGCAAACAAAAGAGAGCTACTTCTAGGAACTACAGACTACATTGATTTTCCAGCTTAGTGGAATTTGAATTATTTTGCCTCTGCTATAAACACACTCATATTGATACTACAATCAGCTTGTATTTCTTACCTTGAAGAGACTTTTCTATCTCAGAGCATGCCTGTACTAGGAAATCTCTCAGTCTGGTTAGAGCAGAACCATTACAAGTCATAATAAAGGCAAAGCAGAGAAAGTTGAGATGGACAAATGCTAGAGGTGAAGCAGTTCTATTTACAAGTTGTTTGAAGACAGTACGAGGGCCAAAAATTCACAAGCAGTTTTTGAGAAGTTCATTTGGGAGCTGAGATGTTGTTCAACTGAAGGAGATGAGGGGAGGATTAATGCTATCGCAAGGCTGAGGGCCAAATGAGGAAAAAGCACAAAAGTCTGGAAAGAGCAGCTATGAGGAATCTGACCTCATCTAGTTCACAGAAAACATTTCTGTATGTATGTATTTACCATGGCTCTTCAGTAATGTATAAACATGCAGTTAGGAAAAATACTGTCATAAAAGAGCTTACAATATAAATCAATAAAATGAAGAGAGTAAGGGAAGATCGTCTCAATATTTTGGATAAAACAAGAAGCACCAAGGATTTTATGGCTTTTCCAGTCAAAAAGGAAATAATCTGCTACATTTACACCTCTAGTGGAAGGTGTCCCTGCCCATGGCAGGGGGATTGGAACTAGATGATCTTTAAGGTCCCTTCCAACTCAAACCATTCTATGATTCTATGATTGGTAAATGATCCTAGGATTTCTGAGTCTTGGGCTCATGTAAAATACTAATACTAAATAATACTAATACTAATGAATATTATGTAATGAATAATACTAATACTAATGAATATTATGTAATGATACCTCCTTGTTTCCATCAGTAGACATAAAGAATTGCATGAACAAATTTAATATTACTCTCATTTCACAAGTAAGGTAGAGATGACCAACTCTTTGGTCACCCAGAAGATTAAAACCAGATGATGCCAGAAACAAATGGAATACTAACTATCTGATCTTTATCACCATTTGAAATGTCCTATATATCGCTGTCTCAAGAATTACTCTCCTCTTGTATCTGTTCGTATTCCTATTTACACACTTAAATAACTACTACTGTTAGTACTATTGATATTAACAAAGTACTATTCTAAAGAAAGCTATATGGAAATTCTATAAAAGTAATTAAGAAAACATGAAAGATATATTACTGATAATTATGACATTAAAAAATAACCCCACTCTTATTTAAGTTCATATGTTTGACGTCTTAACTCTACAGTTCTGTTCTTCAAATTTCCATGCCAAAAAAAAAAAGTGAACTTATCTTTTCCTTAGAACATTCAGGCTTGCAGGCAGATGTACAGCATCTTCAAATCTTGTTCTTTTTTTTCTTTTTTTTTCCCTCAGTTTAAAGAGAACACATTTCCACAAAATCGTCAAGAACAAAGCAGAACAAATGTTAGTAAATGTTTACCAAAACCTCCACGTGAAGATTTCATTACCTGTTTGCATCTGTGATATTTTATATTTGCAACTGTAATATGTTGACTTATGCTTAGGTTGGAATCTATTATAATCCTGAGATCATTTCCTTTAGATATGTTCTGTAGGTAAAAAATAATATATTTAAGCAAATTATTATTGTAACATAAGCATAGTGTTTGAATTTGCTTTATTGGATTGAATATTCTTCAATACGGATCACTTGCTGTTACAAAAACAAAAGAACATATATGTCTTTCTCTAAACAGACTTTAACAAATCTCTTTGCATTTCTCTCTTGTGTGTGAGAATATCCTTGCCTTATACTTCATATTGCTTATTTACCTTTTTTTTCTCAAGTCTGACAGCAAAACCAGTCTTAACCTCTTTAAACTCAGTTCAGAGTTTTTATGTTCTCATGGGCCAGCAGGGATCAGCCCAACGGTGTAATGTTTGCATTATGAATACTGTAGGTCAATGCTTGTTTAAAAAAATAGTGGGAAAAAAAAAGGGAAAAGTTCCCATTGGAATGTTGAACAAATAATCATGAAAATGTTTCATTTTTAAGACTTTTAAAGGCTTTTCTTTATCAAAACAAAATATGGGTCCTAATTTGACGTGACAGAGTCCCTTTAGTGCATGGAAATTACGTGCAATAACCAATGTTGACATCATATTTAGAACTACGGTGTCACTCTTTTATATGTCCTTCACCTTGGTGTTAATGTTAAGCACTGCAAACAAGGCAGATATTTTTCTAGTACATGAGGAGTGTAATGTTAATGCACTTACAAGACAAATTTAGAAAGGATGAAAACAAGAAAGGTCCTTGCTGACTTAAAAAAATAGCTGTATATTTTCTCAAAATATAGATATGTTCACTTTGAATGCAGCTTCTTATAGAAAATGTGTCTTATGGACATAGCAGCTATACTTTATGATAGGACTGAAATTATTTTTAAAAACCTACTAGAGACAAAATACCTAAGAGTCTCTCTTTAGAAAAGAATCCAAAGTCAGGACATCATTTAAGCATATTATTAATCAGTTTCCTGAACAGAGATGGACTGTCATAGTATACTAAAGTGTATTTTCTACACGCTATAAGCCAGAGTGATTTTTGTTGACATAGTGGTGGGGAATGACTGTTTTGGAAGATGTCATTTTGTCTCTCTTTGCATCAGGAATTTGGCCTGTCCAGTGTCTCAATAGCAGAGTGAATGAGCCAGAAAATTGTATTGCTATGTGCTCTCCCTTTATGGACAGTAGAAAAAGACTGGAGAGGGAGTTTTCCAAAATGTGGACAAGTCTAGCTTGGCCAAAGGGTTGTAAGATGAAAGGTTACGTAAGAAAAGAGACAGGCAGATCTCTCAATCTGTAGAAATTTTGATGAGTTTGTTCGAAGTTTAGTTTTTCCTGTTTGAATGACTAGGGTCATAAAAGAAGCAGGAGGGATTCACAAAGGTTGAACTAAACAGAAAGGCTTAGTATCTTGCTAGAACACTTACTGACTTTACTGTTCTGTTTATCTCTCTTTTTCTACCATCCCCCTGAGTACTAAAATTATTTTTTGAGAGTATTCCCCTGCTACTACTTGTATGTCATACTACCTGTCATCCTTTGTAGAGAGCATGACCCTGCACTGGGCACAAGGACTCCTCTACATAACAAAATAAGAGTGTTAAACACAAGAATAGCAGCCATAAAATTCAGCCTGTTGGACAGGAGGTCATTTAGCTCAGGAAGCGGGAGAGAAGGTCATGATTGTCATCTGGAAATCATAGATGCAAAATATGTCTTGGGCTCTGACAGTTTAGCAATTCTGGGATTCCGGGAGTAGTGGTGCCTAGATTTCACCCAGTTGTCAAAGAACGGTGTCCACCTTTATTTTATCCTGGGCAGACTGAACATACATTTGCCTCCTCCTAGCACTGTACCAACCAGGTTAGAGGCTATGTGGGGAGGGAATTTTTGTTTTCTTGTTTGGACACTTTTATTTTGTATAAAAACTCTGGATTCAGGTCTTTTGTCTCCTAAAATATTGCCCAGTTGTTAGCTATAGATTACTATGAGATATAGCAGTAAAGGCAGTTCCATCTCCAAGCAATAAATGAATATTTCCTTGCCCAAAGAAAGAAACTATGTCCATACTAGTGAATAAGTCCTACCAGAAACCCTGGTTTGATCTTGAGGCATGGAACAGCATGACTTGCATCCACACAACTAAACTCTCTTACTTCAGCAGCAGAATGGTTGGATCCGTACTGCCTACCAGGTAATATTCCTGTACAGTACTGTGGCATCATCAAAGAAAGTGCTAGAAAACACCCAGACGAACACCAGATTTAATCCTGCAGGGAATCATAAGACTAAGTGGTAACATACAGGGAAAAATTCTTTTGTGCAAGAGAATATTTGAACTGTAAATCTCCAAATAGCATGAGCATCAGTTAAGTGTGTATTAGGATTTAAACCCATCTGGGCATGTCTAAAAGCATACATATAACAACATAACCAGGGAATTTAATGCTGGAAGCTTAGAACATGGATAACACTGGGGACTAGGTGGCATTTAAATGGCACTTTAGAGCTTTCATGAGTTTTGTTATAAGTCTCTCGCTACTTTGATTATAGCAAAAGTATCCAAATATATCCCAATTATGACAAGTACAATGATACCAGCCTGAATTTGCTGAGCGGCTGTAACCATATTTCTGTTGTGAGATTTCTGCTTTCATTTACAAAAGAAAAAAAAAGTAGCGTAAGTACATTTGATGAAATTTAAAATGTCATATTCTTATCTGTTTCTGGCAAGCAGGGAAAGGATATTTTAGAAGTCTGAACAGTTTGTTTTAAATAATTTCCTATTTTTAGATAGACCTTCAATAACCCAAGTTTGGAATCAGATGGCAAATGGTGTTTTCACATTCTTGAAAAGCTCTCAAAAAGTATGTCAGAATTCAAATATTGATTAAATGCACATCATTTGTGTTGGTGTCTAGAGAAAAGGACTGTCATGCTGATGAGCCGGGTTTCTCTGCAAAACATGTCCTACTTATGTCTATTATAATTTTCTTCATTCTAGTGGAAGGAGAGTAGATGCCTTGTTCTTAACTATATTGACAACTTTACACATATTGAGTTATACTCTACTTTTTGAAGAGTCATGTTGACTTAAATGAAACAAGATCATTTGAGAAGGTACTATTCACTGCGACAGTGAGAACTGCAGTCTGGCCCTTAGCAATGAATCTGAACAAAATCTTATCATTTGTTCCAACCAAAACTGTCAATATTTAAGAACTGTTTTATGGACCATCAATAAAATATAAAACATTCCTGAGTCCTCTGTAATAAAAGTGACTCATAATTATCTTGAAAAATTCCTGTACCTGACCTGGTTTTAGCTCCATCAAAAAATGTCAGAATAAATAAGTAATTTTCAGAGCTATTACTATCAGAGTTAAATATCCATGTTAGTTGTGGTTTCAGAAAAGAAATTTCTTGGCAAAACCTTTCCATCAGAGCTTGTTTTGTGAAATTCCGTAATTTCTAAGTCAATCAAGTCTCTAGATCTCAAATTCCAGCTCTAATGAGAAACATTAATCTGCTTGAAGTCTTCTGGACGGGCAACATGGAAGCAGGGATGTGCTATAAACGAAATGCAGTGACGGTGTCAGGTAAGCCAAAGTTCACTTAAAGCTAAGCCTTGCAAGGAACATCAAAATCAGCAAGAAGTTCCAATGTTATTTGAGTAGTAAAAGGCTGAACGAAGAAAATATGGAACTGTTACTGAATGTGGCAGGTGGCTTAGTGGCAGTAGACATGGATAAGGCTTAGGTACTCAATACCATTTCACCAAGACGATCTCCCAGGCTTCTGTGTTTACAGAAAGTGCTCAGAGAGATACGAGCAGCAGATGAGGACCAAGTCAGGGACTATGTGAGAGAACTCAACCCATGTGAGTCCTTAACCCTGTAGTCCTGTAGTCCATAACCCAGGCTATGTCTGGCAGTGACAGTCAATGTCATAGCAAGACCACTCTTTACCATCTCTAAAAGATCATGGAGATAAGGCGAGGATCTCAAAGACTAGAGGAAAGTAAATGATGTGCATATTTTTAAAGAAAAGCCAAAAAGGATGATCTAAGGAACTACAGACTGGTGAGCCTCATTTTGGTCCCTAGAAAAATCATCAAGGAAGTCCTCTTGGAAGGCATTTCTGGGCAGGTAAAGAAGGTGATGGGGAACAATCAGCACAGGTTTACCAAGAATAACTCATACCTGGCAACTTGATTGTCTTCTGTGAAAAGTAGCTACATTTGTGGATGAGGTGAAACCAGTGCATGTAATTTACGTGGATTTTGGCTATGCTTTTAGCACTGTCTCCCTAGCATTCAAGTTAGGATGCTACGCTCTGGACTGGTGAACAACTAAATGGGTAAAATCTGATTTGATGATTGGGCTTAGAGGATAGTTGTTAACATGTTATACTTTCTCTGGAGGCTGGTAACTAGTGGAGTACTGCAGGGGTGTAATGATGCCTGTCCTGCTTAACATTTTTACTGGTGACCTGGAGGAGGTGTTGGGGCACAGTCTCGTTAAGTGTGCAGATGACACCAAACTAGGGAGAGTGGCTGATACTCTGAATTGAGGGCACTGAGGGATGACAGAGCCAAGCTCTTCACAGTGGCACATAGTGGCAGGATGAGCAACAAAGATGAATTGAAACAAGAGGAGCTCAGACCGGATATAATGAAATACCTTTTCCCCATGAAGATAGTGGAGTAGTGGACCGGGCTGCCATTTCTGTCCTTGGAAGTTGTTAAGACTTAACTGGATAAAGATCTAGTCCGACCTCATAGCTGACCTTGCTTTTACCAGGAGGTTGTACTAGAAGCTTCCAGAGGTCCCTTCCCACCTAAATTACTCTGTGATTCTATGCATAGAGTTGCAACACAGAATTTTATATTGGTTTTTCATATGATTTATGAAGCAAAAGTGATGGTGGCATAGGTTGGTTTTAGTTATTTCAGCTGAAGAATTTTGTGTGTGATGGGCTATAGTTCTTATTACTATTTTCATCTTTCCACAGTTTTACTCTCTGCTTTATTTAGTTAGTGTAATTGACTCTAGTTACTGGCTTGGTTAATGAAAACCACCCTGCCAATAAGCAAATTTATAGAAAAAAAAAAGGCAAAATGCTATTAATCAAAGCACAGGTTCTCTCACAGATATTATCAGAGCCAAACACAATGCATGAAAATGAATTGACCTAACAAGAAAGAGAAACAAAGATTTCAAGAACACAGCTGGTTTATTTCCCAGTGACAAAATATACAAAGAGAATACAGGCCCCAAATGTCTAAGGAAAGGAAAGATGTTTTAGTAGCTTGGCTTTATCCTGCATTGGCTGTCCTGAGTCAGGCTTCTTTGAAAGTGTTCATGACCATAGTGGAAAAAAAATAATTCAGTGCAGAGGGCTTCTTTTTTTATTCTCCTAAAGTGAACTGGTTGTTTCAGAATTTCCAGTGAAAAATAAGCATGGTCTCTTATTCATTGTTTCTCATAAAGAATAAAAATAACTCCACTTCTGGCCATTATCATTCCAGAAAAAAATCGCAGAAACTTTTCAGGCTTGATCCTGTAGCTTTGAAGTCAGTGGGAACAGAATCATAGTCTTAAAACGCAATGTTTTGGCTAGATGTTGTCACACAGTTGCTCGACATCTCTGTTATTTTCTATCAGTAAGATTGGTGTTTCATACTTTCTGAAAAGAGATTGCTGTTGATTCCTGGAGGCCCTTGGAGGCTGGAGGAAGGGATTTCTATCCGTATATCTATCTAGAGTATGCTTCCACTGAAATCTGTAAGAAAGTGTGTCCTGACTTCTGTGGCTTTAAAATGGATTCAGTATGAATTTTTTCCTGTAGCTACTAAGACTATATCCATACCAGAAAACTGAATGCACCCACAGCTGCTCTCTGGCACTGCAGCTAATCAACATAGAAAGGTCTGTGTCCATTCTGTTGAATCCTTGTGCCCTCAGACACTGAGCAGCCACATCCAAACTGCCTGTTAACAACAGTCTCTGGCCCCAACTCAGTCCAGAACTGGTTTGGATGGCAATAGCTTGCCTGCGTCAAAACCAGCCAGCTACCATCCCAACTTGTTTGCATTGTAGGCAACAAAGTAGCAGGGCATGTTCCCTTCTACTGTTTAATTTATTAGTGTGCATAACTTCAGGGTGCAATTCATCTACCTTAATATAGACATCTGAAAGTTCAACATTTAAACCTCTGCTAGTTACCCTGGCTTCCTGTTATACTCAGTGGAAGCAAATCCAGGCCACAATTCATCTGACCTGTCTTGTGTACTTAGCTCAAATAAGATGGATTGCAATCTGGGAATGCTCATTTTTCCTTCTGACTGTAAAGTGAGTCCGAGGTCACCAGGTCAGACTTAGACCTCTAATTATTAGGCACCTGAGATAAGGTGAGACAGATACCAGCCTAATATATACTAATAAGTTTATCAGCATATCTCTCAGGTTAAGATACACTTTTAAAGACCATATAGATTAAATTATAGGTTTCTACTCAAGAAAAACAGTGAGAATACTTACTGAGAGTCAGAAGACCTAAAGTGTTCTTCACAGAACAAAACAAAGTGTGGGAGGGTGAAAAGACTTTTTTCTGGAGCAGTTGTACAGAACTATAATATTATTTCACATCTCTCCCAGAAGTATGATGTAATTTATCAGCAGCCATGCGCCTTCATTCTTGTTCTAAGCATGGAATAATACTCATTTTGTTCATTTTTTTGTCAGGTAGGAGCAAGGCTTGAGTGACTGGGAGGATCTACCTGAAGCTGTAGGATTTCATTTCTCGTTTGTCTGGAGAAGTCTGGGCAGCTGCAGAGGAGGACGAGGTCAGGACTCTGCCCTCCAGCAGCATAATTGAGACAGTTTGGCTTAAGTTTCATTAATAAGCCCTCTTCCACTCTGACCTTCAGTCATAATAAATACCTGAGAACCGTAGCTGTTGATTACATTTGCAGTTGATGCCAAGTTATATCATTTCTATTGCCATTAATGTAAAGAAAATATTTGTGTCTGAAAATAGGTCATGTTGCAGCCTATACTCATTTTTTTGCAACCCTTAGTCCTTGTTACATTTATTAGATATTTTTCTAATGATAATTAACTGAGAAAACATGACCTAAGTAAAGTTATCAAAGGAGAGCAATTATGGGAACATGTGCCATATTATTCCAATTAGGTAACTGCTCATGGTGGTTTCACTTGGTAACAGCACAAAACTACTGTTCAGCCCACTATTCCCACTGTTACATTGATAAATGATCCCAAAGCTGCCTTTCATTCGACAGGTCTGTTTTTGGACAAGGGCCAGACAAAACAAAATCACAAGATTTATAAATACCACAGTGGGAGGGTAAAGAGGATCTGAAGGGCATGAGCCCCGGTCCGTCTTCTCAGAAAAAAAGCTCAAGAAAAATATTCCTGGTAGACCAAATCCTAAGGACTCCATTCAATCCTTAACCAGTTGTCATTCAGGCAAGCTCTTACAGCCGTTAGTACGGACATATCTGAAAAAACACACAATCAAGGGTTAAATTGTGATTCATGCTTTTTGTTGTGGGAGGACAAGAAAGTCCCAGCCTTGTGGTACAGCATTTCCTCACATCAACTTTTCTTATATATGCATGGACTGCTGAAACAAGGAGTAGAATGACTCCATGACTCATTTCAACTCCGGATCACCATGGAACGCAGGGGACCAGCATTGTGCATCCCCCTGATGTATAGGTAATAAACACTGAGAGTTAGTGCTTCCCTGTAGCTCCTCTTCCTCCTTCCTCTCTAAGTAATGGCATAAATGTTACCAAACCCAGTCTGGAGAAAGATTTTTGAGCCATGGACCTTTATGGAATCTGTTGATTGAAATGAAATTGGAAGAGTTCACCCTCCAAAATCTGGTGGAGAATCTTTCATCATCAAATGCCATAATCTCAGAAAAATATGTTTTCACTGCCAGTGTACTATAAAAAAACCCCTATCTTCTTTGAGAGAATATGGTCTCAAAGAGAAAATAGCAAAGACGAAAGGAAGGGATAGGAAGTTAGCACTATGGTAAGAGGTTAACGGACATGATCTTACAATTAAAGATATTTACCAGAGAAATTTGAACCCCATTATACTCTGGCTCATGGTACATAGGGAAGAACTGTTTTACATCATCAAAGACAAAAACCAGGTCTATAGGTAAGCTTTAAGAATAATAAACATCCTGAATTCAAGAATAAGTCTGTCAAATGAAGGGATATTGATTTTGGAACAAGGAATATTATGTCAAACAACATTAGTTTAATTGATCTGAATTTAGTTTAAGTACTAAAAGCATTTATATACAAACAGCAAATGAAAATTAACTGCAGCTGAGTCCCTTGATTCTCAGATTATACAATATGCACAGGGAACTGAAGGTTCTTGCAGGAATCCCAGCAGCATGGTCTGGGTTCTATTCCCATAGTATGACTCAATAGAAAAGCAATATGCTTTCTTTCAGAAAATACGAATATTTAAAGTCATGTTTTGACTTTTAAAAATATACAAAACTTTTCCTTTCCCAAAAAGAATTTGTAATGAAATACTGAAAAGACGTTAGAACTACGATCGTTGCTAACATGGTTTAGTTCAAATATTTCAGCTTCTGGAATGAGCCATCCGGGAAAAAAATCATCCCTTCTGAAACAAAGCCAAATAGATTTGTTTGTTGTTGTTGGGTTTTTTACCTTTGACTCTCACTCAGCTACTTACATTAGTTAGCTATCTTAGATACCTCAAAGCTTGCATTTGTAAGAACTGATGCACAGAACCTCGAGATACTGACGGCTAACAAATGTTGCTGTTGCTACCCATCAGGGAAAATGCCAAGCTCTTTCTAGAATTTATTTCATCTTGTTTTGTTTAAAAATCTGATTTTTTCAAAGTAGGAAGACTTTTTCTACAACTTTCTTAGACTTTTTTTTTCTTTTTTAAATTCTTTGGACTTGTTAAATTAATGAGATTTTTAAAGAATTCATGATAAAGTACAGACTTCACAATATTTTTTTTACACACAGGTAAAGAAGTCCGATTACCATTTAGCACTCTCAAGTAGTTAAATTACTGATTAAAATAAGACTAATACTTTAAAATTTATTGATTTCGCATTTGTGAAAATGTTGAGATTCTTCAACCAATGAAAGTTCAAAAAATACAAAACTTTTAAAATTCTACCTATAATCACAATATTAATTATATTAATAGCATAATATAAAATATCAATATTCATAAAATAAAATTATACTTGTGCGGCTAGTGTGGAAAAGAAACTTAGTAGAGAAATTCATCTTTCCTAATAAAAGTATCAATTGTATGTCTGATTTAGGCACAGATGGCTCATTTGGAATGTTTAGAGAATAAATCCTGTCTGCAATGAATGTCAGTTCATGGGGTAAATAACTAAAACTGTTACCTGGATCATTAATTGAATTAATAAAGAACAAGCTCTTAGGCTGAAGACTCTTTTAAGTCTCTCTAAATATTTCTTTATATATCTTTATGTCCTATCATTCATGTAATTTCTTATTAGTTTTCTTCCCTCTGCTTTGAAGTCAATATCAATTCCAAAGAAGTGTAGGCAAAAAAGTCTTCACCGGAGTTGTAATAAAAATTTGTAAAACTGTTTTTTATTCATAACACACATTATTCATATATCACAGTGAAATGTTAGGTGAACATAAAAGGATTTCATTTTTTACAGAGCAGTGCCAAGTTTGCTTCCAAGTCTTATGGTTCAGATTGTGTCGAAATACAATCTGTACATCCACTGAAGAATTTCCTGGGGAAATACCTGGGCATTTGACTTTCCAGCCTCTTTCAGAGTTTGTCTTAATAAGTCAGGAGTTTGCAGCCTCTAATGAAAGTCTGTTGGACACCTCACTAAAATACCAGGGAATCTTCCTGTCAATTGTTTTACTTGCTAAGGAACAGTTCACTAGTTTCTTTAATTATTTACAGTTGATCTAGTTCTTGCTTGACATGTGTCTCCTTACAAGCCTGGTGACTTGGTTAAGACTGACTTGAAGCCCATGGATTATCCAAAGAAGTTTGACCTGCCATATGGAGAAAAACAGGCAAGATCCAGAGGCACAAAGAAATCCAAGAAAGCAAGGACATGTCTCTGAGAAAGGTGCATTAGGAACTTGATGAACATCAGTGTTCATTGCTGTTAAAAGGAAAGAAGAAAGAAGCTTGGCAATTCTCCTTTTGTCCATACAAAAGTTGTGGGACCTCTTACATGTGAGTTTTTCTTCTTAGCTTCTTGTGCTCAAGAATTCATAGGCTAAAGGGTCACAGGGACATATGTAAGAACTACTCCCTTACTGAGCCTGTGATGAGCTTGGCAAGGTTCCTAAAACATATCAGAAATCTAGCTAATAGGGAAGGGTTAACTCTGTGCACCAGCTTCAGATCAATTATTTGACTTAATTCAATGGAGTACCAGAGGCATTAGTTGTGCATCCAGTCTTTGCTGATTTG
Organism: Tauraco erythrolophus; assembly: GCF_009769465.1. NCBI lineage: Eukaryota > Metazoa > Chordata > Aves > Musophagiformes > Musophagidae > Tauraco > Tauraco erythrolophus. Next base: position 60,865,783 of record NC_141466.1, on the reverse strand, counting down.
TGAGAAAGTCATCATTATGTATAAAGGCACGCATAAAGAGGTCAGTAGATACCGGTAAAGTAGGATATCTTCCTTTTTTTTTTTTCCCATAATATTGTATCAGAACTATGTTGAATTCTTTCTCACTGTAAACGTATACAACCCACCTGCCTTTGACTTAGGAGGTGAGTTTCTGCTTTCCTCTGTCAATAACTGCTCTCTCCAACATTGCTTTATATTTATGTCCAAATCAAATTTATGCATCTCATTATGATAGTTTGATGTGTGGGGGGGATGTTCTGGTGGCAGGGGAAGGGATTTACTCCCTGACCACCAGACCTGGGTCCCATCCTCCTCGGGGGGTTGAGCCAAATCGGCGCCTCTGCGAATTGCCCTATTTAAGTTGAGACAAAGGCGCGGTCTTTTGGCGGCTTTTTGCCCAGGAGCGAGGAGAGGGCAGGAGGGCGCTGCCCTCGCTCCTGGCTCCCGGCCGGGCGGCTGCCCGGGCTGGGCCGGCGCCACGTGCTCAGGATGGCGCCGGGGGAGCCGCCTGGGGGTCTCGGGAAGCGCCCCGCTCCTGGGGTGCCCGCCGGGCCGAGCTCCCCCGGAGAGGATTAAGATCTAAGAGAAAACAACCACAACGACCAGGTCAGTTAAGGATGGAGCAGGAGGAGGGGTACTGGAGCTGAAGTTTTCCCTTGCAAATCGGTGTGAAGATGGCAGGCGGCCCCCCTGCAGCCAGGGTGTACTCGGTGGAGCAGAGACCCACTTGTGGCCCATGGAGAAACCCACGTCGGGGAAGAGATGCCTGAGCCCAGGAGAGGTCGTGGAGCATTGGGATGCACGACTAGGTACTGTTAATAACGGGCATGGGATGCACGATGAGGTCGTGGGGGCATCTGGAATCCATGGGACGACCCACGCCGACGCGAGTGGCAGCAGCTCCCTAAGAGGCCGGGACTGGTAAAGCCCGAACTGGTGCAATCCATGGGGAAGGATTGCAATCCTGCGGGCAGGACTTACGCTGGAAAAGTTTGGGGAGTTTTTTCCTCGTGAGTAGGGGATCCACTGAATCAAGGGAAAAATGGTGTAAGGACTCCTCCTCCTTTAAGAAAGGAGCGGCAGTAACATCATGGATGAACTGACCTGCACTCCCTCATTCCCTGTCCCCCTGCGCCGCCGGGGGGGAGGTAGAGCCGGGAACAAAAGGAAAGGGGGGTGGGGAGGTTGTTGTGTTTAAGATCTGGCCTTGTTTTCTCTTTCTCAAGTAACCGGTTTCGTTCCCTTGTGTCTCTTGTTAAGTAACTGTTAATAAATTGTTTTGTTTTAAGAAGGCCTGAGTCGTGTTTTGCCCGGGACCATGGTTGGTGAGTGCTCCCTCTCTGTTCTTGTCTCGACCCACGACACTCGTGTATGAGAAAATGTTTCTGTAGAACCTAATAGAATAAGCAGTCCACCAATTTGAAGCTGTTTGTTATTGCTATGATAAAAATTGCCATCTAACAGCAGCTAGGCGGGTAGCATCTTGTTAATATTGATTGCCTGAAATGTCTGAAATTATTCTACAAGAAATCTCAGCTAAATCATTACGTTTCTTACAGTACTGTTTTCTTCTCTTGCCATATTAGTCATAGAATCATAGAATGGTTTGGATTGGAAGGGACCTCAAAGATCATCCAGTTCCAACCCCCCTGCCATGGGCAGAGAAACCCTCCACTACACCAGGTTGCTCAAAGCCTCATCCAACCTGGCCTTGAACACTTCCAGGGATGGGGCATCTACAACTTTTCTGGGCAACCTGTTCCAGTGCCTCATCACCCTCTGAGGTCCCTCGTGGGACCCATTCCAGGTGTCCCTCACCAGGGGAACGCCACAGGTAGACGCTGCACTTCAGCTTGATTCCTTCCATTTCTCTTTTCCCTACTTCTTGTTTGAATTCCATTTTAATTTTGTGTTAATACAGAGACTATTAGTTGTCACGTCTATACAGCAACTAACACATTAGGGGCAGAACTCTGCTGAAACAGTAGTTGTATCACTGAATTCAGGATGCAGAAAGATGCCTGGCTGACTTGGGAATGCTAATTGCCAGGCTGCAGTTGTTTTAGTGTATCAGTACAGACTGAGGAGCAAAGAGCTTAAGGAGACTCTGAGATTATGTCTCTAATGACAAATTAAACACTGCTAGGGTCCACACCCAGGTACCAAAACTAGATTTTCTTGATTGCTAGGGCAAATTTCAACACATATTTTGTCAGTCTACCTAGCATTCTCTAAAAAAAAAAAATTGCCTAGCACAGTCTGGGAATCAAATCATTCACAACAGTCAGTTTTAGTATAACTACTTTGTTTTGAATGACAGGAGATTTTTACAGCATGGATTATCTAGAATGTGTAAGTTGGCCTCTATGTCAGAGAACATATCCCAGCACTGTTAAATTACCAGTACAGGCATCACTAACAAAGGTGTAACTACAGTCCAGTAAATTTACATTAGGGTTAATGCAATACCAGGGCACTGCAAAGCCTGGTTGTACTAGTCTTGGTACAAATTCAACATGTCTGGCTTTCTCCCTGTTACCACATCATTGTTGTATATGCAATGCAGGCGTGATTCTAAACCTCCAGGTTAATGCTATCACAGCAAAAATTAAGTTCTAGCTGATGTAATTTCTTTCTGCAATGTGTATCAAATAAACCTGATAACAGGATAGTAACAAAGCATGAATTACGGTATGGGATGCATCCTCTTAGTTGTCATTCTGGTAAGGAATGTTTGGCACTGTGCATTCGATTGCCATAAGCAAAGTGCTCCTTTATAGGGCCTCCTGCAGACAGCAACAGGGGTGGTAGAGAGACCACTTGGCAAGAGAAATATCTTTCAGTCTCTGAAAAAACAGATTCCATAGAGGTTGGCTTATTTACATTCCTCTTCCTAGAGAGAAAAGAATACCAGAGACAAGAAGGGAATGCCTGTCGCATAACTGCCCAGGATACATCGTACCATTCTGCACAATCATGAGGAATAAGCATATTGAGCTTCTTGATACATGTGTCTAGAGGAGATCTGCAAAATGGTTTAGTCACAGTAGCTGTACCTTAAAAAACATTTTTTTAGATTGAAGATAATCAGATTAAGGAGGTACCTTCACCAACATAATTTAAAAACATTTTTACAACCAACCTGTCCGACCCAGTTGGCTCTTTGTTTCTTTAGTGCAACATTCTTTTCCTGCAATTTAAGTGTAAAATAGATGGGTATAACTGTTTATAAAGCTATGCTGGAGGTTGGGAGAAAGCTCATCAAAGCTGGTAGTTATAAGAACAGCCTTTTGTTCAGAAGCATGTCGATGGAGCCAAACAGCTGCAACAATAATCACCTAAATTATAAGTACACACAATGCCATATTGGAAGTAAAAGGGAATCATTTCGGCTTAATAGCATGTATCAGGACAGAGACAGAAGTGATTGCTGCTGTGTGTAAAACAGAGATGGTACACAAAATAAGAAGCAAAGGAGCAAAGAAGCCATAAATACACAGTCCTGCAATGAAAATTAGAACTAGGTGACAATAACCAGAGCATCTATTATATGCTTGCATGTACATATGCTTAAGGCTAAAGCTGTCAAGAAAAATGTGTGGAGTTTTTTGTAAATGACCTTGTCAGTTAAGGAAGTAAGATAATTCTTTTAAGGGCAGAGAATTTAATTTCAAACTTCTTCAGTACTCATGTCCACAGATGTGTACAGATATCTCAGAGTCCTAGTAGGCTTTATTTTCCTCCTGTCCTTCCAAGGACAGGAAGGAAACAAGGTTTCCTTATACTAAGTAAAAGAGAAGTTCTTTTTCTTGTACCGAAGTCCCATTTTTGTGTCAGAATGTGAAGTTTCATTTAAATCTGTCTTTGTTTTTGCCCATATCTAGATGGTTCATTTATGTTTAGAGAAAAAAAATATGGCTAGGAAGAATTTGGATAATAAACAGAAAGGAACATTTCATTTTAAACGGTTTTTCATTTCCAAATGAATGTTATCTGATGTAATAAAAAAGTTGAAGCAAAATATCTCTGTGTTATCAAAACACAACATTTCAACAGACTCAAACCATTTTTGTTATGGCTGCTTTCAAATGGATTGAAATGAAAGCATATTTTGAAATGGAAAAATCTTCAAAACTTAGATTTCCAAATTCTTACTCTACTTAGAGTGATAAATGATCCATCTTCAGTAAATAGACTCATAGATGATCTGCATAGCCATGATTGCAAGATACGCAATTTGCATAACATTCAGTTTTTCCATTTCTCCCTTTTTGATTTGTGCAGTAACAATGAATCCACAGAATAATTGTTACAGGCTTTTTGCTTTCTGAATCATACCTAGGGACATTAGCTGAGACTTAAACTCAGATTCCTCTGTCCAGAGAAATCCTTCTGCTTAATATTTTAACAGTATAGCTATGACCTTTTTATTTCAACAGAATTTTATTTTCTCTGCATCCTACCTTTCAGGTAGGATGAAAGAGATTTAAAACATACATGATTATGGATAGTAAATTATCATTCAGTAGCAGCAATATTCTTCAATCAACATCATGATGCCAAACAAATACATGGCCTGAACTGCTTACAGAGAAATTTGTGCTGACCCCAAAGTCTGGAGATAGCCAAGGACACAGATGAATTCACTTCTGGTAAAGTGCTACTCCTGTAAAAGCAAAATACACACACACACTTATATGTATAATAACATCTCAAATCACATACAAAAGGATCTGATCTTTCCAACAAAGAAAGCCAGTGCAGTGCCTGGAGTTTCTCTTTTCTCCCAGGTCCTTTCCAATAGTATTTGGCTCAAGTTCAGCATGTTACAGGGCTCCCAAGCCTCTTTCCCAAATATATCTGTCTTGTCTCTCTGGGTAAAAGAAACTTATTTCTGGCTCTCTGTCAAGCTCCCCACAACCTTATATTACCGAAAAACAATGTTGAAGGCAGGAATGCATACTTTTGCTTTGATTTCCAGAGAGAATCATAATTCTTCTCTGCTTCTCTCTCCCCTCCTCCCCTCCCCTTTAGGTGACAGATGGCTCTCTAGAAGTCACCCATCTTTTCGTTTTGACCTTCTGTTCACCTCCTCCATTTTTTTCCTCTGCCCTGGCCAATTCCAATTCGGGTAATTATTCTGTCTACAGTACGTAAAATTCTCTCTTTTGTTGTAGTCAAAGATAATATCCTTCCCTTTCTGTTCTTAAATGTAATGTTATGCCTTGATAAATCATTACTGTGGTATACCCCAAAAGGGAAAGAGTAAGTGATTGAGGACTAATATCTTTTTATAAACTCACTCCAGTGTTTAGGGATCCTTTGGGATGAGTAGTGTTATATTATTAGTCCTTAATCCCTAGATGATTTGCATTACAAGTATTATTCTCTCTATTGTACAGCTTTTTAAAGGCTGCTTATTTATTAAAGTGAATTAACACTAAAAATATGCAAAACTTTGCCCATGGAAAAATGAAAATAGCCATAGCTTTGGAAATGTTTTAATAAACTGAAATTCTAGCTGTTCTAAATACAACACTGAAGAGACACGAAATCCAAACTGTGAAATTTTCCTCTTTTTAAGCATGCACTTAGATCTCTGTATTTCTATTCTTATTACAAAGAAAGATTTACAGACACAAAAGAAGATATAACGGCCTTTCTTTTCAGCTTTCATCTTCAGAAAAGACCAACACCTATTCTGTAAACTTGAGTCCATCTTATATAGTATTTCTCATATTATGCACATCAAGTCATGCTTTGGGTTGAAACACTTTGTAGATGAGGACAGCTGTTTGCTATGAAGGATCCATTGTTATTTTTGAAACAGATGCTTTGATTTGTTGGAAGAACTAATATGTGCTGATTTTAGCCCCAATCCAGTATGACACATAAGCATGTGCTTAAATCTATCCTTACTCAGAAAAGTACTTATACATATGTTAAAAATTAGAATGTGCTTAAGTGCTTTGCTTAATGGAGATGATCTTGAGCACATATTTAAGTGCACTGTTGAATCAAGGCCAGAATGCCCAACCTTAGTTATTGTGAGGTTTGCTATCTTTTTACTACTTTAAGAAGTTCAAACAACATAGCAATGCTTTATTTCATGTCCTTTGCAAAGGAGGCAATTGTGCACTTGACAAGGAGAAAGAGTGCATTGCATCTTGCGAGCCAAGTAGTGGGGAGGATGGGAAAGCCTGCATAAAAATTATCAGGCTCCTCTCACTGGTAACCATGTGAGATGTGATTTCATCTGTGTCTGCTCTTCAATGGCTATGAATCTGTTTCAGCTCTCAGCTGCCTCTTTAAACAGAAAAGGCTCTTACTTTTTGTCCTGCTTCACAATCTGACGATGGACAAAATGGCATTTGGCACACAGACTGCAGCGAATGTGCCTGTCCAATTGCATTCCTCTTTGCAGAAGGTATAGAGCAGAGAAGCAGATGTCACTCTCACTTTTTATGTGAAGATATCATATGTTATCTGTTTTGATGATGATTTGGTCAAACCCTCCGCCTGATATCTTAACAATTTCTTATTTTGGAAAAACTTCCGGAATCCATATAATCCTTTTTTTTCTTTTTTTTTTTTTGGTGGGGTTTCTGCCACATTATTCCCTGTGAAATCCATTCACAGCCAAAGAGACTGTCCTGGGAATACCTGGATGGATGGTTTTCTTCTGGTTTTTAGATTCTGTAGTAGTTTGTTGTTTTTTTTTTTCGGTCATTTGCAGTATGTATAGCATGAAACTCTCATGTTTTATATTTCCAAATACAATACATAAGAAAAGATGCATTTGTTTGCAATTTTAAGAGGTCTTAAAAGTGACAGAAGACTGACAAATTACACTGAAATCATCTTTAACTTCCTTTACATACAGACTTGAACACTTGGACTATTCTGAAATGAATGGCTAGAACAAAATTTTGATGATTTAGTTTATTTGGTTTAGGGGGATGGCAACGTTCAAAGTATATTTGCCATCAGATAGCAATACAAATCTGATATGTAACATATCCTGGCTCAGCCATATCTTCAGATCACATCTGCTTATTTCACCAAGATAAACTACCTTCTATTGTCAGCAGCAGAAAGACAATGAATCTATGGGGGAGCAAGATGGATTCCATTCTGCTTTGTGTGTCATCAAAGATGCCAGTTATATTCTGATTACTGAACTTTTCTATTAATTCTTAGGAGGAAAGAACGAGGAGAAAGAACAAAGCTTGTGTCTCAGTTTCAGCTTGAGTTTGCAGTGCTGGCCATCAGAAATATCATCTTTTGAAGTTCTTACTGTTATCTATACACACTCGCACATAAAAATATAATCGCCATTTAACTAATGGAAAACGTGTTCTGATAATTTTTCATATTGCCTCACATTCATGGTAGGTTCTATCCTGCTGTTTGTTCCGATATGCTCATCTTTACTCATATTTTGGTAATAATATAAATTATGAAAATCAGGGGAAAAAAAGATAAAAACATAACCATAAAGACCAATTACATTTAATAGTTTGACGATGTAAATACATATTCAGAGCTCAAATTCACTACAAAGGCATGCTCAAAATATTTTAAAGCTATGGATCCACTACAAAAAAAAAAAACCTGCTTCTGCAATCACCAGAAAAAGATTAGCAGTGGTACTGTTTAAAAACATCAAAGGACCACTGTCATCTTCTTCCCTACCTCTTTAAAGGAAGGGATTAGTTGAGAGGCAGTTCAAAGTGCAAGCCAGAGCTGTTTCAGGGAACTTCAGAATTTGGAGCAGGTGTTATTACCATATGTGCTAGTAGTACATCCAGTAGCAGTGCAAGTCATCTTGGCTTAAAGGAGAAGAAAACCTGACTCAGTTATTCCCAGCAGATCTCCCAGACAATGAATCACAGGTTGAGGAATTGGAAGATATGGACAGGCAGAAATAGAAATACTTTATGAGGGTTACCACGAGGATAAACGAAAGGAAATCATGCTTAAAACAATACACCAAAGCAAGTAAAAAAGTCAGAAGTTTCTTATTTGTTAGAAAAAATAAAAGGATTCTTAGCTAAATTCACACAGAGAATATGTCTTCATGACAGAATTACATCAGTATTGGTGCATACAGGTCGTCCTTCCTAGGAAAATGACAGTGTCCTCCAAGCGCCGTAGTTACTTAAGTGTTATTACTGACACCTAAGGTCATACTTCCTGTAATTCTCCTTTCTGTAATGAACTGGGCTACTCTCTGATGCTTTCCTGGTGAATGACTAGAGAATTTGCCTGTATCAAGCCAGTTTGGGGACTTATAGGTAGTAACTAGAAGACATCGGCCTTTTAATGCTTGTCCTTAACCTTCTTTGGGAGTCGGTAGTTAGCTCTTTTCTATGTGGAAAAGAAATCCCAGTATTAACCCCATAGTTCCAGCCAGCTAGCCCACGTCAAAAGCACAAACCATTTCAAATGCTAAAGGCTGTGGACACAAGAGGGTTTGGGCCTCAGCTAGCATGCAATGTTATATGCAAATATCTCTCATTTCATAGAGAAGATTATTCTATTCAGTAGTATAAACCATGAATAACAGACCTGGAATCTGACCTTTTAAAAATATAAGCAAAGGAGTTGTTCCACTTGCTCTGCTCTGTGCAGCTTCACAGATAAAAAGCACACTCACTCCCAACTTCTTGCCCTTATTAATATCACAGTTATTGCTGTGAAACTTGGTTAAAAAGGCAAAACAAACCTTCAGTCTGCCCTTTGCAGAAGAGCATCAAAATCATAGTTTCAGCATACAGAAAACAGTTCTCCGTGGAGCTGTTTTGTACTCAAAGCAGAAAAGGAAAGGCCAGACTGAGTATTGCTGTGCCTACCTAAAGGAAGGGAAATACCACTTGCAAAAGAGATATGACTACTTCTTTGCATCTCTTCACTGAGGAGGAAGAGGGAGGCTGGAGAAGAAATGATAACTTTGTGTCCAGCTGCAACACTCATCACGTTTTCTGCCAAAACATGCACTATGAATCACTATAATTTTTTTTACAGTTAGAGACTGCAGTTGTCTCCAGGAACTGGACAACTTAATGTTGCCTATTTATTCATTGCAGAGGAAGTCACAATCCAGCCTTATTGCCCATACAGTCTAAGGATAGTGTGTCATTTTCTCTCTGGAACATGGTGTCTCCAACCACCAAATGCTTTAGATTGGCTTTTGCAATAGGACTGCTGCTGTATACATGTTACCAGTGTGAGTCCACTGAGTAGTGACTCACAGTGTCATGGCTCGTATTGCTGACCAAGTCATATATTGCTGAGCAGCCCATGCGTCTACACAATGTAGAGCAGCACCACAGAGAGAATGTCGTAGGTTCTGGGAACAGAATAGCTGTACTAACATGATGCTGTGTCTGAGTTAATAAACTGTTCTTTTAATCTGCTAATTGGAATAGGTAGACAGCTGCACTGAAATAGCTGTGTTGCTTTCCAGGCTGAAGCCAGCTCAGTTACTGCTGATGTGAAGATCGTGCACGATACTTCATCAGTCAATGCAGACTCATCTAATATCCTCTTCAAGGTTCAGATTTTAACCTGCTTACTCCAATTCTAACTTATGGGAACTGCTGAGATGATAATACTGTGTGACATGGTCGTAACTCAGTCCTAGAGGTGTTTTGTTTTCGTTTATTTGGTCTTGGAAAAGGTTCGTTTAGGTTGCATCTTGGCCAAGCTTATCACATTCAATTAATTTCTGTGCTTAAGTGCTAAATCCGTCAGTCTTGAGGTCATATCTAGACAGTTGAGAAAGAAGTTAATTTGCAATTTTCTCACCAAACTGGATAGACTATAGTCCTGCAGTGGGATACAGCTTACATAATTTTAACGTCGACATTGTAGATAGTTACATGTGAGTTAGTCACCATAGATTGCCTTCATCGTCCATGAAAATAGGTCAACGATTTTGGAACACAATTCATCTGGCCTATTTTAAACATCTGTGAGCTGACTCATATCCCAGAAACGCCTGTTTTTCTCATTGATGAAAAGGGAGCTTAGGGTGACTACTTGAGAAACAAAAAAAAGCCCTATGTTATAGATATCTCCAGCTGGTCAAATGAATCCTGTACAGGGAGACTAACAAGTCACAGAGCATGCAAGCAAGACTTAAGCCAAATCTATTCAATATTTTCTACCCTCATCCACTGGGAAATTGTTCTGTGGTCCACTCAGCACAAGGCAAATGAATATATTACAGCAGCTCTCCAAGAGTGAACACTGAAATATGGGACTGGCTACATGAATGATGAGGTTCACAAAAGATTACGCATATCTCAGGTTTAGACAAAGTCTTTCCATCTAGCTTGCCTTGTCAGACTCTACTAATTCAGATCTGCATTATGCCTTACCTTTCTATCTGTCCGAAGAGATATTCAGAAAAAAAGTTATGCAAGTTTTGTGTGGAAACCAGAAACCATATTTTCTCCTTGTGACTGAACAAGATTGGAATTTGTTAGTGACCTCACTCAAACCAGTGCAAATCAGGAGCAGTTACATCAAAAATGATGGAGATAACCTACTAGGAAGTGAGAATCTGGACCTACTGTTTCAAAAATAGCAGCATAGCCTACATTACATGAATGATAGAAGAGTGTAATTTGGTTGTAATGAAATAGTGTGGTCTTTTTTATGGAACAGAGAGAAATAGCATTGTAGCTGAACTGTTAAATAAAAGTTTTCACTTAACTTACAGTACATTTTACTGTCATCAAAAAAGCATTTGGGAATAATAGTTTCCAATGAGTCTCTGTTGAAGTTTTGGGATAATAAACTTTTATATCTTAATATTTATGATTCTAATAAACTACCACAATATTAAAATGAAAGATACAAACTCTAAGGTCAAAAACTACAATTTGTTGTAAGGCAAAACAATTTTGAATAATAAACCACTATTGAAATCTAAGATCACTTCCTATAATTTAATAAGTAATCCCCTTGGTGATATATTCCGGATATTAAACTGGTTTAACTCACTTGGACCAGCTGTTTTAAATTGGTACATAACATTCTGCCAAATGATAATACAAAACTAAGCATGAAATGACATTGTAACTGTTTAAGTTCTGATTTCTACCTTTGTTGCCTAACACAAAGCCATCACAAATTGACTAATCAGGGATCAATTGATAAATTCATTACTGTTAATAGCAATGAATGACAAGTATAAAGGTAATACTTTATTTATTAGCTCACCTATAGCACTGCTGGATAAGATGTCAGTTGATCAGATGCAAGTGGTTGATTGGATAACATACCTCACAGCTCTCAATCTAACTAATACATGCCAAAGCAGTTAGTGCTTTTTTCACCAAAAGCACTCAACTGCAGAGTAACAGTGCTTCCGTAATGAAGTCAGTGTAGCTTTTACTTATAAAATGTATTCAAAGAATACTGTCTGAGTCTGAGCGGAAAAACATTTTCAAAAGACTGTCATGTGCAACTAAAAATGCTCCTTATACGTATCTTTCATTGTATTTCAAAGACATTTGCATTAGACTAGTCGGTCATTAGAGATGATGATGATTTATCCATTACTTGTTCCATATGAATGTTTGCTGATGCACCAAGTTCAAACTTTTCTGTCATATGTGTGGTACCTGATAGAAACTGCACTATAATAATCACTTTAGAAAGATGATGAGCCAAAGCCAAAAATACGCTATACTGACCCTTGATATCAAAGATATTCAGCAGCTATGGTTTGCCTTACTGCTAGATTAGGAAGTTCCCCGCTCACTGCAAATGAGCTTATGAGACCTATGATCTATTGGAAAATGGAAAAACATTGTTCTAAGATACAGTGTAAGACCTTGCTTAATAATAAGGCTTTGAAGCACATGGAAATACAAGCAGCAGTCACCACATCTCATACAGACTGGAAACTCATGCCATCTAGTTTCCAAAGCAGGTGCCAATGCTATTGGGCAAGTCTCTCCTCCTTTGCCAGGAAACTATACATTGTGTTGGTCATGCAGTAGGACAGGCTGCAGTCACTACAATGTGGAACCACATCCCACAGAATGTAGTGCCCTTGAGAGCTATGTTGGCTTTAGGTCTATAAAAATGGTGGTTTTATTTATACAGTTGTTCCATTATGCCTTACTGAAGGGAACGGGGAGAGATTGCTTAACATGCCTCTCATTTGTTTATTTGTTTTTCTTTATTGGATAAAAGTATTGCTCAGGAAATAGCTAATGTAACTGACAGCACTGTCTTGAAGAAAGGATGATGGCAAACAGGAACAGTTCCATCTGAGAGTAGTGAATGGCAAGTTCTCTACCCACTCAGCAAATCCTTCTTCAAACAAGTGCCCTCTGTGAGTAAGGACAGATGACCAAGAATGTTTCCATTTGTGAAAGAATTGTGGTCTAACCTCAGACCGACAGACCTAATCAACACTAATCCAAGCAAGTGCTTAACACCATTGCAAACAAACATGGACTGCGTTAGTTTGGAAACTGATTCAGGAAAGTCAGTTATGGAAATACGAAATGCAAGTCTACCCTCTAAGTTTGTGACTGATGTTAAAGAAAACGTCAGTTTACTCTCAGATTAAAGATTGGTTGGGTTAGGGTAACATAGTAACTTCATAAGAATCACGCTTTTACTATTTATTGTCAAACCCTTAGTGGTGTCAGATACTCTGCAGAGGTCAGGAAAGAGCTATGTAGAATGATCAGTATCCCTAAAAGTTTGTGCAGGCTCATTAGAGACTGGCTTGTGGACTGAAGTGATCACAAAGAAGCAGTGTCTCCTTGCCACTTCTTGAGAGATGCTAAATACCTTCTGAATTTTGCAGTTGTTGATATAACTGTGCTGAAACAGCCCTGCCCAATCTGATCAGTGGAACAGCATAGCATCTCTTCCAAATATCTTATTTGTGGTTTTCCTCTTTCATTATAGTTGACTGAGTCAGGGAAAGGCACTAGAGCAAACATAAACCACATCAATTTAAAAAGTTACATCTTTGTATCTGATCCTCATCTGACATAGATGGGTAATATCCCTATGATGATAATGAAGTCGTACCTCTACTCCAGGCCCTAAAACAGCTGGATTTCTCCATTTCTGTGGTTTAGACAATATGACAAAATGCTCTAGAAGTAGCAGTTAGGATTTCCTCTGTTTTGCAAAGCACCAAACACTCTGGGGGGCTCAGGAATAGTTCTCAAGTATCGTTTCATGTGTTTGAAAGTGTTTGAATTCACTCACTCTTCTCAGCTCTACAGGAACACACACGCACATGTGTACACAAACAGCTCTTGAAGGAAATCAGAGCATCTGAAGGAAGAGGTTTGCTTTGCTCTGGATGATCTCAGCTACATTATTTACACACAGAAATCTCTTAGAGGGAACCATAAAAACACATCAAAGTGCAGTGACGTTCTTGTGCCCCTCCCTCCAAAGCTCTACAATAGATTTTGCAGTTTATCTTCTTTTCCTGGTCTCTTCCAGAATTCATAAAAAACAGAGTATATGAAAAGTGAAACTTTTCAGGAAAAATAGTGTTAAATATTTTCTTTTAGAAACTGAATCTCCTCTACTGAGCTTTTTGCATATTTTTATAGAATCTTTCATCCCTCTGTCTTCTTGCTCTGTAAGAGACTGCCTTAGAAAATGTATACACATATGAACATGGTGAGGGTATCAGACCCTGTGCTTTGGGGGCCTCATGCTTTGGAAGCATTAAACTAATCTAAATCACTATCTTTCCAGTTTGCTCCTCTCCTGAGCCGGGTTTGCAGAACTACCAAGCACTTACAGTAGGTGTGATCCTTCGGAAATGTCTTAGGATGAACTCCATGTGAGACCTGCCACAGACAGGAAGCATTGGATCTAACTGTGTATGTTTACTCACAAAATTGGAGCAGGGCAGGATAACTTGCCAAGTTTGCTAAAACTTGCCCCAAGCACTACCATTTGTACATAAGAAATCAGGACTCAAGAGACTCAATTTCTGTTCAACCAGAGATTTTTTATGTAGCCCTAAATAAACTGCCCCACCCCTCCACACCTCAGGACTTTGCCCATAACTTTGGGATTTGCTATTAATGACAGGTAGCAGTCAGACATTAGGAAAATGAAGATTGCACAAGCAGTTCAGCAAAAAGCTGACACACTCTCCACTTTGTTTCTAGACTAGCAGTGGATATAGTGTAGGCAGAACATTAAGGCACACTTACACTTCAGCTCCTATGCGAGACCCCTACACATGGGGTTTGGGATTTGAGATTTAAGCACTGGCTGGATTCTGATTATCCACAGCAATTCATGTTCAGGAAGAGGTGGAAACATGAGTCAGGACCCAGAAAGTCATCCTGCAGCTGCAGGAGGATGTCTGAATGTCTTGCTGAAATAATCTCTCTGCAATTTTTTATAGCCACTATCTTCCTTCTCAAAAGGAAGGGAGGAAGGGAAAAATCTTTGCTTCATTATAGAAACCAAAAAAGTGCCTTTTATTAACATATCTTGTCTTACATCATTGTCAGCAGATCCGCAACCTGGCCTGAATTTGCAGTAATAATGCACTTTACTTCTTCTGTAACGTTCTCTCTACTTCTGTCTCCTAGGCACTTGCCCTGCTTGACATGTCTCCTCTAAGATGCACCTAACAAAAGTTAACATTTCATATTTCAAAGAGGTGCAAGACTGTTGTTCTGGCTTGTATCTTCACCATAGCATGACATTTGTATTGGCTGCTGTGCTTTCAAATTTCTGAATTACCCTTGAGTGTGCTTTGGCTATTTCCATCATTTTAATGCCTTCTTTTTCCTCATGAGCCCACCTGGAAAATGGCAATAAAACTTACAAGCTTTAGGGGACTTGTTTTCCAAAGTTCACTGCAGCTCTAGCTGTTTTTAAGAGATCTTATCACTTTATCAGGCATAAAGGATTGTTATAATTCTATATGCCTAAATATATGTGGTTAAATGAACAAAACAGTTTGGTTTGTGCAACATCTATTCAGGGTAGGGTCTGCTAAAATACAGGTGACAAAACCCCCAAACATTTTAGCTGTTGTTTCTAAAATAACTTACACATCCCAACGAAATAAATTCTTTACCTTGGAAGCTTCGGCTTGGAAGAAGAAGGTGGGAAGTTCGGTTCAAACACCAATAAAACACCAGAATCTTAAAAATTAAATGTGTAGTAATTCATTAAAAGATGTTGCCTATGACAATTTTGTTCTTTGTTACGTTAAATACAGCCTTTCAATGTTAGATACAGGTGAATTACTCTCAAGACCAAAGGATGGTGGCAGCCTGGACACAAGCAATCACGAACCGCCCTCTTCTAAGAAGATAAACAAAGAGAATTCCCAATTAGTCACATAGCTTGTGCTTTAAAAAGACGTAATTTCCAAAAGGTAAGGAATGTTATGAGTAAAATTCCTGGAAAATGGAATGTAAGCAGAGAACTTTCAATGAAACTTGGGCGTTCTTTTAGAAGAGTTTATTAGATGGCAAAACCCCCGCGATTTCACAATCAAGAAAGAACAAACTTTGGCTAAAGCCCAACCTTATTTTATGGAAATTTGGAACATAAAAGCAAAGTGTAACACGTGAAAATATTCAGAAATGGCAGATTTTGTTAGCAGCATGAAGGAGAAAATCTGAACAAAAGAAAAGAATTAATATGAGAAGCTAAAATCATGGCAAAATAATTGCTATCTTTAAGAAAAAGAGAAAGACCTTTTAAAATTTTCGTTAAAAAGAAAATATAAGATAGGAGTGATATAATCTTTTCATTAGATAAGGATGTTAAATCTGTTAATAATGAAAGAGAAAAAGGATACAGGTTATGTAAATGTTACCTGTTAATACTAGGAGAAAACCAGGATCATTTAATCCCTTCACATGAGGATGATTAAGATCTTTCCAGTTCTTAAGTTACCAAGAAGGATTTTAGACAAAAACTCTTAAATATTTTTAAATCAGTAGGCCAGATAGCTTGAATCCAAGAGTCTTCAGCAGCTTCCCAAGGAGGCAACTGAATCACTAATGATTTTGAATAAATCTTGAAATACTGGAGAAATTCCAAAAGACTAGAAGAGTACAAATGCTGTGCCAATATCCAAAAAGGTTAAGTAAGTTACTGAACATCGATCCCAGCCAAAGGAATGGAAAAGCTGATAAAAGAATAAATTGGCACGATTAAGAACTGACTGACAGCTCCCAAAGGTAACTAGTCATGGGACACACATCTGATGTCAGCTATCAAGGATTGCTTGAAGGATGACCACATCCGATGTAAAATATTCCTAAAATATTGGCAGAATACAGATGTGAATGACACAAAAACTGGTGGAAGGGCAAAGAATGATATAGGAAATTAGCTGACTTATTTAACCAGGTGAGACAATTTCAACTAATCAGTTTAATGCAGCCAAACTTCCACAGCTGTTCTAAAATGGATCTTAAGAAACAAGCAACAGAGCAGAAGTTCCTAATGTAATTCCGAAAAAAAAAAAAAAAAAAAGAAGTTTTTATTGTATCAGCTGAGTAACAAATACAAGCTGGGTGTTGATTTTACCCCTATATGTGATATTGATGATATCGATACTAGAATATTGCATACACATCTGGTGTCCGTATTTGGGGGGAAAAAAAAAAAAAAGTTGAAAAATTGAAAAGGATGCATAAAGGATCTTAAAAATCATTTCAGGATGGAGAGAATACCTTACAGTGGGGCACTGGAAATACTCAATCTGTTTAGATTATAGTAGATTTAAGGATGGCGTGATTATGTATGCATGTACATTCATCAGGAAAAACACTGTACATTGAAAAACACTGAAAGGACCTTTAAACAAAAGAAAAAAGGCCTAAAGAAAATCAATGTGTACAAGCTAAAACCAGACAAGTTTAGTTTGAAATAAGGAACATTTTTCAACACCGAGGGAGATTAGTTAAAAAAAAAGCAGCAACAAAGGAAAGTAGCGAATTCTCTTTTTCTTCATACTAATATTGGCCGCATTTCAGAAAGATGTGCTTTAGTCAAACAAGAGCTATTCTTTAGTCAGAGATTTTTGCTCAATTTAATATATTAATTTGTCCAATTATTCCCTCTGAACCTAAACAGTCTATGTAGGATACAACTCATTTATCTTTAATTGTCTACAGTGTAGACATCTGAACCTCAGGTAGCCTAAGATTGCTTTAGAGTCAACAGACACTTTGAGAGCTGGACTCATCATCCATTTTAGAAACCGCATTAAGATGAGATGAGTCCTGAAAAGTGCCTGTTTCTCTCTATTCTAAAAGAAATGCTATAAGAGGAACAAAAAGAGGCTACAAAGGGAATTTTGATAATAGCTCTAATGTAGAGATTTCCACTGAAAATGCATGCATTCAGTCAGATTTTTTGTCATGAGGGTCAGGTAGGCATTTTGACCAACATTCCTGAGCAGCAAATCCAGTTCAACAGGAAAGGCAGTACCTGGATTTCTGCTAGGATTAGGTGAGGTAGAGGTTTACGATATTTCTTCTGTGCCTAATGTGTAGCTGTTTACACACATTTATTTAGATTTTGTCTTCCATTTGTTTCAGGCTCAAACATATTTTTTAACCTAATAAGGAATACTTGTACTTTCCCTATGTTTTAAAAAAAGATTTTCAAAAAGGAGTTAAAGATGACGGATCGAATGCCTTTATTCACTGAGTCCAACTTTTCATCACCACCCAGTAATCCAGCCCAGTGGGAGGACACAGAACAAAATGCTATCCAGTGTGAAATAAGATCTCGCTGTGATTCTGAATTTTGTGATGTTTTCTGTTTACTTTGAACTCCACATTAAAACAAGACAGAATAAATATTCCCAACAACAGAAGAAAACTTAAGAGTAAATCACAGCTCTTAATGGACAACAAGCCTCAGTCACTGGGAGCAGGCACACGAACACACACAGAGTGAAAGGGCTTGTGAAGTTTGAGGGGTTTTGTGTTGGGAAATAAGCAAGATCTCCCACACCAGAGCCCTGGTTAAGTTTTTACACACACAACATGGCTTGAAGTCAAGGGAAGATTTGCCTCGGGAAGGACTAGAGGGTTGGATTCAATGTACTGTTCATTATGGCTATTTTCCTTTTTTTTTTACAAGCCACCTGGGAGTCTATCTCCCTGTTTTAACTGACATGAACTATTTTGTTTCAACATTATTTTTTACTGTTCTAGCCTGTATGCTTTATTGATGTTGATTATAATTTGGTTGCTCACCAACTTAAATTGAAAGGAAAAGCTGCAATCCAAACCCATTTCTGTGGTGATTTAAGAACAGCTAACATGTACGATGCTTGGACCAAGCTTTCTCATTAAATAGTTATACTGAAATTTTATTTTTGTTAAGAAACCTTTTAATACCGAAGCACGTTTCACCTATATATATTTTAAAGTGTACAATGCTGCTTCTAGATAGACTAGTTACTTAAATGAGAACATTATACAAGCAACGAAAACTAATAAGGACTTAAAAGGGGGAACTGTGGAGCATCTAAAAAGGATAGGATTCAGTTTGGACATTATACATTAACTGTGTGCAATAATTAATGATATAGATATATGTAGCTTGGAACCTCTATTTATCCTCACTGAAAACAGTGAAAAGACTAGTACACTTAAAATAGTAATAGAAAGCTTTTCTCCCTAAAAATCAATTGATTTGTGGAACTCCTTGCTACAAGAAAATTGGGAAAAAGTCTCAGCATGTCTTTTTTGAGATCACATTTTTAGGGTTGATCAGAATACAATTGTAAAATAATGCACTTAGAGACTTGGAAATTAATTGGTTAATTGTTTAATTAGTGAGCTAATACACACTTTACCATCTTCTTGAAGTTTAAAATGCAGTTCTCTGAGCTGTCATTTCTTTTACTTATACAGATCAGCAAAGGCATAAAAAAATTACACCAAAATCTAAAACCATAATTGAAGTCTTATGAGCAGACACGATTTTTCACATATTTTTTCCCCTGAAAGAAGGATGAGACAGAGAATGGACTAAGCCTTAGCTAAACCATTACATTACTAGAAGACGGCCTTACAGTACAAGACTGAACATGACCTAAAATCCTATATAGAACAGATGTGAACTGCTGACTACTTATGTTCAAGGAGAAAATTCTCATCTGGAGCAACTATTTCTACCAAATTGTCAATAATGGGACATATCTGCAGTTTTCTCATAAATGTCTGGTACTCCCTAGTGAATCGCAATCAGTCTTAAAAATACTTTTATTTTCTGAAACTCAGTTCCAACTTCAAAATACTGCTGCGGTAGTGCCATAGAGAAAGCCCGAGCTCCGGCATGCAATTGTCCATGTGGTTAAATTGTTAACATACCTTTGGTCTATGCCAACTAGCATTCCCCAGACAGTGGCTGAGCACAGTCCAAGGTGACTCTACAGGTCAGGAATAATTCCCAATAGGCACTTTAGATGTGGCTAACCTGTTTTGCAGTGGAAGATGTCAGATGTATGGATGTGAACCATGCTGTGCCGTCTTTCTGGACGAAAGCAGGCCCTGCACCATTCTACTAACAGCATAAGTTTAGTCTTTGTGTGTAAGAAATAATATAGTGACACAGAAATCCTGTCTTCTGGCCTTAGGAGGATGTGGGAAAACATCTCTTTACAGACATCTGAAAAAGATGAGGGACCACAAAAACTTTTCAGTCAAAAGAATGGGGGAACCTACAGATGAATAATGCTTTTGCTGAGCAAGAATAAATATCAGCATGACATGTCAACTGTTAGCAGCAGAGTGTGTTGCTGGCAGCACAGCTCGTGAGGTTGAGGGCAGCAGATGGAAGGGTTGGGTGGGTGGTAGGAAGATCTAAGGGTTGGAGCAAGAACCTCCTGGTAGTGTCCCTAATGGCCTTTCTGATCTCTTTCTGACCTTCTTCTTGGAAAGGTGAGCTGGCCCAGAATGGCTCACATCCTTAGTGTTCCTGCCTTGGAGAGGTTTTACTGCATCCAACAAAAAGCCTACCTATCCTCAAAGACAGAAATGAAAAGCAAATGCCAAGGTAAGAGCATAAGAACAGGGTAAGCAGCTAGTAAAAGTGCACCTACCTCCATACTTGTAATTAAGGGACTTCCCGAGCTCACTGGATTTCTGTTTCTTGAATTTGTCTTTCTCCTCTTGAATTTTGGCACACACAGCCTCCTATGCCAAGGAACTCCACTCCTTAACTGCACCCAAAGTAAATGAGCTTCTTTCTTGATTTTGTGCCTCCTTTTTTTCTAGCTCCAGCTAAATAATCAGTCCTTATGGCCTCCTCAACATCACCCTCAGCTGTATAGCCCATTTCCATATCCACCTCAGTCATTCCTTTCCCAGACCTGAGAGTCCTCATTTCTTTATTTGTAACAAACATGCCCCTCCCTTTGTAGGAATCTGTTTCAGTCCTGCTGTTGTATTTGGGTGATTGCAGTACTGTGCACAACTTTTCTTGGTTTTGTGAATTTATACAGTAGCACAACATTCTCTCTTTTTTAAATTCTCCATTCCATTCCTAATTTCTAGCAATTGGCTTATGTTTTTTGTTCACTCCCTGTAATGTGAACTGATTGTGTCCACACGCTGCAGCACGTGGAGTAAAGCCTGACTTGGTACTTACCCCATGGACTTCTGCACAAACCAGCTCGCTGGCTTCTCGTGATCTGCACAGTTTGCCTGTTGCACTCTTCCCACTCCAGGCTTACAGCTGTGGCTGCTCTGCCGCATCGCTGTCAACAGCCAGGGATATTCTCACAGTCCTTTTCTTTCCTCACACACCCTTTCCCACCTCAGCCTAGGATAGCCTGAGGTACCCTACCACACATCTCCTCCGGCCTCCAGGTGGCCTATCTTTAGACCTGAAACTTTTTGCAGCCTTTAAGAGGAAATACTTTTTCAGCTTACCTTAGATATGATGAGTGGCTGCTTTACCGTCTATCACATTTATACTTTTCTACCCAGTGACAATACGAGTGTAGACTATGGATGCGGTGTGAGGACAAAGAAGAGGGCAAGGTCCAATGGGGCGAGTATAAGCTGAAGAACTGGTTTTAGTGGATAGGAAGATATGTTGGGTACTTGACTGCTTCACTGAGTCAGTCCTTGGACTATGCAAAAAATGAACCACAGTTTGTTTGAGGAGACACCTAATTGCTCAGCTCTGGATGGATCTTGGAGGTGACCCAGTACACAGTGTGGACAGCCTGGGGAGCAGGACTGTGCTGCGTAGCAATTAAAAGTTTGCTGCAAAGAGGAACAGAATAGTCTGTTCTCCAGACCCTCTGAAGACAGGAATAAAAACAGTGTGTTTAAATTGCAGGAAGGGAGAATTAGGTTAGACAGTGGAAAGAACTTTGTGACAGTGAGGAGAGCTAAGCCCTGGAATAGCTTGCCCAGCAACTGGTGCAGTTTCTCTTCTGACAGGTTGTAAGACCAGGTTAGACAAACATGCCAGGAATGGTTTTGGTCTACCTGATCTTTTCTTGGGTCAAATGGAGAGATAAGATCACTTCTTCTGTTCTTCCCAGACTCACTTGCTAAAATATTACCATTTTTCATCCCAGATTACTAAAGATAAAAATGAACTCTTTTTCCATGTTTTTCACTACTGTGAAGAATAGCTGGATATATCCATCTAAAACTTCTGACAGACGCTAAAACACATTCTGTACTTGTAAAAGTGAAAAAACCCACAATTAAATCAAAGGATCTCTGTCCAGTTCTGCCAGTTTTGCTTCATATGCTGAAACTAAGTATGACGCAATTCATTTAATAATGCAATATTTACTCAGTAAATATATTTACCCCATTTATTTGGCAGTCTTTGCCTTTTATCTCTTGATTCTTTCACAAGCTGAAAAGCAAAATTACTGTCATGGCAGAAGCCTCTTTTCAGAAGTTGCAAGTAGAAACCACCTTGGAATACCTCTGGTGACAGTTCATCTTGGTTTGGCTTTGATTACAAAATTACAGATATCTGCTTAAGGTATTACAGCCAAGTACAGGCCCAGAAGGGATTATATTCCTAGTTTTGAGATTAATGCATTGTACAGCCCCTGGTCATGAAATTTAAAAACATTCTAAATAGTGGCCACTGGCCATTTTATGTGACAGCCTAAATAATTAAAAAGGCCTGCTTCAATCTCATATCCATTGAGTACTTTTTTAATAATGTTTTGATGCCCAGAAATTGTCTCTACACCAAAATGTAGCACTAAAATGAGAGTTTATCCTATATCAGCTAGGCATCTGGGATCTGTTTTATGATTCCACAAGGATGTGTAAAAGAAACAAGCTGTAGCTATCCAGTAGAACTTTTCCCCATTCAGAGAGATTATTACTGAATCTTGTTCCTTCTCCTTCTGTCCAGAAAATCCTTTCTCAATATTTTCCTTCATTTTTTGTTGACTGCTTATAACCTATGTGGAAATCCTTAAGCTGCTGAGGAAATCACCAACATTACAATGCTGAATTTACAGGCTTCGTTTTGGGCTTTCAGAGAAGCCATGCATTCAAGATTGGTTAAGCATCCATCTGTCTTTTTAGACACCTACTGTACCTTGTAGGCAGAGTCATTCCCAGAATTGTTCCTCAGATGTCACCTTCTCTATAAATACCTAGGTCTTTGCCAGTCCATATGCCCAAGTTCTCGTCAGCCATGAGGATGCTCTACACATCACAAACTGCTCAGAGGTCGTGTTCAGGCTACAGAGTATTTTCAGTTTATTTTCAAGCTTTGCTAGGAAACTCTATCTCACTTGTCCACCTTAATCCTCTAGGTAGTATGCACAAAGCATATCTAATATCAGCTACCAAAAAGTGAAGGGACAGCTTGCTTTGAACATGAGAAATTATTATGGGATATACACCTGCCTAAACAGGACACTCATCTGAGAGATCGTGATACAATTCTCCTTCTCAGAGCCAGGATGCAAGACACCTCCTACATCTTGACTTTAGTCTAAAGTTCTAAACTGTCAACTGAACACTTTTTCTGCAGCTTTGATTTTCCAGACAGGACAAGGAAATCATGTGTTAAACATCTGCCTGAGCTTAAGAAACAGCATTAAGAGAAATCCAATGTGGAACAGAGATAGCTAAGAGGTAGTTACAGTTCTTCAAGGATATTTCTAGGTGTCTCTGGCTAAGTCAGCTGCTTCTGCACCAAAATGCATCCTCTTTCTATTCGTGGTAGCTCTCTTCTATCAGGTGCCTCAACCATGTATCCTTCCTCAGTACTGCAAATCACTTCAAGAAACAGTGTTTTACTTGCTCAAAAAAATCTGAAAATAAAAATTGTGTTACAAACATCATGGATAAAGTAAAAATATTTCTTAGGATCTATAAAACACAATTGTGGTGAACTGAGTTATTCTTGTTGATAAAGGTTGATTTTTTGGGGAAATTTGCTGAGACTGCAGGAGACTCTAACTCTTCACTGACATTCTCCGTCAGTCTTAACATAATGGTAAAGGGGGTTGTTAATAGCCCAGACATGTAAAGCACTCCAGGTTTTGAAGGAATGACCAGACATTGAAGATATTAAACAAACTTATTTTTAAAATATTCAAAATCTTTCATGTGGGAATTATATTTAAAATATGCATACTCAAGAGGCAATACTAGGGGGTGGTAGGGTTGGTGGCAGTGTCGTTTCCTTTGAAGTAGCAATAATGTTGAAGAACTTCAAATCTTTCTCCATACTAGTTTTTTTCCAAAGCAGGAAAATGGTGTTTTCTAATTCAGAGAGGAAGTGATGTGACATTGCCAATGTCTTAACTTTGTTTTACTTTCCTTCCTCTTTAGGCTCTTTGGAGCTAGAAACACAGAAGATAACAGTCCTATGGTTTATCTATAGTCCAGAGACACGAAAACAATGGGACAAGGTGAGTGAAACTTCCTGCTGATGACAATGTAGCATTAAATGAAAGAGGAAAAAAAAAAGGAAAAAAAAAAGACATCAAATGAAGGTGACACAAAAAAATTATAGTTGAATCATCTGTGTGATTATCTTTCATCTATAAAAATTTTCAAAAGATTTGTGTGACTAAAAGAGCAAAAGATATCCTGAAGAATACCAAGGAATTTCCACTTATTGCAGTTCGCATGGATACCAACTCCACACAAGTGAAAGGAGATGTACAGGCTAGAAGGAGAGTGTTGGGTACCTAGGAAAAGAAAGTAAGCTAGGGTTGACAGTCATGTTATATAACTCAATGGTGCCAAAGAAAAGGTAACGAAGAAGTTAGACATCAGGTGTGAGTGGGCTATAGTGATAAGGAGATGTGGGTAGGGACTCCTGAAGCAGCAAAGTGCTGTGAAGAGCGATGTAGAGGTTGCACTTGCATCCAGCTCCTGACTTCAAAACTGACAACAATTTTCAGGAAATCTTTGAGAGAGAAAGATTAGAAAGACACTGAAGATTAATTTGAAAACATAAATGTAGTTCTTGTTTCCATATGAAGCAATGGAATAGTAGCAGAAGAGGTAAGAAGTAAGGTTAAAACTAATGTGTGCCTGTAGTTAACAATATAGAAATGCAACAGCTGTCTACAGAATGGTACTATACATCTTTAGAAAACCTCAAAAGACTCAGACCTATGTTAAGGGTGACATTTTGCTGGATCAGTGTGAAAGATAGAATCATAGAATCATAGAATGGTTAGGGTTGGATGGGACATTAAAGATCATCTAGTTCCAACCCTCCTGCCATGGGCAGGGACACTTTCCACTACAGCAGGTTGCTCAAAGCCTCATCCAACTGGTCTTGAACACTTCCAGGGATGGAACAGCCATAACTTCTTGGAGCAACCTGTTCCAGTGTTTCACCACCCTCATTGTAAAAACTTTCTTCCTTAGAACTAATCTCTTTCAGTTTAAAGCCATTGCTCCTTGTCCTATCACTACACGCCCTTGTAAAAAGTCCCTCTCCAGCTTTCCTGTAGTCTCCCATTAAGTACTGGAAGACTGCAATAAGATCACCCCAGAGCCTTCTCTTCTCCAGGCTGAACAGCCCCAACTCTCTCAGCCTGTCTTCATAGGAGAGGTGCTCAAGCCCTCGGATCATCTTCGTGGCCCTCCTCTGGACCCACTTCAGCAGCTCCATGTCCTTCTTATGTTGGAGGCTCCAGAGCTGAATGCCGTACTGCAGGTGAGGTCTCACAAGAGCAGAGTAGAGGGGCAGAATCACCTCCCTCGACCTGCTGGCCATGATTCTTTGGATGCAGCCCAGGACACGGTTGGCTTTCTGGGCTGCTAGCGCACATTGCCGACTCATGTTGAGCTTCTCGTCAACCAGCACTCCCAAGTCCTTTTTCTCAGGGCTGCTCTCAATCCATTCTCCACCCAGCCTGTACTTGTGTTTGGAATTGCCCCAACCTATGTGCAGGGCCTTGCACTTATGGTGAAACACTTTGCTGAGATGTAGGATAGCATAAGTAACCAGAGCAAAGAACAAACTGTGATGGACTTTTGCTAGAGATCTTTGAGACTGAAAAGGAAAAGAGACCACTAGTTTTTATCCAGCTGCTGAGGACTACAGCACTCCAGAAGTTAATGCAGTGGGGTCAGAAACTCCATAGAGAGCTGTTCTGCCTGTGCAGTATATTTGTGCTATATACCTCATTGAAACACCAAGAAGGAGGAGTATGTTAGGTGAGAAACCATGCTGACACATTAGAACACTGGCTTATGTAGAGGTGTCACGGTTTTAACCCAGCCGGCAATCAACCACTATGCTGCTGCTCTCTCACCCTCCCCTGCCCCAGGGGATAATAATAATAATAAAAAATGTAATAATAATAATATAATAATATGATATAATAATATTATAATATAATAATATTATAATGTTATAATAGTATTGTAATAGTATAAAATAATAATATGATAACAATATAATAAATAATAATAGTAATAGTAGTAGTAGTAGTAGAATATACATGAGTGATACATCGTGCAATTACTCACCACTCACTGAACGATGCCCAGCCCGTTCCTGGCTAGTGATGCCAGAGGAGAGAAATCCCAAAACCATACTCCTGGGAGAGAGAGAGAGAACTTCCCAGCCAATCTTTATTGATATATTGAGCAGGAAGCCACACGATATGGGATATCCCATTGGCCAATTTTGACCAGTTGCTCTGGCTATGTTCCCTGCCAGCTTCTTGAGTACCTGCACACTAGCAAAGCATGAGAAGTTGAAAAGTCCTTGATTTTTTAGCAACAACTAAAACCATCAGTGTGTTATCAACATTCTTCTCATAACAAATCCCATACTAAATCCAAAACACAATGCTATCCTAGCTACTAAGAAGAAAACTAACTCTATCCCAGCTGAAACCAGGATGAGAGGAAAGAGCATTGATCCAGAAGGAATATCACTCAGAAGAGTTGTCCTGGATGAGATCTATTCCAATCTGAACAGCAAAATCTGTCTCACAAATGCTCATTTCAACTTTAAATATCTTTATTTTAGTTATAGCCACTCTTGATTATTATTAGTCAATAGTCCTGCAAAAAGACATTATGTTATTTAATACGAAGCCTTCAAGCCAGTCCCACATTTGCATCCTTGTTCTTATATCCCAGCTAAAAATCATCCTCCATCATTATTTGCCTGATATTTTAAGTTCCAATCATCCTACCAGACAGCTGGACATGACCACCTTCAAACTCAAGTTGTGAATCACACTCTGTTACGGTAGTTGCTATTAGAAAATTGCCCATCTGAACCACTTGGAAAGTATTTACACACATGGCTGGAGTCAGGAACAGAATGATTGGCAAGTAGAGAAGTGAAGCAGTCCTATTAAAAGACAAAAATTATTATAAAAGAATAAGGTTACTTTTTGTCTATGTTAATGACTGATTTTCATTCCCCTTTTCCTGTGCTTCTGCTGTTTCACCGTACACCTTTCCACTGAGCAGAGGAGTAAATAAAAACTGGTCATACAGGTTAGCATTGATTCACAAGCAGATCTTTCAAATCCTTTATTAGCAAGGCTGTAAACTACCTATGCTGTTTGATTAGGATATGATGAAAAGAATTTATTAGCAGATGTATATTCAGCTATACTGTTTTACCGGCAGCTTTATGAGATTCTCTCCTAGGCTGACAGGTGCGGCCCACCAGCTGCTTTGTACAGTAAACAGGGGATGGAGAGCATGCCATGTGCAATGATTTAATCAGTTACCATCAACTGCTGGAAAATAAACAAGGTTTTGTGCATTTCTTTCAGTTCCATGTATATTAATTGAAACCAAATATTACAAATGATACTGAAAGAGAGTATCGCTGATCAGAGGAAACTTAAATTTAATAGGACACAGCCATGTAATACATAAATATAATAAAGCACAGTCATGTAATACATAAATATTTGGTTAAAAGATAGCAGAATTTTGTTAAACTTGGCAATGGGAAGTCTTTTGAAGTCTCATTTGTCAGTTTGCATTCATGGGACAGTCAACTCTAGCCATTTGGGTCACAGCTGGCAAAAGAAAGATGATCCTTTTGGTTTATTGTTCTGATACAAAATTGTCATTACAAATTGAAAACACAGAGCAAGTACAAGAGGGCAAATGGGGAACTTGTGTGGTTACGTATTTTTAACAGTTGCGTCTGGCTGTACTTTGTTTAATAGGGGTTGCAGAATTCAAGATGTCTATATGCTGGGTCTCATTACTATTGTTTAAAAATTTCTATACCACTAGTTTACAATTAAAATGTTCTTTCTCAACTCAGTTCTTATATCCCATGTTTTCAGTGCTCTAAATATGTGTAACCCAAACTAATATTTTTAGTAAGTATCTGACAGCTGCATTGAAATGTTTTTATTTCAAATATTTGCATGTCAAAATAAAGGTATCTATTTTTTATTTCTGCAGCAAAACAAGAATATTCATACATTTATAAAAAATTAAAACAGCTAAATTGATGCAAGAATATTTTACAAAGGATGCTTTAGCTTCATTTTCTGCATGTTTATGACAAAGAATGTCGTGATTACATTGCAAGCAAGGACAGGTTGAAAAGAGCTGCAAAGCAGCTAGAAAACTCTCCAAAATCATTGTATAAATAATTATAGCACTGGTCTTTTAAAAACAATGAAAACTGAAAGCATGGTAGCATTTGAAAAAAAGTGTACTTGTCTTTGAAGTGTCAATACATTCATTTTCCTTTTCACATATTCAGATTTGAGTAGATTTTCTGTGCTGCTTATGAGTCAAGTTCTTGCACAGAATCAGAGGTGTTAGAGAAGGAGCTGCACCAGTAGCAAGAGATTTTTTGTCTTGTTTTCTGATCATAATCATTTCTCTGAAAAAGGCAGAGATTATTTTTGTTCTTTTGCTGCCAACATTTTTGAACAGACAGGCTGCACTGCATTCTCTTGGGTGACTTCTTTCTGCATTGGTACAGATTGCTAAATTTCTAACCCACAGAGATGCATGTCCGTTCTTAAAGATGCTGGTTATTCAACTGAGAAGCCAACTTGCTTCTTATTAGGGCCAGTGGTGCATTTCAGAGAAAGGATAGAGGTATTCATTGATTATGCTAGTTAACTATAAGAAACAAAATTCTGTGGATAAGCAAAGAGGAAGTAACTGAGGAAGGGTCTTGAATGTATGCACCAGAAATTTGTTTTGGATTCAGAAGTGAAGAGAAAACAGCTGAAAGACTTCAAAAAGCATGTGGAAATGACGCTGTTCTGAAGGGATATGTCTGCGGATTGCAAACAATCTGGGAGATTAGCAGCAAACAGAAGAGCTAAGGATGATGGAATGAATGGGTGGAAACTAACTGGGAATAAATGCAGTTTGGAAGTGGGAATTTTGGAACCAACACAGTAACAAAGATTTGAAACTGCTTTATTGGCAGGGATGAAGACTGAAACCTGCCTACTTTAAGAAGGGTCTTGCAGTTTTATAATGGGGACTCTGTGATGCAGTGTATCAGTGACTGGAGTGAGATGCTAAAAGGATAATTTAAGCAACACCAATTTTAGTGATTCAAGAGGTGAATTTCTAGTAATAACAGCTGGAGAATCCAAAGCTGTGATACTAATTGCAGGTCATATTAGACAGAAATATTCATAGAATCATAGAATGGTTTGGGTTGGAAGGGACCTCAAAGATCATCTAGTTCCAACCCCCCTGCCATGGGCAGGGACATCTTCCACTACATCAGGTTACTCAAAGCCTCATCCAACCTGGCCTTGAACACTTCCAGGGACAGGGCATCCACAGCTTCTCAGAGCAACCTGCTCCTGTGTCTCACCACCCTCAGAGTGAAGAATTTCTTACTTAGATCTAATAAAAATCTATCCTCTTTCCATTTAAATCCATTACCCCTTGTCCTATCACTACATGTCCTTGCAAAAAGTCCCTCTCCAGCTTTTTTATAATGGATTATAATGTATGTACTCACTTTCATTCACTCTTTTTCTCTTCATGCTCCTTGCTGTATTTCCTTACTGAAGCATAGTCCACAGTTCAGCCTTTTCAGCATTTTATGAGGAAAACCGTTACATCAAAAGTATATGCTATGCAACTTTTTAGAAAATAGCATTTAATACACATATACCCTTGCAATCAGCTTTTGGGATGCCTCAGAGAATTTATCTTGAGCAGCTACTAGGCAGTAAATCAGTCTAGACTTTTCCATGCAAACATCCTCATTGTATTGCTATTCTGTACATTTTCAGTGTAGGGTTTGCCTTAGGGCATGTATGTATGGAAATACTCCACGGAGTATTTCCACAGAGATGTTTTCTATCTTTTCCCAAGTGACAAGGCAGCCTCTCCATCAGCTGAGGTCTAGGCCAGGTAAGAATGGTAGCTCCTGCGCTCTCCTCAGAGCCTGCATCTATACTAATAAAATAAATGATGTTGTGGCCCTGAAGCTAGCGTAGCATAATGTGGTCATCTCCATAGTATTAAACTCTCTTCACCTCCAAAATAAAGCGGCTACATGCAGATTCAACATTGGGAATATCTTCATCCCATACATTATCCCCAAACCACACCTGGGAATCATCAGGGAGAGTGCTAGTTATCTTGAGTCACAATCAGGCAAGGCATCATTTAACATTACAGATAATGGAGTTTTAGTGTCTTTGCCTGTGCCCTGTTT
Organism: Tauraco erythrolophus; assembly: GCF_009769465.1. Lineage (NCBI taxonomy): Eukaryota > Metazoa > Chordata > Aves > Musophagiformes > Musophagidae > Tauraco > Tauraco erythrolophus. Next base: position 60,835,594 of record NC_141466.1, on the reverse strand, counting down.
AACTTGCTGGTAAAAACGAAACCTTAGGATACAGCTAAAAAGTCTGTAGTCTGGATCCACAACAACAACAGACTTCAGGATGTAATAAACCCATCATAGGATACATTTATATTGCATGTCAAGCTCAGGTCAGCATTCTGGATCTGAACTCTAACTTACCGACAGTGTAAAAATTTACAGCCCTAAAACAAGGTTGCAATTCCCTCGATTGCAGATTTTTAAGTCCTTGGAGCTGCTAAGGTCCAAGGTGAGACAGCATATGATGCTCAGGGCTGTTTTGCAGGCCGAAATGGATAAAGGCAGTATGAGAAACTACTTCTAACCATCTCCCAGCAGCTGGACACCATAATTTTTTTTTCAGAAATGGCCTCTTGAGGCACGAAGGAGCATGAGGGAGGTCTGCAGTGCTGTGCTCAGCTGGTGAGAGGGCTATTTGCTATTGCCTAGCCTGCTAGCTAAGCCTCACACAGTAGCAACTAGTCCATAGGATTAAGCCTATGTTGCAAGCATTGGAGAGTGAGAATATAATATTCTCCTTGGAGTCTACGGTTATTCTATCATATGTAAAGTTATCTGACTTTGTTCTGTTTGTCTCCAACATAGAATACATGTCATCTTCTGGACTGATTGCTCTTTTGATTTCCCAAGCAATCTTGCTCCATTCTCCCTCTCTGCCCAAAAGTGAACTCTGCCAACCATGCCCTATTCCTAATTAGCTCAGGCACTGTATGACTGTCATATCAGAGATATCCTGTTCTGGTTTCAGTATCAAAGTTCCTCTCCCTTACCCCAGCTCTAATCACCTCCAACAAGCAGGCAATGGCTGCCTTTATAGAAGTGCTCTGCACAGCTTTGCAGATGGTTGCTGTGCATGCCCAAATACAGCCTCAAGCACTCCTCCAGTGGTTTTGGGACTTTTGTGAGCGTATTCTTCAGTCTTCATACGTACAGATACTGAGAAGTCACAGAAACAACATAAATGACTGTCCAACTACTCTGTTCAAATGTCTGGAGTGCAAAATATCATACAATTGTAATAATTGATTGGTTTGAGCTAAGCACGTGCATTGCACCTACAAAGTAGTGGTCAGTATTTCTTAGATATTTCTGGTTCTCAGCACCTGCATATGAAGGGCAGCTTAATTCTCCTTCGTGCATCTCTGCCTTCTGCTCACCTCTCTGCTTTTACAGACTGGTGTACCTCTGTTCAGTATAAATACAGTAACACACATACCCCTCTGGGTCCTTTTGGGAGCTAATGATTTTCAGAAGAGAAACTAGTTTATTTTTATTCCCCAAGTACACAAAAGGATCAGGCAACATTTCTTCTTAAGCACAGAGCCCCATCAAAACATATTCGTATTTTTTTTGTATGGTATTTTTATATGGAGAGAAGTTATTCTCTGGAATCCTACCAAGGAGATTGCACAAGTAGGTGAGGACCTACAAAGAACTGCTAATCTCAGAGAAAGGAATGTGCTTCCATCTCCAAGGTCTTTGTTTAAATTCTTTGCTGCAGATTGTATCCACCACTGAACGTATTCTTCTTGGACAGCTGAATTTAACCACCTTGAGTCCGGGCTTGCAATCTAACTTCAGGATTGCTGCAGTACACCCTAGCTGGAAATACAAGATTTTTGAAAAGGAGTGATGGGATTCAGTGCTGGAGCTAACATAAATTTTAAAACACAAGAATAAAAATGGCCTGGTTTTGCAAAATTGACAGATCTCACAGTGAAATATGTGAATCTTTCTTGGTCTTGTCATCTGCAAAAGAAATGGCCTTTGACAGAGGGGCTGAAAAAATTAATATAATGTGAGAAAATATTTACTCAAAATATCTTAACAAAAATTTTGCCACTTTTGCAGATAACACACTTTCCTTTTTAAGCACATTTTTCTTGTTACAGGCCAATGCTTCTGATCCATCTTTGTTAATTTCCACTAGACACTGTCGTCATTATGTTCATGGTTTTCACAGAATCATAGAATGGTTAGGGTTGGAAGGGACCTCAAAGATCATCTAGTTCCAACCCCCCTGCCATGGGCAGGGTCACCCTCCACTACACCAGGTTGCTCAAATCCTCATCCAACTTGGCCTTGAACACTTCCAGGGATGGGGCATCCACAACTTCTCTGGGCAACCTGCTCCTGTGCCTCACCACCCTCTGAGTGAAAAATTTCTTCCTTTTATCCAATCTAAATCTACCCTCTTTCAGTTTAAAGCCATTGCCCCTTGTCTTATCACTATATACCCTTGTAAAAAGTCCCTCTCCAGCTTTCCTGTAGTCTCCCATTAAGTACTGGAAGACTGCAATAAGATCACCCCAGAGCCTTCTCTTCTCCAGGCTGAATAGCCCTAACTCTCTCAGCCTGTCTTCATAGGAGAGGTGCTCCAGCCCTCGGATCATCTTTGTGGCCCTCCTCTGGACTCGTTCCAGCAGCTCCATGTCCTTCTTGTGTTGGGGACTCCAGAGCTGAAAGCAGTCTTCCAGGTGGGGTCTCATGAGAACAGAGTAGAGGGACAGAATAACCTCCCTGGACCTGCTGGCCACGCTTCTTTGGATGCAGCCCAGAAATATGGTGGATGTCAACAGAGTATAGACACATACGCATTCTTAGACCCACCTGTAAGATGGCATCAAGCAAACTGGATGACATGTGATGACAAAACACACTGCTCTCTATATAGTAAGACTTTCAAACACTTCTACATGCCATTAAATTCATACCTATCAAAGAATAATTTTGTGATCATGAAAACTTGGTAGGAACTCAGTTGAGCGGTAACAGCCAGAGAGCAATCAGATTCAGTGTAAGTACATATGTGGGAGAAGTCCTTGGTGCACGTCAGCATTTGAAGTGCTGGGGTATCAGTTTTGACTCAAACCGAGTCGTACTACTGCTAAATGCTGCACCTCTGCTTGGTAGAATCGCAAAGTGTGTGTCATGTCCAAAACATTCCTCCCAGAAAAAAAGAGTTTGGCACTACAGTGAAGGACAACCCGGGAATTGCTGATAAAGCAGAGGTGTTTTTCTCCTCCAAACAAAGATGCTAGAGTTAATTTGCTGCGGTTTTGTCTGCACAAGACCTATTATATGGGCTGTAATTTCACGGGATGGAGACTGTGAACTCCCAGGTCACTTGTAAACCGATCACTCCCCAGCCTCTCCTCCTTGTGCTTTTAAGTGTTTTGAGCCTGGTAAATTGAAACCTGAAGAAACACAGAGCTCTGATCTTTGGGACCTCTAGAGCAAACCTGGACTTTTGCTGATTTGCTCTAGGAAGTAACTGCTTACTTACCCCATAATTAACACCACAAAGCTGATCTTTGGAAGATAAAGTATGGGAGGTCAGAGACAGGATCAGGGAGAAGGGTTTCATTAGAATTGCAGCATTTGGGGCCTGATTCTTTTCTCATTTGCATCAGATTAATCCAGGAATTATTTCACTGAAGTCAAAGGTGTTACTCGACTATAAAAACTGTCTGGATTAGAAACAAGTCATTACTATCGCCTCTAATGGATTTTAATCCATACACTTAGTAAAGAAAGCAACAGAAATTGCTTGTTAGTTACAGGCTAACCACACTTTCACTCTTATCTCACAGCAGAGGCTGCATTAGCACTTCCTACAAGTTCCAATTTACAGCAAGGTTTCAGACACATAAATAAGTATTCCAGTTGATTGGCTTGCTTTAGCCAAGCGACTAAATACAGTAGTATTCTTGTCATTGAATAACACTGTTAAACAAGCTTTGTATGAAGTAGTATTTTTTTATAAGTTTTTATTTGCATCTTGCTGCTGAGACTTACAACCATTTTCTTGTACTAAAAAGAGAAAAAAAAAAGAAAAGAAAAAAGAGAAAAAAGAAAAAAAGAAGGAAAAAAGAAAAAAAGAAAAAAGTCCAAACTGTCAGCTGGTGGAAATCAGAACAACTCCACATGTTCTTCATTTGCACTTTGGCAGGTTGATTTCAGGTTGATATCCAGTCTATATTCATGAGGAGTCTGTCCAAAATATGTGACATAATAAGTAAAAGAATCAGTTGCCATTTCTAAATTAAGACTCTCACAAACAATAACAAGAACTAAATAGGTATATAACATATATTTAGACATTCCTTTCCACTACCTAGTTTTAGACTCAGATTCCTGCATTCCACATAAATGTGGCTGTATTACACTTTAATTGTTGACAACCATTTATATCAGAAATAAAGGATAATAATTTTGAGGTTACAGCAAGACTTGTTTATACTACAGGACTAGGTTCCACTGCATTTTAAATTTACTGGATGAATAGTTTTTGTGTGTCCCTCATTTTGTGTCTTTGTCACACACTGCATCCCACATTCAGGCTTTGGCATGCGAGAGTTATGCATCCCAAAGACATTTTCCTCATAAAACTGGTTGTTTACTTTTTGTACAGCAATACCACAAAGCTAATGCTCTTTCTTTTTAAGAGGGTCAGGGTCCTTGGGTCTATTTTAAAATGAAAAATGAAGTAGTGCAGATCAACTAAACTTCAGGACATAAATCAAACCTTGAATAATGGAATGGGCAGCCTCTAATTTCTTACCCAGAATATGTGAACACTGAAGATGGATAAACAGCTTGTTAATTTGCCCTCTTGTTTTAATCTTTATCTCAAATGCGATTCTAATACACAGGAACAGAACAGACATAAGTTTTTGGAGTAATTTGACAGCCAAAAATAAGTTCTGGCTTGCAAGCAAGAAGGCATCATATTGCCAGTTATGTACACAATAGTCTCTTTCTGTAACTATACCTATGCTAATAAATTAACCAGTGCCAGGGAATATATTGGGCACTGCAACGCGATCACTTACATGGTTAAATTGTAAGAATGGCCCTTGGCATGGTTGTGTTAAAATCACCTAGCATTTCCCAAATAATTTCCTGGCACAGTGCAGAAGTTAATAGGGGAGAATGACCACTCAGAACAGGCAGTTTGAAATAGTCCTCGTGTTGGAAATAGAGAAAGCTTAATAATATGTAAATGTCAAGACAATGCCAGCTGGCCCCATGGTTGGAGAACAGGCACTAGCACTGTTTGCTTTGTTAGCATAAACCTAGCCTCTATGACTAAGACAGTTCAGCACAGGAACACTGTATGTCTGGATGCCTCATCCCAGAGACCTCATCAAGTGAAAGGAAATCCATGAAAGAGAAGAGCAACAGAAATGTCCAGAAGAGTTTTTCCCCCGACTTAAAACTGCATATTTTGTAGCTGACTGGGGGATAACAGTAACACTGGGAATATCAAGACCTTGTGCACATATTCCTGACTGAAAATAATAGCTGACCTGTAGCCATCATACGGCTTCTTCGGAAATATACGTCAGTTCTGCATAATTATTTTAGGTACCTCAGCCCAATCCAAGATATCTCCAAGAGTTTCCAAACCACATGCAGACCCTCTCTTGGGGGCACACATTGGCTGAGCAGTTGAGCAGCGTGCAGAAACCCCTGCGAGGTGCACACACACTGCAAAGGGCAGTGCTGTGGAAAGCACACAGCAAAACCATGATGGCATTTGTCACAGTTAAACCTTGCTTTCAGTTCAAGGACTAGTGAAGCCTTTGCTTTCCGTCTTCCCTGCTCTGTTCTAATTCTTCTCTGGCTACAGATGCCATATCCCCTTGCTGGTCTTCTCTGCCTATCTCACCAGCAATGCTGAGGGCAGCAGATATTCCTAGAGCATCCCTAAGTCCACAATAAGGACTAATAAAATGTGGTCCTCCCTCTAGCCATTTCCCAAACAGCAAGAGCAGTTCTCCGTATTTCCTCTCAGGTTAGTGTGTCTTTGAGGGCTGGTCTCTACTCACCTTCTCTATTATTCAGCCTCCCCCAAGAGAAACTGTTGCTGTAGACCAATGCTGAGGTCACTCGCCTGAAACCTTATTCCACTGAAGTAAGCTTTGTTTTTGCTAAAGGAAACAGGGATGTTTTAACTAATCTGCAAAGTTATTCAGCTGGACCATTTGTAATAAATGCTGTTCTGGAGCATCTCAAGCAGGAATGAGAAAAGAAAGTTTGGGGAATGCATTTTCCAAATAAAAGGTAAGATAAATATCATGCAAGGGAAGCACTTTTAATATCTGAATAGCAGTTTTCCCTCTCCATGTAAGCCTTCCTCTAGACTGCTCAACATGTAACCTACTAGAACAAAGTTGACATGCAAATCACCTACACTTACCTCCCAGAAGCTGCTGGTCTCAGGACTGATTACGTCTTTGGCGGGGTGGCTACTGCCACTTACAACTCCTAACTCGGAACAAGCAAGGAAGGCCTGTACTCCACTGTAAACTCGTCCACACTCAGCCCATTATAGTTCAGCATGGGCTTCCGAACATTTTATTAAGCAAAGGGCATAAGGCTATAATCAGTAAGGAAGGAATGTGAGAGAATTCAAGTGGAGAACTTCAAAAAGAAAACTTCACAACAGCAAGCACTGTAGAGTGTTTTTCAATTCATGTTTTGTTTTTTTCTTCTGTTTTTGAGACAGAATAAATTACTGGGGAAAAAATCGATGGGGAATGGTTCTGTTTTGAAAATAAAGAACAATAGAGAACCTTTCAGATCTTTAGGATCTTTGTTGACCCTCATTTTATGAACAAAATTGGAGCAATATACTGTTGAGGACAGCTAAAGAAGGAGACTGAGTGGGTACGTTACTTGACTCTAAACTTCCTGTTAACAAAACTCTCCACTGTCAAAAACCTGTCAAGGGAGTTCCTGTATTCAAATGGACAGCAAATTAAATATATCACTAACCTCAGGGAACCTAGGAATACCAAAACAAGGAATATTTTTAGACTATTTAGCTACTTGGGGGTGGTAAGTGTCTGCTCTCATTAAAATCTTACAACTGTTTCTCCCAAATGTCAAAATTGTAAAGCTGTTGACTGATGCAGCTGAGATAACCCGGGCAATGAAATCCCGCTGCTTTAGGTGACAGTGGTCTCCCTGTAACACTGCTAGGGAGCTAATTTAGCTTTAAGGAAAATTAGGATTCCTTCCAAGCTGGATTAGGGTACCTTCAAGATCCAACTCATTTCTTGGGTAGCTCTTGAGTTTCAAGCAGAGTGTGTGTACAGTGGGTGAAGAAATCTATCGGCTCGGTCTGGAAGCTTTGCTTTTGTCTTCACTTCATGACTTTGCTCTTTACTTCGTGAGTTTCGGGGCTGTGGAAAAAAAAAAGCCATGATTTCTATCTGAGTAAAAGCTCATGCTATGCAAATCAAAGAAGAAGAAAAAAAAAAAAAAAGGAAAAGAAATGGCTCAGCCCAACCAGCAGTTCAAAAATACATCTGCCATGGGCAGGAAGCCAACAGCAATGTTATAAAATACAGAACAGAATATGTACAAAACCAGCTATGTCGTTGTGGAAATGCATATCAGAACATGGAGAAAATCCATGTCTGTGTACAAAAAATAAGGTCAGATGAGCATGTGCATATTGCTGCATGGAAAGAGGAATTCCATTCCTTCCCTGAGTAAAGAACTATTCTTCTGTTTCCAATATGATGATTTTTTCATTGCTTGCATAGGAATAGAAATATAAAGGTATACTCTGGGCTCAGTTTCTTCCTACCTTTTTCTCTCTAATGGCTCTTCTGAGTTGATGGGGAAGAACCTTTCACAAGTTCATCTACTATTTTAAGCTTCTTTGCATTCTGAGGCATCAAAAAACTGCAGGGATATCGCAAACCACAGGACCTGCTGTTGCTTCTGGTCCAGCCAGTTTCAAAGCTCAAATGAGAACTGAAGGTGTCTGGACCATGAGTAAGCTCAGAAGTCTATTTCAGGTAGCCATACAGGATGATATTTGAGAAAGGAATTTCTTAGGAATGGGGCATTCTTGTACATATGAGGTTGAGAGGATGGGTGTGGAAATAACACGTGTGCTTGTCCATCTTGTGCTCGACTAATCCGAATAATGTCTGGCAGAGCTAAGCGTGCACAGTCCACAGCAGCCAGAGCTGGCACTTTGCCAGCCTTGCCCAGAATGTGAACCTGAAAGGTCTGGGACTCAGTCCGTTGTCTCAAAACCACCATGTGTGAGGAGGCTTAAAATGCAACAGCAAGGCTGCACTTACGTAAGACTATTAAATTAATTAGTCTTGCAGCACTGTACAAAATGTAATTCAATGGTGATAGGTTGGTAGATTAATCACAATTTACAGTGTTGTAAAGCCAGATACAAAAACAACAAAAAAGTATATTAAAAGAAAAGAGAAAGAAAAATATCCCAATACTCAAAGCCTTTAGTGTTCAGTGACAATTTAATGTATTGATGGCATTTTTGAAAGAGAAACTATTTCTCCCTTTTTCTCAGTTTTTCAATTGAACATAAAACTGGGATTTGACTTCTTTCAGTTTCAAAGAAAAAAAAAAAAAGGAAAACCAAAAGCAGAGAATTTAGAGTTTTCTTTTTGAAAAGAAGCTTTGGTATCTAGAAATGTTTTTAATTTCCTGGCTTCTTTTTGAGTAATTAAAAAATATTGATGAAAGAGATTTTTCCTTGGAAAAATCTTCAACTTAAAAATTCAACAACCTCTAGTGCTAATCCTGGTCTAATATGATCTTCTAAATGACATGTGAACTTTCTTACATTGGCTTACTTTTTAAAAAATCAGAAAAATAGCTGGAATTTTAAGAAAGTGAAAGTCTGCTATAGATTTTAGAACCCACAAAAACCTTTGTAAGGTATTTGAGAAGTGAAAAGCACCATTTCGTATCCTAAGCATTTCGCATCCTATTCAGCAGTCAACAGAGAGACATTTCAGTGACAACACCCCAATATTGTTTAACCTGCATATGTTCTACGGAAAATACGTACATGACTTTAAAAAGTGACTTTGTGTGTTATTACTTCTTACAGCAAAGGTGTGGGCTCACATGTTCCCTGAAATGCTTTTCATTGCAGAGGATATCTATAATTTGATTTTTTTTGTTGTTTCACGATAATGTGCTATTTCTTCATTTTGGTTGAAAATCACATCAATAATAAGAACAGTGAATTTGTATTCCCAGAGTTGTTTACGCCAGTTGCAGAAAACCCCTGAATGAAAATATCTTGGATAAGGATTTTCATGTCCCTCACTCAGAGCCTTCATAACACAATGTGTTTGCCCTCAGCTGACTGAGAGGGCCTGAGTTTCAGAGAATAGGGCTTCGACGCTTCCTGAAAGTGTGACAGCTTCAAAGTATGTCCAATGAGACCCCAGAACCACCAGTCATTTTGGAAAAATGTCATCACTGTTTCTCTGATCCATTGTCTTTTTCAGAGTGGCACAACTGTGTTTGCTGTGCACAATTCCCAACAAACTGATTGATGTGGAAGGCAAGCCAGGAAAATCTCCGCTCCACCCCATTTTGCGTGTTCCACAGTCCAAAACGTTCAATAACTGCCCAGATGGGGAATATATTTTTTCCTTTCTGTTCCTGTACATAGTCCTTCTGCAATTTGCATCATTATTGGGTAGCTCACATGCTATTGACTTCATTCTACAGCTTGTAACCCTTTACATAGTCTCCTGCCTACCACATCGCTCTAGAAATGCCACCAGTGAACTCTTGCCGTGAAATATTCCTGTAAACGGGAACAAAGTGAGCAGATGGATCCTTTGATTAATCCTTGCTACACACCCCTCCTCCTACCTTGTTTTATCATCTGAATGAAATCTGCAAGCAGTCAAAATGCAGCCCTGTGCTGTAATGACATTTGTATTATGTTCCGCTCTCATTGCGGTATTGTATAACCATCATCGCTACGGCTTATGTCTTCATTCCTTCTTAGGTTACATGACCAACACTGAGATTAGTAACAGGTTTTAAAAGATGTCCACATACTGGTAATTTATCACACACACGCTACACAAATAAATAAGTAATACACACATATATATCAACTTAATCGCTGCACATGTAAGTACCTGATTTCACATAATGAATACTTCAAGGAAGTCTGTACCCCAATAGGTATTAATTACTGTGTCTGAACCAGAGGCCCCACTTTTCTCCTAAACATGCCACATTCGCTGGGCTGTTGGATTTATGCTGCTGCTAGTCACCATGATGCCTAAGCTTTTTGTTTGCTAAATCGAAACCAAGAATGAAATCCTCAAAATAATTTTTTTTTTTTTTGGTGAGAGTAAGATAGTTTTGGAGTAAGGCCCAAAGAAAATTACCTTTGTGTTTTATTTATATTTTCTTTTAATATTATTTCAGTGTTAAGGGATAAAAGCTTTTCAAGTATTATCTTTGGAGAAAAAAATCCTTCTGCTCAGGTATACTTCCAAATAACATGCGTAACTCCTAGTTTATACCAGTGTGACTAAGAGCCGATGATGATTATTTTCTGCTAGTGGGTTTGTGTCATCACCAAGAACTGAGTTTCTCCCCAGGAGTGACCCCTCCTCCCTCGGTTGGCCCACGCGGCATCGGTAACAGCACAGGTACCAACTGAACTGCTCCCAGGAGGATATTCCAGCTTATAAGGGGCCACTCTCAATTTCAGAGGAATTTTATATGATTTAAGACCATTACAAATTTCTGGTCGTGATCCCAGTAAGTCTGAAGAGGATGCAGTCTCGCAGCCTGAAGGTGCATTTAGGCATAATAGCCCCGCTTGTGTTTTCCTCGGTTAAAAGGACACCATTATACTAACTCCCTGGTAATTGCTAAACCGTTACACTTCAGCAAATTTCCATGAAAGATATACAAGTCCCCCGAGATGTTCTGGCACAGGAGTGTTAAGTGCAGCATCCTTATTTTTTAAGTAGGTGATTCTTTGCTACATAAATGTCCCAGCCTGCTGCATACACAAAGGTAAGATGACCCTCCGGAGACATTAACAGGCTTTTTACCTCCTCCGTGCCTTATTCACAGCCAGGCAGCATCCTACTGCCCCTCTCCAGCCCTGCTTTGCTTATTTGTGTTTATGGTACACAAGGCAGTAGATAAACAAAAAGAGGTTTTAGACACTTTCTGTTCTTAGCTAAACCTTTTAGTTACACATTAGGGAACAGAAGTGTGGTACGACCCTCTGTTTATTTGTGGTTCTTTTAAGTGATGTCCAGAGACCTACATTTCATGGTTGTTTGAAAGTTTATATAACAGTGGGAAGCTGTTAAACAGCAGTTTACCTTCACTTTTTTCTTTTTTTTTTTCATCATGTAAAGGATTTGAAATTAACACTCATTCTACCGTATTATTTTAGTTATTACTCAACATGCCCCAGGTTTTCTTTTCCCCTACAATTTATGTTTCCTGTAAGTAATGATAAGAGCATTCATGTCAACAAATTTAAAATCTACTTAGTAACTATGTACTTTAAAATAGCCCTTGAAACTTTTACAATTAATTGCTGTTCAGCTGTCAGTAAAAAAATAATTTTGTGATTAAAAAGAAAAATCTGCATTCTTCACGTTAGACCAATAAATGAGGCAAAAAGTGCTTCCAAAACGAAATATTTTCTTTCTATTTCCTTGCATTCTATTGAGTCATACGTAATTCAATCTTTTAAATTAATTGGATATGTTTTCTGAAATGTTCACAACGTTCTTGCATGTCTCACAGTTCCTAAAGTTTTGTCATGTTCAAACACCCTTAGGATCTCTCTAACACTACACTGTATCCAGGAGATAAGCTTTTCTTTAATACGTATAAGATCTCTCATTTTGTCTTTGTATAATTCAGCCCTAATTTTGTTTCTTTTAAAGTCAATGGTACTTTTGCTTTGCTGTAGGATCCACTGCTTTTACCGCTTTATATAGCTGCAGTTCCTTCCAACAGTGAAAACTTATTTCATTAAAAAAAAAGTAAAAAAAAAAAAAAACCCACATTAAATGTACACTTTATTTACAAGCCAAGTCTTAATGCAGAGTCACTTTGGGATATTAGATATGTTGTTTTGTTTCAAATATTCTTAAACTTTCAAGCTAAGAAACATAAAACAACTTTAATGTAAATCATTTAGCATATAAATTTGATTTTTGACTAAAAAATAACTGTATAAAAACTGCCAAAATGTTAATGTAAAGTATGCATTATCTTGGCTCCTTATACTAGGATGAAAGAAAACCCACTTTTTAATTATGATATTAAGTGTTTGGAAAATAATTTTAAACTTCAGCCTGAAAGACAAGCCAATTTTGTTGTTTTTAAAATTATTTGTGTCCAGGAATTTTTCTGGGAGAACATAGATGGAATTCATAGTAAAATAAATTTAATATAATTCCATCATTTTTTTGGAAAGCTCACATGACACAGTCATATCCCATTAATTCACAGTGATCACTAGAAGGCCAACTGAAAACTACAGAATAATACAAGCTAGAGCCAAAATATTTAAATGGTTCATTACATAAGACCTCACTTCTTTTAAGTTTTTTTTTTTTTAAAAAAAAAGACATATTGTTTTCCCCTTGTTAACTTTGTGCAATAACTCTAATTTAAATGACCGTATTTTATAAAAACAATTACATTTTAGGGTTATGAATTCTCACAGTATAATGTTATGTGTTTATATTATTTCTGGAACGCTTCTGGATGCAGATTCAGACTCTGCTACAAACGTGAAATATTCTGCACTGCAAGGCAATGACTGAAACAAAATTTCTCTTCTAAAGTTGCTGAAAACTCCAGAGTTCCTGAAGGCAAATTTGTCTTATTATCATTATTAGTATTTGTCAAGCTATTCCTTTTATTCTCTGACCCTTCCTAAAAGAAAACCTTGGTGAGTGACAGAACTGCAAATCCAATCAAATACCATGAAAATTGGCTGTAATAAACTTTGCTATAGTGAAACTCCACTTAGGGTGCAGCAAAATGAAAATCACGGAGCATGTTTACGTTTCTTGAATGTGCACATTACATTTACGGAGCCACTTGAAACTGCTGACAGCCAACGTTTTTAGGGGGGAAGAGAGCCACACTGAACGTCTTAATAGGTAATAAGAATAAGCACAGGGATTTCTGAGGACAATCACCAGTACGGCTCTCAATAGACAGTAAGCAGAGAGACTGACTGTAACTTTTGAACATTTAACCTAAGTTCAGCTCGTAGTTAAAAGACAGATGTGGTGTGAAAGCTCTAATTCACAGTTAATAACTTCCCCCTCCTCAAACATATACAAAAAAAAAAAAAAAAAAAAGGAGAGATTAAAAAGATATAAAGCCCTGTTTAGGCCAACAAGTTGTTAAATTTCTCGAGCAGGGACAATTTTCTAAGTGCAATCATTTCCTCCAACAAGGTAACTCATGTAAACACCATCAGGGTCATATTGTTTGTTCTGCGCTGCCAGATGGGGGATATAAACCATGCAGAAACAATTTCAGATTTCCACCCTGATTAGTTCATCTTGAATATTTTCACAGTGTGAATCTGGAAGTCAGAAGTTTACATAATGGTTATAAATTAGGGAGAAATCCTGCTGCCAAGAAAGTCACACTCAGGCAAACAAACTGTCTCCTTCCTAACATGTTTTAGGTGTTGCTTATCAAACGCACTCTCAGCTGTAGGTGGAAAAAGAGCTTCGACTCCTCATCGGATTTTCGAATGACTCTTTTCCCATCGTCGGCTGTTGAGTCCAAGCGGTGATGTACCCGATTAGGAGCCGACTCCGCTCCCCGCCGGCCCCATCCGTGCCCCACCGACCCGACTCCCCCAGCCCCGTACGGGGGAGGCTTGTGACAGCCTGCAGCTCCCCCCGTGGGTCAGCGGAAAGCCCACAGCCTCCCAAAAACCTTCAAAGAGCTCGGAACCCCATCCTCGGCCAAGTGAGAAACTGCACTGAGCAAAAAACATCCCCCTCTCCTCCCCGAATACTTCACACCAAAAAGCCTTGCTACCAGGAGTGCCCAGATCCTACACCTCCTGAGCTCCTCACATCCCAGCCAGAAACTTCAGTGCAGGGCACCATTTAGCGCCAAGAGCTTCTTCAGAGCACGGCTTTTGCTGGTTTTTGCAGTCATCCCAAAGCACAAGCCTTAAAAAAACAGTATTATCTTACAAAATCTCAGCAGAATGCCAGTTTTTATTAGGATCGATGGTTGCTGTGGTTAAAAAGGAAATAAAAATCACTGTGCAGCTGTAGATAACAAATACCCGAGCGAGGTTTATGTAAAGGCAACTCTCGAGGCACAGGCAGATGGAGTAGGCAAAAGGTAAAGTTTACACATTCTTTCCAATTGGCTTGGCTGAGCGATAAAGCTAGCAAAGGGTTTGCTTTTATTCAGCAATCATTTCAATATAAAATTCTTCATATGCCGGTTAAGTAATTGAAATTTCTGGCTATTTTAAGTAAGGAGGTAAATTCTGCCCTCTCGTATATGCACGAGTTCAGCTTTCCTTTAGGATCATCTGGGTTAGTGTACATACGTGTCAGGGCAGAGTTTAATATTATCTCTGTGGAACAGCGAACAACGTTAGGTCAAACAAGCCGGTTTCATTTAATGCTAAACATGTTTAAGAAGAAGTGTCAGAGTTCAGTTCCGCCGGCTCGTGATGTAAATCAGGAATCACTGAAGCCAGACACCTATCCTGATCTTATACCCAATTTGCATTAGGACTACTCCACTGAAATAAATCAGTTCTTTACCAGGAATCCATCCTACTGACATATGAGCAGTTCATAAATTTTGAGCGAACAAGGAAATCATGCTATGCAGGTGAGTAAATTTATTCATGTGGTTTAACTACTTGATACAGTTACTTTTTTGTTGCTGCTGCTGAAGCATTTTCACCTGAAAATGGCTTTTCTTTTTAAAGGAAGGTTTTGCAGGAAATACCTGCTTTTTCTTTTACTTTTCCTTTTTTTCTTTTCCTTCCTGTTCCTTACCTCCCCTCTTTTCCTTTTCTTTCCTCTTTTCTTCTCTTTTATTCTTTTTTCTCTCTCCCTCTCATTTTATTTTTCCTTTTTTCCTCTCCTCTCCTCTCCTCTCCTCTCCTCTCCTCTCCTCTCCTCTCCTCTCCTCTCCTCTCCTCTCCTCTCCTCTCCTCTCCTCTCCTCTCCTCTCCTCTCCTCTCCTCTCCTCTCCTCTCCTCTCCTCTCCTCTCCTCTCCTCTCCTCTCCTCTCCTCTCCTCTCCTCTTTCCTTCCCTTCCCCTCCCAGACACATACGTAAAGATCACATGAATGAAAAAAGTCCTCAAATATCTACAAAATTTTCTAACCAGATGGCAAGTTTTGACTTTTTAGTGAAAACTCCACATTTTATTTTTTTTTTTTTTAAATGAGAAGGAAAAGGAGTGTTTCCCAGTTAACTCATTTACCTACAGAAGCAGAGACGAGTTTTTCAGGAGGCAGAAGAGCAGATCGAGCCCTAGAGTGGACAGAATCCCACCCCAATTCATCTGCGGCATAACTAGTTGCATTTTTCCAGGTGGTAAAATCTGCCCTAACATCTCCCCTTCATCTTTATTCTGCCAAAGCATCCCCTGTGGTAAAAGACCTCAAATACTGAAAACATACAGTTGGGAGCATATGCTATACTTCCAGATGATTTCCCATGCCCATGGTCAATACGTTGCTGATTTGTTTTAATCTTCTGCCAAGTCGGGGGCCGCAGCAGCCGCGCCCCGCGCCGTGTTTCCCTGCGGTTTCGGGGGGCTGAGCGGTGCTGCCGCCGGGGAGGGCACGGCAAGAGCCGCAGCGCTGCTGCAGGGTTCAGAGCTCAGGCTCCTCCGTGGCCACAGCCTCGAAGCGTCAGATTTCGGAGCTGGGAACGTTTGCGCCTTCCATCGAGCTGGTGGCGGTGAGCGGAGGGTGCGAGCACCGGGCGGGCCCCGGCCCCAGCGCGGCGCTGCCCGGGGCCGGCAGGTCCCGGCGGGAGCTGGGCGGCTGCGGGCGCCCCCCGCCTGCGCTCGCCTCTTCGCGTCTTTCCCTTCACAAGCTGTTAAATGGCGCCTCCTGCCTACCAGCGAAAGGAAATTGTCTCACAAAGCTTTGCCGCCGGGTTTTTTTCCCCAGTACTCCGCGGCGGTTTTGCCCGTTTCCCCGCTGAGTCTTTGCAGCGGTTGCAGCGCACCTCCGGAGGTGCCCAGGTGGGCAGCGTCCCCTCACCCGCGAAGGGGACAGCGGGGTGGCCAGGGTGCTCCGGGGCAGGGGCCCACACCTTGCTCAGTGCCCCAGCACAAGCCAACGTCTCCCTGTCCTACACCGGGTGTGGCCCCTAAAAGACCCACCCGAGCTCCCTCCAAGCTGTGGGTGGGACAGATGGGCACCATCAGAGCCCAACACAGCGCACTCTTCAGCAGACACCGAACAGACCGGAGGAACTGCACACCCCAAGTGCCTCTTTTCCCCTTAAGTCGCTTGGAAACATTGCAGAGGTCCAAAGCCCAACTGAGCTACAAGTTGAGCTGAACCCTATTTGCAGACCCAAGCTACAGCAGATGCCATCTGCAAGGGCCTTGTCTCCGCTTAAATTTCCTCTGTTTCTTGCCTGCAAACTAAGGAAAACCTTAGCTGCACTTAGCATTCAGCCACCTAGGTCATTGTCCCCTTCTAGCATCTGGTTAAGTTTTGAGCCACAGCACCATTTGCTGCTTTGGTGCATAGAGAAGTCCTCACAGTGGGGCAAGATAGCACTTTGCATAGATACTGACTGCAGAAATAAAAAGGGAAAGTCAGACAATGCTGGGGCTGTTCGCGCTTGTTTTGATCCTGTTACACATGGGTTCAGTACCATATAAACGAAATGAGTTTAGAGCAAGCAGCTTTTCAGAGGGTGATGAGGTAGCCAGACTTCCCTAGAATATGTGCTAAATACAAGATATTTGTCAATATGTGTAAGGGAATGCCTTCATGTATAACTACACGGCCTCAATTTTTTCGCTACGTGTCAATGTGGCTTGACCAAAAATCAGGCCAATACACGACAGACAATATTAAGCCTCCAGACTTTGGTCTGCCACAGTTAACTGCGTAAGTTTCTGATTTTCACATTGTCAAATATTTGCTTCATCAAGTAAATGTCTAATGCACCCAGTAAGCATTATATGAAGTATAAATACTGTATATATAATTAGGACTTCTATAGATGATTTTAAACATAAAGCATAAGTTGCTTACCCACATTTCCTCACATCATTTCTCGCATATGTGGCAATACATTCAAGTGGATACGGAAACCTATTCCAGTACCATGGAAAATGATGTATTTTAGTGCTCACATCTAAATGTACTCACCCTGAGCTTCCTGCCCATAACACAGAGTGCACCACCTGGACATTTCAGCCCTGAAGAGGATGACACTACTTCTGCCTTTTCAAAACATCTCTGAACTATGTCAAGAAACAGTCCTGGTTCTGCTCAGCTACATTTTTCAGTCCTGTGGATGATATCTACCTGGTCTATGAATGCTGATGAAATTGAAATGTGGAGCACATACCATAATTGCAGGCATTTGGACCAGCATATAAAATAACTGCTCTCAGAGTATCTCCAAGACACTTACCCTGCAAAGCACTGCCTTTCTCTTACAAACACAACTAACTCGAGGAAGAATGTATAAACTCACCCTTCACTCAGCTTTGCCTTTCTTCTCTCTTTAGAAAAGCAAGAATCTCAGCTTAATGCAGTTATATCTTTGGTGACTACACATCTGCAACCTTTCAAGAGACAGTTGTTCTCCCTCAGGCTCTTCTTTTAGGGCTTAAAAAAACACAGACCATGGCCAAAGATGATCTAAATGCAAGTTTTCCTATCAAGGTGGAAATTGGTATTTACCTGACTCTGAGCAGTGATATCTCCATAACCCATCTCTCATGCTAGGAACGTCACGCTCCTGCCGCAATGCTGTCACAAAGTCACCGCAACATATACCGAGCATTCGCCACATTCTATTTCTGGATTTCCTGGAAGCTGTCAGAATTATCCAGGTGCACAGTCAGCTTCTGCATCGGCATATGCATTCCAAATAGTGCTCGTCTCTCCTTGTTACTACTATTTTCTTCCTTTCTTTTCATTTGAGAAAGTCCCATGCTGCAAAAGAAAGTGTCTGGGTTACATGCAGACTACGACTGTTTAGGACTTTGAATGTATTTGCCACTCATATGACCGAAAATTGAAAAGAGGAAGATATTTTGAGTTTTCAGTAAAATCTCAGAAGTGTTCTGTTTCTTTTTGTTTATAAGCCATCTTGTTAAAAAAAAAAAAGGTTGCATGTGCAGGTGTATTGTATCGTACACAACAGGGAGACAGAACTTGATTTACTCTTGCATTTCTTCATCTTTTTTTTTCAATGATGCATTTAATTTTATTTAAAAGAAAAAAGAAGATGAGAGTAAAGAAATGAAGGGGAAAAGAATCAGTGTGCTTGATAATTTCTTCATGTAAACCTTCAAAAGGCTTTGACATGAGTTGGAGAATGGAAGAAGGGTGGAAACCATTCCCAGGACTACTGCTTGCTGGAATCAGTTTTCTGCAAGACTGGTTTCATAGTGCCACATCACATAAGATTATGTTTTGATTATTGTATCTTTTTAACATTAAGAAAGAAAAGTATTTTGCTAATTTTTTTAAGTATGATTTGCAAATATGTAACTGTTTCAGCAAGCACATTGCTGAAAACCATAAAACCACAAAAAACAGGAATGTGTGTGTTTCAATATGAGACCCGCTGCCATGCCAGCCTTCTCAAAGCTATTCATGTGCTTATTGGTCAGGTAAGAGTTAACTGGACTTTCCAAAAATCAGAGGTAGCCGCTGAAGAGGAAATCTCATTATAACTTCGTCTACAGGCAGGAAAATGGTGTTAAAATTCCCAGCCATCACCACTGGCTTATGATGCCTTGTCAGAGTGGCTGAAAAAATATCTTCTTTCTTTTTTAAAAAAACAAAACAAAACAAAACAAAAACCTCTTTAAATATTTTGAACTCAAAGCAAAACAGAAAAAAATCTTAAGCTGAAACTGAAGGACATTTCTGCCCCCCATGCACAAAAAAAAATAATTCAGTAAAGGGTTTGTTTTTCACATTGAGTATGCAACATTGCAACACATAAGGAAATCTTTTCTGAAAGTCAGAAACATCTGTAGCTACAATTACAATGCCTATAGTGCATTACAATGGCCAAGTTTAATTGGGAAACTCTCTGTACAAGACACTTAAAACAGAATCAAAACAGGCTTCTTTAATCAGTGACGTCTATTCCAATCCTCTTCATCAAAGACAACGTGGACAATTCCCTGGCTGACAGCAGCAGGACCAGGTTTGTAGCCAATAAGCCACAAGATTTGCCATAACATCCCAGAGGAGTGGGCTCTGGTCTAATCAGACATTAATTGTTGGCTCTGAGGAGTCACGGGCAGGGATGCTGCCTTGAGAGACATCAGTTCTGCAGTTGCAGCTGGGGTTGGGAGGCAGGTAATTTTTCGCTCGTGTCACAACTCCATCTTTAATTGCTTGTGGGGGTGATTAGAGAGCATCAAGGTTTACTCAAACTCAACATTCCTCACCAACACCCTCCAACTGCCGAAAGCGGAAGATGGGAGAGGGACCACACATAGCCACAGCTCCTGCCTGTTAACAATTAAAATCTGCTTGAAAAAAATTAACAATGAAAACTCTTAGCTATGTCATCTTCTTTCCCTCGTGCATGAATTACGAGATGAGCCCTTACTTAGGCACATATTTTTGATATCATAATTCCCACACTCTAATATAGTCTCCTTTTTGTATTTCTTCAATGTAGGCCGGCTGTCAGCAAATGATGCACTTCGGGTTTTCATGTGTATGTTATATGCACACAAATTGGGTATGGTGAGAGGAGGAGAGCCCATGGGTCAGCCACATGAATAACTAAGGAATAGAAACAAGTAATAGCCGTGATACCATTCTTGTCCTCTCACAGCATGCCGAAAAGAGAGTTGGCTGAATCACCTGTACCCTGCAGCTGCTCACATATATAGATGCTGCAAATGGAAATTGA
This sequence comes from Tauraco erythrolophus, assembly GCF_009769465.1. Classification (NCBI taxonomy): domain Eukaryota; kingdom Metazoa; phylum Chordata; class Aves; order Musophagiformes; family Musophagidae; genus Tauraco; species Tauraco erythrolophus. Next base: position 60,815,627 of record NC_141466.1, on the reverse strand, counting down.
ATCAGTAGCTATTAGCAGCCTTTAGGATTACAGCAGTAGCTGCTTAGGTTTCTCTATGTCTGTCCTCAAAGTAAAGAATTATCTGCACTTCATGCCCATGAAACATCAGGCCAAAAAATTTTGCAGAGTAGGAAACAGTGGCAAGAGCAAAATCTTGCAAGTAGAGATTAAAGGAGAGGTTCCCAGAGCCATCTATCAGGCCCACATCAGCGTAGTTCAGGGCAGTGCAAGGTAATGGCATCCATCAGGCTCTGGGCAGCCACCTGTGGTCTGAAGGTTTGCAGCAGAGCTGGTTGCCCTATGCTCCCTTCCTCCTCCATGGGTAAAAGCAGGTACTTCTAGAGTACCGTGTGGTTCATTTGACAAGTAGACATAAAAATAGGACAGATTGTTCCCATTGTAACTGCACCTATTTTATCTCCATTGGCTATAAAGAAGACCTAGAATAACTACCTCAAATGTAGGTGCCTACACTGTAAACAGAAAATTAGGAGAAATTAGTTCTATCCAGATGAGGAAATACAAATTAGGAAATGAACTTGGTTTTTTTTACAAAGCTTCAATAATACCTTGTTCTACTTATTTTTTCAAAACCACAGGCATTAAAAATGCAGATAGAATGCATTGTGATGTGCTGACATATTTGCAAAAAGAATAAGAGTTCTGGTTTTGATGTGGAAGAGCCCCTTTGAGGAATCTCTGGACTGTTAGGAAGTTTCATGAAATGCAAGAGAAGAAAAGAACTAGAATAAAAATCTAGAGGAAAAGCAAACTGATTCACAAGGAACCCTAGCTAGGAAACTTTTAAATGCCCAACATTCATAGAATCATAGAATGATTTGAGGTGAAAGAGACTTTCAAGATCACCTAGTTCCAACTCTCCTACCATGGGCAGAGACACCTTCCACTAGACCAGGTTGCTCAAAGCCTCATCCAACCTGGCCTCGAATACTTCCAGGGATGGGGCAGCCACAACGTCTCTGGGCAACCTGTTCCAGTGTTTCACCACCCTCAGAGGGAAGAATTTCTTCCTTATATCTGATCTACATTTACCCTCTTTCAGTTTAAAGCCATTGCCCCTTGTCCTATCACTACAAGCCCTTGTAAAAAGTCCCTCTCCAGCTTTCTTGTAGTCTCCCTTTAAGTACTGTAAGACTGCTATAAGATATCTCTGGAGTCTTCTCTTCAGGCTGAACAGCCCCACCTCTTTCAGCCTGTCTTTATTGGAGAGATGCTCCAGCCCTCGCATCATCTCTGTGGCCTTCCTCTGGACCTGCTTCAACAGCACCATGTAAGACAACATAGGTTAGATCATCAACTACCATTTATTAGCAAAGTTTCTTGACTTCCGCAGTAACATAAGAATTTGCTCCAACTAAGCGCTACTTGTGCTGGTTCTCAGAACTTAGTTCGTCCCATGGCAGCGGTGGCGGAGGTGCAGCAGCCATCACCAGGTGGCACTGTTAGAGCTGCTGCTGAGTAATGGCAATGGCCTTTCAAGAGGAGCTGTTGCATGTAGCAGATCTATTTCAGTCTTAGTATATTAACCATGTTTAGCATATAGGACTGGTGGGGTTTTTTTTATTCGGGGGTTTGTTTTCTTTCTTTTTTTTTTTTTCTTTTGTCCTAGGAGTCCCATATTGATGTTTAGGTTTAAATTCTCAATGGCAAAGGTTTGCAGCAGTGCTATTTGTGACAAGCTCCCGTCAAGACTGATTTATACAGCAAAATTCAACAAACAACATTAAAAATACACCCTGATGTGCCTTGCTAATTTTTTCTCTCTAAGAAATGATGTATTAAGGCCTGAAATCTGCTGTCTCTGAACAGACGGGCCACATTATCACAGTACTCTCTTGTCAATAGATTTATGAAATTTTGTGGATTTGGAAACAGTCATTTCCAAGCTATATATGTACAATGGGAAAAAAAAAACCTTCTCTTTAAGTGGATAAAGATTGGAGAACAGTGGGAAGATTACAAGGCTTAATACCTTTTGGAGACACATCTCAGATATTAGAAGTTTGTGAGTGAATCTGTGACATTAGACTGCATATCTTGTGACGGTATCTATTGTTGGGAAATCTTTGGGCCTTTTCTCCTTCTGGTCATGGTTCAGTATGTCAAAGGAAACACTGCTGCATACCATTTTAAACAGAATAGAAGTATAGAGGAAATAAAACTAAATCATTTTTTAACAATTAAATTCTGTCAAGCTAAAGATTTACTGTAAATTTTATAAAGTTCAAAGTGTTTGAGCCCTTTCTGCATTTTCAAATATAAATCTGGAAAGAAATTAACTATTTCTCCGGAGGTGAAAATGTTTTTGCGACATTTTCAATCACCTCGGTAGTATGTATTGTTTTGTTTATTTCTATCAAGTTGGCTACGTAACTCTCAGGTACGGTATCCATATGCTCCCATCTGCGTTTTCAGACTTCTGCTCCAGTTCTTATGTCACCTGCTGAAAGAAAACCATCAGACTGCCTGAGGATTGAGCAGCCACTTCTTTGAAGCCATTACCAGTGCAGCTTCTGACTCCGATCCTCTGCCAGCGCACATTCAACCAGCCTGCAGACATCAGTAGCTGGCTTTCCCCTGCTCTGAGCCTTCAGATTAAATTGCTGTTGAGACTCCATGACATAAATTAAGAACAGAAAAACCAGTTTTAAGCTTACGGCTCTGAAGAAATCACCAAACGAGTTCTATTTTGGCAGCCTGCTGCTCAGAACTCAGAAAATACGACAGCAAAGCAAATCACATGTCCAGTGTGTGTTTTATAACCCCGTGCAGACTAAGCCATCTTGTAGGCACATGCTTGACTATTTTTAGTGGCTGTGCTCCCACAATTATGGCAAAGTCCTTTAGCATTGGCGAGTCGTTAGGGGCTACTTGAAAAGTAGCAAGAGATGTCAGTTGCTGGAATTTTGACTGTAAATAATAATACCTGGATTTCAGATTTGCTGCACAGATTTGCCAAAGTGCAAATGAAGTCAGCTCTGGCAATGTGACGATTCACTGATTACTGCCTCCAGCCATGAAAAAGCAGGATCTGACTGTGTTTTATTTTCATCACCATTGCTACAGCATCACTTTAAAGGTACACGACTGCTCATGGGACTGTCAGTTTTCTAGGGTGTCCATCTGGGAATCAAAATTTTCTTCTTCAGTTCCAAGCAGGCACTGTGGCATATCCAGAGGACCTATAACTGACATGGCCTATTAGTCATAGAAACATCCCACTAAAATTAGCGGCAGCTTTTCATCTTTACGGGCCTCATGCCTCGGTCCATATGTAGAACATACAAAATGGATTTTTCTTTTCTTGGCATGTAACCCCGTCTTTCCGGTACTTTGGTTCCAGACCTTCATGAGCAATGCAGGTGGCTTTTGTTGCTCCACAGCTCATATTCTTGACAGTTACTGCATCTACACAATACTTCTGGATTCAGCCAGGCTGAAACATTCTCACAAACAGTTACTTAAGATTACCAGCATTAGCACATAAATATAATAGTAATTAATAACACTTTGGCTTCTTGAAGATCCCCTGTGCTGCTCTGTTGGCTCTATTTCAACGGCACCTTAAAAGCAGAAACAAGGACTCCCTCTGCCCCCATCTTGTTTTTAAACTTTTACATGGTTTGTTTCTAGGGTGTGCAACAGAGGCACAGGGATAAGCTACTGTGATTTTCTCTTTCAGAGCCCAAAGTTTTCATGACTGCCTCGCATTTGGGACTGCATCTATTTATCCATCTGTTGGATCTCAGCCAGAGACAGTTCAGACCTGATTTTCGGAGGTGTTGGGCAATTAACAGCTTCCACGTGAGCCAAGGGGAACTGTGACGTGCAGTACTGTACTGGATGCAGCTCCTGGCTTTTTGAACAGAGCACGCTGTACAAGATGGCATTTCGACAGTGTTTACTTCATATCTTTATTCTGAGCATAAATGTATAGCAAATAGGGACTGAATAAGACTCTCCTTTTCTCATGAAATAGTTACTCCAAAGCAGGGATCAGTGATCCTGTTGCAACATCATTGCTTTACCTGGCACACAGGATTTTATTTTCTGGCGCTGCCAATATACAAGTCTTCCAAAGCATTTTACCTGCTCGTCAAAGAGAACAGTATGCCATGTTGCCCTATTTGAAGTCCCCAAGCCAGTTATTTCCTATTTTGCAAAAAAAAAAAAAATATAATAAGTGAACTGCCTGGATAAAACCCAGAAGAATGCTCAGAGCTGACTAATAGCACGGGTAGCACTTTTATATCATACTGTGCAATGTATGGCAATGCAAACAATGGTTGTTCCAGTCCAGAAATAGAAAAGGTGATTCATTTTGGTTTGGAACGAAACGGCATTGTGTCTTGGTGTTGCTAATAAAAGCCTTTAGGGTTTTGCTCCCTGCAGGCTTCATTGCAGTAATCAGCAGCGCTTCTGTTAGCTCATTATCAGCATTGCTGGCAGCGCAGGAGGGAGAATTGGTTGCACATTCAGATTATTATTGTCATTGTAACACTTTATACTGAGTCTCCTTTAACAAAAGATTTACAAGCCACATTAGAGAGAGACCGTCAATAGAAGCTCTTATAGAACCGTATTGTTACTATAAGGACTGATTAGTCTTTTATTGACACCCTGTGAAAAATTTACTAACTACTCATTAACTGTTTGTAAATGGAGCTGGAATATTCAGACACGTACGTTTGAAGAACATAAGGGACCATTTTGAGGATTTAATCTGGCTTCCCGCAGATGGCAGGTCACAGCGTCTTGCCAGAGGAGTCCTGCAGCAAGCCAGAAGTTTCTGGATGAACTACTGCATCTTTCCTAGGAAACCATACATTTTGAACCTGAAGTTCTCAAGAATCCTTAATTACCCAATACTTAAGCTTGTAAAAAACAGTACTCATGCAATTCCAGATTTCAGTTATTGAATAGCCTGCTACATTATAGATCCTTCCACTATTGTAACCTTCCCCCTTTTCTCTCATCCTCTTTCTTTCACTTCATTTACATTCTATGTTCCATATAAAGTAAAAATCATTACTTAATATTTAGATTTTGGTAGGATCTGAGCTTCATCCAAGCTAGGGATCAGTCGTGCTTATGTCATACAAGCGAATGCTAACCCATCCTTCCAAAAATTACATAGGCAACACCTAACAGATGGATAGAAGATTTAATGGCTCAGAGACTGGCCATAGAGAATGGAGTAAAGAAGTCATGGGATACGTGCAACTCTTGGCCTCTTACATGCCACAGTGAGATGTCTCCCCAGAGCTGCACCTGTGGGGTGATATGCTTTGGAGAGCCCTCTGGAAAAGATCTCCCTCTCTGAGAGGGAGATAGTGGCCAGACTGCCTCTTATAGGTAAATTGAGATAGTGAATTAAAACCAAAATAAGGTAAAATAACAGAAAATAAAGACAACTTCTTCCAATACCATGTTACAGCACACACAGAGTCACTGAATGGTAACGGTGTAGCAGATAATAAAAACTGTGAGCTCCTGTCATACCACTGGTGTTCCTATATTCATGAGTTTTGTGTCATAACCTCCATTTCTCACGAGACCACTCTGCCTTCCCCACTCTCTCCTAAGCTTCCCTTCAGCAAGCTGTTTTTGCTGAGCTTTTCAGAGCACACAGAGTGACCTGGCGTAGAAACCCCAGGGTCCTCTTCAGGTTCTCTCATAAAAGAACTTGGATCTCTTCTTGTTTTTCTTGAATAAATGCAACACTTTCTGCCTAATTTTTGCCAAGGTGTTTAGAAACGGTAAAGCTGGGAACTGAGGAGTGCTGGCAGGACGGGTCAAGGCGGTGTGCTTACTGCAGCAGTATTCTCCCACCAGCTGGTTCTGCTTCCCTGTAATTTGTTCAGGATTTGCGTCAGGACCTCTAAGTTCACCTTCTGCAAAATATTTATTAATTTATTTTCTTTCCCTCTCTCTCGGAGCAAAATGTTCCTCCCTCTGTCTTTTTTAGAAGAGAATGATTTGTCACTGGATTGAAAACAAATTAGTACCGTGTTGGCAGGGAAGGTCTGACTGTTTCCCAGATGCATTCCTTGTGTTTGCTAATTCTTTTCATCATGAAAATGGCAGAAAGGCAGAGGTGAAATCATGTGTATTCAAGGAGCTCCTTTAATGGAGGTAGCTCCTAAAAGAAGTATGGATTCATCCTCCACAGTTATAAATGTGGTCTGTTCCCACTGGCTGCAGTACACTCCAGACAGCCTACGGTGGATGACTCTTTGGAGGATTTGCAATTTAAACCACTATTGACAGGTTGTTCAGAAAAATCTTCTTCATTGAAAGATATTTTTGGGTCTGCTTATTAACTACCAATTGCCTGATTCTTTGTCTCTTACAGATGTTAAACTATTTACCCTTGTCATTAGATTTAATTTTTACTATATCTCTAAGACATCAAGAGGTTCTAAAAGACTTTCCTGGTGCAGGGAAGCTGCAATATAAGGCTAATAATAGATGTAAATCATAAATAAAGCCTGTGATTGAAATAAGAATTCTTTCACCCCTTTTTTTGAAAAATGATGTTTGGATTTTTCACTTTGGCACATTTTGAGAGTAAGTTTACCTAAATCTAATGTAAAATTGAAATGAAGAAAAAAATAACTGTGAGATAAATGAAGTATTTTAAGTCAAGGAGTGTGTTTAATTTGATCAGAACTGAAATATATTTTCTTTTATTTTATTTTGGCAAAACCAACAAAAAAAATATTTTTGGATTGACCCAAAACAATTTTTTTCTAAATTTAGCCAGAGAGTGGAAAGATTAGTTGTTTAGACAACACTACTTCTAAATTCAAATGCTGTGCCATTTCCTGCAGGCCATCCTTCCTGCCTTAAATGAGCTTTTGATCCTTATATATACGTTTATAACAACTGATGAGAGAAATGTTGAGTAATCACATCGATCGTAGTCAAACTTTCAAAATTCCTTTAACTATTTGACCTTACTTTCTTGGAAGGGGATCCTATTTGTGTGGAGCTCATTCATCACTCTAGTTTATAATGAGATCTTTTTGTTATTGATTGTGGCCATTTGTTGTTGTTTTAAAAATCAAATCTTTCCACAATAATTTGTTCCATATCTTGCTTCATGGTACATAATTTACAGTGATGTGCCTGGCCCTAGATGAATACAGGTTAGCTTGCAGTAGGAAGAACTTTTGGAAAAAATACAATGAGTTGTCCCCAAAATAAACAAATTTACTTTTCAATTTTGATCTGCCAATGGCTGTGTGATACTGAATATATAGGAGCAGGATGTTTGCTGACTGTCCTACAGATGTCCAACGTTTCAGTCATGTTGAATGAATCACTTTTGCTCTGTTGGCTCTCAGAGAAGTAAATAGTTTTCTTCTGATTCATCTTCTAGAAAAGATATTACTTTGGAGAAGCTATTTATGAACCTGGGTACACCGAGTGCTCTGTTTGTTCTTTTTAATTCCTTACCCATTTTTCTACTTATAACACCTTTTCTGACATAAGCACGTGCAGCATAAACCTTGTGTCATGTGTTATAGGGTAGAAAATCTAAAATTCTAAACACGCTAGCGCTCTTTGGGTAACACCTACAATCATAATGAAGTGTTTCCTGGCACACTGCATGCTGTACATTAAATCACTTTTATATTGAGCTCTCTAAATGTTAGGTCTTTTCCCAGCTTCACCCCTGCACTAGTGCCTACGGAAAGGGAGCCAGTCTATGGTAGACAGCCCCTTCCTGAGGCAGTGGGGCTGGTGGAAATGGTTGCCACCATCAGCTTCAGCAGTTTGTTATGTTGGGTTGAACTGTCCCCATGGGTGCTGCCTGATGTTGGGACAGGAGTGTCAGCTCTGCCAGCGAAGCTGCAGAGGTTGGAGACTCCTGGCTGGAGTCAAGGAAGGAGGGGTGAGGAGCACTTGATGGCAGAAATGTCTTACCAGCACAGCAGGCTCCAAGAAAAAGGGATTTGTCTAGAGCTTAGCACTAAAACCCCAGTTCAGCACCATATTTAAGTGCGTGCCCTGCTCTGAGCACATAAGGCACTCCTTAAATGTCAATGAGATTTCTCACATTGTTAAAATGGGTATGCACTCCAGAGGCCAATTGGGAAGATTTGCAATTTTTTTAAGGACAGAGAATGCTTTGAGAGACCTGACAGAATAAAAGAGAAGAAAACTGAAAATTAATAATAAAAAAACCACATAACACAGGGAAGAAAATAATACAAATGTAGATAATTAACCAAGAATTCAATAATTCTGACAGAAACCAGGGAAAGATAATGCACATTAGATAAAACATGAGTCTGAAATGTATTGGAAACACTGTAAGTGTCTAAAATATGTTAAAAACATCTCAGTTGGGAAGATGATAATCTTTTTCCTTGATTATGTTGAAATTAAATGTGACAGCTGTGTATTTTAATTGGCCATGATGATCTTAATTTTCAAACATTGACTGACTTCTAAACATTTTCCTAAACAGTCTGACCATCTGATAGCTCTGACCATCTACAGGCCATAGCTTCTATTCAAGCTAGTTTGCATGTAATCTGGTCTTTATTTGAAAATTACCAAATTGCAAGTTACTAACTGTAAGAGAAAGACAGAAAGACCTAAACTTGTATCCCAAGGTGTTATGAAAAGTGTAGATATTGTTAGATATCATAAATGTTTGATCACTTTCTTTGATTTCAGTGGCTTCCATCCATTTCTCACAGAAATGGGCCCAAGTCACTGGTGTAAACTGCAGTGAGGTAAGCTAAGGTGTGGATTTCTGGAAGATTAACCACTGCACCCATGGATGTCCTTGCTCCATAGCTAACATAGGTAACTTACTTGACCTTGGGTACCTAAGCTGGATGTTTGTATCCACTAGCTGAAATGAATTAAAATCCAAGCCTACAGCTGAAAAAAAAAGCAGTTCAAACAGGATTTGAAATTATTAGATTAAATCAATTATATTTGCTGCAGATGCTACATTTTAGGGTAAACAAGACCTTAGGATTAAGATCAGAAAAACTCCCTCACTGATAAAAATATTCTACAGACTTATTAATGGAATGAAGTCCAACAAGGCCAAGTGCAAGGTCCTGCACGTGGGTCGGGGCAATCCCAAGCACACGTACAGGCTGGGCAGAGAATGGATTGAGAGCAGCCCTGAGGAAAAGGACTTGGGAGTGCTGGTGGATGAGAAGCTCAACATGAGCCGGCAATGTGCGCTGGCAGCCCAGAAAGCCAACTGTATCCTTGGGCTGCATCAAAAGGAGCGTGGCCAGCAGGTCCAGGGAGGTGATTCTGCCCCTCTGCTCAGCTCTCGTGAGACCCCACCTGGAAGACTGCGTTCAGCTCTGGAGTCCCCAACACAAGAAGGACATGGAGCTGCTGCAGCGGGTCCAGAGGAGGACCACAAAGATGATCCAAGGGCTGGAACACCTCTGCTATGAAGACAGGCTGAGTTGGGGCTGTTCAGACTGGAGAAGAGAAGGCTCCGGGGTGATCTTATAGCAGCTTTCCAGTACCTAAAGGGAACCTACAGGAAAGCTGAAGAGGGACTTTTTACAAGGGCATGTTGTGATAGGACAAGGGGCAATGGATTTAAACTGAAAGAGGGGAGATTTAGATTAGATATAAGGAAAAAATTTTTTACTCAGAGGGTGATGAGGCACAGGAACAGGTTGCCTAGAGAAGTTGTAGATGCCCCATCCCTGGAAGTGTTAAAGGCCAAGTTGGATGAGGCTTTGAGCAACCTGGTGTAGTGGAGGGTTTTCCTGCCCATGGCAGGGGGGTTGTAACTAGATGACCTTTGAGGTCGCTTCCAACTCTAATCATTCTATGATTCTATGAATAGTCTCCAAGATAGCATCCATTATTGTGTACACTTCTTTAGAAGCTTTAACTTCATAAAAATCAAAATAATAAGAGGCTAATCTGGGGAGAAAAATCCAACAAAGGCCAGAAGATATATTAGATAGAGTAGTATTTTTCTATTATTTGTATTTGCCATGACTATGAGCGGAAACACTGAATGTATCCTTCTTTAACTTAAGATTGTTTCTGTCTTTTTTAAGGACTACTTCTAAAGCAAACTTTCTTCATTCTGCACATCTTCTGATTACACTCATCTAAATCAGGGACATTTTCAAACAGCTTGGCACATATAACCAAATATTATTTAGTTATTTATTATCACTGTGGCCTCAGCTTCTTCTCTGAAATCGTTTGGATTTTTTTCCTGAAAAAGAATCATTTCTCACATGATCCATCATCCAGTCACAGTTCTGTGTAAGCTCTAGTGGTGACACATATTTCTTCTCAAAGTTTTCAGAAAGATCCAGTTGAAGAATCCTATAACAAGTAATTTTTATTACCTTAACACTCTCTTCTTCAAGCTGTATCTCTCCAAAGAAAAGCCTAAGGCCGTTCTAACAAACCAGAGGATCCCGACCCTTTAAAAGTCACCTCTGATCTTGGAGCAGAGCTTCCATGTTTCACATGAATGCAGCCTTCCCTCCCAATTTATTTTGGAGTTTTTTACAATCCCCATGTTAGCCAGGAAGTCTCTGAAGCTCAGCTCCTACCAGAACAGTTGTATACCTTATACCTTTGACAGGAACTGCTGGCATTTGCCTGCAGGAAGCTGACATGTGATTTAGGAGGGGATAAAACATGTACATGTTTGTTACTTGAATTTTACAGCTCTGCAGGGAATGAAAATCTTTTCACAAAGGATTTAAAACCTTGGCTTTCTTCCCCGCTTGAAAATTTCAAAAATTCTCTGAAGGGAAATTGCAATATGAAATTAATTTGGGGTCAATTGAAAGGTTTCAGTTTGACCAAAACCAAAACCCTTTTAATTTTGACTTTCATATTTATTTTTTACATTACATTATAATATACTGAACAGCATAAAATATGAGATGCTAGTCCTAATGCTTTAAAGAAAGTCTTGAACATATGACCCAAATGTAACTGATACACTGATGTCTAGCTGAGTTTATGGAAACCCTAAAACAACAACTGTGGGAGACGTGAAATGAGCTATTCATCCTGACTTGTGTCCAGGAGTGCTATTTAATAACAATAATATTTAAAATAGTTTATGAAAGAACATAAGAAAAAGAATAGGAGAAAAGGATATGATACAGGAAAGAAGAGGTATTGTAAGAGACAGCTTTGTTTGGTGACAAGAACAACCTATATTTGCTAAAAATATATTTTTACATAATTATAAATATTCTTATATCCTTGAGCTTTTATATACTTTACAAGTCAAGACAAATCAAACCTCCAGCAGCAATGACGCTCTGCTAAGGAGAAGTAGAGTCTCAGGAGCTGGACTATTCGGAATCACTAATATCAGCACTCGTTTAATGCGCAGTCATACTAAAATATTTGC